>NC_052648.1:12571250-15142500 GCF_016161935.1 Mauremys reevesii | reverse complement strand
TAGCCAGCCAAGACTTTCTCTTTTGCAGCACTCCTGTCACACCATGCCCAGTGAGGCAGCTAAAAGCACTGCTGTAGACATCCCAGTGCTGGTACAAGTTTGCCAGGTCGAACCATGGGTTGGGCCTGTGTTTCTCCAGCAGGGAGCTTGCAAGTAAGAGTCAGCTCTAGAGACAGAAGCTGCATTCAGCAGCAATACAGCAGTGCACAGGCAATCCAGGAAGTTTCTGGAAAGTGTAGGAGACAATTTCCTGGTGCAAGTGCTGGAGGAACCAACTAGGGGAAAAGCTCTTCTTGACCTGTTGCTCAAACAGGGAAGAAATAGTAGAGGAAGCAATAGTGGATGGGAACCTGGGAGGCAGTGACCATGAGATGGTCGAGTTCAGGATCCTGACACAAGGAAGAAAGGAGAGCAGTAGAACAGAGACCCTGGACTTCAGAAAAGCAGACTTCAATTCCCTCAGGGAACTGATGGGCAAGGTCCCCTGGGAGAATAATATGACGGGGAAAGGAGTCGAGGGAAGCTGGCTGTATTTTAAAGAATCCTTATTGAGGTTGCAGGAACAAACCATCCCGATGTGTAGGAAGAAAAGTAAATATGGCAGGCCACCAGCTTGGCTTAACAGTGAAATCCTTGCTCGTCTTAAACACAAAAAAATAGCTTACAAGAAGTGGAAGATTGGACAAATAACCAGGGAGGAGTATAAAAGTATTGCTCAGGCATGCAGGAGTGAAATTAGGAAGGCCAAATCACACTTGGAGTTGCAGCTAGCCGGAGATGTTAGGAGAAACAAGAAGGGTTTCTTTAGATATGTTAGCAACAAGAAGAAAGTCAAGGAAAGTGTGGGCCCCTTGCTGAATCAGGGAGGGAACCTAGTGACAGAGGATGTGGAGAAAGCTAGTGTACTCAATGCTTTTTTTGCCTCTGTCTTCACAGACAAGGTCAGCTCCCAGACAGCTGCACTCTGCAGCACGGTATGGGGAGGAGGTGACCAGCTCTCTGTGGGGAAAGAAGTAGTTCAGGACTATTTAGAAAAGCTGGACGAGCACAAGTCTATGGGGCCGGATGCGCTGCATCCGAGGGTGCTAAAGGAGTTGGCCGATGAGATTGCAGAGCCATTGGCCATTATCTTTGAAAAATCATGGCGATCGGGGGAGGTCCCGGATGACTGGAAAAAGGCTAATGTAGTGCCCATCTTTAAAAAAGGGAAGAAGGAAGATCCAGGAAACTACAGACCAGTCAGTCGCACCTCAGTCCCTGGAAAAATCATGGAACAGGTCCTCAAGGAATCAATTCTGAACCACTTAAAGGAGGGGAAAGTGATCAGGAATAGTCAGCATGGATTCACCAAGGGCAAGTTATGCCTGACTAACCTAATTGCCCTCCATGACGAGATAACTGGCTCTGTGGATGAGGGGAAAGCAGTGGACGTGTTATTCCTTGACTTTAGCAAAGCTTTTGACACGGTCTCCCACAGTATTCTTGCCAGCAAGTTAAAGAAGTATGGGCTGGATGATTGGTCTATAAAGTGTATAAAAAGCTGGCTAGATGGTCGGGTTCAACGGGTAGTGATCAATGGTTCCATGTCTAGTTGGCAGCCGGTATCAAGTGGAGTGCCCCAAGGGTTGGTGCTGGGGCCGGTTTTATTCAATATCTTCATTAACGATCTGGAGGATGGTGTGGACTGCACCCTTAGCAAGTTTGCAGATGACTCTAAACTGGGAGGAGTGGTTGATACGCTGGAGGGTAGGGATAGGATACAGAGGGACCTAGACAAATTAGAGGATTGGGCCAAAAGAAATATGATGAGGTTCAACAAGGACAAGTGCAGAGTCCTGCACTTAGGACGGAAGAATCCCATGCACTGCTACAGACTAGGGACCGAATGGCTGGGCAGCAGTTCTGCAGAAAAGGACCTAGGGGTTACGGTGGACGAAAAGCTGAATATGAGTCAACAGTGTGCCCTTGTTGCCAAGAAGTCTAATGGCATTTTGGGTTGTATAAGTAGGGGCATTTCCAGCAGATCGAGGGATGTGATCATTCCTCTCTATTCAGCACTGGTGAGGCCTCATCTGGAGTACTGTGTCCAGTTTTAGGCCCCACACTACAAGAAGGATGTGGATAAATTGGAGAGAGTCCAGCGGAGGGCAACAAAAATGATTAGGGGGCTGGAGCACATGACTTATGAGGAGAGGCTGAGGGAACTGGGATTGTTTAGCCTGCAGAAGAGAAGAATGAGGGGGGATTTGATAGTTGCTTTCAACTACCTGAAAGGGGGTCCAAAGAGGATGGATCTAGACTGTTCTCAGTGGTAGAAGATGACAGAACAAGGAGTAATGGTCTCAAGTTGCAGAGGGGGAGGTTTAGGTTGGATATTAGGAAAAGCTTTTTCACTAGTAGGGTGGTGAAGAACTGGAATGGGTTACCTAGGGAAGTGGTGGAATCTCCTTCCTTAGACATTTTTAAGGTCAGGCTTGACAAAGCCCTGGCTGGGATGATTTAGTTGGGTTTGGTCCTGCTTTGAGCAGGGGGTTGGACTGGATGACCTCCTGAGGTCCCTTCCAACCCTGAGATTCTATGATTCTCTGTCTTTGCTGGTCCTTTCTCTCCCCTTTGGTGTGTGTTTGTCTTAAAGAAAACAGGATCAGACTTTAACAGCAGCAGCTCCAGTCTGGCTCGGATTGCCTTTTCTCTTCCCCCAGAAGGAGCTATTTCCATCTTTAATAACATCTAAAAGACAGGGTCTTTCTCATCAGCTACAAATCATATTTGGACAGCAGTGCATGCTGATTTGCAATGTGCATTTTAAAGGGCAAAGTTGAGTAGATTTTTCTTCCTTTTGAGATCCAGTCTCTTTGTCCCAGGGTGTGGATTTGTATCTCCTTCATCGCGACCTCTCATTAGCTGCTGCTACAACAAGAGAGTTAAGAGCAGGATGCGAATAAAAGCGCTTGACCCCCTGCATAGCAATGTAATAACGCTGGTCTGTACAATTTGCTGGAGACAGCAAGGAGCTTGGGTTCTAACAGCGCTTCATTTGTAGGGCGAGCGGCCCTCCCCAGGGCCGAGGCCTGAAGAATGTCTACCAGACGGTGCACAAACTCAGCCTGAATACCGAGACTGAAGCCATTCGTCTGAGCAGTTCCTGATGTGCCTTAAAATCTTTAGGCACTGGAGGAACATTCCAGTACCATGGAGTCATCGGGGGATTAGGCTGAAGATGGAAGTGGAGACACTGGACTCTCCTGCTGCAGTACAGGTCCCTGTATAAGTGGCTCAGTCTGAACCTGCTCTGAGGAAGCAGCCTCCATGTGAGTCTGTAATGTAGGGGGCCAAGCAGGTGGTATCACAGGTTGGTTGGGTGACTTGGCCATGGAGTGAGTTGAGGGTTGGAACTTTACCAAACATGAAATGTCCCACGGAGGATACGGATATGGCATTGCTGGCCAGTAGGAACTGGGCCAAGAATGCTGGTCTCTGCTGTGGGAACTGTGCCAATCCTGGTACTGATTGTGGTCTCAACCATCTCCTAGAACACTGGCTGGCTGGTAAGGGAGAAGGGGAGGATGTCTCCAAGCTTGATCTCAATGAACCCTCAGTCTTCAGAAGGTAACGGGGGAGCTACCCCAGGTGGAATGAACAAGTGTCCAGCCTCGTCCAGAACCCAAACACTGACAGCATCAGCATTGTGGCGAAGGAAATCGGCGCCCTGAGGCCAGGCAGGGGCATCACACTCCCACATGGGCTGGTGCCAGGGTTGGTACTGATCCTGAAGATGTGGCCTGCACCACAGTCATTACTGGTACCGAAGATAGCAACTGTGCCGATGGAGTCCTGGGTACCGATCAGGAGACCGACTTTGGTTGTGCACTCTGAGTGTTAGGTGGTGCTGAAGATGGTGCCGACAATTGGGACACACAAACAATCGCTCCAGGCAGCACCGTCTGTACTGATGAGGACCTGGCAGCTGAATGCTCCTGACTAACTGGGAAATTGGGAACAGGGAGGCTAAAGAAGTCTGATTCTGCCTGGAACGCTAATGGTGTGGAAACAGCTCGTGCCAATGTTGTTAGTACCGGACTCAATAGGTGTCCCACAGATATTGGAGTCGATGGTACAGCACCGACCTGATGCTGCCTTGGCACTGGAGAGTAGGTAGATGGCCAGCTCTACCTCATGTACCAAAAGAATCCCAGAGCCAGTCTGCACACTTCCTGGCAAAGGAGGAAGACTCTCCCCGCGCTCTGGAGTGGAAACCCGAGGGAGGAAAGCGATCTCTCCTCCACCTGGGTTAGGCAGCAGAATCTGGCTGAGGAACACTGGCTCACTGAGGCCCCAAGTTGTCTGAGGGGCAGGATGTTTTGTGGAGGTCCCCATTGCTGATGTGGCCTCATGCCCTGTTCCATAAGGTGCTGCACGTCTCCAGTCCCTTGCCACCACCTGCGTTCTTGTCTTAAGAGACTGCAGATGGAGCATCTCTCTTCAATGTGCCCTTCTCCTAGGCACACTAAACACCATGTGTGGGGATCACGATTGGGAATAGCCACCCCACGCGATGGACAGTGCTTGAACCCCAGTGAGCACATCCCTCCAGGGCAACTACTTACTCTAACGAACTATTTCCAACTAACAGTATGGGTATTACCACTAACTGTCAACTATTGGCAGCAAAGTCTCAGAGGACTGAGATAGGAAACTGTGTGAGGAAAATGCCACACAAAATGCTTCAATTCGAGCTGAGGGCAATGAGAAGGAACTGAGGGAGGTTGGGGGTACAGCCATGGCAAAGGCTGTGGGAGTGCCGCTGCTGTGGTACTGCTAAGCAAAATTCTACAGCATCAGTGCGCTGGGCTTGCGTGCAGCTGACTGGAATGCACATCTGCAGCTGCTCGAAGAAGAACTGTGGTGTCTCCTATCTCACTGGGTGGTAACTTGGCCCATGGTGGCTTTACAATGGACAGCACTGCATTTCTGGTGACTGTAACTGTAAGGAATTAAATGCACAGTGGGCAGGTTCATAGCCAAATCCATTACAAGCCCTTTCAATCATCCAGTCTGACCCCTGCACAACACTGGCCACAAGGTCACAAAGTTATTCCTGAGTCAGATCTGTAGCTTCTGCTTGAACTAGAGCAAATCTTTTAGAAAGAGACGCCCAAGACTTCAAATGATGGAGAAATTGCCACATCCTAGGTAAGTTGTTCTGATGGTTAGTTACCCTCACTGTTAAAAATCTGCACCTCATTCCTAGTCTCCATTTGTCTAGCTTCAGTTTCCAGTTTATTGTGTCTTTGCCTGCTACAGTACAAATCTTTCTAGTATCAGAAAATTCCACCCCCCGCTGCAGGTAGACAGACTGTGATCAAGTCATCTCTAGAGCTGCAGTGAAAAAACTGTGTGAATACTTTTTCTTCCCCTTCCCCCCCGAAAAATGCCAATTTGGGTCAACCACAACAATCTATGAATTCGGGCTGATTTTGTTGGTGAATCGTTTTAGTAAAAAAAAAAAAAAAAAGGGGAGGGGGGAAATGTCAAAATGGTTTGGGCATTTCCAAAATGAAACTTTGGGCGAGATATTTTGTTTCAGTAGATCCCTCAATTTTGTTTTAAAAAGCATATAAAGATATTTTTAAAACCTCAAAATTGAAACAAATCATTTAGTTGGGGTCGACCTAAACGTTTCAGTCGGCCGAAAATGAACAAATTTTGATGTTTTGTTTTGTGGAAAATTTGAAACATTTTCATTTTGAGTCAACACGAGATGATTTTTTTAAATAAATTTTTGGACATTCTCAGCCACCTCTTAACCTCCTGCTGGGTAAACTAACCTCTCATTCTAAGACAGGGTTTCCAGACCTCAAATAATTCCCATGGCTGGTTTCTGAACCCTTCCAATTTGTTAATTTCCTTTTCAAAGTGTGGACACCTGCAAGGGACCACATTATCCAGCAGTGGGCTCACTAATGCCGTGCTGTACAGAAAGGTAATGCCACCTCCCTACTTCTTTGCAATATTCTACTTATACATCCAGAGGATTACTCTCCAAAGCATTTGCTCTTTTAGCCACCAAATTGCACTAAGAGATCATGGTCAATGGGTTTCCACCATGACCCCCAAGTTTTTGTCACGTTCACTGATTTTCAGGATCCCTCCCTCCCTCATTCTGTAAGTGTGCCCCACATCCTTGGTTGCCAGAGGCATGACCTTGCATTTAGATAGGTGAAATGCAGGTTATTTGAGTGAGCCTGTTTACCATGTGATCCAGATCACTCAGTAGGACTGACCTGTCCTTATCATTATTTACCACTATCAGTAATTATCTTCTATTTCCTTCCAGATCATTAATAAGGATGGCGTACTGTGCGGTCCTATGGCATCATCCTTTCTGTTCTTGACTCAAACCGCTGAGCTGGAGAAACACAATCTAACCCATCTGGGGAAAGCAATGTGCAGCAGGTAGCTAATGGGAGAGAGAAAGCCCGATAATGCAAATAGAAAGGACATGGAGTGCTAGCATATTGCACATGAGATCCAAGTTTGTTAGGCAGTCTGGTGGTGACCCTCAGTGAGGTGCTCCACTGGCCTCAGGCCTCTCTCTGTGTGACATTCAGAGCCCTCACCAGCAAGACCCAGCACAGCTCTGGCCCAAGTACACTTAGCAGAGTCTAGTGGGGGTGGGGGTTTTAAACTACAAAGGACATGTAGACACTGTGTCTGAACTTTAATTGTTACATTTTTAATAAGTTTACGTTAATAGATTTTAATAAGTAGGTTTGAAAGCAGCTTGACTTTGAGCCTTGATGGATTGAAGTAATCCTTCCCCCAGTATTACAGATGCAGTGACAGTTCTGCACATTCTTATTGTGTTTATAGGGCCTTGTCAGCTTGAGGCAGCGTGAGCAGGAGACACGTGAATGGGAAAGGAATGACTTATGTATTGCTGTACTTTCGTAAGTCAAAGGACAAGAAGTCACAAGTTATGACGAGGAAAACAACAGGCCGCAATAGTCAAGAGAACCCTGAAGAGTCTTAGCTGTTTACCTAAACAGAGAGTTGAAATAATCTCAAGACAATCATAATCCCTGTTATTACCTCAGTGTTGCTTATTTGGGAAGGACACAGACTTGTGGACTTGACTAAAAAATCATGTCCTAGAAGAAGAACCCCAAAGTGGGCCAAGAGTCAAACTGACCTAACTCAGTTGGAATTGGACAATGCAGTTGGGGTGAAACTTGTGATCCACTGATTTGGTCAGAAGATCAGAGGAGAAATCCTGTGGGACAATACCACCCTGAGTTTCACAAATGAAAAAACACATAAATGAGGAAGAAGCGTGTTCCTCTCAAGGTCACCATGACAACAACTTGATGGCTGATACTCCTACTTCCCCTTCCAGGGAAAGGAGAGGCAAAGACATCACAGACCAGCCAGATGATCTAAGAACAACATCTGCTAGCATGATGGTATTTGAGCCAGAAGACATTGCCTGGTTTCCCCAAACTGTAGTTCCTGACCAAATCTGAAGCTCCACAGACAAGCAAGCTAAAGAGCAGATACTATTTTTAAGTGACTTTATTTTTTTTCCTCCTTAACAGGACATTTTAACATCTGTGCAAGGACACCTGATAGGAAAGAACTTTTGTGGGAGAATAAAAAGGAGAAGGCCAAAAGAAGGGAAAAGGAGCAGGAAACTAGACCCACTAAAGGAACTGGAGTCTTGGAGTGAACTGTGTGAATTCTCTGGCTGATCTTCTCTAAGCAGGGGAGATCATTCCACATCTTTCCTAATGCTGCTTGGGCCACGCAGAGTCTTTATCATTAAAAGCAGAGTTTACACACCTGGCTGCGGATGCGGCACTATTATTCCCTGCTGAGCTCTGCTGAATTTGAAAGTCTCTGAAATATATTTTTGCAGGTACCACAAGGTGAAGTATTTTTAGATGGAACATGAATTAATTCTGGATATAACTGAGTGTAGTTTTCCTCATGGCCCATTCCTCTTCTAATAAGGCTTTCTTTTATTCTGTTCATCTTCTTACATTGTGCCCATCACCGTGGTATCTGAGCACTTTCCTGTCTGTCAAATTCAGTTCTTCTCCACTCTCCACCCCAGGGGAAACTATGGGTAATGTGCATGAGGGTTATTTTTCATCTAGTAAGTTGGGGTTGCTCTGTGTGGCTCTTAGGAAAGGCAGCACAGTATTTGGACTGGAACAGGGCATGGTTACTGCTCATTCTTGGTTCCTGCAGGACAGTGTCACAATCAGAGGCCAAGCACTATCAAAAGATAGTTTAGCTGTGAGATCTGCTCCCATCTGTCACTATGCTGGCCCTCCCTGCTATTGCTAATGGGCATACCCCACTGCCCCATCCTACAGCCTGGCTTCTGGCAATCTAACATTGCTAAGACTGTGTCTTTGCCTTTGGGAGAACATTTCCTTCTGTGCAGAAGCTCAGTGTGATGGAACATGCTGTAGATTAGAGTCACAAGGTGTATCAATAACACCTACATGGGAAACGGCGGGACTGGAAGAGCCCTGGGGAAGATGCTGCAGGGGACCGTCAGTGACATGACAGAGTTCCCCTTTTCCAATTTCTGTAATCCTGTGACACATGCAAACCACATTGGCCCCAATTTGGAGGTCCTGACTCTGTCTTTGTGCAAGTTTTACTCAGGCAAAGCTTCCTTTGACTCCAGCATGGATCCCCCCTGAATAAAGACGTCAGGTTTGGGCCCATTATTAACTTCCATGGAAGTTTCACCTTTAGAGCCAACACTGCCTATGAGCCTGGCCCCACCTCTGCCCTGCAAGGAATATAAGCCCTTGGATTCTAGTAGGATGCAGACTCCACCATGGATGGATAATTGAGAATCCTGGGAGGGTACAGGAGACTGTTAGCGGATCCATACCGTGCCACACAGGATGAATCTGTAGACCATGTGAATGATTAGACAGGACCAGAAGACGTGCAGCAGCTGCAGAATCATCAGGAGAGCGTTCATGAAATAGTACCCGAAGAAGGGCTGGTAGAGCTCCATGGAGTAGTAGTATGTGTTGTAGAGCACCCTGCAGAAGAGAGAGCCCCTGTGAGTAACAGGCGAGATCGTCGCAGGAATCACAAGCCAACCCCACAAGGTTCAGCTCTAGCCATGAGTGCACATCGGTCCCTACAGAGGACACTTGGGAGCCAGCCCCCGCTCAGGGATGAGCAGTACTTGGCTCTCCTTTGCTGAGCACAGGCAGCAGGAGCTCTTCCTCTCCAGGGTATGCTCCAGGCCTTAGCACTGCATCTCTCACTGCTGGCGCTACATCTCTCTCAGATGCCTGCCAAAGCTTTGGCCTGTGCTCAGCAGGGCTACAAGGCAGCAGGGGCACGGTGGCAGACTGCATTTTTGGGCCAGATCCTCCAGCCCTCCCCTCACCCCCACTGCTTTGCACCCATCTGGTGGCACAGAGCAGCCACAAGGCCCCTGGCGCCAGCTAGTTGGGTGGGAAGATCCCCAGTGGTGGCGAGCCAGCGTAGCTCCCAGTGCAGGGGTCACACTGGGCTGTGAGCAGAGTGTGGCTGTGCTCTCACCATCCCTGGCGCCATTACAGCGAACGGGATTTAGAGCCTGAGGTGACCAGGACTCTGAGTGCAGGTGGAGTTGTGGGTGCTCCGCATCAGCCGCTAGTGCATCTCAAGTGGGCATCCAAAGCAAGAGGCTTCCCCGTCCACGAGCAGACTGTAACCCAACTTGGGGACTGGCCGGTATGTCCAGGACACACACCAGCCATAGTCACAGCCTGCAGGACTCCCAGCCACAGGAGACGCAAATACTGCGGCTAGAGCTTTAAAGGGCGTTGACCATCTGGTGCGCAATAACAACCTGTGCAGGCAGGGGAGGGCTATGGGGAGCAGGCCCCAGGGCGTAAGGGGATCACAGAAGGAATGTGGTGCTTGAAATCTGCCCCTGTGCTCCGCTCCATCCCCACATACAGCATTGTACAATTGGCCAGGTGCACTGTGGGGCTTGGGGCTTTTCTCTCAAGTTTCTCTGGGCCAGCCACAGGATCTGCTGCTCCCTAATTTGCACATTCCCCAGACCGCCCACCTTCTAAACTCCAAGTCCAACACACCTGGTTTTGTCACGGCCCCATCCTCCCCTTATGTTTTCCAAGACCAAACTGCAGGGGCTGACTGACTGGCTCGCACCCTTTGATCTACAGACAACGTCAGTGCCCTGGCCAAGAACTGCTTCTCCCCTTTCCGGTTTTTGCTGTGCAGCTGAGTGAGCAGCTGCCCCTGGCTTTGGCTGGCAGCTGCTGAAAGCTTCATCTGGCTTCACTGGAAAGGAGTAAACGTGACAGGTGGGGAGAGAAGGGATTCGGACTGACCTGGCCACGTGAGAAAGTAACTGGCTGCTATCTGACCCTGCAGCATTGTTTGTACCTTCACGCCCTTCTCCTGGGGCCTGAGATCCTCCGTGCTCAGCCTGCCAGTCCCAACCCATGCAGGCTGTGCTGGGTCACAGCTTCCCAATTATTTCTAGGGCTCCTTAAGTGCTGCCTGGAGCCTAATCACACTTCTGGCTCTGAGTGAGCTACAAACACATTGTTTCTGTGTGTCCGTCTGATGGGCTTTGAGCTCCCCAGCAGGGCTGAGAACAGCCAAAGGGTTATTTTAAAAACTGTCCCCATTTGTAACTTGGCTGTTTGTCTATTGTCTGTTTTTCTGGACTGATTTTCCCATATCTGTATGAAAAGTGAAGTACAACCATACCCCAGCACTGGGTGTCACCACACCTGGGAGAGTGGCTGGATTCCACCTTTAATGATGGCCGGTGGCCAGAGATACATGCAGAACTACAGACCCCTCGCAATGCAAAGTCCTCCCCCTGGGTGTGCTGCACAGAGACCAAGGGAAGAATCTGGCCTTTCTGCAGTAACTACATATTTAGTTATTATTGGCCCGCTGTCTTACTGTCACATTTGTCACTCCATGGGGGGGATATGCTCCCCTTCAGGCCACCGTGGTTCCTGCCCCTTCTTTCCTCATGCCCTTTTCCCTTTCTCCCCATCTTCTGGGGTCCTGGGAGCCTCCTATGCTCCTCCCTCTGCATGTCCTTTGCTGCAACATCTCCCAGTTCCCAGCCCCGCAGGCTTCATTCACACCTGCTTCCCTCTCCTGAACCCATCAATGCCTCAACAGTTAATGATGACACCAAAGTTGATTCTCCAGTCTGATGAATGGAGGCAGGAGGGTTCTCACGTCTGCATCATGCTTCAGGCTTTTCTACAGGCTCAGGCACAGGGGTGTGTCTGGGAGAGACTTGGAAGGGATTTGTCTCAGACGGGTGTGCTCACACGCCGGGGTAGAGAGATTATAGAGCTGAGGCAATGACCACGAGGAGACCTGTGGCAGGTGAGCAGCCCAGTGGGGGCAGGAAATGATCACCCAGAGGCCTCTGTGAGATGGTAACTCATGGAAACACCCTGTGCCAGGGGATCGCTCTAGTCTGCCAGCCTCCAAAGCCATGTGTGCCCAGCTCACCCCTGGAGCGAGGCTGGTCACATAGGCATGTGCTCCAGCCCTGCTAAGGAGGGGCAGGTGCCTGGGGACCGAGGAAGCAGAGGCTGTAGCTGTGGATTTGGGGCCAGGCCGGCTACTCCTGACTCTGAAGTGATTCCCCAGGACGCCCATTCGAAGAGCCATACTCCAGCGCAGACTCACTTGTAGGGGAAAATGAGCAGCCGGGTGATGAGGAAAACAGCTGAGAAGATGATGAAGAGCCCATCACAAATTCGTCTCCACTTCATGTAATTGAATATCTTGGTTGGCTGAAAAGAAAAGTAAAAGAGAGCAGTCTGGGAGGGTGCCCCAGCAGCGACCGCATGGTGGGAAGACACGGGGAGAGGGGCAGGGGGCAGCACGCAAGTCCCATTGTTGGCCCCCTCAGCAGGGAGTCTAGGATAGACAGGGCTGCGAAGGCTGATCTCCCAGCCCAGACAGGGGTGAGGCACAAGGCTGGGTGTGTGTAGCCTCCACAGTTCTCTGCCAATGGCCCATCGTCCTGAGCTGCAGCACCTGCTTTTCCAATCCTGGGCTCCACTAGCTCAGCCAGCGCTCTTCAACTCGATTGCATCACCGAGGGGTGTGCCAGGCCAGAGCCCACCCAGCTCCTCCCGTTCAGCACGGACTTGCCATGACCGCAGGCAGACACCGCCAAGACTGCAGAACTGGAGTATGGAGAAATGTCCACTAGAGACAAGTCTGAGACCACGTAGCTCATTTCACATGTGGATTTAGCCAGGCTCCAGCACAAGTCTCCACAGCTGTAAGCTTCTGCATTGACTCACTGGACTTGCCCTGGATTTATTGGAAAACTAAGTGCAGGTTCTCGTGGGCTGCACAGCGATTTCCCCCTCCCATAGCCTGTGGTGCTCACCTCTAGGATACAGTCTGAAGCATCATGGATCACCATCACCAGTGTCCCAATGCGGAGGTAATTGGCACAGTAGGAGAAACAGATCAGGAAGATGGTAGCCGCATGGTGGACAATCTGCTGACTAAGGTCCTGATGAGACAAGGGCATGAGCATGTACAGAAGAGATTTAAACGCAAGAGCAGAGAAGAGTCCTGTGGCACCTTATAGATGCATCCGAAGAAGTGGGGATTCACCCACGAAAGCTCATGCTCCAATACGTCTGTTAGTCTATAAGGTGCCACAGGATTCTTTTCTGCTTTTACAGATCCAGACTAACACGGCTACCCCTCTGATACTTAAAATGCAAGAGACCCTCTCTCCTGGGCAGAGCATGTTCTCCTCCTGAGCAGAAATAAAATCTCTTCCCGCTACGAGGCACAAAGCAGCTCCCCAGCCTGGCCCTCCCACAGCAGCTCTCTAACCTGGCCACATTCTAGAGCTCTCATCAGCCAAGAGAACTTTGTCTACTCCCTGGTGGCTGTGAAAGGCTGAGGTACCCATGGCTCTTGGATGACCCACAACCAGAAAAATGGAAAAAAAGGAGTCAATGGTGGCAAACACAGTCTGATCTGGGCAAACTCAAACTCTTACAAACTGTAGTAGAGCGAGAGGGCCTGGAGCACGGGTCTGGGGCTGGATCTGAGGCCTGAACCAGTCAGCAAAGCCAGGCCATGGTAGGAGCCAAAGTCAGGCCCCTGGCATAGGGCTGACGCTTGCTCACAAGTTCACTGTCCGGCACATGAACTTGGCGAAGGTACGGCGTGCGTGGGTAAGACACAGGCGCTCCTAAGTACTAGGTACCGGACAGACATTTTAACACATTCCTGGGAGATGGTACGGCAAGGACAGGAGGACAGAATAATCAATGGGGATGTTTTGTTTGAGCCAGCAGGAACCAGGTGTAGGGCTGGTAACTAACCATGTCAGGAGTGTGATATGTATAGGGTGACCAGATGTCCTGATTTTATAGAGACAGTCCTGATATTCAGGGTTTTTTCTTATCTAGGCGCCTATTACTCCCCAACCCGTCCTGATTTTTCACACTTGCTTCTGGTCACCCTAGATAGGTAGTTTGTTTGTATCAATGTATAAAAGAGAAATCATAGGAGGGGCACATTCATCCAGCTGAGGGGGCAGCAGAAAGTCCCGCTGCTGACTGAGCTGGTCCACTGTCCTGGGCACACACGTGTTAGTGAGCCTGTATCTCCTTTGGGGCGCTAGGACCGTGCTTCATCGACAATAAAGCTGGCCGAGCCTGTGGTCTTTCTAGGTAGCACTACTGAGGTCTGCTGCACCCCCTATCTGCGCAGGGCTGGGACAGCACCTGGAGAAAGCACACACGCACCCAGCTGAAAACACAGACCTATGCCTCTACAGTGAGGAGGCAAAGAGAAACCTCCCCTCTGCCATAGAGCAACACTGGCTCCCACCTCTGCTCTGTGCCCACGTGCGTGCCTACACCCTCACCAACCCTATACCTGCAACTCACCTAATGCCTGCAATGCACACACCCTCCCCTCTGCACATAACGCCTTATATGGAAGCCTTAAGCCTATTCAACCACACAGAGCCCCATGTCTCCTGGAGCCCTGGCCACATGGACATGTACAGCCTGCGTGGCAATCAGCTGTTTCTATTCCCATGTGGCATGGCAGATGAAGGGCAGAATTTACAAAAACATTTACAACTTTGGGGGTTCCCAGCTCACAACCCCGAGGCTGGACGCCCTAAAGAAGCCGGCACCTTTGGAAGTTTGGCCGTGTGTTCTCCACCTTCCCAGCGGGGAGGGAAGCCCTGTTGTTGTGAAGAGGAACCCAGTCTAACCAGTGAGGAGTGAGCCCTGCAGAACCGAGGACCAGGCCAGCGCACACAGTCTGAGGGAAACTATTCTCTTCAGTGTGAAGTGCAAGAGGTAGAGACAAGTGATATGTCTTGAATGATTAATAACAATGTTTCCGGGCCCTCGAAGATTAGAAAATATCCACTTCTGTTATCACAAAATAGGATCCACCCAGCAAGTAAAGACAATAAGAAAATGATTAACATCATGTGAGACACTTTGGCTATGTCTACACTACCACTTTTGTTGGTAAAACTTTTGTTGGTCAGGGGTGTGAAAAAACCACCCCGACTGACATACGTTTCACCGACAGAAGTGCCAGTGAGGACAGCGCTACGTTGGTGGGAAATGCTCTCCTGACGACAGAGCTAGCACCGCTCATTGGTGTGGTTTAATTATGCCGATGGTAGAGCTCTCTCCGGTCGGCATACAGCGGCTACAGGGGAGACCTTACAGTTGTGTCACTCTAAGGTCTGTAATGTAGACATAGCCTTTGCCTAAGGACACACAGCTCAACTCTGGTTAGGAGTTCCACCCCCCACCCCCCAGGAATAGAAACTAAAATGGCTAGATGGGAAGCTTGTTAACCACAGAGGCACAAATCTCTCATAATTTACATAAAGATAAAGCCTCTTTCTACTTCCCAACTTAGCTAAAAGACCTCCAAAAAGATACCATGCAAGGGTAACATCCAGCTTTCCTATGCAAAGTGGCCCACTGCACACTTGGCGTTGGTCAAGAGTTGGACTGGGAAGCTGGGAGTTAACCAAACTAGAAATAACTTGTTGTGAGACTGAAGGTCAACAAGTGGGGCAAACTGCCGGTTACCCCAAGAAACTCAAATCACATGTTTTCACCCCAAATGAAACTACACATTTATTTGCCTTGTAAATCAAATATATGATGGATAATCTGTTTTGCCCCATCAATATGTCTTTCATCCCAAATTAATGATGCATATTTGCTTGGCCTGGGAGTCAGATCTACATCTCTCTATATGTGGATAATGTCTCTAGAACTGTTGCAAACCCTAAAAAACACGAAATGCAAATGTACAATCGAAGAATGTGTGAAGCATGTCCATCAAGTCTGGAAGATTATAAGAGATGTTGTTGGTTTTCATTATAAATAATTGTGGCACTCTAGAAGCAATACAATTTGTATGGCACAAGGAAGAGAAGTGTTAAAAGATATAAACCAGGCTATAACTTTGCATTACTATAAAGGAACTGCCTAAAAGGGGAAATTCCAATAAATAATGTAAGCTATTATTGAAATACAATCCTTGAAATGAATCAAACATAAAAAAACCTGCAATAAGAAAAGGACTGAAGAAATCTGTCCTAAGCCAACACCATCTACTGAATGCTGATCAAAGCAGCAGAGAAACTCAGAGAGATGGAATCTGAGCACTCAGATGGCAAGCATCCAATAGAAATCAGGGGGTAGCCCCATCCAATGAGCCCTGGAATCAGGGTACATAAAACTGAGATCACCACATGGGTATGGGCAAAACCCGCAAAGAAGGTGACAGATACCCAGAGCAGTCATGTGGAAAGGACTCTCCCCATTGCAGGGTTAACAGGATAAAGAATGGTGAGATTTCATTTAAAAAATTGTATTTTTCCTTGTATTCTTTAATATAAATAACTGAAGGTTAGTTATCTTGCTGAGTCTGCACGCTGTAGTGAGATCTCTAACCATATTTTAGATTGTAACTAATGCTATATACCTGCTCTCCTTTATAAGTCAAAGTAAATTGGCCTAAGAGAGAATTGAACCATAACTTTAAGCAACTGCTTTTGATGTTCTAAAGTTGTCCCTTGCAAACTAAACCACTGAAATAGCAGGGACCACACTCTTGAAAGTGCCTTAAAGACAAATCCATCCTTGCACCTTGAAGAAATACTGGAAGTTGATAAATGTGTTCAATACTAACGAACTGATGATCATAAGTAAATGTAGCAAGAAATCTTGGTGATTTGACTGTTCCTTGGTGTAAGCCCCAACATTATGCTTTGACAATTGTTTGCAAAACTCTATTCAGTACACACCTAGAACATTGGTTGTATCCTCACTTGATGGGTGAACTGTTGACGGTATATTGATGTGAGACTGGGTGACTGTTGATTGGTTAAGAATAACCAAGTGTCCTGATTTCAGAAATACTGTTCCAACTAAAAGCTGACATGAAAAGAAACTAGCATTCAATTAGTAAGCTAATGATCCCACACTGCACTCAGTAGAAATGGAAAGCTTCCATTCTAACATTGGCTGTAACACTTGTACAATTGGGAAATTGAATTTGTTAGATTGCGGCATGGCACATTCACCAAACTGACCCCCTTCCAGGCTTCCAGATGTTTGCGTCCCCATCCCCATCCCCATGGTGCTGCCACTCACCTTCCTTTTCACATCAAAGGGCAGCGTGCAGACCAGCGAGGAGTAGAAGGAGAGTTCCAGCATGTAGTACCAGAACACCGAGGGCAGTAAGGGCTGCAACACCAGAGGGAGAGGCTGTGTTATACCCCACACACAAGCGCCATGGGCTGGGGGCAAGGGGGAAAAAACACCAACAAAACAAACAGTTTTGGGTAGTGATCAGGTCTCTGCATTTCAGGGGAAAGGCCTGACAAGAATGCTGTGGAATGGAGGGATATTGCCCTTTGGCTCCAGTGGGAAGTGCTGGTTTTAAGTGTAATGTTGCCCTCTAGAGGACGTTCCACGATGCAGTCAAGGAACCAGCTATTACTACCAGCTATCAAAAAATCTCCATTCGCTCACCAGGCAATAGCCTGTGGTTTCGCAGCTGAAAAGACCAAGTTCTAGCCCAGCTCTGTAGGATGCACACATTTTAATTAGCAATTGTATCTTCTGCGGGCACCACAGGGCTTCCTTACACTAGAATTTACCAGCTTAGACATTATGATTTCTGAGCCACTGCAACCAACATAGCCATGGATTATTGGACGTACACCTTTGCTTCTGTTTCCCCTAAATGTAGGTTTGATTGTATGTTTTCACTTCACTTATTCGAACATCCTTTATCCCAAGGTTTAAGAGATTTTAAGGCCAGGAGGGCCCATTCTGAATCTTCATTCTGACCTCCTGCATTACACAGGCAAGAGGATGTGCCCACAGGTTCTGCTAAAGCAGATCTTTTGACAAGAGATGCCCAGTCTTGATGAGGAGACTCTAAATGAGGGAGGATTTGCAAATCTCTTGCTGATCTGTTGCAATGGTTAATTACTCCCACTATTAAACATGGGCAACTTATTCTGTTTTGAACGTTCCTGACTTCATTGTGGACCCGCAGGATATTGTCCTGCATGTGTCTGCTAGAAGAAACAGCCTGGTATCAGACATTCTCTGCCTGTGTTGGGACCTACAGATCGTGATCCAGTCACCTCTTAACCTTTTCTTCATTCAGCAAGGGGTCTGATTTCTGAACCAACAAATTCTAGTACCAAGAGAACAGAACAGGGCAATTTTCAAGTGATCTATCCTGTTACCCAGTCCCAGCTTCTGGCAGTCAGAGGCTTAGGGACACCCAGAGAATGGGATTGCATCTCTGACCATCAATGGCTAATAGGCTAGATGGTCCTTATCCTCCAGGAACTTATCTAATTCATTTTTAACCCATTTATAGTTTTGGCTGTCACAACACTCCTTGATGATGAGTTCCACAAATTGACTGTACGCTGTGTGAAGAAGAACTTCCTTTTGTTTGTTTTAAACCTGCTGCCTATTAATTTCTTTGGGTGGCCCTTGGTTCTTGTGTTATGTTAAAAAGGTAAGTAACACTTCCCTATGCACTTTCTCCACACCACTCACGATTCTGTAGACTTCTATCTCATCCCTCACCTTAGTCGTCTCTTTTCCAAGCTGAACAGTCCAGGTCTTTTTGATCTCTCCTCATACGGAAGCTGTCTCATACCCCTAATCATTTTTCTTCCCCTTCTCTGTTCCTTTTCCATTTCTAATATATCCTTTTTGAGACGGGGCAACCAGAATTGCATGCAGTATTCAAGACGTGGGAGTACCATGGATTAATATATTGGCAGTATGATATTAACTGTCTTATTATCTATCCCTTTCCTAATGGATAACACCACTCTGTTCGCTTTTTTGACTGCCGCTGCACACTGCGGGGATGTTTTCAGAGAACTATCCACAATGACTCCAAGATTTCTTTCTTGAGTGGTAACAGCTAATTCAGACCCAATCATTTTGTATGTATACTTAGGATTATGTTTTCCAATGTGCATTACTTTGCACTTATCAACATTGCATTTCATCTGCCATTTTGTTGCCCATTCACCCAGTTTTGTGAGATCCCTTTGTAACTCTTCAGTCTGCTTTGGACTTAACTATCTCTGGCCCTGTTGTATCACATTTTTCACAGTCAACTCTGGACTTAATTATCTCGAGCAGTTTTGTATCATCTACAAACTTTGCTACCTTGCTATTTACCCCTTTTTCCAGATAATGTATGAATATGTTGAACATCACTGGTCCAAGTACAGAACCTGGGGGACACCACTATTTACCTCTCCATTGTGAAAACCATTTATTTCAACCCTTTTTTCCCTATCTTTAACCAGTTACTGATCCGTGAGAGAACCTTCTGTCTTATCCCATGATTGCTTACTTTAAAAATGCTCCAGAGGTGATCCTGGAGATTACAGGCTGGTAAGCCTAACTTCAGTATCAAGCAAGTTGGTTGAAACTATAGTAAAGAACAGAATTATCAGATATGTAGATGAACACAGTATGTTGGGGAAAAGCCAATATCACTTTTTTAAAGGAAAATCTTGCCTCACTAATCTATTAGAATTCTCTGAGGGTGTCAACAAGCATGTGGACAAGGGTGACCAGTGGATATATTGTATCTGGACTTTCAGAAAACCTTTGACAAGGTGCCACCCCAAAGGCTCTTAAGCAAAGTAAGCAGTCATGGGATACAAGGAAAGGTCCTCTCATGGATCAGTAATTGGTTAAAAGACAGGAAACAAAGGGTAGAAATAAATGGTCAGTTTTAACAATGGAGAGAAGTAAATAATGGTGTCCCCCAGGGTTTTGTACTTGGACCAGTGATAGTCAACATATTTATACATTATCTGGAATAAGGGGTAAACAGTGAGATAGCAAAGTCTGTAGATGATACAAAACTACTCGAGATAATTAAGTCCAGATTGACTATGAAGAATGTGATATAACAGGGCCAGAGAGCAGTAGGCGCGTGGTAGATGGGAGGTATATAAACCCTAGAATGATCAAGGCCTTATTCCCTGTGGACTAGGGGGGAAAGGTTACTACTGGGTAACTGGCGCACCTGCAGCCAATTAAGGCCCTGCCCAAGACCTAATAACCCTTCCCCCCTTCAGTCAGAGAGAGAGAGAGAAGGAAAGCTGACTAGAGTTTGGAGGAGTAGTGCTATTAGCCAGAGGACAAGGGGAAGGGAAACGCTGCCCAAGCAGAGCAGAGGGACTCCCCCAGCGCAGAGGACTGAGGGAAACTCTACCCAAAGGGAGTGAGGGTAAGCAGCCAGCAAAGCTGAAGGGGCTGGTACCCAGAGTAGGAGAGCAGACCTGGGTCCGTTCCCTGCTCCTCTCTCTCTTCCACCAGGGCACTAGCAGAGCCCACAATGCCCAAGAATAGGGGCAAGGGGTGGCACCCTAACCCACCACACCAAGAAAAAGCACAGGACCCACCACAGTAGCATCAGCCATTTACCACAAGAGTTACAAAGGGATCTCATGAAACTGGGTGACTGGGTAACAAAACGGCAAATAAAATCAATGTTGTTAAATGCAAAGTAATGCACATTGGAAAACCTAATCCCAACTATATATACAAAATGATGGAATCTAAATTAGCTGTTACCACTCAAGAAAGAGATCTTGGAGTCACCATGGATAATTCTCTGAAAACATCTCTTCAGTGTGCAGCAGCAGGTAAAAAAAGCTAACAATGTTAGAAACCATTAGGAAAGGGATAGATAATAAGACAGAAAATATCATATTGCCTCTATATAAATCCATGGCACGCCCACATCATGAATGCTGGGTGCAGATCTGGTATCCCCATCTGAAAAAAAGATATATTAGAATTGGAAAAACTGAAGAGAAGGGCAATAGATTGGGCAGAGAAGGGCAATGATTAGGGGTATGGAACAGCTTCCACATGAAGAGAGGGTAAAAAGACTAGCTTTGTTCAGCTTGGAAAAGAGACAACTAAGGGGGGATATGATAAAGGTTTATAAAATCATGACTGGTGTGGAGAAAGTGAATAGGGAAGTGTTGTTTGCCCCTTCACATAGTACAGGAACCAGAGTCATCCAATGAAATTAATAGGCAGCAGGTTTAAAACAAACATAAGGAAATATACAACACACAGACAACCTGTGGAACTCATTACCAGGGGACATTAGGAAAGCCAAAGGTATTAACTGGGTTAAAAAAGAACTAGATAAGGTCATGGAGGATAAGTTCATGGAGGATAGAATGGCTATTAGCCAAGATGGTCAGGGACGCGGCTATATGCTCTGGGTGTCCCTAACCTGTGACTCCCATAAGCTGATACTGGATGACAGGGGAGGGATCACTTGATAAACTGCCTGTTCTGTTCATTCCCTCTGAAGCACCTGGCACCAGCCACTGTTGGAAGACAGGATATTGGGCTAGATGGACCATTGGTCTGACCCAGTATGGCCGTTCTTATGTAATGTTCTATCAGATGAGAAAGCAGCAGCAAGCCTTGATAAGGGCTGGGTTTGAAACCGGTGATGACAGTGAACCGAGTTTCCCACTCCCCTTCTCATGGATTTTACAATTCCCTGCTGAGAACTGCAATGGGAAATCCTTCCCAAGCTCAGACTTACCTCGCCTTCCCAGCATGCCCTGAGAAACGCTCAGGAGGAGCTAAAGGGAGAGGCAGAATTCCAACTCTGAGGGGCTAAAATTCCAGTTGTCAAGGAGGCTTGCAGGGGCCACAATGACCCATCTGCTGTAGCAGTGCCACAAATCTCCTTAGTTGTTGCCTGCTGCTGCCAAGCATGCGACCTCATGCAGACTCTACAGACTGACAGCTGCTCTCCTGAGAGGAGCTAGAATGACAGCTCAGGGCTTTACACGGACTCCCAGCATTTCTCACCAAGCTTGGGGGAGGCAGCTGCTCCAGGTTTTTATGGAAAGAATTCTTCGGAAATTAAAATTAGCTTGTTCACATCTGATGGACCTCAGCTCAGCTCCTCACACGCCCTCTCTGAGAGCGGCTGGAACACCAGCCTGCTGCCTTTACTGCGCGGGGAGGTTGCTGCTATTCAGCCAGCTAGTGCTGTCTTCTCCAGAGGAGGCAGAGTGTGTCCCAGGATAAGGAGAGAGGCATTGTCATCACCAGCTCATGCACAATAGGAGATGCATGGCTACAGCCTCCCCACATTGCTCTTGGCCCCTCAACTGTGGAGAGTGGTGGTGGTGGTGGTGGTGGGCTTGACTGACAAGCAAAATATCTTGCCTTTTTGTCATTGTCATCAGTACCCAGATAAAGAGCAGGGAGGGGATTTTGTGCGTTGGCTGGTAAATGTTCATTTCTGTTCTCCTGGGCTAGGTCCACAGGAGACTGGCAAGCAGTGGTCTGACCCTCATTGCAGCTTTTAGCTGACAAGGGTTGGGCCTGGACAGTGTAAAGCAATAGGAGAACACCCACTATGCTCAATAGGTGTGAGACCCTGCTGCCGCCATCCTCGTGAGGAAGCACATTGCCTGAGAGGTGATTCTTCAGCACCACTAGATATGAGACAGCAACCTGAATGTACCTTCTGTTATAGACATGCATGAAAACTTCTTCCACCACATTCTCCAATGTCCTCTTGCTGACCAAGGGCCCCTCCCCATCCTCAAGCTCATCTTCAATCCTTGATACCTGGGAGCACTCCCTCATCCTCCTTGATTCTCCACTATGCTTTGGCTGCCATGACCAAGGACTCTCTTCATTTTCCTTCTACTTCTCCAATTGCCCACTCATCTCTGTTGGCTCCTTCTCCCCAACTCTAAAATAATCATAATTCACAGCACTACAGGAGGGAAGGGGTAACAAGCCTGTCCAGAGGTGACTGATGTCTCTGGAATCAAACCTAGGTCATCGATAGGTATCCCCTTCACACTGTATCTCAGCAGTTGGAGTTTCCCATACAAGAAGATGGTCTGGTAATAACCTGGAGATTGGTTTGGGATCAGGGTTTGGATTCTGGCTGCATGTGGGTCTGGGGTTTTTATTCAGGCCCATTTCTAATGCTGGTAGCGCAAGTGAAGGGGTGTAACTGGATGTTTGCATATGAGCCAGGGATAAGAGATGACTTGTGATATGGATCTTTGCACCTGAGTGACTCACCTGTTGTGGATACCCCACCCAGCATTTTCTATGGTCCCAAAACCAGGGCTTCTGTAAAGAAACAAAGTGTAATTTAACTATGAGAATCCCAGCTGCCTAATGAATAGGAGATACACTAAGCACCCCTGTATTCGTATCCTACACTCTATTGTACTAATCTCTGTACAGAATATGCCTTGTGAGGTATCATTTGAAAACTTGCTCATCAATAATATCATGGTGAAATATATGAAGCAACAGTATATGTAAAGTTACGAAATCCCCCTGTATGATGTTATTAGCACATGGTCAAAACCACACAGCCCAGCCTAGGCAAAGGTTGTTAAATGGGATCTCTCCTAAACAAAGGAATCCATGTTTACCTCAATTTACATATAAGTAGTAAACAGGCTCCTCCAGGCAGCAGGGGAGAAGATGGCAGGAGACAAAGCAAAGTTGCATTTCAACAAACACAGGTAAGAAGGAGGAGCATGGAGCCTCCTCCACCAGACTTCATCTCACCTTCTTTATTGTTTGAATAAACTTTGCTTTGAGGGGAAATCTTGAGAAGAATCCACCTCAATGGTTCACTGGACTATCAAAGAAAGGGGCAGAGAACCTCAAGTTCTCTCTCTCTCTTTCACCTAAGATGACAAAGGAACCAGCACCTTTGAGCCTGGGGAGAGATCCTGACCAAGGAAAGGGTCAGTCGCCATCTTGTTGGAAGACTGTGGGTGAGAAAGACCATCTTGAACAAAGCCTTGAAACAAACCTTGCTAGATTAAGTTGAAGTTTTAGACTTTTAGATGTGTGTTTTCACTTTTATTTGCTTGTAACCCTTTCTTATACTTGAATTCACCTAAAACTCTATCATCTTTCGTTATTAAACCTGTTTTATTTTTTAATCTAAACCAATCCAGTGCTGTGTTTAAACTGAGCTGTTTGGTAACTCCAGTTAAATTAGCAAACTGTTGAATATTGACCCCTTCAAGAGGCAACAGATCTTAATATCTGTACTGTCCAGGAGAGGGATGGACAGTGCTGAACACACATTTTTGGGAAAATCTGGGACTGGGAGTGTGCTGGGGTCACCCTGCAGGTAGGAACCAAGGCTGCTGGAAGCCAGAGTGGGGCTGGTGTGTTGCTGACAGGCTGCTGGGGTCAGAGCTGCTGGACCAGGGCTGCAGCTATACACAGACACTCAGGGTGTGACCTCCATGCTGGTAGCTATTTGTGAGGCGCTCAGGGTGGGAGCTACAAGAGCAAAGCATAGTGGGGCAGATGGCGAGAGAACCCATCACTGGTCTGGATTACACCCAGAATGTGACAATTGGGCCTGTTTCCATTATACATTGTCATGTTTTATTATGGGCTGAGCTGGTTGCACCACCAGGTTGTCTGGCACTTTTCATTTTAAGACTTTTTTCAGTTGCTTGTAACTTTGCCAATTGTTAACTGTTCCAGCTGAAATTTCCCATGCCGAGTTTCTTCCTCGGGCGGAATATTTTGGGAAAGTTTCTGCTAAAAAAGTCCAGAATGAGGTAATGGGGAAATACAATGTTTTTCACATCTTAAAAATATTCTTATAACCATTTTATTGAGATGCTCTAGCACTTCTGTGCTCTAGAGCAGGTCTTGAAATTAGACAGCGAGGGGTTGTCCTGGTGTCAGGAAGGTGGCTTTTGCTGTCTCCGTGAAAAATCACACCGGACTTGGCCAAGCAAAGAGTCTGTGAAAAATCTCAGGTTGCACATCCTCAGTGGAGACTAGTTACGTTGGCAGCTAAATTCTCCTAAGAGTCCATCTGGACCGAGCATGCTCCTAATGCTGCCCAGACTGAGAATGTGCCAGTGCATCATCCCACAGAGTGACAGACGTGCTTCATCCCAGGCAGGAGAGCTAAGCAAGACTTTCTCCATAGTTGCTCTTCATGGTGCTGGTGTGGTGGCCCCTGCTAATGCTAATGCAAAGGAGATGGAGGAAGCAGCTTGAGAAGGGTGAGGAGGGAGGACCTAAGCTGGTAAGGGTTAGAGACAGCAGGGGGTTGAGAACCTGCAGAGGGGATGGTGAGAAGCAGCAATAAGAGTCTGTGTGTGTGTATAGGAGCAGAAAGGGACATGGACTAGAGCTATGGAGGTGCGGGGTAGGATCAGGCACAGGCTTGGAGGAAGCAGAAGACTCTGTAAACATTAGAGGACATTCCCCTCTAGAACCTGAAAACGAACCCAGGATTCCTGAGTCTTACCATTCTTCTGCTGTCAGCAAATATCTCTGACTCCCACTGGCCAAGTGTGTGTCTCATCCCCCTCTAGTGTAGTCCAAGTAGAGGATGACAATCTGCTACTGCTGTCCATTAGCTCCCGTGGCAGAGGTGTGTGCTATGGATCTAGAAGTCCCAACCCTGCTGCTGACCCATGTGGGGCTCAATATGGTTTTAAAAACATAGGACATTTCATCCACAAAAACCACATGAACAGAACATTAAGGTTGCAAAGTCAAGCACTCAAAAGTTAGGAGATGCTAGAGTGAAGCTTGTCTGTGCACATCCTTCTATATCACTAAATGATCACAGAGGGGAATGAGTGGTTCGGGGGTTGACAATCTGCTAGGGATCCTTTCACATCCAAGATGGAGGTTGAGCTCCAACCTAAATTAATCAAGACCAAACGTGTTTACCATCTAGTGGCTGACGTGCGTTGCAGAGGGTGTGTAAGGTCAGGTCCAAGTGGGCATGTGTTTGAATTATAAAATCTACCATTTCAGCTGACCCGAGTAGGCACCGCTTATATACTCACATCGTACAGGACAGCAAGTCCAGTGAAGAAAGAAATGAAGTAAAATGTAAACCTCCAGCTAAAACAAACAAAACAAAGCACATTAAAACTCCATCAGAGGTCAGGCTACAGCTCTGTGCTCAGTGTCAGCCAGACATTCATTCAAACAGTGACACTGTCAAAGGCACATGGGCTGTGGTGGTATCAAATGCTCATCCAGATGATAATAAATTATAGTAACACTTTGCATGTCTCTAGCACTTTCGATTCCAGGATCTCCAAGAACTTTACAAACAGTAATTGCTCAGCCTCATAGGAGATAGGAAAGTAACATCTCCACGGTACAGGTGAGGAAACTGAGGCACAGAGTGGGTAAATGCCTTGCCCATGATCACCCAGAGAATAAGCGCTGGGAATACAACCCATCTCTCCTGAGTCCCAGTCCCAGGGAGAAATCCTGGCCCCAGTGAAGTCCATGGTAAAACTCCCATTGATGTAATTAGAGCTTGGATTTCACCCACCTCTTACAGTGACACAGGTACATTTAATTCTCTCATCCCAAATATTCAGGTGCTAAGTGTTTGTCAAGATGCCTCCATTCCAATAACTTATCACTTCCCAGAATCCTGTTCCTCTATATGGTAACTAGCCCAGTCTAACACATCTCTGGGATTGGTGGAGGGAATGAGTATAGGGGAACTGGGATATTTTTATGCCAGGAGCAACAGGCTTCAAACCATGGCTTTTCCCTCGCTCTGACCCTGACATATGCAAGGGCCACACCCGCTCAGCAGCTGTGATCCCTGGCCAAAGCAGACTTTCAGCAGCGTGTGACTCCTGGCATGTCAGCTGGGCTCAGTGGAATGGGATTAGCAGAGACTATGGGGATTTCACTGGACCTGTTCCTTTATTTTTGATCCCTTATTTTTCTATTCCTCCTATGTATGGAAATTGCTGCTTGCATCAGCCCCTGCATGGTGGTACAGGTCCACTGTTATGTACAAGAGCTTCAGCTCCCAGGCCCTGCCTGCAAGAGATGGGCACCCCAGGGCATAGAGTGCCTCAGCCCCTGTACACTGAACATATTCAGACTGGTCAGTGCATCAGAGACGTTAGACATGGCAACAGCCCACTAGGTCCTCTAGTCCCCCTTCCTGGGCACCTACAGAATGTTTCATGGAGTCAGCGATGGCCAGGGACCTTTCTGATCTAGTCTGACCCCCAGAGAATGTCACCGAGCAATGCAGACACGGGGTGAGAGGCATCACACGCAAGACCGGCGCTGTGACATTCCCTCTCTAGCCTCCTTCCAGCTGAAGCCAGTGGCAGTGGTTGCTGCCCAGAACCTCTGATTTTGGGGACTTACATTTTTGCATGCCCAGCTTGAGACATCTTTGCTGTCTAAACTTGGGCACCCAAAACCCGAGGAACATAAGAACAGCCGTACCGGGTCAGACCAAAGGTCCTTCTAGCCCAGTATCTGACTACCGACAGTGGCCAATGCCAAGTGCCCCAGAGGGAGTGAACCTAACAGGCAATGATCAAGTGATCTCTCTCCTGCCATCCATCTCCATCCTCTGACAAACAGAGGCTAGGGACACCATTCTTACCCATCCTAGCTAATAGCCATTTATGGACATAGCCACCATGAATTTATCCAGTTCCCTTTTAAACATTGTTATAGTCCTAGCCTTCACAACCTCCTCAGGTAAGGAGTTCCACAAGTTGACTGTGCGCTGCGTGAAGAAGAACTTCCTTTTATTTGTTTTAAACCTGCTGCCTATTAATTTCATTTGGTGACCCCTAGTTCTTGTATTATGGGAATAAGTAAATAACTTTTCCTTATCCACTTTCTCAACATCACTCATGATTTTATATACCTCTATCATATCCCCCCTTAGTCTTCTCTTTTCCAAGCTGAAGAGTCCTAGCCTCTTTAATCTTTCCTCGTATGGGACCCTCTCCAAACCCCTAATCATTTTAGTTGCCCTTTTCTGAACCTTTTCTAGTGCTAGAATATCTTTTTTGAGGTGAGGAGACCACATCTGTACACAGCATTCGAGATGTGGGCGTACCATGGATTTATATAAGGGCAATAATATATTCTCAGTCTTATTTTCTATCCCCTTTTTAATGATTCCTAACATCCTGTTTGCTTTTTTGACTGCCTCTGCACACTGCGTGGACATCTTCAGAGAACTATCCACAATGACTCCAAGATCTTTTTCCTGACTCATTGTAGCTAAATTAGCCCCCATCATGTTGTATGTATAGTTGGGGTTATTTTTTCCAATGTGCATTACTTTACATTTATCCACATTCAATTTCATTTGCCATTTTGTTGCCCAATCACTTAGTTTTGTGAGATCTTTTTGAAGTTCTTCACAATCTGCTTTGGTCTTAACTATCTTGAGTAGTTTAGTATCATCTGCAAACTTTGCCACCTCACTGTTTACCCCTTTCTCCAGATCATTTATGAATAAATTGAATAGGATTGGTCCTAGGACTGACCCTTGGGGAACACCACTAGTTACCCCTCTCCATTCTGAGAATTTACCATTAATTCCTACCCTTTGTTCCCTGTCTTTTAACCAGTTCTCAATCCATGAAAGGACCTTCCCTTTTATCCCATGACAGCTTAATTTACGTAAGAGCCTTTGGTGAGGGACCTTGTCAAAGGCTTTCTGGAAATCTAAGTACACTATGTCCACCGGATCCCCCTTGTCCACATGTTTGTTGACCCCTTCAAAGAACTCTAATAGATTAGTAAGACACGATTTCCCTTTACAGAAACCATGTTGACTATTGCTCAACAGTTTATGTTTTTCTATGTGTCTGACAATTTTATTCTTAACTATTGTTTCAACTAATTTGCCCGGTACCGACGTTAGACTTACCGGTCTGTAATTGCCGGGATCACCTCTAGAGCCCTTTTTAAATATTGGTGTTACATTAGCTAACTTCGAGTCATTGGGTACCGAAGCCGATTTAAAGGACAAGTTACAAACCTTAGTTAATAGTTCCGCAACTTCACATTTGAGTTCTTTCAGAACTCTTGGGTGAATGTCATCTGGTCCCGGTGACTTGTTAATGTTGAGTTTATCAATTAATTCCAAAACCTCCTCTAGTGACACTTCAATCTGTGACAGTTCCTCAGATTTGTCACCTACAAAAGCCAGCTCAGGTTTGGGAATCTCCCTAACATCCTCAGCCGTGAAGACTGAAGCAAAGAATCCATTTAGTTTCTCCGAAATGACTTTATCGTCTTTAAGCGCTCCTTTTGTATTTTGATCGTCAAGGGGCCCCATTGGTTGTTCTGATGTACTTAAAAAACATTTTGTTATTACCTTTAGAGTTTTTGGCTAGCCGTTCTTCAAACTCCTCTTTGGCTTCTCTTATTACACTTTTGCACTTAAGTTGGCAGTGTTTGTGCTCCTTTCTATTTGCCTCACTAGGATTTGACTTCCACCTTTCAAAGGAAGTCTTTTTATCTCTCACTGCTTCTTTTATATGGTTGTTAAGCCACGGTGGCTCTTTTTTAGTTCTTCTACTGTTTTTCTTAATTTGGGGTATACATTGAAGTTGGGCCTCTATTATGGTGTCTTTAAAAAGGGCCCATGCAACTTGCAGGGATTTCACTTTAGTCACTGTACCTTTTAACTTTTGTCTAACTAACCCCCTCATTTTTGTATAGTTCCCCCTTTTGAAATTAAATGCCACAGTGTTGGGCAGTTGAGATGTTCTTCCCACCACAGGGATGTTGAATGCTATTGTATTATGGTCACTATTTCCAAGCGGTCCTGCTATAGTTACCTCTTGGACCAGCTCCTGCACTCCACTCAGGATTAAATCTAGAGTTGCCTCTCCCCTTGTGGGTTCCCGTACCAGCTGCTCCATGAAGCAGTCATTTAAAGTATCGAGAAATTTTATCTCTGCATTTCGTCCTGAAGTGAAATGTTCCCAGTCAATATGGGGATAATTGAAATCCCCCACTATTATTGGGTTCTTAATTTTGATAGCCTCTCTAATTTCCCTTGGCATTTCATCATCACTATTACTGTCCTGGTCAGGTGGTCGATAATAGATCCCTAATGTTGTATTTTTACTAGAGCATGAAATTTCTATCCATAGAGATTCTATGGAACATGTGGATTCGCTTAAGATTTTTACTTCATTAGAATCTACACTTTCTTTCACATATAGTGCCACTCCTCCCCCTGCATGACCTGTTCTGTCCTTCCGATATATTTTGTACCCCGGAATGATTGTGTCCCATTGATTGCTCTCAGTCCACCAGGTTTCTGTGATGCCTATTATATCAATATCCTCCTTTATCACAAGGCACTCTAGTTCACCCATCTTATTATTTAGACTTCTGGCATTTGTGTACAAGCACTTTAAAAACTTGTCCCTGTTTATTAGCCTGCCTTTTTCTGATGTGCCAGATTCTTTTTTATGTGACTGTTTATCATCTGATCCGGCCCTTACATTATACTCTTCAGTCCTCTGCTCCTGACTATAACCTGGAGATTCTCTATCAGACTCTCCCCTAAGAAAAGTCTGTGTCCGATCCACACGCTCCTCTGCAGCAGTCGGCTTTCCCCCATCTCCTAGTTTAAAAACTGCTCTACAACCTTTTTAATGTTTAGTGCCAGCAGTCTGGTTCCACTTTGGTTTAGGTGGAGCCCATCTCTCCTGTATAGGCTCCTCCCATCCCAGAAGTTTCCCCAGTTCCTAATGAACGTGAACCCCTCCTCTCTACACCATCGTCTCATCCACGCATTGAGACTCTGAAGCTCTGCCTGCCTACCTGGCCCTGCGCGTGGAACTGGGAGCATTTCTGAGAACCCAGCTTTTGCCTTGACCTCCCTGTGCCTCAGCTTTGTCATCTGTGTAATTGAGCTGATTTATACATAGCAGTTTCAGAGGGGTGTTGGGGGGATTACAATTGCTGAGCACCCAGCAAACACACTGAACCAAAGGGATGCAGGAGCTGAGCTTTGCTGATGTAAACTGGTGGGGCCACCTGACACCAGCAGAGGAGCTGGCCTAGCCTCTGGACAGCACCGTCTAGGGTAATCACTGTGGAGGGGGATGAGCAGCACCACAGTAAGGGTTCAGTAGCAGGAGTCAGTTTAAAGGGGGCAGAGGAGGTCCAGAGGAGGGGAAGCAGCCTCGAGGGTTCTGAAGGCAGGAGAAGGACGGGGAGGGGTGTCAACAGATTTTTCAGGAGACGTCATGTTTGAAAGCAGAGGTGATGGAGCCTGTTGCCCTGGAATTTGACATTCCTGCGTGTACCCCAGAACTTGACAGTGCTGCAGTCAGCCATTTTCAGGGCCGCCCGGGGGGGGGCAAAGGGGGCAATTTGCCCCGGGATCCGCAGGGGCCCCCAAGAGAACAGCTGAGGCTCCCGCCTCCGCCTCTCTCCTGGAGCCCTAGCACATCAAGCGGCGTCCTCAGACAGCGCCGCAACATGTCTCCGCCAGGGCCCCTGAGCCCCGCCCCGCTCAGAGCCGCGTGGGGAGGGGGCGGGGCTGCGAGCTCTGGGCTGAGCTCAGCTGCCTCCGCTCGGCGGGGAGCTCCCAGCCCGCCCCTCCCCACGCGGCTCTGAGCGGGACGGAGCTCAGGCCCTGCCGGAGACACGCTGTGGCTGTTCAGCGACGCGCTGAGGCTCCGGGTGAGGAGGGAGCCGGGGGTAAGAGGCTGGGGCCGGGGGGGTTGGCTAAGGGGCAGGGAGTCCTGGGGACAGTCGGGGCACAGGGAGGGGGCAGAGATTGGGGCGGTCAGGGGCAGGGAATGGGGGTTGGATTGTGGGCGTTCGGGGCTCTGTCAGGACTCAGCGGGGTGGGGTGGATAGGGGTTGGGGCAGACAGGGAGCAGGGGTGTGGTCCCAGGGTGGTGGTTGGGGGGGTGGGGTCTCTGGGGGATGGTGAGGGGACAAGGAGCAGGATGGGGCGGGGATTCTGAGGGGGGCAGTCGGGGTCAGGAAGTGAGTGGGGGTCAGATAGGGGGCAGGGCCAGGCTGTTTGGGAGGCACAGCCTTCCCTACACTAAAGCTCATTCAGCAGTTTGAGGCTTGCAGAAGAGCCAAGTTGTTAGGTTTTCCATTAGTGCTCCCATCCCTTTCACTTCTCAAATGCCAAATTATAGTCTACATGTAATTTCAGTGCCATAGGGAGATTCATGTCAGGGGAGGGTAGCTTCATTTAAAATTAGCCACTGGGGGGAAGGATCACATGAGAAGAGCAATATCCTTCCCAACCCTACCAAGGGAGACCCCCCTCCCCTGCATTCCCTGAGGCTTCAGAGGAGTTAATTCAGTGGTTCTCAAACTTTTGTCCTGGTGACCCTTTCACATAGCAAACCTCTGATGCGACCTCCCCCTTTATAAACTGAAAACTCTTTTTTATATATTTAACACTATTATAAATGCTGGAGGCAAAGCGGGGTTTGAGGTGGAGTCTGACAGCTCACGACCCCCAGTAATAACCTCGTGACCCCCTGAGGGGTCCTGATCTCCAGTTTGAGAACCCCTGGATTAATTTAATTTTAGCACCCTGTGTCCATTCACATGCATGTGCTATTTTGAGCATTTCAGTTTTGACAACATAGGCTCATCCCAGATTCTGGAACAAGCTCAAATGCTCAGTTCGTGGAGTATGTACATAAGCTATACTAAAGGCAAACCCACAGTAACCGTCTCCAGTTTGTGAGGGACCCCATGGAGCCAGTCTCTAGGAAACAGATAACTGCATGGAGGTTAAGTCCATTAATGGCTATTAGCCAGGATGGGTAAGGAATGGTGTCCCTAGCCTCTGTTTCTCAGAGAGTGGAGATGGATGGCAGGAGCGAGATCACTTGATCATTACCTGATAGGTTCACTCCCTCTGGGGCACTTGGCATTGGCCATTGTCAGTAGACAGGATACTGGGCAGGATGGCCTTTGGTTTGACCCAGTATGGCTGTTCTTATGTTCTAACCTAAATGAACCCAAAGTTATGGAGACAGATATGAGTCAAGAAAGCCAGCAGAGTATCAGAAACCTGGAAAAATCTCTGCCTGGATGGGCTCAGGTGTTTGGTTACAAGCTGAGGTGGTTCAAAAGTTTTGGATTTTTTTTTTAAGCAGAATTTTTTTATTGTTTCTTTAAACAATCAAATACAGCAAGCAGCAAATATTTGGCTACACACTTCTGAAACCTCAAACCATGTTCAGGTTTTGGCAGACTAATTTCAGCTTTTCAATTAAAAAAACCACAACAAATTTTGAAGGAAAGCAGACATTGTCCGTGATTTTTTTCTGCTTTTTAAAAACCCCTAGTTTTCGATCCAGAAAAAGTTTTGATGGAAAATATTTGTCCAACCCTTTTAATGAGCTTTAGTGCCTTTTAGCACTAGCTGATGCTGAGAACCAGTGATACCTTGTAAAGAAGTTTTCTCAAAACTGGGTTTGTGCCGAAATGCGGAAGGTTTATTTTTCCCAAGGGCGCCTGTGGAGGGGAGCAAGTGGGGCAATTTGCCGTGGGCCCCACAAGGGCCCCCAGGAGAATATAGTATTGCAATTTTTTTATAGAAGGGGCCCCCAAAATTTCTTTGCCCCAGGCCCCCTGAATTCTCTGGGCGGCCCTGGCCATTTTGTACGTTCAGCCACTGCCAGCTGAAAACCAAACATCACATCACTGGGAATAATCTTAGGCCTTTGTCAGACAAGGTCAGAGAGCTGCGTACTTGCTAATCAGACTGGGAGGATGGGCCAGAAAGTTATGGAAGAGTGAGTGGAAAGCAACCTTGGTTTTAGGTGCCCTGACATGTCGCCGTTATGGATGGAAATACTAGAAGTGTTTTGAGATACCGAGCAGTTTGTTGAAATTAGGAGAATTGGTGACCCAGTGGAGGTTGTTATGCTGACCCACTAGGAGTCACTATAGGCTGTGTGCTTTGTTAGAGGAGTTAGCTATAAAAGATTAGGTGAAAGTGAATACCTCGGAGCAGCCCGAGGGAGCTTTTCTCTGCGCAAGGAGCTGACATCTAAACTCCCCATCAGCTGGATGGAAAGACGGCCCCTGGAAGCCAGGCCGGTGATTACTTAAAACCATCTCAGACTGTGGGTAACTATATCTGGGATGTCCTAGCCCTACTGCTTATGTGTAGAGCTTAAATCCAACAACCTGTTGTTTTAGATAAGAGCACGCTTGCTTGTATTAACCATTTATCAGATGGAAATTGCTGTGCTCCCACTAATTTATTCCTGAAACTGCCTGGAGTGGAACAGTTAGTTACCCCTGCGTTGGGTTCTGAAAACCCCGGGTAACAAGCCCGTTTAAAGGTGAGGAATGTAAGGGCAGATAGGGATCAGAAGGAGTGAGGAGGGCAGGTGTAGGAGGAGACAAGGCCAAGGAGACAGTCCAGGGGCTGAAGGTGGAGGGAAAAGTGAGGCCTCTGATTTAGGGTAGGGAGGCAGCACAGGATGGGGGAGGCGAAGCAGAGGGGCAGCGGGAAGGGCACATTCCAGCTGGGACCCGGAGGTGCTGGGAGGCTGTGCACTGACTGCAGAGCTCAGACCCTGCTGGAAGGTTGAAGTGACCCAAGGCCTCTGGCCATAGCACTCACCTGGCCTCACAGAATTTTGTAGTCAGGCTGGGTTTGTCCTGGTTCCGCCGGTATCGGAACCACCTCTCCACCTTTCTGGTGGGCAAGTCACACTGCTTGGATAAGCTGATCAGTTCCCCCTGGAAAACAGCCAAGGAATCTGGATTCAGACTTGTAGCGTCACAGATTTTAAGGTTAGAGGGACTGCTGTGATCATCTAGTTCAGTGGTTTTCAACTTGTGCTCTGCAGACCCCAGGGGAGTCACAGACTATGTCTAAGATTTCCAAAGGGGTCTGCACCTCCATTCGAAATTCTTTAGGGTTCATAAATGAAAGAAAGTTGAAACCATTGATCTAGTCCAACTCCCAAGCCACAGACCCTCACCCTGTAACCTCTGTCTGTGCTGAAGTGTATCTTTTAGAAATACATCCAGGCTTGGTTTAAAGGCTTCAAGTAATAGAGAACCACCACATCTTAGGTCACCCAGTGGTTACTTACCCTCCACTGAAAATTTATGCCTTATTTCTATTTGTCTAGCTTCAATTTCCAGCCTCTGGGCTATGTTATACCTTTCCCTTGTTGCTTTCTAATTCACTAATTTGTTTCAGCACCTCTTTATAGCACCCCTCAATCCCTGGCAGCACTTCATCTTTATAACTGACACAAGCATACCTCCATACTCATAGAATCATAGAATCTCAGGGTTGGAAGGGACCTCAGGAGGTCATCTAGTCCAACCCCCTGCTCAAAGCAGGACCAAACCCAACTAAATCATCCCAGCCAGGGCTTTGTCAAGCCTGACCTTAAAAACCTCTAAGGAAGGAGATTCCACTACCTCCCTAGGTAACCCATTCCAGTGCTTCACCACCCTACTAGTGAAAAAGTTTTTCCTAATATCCAACCTAAACCTCCCCCTCTGCAACTTGAGACCATTACTCCTTGTTCTGTCATCTTCTACCACTGAGAACAGTCTAGATCCATCCTCTTTGGAACCCCCTTTCAGGTAGTTGAAAGCAGCTATCAAATCCCCCCTCATTCTTCTCTTCTGCAGACTAAACAATCCCAGTTCCCTCAGCCTCTCCTCATAAGTCATGTGCTCCAGCCCCCTAATCATTTTTGTTGCCCTCCGCTGGACTCTCTCCAATTTATCCACATCCTTCTTGTAGTGTGGGGCCCAAAACTGGACACAGTACTCCAAATGAGGCCTCACCAGTGCTGAGTAGAGGGGAATGATCACATCCCTTGATCTGCTGGAAATGCCCCTACTTATACAACCCAAAATGCCATTAGCCTTCTTGGCAACGAGGGCACACTGCTGACTCATATTCAGCTTTTCGTCCACCGTAACCCCTAGGTCCTTTTCTGCAGAACTGCTACCCAGCCATTCGGTCCCTAGTCTGTAGCAGTGCATGGGATTCTTCCGTCCTAAGTGCAGGACTCTGCACTTGTCCTTGTTGAACCTCATCATATTTCTTTTGGCTCAATTGCGTTGAGGTGGTAGGCTCTCTTTCCCTAGTGAACCTGGGGCAGAGGGTGGGTGCTGCTCCTGTCTACCAGGGCAGGGCCCCGTGGCTGTGCTGCTCAGGGTATCTGCCCCCTTGCAGAGGGGTAAAGGAAGCTGACCAGAGAGCAAGTGTGAACAATCTGTACACCTTTCTGAAAGGGCCTGGACTGCCAGGGCTCTCAAGCTGTTTCCTTGATCAGCAATCCCTTCTTCCAGGAACTGGGGAGCTCTGTGTTGCAGTCCTGCCCCATCACAGTGCCACCCAGCCCTGCGCTGGGCCCACCCATCTGCAGGCTGGATAAGCCTCACAGATGCTCCAGGTTGGGGCTGTTGGGGCCCAAGGGAGCTCTTTAATGCCTTCCTGACATGCAAAGCCACCATTAGCATCTCTGCGATGTCCTTCTCCCTCATGGTCCCTTGAGCTCATCGATTCACCTGCAGGTTTTCTGCTTCTGATAAACCTAATGAACATATTTGTGTTTATACCTTTAGCTATTTGCTCTTCAAATTCATTCTTAGCCTCCTCCTCTCCACTATATATTTCATCTGCCATAGCTGATTCCTTTCTATTGGCTGGATTTCCATTGTTGTGTCAGATAACCTTCTGAGTCCTGCCATTTAATCACACTGGGGGGAATCCAGGCATACTGAAGGCAAAGGGAGTTTTGCTGCTGACTTCAGGAGAGCCAGGATTTCACCCATTGTTTATCTTTTGCTTTCCTGTTTCTTTTCTTGTTCAGGGTCTCTATGCATCTGAGGCTCTCTTCTGGCTGTTTATTTTGGACCCAATCTGTTACAAAGGGCCTTTGTCATTCTGCATCTGAAATGAAACCTCAGCACTTCCAATTGCTAGCAGGGGAAGGCTGGCCAGGTTACTGTGGATCAGGAGTTCTGCATTCTGTTCTGGACTTTGTCACTGGCTTGCTGCATGACTTTGTCCTGGTCGCTCAGTCCTCTGAGCACCTGCGTCATGGTGGGGATCATGCTAGGGTACCAGGAGGTAAAACACATCCATGTGGGTGGTGTGCTTTCTCATAAGAAATGCCAGATTGAATCAGTCCCCGGGTTCATCTAGTTCAGTATCTTGCATCTGAGAATGACCAGATCTTGAGGAACACAGAAGAAACCCCACAACAGGCAGGTGTGGGATAATCGCACTCTACACAGGTCACATGCTAATCCCTCATAGATTGATTTAAACCCCAAAGCATGAGGTTTCAACTCCCTTCCAATTCTCTCCTTGAGAGCAGGAACAACTAGAACTCTGGATACTGCTGTCAGAACCTTCAGCTGTTGGAGAACTCTGCCCAGCAGTAGAACCCATGCCAAGAGCACTGTCTCCTCATCTCCTGCCGGGAAATCCCACAGTTTCATATTGGGTGTGTGATGATGCCGAGGACAGTGGCTTGTGGTACCTGCCAGTAAGACCGATTTCAAACTCACAGGCTTCATAGCAGCACACGACACCACTGAGCAGTGTAGCTGTCGAGTGGAGTCTGCAGGCTGAACTTTGGTTGGATTGTAAACTTTTTGGGGGGTGCCTTGGAGAACAGCTAAGTAACTGTCAGAGTCTAAGAGAGCCTGACTTGTCTTGCGGTGTTTGACAAGTAATGTAGAAATACACACAAAGAGGCCATGTTTAAAGGCAGATGAACAAGGAGTCAGGAGTTGACATCTGAACAGGACATTTTTCTTTTTGGGGTAGCAGTGCCCTTGCCCCCGGAGTTTTGGAGAGAGTCTGGCATCCTCCTCCTAACTCCCCTAAGCTCCAGCTGCCTAATGCACCAGAGCAGTCGCCTCTTGTGTGGAACTGGGAGCTGCTTCTGATGATGCTTTGAGAGGTGCTGGGTGCTCCCAGCTCCTACTGCAGTCAGGGAGATACTCAGCACCTCTGGGGACCTGGCTGCTTGGCTAAGGCTCTAAACATAGATGGAGTTGCTGAACTTTATGCTGCCAAATTTGAGAACTTTGGCCAGAAAGTTTAGTTCAATGAAATTCCAGCTAGACAGTGATAAGAAGGAGCCCAGGAACAAGGGGCTGGCAGAGGGAGAAGGAACTCACCTCCTTTGGATCCTTGCTGCGAGTAGCGTAGAAGGTTTCCAGCGCAGGATTGGGTGGAGCGTTCAATCTCACCTTGTCCCTCAAACCCAGCTTTCTGCTCAGGGGCCGGGCTATGAATCTGCAAGAGACCCCAGCAGGGTTCAGTCAAGAGATGATTATTATTGCCTTACAGCTCCCAGAATGTCTTAGCTGTTCTCCAAGGCACCCCGCAAAAAGTTTACAATCCAACCAAAGACAGCACATAGCATGCAGGTGGGGAGGGAGAACGTAGGCCCGGGGCACAACAGAAACATTCTTCCCAGCCCTGGTCTTCGTGCCAGGGACACTATCAATCTGATAGCTAGTAACAAGCAGTTTGGGGTAATACCCCAGTCCTGGAGTCCCTGGGCAGGTCTCACATTGAAACATGTGAGAGAAAAAACATCTTTTTAAACAGGAAAATATGTTTGTGAGGCCACAGGCAGGGGGTTGAGAATTCAATGTCCCCATTTTTTAAATTCTCTCTCTCTTTTTGCAGCTGGAAAGACCCTCATAAACACGAGCAAATGATGAACAAACAGGGGCCATGAGACACTGACTAGACACCAAGTACAGACAACCCCTTTTCTTTAATAAGGCATTGAAACCCCAGGGGCACTAAATGAACTGCCCCTCCCTCCCAAAGGATGATGTGTTCCCAGGTAATTAGCACTGTATAGTCAGACATTTTCCCAGGTGTGCATGTGCCTCCTGGGGGGGAAAAAGGCAGAGTCCCTGCCTGAGGGCCTATCACTAATGCTGCAATATCAAGTTCTCAGGAGAACTTTATCTGCACATGCAGCAGAAGCAGCAGGAAGTTTGTGCCCAGAGTGATAACAGCACCTCTAGATTATCTGTCAGATCAGAGATGATTTGCAATCAGTGTTAAGCAAAGAGTTGTAAAACCCAGGAGCAGTGCAGGATGGTGGTTAGAGCAGAGAACAGACAGGTCTGGTCTAAACAGCAAACTGTCAGGAGCTCTCATCTGGCTTGACAGAGCCAACTTCTCCTTGATCCTCTACAGGGGGATCTTTGCACCAGGTTTTCCTGACACGAGACAGACACTGGATAGTGTGCTTGCTTCTTACCAAACCAGAGAAAGGGCCTGGTGCATGGCTGCCCTGCAGCCAGGTTCCTTAACTTTACCAGACTTTGCAATGTTCTGCAGCTCAGCCTCTTCTGCCTAACCAGGGACAGTCCATGGGGGAGAAGAAAGAACAAGCTTATTCAAGTATCCTACAGCCTAGGGGACAGTGCACTGAGCTTGGAAGCAGGAGCCATGAATTCAAATATCAGAGGGGAGCCGTGTTAGTCTGGATCTGTAAAAGCAGCAAAGGGTCCCGTGGCACCTGATAGACTAAGGTGCCACAGGACCAATACGTCTGTTAGTCTATCAGGTGCCACAGGACTCTTTGCTGCTTTTACATGAATTCAAATCTTACCTCTGCTGGCTGTTTCTATATCTGGGCACTTCAGAGCCTCAGACCTCTATCTTAGGAGGCGGTCACACTTCTACTTCACACATGTGTTAACAGAGAGGTTGCACAAAGTCACTTCAGGAAGGTCTGGGAGTAGAGCTCCTGTCTCCTATATGGCATACATAAAGCTCATCTATCCAGCCCCACTGCCTTCTGGAATGGGGCCCATCTCTGTGTTTGCCTCTCTTGTCTGTACCCCCCTGGCTAAACCACCCAGGATTCCTGATCTCCAAAACTCCGCTGGTGTCTAGCAAACCGCTGACAGTTCTCCTAGTGGCTGTTCCATACAGAGGTTAACAGCCACTCCTTTAGCTCAAGTGGTAGAGGACTGTGTGGTGGAGCTGAAAGTCCAGGTACAAATCCTGCTGAGTACCCATGTAAGGGGCTGTTTTTCTAGAGTCCTTTTCAAAAACCAGAGTGAAAGTGTCCTTCCAACAGACACTTAGAGAGAGGCAGAGCAACCAAAACCTCAGTGTTCTACGTCCTGATCATGTGTCACACAACTCTATTACTCATGTCACACACCAGCGGGTTTGGAGGGTGATAGATAAGCCTCTACCTCCTCTGTGCATAGCCACCCCAACAGTAACCCTCCCATCCCCAGGGTGATTGCTCTGCATGGGCAACGGGGTGTCAGGGATGGGGCAGGGCAGGTGCTTTGTATGGGGAGTGGGGGAGGTTGGGGTGTCAGGGATAGGAGGGGGCAGGGAGTATGCTCTGTGTGGGGAGATTGGGGTGTCAGGGATAGGAAGGTGCAGGACGTGTGCTCTGTGTGGGGAGTGGGGAGTTTGGGGTGTCAGGGATAGGAGGGGGCAGGGTGTGTGCTCTGTGTGGGGAGTGGGGAGGTTGGGGTGTCAGGGATAGGAGGGGGCAGGGCCAGTGCTCTGTATGGGGAGTGGGGAGATTGGGGTGTCAGGGATAGGAGGGGGCAGGACGTGTGCTCTGTGTGGGGAGTGGGGAGGTTGGGGTGTCAGGGATAGGAGGGGGCAGGGCCAGTGCTCTGTGTGGGGAGTGGGGAGGTTGGGGTGTCAGGGATAGGAGGGGGCAGGACGTGTGCTCTGTATGGGGAGTGGGAAGGTTGGGGGTGTCAGGGATAGGAGTGGCAGGACGTGTGCTCGGTTTGGGGAGGGGGGAGGTTGGGGTGTCAGGGATAGGAAGGTGCAGGACGTGTGCTCTGTGTGGGGAGTGGGGAGGTTGGGGTGTCAGGGATAGGAGGGGGCAGGACGTGTGCTCTGTAGGGGGAGTGGGGAGATTGGGGTGTCAGGGATAGGAGGGGGCAGGGTGTGTGCTCTGTGTGGGAAGGTTGGGGTGTCAGGGATAGGAGGGGGCAGGGTGTGTGCTCTGTATGGGGAGTGGGGGAGGTTGGGGTGTCAGGGATAGGAGGGGGCAGGGTGTGTGCTCTGTATGGGGAGTGGGGAGGTTGGGGTGTCAGGGCATGTGCTCTGTGTGGGAAGTAGGGGAGATTGGGGTGTCAGGATGGGTGCTCCGCATAGGGAGCGAGGGGAGCTACTAGGACTGGGTGGAGGGCAGCTGGCTGAATGCTGAGAAGAGGGCTCTCAGCAGTTTACATCTCAGACTGACTGTCGGCGATACAAGGGGTGAGGGACAAAAGATCAGCCCCCCAATATTTCCACTGAGGTGGCACTAGCTTGCCCCCGCCTCAGCTCTGCTGCCCGGCTGAGTGATCTTTTAATGCTGCTTTGATGTTCTCCTGTCTCCGTCTACCTCTGGCACGTCATGACCAGATGGTGAAATCTCACTACCTCAGGCACTGGCTGGGACTGAAGAAAATAGATGGTAACTAAGCAAAGTTACAGTGTCTTTTGCTGTAGATGCTTTTGAGCCCAGTCCTGCTCTCACTAACATGGATGGGGATTTAGGCCTGGGGTTTCTTTCCTCCTCCGAGTCAGGAAGGTTGCACATGCTGGATGCAGACTGACTCGTTGTTTAATTGAAAATTAAATCCTGTCCCGTTTCCTCCTCCTAGCTCATTTTCTGTGCTAATTACAACCTCACAGATTGCACCATCAACTCTGGAGTCTTGGGTCTAAGTCACCAGCTCCATGGAGGAGGAAAGGAGGGAGCCCCCGGAATAAACTGGGTAGGTTCCTACAGCAAGAGGAGACAACGGGAAGAGCTGCTTAGCATCGCCACGCAACTGCTCCTGCACAAGAGAGATGCTGAGACAGCTACTCAGACCTGCCACCATGCAGGAAAAAGGTCACCCAGGCAACTGTGGATCAGTGCATGCCACAGACCCTCCACGGCCTTCTGCACAAGGCCTGCTGAGCCTCCGACCAAATGGCTCTCCTGACACAGTCCTTCTGAAGAAAAGCTCTGCCCTGCCCAACTGTGCCTGCAGGGCTTCACAAGCCATTCACAACTCCCCGATTGGACACTGGGACTTTGTCTCCCTTTAGCTCAGTGACGGCTTGTCATGACCCCTTCACATTTTCCACAGGGCTGCATCTCCATGGAGACTTGGGCATTAGTGACATGTGAGAAAAACTGTTTGAAATGAAGCAAAGTTGGTAGCAATTTTTGTTGTGAATAATTATGGCATACAATTCTGTTCCAGTGAATCTCAATAGGAGTCCTGGGCTCTCATAAACGTTAATGGACATTTTAGGTCATTCACTGCAGTGGGGCCAGCACTGTACATGAGGGGCCAGCTTCTCCATCCCACTGAGGCTGATTTCTGCCCCTGCCGTGGTGCAAATCATTCTTAAAGCTGTCTGAGCTGACTTTCTGGAGATCCCCTGGCGGGGGGAAATCCCTGGTGCCAGAGGGCCAGTGCAGCCAGTTCCATGTCACCGTTCCATACAGCTCCTCTTTCCTGAGGAAGGGCACTGCCGGGAGCCTCAACCTCTGGCTGATTCCCGACTGGCTGGACTTCCCAGGGAGGTCAGAGGCAGCTGGCTGTAAGATAATGTAGCCAGGAGGATGCTCTTTCTTTTCCAGAGACTGTCCCTGCATCTGCCAATTACCTATTGCATCTGTTACAAAACCCAAGAACTAACTCATAAGGAAACGAATAGTCAAGACTGTCATAAATCTACATAGCCAGAGTAGAACTACATTAATTTTAATAGAAAGAAGTGCATGTTTCATCATGGCAGCCTCAACTCTGACACAAAATAAATGCCGTCCTCTCACGAGCAACTGCAAAATATAAACACACACAACGGCTTTCTGCAAAAGAAACAAATTACGCACACGAACGCGCGCACACACTCATTAATGATATATCGGTTAACCTTAAACATGTGTCCACATACATTCAAGTTGATAAATTATAGACTTTCCTATTATTACATAGAAAACAAATGTTCCCAAGCAATAGCAGTTCTAAGTACTTTACCAAACAAATTTACTGTCAGATGAATAACGTTACATTAAAATCATTTTAAAATAATAATTTAAAAATAAATATAAAAATAATACAAAAAAACCCATTGGATCAGAGTTAAGGTTGTTGTGTTGTAATGGAATATGCATTTTCTCTATTTGATAAGGATATTCTTATTATGCAAGCAAAGGAATAAAAAATCTTACTCTAAGTACTCATTTCCTGCCATTTAAGGGCCTGGGTTTTGCAAAAATAGTTCATCAATTTCAGTGTTGTCACTTAGCAAGCATAACTGTTTGTTTTTTTCCCCAATGGTTTTTGCTTCTAGAATATCAGTGAAGGCTGAGCACTTTGTCTGATAGAGATCAACACACTGATCTACGGCCATAAATGAGGGAGAGGGATGTACTAAGTATAGTTTCAGGTAAGTTATTTTCAATATCAATCTTTGAAAGCTGAATTAAAAAGAGTGAAACAATGGACCTCTTATATCTCTGGATGCGGTCTTTGTGTTCTCTCCATAACTTCCACGTGTATAATGAGTGGTACAGCTTTCCATTCACATTCAGAGGCTACTTCAATTATTTCTATGAACAAATTGTGCTGTTGGCCTTGAGCACTGAGCTCCAAGGTTCACCTTCTTAACTTGTCCAGACTTCTCTCTTCAAGGATGTGGTGGCTCAAGTTATTAAGCTGAACGTAAGACTGTGAAGGAGGTATGCACTTGAAGAGGACAATACCCAATGTCCATGTCCATTGGGAGTTGGGATGAAGCATGAGTGACGAAAATGGTTTCTGTAGATAATGTATTTGGTAACTCGTCTCCTTGGCTTTTGGTTAGAACAAAGAAATGTGCTTCCCATAAAGGAGGAAGGGTTTTGGCCAATGAAGATGGGGCCAATAGTCTTTGAGCTGGGTGGGCCACATACGGCTTCAATCTAGGAGAGGAGTTTTCTTTCACACAAGGTTTTCAGCTTATTTTGTAGCTCGAGCTTACAGCACAGCAAAGCTTTCCCCTAAAGCACTTGACTCTCCCTGGAGTTTGGACCTACCCTTTGTTTTCATGGTTTTCTCTCTCCCTCTAGTTCTGGAAGATGCCAGTGCACTGTTTTCATCAGACAGTGGGATCCAGTCACAAATACAGCCAGATGAGGAAAGTCAGTGCAGGCACCTGGAACAAAAACTGAACTCTAAAGGATGAAAATATGTGGGAGACAGTCCCAGCACAAGGGAATGGACACAGGAGACTGCAGTCACCCTTCTCAAACAGTGACCTGCCAAGGACATGACATTGGCTGATCTACCCCAGAGCACCCTGGCGGGCAGCCTGTGCCCCAGGGGTAGAGCTGTCACACTGCTCAAGTGCACTGCAGAACACAAGTGCTCGACTTGGCCATTCGGAGGGGCAAACTGACTTCCAGCAATGTAGCGCTGCAGGGTCTGCACTGAGTTATGAGTTTCCTCCAGAAGCACAAGACCACACAGAGGTTCTGTGCTTTTCCACTGGCCCCTGAACACCTGCAGCTCTGCACCTACCTCCCTGGTGCACAGGGGGTCTGCAAGTAAATTCAGCCACTGCCTGGGCTCTATTAACTGAGGCAACGCAGAGGCACCCACACCGCACTACTGCTCATGTCCAGCAGTGGAGGAGGCTGACGACACCTGTACGGGGAGACTTTGGCAAACCAGTAAAGTGCCTGAAACCACTATGGCTTATTGTTAAAGACAGCCTAGTCAGCAAGCTGTTAAAAGCAAGTCTCAGCTTGACCAAGGCAGGAGGGGAGGGGGGTTTAGGGTGCCACTGAAAGGGCGGCTTGACCCCGCGTCCTTCCTGATAAGAATTGGGTTGAAATTGCTGATACATGTGTTTTAAAAAAGTAGGATATGCCCCAGGAATGTCTATTGAGGTCTCAAGGCTGCAAGTTCTGGAAAAACCCACATCTGGTTTATCAATAATCAGAAGGAACCTCTTGCTTGAAACTGCTTACTTAACAAGGTTTCTTTAATTACTAATGTATAAATAAGGGGAAAAAGCTTGAGACAGGTGGGACTCGTTTCGGGACTGGCCTCTCCCTCTGGATGCATCTTGTGTTCCCCGGTGGCAGACAGGCTGCCGCTGTATCACTTGAAAGCCACACTCAGCTTTGGTAATTATCAAGGGTTGGGGGTGTTCTACTAACTTCTTGCGGACATGTGTAAGTGCTTGAGACTAAGTAAAGTTTAGCTTTAAGTGAAAGCACTCTCGTGTTGTCCTGTTTGTGCCAGCCATCTATCGGTCGGACGGCCGTGTCTCCCCTGATTTATTTCCTGACACCTCCTTGCACAGAGTAAAGTTACCAAGAGCTTTGGGTTGAAAGAACCCCGGGTAACAACACCCATCTCCCTGAAACATGGAGGGACAAGATTCACCCAGGGAGGGTCCCCTCTCCACACTGATCTTGGGGGCATAATCCCCCTCATCCCTTGGCGCTTTACTGAAAGGCAGACATTACCTTCTAGTAAAGGCTGAGAAAGGGGAACGGATCCTTCCATCCTTGTGACACGATGTGTATAGGAAACCCCGAAGCAGGATGGACCGAGCTGGGTGGGAACTGAGAATCCAAAGTAGAACAGCCGCCCAGCACACTTATGATGTGGCTCACCTGCTCTGCGAGGCTGCTCCTCGGCATGGGCACTGCAAGGGAGCGTGGGAAGAACACCACGCACAGATTCAAGGATTTTAAGGGCAGGCCAGATCTTTGTGATCTTTGTCAGGTCAGACTTCTTGCCCTAAAGTCTGTCCTCCCGCATAACCAGGCCACAGACTCAGCCAGTAATTGCTGTATCAAGCACAGTAACTTCCGGCTGAGCGGGATACAAGAGACCCCATGTGATGGAGAATTCACCACATCCCTTGGAGAGTTTTTTCAATGGTTAGTTATCCTCCCTGTTAAATGTGCACCTGATTTTAGCGTCATCTTCCAGCTGCTGGATCGTGTCAGTCATTGCTGGCTTGAGTTTCACCATGACAGAACTTCTCTGGAAATCTGGCTGAGACATGAGCTCAAGTCCTGCCAATGGAGACTGCTGCTGATAAAACCCCGTAGCATTTAGTCTGCATCACGGCTCTCCAGCTGGTGCCCAGTTGGGTGTGGAAACCCTGGGCCAAGCCTAGAGTAAGAGGGAATAAACTTGTCCCTGAAAGAAAAACCAGTCTCCCATGCTTTGATCCAGGGCGCCAGGGACCTGGCTTTCAGCTCCAGCAGACATTGACCCAGTAATGTGATACAGTGTTTGGTGAGTATTGCTTGAATGTAGGACACAGTGCAGTTCTTTATCTTCATATATAAAAATATCCCAGCATGTCAATGCAGGAATAGCAGACACCACGTGGAGAGTCTCTCTGTTAAAACATGCACCGCTGGAGAGTGCAGGGCAGGATCTGAGCTGAGAGGGATAACATCTCCCATCTCCAGAATGCCCTGCCTCAGCAGTGTCCCAAGGCGCTTTACTCATTTAAAGTGATACACAAATGGCTGCACATCCCCCGAAAGTGTTTCACAATTCACAGTCACGACACAACATGTCAGGGCAGGAAGTGGAGATCATACCCTACTAAACTGCAGGAGTATTTACACAAAGATCGTGGCCTTGCCCTGGCTGGACACCATAGCAAAGACCCTGACTCTGCGGGGCAGGGAGGAAGTGCCATGGGATGCTTAATGAATGCAAGAAGCCAGGACCTCTGCTCTAAGACTCCTCCAAAGGACCTGAAAAAAGTCAAATAGTTCCCTTGAGCTAGAGCCTGGCTCTGCCGGACACTGTCTCTCCCTCCTACAGCCCACTGGGAACTGCAGCTGATGGAACTTGGGGCTGGTTAGCCCTCAGCATGCACAACGCCCTGCAGAATGGCCTAGGAGCACTCCTCACGGACACCACATGGATGAGAGACATAGGAGAAAACAGCCAGCCATTCCATTAGAGGGAGAGACCCTTCCAGCAACAGTGCTCCCGACAGCATGCTGGCACACTGGTTCAGGACCACCATAGAATCATACGACTGGAAGGGACCTCGAGAGGTCATCTAGTTCAGTCCCCTGCTCAAAGCAGGACCAATCCCAACTAAATCATCCCAGCCAGGGCTTTGTCAAGCCTGACCTTAAAAACCTCTAAGGAAGAAGATTCCACCACCTTCCTAGGTAACCCATTCCACTGCTTCACCACCCTCTTAGTGAAAAAGTTTTTCCTAATATCTAACCTAAGCCTCCCCCATTGCAACTTGAGACCATTACTCCTTGTTCTGTCATCTGCTACCACTGAGACCAGTCCAGATCCATCCTCTCTGGAACCCCCTTTCAGGTAGTTGAAAGCAGCTATCAAATCCCCCCTCATTCTTTCCTTCTGCAAATTAAACAATCCCAGTTCCCTCAGCCTCTCCTCAGAAGTCATGTGCTCCAGCCCCCTAATCATTTTTGTTGCCCTCCGCTGGACTCTTTCCAATTTTTCCACATCCTTCTTGTAGTGTGGGGCCCAAAACTGGGCACAGTACTCCAGATGAGGCCTCACCAATGTCGAATAGAGAGGAATGATCACATCCCTCGATCTGCTGGCAATGCCCCTACCTATACAGCCCAAAATGCCATTAGCCTTCTTGGCAACAAGGGCACACTGTTGACTCATATCCAGCTTCTCGTCCACTGTAACCCCAAGGTCCTTTTCTGCAGAACTGCTGCCTAGCCATTCAGTCCCTAGTCTCTAGCAGTGCATGGGATTCTTCTGTCCTAAGTGCCGGACTCTGCATTTGTCCTTGTTGAACCTCATCAGGTTTCTTTTGGCACAATCCTCTAATTTGTCTAGGTCCCTCTGTATCCTACCCCTACCCTCCAGCATATCTACCACTCCTCCCAGTTTAGTGTCATCTGCAAACTTGCTGAGGATGCAGTCCATGCTATCCTCCAGATCGTTAATGAAGATATTGAACAAAACCAGCCTCAGGACCGACCCTTGGGGCACTCCACTTGATACCGGCTGCCAGCTGGACATGGAGCTGTTGATCACTACCCATTGAACTCGGCGATCTAGCCAGCTTTCTATCCACCTTATAGTCTATTCATCCAGCCCATACTTCTTTAACTTGCTGGTAAGAATACTGTGGGAGACGGTATCAAAAGCGTTGCTAAAGTCAAGGAATAACACGTCCACTGCTTTCCCCTCATCCACAGAGCCAGTTATCTCGTCATGGAGGGCAATTAGGTTAGTCAGGCATGACTTGCCCTTGGTGAATCCATGCTGACTGTTCCTGATCACTTTCCTCTCCTCTAAGTGCTTCAGAATTGATTCCTTGAGGACCTGCTCCTTGATTTTTCCAGGGATTGAGGTGAGGCTGACTGACCTGCAGTTCCCCGGATCCTCCTTCTTCCCTTTTTTAAAGATGGGCACGACATTAGCCTTTTTCCAGTCATCTGGGACCTCCCCCGTTCACCATGAGTTTTCAAAGATAATGGCCAATGGCTCTGCAATCACATCCGCTAACTCCTTTAGCACCCTCGGATGCAGCGCATCCGGCCCCATGGACTTGTGCTCATCCAGTTTTTCTAAATAGTCCCGAACCACTTCTTTCTCCATAGAGGGCTGGTCACCTCCTCCCCATGCTGTGCTGCCCAGTGTAGCAGTCTGGGAGCTGACCTTGTTTGTGAAGACTGAGGCAAAAAAAGCATTGAGTACATTAGCTTTTACCACATTCTCTGTCACTAGGTTGCCTCCCCCATTCAGTAAGGGACCCACACTTTCCGTGTTCTTCACCTTCTTCTTGTTGCTAACATACCTGAAGAAACCCTTCCTATTACTCTTAACATCTCTTGCTAGCTGTAACCCCAAGTGTGATTTGGCCTTCCTGATTTCACTCCTGCATGCCTGAGCAATATTTTTATACTCCTCCCTGGTCATTTGTCCAAGCTTCCACTTCTTGTAAGCTTCTTTTTTGCATTTAAGATCAGCAAGGATTTCACTGTTAAGCCAAGCTGGTCACCTGCCATATTTACTATTCTTCCTACACATTGGGATGGTTTTTTCCTGCAACCTCAATAAGGTTTCTTTAAAATACAGCCAGTTTTCCTTGACTCCTTTTCCCCTCATGTTATTCTACCAGAGGATCCTGCCCATCAGTTCCCTGAGGGAGTCAAAGTCTGCTTTTCTGAAGTCCAGGGTCTGTATTCTGCTGCTCTCCTTTCGTCCTTGTGTCAGGATCCTAAACTCGACCATCTCATGGTCACTGCCTCCCAGTTTCCCATCCACTTTTGCTTCCCCTACTAACTCTTCTCTGTTTGTGAGCAGCAGGTCAAGAAGAGCTTTTCCCCTAGTTGGTTCCTCCAGCACTCGCACCAGAAAATTATCCCTTACATTTTACAAAAACTTCCTGGATTGTCTGTGCACTGCTGTATTGCTCTCCCAGCAGATACCAGGGCCTGCGATCTAGTAACTTCTGCTAGTTGCTGGAAGAAAGCCTCGTCCACCTCATCCCCCTGGTCTGGTGGTCTATAGCAGACTCCCACCACGACATCACCCTTGTTGCTCACACTTCTAAACTTAATCCAGGGACTCTCAGGTTTTTCTGCAGTTTCATACTGGAGCTCTGAGCAGACATACTGCTCTCTTACATACAGTGCAACTCCCCCACCTTTTCTGCCCTGCCTGTCCTTCCTGAACAGTTTATACCGATTCATGACAGTGCTCCAGTCATCTGAGTTATCCCACCAAGTCTCTGTTATTCCAATCATATCATAATTCCTTGACTGTGCTTCCAGTTCTCCCTGCTTGTTTCCCGGGCTTCTTGCATTTGTGTATAGGCACTTAAGTATTATCTAGACCAGGGGTCCCCAACCCCCGGGCCGCGGACCGGTACCGGTCCATGGCCTGTTAGGAACCGGGCCGCGAACCGAGCGCACAGCAGGACATGAGCGGTGAGTGCACAGCAGGACATGAGCGGCTAGGACATGAACAGTGAGTGAGCTAGCAAACTTCATCTGTGTTTAGAGCCGCTCCCCGTCGCTCGCATTACTGCCTGAGCTCCCCCTTCTGTCAGATGTTAGATTCTCATAGGAGCGCGAACCCTACTGTAAACTGCACATGCGATGGAGGGAGTTTTGCACTCCTTATGAGAATCTAATGCCTGATGATCTGAGGTGGAGCTGAGGCCATGATGCTAGCGCTGGGGAGTGGCTGCAAAACCAGATTACATTAGCAGAGGTTTCACTGCACAGAGACCATAATAAATCAATCACTTGCAGACTAATATCAGAACCCTATCAGTGAGTGGCAAGTGACAATTAAGCTGCATCTGGTGGCAGGCTTTATAGTGGCAAGTGAGTTGATGTACTTCAATTGTACAGCTGCATCTGGTGGCAGGCTTTAAGTCAGAATCCGACACTTATATTAGTCCGCACGAGGCCCGCCCATTATTTTATTTACCACTTCCGTCCGTGCCTCTTTCCCGCACAGTTTTGGTAAGCCCACAAGCTAACCCTGGCCAAAATGAGTAAAAAACAAACGTCGCTGCAAAGCTTCTTTGAAAAGGGGGAAAGACCCAATGATGAGACAGCAGAAGACTCTAAGACGGCCAACAAAAAGAAAGCTGCATTTAAAAGAAAATACCAAGAGTCCTACTTAAATTACGGGTTCATTGCAACAGGTGACTCACATTCTCCACGCCCGCTTTGTATAATATGTGGCGACCGGCTATCCAACGAAGCCATGAAACCTTCAAAACTGCTACGCCACATGGAGACCAAGAACCCTGCATTAAAAGACAAGCCTTTGGAGTTTTTCAAAAGAAAAAAACGTGAACACGAAGAACAGAAGCAATTACTGAAGGCCACCACTTCATCAAATGTGTCTGCACTGAAAGCATCATTCTTAGTGGCTAACCGCATTGCTAAAGCTAAGAAGCCCTTTACTATTGGTGAAGAGTTGATCCTGCCTGCTGCTAAGGACATTTGTCATGAACTTTTAGGAGAGGCTGTAGTTCAAAAGGTGGCACGTGTTCCTCTTTCGGCTAGCACCATAACTAGACGAATTGAGGAAATAGCAGAGGATATTGAGGCACAATTGTTAGAGGGTGAATGAGTCACCGTGGTACGCAATCCAGGTTGACGAGTCTACTGATGTTGACAACAAGGCAACAATGCTTGTTTCTGTGCGATATATTTTTCAGGAGGATGTGCATGAGGATATGTTATGTGCACTTTTATTGCTAACCAACACCACAGCTGCAGAACTATTCAAGTCTTTGAATGATTACATGTCAGGAAAACTGAATTGGTCATTTTGTGTCTCTATATGCACGGACGGAGCAGCTGCCATGACTGGACGGCTTTCTGGTTTCACTACTCAGGTCAAGGAGGTCGCTTCTGAATGTGAGTCTACGCACTGTGTCATCCATAGAGAAATGCTAGCTAGCCGAAAAATGTCATCTGAACTTAACAAAGTTTTGCAGGATGTGATTAAAATTATCAACCACATTAAAGTACATGCCCTTAACTCACATCTGTTCGCGCAGCTCTGTGAGGAGATGGACGCAGAGCACACACGTCTTCTCTTATACACAGAAGTGAGATGGCTTTCTAAAGGTAGAGCACTGGCCAGAGTTTTTGAGTTACGAGAGCCGCTCCAGAGATTTCTTTTAGAAAAACAGTCACCACGGGCAGCACATTTCAGTGACACAGAATGGGTCATAAAACTTGCTTCCTTGTGTGACATACTCAACCTGCTCAACGAACTCAATCTGTCACTTCAGGGGAGAACGACAACTGTGTTCAAGTCGGCAGATAAAGTGCCTGCATTCAAAGCCAAACTAGAATTATGGGGGCGACGAGTGAACATTGGGATTTTTGACATGTTTCAAACATTAGCAGAGATTTTGAAAGAGACTGAGCCAGGGCCTTCTTTTTCCCAGCTGGTGCATGATCACCTATCTCAGCTTTCAAAAGAGTTTGAGCATTACTTCCCAACCACAAAAGACCCCGAACTGGGAAGGAATGGATCCGCGACCCATTTGTGAATAAGCCAGGTGAATCGACTTTATCTGTGCTAGAAGAGGATCAACTGCTTGAGATCACAAATGACGGTGGCCTTAAAAGTATGTTTGAGACGACTTCAAATCTCCATACGTTCTGGATTAAAGTCAAGACGGAATATCCTGAGATTTCCATAAAAGCACTGAAAAGCTTACTTCCATTTTCAACATCCTATCTTTGTGAAGCAGGGTTTTCTGCAGTGACAGCAACCAAAACGAGATTACGGAGTAGACTGGACATAAGCAACACACTTCGGGTGTCACCGTCTCCCATCACCCCCAGATGGGACCATCTAGTTGCAGGAAAACAAGCTCAGGGCTCCCACTAATTCTGCATTATGGTCAGTTGTATAATTATTTCATTATATATTACAATAATAATTGAAATAAAAGTACAAAAATAAATGTAATGCGCTTGAATCGTCCCAAAACCATCCCACAGGTCCGCGGAAATTTTTTTTTCTACGAAACCGGTCCCTGGTGCCAAAAAGGTTGGGGACCGCTGATCTAGATCATCCCTGACAGCTGTTTGTCTAACCTGCTCTTAAAAATCTCCAAGGACGGAGATTCCACCACCTCCCCAGGCAATTTATTCCAGTGTCATTCCATGCCCCACCTTTCTTCCTGCCCCTGCCACCTGTGCCAGCCAGGGACACTCTGAGCAGCAGCTGTCTCTGCCCTGCCGGGATTCTCAGTAACATCCCCACCGGGTGGTGACCATCTCTTAAGGAGAAACAGGAGGGGAGGAGCAAGGGCCATTCCAGCTGCTCCCCTGCTGGGTCATGGGGGCACGTGGGAGCAGGCTAGGCAGGAGTGGGATGCAGTTTTCAGTGGGTGTCCCTTTGAACAGCCCAGGATTTGCTGCTGACAGCTCAGGTAAGAACCCCATAGGGCACAGCAGGGTAGAACCAATACCCCCCCCCACACACACACACACTCTGCCCCCATGACAGAGGAGGGCTGTCAGGCATTGTGCTGTTTTTGCCTAAAGTCTCCTACAACGCGAGGAGCTGTGCTGGGCACCCCAAACCCTCCACTCCAGAGCCATCGTTCCTCCCCCAGCACCTCACAGACTTTTTGTTTTCTAAGCTAAGGGCCGGCTGAGGAGCGAGGCTGGGCACTCCTACCAACTCTGCTGTCTCGAGTGCCCTCTGAGGGCTCCCAGCCAGGCAGTGACCCAGGCAAACAGCTTGTCTTGAGAGACTGGACAGGTTCAATTCACAGAGCTACAGGAAACGCACACTCCAGCTAAGGGAACTTTCCCCTAGTTCGTTTGGGGAAATATCAAACAGCTCCCAAGACTGGGAAAAGGTCTGCAAAGACTGACTGGCCCCAATTCTCCCCTGTGATCCCATGGAAATGAGCAGGGTTGTGTGAGGTGTCAGCCCAGACACCTCACACAGTTCTACAGACAACCAGGGGAAAGTGCAGCAATCGGCAGGATACGCATACACAGCTGGAAGAATGGCTGTATGTTAAACCACAGGGCTGGGAGTGAGAGCTGGGTCCTGTTCCATTCTCTGCTACAGATTTCATTTATGATCTTGTCCATCTAAGTTATCCTTCTCGTGCCTCAGTTTCCACATCTGTGAAATGGGGATAAGATTTCCCTATGTCACAGGCCTGTGGTGAGGATAAGATCTATAAATCACTGTCAGACCTCCCACTGGAAGGAACTATAAAAATGTGAATAACTGAGAGGAAAATAAGGCAAAGGGGCCAAGCTGGAGTTCCGGCTCTAAAGAGCCCTTCCCCACTCAACTTGGGGAACATCCAGAGCCAGACATGGACTAGTGGCTCAGGACGACTGCGCACACCTTGAGCACTGATGACACTTCCCAATTCCAACCAAAGACCCATATGAAATGGAAATAACTCTGGGAATTACTTGGGGAAACAGTATCGAAGAGAAAACAGTCTAGTAATTAGTAACGTATTCTAGTAATTAGTTATCACGGCAAAACTTCCCAAACTGGGGTGCCCCAAAGCAGGCGGTAGGGTGGGCTCTTCAAAGGTGTGAGGAGCCTACTTGTCTCTAGGCTCGTATGAACATCCCAGCCCTACCCCAACATTTAGTCACCCCAGGAGAGGCCTGGTCGCAGAATTGCTGTGCAACCGTTGAAGAGCTCAGCACTTTTGAAAAACAGGACCCTGATGTAAGGGCCTAAATCTAGGCCCACAAAAACCAGAACCAAGGAAATGCTCATTTTTGGGTATTCCCCTAACTTGAAATGGAGGATGTTGTGTAATCAACAGCTAATATGCGCTCAAGGATCTAGTGCACTTGTTTACCGAGTCACCTGGGGACCAAAGGGCAATGGGGAGTCTGTGGCATCCCTCCCAGAAGCAAACAGCAGATTATGCTGGAGCTGTTAACAAGCCATACTCTGCAGCTGAGGTTTAGTACCAGCTTGCAGCCTGGCCCCAAGCTTTGAGGACTGAGCATCTTTTATTTCCAGTTTTGTCTACAGTAACTTCCAGTAAAATCACTCGGGTTTTAGCTAAGCTGAATTAGCTCTGTAGCTACACCAGAGGATATAGACAGCATCACTGCTGTCTTCTTCGGGGAGGGGGTGAATGGGGAAGTTACAGTTTGAGTGCAGAGAATCCTGAATTTGTTGGTCCTGCTAGGAGCCACTGAGGGATTAGTGGGGCTTGTCTGGGTACAAAAAAGGGCAAAATGACCACAGGGAGCCAGGCAATACCATGCCGGGCTTCGGCCATAACGGACAACTCACGCCCAACACAAAGTTGAAGAGGCTGATGCCAGATCTTGGGTGTGAAGAGTTGAACTTCAGCTGTAGCAAGAAACATTTTTGCAGGGTTGGTCCTCCCTAACAGTTGTTAGACTAGCAGCTTAACGGTTAATTTCCTCCTCCCTCTATTGCCTTCTTCCAGAAATGAGGTTAAATCATAAAAAAAAGAAAAACGGCCTTTTCCTAAATGAGGGCATTGCCCCCAGGGCAGAGGACAGGCCTGAACGGCGCATTGCCCTCCAATCAGAGGCAGCAAGAGGGGCATTTATTTTAAGCTCCGGCAGAAACACTTTACAGAGAAAGACGTGATTTTGTGTGACGCTGCTGCGAGCTGGTGGGATCTTGCAAGACATCTTAGCCACAAACAGTAGCTAGAAGGGTTATCAGTTAGGCTCATGTTAGCCTGTGTCCTGTCAGATGCATGGGACAGAGGCCAGACCTCCAGGAAATGGCATCCCCGCCGCCACCCCCAAGCCTGGCTCCTTGTAGTCCAGTTCTGCTCGGCAGGTTTCAAATCATAGAATATTAGGGTTGGAAGGTCATCTAGCCCAACCCCCTGCTCAAAGCAATCACACAAGGGGCAACAGTTCAGTTCCTGCCTCAATCTTATTTCCTTAAAATGCTGCCACCATCCCCAGACTACTGAGCCTGTCTCCCCTCCCCCCTCAGTGCTGTAGGCACCTAACTAGCTGGCAGACTGCTGAGTGATCAGCCCCCACAGCTGGGGGCAGATTTTCAAACAAGCTCAGTACCCCAAACACTCCTGGGATTAATGGCAAAACTACCCTGGGTTCCCTGGGACCAGGGTCAGCCCCTCCCTGTAATGTAAAGACTTTGCTTGGTAGATCTGAAAAAACCCGGTCCATGCGTGGGGCTGCTGCAGTCAGTATCACACCCTGTGGGTTCATTCAGGGTGCTCGCTAGCTTGGCATTTCCAAAGTCTTATTTACAGTACAGGACGAATGAACACCAGGAGCATCAGGCTAGTACTGAAACCCTGACTCTCACTGAGCACGGAAAACTTAGTGTCATGCCAGCCTTGAGCCCTCACGGCTGATGTGCTGCTGAAGGTAAAAAATAACTGTTACCTAATACATAGGTGTGCTGGCTAATTCACTTCCTGGCTGTTGGGCTTCATCCATATTAGGAGGACTCTCCCTTTGTTACAGCACCCCCTGCTCCAGCTCCTGTTGCAGGCTGGCTCCCTTCTCCAACAGGCTTCCGACCATATTTCTCAGATTTAGTATCTTTGGCAAATCTGATGTTTTTAGAACACACGTGGGACCCAGGTCTCATTTACACTAATGCTCCTTTACATCTGCAGCCACCCAAATCCCTTATTCACTGCCAGAGCTGTGGAAGGGTGCGTAGAGCAAACGAGGACAAGGCACACAGGGTTCGACTCTGACATTTAAAGACAGAAATCAATGGAATGGGAGAGGAGGCCCTGACTGCACCTGGGCAGTGTGTGAAACATCTCAGGGTGAGAAACTTTCTGTCTTTAATCCTATTCCAATGGACCCAACTACTACAATCCCAGAGAGTGTCTTCCATCTCCCTGTGACCATCCCACTCCCTAGCTCCTTCGGAACACACCCCTCCCCATGTTCACCAAGCTCCCTTCCCAAAGGGATCACTTCATGCACTGCAGTCAGTGATAACCACTTACCCACTCTATGGGAGAGGGAAGGAGCCTGAGCAGTGCAGGTACCATGAGGGCATTTTCAATTAACACAGCATGCTCTATTTGCTTGGCATTGGCTAAACTAAAGGCCACACGCCAGGAGCGGCTGGTGGCCCACACTTGGGTAACTGCTCGTGCATCCCCAGAATTCCTGAGATTCCGGTACTTCCAGAGATGGCAAGGGACTGCCTCTACCTGAGTGACCCCAGTCACTTTACATGGGGGATGCCATTTTGAAGAGTGCTCGTCCCCTGCCAGTGTGACCTCGTGTGCACCGTGTACATGACATCATGCCAGGAGGGGCAGGGCAGCGCACTCTTCAAAATAGTGCCCCCCATCCAATACTGGACAAAACCATGTCTGATTTTGTCTGTCTCAGTACTAGATAGGGGACAAACTTTAGAAAAAAGCAGGTCCGTCCAGCTTAAAACTGGACAAATGGCCTGACAGCCTACACTCTTGCCTGAAGGGAAGTGGATCTCCTACCACTTCTTGGCCTGGTGCTATAACAACAGTAATAGAATTAACGCATAGATTCCGATTTTAACACAAGCAGGAACCATTATATCATCTAATCTTCTGTATATCACAGGTCATTACATTTCACCCAATTACCCCTGTACTGGGCCAATAACACGTTTGTTGAAAACATGTCTCTTTCAGAAAGGCAGCCAGTGTGGATTTGAAGACATCAACAGATGGAGACTCCACCACTTCCCTTGGCAGTTTGTTCCTGTGTTTGATCATCTTTTGTAATGCCTAGCTCTTAAGCTAAAGGTTTCTGCCCAGCCAACGCACATGGGGAGGAGGGAGTGTTAGGGGCAAAAAAATACAGCTGTTCCAACCCTTGCAGGGCCCCCTCATGTGGGGACTAGGAATTGTAGCGTGAAGACAAACACAAAGACATGCTTTAAGCACTGACAAGGAAGTTCCCATGTTTATTAAGCTCCCCACACACATTCTGGTCCTCTCTGGTAACTATGGGGGACAAGGAATTCTAGAACCACTCCACATCTCCTTTTTCTTTATCATAAAAAGTTAAAACTTAAATTCACAACTAATAAATATACATAATTCAAAATAAAGTTCAAATTCCTTAAAGCTATTGACACTACTATGTCCCCTTGAAATTGCATTTAAATGGTCCTGAGCAGTAGAACAAGCCCTTGAGGGGGCCAGATCAGTCTTTCAGGTCATGTTCTCACTTCTGTTGAGTTTCCATGTGGAGGTCCCTGTGGAGGCGGCTCTGCCTGACAGAGTATGTGCAGGTCCCAGATCCTCTCTCTGTTGTGTTGGGAAATACTGAAGATGAACCGGATACCTCCAGAGAAGTCTTTTTGGAGTCTCCACTAGGTGGGACCTGGGTGTTTCTGCCAAGCTCTGAACTGTTCTAAAAGGCTGGGAGCTCTTGATCCACACTTTGTTCCCTGTTCTCAGTCCAGGCCCTGCTTTTGTTCTGTGCCAAACATGGAAGTTTTGTTGCCATCGAATGTTTATTTCAGCATCCCAGTCTCAAAATTCCTTTAGGTTGGGCCACTTCAGTGTAAGCTGTATCAGTGCCACAGGTGAAGGCGTCCTTAGGCTTTGTTCCATCAGAAGTTTTTCTGGAGATAGTCGCAACGCAAGCAGTGCTGACCAACATTCCAGGAATGCTTTATATGGGCCCACTGATTTTTGCAGAAGTCTTTTTAAAGTCTGCACTGCTGTCTCCACCTCCCTGTTGCTCTGTAAAATCAAAGTCCTGCGCAAATGCTAGGAATGTTTCAGAGATAAACTGAGGTCTATTATCAGATATCAGAACTTCAGGAACTCAATGTCTTGCAAATACTGACTTCAGTTTCTGGATGACCTGTGCCAATGAAGTTTGTGTAAGTACAGCCAAGTCAATATATCTAGAGAAGTAACTGATTACTATACGGTATGTGTGTCCTTTCTGGAAAATCAAATCGGTTGCACCCGCTGCCAAGTTCTGTCAGGTAGCTTTGTAGAGAGGTGGTTCTGGTGATTGGTTTTAAATTGTTGCGTACCTCGCAGCCCTCTGCTAAGGTCCGAATTTGCCTACTCAGACTGGCCACCATATGTTGTGCTCATGCCCTGCACTTGCTTATGCCTTGGTGTCCATCACTGAACTGCAGAGCATCTCTTTCTGAAGTACTGCAAGGATAAAAATGTGCTGTCCTTTCAGAAGCAGGACATCAGCCATGTAAAGGTCATTCTGGTCCTGCCAATGTGCTAGTAGTCTGTTGGAAGTTACTCCTTTGACCCTGCCCTCTTTGGCAGAGTTGAGTCAGTTTCTGGCAAGTCTTATCCTTTAGTAGTTCATCTCTAATGTACTGAAGTCAGCCGGCAGATGCTGGAATTGCTACTAGAACAAGGTCAATGCAGACTTTGACATCTTTCTATAAAGCCTTTTCTTCTTCTGTTGGTGTTTGCTTAATTATGGCTCTAGATAGAGCATCTGCTGCCATGAATGCTTTCTCTGGTATGTTCCCTGGTTCAATGTTGGGGAAAAAAACCAAAACAACCCAGCATCAGTCATAGTTGAAATCTTTGACTCCTAGGAGGAAGGTCATCCAGAGGTCTTGTATGAGTAATCTCACTAGGGGCTGGTGGTCTGTTTCTACGTTAAAATCCAAGAGAAACAGATATGCATTGAGCTGTTCACAGGAGATGTCTGTTTGTTTTTATTTAACGTGTTTTGTTGTGGGCTACCCCAGACCCACACATTGTGAGCATTAAGGAGATATCTTAAGGATTTTGTTAAGTGAACAAAATTTGGTAAGAATTTTCCAAATTTGTCTTGCCCAGAAATCTTGTTACAGCAGAAACATGTTGGGATTTGGGTATGGTGAGTCATTCCTTCAGTTTCTCTGAATCTCATTGAATTCCCTGTTTGCTAAATAGGTCTCCTACACATTTTATCTGCTGCTTTCCAAATTCACATTTCTCATTCAGAGTGAGGCCAGCCTGTTGGAAGCCTCTCAAAACTGCATATAGTCACTTGTTCATTTTTATCTCTGCCATATACCAACACATCATCTGCATATCAAGGATATCACATTTGCCAGGCAAACCTGACACAATCTAAGGCCTTGGCTACACTGGCGCTTTACAGCGCTGCAGCTTTCTCACTCAGGGGTGTGAAAAAACACCCCCCCAAGCGCAGCAAGTTACAGCGTGCAAAGCACCAGTGTAAACAGTGCTCCCAGCTCTGTAAGCTAATCCCCACGGGGAGGTGAAGTATCTGCAGCGCTGGGAGCCGCGACCACACTCACACTTCACAGCGCTGTACGGCTGCAAGTGTAGCCATACCCCAAGACTCTTTCTTGTAGAAGTATTCCGGCGCAGCCGTTCCCTTGGTCTCATTCCTCCTATCTTTCCCCTCCAGATGCTGCTCTGGTTTGATGTCATTCTGTTTCAGTCTCTACTCCTTCCCCTGGAGATACGAGTGTGGTCCCTCCACACATGCCCAGCAGCCTCACTTGCTAGCCCTGCTCTGTGCCACTTTTTGAGGGGATCAGAGCCAGTGTTAATGACTTAAACAGATCAGGTTAACCTAGCATCATTATGTTTCTATCCAAACAGGGCAGGGTGATGCATCACACTCAGTGAAGCCGCAAAGGAGATTAGAGATCAGAATCCGTTGGAAACTTTTCCACCAAATTATAAATAGTATTTCAATTTCCTTCCCTGGAATATCCTTGGCACAACCCGAGCTCCATTCAATCAAAGACTAGCTCTGGTGTCGGCAGCTGCTGGCTCTCTCTCTCTTTTCTGTCCCCCATGCTAAGAAAGCAGAGTGCATTATTATTAAATCCTTACTCCTAAGTGGTACAAGAACAAAATACAGCTTCCTCCATACATTATTCCTTTAAGGGGGCACTGTTGTGGTGCAGACAGTCACACAGAGGCACAGCAGGGGACCCAGAGAACAGACTATGGTTCCCTTGCTTTCTGCTTTTACGGCCTATTACAAGATGCTGCAAGCCTGTGACGTTGCACTCCATATGCTTTATGAAAATATGCTTATGTGAATATGATGTAATTGGAATATGCTTAATGCAAAAGGTCTCTTGTAAGGTATCATTACAAAGTTTATAATCTACAGAGTGTGTTCATCCTGTTTGTTTGCATGTATTATTTCTCTGTCTGGAGTTAGGAGAATAAGATATAAACTTGTATAACTGATGTAAACATTAAGTGGAAGCCATTAAGGGTGCTTCAGAATCAATGAACTGTAAATGACTCTGTTTACTTGAAAACCTTCCTGTGTACATGTAGGCCAGCCCAGGAAGAATGGAGGCTGGGGTCTCACGGTGCATGTGATCATGTCACCTGATAATGAAATCCATCTTAAATCTGGTACTTTTCCATTTAGGAGGAGGGTGGGGACCCAGAGAGACAAAAGATTCCCGCCTTGGGCCACAGGTATAAAAGGGGGTGGAGCAGAACAAAAGGACCCCTAGTTACCACCTGAGATGGCTGCTGGAACTAACAAGGGCTGTACTAGGGGAAAGGATTGGGCCCAGACTAGGAAGGAGTCTAGTCTGTGAAATAAGCTTATTGGAACATCTCTGAGGGTGAGATACTACCTGTAATCAGTTTCTTAATGTATTAGGCTTAGACTTGCATGTTTTGCTTTCTTTTGCTTGGTGACTTACTTTGTTCTATCTGTTATTACTTGAATCCACTTAAATCCTACTTTTTACACTTATAAAATCACTTTTGTTTATTAATGAACCCAGAGTAAGTGATTAATACCTGAGGGAGCAAACAGCTGTGCATCTCTCTCTATCAGAGGGCAGACAATTTATGAGTTTACCCTGTATAAGCTTTATACAGAGTAAAACGGATTTATTTGGGGTTTGGATCTGATTGGGAACTGGGTGTCTGGGTGCTGGAGATAGGTGATCTGCTGAGCTGTTTTGGGCTAAAGTCTGCAGCTTTGGGGACATGGCCTGGATCCTGGGTCTGCACTGCAGCAGGCTAGCGTGTCTGGCTCAACAAGGCAGGGTTCTGGAGTCCCAAGCTGGCAGGGAAAAAGGGCTCAGAGGTAATTTCAGCACATCAGGTGATAGTCCCAAGGGGATCTCTGTGACCAAACCTGTCACAAAGCCCTAATCACCCTGCCCCACAATGCTGCAGCATTGCTAGGGCCTTACCTACAGTCATTGTTGCATCAATTTAGCAAAACTCATTTTTAAAATTGATTTAGGGAACCCATTGGAAAGCCCTGTGTGGTCACAAAGAGATTTTAACCTGGTTTATTGCCAGTTAGCTTAAATCAGTTAGTAATCACACTCCAGATAATCCAGGTTTAAATCCATTTAAGAGTGCCCACAAAGGGGTTTGCACCCCATTAGCTAAACTGATTTTAATCTGGTGTAACTATGAAAACAGACAAGGACTGAGTTTCCCACACAGATCTGGTTACAACCCCCACCCCTTGCTAATGTCTCCTCTTTACACCCACTCAAGCTCATCACAGAGTGGTGTTGCAATTTTCCTTTTAGACTCATAGGCTTTGTGGTCAGAAGGGACACAGAGTTGCCAATTCTGACTGAAGCTATCCTGGGAGATTCCCGCCCCCAACATGATGTAATGTCATTTTCTTAAAATATCCTATTAAAATCTCCTGGATTGCTTTCAATAGTCACCAGGAGATCAATGGAGATTCTGAGAGACTCCAGGCCAATCCTGGAAGATTGGCAACCCTAGACCACCATGATCATAGAATCATAGAATCTCAGGGTTGGAAGGGACCTCAGGAGGTCATCTAGTCCAACCCCCTGCTCAAAGCAGGACCAAACCCAACTAAATCATGATAATGTAGTCTAACCTCCTGCACACTGCAGGCCACAGAACCCCTTCTGGTATTGGTTTTGATTATGCTACATTATCACTGTTATTTATTTATACAGCCCCCAAATGTGTGGTTGGTGCTGTTGGAACATGTTTGGAGACAGCTCCCTAACTCAGAGTTTATAATCCACGTAGAGAATGTGCAGATGAAAGGCTGCCTGGACGGCGGTGGGCAAGAGGCTGAGGAATCAGAGTAGGAATGGCCCCTGTAGTTTAGGTTGCGTAACAGTATCCATTCACTCATGACTTTCTGAAGATTTGTTTAACTGGCTGAAACTTTTCTGTGCCTGAAGACGGATTCTACTGGGAAGTTTGAGCAGAAATAGTTCCGCCTTCTTTGATAGGACAGAAAAAATTATGCTTCCTGAAATAATTAAAAAAAAAATCTTACAATATTTATTTGAGCAGCACTTCCACCATCCCAGCTGGAGCGGAGGTGGAATTTGGCTTGGACACAGACACCTTCCCAAAGAGGGGCACAAGGATATTCCTGTGAAAGCTTGCTTTGATTTTGCAAGCTGTGCATTTGCACTGCTCTTGTCACACAGTGAGCTCAGAAATGAGCAGCTGAGACATGCCAAAGCTGAGGTAATGCCCACCAATGCACAGTGCACTCTACTCCCCAGACTCTGGTCTCTGAGTGCAGCTACAGGAAAGCAGCCAACTAGGACAGGATCCAGCTCTTGTCTGTGGGGTGCAGGAAGGAGTTTGGGGTTTGGGCTCTGGCTGGGCGGTGATTACCTCAGGCAGCTCCCAGAAATGGCCAGCATGTCCAACTCCTAGGCGGAGGGACCAGGGGGCTCTGTGTGCTGCCAGCACCCACTGGCATCTCCCCCGCAGTTCCCATTGGCCGTAATCCCTGGCCAATAGGATCTGCGGAGCCAGCACTTGGGGCTGGGGCAACCCGCGGAGCCCCCATGGCCACCCCTGCGCCTAAGAGATGGGCATGTTGGCCCATTCCAGTAGCCGCGCGGAGCCAGGGCAGGCCGGGAGCCTGCCAGCCCTGCTGCACCGTCAACTGGACTTTTAGCACCTGGTCAACAGTGCTGACTGGAGCCACCAGCATCCCTATTCAACCAGGCGTTCCGGTCAAAAACTGAATGCCTGGCAACCCTAACCGTACTTGCTCTTGCTTATTGTGCCGCCACTTTAATAGCCACTGACTAGTGTGAGAGCATGTGATGCTGGGCTAAGGAAGGGCAGGTAAACGCTACCAGCAGAATGGAGACCTAGAGGCAGCTCACAGCACTTCGTAGGCACCTCACAAAGGCTTACAGATGTCACCAAGGGATGGGGAGGATGGGCCCCACTAGGGAGATCTCTGCAATAGCGGTAACCCCAAGCACTCAAAAATCATCAGTCAGCCTCCCAAAATCATGATATTACTAAAATAACAAGGGTGGATTCTGTTTATTCACCTTCCAGCTCCTAAGTTTTTAGGGGGTCGCCTTTTTCAATTGTTCTCCACCCCAACAAGGGCTAGACACACTTCTTAATGAAAGCTGGGATTTCGCCATGATCCCAGGACTCCAGGAGCAGAGGCTTTACAAAACCACCAAACATTGTGAAACTGATGATGAAATTGCAAGAGCTGCCAGATTTCACAGGACATGGCTTGAGGGGAAGGTGGCTGTGATCAAAGCCAGGCTGCTGAGGACCAGGCCTGCCAGTGCCTTGGCTGCCTCAGCTCACTTCTCCCCCAGCAATGGAGGGCCAGACACTGCTCACCGTCACAGGTGCAGCCCCACTGCAGTGCAGGGAAGCAGCCACACAGAATCACAGATGGGCAGGAGAGGCCCCCTAGGTCTAGTCCATCTCTTGGCCAGGGAAGGGCTGTCCCCTCCAGCACTTTGCTTCCATAGTCTGCTGAGGCGGTTACTGCAAAGTGATGAGAGGCTGTCTGCCCTCCCACAGGGCTGAGCCCAGGGCCCCAGCACTACCAGGGCAGGGGGAGCAGTGGGGCTGCAGCACAGCTACTCTTTCTCCAGAGACAAATGTGCTGCCTCCCCGGCCCCCAGCTAGCTGCGGGATGCCTTCCTTCCCATGGCCACCACCATGCGGTACCAGCAGGGACACGCAACTCGGGGAGCCTGGCTCCCTCCCAAGTGGGCTTTATTGTCGCCTCCCAGCATTTGACTGGGTTTCTAGCAGGGTCTGGTGATGCTGCCGCACAGCAGCAATCCTGGACTCCCAGAGCACGCGTCACCTCATGGCACAGTGCATGCAGAGATCGAGCACCTTGCACTGGGCTTGCTGCTAGGAAGTTGCATGTGACAGATGCAGACAGCAGCGACGAAGTTTGGAGATGCAGAATCACAGCCACTGAGCACAAGCAATCCAGTCGTTATGGAGGGACTGTGGAAAGTCCCAGGACATTAGACAGGTGAGTCTAGCAAATTGTATGGAGGAGCCATGAGTCTCCCCGCAGACAGCCCCTCACAGCAGGCACGTGGCACAAGGCAGACACAGGGTGGGAGGGGAAGCACAGACATAGAGAGGGAGTGACGGGCTCAGGGTCACACAACAGGTCAGTGCTAGAGGTGGAATAGAGGTGACTCCCAGCCCAGTGCCCTGTCCAGCCTACCATGCTGCCTCCAGTCCTAACTGCCGTTCCCAGGGCCCTTGGGAGCAGGTGTTTTAAGGATGGACTGGGTGGCTTCACAAGCATCTTTGTTAACTCACTCTTCAATTCCCTCAGCTGAGTAACTTCCTGTCCCAGTGGTTTGCTGCAGTGGAGATTCTCTTGCTGCTCTATAACGTCTTCATCAGAGACCTGACCCTCTGCTAACAGACCACAAATACCTCTACCCCGATATAATGCTGTCCTCGGGAGCCAAAAAATCTTACCACATTATAGGTGAAACCGCGTTATATCGAACTTGCTTTGATCCAATGGCGCGCGCAGCCCCGCCTCCCCCGGAGCACTGCTTTACCGCGTTATATCCAAATTTGTGTTATATCGGGTCTCGTTGTATCAGGGTAGAGGTGTACAAAGCTTTTGGGGCAGGAATTTCCCCATCACTCTATTAATTCCGGAAAAACAAATCGGTTGCACCCGCTGCCGACTTCTGTCAGGTAGCTTTGTAGCTATTAATTCCTCTGCTACTTCACAGTTTTAATTACATCATCATCTCCTCTCCAGCGGTGCCAAAACAGTCTACCATAGTTATGTATGGTGGTTATAATAATAAAATAATAATAATAATGCTTAGCTTTTACACAGCACTTTACACCTTCAAGAGCTTTACAAGCATGATACCAACACAGTGATCCTCCGTGTCATGCCCACCTGGGCCCCCAACCAGTCAATACTGGGGAAAAGTCACATTTCTATTACTGTAAAAGCAGCAAAGAGTCCGGTGGCACCTTATAGACTAACAGACGTATTGGAGCATGAGCTTTGGATGCATCCGACGAAGTGGGTATTCTAGACCATCCCTGACAGGTCTTTGTCCAACCTGCTCTTAAAAATCCCCAATGATGATGATTCCACAACTTCTCTAGGCAATTTATTTCAGTGCTTAACCACTCTGACAGTTAGGAAGTTTTTCCTAATGTCCAAACTAAAGCACCCTTGGCTGCAGTTTAAGGCCATTGCTTCTTGTTCTATCCTCAGAGGTTAAGAACAACAATTTTTCTCCCTCCTTCTTGTAACAACCTTTCATGTACTTGAGAAGACTGAGAGGGGACATAAGTTTTCTTCTGCAGACTAAACAAACCCAATTTTTTCCAATCTTCCCTCACAGGTCATGTTTTCTAGACCTTTAATCATTTTTGTTGCTCTTTGCTGGACTTGCTCCAATTTTTCCACATCTTTCTTGAAATGTGACACCCAGAACTGGACACAATACTCCAGATGAGGCCTAATCAGCGTGGAGTAGAGCAGAAGAATTACTTCTTGTGTCTTGCTTAGAATACTCCTGTCGCCCTGTATGTAATTCATAAGTGATTGGTCAGTGTGCTCATGTGTTTAGCTGGGAGTGAATTTGCATGCTAAAGTCTGTGTAAGCAGGCCAGGTGTGGCAGTTCTGACAGCAAAGCAGTGTCAAAGGCATCCCAGGCTAGAGAGTTACGGGAACACAGCTGTTCAACAGTCCAGATTGTACCCTGGGTAACATCACATTAAGGCTGCTAGTGGGTACAAAGGTTGAGCATCATTCCAAACCTTTCTGGATATGTAGGTCATTGTTGTCATAGAGTCCAGAATGGCTTTGTCACAGGGTCCACTCACTGCTGGTGGTGCCTCTTCCTGGCAGTCCTGGGAATTAGCTCTGGCCAGCCATTGTGACCTCCTCTGGCAGTGTCTCTCCCACTGTCCTCCCATCCTGCGGACCCCTCTCTCTCCAGGAACCACAGCCTCCTCTTCGCAACTCAGTCCTCCAGCCAGGCCACTACATGGTTCCCCCTTCCGTGGGGCGGAGGGTGCATAGCAAAGTCTTTCCAGAACAAATCAGGCAGTCCACTGTCCTCTGCCTCATCGGTGCCACATCCCCAGTGGCTAGTAGGGGAACCAGGGCATGCCCTCTACTCTGGGTTCCAGCTCAGCGGCCCTTTGGTCGGCAGCCAAGGCCTGCACTGTTCTACCTTGCTGCTTTCTCCGGAGCCTTTCCTATCTTCCCCTCTCTCTGGGCTCACCAGCTTCCCAACTCCCTCCTCTCAGGGAGTAACTGTGGACTACTCTCGATAGTCCAGAACACACCTTCCTCCTCCCAGGGAGTGACCGCAGCCTGCCTCCTGCAGCCCCTTCTGTAGCCAGCTTCCTGGCTAATATAGGCCCCCACAGCTGAGCCTGCTTCCAATCAATTCCCTGCTCCCTGGCTCCTCCTCCAGGTGCAGCCTGTGGAGTGAATTAGCCCATGTGGCCATCTTACACCCTTCCAGTCTGCATGGGATGGACACCCCATCACAGGCTTCTATAAACTCTATTCTCTATGCTGGGGTTAGTACTGACTTTTCTTCATTTATTAACACTCCCAAGCATGGGAAGAGAAAAAAGATCTGCTGAATGCTGTTTGCTACTTGTAGAAAGGAGCTCCTGCAAAACAGCCAGTCATCCAAATACGTGAACACTTGCACTCCCGTGAGCATACAGGGAAGCCAAGAGGAGAAATTCACTACAGGTGCTCAGACAGTGCAGTTATGAGCAGTATGGAAAAACCCAGGAGGAAATAAATCATTCCACACTGAGTACAGGGTTTGGATGGTGGCAATAAACAAGACAGGGGCCACATGCTGATTGATAAGAAATAAAGAACAGCGACATCTGTGACAGTGCCACCCATAAGGCTTTATGGAAATGTGTGTGTGTGTATATATATATATATATATATATATATATATACACACACACACACACACATATACATATATACACACACACACACACACACTTATAAGCATAACAACTAAAATGTGTTTTATGCTACATATGCTATGTAACATCTCTGTTAAGGTTATGATCTACTGAATCTATTAATCCTATTTGTAGGCATGTATTATTTTTGTATTTGAAGTTATGAATATTGGCTGCACACTTGTTTGATTTTAAGTAGGCTGTAGTGAAGCAGTTGGTCAGTGTAAGGGAGTAGACTCACTTCTGCAGCGCCTCCTGCTGGTCATCCATGGGAATTAGCTCTCCCAGAGTCCTGGAGCGCCCCCTGCAGGCTGGTGATCCACCTTACCGCTGGCCCCCATATCCCTCCCAGGACCCCGGTGCCCCTTTCTCTGGGTTGCTGTCCCCCTGGCAGTACCCCCACACTCTGGCTCTCTCCACCCAGGGAACCCCCACCCACTAACCCCACCTTGCCTCAGTGTAAGGCTACTGCCAGTCCCCATCTAGCCCCACTCCCTGGGGCAGACTGCAGTGTACGCCACTCATCACAGGCAAGGGTGGGTTGGACCTGCTGCCTCTTTCTATAGCTGGGCTGCCCCGGTACTGGTCTTAGGCCCTCAGCTAGGCTCACAGCCTGGGGCTTTCCTAGGCCAGAGCTCCCCAGCTCCTCTAGCCTTCCCCCAGCCCTGCACCACTCCCAGTACCCTGCTCAGCTCCCTAGCAGCTAGGCCCTTCTCCCTCTGCTTGTAGAGAGAGAGAGTCCTGAGCTTCTAGCTGCCCTGGCCTTCTTATAAGGCCCAGTTAGTCTGTTTGGGGCATGGCTCCAGCTGCAGCCACTTCCCCCAGTAAGCGGGGGCTTTGCTCCCTTCCCCAGCCCCAGCCCTCTCCTGGGCTGTTTCAAGTCCCGCAGGGCAGGAGCAGGTAGCCACCCCGCTATAGTCAGCTTCCTCCTCGCGGAGCCCCTGCTACACAACCCCCAGCTCCGTGTGCAGGTGGCGGAGTCCCCCGCGGTGCGCCAGAGGTTGGTCCTGGCGGAAGCTACCAGGGTCGGAGACCTCCTGGACTACAACCGGGGAGACTGGCTGGATCCCCTGACGCTCGCTCAGCGGATGGGGCTCTCCAGACCGTGTACTCCCCGGCGCGTACTTCAGGAGGTGAGGGCCACTTTGCCGCCCGCTGCTCGGGCCTACCTCGACCGGGTCCTGTGTGAGGGCACGCCCCGCCCACCCCCCTCCCCGGGCCCTCCGGACCTTTTCATCGGGCACCTGCCCGTGGACCCGACCGGCCCCCGCCCCTTCTCCGCACGCCGGCTGCACGTTCGGCAGCCGGTCCGTTGTCTTACCGCGCCACGGATACAACTCTACGCGCTCGTGCTCCACACCCTTCACTTCCTCACCCTCGTGTCCCGCCCCGACACCAAGTGGCGGGACCTCTTGCCACCTGTGGCGGGTGAGGAGCCCCGGTGGGCCAGCCTGTACTCCACCCTGGTCCCGAGGCCCGCCGGGGATATCAGCTGGCGGCTCCTTCACGGGGCCGTGAGCACGGGCGTGTACTTGGCGCAGTTCACCCCTGTCCCGGACACCTGCCCCTTCTGCGGCGTGAGGGAGACCCTGGCGCATGTTTACCTAGAGTGCGCCAGGCTGCAGCCCCTATACCGGCTCCTCACCGACATTCTGTTACGTTTCTGGCTGCACTTTTCCCCTCACCTCCTTATCCATGCACTCCCTATCCGTGGCCCCACAAAGTCGCGGGACCTCCTGGTCAACCTCCTCCTCACCCTGGCTAAAAAGGCCATCCACGCGACCAGGGAGAGGAGGTTGGCCGACGGAGACTCCTGCGACTGTGGGGCTTGTTTCCGGTCCCTCGTCCGCTCATGTCTCCGGGCGGAGTTCCTCTGGGCGGCGTCCGCTGGCTCCCTTGACGCCTTCGAGGAGCAGTGGGCGCTGTCCGGGATTCTCTGCTCGGTGTCCCCGTCAGGATCCCTTCTTATGACCCTTTGACCACACTCCTGTCCTGTCCCTGTTCTTTTATTAGTTGCCCCCCGCAATTAGTGGGTTTCTGCGGCCCTGTGGTACCTCCCCTTAGGCTGGGGGGGGGGGGGTTCCGTTAGCATGGGGCGGGCTTTGCCCACCCCGTTTTCCCGGAAACCCAATAGATATAGTCAGCTTCCTAGGGGGATAGCTCAGTGGTTTGAGCATTAGCCTACTAAACCCAGGGTTGTGAGTTCAATCCTTGAGGGGGCCACTTGGGGATTGGGGACAAAAATCAGTACTTGGTCCTGCTAGTGAAGGCAGGGGGGGCTGAACTTGATGACCTTCCAGTTCCAGGAGATAAATAATTTTTTTTTTTTTTTTTACAGTCAGCTTCCTGAGAAAAAAGCTATTCTCAGTAAGTGCCCAGTCAAAAAACACTTAAGCCAACAATGAACTTAGAGACACCAATCCACATCCGGGCTTTCCCAGGAATGTGGCTTGGCTGGTAAGGAACTCAGTCATCCATGGACATGTGACTTGCCCAGGTGACTCCAAAACTCCATTTTGTAGGTGGAGTTTGCATAGGAGAGAGGAGGGGGTCCGCCCCCTCCATTTTGTCTTCAGCTCGCTAAAGAGAGAGCCTCTCCACCCCCAAAGATACCTGAAAGAAACTGGAACAAAGGACAGTGACTGCAAGGGGTGTAAGTGATTGCTGGACCCAGACTAAAAGAAGATTAGTCTGTAAAAGGAACCATTCTGGAACTGGTGAGGATCTTCTGTATTTAATAAAATTGCTTCTTACTTATTAATTAACCCAGAGTATGTATTAATACCTGGGTGTGGGGGAAACAGCTGTGCATATCTCTATCAGTGTTATAGAGGGAGAACAATTCATGAGTTTACCCTGTATAAGCTTTATACAGGGTAAAATGGATTAATTTGGGGTTTGGACCCCATTGGGAGTTAGGCATCTGAGTGTTATAGATAAGAGCACTTCTGTAAGCTGCTTTCAGTTAAGTCTGCAGCTTTGGGGCAAGTAATTAAATAAATATAAAATATATGGAGATATACCTATCTCATAGGTGTGGAAGGAACCCTGAAAGGTCATTGAGTCCAGCCCCCTGCCTTCACTAGCAGGACCAAGTACTGATTTTGCTCTAGGTCCCTAAGTGGCCCCTTCAAGGATTGAACTCACAACCCTGGGTTTAGCAGGCCAATGCTCAAACCACTGAGCTATCCCTCTCCCCCTGGGTCTATGTTGGAGCAGATGGTCATGTCTGGCTCAGCAAACCAGGGCACTGGGGTCCCAGGCTGGCAGGAGAAGCAAGGGCAGAAGTAGTCTTGGCACATCAGGTGGCAGCTCCCAAGGAGGTTTCTGTGATCCAACCCATCACAATGTCATTCTCAGAGCATCATCCATCCTGTGCACTGAATAAAGTGGGGGTCATGTGGAAAACACAATCTGTGGCCATATAATTAAAGACTGTATCCCAGTGCACACGCACAAGGAGGTAGAGTTACGGTTGCACAGGTGACCTTAATACTGGTATTTCCTAACTTATGAATGTTTGTTTTTGCTTTAATGTAGTTTTTTCCTTCCCTATGTATATAACCAGCACCTTTCCCCCCTTCTTCTAGGCTCTGTGGAAGGCAGCAGACCAAGACCAGATCCTTTGAGGTTTAGTGCTGCTCTCTGCTCCTCCAAACTATAGGCGACATGTGATAAATAACGAACAATAATACAGGGCTTTTCTGAGGACTGTACAAACATGGTATATTATTCCTCACAGTCTCCAGGAGGAACTAACACTGCCATTAATTATTATTTGTATAACCATAGCACTTAGGAGCACTAGTCCAGAACCAGGATCCCATGGCGCTAGCTGCTTGTAGCAGGGTAGACCGCTGCTCCTGCCCTGAAGGGTTAAAAACAGGCCTGGTAGGGGGCTGTGGCTGGAGAAAGCAGCTTTTAGGCTGGGCTGATTGGGGGAGGTGGCTGCAGCTGGGGCCATGCCCCGAACAGACTCAGCTGGCCCTATAAAGGCAGAGAAGCCAGGGGCAGACAGGAGTCTTCCTCTGCCTGTAGAGGGAGAAGGGCCTGGCTGCAGGGAGCTAGAGACAGGGTACCTGAGGAAGCAGGGCTGGGGAAAGACAGAGGAGCTGGGGAGCTCCTGCCTGGAAAGCCCCAGGCTGCGGCCTAGCATAAGGCCAAGAGGTACTGGGGGTTGCAGGGGGCAGCCCAGGGGTAGGCAAAGGCAGCAGGTCCAAACCCCTTTGCCTGTGATGAGTGGCTGATACTGCAGTCTGCCCCAGTGAATGGGGGCTAGATGGAGACTGGGCAGTAGCCAAAACTGAGGCAAGGTGGGAATAATGGGTGGGGGTTCCCTGGGGAGAGGAGACCCTGAGAAAAAGGGGTTACTGCCAGGGGGCAGCACCCCATGTAAAAGGGCACTGGGTACAGGGAGGGATCACCGGCCTGCAGAGGGCGCTCCAGAGCTGGAATGAGCTAATTCCTGGAAGAAACCAGCAGGAGGTGCTGCAGGGGTGAGTCTACACTGCTATGCACACGCACCCCAAAAAGACAGTGCCTGCTATTTTATCACTGGGGCAAATGGAGAAAATAATTGATTTGCCCAAGGTGACACAGGACTAGAACCAAGGTGTTCTATCGAGGAAGCTACTGCCTAGTTCCCTAGATCAAAGGTTCTCAAATTATATCTCAATATGGAGCGTACCTTTCAATTATCTTCTCTCCTGTTCATGCTCACATGCCAGCTCCCCAACCCCTGTGACTCAATCACAAACACCCTTGAGGCAATTCCAGCATTCTTTACATGGAGAAGTAATACTGGAAAAACATTTTATCTTGTTTCAGTAGGATTTAGCAGCTAGAAATCAGGAGGAGAAGCCAGCACCATACGAACAGTTGATTCTATACAGGCCTCTGCCAAGGGCTTCATGGAGTACAGTTTGGAAACCAGGGCACAGAGTCTGCTAGGCAAGAACCTCATGGTCCACATGGTTCAGTTTTCCCAACTTGTAAAATGGGGAGAATCAGAATAGTACTTTACACTTACTCCATGTTGACTGACACGCCGGGGGACTGAACTGGGGACCTTCAGAACTAACAGACCGAGTCTTTACAGCTTGAGCTAAAGAGACAAGGTTGCCTAGTGGGGGCTCAAACAGCTCATATGCTCTGTGGATTGACATAGAGGGGAAGACATCATACCTTCATTGTGCAGTTATAATAGCATTTTCCCATCTGCAGGTCTGAAACGTTTTTGCAAATGTGGTTAAACGTTACTAATCCCGTTCAGAGGATCAGATGTGGGCTTGCCATGCACCTTGGGCAGTGATGTGCACCAGTAGGAAGTGAAACACTACTGAATTAGAACAGAAAGATTTCACTTTCCGTTTGCGCTGTATAAATGATCGCACAGGGTTAGGCAGGGAACCAAGACTAAGACCTAGACGGTTAATTTGCAATTCGCCTGGGGGCACCACAGTGATGGAAAGACATGGGCTCAGCTGACTACAGAGCTGGAGTCTAGTCCCAGATCTGCCTTGGGCTTAACCCCTCTTTGCCTGTCATTATCTTGACATGATCTTCTCTCAAGAGGTGAGTAAAAGCCTCACTAAATAAGCAATGAGTTCACTTGTTGAGCTCACAGTTGTGTTAAGGCCAGCGCATGGGAATGGTGGGCACAGAATAAGTAGCTTCCAGCCCTGTATCAACCCCCAGACCAAGCAGGTATTTTGACGAGAAGGAAAAGAACCCTTTTGCTGTAGGTGTTTTAGGCTGGTTGGGAGCAATTGAGAGGACTAGTCATTCACCCACACAGTTAAATAGCTGCACATACATGCACAGACACACTGGGGTTCACATCCCCGCTTAAAACTTAACACACAGCTACAGCACAGTTCAGAATTACCTTTATTACCTAGAATGCTCTAAACTCAGCCAAGCTCCCCTTAGACGTCAGGGACTATGGATGCCTAGAGAGGCATCTGTTTTTGAGATTTCTTTCCCAACCTCACTCAAGAGATCACAACAATTCTTAAAAATACCAAATTTTCTTCCCTATCCTCTTTAAGCTTAAAAAACAGCTGCATGGTTTTTGATCACACTAGCTAAAAAGAATTAATTCATCTTGGGATAGAGACCAGGGGTAGAAAGTTTCATCCCAAAGAAGAGAGTTTCAAAAAGTTCTGAGAATCTGAAAAGGGAAACTGTTTGTTTTACAGCCTTAATTGGAGCAGATGCTACCCAGATAATCTAACATTACGTCTATAGTGCTCTGGGCCCAGAAGTAGGTGCAAGAGAACAAACACAAACACATATTATACCTGCTTCTAAAGCACAAGCATAAAAACTAATCCAGGACCAACAGTGGTTATTCTACAAACACAACAAGGGGAAAAAAAGCTTTTAGGGGCTTTTGAAGAGGGTTGGGAATGCTGATGAGTGTTAGACCCTTGAGGCAGAGTTTGCGTTCTCTGTTTGGCACTTTCTAGATTGTGAAGTGCCAGGCACTACTGGGAGAACAATGATACAACTGTCTCAGCACATGCTCAAAACTAAAGTCTCTGTGGGCCACACCGGGAACGTCCACTGGCCACATGTTGGCTCCCAGTTGCGGGGCCCAAATTGCCAACAGGGGAAACAGACTCACCTTTCAAAGAGGTACCGGATAATAATCAAGAGCAGGGCACAGGGGATGCTGAGCAGGAGGTCTTGAGGCTGAGGGTAATGGATGTCCTCAGATTCCTTCATGTCTTCCCAGGTGATTCCTGGGGGAAGCCAGTACTCATGCCACCATAACCATTCATTCAAAGAGTGCATCATCCTGGAAGAGAAGGAGACCAGAGTGAGTTTGAGGATATTCTAGCAGACAGCAAACCAGTCAGCACAGGCCAGTGAAGCAGGCAAGGATTACATCAGAGCTGAGCATGCACCTGGCTATGAAAGGAGGAGAGGGGCGGGGACATACCGACACAAGATATTTGTAATCCACTAGCACATTTTCAATCAGACATTTTGCAAGCACTGGTTACTGGCAGAAGGCCTAAAATGCTGAAATGAAATCAAATGCCTTAAAACTCAGCAGAACAAGGGCTGTCATCATTCCCAGCCTGAAGCACCAGTCATTTTATATTTTAACACTGAATAGAGGCTTTCCCTCCACCAGGCAGAGAGGTGCCCCATCCCCAGTGTCCATCCCACTGCAGTGCCTGCCAACAGAGCTCCTTTTATCTGTATACTTCCTCCCTCCTGGGCCTTTTGATCTCTCATTTCTTTTATCATAGAATCATAGGACTGGAAGGAACCTCGAGGGGTCATCTAGTCCAGTCCCCTGCACTCAAGGGAGGACTAAGTATTATCTAGAGTTAGACCATCCCTGACAGGTGTTGTCCACCCTGCTCTTAAAAATCCCCAATGATGGAGATTCCACACCCTCCCTAGGCAATTTATTCCAGTGCTTCACCCCCCTGACAAGTCCTGTGCTTTGGATGATTTTGTTAGTTGTTTTTAAAAAGCCTCATCATTATGTTTTATTAGCACTCTCATTTTACACACACACAATGGAGGTGCCAGTACCAAGACCAATTAAAGCTGCTCTAAATTTGCCCTTAAAACAGGAAGAAATCTATTTTGTGCTTTAATGATTAAATTGAAACGCCACATTTGGCACAGGAATTCTTCCAGGAAAGACTGAATTTTCTATACAATTTTAAAGAAAACGATGAAGGCTGTTATTCCATCCCTCTAGTGCCCGTAGACCTGTGAACTGTCACCCTCTAGAACAGGGGTCTCAAACACGCGGTCCGCAGGCAGCCCACGAGGTTATTTTCTGCGCACTTCCCCCAGCGTTTACCTAGAGCAGCTCTGGCCCGGCGCGCACCAGGGGCAGGGCAGGCTCCCTGCCTGCCTGCCCTGCCCCCGTGCCACTCCGGGAAGCGGAAAGAATGTGGGGAAGAGAGGCGCTGGGGTGTGTGTCGATGTCGCTTCAGGCACCGCCCTCAGCATCTCCCATTGGCCGGGAATGGGGAACCGTGGCCAATGGGAGCTGCTGGGGGAGGTGCCTGAAGCGACATTGACACACACACCCCAGCGCCTCTCCTCCCCCACAGTCCCGCCACTTCCCAGAGCGTCACGGGGACAAGGCCGGCAGGCAGGGAGCCTGTCCTGCCCCCGGTGTCTGCCGGACCAGAGCCCGCGCCCCGAGCCCCTCCTGCAATTGAACCCCCTGCCCTGAGCCCCTTGCCACACTCTGCACCCCAAACCCCTGCCACACCCCTCCTGTACCCCAACCCACTGCCCTGAGACCCCTGCTGCACCCCCAACCCCCTTCCCTGAGTGGCCTGCTGCACCCTGCACCCAACCTCCTGTCCTGAGCCCCCTGCCACACCCCTCCTGCACCCTGATCCCCTGCCCTAACCCCCTGCCACACCCCTCACCCCTCCTGCACCCCATACCCCAACTCTCTAGAGCCCCTGCCACACCCCACCTGCACCCCCTGGGGGCAGGGAGGGGGCTGAGTTGGGGTGGGGATTTCGGGGAAGGGGTGGGAAGAGGTGGGGGCAGGGGCTTGGCCTCATAGAAGGGGTGGAGTGGGGGCGGGGCCGAGGGCGGCGGGGGTGGGGAGGTGTCAGTAATGCGGCCCTCAGGCCAATGTACTAGTCCTCATGTGGCTCTTGTGGTCATTGGAGTTTGAGACCCCTGCTCTAGAACATGCATTTCACCTTAGGTGGTTCACCCGGTCTAAGTACAGCCAATCATCACACAGGCAAGTAGGGAAGGGGTAGGGAAGCAAGGTACACTCAGATCACTGGAATTACCATGGCCAGCCATACAGCAAACACTGTTTTACAGAAACCCAGGGGAAGGTGGAAGCAACCCAAGCATGAGAAACGGCAGTACAGGACTCCCAACCAGAAAGGACCTAAACCCCAGCCCACTTCCTGCCAGCAGCAGTGCAGAGTAGATCAAGTACCGAAGAGAGATTTGCTTTTAGAGGCAATTTTCACCAGATGTTTCCTTCTTAGTGCGAGGACATGGCTGATTCTGGAAGTGTGCAGGATCTGACTGTTCCTCTTGGTCTGGAAATTACCATTCAGCTCATTCAACTCCTTGGGCCTGGCCATGACTGTAAAACCAGGATCTTGTTAATTCCAGTCATGACTTTCCTGTTTTTCCTGGAGCATTCATGGCACAGCCCAGTGTGGACTATGAGGGAGGCTGGCTACAAACAGATTAGGCAGACTCTGCCACCATGTGCTCCATCAATAAGGGCTTTCCTTGATGAGTGGGAGGATGGGACTTCTGGTAGCCACAGCCTCTAAGGCAGGAACCACCTTTCAGGGCTAAACTGCTTGATATGCTGTGACTGTATTGGCTCTTTGCATTTGGGTACAGGATCCCTTTATCCAGGTCACGTGGCAAACAGGGTAATGATGCTGACCATGACAGAGCCCAACTCCCATCATACCCATCTTCACTTCATTGCTAATAACATTATCTGTTCTTGTTGGGAGCCTGTGTACACAGAGGCCACCTCAGCTGTCTCCTTGCTCAGGCCGCAGGTCAGTGCTTTCTTTTCTGGTCATTATTTTACTCCGATTCTCTGCTGGTTTTTGCCAGCAGGCCTCTAGGGCTATTTCCAATGGACCACCCAGCGTGCGGCCCTCCCACACAATGTCTACAGCTCTGCTGGAAAGATTTTGTGGTGGCTGCTGCTGTTTGCATGCCTACACTAGAGGAGCTGCTGGGCTGTGTACGTACAACACTCAGGAGAGCAGAACATGATGCATCTGAAGAAGTAGGTTTTTTACCCATGAAAACTTATGCCCAAATAAATCTGTTAGTCTTTAAAGTGCCACCGGACTCCCTGTTGCCTTGCCAGGACACGTTCTACCCACGGATTAACCCTCACTATGAAGGATGTTACCCAGCTGGAGAGAGATTTCTCTCTGTCCCTAACAGATCTGCAATTCTGTTGCTAGTACGCACAGCTCAGTAACATCACAGCGCTGAGTTAAGGCTTAGAAGGGTGTTCCTTCCAGGAATAGCTAGGAGCTCTCTTCACAATGGTAGCACAGCAAAAGCAGGATGATGCTCTCTGCTCTCAAGACAGGCACACATCATCCCCATGTCACACAGCATCTGTCAGGGCCTCAAGGGACCTTTGGCTTTCGGAGGTCTGTAAGTTAACAGGGTGCTCATGTTGGACTTGTCTCTATTCACAGAGGTTGGATGCCCTCAGAGCAGTCTGTCGCCAGGTGGCCTAGCTTGAATTGGTGCCTGGACTGGAACAAGCCAGCAATCTCCCTCCACCTTCTCTCCTAGCCTAGGTCTGTGGTGTAAGGAGTGGCCTGAGGGAGGAGAGGAACTAGCACTGAGCCTGCAGCACCAGCCAGCAGCACTCGGTGATGAGGCTGCGGATGATAAAGGGCCTCCTGACCAACGATCTCATTGTGGTCAGGTCTGGTGTTTGCCTCTTGCAGACTGTGTGTGCTGGGCCTAGCACAGGACTGAGCCAGGCTGGCTGCAGGCGCCTTGTGACCTGTGCTCTGGGTGGGCTACATTTCCCAGGGCTGCTTGGGGTGGGGATAAGCACTGGGTGCGATAAGCTGGGGCACTGCAGGGACGAGCCAGGCCCGCCGCACAGGCTCAAGGTGAAATGTACCTGACACGCCAGCACTGTGCTGGCCAGGAGTAAAGCTGGTGAGATCTCCCTCCAGAGTGGAGAGCCGGGCAGGTGGCAGGCTGTTTGGGGATGTGGCTCCCATGGCAGGGTTTAGCCCCAATCTGCTTCCCGCAGGGAAGGCAGGAGGGGGAGAGTGAGGAGCTGCTGCCTGGGTTAGGGCTTTAGAGCATGCAGTGCTGAGCTGGTTTCAGGCAGCAGGGGAGCCCCCCTCTCTGCAACTTCCTGTTGGGGGGTGGGGTGGAGCAACCAAGGCATCCTGTCACTGCTCGGCTGCACAGCCGGCCTGCTCCCAATGCCTGGAGAGACACTGGCTCTAACAGAAAGAAACAAGGAGCTGCCCAGGCAGCCCTGGAGAAGAACGCTGCTCCCGTTCTGCAGTGTCACCCAGGGCCCCCGCACAGCGGGGTTAGGTCACTGCACACAGATGGCTGGTGTGCCAGGAAAAGTGTCATGCTTCTGGTGCGCTGGGCCCTGAATGGGACAGCCCCCTCTGCAGGATGTTACACACCCGAGGGGGGAGCTTCAAGGGAGAACAGGGGCACAAGAAGATGCACATGGGCAATAAAGGTGATGACTAGCAAGAGAAACACCAGACTCCACACCCTGGCTGACCACAGTGAGGTCACTGCTCAGGAAGTTACACTCGGATGCACACAGATACCGTCAAAGGGTGTGGGAGCAGGGCAGATTGGCGGGGGGGTCAGTTTGTTTGTTTTCTTTCTGGTTTACTTCATTACAGATATTAGGACTTGACTGTCCCCTTCCACCAGTGAACTAAGAATAAGTGGAACAGTGACATCACAACAAACCAACCCTGAGATGCAGCCATCACAGAACTCAACAGAGAGGGCAGGGAAACCCAGCCAGGCTGAAGATGGCCTGCCAGCAGTTCAGAGACTTGGCCTTTCTTGAGGTTTTGCCTGGTGGAGAAAGGGGCCTGAATGGGTTTACAAACAGAAAAATATTTTTTCCCCTGGGAGAAATTCAGGTTCTCTCTGGCAGACTGTACGGACACTTGGAGCATTAAGAGGAGGTTTGTGACATCACAAGTACCAGGGAAGTGAAACCTGATGAACTGAAAGGATTGAGAATATAATTCAGATTGTTTAAAACACTTTGAGATAGCTAGCTTTTAACAGCAATCAAATACCTGAACAACAGTAGGGAGAAAAGCTTTCCAAGTGAAAGATTCAACAGCCATCCCCTGCAGTTAAGAGACAACAGAGCTTCCAGGCCACTTGTGTGGGCCCCCCAGCATAACCAAGGAGGAGCAGACTTCCCCAATCCCCAACATTCCTAAATATAAAAACCAAGCAGAACATTAAAAATAAAAAATGTTCAGGCCTTCTCCATCCACCAGAAACAGCAACAACAAAGGGAAGTAACCCCCACGTTCCATTTTCCTTGCAGGTGATGTTTAAACTGGGTGTTTCAATGCAATAGCCTATCATTCTTGGGTCTATTATATACTCTGGGTTTTGCCCCAGGGATCAGTATTCTGTTTTTGCTATGATGTTCGGGCCTATCTGGTATCAGTAATTTTACATAAATTTGTTCAGGTATTTATTGGGTTAAGCTATTCTGCAGGTATTAAAAACAGCATTTTTTTAAAAATGACTCAACAACACAAGTAACCAAGCAGCTCTATTTTCTGCTTGTATAATTGTTTTAAAACCTGTCTCACTCCACTTCCTAACAAAGAGTGAGGCTGTGGCTACACTTAGCACTTCAAAGCGCTGCCGCGGCAGCGCTCCCACGGCAGCGCTTTGAAGCGCTAAGTGTAGTCAAAGCGCCAGCGCTGCTCTCCGTACTCCACCTCCCTGTGGGGAATAACGGACAGCGCTGGGAGCCGCGCTCCCAGCGCTGGGGCTTTGACCACACTGGCGCTTTGCAGCGCCGCAATTTGCAGCGCTGGAGAGGGTGTGTTTTCACACCCTGCTGCAGCGCTGCAAATTTGTAAGTGTAGCCAAGCCCTGAGTGAAAAAGCTGAGTGTGAATGAGGCAGCGTCCTCACAGGGGAGGGCAGAGAGGATCCAAGCCTGACCTTAAAAACCTCTAAGGAAGGAGATTCCACCACCGCCCTAGGTAACCCATTCCAATTCTTCACCACCCTACTAGTGAAAAAGTTTTTCCTAATATCCAACCTAAACCTCCCCCTCTGCAACTTGAGACCATTACTCCTTGTTCTGTCATCTTCTACCACTGAGAACAGTCTTGCTCATCTTTGTGGATTAAATGCAAAAAGCTTCTCTCATTTCCTTCTACAGAAAAGGAAAGAAAGTGCTAACAATCCTGCTGAACTGCTCCAAGGATTCTACAAGCACTGTGTCCTGCAGTAGAGAACAGCTCAGCTGGGCTCCCTGCAGCCTTGTGGTGGGACTAGGGAACCAGAATGACACCACCCTCATCAAGCGCCTGTGGCCATGCTTATTTGCATGCTGAGCATCAGTGTTTTCAAAGCACAGCTGTTCTGAGGGCTCTAAGAGAAAGGAAGTGTGGCAGCTAGCTAGAAAGGTTATTTCCCCTCCCAGCAAAAATGGCCAAAAGGGTTTGTCCAAATTTCCCTCCCACCATCCAATATCACTTGTGGCTACATCCCCAAAGGGGAGCATTTCAGAAAGTTATGAGCACGATGATCTGGAGATGTTTTCATCTGCTCCCAAGCTAACACCAGAGAGAGAATGTGTGCGCGCGCACCGGTGTGTACCTGTCTTTATTTATAAACGTCTGTGTGAGGCAAAGGGGGAGAGGAGGAATCAGATGCTTTAGTGAAGAGTTGGGCTTTTGCTGTCTCTCAACCTAGGGAACTCAATCTAGGATGTACAGTCACCACGTCAAAATCCCAGCCTCCACAGCAACTGCCCTTGGACCTATGTAGTCATTGAATCTGTGTCTACACTAAACTCTTTCCTTGAGTTCTGCCCCTGACATTGTACTCCAGCAGTGTACACAGCTCAGTGCACTAATCACACTCACTGCTGGGTAAAACAGATGGCTGGGATACCCCGTTCTCATCCCTGACAGAGCAACAGCGGGAACATGTCAGTCTTGCCAATCCCAAAAGTTCAAAAATAATGAGACAGGCCCCTCCGCCCAGGACCAGCTGTAGGCACCAGCAAGCCAAGCTGGGAGGTTGTTGTTTTTTCGCTTGGGGTGTCAAAATACCTAGAGCCGGCCCTGTCTCCACCATCAGAGTGACATTTCACAAAGGATCATGCTGCGTTGCCTGGGCTGTCTTCTGACCTCCCACTGCCCATCCCCAGCATGGGGGAGACCAATTTTAGTCCCCCACTGTTCCGAGCACCTGCAGTGGTGATTCTGGTCCCTACTGCAGGAGCTCTCGTGGCTGCCTGATGGTGCAGCACTTTCAGCTTCTCCTCACACCCCAAAATCCTCATTAATCTTGTGTCCATCCCCCCCACATCTGCTTGTCCCTCAGCCAGCAATTAATTATGCACCCACAGGCCCTTCAATCCCCAGGCCTGGTGCTGCAGCAAGGAGGGGGCAGCAGGGAGCAGACTGACCCCCTGGTCACACAAGGAGTGGCACTGTCCTGAGCTGATGGGCTCTTCCCGCTCCCTCCTCATCCCAGCCCTCCTGTGGGGTGGAGTCAGCTGCTCCCTCTCCCCTTCCTCTACCCAAAAACTTCTCTGGGAAGCTGAGAGGGGAGCTCGGCTTGCCTCTGGCAGCAGCCCTGACTGGCTGCTCTTCCCCAGGAGGTGGGGCAGAGGGGTAGGCAGCCAACCAGAGGGCATTTTCTCCCAAGCAGGGCTAGGTGATAGGGCTGCAGCATTTCTTATGGCAAGACTAGGGCCTAAATCCCATTACTAGCCTTGAGATTACGAGAGCTGGCAACACAAGTGTCATCAAGGTCTTAGCAGTCCGGATCAGACTCCAAGTCAGCTCCCTCCCCTTTGGGTGTAATCCAGGCTGCTTCTGCTTTCTTCCTCCATCAGAGAATCCATGTGAACTTCGTTTGCTGGTACCGAGGGGGTCCCCTGTGCTGACCTGTAGTTATGAGCACTAACAGCATAGCTAATTGGACAGCAATGTTACTAAAAGGAGCTACATGTTACCTACACAGGACAAAAGCAACAAAGATCACGGCCAATGCCTCAGTCTAAGTGGTGCTTGGCACCAAGGTCATGGCCTCATTGTTATATGTAACAAACTTCACTCACCATCTGCACGCTGGGGAGAGGCAGCAATGCCTTGTGCTCACAGCATTTTGCGACAGTCAATATTCTTCTCCTTAATGTTTACTTAATAAATAAGCCATGCAAGTCTTGCCAAACAATGCTTGGCAGTGGGCTTTGTTGCTATAATAGGGGCATGTGTAATCCATGCTCTATAAAAAGATTGTGCAGAAAATCACAGGTGATGCCATCAAGCCAGCAACAATACCAAAAGCTGGGACTGGGAACTAGACATGGCTAAACCATCTGGGTTCCCTCTTATGTCTCACCAGCTTGAGGGACACAGGTGCTGGCATGTGGCCTCAGGGAATACATGAGGAGGCTGATCCCCTGTACCTGGTGGAGACTTTAGGGTACATAGGTTTGTCCACAGAAACACACCAGGCAGGGACCAGGGCACCTGTCAAATCCAACCCAGCTGCCTGGCATGGTTAGATCCTTCATTCTTGTTTCTGTTGCCCTCTATGTTCATGACCCCTGAGTGAAATTTCCAGCTGCTCCCACCTGCTACTTGACAAAGAATGAAAACCACTAGTAGAGGGGCAACTGAAGGAAACTGAATGGCCTGTGATGTGCAGGAGATCAGACTAGATCAGGGGTAGGCAACCTATGGCACGCGTGCCAAAGGCGGCACGCGAGCTGATCTGCAGTGGCACTCAACATTGCCTGGGTCCTGGCCACTGTCCAGGGGGCTCTGCATTTTAATTTAATTTTTAAGCTTCTTAAACATTTTAAAAAACGTATTTACTTTACATATGACAACAGTTTAGTTTTATATTATAGATTTATAGAAAGAGACCTTCTAAAAACGTTAAGATGTATTACTGGCACGCGAAACCTTAAATTAGAATGAATAAATGAAGACTCGGCACACCACTTCTGAAAGGTTGCCGACCCCTGGACTAGATTATCTAAAGGTCCTTTTTGGCCTTCAACTCTATGAATGTTTGAAAGCTGTTCCAGCACATCCTTACAGTCCTGAACTAATGAGGGGGGCACTGCTGGCTAGTGGTTAAAGCAAGGCACTGAGGAACTGTTTCCTACGGTTCTAATCCCGGATCTGCCATGTGCTCTCTGTGTAAAACATTTAAACTCTAAGCCATAGTCTGCCCATTTGAAACATGCTCATTAGAGTAACTTTCTTCCTGCAGAGAGGTTGAGGGGCTTAATTCTTTAAGCATCAAGCATATCTTTGCACTGTATACTTAGAGTGATTGTGAAGTGCTCTGAGTCCCCCATAGAATCATAGAACTAGAAGGGATCCAAGAGGTCATCTAGTCCAGTCCCCTGCACTCATGTCAGGACTAAGTATAATCTAGACCATCCCCGACAGGCGTTTGTCTAACCTGCTCTTAAAAATCCCCAATGATGAGATTCCACAACCTCCCTAGGCAATTTATTCCAGTGCTTAACCACTCTGACAGTTAGGAAGTTTTTCCTAATGTCCAACCAAAACCACCCTTGCTACAATGTAAGCCCATTGCTTCTTGTCCTGTCCTCAGAGGTTAAGAAGAACAATTTTTCTCCCTCCTCCTTGTAACAACCTTTTATGTACCTGAAAACTGTTATGTCCCCTCTCACTCTTGTCCAGACTAAACAAACCCATTTTTTTTCAAATCTTCCCTCATAGGTCATATTTTCTAGACCTTTAATCACTTTTGTTGCTCTTCTCTGACTTTCTCTAATTTGTCCCCATCTTTCCTGAAATGTGGCACCCAGAAGTGGACACAATACTCCAGTTAAGGCCTAATCAGCAGAGTAGAGCGGAAGAATTACTTCTCGTGTCTTGCTTACAACACTTCTGCTAATACTTCCCAGGATGTTTACTTTTTTTGCAACAGTGTTACACTACTGACTCATATTTAGTTTGTGATCCACTCTGACCCCCAGATCCCTTTTAGCAGTACTCCTTCCTAGGCAGTCATTGCCCATTTTGTATGTGTGCAACTAATTGTTCCTTCCTAAGTGGAGTACTTTGCATTTGTCCTTATTGAATTTCATCCTGTTTACTTCAGACCATTTTTCCAGTTTGTCCAGATCATTTAGAATTATAATCTTATCCTCCAAAGCACTTGCAACCCCTCACAGCTTGGTATCGTCTATAAACTTTATAAGTGTGCTCGCTATGCCATTATCTAAATCAGTGATGAAGATATTGAACAGAACCAATCCCTCCGGGACCCTACTCATTATGCCCATCCAGCATGACTGTGAACCACTGATAACTATTCTCTTGGAATGGATTTCCAACCAGTTATGCACCTACCTTGTAGTAGCTCCATCTAGGTTGTATTTCCCTGGTTTGTTTATTAGAAGGTCATGCGAGAAAGTATCAAAAGTCTTACTAATGCAAAGGGCACCATCCAAGCATTAAATGCCCACAGTTAGGGCTGCCTGGCTAATCCCATTTTCAGTCACTCATCTGTTTCTGAACACTCTTAGCTTGTTTCCTCCCCACCCCGCCTTCCCAGGGTAGCCTGTTAGCAAGTGTGAATAAACATAGTTCAGCCGATTTTGAGTAGGAGAAAAATGTACTTTCCCATTTACCTAAACATTCTTGCAACCTTTACTTGATCAGCTTTAGTTCTGAAACAGCTCTGCATTGGAGGCCGAAATGGGACGCTGAGAAGTCCCTTGAGTGCTCTGGTAAAGAATGGTTTTGATCTGACAATGTTATGAGCCTTTGAAAACCAAATGTAGCAGATGCCCAGTATATTTTGCATGGTTTTTTTTTTTTTTTTTTTACAATCTCAAAAAGGAAAACCTTTTGCATGACAGACACTAACTCAGATGTGCCCTGAAACAGCCAGTGAAGATGCCTAGTAACCATAGACCTTGTTTCATAAACAATACATCTTGTTGCACAGGAATTAAAACACTGGCTTCAGTGAACTTTAATAAATTAATTCCATAGGTTGCAGCACAATACTTGCAATTTAAACAATCTGCAGGCTGCTGGAGAAATCTGCCAATAATTAGGATAACAAGATAACAAGATCTGAGATTCAACAGTTGTTTGTGGGGCAGCAAGGGTGGTTGAATTATTCACTGTGAATTCTTTGTTCAACTCAACATCCCTGATGACTAAAGGCTAATTACTTCCTTGGTTAATGCCTTGTGTTTCATGGCTCTGTATTCGGCTGCTGCTCTCCGTGTCTCCCAGCTCCTCACTACTGAGCAAAGCAGCAGCAGCCCAGCAGCTCTTTGCAAGACTTTTTCTTTACAGTGAATTTAGAGCCAGTGAAATCTGCCAAACTGACATCCCTATAAACCGCAGATCTACACTATTTATCCCCAAGCAGCTGCAGTACCAGCCTCCCTTACTCGGGAAAGGCCCCTGACCTATATCCCAACACCCTGCCACAGCAGGGCCACCTCTAGGACTGAGTCGATAGAATGGGCCCAAGGAGACCAATGGCCTCTACTGACACTGCCAACAATAGGGCGGTCACCGTGTTCGCTCACTGATGGGGCACCTCCTTGTGGCTACAGCCGATGCCCCCTTCCACGGGTTCCTCACAGCGGGCCCTCTCACTCTCCAGGACTAGCAGTGCTCCTTCATGACTCAGCCCTCCAGCCAGGTCACTATGTAGTCCTTCCCTTCTGAGGTATCAAAGTCCCACTCGATAAGCTGAACTCATCTACTCCAGACAGGCTTCCAGCCCAAGACTAGGTCCTGGGCCACTTTCCAGCGGCTAGTAGGGGAACCCGGGCCCTCCCGCCCGCCTGCCTGTCCACTATTCCAGGTTCCAGTTTAGGGATCCTATGTCCAGAAACAATGGTCTGTTTGCTCCCAGACCCTGTTGCTACATTTAACCTGATCTGCCTTGTGGGGTAGCCCCATCACAGGGGCTGAATAATGTGAAATGGCATGTGAATACTGTCCACATGGAATTCGACTAAGACCAACTCAGAAGCTCTCTGCCACATTGATGGGGAAGTTTGTTCAGAGATTGTGGGGAGGGGAGGCAGGTCCACAAAGCACTATAATGACCAGGCACTGGGAGAGCAGAGATCAGAACTTTAATCCTTGGCAAAACAACTGCCTGAGACACTGATGCCTCTTCTAAAGGCAAGTTCTGTCCTTAGCGCAGCAGACTATGCTGAGGCCTAGGAAACAGAGAGCAGGAGCAAAGACACAGAAGCCTCTTCTGTGCCCACATCTGGATGGGGGAGGAGGGTACTCAGTATCACCAACTCTAGTATTCAAAAAACAGGAGTCAGGCCTAAAAAATCATTAGATTTTTTAATCATAAATATTGGGGCCTGGAGGGGGGGGGGTTCTTTTCCCCTTATTTCTGAGCCTTTACATTGTCCTTGGGGCAAATGTTCAAGCTTTTCTCTGCAACCACAAGGGCTAGAAATTTAGTTTTTTGTTAAGGTGAAAGCTGAGACTTTCATACAATCATGTGACTATAGGTGCTGCGCTTTTCAGGAGAACCCAAATATTGTGTCACTCGCAATAAATGAGAGTTGGCAATACCAAACTCAGATGCTGAAAACGTCCATCAGCTGAAAATCAGGGCAATGCCAGTGAAGTGAAGCAGCAGATTCCTGAATTGCTAACCTTAAATGAGAAGGAGAGAATGAACCCTGGTGAGTGAGGCAACAGGAACACGAAGGAGCAGGCATGCATGACTTGCACTCTAAAGATACAGCAAATACATGGCACAGAAATGGAAATGGAGCATCTTGAAGGTAGGAGATAGAAGCCTGGAAAAAGGAGGTGGAGGAGGAATAAGTGGGAGCCCCCAGGCATCCCAGGAAACTGCTTCCCACAGGCCTTCCAGTTGCTTGCATTAAGCTGGGACAGTCATTACAGGCGGACTGGCTAAACAGGGCCGACGAAGCCAGGCCCCCTTCTGGACCGCCGGACCCCAGTAATTTGTACCGGCTTCCCCCTCCTCGTTGGCCCTGATGCTGAGCATGGAGCAGAAAGGCTTTGGCAAGCTTGCACCAGCTGCCTTTTTTGAATTATAATGTTGATGGCTTTAGGAGGCTTTCTAGGTATTTAGCTCCAGCAACTCCGCAGGCATTTCCAAAGTTCAAAGGGACAGATGAATATAATACACCTGGAATTCAGCCTTTGACACAGTCCCACCTGACATTCTGATAGGTAAGCTGGAGAAAGGCAGGCTCGACAGAAGTAACATTAAGTGGATACATAATTAGTTAACCTAAAACAAAGAGCAACTATTAATGGAATCAGATTGGAGCGAGGTCTCAAGTGGGGCTCTACAGGGATCTGTTCTGGCTCTGGTGATGTTTAACATATTTATTAATGACCTGGATGTAGGAATAGAGAACATACTATCAGATTTGTGGATGACACAAAGCTAGGAGGGCTGCCAACACTTTGGAGGATAGATCTAAGATTCAGAGCAATCTTGATAAATTGGAGAACTGGGCTTTAGGCAACAGAATGAAATTCAGCAAAGACAAATGTAACATGCTACACTTAGGGAAGAAAAAACAAATGCACAAATACAGAGTGGGGGATAACTGGCTTGGCAGCAGTACTGTTGAGAAGGATCTGGGAGTTGTGGTAGATCACTACCTCATGATGAGTCAGCAATGAGATGCTGTTGCAAAAAAAGCAAATGAAATTTTAGGTTGCTTGAACAGAAGCATAGCATGAAAGCAGAGGAGGTGATCGTACCGTTCTACTTGGGGCTGGTTAGATCTCAGCTGGAATACTGTGTCGAATTTTGGTCACCAATGTATAGAAAGAATGCGGAGACATTGGAAAGGATCCAGAGGTGAGTGACAAAGACAATCAAAGGGATGGAATGCAGCCATATGAGCAAAGGCTGAAGGAAGTGGATATGTTTAGTTTAGGAAAGAGGTAATTGAGGGGGGGCATGGTAGCGGTCTTCAAATACTTGAAAGGCTGCCATAAAAAAGATGGAGAAAAATTGTTCTCTCTTGCCACACAGGGCAGGACAAGAGGCAGTGGGTTCAAACTACAGCCCAGCAGATTTAGATTAAATCTCAGGAAAAACTTATTAACTGTAAGAACAGCAGGACAATGGAACAGACTGGCTAGGGAGGCTGTGGAAGCTCCTTTGCCGGAGGCTGGAGCCATCTGTCTGGGATGGGTTAGACACAACAAACCCTGACTTTTAGCAGGGGATTAGACCAGATGGCGGGTATAATAGGCCAGCCTGCTCCGGTGGAGTTGCAGACGCTGGATGCCGGTTGCGGGGTTTGCAGAGGAAGTTTTTGCTTATTATTATGCCCCATGAAGGTTCTGGGGCAGCTCAGTGTACTCTCTATACCATTATCTAAATCATTGATGAAGATATTGAATAGAACCGGAACCAGAACTGATCCCTGCGGGACCCCACTCGTTATGCCCTTCCAGCATGACTGTGAAGCATTGATAACTACTCTCTGGGAATGGTTTTCCAACCAGTTATGCACCCACCTTGTAGTGGCTCCATCTAGGTTGCCTGTCCCTAATTTGTTTATGAGAAGGTCGTGAAAGACCTTTACTAGAGAAAGACCTAAAGCTTTACTAAAGTCAAGATATATCACATCTACCACTTCCCGCCCCGCCCCCCCACCCCCATCCACAAAGCTTGTTATCCTGTCAAAGAAAGTTATCAGGTTGGTTTGACAAGATCTGTTCTTGACAAATCCATGCTGACTGTTACTTATCACCATATCTTCTAGCTGTTTGCAAATTGATTGCTTAATTATTTGCTCCATTATCTTTCCAGGTACAGAAGTTAAGCTGACTGGTCTGTAATTCCCTGGCTTGTCCTTATTTCCCTTTTTATAGATTGGCACTATATTTGCCCTTTTCCAGTCTTCTGGAATCTCTCCCATCTTCCATGACTTTTCAAAGATAATCGCTAATGGCTCAGATATCTCCTCAGTCAGCTCCTTGAGTATTCTAGGATGTATTTCATCAGGCCCTGGTGACTTGAAGACATCTAGCTTGTCTAAGTAATTTTTAACTTGTTCTTTCCCTATTTTAGCCTCTGATCCTACTTCATTTTCACTGGCATTCACTGTGTTAGACGTCCAATCACTACCAACCTTTTTGGTGAAAACCGAAACAAAAGAAGTCATTAAGCACCTATGCCATTTCCACATTTTCTGTTAATGTTTCCCCCGCCTAGGGTGACCAGACGTCCCAATAAAATAGGGACCGTCCCAATATTTAGGTGTTTATCCTGATATTTTGCTCCGCCGGCAGCACTCGGTGTTTTTTTCCTCCACCGGCAGCACTCGGTGTCCCCCCGACCATGTGTCCCGATATTTTTCTCCTCTCAACTGGTCACCCTATCCCCACCTCTTATTGAGTAGCGAGCCTATCCTGTCCTCTGTCTTCCTCTTGCTTTTAGTGTATTTTTGGAATGTTTGCTGAAGATCTCCTAGTTAAGCCAAGGTGGTCTCTTGGCTTAAATCATGGAACAGGTCCTCAAGGAATCAATTCTGAACCACTTAAAGGAGGGGAAAGTGATCAGGAACAGTCAGCATGGATTCACCAAGGGCAAATCATGCCTGACTAACCTAATTGCCTTCTATGATGAGATAACCGGCTCTGTGGATGAGGGGAAAGCAGTGGATGTGCTATTTCTGGACTTTAGCAAAGCTTTTGATACAGTCTCCCACAGTATTCTTGCCAGCAAGTTAAAGAAGTATGGGCTGGATGAATGGACGGTAAGGTGGATAGAAAACTGGCTAGATGGTCGGACTCAATGGGTAGTGATCAATGGTTCCATGTCTAGTTGGCAGTTGGTATCAAGTGGAGTGCCCCAAGGGTCGGTGCTGGGGCCGGTTTTGTTCAATATCTTCATTAACGATCTGGAGGATGGTGTGGCCTGCACCCTTAGCAAGTTTGCAGATGACACTAAACTGGGAGGAGTGGTTGATACGCTGGAGGGTAGGGATAGGATACAGAGGGACCTAGACAAATTAGAGGATTGGGCCAAAATAAATATGATGAGGTTCAATAAGGACAAGTGCAGAGTCCTGCACTTAGGACGGAAGAATCCCATGCACTGTTATAGACTAGGGACCGAATGGCTGGGCAGCAATTCTGCAGAAAAGGACCTAGGGGTTACGGTGGACAAAAAGCTGAATATGAGTCAACAGTGTGCCCTTGTTGCCAAGAAGGCTAATGGCATTTTGGGTTGTATAAGTAGGGGCATTTCCAGCAGATCGAGGGACGTGATCATTCCCCTCTACTCAGCACTGGTGAGGCCTCATCTGGAGTACTGTGTCCAGTTTTGGGCCCCACACTACAAGAAGGATGTGGATAAATTGGAGAGAGTCCAGCGGAGGGCAACAAAAATGATTAGGGGGCTGGAGCACATGACTTATGAGGAGAGGCTGAGGGAACTGGGATTGTTTAGCCTGCAGAAGAGAAGAATGAGGGGGGATTTGATAGCTGCTTTCAACTACCTGAAAGGGGGTTCCAAAGAGGATGGATCTAGACTGTTCTCAGTGGTAGAAGATGACAGAACAAGGAGTAACGGTCTCAAGTTGCAGAGGGGGAGGTTTAGGTTGGACATTAGGAAAAACTTTTTCACTAGTAGGGTGGTGAAGAACTGGAATGGGTTACCTAGGGAGGTGGTGGAATCTCCTTCCTTAGAGGTTTTTAAGGTCAGTCTTGACAAAGCCCTGGCTGGGATGATTTAGTTGGGTTTGGACCTGCTTTGAGCAGGGGGTTGGACTAGATGACCTCCTGAGGTCCCTTCCAACCCTGAGATTCTATGATTCTTGCCATACTGCCTATCTTTCCTACACAGTGGGATAGTTTGCTCTTGTGCCCTTAATAATGTCTCTTTGAAAAACTGCCAACAGTCTTCAGTTGTTTTCCCCCTTAGACTTGCTTCCCATGGAATCTTACCTACCATCTCCCTGAGTTTGCTAAAGTCTCTGCCTCCTTGAAATCCATTGTCTTTATTGTGCTGTTCTCTCTCCTACCATTCCTTAGAATCATGAACTCTACCATTTCATGACCACTTTCAATCAAGCTGCCTTCCACTTTCAAATCCTCAACCAGTTCCTCCCTATTTGTCAAAATCAAATCTAGAACAGCCTCCCCCCCCAGTGGCTTTCTCAACCTTGTGAAATAAAAATGGTCTCCAATACATTCCAAGAACTTTTTGGATAATGTGTTCCCTGCTGCTGTGTTATTTTCTCAACAGATGTCTGGGTAGTTGAAGTCTCCCATCACCACCAAGTCCTGTGCTTTGGATGATTTTGTTAATTGTTTAAAAAAAGCCTCATCCACCTCTTCTTCCTGGTTAGGTGGTCTGTAGTGGACATGACATCACCATGACATCACCCTTGTTTTTACTCCTTTTATCATTACCCAGAGACTTTCAAGAAATCTGTCTCCTATTTCCATCTCAACCTCAGTCCAAGTGTATACATTTTTTAATATAGAAGGCAACACCTCCTCCCTTTTTTCCTGCCTGTCCTTCCTGAGCAAGCTGTATCCTTCTGTATCAATATTCCAGTCATGCGTATTATCCCACTAAGTCTCTGTGATGCCAAGTACGTCACAGTTGTGTTTATTTACTAGCATTACTCATTCTTCCTGCTTATTCCCCATACTTCTCGCATTAGTATACAGACATCTAAGATACTGATTTGATTCCCCCCTCTCCCCAGTTCTGTCTTGTCTCTCCCTTATCCTGGTTATAACAGCACATGTTCCCCCCATATTCCAACCCTTCTCCCAAGTCTCCATGTTTTTGACTTTCCTGTGGTCTTTGGTCACCTGCTCCCTTCGAACCTAGTTTAAAGCCCTCCTCACTAGGTTAGCCAGTCTGTATCCATTTATGTTCTTCCACTTCCTCAATAGGTGGACCCCATTTCTGCTTACCAGTCCTTCCTGGAACAGCATCCCATGGTCAAGGAAGCCGAAGCCTTCCTGGTGACGCCATCTTTGCAGCCAGGCATTCACCTCCAGGAGGCAACTGTCTCTGCCTGGGCCCCTACCCTTGACAAGAAGGATCGAAAAGAACACCACCTATACTTCCAACTCCCTCACCTTTACCCCCAGAGCCCTGCAGTCACTTCTGATCTGCGGAGGGTCATACCTCACAGTATCTTTAGTGCCCACATGGATGAGTAGCAGGGGGTAGTAGTCAGAGGGCCTGATGAGCCGCGACAACCCCGCCGTAATGTCTCGGATATGGCCCCTGGCAGGCAGTGTACCTCTTGGGATGCCATGTCAGGGTGACAGATGGGTCCCTCGATCCCCCTCAGAAGAGAGTCACCAACCACCACCATACGTTTCCTCCTGGGAGTGATGTCTGTGATCCCCCCAGCCTTGGGGGTACTTGGCTTTTCCACCTCCTCCTTTGGAGGTAATTCCTCATCGCTCATTGCCAGGGCAGCATAATGGTTCTTCATCACCATGGTGGGAGGGTTGGGAGTAGCGGTGGAGCACTGCTTGCAGCCAGAAGTAACCAGCTGCCAGTGTCCTCCCTGTTGCAGAGCCATGTCCTCCTCCCCCAGGGACATGACAGCAGTCATCTGTAGTTTGATAGCCTCCTCAGCCTTGGATGTCTCCATATGAAAACTGTCAATAAATTCCTCGTGTGCATGGATGCTCCTTAGCCTACCTACCTTCTCCTGTAGCTCTCCCACCTGCTTCCTGAGAGATTCCACCAGCAGGCACCTCTCACACTGGATGGTCCGCCCCAGCCTGGCTTTCTGTGAGTGGGAAATGCAGGCCACAGTCCGCAAATCAGGATCTGGGTAGAGGCATCCATGGTTAGGTTCTCTGTCTGGATACAGGTGCAGGTGGAGGAGACAGGAGCAGCACTGGCACTGGTGATGCGGCCCTTCCTAACCATAGCAACTATATTACATCTCCCTCCCACAAACTCCCTCTCAAACTCCCCTGCTCACTAGCTCCCCTTGGTCGCTTAGCCTCATGACAGACAAAGTGAAAAGGACCAGAAACAAAAGAAACTGGCTACTAAATTTTCACTGTCCAAGCTGAGAAAAATGAAAACAGCATAAATCAGGAGACTGGAAAGTGAGGACTTGTCTTCACTTGAAATAGTGAAGTGGGACAGCAGCAGCACTTCAGTGTAGACACTTCTTCTGTTGGTGTAGGGAATCCACCTCCCAGAGAGGTGGTAGCTAGATCGATGGAAGAATTCTTCCACTGACTTAGCACTGTCTACACAGGGACTTAGGTTGGCTTAACTACACTGCTCAGGTAAACCGACCTAATTTTCTAGAGTAGACCAGGACTCAATTAGCTTTTTAAAATTATTCCTGTTTAATTACTGGTGTTATTTGCGATGTGAGGAAATTTGTGTAAAAAACTCATGATCAATACTTTGAATGCGATCATAGAATCATAGAAATGTAGGGCTGAAAGTATTTGAATTAATTCTTAATGAGGTGCCAGTAACTTAAGAATATCTCAGAAGGATATGGATGGGCAAAACAATTAGACTGCCAGCTCTTTGCGGCTCTTTTTGTTCTCTGTTTGTAGATTCTGTCCAAGATTGGAGTCCCTAGGCACTACCATAGTAGTAAATATCATCATCATTATGGCCCAATATATTATAGACACTGGGACTATCCCTGAAACATTAAGCATTAGTCACAGTACTTATTACTGTGAACAGTCCCATCACTCCCTAGATTCCAGGGCCAGAAGGAACCATTGTGATCACCTACTCTGAGCTCCTGTGTAACAGGCCAGAGCACGTCCCCAAAATAATTCCTAGAGCAGACCTGTTAGAAAACCATCCAACCTTGATTTAAAAATTGTCCATGATGGAGAATCTACCACAACCCAGGGTAAACTGCTCCAGTGGTTCGTTATCCTCATTATTAATAGTTTACCCTTTATTTCCAGTCTGAATTTTCTAGCTTCAACTTTCAGCCACTGTTAGACCTTTCTCTGCTAGACTGAAGAGCCTGTTATTCAATATTTGTACCCCACATAGTCTCTGCCTAACTTTCTCTTTGTTAAACTAAACAGATGGAGCTCCTTGAGTCTGTCACAAGAAGACAGGTTTTCTAATCCTTCATTCATTCATTCTCATGGCTCATCTCTCAATCCTCTCCAATTTATCAACACCCTTCTTGAATTGCAGGCAGCAGAACTGGACACAGGATTCCTGCAGTGATCACACCAGTGCCAAATACAGAGAGAAAATAACCTCTCTGCTCCTACTCAAGATTCCCATTTATGCATCCCAGGTTCACATTAGCCCTTTTGTGCCACAACTCCGGTTCAGCTGATTCTCCATGACAACCCCCAAATCTAGTCACTGCTTCCCAGGATACAGTCTCTCATCCTGTAAGTGTAGCCTACATGCTTTGTCCCTAGATGGATACATTTACATGTAGCTGTATTCAAATATGTATTGTTTGCTTCTGCCCAGTTTCCTAGTGATCCAGATCGCTCTGTAGCAGTGACCTGTCCTCTTCATTATTTACCACCTCCCAATTGTTGTGTCATCTGCAAACTTTATCAGTGATGATTTTATGTTTTCTTCCAGGTCATTGATAAAAACATTAAATAGCATAGTGCCAAACCAATCCGTATGTGTCCATACACACCATCCTGCAGCCTTAGCACTGCATTTCATCTAGGATGTTAGTGAGCAGCCCTGCAGAGTACAGCCCAGGGAGGGTGTATGTGTGGGTCAGACTCACTGAACCAGGGAGTCTTTTCTGTCCCTACACAACCAACCCAGAATTCCACTATACGCCTGAGGCTTCCGCACGGAGCCAGTCTGTTTACACTCGAAGTGGGGGATTACCTGTCCATTGTTGCCTGAGCTCAGACCATTACACCTATAATAATTTATGGACAGGAGAGGAACCACCCTTGAACACAAGCCACAATGTCAGCTACAACCATTTGAATCTCCATATACAAAGCTCCGATCCCTCGTTCTCACAGCACATCCCTGATTCATGCTGGCTGAGCTCACAGTTTATTTTTAAAACACAGCTACTGAGGCAGCTGAGGGACACTTTCTCCTCACATCAATTCGCCGCAAACTGATGCAATTATCAGGGCAAAATAACGTTATGAGAAAATCTTTATCACGTGCCCAGTGATTATTGTGGGAACTCTACTTTCACATACTTTGCAGTTTGAAGACAATGCTGAAATTGTATCCATCTTTCCCTTAAGGGCATTAAACACAGCCTCTGACTTCACAGCCTCTGAGCCCTTCTGAAAGGGCAGTTTTCATATCCATGGAAAAAGACAGCTAGAAGAGATAGCCAGACAATCAAGAGGCAGTTCCCAAAGGAAAAGTTTGCCAGGGCCCTGGCTGGGGAAGGTAGTGCTACATCCTGAGTCCAGCCAACATCCCCCTCTTTCAGAACTAGTTTTGTCATTTATTATTCTGATTGGGTGCATGGAGACTACTTAATCTGCAAGGCACATGCCGTTCCTGTGTCTGGTCATTTCTTTACTGAGGAAGTACAATAACTCTGCAAGGCAAAAGGGAGGAAGAATTTCCTCATGTTTTAGAAGTGGGCCTAATAAACCCACGACTCAACATATAAAAAGTCCCAACACCTCTCTGAAGTCGAATCACTCCATTTTCTAGAAACTAACTTAAATCATATTAAATCACAGAAGCCATTTTCTGTTTATTTCAACTAAAATAACTTACGAATAAATCATAGTAACTGAAGCTAAAGCTTATCAAGAGAAGTATCTTCTAGTGGTTAGAACTGGAGACTCAGGTCTCCTACTTAATGAAAGAGAGGGATGGAAGCCCTGTGCACCAATGTAGTGTGAGTAGGATGTAAATAATAATCAGGACTCCAGGGTTCTATACCCAACTATGCCGCTGACTCAATGTGTGACCCGGGGTGAATTATATCTGGATTTACCCATCTGTAAACATTACTTACCTACCTCACATATTTAAAGACTCTCAGGTCTCCCCCCAGTGTACTCTTCTCGGGCTAAACTTGCCTAGTTTTTTAGCCTCTCTCATAGGCCAGGTTTTCGAAATGTTCTCTTCTGGACTCTCCATTTTGTCCACAGCTTTCTTAAAGTGTAGCGCCCAGACCTGCACACAGTACCTCAGCTGAGGCTTCACCAGTGCTAAGGAGAGCCGAACAGTTACCTCCCTAAGTCTTACATATCACACTCCTATTAATAAACCTCAGAACAATTTTACCCTTTTCCACAACTGCATCAAATTGTTCACTCATATTCAGTTTGTGATCCACTATAACCCCAGATCCTTTTCAGCAGTACTTCCACCTAGCTAGTTATTCCTCAATTTGTATTTGTGCCTTGGATTTTTTCTTCCTATGTGCAATACTTTGCACTTGCCTTTATTGAATTTCATCTTGTTGACTTCAGACTAATTCTCCAATTTATCAAGGTCATTTTGAATTCTAATTCTGTCCTCCAAAGTGCTTGCAACCCCTCCCACCTTGAAAATGTTGAATAGTACCGGACTCAGGACTGGCCCATATAGGATGCCACTAGAGATGTCCTCCCAGTTTGGCAGCAAATCATGGATAACTATTCTCTGAGTATAGGTCTCCGACCAGACATGCATCCATCTTATAGTAATTGCCCTAGTTTGCTTATGAGACTGTCATGTGGCACTGTGTCAAAAGCCTTGCTAAAATCAAGATACATCATGCCTACTACTTCCCCCTATGCACTAGGCCAGTAACCATGTCAAAGAAGGAAATGTGGTTATTTGGCATGGTTTGTTCTTGACAAATCCATGCTGGCTATTATTTATCACTCTATTAGCCTCTAGGTGTTTACAAATTAATTGTTTAATAATATGTTCCAGAAACTTTCCAGTTATCAAAGTTAGGCCAACGGGCCTATAATTCCCCACATCCTCTGTTCTCCTTTTTAAAAATAGGTACTATGTTTGCCCTTCTCCAGTCCTCCGGGACCTCACCCATCCTCCATATATTCTCCAGGATAATTACCACTGGTTCCGAGATTGCTCAGCTAGTTCTTAAAGTATCCTAGAGTGCATTCTGTCAGGACCTGCTTACTAGAATATATCTAACTTATCTAAATAGTCTCTAACACATTCTTTCCCTTTTCTGGCCTGTGTTCCTTCCCTCTTGTTGTTATCTGCATTATGCATCCTGTCACAATTAACTTTCTTAGTGAAGACTGAAACAAAATAGGCATTAAACACCACAGGCTTTTTGGAGTTGTCTGTTATTACTCTCCTTCTCTGCTAAGTAGTGGACTATTCCTTCTTTTGTCTTTCTCTTGCTCCTAATGTATTTATAGAACCTCATCTTATTCTCTTTTTATGTTCCTTGCTATGTGAAACTCATTGGTGCCTTAGCCTTTCTGATTTTTTCCTTACACACCTTTGCTATTCTTTTGTGCTCCTCCTTCGCAATCTGTCCACGTTTACCCATTTGTCAGTTACACTGTAAGGTAACATTCCTACACCCAGCTGACATTACAGAGAGTATGGAGCCGACTCTGTAAGGGGCGAACAGCAAGCAATGGATTCTAAACACGCGAGAAGAAAGTTAATTTTCTTTTGAATTACAGGTCGAGTGTAAACCTACAAGCCCAGGAAATAAAGCCCTTAAAGCAAAACCCACACTGCCAGTTCCTGATCTGAACAGTCTGTGGTGCCTGTCCTCTGCAGGAGGGCACTGGGGGAGGAGATGTACCAGTGGACCTTTGCTCCTGGGTGGGTTTAAGCCATTACTAAAATGAACCTACCTCATTCTTTGGAGTGGAACTTGAGCAAAGTGCAGATTCTTCCAGTTTCACGGAAGATGGAGATAAGCAAATCTGAAATAGCTGAGCTCATGCTAAAGCAACACTGACTGGGTGCACAACCAGAGAAGTTCAGGAAGAGGTCATTCTTGAAAGGCCTCGCTCAAGAGGGGATTTCATAAGCAGAAGAGAGCTGGGGGAAGGCAGTCCAGACTCATGGTCGAGTGTGTCACTCAATGATGATGCTTCCCTTTATCTTTAAGATATTCCCTGGCTACCTGCCTGTGACCTGACTGCACCTGAGGCATCTGCAGAGAAATCCCCTAATACGGCCATATGGCAAAGTAAAATCCCTCGCTCTAGAGGAGGAAGCCAAGGACAAAATTATTTGTGAACTGCTTGTATACACGGGACAGGGAGCTGCAGTAAACTTCAGAAAACTGGAGTGTGGCCAAAATTCTAGAGCATCTCCAGTTGTGTGTGTGTGTCAGTGCCTATATTTCAGGCTTTGGGGATAAGAATCCCAGACCCCTTCCCCAGCTGCTGTGCTGAGCACAGGTGCAACACTGCCGCCCAGGCCCTACTCAACAGAGCACACAGTGGGGAGGACAGAGGACCCAGCAGTGAGGTTAGGGAGCAACTTCCCAGCCGAGCCTCTTTTCTAGAGCTGCCATCTTATACTCCAGAATCGAAGCTTTCTTTTAAAAAAGAATAAAATGAAGGTCCCGTCAGCACTTAATGGTTCTGTTTCCGCCCACACTTCCAGCGATCACTGGAGCTGAAGCAGTGCTGGCCATGGGTTAGCTGTAAGTGCAGACAAGGACAAACATGGCTCAGAACCAGTGCAGCTGCATGGATTGCTAGAACCGACTGCTGACATGGTGCTGTTCCCAAGCCTACACCAGTGGTCTCCAAACTTCTTTGATTGTGCACCCCTATCAGTAAAACATTTCTGAGCACGCACCCCCAATATATGTATATTTATTTATGTATAAATTATATACATGTACTATTATAAAACATACTAAAAATAGAAATTAAAAAAGGATGAGATAAAGATCAAATAAAATTATTTTAAAAATATTGTTTATTGTATTTTAATTATTAATGGTACAAAAATAATTAATAATATTTTTAGTGAGAGCAATGTGATTGAATATGCTTCATTATTTCTGAAAATCTTGGTTTGATACTTTGTGATACAGTGATTCGAAGGTCTGGGTTAGGGTTAGGGTGCGGGAGGGAGCTCAGGGTGGGGGTGTGGGGTCTGGGAGGGAGTTAGGGTGCATGGGGGAGGGGGCTCAGGGTGGGGTGCAGGGTCTAGGAGGAGTTAGGGTGCATGGGGAGGGGGCTCTGGGTGGGGTGCAGGGTCTAGGAGGGAGTTAGGGTGCATGGGGAGGGGGCTCCGGGTGGGGTGCGGGGTCTGGGAGGGAGTTAGGGTGCGGGAGGAGCTCAGGGTGGGGTGCAGGGTCTGGGAGGGAATTAGGGTGCGGGAGGGGCTCAGGGTGGGGGTGCAGGGTCTGGGAGGAATTAGGGTGCGGGAGGGGGCTCAGGGTGGGGTGCAGGGTCTGGGAGGGAGTTGGGTGCAGGAGGGGCTCAGGGTGGGGTGCGGGGTCTGGGAGGGAGTTAGGGTGCGTGCAGGAGGGGGCTCAGGGTGGGGTGCGGGGTCTGGGAGGGAGTTAGGGTGCGTGCAGGAGGGGCTCAGGGTGGGGTGCAGTGTCTGGGAGGGAGTTAGGGGCGGGAGGGTGCTCAGGGTGGGGTGCGGGGTCTGGGAGGGAGTTAGGGTGCGGGAGGGGCTCAGGGTGGAGGTGCAGGGTCTGGGAGGGAGTTAGGGGCGGGAGGGTGCTCAGGGTGGGGTGCGGGGTCTGGGAGGGAGTTAGGGGCGGGAGGGCTCAGGGTGGGGTGCGGGGTCTGGGAGGGAGTTAGGGGCGGGAGGGGGCTCAGGGTGGGGTGCAGGGTCTGGGCGGGTGTTTGGGTGGGGGCGGGGGCGCTGGGTGGGGTGCAGGGTCTGGGAGGGAGTTAGGGTGCGGGAGGGGCTCAGGGTGGAGGTGCGGGGTCTGGGAGGGAGTTAGGGGCGGGAGGGTGCTCAGGGTGGGGTGCGGGGTCTGGGAGGAGTTAGGGTGCATGGGGAGGGGCTCAGGGTGGGTGCGGGGTCTGGGAGGGAGTTAGGGGCGGGAGGGTGCTCAGGGTGGGGTGCGGGGTCTGGGAGGGAGTTAGGGTGCATGGGGAGGGGGCTCAGGGTGGGGTGCGGGGTCTGGGAGGGAGTTAGGGTGCGTGAGGGGGCTCAGGCTGGAGGTGCTGGGTCTGGGAGGGAGTTAGGGTGTGGGAGGGGGCTACGGGTGGGGGTGCAGGGTCTGGGAGGGAGTTAGGGTGTGGGAGGGCGCTCAGGGTGGAGGTGTGGGGTCTGGGAGGGAGTTAGGGTGTGGGAGGGCGCTCAGGGTGGAGGTGCGGGGTCTGGGAGAGAGTTAGGGTGTGGGAGGGTGCTCAGGGTGGAGGTGCAGGGTCTGGGAGGGAGTTAGGGTGCGTGCAGGAGGGGGCTCAGGGTGGAGGTGCAGGGTCTGGGAGGGAGTTAGGGTGCGTGCAGGAGGGGGCTCAGGGTGGGGGTGCGGGGTCTGGGAGGGAGTTAGGGTGCGGGAAGGAGCTCAGGGTGGAGGTGCAGGGTCTGGGAGGGAGTTAGGGTGCATGCGGGAAGGGGCTCAGGGTGGGGGTGCAGGAGGAGGCTCAGGGCTGGGGCAGGCAGGAGGTGCAGAGCACTTACCTGGGGTAGCTCCTGTTTGGTGCAGGAAGTGTGCAGGGGCTCAGTGCAGCGCGGCACCACCTCTATGGCCACGATTCTGGGAGCCATGAGTCTGGGAGCTGCCTTCCCCCCCACCCCCAGGCAGGGCCACCCGGAACACAGGGACTTTAGGGGCTGCAGGGCCCTGGGCTAAGGGGGTCCCGGGGCCCTGGCCTGCAGCTCTAAAGCCCCTTTCAGAAGGCAGCCCTGCGAGCACAGGCCGGAGGACTCCGGAGGAGCAGGGCAGCCACGCAGCCAGCGGCCAGAGAGAAGCGCCGCTTTCCCTTTCAAAGCGCCACTTCTCTCCAGCCGGCTCTGAAGGGGAAAGCGCCACTTCTCTCCAGCCACTGGCCGTGCGGCTGCCCTGCTCCTCCAGGGCCGGAGGACTCAGGGCCGCATTCCGAAAGGGGCTTTAGAGCTGCAGGCCAGGGCCCTGGGGCCCCCTTAGCCCAGGGCCCTGCAGCCTCCAAAGCCCCTGCATTCCGGGTGGCCCTGCCTGCCGGGAAGGGGGCCACCTTCCCCGCTCGCTTGTTCCCTCCCTCCTCCGGCCGCCCTTCCTCCCCCCGCCCCCGGCAGTGCTCCTCCTGCCGCGCCCCCCAATGGATCGTCTTGCACACCCCACTTTGGAGACCACTGGCCTAGTCAACACCACGGGCTCTAGTCCCTATAGCAAGAAGGTAACCTTCAAACTGTGAGCAAAGTCTGACTGAGTGTGTAGGCAGCCTGGAACAACAGCTCAGAGACGGTGTAAACTGCCCCAACCCATCTCAAAATTATCTGAGTACCAACATCGTTACCTGTTTCTAGGACCACCCATGAAAGAAGACAGAAGATCACATTACAGAGGCTGCACAATCTCCAGTGTGTGGCATCCCAAGTGAGCAGGGCCTAACAGAGTACCACTACGCTCCCCCCCCCCTCCACCCCCAATGCAGCCCTTGAGTGAAGAACAGCTAAGAGGGGATTCATGGAGAGCTCTGCCTGAAACAGCCTAACTCGAGATCCTCGCCTTGCAAATTGACACCATCCCCAAACCCACTTCTGGCTGCCACTACATGATAAAAACTACAAGCTCCCTCCAAAGATGACACAGTGCCATGGATGTCTTCCAAAAGACTATATCACCTAACAACTGCAGGCCCCAGACAGTCTTTGGATAGGAGCCTGAGCCACATAATCTGCAGCCCAACTCCGGCATCTCTGATTCGGATTTAAGAATGATGGGTCATTCAGGTTAGAGGAGAATGCCACTGTTGCCCTTGAGTAAGAACCTACCACTTCACATGTAAATCCTAGCATCAGGTGAGGGCTCTTCGTCCCTTGTGCTCTTCTCTAGGATAAATATTTTCTCCTCAGGCAGGGGTTCTCAAACTGGGGGTCGCGAGGTTACTACATGGGGGGGGTCGTGAGCTGTCAGCCTCCACCCCAAACCCCATTTTTCCTCCAGCATTTATAATGGTGTTTAATATATAAAAATGTGTTTTTTACTTTATAAGGGAGGGTCGCACTCAGAGGCTTGCTATGTGAAAGCGTTCACCAGTACAAAAGTTTGAGACCCAGTGTCCTAAGGGGAGCCGTTTTGGAATGAAATATAAAGATGCAAAGAACTGAAAGGCTTGTAAGCAGGGTGCCAGGGTCCTACAGAACCGTGAAGCAAGCCTTTAACTTGAGTTAAAGTATGTGGGGAGGGAAGCTGTCTCCCCCAGATCTTACTGAGCAAGCAGCAGATAACAGACACAATGCAATAAATAGCAGAAAACTGGGAATTCCAGTAAGGCCTTGTCTTCACTAGGCTCCTCTCTATCGTTACCTAGACATGCTAACTGCCTTGCCCAGACTAGGCTTTGGCCTTGTGTGAGCGAAGACGCAGCAGTCAGGAAGTGTGATTCCCAGGGTTACACACACTAGCTCTGCTCGAGCTACCTGAGGGTCAGGTGGGATTGTACAGGAGTGGCTAGCCGAAGGGCCACACAGCTCGAGTAGAGCTAGCATGTCTATGTCTACATCTACCCATGTGGGAATCGCACCTCCCAGCTGCAGTGTGACCTACCGTGAGTCTTGCTCATCTGTGACCTGTGAAACTCTAGGTGAGAAACGCATGCCCGTTAGGATTGTAATTCCTCCAGAGATCTTTGGTTTTAAAGAGTGCCAGTTCCAACACCCTGACAAGTCATCACAGGAGAAAGAGACGTGCCAGTCTATCAGCTAAAGATCGGATGCTGCAAAGCGATTTAGCAAAGCACTGATGTCACAAAATGAGCTCCCTTGGGTTGGCTAAGAAGGCAGCTCTGATCAGCAAAACAGATTCTAGCTACCCCAAGAGAAACAGATGCAAAGCACAGAGGCATGTGTTTGGATAATGGCTGTAGACTTACCATCTGCCACTTTATTTTCTAAATAACCAATTACTAGAATCATTTCACAAGTGGGATTTTTTTTTTCCAATTTGATTCTGCCTGCAAAGCAAAACACACATAAACCCTATGACAGGATCTTCTGGCACAGACAATCACAGAGGAATGAGAAGAGAAAAGACCGAATAAAGCAGTCAGTTGACCTCCCAGCCAATGCAGGGCTGCTGTCTGTAATAATAGAGAACTAGCTCTACTAGGAGTTAAGGCTGAGAATCCCTTTCTGTTTAAAGGATGAGACTCTTAATGCTCTAAAATCTGCATGCTTATCAGATTGCCTTGAAATCTGGTGTGATCCAAATTTGGGGTCATTTGACCTAGGGGTTTCTGAGATACACCCTCCACCCCTGCAATAAACAGCTTTCTAAAGGGATATTCTGGTCAAGATATTTTGCTCAGACCTAGAGATCAAACAAACCACCACTCTGATCCAGGCACAAGAGTCTCACACACTTGAGGGCTGACCGCAGAGAGTACCTGGCACCAGCAAGCCCTTTTGGGGAGCAAAATTCAGAATGTTATTAGCACTAGTTTGGCTCTCCAGTGAGGGTCATGCACCGAACAGATCACAAGGAGCATGTGCAGAGAGTGAGGCTAGAAGGATCTGTAGGTGGAAAGCGTTCACTGCAGCTGGAGAGCTCAGGGAATAAGCGGTAAGCCTTTGCTGCCCAATTCACCCAGACAATGATGTTTAAGTCCCACCTTGGGCAAAAAACTGGAAAGGCCAGGTGGCATACTGCTGAAATCTGTCACTATTCGGTTCCTTTTGTATTATTTATTATTTTTATTTGGGGGGAACGTAATCAAATTATTTTTGTAAAAAGATTAGAGGTGAATGCTTGCTAACAAGAGAGGGGCATTCTTTGCCTCTAGGAGTAGGGGGAATAGGGATGAGAGGGCTTTGGGCTGCAGAGAGGATCATGGAGATGGGTGATAGAGGAGGCCAGAGGGACTGAGGGGGTTGGGGGGACATAGGGGTGAGTGGCATGGCCATCTGTCAGCCCCACATTTTTCCTTTCTGTGTGTGTGCCATGATCTGGGAGGCCCTACCCTGTGAAGGGAATCTGAGCACCTCTTCCTGTGTTCCCATATGAGTTGGGACATGGGGGCCTTGCCTCTCTAGGGGTATCTGAGCCCTAATGCCAGCCCCCCGTGCATGTGCCAGTATCTGGGGCCCCCTGCCCATCTAAGCCCCTCCATGCCCCTCTTCATGTGAGCCAGGTTCTAGGGGACTTGCCTCTGCCCCTCTGGGGGGCTCTGGGAAGCCCTGCCCCTCTCGGGGGGAGCATAAAACCAGCATCTCAGAGTCTGCACCAAGAACACACTGCTGAGCCTGGGGTGAGGAGCTGAGAACTGGCAGAATTCAGAAACTCTCCTGCACTGGGGAGGGAGGAAGTGAACCTCCACTCACATCTCAGCGCTAGGGTTTCAGGCTATATTCAGCACCACTGGTTAGTATATTTCAGCTGAGAACATCTTATTGAGATGAACGGGCCACTTCACATCTCTCTGAGCCTGCTCTGCTGCTCATGGATGAGTAGAACCCTCCATTCTTCCTCTAGATTCATAAAATATTAGAGCGGAGCACCAGCTCTGCTCTCCAGCTAAGGTTCGGGAGCCCTTCCTTTAAAGGATGATTATTCAGGACAATCTGTGTAAGCATGTGGATTTTAGAGCACTTACTCTACAATCCACCTGCTTATACAGATTGGCTTGACATTTGCTTTGCCTCGTGGGAGCATAGGGTAGGGTTGGTGATCCAAATGTGGGGTCATTTGAGCAAGGGGTTCCCAAGACACAGCCCCCAGGAAAAAAAAACAGCATTTCATTAAGTTCACAGATTCTAGCAACTTTGAAGTTTGAAACCCACCCTGGGCAGTAATCTGAGACTGAATTATAAACATCTGGGGAAAATTTGCCTCTGTCAAGGTGAGATGTGTTGGGTTTTTTGTTTGTTTGGTGAGCATTTTTTAAAATGTAATGCAAGTACAGCAGATAAGTAAGAAGGCTCTCAAACGATTTTTGAAAAGAAAATAAATGACACATGCAATGCTCACTAGGAGGAGAGCGTAGGTGGGGAGAGGGAGAGAGGGGTTTGGGTCTGCAGTGGGAGATGGGGGTAAAGCGGGGAAGGGGATAAATGGGGATGTGTAGTAGGGGAAGGAAGAGGGGTTAGAGGCTCAGGTAAGGGGGAGTGGGAAGGGAGAGGACAGGAAGGGTTGGAGAATGTAAGAGGTAGAAGAGGAAGTTGGGGGGAGGGGCCTGTCAGCCCTGAATTCTCTCCTTCCCTGTGTGTGCTGGAATCTAAGGAAGCCCTACCCCACTGTAGGGGTCTGAGCCTGTCTCCCTGCCCGCTGCATGTTCTGGAATCTGGGGGGACCCTGTTCCTTTTGGGCTGTCTGAGCCCCTCTCCTTGTCCCCCATGTGAGCTAGGATCTGGATGGGGGGCTGAAAGTACTGCAATTTTAAACATCTGAAATTCAGAAGATAAATAAAGTAACCCCAGCGGGGAGGCGGGACTAGCCTAAGTGTGTGGGGAGAGGCCCGGTTTGAAGGAGGGGTGGACTGGGCGGACCTGGGCATGGCTGAGGAAGCCTGGCTGAAGCAGGGGCAGGAATCCCAGCTGAAGGTCCCACCTCACTATGGACAATATCTGTTTCAATAAAGAACTCTGTCAGTAGCAGGGCAGTGGAGTTTCAGTGCCTGTTTCAATACAGACTTGCACAGATTTTGTCAGTAGCAGGGTGCTGGGGTATTGTCAGTAGTGAGGTGGGAGAGAAGAGCAAGCTGTGGGTTTGATGATGGGTAGGGGAAAGTACAGGGTTAGGTGGTGTCCTGGGTGCAGGTGTGAAGGGACTGTAAACAGAATGAAGTAGCTGTTAAATTTGACAAACATGGTATTCTTTTGGGGGAGTAGGCTCAGGGCTTAAGCACAGGGCAGGTGCAGGTCCATTACCAGGAGCGGCTCTAGACATTTTGCCGCCCCAAGCAGGGAGGGTCCGCTGGTCCTGCGGCTTCGGCGGACCTCCCGCAGGCAAGCCGCCAAAGGCAGCCTGCCTGCCGCCCTAGCGGCGACCGGCAGAGCGCCCCCCGCGGCTTGCCACCCCAGGCGGGCGCTTGGAGTGCTGGTGCCTGGAGCCTCCCCTGTCCATTACAGTGAAAAGGAATGTGAGTACAGGTGTTCTGGGCATTGCTCAGAAAGGGCAGAGTTAAAGTGGTTAAACACCTTAACTCTGTATTTCCTGGTATCAGAAGTCTGAGTTTTACCAAACTGACCTTCTGGAAGGGTAAGAGCTATCACCTGGCAAAAGCAGCAAAGAATCCTGTGGCACCTTATAGACTAACAGACGTTTTGCAGCATGAGCTTTCGTGGGTGGTGGAAATTTCCACTACTTGCATCCGACGAAGTGGGGATTCACCCACGAAAGCTCATGCTGCAAAACGTCTGTTAGTCTATAAGGTGCCACAGGACTCTTTACTGCTTTTACAGATCCAGACTAACATGGCTCCCCCTCTGATACTTATCACCTGGCAACCTCAACTTGCATTAATCAAATTCTGTGCCATTTCACTGCATGTGTTTTAGTGCCTTGTCCAGTACAGCTTTAGAAGTCTCAAGCTATAAGGCTTCCATCACTTCCCTTGGGAGATTAATCTGCAGCTGAATGAGTCACATTGCTGTGAAACGTATGCAGATCTTCAGCCTAATTTTCCTTTCCTAACTTCCTGTTTCCCCTTCCTGGGCCGCACTAAACAATCCCCCTCTCTGCTTGATGGCAGATGTGAATGCAACATGATGAAGACGGATTTGTGTGCAGGACATCCCTGCAAACCATGCTGCAGTGGGCATTCAGCACACAGTAGATAACACATGCTTTTTCCTCTCTGTTAAACGATATTGGTACTTTGTGGTTCAATGAAGCCATCCTAGAGTGCATCCCTCTGGGAAATCACTCATATCAGAGAATCAAGATCACAGATGAACCTCTCCCCTACAGCCTCCCTTCATTCATTTCCAAATTTTGTCCTGCCCTCTGATGTCTCCTTCTGGATATCTCACCATCAACATAACATGGCCAAAAACAAACTGATCTTCTCTCCCATGCCTGCTCCATCATTTTCTGTTCCTATGAACCCCACTGCTATTCCCCTGTCCATCAAGCCTATAACCCAAGGGTAGGCAACCTATGGCACGTGTGCCGAAGGCGGCACGCAAGCTGTTCTTCAGTGGCACTCACACTGCCCAGGTCCTGGCCACCGGTCTGAGGGGCTCTGCATTTTAATTTAATTTTAAATTAAGCTTCTTAAACATTTTTAAAAACCTCGTTTACTTTACATACAACAATAGTTTAGTTATATATTATAGACTTATAGAAAGAGACCTTCTAAAAACATTAAAATGTATTACTGGCACGCGAAACCTTAAATTAGAGTGAATAAATGAAGACTCGGCACGGTACTTCTGAAAGGTTGCCGACTCCTGCTATAACCTAAGAGTCACCCTGACCCCTCTCTCTCCTTCATTCCCCTTATCCAGGCTGTGACCAGATCCTGCCACTTCATCCACCGCATCTCCATGATTTAGAGATTTCAAAGCCAGATGGGACCCTTGTGATCATCTAGTCGGATCTCTTCTATTACACAGGCCAGAGAACTTCTCCCCAATTATTCCTCTTGAACTACCACAGATATTTAAAAATTGCCAATGATGGAGAATCCACTATGACAGTTGGTAAATTGTTAATTACTCTCACTATTAAAAATGATTCGACCTTCTGTGCGTGTCCAGCCAGCTAACACTGTTCTGCAGGCCCCCGGATCTCTTACCTTGGTTATTGTTACCTCCTCACCCCAACACCCCCAACATGCACCCTCCTTTCCACCCACTCACAGTACAATATTCCTTGCCTACTGCTCTGGTCAGATCACTCCTCTGAACTACTCTATTGACCCCCTACCTTCTCCACTACCTCAGGTGTATGTTTTCTGTCCGCACTGTCCAAGTTTCCCACAACTCTGACCCCCATATTTAGCTAATCTCATCTCCTTTCACACTGCCCTCCCACCCGCTCTGCTCTTGGTACCACTGTAGAGCTCCATTTATCTGCTTCTCCTACATACATGGTGGCACTTTCTCCCAGCCCACCCACTACACGTGCAGCGACCTCTCTGAGCTGATCAGCAAGTTCCTCACTCAAGATGTTCCTCACTCAAGTTCCTCCACTTCTGCCACAAGGCCTACAAGAAACCAGCCAAATAAAACATCTACTCGCCCCTCAACAAAACATACTTTTCAGTGCTGCCTCATGCCACATGCTAGTCTTCCCTGTGAGACAGCTCTCCCTGATATCATATCCCCAGCACCCCCTTTCCTACCCAACTGCCCCGCTGCTGTCTGTTCCTCCTTTGTCACATTATGTCCAATTCAGTTTGCAAGGTACTCAGGGGAGGGATCATCTCTTCTGTCTGTTTTCAAAGGTGCTTAGCACAGCTTAGGCACTAAATAATAAGCAATAATAACTTCTGAAATAATAACTGATTTTCCACTTTAAAGCAGGAGTTTGGTAGCATGTTCATGAAATTCTGCTTTAACATGCGCGCTCCATCAGCAGCCATGCAAGCACCAGCAGATCCATGGCCATATAGTACCTCTTCTGCTCTCAGGCTTCCCCATGGTCCTGGTAAACAATCAGGAACAGAGCAAAACCACAGTTCAGACAGGGGATAGAGAATAAGACTGAGAATATCTTATTGCCCTTATATAAATCCATGGTACGCCCACATCTCGAATATTGCGTACAGATGTGGTCTCCTCATCTCAAAAAAGATATACTGGCACTAGAAAAGGTTCAGAAAATGGCAACTAAAATGATTAGGGGTTTGGAGAGGGTCCCATATGAGGAAAGATTAAAGAGGCTAGGACTCTTCAGCTTGGAAAAGAGGAGACTAAGGGGGGATATGATAGAGGTTATATAAAATCATGAGTGATGAGGAGAAAGTGGATAAGGAAAAGTTATTTACTTGTTCCCATAATATAAGAACTAGGGGTCACCAAATGAAATTAATAGGCAGCAGGTTTAAAACAAATAAAAGGAAGTTCTTCTTCACGCAGCGCACAGTCAACTTGTGGAACTCCTTGCCTGAGGAGGTTGTGAAGGCTAGGACTATAACAGTGCTTAAAAGAGAACTGGATAAATTCATGGTGGTTAAGTCCATAAATGGCTATTAGCAGGGCCGGCTCCAGGCACCAGCTTATCAAGCAGGTGCTTGGGGCGGCCACTCCGGAGAGGGGTGGCAGGTCCAGGTATTCGGCAGCAATTCGGCGGAGGGTCCCTCACTCCCAGTCGGAGTGAAGGACTTCCCGCTGAATTGCCACAGATCGCAATTGCGGCTTTTTTTTTTTTTGGCGCGCGCTGCTTGGGGCGGCAAAACCCTTGGAGCCGGCCCTGGCTATTGGCCAGAATGGGTAAGGAAAGGTGTCCCTAGCCTCTGTTTGTCAGAGGATGGAGATGGATGGCAGGAGAGAGATCACTTGATCATTGCCTGTTAGGTTCACTTCCTCTGGGGCACCTGGCATTGGCCACTGTCGGTAGACAGGATACTGGGCTGGATGGACCTTTGGTCTGACCCAGTACATCCGTTCTTATGTGGCAGGAGAAGGTCAAGAATCATCCTCTCAGCCTGACCACTACTTCCTGTGCTAGTACTTTCTGGAGGAATGTGAAGGGGAAAAACAGACAAAGAAATGATGCCCCTGTCCAGGGAACAGAGAGTGCAGCTTCCCCTGCTGCAACTCTGCATGGAGCTCTCAGGGAGAATCTGTCTTATGACTCGGCGGGCCGGTAAAGAGCCCTCCAATGAGACAGCTCTAGAGATTGCTCTGGGTCCAAACACATGCTCTTCCTTCAGGCTTCTCTGACCCTAGGATTTGTTGAGTTGTCAGAGTTTCCAGCTGTCAAAATGTCCAGGTTTCTATGGCCATACTCCTCCTTGCTTCTCTCTACAGTGCTCCTTGACACAACCTGCACATGGTGCGCCGAGGGCTCGTAACCTGCTCAGAGCTCTGCAGACTGTGAACAGCTCTACAGAGACATTCACTCTGACGAGTTCCACAGCCACATTATGCTCTGGTCAGCAAAGATGTGCAACTGCCGGGCTTCAATGTATCTATCTATAATCTCTCCAACAGGCAGATCAGACAAGAAAGGGTAGCTCTGAAACCCTTAAGTCCCTCATCTGTGGCATTAGCTCTAACCACACAGCCTGCCACAGGCACAAATTTGCTCCTCAGTTGTTTGCCTTTTTCCTTACATCCAGTGAGAACTTATGAATGTCTCTGTAATAGAGCATGGCCATAGGAAAGGCCAGACAACCCCAGAGCCCAGCAGCCTTGCTAAATACCACCAGGTGACAGACACCGCAAACAGCCCTTCCTGACAAGTTTGCTCTGAATTCCCTTTTGGGCCCAAGAACTGTTAGGATCAAAGACGTGGCATCTGGGATACACAGAGATTCTCAGCAACAAGAAGGACATTACGATATTTCTAAGTTCCACTGCCCTTAACAGCTGGAATGGGGCTGTGATATTCAGTCCTGAGACCGCTAACTCTGCTTCATACCAGCTATCATCTATGCAAATAAGCTTTTCACTCAGAGAGACCTTACGAAATAAACAACTGTCCTCATGATCATAATTAAAAAGCCTGGGCACACACCATTACCCTCCACTAATAATGTGGCCTTGCAAAGAGAGCTGTAGCAATTTCCTGTACCTGGGAAGCCTGCAATTGCAGAAGTAGGCTTTGCTTAGATGTGTTTCTGCCAGAAAATCCGCTTTGTAAGCCATCATTTAAATCCTTTGAAGCTGTCTATGTGCCTCAGCTATGTAGCCACAAAGAGGCTTAAGGGCTTTACCCTTAAGAGACAGTGTTCCCTAGCTGCTGTGGGGACTGCAAATAGAGAACGTATCCAGCCCCTGAGAGTTTCCATTTGGCTGCTAGGCCTCCCCTCATTTCTTCCTCTGGCTAGAGTGAGTTGTGAAGGACGAGCGCTATCACTGTCTGGAGCTGAAGTACAGCCTTAGCTCCTCTGACACTCACTGCAGAACTCATGGGGGGTGGGGGCGGGAATTAATCTTTGTCAGATCTGAACATAGAAACTCAGTCTCTTGCTTTGGCAGAGGGAGGGACTGCAGAACCCACACAGCAATTAAACCCTGCTTGGGTGGATTTGTCCTGCCTCTAGCCACAGCAGAGTGGGTTAGAGCCCACGGCCCTTGGAGCAGCTGGATACTGCATTCACAGGAGCACCTTCCTGCTTGGGAGTGACCATGCTGGCTGCAGACCTAGAAATCTCCCCCTACTTTACCTCCTCAGTATTGTTCTTCCCCAGGAGATCAGTATTACTGAGGGCAGTGGTTTTCAACCCTGTGCTCCGCAGACTATGTCTGAGATTTCCAAAGGAGTCCACACCTCCATTCAAATTTTTTTAGGGGTCTGCAAATGGAAAAAGGTTGAAACCCTGACTCAGGGTAAGGAACCCACTCTTTAGGCAGAACCTCATCAATCCGTAATACCTAGTGTGCCCTGGCACTGCCCAGCCACTACCGGTGCTGACTGCTCAGCAGGACTGACATCCAGGTCTTCTGGGCAAAGGAGAGGCATCACCCTTTCAGCTGAGTTTCAGACACACCATGCCACTTTCCGTTTCAGCTCTGGACAATGCAGCACTCCCAAGAAAGGCCCCACGGGGTATGTCTATATGCAAAGAACCCCGTGTTACTGAATCTCAGAGCCTGGGTCAATTGACTTGGGCTGCAGGACTAACAGCAGCAGTGTAAATGTTCAGGCTTGGACTGGAAGTGGGCTCCAAGGCCTTCTCCTCTCATCAGGTTTCAGAGGCTGGGCTCCAGCCTGAGCCTGAACATCTACACAGCTGACACTCAGTGCCACAGGTCCTTCTCTGCAGAGTTGACAGAGTGTCCATCATCTTCCACTGAGCAGCAGGTCACACGCACTGTGTCAGCAGCTTTAAGGGCCTTCCTTCTGTTGGGCTGACTTTCCTGACAATTACAAATGAGCCAATGGGCTCCTCTTGGATTGGGTGTGTTCTCTCAGCTTCTGGTGGTGGCAGGAAAATCACCAGCTACCTTTGTGTTGCACAGGTGGCTAGGGCAGACTACAGAACCATTCACCTGCCCTCCACCCCCTATCATGACTGAGGGGCAGTTGGGCCAAACCTGAGCGATGTTACAACCCCAGGCACCTGGTCATAATGTTTAGCATGGGGAGCTGGGCCTAGCCCTGAGTGAGTGGGGTGAGTCATGGACACAAAAGGAAAAGTCACAGACAAATGGGGGGGGGGGGAATCCACACAACCCGTGACCTTTTTTTCCCCACAGTGACCTATGTGAAACTCTAATTATGATCACCTACTCCGACATCCTGCATACCGTGGGTCGTACAACCTCACCCAATGATTCCCCCACTGAGTCCATAATTTCTGGTTGTACTAGAGCAGCTCTTTTAGAAAGAGAGACTTGATTTCCATCTGGCTAACTTCATCTTCTAGCACTGGCTCTCATTCTGTGAGATTAAAGAGCCTTCCACAATCAGAAATCTCCTCCCCAGGTAAGTATGTACATGCCATGATCAAGGGAATGGAGCATGAGATGCTCCACTTTTTTTGCTCACTTTGACCCCATCCAAAGTTCCAGGGGCTCCAGGTTTGCAGGTGGTGGGCTTGCTCAGGCAGGCTGACCAGAGTCAATGGGTCAGACTCTGAGGGTCACATGGCCAGACGGAGGACCTGGGGGGACCTGGGGGGATCTCTGGAGTGTGAGGGAGTTCTCCCAGTGAAGGAAGACTAGAAAAGCCACAGGAATGTGCAGTCACCGCTGCAGGGCAGGAGAAAGGCAGCCTGTACCTTTAGGTGCACCCAGGTCTGGATAAAGGTAAATTAGAACCCTAGCACACACAGTCACATGGGCCCCACCATGACCCTGCCCCCATGCAAATGGCAGCTGACCCTCTTTCCTCCCTGAGAGGCAGGTATAGCAGCAAAGCAGTGGGAGCACCAGGATAGCCCCCCTCTTATCCCAGACAAGCTTGAGGCCTTTATCCCTAGCCCCTAGGTGCAGGGAGGAGGGAAAGCAACAGGGGTCCTCTTTTCCCCTGTAGAGTCAGAGTCAGCAACATGGGGGGGGGGGGGCTTCCAGTTCTGACCCACTGTGCTCTTCCCCTCCTGCTGCACAGAGAGATCTCCACTGGGGAGGGGTTGGCAGAACACCCCCAAGCGGGGGGTCATTGAGATACATGGGCAACTCTGCCTTTCAGGGCAATTGTCTCAAGCTCTTTGCAGCCTCAGGCAGACATTGCATCGGGGACACTCAAGTCACATTTTTAAGATTTTCTGCCCTACCGGAGGGGCGTGATTTGTGAAGTGCACTAATGCATAGCACTCTGTCTGCCTGTGTATGCCCTGCTGACACCCGGGAAAGTACCTACTTTGCTTTAACATTAACTCTTTTCTGTAGACAAGCCCTCAGCAGTGGTTTCCCCAGGAATTGAAATTGGGGGGGGTGTTTGAATTTACAGGGGGGGTGTCAGGACCAATGAGATATATAAAAGAGATATGAATAAAGTAAATGTTTTGTTAGGATTATGCAAATTTAACATAAGAATAATGCAAGTTACACCAAAACACATAACAGGTCTAGATTTCTAAAAAAAAATATGCATTAAAAAAAAAGTATTTAAATTAAAATTGACTTTTGAAAAGTAAGCCATCAGGGGGTAAGAGGAAAGTCCTCTCATGGATCAGTAACTGGTTAAAAGATGGGAAACAAAGGGTAGGAATAAATTATCAGTTTTCAGAATGGAGAGAGATAAATAGTGGTATCCCTGAGGGGTCAGTACTGGGACCAGTCCTATTCAACATATTCATAAATGATCTGGAAAAATGGGCAAACAGTGAGGTGGCAAAATTTGCAGATGATACAAAACTATTCAAGATAGTTAAGTCCCAGGCAGAAAACTGGGTGACTGGGCAACAAAAATGGCAGATTAAATTTAATGTTGATAAATGCAAAGTAATGTACATTGGAAAACAATCTCAACTATACATACAAACTGATGGCATCTGAATTAGCTGTTAACACTCAAGGAAGAGATCTTGGAGTCATTGTGGCTAGATCTCTGAAAACATCCACTCCATGTGCAGCAACAGTCACAAAAGCAAACAATGTTGGGAATCATTAAGAAAGGGATAGATAATAAGACAGAAAATATCATATTGCCTCTATATAAATCCATGGTACGTGCACACCTTGAATAGTGTGTGTAGATCTGGTCACCCACCCTAAAAAATATATATTGGAATTGGAAAAGGTACAGAGATGGGCAACTAAGATGATGGGGGTATGAAACAGGAGGAGAGATTAAACTGACTGGGAATTTTCAGCTTCGAAAAGAGATGACTAATGGGGATATGACAGAGGTCTATAAAATCTTGACTGGTGCGAAGAAAGTGAATAAGGAAATTTTATTTAATCCTTCACATAACACAAGAACGAGCAGTCACCCAATGAAATTAATAGGCAGCAGGTTTTAAAAAAACAAAAGGAAGTATTTCTTCACACAATATAAAGTCAACCCAGGGAACTCTTTGCTAGGGGATGCTGTGAAGACCAAAACTATAACAGGATTTTAAAAAGAACTAGATAAATTCCTGGGGAACAGGTCCATCTGTGGCTATTAGCCAGGATGAGAGGGATGCAACGCCATGCTCTGAGTGTCCCTAGCCTGTTTGCCAGAAGCTGGGAATGGGCAACAGGGGATGGATCACTTGATGATTCCCTGTTCTATTCATTCCCTCTGAAGCACCTGGCCTTGACCACTGTTGTAAGACAGGGTACTGGGCTATATGGACCATGGGTCTGACCCAGTATGACCATTCTTATGTAAAAATTAATTATAATAAAAATGTTTAGTACAGAAACTCCCCAACATAATGACCTCTCAAGATAGCAACAATGTGAGATAACAACCTTGGCAAATACTGCATTTTAAAAATCTTGGCCTACTGGGAAACATATGTATATAAGTTTCCATTCCCAGTCACAAATCTAGCATTCTGGAGCAAAGTGACTAAAATATAGTCCAACAAACAAATGTTTATTTAACATGCCCCTCACTTTTCCCTCCACCGCACTCCACTCACTGGTGTTGTCCTTAGTCAGTGGAGACTCAGAGTTCAGAGGTGCTTTCACGTGAGTACACCTTCCAGGTGGGGGACAAAAAGGCACAGTTTGCTCTGGCCACGGCTGTTCGTTGTGCCACCGTTCACTCCACCGCTCTGTTGTCAATGGCCCTGCACAGTCACCTTCTGCTATCACCTACCACTGTGACCTCTGCGAGTTGGTCTCTTGAGGTTCCACCAGCGCTCAGTGATTTCAGCTGAGCTCTCAGTGTGGGAACCTCGCTGCTAGTGCAGTCTGGGCTGTCTCTTACGCAAAAACACTGTACCCACAGGAACACTGTCCCCACAACAGGACTAAGCACTTAGACCTGATTGTCAGTGATTTCAGCTGCCGTGGTCACTTAACAGAACAAAAGACTCTCTATGGAGCCTAATCAGCTCTGTCTTTAAACAGCGGAGAGGGACAGGTCCCCACCTTGATGCCTTCAAATCATCACAGATGATTTGAGTACAGTTGAGTACAGTACAGTTCTACTGCCCTTTACTCATACAATAAGAACAACATTTCATCCCCCCTTCCCCCACATTCAAGTGGTTTGTAACCCAACCCCAGCCAAAATCTAATCACTTGGACAACACAGGTCTGTTTGCTGGATCCCTAGGTAGATTAGGTGTGAATGTAAATATAATCTGGCCCTGAAGCCTTAGCCCCCAGCTCATCACTAGCTGTCAGGGAGAGCTCATTTAGACTTTGCTTACAAATCATCATTTGAAATTAGTAGGTTGGCCAACATCACCGAAATGAATGCACTGACATCATAAAAAACAGCTGTATAAGGAAGTAAGTCTATGTTCATACTTTTCAAATCTATTATACTTTTTCAGATACACTGTATAAGCTTTTAAAGTGTGTATTAATGTTTCAGTTTAAATTCAGATTTCCAAACAGTCACTAAACAGCTCACAAAACTGGGGGGGGTTGGGAAAATTCAGGGGGGGTGTAGGGAAATCACTGGCCCTCAGTTACCCGCAGGAGGGCAGACTCATTAGCAGTTGGGGGGAAGGATTAAAGCACAAGTGGTTTGGGGTTTTCAAACGGACCCAGGAGCGGGCTAAGGAAGCGGTTCTCAACCAGGAGTATGTAGAGATCTCATCTAGATATTTGCCTAGTTTTACAGCAGGACACATAAAAAGCACTAGCGAAGTCAGTACAAACTAACATTTCATACAATGACTTGTACTGACCTTTCAGTGTATAATATCTAGAGCGTATAAGCAACATTTATATTTCAACTGATGTTATAATTATATGGCATAAATGAGAAAGTCAGCAATTTTCAGTATTACTGTGCTGTGTCACTTCTGCATTTTTATGTCTGTTATTATAAGCACTGCCAGCCCTGAGCTGCCACTGCCTCCCAGCACTGTCAACCACCCTGCAGCCCATCGCCCCCAGAACCTGCCAGCCTCCATTAACTCCTCCCTGGGCATCACAACCCTGAGGGCCCCCCTCCTGCTCCCCTGTATGTACTGTCAAACATGAGCCTTGCCCCATCGCCTCTGGGCACCGCTAGCCGTGAGCCCCTCCCCTGGGTCTCAGAGCTGCCCCCCCCCCGCCAGACATCACCAACAAAGCTCACGCACCCAGCTCCCCAGGGCATAGCCAGCCCCAACTCCTCCCCCGCTTATCCCCTCCCAGCCCCTTTCTCCCCCCCCCCCCACTACCCCTCCCAGCCCCCCGGACACTGTGGCAGCTCCCAGCCTCCCCTGCCAGGGACACTGACCCCAGCCCCTTCTCCCCGCCCAGACACTGCCCCCAGCCCCTTCTCTCCGCCCAGACACTGCCCTCCCAGCCCCCTTCTCTCCGCCCAGACACTGCCCCGCCCCAGCCCCTTCTCTCCCCAAGGACACTGCCCCGCCCCAGCCCCCTTCTCCCGCCCAGACACTGCCCCCAGCCCCCTTCTCCCCAAGGACACTGCCCCGCCCCAGCCCCTTCTCTCCCGCCCAGACACTGCCCCCAGCCCCCTTCTCCCCAAGGACACTGCCCCCAGCCCCTTCTCCCGCCCAGACACTGCCCCCAGCCCCTTCTCCCCAAGGACACTGCCCCCAGCCCCTTCTCCCCGCCCAGACACTGCCCCCAGCCCCTTCTCCCCAAGGACACTGCCCCCAGCCCCCTTCTCCCCGCCCAGACACTGCCCCAACCCCTTTCTCTCCCCGACACTGCCCCTCCCAGCCCCGCGCTGGGGCGGCTCTCACCTGCTCCCCGCCGAGCCCCACCGCCAGCGGCTCCGGCTGCCCGGCTCGGCGCGCCCGGGGCAGGCGGGGCGGAGCCGCCAGCGAGGCGCCGGGCGGAGCCTCCCCGCTGGAGCCGGGCGGGCCCTGAGCGCTCCCCGCCCGCTGCCGGGCCGCGTGTCCATGATGCAGGAGGTGCCGGGCCGCGGGGACGCAGAGCCCCGTTGTCCGCCTGGCCTCCTTCGAGCCTGACTTGCCTCCACCCTGACTGAGCTGCCTGTGTCTCAGCCGGCCCCTGCTCTGTCCTTCTCCCAGCGTCCCGGCCACATCAGCCCTCCAGTCCCTTGTGCTTTTCTAACCCTCCAGTCCCGCTTTCGCCTGGTCTCCGAATTTCCTTCCCAAACATCCATTTTAGTAAATCAAAAAAAAAATCATTTCATGAAAATAAATATATAGAGTCATCGTCTAATATGCAAATGACAAGAAGCATAACTAGGATCAGGTAGCGACTGAAAGCAAATCACAGGCCCGGATGCTGCTGGCAGCAGAACCCTTGTCCAGAAGTCTCACGTCTCCCCATCCATTCATCAGGCCCTGTGCTATGTCTAACTCTGGGGTATAACTTGGTGTGGCAGAATTTCATTTTTACTTTTTATTATTTCAGTGGAGAATATCAGTGTTTTTAAAGCATTTCTTCCAATTTTATCCATTATGAGGGAGGCAAACAATAGAGGCCAGACAATAATTATTTAACGACAATAGATGTTCAGATTCAAAAAATTAAAGTTTATAATCACTAAAACACAAATAGTCAACATCACATGTCAAAATATGCAAAGTAAACATCCTTAAATTAAACTCTAGTTCTCAAGCTCCACTCTTCGGAGGCCTTGTCTACGCTGGTGTTCTGTCGACAGCAGTCAGAACAGTGGAGATGTGCACATTGCAATGCTCCTCCCGACGATCTACCCTCCTGCTACGCTGACAGAGGGACGCAGGGTCAGTGTGGCACAGCGCCTTTGCTCATGTTGCTCTAAATGGCCTCCAGGAGCTGTCCCAGAATGCCCATCATGACTGCCCTCAACACAGGCGCCGACTTTCCAAAGAGCCGGAGGGTGCTCGAAACCCGCTTCTGACCCAGGGCCAGCCCCCACTCCACTCCACTCCACCCCTTCCAACAGGCCCCACCCCTGCCCTGCCTCTTCCTGCCCAGTTCCACCCCACCCCCTGAGTGCGCCGCATCCTTGCTCTTCCCTCCTACCTCCCAGCCTCCTGCACACCATGAAACAGCTGTTTCGTGGTGGGCGGGAGGCACAGGGAGGGAGGGGGAGATGCTGATCTGGGGGGGGGGAGCTGATAGGGGGCTGCCGGTGGGTGCTCAGCGCCCACCATTTTTTCCCTGTGGGTGCTCCAGCCCCAGAGTGCCCACAGAGTTGGCACCTATGCCTGAAGGTACACAGGCATGCACCTCTCCCCTGTTTAAAGGCCTGGGAAATTTTGAAATTCCTCTTCCTGTTTGCTTGGTGTGGACAGATCACCAGGGCCGGTGCAACCCATTAGGCGACCTAGGTGGTCGCCTAGGGCACTATCATTTGGGGGGCAGCATTTCAGGTCCTTTGGCAGCAACCGCGGCGGCCGAATCTTCAGCCACCCTCGGCGGTGGCGGCATTTAGGCGGAGGGACCTGGGGCATAGGGGTGCAGGGTGGGCCGCCTGCAGCAAGTAAGGGGGGGGTGCGGCACACAGGGGAACCGCTCTCCACCCCAGCTCACCTCTGCTCCGCCTCCTCCCCTGAGCATGGCTCCCCGCTCTGCTTCTCTCCCTCCCAGACTTGCAGCGCCAAACAGCTGATTGGTGCTGCAAGCCTGGGAGGCAGTAGAAGTGGAGCGGCGACGGCGTGCTTGGGGAGGAGGCGGAGCAGAGGTGAGCTGGGGCAGGGAGCTGCCACACGGCTCCCCAGGCTGAAGGGAGCCGCCGCGGGAGGAGGGGCGCATCAGGGCGGGGGGGCAGAGAGCTGCCACAGGGCGGGGGGGGGGGGTGCAAGGTGGAAGTTTCGCCTAGGGCGCGAAACATCCTTGCACCCGTATCTTCCCAGCTTTCCGCAGTAGACATGCTCCTGTGTGGTGTACACCAAATCTGTTGAATCTGCTGGGTCTGCGGGGAGAGGAGGCTGTGCAGTCACAGCTTCACTCCAGCCATAGGAACTTTGATACCTATGGGCTGATTGCAGGAGAAGGGGCGTGAAAGGGACATGCAGCAATGCCATGCTAAGATCAAGGAGCTGAGGCAGGCATACCAGAAGGCAAGGGAGGCCAACCGTCACTCAGGTGTGGCGCCAAAGACATGCTGCTTCTCTAAGGAGCTGTACACCATCCTTGGTGGTGACTCCACCTCATCTTCCACAAGCCCCATGGATACTCTGGGGCAGGGCCGGCTTTAGGCCTATTCCACCAATTGCCCCGAATCGGGCCCCGCGCCTAAGAGGGCCCCGTGCCCAGTGAGAATCCCTTCCCTGGCTAGAGGCGCCTTTTTAATTTTTACTCACCTGGCGGCGCTCCGGGTCTTCGGTGGCACTTCAGCAGCGGGTACTTCGCCCGCTCCGGGTCTTCAGCAGCACTTCGACAGCGGCTCCTTCAGTGCCGCCGAAGACCTAGAGTGAGTGAACGACCTGCCGCCAAAGTGCTATCGAAGACTCGGAGCACCACCCGGCAGGGGCGGCGCTAGACATTTCACCGCCCCAAGCACGGCGTCATGCCGCGGGGGGCGCTCTGCCGCTCGCCGGTCCCGCGGCTCCGGTGGAACTGCGGGACCAGCAGACCCTCCGAAGGCATGCCGCCGAAGGCACCTTGCCTGCCACCCTCCCAACGACCGGCAGAGCAGCCCCCGCGGCATGCTGCCCCAAGCACGCGCTTGCTGTGCTGGGGCCTGGAGCCGCCCCTGCCGCCGGGTGAGTACAAGCCCCACGTTGTTGTTGTTTTTTAAGTCATCCCTGCCGGGGCCCCGTCAAAACTGTTCAAATTGGGCCCCGCACTTCCTAAAGCCGGCCCTGCACTCAGAGACAGTGTCATAGGGCTGAGCAAAAACCTGAAAGAACAAACCATCAAAGCCACTCTGGGTACTTGGCCCTGTAATAGTGTACAGGGGGAGCAACCTTCTCTGTTCTATGAAAAACAATACTGTAAGTTGGGGCTGAACACAGAATCACTCCTTACACCATGAGAGAACACAGCAAAGAGCACTGGCCTTAAAGTTTTAAGTAACTGGTGTTCTCTGGTGCCCATCTTCAGGCACCCTGAAGGGGTCTGAGTTTCAAGAGTGCTGAGCACCCCCTCTTCTCAGGTGTTTCAACATAGGGATCCCAGAATTGAGGCACCTGAAGTCAGCTGTCGCTTTAAAATGTAGGCCATTAAGTCCATCATACTGTAAGTATGAGTCTGCCAGAACTTTGAAGATAAATACCAAAAAAGGAAACTATTTATTTATTATTAACTATTATTACTATTTATTTATGAATAAGCAAAAGAAAAACACCCGGGCTTAAACTTATGTATTTGAACTCAGTAATGTATCAACCAGGAACTTAGCCTGGGAGAAGCTTTATTTATTGTTTTCAAATGCTGAACAAATTCTGTTGTTATATTTTATGGGCCAGTGTCTAAGACCATGTTCCTCAACTCCAAGATAAGCTTTTTCAATGGCTGATATTGCACACAAAGGTGCTGGCCAATTTAGCCAAAGCTTCTTTGTACTGCGGTACCAGAGCATGCTGTACTGTACTGTGCATGTCTCCAGTATTACACTACACAGAACCTTTGCTAAGATGGAATCCCCTGTGTGGAATATCAAGGTCACCGCCCAGCTAGTGCTACATTTATATAATCAATCCAAGACCATAAATGACTGTATTGTTAAGGGAGCTGTCAGTAAGTTGCACAGTTACAAAGTAACTATTCCAGAAATAGATGCCAAGAATGTTACTGTCACTAAAGCCAAAGCACTGAACTGATAAATTCAGGTTATGCAGATAATACATTGGTCTCCAACTAGTGGCTGACCTGAAGAGCCCTCGCTAGGGATTCACAAAGAGCTGACAGGTTACATGGTGCTGGTGCTGTCGCTGTCTCTTGTTTCCAGCAAGTGCAGAGGGAGTGGAGGAGAGGGGGAGCAGGTGACAGAAGAACACGTGCAGTGGTGCAGAAATTGAGGGGGACAAGACCAGACCATGGGGGTGGAGATGAAATGAAAGGCAAAATGACAAAGTGTGAATAATTTCTTTCACAACAAGAACAAACCGCTTCTCACACTACAGGCAGCTAAAATACATCAATACCTTCCCAATGTTAAATTCCCATGTAAGCACCTGCTATAGGTGCCACATGTGTGACTGCAAATGGAAAGGGGGCAGTCCCTGCTATAGAGAGAAGCCGCAGCAAAATGTTCAGGGGCAGCCCACAGAATCACTGGGTTTGGGATTCTTGTTCTAACATCACCACAGTTCAGACACCCGCTGTTACAAAGGGAACATGGGACAGTTTGTATTAGACACCCTAGTAACCCCTTGAACTCTGGGCCACATGGGACAGCAGGGAAATGATGAAGTGAGAGAGACCCAGACACTCCTGGCAAGTGAGCTGCACCCGCACGCTGCAGAAGAAGGCGAACGCCCCAAGGTCACAGCCAGTCTGACCCAGGGCCGCCCAGAGGATTCAGGGGGCCTGGGGTCTTCAGCGGTGGGGTCCTTCTGCTCCAGGTCTTCTGGGCACTTCTGCGGTGGGTCTCGGAGCGAGTGAAGGACCCGCCGCTGAACTGCCGCCGAAGACCCGGCGCGGAAGGAGCTCCGGGTCTTTGGCAGCACGCCCCTCACCCCAGCCCTTGCTAGGGTTGCCAACTTTCTAATTGCACAAAAATGAACACCCCTGCTCTGCACCCTGCCCTGCCCCTACCCCAAGGCCAATGGGAGCTGTGGAGCCGTCACTCGGGACGGGGGCAGCGCATGGAGCCTCCCTGGACATCCATGCAAGTAGGGGCTGCAGAGACCTGGCAGCTGCTTCTGTACTTTTAATGGCCAGGACAGCAGTGCTAACCGGAGCCGCCAGGGTCCCTTTTCAACCAGGCATTCTGGTCGAAAACCAGACGCCTGGCAACCCTGGCCCTTACCCTCTGGAGCTACCTGTCCCGCACTGTGCCAACTAGGAACTGAGTGGGGATAGGTCCCACAACAGCAGCACTCCATCAGATACAGCCCCTCCCTGTACCCTAAGCTACCCCCACCCTGCCTACAGCCCATAGCTCCCCCTGCCTGTGCCCTAAGCTACCCCCACCCTGCACACAGCCCCTAGCTCCCCCTGCCTGTGCCCTAAGCTACCCCCACCCTGCACACAGCCCCTAGCTCCCCCTGAACTACCCCCCTCTGCACACAGCCCCTAGCTCCCCCCTCCCTGTGCCCTAAGCTACCCCCACCCTGCATACAGCCCCTAGCTCCCCCTCCCTGTGCCCTAAGCTACCCCCACCCTGCACACAGCCCTTAGCTCCCCCTGAACTACCCCCCTCTGCACACAGCCCATAGCTCCCCCCGCCCTGTGCCCTAAGCTACCCCCACCCTGCACACAGCCCCTAGCTACCCTCTCCCTGCACCCTGAGCCATTTTCAATCTTTTTAAGCTGAGCCCTTTGAGTTATAATTTTTGGTTGCATTCCCTCCCCCATTATCTGCAAAAAAACCTAGAGTTTTCAGGGTCTAAGTAGCTCCTGGGATCCTGGTTAAAGTTGCCCCCTATCTGAAATGGCGCCCCCTGTTGGCAGGGGGCAGAGGTAGGACCCCTTTTTGTTCTCTGCAGTTAGCCAGCTGAAACCCTGAATCATGAGCTTTTGGAATATGACGTAAACCGGAAGTAAGCCCTGGGGCTGCTGAGCCCTGCTCTCTGCTATTCTGCAGTAATGGGTTTTTAAAGATAAAGTCATTTTCATTGCCTCTGCCTCACGTTGCACTCTGGCCACCCTTTCCAGTACTCAGGGGGTGCTGGAGTGTCAGCAACTGAAGCTTTGGCAATGATCACATTATTCTGATAATCAGAGGTGCTGCAGTGAGTGCTAGGCTCTGAAATCCTGCTTAGCTCCTCACTGGGGGCGAAACTTCCTGCAAAGGTTTATATTGTTCTACTCAGATGATAAGGAAAAAGGGATTTTTCCCAGCTATAGACTGAAAGGTTAGAAAGAGAATCCAGCATTGACCAATGTAGTTAATGCAGACATGTCCCTCAGGTGCTATGGGAAGGACAATGAATCCATTACAGCCCAAAGAAAACAGTCTTGGCACTAAGACCTAGGGCATCTCACCTTTCAGGAAAAGGGACAGAAAGAGGCTCTTTATGGCTGAACTGAGAAGGAGAAATAAAAGCGTTTAACTCAGGGGTCTCAAACTCAAATGACCCAGAGGGCCGCAGGAGGACTAGTGCACGCCCCCTTGCTGCTCCTGGCCCCACCCCCAATCCACCCCTTCCATGAGGCCCCGCCCCTGCCCTGTCTCTTCTCCACCTCCTCCCCTAAGCGTGCAGCTCCCCGCTCCTCCCCCCTCCCTCCTGGAAAGTGCTAAGCGCCACCAACAAGTGTTTCGTGTAGTGAATTTGTACACTCAGTAATGCACCTCACTCAAAGGACAAAACACGCACTTAGATTTACTGCCTAAGGCTCTGGGAGGGAGTTTGGGTGGGGGAGGGGGTCTGGAGTACAGGCCCTGGGCTGGAGTTTGGGTCGGGGAGGGGGTCTGGAGTGCAGGCTCTGTGCTCGGTGCAGACTCCAGGCTGCGGCAGGGGGTGGGGGTGCAGGCTTTGGGACGGAGTTTGGGGATAGGAGGGGGTGCAGGGGTGAGGGCTGTGGGGCTGAGGGTGAGGGGTTTGAGGCATTGGAGAGGCTCGGGGCATTGGAGAGTCTCAGGACTAGGGCAGAAGGGCAGGGGAAGGGCAGCCTGCCCTGGCCCTAGTGCAGGGGGGCGCTAGGACCCTGCGGCAGCAGGTGATGCCGGAAGCCGGCATAGCGGAGGAGTGGAGTCAGCATTGGGGACCAGCGCGCGGGGAGCTTAGGCACAGAAAATAACTCGGGGAGGGGGACAGGGGGTGAGGGGAGTTTGGCGGCAACAGGAAGTAACTGGGGGAGCTCCGCGGGCCGCAGGGAAGAGCTCCGAGGGCCGCATGCGGCCCGCGGGCCGCATGTTTGAGACCCCTGGTTTAACTTCTTGTGTGTCAGTTCACAGCACAGCTCTTACTTTTGTGAGCTGACAAAGGGATCCCCCAGCGCAGTTAGAAAGGATTAAGGTCTCTACATTTCAAAAGTGGCCTTTGAATTTGGTTGCCTCAGCTTTTGGGTACTGAACTGGAGCGAAATTAGACCTGTTAATCAGAGATGCTGAGCACTTGTAGCTGCAGCTGGAGCTTAGAGTCTGAAAATCAGGCCTTGCTCAGTAGGTATCTGAAGTTGGAGTTTTTAAACCAGACTAGAGGAAACAAAAATTGGGCCAGTTTTGAAAATGGTTTGACGGACATGAGAACCAGCCCTGGCCCCTGGCCCTCCCATGGATCCCATCCCCTCCATGGCCCCACCCCTTCCCCCTGAAGCCACGCCCCTGGCCAAGCTGGAAGCCAGAGCGGGCCAGGAGCAATGTTCCCTCTAAGTTTTTCCATCCATGTGCGGAATGAACTTTGTTATGTGCACCAAATTATCGAGGTGATGTGCAATGTAGCCTAAATCATAAGCCCTTGTAGTAGAAGCCTGGTATAAGGCAAAACATGCTCACAGACTCTGGCAAGAACAGGACTAATATTGCAAAAATGCACATTTCTAAGAAGTGCTAGTCCCAGAGTACTCACGCAAACACATCGCGGAATCAAGTGGTACCAAAACATCCCAATATCAAGGATGATACAAAGACATTCCCCAAGGATAACAGGAACACACTGACCCTCCTAAAAGATCAGGTTAGGATAACTGTACATAATAAAAATGTTTGAATTAAACCAACATGTACAAGGTAATAGGTAATAACTAGCCATGATAGGGGGCAGTAACTATGTTAAAGGGGCAGTACTAACTTGTTTGTATTGGGGTATAAAAATGTATTTTAAAGGACGTATCTTTGTCTGGCCTAGGGAGGAACGGAAAGTCCTGCCGTTCACTGAGCAGGTTCCTTGTTAGGGCCATTCATGTATTAGTGGTTTGATAAAGTTTGTGAAATACTAGTACCTTGCTTCGTCAACAAGGAACCTGGCTGGCTGCCTTTGTCCCTTAAAGGATTTTGTGGTCACCGGGCGGTTTGCTTAAGGTTTGCTGTGCCAGCTGTCTGCACAGGGCTGGAGCGGCACATAGGGGAACACACGCGCGCAGCCAAACATCTATCAAAATCTAACCACATTGGTGACCCCGAAGTGATTCGAACACGCAGCTTTCTGATTACTCCTAACCTTCTAAAATATGGTTCCCAAGCAACAAAAATGCTTCTAATCCTAACCACTAACTAATATTTCAAACATGGGCTTTCCTTATTACCACACAGCAAAATTTTAAAATAAAGTGTAATATAAAGTAATAAAAATGCCTAAAGTTACTAAATTAATACAACAAATTTGGCAAATAATATAAATTTTTATCCATTTTAGTAAACGTTTTAAATTAAAACCCTTTTGTTTATTTTTATTTTTGTTTGCCTTATTTTGTAGTTATAAATAAAATTTCAGCACCATTTTAATTGTAAGTTTGTCATGTATGTTATCCTGTGTTGCATGCTGTGTGTCTCATGTAAGTATTTTTTTTATTATTCTTATTTTGTTGCAACAAAAGTCAATTTTATACCATCTATTAAAAATATAAGTCGTACCACCCTGTTTTAATACTATGGTTGGGGTATAACCATAATAATAGCAAAGAATCCTGTGGCACCTTATAGACTAACAGACGTTTTGCAGCATGAGCTTTCGTGGGTGAATACCCACTTCGTCGGATGCAAGTAACCATAATAATGTTATTAATACCATTTTTTTCAAAGCTCAAAAAGGTCTCAGATATAAATATATATAAGGAGGGGAAACCTCAACATTAGGGTAAAGATAATATTAACAAAATGTCAATTTCTTGTTTGGGTTTTATAACCTTGTTTGCACTTTTAAATATAGTTAGAAAAATATTATGTAAAAATGTTATAAACTGCAATTTATGCATAAAGCTAACCAAACAATTTCAACAGGTTTTTCAACTTTGTCTCACAAATACAACCAAGTGTCATAATAATTTTGGCTATGTCATGAGGTTAGGCAGTCCCATTGCCTATGTGCCCAGACAGCCATTCTCCATATGAATTTCTGTAATACATGGTTTCTGTAAAGGGAAATCGTGTCTTACTAATCTATTAGAGTTCTTTGAAGGGGTCAACAAACATGTGGACAAGGGGGATCCGGTGGACATAGTGTACTTAGATTTTCAGAAAGCCTTTGACAAGGTCCCTCACCAAAGGCTCTTACGTAAATTAAGCTGTCATGGGATAAAAGGGAAGGTCCTTTCATGGATTGAGAACTGGTTAAAGGACAGGGAACAAAGGGTAGGAATTAATGGTAAATTCTCAGAATGGAGAGGGGTAACTAGTGGTGTTCCCCAAGGGTCAGTCCTAGGACCAATCCTATTCAATTTATTCATAAATGATCTGGAGAAAGGGGTAAACAGTGAGGTGGCAAAGTTTGCAGATGATACTAAACTACTCAAGATAGTTAAGACCAAAGCAGATTGTGAAGAACTTCAAAAAGATCTCACAAAACTAAGTGATTGGGCAACAAAATGGCAAATGAAATTTAATGTGGATAAATGTAAAGTAATGCACATTGGAAAAAATAATCCCAACTATACATACAACATGATGGGGGCTAATTTAGCTACAACGAGTCAGGAAAAAGATCTTGGAGTCATCGTGGATAGTTCTCTGAAGATGTCCACGCAGTGTGCAGAGGCGGTCAAAAAAGCAAACAGGATGTTAGGAATCATTAAAAAGGGGATAGAAAACAAGACTGAGAATATATTATTGTCCTTATATAAATCCATGGTACGCCCACATCTCAAATACTGTGTACAGATGTGGTCTCCTCACCTCAAAAAATATATTCTAGCACTAGAAAAGGTTCAGAAAAGGGCAACTAAAATGATTAGGGGTTTAGAGAGGGTCCCATACTAGGAAAGATTAAAGAGGCTAGGACTCTTCAGCTTGGAAAAGAGAAGACTAAGGGGGGATATGATAGAGGTATATAAAATCATGAGTGATGTTGAGAAAGTGGATAAGGAAAAGTTATTTACTTATTCCCATAATACAAGAACTAGGGGTCACCAAATGAAATTAATAGGCAGCAGGTTTAAAAGAAATAAAAGGAAGTTCTTCTTCACGCAGCACACAGTCAACTTGTGGAACTCCTTACCTGAGGAGGTTGTGAAGGCTAGGACTATAACAATGTTTAAAAGGGGACTGGATAAATTAATGGTGGCTAAGTCCATAAATGGCTATTAGCCAGGATGGGTAAGAATGGTGTCCCTAGCCTCTGTTTGTCAGAGGATGGAGATGGATGGCAGGAGAGAGATCACTTGATCATTGCCTGTTAGGTTCACTCCCTCTGGGGCACCTGGCATTGGCCACTGTCGGTAGACAGATACTGGGCTAGAAGGACCTTTGGTCTGACCCGGTACGGCCGTTCTTATGTTCTTAATTGCACATTCTTGCTTGCACCTTTTGTTTAGTTTATCGTGTAAGGCCTCTGTGTTTGCAGTTTCTTGAGCCTCTCTGTGGGGCATTTCCCAGACTCACAATATGCTTCAGTGACAAACATGTTGCAAAATATCATAACTCCATTTACCATGATGACACAGATTTCAACAGGGCAATCTTTCCAGTGATACCTCACAAGGCATATTTTGTACAAAACATGTCATAATCATATAACGGTGGTGAATATGTGGCTACAGGGGGTGACATGGGGTACCGTATGTCACAATATGTTAGTCCCAAATAATTTAGCCTAATACAGCCTTACTTCTTCAAATGTAGCCTATGCATGAGATTTCAATGAGTGTTGACAATATGGAAAGTTTGAAGAATCTGTATTATTCTGTTACTGAGATCTGATAGACTCAGGACTCATTAGACTGATAGACTGAAAGGACTCATTTAAAAATTGATTTTAGCTGAAACTAATTAATAGATTTTATTGTAAATTCTCAGAAAATCCATGTTCTGCTCAAAGAGGATATGCTGTAATTTTGGGGATGGTGTGCCAAATCCTAGATATTTGACAAATAGGCAACTGAGCAATTGCTGTGAAGTCCTACCCTAGAGATCCCAAAGCCCAATGCAATCTACTCACAGGGATTACTTCGTCCCCACTGCTGATGTGCAGCCGCCTCTGAGACAAAATGGAACAGCTGCCTCACAATACATATCAACACGACCCAAAGGTTATGACAGGAAGCCAAGATAGTGCAGAGTTGATGTAGGGTGGCAGAAAGCAATAATTACTTGAGTTGAAATTTGGCCAGGACACTAGGGCTAACATCTCTGCTCTTATGAAAATGCTAGGGGATCTTTAAAGGTCACAAGTGGTTAAGGCATGGGTGTACATTTTTCTGAAACCAGCACTTCCAGCTGCACAATGCCTCCAAATGCCATGCTGGGGCATTGGGTCAGTACTGACTCAGGAAGGATACCACCCACATTACTAATAATAATTACTATTATTCCTGAAAAAGCAGCAAAGAGTCCTGTGGCACCTTATAGACTAACAGATGTATTGGAGCATGAGCTTTTGTGGGTGAATACCCACTTCGTCGGATGCATGCATCTAACGAAGTGGGTATTCACCCATGAAAGCTAATGCTCCAATACATCTGTTAGTCTATAAGGTGCTACAGGACTCTTTGCTGCTTTTACAGATCCAGACTAACACGGCTACCCCTCTGATACTTGATATTTTTCCTGAACTGTTTTTCAAAATCAAGGTGGAACAGAATTTGGAAGAGGGTAAATGGTAGCAAAGAAATACAGACATCTATCTACAATAGCCACCATCAGATTCAGCATGGGTTAAATAGTTTATAATGACATTTATTCATGCTGAGTATTATTACCTACACCTAATCTACCATTCATCTGGAAGAGATTTATTTTCCATGCTGGCGAGATCACTCACACCAACATACTGGTCTAATACCCTAAAACAGGGGTCAGCAACCTTTCAGAAGTGGTGTGCTGAGTCTTCATTTATTCACTCTAATTAAAGGTTTTGCGTGCCAGTAATACATTTTAACATTTTTAGAAGATCTCTTTCTGTGTCTATAATATATAATTAAACTGTTGTATGTAAAGTAAATAAAGGTTTTTAAAATGTTTAAAAAACTTCATTTAAAATTAAATTAAAATGCAGAGGCCCCCGGACCAGTAGCCAGGACCTGGGCAGTGTAAGTGCCACTGAAAATCAGCTTGCGTGCCGCCTTCGGCGCATGTGCCATAGGTTGCCTACCCCTGCCCTAAGAGTGCTTAAATTCTTTATGTAATCTGCAAGTGCAGGTTGCTTAAAATAAATACCCCCAGGTCTCTAAACAAATCACCTCATAGTACCTTATTTAGCATTTTGCCTACATCTTGTCAAAGGAGTCAACACAGTCACACTCTGAAAGAATGTGAGTTCCAGTTACATTTGTGCGTTCCAGCTTCTGTCTTCAGTACAGATCTAAAAGGCAGCACCTCAGCTGGTGTACATTGTTATAGCTCCATATAAATTAATGGAGCAATGACAGTTTACACCACCTGAGGCTCTGTCCCAAACAACCGAGTTCCTTTCACCATTCAGTGTAATATAATGCAAGTCACGTCAGGCCTCCATTTAGCACTCAAATCACTTGGATCACATTTCTCCAAAGACTATAAGATCTTGAAAATGATTGCAGTGGAGGCCTTAATTTCACTTACAGCTGCTTAATAAATGACAAGCTGTTGGATGTTCTGTTCATGCAACTGGAAATTTCTTTATTACAGAGGTTCCCAAACTGGGGGTGCACTCCCTAGGGGCGCACAGAGGAACGTCCGTGGGGGCACGGCAGGCCCAGGCCAATGCCCCAGGGGGCAAGGAGAGAGAGCCCCACCCCAGCCCTTCTCTGCCTCCAGTTCCTCTGCAGCCCTGGCCCCAATCCCAACCACCTGGACACTAAAAGTCCAGTTGCCTGTAGTAACCAGCCTCTGCCACCAGGAGGCAGGAAGAGCAGCAGCTGCTACTGAAGCCTGGAGGAGCACTCAGGGAGGGCTCCGGCAAGAGAGGTACTGGTGGCTCCCCTGTCCTGCCCTGAGCGTAGCTCCACCTCCCCGACTCACCCCTCCATCCCCAGAGTGTGGCTCCCCCTTCCCTGTCCTGCTCCACTCATCACCCCCCCAGCTCCTGAGATGGGGCAGGAGTGAAAAAGTTTGGGGACCACAGCTTTATCAGCTACTATATGTCTCTTGTGCTGTCTTGTGTTGGAAAAACTGTCCCATATAGAGCATTTGTCCTGGTTACTGCAAACGCTTCAACGAAGGGACTGCGCCCTAGGTCCTTGGCCCTCTTTTCTAGTTGCTTCAGGTGGCTCAGACGATGCAGTAAGTGTGACATTCTGTACCCCATGTGACACCCTATACCCCATATTCAACTCTATTGTATGATTACGATACATTATATATAAAGTATACCTTTGAAAATTCATAATCTGCTGAATATTATTATCCTGCTGAAATGTATGTAACATCACTGCATGTAAAATTGTGAGATCTTACTATATGATTGCTATTGAAATATGCTGCAGTTCTGGATAATGCCCTCCTACCATTTTCTCAAAGACAGAGGCATACAGGCACATCAGCTAGGTGCTAAAAGGCCACTACCTGCTTAATCAAAGATTCACCAGCAGGGGAGTTGTAAAAAAGAAATTTACAATTCACCTGAAGGACAGTTGGTAGCTCATGTTCTCCATGGAACTACCTGATGCCATGACCCATCAAAGATTTTCCTAGTACAAAGGGTCACAATATAAAAAGGAGAGATGACTGCCTCATAACCTCTCCTTCCCCATCTCTACTCACAGCAGCAAGATGGCTTGAAAGACACCATTGAACTGAGGGGAGTGGTCCTAGCCTAGATGTCAAGTATCAGAGGGGTAGCCGTGTTAGTCTGGATCTGTAAAAGCAACAAAGAATCCTGTGGCACCTTATAGACTAACAGACGTTCTGCAGCATGAGCTTTCGTGGGTGAATACCCACTTCTTCAGATGCCAGGCATCTGAAGAAGTGGGTATTCACCCACGAAAGCTCATGCTGCAGAACGTCTGTTAGTCTATAAGGTGCCACAGGATTCTTCCTAGCCTAGATGTTTTTCCAGCCCATACGGACTGTTGAAAGCTTTTGGGTGAGAGAAACCTTTTTGCTTTAAACTTATTGACCTTGATAAAGCTTGGGAATTAACTTGTGTGTTTACCTTTTTCCTTTGTAACCAATTCTGACTTATATGCCTGTAAGCGTGCGTGCCGGGGCTCGACCCTCCCGAGGGCGGAGGGGAGCCACACCGGCTCACTACACGCCGTCTGCTCCGGGCAGGTCCCCGGTGTTCCTGGGCGACAAACACAGAAGCGCCAGGCGCAGGCCCTCTCTCTCAGGGCTGCGCAACAGTACAGATTAAAGGGGCCCAGCCCTAGGTTCGGGCGGGGCACCAAACACCGAGTCACGATGCTCAGCCCCCTTTTGGCCCAGGGCTGAGCATACAGTCAGTAACCCCAAAGTTCAGGGAGCTCAGGCCCTCTGGTTCAGGGCTGAGCAAACAAACGGGTCAGTAACTTGGCCCAGGCCCTGGATCAGGGCGGGGCAACAAAACAGTCAGGACTCAGGCCCTAGGGCCGGGATTGAGCAACAGTACAAGTTCAGGGAGGCTCGGGCCCTCTGGTGCAGGGGCTGAGCAACAATACAAAGTTCAGGGCGGCTCGGGCCCTCTGGTGCAGGGGCTGAGCAACAATACAAGTTAGTGACTAGGCCAGGCCGTGGATCAGGGCAGGGCAACAACAGCCAGGGCCCAGGCCCTTGGGCCTGAATGCTGGGGTGAGGGGGAAGACGGCCACCCGTGAGTGGGGTGGCAGGGGGGACGCAGGCCCACCCGCTCCACTGCGTCCCAGCCCGGGGCCCTAGCAGCGTCTATCACTGCTGACGGTCAGTGGGGATCCTGACCACAGCACACTGACATAGGTTCAGGTGTGTCCGCAGCCTGACTGGGGTCGGCTACCCCCGGGCTACTTCCAGTTTCCCCCTCAGGGCCTACCTGGTCCATGGCATCGGTTCCAGGCCAGTCCACCAGCATGGGCTCCTCTCGACCAGGGCTTGGTGGCAGGTCCGACAGCTCCTCGGGGAAGTCCGGCCAGGCGTGCTCGGGCGGCTCCTCTGGGTAGCAGCAGGGCTGGGGAGGCTCCAGCGGCTCCTCCAAGTAGTGGGCACGGGCAAGCTCCGGGGTCTCCTCTGGGTAGTGGGCGCGGGCAAGCTCCGGCCAGTCTGGGTGGCTGCCCCGGGTCCTGGAGGTTTCCCAGCCTTGAGCTCCTGGTGGCACGTCTGCTCCCTGCAGCGGCTGGGGCCTGACTGAGCTCTGGCGGCCGGCTTTTATACTTCCTGTCCCGCCCCTTGACTTCCGGGGGGGGGAAGGGGGCGGGAACAGGTGGCAGTGGCTCCGCCCACTTAGGTGTCTGTAAGAGCACTCCCTCTGCTGGGCAGGAGGGGAGCCACACCGACTCACTACAATGCCTTATAAAATCTATCTTTCTCTAGCTAATAAACTTGTTTTACTGTTTTATGTAAATCAGTGTGCTTGTGTTTGATTGAAGTGTCTGAGAAATCTCTACTCAGGTCAACATGGCTGGTGCATATTCATTACCCATTGTTGGAATGACGGCCTAATTTATGAGCTTGTATGGCCCAGTGGGCTACTGAATGGTAGAAGATGTACATTTCTGGGAGGCAAGGCTGGGACTGAGGGATATGTGGGTGTCACCCTGTATCTATCTATTCATGGATGACGGGACATAGCATCCATGTACTCAGCTGGGAGTGACTTTGCATGCCGGTGGCTGTGAGTGAGCAGAGCCTGGAGAGGTTTGCTGTTCCCTAGCAAAGCAGTGTAAAAGGCATCCCAGACTGGGGAACTAAGGGGACAGAGCAGCTTAGCAGTTCAGGTTGCACCCTGGGGAAGGTCACAATAAGTAACAAGTTGCTTTGCTGGATCCTGCAAAGGGAACTGCTCAGACACCCAGGTGGAATCTCACTGCAGTTGGTAGAGTGCTGCATAGGCACAGGGGTTGCGGGGTGCTAAGGGCCAGATTTTCATAGGTATTTCAATAGGATTTAGATGCCTAAACACCTTCAAGGATCTAGCCACCAACATTTTGCGGGGAGGGATAGCTCAGTGGTTTGAGCATTGGCCTGCTAAACCCAGGGTTGTAAGCTCAATTCTTGAGAGGGCCACTTAGGGATCTGGGGGAAAAATCTGTCTGGGGATTGGTCCTGCTTTGAGCAGGGCGTTGGACTAGATGACCTCCTGAGGTCCCCTTCCAACCCTGTTAGTCTATGATCTTCAATGGGAGCTAGGCACCTGCCTGCATCTCTAGCTACCTCAGTACTGGCCCCATGCAAAAGCAATAGCAAAATCCTTTGTGCACTTAATGGAGTCTCTGGCACTTCTCCTGTACAGAAATGTGGGGTAGATTTCAACTGCCAGTAAAGCACTAATGTGCTTTCCCTTGTGTTCTTAATGATCCAAAGCCAGGGACTTGGTTCCTATAAGCAATATCTCAAGAGGTGGTTGTTTCACAGATTTATTTGCCAAGATTACTCCCATGACTACTTCTGTGCCCCTCTAAATCTCTCCTCAGAGATTGTTGCTTCTGGGTTCTTGGGGCTTGATCCAAACTCAGTTGGCTTCTCTCTCTCAGGTAAACAGCACATCACTGCCATTGCCTTACAAATAATGGTGCCCAGTTTTATTCCTGAAACTCTTGTGTGTTTTGGATAGAAACCACAATGCCATGCTAGGCACATCTAAAACAAACATTTCTTAAATCAAGAACAAATTAAGCATTTTAGCAGTCACACATCAGCATCTTTGTAGCTAGGGTAGCAAAAGGATCCCCATTCTAATCCTCCATTTTCAAGCAATGATTTCTGTAACATTCACCGTGTGCGTGGGTTTTTTATGCTTAGTCTCTGCCCAAGAGTTGTATTCTTGGGAGAGATTGAGCAAAACCTCATTAGCAGTTTTGAAGTTAAGAAAAGGTAAAGCACACATTTCGCCTATAAAAATGTAAGAACCATTCAAAAGCAGCTGAATTTGGAAACTTCAAATTTTTTGTGCCTTAACAAGCAAGATTATTTTTTTATGTTTCAAGAAAACTGGGTTTCCAATAACAAAGTTCTGAGAGTGTGAAATGTGGAGTCAGGGTGTTCAGTGATGGGGTTGTTACACTGTTAGCTGCTCATTTAGGATTAATTTAGGATACAAAGGACCAGTATGAGGACTAGGCACAACTGGAGTCCGGTTTTGATCCTAGGAGTTAATGACAGTCCTAATGTAACACAGTGTAAGCAGGGGAATGGTCCCGCTATTGTGGGGAACTTTCCTGGCTTCTGCACTACCCCGGTGAAGTGGGCTAGCGAAAGGATCTGAGTCCTTGCTCCCACTTCCTTTACCCAGAGGCCTCCCTGCCCTTGAGGACTCCCCTTCCACTCTCCTGTCTGGCAGAGTCCTCGTAACCCCAACAAGGCTGGGCCCAGGATTCCTGGGGGACCATCCTTCTTGTAGGACACGCTCCCTGTCATGGTGGTAGGGTTGTCCAGTACCCTGGCAGCCCCAGTCAACACCGCTGACCAGGCCATTAAAAGTGCAGTTGGCGGCACAGCGGGGCTAAGGCAGGCTCCCTGACTGCCATGGCTCTGTGTGGCTCCTGGAAGCAGCAGCATGTCCCCCTCTGGCTTCTACACATAGGGGCAGCCAAGGGGCTCTGCACACTGCCCCCACCCCAAGCACCGACTCTGCAGCTCCCATTGGTCAGGAATTGTGGCCAATGGGAGATGCAGGGGCGGCACCTGTGGATGGGGCAGTGCACAGAGCTGCATCGCTGAGCCTCCCCGTAGAAGCCAGAGGGGCTACTTGAGGTAAGCACTGCCTGGAGCCTGCACCCCTGACCCCCTTCCACACCCCAACCTCCTGGCCCGGCCCTGATCCCCCTCCCGCCCTCCGAATCCCTCGGTCCCATGCCGGAGCACTGTCCTGCACCCCAAACCCCTCATCCCCAGCCCCACCCCAGAGCCCGCAACCCCAGCCAGAGCCTTCACCCCCCTCACATCCCAACCCACTGCCTCAGCCCAGAGCCTGCTCCTGCATAAAGTCATAGAATAATCATAGAATCTCAGGGTTGGAAGGGACCTCAGGAGGTATCTAGTCCCACCCCCTGCTCAAAGCAGGGCTGGATTAACCTTTAGTGGGCCTGGCATCAAACATATTTGTAGGCCCCCATGGGGGCAATGGAGCATGGCGTGGGGAGGTCGGTCCTCAGAGCGAGGGGCCAGCCAGGGGCAATGGGGCAGGGCATGGCAGGGACGGCCCCGCTCCGCCCTGCCTAGTGCAAGGGCACTATTTACAAACCAGCAGTTGCCAAACGCACAGTGGCCCACCTGGCCCTGTGCTGCCAGCGTGCCCCTTCCCCTCAGGGGTGGGCCCATGCCACGCCACACAGCCCCTTCCCCCCGGCCCAGCACCCCATAGGCACCCCATAGGCACCAACTTAGGTGCTCTGGGCTTAGGCGTCGACTTCCCCTCTTCCCGGGGGGTGCTTGACCCCCCCCCGGCACTGCCCCTGCACCACCCTTGCCCCGTCCCCATTCCACCCCCTTCCCCCAAGTCCCTGCCTCTGCCCCACCTCTTCTCCGCCTCCTCCCCGAGCGCTCTGCGTCCCCGCTACTCCCCCTCCCTCCCAGAAAGTACTAAATGCCGCCAAACAGCTGTTAGGCGAGGGGGGGAAGTGCTGGGAGGGAGGGGTAGGAGCGGGGACATGGTGCACTCGGGGGGGAAAGGAGGCGAGGGGGGGAGCATGGCTGCCAATGGGTGCAGAGCACCCACTAATATTTCCCCATGGGTGCTCCAGCCCCGGAGCTGGAGCACCCACTGGCGGCCCTGCTGATCAGCTCCTTCCCCTCCCTGCAGCGCCTCCCGCCTGCTGCTGATCAGCTGTTCAGTGGTGGGCAGGCAGCACTGGAGGGCGGGGGAGGAGCTGGGGCAGGAAGTGGCGGGGGCAGGGTGGGGCCATGGGGAAAGGGGTGGAGTGGGGGGGCAGGGTCTGGGGCAGAGTGGGGGTCAAGCACTCCCAGGGAAATCGGAAAGTCGGCACCTCTGCAACACTCTCCCCCTCCCCTGGCTCCCTAAGGCCAGAGCCTCCCAGACGCACTATGCCCAGCACCTCCCCCCCGCCCTCCCACAAAAGCACAGCGCCCTGCACAACACCCGCCCTGCCCAGCACCCCCTGCTCACTGCCCAGCACCCCCCACAGAACCCCCACTCCCTAGTGCCCCAAACACACGTCTTCCTGCCCCGTCACAGCCCAGCACCCCCCACAGAACCCCCACTCCCTAGTGCCCCAACACACACGTCTTCCCGCCCCGTCACAGCCCAGCACCCCCCACAGAACCCCCACTCCCTAGTGCCCCAACACACACGTCTTCCCCACCCCCTCACAGCCCAGCACCCCCCACAGAACCCCCACTCCCTAGTGCCCCAACACACACGTCTTCCCGCCCCCTCACAGCCCAGCACCCCCCACAGAACCCCCACTCCCTAGTGCCCCAACACACACGTCTTCCCGCCCCTCACAGCCCAGCACCCCCCACAGAACCCCCACTCCCTAGTGCCCCAACACACACGTCTTCCCCACCCCCTCACAGCCCAGCACCCAACACAGAACCCCCACTCCCTAGTGCCCCAACACACACGTCTTCCCCGCCCCCTCACAGCCCAGCACACACACACACTCCCTCATGCCCTGCCTCCCAGCTGCACTCACCGGCTGAGCCAGGCTGAGCTGCCAGTGCAGCTAGGGCTTGTCCCGGGGCCGGGACTCACTCCAGCCCCTTGGTAGTGGAGCAATCAGCCAGGCCAGGGTCTGCCCCAGTTGGGTGCCTCAGGATCCACTTGCCTGGAGGTGCCAAGCCAAACCCCCCCCACCCACTGCCCGAGACTGGCCAGGGTTCTGCACCAGTTCCAGGCGACTCTACTCCGGGGAGACAGGCGGGGCCCCACAGGTGGTGGGAAGCAGCGACTGCCAGGAGCCGGAGGTGCACTGGGGTCTGGCCAGGGGGACGAGAGGAGCCGGCCGGTGGGGCCAGGGGGTGGAGACAGGCTGGCCAAGAGGCGCAAGTGATGGGCACGGGGAGCCAGCCAGGGCCGTCCTTAGGATTTATGGGGCCCTATGCAGTATTATTAAACTGGTGCCCCTATGCCTGATGGCAGCCCAGGGCTCGCGGGGGAAGAGGCAGCAAAGGATAGTGAGACGCCCGGCCCACCTCACAGTTGCAGAGAGTCACAGTTCCCCGCAGAGACCCGCGTACCCTCTCCTTCCCACAGAATGGACATGCAGAAGGTACATAATTAAAAGCACTAAACTTGGGAATAAAATATGTCAGTCACAGGTTTTTTGATATACCCTGAAGTTTGTTAGAGATTTATTTGCAAAACTTTGTAGTAAGGGTGAGTCACCTGTCTTGCTGAACACAACATTAAATATTATGGAATACATGATGCAGCTCTTCTCTGTTTTACATTTTCTTAATCAGAATTTCTAAGATGATTTTATATTTTAAATGTACTCTTAAGCCTTCATAAAATAATCATTCCAGATTGCTACATATTTAACTCACTGAAACAAAGACATTCTTTTAAATTAATCAGTCACAGAGGTTTAGTCACAATCAGTCACAATGTGCATTGCTTTTAGAAAAAGGGAACACTAATTTACTTTGTGTGAGCTCCATAACAATAGACATGTTTATGAAATTTCACCAACTTTAAAAAATATGTTTCCAAGATTTTAGGCATAACAAGGGATTTTATATCTTACTAAGGTACCGATTTTTCTGAAGGTTCTCTTAAAACTAGTTCATCAGATAGTCAGAAGTAAAGAAAGGGAAAATCTTTGTCCAAATATCTGGAAGGAAAGGGGTGTTGTCCCTTTAAGGGCTCTCTTCAAGGGTGGGGGGTGAAAGGAGAAGGGAATGGACAGGAAGGACAGGAAGACTTTGGAAGCAAGTTTTTTTTACTCTAGTAATTAAAATTAAAATGTCTATTTTAGATAAGGGTGGTCTTTTGAAGGATTTATTTAAAAAACTATGTCTGAAGATTCAAGCATAAAAGGCTTAAGATGATTGTGCATCTAAACATGCAAGGAGTTTTTAGAGATGTGATTTTATAATCTTCACCAACTCACTAATGAAATATTTTTAAAGAAAATTTTCAACAAAGGTCCTGTAGACTGACGTGTTCGGAGTAACTATGACAGTGATGCACAACTGGTTTCGTCAGTAAATTCAGAAACTGACAGTAGATCCCTGGGGGTTGGCAAATGCCTGTTAAATGGCTTCATTACCACTTGAATGGCTCTTTAACAGTTGCATCCAAAGAAGTGGGCTGTAGCTCACGAAAGCTCATGCTGAAATAAATGTGTTAGTCTCTAAGGTGCCACAAGTGCTCCTGTTCTTTTTGCGGATACAGACTAACACAGCGGCTACTCTGAAACCTGTCTTTAACAGTGTCAATGTTGTGCTAATAGGACTGGCAGGCTGGAGGCTTTTTCACTTTTAAGTTACTAGATCCCCTCGGGAGTAAGAGTCGCCAGGTTACAGCAGCCAGCTGTGGGAGCCAGCAGGAAGGGTCAGAACAGGGATAGGAAACTGGAAGGGTGGACACTAAGACCCAGTGGTGCCCCAAATTTTTAGGTGCCCTACGCAGCCGCATATGCTGCCTATGCCTAAGGACGGCCCTGGAGCCAGTGGGCTGGCGGGGTCGCGGGGCGCAGTGCAAGCGGGGCAGGCCAGGGCCCTTTCTGAACATGGGCCTGGCTCTATGGTGCCACTGGCTAGAACGCTACCGGCATATTGGGCTGCATCAGTAGGAGCATTGCCAGCAGATCGAGGGACTTGATTATTCCCCTCTGTTCAGCACTGGTGAGGCCACATCTGGAGTCCAGTTTTGGCCTCACCCACTACAGACGGGATGTGGACAAATTGGAGAGAGTCCAGCGGAGGGCAACAAAAATGATTAGGGGGCTGGGGCACATGACCTGTAAGGAGAGGCTGAGGGCACTGGGATTGTTTAGTTTGCAGAAGAGAAAAGTGAGGGGGGATTTGATCGCAGCCTTCAACTACCTAAAGGAGGGTTCCAAAGAGGATGGATTTAGACTGTTCTCAGTGGTACCAGAGGACAGAACAAGGAGCAATGGTCTCAAGTTGTAGTGGGGGAGGTTTAGGTTGGATATTAGGAAACACTATTTCACTAGTAGGGTGGTGAAGAACTGGAATGGGTTCCCTAGGGAGGTGGTGGAATCTCCTTCCTTAGAGGTGTTTAAGGTCAGGCTTGACAAAGCCCTGGCTGGGATGATTTAGTTGGGGATTGGTCCTGCTTTGAGCAGAGGGTTGGACTAGATACCTCCTGAGGTCCCTTCCAACCCTGAGATTCTATGATTCCAACCCTAATCTTCTATTATTCTATTGTAAACCCGGTACTGGCTCAAAGCAGGACCAACCCCAACTCCTGCATCTTGAACTCCTCATTTCTGGCCCAACTCCAGAGCCACACCCCCAGCCAGAGCCCTCACCCCCTCCCGCACCCCAATCTTCTGAGCCAGCCCAGTGAAAATGAGCAAGTGAGTGTGGGTGCAGAGAGCCAGCAACGGGGGGCCGAGGATGAACTGAGTGGAGGCGGGGTCTCAGAGAAGGGGCGGGGGAGGGGTGGGACCTTGGAAGAGGGGCAGAACAGGGGGCAGGGCAAGGGTGTTTGGTTGTGTGCGAGTAGAAACTTGGCAACCCTACAAGGTGGCAGGGTGGCTGGTGTGACAGATTTCTGTTACCAATCTGCCTGATGCATCAGGTGATCAGGCTGAGGCCGCAGGATCATCGGGGAGGAGATGAAGGAGCACACCAAGTTTTAAAGCTTTATTAATAAAATAACTGAGTGTTGGGACTGCTCCCATGTCACTCAAAGGAACCAAGAAAGTGTTAGTACCCCAGCCCTAACCCGCTTTCATACTCACACACACACACAACCCGAGGCTGGCCAAGCCTGGGTGTAACGTAAGAAGAAGAGGGTGAGGGGTGGATGGGAGTTCTTGTCCCGTGCATGGGTCATCCAGGGTCTGCTATGATTTCCAACTTGCTTTGGCTCTGAGGAGGGTTTTTAAGTCCTGGGTTCTTTTGGGGGTATTTTCATTCAGGGACCTCTGTTTCTGGTGCTCTCTGTACCAGTCCAAACTGGCTTTCTGTGGCCGTGTCAGCTTTTCCCAAAACACACTGGCGGCCGTGAGATGGTTATTTTTCCCTTGTTGACCTTGTTGTCTCACTCCTTTTCGTGGCCCCTGCAATTTATTCAGACACTCTCCTTTCTCACGGCTGGTCAGGGAGGGTGTGTGTGGGGGGTGGACTCCCCCCCTTCTTTCTTGGCAGGTAGCAGAGTGTGTGCAATGGCCTTGGGCCGGAGTCAGCGCCTTATCTTCGGGTGTAGCTGGAACATCAAGTTAACCCATTCTTTTCTCCTTTCCTCCCCCTCCGGCCTTTCATCGCCTGGAAAGAAACCTTTTGTTTCACACTCATATGTTCAACCTTTTAACCCTTCCCAAAATGCCTTGTGATGCTTGCAACAGTGTTAGCAACATACAATGCTGATCTGCTTCCCCAGGGGACCCCCTGAGGGAGGGGGCCACTGGGTTGTGACACTGGTACAGACCTGGTACTCAGCCTCAGCCTATCAGTCAGTGCCTCCCTGTGGGCCACGCCGATGGGGAGCTGGGGCCTGGCTCTGTCAGCCTCCCCCTACCATGGATGGGCTCTGAGGCTCCACAGCAGGGCAGGTGCTGCGGTTCTGCTTACCTGGTGAGCCAGGCAGGGCAGGATCTGGTAGCTGCAGATGCAGGGGAGAGACCAATCAGGGCTCGGTGACATCTACTCCACAATGAAAAATCCCAGACATTTCCTCTTATTTCAAAAATCTGCCCAGCAAGAAGGCAGAGGATGGAAGAAGAGGTCATGTCCAGGAAACCCCAGATGCATGGTAACCCTATCTTTGTGGATTCTCCATCAGTGACCATTTTTAAAGCAAGACTGTCTGTTTTTCGAAAAGACCTGCTCTTCTGGGGCAGGTCTCTGGCCTGTGGGATACAGGAGGGTAGACTAGATGATCACCATGGTCATTCTGGCCTTGGATTCTACAATCGCTCAGCCTCAGCGTACACCGAGAGACTGGCACAATACAGAGTAGTTCAGGACAGCAGTGATGAGAAAAGATGGCAGTTTTACTGAGCTTAATGGGGGCAAAAACCTCTAACTTGCTGCGCCCCCTAACAACTCCTATTAAATCATCAGGCAAAACATCTGCTGAGATTGTGGAAACTTTACAAAGTCACCTCTCCCCAGGGCCAATGACAATTGCTGAGCACTTCGGCTTTTATAGAAGGAATCAACAGTAAACAAAACAATTCCTGAACACAGAGCCATAACCAGGGTGGGGCAAGCGGGGCAACTGCCCAGGGCACACAACCAGGGGGGAATATGGGGCAGCACGCAGGGGGCACATAGATTTCTGCCTTCTAGTTAGCAAAGAGGTTTTCAAACTGAGAGGTGTGCCCCCCTGCCGAGCAGCCAGCCAGTGCCCCAGCTCCCACAGCACAGAGAGTCAGAGGCCCGAGCTCTGCTCTGCTCCCCGGCCAGACCATTTCTCCACAGCTGGGCACTCCCCAGGCAGGGTGGACGCTTGCCTCTCCCCTGAAGGGGCCCGGTGCCAGCTGGCAATGCCCTCTACAGCCTGCCATGAGGTGCTTCCCGAGGCGCTCACTCACCGCTGTCCTGGTGCTCCTGGCTCTGTTTGAACACCTCTGTGCTAAATGGAAGGCAGAAATCTAGGGGGGCACGTGCCCCACATGTCTCCCGAAGTGTCACCGCTACAGGGCACAAATATGCTTGCTCACCCCAGGTGCTAAAATGCCTAGTTACAGCTAGTGTGTGGCATTGTAAGGTTTTGGGGGTCACCCAGACCAGAATGGGTTCTGTCCCCACCTGCCTTGTAATTTTGGCAAGGGTGCCAATTAGGGGGAGGGTGGGACACCCCCCCGCCCAAGTTTCATACAGGAGGTGTGCAAGCTCCCAGGTGGAGCTCTTAACTATAGCACAGCATTAGTGTCAAATGTAAATTCTGCAGAGGAGAGGTGCCCCTAGGGCAGGGAGTCCGTATTTTGTTTACAAACAGAGGCAGGGTGATTAAGATAAGAAAGGGCTGGTGATTAAATTAAGAGTATGGAAGTTTAGGGTGTAAAGGAGGAATCCCCCTGTGGAGGGGGGAGAAGGAGGAGGGGTTGTTTTAGTGCATGGCTACACTTGCGAGTTAGTGCACAATAAAGGAGCCTCGGGTGCTCTAACTCACTCCCTGTCCACACTGGCAAGGCACGTAGGGCGCGCTGACTCCGTGGCTAGAGCGCTCCTGGCACTCCACCTCGGCAAGTGGAATAACATTTGCTGCACCCCCACTGGAGCGCCACAGTGCCAGTGTGGAGGCCCTGGTCTGTTAATGCACTCTGATCGGCCTCCAGAAGTGTCCTACAATGCCTGTTCTAGCCACTCTGGTCATCATTTTGAACTCTACTGCCCTACCCTCAGGTGACCAACCGTCAAACCCACCCTTTAAATTCTTTGGGAATTTTGAAAATCCCCTTCCTGTTTGCTCAGCCAGGCGTGGAGTGCTCTCAGTGAATTTTTCCAGGTGACCATGCCTCCACGCGACAGGCGATCCCCAGCATGGAGCAACGGCGAGGTGCTGGACCTCATCAGTGTTTGGGGGGAGGAAGCTGTGCAGTCCCAGTTGCGCTCCAGCCACAGGAATTACGATACCTTTGGGCAGATATAAAGGGACATGATGGAAAGGGGCCATGACCGGGTCGCACTGCAATGCAGGATTAAAGTGAAGGAGCTGCGGAGTGCCTACCACAAAGCCCGTGAGGCAAACAGCCGCTCCGGCGGTGCCCCGGCAACTTGCCGTTTCCACAAAGAGCTGGACGTGATACTTGGGGGCGACCCCACCTCTACTCCGAGGACCACCATGGACACTTCAGAGCCCAGTTCAACAAGGCAGGAGGAGGAGGAGCAAAGCAGGAGCGAAGGTGCTGAGTAGGAGGAAGACACCCCGGCATCCCTAGATGCATGCAGCCAGGAGCTGTTCTCAAGCCAGGAGGAAGGCAGCCAGTCGCGGCAGCTGGTGCTTGGGGAAGGATAAACACCAGAAGAGATTCCCGGTAAGCGGCTTTTATTTTGAGAAGGAAGTTATTCGGTGCAAGCTCTTGGGGCGAGGAGGATTAGGGCTGCATGCATGCCTAGATGGGGAATAGGACGTTGATGTGCTCTCTCACAGCGCGGTAATCGGCCTCAGTGATCTCTTCAAAGGTCTCATCCAGAACTTGGGCAATGCGCTTGTGCAGGTTTTGTGGGAGAGCCACTGTGGTCCTTGTCCCAGTCAGGCTAACATGTCTGCACCACTGTGCCGTGAGGGGCGGGGGGACCATTGCTGCACACAGGCAAGCTGCATATGGGCCGTGGGGGAACCGCATTGCAGTAGAAGACCCTCCCTTGCTTCCCAGGTCACCCTGAGCAGTGAGATATCTTCCAGGATGAACTCCTGTGGAAAATGTGGGACAGTGTTCAGTATAGGGGCTCCCTGCCGCTGTTGGCTCTCCCCAAGGCACAGAAACCCAGAGGACAGTTTGGCCGTGAAACAATCACTCAGTCTCCCTTGACCCTGTGTTTAATCACTATTTTGGGGCTCCCGGGGTTATGTGCGCTCGCTTTGGGATGGGCAAATTATGCTATTGTGTAGACTGTGCTTGCCCTTAAGTATGGGGGAATCATTGCTCTGTCTGGTGTGAACAATGCTGCCTCTGTTAAGTGTTGCATTTTGCCTTTACAGATGCAACCTTGAGATCTCAGCCCTCCATGTTATCAGCGGCCAAAAGACTCCAAAGAAATAGGAAGAGGCCATGTAGAGGGAAAGACGACATGCTGCACGAAGTAATGCAGCAGTCCCTTAACGAGACTGTAAAAGCTCAGGAGTGGAGGGAGAGCGAAAGAAGGATCCACCAGCAGAATGAGGAGCACTGGCATGAAAGCGCAGCTCGCTGGCACCAAAGCACGGATAGGCTGATAAGCATCCTGGCGCGCCAAGCGGACGCTATCCAGGCGCTCGTAGCCATGCAGGCGGAACACTAGCGTGCCTGCCCCCCCTGCAGCCCTTGTCCCAAAACTCTTTCCCTTGTGCCCCCTTGTCACTTCCAACCCACTTTCCCCAACATGCAGGTTCTTGTCACCACCAGCTGCCTCCAACACCTGTAGCTTCACCACCCAGCCCTGAAAACTATGACCCTTCCCCACTGCACTCAGCCCCCATCACCATGTAGTACAGCCAGCCTGAAGGGCAGCACTCATTGCACAGCACTCCAGACAGGAAGGCTGAGTATGAGAACAGGACATATGCAAATCTGTGATTGTACCGTTCTCCACCCCATCCCCTTGCCCTTTCTGGTTCCCAAGCAGTTGCATTTCTTTTCAATAAATGGATTTTTTGGCTTTGAAAACATTCTTTCTTATTGCATAAAGTAAAAGATACCTTAGCCCAGGAAAGCAACAGGCACTGCAAGTCAGCGTAGCAAACACAGATTCCTACTAACTGGAACCACTGCACTTCACTCCTGTGCAGAGCACCAGACATTACTGGTGGCTTTCAGCCTCAAATTGCTCCCTCAAGGCATCCCTAATCCTTGCAGCCCTGCGCTGGGCCCCTCTAATAGCCCTACTCTCTGGCTGTTCAAATTCAGCCTCCAGGTGTTGAACCTCCGAGTTCCATGCCTGAGTGAATCTTTCACCCTTCCCTTCACAAATGTCATGGAGGGCACAGCACACGGATATAACTGCAGGGATGCTGTTATCGGCCAGGTCCAGCTTCCCATACAGAGAGTGCCAGTGGCCCTTAAGTGGCCAAAAGCACACTCCACAGTCATTCTGCACCGGCTCAGCCTGATGTTGAACCGCTCCTTGCTGCTGTCAAGGCTCCCAGTGTAGGGTTTCATGAGCCACGGCATTAAAGGGTAAGCAGGGTCTCCAAGGATCACAGTGGGCATTTCGACTTCCCCTACGGTGATCTTCTGGACTGGGAAAAAAGTCCCTGCTTGCAGCTTCCTGAACAGGCCAGTGTTCCGAAAGATGCGTGCATCATGCACCTTTCCAGGCCAGCCTGAGTTAATGTCAATGAAACGCCCACGGTGAACCACAAGCGCTTGGAGAACCATAGAGAAATACCCCTTCCGATTAACGTACTCGGAGGGTAGGTGGGCTGGTGCCAGAATTGGAATATGCGTCTCATCTATTGCCCCTCCGCAGTTAGGGAAACCCATTTGTGCAAAGCCAGCCACAATGTCATGCACATTACCCTGAGTCACCGTTCTTCTGAGCACGATGCGACTAATGGCCCTGCAAACTGCATCAACACGATTCCACCGGTTGACTTTCCCACTCCAAACTGGTCAGTGACTGATGTCTGGAGTTGCCAGCTTCCAGATTGCAATAGCCACCCGCTTCTCCACCGTCAAGGCAGCTCTCAATCTCGTGTCCTTGCGCTGCAGGATGGGGACGAGCTCCTCACACAGTCCCATGAAAATGGCTTTTCTCATCCAAAAGTTCTGCAGCCACTGCTCATCATCCCAGACTTGCATGACGATGTGATCCCGCCACTCAGGGCTTGTTTCCTGAGCCCAAAAGTGGCATTCTACGGTGCTGAGCATGTCCGTGAATGCCACAAACAATCTTGTGTCTTATGCATTACTCAAGTCGATATAATAGTCGGAGTCCTCACTGTCAGTTTGGATCTTAAGAAGTAACTCAACTGCCAAACGTGACGTGCTGGTGAGACCCATCAGCATATTCATAGAATCATAGAATCATAGAACTTAAGATCAGAAGGGACCATTATGATCATCTAGTCTGACCTCCCGCAAGATGCAGGCCACAAAAGCTGACCCACCCACTCCTGAAATAATTCTCTCCCTTCACTCAGCTGTTGAAGTCCCCAAATCCTGATTTAAAGACTTCAAGTAGCAGATAATCCTCCAGCAAGTGACCCCTGCCCCATGCTGCGGAGGAAGGCGAAAAACCTCCAGGGCCACTGCCAATCTACCCTGGAGGAAAATTCCTTCCCGACCCCAAATATGGCGATCAGCTGAACCCCGAGCATGCGGGCAAGACTCACCAGCCAGACACTCAGGAAAAAGACTTTCAATATCCCAGCAGTTCGGGCTCCATTCCCACAGACCGAAAGGGAAGACAGAGCGCACAGTACAAAAAACGTTGAAAGATGGCACCAAATGTGGACAGAAGCACAGGGATTGCTGGAATGCAAACCGATGCATCCCAGGGCATTGGGACAGGACCCAGAATGCCCTGCCTCCTCCCCCGCCCCCTTCCCACAAGCCACAGCGCCAGAATGGGAAGAGGTGCTCTGTGGGATAGCTGCCCATAATGCACCGCTCCCAATGCCGCTGCAAGTGCTGCAAATGTGGACATGCCAGTGCGCTTGCAGCTGTCAGTATGGACAGACTGCAGTGCTTTCCCTACGAAGGCTAGTTTAACTCAAAGCGCTCTACATTTGCAAATGTTACCATGCCCTTAGAGAGAAAAAATACAGCATCGCACTGAGCCTAGGTTACATTCAGAAAACGGGGAGATTTGGGGGCATAGGTAAAAAGAAGGGGTCAATCCCAGGGAAGGCCTAGTAGTGTGCAGAGAAGTTCCCACTCTACCTGTGGTACTTATGTGGCCTCATCACCCTAGTATCACAATGTCTAACCGATCTCTCCTCCCAACCCCTCGGCGAGGTAGAGCAGGGCTGTTGTCCCCATTGTACAGATGGGGCACTGAGACACATACAGACTAAGGGCCAGATTTTCAAAGGTATTTAAGCACCTAGTGAGATTTTCAAATGCACTTAGAAGGTCTGGTGCTTTGTAAACCCCACTAGAGATCTAGCTGCATCTTTGGGTGCCTAAAAACCTTTAAAATTCTGTCCTTAAAGCACTGGCCTGGGGTCAGACAGGAAGTCCATGGGGGCGGAGGGGTTTAGAACCCAAGTCTCTCAGGGCCAGTTCCCTATCCAGGGGACTAGCCTCTCTCTCTACTGCATGCTGCAGAACAAAAGGGCTCTGATAGATGGGAGCAAAACCAAGGCAGCCAGTTCTTCGAGACTTCAGCAAATGGTCCCAGGATGGATGTCATGGTTGACAGCATGAAAAGCAGCATAGAGCTTAGGAAAGCTGGAGAATGAGAGTCAGACGAGAGGAGATCACTAAACTCTCAATGGGTAGCAGGTTCTGCCCCAGGCTGGGTTGTACAGCAATGACTGCTGTGCAATTTTACATTTTAACTGAAAACCATTTTGTTCAGTCATTTCTTATCGTGAGTCTGAGAAAAGGAAGGAACAAGAAAGTGTCATATAAGTATCAGATGTGTTTATGCCTTAAATTCTTAGGGTTTCAGCTGTATTCAGGCCAATTCCAGAACAAAGAGCAGAAACTGCATCCACAGAGTCCATAAAGTCGACGATTATTGTCATGATTTGCATTATTCACTGGGCACCATCTGTGTGCTCAGCACTGTTCAGAATATGCCAGAAAATCCAGTCCCAGAGCCAATGCATCTAAGCTGTGTAACTCTGGATAAGATGGCTCAGATATTTAAGCATGAAGTGTATAGTTCCTGACCCCACATGTTATCTGTGATGTTTATATCTAAGAGTGGAGGCACTGATGGCAACAGAAGTTTTACTGAATTAAGGACTAGAAGATTTGACCCTCTAACTTTCTTTCAAGAGGAAGAGCTGCCCAGAGCTCCTGTGCCCGTTTATTTTCCTTTCCTGCCTGCAGTGGTCCTGATATACCTCAGACATCTCAGGTTTTTTTCTCAACTATAAAAATATAGAAATTTCTTGGTGTTTGGTTTTAAATATTCTCCTGTGAGACCTGCAACTCAGTCGCTGTGGTGTTGTGTTTAAGAGCCTTCTGAAAAGGAACTAGCCGTTAAACAGAAGTAAAAGCAGTGTTGCCAACTCTCATGATTTTGTCATGAGTCTCATGATAATTGTTTTCCTTAAAGCCCCAGCTCCTGGAGTCCAGTGGTTTGTGACGATTTCAGCCTTCATTCTTAAAAAGAGAATGAAGTTTTTAGTCCTCGTGCCTGTGGAGGAAGCTTCAAAATGTGACCCCAGTGCAGTCTAAAGCACGGGTGGGCAAACTACAGCCCGTGGGCCAGATCCGGCCCCTCAGGACTTTGGGTCCGGCCTAAAGCACTGCCAGCACCACATCCCTGTGGCCCCTGGGCGGGGGGGCAGATAGCTCCATGCGTTGCCCTTGCCTCCAGGCACCGCACCCTGCCGCTCCCATTGGCCGGGAACGGGGAACCACAGCCAATTATTGGCTGGGAATGGGGAACCACGGCCAATGGGAACTTCGGGGGAGGTACCTGGAGGCGCAGCAAGGGCAGTGCACATGGAGCCCTCTGCCCCACCTCCCCCAGGGGCCGCAGCACTTTCGGGAGTGGCGCGGGGCCGGAGACAGGGCAGGCATGCAGAGAGCCAGCCCTGGCCCCGGTGAGCACCACTGCCACCCCAGAGCTGCTTGAGGTAAGTGGGGCCGGAGCCCGAAACCTTCCTGTACCCGTCCCCCAACTCCCTGCCCTAAGCCCCCTGCCGGCACCTTGCACCCCAACTCCCTGCCCTGAGCCCCCTCGTACACCCTGCACCTCTCCTGCACCCCAACCCCCTGCCCTGAGCCCCCCACACCCTGCACCTCTCCTGCACCTCAACCCCTGCCCTGAGCTCCTGCTGCACCCTGCACCCCTCCTGCACCCCAACCCCTGCCCCAACTCCCTGCCCTAAGCCCCCTGCTGCACCCTGCACCCCTCCTGCACCCCAACCCCCTGCCCTGAGCTCCCTCGTACACCCTGCACCTCTCCTGCACCCCAACCCTGAGCCCCCTCGTACACCCTGCACCTCTCCTGCACCTCAACCCCCTGCCCTGAGCTCCCTGCTGCACCCTGCACCCCTCCTGCACCCCAACCCCCTGCCCTGAGCCCCCTCGTACACCCTGCACCTCTCCTGCACCCCAACTCCCTGCCCTCAGCCCCCTCGTACACCCTGCACCTCTCCTGCACCCCAACCCCCTGCCCTGAGCCCCCTCGTACACCCTGCACCTCTCCTGCACCCCAACCCCCTGCCCTGAGCTCCCTGCTGCACCCTGCACCCCTCCTGCATCCCAACTCCCTGCCCTGAGCCCTCTTCTGCAGTCCACATGCCTCCTGCACTCTGCACCCCTCCTGCACCCCCACCCCCTTCCCTGAGCCCCATCATACACCCTGCACCCCTCCTCTGGCCAATCCCTTGCCCCAAGCACCTTCCTGCACAACGCACCCCCCTCCCACACTCTGCACTCCCTCCCGCGCCCCAACCCCCTGCCCCAGCCCTGCGTACAATTACCCCACCCAGATGTGGCCCTCAGCCCAAAAAGTTTGCCCACCCCCGGTCTAAAGGCTCAAAAAACAGCAGACAAATAAAAAGACCCCCAAATCTGTTATTTTTACATACTCTCATGATTTTAAAGCCAACCTCATGATTTTTGGTGAGCCTGATTCATGATTTTTGAACATTTGGGATTGGCAATACTGTGAAAGTGACTGGAAAGTGTCAGTTTCACTCCAGTTTAAGGTTAGTTTTTGGTCTATTATTTGTAGTGAGGTAACACCTCTAGAGCCTCAGGCAGGTGCAGTATAAACTCATGGGGCCTTGTCCTAGTAGGATGTTTCCAGAGGTAAATGATCTATTCCAAGCTTGATAAACTGCAAAAAAGTGACAGATTTTCTACAATTGGTTCGTCTCTGTCTGCTCTAGTCAGAGAGAGGAGCTTACTGTGAATTCGGCTGAAACCCCTGGGCCCGTCCACGGAGTTCTCCTTGGTCTCTGCCGCTCTGGTTCAGGCACATTTCTCCTCACTTGGTGCCAGGGAAGGAGGAGCAGGGAGGAAGTTCCTTTACAGAAAGGGCCCATGACAGGAGTAGCATAAGGAACCATTATCAGCATCACTGTAGAAGGAGCTGAGAATTACTGCAAAGAACTGCAGGCAGAATAAAGAGCCAAGGAAGGAGTTGCCCAGGGGCCACTCCCAGACTGACATATAATCAGATTTCCTGCTCGTTATGGCTTCTTTATTCTCTGCTACTCTGATAATAAGAAAACAAAGTCCAGCCCCATAGTCAAGAGCCCAAATCTCCAGGCTGAATTACAGGTGCTTACACATCAAGTGTGCTCTCTAAATCAATAAAGACAACAATCTTTGTCAAACCACCTTTGTCCATTGCCCTGTGTGCTCCTTAGTGCTGATTATTGTGCTAATTACTGTAACTGGGTCATGTTTAGGAGGCTAATCACACTGGTATGAAATGGAATCACAGACTATCAGGGTTGGAAGGGACCTCAGGAGGTCATCTAGTTCAACCCCCTGCTCAAAGCAGGACCAATTCCCAATTAAATCATCCAACATTTTTGCCCCATATCCCTAAATGGCCCCTTCAAGGATTGAACTCACAACCCTGGGTTTAGCAGGCTATCCCTCCCCCCTGGAAAAAAAATGAGATAGGTATGTCTCATAGAGCTAGAAGAGACCCTGAAAGGTCATTGAGTCCAGCCCCTGCCTTCACTAGCAAGACCAAGTACTGATTTTGCCCCAGATCCCTAAGTGGCCCCTTCAAGGATTAAACTCAGAACACTGGGTTTAGCCAGCCAATGCTCAAACCACTGAGCTATCCCTCCCCTTGAATCTTTTGAGACAGTACTGGGATCCTGTCATTAAAGTCTGCATCATCCTGCAAATGCACAAGAGGACTGAATTGAGGGTGCCAGGGCAACACTTCTTTGGACATTTGCTAACCTGAGAATGCTTCACTTTGTAAACTTTCCATCCTGTTGAAAAATCTTGATTTTGTATTTCCTAATGATTTTATTGATGAAAGCAAACGTAAGTAACGTTAAATGAAGGGGTTTTGTTTGTTAATTTCCTTTGGGTTTGTTTTTTTTTAATAGAAAGAAAATCTTTTATCTCTGTGCTGGGAGTGAGCACCCGCTCCAGCCTGTAAGTTGTTGGAAAAGCCCTGCAGAGGGCTGGGGCTGGGCAAGGTAAAACCCTGGCTGATTGGGGGAAGTGGCTGCAGCTGGGGTCATGCCCCAAACTGAGCAACAGGGCCTTATAAGAAGGCCAGGGAAGCCAGAAGGATCAGTCTCTCGCTGTTTGTAGAAGGAGAAGGGCCTGGCTGCAGGGAGCGAGAGACAGGGTACCTGAGTGGATCAGGGCTGGGGACAGGCCGAGGAGCTGGGGTGCTACAGCTGGAAAGCCCCAGGCTGCGGCCTAGTATTAGGCCAAGAGGTCCTGGGGGTTGCAGAGGGTGGCCCAGGGGTAGGCCAAGGCAGCAGGTCCAGACCCTCCTTGCCAGTGATGAGTGGCTGATCCTGCAGTCTGCCCTAGGGTGTGGGACTAGACAATGACTGGCAGTAGCCTGATGGTGAGGTGGGAATAGTGAGTTGGGGGTTCCCCAAGGAGGAGACACCCTGAGACTGAGGGGTTACTGCCAGGGGGCAGCAGCCCAGCTAAAGGGGCACTGGGTCCATGGAGGGGCACGGGGGTCAGGGGACAGGTGGATCATTGGCCTGCAGAGGGCTCTCCGGAGCTGGAACGAGCTAATTCCCAGAAGTCACTAGCAGGAGGGGCCGTGGGGGTGAGTCTGCACCTCTACAAGCTGTTTAAATAATGAAGCTCTTACTCATGCCTTGGTTCAGTCTATATTTTATTGCCATTGTTCTCTTGGTGAAAATCCCTGTTTCACCACTCAGTGCTGTGCTGATCAGAGTATTGAAAGTCATTAAATTAGACTTCATTAAAACAAAACTCATTTTATGCAACTTCAGGGTCAGTGAAAGTTCTCAGCTATAACCCTGAATGTGCAAGAACCAGAGAAACAATATCCAAGAAAAAGAGCTGGAATTTTTCATTTTGTTTTTACCTAGACCTTACTGAGGAAAGTAGCAAGCACCTGCCCTTTGCGAAGGAACACTGCACCGTACCGCAGCACAAACCCCACTGAGCACAGCAGGGGCTGTCCTGGTTATCCAGCTCTGGCCCTGTTTCATTACAAACTTCCTTTCGGTGATGATGTTCTGGTAACAAGGGGGCAATCAGCTGTCAAAGGTAGCTGTTGCCATGGCAGCCAGGGTGCTAGTCATTCTCCCCAAGTATGAAAATGAACCGGAGGGAGGGAGTGCTGAATGGTGGGTTATCTCTGGCTACGTCTACACTACGGGATTATTCCGATTTTACATAAACCGGTTTTGTAAAACAGATTGTATAAAATTGAGTGCACAGGCCACACTAAGCACATTAATTCGGTGGTGTGCGTCCACGGTCTGAGACTAGCATTGATTTCTGGAGCGTTGCACTGTGGGTAGCTATTCCGTAGCTATCCCATAGTTCCTGCAGTCTCCCCCGCCCCTTGGAATTCTGGGTTGAGATCCCAGTGCCTGATGGGGCAAAAATCATTGCCGCGGGTGGTTATGGGTAAATGTTGTCAGTCACTCCTTCCTCTGGGAAAGCAATGGCAGACAATCATTTCGCGCCCTTTTTCCCTGGATTGCCCTGGCAGACACCATAGCATGGCAACCATGGAGCCTGTTTTGCCTTTTGTCACTGTCACTGTATGTGTACTAGATGCCGCTGACAGAGGTGATTCAGCAGCGCTACACAGCAGCATTCATTTGCTTTTGCATGATAGCAGAGACGGTTATCAGCCATTCTACTATCTGCTTCCATTGTAAATTGGCAATGAGATGATGGTTACCAGTCCTTCTGTACTGTACTGTCTGCTGCTGTCATGGGTGCCCCTGGCTGAGGTCGGCTGGGGGTGCAAAAGACAAAAATGGGAATGACTCCCTGAGTCAATCCCTCCTTTTTGGTATTTAAAAATAGAATCAGTCCTGCCTAGAATATGGGGCAAGTGTACTAGAGAACCAGTGTATCAGCGAACCAGAGAGCACAGCCACTCCATGTCAGATCCCGCAGAAATTATGAGCTGTATGCCATTCACAGGGGGTGCCCCTGCAACAACCCCACCTGTTGCTTCCCTCCTCCCCCAGCCTTCCTGGGCTACCGTTGCAGTGTCCCCCCATTTGTGTGATGAAGTAATAAAGAATGCAGGAATAAGAACAGTGACTTGTTAGTGGGGTAAAATGAGGGGAAGGCAGCCTCCAGCTGCTATGATAGTCCAGACAGGACATTAAGCAGTGTGGGGGAGAGGAGCCCAGCATCCCGCTGCTATGATAGTCCAGGCAGTACAGAATCGTTTCTTTACACATGAAGGGCGGGGGCTGATGGAGCTCAGCCCCCTGTTGCTATGATGAAGACGGTTACCAGCCATTCTGTACCATCTACTGGGAATGACCAGGAGGCCAGCCAGGGGCACTGATGGGCTGATGACAAAGACAGATACCAGTCCTTCTGCACTGCACCATCTGCCACCAGGCTGATGATGACAATGGATAGCAGTCATATTGTACCATCAGCCACCAAGGAGGGGGGGCGAGGATGCTGCAGTTCACTGCCGCAGCATCGTGTCTACCAGCAGCATTCAGTAGACATAGGGTGACATTTAAAAGAGTCAAGAGACGATTTTTTCCCCTTTTCCTTCTGGGGGTGGGAGGGGGGGGGTAAATTGACGAGCTATGCCCTGAACCACCCCGGACAATGTGTTAGACCCTACAGGCATTGGGAGCTCAGCCAAGAATGCAAATGCTTTTCAGAGACTGCGGGGACTGTGGGATAGCTGGAGTCCTCAGTCCCCCCTCCCTCCCTCCATGAGCGTCCATTTGATTCTTTGGCTTTCCGTTACGCTTGTCACGCAGCAGTGTGCTGAGTCCCTGCTGTGGCCTCTGTCTGGAGATTTTTTAAAAATGCTTTGGAATTTCATCTTCTGTAACGGAGCTCTGATAGAACAGATATGCCTGCCCATACAGCGATCACATCCGTACGGTCCATGCTGGAGCTCTTTTTGGATTTGGGACTGCATCGCCACCCGTGCTGATCGGAGCTTCACGCTGGGCAAGCAGGAAATGATATTCTAAAGTTCGCGGGGCTTTTCCTGTCTACCTGGCCACTGCATCCGAGTTCAGATTGCTGTCCAGAGCGGTCACAGTGGTGCACTGTGGGATACCGCCCGGAGGCCAATACCGTCGATTTGCGGCCACACTAACCCTAATCCGATATGGTAATACCGATATTAGCTCTACTCCTCTCATTGGGGAGGAGTACAGAAACCGGTTTAAAGAGCCCTTTATATCAATATAAAGGGCCTCTTAGTGTGGGCGGGTGTGGCGTTAAATCGGTTTAACGCTCCTAAAATCGTTTTAAACGCGTAGTGTAGACCAGGCCTCTGATGTCACAAGGCTACTGCTCAGGCAGCATCAGTAGGCAGCAAATGTGTGGTGTGTATGTGTGTTTGGGGGTGGGGGGCAGGCTTTCCCAGTGCTCCTGTTTCCCCAATTTTCCTAAAGAAGCCAACAACATAACTACACAGAATACACATTAATGGTGATTCCACCCACATGATAAGTAGTCGCTGAAATTTGATTCGAATCCTTCATGGCATGTTTAGAAACAAGGGTTCCAAAAAAGGAGAGACCTTGTAAAACAGAAAATGTTGATGCTCTGGTGCATTTGTGGTTGTGTTAAAATTGAATACTGTGACTTTAAATGTTGGGCAGGGTTCCTGGGCGTGCTTGCATGCTAGGGAGCTCGGTAGGGCAGCACACAATCGGGGCGTAGCAGCAGCCAGTCAGCAAGTACCAGTGAGTTGTGCCTCTCTGTTATAGGCAGTAGCCTGCGTTCTCTCCCTCTGAGTTTTGGGTTCTTACGTGTTATTGTTCTGGCTCCTAAGAAACAAATTAGCGAGACTTTGCAAACGTCCAGCAAGAGTATTTTGTTTTCTCTAACTTGTCTGCTTGTGTGCCACAAAACATGAAAGGCACAATCTCATCCAAAATGAAATAAACTTATGAAGCCAAATGTCCTTTTGAAACAAAAAAATGGAACCATTTCATTCTGGTCAGGTTGATCTTACTGAAGCACTTCACTTTTCCTTCCCCTTTCACAGGGAGGAGCCTAAATTAAGTTTCCCTACAACCATGATTGGAATAGTGAAGCAAAGCCTCACTAGAAGCCAAGCAGCTCGGAAAGAATGGGATGATCACAATACAGTAGAACCCTGTTTATCTGACCCTCCAGTATCCGGTTCTCCATATTAACCCACCAACCAGCGCACACAGGTCCAGAAGTGGGCAATCTCTCCGATGGTCCCTAGAGGGAGATGCAGCCTGGCACTTTCCCATTCATGCAATGATCCGACCTTTTGGTTAACCAATCTGGCCCTGGTCCCACTTCGATGGGATAAAGGGGGTTCTGCTCTCCTTGTGAGCGATCGTTTGATGCAGGGGATCTGCTGCTGGTGTTATTCCTTGTGTAAAAGTACAAATTGCAAAACTGATGGTGGTCGGGAGGGGTCACACTGTTACCTGCAATGTACACAGGCCCCGCAGCAGGGACGCACCTCAGACTGTGCATATAAACAGGTTAAAAGTGCATCACAACAGTGAAGCTGTTGTCAAGATGCTATTCTGTGCAGAGGATTGTAAGACAGCCCCTGTTCCTGATCTGAGGCCTGAATGCCATAGGGATATCCCACTTGAGAGCATTGAGGTGTGTGAAGAGGTCACCCTAACTGAAAAGACAGAGGTCATGGCTGTGCTGCAAAGTCACTGGCAGGTATTATCAAGCACGCCAGGCTCGGCTCACAAAAGTTGCCAAAGATGAACACTGTGGGATCACAACCTGCACCCAGAAAAGCATCCCACAGAACTGGTACCTTGTGGCAGCAAGTTCACAAGGAGATGACAAGCCTGCTGGACAGGTGTGACGGTGCTGCCCGTGGGAGCCAGCTGAGATCACTCAATCAGGGTGAACTGCAAACCAAACGGGGCAGACAAACCCCAAACGCTGGTGGCTAGTCCAATACTTAGATTTACCAAGCCAGCACAAAACAGCTTCTATAGTACCTCACTGGTTACTCAGAAGTCCAAACCATGCAGTTCCCTTAAAGTACCCAGCCTCAGGCCTCCGTCCAGACACACCTGTCAGATATGATGATTCCTGAAAATCTTACTTTATCATATAAAACAAAAGGTTCTTCCAATCCCAAAGGATCAGCCACATACCCAGGTTTAATTATAACTTAGATCTTACCCAAAATACACGCTATAGCCAATTCTTATTAACTAAGCTAAATTTTATTAAAAAAGAAAAGAGAGAGAGAGTGTTGGTTAAAAGATCAATATACAGACAGACTTGAATTCAATTCTTGAGGTTCAGATACATAGTAGAGGTGAGCTTGTAGTTGCCAAAAGTCCTTTTAGAAATAGTTCATAGGTTATAGTCCAATTTCCATATTCAGGGTGGCTCCAGTTATTGACTGGGGATCTCAATCCTTGTGGCTTAAGGTTTCCCCCTCTTGAAACCCAAAGCAGATCTGAGATGAAGAAGGATGGTGTCCCAGGGTTCTTATACATTTCCAGCAGCCTTTTGGCCTGAGAAAACAATAGGCTTAACTCCTTCTCCCAAATTTCCTGGCAATTAGCACAGAGTAATTTATCCATTAAACAGTTCAGATACAGGTTAGCACAACCTTCAAAGAGACACATAGACAATAATACTATTTCACTCAAGTATTATTATAAATGTTAATATTCCTTTTTTGATTTTTGAATTAAAACTATAGCAATAGACAAGACTTGTTTGCTTACATCACACGACCTGAGCAAACATCTCCCCTTCTACCTCAAACAATGCAGACTTGCATTTCAGAGCTCTGTTCATTTACATATCTTCCTAACCAGTCCTTAAGGTTCACCCATGGGTCAGGTCAGTCGGTGAGGTGAGTTAATTAACTTTTTCTGGCCCTGTTACCTTTCAATGAGATATTATACTCATAACGTCACAACAGGGAATAATTAAAGAGTCAAACAGTCCCTGGGGTGAGGAGGTCGTTTTGCTGATGTTTACAGGGAGCTCCTCCCGAGCGTGGGGGGCAGAATGGGAGAAAGCACGAAGAGACTTGTTTGAAGATTTAACAAGGGAGTGATGGAGGCGAGCATCATGGGCCATATAACTGCGAACACTGTGTGCCTTTAGCTCAGGGGTGGGCAAACTGCCCTGTCTGCAGGTGCCGCCCTAGAAGCTCCATTGGCTGTGGTAAGCATCCATCTGTCTAGTGTCTTCCTGTCTATCACCTTTTCATAATTAAACCAGGAGCTATGCTATGTTTAAGAAGTCCATTAAAACCACGAACTAGGAATAAATTCTGATTAAGTTCAATAACCAGCATTCTTGTTGAAATCAGTAAGATTATGGTCACAATGGTTCACTGTATATTAACCTGTGCCTGACGTGAGCTTCAGCAGTCCAAGGAGAGATAGCTCAGTGGTTTGAGCATTGGCCTGCTAAGCACAGGGTTGTGAGTTCAATCCATCTAAGGCCTGGGGTAAAATTCTGTCTGGGGATGGGTTCTGCTTTGAGCAGGGGGTTGGACTAGATGACCTTCTGAGGTCCCTTCCAGCCCACAAATACACTTAGGCCTGGTCTACACTAGGACTTTAATTCGAATTTAGCAGCGTTAATTCGAACTAACCGCTCAACCGTCCACACCAGGAAGCCATTTAATTCGAACTAGAGGGCTCTTTAGTTCGAATTTGGTACTCCACCCCGGCAGGTGGAGTAACGCTAAATTCGACATGGCTAGCTCGAATTAGGCTAGGTGTGGATGCTAATCGAACTTAGTAGCTCCGGGAGCTATCCCACACTGCACCAGTCTGTTGACGCTCTGGACAGCAGTCCGAGCTTCGATGCTCTGACCAGCCACACAGGAAACGACCCGGGAAAATTTGAATTCCTTTTCCTGTCTGGGCACTTTGAATCTGACGTCCTGGTTGGACATCGGGGTGAGCTCCGCAGCACCTGCAACGATGCAGAGCTCTCCAGCAGAGAAGTCCGGGCAATCCAAGAATAGAAAGAGGTCCCCAGCATGGACTGACCGGGAAGTCATGGATCTGATCGCTGTGTGGGGCGAGGAGTCTGTGCTCTCGGAGCTGCGCTCCAACAAGCGGAATGCAAAGACCTTCGAGAAGGTCTCCAAAGCCATGATAGACAAAGGATACAGCCGGGATGCGATGCAGTGCCGCGTGAAAGTCAAGGACCTGAGACAAGGTTACCAAAAAGTCAGAGCGGCAAACGGACGCTCCGGAGCACAGCCCCAGACATGCCGCTTCTACGAGGCACTGCATGCCATTCTCGGTGGGTCTGCCACCACTGCCCCACCAGTGACCGTGGACTCTGACGATGGCATAGTCTACCTGGACAGTTCCTCGGCGATGTTCGCCGATGGGGAAGATGAGGAAGGGTTTGTGGAGGATGGCGCAGGCGACAGCGAACACAATACCGCTTGCCCTGACAGCCAGGATCTCTTCATAACCCTCACAGAGATCCCCTACCAACCCTCCCCGCCCATTAACCCGGACTCAGAATCAGGGGAAGGATCAGGCGGTAAGTGCTACAAACAGGGAAACATTTATTTTTTAAAAAACAGGTATATAAAAAATAGAAATACTATATAAAAAAATTTAAATCTCAAACTATACAAAAAGTAGGTCCACACATATAGGAATAGAGCAATAATCCTCTTGGGACAGTTCAAAAAAGCTCTCAGAGAGCAGCTCGAAAAGCTTCCGCAGGAGGTTCCTGGGGAGAGGTGCCTTGTTGGGTGCTCCGTGGAAGCACACTCTTCCGCGCCAGGACATCCTAATGTAGAGAGGAACCATCACCTCCACCAGCATTGCTGCATATGGTCCTGGTCTGTGCAGGGCTTCCCTTAGCATCCGCTCTCTCTGACTCCGAGTGACCCGCCTCAGGGTGATGTCGTTCTGGACAGGCTGCATCTAAGTAGGGCAATTAGTGTATTGTTAATACTGTTAATGGTTTTAAATTAGGTTGCATAACAACGACCCTCGCTTAACAGCCACGTGCTGGAGGCCACAGAGAACAAGCATACATTGATCTTTCCCGTGCACTGGCGGGAGGGGCTGGAAAAGGCTCAGCCTTTCTGCTTTACAGATTGCCTTTAGCAGGAGAGCACAGCTATCCACTAAATGATAAGCATTATCTACTTTAAGGCTTACCAGGACTGTCTGCAAGACAGATTCAGCTGTCTCTCCCCGCTTGTCCGCTCTCCTGTGCAATGGCGCCGCCAATGAGAGCGTATTCCGAAATCTCGAACTTGTCCTGAGATCTCGTGGAACTTGGTGCCCTGTATGGTCTTGTTCAGAGAAAGTGACTACACTGTGTTCACTGTTCGCAAACATGTATCTGTTCAAGGAAATCACTTACTGTTTCCCATCACACAGCTTCTGCTCTTTCCCGGATTGCCCCGGCATCCCCCTCGCAGAGGCTGGCTCAGATTAGGCGGCGAAAGAAAAGACTGGACGAGATGTTCGCGGAACTGATGGCCTGCTCCAGAGCCGAGGCGGCCCAGCAGAGCCACTGGAGGAGACCTCTCTCAGCAGCAGCGCCACACAGCGAACGGGAGGACAGGTGGCGGCAGGAAGACCAGCAGGCGACTCAAACGCTGCTTGGGCTACTGAGGGAGCAAACGGACACGCTCCGGCGCCTTGTTGATGTTCTGCAGGACCGCAGGCAGGAGGAGAGAGCCCCCCTGCACTGTATCTGCAACCACCCTCCAACGCCAAGAAGTCCTGTCCCCCCCTCACCCAAAATTACAAGACGGAGGGGCGGTAGGGGCCGTGAGAACTGTCACTGCACCACAGCTGAGTGCTAATGTACCACACACCTCTGACGCTATAACTGTGTCGAAGCGCTTCCCTTACAGGATCACCCAGTCCCAAATCCAAGTTTCATCACCCCACTATGTAGTAGATTAATAAAAGCTGTTTGCTGTTGTTCACTCTTTCCGTCACGTCTTTCATGTCAGAAGACTGTGTGTATGTGGGGGGGGGGGGGCAGGGGATTTATAGTTGCACGGGATAGCCTACATTAGCAGGGTACAGAGTATCGGGGGCAGGATCAACTGCAGGGCACACACAGACTGCAGTCAGTAGTCACCAGGGTCACTCTGTGTGGTGTATGCTGCCCCAGGTCATTCTGTGATGTGTACGCTTGTCCACGGTCCTAGCGCCTGCCACCCCCTAATGTTAAGGCATGCTGCCCTTACCATGCACTTCCACCGTAGGCGCGATCCTCTCCGCTGCCCTGATCCCCAACAAGAGCCCTCATCCACGGACAGATACTCACCCTTCCCCCACACCCATCACCCCTTCCTACGCCCAAACCCACAGCCCAGAGCCTGCATCCAAATCCCTATCCAAAGACGGCCCCACTCGCCCCTTCCAGCAAACCCACCCCTACATGCACAACCACTTGAAACCGTCCCCCACCCCAGAGACCTATGTAGGAGCAGGAGGCTGTCCGTCCTGTATTGTACAAGCGGTCTGTACATCAGTGCACACCGTACCCAGCACAGTATGCGTCCATGTTTCAAACCCTGAACAGAAATGCAAAGTAAAAGAAAGATTTATTAACAATAACTGTTCCGTTTAATTTGTTTTAAAACGTGTTTGGGAAGTGGGGGAAACTTGGAGAACGGGGTATGTAACTGCAGATCTCACTCAACACATAGAGACACAGGCCCAGGATCAGCGTCTCTTAAAATCAAGTGGAGAGTCATAGGTTAGCCTGCTCTCCGAGGAAACTTGCTTTCAAAGCCTCCCGGATACACAGCGCTTCCCGCTGGGATATTCTTTCGGCACGGGTGTCTGGCTGAGCGTAAACAGCAGCCAGGCGATTTGCCTCAACCTCCCATCCGGCCAAAAAGGTCTCGCCCTTGCTCTCACAGACATTGTGGAGCACACAGCAAGCAGCAATAACTACGGGGATATTCTTTTCGCTGATGTCCGAGCGAGTCAGTAAGCTCCGCCACCTCCCCTTGAGACGTCCAAAAGCACACTCCACCACCATTCTGCACTTGCTCAGCCGGTAGTTGAAGAGCTCCTTCTCACTGTCCAAGGCGCCTGTATAGGGCTTCATGAGCCAGGGCATTAGCGGGTAGGCTGGGTCCCCGAGGATCACTGTAGGCATCTGCACATCCCCAACCGTTATTTTGTGGTCCGGGAAGAAAGTTCCTGCCTGGAGGCGTCTAAACAGACCAGAGTTCCTGAACACACGCGCGTCATGAACCTTGCCCGCCCACCCGACGAAGATGTTGGTAAAACGTCCCCTATGGTCCACCAGTGCTTGCAGCACCATTGAAAAGTAGCCCTTTCGGTTAATATACTGGCTGGCCTGGTGGGCTGGTGCCAGGATAGGGATGTGAGTCCCATCTATAGCCCCACCGCAGTTTGGGAATCCCATCGCGGCGAAGCCATCTCTGACGACCTGGACGTTTCCGAGAGTCACTACCTTTGAGAGCAGTTGCTCAATGATTGCGTGGGCTACTTGAATCACAGCAACCCCCACGGTAGATTTGCCCACGCCAAAGTGGTTTGCTACTGACCGGTAGCTGTCTGGCGTGGCAAGTTTCCAGAGGGCTATGGCCACTCGCTTCTGCACATTCAGGGCTGCTCGCATCTGGGTGTCCTGGCGCTTCAGGGCAGGGGCCAGCAAGTCACAGAGTTCAAGGAAAGTGGCCTTACGCATCCTGAAGTTTCGCAGCCACTCTGTTTCATCCCAGACCTGCAGCACTATGCGGTCCCACCAGTCCGTGCTTGTTTCCCAGGCCCAGAATCGCCGTTCCACACCATGAACTTGACCCATTGCCACCATGATCTCCACTGCCCGGCGTACCCTGCTTTCTGAGACGTCTGCGCCACTCTCCTCACCGCGCTGCCGGAGCCTCCTCGCCCGATTTCTCAGCAGCTGACCGTGGAAGAGGTGGACGATAAGGTGCGAGGAGTTGACAACGGCCATAAGTGCAGCGATGATCGCAGCGGGCTCCATGATCGCAGTGCTGTGGCGTCCGCGCTGTCACTGACCAGAAAAGTGCGCGAACAGATTTCCCGCCGGCGCTTTCAGGGAGGGAGGGCATGATTGATGGTTCGATGACGACAGTTACCCAAAACCACCCTCGACACATTTTTCCCCCAGCAGGCATTGGGAGCTCTACCCAGCATTCCAATGGGCAGCGGGGACTGCGGGAACTGTGGGATAGCTTCCCACAGTGCACCGCTTCCAAAGTCGATGCCGGCCCTGTTAATGTGGATTCAGAAATTCGAATTAGTGTCCTTAGTGTGGATACACAAATTCGACTTCATAAGGTCGAATCCACAAATTCGACTTAAGTAGATTCGAAATAGTCTTGTAGTGTAGACAAGGCCTTAGAGGAGCAGGCAGGATCTGCCAGGATTAGAGCTGTGAAGATGGTTTCTTTCAGAGCAGCAGGACTAGACGTCTGGATGTCGCACAGCCAAAGGGCAAGGAGCATTCTGCTGCTCAGCGCTGAGCGAGAAGGAACATTGGAAGCAGCAGCATGAGGGGGTCCAGAACTCCAGTAAAAAGTCAGGAAATGCACCTACACATGCCTGTCCGATTCTGATCTTGATTGTGAGCTGTCAAGGGCCCTCAGCAAAGAGCCTGTTGTGCCACGTGCCATTTAGCTGAGCCCTGGCGGGATCCTTATCAGGCAGGATAATGAGGGTGATGCTGCAGTTGGGAACAGGGAAGATCCTGCCAATATCCCTAAAGGCCAGGATGTGACCTCACATTAGATCAGGAGGACCAGTTTGGAGAAGATAGTAGTGAAAACTCTGGAGAGGGGGATGTGCCTGGCCAGAGACTGGAAGTCCAGGTGGTTGCTGCAACTCTCTAACCCCTCCCTCCCATTGTTTTCTAGAGAAATTATACTTCCAACACTGAGGATTTTGCAGGTTATGGCCAAATCATTTACTGTCCTGGATATTATGCCCTGCATTGCTGCGTGTGTGTGTCTGTGGGGTTGTGCAGATGCCACAACATTTGCATGGCCTCATCTACCTTCCCCTCCCCTCCACCAGCCTCTGCTGGGCACAATCCCAAGTGGATGCAGGGCACTGGGGGGGAAGGTTTTGGAAAAACTATCCAAGAGTTCAGAGTATGGGCTGTAGGGCTTGTGCTGAAGCCCACGGTCTGTAGCAAGTTCACAACTAGAAATCAGTGCCCCTCTGTCCATTTCACTGCGGGCAGGCAGGTGGGGGTGGGGGCCTCCATAATAGCCAGGTCCCTACCAAATTCAGGGCTCAGTTTGACTAATTTACAAACCCTCTGGCCTTGAAATTGACCAACGTCACCATTTCAGATGTTTCCACCTGATATTTCCTGGTATTGTAACCATGGGGGTCCCGACCAAACTGGGAGAATGGGGGAGTTCAGAGGTTGTTGTGGGGGGGGGAGGTCACAGCATTGTCACCCTCACTTGTGTGCTGCCTTCAGACCTGGGCTCCAAGGGCAGCAGCCAGCAACCTTTCTGAAGCTAGAGGAGGTTCCCAGATGTGCAGGTGGGTCCCTGCTGTTGGCAGCACCTCAGCTCCTACCTATTACTTGGGAACACCTCGGCTCCTACCATTTTTGGGGCCTCCAGAGAAATGGACCCCTGAGCCCCAGAAGGAACTGCAAGGGAAGCCCAGCGCTCTCACTTCAGATGCCAGGCAGAAGCCCCGAGCCCAGGCACCCAGAGTGCCGGCAGGAGTTGGGAGGGGCATGAAAGTCCTGAGCCCAGTGCCCCAGCACTGGCTGCAGCCACAGGGGGCCAGAAGCTCTGAGTCCGGGCACCCAGAGACGTGACTGGAGCAGAAGCTGCCAAGGCCAAAGCCCTGAGCCCAACACCAGGCTGATGCAGCGCACTCACTTCTGCATTGCCTCTGCAGGTGTGTCTGATATCCCCACGGAGAGGAAGTCCTGTCACCAGCCGGGCAGACAAACAGCTAGGAGGCCCCTACTGGGTTCTCCTGGCTGGGGGGTCCAGCAGGACGGGGAGATCGGATTTCACGGGGCAGGGCGAATTCGATCTAGCCAAAAAAGGCACAACAAGAACCAACAGCTGCCAGCTGAAGCCAGAGAAATTCAAATGAGACGTAGGCACACATTTTTGACAGTGAGGGAAACTAGCCACTGGAACAAATTACCCAGGGGAGAGGTGGAGTCTCTGTTTCCTGGTGTCCTCACGTCACAACTGCCTGTCATTCTGGAAGGTGCCTTTTAGTGACTTACAAGCAATTGGGCTTCATATGGTGCAAAGTGTGTGAAATTTCATAGCCTGTGAAATAGAGGCCAGATTAGGAGACTGAATTGTTTCATAACCTCTATGAAAAGCTCAGTGTGGGGAGCGGAACAGACTCTGCTGTTTTACTGGGTGGCCTGGCTGGTCCCCAGAATCAATAATGAGCAAGTGGGGTGATCCGGGCTGCAGCTCAAACATCCAGCTGGGCTGGCCAGGGGCAGACATCAGGCCTGCCAGGGAAAGGTGGGTGCGGCAGTGACTTCACAAAGGCCTTTGGCAGGAACTCAGCCTATTGGGCAAAGATGATGAGGCGTCTGTGACCTCACAGAGCTCCCTTGCCAACAGCCGGGCAGGACAGGGATGCGGGGCAGGGGGAACCTCGGAGAGCCCTGTAGCCTTGCTGCAGCAAGCCTCCATCTTGCGGTCTCTCGCTGAGCACCAAGAGACAGTTGCTGTAGAGGAGATTCTGTGCGTGTGTTTTTCATTTCGATGTGGATTTGTTTCAAAGATATTGTCATCTGTGTAGAAGGTAAGAAAAAATATAGGCTCTAAGTACAGGATAGGGGACTCTATCCTAGCAGATTCAAAGGCATCACCACCCTCCTAGTGAAAAAGTTTTTCCTAATATCCAAGCCTTCCACACTGCAACTTGAGATCATTGCTCCTTGTTCTGTCATCTGCCAGCTCTAAGATTCAAAAATGCAACTACAAAAAACTTTGAGTGAAATCAACCCATCCTGATCTTTAGTGTCTGGGAGTGTGGGCCTTGGGGGCCAGACTGAGACCCTCATGGGCTAGTAGCACCCAGGAAGCCAGTAAAATAATTCCAGTTCTCTTAGCATCCAAGCCTCCCTAACCCAAGGAACACCTGAAGGCTGCGGGAGACAGAGGGGGGCTGAGACTGTCTAACTCATGACTGAAAATACAGAGAGGTGTTATTGGCTTTGGTTGGGGGACAAGTAACAAATCTGTTGGGATTCTTACCCCAAACAACAATTGCCCATTGTCCTTTAGAGCACGAGGTCCCTAACACGCCTGACTTGCTCAAATCTCTCTCCTGCTAGGACTGAGAGAATTTCCTCCATCCCCCATGATACCGAGGGAAAGAGAAAAGAAGTGACCTCTCTTTGGTCACACAGCAAGGCCATGCCAGAGCTAGAAAGAGAAGCATAAGAAACAAGTTGTATCAAAATGTTTTGCATTTCAAATGAACTGATTTTTAAACAAAGGCAATTTGATGCGTGGTTAGTGAAGTGAAATGATACATTCTTGTCTCCACGTGTTTCTAGATTGATGAACCAGTAGATCTATCCCCTAGTTTTTATCCATAGATTGAGGGAGGAAAACAAGTTTGCCTGTTTTGTGAATTCCCAATGGCTTTCTTGAATTTCAACAAACTAGTCGATCGAACTGAACTATTTGAATAAACTGAAAGGAAGACAATATTTTCTGCACCTTTCAAGGAAGCTACTGCTGTCCAAAGCTGGGTTAGCATTTCAGCTAACTTTGCTTCCAGGGCCTTAGTTATCACATCAGTGGTGCGACTGTCTGAAAAACTTGGCAGTGAACATGTTCTACTTGATGTTATTTTTTCTCTTCTATTTAAATTAGTTAAATGATTGTCATACATTCGGCCCTTATCAGAGGTTGTCAATTTCAAATGTAATTATGCCAGTGAGGGAGACTAGCCACTGGAACAAATTACCCAGGGGAGAGGTGGCGTCTCTGTTTCCTGGTGTCCTCACGTCACAACTGCCTGTCATTCTGGAAGGTGCCTTTTAGTGACTTACAAGCAATTGGGCTTCATATGGTGCAAAGTGTGTGAAATTTCATAGCCGGTGAAATAGAGGCCAGATTAGGAGACTGAATTGTTTCACAACCAATGCCTCTATGGCCTGGTCTACACTAGGACTTTAAGTCGAATTTAGCAGCGTTAATTCGAACTAACCGGTCAACCGTCCACACCAGGAAGCCATTTAATTCGAACTAGAGGGCTCTTTAGTTCGAATTTGGTACTCCACCCCGACAGGTGGAGTAGCGCTAAATTCGACATGGCTAGTTCGAATTAGGCTAGGTGTGGATGCTAATCGAACTTAGTAGCTCCGGGAGCTATCCCACACTGCACCAGTCTGTTGACGCTCTGGACAGCAGTCCGAGCTTCGATGCTCTGACCAGCCACACAGGAAACGACCCGGGAAAATTTGAATTCCTTTTCCTGTCTGGGCACTTTGAATCTGACGTCCTGGTTGGACATCGGGGCGAGCTCCGCAGCACCTGCAACGATGCAGAGCTCTCCAGCAGAGGAGTCCGGGCAATCCAAGAATAGAAAGAGGTCCCCAGCATGGACTGACCAGGAAGTCATGGATCTGATCGCTGTGTGGGGCGAGGAGTCTGTGCTCTCGGAGCTGCGCTCCAACAAGCGGAATGCAAAGACCTTCGAGAAGGTCTCCAAAGCCATGATAGACAAAGGATACAGCCGGGATGCGATGCAGTGCCGCGTGAAAGTCAAGGACCTGAGACAAGGTTACCAAAAAGTCAGAGCGGCAAACGGACGCTCCGGAGCACAGCCCCAGACATGCCGCTTCTACGAGGCACTGCATGCCATTCTCGGTGGGTCTGCCACCACTGCCCCACCAGTGACCGTGGACTCTGACGATGGCATAGTGTACCTGGACAGTTCCTCGGCGATGTTCGCTGATGGGGAAGATGAGGAAGGGTTTGTGGAGGACGGCGCAGGCGACAGCGAACACAATACCGCTTGCCCTGACAGCCAGGATCTCTTCATCACCCTCACAGAGATCCCCTACTAACCCTCCCCGCCCGTTAACCCGGACTCAGAATCAGGGGAAGGATCAGGTGTAAGTGCTACAAACAGGGAAACATTTATTTTTAAAAACAGGTATATAAAAATAGAAATACTATATAAAAATTTTAAATCTCAAACTATACAAACAGTAGGTCCACCCCTAGAGGAATAGAGCACTCATCCTCTTGGGACAGTTCACAAAAGCTCTCCGAGAGCAGCTCGAACAGCCTGCGCAGGAGGTTCCTGGGGAGAGGTGCCTTGTTGGGTGCTCCGTGGAAGCACACTCTTCCGTGCCAGGACATCCTAATGTACAGAGGAATCATCGCCTCCACCAGCATTGCTGCATATGGTCCTGGTCTGTGCAGGGCTTCCCTTAGCATCCGCTCTCTCTGACTCCGAGTGACCCGCCTCAGGGTGATGTCGTTCTGTACAGGCTGCATCTAAGTAGGGCAATTAGTGTATTGTTACTACTGTTAATGGTTTTAAATTAGGTTGCATAACAACGACCCTCGCTTAACAGCCTCGCTGGAGGCCACAGAGAACAAGCATACATTGATCTTTCCCGTGCACTGGCGGGAGGGGCTGGAAAAGGCTCAGCCTTTCTGCTTTACAGATTGCCTTTAGCAGGAGAGCACAGCTATCCACTAAATGATAAGCATTATCTACTTTAAGGCTTACCAGGACTGTCTGCAAGACGGATTCAGCTGTCTCTCCCCGCTTGTCCGCTCTCCTGTGCAATGGCGCCGCCAATGAGAGCGTATTCCGAAATCTCGAACTTGTCCTGAGATCTCGTGGAACTTGGTGCCCTGTATGGTCTTGTTCAGAGAAACTGACTACACTGTGTTCACTGTTTGCAAACATGTATCTGTTCAAGGAAATCACTTACTGTTTCCCATCACACAGCTTCTGGTCTTTCCCGGACTGCCCCGGCATCCCCCTCGCAGAGGCTGGCTCAGATTAGGCGGCGAAAGAAAAAGACTCGGGACGAGATGTTCGCGGAACTGATGGCCTGCTCCAGAGCCGAGGCGGCCCAGCAGAGCCACTGGAGGGAGACCCTCTCTCAGCAGCAGCGCTCACACAGCGAACGGGAGGACAGGTGGTGGCAGGAAGACCAGCAGGCGACTCAAACGCTGCTTGGGCTAATGAGGGAGCAAACTGACATGCTCCGGCGCCTTGTTGATGTTCTGCAGGACTGCAGGCAGGAGGAGAGAGCCCCCCTGCACTGTATCTGCAACCACCCTCCAACGCCAAGAAGTCCTGTCCCCCACTCACCAAAAATTACAAGACGGAGGGGCGGTAGGGGCCGTGAGAACTGTCACTGCACCACAGCTGAGGAGGTCGTGAAGGCTAGGACTATAACAATGTTTAAAAGGGAACTGGATAAATTCATGGTGGCTAAGTCCATAAATGGCTATTAGCTAGGATGAGTAAGAATGGTGTCCCTAGCCTCTGTTCGTCAGAGGATGGAGATGGATGGCAGGAGAGAGATCACTTGATCATTGCCTGTTAGGTTCAGTCCTCTGGGGCACCTGGCATTGGCCTCTGTCGGTAGACAGATACTGGACTAGATGGACCTTTGGTCTGACCTGGTATGGCCGTTCTTATGTATGTCCCAGAACAAGCGGTTCTAAAAGGCCTTCTACATTTAACAACCGGTTCCTGCGAACTGGTGCGAACCGGCTCCAGCTCACCACTGGCTCTGTGTATGAGATAGGGGGCTCTGTCCTAGCAGATTCTCAGGGAGAGGTAGAGAGGTTCGATATCTCTGTATTGGGCACTGGGGCAACCACACCTGGAATATTGTGTCCATTTCTGGTGTCCACAATTTGAGACAGATGCCGATAAATCAGAGAGGGTTCACAGGAGAGCCACAAGACTGAGGAAATAAGGCCCAACAAATTACTGATAGGATGAATTTTGCTGCCTCCTCTCCTTGACTAGAATACAAGCAGCTTCTGATTCTCTCAGATGAAGTAGTTCTTCTAAAATCAAGGACAAGACCAATCAATGGCTTTTTCACAACCCAAAACCCCCTAAAGAGATTTTTGTTTATTTAAACTGAGTTTTTAAAATTTAAATTGAAAACGTTTTTTTTTTTAAACCTATCGAGTATAAAATGTGAAACTATGACAAGCGATGTTAAGGCCTCTAGTTGCTCCAGCCTATTAAAGTAATTTAGATAAATATATATATGAAGAAGTCCATGTTTGCTGCCAAGTGTCAGAAGAAGTCAAACCACTGACCTGTTGGAAATCATTGCCTAAGCACCTGGGGGTCCAGAAGTTGTTGAAACACTCAGCCAGATTTTGGCAGCACTAGCCTCTTCTGCAGGTGCAGAAAGAATATTTTCCTCATTTCAGTTGATGCAGCTACTTCATTCAAATGTAAGAAACTGATTGGGAGTTGAAAAAGGATGAAGGCTTCTTTTCCCCTTGTAACATATGAAAAACTCTAGAGAGGAGGAGATGTGAGCTAGTACTTCTAAAATCTGGAAGGACATTATGAGCAGGAACAATCAGTTCAGTGCACGAACTCGAGATACTTCTTTACCTCAGTTTGTTTGAAATGAAAACAAATGGTTCAGTCAACCTTTTTGTTTGTATGTATCCTGCAAAACCAGCAAGTCAACATGTTTGAATGGATCCCTATTCCTAGAATCATAGAAGACTAGGGCTGGAACAGACCTCAGGAGGTATCTAGTCCACCCCCCTGCTCAAAGCAGGACCAACCCCAACTTCATCATCCCAGCCAGGGCTTTGTCAAGCTGACCTTTAAAAACTTGTAAGGATGGAGATTCCACCACTTCCCTAGGTAACCCATTCCAGGGCTTCACCACCCTCCTAGTGAACTAGTGTTTCCTAATATCCAAGCTAAGCCTTCCACTGTGCAACTTGAGACCATTGCTCTGTGTTCTGTCATCGGCCACCACTAAGAATTTCATGAGAATTAATCTCTCATTAGGAAAATAACTCAAAAATACAACTACAAAACATTTGGAATGAAATCAATCCACCCTGACCAGTGTCTGGGGGTGTGGGCTTCTGAGGCTAGACTGAGACCCTCATTGGCTAGAACCACCCAGTGAGCCAGTAACAAATTCCAGTCCTGTTCCCGTCCAAGCCACCGTAACGCAAGGAACAGCTGAGGGCTGCTGGAGACAGAGGGGTGCTGAGAAGGTCTAACTCATGCTTGCCAACCCAGAGATGTGTTATTGGCTTTGGATGGGGGACAAGGAGCAAATCCGTCAGTCACTACAACAGGTCACACTCGGAGACAGGGAGACTGGGAATCGAGTCCTGCTGGCACTTCCCAGCTCTGGAAGGGAGTGTTCCGCTAGTGGCATTGGATTGTTTTCACAGCCACTTTCGATCTCCTGGTTTCTACCCCTTGCCCTGCTGGCAGGGCATTGTGCGGCATCCTTTGCAGGCCACCTGGGTGCAGGAGATGGAGGAGGAAGGTGAAGGAAGCCAGGAATATCCCACCACTAGGGCTCCCAGCCCGTCCCTTGTCAGGGTTTGTTCCTCAGGTTGAGGGTTCCTGTGCCCTGGGGTGGGATGTGTCAGGAGGAGAAATTGCCTCAGCAGAGGGGAGGTGGGCAGGGGAGCAGGCAGGCTCGTTAATGAGGGCTGCTTTGAAGCCAGACTCATGGCTGCTCCCCACTCAGTTCCAGGATGGAGCGAGTAAAACGGATGCTCAGGAGGAAGGCCAGGCAGGTGGCTCCAGAGCCAGCAGGAAACATCAGCCAGCCTTCCCAGGAGGAGAGCGGCCCCTCTGTCCCCGCAGGCGGGGAAGAGGCTTGTGGCCAGAGTAAAGAGAGGAGCTGTGTTGCGTGCTGGAGGAGGAGGAAGACACCAGCTCCCCTAGCTGACCCTGAGGCACCTTCTGGGCCGAAATGGAGGTGGCCCTGGGTACAGCTGTGGAGGAAGGAGCCAGGAGAGGGCAGGAGCCAGGGAAGGCAGCTCTGGGGCTTCCTTCGCAGGAAGCCAAGGAGCCAGGAGCTGCGCCCCAGGGTCCAGCAGGAGCCGTCCACCACCATGGCAGCTGAGGAGCCCTGCGCCAGCCCGACCCTGGCCCCCGAGGAGCCTCCCGCCAGTACCACCCTGGCCACGGAGGAGCCTCCCGCCATTACCACCCTGGCCACGGAGGAGCCTCCTGCCAGCCCAGAACAGGAGTTGAGCGAGTGCGCAACAAACACCAGCAGCTCCGCATACTCCTGCGGGGCCAGCAGCTCCTCCGTGGGGTCTGGCAGCCCTGTGTTTGAAGGCTCCCTCTTTGGAGGTGAGGGGAAACCCAGGGGAAAGGGAGGAGGACTGGGGCAGTGGGGGACTAGTAACACCCTGTGCCCATCGGCTCGCCAAGGCACCGGGACTGACCCATGTGAGCCCCACTAACACCAGTGGGGGTGGCACAGCCACGCCCCATGGCAGGGGATGCTGGGCAGAGTCGGGGAGCTCCAGCCTCCTCTGACCATGTTGGGGGGGGGGGGCGCTAACTGCCACTGGGCCCTGAGGCTGATGGGGCTGAGGGCGTCTCTGGGAGGGGCAGGGTGGGGCCCTTGCTGCCATGGGGCTCCTTACAGAGAAAGGGGAAACATGGAGTCTTCTCTGTCCACTGCATCCCCCCAGCAGCAGAAGGGATTAAATTTTCTCCTTCCCTCCATGGTGCAGACACCCCCAGTGCCCAGGTATCGTGGGGTGAGGAGGAGGAGGAGGAGGAGGATTTGTCCCCCATCACAGTGATCGAGCAGCACCTCCAGGGCAGAGCTGAGGTACAAAAATCCCCCAGCTGCGCTGCCACCCAGTCTGTCCTGCTCCTTGTTCCATCCCCACCCAGGCAGGGGGGCTTGTCCCAGAGAATCCCTCACCCCCAATGGGGGGGTCACATCTCCTCTGTTATCTGGCACCCCAAAGTGGAGACATTTGTCCCACACAGGCCAAGGTTTCCGCTCCCCGCAGACACTATCCCAGTTACAACCCCATGTCTGTGCAGGGCGACACTGGTTCCGGGAAGGGGGCGGCTTTCCCTGTCCAACCCCATGGAGGTCCTGAGCCCTGGAGCTGGTTTGGGTTGGGCGGGGAGGTCCCTATGTAACAGGCTCTCTCTCCCGCCACCCCACTCCTAGCTGGTGGCGGACAGGGCCAAACAGCTCCGCTTCCTCCACACTGTGCCGCGTCTCTGCTTCTCGGCACACAAGCAGGGGCGGGACACCCTGGAGCCCCCGGTCTCCAGCGCCCCTCGTGGAGAGCATTGGGGTGAGTGGGACCCCGTGCTCGGCCCCTGGGGCGAGGGAGCCAGACATGGGAGGAAGCGTTAGTGGGGCCGGAGCGGGACGCAGAAGACAGGGGGTCCCGGGGCGGAGGGCTGGGGAGCAGGGAAGGGGAGAATTGTGACACTGATGGGGAGCTGGCCGTGGGGGAGGGGAGGGAGGAGTTGGGGTGGAGAGGGGGAAGGAAGTTTGATGGATGGGAGGAATGGGGGGGCCCAGCTGGTTGGGGGTGGGGGTGACACTGGCTGTTTCTGCAGAGCACTTTGGGCTCCTCCCGGGGAAGTGCCAGTGCGTCTGCAGGGCCTGAGTCTCACATGCAGTTTTGTTTCCTTGGGGTCTCCCAAGAGCTGATTGAAAATCTCCCTGGTCCGTCAGAGCCAGGCTCCATCATGCCCAGCTCCATGGCCGCAGTTTGCAGCCTCAGGTACCAGGACCCTCCCGTCCAGCTGCCCTAACCCTGGTGCTGACCGGGCCCAGAGCCGGGAGTCACAGCTCCTCCCCCGCCTAGGTTCCCCCCGGCTGTGGCTGTTCTCATCCCCCAGCAGAGGAGGCAGGAGCCGGGGGTTGATTTCACTCCAGGAACGTTACAGCGGCCGTAGGGAGGGGATCACTGCGGGGGAGGGGGTCATGTCCATGGCAGTGCCAGCGCCACACTGGTGCTGCAAAGTGTAACATGGGCTCCTCTCTCCTGCCAGCAAACTGAAGCCACCACTTGCCCTGGAGCTAGAATCTCGCCTCCTGTGGGCTCTTCTGAACAGGATGTGCACCCTGGGCACTGGGCAGGACACCACACACTGCCGGGTAGGTCCTGAGCCTACTTCTCTGGCCCAGGAGCAGGAGCAGGCTCTGGCCCTGCTCCCTCGCTTTGTTGGAGCTGCTGAGAATAGGGGAGGGGTGGGCAGAGCTGGGAACAGGCCCGGGACAAACTGGCAGGGGGGCCCCTTCCCTCCAGAGGGGATTGTGTTACTCCTCCCTGGCTGATCCCAGCCTTCCCTCCTCTCCTCATTCTCTGATCTCCTGCCTGGACTCTCCCGGCGATCCTACCTCCCACCCATTGCAGTTTGGCTGGTCCATACTCTGCTGGGTACCAGGCCCTGCACAGAGAACTGCTAAGAGCGAGGATTGACGAGGCAGCAGGCATCCGGCCATGAACTCTTGCTAAGTGTCCCTGGAGTGATGTGAATGGGAGAGGCCAGGATGTGCCTTTTGAGTCTTGCCAGGGCTCCTGGAGAATCCTCCTAATTGTCCTCTGACTGGTGTAGCCCCATGTCCCATGACTGACGGGTGCTCCCTCTTCTTGCAGGCTCTGTACAACAACTATTCGCAGAGCCTGGACCTCCTGCTCAGGGGCCTGCTGACAGAGACCCCCACCATGGAGAAGCTGCAGCACCTCCTGGAGGTGAGTAGAATGGACGGTCTGGGGTGGAATTGCCCCTGAACCCTGTGGAAGGGCAGCAAAGGAGAGACTAGAAGAGCCACGTTTCCATTGTGTCCTCCCAACTTGGACCCAGCCGGCCACACTTTCCCAGAGCTGCCAGTGCAGGGGGAAGGAGCTGAGACTGTCAGCCACAGCTCTGCACGGGTCGATTAAGCACTAACAGTGAGCACCAGGCCTGGCTGGGGCCTGAGAGACTGAAACCAACACCTGTGAGATGCAGGACATGGGCCTCAGAGAAAAGTCACTGGCTCCTCTCTAGGGAGACCCTGAGATACAGGAGGAGCCTCAGGGAATCAGCTCTTCTGTCCTAGGGACACTGCAGTTCCCAGAGGGATTGTCCTCAGGGCCATTCCATCCATTCTACCAAGGCCTTTGCAGCTGGGGTCTGGGGTCCAGGGCATGTGCCTTGATCCTGACGTGCTGTTCATGGATCAGGGGTTCAGAGCAAATAGACCAGCCCCAAGACTGACCATTGTCCCAGCCTGGAGAGACAAGGAGCTTGTGCCCAGCAAGACGTGGGCAGTCTCATGAACCCCCTTTTCAAGCTCTGCGACCAGGGCTCGGCTACTCCACCCTGAGCACAAAGTCTGAGCCCCTTGGGGAGGGGGAGAGGCTGGTTTGTAGAGCATGTTCGCCTGCCCGCTGACCCTCCCCTGCCTCCTTCTCCCGCAGCACGTCCATCCCTCTCTCCTGTCAAACAACACCCAGGAGAGAGCCAGGGCCGTCCAGACCAGCGCGGCCCTGCTCCAGTTTGCCACCTCCCTGCCTGGATTTGACGTAAGTGACCTCTGACCCCAGCATCCTGCAGAGTCAAGTTCCTCATCCCCTGGCTAAGTGGTCCCCCCGGGTCCGTAAGGGACTGCGTTCCATAGGCCGCTGGCTGGCAGGGTCGTGCCTGGCCTCAGGGCCCTTGTTATTCTGGAGCAGCGAGGCAGCGAGTGCTCAGCGAGGGCCCTTGCCCTGCTCCCTTTGCTCCAAGCTCCCTTGGGGGCAGAGAGGAAGAGGGCTCTCGCTCCTCTCCCCCAGCGCCTCCTACAGAGGGGTGGGAGCAGAGCTCAGGTCCAGGGCGCTGGGGAGCTGAAGGGAGAATGGTGATGGATTCCCCTCTCCTTCTCCTTCCACCAGACCTCCTCCGCCTTCTCCAAGGCAGGTGAATTCGTGCTGCAGCTGGGTCTCTGTGTATCCCACCCAGCCAGTGACATCAGTCGGCAAGCCAGGGGTGGGATGTATTGACTTTACTGGCTCCTGCTTCAGAAGAGGGGTAAGAAACCCAGCTGGGCAATGGGACCCCATGGAAATGAGCCTCTGGGAGACTAGCTCCAGCTGGCCAGTGGGACGCCTCTAGAACTAAGGCCTCTCTGCTGAGACCCACTGTAGCGGGGAAGAGGAACCCCGATAGAAACAAGGCCCCTCCTTCGAGACTCCCTCTGCTGGGCAATGGGACCCTACAGAAAGAAGCCCCCTCCTCTGAGACCGACCCCAGCTTAGATGGTGACTCTTTCTCTCCCCCTTTCTCTGAATTAGGGAGATGAGTGTGAAAGTGCCAGGGAAATCGGCTGCTTTATCTCAGAGCCCGGCTCTGTCCCCCAGTCCAGGGAAATCAGCCCACCCCCGTACGGGGCAGCCAGCTCGTGAGGGGACAGGAACGGAGCTATTGAGACACATGGAGGGAAGGAGCCCATCATGAGGGCAGGGGCAGGAGCAGGCACCACAGGGGACGGACACAAAGCTTGTAGGATGTCACCAGTTGGGTAGCCAGGGCCAGATCCTGACTTCAGTGGGTGTAGGGGGTTCTCAGTATTAGACACCCCCATAAACAGGCACCCACTCCCAGAGCACAATGACCGTAAGGGTCACATGATTACTATGATGGCTGAAACAAATCCCCCTTCTGGTACTAACCCGCCTGGCATGGACCCTGTGATTCCATTGGGCCGCGGATGCCACGAGTAGCCTGGCCAGTGTGCACCCAGAAGGAAACAGGCACTGAAAGCGGAAGGCCAAACCTCCCCAATGGGTGTGTCTTTCTCCCCCAGGGCTCAACACCAGAGAGGCCCCAGACCTGTGGTGCCGGGACGAGCTCCAGGACCCCGAGCGCCTGGGGTATAGAAACCTGGCCAGGGTGGGAGAGGTAAGGACTCTCCGCCGGTGCATTGCAGCAGCTCAGGTGTGGAGCTGTCTCCCCCTGCAGTGAGTGTGTCATGGACACAGGGCAAGAGCCTGCTCCTTATTTCCAGCAGAGTATGTGAGGCTCCTGGGAATGTCCGTGGGGTGAGGCGTGGGAATGAACCAGATCTAAAAGACCCCGAACCTCTAGCGGGTGAGCTGCAGGAGCTATCGCTGCTGGGAGCAGCAGGGGTCCTGTGTTGTCTGTATACACAGGGTTCCAGAGCGTGCAGACACATTCCCAGCATCTCATGGCACCTGCGGTGAATCCTGCTCCAGAAAGAGCTATTTGAGGCCTCAGTGCCTGCAGCCTCCTACTGAAGGGGGTTCCTGGTCCATGGGACCCCAAAGGTTGGCTGCCCCAGGACTGTTCTCCACCTTGTGAGACACTCGAGGGATTTGGAGCCTGGTTCTGGGCCATTGCAAGTGCTCTGGTGCTTTTGGTTTTAGGTCTTCGGAGAAATATTCACCAAAGACCAGAAGAGCAGTTTCCTCCAGGCGGGGCTGCTGGCCATCCACCACCCCCTCCTCCGCGTCAGCCAGGCTGGCCTGGTGCTGACCTATTCCATCCTGGGGGAAGCCGGCCAGCTGCTAGAGGACGAGGTAACCAAAGAGGGGTCACCTGGAGAGAGACCCCCAGGGCCTTTCACCTCCAGGCCATTGAAAATCACTCCCATCCCATCCCCATGCGCTGACCAGGGAGCAAGGAGAGGGTGACCCCAGGCAGGTGCCATTGGTCGGTGCCAGCTTGTCTCCTGAGCAGCTCAAAGCAGGGCAGACCCAGCTCTCCAGCAAGGCTATTTCCTAACAGGTGTCACATCAACATGACACACTGCCATTGCTCATGCTTGGGGCTGCCAACTCCCCTAGCCACCTCTGTGAGCCTTTCATCCCCCTCCGGGCCTCAGGCCAGTTCCTAGAGCTCTGGTATCATGTTATCCCAGCCCCCACCTGCTCTGGGAGAACTGGAGGAGTCAGTCAGCAGAGGCTGCTTAAATGTCCCATTCACCAGAGCCACTGCCCATGGCGTCACGTTAAGGACATGGGGATCCCTTGGGGAAAGGTGTCACTTCCTCTCACCCCACGGCACTACTGCCCAAAGCCTCCCAGCCCCTCAGCTGGAGGGGGCGAGGGTGGCTGAGGGGACTCTGGGGAGCGGAGCTGGATTCCCGCTGGGTTGGGAGGTAGAACAGCTCTCAGGGGGACTGAGAGGAGTGGGGGCAGGAGTTCATTCCACAATGGTGGGAGAGGGGATGGAAGTCACTAGAGAAGAGAGAAGATTTCGTCTCGGGGGTTGGGCGGGGGAATCCGTCCCTCAGACATGGGGAGGAAATTTTGCTGGCTCCCGGTGCCGTTAATACCCTTTGTTCTCATGGGCATCCGAGTCTCTGATTGATCCTTGTTTCCTTGCAACAGGGGGATATTACAGCCAACATCATGGTACAACTATTTAACATCAGGGGCTTGGGCCAGGTGCCCGACTCACTGCAGGGGCTGTGCTCCGTGGGGCAGCCTTGAAGACCCCCTCTCTTCGCATGACCAGCTCCCACCCCCTGCCACAGGTACTGCTCTGTCTCACTGTGCCTGGGGGGAAGGGCTAGGGGGAGCGGCCATAGAGCCCGCAGCACTGAGAGAAACCAAGGCCGAGCACCTCGCTCTGAACACCCTGCCCCACCCTGACCCCTGGAGCTGGGGCCAGGCCAGATACTGGTTGGGAAGAATCAGGCTGTGGGGCTGGCCCAGAAGTGAGAGCATCCGCAGAGCCAGGGGTTGTGCTCAATAGCCATTGCAGTCTGGGAGGGGTGGCCTGACATAGAATCATAGAATCATAGAATTCAAGATCAGAAGGGACCATTATGATCATCTAGTCTGACCTCCTGCAAGATGCAGGCCACATAAGCCGATCCACCCACTCCTTAGCAAGCGACCCCTGCCCCATGCTTCGGAGGAAGGCGAAAAACCTCCAGGGCCACTGCCAATCTTCCCTGGAGGAAAATTCCTTCCCGACCCCAAATATGGCGGTCAGCTGAACCCCGAGCATGCGGGCAAGACTCTCCAGCCAAACCCTCTGGAAAAGGTTATATCATACCATTGACCCATTGTACTATTTACCAGTGTGGCACTTAATTGACCTATTGACTAAGCCCGTTATCCTATCATACCATCCCCTCCATAAACTTATCTAGCTTAATCTTAAAGTCATGGAGGTCCTTCGCCCCCACTGTTTCCCTCGGTAGGCTGTTCCAGTATTGCACTCCCCTGATGGTTAGAAACCTTCGTCTAATTTCAAGCCTGAATTTCCTGACATGGAGCCCCTCCCCTGTCATCACTGCTCAGACCCTCCCATGGCCCCTGTCACCCCTGACGCAGCGAATGTCTGACCATCCCCCACCTGGGGCCCAATCCACCCACCTGGTATCTGAACCCTTCCCAGCCAGGAATGAAACTCCCCCCAAACACTCTGGGGCAGGGGAGGATCCTCCCCATCTGGCAGGTGGGAACTGAGACGCAGAGGAAGGGCTGTGGGCCTGGTCACACAATCCTGGGTGTAGATCTGGGAAGTGGACTGGGTCCCAGCCTAGAGCCTTCCCCCAGGGGCACCTTCGCTTCTGCCCTTTACTCTCCCCTCCAGCTAGGGGGTCTGTGAGTGTGAAATGAACAGGGAGGGTGACAGGGTCCTGGCACACAGCCTGGATGGGAGCTCCCCTCGGCTTGGTCCCCAGGCTCAGAGACATCTTTGTCATCCCACTGTCCTTCTGTTATTGCTAGGAAGGGAGTCCCCCGATGAGGGGTCTCCAGGGCTCCAGTAAGTCATCCTCATTCCCGCCCACATGTACCACCCTGCCCTGCCCTGCCCTGCCCTCCCTTCCCTTCCCTTCCCTCCGGTCTCTTCGCTGTTGACTCTGGCTGGACTCTTGACTCCGGTCTCTGGCTATGACTTTGGCGTGACCCTTCTTGGCTCCGGATTTGGGTTCTGAACCCTGGCTCAGTATTCTCCTTGCCTTTCTCTAGCCTCGCTCCAGGCCCTCCACCCACCCGCTGCACAGCATTGCCTCCTCCTCCTCCTGATCTTCCCAGCCCCTCCGATTTCGACTACATGGCTTCGATCTTTGCGTGGATATGGACTTTGGCTCGTACGTCCGACCACCCAGCTTCGACCTCTGGCCTGGACATGGACACTGGCTCCGGTTCTGCCTGAACATACTCAATTCCCAGCAGCGGTAGAAAGGCCCCATCATTAATCAAACCCTAACCCCGCCCCATTATCCCTTAGTCCCTCCCACCTGTCACCGGAAGTCCCGCCCCATGGGGGTATTACTTCGTGGTCAAGGCGGCCACATAACCGGAAGCCAGGTGTGTCATGTGACCTCTCTAAGAACTCCTCCCGCCACCCTCTACCAATCAGGATGGGGTTTGTCCCAAAAGGACCACCCCAAGAGGAGATTTGACCAATCAGGGCGAGTTCTGGGGTGGGAGGATGACCTGTCCCGACGTGGGTCTTGTGACCCCTCTAAGAACTTTTCTTACTGCCCTTGACCAATTAGGATTGGTTTTGTCCTGACAGGACCACCCCAAGAGGAGATTCTGACCAATCAGGGCGAGTTCTGGGGCAGGGTGACCTGTCCGGGAGTGGGCCATATGACCCCACTAAGAACTCCTCCCAGGGCCCTCTGCCAATCAGAGTGCAGCACCTTCACCTCATAAGTCCCAGTGCTGGACGGATGAGGCCATCTCTTACCAAGGACACATGGTTTAGAAATCGTGGGACGGCTGCTGAGAGGAAATCTGGACTCCTTCACCACCCCCGTGAGAACTTCGGACTCTGTCTTCGCCCCGAGGGTCTTTGATCATCTGCGAAGAAAGCGCTACATCAGCGACAGTCCCGAGGAGGAGGAGGGAGCGACCGAGGGGAGCCCTTTGGCCCAGCCATTGACGGATACGCCGGAACCCGAACCCAAAACCCAACTGCTTGTGAGACACCCCGATGAGCATGGTGGCCTCTCTTTGTCCACCCCCTTAGAGGTGGAATGCGATTGCGGCTCGGGGGAGTCACCGGCGGACAAGGTGAACACAGGTAAAGGAATGATTAAGTCAGGGGTGAAAGTAACTTCCAGGACTTACCGGTACTGCCAGAGTCCTGGGGGTGCGTGGCCTCAACCGGAAGAGGCGGGGCCCCTCAAGATTTAAAGGTCCTGGGGTTGGGAGCCCCAGGGCCTTTAAATCAACCCGGGGCTCAGCGCCAAATTAAAGGGCCTGGGGCTCTGGCCGCTGTGGAGCCCCAAGCCCTTTAAATTCCCCCTGCAGCTTTGGCAGCCGGGTTCAGGCGTGGATTTAAAGGGCCCGGAGCTCCCACGGCTGCGCGGAGCCCAGAGCTCTTTAAATCCGCCCTCCCCTCCCCCCCCCGCAGCTCCGGCATCCGGGTTGGGGCCGGGAATTAAAGGGCTCAGAACTCCGGCGGCTGCAGGGAGCCCAGAGTCCTTTAAATCCCCCCTGCAGCTCTGGCGGCCGGGCTAGGGCCAGGATTTAAAGGGCTCGGGGGTCCCCTCAGCAGCAGGAGCTCCGGGCCCTTCAAATCCCGGCCTCAGCCCGGCAAGGCTCAGGCTCCCCGCAGCCGTGGGAGCTCCGGACCCTTTAAATCCACGCCCGAACCCAGCTGCTGGAGCTGCGGGGCTCCGCGGTGGCCAGAGCCCCGGGCCCTTTAATTTGCCCCTGAGCCTTGGGTTGATTTAAAGGCCCTGGGGCTCCCAGCCAGAGCCGATGCTCCAGGACTTTTAAATCTTGAGAGGCCCCACCTCTTCCAGTTGAGGCCACACCCCCTCAGGACTCCGGCAGTACCGGTAAATCCTGGAAGTTACTTTCACCCCTGCTCTCAGCCCTTTAAATCCCATCCCAGCCCGGCTCCTGGAGCTGCGGGGGGAAATTTAAAGGGCTCTGGGCTCCCCGCAGGTTTAGCCTGTTAGTATTCGGGTAAGTCGGTTCTTTGAAGAACAGAGTCGTTTCAGCATCTAGTAAGCAAGTTGCGGTCGGTCGTTAGGCCCCCTGAGGATACAGAGGTCACCAGTGTTCTAAGTGAAGCATCAGATTTTTCCCAGCTCTTGTTAGAATGCCGTTCTTTTAGGCCCCCCACCCCTCTCCGGGGACACAGCGTCCATCAGTTTTCTGAATGAAGCAGAGTCTTCCCAAATACTGGAATATAGGAGAGCGGTGACGAGCTTATGGTTTTGGGAGAATGGTTTGTCAGTCCTTGGTGTTTTATTCACAACCCCTAGAACGCATGCTCTGGGTTTGTGAATGTGTGTGGTTCTGCGCAGTTCAGAGCCCCTCGAGCGCATGCTCTGGGTTTGTGAATGTGTGTGGTTCTGCGCAGTTCAGAGCCCCTCGAGCGCATGCTCCGGGTTTGTGAATGTGTGTGGTTCTGCGCAGTTCAGAGCCCCTCGAGCGCATGCTCCGGGTTTGTGAATGTGTGTGGTTCTGCGCACGTTCAGAGCCCCTCGAGCGCATGCTCCGGGTTTGTGAATGTGTGTGGTTCTGTGCATGTTCAGAGCCCCTCGAGCGCATGCTCCGGGTTTGTGAATGTGTGTGGTTCTGCGCAGGTTCAGAGCCCCTCGAGCGCATGCTCTGGGTTTGTGAATGTGTGTGGTTCTGATCAAGTTCAGAGCCCCTCGAGCGCATGCCCGGGTTTGTGAATGTGTGTGGTTCTGCTCACGTTCAGAGCCCCTCGAGCGCATGCTCCGGGTTTGTGAATGTGTGTGGTTCTGTGCTCGTTCAGAGCCCCTCAAGCGCATGCTCCGGGTTTGTGAATGTGTGTGGTTCTGCGCAGTTCAGAGCCCCTCGAGCGCATGCTCCGAGTTTGTGAATGTGTGTGGTTCTGCGCAGTTCAGAGCCCCTCGAGCGCATGCTCCGGGTTTGTAAATGTGTGTGGTTCTGCGCACGTTCAGAGCCCCTCGAGCGCATGCTCCGGGTTTGTGAATGTGTGTGGTTCTGTGCATGTTCAGAGCCCCTCGAGCGCATGCTCCGGGTTTGTGAATGTGTGTGGTTCTGCGCATGTTCAGAGCCCCTCGAGCGCATGCTCTGGGTTTGTGAATGTGTGTGGTTCTGCTCACGTTCAGAGCCCCTCGAGCGCATGCTCCGGGTTTGTGAATGTGTGTGGTTCTGCTCACGTTCAGAGCCCCTCGAGCGCATGCTCCGGGTTTGTGAATGTGTGTGGTTCTGTGCTCGTTCAGAGCCCCTCGAGCGCATGCTCCGGGTTTGTGAATGTGTGTGGTTCTGCGCACGTTCAGAGCCCCTCGAGCGCATGCTCCGGGTTTGTAAATGTGTGTGGTTCTGCGCTCGTTCAGAGCCCCTCGAGCGCATGCTCCGGGTTTGTAAATGTGTGTGGTTCTGCGCATGTTCAGAGCCCCTCGAGCGCATGCTCCGGGTTTGTGAATGTGTGTGGTTCTGTGCATGTTCAGAGCCCCTCGAGCGCATGCTCCGGGTTTGTGAATGTGTGTGGTTCTGCGCATGTTCAGAGCCCCTCGAGCGCATGCTCCGGCTTTGTGAATGTGGGCGTTTTCTCAGGGTTTGGTGTGGCAGTGCCTGCTGAGGAACTGGAGTTGTGGTTGTGTGGTTGTTTTTTACCAGAGTCTTGTTTTGCCCTTGGGTTTGCCGGATATGAGGTTTGGACTGCCCGGATGCTTCATCTGCACTCTTGTGCTGTTTTGCGTTGTTAAAAGTCTCAAAGCAGATTCCTGGTTTTTTGGTGGTTCTGGAGGAGGTGTCCTTGTAGCGCTGACTAGGCATTGTCAGAAAAGTTGCCCGTGCCTATGGGGGGTGGGGGGAACCATTTTACAAAACTGAACTTTACCATCTTTCTCACCCACACCCATGTATTCACTTCAAATACAAAACCTCCTAGAACAACCCAACCAATAAGCAAAATATATTTACTGGGCTTCATCCATCCATCAGTCACTGATGCTGGTGAATTTTCCCTTTCAGTTGTTTCTTTCCCTTTTCTTCTCAGCTTGTTTTCCCTCTGCTCTAAGGATCTCTCATGTTTTCACCGTACTGTGGAGCAAACAGCATTATTATAAAACACATGAAACCGTCTTGTAAACTTAAAAACTAAATATTCATTAGGGTGTTTTTCTGTTTAAAAAGTCACAGCTTTAAAACAAATCATCCATTTCAGGCTGTACGACAAACACAGGTTTTGAGTTTATTTCTGCCACTTAAAAAACAAAACAAACAACAACAAAAAACTCAAAAACATTTTTTTAAAATACATCTCATTTTGCAGAATAAAAACCAAACTGCTTTTAAAATCCATTTTAAACCACATTTTGCACAGGAAAAAAACCTGATTGGTTTGAAACAAAGCAAATACATTTAAAAAACCCTACACCTATGCCTTGCCCAGACCTCTCTCACACACAGATCAGCAGCTTTACAAACACACCAAACCAACTCTGCAGCCATATACTTTTCAATCAGGATGGGTTTCATCCCAGAAGGACCACCCTGAGAGGAGATTTGACCAAAGTGAAGTCTACTTTAGATCAACTGTGCTAGAGAATCACTGGTTGAAGTGACTGAAAGCTCTGAACTGGGGCTGGCCAAAATCCTCCTCCTCAGATGGGAACATCCCAAAAGTCTGCAGAAGCTCAGCCTCTGAGGTGAACATTGTGGCCCAAACCTCTCTCTGCTCTGTACCTCACAGGAGGAAAACTGTGCCACCGAAGTCTCCCAGCACCTGGGCAGCGAAGTGCCACTTAACCCCGCTGTGATGCACAGACCTTGCCCTGGCTGTCTGCACAGGGCTGAATTTCACCCCTTCCGAGTGTAAGGAAATAATTGGCTGAAGGCCTTTTTCTTTTTGGACGTCTGTCTAGTGGGAAAGAACCATGGGGATTTGTAACCTGTTTCGCTCCCATGCCTGGTGCTTCAATGATGCAGAGATGTGCTGATGCATTGGTTGATTTCCCCACCTTTTAATCTACTCTCTTCTTCTCTTTTAACAGGTATTCTAAGGGCCCCCCGTGCATCATATGGGCATTCTTGGGGGTGCAGATGGCATCAGACCTGCACCTGAATAAATAATAGGGAATGAAATATGCAGACACTAAAGTTCTGCAGCCAAATTCTCAGAAACCTTCCTCTTCAATGTAGGATCAGGATTTTGGTTTGAATTGATTTTTTTTTTAAAAAGTGCTAAGCAGATGCTACACTGTAAGAAGAGGAAACAGAAGCAAAAACTGAAAGATTGTTACTAAAACCAATGAACAGTTGCAGAGAGTGGAGACCCGGCAAAGCAAACAAATGAATACTGTGAGTAAATAACCTGAAAGCAAATGGGGAAGAAACCCTCCTCTGGGTAATTGTGGCTCTTGGGACAAAAATCGGGTTCCTGGTATGTAGCCTGGCTGAGATCATGCCTTTTCCCTGGGATTCAACTGTCATTCTCTGTGTGGTGTCCTTATTTTATTCCTAGGAAAAGGATCCCCAAAGGAGGTGTAAGGATCCGGGACTCTAATGTCTGCCAGAAGATTCAGCCACCTTCACAGGTAGAAGTCACTGGCTTTCCTACAATGCCACTAGTGCTCTTTCTGCTCTCCAGGTCTGCTCCCTCCAGCAGGACAGAGACACCCCTTAACTCCCCAAGTCCTGATTTCCTGCCATTCAAGGGGCTGGGGGTTTGCATTGCTCCCACCCCAACCATCAGAGACTTTTCCTATGGGAATCTCCCCAGAGCAGGGGAGAAATCTGTTCTTCCATTAGAACCAGTCTGCTCAGTAAATCCACCCACACTGACCTCATCTCAGCTGCTTTATTTATCCGAGATTAGTGGTATCTTTGGAAAACCCTTAGCGTGTCGGGGTGTGAGGTGGAGCAGGGGATGCAGGAGCACCAGACCTGAAGAACACCACCCTGTCTTTCTCTGGTCAGGTTAGAGCTCGCCCTCCATTGCGGAGGTGTAGACCAGATGGGAGCTGCTGGATTGACCTTGATGTGCCATGTCCTTGTGTGGATGAAGGACCTCCATCTCAGGGATGGCCAGCAGCAGATGTAACACGTGTGTCCAGGAATGGGATTAAATAAGCTACATTGAGAGGTAAGTAAAATCGTGGCCATGTGTAGACATCACAGGAATTGGTGGGGATTGACCCAGGGTCCTTCAGCACAAGCCCGTCTCACTCACTGTCAACAAATCCAGCTCCACTCACTAGACCACACCCCATTGCAGAGCCCCAGATCCCAGGAGCCCTGATTCTCAGACCCAGGCCTCACATCACAAGGCCAAACCTCCTCCCATTATGGGCGCTGTAGAAGGGACCATTGGCAAAAAACCCTCTACATTCCCCCTGTCAGAGACTGTGGCCACGGGTGACAAGTGAATGAGCTGAGATCTCCCCTGTGGGAATGCGAGGGGCTGCACATTTGGGGTTTCACAGGGACGGCGTCTGGCAGCCATTGACAAAGTGTTCCTGGGAGGAGATTTTCCGTCTCTAACAAAGGGTTTCTGTTCCCCCAGATCTCAGCCGCTCAGCAGAATGCGGGAGAGCCGAGTGCTGATGGGCTAGAGGGGTCCCAGGAGTCGCTGTGCAGCAGGGGCAGGGTCTGGGTCTGCAGTCCCCATGGGCCAAACCCTGCGCTCCAGACAACCCAGGCTGTTTCCCTGGATTGCAAAGGGGTCTTTAACTTGGGGAATCGGTTGCTAGTGCCTGTGTCCACAGCTGGGATGTTTTCATGAGGCTACTCAATGGTCCACGAGAGAGAGGAGGAGCCTCTTATGTACCTCCCGAGCACCTCTAGGAGCCTGGACTGATTAACACCAGCTTGTCAGGGAGCTTCCTGGTAGGAGCCAGTTAGGCCCTTAAGAGGCTGATATCTTCCCTCACTCAGGCCCTGCTACCAGCCTGCTTATTTGTCCCCTTCAATTGAGTGTTGAGAGCCACTCTAGCTGGCACAGAACAGCAATCATGAGTGAAAGAAGAAAACTCTCCTCTGCGGCAGCATTTAGAAAAGGAAAGAAAGCAAAGGAAGCTTTTCTATCTAAGCAGGAAGGAGCTCTCCTGAGGTACAGAGACGCAAATGTTCACGGGGAGCCTTCCGGCCCCAATGAGGATGTGAGTGGTGAGGAGATGCCTGATCTTCCAGTTAGTCAGAGTGCAGGTGACCTGGCAACTACTGCAGCATCCATATCTCCATCTCAAATGGATGTAACCATGCACATTCCTGAAGAAAAGTGTAGATCAGAGAAGAGTGTGGTGGAGGCACAAGAAACAGCTGCTGCTGAGTTTAGTTCCTTAAATCTAGATGATCCAGGACTGTGGACCCACTTGAGCAGTAGCCTGAGGGACTTCCTTGTACTGCATGGGCCACAGCAAGTGAAAAACTTCATGTTCCCCAAAGACAATGAAAATAGAAGTTTCCGTCCAACACATTCCTGGTGTGAAATCCCCAATGGTGACAAAGTGGAGAGGCCATGGCTTAGGTACTCAAAACCCCAGAATGCTGCATACTGTTTTTGTTGCAAACTCCTCCAGTCTAATGTTCCAGCCACATTGCGTTCTACAGGAACAAAGGAGTGGACAAATCTGGCTAGAAATGTGGCATGCCACGGGAAGGCAGCAAATCACCAGAGAGCAATCCATAGGTGGAAAGAGCTTGAGATGCGCCTACGGTTAAAGTCCACCACAGATGATCAGCATCAAGAGAAGATTGCATCAGAGTTCTGAAAAGGCTCATTGCCATTGTGAGAGTGCTTGCTACCCAAAACCTAGCACTGCGTGGCACTTCATCACCAAACAATGGAAACTTCTGCATAGAACATCCTCACCACACAAGTTCCCCAACCCACCACCCTTTCTTTAATCATAATAAGAATTCATAATAAATAAATGAGTATTCATCAAAAGAAAGAAAGAACGTCCTAGTTCTTACATCTCCTGCTTTCTTTGTATATGTCAGTCTTCTTTAGATCATAGGGGCTTTGTACCAGAGAGTGTCCTTACTTTCTCTGTCTTGTAAAGCGCACACTATTGACACTGACCAGATAAACAATGGAGACATCACACACTCACAAAAATAACCAAACCTTTTGTCATAAAGACTGTTCTCCTCAGTAAAGCAAGCTATAAACATTAGGAAATGCACAGAGGACTAAAAGGCTGCAAAGTGAAGCGCTCTCAAGTTAGGAAATACCAGAATGAGCATTGCCTGTGCAATGTTAACTCTGCAAGAAATGAGGCAGGGACCCTACAGGCAACAGACTCCTTCAATACACAGCCCCAGAGCAGAAAACCCTGTGCAGTGAATAAGGCAGGGGTCCCGTGGGAAAAAAATACTATGGGTACTGTACTCTGTGAGACTGGAAGTTATACAGATATTTTTTGTCTGTTAGAAAGGCGGGGGAAGGGGAATGAATGGCAATAATTACCCTTCAGAATGTCACGAGCCAGACGATATACAACAATTAGCTTACTCAACATGCAAATCTGGACCAAAGTCTGGTATACGAGATGCCCGTGAACTGACCCCAAGCTAGGACTCGGCCAGCGCCCAGCACCAGCCACTCAGGGCACTGTCCCAGAAAAAGCCTGAGGGAAAAGATATGCAGTGTTTGTTGTAGCCGTGTGGGTCCCAGCATATTAGAGAAAAGGTGGGTGAGGGAATATCCTTCATTGGACCAACTTCTGTTGGGCAGAGAGACAAGCTTTCGAGTTACACAGAGCTCTTCTTCAGGTCTGGGAAATACAGTGTCATATAGTGTCATAGCTAAATAGAAGCTGGAACAGATTGCTTAGTATAGTTAGCACATATTGCAAGGGTCCCTTCAAGGTGAAATGGCCAGTTAACAGCCCTCCAGTCACAGGGAGGATAGGAGTGAGGGGAAAAAAACCTGGGGGTGGGGGTTGGTGGGTTTCAGATTGTTGTAATAAGCCATAAATCCAGTGTCTCTGTTCAGTCCATGATTTTTAGTGTCTAGCAGAGTTATACATTTAAACTCCCAGGCTTGTCTTTTGAAGCTGTTGTGCAGGTATCCTTTGAGGATGAGAACTGATAGGTCAGATATAGAGTGAGCACTTTGTGAAAAGTGTTCACCCACGGGTGATACAGCTTCAGCAGTGGAATCTTTCAGACAACCATAAGTGTCTGGGAAAGGCACTCTGTGTAGTGTAGGGAAAGGCACGCTGCAGCCATTCACTGAGTACTCATGGGGAATTCTGCACCAAAAAATTAAATTCTGCATATTTTATTTGTTAAAATAACACAATAATAATAATAATAACAACTGGAGATATACCAATCTCCTAGAACTGGAAGGGACCTTCAAAGGTCATCAAGTCCAGCCCCCTGCCTTCACTAGCAGGACCAATTTTTGCCCCAGATCCCTAAGTGGCCTCCTCAAGGATTGAACTCACAACCCTGGGTTTAGCAGGCCAATGCTCAAACCACTGAGCTATCCCTCCCCCCAATATAATCACATGTGGTGGGGCTCCCGCTGTCAGCCCCGGGTGGCTGGGGCTTGGGCTGTCCCAGCTGCATGTAATTATATTGAAGCAGCAAAGAGCCCTGTGGCACCTTATAGACTAACAGACGTTTTGCAGCATGAGCTTTCGTGGGTGAATAACCACATCTTAAGATGCAAGAAGTGGGTATTCACCCACGAAAGCTCATGCTGCAAAACGTCTGTTAGTCTATAAGGTGCCACAGGATTCTTTGCTGCTTCTACAGAACCAGACTAACACGGCTACCCCTCTGATACTTGTAATTATATTGTTATTTTAGTGGAAATCACAAATTTTTGTGAAAAAAAATAAAATTCTATGTGGAATATTAATTCTGTGCAAATTCTGCATTGTGCAGTGGTGCGGAATTCCAGTAGGAATTCCAGTAACTGAAGAAACCCCTGGTGGGTGGAGGTGCTTTCATGAACCTTTGGATTCTGGTTCTTGAGAAACCAGCCAGCTCTGCAACTGACTGGACTTTGGGGGGAAATCTACTTTATTAGATAGGAAATGTAACTATTGATAAGTGTAGACCCAAGTTTGTATTTTAGGATTTTTTTTTTATTGTGTGCTCAGGGCATTAGTTAGTCTCAGGAAATTGGATGGAGCCCAGAGAGCTGGGTAGGACCCACAGTACTGGATGAACCTAGAGGATTGACTGTGCCCTGGGGGTTGGGTGGGACTGGTGTATTTGGTATACCCTGGGCATTAGATGTGGCCATAACATTAGGCAGGCCCAGGGTAGAGTATTGGATGGGCCCAGATCACTGGGTTTGATCCAGAGCATTAGATAGACACCGCTTGGGGCCTGGGCCATTGGCTGGGGCACAAGAGATTGAGTATGCCCAGGATATTATAAACAACTGGAATCAACAAGTAAATGTTACTTTCACTAAGCAAAACAACCCCCCCAAAACAAAAACACCCTCCTCTCCTGAGACCCAATTCTGGCACCAGATGAAGGCAGGCACAAAACTGGGTCCTTCCCTTAATACTCAGATGGCAGCACTAATGTGGGCTCATGTTCCAGCCCCTCCATACCCCTTCCTGACCATTATTACCCAGAGTGCAGGAGTGTGTGTGCAGGGATCCCATTTCTGGATCAGTGTCTAGTGATGGAACATAGAGTCCATGCCCCCCCCCCCAGCGAAATTCTAGAGTCCCTTGTATGTACTGTGAATGGGTTTATGGTGCCCTCTGATCCCAAAGCAGCCTGTGGTTTTTCTAATGGGTGCAGACCATGGGGTTTCCTTGTAATGAGAAGTAACTGGGAGTGAATAAACCTAGGTGAAAATTATTTAGGGCTGTAACAGCCTGTCCTGCAGAGGGGCCCTCCAGGGTATGTGTATTGGGGGTGCAGCTGGAGTGAGATGGGAGAAATTCCAAGCTTTGTAGCTTTGCAGCATCCCCTTGCAAGTGGGCCTCTATAGCTGATGTTAGCATAGGGGCAGGAGAAAACCCTTGGGGGATCATTTTGTGCCACCATGCCGATGCGTGAGACCATAGGATCCAGGTAGCAGTGGTCCTACTTGTTTTGCTGGAAATGTTTCCAAGCAGTGGAGGGGGGAAAAAGGCCAGCCAACCCGAAAGGAGCAAACAAACAAACAAGCAAAATAGCCCAGCAGGATGGTGTCCCCAGAAATTGATACCCAGGGCAACTGCCCTGCCCACCTGGCCCTTGACCTGGCTCTGGATCCAGAAGCTCATTTCTTATCCTGGTCTCTATGGGGAATTCATCCCCATCACAGATCTTAAGGTTTATTAGGACTTGTGCTGTCCCAGCGGGACAGTCTGACTTTCACCCAGTGACGCTATATGAAACCACTATGTGCATTTTAGTGTTTACTACTGCACTTTGCTTCCAGCTATTAACATCACCACAAGGGGGCGAAGTGCCACCATACCAGTAAAACACAGGAACAAAGTATTTTAACATACTTTCACACATTTAACTTTCCCAAGGAACTAACATTCAGTTCTAGCCTTTGTTCTTGTCTCAGGAAGATGATGTCATGTTCTTAGGGGCAACTTGGCAACCAGTGGAGGGGTTGGGGTGGGTCACTGAGAACATTTCCTGGCATTAATAGAACAATTTTCCAGACCTTGATGTAGCTGGAGAGTCCACATCTGGCTCTGTGGAGGTGAGAATCAGCTCCAGATGTTCCCATGGTGAGAGGCACAGGCACAGAGGCTGCTGGGGTGGAACGTGACATGATTCTCCAAATGCTGAGGAAGGCTGTAATGGTTAGTGTCCTGCTGCATGCCACACCTGGTGGGGTCCCCCCACAATGAGGGGAAAAGCATAGTCAGTGCAGCCAGCAATTCTCATAAGAATGGGGCACTGACCTACTCCTTCTTGGACAGGGGCAGCATCCCCAGAGCTGTGCTCACTTCACGTTGGGAACTGGCTTCTGTTGATGTGAACTCAGTGGAGCCATAAGGGTGCCCAGGCCTATAGCTGTTACCCACACAGGCCAGCCTGACAAGGGTAATGGAAACTTGTTTGAAAACCCTGGGCTAGTTCTGCTCTCAGGGTCTCGACCCGTCGCTGAGCATGGGGCTGTGGTTAATGCAGGCCCGGACAATGCCAGCCTGCCGTGAGTAGCCCTCATCCCACCCCAGGGGCCTGGCTGACATTGAAGGGGAACCTGAGAGTAGACTTTGGCCCTGTTACTTAACTTGGAGCAAACCAGCTGTAACATGGGACTTTGCTGCCCTGCCTGCATGGCATGGGCAGTGGGTATCCTAGGCTGGAGGTGGCTGTGCCCCCCCAAAGAGCCAGGCATGGCCCCGCCCATGGTCTGCCCCAGCCCCCCTCCTGCATCCCACTCTGTGGCTCCTCCAGCTTGGGCTGGGGGCCTGCCGCCCTCCCTCCAGGGCTGGGCCCGTGCTGCCTGCTCTCCCAGCGCTCCGGGGCTGGGAAGGCTGGGGCCATGCTGCCCTCCCTCCCTCCCCGTGCTCAGGGGCAGGGGGGCACTGGCCTGGGTCCGGGGGAGCTCTGTGCTCTGGCGGGGGGCCTGGAAGGGGCGGGGCCTCAGGCAGAAGGTGTGGCTGGGGGCAAGCCTCCCCCAACCAGCAGTTCATGCGCCGCCCATGCCACTCGGCACAGGCCTTTGCCTTACAGCCGGCTAGATCCATTCGTTCCGGGTGTAATGGTCACAGAGGAAACACATTCTACAAGCAGATAACAAGATCAGCTAACATACAGGAGCGAGTATTAATGGGGATTTTACCTTCCCTGATATCTGTTGGAAGATTATTGCAGCAAAACATGATACATCCTGCAAATTCTTAGCATGTACAGGGAACAGCTTTCTGATTCAGAAAGTTGAGGAAACAACTAGAAGATCATCCATTTTGGATCTGGTTTTGACCAACAGGGATGAATTAGTTGTGAACGTGAAGGTGGTTGGAAACTTGGGAGGAAGTGATCATGATCTGATAGAATTCAAGATCCTAAGCAAAGGAGGACATGAGAACAGCAAAAGGACACTGGACTTCAGAAAGGTATATTTCAATTGACTCAGAGAAATAGAGAAAGACCAATTAGGAAGAAAAGGAGCCGAAGGAGTCTGGCAGTTCCTAAAAGATGTAATACTAGAGGCTCAACATCAAGCTATTTCAGCGCAGAGAAAAGGTAAGACAAGCTAGAGGAGGCCAACATGGCTGCACAAGGAGCTTTTTAACAATCTAAAAACCAAAATGGATACATACAGGAAATGGAAGGAGGGGCATTTCACCCAGGAAGTATACATGGGAATAGTACAAGCGTGTAGGGACAAAAATCAGAAAAGCCCAGGCAAAGAATGAGTTACAGCTGGCAAGGAATGTTAGAGACAACAAGAAATACGTCAGCCAAAAAAGAAAGATCTGGTATGGTGTGGATCTGCTGCTCAATGGAGACGATGAGCTGATAACGGAAGATGATAGGAAGGCAAAGCTGCTCAATGCCAACTTTGCATCAATCTTCTCACAAAAAATAACACGTGACTGGATGACTACTGAAGTTACCATAGACAAAGGGGAAGGGAGGAATATCGGGATAAGGAAAGAACACATCAGAGATCTTCTGACCAACTTGAATGAATTCAAATCAGTGGGACCGGATGCTATTCACCTAAGGGTACTGAAGGATTTAGCTGAAGAAATCTCGGCGCCACAGGCAACAATATTTACAAACTCATGGATGCCAGGAGAGGTCCCAGGATTGCTAGGCAGAGACGGGCTCCACCTCATGAAGAGAGGGAAGAGCATCTTTGCAAGCAGGCTGGCTAACCTAGTGAGGAGGGCTTTAAACTAGGTTCATCGGGGGAAGGAGACCAAAGCCCTGAGGTAAGTGGGGAAGTGGGATATTGGGAGAAAGCACAAGTAGGTGAGTGCAAGAGGGGAGGGCTCCAGCCCCATACTGGGACACCAGGTCAATCAGTGAGTTATCTTACATGCCTATACACAAATGCAAGAAGCCTGGGGAACAAGCAGGGAGAACTAGAAGTCCTGGCACAGTCAAGGAATTATGATGTAATTGGAATAACAGAGACTTGGTGGGATAACTCACATGATTGGAGTACTGTCATGGATGGATATAAACTGTTCAGGAAGGATAGGCAGGGCAGAAAAGGTGGGGGAGTTGCATTGTATGTAAGAGAGCAGTATGACTGCTCAGAGCTCCAGTATGAAACTGCAGAAAAACCTGAGAGTCTCTGGATTAAATTTAGAAGTATGAACAACAAGGGTGATGTTGTGGTGGGAGTCTGCTACAGACCACCAGACCAGGGGGATGAGGTGGACGAGGCTTTCTTCCAGCAACTAACAGAAGTTGCTAGATCACAGGCCCTGGTTCTCATGGGTGACTTTAATCACCCCGATATCTGCTGGGAGAGCAATACAGCAGTGCACAGACAATCCAGGAAGTTTCTGGAAAGTGTAGGGGACAATTTCCTGGTGCAAGTGCTGGAGAAACCAACTAGGGGAAAAGCTCTTCTTGACCTGCTGCTCACAAACAAGGAAGAAATAGTAGAGGAAGCAATAGTGGATGGGAACCTGGGAGGCAGTGACCATGAGATGGTTGAGTTCAGGATCCTGATACAAGGAAGAAAGGAGAGCAGTAGAACAGAGACCCTGGACTTCAGAAAAGCAGACTTCGACTCCCTCGGGGAACTGATGGGCAAGGTCCCCTGGGAGAATAACATGACGGGGAAAGGAGTCGAGGAAAGCTGGCTGTATTTTAAAGAATCCTTATTGAGGTTGCAGGAACAAACCATCCCAATGTGTAGGAAGAAAAGTATATATGGCAGGCGACCAGCTTGGCTTAACAGTGAAATCCTTGCTCGTCTTAAACATAAAAAAACAGCTTACAAGAAGTGGAAGATTGGACAAATAACCAGGGAGGAGTATAAAATATTGCTCAGGCATGCAGGAGTGAAATCAGGAAGGCCAAATCACACTTGGAGTTGCAGCTAGCCGGAGATGTTAGGAGTAACAAGAAGGATTTCTTTAGGTATGTTAGCAACAGGAAGAAAGTCAAGGAAAGTGTGGGCCCCTTGTTGTATAAGTAGGGGCATTTCCAGCAGATTGAGGGATGTGATCATTCCCCTCTACTCAGCACTGGTTAGGCCTCATCTGGAGTACTGTGTCCAGTTTTGGGCCCCACACTACAAGAAGGATGTGGATAAATTGGAGAGAGTCCAGCGGAGGGCCACAAAAATGATTAGGGGGCTGGAGCACATGACTTACGAGGAGAGGCTGAGGGAACTGAGATTGTTTAGCCTGCAGAAGAGAAGAATGAGGGGGGATTTGATAGCTGCTTTCAACTACCTGAAAGGGGGTTCCAAAGAGGATGGATCTAGACTGTTCTCAGTGGTAGAAGATGACAGAACAAGGAGTAATGGTCTAAAGCTGCAGAGGGGGAGGTTTAGGTTGGACATTAGGAAAAACTTTTTCACTAGTAGGGTGGTGAAGCACTGGAATCGGTTACCTAGGGAGGTGGTGGAATCTCCTTCCTTAGAGGTTTTTAAGGTCAGGCTTGACAAAGCCCTGGCTGGGATGATTTAGTTGGGTTTGGTCCTGCTTTGAGCAGGGGGTTGGACTAGATACCTCCTGAGGTCCCTTCCAACCCTGAGATTCTATGATTCTATGATGCAGTAACAGCAACACAACCATGTTTTTGTACAATGAATAAATAGCATGTGCCTCCTTCCTACATAAAAAGGTGGGCTTTAGTGCTGCTGAGAAATGAGCCTGAGAGCAGTCTCTGGAGCTGGTAGCCTCTGGTCCCTCCTTTGTGTGCCCTAGAAGGAAGGTGGAGAGCCAGGGGCACAGATAGGATCTCAGCAGTGGGATGTGGGCTATGATGAGACCTGGCAGCAACTGGAGTGATCAGAGAGGAACCTATGGACAAGTCCCGGAGGAAGGTGAAAGTTCAGGATTGCCCCAGGATTTCCAGCCTTGGGAGCAAAAGCAGCACTCTAATGCTTATGTGCCAGGCCCTGAACATGGCTGCAAAGCTGAATCATAGACCCACAGAATTAGAAGGGGCCACAAGGGTCACCTAGTCTGACACTCTGCCAAGATGCAGAATTTGTTGTGTCTAAACCATACAAGACAGATGGCTCCAGCCTCCTTTTGAAAACCTCAGTGAAGAAGATTCCACACTCTCCCTACGCAGTCTGTTCCCTTGTCCTACTGTTCTTACAGTTAAACAGTTTTTCCTGAGATTTAATCTAAGGGTTTGGCTACACTTGCAGCTGTACAGCGCTGGGAGTTAAACCTGTCTTCGTACAGCTGAGTAGGGAAAGCGCTGCAGTCTGTCCACACTGACAGCTGCCAGTGCCCTGTCGTGACCACATTTGCAGCATCTGCAGCGGCATTGGGAGCAGTGCATTATGGGCAGCTATCCCAGCATTCAAGTGGCTGAAACGTGCTTTTCAAAAGACGGGGATGGGGGTGGAGTGTGACGGGGAGCGTGGGGGAGAGAGAGAGAGAGAGTAGCTGTCAGCAGCTGCCTTGCAAGTTCCGACCCCCTCCCCGACCCCTCTCTCACTCACTGAAAGCAAACAGCAGCTGATAAGCAGCCTCCCCGAAACGGACCCCTGCTCCCTCCCTCCTGCGCACCGTGCTGCTTCTCTCCTCAAGCCCCCTCCCTCCCCCTCTCTTCAAGCAAACACTAGCTGTGGGCGTTCCAAAGGGAGCCCCCTGCCTGCCTCTGCTCATTCACAGCAAACAGTAGCTGTGTTTGTTTTTTTGATAAGCAGCTTCAGAAGCCCGGAGTTCACAACAAAATAGAGGCATCACAACAAAACAAAGAGAGTAATTTTTACTTAAAAGGATTATGGGAAGCTTCTGGAGGTCAGTTACAGCATACTAAGATTATTCCCTGTTTACACTGACACCCCAGCGCTGCAGCAGCAGCGCTATACTCTTCATTCCTCTTGTGGAGGTGGAGTACAAGCAGCGCTGTAGCCAGGGAGATACAGCGCTGTATGTGCCTTGCCAGTGTGGACGGGGAGTGAGTTATAGCGCTATAAAGCCACTAACAGTGCTGTAACTCTCAAGTGTAGGTAAGGCCTAAATCTGCTGGGCTGTAGTTTGAACCCATTGCCTCTTGTCCTACCCTCTGTGGCAAGAGAGAACAACTTTTTCCCATCTTTTTTGTGGCAGCCGTTCAAGTATCTGAAGATACTATCATGATTCCCCTTAATCTCCCCTTTTCCAAACTAAACATACCCAGTTCCTTCAGCCTTTGCTCATATGGCTGCATTCCATCCCTTTGATCATCTTTGTCACTCGCCTCTGGATCCTTTGTAATGACTCCACATCCTTTCTATATACTGGAGATGAAAACTGGACACATACTCCAACTGAAGTCTAACCAGTGCTGAGTAGAGCGGTACTATCACCTCCCATGACTTGCATGCTCTTCCTCTGTTCATGCAACCTAAAATTGCATTTCCTTTTCTTGCAGCAGCATCACACTGCTGACTCATGTCGAGGCTGTGATCCACCACAACTCCCAGATCCTTCGCAGCAGCGCTGCTGCCAAGCCAGTTATCCCACACTTTGTATTGGTGTATTTGTTTTTTCTTCCCTAAGGGTAGGACCTCACATTTGTCTTTGTTGAGTTTCATTTTGTTGTCTATAGCCTAGTTCACCAATTTATCAAGATTGCTCTGAATCTTAGATCTCTCCTCCAAAGTGTTGGCAGCTCTCGTGCCCCCAGCTTTGTGTCATCTGCAAACTTGATCAGGATGCTTTCTGTTCCTACAGCCAGGTCTTTAATAAAGATGTTAAACAACATCGGACCCAGAACAGATCCCTGTAGAACCGCACTTGAGACCTTCCTCCAATCTGACTGTAACTTTAGCGTCCTCATGGCCAAGATGGAGTCTGCTCTGCAGGCAGCTCTGGCCAAGAGAAGGCGCGCGCAGAAATGCAGCAGGAGAAATCCCTTCCACCCCAGGGGCACCTGTCAGGGACACCCAGAGGATTCAGGGGGCCTGGGGTCTTCAGCGGCGGGACCTTGCACTTTGGCGGTGGGTCCTGGGGCGGAAGGACTCCCCGCCGCCGAATTGCCACCGAAGACTCACCCCAGGACCCACCGCCGAAGTGCTGGAAGGACTCCCTGCCACGGGTCTTTGAGGCACTTCAGCGGCGGGTCCCGGGGTGGAAGGACCCCCGCCGCCGGATTGCTGCCAAAGACCCGGAGGGGAAGAAGCTCCGGGGGCCCAGGCCTTGCGAGAGTTTTCTGGGGCCCCCGGAGCGAGTGAAGGACCCTGCTCCAGGGGCCCCGACAAACTCTCGTGGGGGCCCCTGTGGGCAGCCCTGGTGCCTGTTCCAAACCCCCCAGAGTGAACACCCCCCCCCCCACAGGAAAAGTACAATGGCTATAACAAAGGGAGATATTTATTTACAGAGGGATGAGAAGAGAAATACAACGGGGGAATATAGGGGGAGCAGTAAAACAGGGCTGCATCCAAGCCCAGGCCCCACGGGCCCAGCGGTAGCACAGTCTGGAGGGGCAGGCACTGAGGAGTGTGTCTGCACACAGAGTTCAGGAGGCCTGAGCAAAGTTCCAGGCCAGTGGTGAGTCTTGGGGGCTCCAGGTCATCTTCAGCGCCAGTGAACTCTCCCCAGCAAACCCCTCGGGTGCCCTCTCCTGCCGCTCTCTGCAAAGCCCCCGAGAGCGACCTCCCTCCTTGCTCCCAGTGCAGTCACCAGCCCCAGTGCTCCCAGCCCCACGCAGCCCTGGGCAGGCGTGATCCTGGGTCCAGCTCCGGCCTGTCCTGCTCGGGCGATTCCCCCCCTGGCACCGGGCTGCTCCTGGCTCCTGTCCTGGGCTGACCCCGATCGGCCGCCCTGCCCTTCCCAGGCCTCAGGCAGGTTCTCTCTGCTTCCTTTGCCAGGGCCTGCCGGCTGCTCCCCCTCTCCCCTGGAACTCCAGCCCCACCCCCGGGAGTTTCCCTCCTTTTTTCTCACTCTCCCCCTCCCCCCTGGGAAAAAGATTTAAAGGGGCCATGCTCTCTAAACCCCAGAGGGGTTACATGACATTGTTCCAGTAATAGTTACTCTTTCTTTGTGGTTATTTAACCAATTATGTATCCACCTAATGCCAAGCTCACATTTCTCCAGCTTACTTATCAGAATATCATGTGGGACTTTTTCAAAAGTCCACTGAATTTCCCCTATCCACCAAACTAGTTACCCTGTCAGAGAAGAAAATCAAGCTGGTTTGGTATTATTTGTTCTTAGTAAATCCATGCTGGCTGCTAGTTATTACCTCTTCATCCTCCAGGTATTCGCAAATTGAATGTTTTATATATTGCTCTAGTAGCTTCCCAGATATCAAGGTCAGGCCAACTGGTCTATAGTTCAGCCTCTTTTTCCCCTTTTTAAAAATGGGCACGATGTTAGCCCTTCTCCAGTCTTAGAATCATAGAATCTCAGGGTTGGAAGGGACCTCAGGAGGTCATCTAGTCCAACCCCCTGCTCAAAGCAGGACCAAACCCAACTAAATCATCCCAGCCAGGGCTTTGTCAAGCCTGACCTTAAAAACCTCTAAGGAAGGAGATTCCACCACCTCCCTAGGTAACCCATTCCAGTGCTTCACCACCCTACTAGTGAAAAAGTTTTTCCTAATGTCCAACCTAAACCTCCCCCTCTGCAGCTTTAGACCATTACTCCTTTTTCTGTCATCTTCTACCACTGAGAACAGTCTAGATCCATCCTCTTTGGAACCCCCTTTCAGGTAGTTGAAAGCAGCTATCAAATCCCCCCTCATTCTTCTCTTCTGCAGGCTAAACAATCTCAGTTCCCTCAGCCTCTCCTCGTAAGTCATGTGCTCCAGCCCCCTAATCATTTTTGTGGCCCTCCGCTGGACTCTCTCCAATTTATCCACATCCTTCTTGTAGTGTGGGGCCCAAAACTGGACACAGTACTCCACATGAGGCCTCACCAGTGCTGAGTAGAGGGGAATGATCACATCCCTCAATCTGCTGGAAATGCCCCTACTTATACAACCCAAAATGCCATTAGCCTTCTTGGCAACAAGGGCACACTGTTGACTCATATTCAGCTTTTCGTCCACTGTAACCCCTAGGTCCTTTTCTGCAGAACTGCTGCCCAGCCATTCGGTCCCTAGTCTGTAGCAGTGCATGGGATTCTTCCGTCCTAAGTGCAGGACTCTGCACTTGTCCTTGTTGAACCTCATCATATTTCTTTTGGCCCAATCCTCTAATTTGTCTAGGTCCCTCTGTATCCTAGCCCTACCCTCCAGCGTATCAACCTCTCCTCCCAGTTTAGTGTCATCTGCAAACTTGCTAAGGGTGCAGTCCACACCATCCTCCAGATCGTTAATGAAGATATTGAATAAAACCGGCCCCAGCACCGACCCTTGGGGCACTCCACTTGATACCGGCTGCCAACTAGACATGGAACCATTGATCACTACCCGTTGAGCCCGACCATCTAGCCAGTTTTCTATCCACCTTACCGTCCATTCATCCAGCCCAGACTTCTTTAACTTGCTGGCAAGAATACTGTGGGAGACTGTATCAAAAGCTTTGCTAAAGTCCAGAAATAGCACATCCACTGCTTTCCCCTCATCCACAGAGCCGCTTATCTCATCATAGAAGGCAATTAGGTTAGTCAGGCATGACTTGCCCTTGGTGAATCCATCCTCCCTTGCCTGTTTCATTCAGCTATTGTGGCTCAGAACCCTAGACTGCAAGCTCTCCAGAGCCAAGGCCGTCTCTTAGCCACATGTTTGTGCAGCAGCAAGCATGGCGTGGCCATGATCTCTGACTGAGGCCTCTGCAGTACAAATAAACAGTATCAGCTGGATATTAACCTCCCAGCCACCCCACTGCTGTTGTTATAATTTACATTAGTGCCCACAACGTGCCAGACTCTGCACAGGCCTATCAGGAGCCAGCTCCCCACGAGGAGCATACACCAAAACAGACAAAGATCAGGAAGAGGTTACAGATTGCTGGGAAGGGCTGCAGTTGGACCCCCAACTCCTGGACTCTTCTGCAGCAAAGCTTTCTGCCATCTCCAAATTCTTGTGGCTGATGACCCTGGCCATCACAGGCGCCGGTTTCCGCTGGGCCCTAGGGGTCCTCAACCCCTGGCTCCGCCCCAGGCCCAGTGATACTGATCAGAGCGATTGGGCAATAATTCTTTGGGTCATCCAGCTTCCTTCCAGGCTTAAGAAGTGTCACTATGTGTAACCTTCACCAAACCTTTGGAACTGATCCGCATTCCAGACAAACATGAGAGAGTCTTAGCAAAAACTCACAACATGTGATGCAGGAACTTCCCATGGATGTTGTTAAGCTCAGGAGCCTTGTAAGATTTTAAGAAAGAAACAGCTGATTTCCTTTGCTCTTTTCCTTTTCCTTTGCTAGTGAATGGCTGGGATAAACTGGAGTTGGCTGAGAGAGTTGACCAAACCTTCCAGGCATGAACTCCATTTGTGATCACTGGTTGGCTGTTGGCCACAAGGTGGGCTGCCCAGAGCATTTGCTGAGCATTTGTCTCCTCAGCCCAGAGGAGACAAAGAAGGCAGAAGGACCTACAGTTTAAGTGGGTGAAGTCCACATTCTCACCACATTCACGCCACCTTTCCTGCCTCTTAACATTGAGATGTTCCATTAAGATATTAGTGGCTTGTTTTGTCCCCTTAGGCAAAGCAGATTCTCTGACTTTTTGACAGAAGTCATGTAATGGGGGACACTCAGCTCTGGAGCACTGCCTGCTGCCACTGCTGGCACCCTCTGTAGATTGCCGACTTGCTTGGTGGGTCTTCAGTGCGCCAGCCTTCTGGCCAAGTCACACAGTCAAAATGGATGAACGCCTTCTGAGGTAGCAAAAGTCCAATCAAACTATCTGCCCCCACCAGGGTCTTCAGCTCCACCTCTGGGCCCTTTAAATCTGGCCCTTCAATTAGGCTTCTAAGCAAGCTGTGTCTCTTCTTGGGGCTTAGGCTACTTCGCCAGTGGTCGGTGGGGGAGCCCGGGCCCACCCACGACTCCGGATCCCAACCCAGGGATCCTATAAACAGCAGCCACATGCCACTCCCTTTAATTCCTTCAAATATTTGCTGCTGCCTCACCTGAGCCTCTTTCCACCTGGTCTCTTTACCTCCATCCATTCCCTTAGGGCTAGAGCTCTCAGGTCCTTTTGCTCTTAGGTTTAGCAAATGCAGCTCATTCAGCTCCTGTGGCCAGAGCATCCTTCCTCATCCCTCTGGTCCCAACCAGGAACTGACCTGCTGAGGCCCTGCAGCTCCTTTTATCTGAACCTTCTGGGCTCTGATTGGCTGCTTCTGTGCAGCCTTTCTAGGCAGGCCTGGGGAACCCACCTTTGCTGCTCCTTCCTGGCACAATGTGTAGTAGGACCTAATGGCCTCCAGCAGGGGGCCACGAGGGGCCAAAGACACCCCATCACAGGTCATCACAGAAATCATCCCATAAGAACATAAGAACGACCATACTGGGTCAGACCAGTGGTCCATCTAGCCCAGTATCCTGTTTTCCAACAGTGGCAAGTGCCAGGTGCTTCAGAGGAAATGAACAGAACAGGGCATTTATTGAGTGATCCATCCCCTGTTGTCCAGTCCCAGCTTCTGGCAGTCAGAGGTTTAGGGACACCCAGAGCATGGGATTACATCCCTGACCATCTTGGCTAGTAGTCATTGATGGACCTATCATCCATGAACTCATATAACTCTTTTAAAACCCCACTATACTTTTGGCTTTCAACAATATCCCCTGGCAATGAGTTCCACAGGCTGACTGTGCACTGTGTGAAGAAGTACGTCCTTTGCTGCCTATTAATTTCATTGGGTGACCCCTTGTTCTTGTGTCATGTGAAGGGGTAAATAATACTTCCTTCATTTTGTCCACATGATTAATGATTTTATAGACATCTATGATATCCTCCCTTAATTGTCTCTTTTATAAGCTGAACAGTCCCAGGTTAATCTCTCCTCATACTGAAGCTGTTCCATACCCCTAATCATTTTTGTTGCCCTTCTCTGTACGTTTTCCAATTCGAATATATCTTTTTTGAGATGGTGCAACTGGAACTGCATATAGTATTCAACATATGGGGATACCATGGATTTATATAGTGGCATTATGATATTTTCTGTCTTATCTATCCCTTTCTTAATGATTCCTAATGTTCTGTTAGCTTTTTGATTGCCGCTGCACACTGAGCAGATGTTTTCTGAGAACTATCCACAATGACTCCAAGATCTCTTTCCTGAGTGGTAACAGCTAATTTAGACCCCATCATTTTATATGTATAGTTGGGGTTATCTTTTCCAATGTGCATTACTTTGCATTTATCAACACCGAATTTCATCGGACATTTTGTTGCCCAGTACAGATCCTTGGGGAATCCTTTTATTTACATCTCTGCACTGTGAAAACCAACCATTTATTCCTATCCTTTGTTTCCTATCTTTTAACCAGTTACCAATCCATGAGAGAACCTTCCCTCTTATCCCATGATTGCTTACTTTGCTGAAGAGCCTTTGGTGAGGGACTTGGTCAAAAGCTTTCTGAAAGTCCTAGTACGCAATATCCCTGGATCACCCTTGTCCATATGTTTGTTGACACCCTCAAAGAATTCTAATACATTGGCAAGTCAAGATTTCCCTTTACAAAAGCTGTGTTGATTCTTCCACAACATATTGTGTTTATCTATGCATCTGATAATTCTATTCTTTACTATAGTTTCAACCAGTTTGCCTGGTATTGAAGTTAAGCTAACTGGCCTGTAATTGCCAGGATCACCTCTGGTGCCTTTTTTTTTTTTTAAAGGCATTACATTAGGTATCCTCCAGTCATCTGGCCCAGAGGCTGATTTAAGCGATAGGTTTCATGCCACAGTTAGTAGTTCTGTAATTTCACATTTGAGGTCCTTCAGAACTCTTGAGTGATACCATCTGGTCCTGGTGACAGATTAATGTTTAATTTATCAGTCTGTTCCAAACCCTACTCCTGTACTGACACTTCAGTCTGGGACAGTTCCTCAGATTTGTCACCTAAAAAGAATGGCTAAGGTGTGGGAATCTCCCTCACATCCTGTGCAAAGAATTTGTTTAGCTTCTCCATAATGTAGGACCTACCTCAGCAGGGTATATGTGTAAGGGGACTGTTGCCCCCCTTACTAAAACTTCATAGGGGTGTTTTGGTTGGCTGCTCCCAGTACCAAAAGGAAGGGGAAGGGTCGATGGGAAATCAGGACCCTGAGACTGACAGTCCCCAGGAACAACGTGGAGAGGCCAATGCTCTAGGTCAGCCTGATTGACAGGGCGGGCAGGCTAATCAGGGAGTCAGGAGGCCAAGGTGGGTCCCCTCCTCCGTGTGAGCTGGAGCTGCCTGGGTCAGACAGAGTGGGACCGAGCTAAGGAGAGAGCAGGGGCCCAAGCTGAGCTAGGAGCAGAGCCGGGCCAGAGCCAGGCCAGAGCCAGAGGGGCCAGAAAAGCAGCCCAGGAAGCAGGTCAGAGCTTGGAGCAGAGTCACAGAAGCAGCCCACAGAATAGACCTGTGCTGGGAGCAGAGCTGCAGCAACCAGAGCCAGAGAGGCCAGAGAAGCAGCCCAGGGGGCTGGAGGCAGAGCAGCAGCAGCAGCCGTGCTGAGGCAGAGTGGAGCTGGAGCTGGAGCTGGAGCTGGAGCTGGAACCGTCCGGAGCCGGGTGCGGTGAGCAGCTGGGGAGAGTGAGGGGGGACTCTGGGCAGTGGGCCCAGCACAGGGAGAAGCCTCAGCCAAGAGGCTCTGCAGGCCAGACTGGGAGGGGGATCGTAACCCTGACAGGGCGGGGGTGACGCTGGGAAGAAGGGTCCTGCCACCCAGAGCCTGAGAGTGTGTGGCCACCGCCAGAGCAAGTGTCCAACCCGCAGCGTCCCTGCAGCACAGCCAGGGCCTGAGGAGGAGACCTGGGACGTGTGAGGAACAGACTGTGAACTGCCCTGACATTCCAGAGACACTGGTTGTGATGTTCCCGTACCACAGAGCGGGGTGATGTGTTTTCCTTTAACCTTTCCCATTTTTTTCTTATTTTTTTAATTGGTTGCTGTTTAATAAATTGTATTTGCTTTGAACTATATGTAATGATCAGTGGGTCAGAGAAGCATCCAGTGCAGAGAGCACCCCGGAGTGGGGACACCCTAGCCCCTGACCTAAGTGACCACAACAAGGTTGGAGGTCGAGCCCCCCAGGAATCCTGGGCCCAGCCTTGTTGGGGTTACGAGGACTCTGCCACACAGGAGATGGAAGGGGAGCCCTCGAGGTCAGACAGGCCTCTGGGTAAAGGAAGTGGGAGCGAGGACTCAGATCCTTTCGCTAGCCCACTTCACCGGGGTAGTGCAGAAGCCAGGAAAGTTCCCCACAATAGCGGGACCATTCCCCCGCTTACATATGTGCCCTACAAAAATCATATGGAATCAACTTTCTAGCTATACTTAATCAAGTTTCACGGAAGACCTTGTAAGCCAAGTTCACATCATCAGCCACATAGCATGAGGCCCTGACTATAAGGAGTTTTATTTCTTCTCTGAAGCAGTCCTAACATACTGACTGCACGTGGACTATATACAAATAATTACCATTGGCTTTGCCACCTCCAGGAGGAGAGAGGGAAGGTGGTATGGCCAGCATTTCTTTTTTCCTTTCATAGTGTTAGATGGAATCCTGTGGGTAATAGTGTGGGGCTGGCAGAGTAAACGTATATATGTAAATGGGCATATCAGGGCACTGCTGAATGAGGGCAGAGTTAAGGCTGCATGGGCAACCATAACTCTGCATTTCCTAGTTTTGAGAAGATTGAGTTTTGCTCAGATCAACATTCTGCAAGGGGATGTCATACCATTAAGCATCATAACTCTGCATTAAAATATTAACATCTACAATGTGTGTGTGTAGTGTATGTATGTATATATATATATATATATATATATATATATAAACATACCAAAAAAAAAGACCATTAATATTGCAAAGTCAAACACACAAAGTACAGTTGGCTGAAATTCAAAATTTCCCATTTGAAAATTATTCAGGACAAAACAAATTTTGTCCAAATATCCCGTGAAATGGAAATTCTGTAACATTTTCATTTCAGAAACACTGAAAATGTTTCTGTTTTGAATCTTGATGATTGGTATTGTTCTATGGTACAACCTCTTGCAAGACTGCCTGTCTGTTTTGTGTTCAGGAGGTGCCTAGATCGTTTGGAGCCAAAGCTGAGCTATAAAACTGTTGATGACATACTCATGTGATTCCCGGTAAGCTAAATTTGTTAATTGTAGAATTATAGAATCACAGAAGTTTAGGGATGGAAGAGACTTCAGGAGGTCATCCGTCCAATCCCATGCTCAAACAGGACCAACCCCAACTAAATCATCCCATCCAGGGCTTTGTCAAGCCGAGCCTAGCTCCATCCTCTTTGGAACCCCACTTCAGTTAGTTGAAAGCAGCTATCAAATCCCCCCTTCACGCTCCTCTTCTGCAGACTAAACAATCCCAGTTCCCTCAGCCACCCCTCATAAGTCATGTGCCCCAGCCCTCTGATCATTTTCATTACCTTCCGCTGGACTCTCTCCAATTTGTCCACATCCTTTCTGTAGTGGGGGCCCCAAAACTGGACGCAATACTCCAGATGTGGCCTCACCAGTAGAGGGGAATAATCACTTCCCTCGATCTGCTGGCAATGCTCCTACTAATACAGCCCGATATGCCATTGGCCTTCTTGTCAACAAGGGCACCCTGCTGACTCATATCCAGCTTCTCGTCCACTATTATCTCCAGGTCCTTTTCTGTAGAACTGCCGCTTAGCCAGTTGGTCCCCAGCCTGTAGCGGTGCATGGGATTCTTCCATCCTAAGTGCAGGACCCTGCACATGTCCTTGTTGAACCTCATCAGGTTTCTTTTGGCCCAATCCTCAACTTTGTCTAGGGCATTCTGGACCCTATCCCTACCCTCCAGCGTATCTACCTCTCCCTCCAGCTTAGTGTCATCTGCATACAGTGCTGCCCAGTGCAGCAGTCTGGGAGCTGACCTTGTCTGTGAAGACTGAGGCCAAAAAAAGCATTGAGTACTTCAGGTCTTTCCACATCATCTGTCACTAGGTTGCCTCCCTCATTCAGTAAGGGTCCCACACTTTCTCTGACCTTATTGTTGCTAACGTACCAGTAGAAATCCTTCTTATTACCCTTCACATCCCTTGTTGGCTGCAACTCCAGTTGTGCTTTGGCCTTCTTGATTATACCCCAGCACACTCCACCAATATTTTTATACTTCTCGCTAGTCATCTGTCCACTTCTTGTAAGCTTCCTTTTGTGTTTAAGATCACTGAAGAGTTCTCTGTTAAGCCAAGCTGGTCGCCTGCCATATTTGCTATTCTTTCTGCACATTGGGATGGTTTGTTCCTGAGCCCTCAATACGCCTTCTTTAAAATACAGCCAGCTCTCCTGGACTCCATTTCCCCTCATATTAGCCTCCCAGGGGATCCTGCCCATCAGCTCCCTGAAGGAGTCCAAGTCTGCTTTTCTGAAGTCCAGGGTCCGTATTCTGCTGCTCTCCTTTCTTCCCTTTGTCAGGGTCCTGAACGACCATCTCATGGTCACTGCTGCCCAGGTTGCCACCCACTTCTACTTCCCTTCCCAATTCTTCCCTGTTTGTGAGCAGCAGGTCAAGAATTGGTTGGGAATAACTAATGGTCCTAATTTGAAAAGTACTGTCCACGGTAAAAGTTGACCCATGAAGAGTTAAAATTAGTTACAACTCTTCCTGGGATCAACAAATCTAGTGTATTAGATTTCAGCTTCCCTTGAGCTGGGATTTGGGCACAGCTTGCTGAGGCCAGGGCAGGCTGAGAAACATTAATGCAGACACTGCTCCCTCACTCCATCTGTGGTGTCTGCTGCTGAGGGGAAGGCTTGAACCTGGACACTGGTGACCCAGAGGTGGCCACACAGCCTAAGGAATTCATATTCTCCTGTTGGTGCCCATTTTCTTTCTTTCCTGCCCTGCTCCATTCGCTCTCTGCCTGTCTGCTGTGCATCCTCCTCCACTGACCCTTCAAATCCGTTTCCAAAATGGCCACTGCCTCACTCCCACTTCATGAGGAGACTTATATCAGTTACGTCAGAGGTTTGGCAACATGAATGCTCAGAAGGAGCGAATAAGAAGGGGGCACAAACAGGCCAGAGTCAGCCCAGGGTCTGATGGGAAGAACCCTTCATACATGGATTTTATGTTATGGGTGGGGTTTTCAAAAGTGCTCAGCACTAGCTGAAATCTGCTCTCAACAAAGTCCCTGGGTCTCCTACCATAGGCTCAGTGGAAGTAGGTTTAGGCCAAAACTGAGTAGTTCTGACAATACAACCCTCTGAGACCTGCTCTGCTGAGAATCTCCATTGGTGAGAGCTACCCACATGCAGTTCATGAGCCACCATGACTGGCAGGCATCAGCAAGCTAGGCCTGGATTTCTGACACTGGGTTCTGGATTGTTAGTTATTCCCACATCAGATCAGAGAAAACCCTGTCAGTCCAGCCTGTCTGAGCTTGCCTAGTGCGCCTCGGAGGGTTCTGGGCAGAGCTCGTGCCAGGCCTTAGGGAGTCATGGCCATTAGGCTGCTGTGCAGTTTTCATGGAGAGGGTCCTTCAGGCAGAGGTTGGCTGGTACCAAATAAACAGAAAGTGTTTGTCAGACTGTGCCAGCGAGGGGACGATCACACACCCTTTGAGGCGGGGATGGAGAATTGACACTAGCCCAAGCTCGACAGGTCCAGCAGGGAGTTCAGTGGGCACTGGATGAGGGAGGGAGGGTCTGTAGGAACAGTGCCACCAGTTCCATGTGTTTCTTTCCATGGTGTCACTCCTGGCTCAGCTACATCTAACATGCCATGGGGAGCAGGTGAGGAGGAGCCGCCCCTATGAACAGAGCTAGCCTTGTTGTCTGCACAGCACACTGCTTACCTTTCCCCTCGCCTTTTTATCCTGCTCCCATGATTAACTGGGTCTGTAAAGCTTTGGCTCCCAGCCACCACATCCTTACTGTGGGGAGAAAAAGCAGGCAAACTGCACTCCAGTCTCCAGCATAAAGGCTGCTAGGCCAGTCCCATATTATGTGTGGCTCAGTGTGTGTGTGAGCATGTACATAGCAATGGCCAATGCCACTCTAGCTTCCTATGGTGTGAATAGACATTAGAGTTGAAAAAGGCCTCAGGAGCCGGCTCAGAGGGAGGCTGCGCCCTCACATGACACCCTAGTACTGAGACTGAGAGTCCCTTGAGAGGGCCACTCCAGTACCTGCTCCAAGAGCGGCAGACTTTACCTCCCCTGCCTCTGGGGGAATCACAGGAACAGCAGTGTCCACTGATCCACCACCCCCAGGCGGAGCTGGTGAGTCAGGTTCCTCGCCTCCTCTTAGGGCAAGCAGATGATCTATATCCCACCTCACGCTGTGTTGTAGCGGGCTCGGATCACACCGGAATAGCAGACCAGCACTTTTGCCACATGGAGGACCCCATTTTGTCAGGTCACACTGCATGGAGAACGCCATTTTATACAGCCAAATAGCGTTCTCTGCGTAGTGTGACTTCACACTTGCTGTACATGTGAAACGGGGCCTGGTGTGGAACGGGGGTGGTGGGAAGAGGCAGGGTGGGAGCTTGGGGGAAGGGGTTAGGTGGTGGTGGTGCCCAGGGGCCGGGGGGTGAGCACCTCCTGGGCCCAGAGGAAGCCGGCACTTATGCATGACAGGATCTGATGATGAACACACCTGGTGTGTATAAACAAGCTCTGTAGCTGCTCCATACCTGGTACAGGAACATGACAGTCCCCAGGCCAGGCCCCTCACTGTGCCTGCTAGAAATGCCTCAGTCACAGAGGCGGTTGGGGTTGCTTCCTCCTTCTCCCTTCAGTTTGGCTCCCTACATATGAACAGAGTATTAGCACTTTCCCTTACGGAAGGGAGCTTAAACAAAAAAAGTTATCGCCTGCTATGCAATGGGCCAGTCTTACCATTAGGTGGCACCAGTGACCCACATATGGTTGGTACAAACAGCCTCTCCAGGCTATGTCTACACTAGGCGCTAAGGGTGTGATGTCCCTCCTTGTGTGCACGTAATAGCTGCAATAGCTTGATGAGAACTAGCACCACCATGGCAGCATGAGCAGCAGGACCACAGAGACGGCTGAGCTTTGCCAAGTATGTGCCTACAGGCCTCCATCTCCTGTGCTGCCATGGCTACCAGCTCCGCGAAAGCTCTTGCAAGCACATGTACGGGAGCAGGGGAATCACACCCCTAATGGGTAGTGCAGACATAGCCATGGCCCCCAGACTTCCTGGAATATCCCTCTGGCAAATGCAGCCCAGCTTATGCGGGGAGGGGAGGGGACTCTGGGCTGTCCAGTGCAGTTTTGCCCTTCATTGCCCCTTATTCGCCGGCCTGGCCATTCTCTTCTACTCGAGACGTGCTTCCTGCTGCTTGGTCACCTCTCCCAGTGGACTCCCAGCTCCCCTGGGCATTGCTCAGCAGCTGGGGGCAAACATGAAACAAATGGCCATGCTTGTCTCTGGGATCTGCACTCCAGCCTATGGCTCCCATTTGTTACACTTGCCCGTCCTCCTGTTGCTTGTGGGTCAGCGACTGCTGTGAGACCCATGAAGGAGATAGCCTGAGCCTGGGTGTGATGCTGCTGGTATCCATGATGTATTGAAAACTGTTAAATTGTAAACTATCACTTTACATTTCTAAGGAGTCTAGGGGGCTCTGTAGGGAAGTGTGGGATGAGTCAGTCTGGAAAGAGCCAGCCTGCAGCAAGGTGGAGTGAGTTGTGTCTCTCTGTGTCAGGGAGCAGCCTGCTTTGTCTCTCTCTGGTTTTGGTTACCATGTGTATTTGCTCAGGATTCTAAGAATAAAAGTCATGTTTTGATGCAACCTTCCAGCCAGAGTTTTTTATGTTTTATCTTACTTCTCAGTGTGTGTGCCATGAACATCATAGCAGCATGTAGCTCTGTGTCAGGTAGGTGTGGAGATGAACGTGTGAAGCAGTGGCAGACAGCAGGAGTCTCCTGAAAGCCAGGGGGCTTGGAGAGACTATCCACTGACAGCAAGCTGGAACCACGAGACTCAGCGGCAGGAAGGGGCTCTGGCAGGAGAGAGGGCTGAAAAGAAACACACCAAAAAGATGACGGCAGAGAGGGGGCATGCACAGCTGGGAAGGGGGAGGCCGGTCTGGTGCACTGTCTGCTCCAGGGGCCCTGTGAGGGCCACACAGCAGCAGCCAGCCTCAGACATGGCACAGGCAGCTGCTGACAATGGGGCAGATGGGAGGTCAGTGGGTGTCAGTGGCAGGTGAGGCATGGCAGTGGAGGGGGTGGGGGTAGGGCCGGTGCAACCATTTAGGCGACCTAGGCGGTCGCCTAGGGCACTAGGATTTGGGGGGCAGCATTTCCTTCCGCAGCAACCGCGGCGGCCGGATCTTCGGCTGCCCCAGTCGCCCCCGGCATTTAGGCGGAGGGAGCTGGGGCAGGGGAGTGCGGGGAGGGATGCCTGCAGCAAGTAAGGGGGTGGGGCGGGCAGCACACAGGGGAACTCCCCGCCCCAGCTCACCCCTGCCCCGCCTCCTCCCCAAGCACGCCGTGGCCGCTTCACTTCTTCCGCCTCCCAGGCTTGCGGTGCCAATCAGCTTAGGCACCGTAAGCCTGGGAGGTGGGAGAAGTGAAGCAGCGACGGCGTGCTCAGGGAGGAGGCGGGGCAGGGGTGAGCTGGGTGAGGGTGCCTCAGGGCAGAGGGTGGGGTGGGGAGCTGCTGCAGAGGGGGGCGCCTCAGGGCGGAGGGGGGAGCTGCTGCGTGGGGGGGGGCACCTCAGGGCGGGGGCTCAGGGAGGGTGCAAGGTGGAAGTTTTGCCTAGGGTGCAAAACAACCTTGCACCAGCTCTGGGTGGCGGTGAGGTGGGAGTGGTAGTGATTGGTAGTTGGTGAAGGATGTTGGGGTGGCAGTGCTGGGTGGGAGGTTGGGAGGACAGTGGTGGGTGTGGGGTAGCAGTGGTTTGTGTGGAGGTTGAGGGGCAATGGTTGGTGAGCGAGATGGGGGGTCGGTTGGGGACAGTGGTTGGGGGGATTTTGGTTTAGTGCCTTGTGTGCTAGGTACATTGCCTATAGACATTTTGCATCTCTGTTATGCTGCTGTAATCTATTCAGAAACTCAAGGCTCTTTACAAAAGATACCCAGCAATTTTAATGAGACAATCTGCAGAGCTGAAATAATTATGGAGGCCAAAGGAAGCAGTATGATTTGGTGTCCTATAGGGTCCGTGTATGCTTATGTATCTGAACAGCACACAGCACAAAGGGATGCTGCTGTAATATACATAATTTGCAATGAGAAGGCACCAGCTTCCAGCTGCTTCAGGAACCAGATTTACAGGCCAGACAGACAAAAACTGGTCAAAGTATTTAGTAGTATTAATATTTGCTGCAAATTTACCCATATCTGTTTGTGAGTCATTCAGACCAATTCTGATTTCTGCAAATGTGTCTGCTGTTCCTAAGTATTGGCCGTGCAATTTGGAAGAATAATTGTCATGCTACAGGTGCTTTGCAAACTGTTCCCCTTGACTATTCAATTTACACTGTTGCTGAGGATCGTGCTGTTTTTCACCCCTGTCACATGGTGTTGCTTCTGCTCCCTGACTGATGACTTGCACCTTTTAAACAGGGGAATAAGGAATGCTAAATAATGATTAACCAAGAACCACAGTTTGTTTCATTCACAGCAATGATTCATTCTACAATTCATGAAACTTTGGGGATTTGCAAACAACTGTTTCTGATCAGCTGAGTTCTGAGAAATAACAAGTAACAGGATCTGACTGACAGCAATGGAGTGAAGGAGGCTGATCTGTGTAAAAATAAATTCATGAATCTGCTTTTCTTTCTTCCACTCGTTCTACTAGAAATTAATCACAGCTCAATGATTCTGAACAAAGCCGGGGATCATGGATTGGTTATTTTCGTTACTGAAAGGGGAACAGAAACACCTAACTCTTCTCTTCTATACCATGCCCATCACCATGACAGCTGACAAATTAAGCAAAGTGATCACTGTTATGTGTGGTCCCTTTGCCATTCCTCTGCCCTGGAGGAAATTTGCATGCACGTTGATTACACTGCTGTGCAATGTGCTATTATTGGTGCAGGTAAGAAGTGCACCTTGCCTTGGGGCTAGAGCAGTGAAGATCCAGGCAGTTCTCAGCTCCTGGCGAAGACAGTTCCATTCTTCTTAATAAAGCTCCACATGCCATGTCCTGTAGTAAAATCCCAGTTTAAAATTGTTTCCATGGTGGAAAGGAAGCAGCATGACTGGTGGGAGTGTCCAGTGCCTATCACATTACTAAAGAGGAAATCTCAGCTAGTGCTGAGCCCAGGTTATATTCTGAACACGATAATTCCATCCTGTTTCATGATCACAAGGCCATCAGATGTTCCCCCAGGGCCACATTCCGTTCTGATTTAGACAGGATCAACTCCCCTGACTTCGGTGCAGTTGCTAATGATTGTCACAGGTGTGAGTTCAGAAGCTAGTCCTGAGTGTGTTCTAAACATTACTCTGCAGTGGCATGGTTTGCGGGAGGAGAGCTGAACCCTGTCGCTCTGAGTGAGACAAAACTTCCTGTTTCCGCCATAGGAAATATTTACAAATACCCACCCGGGAGCCCTAATGGAGTCACCTAGAGACTTTCTCTTCATGGCTTCCAGATGAACTGATGGAAAATTCATCACCAAAAAGCATGTCTGTTGGAGAAATATATGCAGAGAGCTGCTTCCGCCATCAGTCCTTGGCTTCTGAGACATGACGCGAGGACTGATATTCCTCTGCCAGATACTTTGTTTTTCATTGTTCATATTCACATGGCAAGTTATAAGCTTGGATTACAGCTCTCATTTCCGCATAGCAATGGGTGACCTCACTGCAGTAAGTGTGTGAAGCTATTTAATGAAAAGTAAACCACTGAGGTATGGCCTGGATTTCAGCAACAAGTCCAAATGGCTGTTTGGGAGGGTTTTCTGAAGGCACAGAATCATCTGCCCTGATCATCTGAAAACTAGAGCTGGTCAAATAATAGTATTTGCTGAATCAAATGAATGCAGCCTTTTTGGTTCTTGAGTTCATTCCTGATTCCTGTGACTGTGTTTGCTGTTCCAGTGTATTTGCCAAGTGGCTTAGAACTATTTTGTGACTATGGGTTGTTCATGAACAGGTCACTATTTGCTACTCACTGTTGGTGAAAATCACCCCTGTGCAAGAGGGCAACCTGAAATCTAGGCACCACATTGGTCCCACTCCAGTGCTGCATGGGCCTCACGCTGGCCCTCTGCACAGGGGTGAATTTCACACTATTGGTGCCGTTTGATTAGTCACATGCTTATTTTCTGCTGCCTGATTGGATGATTGAAACTTTTAAACAGAGGAACATATGACATAGAACTAATAGCAGATAAGGAGTAATGTGTAAGGCCCTTCCGTGTACAAAGTCCAGGGTCCTTGCTGGTCTGGGAGATCGTGGTTATGTGCAGTAATGGGTAACGTGGCCCCAGGGAAGAGCAGCTAATCCTGGTCACACACATTCTCTCAGATCGTTTTAAATGATTTTACCAGCTGGACCGAAGGCATGCAGTTTCTGGGGGAATTAATGTCTCTAGCAAAAACTAGGATGCTTCTGTAGACTGTGACACCAAACTGCAGTGACAGTGTCCCTCCCCATAACAGTGAACTAGGCCCCATGCAGTGGGGTGCAGTGACAGTGGGACCCCCCCATAGCAGTTCCCTGGGCTGTATGCAGTGGGATGCAGTGTTAGGCTCTGTGCAGCAGGGTGCAGCGACAAAGTCCCTCCCAGCAGCAGCACGCATGCAGTGGGGTGCAGTGACAGTGTCACTCCCTGTAGCAGTGCTGGGCTCTGTGCCATGGGACATGGGAGCAGTGTGTGTAGTCATTGGCGGCGAGTTCTATGGGCCCGTGGTGCCGGGGCACCAGGAATATTCCTGGCGCAGGGCCCAGCTCCAGCAATGTTTGAGGCCGGGTCTCTCCCTCGGCCCCGCCTTCCGCCCCTGGGAGCTCCCTCCTGTGTGTCCGCCTTTCCCACACACGTCCTCCCGCCCCCAAACTCCCTCCCAGAGTCTGCACCCCCACCCCAGCCCAGAGCCTGCACCTAAACTCTCTCCCAGAGCCTGCACCCTGCACCCCTCCTGCACCCCAATCCCCTGCCCCAGCCCAGGGCCTGCACCCCAGACCTCCTCCGCCACACCCAAACACCCTCCCAGGGCCTTAGGCAGGTGGGGGTGGAGTTTGGGGGAAGCGGGCTCTGGGCATTCTCGGCATCACCAAAATTTCTACAAATCTGCTGCCCCTGCGTGTGGTTTATTGTGTCTTGAAGTATGGCGCTCTAGTTTGTTCTATCATGTGCTAGGTTTGCTTGTCAGGGTTGGCTCACCCCTTTCCTTTCCCTCCTCTCTCCCTTACAGGTGCTCCCATTCCCCCCCGCCCCAGTACTGTCCTCCTGCCCTGCCAAGAGACATTGCATCAGGGGATGGTGGACACGGAGCTCTCCGCTGCTGTGAGTGCATGTCTCAGGCAGGAACTGGCGCTGCCAGAGATGCCCCAGGGAGCTGCTTATTTGCGCAGGAAACCTCCTGCCTGCTTTTTTTTCACGGTCTTGATAATATGCCTCTGCAAATGGACGCTGGGGCAGATTCCGTTTATTCCTGTGGCCTCTTCTGCTGGCAGCACAGGAGGAAAGTTTGACTTCACGGCCGTTGTCATCCACTGCTGGCGGCTCTGACACGAGCTGTAGTAGGCCCAGTCCCAAGTAGCCGGCCCAGCAGCAGCACTCTGGTTCTCGGGCGTTCGCCGGTTTGGATGGCGGGCTGGGTTGGATTCAGGTTGTGGGGGAGGAGGAGCTGGCTCAGCACACTACAGAACATTTGCATGTCGTCTTCGCATTTTTCTCTCTTCCAATCCCTGCCAAAAGCCTTTCTGCTGGAGGGGAAGGACTTGTTTTGTTTCAGTCAGACAGGCTGCTCTCCAGCACTCTGACTTTAAGCCACATGAAAGGGCCGCCCCCCTCCCAGGGGAGCCAAAGAACTGCAGCAGCCTCCAGAAAGCCTGAGGTGCCCTGGCCGCGGGGCGAAGGGCTGCCCAAGGCACAGAGCTCTGAGGAGCGCCCCTGCATAGCCCTCCTTGTGCCAGCACCCAGGGCCCTGCAGAATAATGAGCCTTTGAGGTTCTCCAGCATTTTCCCGCTCAGCCAGTCCACCCCGAGCAGAGACAAACCCGGAGAGAGTCACACACATCAGGAGCAGACTGGACTGGGCCAGCTAGCCAGTGTCCTGGCTCTGACAGCGGCAGTACCAGATGTCGCAGAGGAAGAGCTCAGACACCTGCAGGAACAGATGGGGGTAATCTTCCCCCGCCCCCGCAGGTCTCATCCTGATCTCTGATGGAGATTGGCTCAAACATCCCCCCAGTTGTTCCATTAGCTACGATAACGTGGGATATTCTTGTGACCCTTATTGTAGCAGGGCGCATCCCTCGCCTGCCTTTGGACTGCAGAAACCTGCTCAGACTCCACGGGTTGTCACACTCGGGTCCCTCCACCCACCCCTTACCGTGCCCTGAAGCAATGCTGTTTACAGCCTCCCCTGGGCTTTCGGCTCTTTCCTTGGGGCCTGAAAGGAGCAGAGTCTCCTTTCTCTGAGACTTCTGTGAGACTGGGTGCAGCCAGCCCTTCACTTCCTTCCTGTGCCCTTCTGATCAGTCTTGAGCTGATTGGCTAACTGGCTCTTTAGCTCACCCAGACCCCCCCCCACCACCTGATTAGATAATTAACTTCAATTGCCCAGTCAGCCTGCTCCGGGGGAACTAACTGAGTGCCTGCTCATCTGCTAACTCCCAGTGCTCTGTCACACTTAGATATATCTGATCCCTTTTTGAAACGTCTTAATTTCTTGCCCTCAGTGACTTCCTGTGGCAGTGAGTTCCACAGTCTAATCACATGCTAGCTCAATCAGCTAGCATGAGCGTCTCCTGGAGCTGAAAGTTACAACCTACCTCTGGTACAGACATACCCTATAGCCCCTAACTTTCACTTTAAGTGCTTAAGTCCAATATTTAGGTGCCACTGAGATCCTCAAAACCTCTGCTCAGCTGCCACCTAACCTCAAAGGTATCTAATTTCCCTGGGTGCCAGAGTTCCAGCTGGTGGCCATGTGGAAAGCTGCCACCAGCTGGTCGTGATGCTACGAGCAGCTTGTGCTCTATCGCACACTGAAATCGGGTGAGATTTTCTCAGTCTGTCTCACCTGCAGGGGCCAAGCTGGCAGGTGTTCCCAGTGCACACTTCCCATGCACCACAGGCAGCTGGGGTGACCAGCTTGGGAATTTGGGGCAGGCTGGCTGGATTTGTGCTCCCCACTATAACTGGAATGTAGCTGGGGTGGCGCAAGTGGTGGGAGAGGCTAGTGGCCCTGAGTCTGGTCCCACAAGGCCATTCTCGGGGCAGCAAGCCCTCGTGCTACACTGCCGGGTTCAGTGTGCTTGCTCAATCCAAGCTAGGGTGGATATGCTGGAAATTCTGCTTCCCAGCTCCGGCGGAGATACCCCTGTGACGGTCTGTACCTCGTGGGAACACCCTACACCCCTATGTTCATCCTTATATGATTGTGTGGTATCCAATGCAAAGTTTGTCATGTCGGGTGTCTTCGGAAGGCTCATGATGTACTGAGCATTGTTGTTATGGTAATGTTATAGTAATCATTGTTCTACTAATGTTACAGATTGTAATTTCATTTAGATAGTTATGAGGCTGAAAATGTGTCCTCATGGCTTAAAGCAAACCCAGGCAAAAACTCTCTAAGAGCAGAGGGGCAGTTCACACCTCATCAGGGCATGTGTGGGACAAACCCAACTCAGCCTCACAGGAACAATGGACACTGGCCTAGGCAACAACAAAGGATCTGTTGTCTCTCAAGTGAGTCACCCCCCTTCCCTTGGGACCGCGATGAGGTAATGCTCCCCTGACTCGGGGGTGGGGGGGCAAAGCCAAGAGGGAAGAAAGCACATGATAAAAAGAAAAGACATTTGCCAGGCTCCTTCTCTCTCTTCCACCTCCATCTACAGACACCACCACCAAGAGAATGAAGCGCTCATCAAAGGGGAGAGCCTGGCTGAAGGGCAGCCAGCCAGTCTGAGAAGCATCTACGTTTGTAAAGGCATTGAAAGTGTTAAGATCAGCTTAGAATGCGTTTTGCTTTTATTTCATTTGACCAAATCCGCCTTCTTGTGCTTTGACTTATAATCACTTAAAATCTATCTTTGTAGTTAATACATTTGTTTATTTATTCTACCTGAAACAGTGCATTTGGTTTGAAGAGTGTCAGAGACTTCCCTTGGGATAACAAGCCTGGTACATATCAATTTCTTTGTTAAATTGACGAACTCTTATAAGCTTGCAGCGTCCAGCGGGCATAACTGACACTGCAAGATGGAGGTTCCTAGGATAGTGTCTGGGACTGGAGATATTGGCTAGTGTCATTCGGTTGCACAATCCAAGGAGCAGCTTACATGCCAGAGGCTGTGTGTGACCAGCCCAGGAGTGGGGTGCTCACAGCAGAGCAGGGTAAGGCTGACTCCCAGAGTCAAGGATTGGCATGACCAAGCAGTTCACTGGTCCGGATAACACCAGAAGGGAGCGTCACAATCCCCTCTGTCCCTTTGTGGCTCTAGCCCTGGCTTCCTAGTACCACCCTTGGACTGTCTGCCATCACAAAACGGCTTTCCACCCCTAGAGCCAAGGAAGGAGGCAGCATCACGAGGGAGACAAACTGACTGAGCCAGGCTTTATCGGGGGTATTCAGACACTGGCTGGAGTGACAGGGGCTGGCCCTGCCCTGCCCCGAAGGAGACACCGGAGAGGTGGAGCTTTGTGCTGTTTGAAGGGCGGGATGCTGAGAGATGCTGTACCTAAGGGCATGTTGACACATCCCGTGCTGCAGCACGTCTGGTGAAGACGCTCTACGCCGATGGGAGAGAGCTCTGCCAACAGCATAATGGAACCACCTCTGCCAATGTGCTTATGTCGGTGTAACGGGTGTCGCTCAGGGGGTGACATAGGCTGACATAGGCTGTAGTGAAGGGCTTGGGCTGTCCTTAGCCACCGGAGAGCAGCCCAAACCTCATCCAAGCAGCAACCAGGACATGCAGCCCTGGTACAAGTAGATGAGGAAAAAGACAGTCAAAAATCATCGTAATTAATAATCATCGTCCCAGGCCATAGCTGCGCCCTGCATGGCTCAACCTGGGAATCTAGGAATGAGGCTGATCGAGGTGGCTCAGCACAGAAGAAACAGAGGGTGCAAGGCCAGAAGGGACCACTGTGATCATCTCATCTGTCCTCCTGTGTGACACGGGCCAGGAACTAATTCCTTGTCGGAGCTAGAGCAGATCTGTGAGAAAAAATCCAGTCTGGAGAATCCACCGCAACCCTCCCTCGGGAAGTTGCTCCAAGGGTTAATTACCCCTCGCCACTAATCACTGACACCTTTGTTCTAGCCTTGGCAAGGATAAGCTGCCTGTTAGCAGTAATGCTGGGGGTGGCAGGGGATACCAGGGGGCATTTCTTTTGCTTTTAAAGTTTAGCAGGAAGCCAGGCAGGAGCAAAGGGGAGATCTCGTGAGCAGCACCGCACCAACACAGGCAGAGCTGCCCTGGGGTAAGGCTGCTGAGCCCACCTGACTCGGACAGTCCCTTGCTCAGTGTCAGCTGAATGTGTCTTTCCCTGCCCTGGGGTGGGAGGAGTGGGGCGTGTGAGGAAGTGGGGAGACGGGGGAGCAGTTTGGGGTGGGGGAGGCTGTGTCTGTGGAGAGAAGGGCTGAGGGGTTGGCAGGGCTGGGGCAGGAGAGCAGGGCTCATGCACATGGTCACTCCAGAAGTATCTGATGATGGGGGCGGGGGTGGATCTCAGTAAGATGGTCCCTAGGGTGCTGTGGGTGTGAGATGCAGGCCTGCGGGCAGAGGGATCTACACGAATGCCTGGGGTTGCACCTCCCTCAGTGCACAGTGAAGGTACCTGAGGCTTCCTAGCTAACAAAAGGGCCATTTCCCATCACACCCTTAGTCTCCCAGACATTCCTGCACAGACACCGGCTGGCCCAGCGATTGCCCTGCTGTATGCTACAAACACATTGTCCCAGAAGGCTCCCGAGCTGCGGGTGCCACATCCCCAGTAAAGGTTCCGTCTGCAGCGGCAAACCTCGGAAAATAAAACCAGCCTGAAAGGAAACTGCTGATCCCTGGCTCCTGGCCAGGAATGGGCAAAGGACCCCGCTCTGGCACAGTGCACAGTGTGTGGGGCAGGGGTGCTGCTAGGCACAAGCTCTGGCACGAGGTCAGAATGTGGAATTGGGCTTTCCCGTATCTGTGAGGCTCAACAGACCCTCTTAGAGAGGCAAGCGGGGTGAGGTAATATCTTTTATTGGACTAACTTCTAATAAAAGGTATGACATCACCCCCTTGTCTCTCCAGTATCCTGGGACTAACACGGCTACAACAATACTGCATAGAACCCAGTTATAGAATTGCATTTAACTCCTGAGGCTGACTCCGAACCTGGCACGAGCGGGTGCAGTGCCACGGGATCCCGACCTGGCACGAGCGGGTGCAGTGCCACAGGATCCCGACCTGGCACGAGTGGGTGCAGTGCCACGGGATCCCGACTGGGCATGAGCAGGTGCAGTGCCACAGGATCCCGACCTGGTGCGAGCAGGTGCAGTGCCACGGGATCCCGACCTGGCACGAGCGGGTGCAGTGCCACGGGATCCCGACCTGGTGCGAGCAGGTGCAGTGCCACGGGATCCCGACCGGGCATGAGCGGGTGCAGTGCCACGGGATCCCGACCTGATGCGAGCAGGTGCCGTGCCACGGGATCCCAACCGGGCATGAGCGGGTGCAGTGCCACGGGATCCTGACCTGGTCTAAGCGGGTGCAGTGCCACGGGATCCCGACCTGGCATGAGTGGGTGCAGTGCCATGGGATCCCAACCTGGCGTGAGCGGGTGCAGTGCCATGGGATCTAGACCTGGCGTGAGCGGGTGCAGTGCCACGGGATCCTGACCTGGCACGAGCGGGTGCAGTGCTACGGGATCCTGACCGGGCATGATCAGGTGCAGTGCCACGGGATCCTGACCTGGCACGAGCTGGTGCAGTGCCATGGGATCCCGACTGGGTGTGAGTGGGTGCAGTGCCACGGGATCCTGACCTGGTCTAAGCGGGTGCAGTGCCACGGGATCCCGACCTGGCATGAGCGGGTGCAGTGCCACGGGATCCTGACCTGGTCTAAGCGGGTGCAGTGCCACGGGATCCTGACCTGGCACGAGCGGGTGCAGTGCCACGGGATCCCGACCGGGCATGAACGGGTGCAGTGCCACGGGATCCCGACCGGGCATGAGCGGGTGCAGTGCCACGGGATCCCAACCTGGTCTAAGTGGGTGCAGTGCCACGGGATCCAGATCTGGCGTGAGCAGGTGTAATGCCATGGACTCCTGATTCACACCAAAGGCCATTTCATTCTATATCGCCCCATCCCCTCATCCCACATTACAGCCACATTGGGGCGCCGAGTCCCAGACCATTGTTCCTCACATGGGTCTGTTTGTAGTGTCAGCGGGATCAAATCATCTCTTATCACTCTAGTGAGCAGGGGAGTGAATTCACCTTGAGTGGGAATGAATCCTGCAGGAAGCCCAGCCAAGGGGCTGGGAGCACTGGTCTCTGAACAGTGACCCAGTGTGAGAAATAATTTTCCTAATAATTTCATGAAGGTTTGCCACAACTCAGTTTCCACACAAGCAGTTTCTTACTAGCCCAAAGGCCACTTGGTGTAGGGCACAACCAAACCAGGAATACAAGTCTACGAGTTGGCCTGTACTCTATATCCAAGCCACAATACAGTGATAAGCATTGGCTGAATACGCGCAAGCAGATCCGGTCTGGAGACCCCTTCCCGTCCTACGTGGCTCCAAGCTCTGACAAAGAACCCCTAGGACGCCTGGCTTTTCTCTGCACCCTAATGAACAGCTGATGTCACTGCTGGTGTTGGCCCTGAGCTAACACCAGCTGAAGCAGTTTAGGGCTGTGCTCTGCTCCCTTGAAGGTTTTTTCCTTTCTCTCACCTTGCCATATTCCCCCAGCTATTAAATGAAGCATTTCTAACCAATTATTTTCTCCACTGGTGCCTAGTTAACCATGTTTTCATTATTTGTATTGCTCAGCCCAACCCCTAAATAAGGTCATGCTCCTATTTCAAAGAGTCACTAACAATCCTCTCATTCGGTCAGTCTTTGGGGCCAGTTACTCATGCTCCTATCCAAACTCAGTTAAAAACCACAGTCATTCAGGCTAGTCTGGGCCTCTAGGCCGCACCCCTCCACAGGCGGGAGGCTTGCTCTGTTCAGAGCAGCACCCAGAGTGTTGGATGCTCACCTGAACTGTTAGCTCAGTGCAATGACGGGCCCGTGACTGGTGAAATGTGTCCAGAGAGCAGTGTGACACTGTGAAGGAAAACGTCCTGCCTTTGAGAAACTCTCCTGGCTTCTCCTGACCATCCCAGGAACTGTAAGTGGAATAATTAACCATGTTTGGATTATTCAACAGAACTGAGGAAAGGTCACATTTTTCAGCTGAATTCTAGAAGCCAAAGTGAAAATAATCATGGAAATAAATTCTCCGTCTTTGGGATGGGGAGGGTACTGAATGCGCCACGAGCCCATCCCTGGGCTCAGTTCTAATCCAAGGCTTTGCGGGGCATTGGCTTTCTTGGGATTGAGTTCCCTAGTTGGGGTTTGTCACAGAAGTGTTAGCTGCTGCTTAGGGGTTTGGGAGGATCTGACATTCTAGCCCTTGGCATGAGCGTGGCTGGGTTTGTTGTATCAGAGGCTCCATAAAGCCAGCCCCTTGCTGCTGCTGGACTCAGCAGGGCTGCCTCAGTGGCATGGGATGGGGAGTATGAAGCCCCACAGGCCATTTGACAAATCGGGGCATAAATTCAAGACTCTAGGGACAGGGAGAACAAAGTGTGTCAGGAGATGTCAGAAGAATGGGGCATGGAGCCTCGCCTTTCCAGGGCAGTGGGTCAAAGCTGGTTCCAGTCGGTACAGAGTCCAGACCTTTACTGGAGCTGATTAAATACAGCAGCATTGAGCCCCCTTTTTTGTAGCAGTCACATGGCCAGGTTTCTGTCTGCAGAGATGTTTGGGCTTTGCTTTGTCCCAAAACCAACACGTAGGAAAGGAAGTGTTTGTTTAGACCCAAGAGATGTGAAAGGTGGGCACTACCCCAGCTGAGGAAGTCGGATCTACACTTCAAACTGCAGGAGTGTTTCCATTCAGGAGCAAGGCCTGGGTTTGGGCAGGTCCAGTTTCGTAAAGAAACCGTAAAAACTGAACACCCCCATTGGGAGATGTTTAGGGGACTTCCCTTCAGGATTGCCTGTGGCAGTGAAGTGTGAAAGCCCCATGTCCCATATCTTCAAGGATCTGAAACAAGTAGCAATAACTGTTGATGATCTGCAGAGTTGGGGCAAAAATGCCTAACCCCACAGGGAGAGGCTGCATTGTGTTCTGTAGAGCGAAAAAGAAAAGAATTTTAACTTGAACCGGAACAAATGCCAGATGGGGCTAAGTGAAGGCAGTTATGCAGGAATCATACCCAGTGACAAAGTTCAGTCGGTCCAAGGAAGATGGAGACACTTGTACAACTAGAAGGACCTCAAACCAAGGATGCCTTAGAGATCCCTGGGCTTGGCACGTACATCAGAACGGTCATACCAGAACAGATCTCAGCAAATTCCCCCCTGACTTGTCACAGTTAGGTGCTGCATGCAGAATGCTGCTTGAGGCGTGTACTGCACAAAGCCACTTAATTTAAGCACTTCCACATTTCACAATCTACATCTCGTGCTTTGCATCAAAAACCAGCGTCCTGGCTCGCGTTATGGCAGAAGGCCCCTGTTCTGAGTGGTTTATGATGAATCTGCCACATAGCTCCAATTCCCACTCCTGGGGCGGTGGGGTCTATGTATTACAGCACAGAGTGCACGGTGCGTGGCCAGTGTGCTCCCTGCAGGACCCACCAACTCAGAGCTGAAGCAATGTGATTGCTTGAACGAGGTTCAAGTAGCCTGGCACAGCTTTACTCAAGATACAGCACAGGAATAGTTAGGCCGTGCACTATAAACACAGTTAAAGAAAGAGCCCATTCAGGGAGAGGAACTCCCAGCAGCTGGCTTGGAAACGTCTGTCTGCCCGCCCCTCTTTTCTTGTTCTAGTTTTCCATTCTGTTCTTAGAGAGTCTGTCTGTCTGTCTCTCGCTGATTCTCAGCGGCCCACAGGACTGAATGCAAATGTCTCTTGACATACAACCACTGCCTGCTTGGAGAGTGTAACTAAAGGGGGAACCCTCACCAGGTGCAGCACTGCATGGTGGGACAGATAGTGTCCACAAGCCAGACCCGAGTACTCAGGATGAGAGCTGTTGCTGGCTATGCAGAGACCTGTACGGACTATATGCAGCCCATGGGCCAGCTATAGAGGTTGCCCAGTGAGGTGAGGATATACAATCGCTGTTACTGAGTGTAGCTCTTCCTACTGGATCAGTGCCAAATGGAACATGTCTCCCAGCCATAACCAGGTGTGCCAGCCCACGGCACTCACTTGTCCACCTGGGTAATTAGCATCCACTGGAGGAGTGGTCAGATGGCTGACAAGAACCCATGGCCATGGAGTCCTTGGGTGTGTGTTACTCAGCATTTGTGAGTCTTGCCCTAGTGCCAAAGGCATATGACTGCAGTGGAGCCTCAGCCAATGCAGAGGTACTTCAAACACCACATTGTGGTCCTGTACAGCATAAGAATGGCCATACTGGGTCATACCAATGGTCCATCTTGCTCGGTATCCTGCCTTCTGACGGTGGCTGGTGCCAGGTGCTTTAGAGGGTATGAACAGAGCAGGGCAATTTATCAAGTCATCCATCCCCTGTCATCCAGTCCCAGCTTCTGCTAGTCAAAGGCTAGGGAAACACAGAGTATGGGATTGTGTCCCTAACCAGCTTGGCTAATAGTCACTGATGGACCTGTCCTCCAGGAATTTATCTCATTCTTTTGTGAACCTAGTTATATTTTTGGCCTTCACAACATCCCCTTGCAATGAGTTCCACAGGTTGACTGTGCGTTGGGTGAAGCAGCTCAGAGGGGGCACTGGCAGATTCCTGCATGTCGAACAAACAGCCTCATGGGGAGCGATTTCTCACTAGCTCATTGCCAGCAAAGAGAATGTACAGATAACAGGAAGAACCAACAGGCCAAAGCACAAGCTGCCCCGAGGCCCAGCTGGGAAGGCTCCACCTCTGGAGGGCTGAGCCCCACTGCTTATGGCAAGGGCCTGGTCCTGCTCTGAGTGCTGGAGTGAGAAGGTTCCTGGCTGACATGGAGCCAAGATTTAGCACTCCAGAGAGGTGGGTTTTGTAGCTCACTGTCGGACACTGGAGTTCTTGCTCAGGCCAAATTCCCATTGAAGCCTGTGCCTGGGTAAGGACTGCAGCATCAAGCCCATTCTCCTTAGGAAGACGACGAGTTGCCAGGTGCATATTATCTGGGAATTGGCTGTTTTCGTGGGCTCAGGGTACCCATGGCTCAAGGAGGGGCTGCTAATCCAGATGCTCACTGGGGCTCCCTGCAGTGGTGAGGTGGGGCAGGTCCTGGAGCAGGTCAAGATCTGCATTGCCCCTCCGCCCTCATTGACCTCCAGCCTCTGTGGCTTATGTGTCCTACAGAGCCCACACTTGGTCCCAGCAGGCTGCTGGGAACACCTGGCCTGGAGATAAGATGGGAACTGCTGAGAGCCAGTGTGTGTGCCAGTAGGGGCAGACGGGCAGGGCCCGGAGGGAGCCAGGCCTGGCTGTGAGGTGGGAGGAGAAGCTGAGGGAGGCAATAATCAGTTTGGTGATGGATCAGTTTGCGTCCTGCGTGCCGATTCCTGCTTTTCCTGCCCTCTGCACAGGCCAGGGGAGCTCCAGCCAGCCTGCTCAGCCTGGTCCAGTGGTGAAATAGCCACGCACTGTCTGTGGGGAAAAACATCAAAACACTTTTTCCTTGGAATCAGCAGATAGTCCAGCTGCTCAGGACTCCACTGTTGTGGTTGCCACGTAGCTCAGGGACCAGCCAGGCCATGAGAGCTCAGGTTCCTTCTTGTCTCTGCAGCTACTAAGAACATGGGGCGTAGTCCACAGGAACATGAACCAGATGCTAGTGTTTAATGTGAGGGAAATGGGGGCGTGTCCATTGAACATCAATGACTAACCAACACTACTGAGAGACAAATTCTTTGTTAACAATTCACTGCAGGTGAGACCTCACATAACATACTTCCCAAGTGGCAGTCCAGGAACACCAGGTTGGGCATTCCTGATGGTTCTGCTAAAAAAAAAACAAGCAAAGGAAAGAAGGCAAACCCATTCGGGTCTCCTTTAATTTTAAAAAGGGACCAAGACAACTTTTTAAAGAAACCCTTGGCAAATTACCTCTGTGCCTCAGTTTACACATTTTTAAAATGGGTTTTGGAATTACACTGGGGGGCTGCGAGTTGGAATCCATGTTTTTGTGATCCTTGGACTGAAGAAATCCCATTGACCATTTTGATTGATGGCCCCACCTTCTGCTTCCCTTCTGACTGGCCACAGTTGTGGTGAGTCGCTGTGGGAAGCACATCTGGCTTGACTGGAAGAGGCACAGTGTGGCAGAGCATTTGAACAAAGCTTTTGATACGGTCTCCCACAGTATTCTTGCCAACAAGTTAAGGGAATATGGATTGGATGAATGGACTATAAGGTGGATAGAAAGCTGGCTAGATTGTTGGGCTCAGTGGGAAGTGATCAACGGCTCGATGTCTAGTTGGCAGCCGGTTTCAAGCGGAGTGCCCTAGGGGTCAGTCCTGGGGTCGGTTTTGTTCAACATATTCATTAATGAACTGGATGTTGGGATGGATTGCACCCAAGTTCACGGATGACACTAAGCTGGGGGGAGAGGTAGATATGCTGAAGGGTAGGAACAGGGTCAAGTGACCTAGACAAATCGGAGGATTGGGCCAAAAGAAATCTGATGAGGTTCAACAAGGACAAGTGCAGAATCCTGCACTTAGGACGGAAGAATCCCAGGCACTGCTACAGGCTGAGGACCAACTGGCTAAGCAGCAGTTCTGCAGAAAAGGACCTGGGAATTACAGTGGATTAGAAGCTGGATATGAGTCAGCAGTGTGCCCTTGTTGCCAAGAAGGCTAACGGCATATTGGGCTGCATTAGTAGGAGCATTGCCAGCAGATTGAGGGAAGTGATTATTCCCCTCTATTCGGCACTGGTGAGGCCACATCTGGAGTACTGTGTCCAGTTTTGGGTCTCCCACTACAGAAGGGATGTGGACAAATTGGAGAGAGTCCAGCGGAGGGCAATGAAAATGATCAGGTGAGTCGGGGACATGACTTACGAGGAGAGGCTGAAGGAACTGGGCTTGTTTAGTCTGCAAAAGAGAAGAGTGAGGGGGGATTTGATAGCAGCCGAAAGGGGGTTCCAAAGAGGATGGAACTCAGCTGTTCTCAGTGGTGGCAGATGACAGAACAAGGAGCAGTGGTCTCAGGTTGCAGGTCGGGGAGGTCTAGGTTGGATATTCAGGAAAACTATTTCACTAGGAGGATGGTGAAGCACTGGAATGGGTTCCCTAGGGAGGTGGTGGAATCTTCATCCTTTGAGATTTTTAGGGCCCGGCTTGACAAAGCCCTGGCTGGGATGATTTAGTTGGTGTTGGTCCTGCGTTAAGCAGGGGATTAAACTAGATGACCTCCTGAGGTCTCTTCCAAGCCTAATCTTCTATGATTCTATGAACTGTCTCCTTCCCATATCCTGGGTCAAGCTGGGTGAATGAGGTGCTGGATATGGGAAGTGTTAGTCCACCTCTCCTGAGTCTGCTACCCAGCCTGGGGCATCATGTCATTGGGCAGTGGCTGCCTTGCACAGATGGCTACTTTACCACCAGGTTCTGGAGGAGGGTGTGAGAAAAAATGGGAATCCCTGACCCAGAGGATGTATAAGAGAGATGGGTATCCACTGATGAATTCTGCATGCAGGCGGGGGGTGCAGCCTCTTAGCTATTAACTTCAATAAGCTCCCCAAGCTACAGAGTGAAGGCAGAGACTCAAGCCAAGGGACGCTGCAGGCTGTCTGGCCCATGCCCTGCAGCCTGTGTGGCAGGGGCAGAGCCAGAGGGTGCAGCGGCTCCCTAGGACCTGCAAGAGGCTGTAAGGGGTCAAGACAAAAGAATGATGAATGCCCTTCATGACAGCTTCTGTAGCCCATCTGCCCCTGCTCCTGGGCAGGCCATGTGGTCACAGGGACTGGAGAAGGGACAGGGCTCCCTTGGCCACGCTGGGCTGTGCCCACCAGGCGGTACAAGGCAGTGAATGTGCGCTGTGCTTTCAGGCTGCTCCCTTTGATGCGTGCCTGGCACTGCAGTTGTTAAGCAGACAGTGCTGTTTGGTCTGGCCCGGATGCAACCCTTCTCTGGGGGCCTGGCTGGAATGTGGCTGGAATCCATTTGAAGCAGGAGGCAGCAGTTAGTTCAGACAGCCCTGGGCTGTGCTCCATCTCGGAGAGATCTGGAGACGTTAACCCTCGCATGCCCTCTCCGGAGACAGCCCATGTGCACCGCCAGCGCTGGCCACGGAAGATGGCCATGGGACTCCTGATACTATTGACTCACACAGAGTGAACCCTCCTTGGGGAAGCACACCCATACCCACCCTGGGAACAGCCACCAGATAAAGACCTGTGCCCTCTAGGCGGGTCCTTGCATGTCTGGGCAGCACAGCACAGCCCCTCTGCTGCTTCTGACTCCACTGCACACAGCTCTGCCCTCTGAAGGGGACTGTCAGTGGCTGGCCCAGAGGCTTGTACACAGCTGCCACCCCATGGCTTCTCTCCTTCACCTCTGCCTCCTGCACACCCACTCACAGCCTGTCCCTGGGTCTGGGCACAGGTCCAGAGGCAGAGCACGCCCCATGGTACATGCCTGGGCAGGGTGACCCTGACGGACCACCCGCCGTACCGGAGGGTGTGACTGACCAGGGAGGAAGGCAGGGCTGGACCCTCAGCTCTGTGCCATCAGGAAAGGGCCAGGTGCAGGCCGGGAAAGCAGTGCTGGGACTTGCCCCCAAGACTGATGCCAGAGGCCATCCATGCTGCACCCATGCTGAGGCTCGGCCGTCATTCCCTCTGCACTTGGCTGTGAGCATCAGCCCAGTCCTGCTGCATACGACATGGCTGCTCTCAGGGGTGCTCTGCATCCAGGGACCCATGTTCCTGCAGGACAGTCCCTTGATATGGACTTCATGAATCCGGCTGAGCCCCCTTGTCCATGGCAATGTCTGTGTCTGGCGGGCCTCCCCCCTGGGCACCAGGGAACCTGCAAGGAGAGGGAGACCCTCGCTCCTGAATGAGCAGCTGCTCGCATGGTCCTAGAGCAGTCCCAGGGCTGCTCCCCATAAATCCCCCAGGGATCGTGCTTGTGGGGATGCTGCTGCCCTGACAACACTTCCCAACCCAACTCCACCTCTGCCTGCTGTTCTGGTAGGCCCAGAAGACGAGCCTCTCTCGCAGCACTGGTAACCCTGCCATTTGTCTCTGTCCTCCTTGGGCCCCCAAAACAAGGAGACTTCGAAAGGCCCAAGAAAAATTTTACAGAAAAAACTCCTCTCCTCACTCAGTTGGGAGAGATGCTTCTCCCTCTGCCATCCAGGACCTGCCACTCCAGGGACATTATCAGTCTTATCCCTAGAGTGAATGGGGCCCTGGAGGTCCAAGAAGGCAAATCCAGGATTCACTTTCAGGTAGAGCTGGACAAACTTTTCAGACAAATAATGAACGGTTCATGTAGACCTACCTGAGCTAGATTTAATCTAGCTGGCCCGGTTCCTGGAGCAGTGAGGCTGCAGCAGTGCACACTTCATGCTCTACCACATTGCTGCTCGTCCCAGCTGAGCTAGCCCAGGTATGTTTACACCAGCTGTAATCAAACCCTGTGATTACAATGCTGACGTGCCCCATGACAAAACTGGAATGGTTCTTTGTTCTGACCGATCCTGTATCTTCCTCTGAACAAATGCCGCTTTTACTCCGGAGGACATTCGGCGCCAAAAAATTAAAAATGCTGCACATAATATTTTAAAATTCTGCAAATTTTATTTGTCAAATAAATGTGGAGGCTCCAGCCTGGCATTGGGGAGCACAGGCCACTGGCTGCACAGAGGTGGGAGATCACTGTGCAGCCCCACCCCCGGGACATGGACTCAGTGGTGAGGCTGCACCCAACCCTGACGTGGTGCAAGGACCCAACCTGCCCCAGAAACACCCCAGGGCCCTGCCCCTCCGGGCCAGGTGCACCAGGCATGGGCAGGCAGGCTCAGCAAGGCAGGATCCAAGTGTGGAGGGCTCAGTGCGGGGGGATCCAGATGTGAGTTGAGAGGGTTCTGTGTGGGGCAATCTGGGTGCGGGCGGCTCAGTGGGGGACCCAGGTGTGTGTGGGGATCTGGATGCACAGGGGTTTGTTGGGGGTTCTGGATACAACAGTAATGGGACTCTGCAGGGAGTCCAGGTGCAGCTAGTCGGGGCTCACTGGGGGGGGTCCAAGTGCAGGAGGAATGGGGCTCATCGGGGGGGGTTCTAAGTGCGGAGGGGTGAGTCTCAGCAGGAGGGTCTGGGTATGAGGGGTCTGGATGCACGGGGGTTGGACGGATGGGGGAGCAGCTCCTTGTACAGGGATCCTGCCCCTCATGCAGGAAGCTCTGGGCTTTAATTAAACCCTTCTGTTTGCAGAAAGATCCCAGCTAGCTGAGAGCAGCCAGTTTGATCAGCCACAGCCTGTGCACCTGGTCGGGAGCTGTATGTCCTCTGGTCTTTGCTTCAGTTCCTGAAAGGAGACTTATGCTGAACCTGTGCCACTCTGGGAATAGCCACTGCTTGTGGAAATCCCTTTGGCAGCTTGGAGATCAAGCCAAGGTCTTTTAGAGGCTATTGCAGAACCAAACTACTGCCTGTTACAGGAATGCGCTGGTTCTTTCTCGGTACAAACAGATCATAGCTAAGGTGCCAGCTGGTGGGTTCAAGAATAGGTAGCATAGTTTGTGGGGATTGAAGGACCAAAAGTACTTCATTGGTTAAGACCTTGAACCAACACTACAATGGGGAAATTGCAGGAAAGATGGGTATCAACCAATTTCTGTGCCAAAATTTTTTGAAAAAACAGTTTCAAAATTGTTGAAATGTCTAGTGAAATGGGTTTTTTATTTGAAACAACTTTTCATGTAGAAATTTAAAGTTATTTGTTGTCATTTTTTAAAAAAAGGTGAAAATCAAAATGAAATGTTTTCAAATTATTGATTGACCTGAGCTGATTTATTTTTGATTATTGCTTTGTGAATTTTTTTGAGATTTTGATTTTTTTGTTCTGATTTAGGACTGGAAACATTTTTGAAGTCTCAAAAGTTTTCCTTGGATGGGAAAAACATTTCCCACCCAGCTCTAGAAAGTTTCACACTCTCAGGGCTTGTTTTCACTGCAGTGTTAGCTTGAATTCTATACACTGAGGCTGTGTTTACACTACGGACCTTACATCAGTACAGCTGTGCCGGTTCAAGGTCTTGTGTGTGGCTTCTCTCCTGCCGGCATCATTAAACCACCCCAATGAGCGGTGGTAGCTCTATAGGCAGGAGAGGGTCTTTCATCAACAGAGTGCTGTCCACACCAGTGCTTTTGTCGGTGACATTTATGTCTGTTGGGGGGTGTTTTTTTTACACGTCTGACCGACAAAAATTTTACCAACAAATGTGCTAGTGTAGACAAAGCCATAGTTAACTCCTCTCAAGTTAGCCTCAGCTGCCTCACAGGAGGGGAGAGTCACACTGCAGAACACCACCGAGTGGTTGGTTTAGCAGCATAAAGTAGCTGCATCAGCAGCACTCCAGCTTCAGTCTATTCTCCCCATCCCCGACAGACGAGCTAGTTCCCGTTTAAAACCCCACCTAACTCTCGCGAGAGGTTTTAGTGTGCGCTCAGGAGTCGGGCTGGGGCAGCACTCAGGTTACACTTTCACGTCAGTGAAGACAGGAGTTTTCTTGTCCTCCCTGGGATTTGCTGTCCCTGACTGCAGCTTACAAGGTGTTTCCATCTCCAGAACCATCTTTCCCCAGGCACTGTTGGTGTCCCAGCAGTGTGGCCAGGAAGCGGCTCCATGTCCCAGGAGGAGAAGGAGAGGTCTCTGTATGTTCAGGACAGGGGCAAAGCTCCAGGTTTGTGGGGGAACCCTACTTCCAGCTCCTCATCCACCATGGGATCGGTCTCCTCACGTCTGTCTAATCTTAACAGGCCTTCTGCCCCTCCCCTGCTGGGTCCGTGTCAGCTGAGTGACAGTCCTGGCTATGTGCTCTCCAGGGCTCTGCCCAGCCCAGCCGCCATGTTCCTGCCATGTCTCACCTCTCCGGGTCACAGCAAATCAATTACCAAGGTTTTAAGTGATTTCTTACCAATTAGTCAATTGGATTATTTCCAGAAATCCATGTTTTCTTTCCAGCCATGCGCCTCTGCCAGAATCCCACTGAGAGGCCAGAGCTGAGCAGGGACACAGAGTCCGTGTCTGGAGCTGGAGCTTTCCAATCGACAGCAGCATGTCTGGGGCAGCTGGGAGGGACATGCAGGCACTATTCAGTAAGCAGGGATGGTGACTTCTCACAGCCATGAGGGTCACTGATTTCCCGGGGGCTTTCGGGGAAGAAACACAGAGAACACAGGACAAGAGGCAACGGGTTCAAACTATATTTTAGCAGATTTAGATTAAATCTCAGGAAAAACTTCCTAACTGTAAGAACAGCAGGACAATGGAACAAACTGCCTAGGGAGTGTTGGGAAGCTCCTTCACTGGAGGTTTTCACAAGGAGGCTGAAGCTGTCTGTCTTGGATGGGTTAGACACAACAAATCCTGCATCTTGGTAGGGAGTTTGACTAGATGACCCTTGCAGTCCCTTCTAACCCTGTGATTCTATGGTTCTATTAGTCTAAGGAAGTTACAGAACTTCGGGGGCTGGTTTAAAGCTTGCAGAGGCTGAGGCAGAAGGTAGTGCGAGAGGAGAGGAGAGGCAGTACAGTCTAGAGTACTGACTGTTCCCAGCTCTGACCCCGACTTACTGGGTGGCCTTGGGCAAGTCCCATCTCCTCTCTGTGCCTCCATTTCCTTTTCTGACCTTTATTAAGTCTCTGGTGGCAGGGACTGGCTCTCACGCAGTGTGTGCACAGTGCCATGTACAATGGAGCCCTGGGGTTTGCTGCAGCCTCTAGGTGCTACCACAGTACTACTAATAAATGACATCAGTTCTCCTGTGCTGCCAGTCTAATTTGCATGTGGCTTTACAATGCTTTCATGTTGCAAAGGAAATCAATTCTGGTTAAAACAATGTCCCCTGCAGGTTTGCCATTTTCTCTTGTACATTTGTGACTTTTGCTTTAGGGCTGGTTTAAAACCTTTCGTCAAAACTGTTTGCACACGTTCTATAATGAACCAGGTCCAGGGACTCCCATGATGCACTGTGGTGGCTCAGCAACTGGGGAGATCGAGTTGCATTATGGGAGATGTAGTCAAGCCAGGGCCCTCATTTATGGGCCTGGGAAACCAGCGTGGATTGGTAGGAAAGGATCATTCTGCAGGCCTTGAACTTCAGGATGGGGAGGATGACCTTTTTTGAGATCTGTGCATAGAGAACCAACATGCAGTGGAGAAACAGGTCACCATTGTCTTCTGGAAGCTGAGAACCCCAGACTGTTACTTCTCTCAAGCCAACCAATTCAACGTGGGGGATCAGCTGTGGGGGCCATTCTCAGACAGGTCTGCTATGCTAGTGATTCTCAACCAGGGGTACACGTACTCCTGGGGAACGCAGAGGTCTTCCTAGGGGGTACATCAACTCATCTAGATATTTACAACAGACGACATAAAAAGCACTAGCGAAGTCAGTACAAACTAACATTTCATCCAGACAGTGACTTGTTTATATGGCTTGATATACTAGACACTGAAATGTAAGTACAATATTTATATTCCAATGTATTTTATAATTATATGGTATAAATGAGAAAGTCAGCACTTTGTCAGTATTACTGTGCAGTGACACTTTTGTATTTTTATGTCTGCTTTTGTAAACAAGTAGTTTTAAAGTGAAGTGAAATTTTAGGGTACACAAGACTCCTGAAGGGGGCACAGTGGTCTGGAAAGGTTGAGAGCCGCTGGGATATGCCACTGATAAGGTGCTGTCTAGCCAGGTCCTACAGCTGGGTAAGGCTCAGGAGGTCATGGCTGAATTTATAAGCTCAGTTCCATTGAGCTGAATGGAGGAAGGACTGTTTGTCCCCCAGGAGCAATGTGGACATTAATGATGTGGAGGTTGATCTGGTTATTCTGGAGTCCCCTCCCAGCTTGTCCTCTGATGCCCTGGTTACTGAAGCCATGTACAGGCCTCTTGGACAAAAGGAAGGAACATTTAACTGTCACAGAATGGTGGTGGAAAGTGCATTTGGCTGTTTGAAAGGCAGATGGTGCTATTTATTGAATAGGTTGGAAGCAGCAGAAAAAAATCCCAGCCTTTATAACTGCATGTCGTGTTCTGCACAGTATTAGTGAGAGCAATGAACAAAATCTTAACAATGTGTAGGAGGCTGAGGTTCAGAGACTTGCTTGGCAGCCTGGCACTAACACCTTGGGGAATATTGTCAAGGATGCCTATTGTTCATATTTTGAGTCTCAGGCCTGAAGATGTGCAGCTGTTACCCCGTGGAATGGGTGTCAGGACAGACACATTTTGAGTACTGGGGTGTTGCGTATAGGTGGTAGAAGTGGAATGTTCCCTGAGTACTTTTGTAAAACCCCATGAATTAGTTCAGCTTTATTTAAAGGATTTTTGAGTTAAAGGCAATAATGACTCATAGTGCATGGATTGTAAATGTTTTTTATTATAAAGGGACAATTCCAGAACCAAAGTTTTAATTAAACCAATGGCAAAATAACAATGTTTTTGTATTTAAAAATACATTTTAACCAAACAATCTACTAACTAGCCAACTATAAATAAACCTTTAATTAAAGCAACAGTTTAAACAAAACAGAAATTGCAACAGTACAACCCATGCAACTGAGCAAGGTTGGAATGCGTGGGTGGGTGCTTAAAGTAACCTTAAAGGCAGCATGTATTCACGTTCCCTCTGTTCCATCCAGTTAGGGACAGGTGGTCACCCTACTTGTGCGGCTTCTGGAGTGCGATCACAATTGTACCACCAGAATAATGATACACTGGGATCCAGGGGCAAATGAGTAAAATCTGGCTCTGATCAGCTTTTAAAGGGGGAAGGGAATGTCCTTGGACCTTGACACCAGAGCAGGGAAAGGCACACAGGTAAACAGATCCCCGCAAATCACTGTGGGATAGCTGTTGTAAGCATGCAAAAAGTGGAGAGCAGCAATTGCGTCCACATGAACAACAGGCTAAATCTGGTCCATTTTGCAAGAGGACTCCAGTGCTTGGTGTAAATGTGGAATTAGTACACAATGGTGGATTCTGTCATGTGCATGCAAGCATTTTCAAACCAGATTAACTTGATTTGATCTGGTTTAAAACCCCCGTTTAGATAAGCCCTTATTTTGTGGCAGGCAGAACACATAGTCAGTTGAGGCTTGTAGGGAAAACACAAGAACAGCAGACAAGAAGAGTGATTTAATTCTGTCAGCCTGGCGGCAAACATATCAGGGGAAAAGGAAGTGCCAGAGACCCCAGCTCCATTAATAAATGAAAAAGAGAATGAAATTTCACAGGACTCCAAAAATGACTTAAATTGTCAAAGCCTTTTTAAAATCTGTTTTAAAAAAGCAAACTACAGAAAAGAAGTTTGAATGATTAGTAAGGATGGGGGCCCTGTAAAAGCACTATTAATACAGAGCAATTGAAAGGGGACTTGAGCAGGGGGTTGGACTAGATGACCTCCTGAGGTCCCTTCCAACCCTGAGATGCTATGATTCTATGACTTAGAAAATAAGAACCTACTGTCCTACTGAGCCCCACTCTAGAGGAGTGAGGGCATTAGCTAGCAGATGCACTTTCTCACTGATGTTTATTTCTAAAAATAACCCTAGCCAGGTGGGAGGGGCCTGAAAGGCTGGAGAAAAGGAACTGTAACAACTTCAAAGGAATGAAGAGGTGTGATCCTGGCAGCTACTCTCCTGGACATCTGATTTCTTGACATAGTCAGCAATATTCAGAGGACTTGTTAAGGCCGAAGTACAGGGATGAAAGTTGGGTACCTGGATCAGTGGCCTGATCTTCCAAAGTGCCCTCACTGAATGTCTCGCTTGCTGGGGTTTGAACGGCTCGTTTTCTAAGCTGCGTGGGTCAGATTTTTTTCAGCTGATCACGGTGACAAACAAACCGAGGCAGACTGGCCTTTGATCCATGACAGTCTTTATCTCAAGCGGCAGCATTCATTCCCCCAATAAATAAACTGCAGCGTGCAGACTCCACCGGGCTCCCAAAGACTGAGCCAGCGGATTGGTCATATGCTGCAATGAAGGCATTTCTCTGCTTGTCCTTTATAGAAAGAAAATATTGGGTCTGATTCTCAGCTACTCTGCTCCTGCCTGTGGGGCAGAGACAGTGTGGCGGGGGTGGAGAGAGGATGGCCTTCTGGGGCAGTGCATGGGCCTGCCCAATCCCTCTCTGCTGCCAGAAGCCCTGTACAGCTGAGAAGCAGGCCCATTGTCCTCCTTTCTCTCTCTAGGGGCTGGCCCATAATCATTGTTAACAAGGAAAACTGTGACTGAATCTGCCTGTAGGCCAAGAGAATGGTGCAGCCCATTTCAGCACAGGGCAAAGAACTCAGCCTGGACCACAGACCATCCAGCCAGTGCCTGAGCTCTGGGGACGGGGCAGCCTTCCGCTCTCCCGTGTGCGGGGGGCGCTAGCCCTGGGCGGGCCTCTCGCCACTCATAGGCCCCAGAGATTGACGTGACTCTTACAAATAAATAAATCCCAGATTGTTTTCCTGGCCAGAAGTGAGGCTGGGCTGAGGAAACGGAAATGCCAATGTCCTCCTCAGTGTTGTGACCCAACAGATAAAGTTACTTCTTCTGGCATTGGGGGCGGGCATTAAAACTTCACCAGGAATGTTCTGTGCCCCTTGAAAAGTATGAGCTGTCTGTCTGTTTCCACCATGTCCTGAGACTGGCTACTCTGCAGGGCTCACAGCAAAAGCAGTGAGAGCAGTGAAAGATGCTGCTGTGAGCTGTGCCACTAGGCAGTGTGCTGCTTTGTGCTGCCGTCTGTGAGCCAGTGGCAGTGCCGTAACGAGGGCAAGGCGAGTGAGGCACTTGCCTCGGGTGTGGAAGGTGAGGGGCACAGAAAATTTCTCCTTCAGCAGCAATTCGGCGGCAAGTCCTTCCCTCTGAGAGGGACTGAGGGACCTTCCGCCTAATTGCAGCCGGTCGTCAGCAAGGGAGAGGGGCGGCACATCCTGCTCTTTGGCAGAAATTCGGCGGCGGGTCCCTCAGTTCCTCTCGGAGGGAAGGACCTGCCGCTGAAGAACGGCGGCAATTCGGCGGCAGGTCCTTCCCTCCGAGAGGAACCCGCCGCCAAAGAGCCAGACGTGCCGCCTCGTCCCTTGCCTCGGGCACAAAAATCCCTAGTTACGGCTCTGGCCAGTGGAATCGAATGTGGGAACTCAGACTAGATAAAGAGGCCGCCCTCTGAGAAGTGCACTGCTGCTCCTTCCGCCAGTGCAGATGCAGGTGCAGATGCAGGAGGGGACTTGCTGAGTGAGTCCTTCAGGACTGTCTGCATTTCCACCTTTTTCGGGAATGAGACGGAGCAGGAACATGTCACCTGGAGAAGATGGTCAGAAATCCTGCTGGGTTCTCCTCGGCTTGAGCTAACCCATGATTCCAAGGGGCTGCCAGCTGAATAGGCAGCCATTGACCCTCCATTGTACCTGGTCTGGGAGGGACTTGACATAGTCCTTGTTAGCACAGTTTGATAGTAACGATTTAATCACACCCACCTGGACTCATACGTCATGCAGACCGATTGCCCAGATCAGCACAGTTGGGCAACTGGTCTCATTAATCAAGGCTCAAACAAATGAGTTGTCTGCCCTACAAGGGGGATGACTCATGGCCATGCCATCTCCCTTGGCAGCTGGTCAATCCCACTGTGAATCCTACCCAGCTCTGGGCCTCTATGCTACCTTGTAGCAATAAATTCTGCCGGATAATTTTTCATTGTTTTAAAAAGTCTACCTAAGGGGTTATCGTTCATCATCCGACCGCAAAGAGAGTGGGGTCAGGTGTGACCAGGGCCTGGTTCATCTGACCCGGGTCATCTATCCCTACCTACAGTTGTAGGAAATGCAAAGGAGGAGCATCTGCTCTGAAAGAAGCACGTGCATTCTGGATTCTGGCCTGAGAGGGTCTGGCAAGCAGCTTGGCTTGCATCTGATTAAGAATGTTCAGGGTCGGAGACAAAATGAATGTATCATTCCCACTTAAATGCAGAACAAGGGAACTGGCAGGGGAGGGGAAGGAAAAATTGCAAGGGCATTTGGCACATGGCTGCTATGCCTTTGCACTTGGCTCAGGCTGTGCTCAGAAAAGGCTCCGGCCTAGCGGAGGTGGCGTGAGGAGCGAAGTGGTAGGTGGTCTGTGCAGGTCAGGATTGGAAAGAAAAGAGGAGAATGCGGAAAAAGCATGTCTTCCACTGCCAAGCCGAGTACCTGAGAGTGATTGTTGGCATGGACAGTCCCTCCCAGCAGCCCAGATCCCTGCAACAACCCAACAACAGGGGGTGAGAATGGGAGGGAGACACAAGACTGGGTGGCAGGGTGAGTGCGTTTCCTGGCATCTCCCCAAGGTCACTGAAACAGCTGGTGTATTTGAAGAGCTAAGAAAATGATCCCAACAAATGTCATTCCAGCAAGGCCCCTCTGGACCTGAGCCCTCCCTGTCCAGAGAACCCTGCATGCTCCAGCTCCACTCTTACAAGGGGCGCTGTGATTTGGGAACGTCTCCACTGGATTTTCTTACCTGCCGGTTCTAAACAGCAAGTGTTTCCTTACTTGCAGTTTTCCTTCCTGGGACTGTGCCTGCCCCAGAACAAACGCCAAACTCCTGGGGTGCTTGGGGCTCCCGGGGAAGGAGCAGCAATGTGGCAGGGGTGTTAGCTCAGGAGAACCCCCAAGGCTTGGGGGGATGGGAGGGGTGGGGAAATCTTTGGTGGTACTGCCAACCCAGAGCCTAGCTCTTTCTATAACCATTAGCACCCTGCTGCCATGTCACTGCTAGACACATGGCCCCTTTGCTTTCCCACAATCCCTGTGGCAATGGCACATGCTGCAGATGCAACAGAGAGAGAGAGGAGTGTGTGGCCTGCCAGGGGTACCAGGAGGGGGCAGGGGTAGAGGCTGCACTCACACAGACTCTCCAGAGCCCACACATGTCCATACTGTGCCTGAGGTTCCACTAGTACAAGGCAGGGCAAAAAAAAAATTAAATTGGAACTGCAAATTGTTTGTTTTATCAAAAAGTTTGTCAACAACTGCAAACCTGCTGTGCTGGCCTGCCAGATAATGGTGCTTCAGCGCTTCCTGCTGCTAGGACGCTGACCTGAGGCCCTGGAGGGCTCGCACGCCTGGGAAGCAGAGGCTCTCATACCACAGGCAGGGAGAGGGGGAGGAAGGGAGAGGGGGAGGCTGCTCCCCAGTGCTAGTGTTCTGGGTCCTGCTGCTTCATTTTGTACGGTGTAACCCTTCTGCCAGTTGGAGCAGGCAGCAAGAAGGGCCGGGTTCAATATTTAGGGAGTTTCTTTTCAACAATATAACACAGAACCGGCTCGAGCCCCCACCCAGTAACCTGGGAAAATTTCACTCTACCCTCTGTGTGCCTCTAAGAGGCAATTCTTCCCCCCTCGCAAGCACAGGTAGAAAGGGTTTCTTTAATAAAAGTAACCTAGCATTAATCTGAGAAAACAGCACAAGCGGTATTCAGCATGAGCAAGACACGCTCCCCAGAGTGCACTGGGCAGTGTCCTTTGCTTCAGGTTCTTGACTCCAACACCCAAGTTCCTGTAGTGCCCCCCCACCCCCCCCACGCACAGTTGCTGTGCCTGGTCAGCACAGACCCAGAGTGCACAGGTACATCTGTGTGAATGAGCGGGAGGGTAAACGCCACCATACTCGCTCCACTGTCCAAGCTCCTGCCAGCCAGTCTCTTAGTGATGTTAGCTCTGTGCAGGAAACACAGGCCTGCCACACCTGGTTTCAGTTCTGATTCAGCAATTACAATAACAAAAGAGGCTCCTAATGAAGCCTATTTCGCTCTGTTTTTTGAACAAGGGGGAGGAACAGGTTAAACCAGTCTAGGGCAGACCCTTAAGGATGTGCAGCTGCCTGCCCGCCTGCCCGCCCACCCGCCTCTCACTTTCACAGGGCTCTGACATTCGAGCCATAGGCAGCGAGTTATATGGGACCATGGGGCCTGTGTTCCACCAATATTTAGGAACGTGGACCCAGCTCTGCCAATGTTTGGGCTTTCCACGCTTTGGGAGGCTTCAGGGGGATGTGAGGTGCAGGGCGGCCTGAGGGGTTAGCAGTGAGTGACCCAGTCCCAGCCATCCCGCCCTGCCGGCTGCCGGCGTCGCTCGGGGAAGGGGGCGGAAGCCAGAAAGAAGCGGGGCGGGAGCTTGGGGGAAGGGGTGGAATGGGGGCAGAGAGGGGGCAGTATATTTCACTACCCCTGCATTCAGTACTAAGGTCATTTGTACCCAACACCAGCCAAAGCAGTATCTATAAACAGAGCAGGAGCAAACGGTATTTACATAAACACACCCATAGTCTCTTCCCCTCCCAGCTGGCTGTCAGGGGAGCATTCATTCAGCCCCTGCTTACACAGTATGGCTGCGATGACAAAGTGGGGGAGGTCATACCTTTTACTGGGTCAATGTCTGTTGGGAGAGAGAAAAATGTTCCAGCTACCCAGAGCTACTTTTTCAGAGAGTCCCAGCTAAATACAAGGTGGAACAGATAGTTTAGCATAAGGAGTTAGCACATATCCATTTTAATCAGTGGTTCAAAAATTTTGGATTTTTTTTAAGCAGAATTTTTTTATTGTTTCTTTAAACAATCAAACACAGCAAGCAGCAAATATTTGGCCACACACTTCTGAAACCTCAAACCATATTCAGGTTTTGGCAGACTAATTTCAGCTTTTCAATTAAAAAAAAACCACAACAAATTTTGAAGGAAAGCAGACATTGCCTGTGATTTTTTTTCTGCTTTTTAAAAACTCCTAGTTTTCAATCCAGAAAAAGTTTTGAAGGAAAATATTTTTCCAACCCTTTTAATGAGCTTTAGTGCCTTTTAGCACTAGCTGATGCTGAGAACCAGTGATACCTTCTTTACAAGGTTTCTCAAAACTGGGTTTGTGCCGTGATGCATAAGGTTTATTTTCCCCAGGGCCGCCTGGGGGGGTGGGGGGGGGGCAAGTGAGGCAATTTGCACCAGGCTCCACAGGGGCCCCCACGAGAATACAGTATGCTATAGTATTGCAATTTTTTTATGGAAGGAGCCCCCAAAATTGCTTTGCCCCAGGCCCCCTGAATCCTCTGGGCGGCCCTGTGAAGCAATGGCTGTTACCATACACACTCTAAGGAGAGTGCTCAGTTAAGGTGAGCTATTACCAGCAGGAGAGAAAAACAACTTTTTGTAGTGGTAATCAAAATGGCCCATTTCCAGCCGTTGACAAGAAAGTGTGAGGAACCGTAGGGGGTGGAAATAAACATGGAGAAATAGTTTTACTTTGTGTAATGACCCATCCACTCCCAGTCTTTATTCAAGCCTAGTTTGATGGTGTCCAATTTGCAAATTAATTCCAATTCAGCAGTCTCTCATTGGAGTCTGTTTTTGAAGTTTTTTTGTTGTAATATTGTGACTTTTAGGTCTGTAATCGAGCGGCCAGGGAGACTGAAGTGTTCTCCAACTGGTTTTTGAATGTTATAATTCTTGACGTTTGATTTGTGTCCATTTATTCTTTTGCATAGAGACTGTCTGGTTTGGCCAATGTACATGGCAGAGGGGCCACATATCACATTGGTAGATGTGCAGGTGAACAAGCCCCTGATGGTATGGCTGATGTGATTAGGTCCTATGATGGTGTCCCCTGAATAGATATGTGGACAGAGTTGGCAATGAGCTTTGTTGCAAGGATAGGTTCCTGAGTTAGTGTTTTTGTTGTGTTAGAGAGTGTTAGTTTTAATCAGAACCAACCCAGTGCTGTGTTTAAACTGAGCTGTTTTGAGTAACTCCAGTTTAAGTAGCAAAGTATTGTATAGTGATCTCTTACATTGCTTCACACTGACTCAGACATTCTAGGCTTCAGAGGGATGTTTGTGGTTGTTGTGTGTGGGTTGTGTTATGCTGGAAAACTTGATTTGTGTGGATGGTGAATGAGCGGGAGTGCTGCCATGAGGGCCTATAAATATTTGGGGTTATTGTGTATGCTGGTTGTGATGTTGTGTGGGTAGTTGTGTTGATATGTTTGTATTTTGTGTTGGATGATTTGTGTTACTTTGTACGGGTGGCCATTGAGGTGTGCTGCTGTGAGGGGCTATTGCATTGTGTGTACACCTTCCAAAGACAAGCCTGGGAGCTTAAATTCATCACTAAGCATCAAGGACTGAACAGAGACACTGGATTTGTGGCTTATTAGAACAATCTGTAACCCACTTCTCCCCTTTTTGTCCCATGACTACAGGGGTGTTAATGAGCCACTTCACCTGGAAAGGTCCCTGAGGCCTTGGCTACACTGGCGCTTTAAACACCCCCCTGAGCACAGCAAGTTACAGCGCTGCAAAGCGCCAGTGTAAACAGTGAATATGAAGTGGGTTTATGCTCAAATAAATGTGTTAGTCTCTAAGGTGCCACAAGTGCTCCTGTTCTTTTTACTCTCTCGCTCTCTCGCTCTCCAGGATAGCCTGCAGCCTGGTGATTAAGGACCATTGCCTTAGGACCAGGCAAAGCTGAATTCCAGTCCCTGCTCCAGAGACACCATTGAAACCTGGGCCACCCCATCCCTGGTGAGTTCTCTAGGGGCACCTGTCCCTTTGTGACTCCAGCCCTTCATTTCTTTTGCTCCTATTTAAAAAGAGTTTAAAATGTTCAAGATCAATCATTCAGCAAAAACAAAATTCCAACTTTTTTGATTTGCTAATAATTCTGAAAAATGTTGGTTTTGGTTTGGGTCTAAATGATCTTGTTGGGTTTTGTGGTGGTGGGTTTTTTTTTACTTTTGGTTTTTCAGCTATGCAAGTGAACTGAAAAATCAGTTATACATGCAATTCTATTGCTCACAAGGGGACAAAGTTAAGGTTTTATGTGCAATGTTAGCTTTGGCATTTCTGACTTTTTAAAGTGCTTAACATTGTTTTGGTATGGAATGGACTGTCACACTATGGCACAGGGTCTTATTGTTACAGAGATCTGTTGTCAGTTCATCTGCTGCCCTCTACCTGGCCCTGCCAACAATTCAGCAGGCTTTCATAGAATATTAGGGTTGGAAGGGACCTCAGGAGGTCATCTAGTCCAACCACCTACTCAAAGCAGGACCAATCCCTGGATTTTTACTCCAGTTCCCCCAAATGGCCCCCTCAAGGATTAAACTCACAACCCTGGGTTTAGCAGTCCAATGCTCAAACCACTGAGCTATCTCTCCCCCAAACCACCTAGCCATTAGCCTTAGCTTTCAGCTAAGCCCAAACCACCTAGCCATTTCCCCCCCGATTCCTCATGTTCATTGCCCCTTAAAATGATGCCATAATAAATGTCTTATGTCAGGAATGCAGCTGTTCCGCATAACTTTGTCCCTCAGGCGCCCCAGACAGCACATTTCTGTAAGTCCTGACAGCAAGAGACATGCTTTAAATCAATCTCTTTTTCATTTACTGTGGTGTTAGAAGATCAGACAGGAAGTGATGTCATCTTCCCCCTCCACCCACACCTCCCTTGGCATATGACATCACTCTCATGATTTCCAGCTCTGGCTGTGTTTTGAAAGAACTCCTTTAAGCTCTGTGTTTAAATCATATTTAGCTTTTATCTGCAAGGGACCCTTCGTAGTATTTTCCAAAGAAATGGCATTTACTGCAAAGCTTGAGATTCCCCCATTTAGCGTCTGTGGCACTGTAGTTCCATAGGTGCTGCTTAATGGCTCTGGTTTAATGCAGAAATGTAGCCCACTGGTCTCTGGAATGAACGATTTAGATGAAGAGGTTTTTAAGAAATTCCTTTTACCGGTGCCACCTATAGGACTCGCAAATCTCAAAAAGGATGTTTTTGTCTTGGAGATTGTGATGGGGTTTACAGACCCCACACAGAAACTCAGGGCTGGTCTGCAGGGGGAACTTACAGTAGCATAGCTGCGTCTCTCAGGGGTGTAAAAATCCACACCTCAGAGACGTAGCTCTGCCAGCCTAACTCCTGGTGTAGACAGTGCTAGATCAACAGCAGAATTCTTCTGTTGCCCTGGCTACCAGCTCGCGGGGAAGTGGCTCACCTACTGCGCTGGTAGGAGAGCCCCTCCTGTTAGCATAGGTAGGGTTGGCACTGAAGCACTCCCATGCTGCTGTAGTGTTTGAAGTGTAGACACTGACATACCCTACGGGAGGGAAGGAGCAGCACTGGGCCAAGAGGGCCCCACCACTCTGCAGTTGTGAAGCATGTACCAAATGGAGCATCTGCACAAAAGGGGACTCACGGTTACGTGGGGGCAGAGGAAGCCGCATCAAGGAGAGGCTGTCCAAAGAGAGGAAGCCAGTTTGCAGCTTCTGACAAAGTGACCCAAAGAAGAAAGGTCTGAACTGTGGGTAAGACCCCAACCCGGAGGGCAGGGACTTTACCCTTTTCCCTTCCCCACCCTATGCTGAAGGAGGATAACTGAACATTGGGAAGAGAGCTGGGGAGTACTTATTTGACCCACTGAGCCATTGGTACTGGTTGGGAACTCCCTGCTGGGAGGGATAGGGGCTGCGACCACTCCCCAAGCCAAAGAGAACAGGGGTGGGAGGGGAGAAGGGATAGGAGGAAGTGGGCCAGGGAAGGCTGGTCGTGTATGCCAGGAAAAGGTGACCGAGGCACTCCATCCCTTTCTCCCTTGGGCCCTGGGCTGGGGAATGACAGGCTGCCACTTGACCTTGGGCCCACTGATTGTCAGGACTTTGGGGTAGAAAAACTGTCATGCCACTGCCTACCCAGTAGGCCGGCTGGGCTCTGAGTCGAACCACTACAAACTGGTGGCAAGACAGTGGAGCCAAAGCCTGCACAATAGGCCTGCTGGCCTTCGAGTGAAACTTGCTACAGAGACTTTGCAAAACAGAAGTAACTACTGTCACAGCAGCACGCAAAGGAGACGCACAGGAGAAGGCAATTCTTTTCATTTCTCTCATTTTTAATCACTGCAGGTTTTTCTGATATATTTATAAAAATGGAAAGAAATGAAGAATCCTCCTTGCAGATGCTTTTCGTTTCGAGGAGAAAGAAAGCAAAGCTGGGAGAGACATGGCTGGAGGCAGCAGAACATCTAGGCAGCAGCTTTGCTGCAGCACAGTAACGAAAATCCCTGGCCATCATTGTAGGAATTAACACAGTACAACTCAAACCTCCCTTGTCGTACGTTAGCGATCGTCCCTCCTCTGGCTCAGTGGGAGGCCACTCTGCCTCACTAGATCCCTGCATGATTAGTACCGGTCCCACCATCACCACTGGCTCTGGTGCCCCACCATCAGAAGCTGCTGCAGGGTCTTAGGATGACATCCAGCAGCAGCAGTTGCTGCTCTCCATCTTTGTTTGAGCACATGAGAGCGATTGCTGGGAAAACTGAGAAGGAAAGAAGTCAAATGGAAAGGCTCACACCTTCCATTCAAACCTTATGAATGGACTATAAGGTGGATAGAAAGCTAGATACATTGTCGGGCTCAACAGGTAGTGACCAACAGCTCAATGTCTCATTGGCAGCTGGTATCAAGTGGAGTGCCCCAGGGATCGGTCCTGGTGCCGGTTTTGTTCAACATCTTTATTAAGGATCTGGATGATGGGTCGGATTGCACTCTCAGCAAGTTCGCAAATGACACTAAGCTGAGGGGAGAGGTAGATACGCTGGAGGGTAGGGATAGGGTCCAGAGTGACCTAGACAAATTGGAGAACTGGGCCAAAAGAAATCTGATGAGGTTCAACAAGCACAAGTGTAGAGTCTTGCAGTTAGCATGAAAGAATCCCATGCACCGCTACAAGCTGGGGACCAACTGGCTAAGCAGCAGTTCTGCAGAAAAAGACCTGGGGATTACAGTGGATGAGAAGCTGGATATGAGTCAGCAGTGTGCCCTTGTTGCCAAGAAGGCTAACAGCATATTGGGCTGCGTTAGTAGGAGCATTGCCAGCAGATTGAGGGAAGTGATTATTCCCCTCTATTCGGCACTGGTGAGGCCACATCTGGAATATTGCATCTAGTTTTGGTGCTCCCACTGTAGAAGGGATGTAGACAAATTGGAGAGAGTCCAGCGGAGGGCAACGAAAATGACCAGGTGGGTCGGGGACATGACTTATGAGGAGAGGCTGAAGGAACTGGGCTTGTTTAGTCTGCAAAAGAGAAGAGTGAGGGGGGATTTGATAGCTGCTTTCAACTACCTGAAAGGGGGTTCCAAAGAGGATGGAGTGAGGCTGTTCTCAGTGGTGGCAGATGACAGAACAAGAAGCAATGGTCTCACGTTGCAGTGGAGGAGGTCTAGGTTGGATATTAGGAAACACTTTTTCACTAGGAGGATGGTGAAGCACTGGAATGGGTTCCCTAGGGAGGTGGTAGAATCTCCGTCCTTTGAGGTTTCTAAGGCCTGGCTTGACAAAGGCCTGTCTGAGATGATTTAGTTGGGGTTGGTCCTGCTTTGAGCAGAGGGTTGGACTAGATGATCGGGGCGGCTCTTGACATTTCGCCGCCCCAAGCACGGCGGCATGCCGCAGGGGACGCTCTGCTGGTCGCCGGGAGGGTGGCAGGCAGATCCGGTGGACCTCCCGCAGGCATGCCTGCGGAGGGTCCACTGGTTCCGCGGTCCGCTGGACCTGCGGCTTTGGTGGACCTCCCGCAGTCCACTGGAGCCGCGGGACCAGCGGACCCTCCGCAGGCACGCCTGCGGGAGGTCCACCGGAGCCGCCTGCTGCCCTCCCGGTGACCGGCAGAGCGCCCCCCGCAGCATGCCGCCCCAAGCACGTGCTTGGCGTGCTGGGGCCTGGAGCCGCCCCTGTAGATGACGTCCTGAGGTCTCTTCCAACCCTAATCTTCTATGATTCTAAATGTTCACAAATAAAAGGAATTGCAAGGCAGGGGCTGGGAAGGGAAACAGGAGGCTGCTGAGTGCTGAGAACTGGAGCTCCATTCTAACCCACGACTGCAAGGAGAGGGGCAGGGGATTGTGTGGGGGGATGTTTTCCAAGCCTCTTCCACTCTCATCGAAAGGGAGAATGTCAGGAGGGTGATATTTCATTCAAGTGCAGGGACCAAGCCCTGAGCTGCTAGCTTACGTATTCAGGGTAAAGTTAATGTAGGCAAACTTTCCATTAAAATGAAACCACCCAAAACGTTTTATCTGTCGTAAGAGAAATACAATCTTCCTGCAGCATTGCAGCATTCACCCTGCAGTAGGTATCTCAGACCGATCTGTCTTCTTCTGTACTGCACTCTGTGTAAAGTTCAGTAGCACTCAGGAAGCAGGTTACAGAGAGGGCCCCTTCCATCTCCTCTATTAGTGGCACAGATGTAAGCAGAGTCTGAATGAACGCTCCCCTGACAGCTAGTTGGGGAGGGGGAGAGACTTCAGGAGCAAACTCTATTTACATGAACAAATCTACTCTGCATAGGTATCCAGCAGGCAGGAACTGTGTGGCTCCAAGTAATCAACTTTGGCTGGTGTTGGGTTACAAATCACGTTAGTACTGAATGTAGAAGTAGTGAAATGTTATCAATGTTGTTGTCTTTATTGTATGACTAAAGGGGAGCAGAATTGTGCTTAGCCTGTCCCAAATGAGGGGGTCACCCTCAGCTGAAAGGACCTCGTTAAGCCACAGGCTCAAATGCCAGACCCCTGTGAAAGCAAAGATGGGTGGGGGAAAGTGTCCTGGCTAGGAGGTGGGGGACTCTTCCTAAGAGTCCCTAGGCTGGTTTAACCTGCTCTTCCCCACTGTGCAAAGATAGAGCTAAATGGGTTCCATTAGGAGCCTTTTGTTATTTTAAGTGCTTGTGGTGGGACAGCATCTCTGCCCAGTCTCAGAGCTGATGCTCACTAAGACTCAGACTTTAAGGTCAGAAGAGACCATTATGATCATCTAGTCTGATCTCCTGCACAATGCAGGCCACAGAATCTCACCCATCCACTTCTATAACAAACCCCTAATCTATGTCTGAATTATTGAAGTCCTCAAATTGTGGTTTGAAGACCTCAAGCTGGAACCTCAAGAGGCTGCAGAGGTCAGAGCAGAGAGGCAGGTGGCAGAAGGTGACCAGCGAGTGGAACTGTGGCTGGTGAGGTGGGGAGCAGTGCAGAATGAGCAGCTGGCAGAGCAGCCAGTGGAGAGAAATGGCGGGTGGCAGGGCGGCCATCTGAGAGGAACCATGGCTGGTGAGGTGGCTGCTCATTCTGCTCTGCTGGCCACCACCCTTGTTGTTTGGGAATGTGCCTGCAGGAGAATGGGGATGGCAAAGAGACTATAAGGCAGTGGTTCCCAACCTTTTTGTCTGGCGGGCGCCAGACGAAGGACTGTGGCGGTGGTAGAGCATTCGCCGAAATGCTGCCGAATTTCCGCGGCATTTCTGCGGCGATGCCTCTCGATGACATCACTTGTCGGCGGTAAGCGGCGTCATCGAGAGGCGTCGCCGCCGAAATGCCGCAGAAATTCGGCAGCGGCGCCTCTCGATGACGCTGCTTGCCGACGACAAGTGATGTCATTGAGAGGCGTTGCTGCTGAAATGCCGCCGAAATTCAGCGGCATTTCAGTGGATGCTCCATCGCCGGCCAGGGCGCGGGCGCATTTAGATGCCCCCTCGGGCGCCATGGTGCCCACGGGCACCACGTTGGGGACCCCTGCTGTAAGGGGTCTGAGAACAGACAAGGTGGTCTTATTGCCTAACCAGAATTGAGGGTTACTGACCTCTTGTTATAACAACTCCCATTTTCAGAAGAGTTGTGCATAGGAGTGGCAACTCTCCAGGATTGTCATGGAGTCTCCAGGAATTAAAGATGAATCTTTCATTAAAGATTATGTCATGCAATGAAACCTCTGGGAATATGTCCAACCAAAATTGGCAACCCTAGTTTAGGGTGACCAGACAGCAAGTGTTAAAAATTGGGACAGTGGGTGGGCGGTAATAAGAGTCTATATAAGAAAAAGACACAAAAATCAGGACTGTCCCTATAAAATTGGAACATTTGCTCACCCTACCCGAGTTGTACAGCTTGGGATGATCCCAAGATAGAATTGCTCTGCCCCTTGTTGCTTTGGCTGGACTACTTAGAATCATAGAATATCAGGATTGGAAGGGACCTCAGGAGGCCATCTAGTCCAACCCTGTTGGCTCTGGTCAGCACCGCTGACTCAGCCATTAAAAGTCCGGCCGACGACGCAGCAGGGCAAAGGCAGGCTCCCTACCTGTCCTGACTCTGTTCAGCTCCCGGAAGTGGCAAGCATGTCCCTGTGGCCTCTAGCCACAGGGGAGGCCGGGGAGGTTCCTAACATTCGTTGCACTGCCCCAGCCCTGGCTCCGCAGCTCCACGGCCAATGGGAGCTGTAGGGGTGGCGCCTGTGACCGGATGCAGTGCGCAGAGCTGCCTGGCCACGCTTCCGCCTATGGGCCTCAGGGACATGCCAGCTGCTTCCAGGACCTGCCTGAGGTAATTGCTGCTTGCACCCCAACCCCGAGCTCCCTCCTGCACTGCCTCCCAGAGCCCTCATCCCCTCCCAACCCCCTGCCTAGTCTGGTGCAAATGAGCGAGGGTGGGGGAGAGCGAGGGAGGGGGGATGGAGTGAGCAGGGGGTGAGGCCTCCGAGAAGGGACAGGGCAGGGGATGGGGCAAGGGTGTTTGATTTTCTGCAATCAGAAAGTTGGCAAACCTAGTTTGACTGCACCAACAGAGTGCTGTCCTCAGCTTCAAGATCTTCATGCATGCCCACACCGAAGGCTGCCTGACTGCCGCCCTTTACGGCGACCAGCACACCGCCCCCCGCAGCTTGCCACCCCAGGCACACGTTTACTGCGCTGGTGCCTGGAGCTGCCCCTGCCCAGGGGAGTGTTGCCTGCTCCCGAGTAACACAGGAAAGAAAGAGGGATGTTTGCATAACTACTCTCATACTGACATTATACCAGCTCCTTAGCAGAGTTATTCCTGGGCTAGGACAGCAGAGCACAATTTTTTGAATTAAGTTTCTTTTTTGTTTTGGTTTGGCAAAAAAAAATGGCGTTTTTTGAAAAAAGTTGTCAACATTCTTGACTTATTTTGTCTTTGTGATTTTTTTGATGACATTTTTATCAAAATTTTTATCAAAATAATTATTGAAATGGTTGTCAAGTATTTTTAAAATAAAAAACAGGGTTTTGGTAGACAACACATTTCAAAAATTTGAAATTGTGATAAAAATTTTGTTTTGTCAAAAACTTGTTTTTAATAAACAACAAATTTCAACAACCACTTCATAAAAAAAAAAGATTAAAAAAAATCACAAAAATTTGACAGGGGATGGATCACTTGATGATTCCCTGTTCTGTTCATTCCCTCTGGGGCACCTGGCATTGGCCACTGTCAGACGACAGGATATTTTTCTGTGTAAAGGAAATGAATCCTGGTGGTGGCTGGCTGACTCAGTATGGACATTCTTATGTTCACAAAAGCAGTATCTTTCTGCACACGGTGAAATGAGAACTGTAGTGGGGCGACGACTCACTGGCGTGGCGCCTCTTGTTGGTCATCCAGGGAATTAGCTCGCCAGCCTCTGGAGCGCCCTCTGCAGGCTGGTTTCTCACCTTGCTGCTGGCCCCCATGTCCCTCTCAGACTCCGGTGCCCCTTCTCTCAGGGTTCTGCCCTCTGTAGTACCCCGCAGTTCACTGGGTCTCCCCTCCCCGGGGAACCCCCGGCCCCCTATTGCCACCTCGCCTCAGTCTTGGGGTACTGCCAGTCACCATCTAGCTCCTGCTCACTGGGGCGGACTGCAATATAATTGCCACTCATCATTGGCAAGAAGGGTTTGGACCTGCTGCCTCTGCCTACCCTTGGGCTGCCCCCTGCAACCCCACTACCTTCTTGGCCTTTAACAAGGCCTCCAGCCTGGGGATTTTCCAGGCCAGAGCTCCCCTGCTCCTCTGGCCGTTCCCCAGCCCTGCTCCAGTCTAGGTACCCTGCTCAGCTCCCAGCAGCCAGGCCCTTCCCTCTCAACAGCTAGAGAGAGACTGTCTCTGTTTAGCTTCTGGCCCCAGCCCTCTTATAAGGGCCAGTTGGGCCCTGATTAAGCTGGCCACAGCCAGGGCCGGTGCAAGGATGTTTCGCACCCTAGGCGAAACTTCCACCTTGCGCCCTCCCCTCCCCTGCGCACCCCGCCCTGAGGCGCGCCTTCCGCGGCAGCTCCCCCCCTCCACCCTGAGGTGCCCCCCCCGCCCCAGCTCACCCCTGCTCCGCGCACGAGCACCCCATGGCTGCTTCACTTCTCCCGTCTCCCAGGCTTGCGGCACCAATCAGCTTAGGCACCGCAAGCCTGGGAGGTGGGAGAAGTGAAGCAGCCATGGTGTGCTCAGGGAGGAGGCGGGGAAGGAGTGAGCTCGGGCGGGGAGTTCCCCTGCGTGCCGCTCCCCCCGGCCTTACTTGTTGCAGGCGGCCCTCCCCGTGCTCCCCTGTCCCAGTTCCCTTTGCCTAAATGCCGGTGGCGACCGGGGCGGCTGAAGATCTGGCCGCCACAGTCCCTGCTGAAGAAAATGGCGCCCTGCAAATGCCAGCACCCTAGGCGACCGCCTAGATAGGTAATAATTGGAGACATACCAATCTCCTAGAACTGGAAGGGACCTTGAAAGGTCATCAAGTCCAGCCCCCTGCCTTCACTAGCAGGACCAATTTTTGCCCCAGATCCCTAAGTGGCCTCCTCAAGGATTGAACTCATAACCCTGGGTTTAGCAGGCCAATGCTCAAACCACTGAGCTATCCCTCCCCCCTAGTTGCCCTGGCCCTGGCCCTGGCCCTGGCCACAGCTGTGGTCAGCGACTCACTTGGCTTCTCACAGCTGTTCTCACTCCCTTTCCCTGCTGCAGCCCTCTCCAGAGCTGCTTTTAACCCCTTCAGGGTCGGAGTGGGGTGACCACCCCACTACAATTAACAACTTCAAAATTTTCAAGTATTTTTCAAATCCCCTGCCCCGTATGTTGACCAGCACAACACACCTGTAACTCAGTCCCTCTCCTTGGCCCCATCAGACGAGCAGAAGAGTTATGAGCCATTGCCCAGGGCATATTGCCCAAAGCGCCAGGGACGGCTCACCTGGAATCATTTTGTCAAATTCTTTTTTTCAGTGGCAGCCACCAATTATTGCAGTTAAATGGGAGCCAAATGGGTTCCTTCAGTCCTCAGAATCAATGAGACACATATTATCCTCCAGGATCCCTGCAATCTTCCAGAAGGCGCTGTGGGAGTTACCATGGTGACTGGGTTTGATTTTACTGGGTGAGTGTGGGTAGGAGAATGCGTGGGTACACAACACTGGAGCTGGGCAGTGTGATTGCCAGCTGGAGGAGACCTACCCATGCTAGCTTTGATCGCACTAGCACACTAAAAATAGAAGTGTAGCCACAGTGGTGGGAGGGGCTAGCTATCCCGAGTCCAATCCTATCCAAGACCCTTGGCAAGTATTCGGGGTGGGTGGTCCCTCCTGCCAAGGCGACACTTCTATTTTTAGCATGCTAGCTCGATCAGAGCTAGAGTAAGTATGGTTACAGAAGCTGGCTACACAAGTATGGTTTCCCGCTCCAGTACAGACATGCCCTGGGTGAGAAGGAGCCGTATGTAGTTGTGTAGCGTTAACCTGTATTTCCAAAGTTTTGTTGGTTTAAGCTGGGTGTTATTCATTTGTAGCAGCATTAATTGCTCTTAGCAAAGGTTCTGTGTGCTTTCGTCTAAATGAATATACGACTCGCCCTCCTGCTGACTCTCCTCTTAAAACATTACAGGGGCACCATGTCATTGTAGACTGTACACTACACTACCAGTGTAGCAATGTCGCACTTCATTGTAGACCCCACCTATGCCACTGGGAGGGGTTCCTCATGAGGCAGTAGCTAGGTCATGGAAAGAATTCTTCTGTCAACCTAGCACTGTCTACATGGGGACTTAGGTCAGCTTAACTACGTTGCTCAGGTGATGTAGTTATGCCAACCTAATTTTGTAGTGTGGACCAGGCCTGAGACGTGCAGAGGAGGGTGTCTATGAGAGAAGATTGCACTGTAGCTGCCTATGCTCTGCCTATCTGTGAATAAGAGGACTTGGTTCACTCTCATGGACTGTCTCTATTTGGCACTTAATTGACTTAGGAAACATAAGAACATAAGAATGGCCATACTGGGTCAGACCAAAGGTCCATCTAGCCCAGTATACTGTCTTCCAACAGTGACCAATGCCAGGTGCCCCAGAGGGAATGAACAGAACAGGTTATCATCAACTGATCCATTCCCTGTCACCCATTCCCAGCTTCTGGCAAACAGAGCCTAGGGACACCATCCCTGCCCATCCTGGCTCATAGCCATTGATGGACCTATCCCCCATGAATTTATCTAGTTCTTTTTTGAACCCTCTTATAGTCTTGGCCTTCACAACATCCTCTGACAAAGAGTTCCACAGGTTGACTCTGAGTTGTGTGAAAAAATACTTCCTTTTATTTGTTTTAAACCTGTTGTCTATTTATTTCATTTGGTGACCCCTAGATCTTGTGTTATGAGAAGCAGTAAATACCACTTCCTTATTTACTTTCTCCACACCAGTCACGATTTTATAGACCTCTATCATATCCCCCCTCAGTCACCTCTTTTCCAAGCTGAAAAGTCCCAGTCTTATTAATCTCCCCTCAAATGGCAGCCGTTCCATACCCCTAATAATTTTTATTGCCCTTTTCTGAACCTTCTCCAATTGCAATATATCTTTTTTGAGAAGGGGCGACCACATCCGCATGCAGTATTCAAGATGTGGGCGTACCATGGATTTATATAGAGGCAATATGATATTTTCTGTCTTGTTATCTATCCCTTTCTTAATGATTCCCAACATTCTGTTCGCTTTTTTGACTGCTGCTGCCCATTGAGTGGATGTTTTCAGAGAACTATCTACAGTGACTCCAAGATCTCTTTCTTGAGTGGTAACAGCTAATTTAGACCCCATCATGTTATATGTATAGTTGGGATTATGTTTTCCAATGTGCATTACTTTGCATTTATCAACACTGAATTTCATCTGCCATTTTGTTGCTGAGTTTTGAGAGATCCTTTTGCAGCTCTTCACAGTCTGCCTGGAACTTAACTATCTTGAGTAGTTTTGTATCATCTGCAGATTTTGCCACCTCACTGTTTACCCCTTTTTCCAGATCATTTATGAATATGTTAAAAGAACTGGTCCCAGTAGAGACACCTGGGGGACACCACTATTGCTCTCTCTCCATTCTGAAAACTGATCATTTATCCCTACCCTTTGTTTCCTATCTTTTAACCAGTTACCAATCCATGAGAGAACCTTCCCTCTTATCCCATGACATCTTACTTTGTGTAAGAGCCTTTGGTGAGGGACCTTGTCAAAGGCTTTCTGAAAATCTAAATACACTGTATCCACTGGCTCCCCCATGTCCACATACTTGTTGATCCCCTCAAGAATTCTAGTAGATTGGTGAGGCACGATTTCCCTTTACAAAAACCATGTTGACTCTTCCCCAACAAATTATATTCATCTATGTGTCTGACAATTTTGTTCTTTACTATAGTTTCACCCAGTTTGCCTGGCACTGAAGTCAGATTTACAGGCCTGTAATTCCGGGGTCTCCTCTGGAACCCTTTTAAAACATTGTCATCACATTAGCTATCCTCCAGTCATTGGTACAGAAGCTGATTTAAATGATAGGTTACAAACGACAGTTAGTAGTCCTGCAATTTCACAACCTGCCCCCACTGCATGGAGCCTACCATTGATTCTAGGCACAGTCCACTGTTCATCTCTGAGCTGGACCAGGCATGTTCCAGCCTTTCTCATACATTTTTTACTCTCAGCCAGATGAAACTACTTTCCTGATGTTTCCTTTACAGTGTGGAACATTTGAGGGGACACAAGACATTCATCTTTGGTGTTTTCAATGCAGGTCTCAATAGTTTCTCTTACAAGATCTATGTCAGCCCTACGTATGGCCAGCCACAAAGCCCTGCTGTTGTCTCTCTGCAGAGTCCAAACAGACCTCTGGCTCCGCCTTGTTCCCATGGCATGCAGGGTTCAGTCTCCAAATGAGAATGGATGGAACCCTCTGAGTCTTGTTCCAACCTCCCTCCTCTGACCCTCATCCTGCAGCGTCTTCTCGGCTTCCCTCTGCACCGCAGCTCTTCTGTGCCCATGCCAGAGTGCTTCCCGGGGGAACTGTGGGGAAAGCTATGGATTAACCAGGATTAATATGGACATGGCTGGGATTAATCTCATCCTGACTCTGTAATTCATGACTACACCCAGTGTCCCTCACACATGCATCATCTAAGCACACCATGACACTGGGCTCCATGGGGCTATGACCGGGGGCCCCACTCCTGAGCCCCCAGCTTGGAGGAGCAGCTACCCTCCCACTCATGTCTGGGAAGGGGGAGGGGCTGAGGGAACCCTGGAGCAGGAGGAGCAGAGGTGAGTTTAGGACAAGGGGCAGATGTGGGGCATAACCGATGTGTGGGGGCAGGATTAATTAATTAGCATATGTATCCGCCAGGAGTGCCACATGGTCAGGCAGAATATTATACAAATCGCTGTAATTTGATCTCAGTTGGATCCGGCAAGAGCTCCCTGAATGATCTTACTCAGCAGATTTGGAAAATTGGTAACAAGTCATTGTCACAAACACATTGGAGAGGAGGAGCAGAAGCTTCCTAAAAGTGGGAGGTGGGGAAACCAGATCTGGAACTGTAGCCCTGCCCCCTGTATTGACCCGCTCCCCAAGGCCCCATCCCACACGTCCGCTTCTCCCAGAGTCCCCGCACCACTGCCCCTTCTCACCACAGCCTCACCTTTGCACAGCCCCTTCTCCCTGAGCCCCACCCTCCCACTGCCCCTTCTCCCGGAGCCCCACCCTCCCACTGCCCCTTCGCCCCGAGTCCTGCCCTCACACCACCCCTTCTCCCTGAGCCCCACCCTCCCACTGCCCTTTCTCCCTGAGCCCCACCCTCCAACTGCCCCTTCTCCCTGAGCCCCACCCTCCCACTGCCCCTTCTCCCTGAGCCCCGCCCCACAACTGCCCCTTCTCCCTGAGCCTCACCCTCCAACTGTCCCTTCTCCTGAGCCCCACCCTCCCCCTGCCCCGTCGCCCTGAGCCCCCCCCTCCCACTGCCCCTTCTCCCTGAGCCCCACCCTCCCACTACCCCTTCTCCCTGAGCCCCACCCTCCAACTGCCCCTTCGCCCCGAGTCCTGCCCTCCAACTGCCCCTTCTCCCTGAGCCTCACCCTCCAACTGCCCCTTCTCCTGAGCCCCACCCCTGACCCTTCTCCCTGAGCCCTGTCCCCCCACTGCCCCTTCTCCCTGAGCCCCACCCTCCAACTACCCCTTCTCCCTGAGCCCCACCCTCCCACTGACCCTTCTCCCTGAGCCCTGTCCCCCAACTGCCCCTTCTCCTGAGCCCCACCCCAACTGCCCCTTCTCCCTGAGCCCCACCCTCCAACTGCCCCTTCTCCATGAGCCCCACCTCCAACTGCCCCTTCTCCTGAGCCCCACCTCCACAACTGCCCCTTCTCCCTGAGCCCCACCCTCCCACTGCCCCTTCTCCTGAGCCCCACCTCCCTGCCCCTTCTCCATGAGCCCCGCCTCCCACCACTCCTTCTCCCTGAGCCCCACCCTCCCACTACCCCTTCTCCCTGAGCCCCACCTCCCACTGCCCCTTCTCCTGAGCCCCGCCTTCAACTGCCCCTTCTCCCTGAGCCCCGCCTCCCACTGCCCCTTCTCCCAGTCCTGCCCTCAAATGCCCCTTCTCCCTGAGCCCCACCCTCCCACTGCCCCTTCTCCTGAGCCCCGCCTCCCACTGCCCCTTCGCCCCGAGTCCTGCCCTCACACCACCCCTTCTCCCTGAGCCCCGCCCTCCCACTGCCCCTTCTCCCTGAGCCCCACCCTCCCACTACCTCTTCTCCCTGAGCCCCGCCTCCAACTGCCCCTTCTCCCTGAGCCCCGCCTCCCAACTGCCCCTTCTCCTGAGCCCCGCCTCCCACTGCCCCTTCTCCTGAGCCCCGCCTCCCACTACCCCTTCTCCCTGAGCCCCATCCTCCCACTGCCCCTTCTCCCTGAGCCCCGCCTCCACTGCCCCTTCTCCCTGAGCCCCGCCTCCCACTGCCCCTTCTCCTGAGCCCCACCCTCCCACTGCCCCTTCTCCTGAGCCCTGTCCCCACTGCCCCTTCTCCCTGAGTCCTGCCCCCCACTGCCCCTTCTCCTGACGCCCGCCCTCACACTGCCCCGTCTCCCTGAGCTTCACCCTCCAACTGCCCCTTCTCAGTGCAGCCCCACCCTCACACTGCCCCTGTTCCCCACCCACCCACCCCCCCATCACCGAGACCCACTCTCCCACTGCCCCTTCTCCCTGAGCCCCACCCTCGCACCGCCCCTTCTCCCCATGGCTCTGCACTTGCACCGCTCCTCCCTGAGCCCTGCCCTCGCACTGCCCCTTCTCACCACAGCCCGGCCCTCGCACCGGTCCTTCTCCCTGAGACCCGCTCTCCCACTGCCCCTTCTCCCCATGGCTCTGCACTCACACTACCCCTTCTCCTGAGACCCCACCCTCACACTTCCCCCTCTCCCTAAGGCCCCGCACCACCTCTTCCTCCCAAAGCCCTGTCCCCCGTTCACTCCTCTCTACCCCCTCCCCGCCGTCGCTCACCCTTACGGCCGGCAAAAAGGTGGGAGGGCCATGGGCCCCTGGCTCCCGCTGTTCTGGTACCCCTGCACTGGGGTTGGCTGGTGGGAAAGAGGAATACAATGATCAAAAAGACCACAACAACATTTCTGTTTTAAAAATCTCAAAATTTTGGAGCCGAACTCATCATTTTTAGGGTCTGGCTTGTGCTTTTTGAACTTTTGCGGTTGGTAATACTGTGAGCCTAAACAAAACATCCCAACATCTCTGATCTTCCTAAAATCTCATGCTTCCGGGTTTCAACCGGCCGCCAGCAGGGGTCAGGATGGGGCTTTCCTGCCCAGTGTATTTCTATTGTTCTTTTCTTTCTCTCTCTCCTTTAAAGCCGCAGGGCCACAGCTGGAGATGGGTCACTGGAGGGCCAGGGCCAGGGCTGTGAGCTCCCATGCTCAGGGACTAACTCATCACCAGTGGGGGTCAGGGAGGAATTTTGCCCCAGGTCAGGCTGACAGTGACCTTGGCGGGAGTTTCACCTTCCTCTGCAGCGTGGGGGTGTGGGTCACTTGCCAGGGTTTTCTGGGTATCTCTCACTTACTCATTTCCCTCGGCCCCTCCTGTTCTCTGCCTGTGGCACGGAGCGGTTTAGTCTCCTGTGGTCTCGTTTCGGTTGTTGGGTTTGGTGTGCAGGGGCTGGGTGGGGCTGATGGCCTGTGATCTGCAGGCGGTCAGACTCCCTTGTGCCCTTCAGCTCCAGGACATTACTGATTTTTGTTGTTGTAACTTTCCATTCTGTGAAATAGATCAGTTTTTCATCACAAATGGGGATGAAACCATAAGCTCCAACTCCGTGGGTGCAGTGCTTAGCACCCACCGGCAGCCAGCTCCTTCCCTCCCCCCCACCCGCCGATCAACTCCTCCCCCTCCCAGCGCCTCCTGCCTGCTGTGGATCAGCTGTTCTGCCATGTGCAGGAGGTGCTGTGGGGGAGGGAGAAGAGCGGGGATGGGGCACACTTGGGGGAGGGGGAGGAACTAAGCAGGAAGAGGCGGGGCGGGGGTAGGGACTTGGGGGGAGGGTTGGGTGGGGGCAGGGCTTAGGGCAGAGCAGGGGGTTGAGTACCCCCCAGGGTCTGAAGGAAGTTGGCGCCTGTGGATGAAATCAAGGTCAAAATAGCAGTCTTCTCTGTGGGAAGGGCCTTCCAATTTCCCACCAGTTCTAAGTAGCATCTGACTTCGTACCCTGCTCACAGTCACTTACTTGTTCATCTACCATCAGCCTCTCCACTCATTCATCTGTCAGTTCATTCTGATCCCAAAGACTCTTGGGCTCCTTCCCATCCATTAGCACACACCATCATCAACCTCTCGGGGGCACATTTCCAAAGGCGCAACGCGCGATCAGACATCTGAGATTTGGAAGCTGGGTGTTCTAACTCCCATCTGTGCTAGGAAAATCTTCCTCTGAAGAGGTAATGCCACAGACACTTTAAAAGATGTAATCCATTCCTACACTCAGAACCATGGCAAGAGCATGCCCAAGCTCTGGCTTTGCTGCCATTCGTACAAGAAGCCCCAATTTCCTCTTAGACCAATCTGCTGCTATTTTAACACACCCGAAAGAGAATAGGTGAGGTTCAGCCATGGCTCAGTTCATTTGTTAAGAGAAATGCTCCTAAAATAAAGTCAGAGGAATCCCATTTAGCCCCAGTGCTACACCCAGAACATCTTAAAGTGTAAGACGCTTCTGGGGCTGTGGAACCCAGGCCCACAAAGGAGAGTGCTCAGAATTGAATTACTGCACCACTGACATAGTTTTAGAAGCTGATCCAAAGAGCTGGTGGAAAATAGAGCTGTGCTGACTGCAGAACTGAGATCCATTGTCATGTTCCATGCTTGTGTACGCACCAAATGTCACCCAGCTACCCATTGGCTGTCTTGTGTGTCCAAACAGGCAGGCTTTAGTTCACAGTTCTCATACACTTCACTGACTTTGCATGCAATATCGAGTCATAGATTCTGAGGCCAATGAGGGCCCAGAAATCAAAGAGAGCCTGTAGAGGTTTGTTTGCTAATTATCAGATCACCAGGAATTTTTGAACTGTTCTCACAGGGGCAGATTACTGAGGAGTTAACAGCAATCTTTTATTGAGCTAATCTGGTCAGATCTCACAAGATGAGCAAGGGTGAGCTTGGGTAGGGACTTGGCTGGGAGACCAGCAAGGAAAATCTATGGCAGGTGGTGCTGGAAGTACTGCTTAGGGTTAGAATGGGGCACTCTGCCTGGTGAGTCATGCAGCGCCCCACCATGAGGTTAGAGGCCTCTCTCTTGCTGGCAGTGCCATCTTTTGAATGCTATGGAAGTCCTTCTCATTTGTCATTATTAAAGATCTCAGAGCACTTCGTGTGAGAGCCGGGTCATTGAAACCGAGCCCTGGCCGTGTTCTAGTTTTGGTAGGCACATTCTGCTGTCAATTTAACACATTACCCCTTTTCACATCCGGTTCTAAACTTCTGTGTAATGTTCTTGAGCACTGTGAAACAGCTGCCATATTTCATGTCAGAGATGGTGGCATTTCAGTAGGGGAAGTGAACCCTGCATGTGGTTTGTGAGGTGTTGTAGGGTGACAGATGCTACATAAGATCATAGCTGTTGGTGGGTTGTTGATATTAATTTATACTCACAATGTATTATTTGCAAATGATGTGACCTTCACAGGTTTTGGCCCTAACAGCTTTATGGGCAGGTGGGGCTGGCGTTGCACCTGCCCCGGAGTCTGAGGAAAGGCTCCCATGGCCTCCCATCTGTGCTAATGGAGTTTGTTCGTGTGTGCAGTTAGCAGAACAAAACAAGTCAGCACTGACGGATTCCAAAGCTAATGCGGAAAGCTCCCCAACAGCTCCCTCACATTCTCCGTCCAGTGGGGGTGCATTTCACAATTTACTACAGTCCTGCTTGATTACATTGCTTGTTTCACCCATGATTGTTTCTCATTACACAGCGGATGCCAATGGAAGCCGTCCCTGCCAATTCTCCATGAGTAGCAGATGGAGCCTAGGCCAGACAGTGCAAGCTGTACCCCTCTGAAGAGCAGTGATATAAACAACCCCATCCCATACCTTTTGATTTTTATTAAATAAAAGCCATACTGAATGCAATCATGTCTTTCACATTAGCTTAAATACAACTAAGCAAATTTAATTTACTCTACAAAGTGAATCCATATTTTTTATGCAATCTTGGACTAATTATTTGCACTGCACCAGTGCTCTAGCTGGCTGACCTGCCATAAACTAAATATACTGTGTCTACAGTGAATATATATGTGTGTGTGTGTCTCTCTCTCTCTAATACACACACACATATGCTGTGTGAGGTGCCTGCATGGGGGTGGGTATGTATGTACAGTAGAGCTGAGTAAATAATTAATAGCAAATAATTTATTCAACAAAGTTAGCCTTTTCCCCATTAGGGTAAATGTATTCCTTTTGCAGAATTATTGTCTCACCTTTTTTTGGACAATATTTTTGTTGTTCACAAACAGATCTTTGTGGGTACGCGGTATCTGAAATGTGAGATTCAGGCTGGGTTGGTCACATGAGTCACACTGTGTCTGTCTGGTCTCTGGCTGGATGAGGATAACTCTTTGTAAGTCCAGAATGAAAGTTTAGGAAATCAAAATCTGTGTTCCATGAATATTCTGTAATATTTGTTGAAAATGTGCTGTTTCCTGGGCAGTCCTGCCAGTGAGCTCACTAGAGAATTCACAGGAAGTGAACAGGAAAGGGGCACACTGAAGCAAGCTTTTTTTTTTTTTTTTTTTTTTTAATTTGGGTGAGTTTTTATATTCCATTCTGAGGCACTCACTCAGCTCCAATGTACAGCACGCACCAGTGTTTGTCAGTGGGGTAGATTTTTATATTGACCCGCACTGTATGAGGAGCCGGAACTCTGCTTACGGAGACCCTAGACCAGGGGCTGGCAACCTTTCAGCAGTGGTGTGCCGAGTGTTCATTTATTCACTCTAATTTAAGGTTTCGCGTGCCAGTCATACATTTGAAGGTTTTTAGAAGGTCCCTCTCTCTAAGTCTATAATATATAACTAAACTATTGTTGTATATAAAGCACATAATTTTTTTGAATGTTTAAGAAGCATAATTTAAAAATTAAATTAAAATGCAGAGCCCCCCGGACCCATGGCCAGGACCCAGGCAGCGTGAGTGCCACTGAAAATCAGCTTGTGTGCTGCCTTCGTTACGCGTGCCATAGGTTGCCTACCTCTGCCCTAGACATTTTCAGAAAGACACAGAGGTCATTCCTGTGCCTCTGGGCATCCAAGCACCAACTCTCACCTAAGCCCTAGAGCAATTCACAACCTTGGGGCGATAGGTGTTTGGCCACCTAACTCACATGCAGGGCCCCATCCAGCAGGCAGCTTCTGAGCAGGCCTAGTGGATTGGGCCCCTCAGGTGAGCTCGCACAAACCAGCCAGAGGAGAAGCAACAGTCTAACCACTGAGCGATGGGCTATTCTGGTGAGGGGCTCTCTCAGTCTCTCCTGCTGAAGCTGCCCCACTGTGGATAAATAGCCTCACTTGGGCCAGAGAATGCAAGAGAGCACATGCATGAGAATGGCTAGAGCACTGCCCCGGGATGTGGAGACCCAGGCTCCTGTCCCCCTGCTCCGGGCACTCTGTACACACTGGAGCAGCTTCAGCACAGGAGAGTCCTAGGGCACCCCACATCAGACTGTCGCATAGCCCAGTGGTCAGGGCACTCCCCTGAGAGCTGGCACAGCCCTGTGCAGACACCTTCTCCCTCTTCCAATGAGAACCCGAACCACTGAGCTAAACATTATGAGTGTGATTGCTCCCCTCCCCCCCCCCCCCGCAGCTTCTTGCAACAATAGCAGAGGCCGCCAACGCCAAACAGGGTTCCCTGCTGAGGATCACTAGCCGAGTTAGGCGCCTCCTGCAGCCTGGACATAGGCAGCTATCTCCGAGAGAGGGGCAGGGCTTCACTCACACCCCTCCCCTCAGCATCTCCCCTTGCTAGCTTAGGTGGCTCCCTGCCTTCTGTGTGGGCTCTTCTGAATCATCAGCTAAGGCCCTTCCTCTCCCCATGCACAGTGCAGGGAACCTCGCTCAGGTTTTGTGAGCTGCGCCTAACTCCTTCTGTGCCTATCTCCAGGCCTTCCTCCAGATGGTTCCTTCCCAGCGTGGAGCACTCAGCCGAGTTCCCCAGCTACTCCTCTTTTCCTTATTTTTACATTCGGTCAGGGCCTCACACGAAGGTCAGAAATGCATCTAACATCTTCTCTTGCCCTACCATAGTTCTGAAAACACAGCTTGTCACCTCAGAATCTCCTTCTTTCCTGGAAGAATCCCCGCAGCCCCTTACCCTGTCCCCAGCCATTGGATTAGTGATGGGCCTGGCAGACCCGTTCTGCACTTTGCCCACTCTTTGAAATGAGGGCTCATTTTCCTCACATGTAGTGTGGAGCTTGCAAGGAAGCCAGAAAGCCTCACCCTACCCCACATGAATGAGAGACTTTCAGATATCGTGCACAGGCTATGCTTTCAGAGAGACGATAAAACAGACCACTTCCTTTGAATGATCTACTGATCAATGCGAGATGCAGACCTCTATCAGCACAGCCCTGGGGGGAAGCTGGCGAACGCCCAGCCTTCATTCAGCGAATTCCACAATAGCTTCAGGATAGGGGCAGGTCTACATTTCAAAGGCTGCAGCTGCACAGCTGGAGTGCTTCAGTGAAGACGCTACTACATGGAGAGCCTCTCCAATCGGAGTAGTTAAGCCACTTCTTCAAGAGGTGGTAGCTCTGTGGATGGGAGAAGCCCTCCCGTTGACATAGCCCGGTCTAACCCTATCTGCATTGCTCAGGGGGTGGATTTTTTACATGCCGTTATAGCCATGTACGTTTGTAGTGTAGACCTGGCCTAAATCGGTTACTGGTAGCAAAGGAGGAGGGGGAGGAGGGGATGTAACAAAACCCTGTTCAGTAATTTTAGGGGGGAGGGATAGCTCAGTGGTTTGCACATTGGCCTACTAAACCCAGGGTTATGAGCTCACTTCTTGAGGGGGCCACTTAAGGATCTGGGGCAAAAATATGTCTGGGGATTGGTCCTGCTTTGAGCAGGGGGTTGGACTAGATGACCTCCTGAGGTCCCCTCCAACCCTGATATTCTATGATTCTAAATTATTCAACCAATCCTGTTTTCACTACTCACCCAGTTTGCAGAGCTGGGAGAATAGGTCACAGGGGTATTCGTCTGATCATTTATTTAATGATATAGTTTAAATAAAATAGTTTCCATTTTATTCCCAGCTCTGCCTACGATTCATCACCCTCTGAGCACACTTCACCCAAATGGTTTTAGCTTACCAGAGCCTTCGCTAGGTTAATTTGCTACTGCTTTGATGTAGTGTGCACTACATGCTCCCTTTCCACTTTCCCAACAGTGAAAAGCAACGGCAAGAAGCTGAGCTGCAGATGATCATATTGATTGCTTCTGGTATTGCCCGAGATGAGCTAGAGGTTTTCCAAACAGAAATAATGTCCAACCCTGCCCAGAAGACTCTGCTTCCCATCAGATGGGCATCCTCATTCAGAGAGCCCTGCAAATCTGCGGATATCCACGGACTATGTGTGTGGCTCACAGATGGGATGCGGATACAGATTTTGTACATGCTCAGGGCTCTACTCATTCAGCCTGGTAGACCAGAAAGTTTTGTTCTGCCTTAGTGTGCTAAGGCCACTTGCTCAGCAGAGAGAATGGAGCTGGAGATCTCATTGAAATCAAATTGGAACAGGGAATGAGCTGTGTCTGTTGGATTTTTGGGGCTATGGAAGGGAGACCCTTCGCTTTTCATGGAAGCAATGGGTGAAGGAAGGGAATGTAAACTAAGGAGGCCAGGGCAGGAAGAAAGAAAACAGTCGTTGACGGGGAAGGAAGGAATCAATGAAACTTTAAACACCTAAAAAGACTCTTTCTGCCTCAGGGTGAGGTGAGCTGGGACAACTGTCTATTGAAACTGTTCCCATATAATGCCCCATTCATGACGGGGCTCCTCTCCTGTGACATCCCCAGCATCTGTACCTGGGGGAAGTCAGAGCAGAGTGGGGTCCTGCAGCAGGCCTTTTCATGGCCTGGTGACCTCTGAATAGGAAGAGGTGTTGAAAGGAGAAAAATGCGGTCAGAGACCAGAGAGGTCACCAGGATGTGGTGAGAGGAGATCTGAAAGCAGCTTTATAGCCAAGGAAACCAAAATGCATGCTTTGTAACCAGACTCTTCTCTTTGAATCCTCTGCCCCTTCCATCTCAGACAGTGTTTTTGTGGGGACTAATTGAATCCTTATTCCAAACCCTGTCAATTAAAGTAAATGCAATGCAAGAAATAATGCAAGAAAAATTAGGCTGCTTTCTAAGTGAGCGCAGCCAAGCAGCTAGTGGAGGGGAGCTAAGTCTTGGTGACAGACTGTTACAAACAGGCTAGAGCCATTACCTCCTGCGGAGTGTACAACTAGCAAATGAAAGAAACAGCAGCAACTGCAGCATGGGCTCTGGGGACAGCACTGCTCCTGGGTATGTGGGGATCCCCCCAAGGCAAAGAGGAAGCAGGGATGCTCTTTTGAACTCTAAGGGTGGAATTTTCCAAAGCTCTCAGTCCTGGCCTACACTCTGCTCCCTTTCAAATCAGCGTTTACAGCACACACAAGAACAAAACAAACATCTATTCCTGCCTCCCACACAGTTTTCGTTTTTGGAACCCATAACCCTTTTCTTTTTTAGGGGGAGGGATAGCTCAGTGGTTTGAGCATTGGCCTGCTAAACCCAGGGTTGTGAGTTCAATCCTTGAGGGGGCCATTTAGGGATCTGAGGCAAAAATCTGACTGGGGACTGGTCCTGCTTTGAGCAGGGGGGTGGACTAGATACCTCCTGGGGTCCCTTCCAACCCTGGTATTCTAAGTCAATGGGGGTTTTAGCTGGGACTCCAGCAGGAGCATTATGAGGCCAACAATGACCACATTGCAGCCCCTACACATGGTGGAGTTGGGAACATGCACAGAGGCTAGTGTGGGGCTTGGTGAAGGGAACTTTCCTTTGAAGCTTTGGCAACCAAGTTGCAGGCGAAGAGGTGGAAGTTCATTCACTGCCACCATTAGTGCAGGTGGCATTCAACTCCATTAGACAATGCTGCAAAGAAAAGAGCATTCTGCTGGAGTGCTGAGGGGAGCACCACAGACACAGGCATGTAGGCAGGGAGTTAAAAAAGCAGCCCCATGGAGCCAGCTGAGGAAACTTAATTGCACATGAACAGGTCTGACATACCTCAAAGGGGGGCTGTGATAACACAGGCCAGTTCCCCTTGCTCCCTCCCGCCTCTTCTCCTGGAACGCAAAGCTGGCCTCCTGCACTTCCCTGCATGTCTCTCTCCCATGGCCCAATTAGAGCATTTCTTGGGAGAAAACCCTGCAGTTAAAATGGTGAAGGGGCAACTCATTCCCAGTCACATCCCCTCTTTCCAGTTGCAGATAACAGCACAACCTTAGACACAGGCATGGCCGTTAGCTTTAAAGGGAATTCAGCATTCAGATCCCTTAGGTGGCTTTGAAAAATCTCATCCTGGACCTTTGGTCTTGGTACATGGCTTGGCCTCAATATATTTCTTCCTCTTCACAATTCTTGCATGCGCATATATACACACACACACACACACACACACTTAAATTTCCTCAAGTCTGATAACCGCCAAGCCACCTGTTAAACACTGCAAAGTCCATGGTTTCATCGAACAGAATGCCTACATGGTGACGATGCTGGTTAGTTGAGCTGCCTGGAATGCCATAATGGCACCACTTAAGAAAGACCTAGGACACTGACCTGACTCTGATTACAGTCATAACAATTAGATGCAGCAGTCGTTAGCAACTTTGCTTAATTGCAACATAATTTCTTCAAATTAACTTAATTCCCAGTGTTTTAAATGCATTTAAACTCCATGGGAGCCCTTAAGGGATAGTAATGAACCATTTGTGAGCTAGGGGGACCCACAAAGCGTGAGATTAAAAGATTGTCTCTTAAAAATTCCTTATTTTCCCATCTTCCTTTAATTTTAATTCATAAACTAATGAACAGAAAATGTCAGCACCCCGGGTAAAGATTAGCAGAGTTATAAGCAATTGAAAACAGTCTAATAATGAAGGTAATGTTAACTATGGGCATTGCTTCCAGCCCCACCTATAATGTGAATAGTAACACTTAGCATTTACACAAAGCTTTGCAAACATGAACTAATTCATCCTCACAGCTTCCCTGTGAAGTAGATAAGCTAGTAGTATCTCCATTTTGAATATGGGGCACATCAGCCAGGCAAAACCTTGTCAGATGAGCCCTGTTCATGCTGTGTCCTGTCTCCCCATCCCCATTTTGGAGATGACAGCCCTGGGAGTATCTATCTGGGCAGTGTGGGGAAAGCTCTATTGCTCCTTGGGGACTGAAGAGAGCTTAGCCGGGGCTTGTCTCTCTCCGGGGCGGTGGGGAACCACACCACCTCACTAAACTGGGGAAGATGTCTTGTGGGGAATTAGTTCAGCCACGGGAGTCTTCCTCGGTGGCCTTTATGAGGGCAGAAATAAACTCAATAAGCCCAGGCCCTAGGTCAGGGCGGGGCAATGGTGAGTCAGGTGCTCAGGCCCTAGGGCAGGCGCTGAGCAGTAACAGTATATAATGGTAGGCCCAGGCCCTAGGTTCCAAAGGGCCTGGGAGTGGGGAGATGGCCACCCGCGAGTTGGGTGGCAGGGGGGACGCAGGCCCTCCCACTCCACTGCGTCCCAGCCCGGGGCCCTAGCAGCGGCAGAAGACCCGCTGGTGAGTCAGTGGGGATCTTGGCCGCAACACGCTGACATGGGCTCTGGCAGTGCTGCAGCCAGACTAGGGTCGGCTGCCCTCCGGCTACTTCCTGACTCCCCCTCTTCAGGTACCTGGGTCAGGGTGGTGTCCTCAGGGGGGTCCAGCACTGTGGGTTCCTCGGGATAGCTGGTGAGGGGCAGGCTCGGCAACTCCTCCGGGTAGCTGGCACGGGGCAGGTCTGGCCAGTCCTCGGGTTTACCGTAGGCCGCTGGGGTTTCCCAATCGTGAGCTAGGCCGGAGGCGTCGGGCCTCCCTGGCGGCTGCTCTCCCAGTGAGCTCTGAGGTTGGGCCTTTATACTTCCGGGGCAACGCCTGACCCTCTGGGGGGCGGGCCCAGAGCTCCCTGGCTCCACCCACTCTGGTGTCCAGAGGGACTCATCTCTCTCTGGGGTGGCAGGGAACCACACCACCTCACTACAGGGACATTTGCTGAGATGGTGGTTGATGATTTATTTCCCTTAATACAGTCTGAGGACAAGGTTTCTTCACTGCAGAACATGAAACAAGGCAGTATGGGGGGGAGGAGGGGGAGGGAGAGGGAAGGGGGAGGGGCATGGGGGAGCAAGGGGAAGTGTTGGAGGTGGGGGAGCAGGGGGCAAGAGGACATGTGAGAGGCTGGGGGCAAGGGAAAGTCTGAGCGGAGTGGAGGGAACTATGAAAAGAGGGAACAAAAGGGAGTGTGTTGGGGGCAGAGGGAACTGTGAGGAGGGTTGCGGGGGCAGAGGGGAGAAGGATTCTGCAATTTTTAATTTGCAATCTGGAAACTCTGCTGCCCAGATGGTTTTAATATTGACTTTCTAACTGTCTAAGGCCAGGCTTTCCCCACGGCTGCACACAGTGTTTGTTATCCTTCCGGCAGAGCACTACCCCCACCTCTAGCTGGGGTATCACTTACATGCCTCCTGATAAAGGTGAGGAATGTCCTGCTCTGCCTGACTGCTTGTTAGCCCCCTTCACATGCAGCCCAAGAGCCCGCACATTCCTCTCTCCAGACTGGAAGGCCCTTTGCCTCCCTGTGCAGTGTGCCATGCCCAGAGATCAACAGCTCTATGATTCTCTGATTCATAGCTGAGCCGGCTCTGGGACAGCTGATCCCACCACTTGTTCTGAGATCAATGTACTCTGCTCATCCACTGCTTTGCAGTAGTTGCTCGGAACACTTTAAATTGGGACATGGGGATGCTGTGTGGCCATCATCCTGGGGAAAGGTTAATCTAGTGGTAGGGGTTCCATGCTGGAAGGGAGGAGGTTGTGAGTTTGTCTCTCCTTTAAAGTGCTGTGGTTTGAATTCCTTTGTATTTGTTAACCGCAAATTTCATCTGCTGTTGAGTTATCCATTCACCTACCTTGGCCAGATCCCTCTGATATTAACCAATATAATGAACACTGCTTCAACTATGGAGCCTAGCAGAATCCATTGTTAACCTTTGGTCGTGGTGACAATCAACCATTTGTTAAATCAAAGCATTTCATTCTGATTTCAATCCTTTTAAACTTAAACAATAGATGTAACAAAACAATTTATTTCATTTTGCAAAGAAACAATCAAAATGTTCCAAAAAGGTTGGGACATTTTGACATCATCAAAACAGTTCATTTATTTTTTCTAAATGAAATTTTGTTGAAATGACACATTTAAACGTGTCAGTTCTGACAAAAATGTCATTTGTCATCCTGAAACCCTTTCAGACCCAACATTCCAACCAGCTTTACTTCAGACATGGTCGTCGTGGAGGGCAGCACATGGGTCTTACTAGGAAAGAGTGGGGTCCAGCATAGGTGTCTCTTCAACAATCACAGTGGCAAAGTGAAGTGGGGAATATCCATTTATGGTTTGTAAAGCAGTTTGGATTTTTTCAAGATGCAATAGAAATGTATAATTATTCTTACTGTGTACAATATTTTAGTTGCAGTGCTTCAGTTTCACACATCATTGGTGTCTCCTTCTCGCTGGATCTTTGTTCCAATGCCTTTGCCCAGATGTATTCCCTTGTATTTTTCAGGGTTGCATTTCATTTAGTTATTTACTGCCCATATTTCCAACCATTCTAGGACCCTTAGCAATTAGTTCCCAGTCTCCAATAATTCCCTGCTTCTCAGTATGCCATTTCAGTTTTTATTCATGATATTTCAGCCAGTTTTCAGTCTCTTTGATAATGATCATATCCATGCAACTCAAAATCTCATACAATATGGATTCAATTTGTCACTACGTCAAAAGTCTCATTAACCTACAGCGACTACATTTCCTTCTTCCACTAATTTTGTGATGAGAACAGAGGAAGCAATTGAGTTTGCTTTTTGTGAACTCCCAATGCTGGTTATTGCTGATGGTTCCATTGTCATCTAGGCCCTGATTCTGCAAAGTCTTATGCACATGCTTAACTTTATGCACTGTGGTTCAGCCTGTTGACTTCCCTACTTATTCCTTAATCATGAGGAATTTCAGTGAGTTTACTAGATTTTTTTTCTGTGTTTAGAATATCCCATAATTCAACATGGGTCTATTGGAAATAGGACAGGATCAGAACAGTGGTACATCTAGTCCATTAGCTTGTGTTTGATAATGACCAATGCCAGCTGCTTCACAGGAAGATTCAAGAAACCCAATAGTGGTCAAGTATAATACTGTGCCTCCAGGGGAATTGTCTTCCTAATCCCATAAATTAGTGGTTGGCTTATGCTCAGAAGCAGGCGGGTTTATAATCCCTTAATTAAACCCCCAATATCTAATCTAATGTAATTGTGGATGTTCTCATTATCCACATAACTGTCAAATACTTTATAAAATTTCACTAATTAGCTCTTGTGGCAGTGAATTCCACAGGTTAACTATGCATTGTATAAAAGAGTATTTCTATTTTTTCAATTTATTCATAAATGATCTGGAGAAAGGGGTAAAGAGTGAGGTGGCAAAGTTTGCAGATGATACTAAACTACTCAAGATAGTTAAGACCAAAGCAGATTGTGAAGAACTTCAAAAAGATCTCACAAAACTAAGTGATTGGGCAACAAAATGGCAAATGAAATTTAATGTGGATAAATGTAAAGTAATGCACATTGGAAAAAATAACCCCAACTATACATAGAACATGATGGGGGCTAATTTAGCTACAACGAGTCATGAAAAAGATCTTGGAGTCATCGTGGATAGTTCTCTGAAGATGTCCATGCAGTGTGCAGAGGCGGTCAAAAAAGCAAACAGGATGTTAGGAATCATTAAAAAGGGGATAGAGAATAAGACTGAGAATATATTATTGCCCTTATATAAATCCATGGTACGCCCACATCTCGAATACTGTGTACAGATGTGGTCTCCTCACCTCAAAAAAGATATTCTAGCACTAGAAAAGGTTCAGAAAAGAGCAACTAAAATGATTAGGGGTTTAGAGAGGGTCCCATATAAGGAAAGATTAAAGAGGCTAGGACTCTTCAGTTTGGAAAAGAGAAGACTAAGGGGGGACATGACAGAGGTATATAAAATCATGAGTGATGTTGAGAAAGTGGATAAGGAAAAGTTATTTACTTATTCCCATAATACAAGAACTAGGGGTCACCAAATGAAATTAATAGGCAGCAGGTTTAAAACAAATAAAAGGAAGTTCTTCTTCACGCAGCGCACAGTCAACTTGTGGAACTCCTTACCTGAGGAGGTTGTGAAGGCTAGGACTATAACAATGTTTAAAAGGGGACTGGATAAATTCATGGTGGCTAAGTCCATAAATGGCTATTAGCCAGGATGGGTAAGAATGGTGTCCCTAGCCTCTGTTCATCAGAGGATGGAGATGGATGGCAGGAGAGAGATCACTTGATCATTGCCTGTTAGGTTCACTCCCTCAGGGGCACCTGGCATTGGCCACTGTCGGTAGACAGATACTGGGCTAGATGGACCTTTGGTCTGACCCGGTACGGCCTTTCTTATGTTCTTATGTTCTTATTTACATTTGTAAATATTCAGTGTCATTGAATGTTCCCTTGTTATTGTATTACAGGCAAGGGGAAATAGGAGCAGCTGGTTTACATTCCATATATCATTATTTATTTTACACAATCCCTCTTATTCATCTCCTCCCTAAACTAAATGATCCAAGATTTTGAGTCTCTCATATTCTGAAAATCATTCCAGGTCTAACCATTTTCATCACCTGTGTCTGAACTCTTTTTGTTTCTACGATATTCTCTTATAAGAGATGGTGAGAGATGTACCACAGATGTGTACAATGGCAGTATGATATTCGGTATTGTTCTCCATCTTGTGCCTTACGTATTTACATATTTGCTTGCTCTTTGGAGCACTAACACACATAGAGCTGAGCACAGTGATGTCCAGATCCTTTTCCTGGGTATTTATTGTTAACTGAGACCTCCAATGTGCATTACTTTGCATTTGTGAACAATGAATTTCCTCTGCCATCATGTTGACCATTCATTTAGCTTGCTTAGTTCCTTTAGAAGTTTCTAAATAGTCTTCTTGGTGTAAGGAGGATCTGAATGAGCTCTCCCCTGACATCTAGTTATGACCTGGAGGAAAAGACTTCAGGAGCAGACCGTGTTTACATAATAGACACGCCTACTCTGCCTAGGTGTGCAGAAGATTCAGCTGCTTTGCCAAAATGATCAATTTTGGCTGATTCTGGGTTACAAATCGCTGGATATTCAAATGCAGGGTAATGAAATGTTGGGGGAGGGATAGCTCAGTGGTTTGAGCATTGGCCTGCTAAACCTAGGGTTCAATCCTTGAGGGAGCCACTTAGGGATCTGGGGCAAAAATTGGTCCTGCTAGTGAAGGCAGGGGGCTGGACTCAATGATCTTTCAAGGTCCCTTCCAGTTCTAGGAGATTGGTATATCTCCAATTATTACCTTTATCCTGATTGTACAAGTAAAGGGCAGCAGCACTGTGCTTAGCCTGCCCTGACTAAGGAGGTCACCCTAACCTGACCTCACTTGCTAAGCAGAGGTAGAGGTGCCACACGCCAGTGAAGGGGTGAACAAGAGGTGTTTCTATCTGGTGGTGTGGATGCTGCCTGGACACTGTTTCAACTGCTCTTCTCCAGCATTTAAGGACAGAGCTGATTAGATTCAACTGAAAGTCCTTGTTTCTGGTTGGTGATTCCAGGAACTGGCCTCATTGCTGAGCAGGTCTAGGGGCTAATCCATAGAACATGTGTGGGAACAGGGTTGTAATGAAAGACAACACAGAAACTGCAGTGGCAGTAAAGTTATGCACTACCTGCTAAAATCCCTGAAAGCTGAGTTAAGTAGGAGAACTCCAAATGTGATGTTGCGGAGAGCTGTGTCAGGGAAATGGTGGCAGAAAGGCAGCAGCAGCAGCAAGACAGTGGGATCTGTGAGCCGCTTCCCAAGGCGGCAGCACCAGAGGCATTGCTCAACTCCCCCTTTCCCCGAGATGAACCCCCGGTGAACACACCTCTGAACGCTGGGTCTGCGGTAACCAAAGACAGCAGCTGTGAGTGGGGTACAGCAGAGGGAGAGGGGAGTGGTCTGTTAAGAGACATTGATTTGTTGGATTTTCACACCGCAATGTGAGAAACTTGAGGCAAAGGACAATACCCAACAAACACACTGTGGGGTGAGTGTTTGCCTATGGCCACATGCTTTTGAATTGTGCTTTGGTGTTTTCCCAAATTAATGTTGGGTCCCCTTTTTTCCCTTTGAATAAAAGTTTGATTTTGTAACATGCAGACTCAGTGCTCTTTGAGGCACCCTGGGTGGGGGTTAGTTTTCCCAAATTACTGGGTGGAGTCTTGAGCCAGCTGCATTTTGTGCTGTTAACAGACCCACCCCTTCCCCAGGCATTGAACCTGGTCCTTGCTGCTGACTCCACCTGGCAGAAGGGTTCCATTTACTTTTGACTAACCTAAATAATTTTGTCACCTGCAAATTTTGCTACTTCCTTGATCATTGATAAATATATTAAAATACTCACAAAAGTTACATTAAAAGAAATGTTAAGGTTGCAGTCAAGCACTCAAGAGATAGAAAAGTCCAGAATTAAGGTTGCCTGGGCACTCCCCTTGTGCGCATGTATTTTGAGACACTCTTTAATTACATGATCATATACTATTTTTACCACAGAATCCCTGTTTCATTCAGTGCACAGGTAAAGTGAAGTAAAAATTATAATGTTTTACCTCATTTTTAATTTTGCTTTTTCTTATCATGCTTTTCAGACCACAGATAGGGAAAACAATATGGACAGAATCCACATAAAACTCAGATCACTGGACAGACCCTGAGCTCATTTGGTGTCCAGCACTAAGATACAGTTTCAAAACCTAATAATTCAAGATTTTAGAATTTTATTTCAGTTCTATAGAACAGTATGTATAGCTGATCTGGGCTACCAACCAGGATGTATGCAGGAACTCCTTCAGGGTGTGTCTACACTGCACAACTAACAACATGGGCTTTGACCTGGTTTTTAGTCTTAATTTCCCTGTTGTCCACACACAGAAACCTTTGAAAAAACAGGGTTTGGAAGTGCTTAGCGCCTGGGCTAGCTGACTCAGCTGGAGTGGTGGGGTAGAGCCCAGGTTCTGCTTTAATGTGGCTGGAACCCATCTGCACTGCATTGAGGACGCAGGCCAAATCACTCAAGTGCTGATGGTCCCCCAATGCCTTCCCCCAGATCCCAATGAAGGACAGACAGGTCTTCTCACAATTGACGCAACTGACTGGGAAAGAATCCTAGAGTGCCTCATACTCAGAGCCATGGGATAGGGCCCCAGACACACATGGGGGAGTGCAGAAATAGTGAGGACACAGTAACATGGGTAGGGCTTTGCACACACAGGATGGGCTAAGCTGGGTGCTCAGATCTGGGTGCAGTGTTGACATCGCCTCAGGGTATGTCTACACTGCAAAAAAACAAAATATGGCTGCGAGTCTCAGATCCCAGGGCTACAGACTTGGGCTCACGCGGTTTGTGCTACAGTGCTAAAAATAGCAGTTAGAGTTTCCTGCTTGGGCTGATGCCTGGCCTCTGAAACCTGGCGAGAGAAGAAGTTCCTGAAATACATCCTCATCACAACGACCTGCCCTTGGAGCCTTTCCCGGCTGCCTCCTGCTGCCAGACCCAGAGTTGTTCCCTGGGTTGGGGGAAGGGTCCCAAGTGGGGAGGCAGTAGGACACTGCACTCATAGGTGGTGAGTGACTGTTGCATTTGGGGAGGCTGGGCACAAGCACCGGAAGCTCGCTAGAAGTGGGGGTCCACGGGCGCTCGGACAGTGGCTCCGTCTCCTGCTCTGATCCCACTCAGCCTCCTCCGCACAAGGCCCTGCTCGTGCTCCAGGTCCCGTTCCCACTTGGCCTCTTCCCCAGGGGCGCCGGAACAGTTTTTATGGTGGGATGCTGAGAGCCTTTGAACCAAACTGTAAACTCTGTATATAACGGAAACTACTTCAAGCCAGGGGGTGCGGCAGCCCACCCCCGAACCCCTAGTTCCAGTGCCTATGCTCTTCCCCCAAGCCCTCCCCCCCCACTTGCTCCTCTCTGCCCCCTTGCTCTCGTTCCTTGCCCTTAAGGCAGGAAAAAATGAATGGGGCCCTCCCCCCCACCCCATCCTGTTACAGCGCCCGTTAGCTGAGTTGCTCCAGCACCAGCACAGCAGGAGGAGGAGTCCCATGGCTGGGCCAGTCAGTGAGAGGCAGAACCACTCCTCCTCCTGCTGCTGTGTCTGCCAATGATGTAGTAACTCGGCTAAGGGGAGCTGGAATGGGGGGCCAGGGAGCCAGGTGGCCCCATCACTTTTTTCCTGCCTTAAGGGCAAGCAACGAGGGAGGAGGGGGAAAGGGCGGAGTAGAGTGAGCGGGGGGGTCGGGGGGAAGAGGCAGAGTGGGGGCAGGAAGAGGCGGAGCCTCAGGGGCATGGCTGCAGTGTGGGTGGGGCTGTGGGAAAAGAGGCTGAGTGGGGATGGGGTCTCAGGGCAGAGCGTGGACAGGGCCACCATCCAGGCACTGGTGGAGGCGCTCCAAAGGCGAGATGCCTCCCTGCAAAGGGAGGTGCACCACATCGGGCATTTCTTGCCCTGCTTGGGGAGGCTCGGCCTCCTCTACCCACCGCCCATGACTGCACTGCTCAAGATGGCGATGTGGACAGGGATGCTCGGCTTGGGCTGTAAAGTGCCATGTAGGCTACATACCTGGATACAAACACACAGGCTACAGGTGTGTTTTTACTCTACTCACCTCAGCAGCCTTGTGATCTACACTGCTACTCAGACCTGTGCTGGGGGAAGAGCCGCGTACGTCCTCTACACACTGCCAAAAGGAGGGTGCAGGGCGGTGCCGATCAGTGTTCAGACTGCACTGCCTGTGCACTGCCTGTGCCTCACTCCAGAGCCGGCGCTAGGCATAAGCAGACTAAACAATTGCTTAGGGCCCTGAGCCGCTCAAGGGGGCCCCCAATTGCTTTTTATTTTAAGAACTTGCCTATTTTAGTACTGGGGGGAGGGACAAAAGCATTCCTGCTTAGAGCCCCAGGGGGCTAGCACTGGCGCCGTTTCACTCACTTCTCCAAGAGATTTCCTAGGTCTGAATCTGCCAACTTTGTCTATTTCGAACCAAAAGGCCAGGAACTGGTGAAAGCCTGGAGCACACAATAGGTTAATTATCCTTGGACACAGCTGTGTCAGACCCTCCCAATAACTCCATACACAATGCAGATAAGGGCCTGGCTTTCCATCTGTTTAGCTAACATTTAACTGAGATTGATGCAGTTGCAATGCATTACTTCACACATGGCTCTGATCCCCAGCAGTGACACAATGGAGAGAAAACTATGCTAATATCTAAGTGCAAATGGCAAAGATGAAGGCCTGTTTTCTCCAAAACCAGCCTTTCCTAAAGCTCTAGCTCAGAAGGAGAGAGTTGAGGCAAGGATATGCCCAATAGAAGATTTTTTTAAAGGTCTACGGATTGAAATATATGTAAAGTGAAAATCTGATTCAGGCAGCCAACTATTCCAAAATTGCATCAGAGGATGGAGCAGGCCCAAGTATCTTGAAGACTTTAGCGCCTTTGACCTTTCCCTGGAGACTGAGCCACATTCCAGGCTAATCTATCTTTTTGAATATATATGTTGTATTGTACTATTTTTTCCATATGTTTACAACATCTTGCATCAGTTAGTGCTTTTTTCTGTGGAAATTTGGCCGATTCCCAGGCTTTCAAGCAGATAACATTTGGAAGTCTGATTTTAGTGGCAAAACATTTATACACAAGACATTCATGTGAGAGCTGACATAACTTTACACCGTGACCATACAGCAAGCTTTATAGAAACCTGGGGTAGAGTGTCAGAAAATGACAAGCTCAGATTTGGGGTGATGAATCAAAGCATCAATGTTGCGAGATAGTTTGAAGCAGGACAACTCTGTTCCTTGGGGTACGTCTACACTGCAAAGAAAAGCCTGTGGCGCCAAGGCTCAGAGGCAGGGTCAATGGACTCGGGCTCACGGAGCTTAGGCTGTGGAACTAAAAATAACAGTGTAGATGTTCCTGCTTAGGCTGGAACCCAGGCTCTGAAACCTGGCAACGGGGAAGCGCCTGGACTGGACCCTCTGCCTGGACACTCACAGAAATTATTAAATTTGCTGCCTCCAAAGAGATAGAGCAAATGTTAGCCTGCCAGGTTAGTCAGAGGCTCACACTTCACTTTAATACACAGCACCGAGGTGGTTTTGTAATAAAAAAAACTACGTTTATTAACAAAGAACAGAGATTTAAGTGATACTAAGCAAGAGAAAAAGAGACAGGTCTGGTTGCAAACAAAACAAAACAAAACAAAAAAACACTGTCTAGAGACTAAATCTTAATCTTAGCAATCTTGGGGTGCAGATTCTGTCTCCCAGAGTGATTGTTAAACTTGTCTTCTCCTAATTGTTTCATTTGATGTCTTTGTTACCTTACATGTAATTGTACTTTAATTAAACAAATAACACAAATATATAGGGACAAAATTAGAAAGGCCAAGGCACAAAACAAGAGCAAACTAGCTAGAGACATAAAAGGTAACAAGAAAACATTCTACAAATACATTAGAAGCAAGAGGAAGACCAAGAACAGGGTAGGCCCATTACTCAATGAGGGGGAAAAACAATAATAGAAAATGTAGAAATGGCAGAGGTGCTTAATGACTTCTTTGTTTCGGTTTTCACCAAGAAGGTTGGTGGTGATTGGACGTCTAACATAGAATCTCAGGGTTGGAAGGGACCTCAGAAGATCATCTAGTCCAACCCCCTGCTCAAAGCAGGGCAAATTCCCTGACAGTTTTTTTTTTTGTTTAACCTCAGTTCCCTAATTCACAACCCTGGGTTTAGCAATAGGATGAAATTCAATAAGGACAAATGCAAAGTCCTCCACTTAGGAAGGAACACATACAGAATGGGAAATGACTGCCTAGGAAGGAGTACTGTGGAAAGGGAGCTGGGAGTCATAGTGGACCACAAACTAAATATGAGTCAACAGTGTAACACTCTTGCAAAAAAAGCAAACATCATCCTGGGATGTATTACAACACTCCTGTGTCGTAAGCAAGACACAAGAAGTAATTCTTTCACTCTACTCTGCTGATTAGGCCTCAACTGGAGTATTATGTCCAGTTCTGGGTGTCACATTTCAGGAAAGATGTGGACAAATTGGAAAAAGTGCAAAGAAGAGCAACAAAAATTATTAGAGGTCTAGAAAACATGACCTATGAGAGAAGATTGAAAAAATTGGGTTTGTCTGGTCTGGAAAAGAGAAGGCTGAGAGGGGACACGATAACAGTTTTCAAGTACCTAAAGGCTGTTACAAGAAGGAGGGAGAAAAATTGTTCTTCTGAACCTCTGAGGATAGGACAAGAAGCAATGGGCTTAAATTGCAGCAAGGGAGGTTTAGGTTGGACATTAGGAAAAACTTCTGTACCGTCAAGATGGTTAAGCACTGGGATAAATTCCCTAGGGAGGTTGTGAAAACTCCATCCTTGGGATTTTTAAGAGCAGGTTGGATAAACACCGGTCAGGGATGGTCTAGATCAGGTGTCAGCAACTTTTCAGAAGTGGTGTGCCAAGTCTTCATTTATTCACTCTAATTTAAGGTTTTGTGTGCCAGTAATACATTTTAACGTTTTTAGAAGGTCTCTCTCTCTAAGTCTATAATATATAACTAAACTATTGTTGTATGTAAAGTAAATAAGGTTTTTAAAATGTTTAAGAAGCTTCATTTAAAATTAAATTAAAATGCAGATTTTATCAGTTTAATGTGATCCTTGCCCTTGCTTTTCCTTGCTGAGTTTTCCAATGTCTGGCACATATTTGGATACTTTAAGCTGCACACGGGCTTCTGAGTGATCAGTTGTTAACCAGCTCCGAGACAGACAGAGGACAGATTTCATGTCTGAAAATACCTGTTCACACAGGTATGTGGATCCAAATGCTGAAAGCATTGAAAACGCAATTTTCTTCAAAATGTTAAATTTCACTGGCAGGGACATCCAGCAGGTCAGAATAGAGACCCCATGATCTCTCTCGGTAGCTTCAAGTGCGCTCTACAGATCTCCAAATTTTGATGCCCACAATTCTGAGCTTTTTAACTGAATGAGCTGCATTTTGAAATCTTCAGCACCCATCCACTGAAATACAGACAAATCCAAGTAGTTTTCGTTGAACTTTTCAGGGTTAATTAGAAAAGAAAGCATTGGGCCAGATTGCTGGAAAATCTTGAAATATGTCAGAAAATTCTGATTCCAGTTCTTGCATGTACATTCCATTCTCATCGACGCTGACAGTGCAAGGTGTTGATAGCACTTTTCTGTGTTGGAAGTAGCGGAAAGTCAAAATTTGAATATCCCGAGAAAACACTGCTAGTTTTACAACAAATGCCTTCCAGGTTTCATAAAGATCCAGAACCGTTTGCCCTGCACCCTGGAGATGGAGGTTGAGTTCATTTAGGTGAGTGGTGATGTCAGTTAGAAACATGAGCTTACATAGCCATTTGTCATCATCCAGTTCTGGGTAGTTTTGTCCTTTTTTTGGACAAAAAGGCCTTGATTGCATCAAAACAGTTTACAAGGCACATCAAAACCTGGCCATGACTTAGCCACCGAATGTTGCTGTGAAGTGGAATATCGTTATTAGCACTGTCCATCTCTTCTAGCAGTGCTTGAAACTGTCTGTGAATCAAAGCAGATCGAGCAACAAGGAAATTCACAATTTGCACCACTGTATTCATCACATCATTAAGCTCTGAATTAGAAATTTTAGCACACAGGTTTTCTTGATGGATGATACAGTGAAATTTGACAGTCGGGCAGCCAATTTGATCTTCAAGTAACTTTACAAATCCCTTCTGTTTTCCAACCATGGCAGGAGCACCATCTGTTTTTCACACAAAATATTTTTCTGATGTCAACTCCTCATTCTTCAAAACGGTTTACAAAACTTTCCACTATATCTTCCCCTTTTGTTGTGCCATGCAGGAGTTTTAGGCAACAAAAAAGTTCCTCTTGGATTTCATTGGAAGCACAATATCTTGCAACAACTGCCAAACATGGAGCATCATTTATATCCATGCTCTCATCAACTGCAACACTAAACACTGCTGTGTCTTTTAATACAGTTTTCTGCTTTTCATTAATGATTTCTGCCATTTCGGTTATGTGTCTATCAACTGTTCTGGCAGAGACAGGCAGTTTTTTTATTTTAGACATGATCCTATCTTTATTTGGCAAATCATTGAACAAAACCTCCGAACTGCTGAGAAAAACTTCTTTTATATATTCCCCATCTGTAAACAGCTTTCCGTTTTTTGCAATGCACTGTGCAATCTTGCAACTTCTTTCTGTAGCTTGATTTTTACTTACATTTAAGCATTTACAAAGACAGCTTTGCTTCTCATATCCTGCCAATGCCTTTTTGATTGATTCAGTCTTGTTGGCTTCGTCAAGAAAGGTTTTCTCGTGCTTCGTTTGAAAATGTCATCGAACACTTGATGTGCGACAAACAATACTTTCACAACAGAAAGCACAAACAGTACGGTCCTTCTTTTGAATAAATCCAGATGTGTCTGTCCAAGAAGGCTGAAATGAACAGACATCTAAATTTGCTTTCTTAGGAGCTGACATTTTGTCAAATGTACACCTCAACTTACAGTGGGGGGGGAAAATTGCGACAGACGACGTGCACAAAGTCAAACGCAATGCGCTGTTCCACGTGGTGTGATAGTGATATAAGCAGCAAATCAGGACTTAAAAATATCCCAGTACAGTGACTCTGGAACAATTTTAAGGTGGGGGTGCTGAGCTGGGCACCCTCTTGCCCCTGTCTGCACCCCTCACTGCACCAGGCTGAAGCCAGGAGCAGAGACCCAGGCTGGCAGCAGAGTCCCCCGGACCGGTGGCCAGGACCTGGGGTCAGCAGCAGGCTGAGCAGGGCTGGCAGCCGAAACCCCGGCTGGCAGGGAGCCGGCAGATGGAACTCCAGGCTGGCAGCGGAGCCCCTGGAACTGATGGCCGGGACCTGGGGCTGGCAGTGGGCTGAGTGGGGCCAACGGCTGGTACTCCAGGCCAGCAGCAGAGCCCTGAGGCTGGCAGCCAGGACCCGGGCAGTGTGAGTGCCACTGAAAATCAGCATGCGTGCCGCCTTTGGCACATGTGCCATAGGTTGCCTGCCTCTGGTCTAGATAATACTTAGTCCTGACATGAGTGCAGGGGACTGGATTAGATGACCTCTTGAGGCCCTTCCAGTACTATTGTAAGCGGGGGAATGGTCCCGCTATTGTGGGGAACTTTCCTGGCTTCTGCACTACCCTGGTGAAGTGGGCTAGCGAAAGGATCTGAGTCCTCGCTCCCACTTCCTTTATCCAGAGGCCTCCCAGCCCTTGAGGACTCCCCTTCCACTCTCCTGTCTGGCAGAGTCCTCGTAACCCCAACAAGGCTGGGCCCAGGATTCCTGAGGGGCTTGACCCCCAACCCTGCTGTGGTCACCCAGGACAGGGGCTAGGGTGTCCCCACTCTGGGGTGCCCTCTCTGCACTGAGCACCTCCCTGACCCACTGATGATTTCATACAATTTAAAGCAAATACAAGCTGTTTAATTAACAATTAATTTAAAAAAAAAAAAAGGAAAAATGGGAACGGTTAAAGGAAAACACATCACCCTGCTCTGGGGCAGGGACCATCACAAACAGTGTCTCTGGAACGTCAGGGCAGTTCACAGTCTGTTCCTTGTAGGTCCCAGGCCTCCTCCTCAGGCCCTGGCTGTGCTGCAGGGACGCTGCGGGTTGGACACTTGCTTTGGCGGTGGTCTCACACCCTCAGGCTCTAGGTGGCAGGACCCTTCTCCCCAGCGTCACCCCCGCCCTGTCAGGGTTACGATCCCCACCAAGTCTGGCCTGCAGAGCCTCTTGGCTGAGGCGTCTCCCTGTGCTGAGCCCACTGCCCAGGGTCCCCCCTCACTCTCCCCAGCTGCTCACGCACCCAGCTCCGGACGGCTCCAGCCCCAGCCCCAGCTCCAGTTCCAGCTCCAGCTCCATTCCACCTCAGCATGGCTGCTGCTCTGCCTCCAGCCCCCTGGGCTGCTTCTCCGGCCCCTCTGGCTCTGGTTGCTGCAGCTCTGCTCCCAGCACAGGATCTGTTCTCTCTGGGCTGTCTCTGGCTTCCAGCAGCTCAGCTTGGGCCCCTGCTCTCTCCTTAGCTCGGCCCCGCTCGGTCTGACCCAGGCAGCTCCAGCTCACATGGAGGACGGGACCCCCCTGGCCTCCTGAGTCCCTGATTAACCTGCCCGCCCTGTCAATCAGGCTGACCTGGAGCATTGGCCTCTCCACATTGTTCCTGGAGACTGTCAGTCTCAGGCGCCTGATTTCCCATCGACCGCTCCCTTTTTAGTGATGGGAGCTAGCAACCAAACACCCCCACTGAATGTTAGTAAGGGGGCAACGGTCCCCTTACACTATGATTCTATCTTCTGCCTGCAGGGAAATGCACATTTCTTTGTCTTAGGCAGGTTGCGTACATGCTTTGCCTCCCAAACACATTTTAAGTGCATATCTCCAGCACACATCTAATAACTCTTGGTACACAACTTGTACAAACATCACACAATGATTTTCGGGACCAGCGTGTCACGAGTTTACATAAGAACATAAGAATGGCCGTACCAGGTCAGACCAAAGGTCCATCTAGCCCAGTATATGTCTACCGACAGTGGCCAATACCAGGTGCCCCAGAAGGAGTGAACCTAACAGGCAATGATCAAGTGATCTCTCTCCTGCCATCCATCTCCATCCTCTGACGAACAGAGGCTAGAGACACCATTCTTACCCATTTTAGCTAATAGCCATTTATGGACTTAGCCACCACGAATTTATCCAGTCCCCTTTTAAACATTGTTATAGTCCTAGCCTTCACAACCTCCTCAGGTAAGGAGTTCCACAAGTTGACTGTGCGCTGCGTGAAGAAGAACTTCCTTTTATTTGTTTTAAACCTGCTGCCTATTAATTTCATTTGGTGACCCCTAGTTCTTGTATTATGGGAATAAGTAAATAACTTTTCCTTATCCACTTTCTCAACATCACTCATGATTTTATATACCTCTGTCATGTCCCCCCTTAGTCTTCTCTTTTCCAAACTGAAGAGTCCTAGCCTCTTTAATCTTTCCTTATATGGGACCCTCTCTAAACCCCTAATCATTTTAGTTGCTCTTTTCTGAACCTTTTCTAGTGCTAGAATATCTTTTTTGAGGTGAGGAGACCACATCTGTACACAGTATTCGAGATGTGGGCGTACCATGGATTTATATAAGGGCAATAATATATTCTCAGTCTTATTCTCTATCCCCCTTTTAATGATTCCTAACATCCTGTTTGCTTTTTTGACCGCCTCTGCACACTGCGTGGACATCTTCAGAGAACTATCCACGATGACTCCAAGATCTTTTTCCTGACTCGTTGTAGCTAAATTAGCCCCCATCATGTTGTATGTATAGTTGGGGTTATTTTTTCCAATGTGCATTACTTTACATTTATCCACATTAAATTTCATTTGCCATTTTGTTGCCCAATCACTTAGTTTTGTGAGATCTTTTTGAAGTTCTTCACAATCTGCTTTGGTCTTAACTATCTTGAGCAGTTTAGTATCATGTGCAAACTTTGCCACCTCAGTGTTTACCCCTTTCTCCAGATCATTTATGAATAGATTTAATAGGATTGGTCCTAGGACTGACCCCTGGGGAACACCACTAGTTACCCCTCTCCATTCTGAGAATTTACCATTAATTCCTACCCTTTGTTCCCTGTCCTTTAACCAGTTCTCAATCCATGAAAGGACCTTCCCTTTTATCCCATGACAGCTTAATTTACGTAAGAGCCTTTGGTGAGGGACCTTGTCAAAGGCTTTCTGGAAATCTAAGTACACTATGTCCACCGGATCCCCCTTGTCCACATGTTTGTTGACCCCTTCAAAGAACTCTAATAGATTAGTAAGACACGATTTCCCTTTACAGAAACCATGTTGACTATTGCTCAACAGTTTATGTTTTTCTATGTGTCTGACAATTTTATTCTTAACTATTGTTTCAACTAATTTGCCCGGTACCGACGTTAGACTTACCGGTCTGTAATTGCCGGGATCACCCCTAGAGCCCTTTTTAAATATTGGCGTTACATTAGCTAACTTCCAGTCATTGGGTACCGAAGCCGATTTAAAGGACAGGTTACAAACCTTAGTTAATAGTTCCGCAACTTCACATTTGAGTTCTTTCAGAACTCGTGGGTGAATGCCATATGGTCCCGGTGACTTGTTAATGTTGAGTTTATCAAGTAATTCCAAAACCTCCTGTAGTGACACTTCAGTCTGTGACAGTTCCTCAGATTTGTCACCTACAAAAGCCAGCTCAGGTTTGGGAATCTCTCTAACATCCTCAGCCGTGAAGACTGAAGCAAAGAATCCATTTAGTTTCTCCGCAATGACTTTATCGTCTTTAAGCACTCCTTTTATATTTTGATCGTCAAGGGGCCCCACTGGTTGTTTAGCAGGCTTCCTGCTTCTGATGTACTTAAAAAACATTTTGTTATTACCTTTGGAGTTTTTGGCTAGCCGTTCTTCAAACTCCTCTTTGGCTTTTCTTATTACACTCTTGCACTTAAGTTGGCAGTGTTTGTGTTCCTTTCTATTTACCTCACTAGGATTTGACTTCCACCTTTTAAAGGAAGTCTTTTTATCTCTCACTGCTTCTTTTACATGGTTGTTAAGCCACGGTGGTTCTTTTTTAGTTCTTTTACTGTTTTTCTTAATTTGGGGTATACATACGATCCATTACATGACACTTTGAGATCCATCTGATGACAACACTGTGTTTGTGAGTTAGGGACTCCCAGGGTCACTCCTTGTTCAGGTGCAAATGAAAATACATAAATAAATGGCAGCAATTGATGAGGAGAGATTTACTAGCCTGGCCAGAGAGTAAAGCTGTTCTTCCAGGAGAAACAGTGACTGGACTTTTCTACCTCAGGAGAGATTCAACCAGCACTTGCGAATGGTAGAAGATAGCTGCCCAGAAAAAACAGACTCCATATCCCATCCTTCTAGGGGAGAAAATGGTGTGATTGTAGCAGAGAGAAAAGGGAAGCAGAGAAGGTTTTTTTTAATTTATTGCTAAGTTTATCTCTAACACTCATCATTATAGTTTCCAAGCCCTTTCTCAAACTTTAATGGATTAACCCCTAGTGTGAAATAGGGAAGTATGAGTATCCATTTGACACCCCAATATTCACCACTATCATGTAATTAGGATATGCCTTATACAAAGTGTGCCTTGTAGGGTGTCATTTTAAAAGTCTTGATCGGCTAGACCAGGGGTGGGCAAACTATGGCCTATGGGCCACATCTGGCCTGCGGGTCTGTCCTGCCTGGCCCCCGAGCTCCTGGCTTGGGAGGCTCGCCCTCGGCCCCTCCCCTGCTGTCCCCCCTCCCCCGCAGCCTCAGCTCGCTCGCTCTGTGAGCTCCTGGGGCAGCACAGCTGCAGAGCCAGCCTGACCCGTCTCTGTGCTGCACGGTGGCAGCAGCAGTGGCGGCGGTGGCAGTGTGGCCTGCAGGGCCAGCTCCAAGTTTTTTGCCGCCCCAAGCAAAAATATCTTCCCGTGCCCCGACTCTGCCCCTTCCCCGCCCCATTCCAACCCCTTCCCCAAATCCCCGGCCCTGCCTCCTCCCCCGGGCATGCTGCATTTCCCCTCCTATCCCTCCCTCCCAGGCTTGCCTGAGAGGGAGGGAGGAGAAGCAGAGCAGTGGCACAGTCGGGGGAGGAGTGGAGGTGAGCAGGTGAGGGGAGTGGTTCCTCTGCTCCCCCTCAGGGTTACTTCCTGTGGCCCTCTCGGTGCCCCCCCCCACCGCAGTTCACCTCTGCTCCGCCTGCTCCCCTGAGCACATCGTCGCCGCTCCGCTTCTCCCCCGTCCCTCCCAGGCTTGCCGCAAAGCAGCTGATTCGTGCAGCAAGCCTGGGAGAGAGGGGGGAGAAGCGGAGCGGCAGCGCACTCGGGGGAACAGGCAGCAGTGGCACGGAGGTGAGCTGGGGGGAGTGGTTCCTCTGCCCACCCCCCGCCCCCGGGTTAATTCCTGCAGCCATCCCCGCGTCCCCCACCGCTGCAGCTCACCTCCACTCAGGGCCAGCTCCTGGCTTTTTGCACCCCAAGGGAAAAAAAAAAGAGCCGAAGTGCCGCCCCTTGGAAAGTGCAGCCCCAAGCACATGCTTGGAGCGCTGGTGCCTAGAGCCGGCCCTGGTGGCCTGGCTCCAGTCGGGTGGTGTGGCTGTAGCGCCGCTAGCCACCGGTGCTCTAGGCATTGCGGTAAGGGGGCATGGAGCAGAGGGGGTTGAACAGAGGGCATGGGACTTTGGGGTGGTGGTGTGGATGGTGGTCGGGGGTGGGGAAACAGGGGCTTGAATGACCCCTTCCTCTAACTAGCCTGCCATACAATTTATGAAACCTGATGTGGCCCTCAGGCCAAAAAGTTTGCCTGCCCTGGACTAGAAAGTAATATCTTGTTGGATTGTATGTGAAGTTTGGCTAGGTATGTGTTAATGAAACATGTTCCTAAAATAGCAGGGTTGGAAGGGACCTCAGGAGGTCATCTAGTCCAACCCCCTGCTCAAAGCAGGACTAATCCCCAGACAGATTTTTGCCTGAGATCCCTAGATGGCCCCCTTAAGGATTGAACTCACACGCCTGAGTTTAGCAGGCCAGTGCTCAAACCACCAAGCTATCTCTCCCCCTACAGACAGCACTCACAAGCAGCCTTTCAGGTACAACTGTAAAAAGACCAAACAATGTTAATGGCTTATTGAGGAAATCATAGAATCATAGAAGATTAGGGTTGGAAGGGACCTCAGGAGGTCATCTAGTCCAACCCCCTGCTCAAAGCAAGACCAACCTCAACTAAATCATCCCAGCCAGGGCTTTGTCAAGTTGGACCTTAAAACCCCCTAAGAATGGAGATTCCACCACCTCCCAAGGTAACCCATTCCAGTGCTTCACCACCCTCCTAGTGCAATAGTTTATCCTAATACCCAACCTAGACCTCCCTCACTGCAACTTGAGACTGGCTTCTTGTTCTGTCATCTGCCACCACTGAGAACAGCCAAGCTCCATCCTCTTTGGAACCCCCCTTCAGGTAGTTACAGGCTGCTATCAAATCCCCCCCACTCTTCTCTTCTGCAGACTAAATAACCCCAGTTCCCTCAGCCTCTCCTTGTAAGTCATGTGACCCAGCCCCCTAATCATTTTCATTGCCCTCTGCTGGACTCTGTCCAATTTGTCTACATCCCTTCTGTAGTGGGGGACCCAAAACTGGATGCAATACTCCAGATGTGGCCTCACCAGTGCCGAATAGAGGGGAATAATCACTTCCCTCAATCTACTGGCAATGCTCCTACTAACACAGCCCAATATGCCATTAGCCTTCTTGGCAACAAGGGCACACTTCTGACTCATATCCAGCATCTCATCCACTGTAATCCCCAGGTCCTTTTCTGCAGAACTGCTGCTTAGCCAGTTGGTCCCCAGCCTGTAGCGGTGCATGGGATTCTTTCATGCTAACTGCAAGACTCTACACTTGTGCTTGTTGAACCTCATCAGATTTCTTTTGGCCCAGTTCTCCAATTTGTCTAGGTCACTCTGGACCCTATCCCTACCCTCCAGCGTATCTACCTCTCCCCCCAGCTTAGTGTCATCTGCGAACTTGCTGAGAGTGCAATCCGACCCATCATCCAGATCATTAATAAAGATGTTGAACAAAACCCGGCCCCAGGACTGACCCCAGATTGCACACAAGCTCAAGGATTACCCCAGGAACTGTGTACAGTAGACACCTCTCGGAGATAGCACTGCACAATGGGAACACAGCAAAAGAGCTTTCCTGCAAGTGCAGAGAAGATATAAAAGGGGGACAATGACATCATGAGGGGACCTCACTCTCCCTACAACAACACACCTGGAAACACCTGAGGAACAAAGACTGACCTGTGGGAAGTGATGGTCCCAGGCTAGAAGGATCTTTAGCCTGTGTATGAAACACCTGGACCAGCCAAGGCAACTTGTGACTTAAGAATCTGCCAGACTGTTTATCGCTCAGGGTGAGAATTTGCTAATTCATATCCTACCTATCTAGTGTGTTAAGCTCAGTTTGCAGTTTTTGTTTATTTACTAGGTAATCTGCTTTGCTCTGTTTGGTATGACTTACAATGACTTAAAATCTGGCTTTTGTAGTTAATAAACTTGTTTTGTTTTGTCTCTAAAACCCATGTGGAACTCATATGTGGGGCACAAGGCTGTTGCATCTCTCTCTTCACGTTGAGGGAGAGGGCGGATTTCATGAGCTTGCCCTGTATGGTTCTCTGTGCAGTGCAAATCGATACAATTCTGAGTTTACACTCCAGAGGGAGTGTGCACTTACGTGCTGGGCCATTCCTTAGCTGAGCTCTCCCATGCAGAGCTGATCTCAGCATCTGTGTGAATAGAGCTGCAGCTGGGTGTGTCTCTACCTGTGTGTGTGCTGGAAGGGGGCTTGAGAGCCTGTCACAGCAGCACAGAGTAAGGGGAACCCAGGCTGGTGGGACAGGCGGGCTCAGTGGTATCCCAGTTCCACGTGGCACCCTGGGGGAACCCGTCACAGTGGTAACTGAGGCAGAGAGCAGTTAAGGTCACACTAGGAGTACATAGCAGTCACCGTCAGATCTTAATGCATCTGAGTGGCAGTCCAATGCCTTAATAACAAGACCATTCTGCTGATGGCAGCGGCACCAGCCTTAGAATGAAGGGAAGGGTTGCTAGACACACTTGGATGTAAAGTGACTCTGACTTCTCTAATTCTGTTTCAAATTGATCCACCATCCTAAGTGAAATGAATTAACCAATGTTCATCACACTGAACATTGCCTGCTAAGTAATAAATTACTGTAGGTTTACTTTCTGGTCATCTTGGTGCTGCCACCTTGTCCTAACATTTTCAAACCGACTAGTAATTTTCAGAGTGTCAAATTTTCAGTGCCTAGTTGGAGACTTTCTGATAATTAGCCCCCTTTAAGATGTCTCCAGATGGGCACCCAGGAAACTAGCACCCCAAATTGCTAGTCTTTTTTAAAACTTGGGCTGCAGTCACATAACATTCCTGCATGCCAACAAATATTCCCCACACATGAAACCTGACTCCAAGATCTATGCCCAAGCAACCCAAAGATCCTTTAGTATTTTGCAAGACTTGACCTTTGCACTGTGATGGGGTCTGCTGCAGCAGACTGGGTCCTCTGTGGACAATAATGCTGGTTATAATTTATTTCATGCTTTAAACCAGGCTGTTGCTTGCTTTGCCTCTGCCTCCTCCTCTTCCTGTGGCATCACATGGAGACCCAGTGAAATGGAATTTGGGACATTGTGGCAGCATGAGCATTTATTTTTGAAAGCATCACATATTTTACCATATGGTCATGTTTGCAGTGACCTTGCCTTTCACCTCTGAGGCCCAGCCTGAAATAAGCTCCCAAGAGAAATGCATTTGGTGACCACCGCACTGAAACACATAATAGGAAACAGCTTACTGGGATTGGCTCTCTCTGAAAGGGGCCCAGGGCTGAAGTTCTCTGGAGATAGGATTACTTGTCAGCTCAGGGCTGGACTCAGTGTCAGAGCAGGGCTAGGAAGCCTTGGAACTTGCAGATGAATTACCAGCCATGCTAAACCACAATTCTTCCCAAATAAGGTAGAACCTAGGATCAGGGCCACTCAGAGGATTCAGGGGGCCTGGGGCAAAGCAATTTCGGGGGCCCCTTCCATAAAAAAAGAGTTGCAATACTATAGAATACTGTATTCTCTTGGGGTCCCCTGCGGGACCCGGGGCCTGGGGCAAATTGCCCCACTTGCCCCCCCCTCTGGGTGGCCCTGCCTAGGATGAGCTCTTCCAACCATTGACTATCAGTGGGAGTTAGGCACCTAACTCATGCAGGAAATGCCACCCCTACGCAGAACTGAGCTGTGAGCCATCCTCCCCAGAGCTCAGCTTACAGTGTGGACAGAGATCCAGCGAGTGGAGAGGCTTGGTGGGTGGGTAAGATCTTGCCTATCTCAAGACATTAGTACTGGCACTTCTTTGGGACACCTTCTGCATGTTCCGTGGTGGATTTCACCTGGAGAGCTGTTGGCTGTGGTTATATGAGGTGGGGCTATAGGACTCATAAATATAGAGAGAAGGGTAGCATAAAATCCCTCCTGGGCAGCTGTCCTGCATCGCCTTGTCTGTAAGGGGTTAAGTGGTTCAAATAACCCAGTTGGCACTTGACCAGAACGAGCAGTGAGGAAAGAAGATACTTTCAAATCTGGGGGGGGGGGGGGGGGGAAGGTAAGGGCGGTTTTGTTTGTGGTCTCTCTTTGTTGTTCCCTCTCCGGATGGAGGGAGAGACCAATCAGCTACAACATCTCCTGAAAATATACCGAGAATAATAGATCTAAAACCACAGAAATTGTAAGTAGGGCAAGAAAATGCATTAGGTTATCTTTTGTTTTGGCTTGTGAATTTTCCTATGCTAAGGAGGTAGTTTTATTCCAGTTTTTGTACTGTAAAGCTGAGCCCAGGGGGGAATCCTCTGTGTTTTAAATCTTTTTATTACCCTGTAAAGTTACCTTCCATCCTGATTTTGCAGGTGTGATTCTTTTACTTTTTTTTTTTTTTATAAATAAAGTTCTTCTTTTAAGAACCTAATTGATTTCAGTGTCCTGAAGACAAAGGGTCTGGTCTGTGCTTACATTGCTAAAGCAATTGGTTGGTAGTTTATTCTCAAGCTTCCCTAGGAAAGGGGGTGAAGGGGCTTGGAGGGATAAGGATTCCAAGTGACCCTTCCCTGAATTTTTGTGCAAATCACTTGGTGGAGGCAGCAATACCATCCAAGGACAAGGAAAGGAATTTGTGCCTTGGGGAAGTTTTAACCTAAGCCAGTAGAATATAAGCTTATGGGGTCTTTCATGCAGGTCCCCACATCTGTACCCCAGAGTTCAGAGTTGGGGGAACCCTGACAAGGACAATGCTGCCTCGATTAGGTTGGCTGGTGCAGGCAATAGGGTGAGAAGGGAGAATCCTGTTCGAAAACTCTCTTGGGTAAGGCTGCAAATACAATTGAAGAGTCACCAGGGAATTTGTGTGGATTTTACTAGATATACCACAGTAAACATGGGGTGTGACCTGTGTGCCCAGGGCAGCCCTTACTGGAAATGCCAGATACTCCCAAGCCTGGTGAGTAACACTGAAGTTAAACTCCCCAATGAGTCACAAACTGTGCTTCTGATCCCCCACACTGGTTATCAAGAAACAAAAAAGAAATCACCCAGCCTCCTTTATTGTTTAGTGTAAAGAAAACAGAAGAAACAAGAAGCGAGCTGTTAAATGGTACAACAGTCACATACATACAAAGCTTCAAAGTCCATCAGGTTCCTAGCAGTGTTGGTGAGTTGGCTGGCTTGAGAGCCCCTCTGGAACACATCCCCAGCTTGGATGGGTCAGTCAGTCCTTTGTTCGAAGGTTAATTGGTAGAAAGGTTACTCCAGAGGTAAGCAGCAGGATGGAAGGCAAATGGAGAAGGTGCAAGCTGCCATTTATAGTCTTCTGCCATGCGGCTTGAGTTCCTTGGTTCCAAACATAAGCTACCCAGTACATGGCCTGGAAGCTGTAGAGTTTTGTCCATGGGCATGTCCCTGCCTGCCTTGCTGAGCCCTAAGGCGCAGTGTGTCAGTTGTACTGATGGGCCTTCAAGCAGGCTAGGCAGTGCTAATGCCCAGCTGTCTGGGGGTGTCACCCAGATGCACAGAACGAGTTTGGAACTACAGACATACCATACATATAAAAAACGTACAATACAAAGGTGATACAAACACATAAATGAGATTATCATACCTGGAAAATTAAAACATTTTTGCAGATACCTGACATGGCATATCTGGCATAACTCATTGTAATTTTATAATATTGATATTCATAATATCCTAAAGTGTCCCCCAGATTTCATACAGCATCACACTGGGTGGCCTGCATAGAGAGCAGGGACTGTGAAAGGACTTCTTATCTTAAAGCAGATATGTGTGGGGCTGAGGAGGGCTGGTGCCATGTAGGTCAGGGTTGGGCGAGCCAGTGTGGACAGAAAAATGAGCTGGCAGGAACCAGCAACCGCCTAGGAGCCAACCCTTTCAGGAAGAAGTGTGTTTTGTTTTCCTTTGCATTTTGATGGCAGCCTCTGCATGCTTGGGTTCCAGCAGTGACCTGCAGTGGCAGGGCTGAAATCCCATGAGGAAACATTTGCTGCCCCAAATGTTGGGGTTTGCATGAGCCTGTACACTAGCGGATGAGCTTTCAGGGGCTCGCGCTCTAGCATGGCAGGAGTCAGTGTGAGTGCAGGGGAGCACACCTGCAGGAGTGCAGGCTGGTTGTTTTGCTGTAAGTGTACTGGTTTGTTTTAGGAGCAGGATTTTGTGCAGTCACTTTGGCTCTTCCTGAGCCCCTTGTTCTGTGGAGACAGCAGCACTGAAGTGTCCTGGACAGCACAATGCCTCATTGCTACTGGATATGGGATACATCACTCTTTGACTCCTATGTGCTCAGCTGCATGGGAACTCCAGAACCGTAGAGGCCAGGAGGTTTGTTAGGGTTGGTAGGGAGCCCATAATAAAGCCATTCTGAATTATTTGCCTAACCACAACTGTCTCCGTTCTGTATTTACCTAAGATTGCTGAGCTGAACTAGTGTTTATCCAGGTCTCCAGCTGGGTCTGAGACAAACAAAGGAAGTCATATGACTCCCCAGAGGTCCCAGAGTGTGTGAGTGGTTCACTTTGGATTTGAACCCTGCACTGTCCTCAGCCCTCGCTGTCAAGGCTGAATCCCCACTCTAGCACTTCGAGTGCAGAAGGTGGGGGCCCGCAAGGATTTTAAAAATTAATACTGGCCACTTGTATTACACTCCCAAGGTTACAGCTTTTCTCTGGACTTGGCTTGGTAAATGCTGCCACCACCCAAATGCAAAAAAAACCCTTTGAACCCAGGAAGGAGCACTTGGGAATTCCTCCCTGTGGGGTACCCTCAGCCCTTTCACCCCCCTCCGGGGAAGAGCTGAGAAAGAAAACAAAGGAAATTAGCTGTTGCCACCAGCTAATCAACTCCACCAGAGAAGTCCTTTGGGGCCATCTGCCTGTCCCAAGTCAGGGTAAAGGAGGAGGGTTGGGCGTGGGGCTAGCAACTCCACCTCGTAAAAAATCAACTTGCTACAGAAATGCCAACAATAGAGATAACAGAGACTTTTAGCCTGGAAAAAGAAGGGTCTTCAACTCGAAGACGCATGACGCTGGGTGGTGAAAGCCGCGAGGAAGCCACTAAGCCGATTACCCTTCTTGCAACCAGGAGGATTACCATTGGTACATGGAACGTGAGGACCATGTATGAGTCAGGAAAGACGGCGCAGGTTGCAGCAGAGATGAGGAGCAACAATCTGACCCTACTAGGCATTAGCGAGACAAGATGGACGCAAGCTGGACAGAGACGCCAGATCCGCTGGCCAGACACCATCAGTAACATCCACCTCTTGGAGAGGACCCGTCAACTCCCAACAGAGGAAGAAATCAGAAGGAGAAGGTGGGGCTGGATAGGACATACACTACGCAAGCAGCCAACTAACATCACCAGACAGGCACTGCGGTGGAACCCCCAAGGCAAGCGGAAAAGAGGCCGTCCAAGAAACACCTGGCGACGCGACCTTCAGGCTGATAGCAAAAAAATGGGCTATACCTGGAACCAGCTAGAGCGAATGGCCCAGGATAGAGGACTCTGGAGATCTGTGGTTGGCAGCCCATACCCCGATTGGGGTGACGGGCATGAGTGAGTGAGTGACCAGCTAATCAAATAACTTTCCACAAACCTCTTAGGACACCAAAAGTCCAATCCTGTTCTTAAAAAAGGTAAATTTTATTAGAAACAGAAAATACATCTGGAACTTAGGCTTTTGCTAGATTTTAAAAGAGTAATCCCAAAAATTAAGTACCAAGAATAGCTTTATTGGGGTCCAGCTTAAAAGTTACAAGCAAACAAAAGCACCTGGGGTTTAGCACAGAGGAGATCCACAAGCCAAAATAAAGAAATAAACCTGATCACGTCTATTTTTAAACATTCCCTGTCCAGTGATTTCTTCTAGGTCTGGAAGATAAATTTTCATACCTGGTTCAAGCCTTACACAGTATTGCTGCTCCATGTCTCCTTCTCCAGAGAACAACAGACAAAAGGGGACATTTTTTCCCCCCATTTAAAAAAGTTCTAGCCTTCCCATTGGCTCTTTTGGTCAGGTGCCCACTCCTTTTCCTTTACCTGGGGAACCTTGTTAACCCTTTACAGGTAAAGCAAGCAGAGAACAGCCACTAAGAGGGACTTTACGGCTAGCTGTTTGGCTGGGTGTTCATAAAAGGGAGCTCCCCTCCTCCCTCTTTCATTTATTATACCCGTGTTTTCCTAAGTTTCTGCACTGAGCGCTCATTTCTCAGTGCTGCCACTGTCGTCCCGTGGCCCTGGCCAAATCTGCGCCCATTGCATTTCAAGGACACTGAAATCAATGGGAGTTGGGCTTCTAAATACCATTGAAGCTCTGCGCCACAAAGTCCCTGCACCAAAGAGTTTCCAGTCTAACTAGATATAATGGAAGAACAATAAGAGATGGACAATACGCTGGCAGAGCATTGAAGGTAGATGGCTTGTGAGTTATATTGTTTAAATTCAATTTCTCCAATCCCTCCTCCCCTCCTCTTCCTAAACTGCCCAGCGACCAGCACCAAACCCCAACACCATTGCTGGCCCGATGTATTCTCACTCCGTCCTGCCCACCCCAGAGAGCGAGACGCAAACCAGAAGCTACTGCTGGCAGTGCACGTAGTGACAGATATCCTTTAAAATGTCTACACATTTCTATTAGAGAGGATCATTTCCAGTTGCTAAGAACTTTCTCAGAGTGTTACCTTTGGGGCTGCCATTCACTAAACCCCAAGTCAAGGAGTGATATTTTCTGAAAGTTTCCACACAGCTGTTCACAGACAAGCACAGAAAAGTGAAACAAAGGCCTGGTCTACACTGGGGCGGGGGATCGATCTAAGATACGCAACTTCAGCTCTGAGAATAGCGTAGCTGAAGTAGATGTATCCTATTCCGACTTACCTCCCGTCCTCATGACGCAGGATCGACAGCCGTGGCTCCTCCGTCAACTCCGCTTCCGCCTCTCGCCCTGGTGGAGTTCCGGAGTCGACGGCAGAGCATTCGGGGATCGATTTCTCTAGACGAGACACGATAAATCGATCCCCGATAGATAGATTGCTACCTGCCGATCCGGCAGGTAGCATGGACGTACTAAGAGAAAATGTTGCGACCTTTTTGGACAATTCTAGAGCCTGAGTGGAGGCCGATGGGAAGATGAAATGTGGCAAGGACAAAGTCCCTAAATGGTAGATGTGCCTTTCACTGGTCCAGTAAAAACTGGACTTGATTTGGCCAAGGTTTAAGGGTTTTTAAAATGTGCTTAGTGCATGTTCACTAGATTGAACAGGGAGAGGTAGAATGAGAGTGGGTAGAGGGATAGCTCAGTGGTTTGAGCATTGGCCTGCTAAACCCAGGGTTGTGAGTTCAGCCCTTGAAGGGGCCACTTAGGTTCTGGGGCAAAATCAGTACTTGGTCCTGCTAGTGAAGGCAGGGGGCTGGACTCAATGACCTTTCAAGGTCCCTTCCAGTTCTAGGAGATTGGTATATCTCCTATTATTACCTTAATTGTGTTACATGATTGAACCAAAGATCTCCCAGTAAAGGTTTGCACTAAAACAATGTGTTTCTGGATTGTGTTGGATATGCTCTCAGGTGCCCAACAGATGGAGTAGAATTTCTGTTCCCAGCTGTAGGGGTTGCGGGTCTGATCTGTGAAAGTGCATGTGGAAGGACACTGGGCTCTCAAAGGGTCTGGCAGGAGATTTTGGCCTCAGATGCGTAAAGCTGATTTAAGCACAAAGCACCTAGCCTGACAAATTCAGAGACAAGTTATACATAAATAACCATCATATGGTTTGGGGGTGGGGTTGATGCAGTGCATTGTGGATGTGTGCATGGGTGGATTTGGGAGGCATGAGGGAGAAAGAGAGATCAGGACATCTGATAAACAAAAACTAAACTAAACACTGAAGCCAATCGACAGGAAAAGCAAAGCCTGAAGCGTGTCTGGGATGATTTAGTTAGGTTTGGCCCTGCTTTGAGCAGGGGGTTGGATTAGATGACCTCCTGAGGTCCCTTCCAACCCTGAGATTCTATGATTCTATGTGTCCCTGTGCAGAGGCCCAGCAAACAACGTCAACATCATTTAAGTCCCCCTGAAGACTTCAAAATAGGGCTGATGTGAACCTGTTCTGGCACTTGGACCTTGTACTGGCCCTGTATAATTTTACTAACAGAATTTTCCTGAAGCAAATCGGCACTGGTTTCCTTATCTAGGTAACCCCCGCTTGTCTCCTTCCAGGCAGAGGTCACAGCTGCCATTCCAGAGCTTCAACACAGCCCCAGTCACTGCTTGACCACTGTGGTCTCATTTCACCAGTTCTATGTGTAAGGACGTGGGGGGGTTGACCCTAAACCCACAGTTCATAACTAGCCCTCATACCCTGGCCACCACTCCCAGAGCTACTGGAAGTGAGGAGCTAGCAGAGCTCTGGCCCCTCCCTGACTGGGGACCATGACTGGCCCCATGGACTGGCCTGACCATCCTATATGAGCCAGAAGGGGGCATAGAAAATTGTCCGAGCAACTGAGAGACGTCCTGACTGGCTGCTGCACTGGAACTGCCTCTTGCTTGATCTCGGTTTCTAATTCCGGCTCTGACCCTTGGCTTGGTTCCTGGACCCTGACTGTGGCTCTGAGCCCTCGCTTGGACTCTGTCTCTGACCACTGGGCCCTTCTCCAACCACTAGGTCAGACTGCCCGTGTCCTGGTGCTGACAGCTTGCTGAGACGACGAACACCTTGGAAGGACAGGTGTGGGCAGGCGTGGGTCCAGTGGAGCTCCTCCCACTCCAAGGGCAGACAGCCAAGCGATGCAGGCACAGGCTACACAGCTGGCTGCTGAGAACCAGACACTGCAGGAGCAAATGCTCCAACTTTGGACTGAGAATGCTGCACTTTGGGCCTCATCACCTGCACCCACCTCAAGCCAGCGCCCATCCCCCTGCCAGCATGCTGTAATGGGACCACCATAGACTGCCAGATTTCATGGCTCAGGATTCTGAGACTGACAGGGCCTCTGGCCAATCAGAGATCTCTGGACCCGGGCCTTTGGGAAGTAGCCAGCACCCCAAGTCAGTCTGATTGAGCAGGTGGCTGGGCAAATAAGGGAGCCGCAGGTGAGGTACTGGGGAGAGAGAGGGAGAGAGAGCAGCCCCAAGTGGGGTGAGGTGGCTCCTTTTCGGCCCTTTCCCTTTCCCCTGGTGTGGGGCGAGGGCCAACCAAAAACCCAATAGTCCCCTACACGTTACTCACAGTTATGCCTCCTTGAACTGTTTGTCTTCAGGCTTAGTCTGTCCGTCCTTCAGCTGGCGGTAGGCTGTTCCGACGTACAGGAAGTGGTCGCTGACCCTGCCTGGGGTGGCAGGAGTTTATAATGTCTTAGTGGTTTATATCACCACGGTTGTAATTGTGTTTATTGAGTGGCTGGGAAGGAGCATTTCAAAAGCTAAAGAATTAAACAATGAGTTAGTTACGTTCAATTGTGCAGCCCTGGCTAGTCTTTCTTTGTTTGACACATGTTGTTTTCTGTCCTCAAGATGATAAAGAAGGCCCTTAAAGTGTCTTGGTGAGAAAGGCCCATTCAGTTCATGCAGTGAAATCCTGTCTCAGGGTACGTCTACACTACGGGATTATTCCGATTTTACATAAACCGGTTTAGTAAAACAGATTGTATAAAATCGAGTGCACGCGGCCACACTAAGCACATTAATTCGGTGGTGTGCATCCATGGTCCGAGGCTAGCATCGATTTCTGGAGCGTTGCACTGTGGGTATCTATTCCGTAGCTATCCCATAGTTCCTGCAGTCTCCCCCGCCCCTTGGAATTCTGGGTTGAGATCCCAGTGCCTGATGGGGCAAAAATCATTGTCGCGGGTGGTTCTGGGTAAATGTCGTCAGTCATTCCTTCCTCCGGGAAAGCAACGGCAGACAATCATTTCGCGCCCTTTTTCCCTGGATTGCCCTGGCAGACGCCATAGCATGGCAACCATGGATCCTGTTTTGCCTCTTGTCACTGTCACCGTATGTGTACTAGATGCCGCTGACAGAGGTGATTCAGCAGCGCTACACAGCAGCATTCATTTGCTTTTGCATGATAGCAGAGATGGTTAGCAGCCGTTCTGTACCATCTACCATGCCATTGTAAATTGGCAATGAGATGACGGTTACCAGTCCTTTTGTGCTGTAACATCTGCTGCTGTCATAGGTGCCCCTGGCTGAGATCGGCTGGGGGTGCAAAAGACAAAAATGGGAATGACTCCCTGAGTCAATCCTTCCTTTATGGTATCTAAAAATAGAATCAGTCCTGCCTAGAATATGGGGCAAGTGTACTAGAGAGCCAGTGTATCATAGAGCACAGCCGCTCCGTGTCAGATCCTGTATGATGAGCTGTATGCCAACAACCCCACCTGTTGCTTCCCTCCTCCCCCAGCCTTCCTGGGCTACCGTGGCAGTGTCCCCCCATTTGTGTGATGAAGTAATAAAGAATGCAGGAATAAGAAACAGTGACTTGTTAGTGAGATAAAATGAGGGGAAGGCAGCCTCCAGCTGCTATGATAGTCCAGACAGGACATTAAGCAGTGTGGGGGAGAGGAGCCCAGCATCCCGCTGCTATGATAGTCCAGGCAGAACAGAATCTTTTCTTTACACATGAAGGGCGGGGGCTGATGGAGCTCAGCCCCCTGTTGCTATGATGAAGATGGTTACCAGCCATTCTGTACCATCTACTGGGAATGATCAGGAGTTTTTTACCCAGGCGCCCCCAGCCGACCTCACCGGAGGCCAGCCAGGAGCACTCACGGGCTGATGATGAGGACGGATACCAGTCCTATTCTACTGCACCATCTGCCACAAGGCTGATGATGATGATGGGTATCAGCCATATTGTACCATCAGCCACCCATGGGGGGGGCGAGGATGCTGCCGTTGACTGCTGCAGCATCGCGTCTATCAGCAGCATTCAGTAAACATAGGGTGACATTTAAAAGAGTCAAGAGAGGATTTTTTTCCCTTTTACTTCTGGGGGTGGGTGGGTGGGTGGGGGGTAAATTGACGAGCTATGCCCTGAACCACCCCGGACAATGTGTTTGACCCTACAGGCATTGGGAGCTCAGCCAAGAATGCAAATGCTTTTCGGAGACTGCAGGAACTGTGGGATAGCTTGAGTCCTCAGTCCCCCCTCCCTCCCTCCATGAGCGTCCATTTGATTCTTTGGCTTTCCGTTACGCTTGTCATGCAGCAGTGTGCTGAGTCCCTGCTGTGGCCTCTGTCTGGAGATTTTTTAAAAATGCTTTGGAATTTCGTCTTCTGTAATGGAGCTCTGATAGAACAGATTTGCCTGCCCATACAGCGATCACATCCGTACGGTCCATGCTGGAGCTCTTTTTGGATTTTGATTTCGGACTGCATCGCCACCCGTGCTGATCAGAGCTCCACGCTGGGCAAACAGGAAATGATATTCAAAAGTTCGCGGGGCTTTTCCTGTCTACCTGGCCACTGCATCTGAGTTCAGATTGCTGTCCAGAGCGGTCAGTGTTGCACTGTGGGATACCGCCCGGAGGCCAATACCGTCAATTTGCGGCCACACTAACCCTAATCCGATATGGTAATACCGATATTAGTGCTACTCCTCTCGTTAGGGAGGAGTACAGAAACCGGTTTAAAGAGCCCTTTATATCGATATAAAGGGCCTCTTAGTGTGGACGGGTGTGGCGTTAAATCGGTTTAATGCTCCTAAAACCGGTTTAAACGCGTAGTGTAGACCAGGCCTCACTCTGGACAATGGCATGTGTGGGAGATGGCTTTCCCAGGGAGATAAAGAGCATGTTGGATATTTGGTATTTCGGAGAGCTTGGGTCCCAGCTTTGCTGCAATGCAATATTCTCACCAATGGTGAGTTCAGATATGAGGCTGCTTCTTACAAAATGGGAAAATAAACACAAGCGAAGCCAAGTTTGCCAGGTCAAGGATGAGATGGGAGCTGTCTGCAGGACAGTGACCGGCAGTCACAGCTGAAAGAGGGTTCCGATGCTTGCAGTGGGCTCCCACCAGCAGGAGTTAATGGTATCGAAGTCTATAAGAGCGCTTCCTTCCCTAACACGTGGGTGTTTGGGGGAACAATCATCTGGGGCTCAGCTCCTTCTGAGTCTCTTACAGCTGTGTAACCTTCCAAACAAACAGCAAAGGCATTTTTCTGTGGGAAAGTGTCAGCTTCCTTCAGCCTCACGCTGACAACCATCCATTGTTTGTCTCCATTCAGTGACTCACGGAAAGACTCTAAGCTAGCAGATCTGAACACCTGGGCTTCCCAGATGCAACGGTATGGGCCAGGCAGAATCCATGTTCCGTAGTATGTGCGCTAAATTCAGGGCTCCTGAATGGGAAGCCTGACCAGCTCAGAGCAGCTCATGGCTCAGCAGCCCATGTGAGACCGGGTTTGGAATTCATGGTTACAGGTTCTGGCAATTTAAGCAAATGGCTTAAATTGTGCCTGAGATCTTTGCAGATTCTGCTGCCTGATCAGGAAAAGTTTGTTTATGTTTCTTATTTCAGGGAGTTTAAGAAGTAAAAGTCAGGACTCGTGGGTACTATTCCTGCCTCTGCCACACAGTCTGACTTTAAGGAAGTCATTCACTTCTCTGTGAAGCTTCCTTATCTGTGGAATGAGGCTAATAAATAACACCCCACAGACAGAGTGCTAGAAGGCTGAATTAATCAACGTTCGTAAAGTGCCCCTTCACCAAAGTGGATTATAATATCGAAGCACTTGGGAGCAACGTCAGGGTTCTTTTCTAAAAAGGGTTTAAAACAGGGCATATGTTCCTCTTTCTTTGTTTTGTCTCTAAAAGTAGGTGGCCAGTTGGTGTGAACTTTCCCACTAGTTTCATTTGTTGTCCTTTGAATTTTCTAGTTAGCATTTTAATGAGAAATCTCTGAACCTGGGCTCTGGCTGAAAATTGCCTTTGGCAGGGCAACTTTTTGTTGTTGTCTTGTAGCTCTGAAAACGTGCACAGACCTGACTGTCACTAACAGCCAAAATGTGACTTGAGTGGTTGTTTATAATTCAAACAGCTGGAGACTTTTTATTTTGAAATAAAAGTGGAGATTTTGAAGGACAAGGCAGCAGCTTGAGAGAAGCGCTGTGGTTTCATACTGCCATGCTCCCTCCAGGGCGGGGGCTACTTTTCTGGAATGTATCAGAGGGGTAGCCGTGTTAGTCTGGTTCTGTAGAAGCAGCAAAGAATCCTGTGGCACCTTATAGACTAACAGACGTTTTGCAGCATGAGCTTTCGTGGGTGAATACCCACTTCTTCGGATGCAAGACTTGGATTCTTTGCTGCTTTTCTGGAATGGTATGAGAAGGCCTGCAGGACTGAGACCCCATAGACGAGAGACCCCCAATACCCGTGCAGTGGGATTTTGTTTTGACTGTGCTATAATACAATATAAAAATCAGCACAATAAAGTTAAAATTTTCAGTCAAGTCATACAGAACTGTTTCTGTTTTTTCCAAAACGAACTTTTGGAATTTCATTCCCAGGAGATTTTGAAATTCCAATTTTCCATTTGGCAAAAAATGGAAATTTCCTGCACAAGAGGAATTGTGGGTTCCAAGCATCTCTGATGTCGAGGCATTTCCTCAGGATGCTGATCTCTTTCCCTCTCCCCTCTGCAGGGGTTGAGTACATTAGGTAACTGGTGTGAGGCTGTTGCTTTTAAAGTGCCCACCTCTAGTACCAGAGTTGTCTCCATTCTGGGCCCCGTGGTAGCAAAGAGAGGAGCAAGCAGGTACAGGCAGGAAGTGTGAGAGGGAGGGGCAGGAGAGCCTGAGGATTTCTGTGCAGTCACCATTTGCCTCTGGAATTCCCTGCCCTTTTGTCAGGGGTTCAGCTACAATCTGCTTCTCATTCCTTTCGGCCTCCTCTCACTGATTTTCCTGAGCTCTGTCTAGCTGATAGGATGGGTCAGGCCTCTAGTCAGTGTCCCTCTGGAATTCCAGAGGCATGTCCTCCCCTGTCCCTCTCTCCTAGCGCAGAGGCCGGGGAGCCTTTCCAGCGGTGACAGACCTGGTCTGAGCAGCACTGGAAGTGGATGGGACTGTAGGAAAAGCTACACAGTTAAGGGCCTTGTTGGTGTCCATGGCAACATCACTAAATCCTTTCTTCCCAGGGAAGGGGAAAAGGACACTTTTATTTCCTCTGTGACATTCCAATCCACCTATCTCCAGCAAGAGCAGCATGATAAACTCTCCTCTTCCCCTTTAAATTTCCCAGAGCTTCACCAGCCATGGGGATGAGATGTTTCAAAGCAATTTAATAACTACAGTGCAAGAAAACCCAGGAGCAGATCTATTCACAGCAAACATAACAGGAGCTGGGCAATTAGAGAAAGTTTCCCACTCTTCTACTGCAGAGCTTCTCTGTTTCTGTACAGGGCTCTTTTTAATCTGTTTCTGTTCGTTTACTCATGGAGTTTAGCATCTTTGCACAACACTCTCACATCTAAGTGGTGGATTCTACTGTATTTGTTGAGATCTGTGCTCCTCACGTTGTGTATCTAGGACAACTTATATATAATACAATGTTTTCTCTGTGAATATCAACAGCATTTGGCAGCCAGAGTACAGCAGAAAGCTCCCCGGAGCCTACTCTGAAGCTTGCGCTCAGGATGTTTGAATCAGATCACTTCCTTGCCGCTGCTTATAGACATCTAATGACTCCACTGGTACCATGCATTCTGTGCCCCAATATTTATCTGCATCATGTGTTCTCCAAGGCATGATCCTCAAACCTCCTCCCACCCTGCCCCCACCCCCAAAAAGCTATTCGACTTCAATGGGAGTTTTGTGAGTGCAAGGACTGTAGGACTCTAGTCTTGGCATTATTGCTATTAGGCCCAACTGAGATTTTCACAGCTGATTAGCGGGATTAGGCACCCAGTTCAAATTCATCTGAATGGGAAAAGTCACCCCAATTCTTTAGGCAGCTTTGAAAACCTGCCCCTATTTTGTGATTTATCTGTATTACATCAATGCTGTTAGAAGGCTGCTTACTTCCAAAGCAGAGAGATGTGATGATTGAAGATTCATTCCCCACCCCAAGGAGCTCCATTTTTAGTTGTCCAAAGCAATACTGCAACTGTACATCAAGGACGGCCTCTGTTTTCTGGGTGCAATTTGCAATCCTGCAACCTTTTTCCCTGGCATTTTTTGCATTTCCACTGGAGCTGCAGGTGCAGGTGGTAAGTAACTGACTAGTGTTCCCAGCTGAGTTGTAGGTACAAAGTTGCAGGCACAAATTGCACCCACAAGGAGTGGGCAGCCTTTTGACAATGTGACCCTTAACCCTGGTAAACATCAGCTCTAGTGGTTTACCAGGACTTTCATTTGTGAAAACAAAACAGTCCAAGTGCGACAGGCTGCTGAGCTGCTCCCAGCTCAGGCTACTCAGATTCATGCTGCTTCTCCATCAGTTCCCAGGAGGTAGGAGGTGTCGTATCTGCCATCAAACAAGTAGATGCACTAGAACCCAGCTAATTCACAGAGGCTGCAGCCCGGGGGCTGGATGGAATACACGGTAACCCAGCAAAGTCTCCACACGCAAATGTCACTGGGTCTGTAGGATTAATTGCTACAGGGGAGCCAAGCCAGGGCCCGCCCTGACCAAGTCAGGGTCTGCGTTGAGCGTGTCCTGGCTGGGAGTCACGGGATGTACATATCACAGTGGAGCTGCACTGAGGCAGACAAACAGGCAGATGTCTGGGAACCCCAGCGGAAGTTTGATCGAGGGCATCCAAACTACACACTGAGGAGAGATTCCCAGGGCTCATTGTTCCCCCTCCTACCCAGAGAAATGGAAATCGTCCTTGTCACCACAGTTGGGTGCCTGACCCTGAGACTGTGGCACCTGCAGCACCTGGGGTAGGAGTCACGCTGCCAGTGAAGGTGCATGACTCAGCTCCTCGGAGCCAGGATGTGCCTGGCTCCTAGTGGAAATCGCATCTCTGCCTCTGGTCTGGGTGTGCTGTGGGTTCATAACCCATGGTTGGTGGTGACTGCTGCTGCCGGCTAAGTCTGGGGGTGGGTCCAGCCTGGCAGCACCGCCCCAGCACCACCTCTGCCCCGGCAGCACCACGCCCGCAGCCCGTGACCGTCATTCTGAGTCCACCACTGGCCCCAACAGCCCTGGACTCTGGGCAACTCCTCCCCCCCACAGTCCTGTACCCCCATCACTGCATCCCTCACCACCCCAACCCCCCACAACCCATCCCCCTCACTGCATCCCTCTCCTGTCCCATCCTGCCCTGCCCCCACACCTACCCATTCCAGCCCTGTACCCCTTACAGTGCTCTCCCACCCATCCTCTCCACCTCCCAGAGCTGTCCCTCACCCCCCCACAACCCTGCACCCCATTCACCTCCATACACTGCTGCACTCCCATTATGTCCCTATACACCCCTGTGTCCCCCACATCCTCATTCACCTGTAGCCTTCTGCCTTCCCCTGCATCCCCATCCACCCCACATACCCCCCACAACCCCTCCTCTCTCCTTCACTGCCCCCTCTCACCCCCACCCTGCTCTCATCCTTGGCCTCTTTCCCTCACCATCCTCTCTCCTCCACCCACCCCTATCTTTCCCCCCCCGCTGGGTGATTTAGGCAGCCCCTGGAAGAGTGGAGTCCTCCCAGGCAGCATCATAATCAGAGAGAGAAAATAAAAAGGTAATAAAACCAGACAATAAAACTCAGCCAGCAGCCCAGGGCCTGTGCAGAGCAGAGCCCCTCAGTGCCGGGTGTCCAGCCTCCAGCCCCTTCGCTCTGGGGCCCAACCTTCATGCTGGGTGTTTGAATCACACGTTCCATCTCCCACATTCAAACTGTTGCAGCTCCTGGCCTTCTCCTGGTGCCCGTTGGGGCCTTGCAGTGAAAATGAGCATGCGAGTGAGGGTGGGGAAGAGCGCGCGATGAAGGGAGGTGGGATGGAGTGAGCGGGGGGCTGTAACTGGAGAGGCATTTGAGTCAGCAGAGGGGACTGAAGGTGGATTTTCAAAAGCACCCAAGGGAGTCAGGATAAAAAGCACCCAAGGGAGTCAATGGGGTTGGTGCACCTAAATCCCTTCCACACCTGTGACAACCTCCAACTGAAGCACTGCTTCCATGTCTAGGTCCACTTAGGACCAAGCTCTGTGTGATCACAGGCTCTTGTGCTTTTAATGTCCGACTGAGGCTCCAGCCCAGTGCTGGGCTCCTCTGCCCAGCATGGACTCACCCGTTTCCCACAGCATTAACCGCATGGCCTGTGGCCTATCCTAAAGCAACGCTCACTGTTAGGCTGTTTGTCCAGGCCTTCTCGGCTAGCAGGGTAGCAGCTTTAGCATGGGGCCTTTGGACATGTACTGGGGATTTAGGAGGATCAGTAGCACAGGTGAATAGGGGGTGGACTTTCTTGGTTGATTTAAAACTGTAAACTCCATAACTCTCCTGCTCTCTTATCCCAGCCACTGCTCTGCCAGGTCTAGCTCACCTGTAAGCACAGCTCCCACTGATACCTTCTCCAAAGCAGGAACGTTGCCAGAGAGATGGAGCTGAGGCACTGAGTAACCAGTCTGGGCTGCTCCTCCGGGAGTTCCCTGCTGTTATAGACAGGGTGAGCCAGCTGAAAGAGAGGCACAGTGGGGAAGGCACTGACCCAGGACTGGACAGAATGGGGTTCTTTTCCTAACCTTATGCTGAAGTAAATAAGACACCTCACTTTCCATGTCAGAGGAGGGATACTGGTACTGACCCTCCTGGGATGGTGTTAGTCCCATTTTGCCAACTGGGCAGCACAAAGTCCTCCCCAATAGGCTGAGGGCACAGACTTACCTCAGCTATGATCCAACCCCCCGCCCCGTGTGTCTCCTGATGCCTGCTAATGTCCTAAGGAAGCATGAAGAGGTTACACTTGAGATGAGAGGCGCCCTGCACCCCAAGAACCAGACTCCCAGATGCCTCAATGGGAAATCTCTGGTCCCATTGCATGCAGGTGTCTCTTTTCTTCACCACAGACGGTTCCTAGGCAACCCCTTGACAGTGATAGGTTTGCATAGAAGGTTTCTCTGAACGCAGAAGGAACTTACACATACACACTCGTTTAGCCCAACTCCATCTAATGAGATGATTAAAATGCTACAAACATGGCTGGAAAAGAGGCTGCACTGAAAGGCCAGTACATTTGAAGTCTTTCTCCCTAATTACAAGTGATTGCTTTTTGGCAAGCCCTCAGCCTGCCAGAGCACTGAGTTGTTACACACATTCACACGGGCATTGGATCATTGTTTGAATGACTTATTGGCAGCTCAAAGCTGAAGAAAAAACAGCTTCAAGAAGATCTGGTGAACTGGGTGAGGGTGTTTCCTTTCATGTCACTCACTCACCTACTGTACCACAGTGCACAGAGGTGGCATCCCCACGAGCACCTCTATAACGGAACATCACTCACACACCTGCTGGACTCCTGGGCAGAGATGCCATGCTACCATGGTGCCCTACCTGCGTGTCACTCGCTCATACACATCGGGGTCAGCTGTGTTCTTGGTCACTAGTGAGCGCTGAGCCCAGACTCCCGGCCATTCTGCAGCGTTGCTGCTGTAGACACACTTATTTTCTGCACGTATTTATTTTGGGGAACATTTTCAAAAGGACCTTAGTCCTATTTTCAAAAGTGACGTAGGCACCTGGGGCAGATTTGTACAGGCACCTGGGTGTTGGGCAACTCGGCACTTTTGAAAATCCTACCAGTTGCCTATCTGCATCTTTAGGCTCCAAAATACCTTGAAAAATCTGGCTATAAGTCACGTTTGAAAATGGGACTTAGGCTCCTATGTAACCAAGGCATGTCTGAAAGTCTTACCCTTTGTGATTTTCAAGCAGTCTGCAGGCCCTTTTCCAGTTGTTCCTCCTGCGATATCCTTGTTTTTAAATGAAACGAATTAACTGATGGAAACACCCTCACCGTGACTTACAGCACTGCCTTGCCGAGCGGTAACAGGGCACAGGGCATTGACAGCCATGAGCTAATACACTGTTGCTGGTAGCAGTGGTCTTAGTGCAGCACTAGGGACCGCGGTGGAGATGGGAGCCCATGGAGCTGGGTGCTGAACATATGACGAACCATCACACTGAGTAGACAAGACTGACAAAGGGCAAGAGGGGAAGCCGGGCTGGGGAGTGACTTACCCAAGGCCATTCAGCAGGTAAATTCAGCAGGGCTGGGACTAGAGCCTCATCGACTGACTCCAGTCTGGTGCCCTGTCCTCTAGACCCAAGCTCTTGCCACCCCCACCAGATATGATTATTATTGCTACCTCTAACAGAGCACGAGTGGCTTCATTCACTGGCCAATGCCACACAATAAGTCCGTGGTGGAGCTGGCATTGTCATGCAGATTGCATGGCTCCCAGTGTACTGCTCTAACCACTCACCTTGCATTTAGGCCATGGCTATACCACAAACTTTGGTTGACCCAAGTTACATGGGTGTAAAGCTGCTGCTGTCAGTATATCCCTCATGTACATGCAGGCTTGGATCCTTGCATCAGTGCTGCATATACACACCAGGAGTGCTTGTGTTGATGCACGGTGCAGTAGATATCCCAGCATGCAATTCACCATTTAATCTGCAGAAGAGAAGAGTGAGGGGGGATTTGATAGCAGCCTTCAGCTACCTGAAGGGGGCTCCAAGGAGGACAGAGCTCAGCTGTTCTCTGTGGTGGCAGATGACAGAACAAGGAGGTCTAGATTGGATACTAGGGAAATGCTATTTCACTAGGAGGATGGTGAAGCCCTGGAATGGGTTCCCTAGGGAGGTGGTGGAATCTCCATCCTTAGAGGTTTTTAAGAGCCCTGGCTGGGATGATTTAGTTAGGGTTGGTCCTGCTTTGAGCAAGGGGTTGAACTCCTGAGGTCTCTTCCAACCCTAATCTTCTATGATTCTGTGATGACAGGATACTGGGCTAGATGGACCTTTGGTCTGACCCAGTATGGCCGTTCTTATGTTCTTATTTGTTATGAATCCCAAACCCAGGCCAAGCTCACCTGGCTTCAGGACCAGTTCAAAAGTCAGAGCAGGTTATGCAAGTGACCGTGACACTTATATGAACTCCATGACCCTATAAAGCCTGTTTCATTTATATTGGAAACCACCCTGTGAGCTAATATTCCCATTTTGCAGCGAGGGAACTGATACGGAAGGACTAGGGCCCGATCTGTACCGGTATTTAGGCATTGGTCTGCTCAGTACCAGCTAAATCACTTGAAAATGGAGTGGCCTGTTTATACTACATCGAACACAGGAGGTTTAGGTCTGTGCTGCGCAGTCTTGGCTGCTGGTCCCTGGATGGCCAGCTGCTCACATGGTGATGATTCCTCTTGCATGTTCCTGCTGCTAAATTTCATAAAAAGAATCAACAGGTCCATGAAACACTTTTGCACGTAAGTAATTGTTTAAACTGCCACTAGCCTTGTGAATGGCAGTATCTGCTCTGCCACATCATGCCATGTCACGTGAGACATTTTCACAATCACACACGCACACGTTTTTGTCTACCCACTTGCACACAATCTGGGCTGCCTCAGGGACAATGAGCTGACATGGTGGCTCACTGGAATAGTGACAAACTGATGGAAAGCAGAATTTTTAAAAGTGAAAGAATCGTTTATTATTGTGTAGACTGCAGGTTGCTACAGGTCACGCGATTCCCTGGAATGTCCATTCCCAGGACTCCATGCTTTGCCTGCACATTCATGGTTATTTTCAGGACTGCAAGGGGACTATTCTGCCTGTAGTGAATAGAAAGGGATGTGGTTGGTGCCATTGTGAATGGGGGAGGAGTTCATGAGACAATCTTCAGATTGACATGTAATGAAAACGTCTGAGACTCCAGTTCTGAGCCGCGACCTCCTGGGCGGCCACAGGAAATGCCGTCCCTGTGTAAATTGATCTTGGGGGATATGACTTCTCCATCCCATCCCAATGATCTAATCCGCGTCGCTCAGAAATGAGGGATTTTGCCCTACAGAAGCTTACTATGGCAACATGGTCCAGTTGTTCCAGCTGTGTGTGGGGAGACAGGGCCTTTGGGCTCTACCCCAGTCTCTGGGATTCACGCGCTTGAGGAACTTGGCAAGTCACTTATGGCCACAATGTGTTCAGCACCCAGCAGCTCCCACTGGGCACAAGGGAGCATTGCCCCCTTCCCCCCCTCCATTGGGAACAATGGAGAATCCCCCCCACACTGAGAACAGTGCAGATTCCCCCCTCCTCTCCTCTCTCATGGATAACAATGGAGCTGATGAGCCTCAGACACTGGCCTTTGGTGCTGAATTTCTCAGGGTGCCCATTGATACTGAGTGTCTCCATTTTCAGTAAAATCAGCAGAGAGTCCTGTGGCACCTTATAGACTAATGGACGTACTGGAGCATGAGCTTTCGTGGGTGAATCCCCACTTCGTCGGATGTTGCTGCTTTTACAGATCCAGACTAACATGGCTACCCCTCTGATCCTGGAGTCCATTTTCAGTGTCCGACTTCAGATGGCTGGGCCGGGACAGCTGAAGGGATGGCCCAGGGAAGTCTGGAGGGGTGAGACTGAGTTCTTTAGTTCAGCCCTAGGTGAATGGACCCCGCTGCCACTAAGAGACTGATGGTAGAGCCGATGGGGCTCAGAACTCCGCTGGCAATAAAGGCCCCTCCAAGTCAGTGCCCGGGTGAAGGAGGCGGGCAGGCACACGCTGTGCCAATTGGCCCTTCCTGTCCTTCTGATGTCTGCGCTGTGTCACAGAGTGAAACGCAGCCCCGCTGGATATGGCTCCTGCGGTCACACAGCGACCGGCCAAGACAGCACTCGGTCCCCATGCCCTATTGGGAGGCCCTGGGTGCTTGGCCTCTCCTATACATTTGCAGCAAGCAGTGTGGCTTGAGCTTTGCTGGGGGAATGGGCAGTTTCCTTTCCTCCCCCCCCCCAGGGCGGTTGTCCGTGATCTGTTCTCACAAAACACTGTCCCGTGTAAACACCAGAGCAGAGCTGTGTTTGTGCACAGCTGGGGCCAGTAACTTGACCAGGGGAGCTCATGTGACACAGGCCAAGGACACACACAGATCAAGTGAGCCCTGTTTACACAGCCTGGCAAACAGACCTTCCCTGGTAACCCCCTAATGGCATCATCCCAAACCCATCATTAGTGGGAGGAAATTCCTCCCGGATGTGGGAGAGGGGAGTGAACCGGCTTCGGCTCTGCAGCGCCCATCGGGGTTTCAAAGCCTGAACTCCCAGCCAACAGCACATTGCGTAAAGCCAGGCACAAAGGAACCTGACCTACTTTGAACAATTAGTGGTAATTGCCAGCTCTTTCCAAACAACAGCAAATCCCTTAATCACCAACAGCTGCTTTGCCCAGCCTTGAAGTCAGCCTGGAAGCCCCTCACGTCAGGGGCTGGAGAGTGTTCTCGGCCCAGAAACGCCAGTGGAAGAGGACCCGCTAGCTGCGGGAATGGGCAGGAATCCACCCGGGGGCAGTTCCAGCACAGGGTCAGAGGCTGCGGTGAGGAGGGCCAGTACGAACACTTGGCAAGATGCGCCAGGCATGGTGAAGATGCTTATCAGAGACGTGATAAACAGGGCCTGTGGGCAGCATGAATCACGTCAGGTGCCCTACACTACAGGCTCAGAAGAGAAGAGGCCTGCTTTACTGCTGCACAGAGCTGGGAGTGAGCTGGCAAGAGAGGAGCAGACCGGGTGGAGAACAAGGGGGTCTGGCAGTTCAGTACAGGACTGGGACTCAGCTCTGCCATTGGCTCACTCCGTGACCTCAGGCAAGTTGTGGTCCTACTCTGTGCCTCAGTTTCCCTGTCTATAGCATGATCCTGACCTGCCTCAGGTGCAGTGGGGTGGGAGGCACCTTTCAGCAATTCCTAGTGGCCTTGTCTCCACTGCACACGGTGACCCTGTGTGAACAATGGCGCCAGCTGCCCCGGAGCTGAGCATGCTCTGTGCTGAGTGCCATGTCCTGGCTGCCTCGTGCCAGTGACTTGGCTCCTCACAGTTGCCTCCTGGCAGGTTAAGATGTCAGAGGGAGACAAGGCCTCTGGGTGCTGTCTTGGACCATTGTCAGGCCTGAATATGGTGCACTGCGCAGTCAGCCCTCCTCGGAGGCAGGGCCTCCCAGGGCCCCTCCCCTGAGCGCTGCTGCTTCACTCCCTGCTAGGGTGAGCATAGTTCCCTAGGCTGAATATGGGACACCCGGTGACCTCACTCGCAATCCAGCGAGCTCAGTGGCCATCCATCAGAGCGACGCAGTACAAACGGTCAAATTAACATCCAGCTGGCTGAGCCCCCGTTCGAAAGAACCACTGCTAGTTGGATTCTTTTTATTTACCTGCCCTGTAAGGCTTTAGGGTTCACACGGGGAGGGGTGACATACATTCCCCCACCCCCACGGGGAGAGGTGACACACCCACACTCCTGTACACCTCTCACATGGGGGGTGGGGGTGACCAACCAACCCAACCCTCCCCGCCTGGCGCTCTCCGCCCTCCATGCCTGGCTGGGCCCCCGGGACGGATCCGCCTCTTCTGGTACCTGGTGCCACCTGTTCCCGAGGCAACACATGGGCAGGGGGCACGCAGGGTCACATGCCCCCCCCCTTCAGATTTCTGCCAGGGCTCAGACCAGAACGTGGCCAGCAGCAGCCTTTCGGCCTGTGCGGGAGGGAAGGGACGGGAGCTGCTTCCAACCACAGGGAAGGGATGACCTTTGCAGAGCTCATCTCTTCCCCCCTAGCCCCAGCTCCCCTGTGGCTGGAAGCAGCTTGTCCCTTCCTGCCCACACAGTGTCGAAAGGCAGCTAACATCTCCAGGCTGCTGCTGGCCACCTCTGGCTACAGCACAAGCAGGAAGGGGTTACGCCCTAAGGCTGCATTGTGCACCAGGGCCCAGGGACTGCAGGGCTTGAGCGAACTGGCCAGAGAGGTGGCTCAGCAGGGGAAGGTGCCTAGGGGATGGAGCAGCCTCACACTCTCGGAGGGCAGGACCCAGGGCGGGGCAGGCGGGGAACGAAGGTGCTAAGCTCCTGCCCGGGGGGCTGCGTGGAGCCTGCAGGGTCGGGGCATGAACAGACTGGAAATCGCTTCCCTCCTGGCACTCCAGAGCTTAGCTGAGAGGCGGGGAGGCTTCCCTGGGCCAGCGCTGGGCGGGGATCTGGACTTGGGAGGGTCTTGGGCGGTCCAGGGGTGCCAGCCCAGCCAGAGGCAGTGGGGGAAGGAAGGAGCCTGCCGGCCAGGCTCTGGGTGAGCTAGTTCTCCGCACAGCACTGGGAGTGGGACATGCCCCGCTGGGGGGGATATGGAGGAGCAGCACGGCTGGGGAGGGCAAAGCAGGGAGAGGACAGCGAGAGGGGGAGCACGTAAAGGGCTGATGGGAGGGCAGCAGAGGCGACACGTAACCATAGGTGCCAACTTCTAATGGCACTGGTGGGCGCTCGACCTCCCTCTGCCCCCGGCCCCGCCCCGACTCCACCCTCCTTCCCACTCCCAATCCAACCCCTTCCCCAAAGTCCCCACCCCAACTCCGCCCCCTCCCTGGCCCTATTTGACTCCTCCCCTAAATCCCCGCCCCAGCCCCACCTCTTCCCCACCTCCTCCCCTTGGCTGCCGGTGGGTGCAGAGCACCCACTAATTTTTCCCCGTGGGTGCTCCACCCACAGAGTCAGTGCCCATGCACATAACCAGCTGCTGTGTAGCACCTGCCCGCACCCAACAGCCATCGGAGCTGGCAGCCAGTGCCAGCTGGAAACAGGACAGAGGCGGGGCCTTGCTGGCCAAGAGCCAGTACACTGCAGGGGCTGTGCCGACGGACCAGCAGAGGAGTGGCCAGCCCTGCCCGCTGCATCTGTGCCCTGCCACCAGCCTTGCACACCCACCCCCATCGTCAGCCACTGGAGCCCCCGCACTCACCGCTGGCAGGCGGGCGGCTGGCGAGCAGGGATCCGGCCAGAAGCAGGACCCGCCAGTACTGATGGTGGGGGAGACAGAAAATACGGGACAATTTATCTATTTTTAAGAAAAAATCAGGACACCTGCAGGAAGGCTTAAATGTGGGACTGTCCCTTTAAAAACAGGACCTCTGGTCACCCTACTCCCTGCCCAGCGAGTTACCTGCAGCCCTTGGTGTCTTGTGCACACAGGTTCATACCCCCTTTGCCTCTTTTCCACTACCGCCGAGATTCAGCCTGTTCCTCTCTTCGTACAGGCCGTGTCTTCTCATCCCTCCATGCTGGGCTGGTGGGCAGGAAGGGATTACTGGTGTGATAGTACCAAGCGATGATGAACTGGAATGTATGGTGCAGGAAACAAACCAGAAGGATTAACAGCGCTATGGGGACTTGGCTTCCCATCACTTAGCCAGAGGGACCAGGGACATTCAGCGTGGCGTTACCATGTGAATGAGGGGAAACCCCAGCCAGGCAATCTGCCCCGGGAATCTGGGGGGTGGGTGCTGCCTTCCAACCCAGGAAGTACTGACAGACAGTCCACAGGAAACGTGCTGGTGAAGAAGTAGGTAGGACATCCCATAAATGACAGGAAGCTCGGAAAGACAGCCACGGGCTCAGGAATGGGAGGAGATGTCTGCCCAGCAGTAACTGTGAGGTGTAATTCCCAGCATGGGCAGACAGACCCATGGTAGCTCTGCTCACGGGAATGCCTACATAGCAGCATGGCTGTGGTGGCCTGGTGGCAGGTTGGGTTAGTCGCCTGCATCCATATCCAGGGGGTCAGGCAGGATGGTACTGGGCCGGCAAGCCCATGCTATTGCCACAGGCCCACTGCTCTTTGTAGATGCTAGCTTGAGCAGAGCTAGCTAGTGGACATATGTCTGCTTGCATGAAAATTAGACCTCCTAACTGCTTTGCAGACAAATCAAGAGGCACACAGCCACGGGGTCAGGCATCACAGCCACGGGGTCAGGCAGATTATGTATCAAATTGCAGTTCAAACTCTTCCTGCATTTCCCGTTGCACTGGGACTGATCTCCAAAGGATCTGTGTCTAAACAAATTGCTACCTTTGGACAGCAGGTGATGACTCATGCTTCCAACTGCCAGGGCTTAGTAGGAGCTTTAAACTAAGCAGGTCTTGGAGAGAAGGGGACTTTCCTCTGTCTCCGGTGGTCTGGAGTGTACTTTCAGCAGCCCGTCTGGGGAAGGAGATGGAGAAGATGCCAGAGAAGATGGAAATAGATGGTGAGCTCTTTGGGGAAGGGGCAGCCTTTTTATTATGTGTGTGTGTGCAACTCCTAGCGCCCTGGGGCCCGGACCATGACCTGGTCCCCGAGCTGCCACTGCAATACACATCTTAGTACAAAAGTAAGACAAGGCCTGGCACAAATGCAGGGAGTGCAGGGACCCAGCGAGATGAGCCAAAGCAGACAGAAAAGGAGTAGAGGGCAACAAACCCAGCCCCTCCCAGCAAGGCCCAGCCAGGAGCAGTGATCTGAAACCTCGGGGGGGATGGAGCTTGGGTGTCCTTGGTCACTTTGTGGCATTTCATTTTGCACTAGGTGTCTACAGTGCTGGCCAGAATAAAAGGCCCAGACAGACACCGGGCATGGCTGCAAGGGCCTTCCTAGGGTAGCAGGACAGGCAGGGAGCCCGTCAGATGGGACCGGGGCAATCTGGGGGCATGGTCTCTCTGGCCCAGTAACTCCTTGGTGTCCATCCCACTTTGTCAATGTCCCAAGTCCCTGGCGACCTGCTGACTGAGCACGTACTCGTGTGCCTCCCTCCTCATGCTGGGAGCTGGAGGGCGATTGGCCTGTGCTCTCCTGTTTCAAAGCCCTTCTGGCTACAGCGTGTGCCAGGCACAGCCACAGGGGCAAATGGTGGGTCAAACTGAAACCAATGTTTCCCCTGCACTGCCACTAGGAATGGCTGGTTAGTCACTGGACTAGGAAACAGAGCGTGAATGCCTGGCCCGCCTGATGGCTGCAGCACTCCCCTCGCACTCAGGACCCTCGGGAGCATTGAATTATTTCTGAAAGGGGAATGGCTCCAGGAGGAGCGCTTGAGGAAGCTGTACCCCAGCATGTCCCAGTGGCTGGTGGCTCTGCTCGTGTGGGAGATCCCTGTTCCAATCCCTTCTCTGCAGCAGGCCTGGGTACCTAACCACTGGGCTAGCCTGGCCGGGAGGCACTGCCAGCTCCTCCGGCAGCCGTTCAGGGACTCCTCACCTTGGCTTTTGTCAGAATGCCTGAAAGTCCGAACGACATGGTGGGGTCGAAATGCAACGTTTGACTTTACAGAAACATTTCCACTTGATTCGCTTGAAACTGTTTGGCGAACTCGACAGGAATTCGCGACTTAGAGCCAAGTGTTTTTCTGCAAAACTATTTGTGCAAAATCGTTCACCCGGTTTTACACTGATACTTTTCTATCACAACATGATTTCCTGGATAGCTGCTGCAAGTACCATCCATTCTATGGCCAGGGGCCGACGGGTGGGGCAGGGGCTGGTACCCTGTGTGTCAGCTCCCTGTTTGCCACACGTCCTGCTTTATGCTTGGTGTCCCTACGAAAGGTGGCTCAGGCCGAGGGAATGGGAGCTGCCTTTCTGCGGGCGATTCTCAGGGACTTCAGGAATGCAGGATAAATAGGCCTTCCTTCGTCTCGCTGGGGTCATGCCCTTTCGCTCGGACTCAGCCCTTAGTGGCGGTTACCTTGGTTTGATTCCCACACCTCTGGCAGGGAATTCATCTCTGTGCTGCAGCCCCTAGCCCCAGTGAGTCCCCCCAGCGCAGCACAGAGCCAGCTCCACAGAAGCCCTGGGGTGGGGACATGCTGGGCCAGGGCTGGGTATTCCCCACCTCTGCAACCCCCTGAGGAGATGGCAGCGGGAGGCTCACATTAGGAGTGGTGTCGCCAATGCTCCAGGATTGTCCTGGAGTCCCCAGGAATTAAAGATTAATCTTTAATGAAAGATTAGGCCACGTGATGAAACATCCAGGAATATGTCCAACCAAAATTGGCAACCCTAGTTAGGGGACACCAGGGTTGCCCTGGCTTTGTATCTGGGGCCTAGGGTGACCAGATGTCCCGATTTTATCGGGACTGTCCTGATATTTACTTGTTTGTCCCGCATCCCGACCGATGTTCGGCTGGGACGCGAATTGTCCCGATATTTTGCCCTCCAGTGCACAGGCAGAGGGGGCTCGCACCCCCCACACCCCAACTCCTCCCTGGCCCCACCCGACTCCACCCTTCCCTCCCCACTCCCCCCCCGGGCCCTGCCCCGCCCCGCCCTGCCCCTGCCCCGCCCCGCCCTGCCCCCTCACTGCCCTATTGGATCCCTCCCCAAATCCCCGCCCTGGCCCCGCCTCTTTCCTAAGCACGCCGCATTCCTCCTCCTCACCCCTCCCTCCCAGACTTGCGCTAATCAGCTGAATGGCGGCACAAGTGCTGGAGAGAGAAGCAGGACGTGGCAGCCAGCTCAGGGGAGGTGGAGGCAGAGCGAAGGCGAGCTGGTGCGGGGGGCGGTGCAGGGAGCTGCCGGTGGGTGCTCAGCCCCCACCAATATTTCCTATGCGCCAGCGGCTCTTGGTTGTTTTTGCTTTTGTTTTTTCCTCTGCCGCCATCTCTTGGGTTGTTTTGGTTTTTTTTGTTGCTCCGCCAGCACCGCCCCCCCGCCCCGCGTCCCGATATTTCACATCTCTCATCTGGTCACCTTACTGGTCACGTCTCTCATCTGGTCCAGCAAACAGCCCCCCTCAGCCCCCGCACTGGCCCTACGTCACCCTCACTGCACACTCAGAGCTGTATTAACCCCTCGATGTCAGCGCCACCCCCACATTGCCTCCTCAGGCTGCCCATGGTGAGGCTGTGTGCTGGACACTCGTTCACTGTGCGTCTCCCGTCCTGAAACGCACAGGCCACCCGCAGCAAAGGCAGGTCTCTCCCCAGGGCCTGGACCCCACCAGTCACTCAGGCCCTCATCTGTGGCTCACACATTGAGGCTCCATTTCTGAGAGCCAGTGCCCGGACCAGGAAGCAGCCTGAACGTATGCGGAGCTTGGCAGGTTCCCCTTCCGGGAGGAATCGCCTCCAGACCAATGTCATCTCCCTACAACGTCTCTAACCCTGCAGCCTCGCCTGAGGGCGGAACAAGCACTACACCATGGTTCTTTGGGAAAGGTCCTACATCCGCCTGCCCTTTGCTGCTGAAATGAGCCCTGGCCGCCCCGCATTTCAGAGCTCGACTCCAACACGTACCACGGGGAAGAGAGTCCCTGTGACTAGGGAGACACGTTTGCAAACATGCTTCAGAACAATGCGCTGGGAGGACGGCGCGCCCCACACAAGCGGACAGTCCAATGGGCCGTCAGCGGGCTGGCAGACTCAGAAGGGGGTCACCGTCTCAGGCAATGCAGCCGAGGTCAGAGCACTGGTTTGGGTGTGAGGAGTGGAACCAAAATGGCAGTTGTGGGTCTCTCACAAAGCTTCCTAATTAGGACTTTTTAACAAAATGGTGTTTTATTCTGTAAGAGCCGCGCATTCCACGATTGCTGTGTTTAATAAATACAGCGGGGGCGCCTAGGAAACTGAATGGGGCTGAATGAATGAGGTATGTGAGACATCTGAAATCCATTAGTTGGAGCAAACTGTTAGCAAAGCAGGAATTCTTCTCCTTTTAAAAATATTTATACGTTTTCCTTTAATGTGAGGCCAACATCTTCTTTGGGGTTATGTTCCACTGGAAGGAAAGGTGTGTCGGGGGAAGTGCAGGGGGAGGGGAGGCACATTTTTGGTTCAGTCCCAAAAGGAGCAGAAAGGCCGTGTGGTTGCAGAAACATGCCTGTCTTTTGTTCAGTGAACCCGGCGCAGAGAGTCCCAGAGCCATGGTCTCCTGGCCGTGGACACTGCCCATCCTGCTAGGACTGCGGGAGAGCAGTAGACACATTCCTGTTGTGCAGCGCCCTACGGCTCGCCAGCCTGCGGCACTGGGCTGGGGCACGGGGAGGATTCTGCGATAGTTCAGGGATGCCATCAGTTAGCGTGTTTCGATCTGGGTTTGATATTTCGAGGGAATTGGAGCAAGCAGCCAGCACGGCCTCTGACACATGGCCAGCTCAGTGCAAACCGCTCGGCCCCAAGGGGAGGGCTCACACCCCCCCACGTGCTCTATGATTCAGGGGGGCTGGAAAAATTTGAGTAGTGGGGGTGCTGAGAGTCACTGAAGCAAACTGTAACCCGCTGCAAGCCAGGGGGTGCAGCAGCACCCTTAGTTCCAGCACCTATACTCAAACCTCATCCGCTAACTCTGAAACAGGCCCCTCCGCGTATAGACCCAGACAGAGAAGGAAAGTGGAGGGAAGTTTAAAGGAGACAGCGACATCGGGCCAGGAGCCACCCTCAGCCCCACTGTGGCCAGATGTTTCTGCTAAAAGGCTCAGCAGTGAACTGGTTATCAATGTCGCTATTTAAATGCATCGTCATTGGGGTTCAGAGTTAACGCAGGCAGCATTGAGAGTGCCGGAGCAGTTCACGTCTTGCAGAGCTAATTCCTTCAGGCTGTCTGGCTCGGGACTCAGGGAGCCCAAACAACCCTGGTCACAGTCAGAAGGTTTCCTTGGCAACCAGAAGCACGGGAATTTTTTTTTTAATGACATCTTAAATTCGGCAGGAACGTGGGGCCTCAGGAAAGCTCAGGAATGGTGCAGCGTCCGGCCTGGCTCCACTTGGAGATCTGTCCCCAGCGTGACTCTCACACTGCCAGGGGCCAGAGAGAACTGGGAACATCCAGAGCTGGCCCAGACCTTGTGGTTTTCTCCAAAGTTTCTAGTTTGGGGGGGCAATGCCCAGGCAGTTTTATTGGCACTGCACCCCCTCAGGGGAACACCAACTACAAACTCCCCCAGTTCCAAACTCCAGGCCGTGCCTGGAGAGCTCAGAGGGGGTCTCCCATATCTAGAATAAACTGGGCAGTTTCCAAAGGCAGGTCTAAAACCAGAAAGATCCCTTGGCCTTATCTCAGCTGAGTCCCTTCTGATGCAGCTGGTGGGGCTGTCACCTTTGGGAATGTGCAGGGTATGGAGTGTCTGCCCCAGATCAATGGGGTCTATTTCCTGACCACCCACTGGCAGACACAATAGAAGTGACCTCTATTATGGCACCGCTTAGGCAACAGCAACTTCTAAGTGTTCTGGCCATGCAGCTAGTATGTGCTTGTGGATTGTCCTAGTGCAATGCCTGTGCCCAACAGCGAGGCCTCTCCTCGGGGGGTTTGTCTGCCATGCTCATTTTAGGGGAACATACGTTTCATTTTACAGTGAAAGCTCTTGCCCCGATCTCAGGCTACTGTGCTGAAGTCCAGGATTTGGGATATGAGGGACGACTCCTTTGCAAATTCAAAGTCTTGCAGCCTGTTCCGTTGCTGGAATCAGGCTTTGCAATGGGCTGGTTCCCAGACTGGATCTCTGTGCTGAGGTCCAGGGAGAAAAGGAGAGTCTGACGCCATGCACGTGTAGGAGTCATCTGAGGTATCATCTGGGGAGGCAGGCCATTGATGCTGCCAGAGAACAGGAAAAAGGGATTCTTTGTTGTCTCTCTCTCGTAGGAAAGAATAATTTCTTCCTCTCCCCACCTCCGCCCCTCCTCAGCCTCGTCTCTCCATCACTGGTGATGTTTAACTCTCAGATGTGCCCGCGTGCTGCTGCAGACTGGCCAGCACATCACTCCCCAGGACGCAGGGTTTGCTTTTCGTGGAATCAGTCTCATTTGGGCTTCAAGGGGCTGGGAGCCTGGCTCCAAGCTCCCCGCATTGGCACAGGGCCCAAAGGCCATTGGCTGAGTAGGCTGAGTGAGGGGGACTCCACAGCCTGCTTTGCCAGCTGCCTCTATTGCCTAAACTGCTCTGAGAGGTACAGCCTAGGGATGGGGTGAGCTTCAGAGCCCGAGCCACAGTGTCAAAGCCCCAGCCACTCGACTATTTGTAGAGGGCTAGCACGAGCCCAAGTCTGTCGCCCCAGGCGGAGAGGCTTGCCGCAGGGTGCTGCTGGCTGTGTAGATGGGAGATCCTTATATCTAGGGGGCCTCACTTCAGGCACTCAGGGCTGAAAATGTTGCCCCAAGTACCATTCAGGACAAACAGCAGCACACTGGCCCATCTCTGTGTGTCCATAAATTCCTGATTTAGCGGCCACATCGCATACTGGTTCGGTGTTTGTCACAGAGAATGCATTATCTAGCCCATTGGTCACTGACATGGAAATAATTCCTGGGAATTAACTCCTGCTGCTCTATGGTCAGGCCAGGATTTACGAACCACTCTTTTAGCCCATCATTGTTATAAAAATCCCGGTTCATAGCTTGAGCTGAACCTGTTCTTTTAAGATGTTTTTCTGAGTACCCAAAATGGAAGGTTAGGAAACTGATACATCATCCAGCTCTCCTCTTACTCTGCTATCTTTTAAAACAAATCATATTGCAGGACAACTCCTCATTGCATAGAAAACGGACGTTTCTCCTGCCTTTGGCACATGCCAGAGGCAATATCTCATCTGCTGTGTATTTAGGGGAAATGAAACCTTTGTGTGTCTCACAGAATAGCATGTGTGCTCTTGTTACAAGCTGCTGCTGCCTGCCTTATACATCTGAGGTGGGAGTTGGCTCTGTTCTTCCGTCATGATTTCCAGTTATGTTTCTTTTTGCCTTTTGCTTCCAGCACCGTCTGATAGGCTGGATGATTATTTCTGAGTAGTTTTTGGACAACACCTGCTAGTCAGTTCAGAGGTGGCTGAGCTGGATAACGCTCCAGCCAAGCAATCAGATGGACTGGTGTGATGGGGTGTACAAACCCCACAGTGGGGAACAGAGGGTTAAGGAGACGCTCTGGTCACAGGAGGCTCCACCAAGTCATATCTGCTGGGCATGCTCTCAGCAGAGATAGAGCTTAAAAGGGTGCAGCACAGCTCAGTCAGGGCAGTCAGGCAAGGGAGCAGAATCCAGTGGGAGTCCCACACCACCTGGAAGCCAACCTCAAACCAGGCTGCTGGCCACCACAGAAGATGCAGCTGTCATTGAGGGGAAAGGGAACCTCCTCATTCCCTTCTGAGGAGATGCATTGTGGGCCATTGGCCAGGCCTTGCCCTTCACCATGCTTCTGGAGAGTAAGGAACGTGGTAGAGTAATCTAGGGGGGAGGGTGGGGGGGATATCCTAGTCCAGGAGGCACCCCTGGTCTGCCTGCCCAGGACGTGGGCAGAAACCCAGAGAATCAGGAGAGCCCATGTTCCACTACTGCCAACTGCTGGACTTGAGCCACCACATATTTTTCTTGTGTCCTTTTGCTTCCCCTATCAATTGTCTTTAATTCCTAGCTTCTGACTTATATTCATTACTATCAATTTTTTTCTTTCTTTCTATTTAAAAAACTGTGTTGTCCTTAACACTGCTGGCCATAGAGTTCTCCTGTGCCTTTTGTTTCCCTTATCAATAATAATAATACTGTAGAAAAGGCAGAAGTGTTCAATAAATACTTCTGCTCTATATTTGGGAAAAAACAGATGATGTAGTCATATCATATGATATCACTCTTTCCATTCCACTTGTATCTCAGGTGGAGGTTAAACAGCAGCTACTAAAGTTAAACATTTTTAAATCAGCAGGTCCAGATAACTTCCATCCAAGAGTTTTAAAAGAACTGGCTGAGGAGCACACTGCTCTGTTAATGCTGATTTTCAATAAGTCTTGGAACACTGGGGATGATCCAGAAGACTGGAAGAAAGCTAATGTTGTGCCAATATTTTAAAAGAGTAAATGGAATGACCCAGATGATTATAGACCTGTCAGTTGGATATTGATGCTGGGCAGGATAATGGAGTGGCTGATACATGACTTGATTAATAAAGAATTAAAGCCTATCAAAACAGGTTTATGAAAAATAGACCCTGTCAAACTAAACTGATATATTTTTTGATGAAATTACAAGTTTGGTTGATAAAGGTAATAGTGTTGATGTAACATACTTAAACGTCTTCTTTTAAGGCATTTGGCTTGGTACGTACAACATTTTGATTACAAAATTTGAACTATATAAAATTAACATGGCATACACTAAATAAATTAAAAGCTGGCTAACTGGTAGGTCTCAAAATGTAATTGTAGACAGGGAATCATCATCAAGCATATGTGTTTCCAGTGGGCCCTGTAAGTTCTTGACTCTACGCTATTTAACATTTGTATCAATGACCTGGAAGAAAATATAAAATCAATAGTGATAAAGTTTGCAGATAACACAGAAATTGGGGAAATGTTAAATAATGAAGAGGACAGGTGACTGATACAGAGCTCAAGCAAACAATATATGTTTTTAACACAGCTAAATGTAAATGTACACACCTAGAAACAAAGAATGTCGGCCATACTTACAGGATCAGGGACTCTATCTGGGAAGCAATGGCACTGAAAAAGATTTGGGGCTCACGGCGGATAATCAACTGAACATGAGCTCCCAGTGTGACGCTGTGGCCAAAAGGGCTAATGTAATGCTTGGATGCATACACACAGGAATCTTGAGTAGGAGCAGAGAAGTTATTTTACCTCTGTGACCACTGCAGGAACACTGTGTCCAGTTCTGGTGTCCATATGTCAAGAAGGATGTTGATAAATTGAAGAGGGTTCAGAGAAGAGCTGCGAGAATGATTAAAGGATTAGAAAACATGTCTTATAGTGATAGACGAAGGGAATGTCTACACTACAAAATTATGTCGAATTTATAGAAGTCATTTTTTTAGAAATTGTTTTTATACAGTCGACTGTGTTGTCCCCACACAAAATGCTCTAAGTGCATTAAGTCGGCAGACTGCATCCACAGTACCGAGGCTAGCGTCAACTTCCAGAGCGTTGCACTGTGGGTAACTATCCCACAGTGCCCACAGTCTCCGCTGCCCATTGGAATTCTGGGTTGAGATCCCAATGCCTGATGGGGCAAAAACAGTGTCGTGGGTGGTTCTGGGTACATGTCGTCAGGCCCCCCTCTCCCTCCCTCCGTGAAAGCAACGGCAGACAATCCTTTTGTGCCTTTTTTCCTGGGTTACCTGTGCAGATGCCATAGCACGGCAAGCATGGAGCCCGCTCAGTTCACCGTCACTGTACGTCTCCCGGGTGCTGGCAGATGTGGGACTGCATTGCTACAGAGCACCAGCTCATTGCCTTTTGGCAGCAGACGGTGCATTACGATTGGTAGCCATCCTTGTTGTACTCCTGGGTGCTCTTTTAGCCAACCTCAGTGAGGTCGGTCAGGGGCACCTGGGCAGACATGGGAGTGACTCAGCCAGGTCATTCTCTTTTTAAGTTTCGCCTCCTGGAGACTCGTCCTGCTGGCAGTCGTACTGCACCGTCTTCAGCCGAGCACCCAGGAGATGACGATGGCTAGTAGTCGTACTGCACCGTCTGCTGCCAGCCTAAGATGTATAAGAGAGATGGAGTGGATCAAAACAAGAAATAGATCAGATGTGTTTTGTATTCATTTGCCCCCCCCTCGCTCCCTCCCTCTGTGAAATCCACAGCCTGCTAAACCCAGGGTTTTGAGTTCAATCCTTGAGGGGACCATTCTGTGTGACAGTTGTTTGTGTTTCTCCTTGATGCAAAGCCACCCCCTTTGTTGATTTTAATTCCCTGTAAGCCATGTCGTCAGTCGCTCCCCCCCTCCATCAGAGCAATGGCAGACAATCGTTTCGTGCCTTTTTTCAGTGCAGACACCATAGCACTGGGAACATGGAGCCCGCTCAGATCACCGCGGCAATTATGTGCACTGTAAACACCACGCACATTATCCTGCAGTATATGCAGAACCAGAACCTGCAAAAGCAAAACCAGGCGAGGAGGTGACGGCAGCATGGTGACAAGAACATAAGGAAACCGTGAAGGACCATGTGCTGTGGCTGGCAGTTGGAGGCTGTGAGCTTCAAAGGAAGGTCTGAAAGCTAGAAGCCTCTGGTAATTGGCTGATCCTTAATCAGTGGGCGGGGCATTCACACAGGCCAGGGCTTTATAAAGCCGCGCACAAGCGACCAGGGAGCTTTGCGACCAGGGAGTTGCGCAAAGGAGTGGGAAGGGAGCGGGGGTCCCTTGTCAGTTCTATCAGTGCCCCTTTATTCCCCTTAAAACCTATAAACCAAACTACATTCAAAACCTCCTTCTTTAAACCACCCTTTCAGTAACTAGGAGACAATGCAGGCAGAAGCCCAGCAGGAGAGTGGGGGCTATCCAGTTTATTGCACTGAGTGTAGCATGTATGATTACCTGCCCTGTGGGCGGGTGGCGTATGTGTGCAGTCAGCGCAAGGAGCTCCTGGCCCTCAGAGACCATGTATGGACTTTGGAGGCCAGGGTGGCAGAACTGGAGGAGCTAAGAGAGGCAGAGAGGTATGTTAATGAGGCTTTCCGGGACACTGTAGAATTGTCCCACCTCCGGTTAGAAAGCCCCTGCGCTGTTGAGGAGGATGAAAGGCCCAGGGAAGCAGAGCAGTCAATGGGAGCAGAGGGAAACCTTCCCATAGTTGGGACCCTCCTTCCAGATGGTGCTGGGGTTGCTTCTCGCACTGAGGTTACCTCTCCGGGGGAGGGAACTCCAGTTGCTAGGAAAAGGTAGGTGTTAGTAATGGGAGATTCGATCATTAGAAACGTAGATAGCTGGGTTTGTGATGACCGGGAGAACCGTATGATGACTTGCCTGCCTGGTGCGAAGGTTGCGGATCTCTCGAGGCATCTAGACAGACTTATGTGTAGTGCTGGGGAGGAGCCGGTGGTCATGGTACATGTAGGTACCAATGACATAGGGAAGGGTAGGAGTGATGTCCTGGAAGCCAAATTTAGGCTGCTAGGGAAGAGACTGAAATCCAGGACCTCTATGGTGGCATTCTCAGAAATGCTCCCAGTTTCACGCGCAGGGCCAGGTAGGCAGGCAGAGCTTCAGAGTCTCAATGCGTGGATGGGACAATGGTGTAGAGAGGAGGGGTTCACGTTCATTAGGAACTGGGGAAACTTTTGGGATGGGGGGAGCCTATACAGAAGAGATGGGCTCCACCTAAACCAAAGTGGAACCAGACTGCTGGCACTAAACATTAAAAAGGTTGTAGAGCAGTTTTTAAACTAGGAGATGGGGGAAAGCCGACTGCTGCAGAGGAGCATGTGGATCGGACACAGACTTCTCTTAGAGGAGAGTCTGATGATAGAGAATCTCCAGGTTATAGTCAGGAGCAGAGGACGGAAGAGGATAATGTAAGGGCCAGATCAGATGATAAACAGTCACATAAAAAAGAATCTGGCACATCAGAAAAGGGCAGACAAATAAACAGGGACAAGTTTTTAAAGTGCTTGTACACAAATGCTAGAAGTCTAAATAATAAGTTGGGTGAACTAGAGTGCCTTGTGATAAAGGAGTCAAGTATCAGAGGGGTAGCCGTGTTAGTCTGGATCTGTAAAAGCAGCAAAGAGTCTTGTGGTACCTTATAGACTAACATACGTTTTGGAGCATGAGCTTTCGTGGGTGAATACCCACTTCACATGCATCCGACAAAGTGGGTATTCACCCACGAAAGCTCATGCTCCAAAATGTCTGTTAGTCTATAAGGTGCCACAAGACTTTTGTGATAAAGGAGGATATTGATATAATAGGCATCACAGAAACCTGGTGGACTGAGAGCAATCAATGGGACACAAACATTCCAGGGTACAAAATATATTGGAAGGACAGAACAGGTCGTGTGGGGGGAGGAGTGGCACTATATGTGAAAGAAAATGTAGATTCAAATGAAGTAAAAATCTTAAGCGAATCCACACGTTCCATAGAATCTCCATGGATAGAAATTTCATGCTCTAATAAGAATATAACATTAGGGATCTATTATCGACTACCTGACCAGGCCAGTAATAGTGATGATGAAATGCTAAGGGAAATTAGAGAGGCTATCAAAATTAAGAACCCAATAATAGTGGGGGATTTCAATTATCCCCATATTGACTGGGAACATTTCACTTCAGGATGAAATGCGGAGATAAAATTTCTCGATACTTTAAATGACTGCTTCATGGAGCAGCTGGTACAGGAACCCACAAGGGGAGAGGCGACTCTAGATTTAATCCTGAGTGGAGCGCAGGAGCTGGTCCAAGAGGTAACTATAGCAGGACCGCTTGGAAATAGTGACCATAATACAACAGCATTCAACATCCCTGTGGTGGGAAGAACATCTCAACTGCCCAACACTGTGGCATTTAATTTCAAAAGGGGGAACTATGCAAAAATGAGGGGGTTAGTTAAACAGAAGTTAAAAGATACAGTGACTAAAGTGAAATCCCTGCAAGCTGCATGGGCGCTTTTTAAAGACACCATAATAGAGGCCCAACTTCAATGTATACCCCAAATTAAGAAACCAGTAAAAGAACTAAAAAAGAGCCACTGTGGCTTACCAACCATGTAAAAGAAGCTGTGAGAGATAAAAAGACTTCCTTATGTTCTTACAAAAGTGATGAGGACATGGACATAGACTTATCACAAAGTACGGGCCCCAGCAACGTGCACATCATGGTGTCAATTGGGCAGGTTCATGCCATGGAACGCCGATTCTGGGCCCGGGAGACAAGCACAGACTGGTGGGACCGCATAGTGTTTCAGGTCTGGGACGATTCCCAGTGGCTGCGAAACTTTCGCATGTGGAAGGGCACTTCCATGGAACTTTGTGACTTGCTTTCCCCTGCCGTGATGCGCCAGAATACCAAGGTGAGAGCAGCCCTCACAGTTGAGAAGCGAGTGACAATAGCCCTGTGGAAGCTTGCAATGCCAGACAGCTATCAGTCAGTCGGGCATCAATTTGGAGTGGGCAAATCTACTATGAGAGCTGCTGTGATCCAAGTAGCCAACGCAATCAATGCGGGACTTTTCCTGTCTACCTGGCCAGTGAATCTGAGTTGAGAGCGCTGTCCAGAGCGGTCACAATGGAGCACTCTGGGATAGCTCCCGGTATTGGCCAATACCGTTGAATTGCGTCCACACTACCCCAAATTCAACCCGGGAAGGCCGATTTCAGCGCTAATCCCCTCGTTGGAGGTGAGGAAAAGAAATCAATTTTAAGAGCCCTTTAAGTCGAAAAAAGGGCTTCGTCGTGTGGACGGGTGCAGGGTTAAATCGAGGTAACGCTGCTAAATTTGACCTAAAGTCATAGTGTAGATGAGGCCTCAGAGAGCTCAATCTATTTAGCTTAACAAAGAGAAGATGAAGGGGTGACTTGATCACAGTCTGTATGTATTGACATGAAGAACAGATATTTGATAATGGGCTCTTCAGTCTAGCAGAGGAAGGTCTAACACGATTCAATGGCCGGAAGTTGAAGCTAGACGAATGCAGACTGGAAGTGTGGCGTACATTTTTAACAGTGAGGGTAATAAACCACTGGAACAATTTACTAGTGGTCACGGTACGTTGTCCATCACTGTCAATTTTTAAATCAAGATTGGATATTTTTCTAAAAGATCTGCTCTAGGAACGATTTTCGGGAATGCAGGTGGATTTGTTTTAAACAAATTAAAAAGAACAAAAAACACCAAAATGAGGGACACCCCCCCAAAAAAAAAGTTGTTTTGAGTGAAACAAAATGTTTAGTTTGACCCAAACTAATTTTTGTTCTGATTTGTTTTTCATTTCAGCAAGAAAATAAACTCAGTTTTAGTTTGAAATGAACCATCTTCCCCTCCAGTTTGGCCACCAAACCAAAACATACATTATTTGTTCTCCTCTCTCGTGCTGAGCACTTTTGGAAATCTGGCTTTGAATCTAATTTTCTTGATTTCTGCCCATTTCCTCACTGTATCTGACTATCCTGAACTTGAATCCTGTCCCCTAGTGTATTCCCAGCCCCTCCCTGATCTGGATCAACCATAAATTTGATTCCACTCTATTCTCTCCATCATTATAAAAGTATTTAATCCTGTCAGAGGTAGAGCTGGGATGGATGATCTGGATCAGACACAAGAATAGCCTAGACCACAATCTGAAATTTACCTTTCCTTACTTTTGGGAAAGCCCTGCTTACTTTGCTATGCAGATGCTCATGGGCTCCTGTGCTGTTTGATTGTGGCTGGACTTGGAGGCTGAAATAGCACATGACAGGCTGCTCTCATTGTATTTCCAGCCTGGATGGAAACCAGAAAGACCTGACAGATTTCCAAGCCAGTCTCCAAACCAAAGCACTTGGAACACGCTGGATTTTGGATGCTTTATCAGATCTGAACCTGAGAATCCTGAGGTTCCCTAATTCCTCCCACAGTGTGAGTGTCCCAACGCCCTCTGCCGGCCTCACACTGTCCCATTCACAATTGCTCAGTGTTTGTTTTTTTAATCTTTTTTGTATCCATTTTACAGGAGCTCCAATTTATCCACATTTCTCTAGTTTCCCTCTGAGACTGATGTTTGGGAAGCACATCGAATGCTTTAATCAAGTGGAGCGATAAGATGGCCGCTTCACTACGCTCCTATGAGAGGGGGGTAGTTTGTTGGTTTCACATGGTGGTTCTGAAGAGCTCACGTTGCCTTATTTTCCTCTGGATTCCTGTAATTTAGCTGATTTGTTAACAGTACTTCCACTTTGCCAGCTATTGAAGTGAAATAGGTGCCATGTCCCACCCCAGAGAATGATGTGGTAAGTGAGTGATCTCCATGGTTTGTAGGCGGAGCTGGTGATGCCTAGAGTTAAGGTTGCCTAACACTTCCCTTTATAAGACTCTATTTCCAATTTCTTATAGGGATGGGTGAAAATTTTCCATAATAAAATGTGGGTTTCAGCACTATGATGATAACAGTTATTAAAACAACTTTTTTTTTCCTCAGGGAATGTGTCTGCTTGCCTTGAATATTTTTGATTTTTTTGTCAGTAAAAGGAATACCTGAAAACCAAACAATTTCAGCCAAAACCTGAATTTTTGGGGGACAAGGGTTTGACAGTTTTTGGCCAAAATTTTTCAATTTTCAGCTGGAATTTTTTGGGTTTTGGTTACTGAAAACAACCAAGTTATTGTTTTCTATGCAAATAACATTTCTTTTGACAAAAAGTCAAAATTTTCAGCAGAGCACCCCACCCCTACTGCCCGCTATCTGATCATTTCTACTAATAATTTTTCCAGACTTTAACTGTTCAGGCTGAAATTTTCCAACCTGGGTGTCTGTCTTTTTTTTTTTTTTTTTGAAGGTTTCAGCAAAAATAGTTCCGTCATTTCCTTGAACAACGTTCAGGAAAAATATGTTCTTTTGCCCATATTAAAAAGTTCTGACAACTATTTTGTTTGAGACACTAACATTTCCTTGCATGGGAGCAGGGTCTTGAAATTTGGCAGAGGAATCAACCTAGGGACAGAGAGGGGCCATTTACCACCCAGTGAAAATCCATCAAAATTTGACCACATTATAAGCCTCTGAAAACTGCAGTGTGCTCAGCAGAGGTTTGTTAGATGCTAGCAGCTAAATTCTCCAAAGATTGTGCACTGTGCACACTCTATCCCATCACAACTCCTACCTGCTGACTGGCCCGTGTATTTGCAAGCCCCAGGGAGCAAGTGAGCATGCACCATCCTGGGGCTGCAGGTACGGAGCAGGACTTTCCCTGCAATTGTTCCTGCCAGCTGCAAGGAGCCACACTCAGCACTAACCACCAGAACTAAGTTCAGGGAGACTGTCTCTCCTGTGCACTCAGTGCTTCCCTGGCAGGCTGTGGTGAAAGGGTCTGTCATCACTACAGCACACTGCCCTCCAGAACCTTGAGTAAACTTTCACAGACTAAGACAGCATCATTTCCCAAGGGTGTGCAGTTTTCTGAGGCTGACAGTATGGCTTTGTCCCAGATGGGGGGAACGCATTGCTTCTTGGCATCTGCTGGAGACAGGCGCGGAATGCTGGAGTGCATTGTGACAGCCTTGCAGGCAATATGAATATGGCAAGGACAGCAAAAGCCTTTTCCCCTAGTGTTTCATTTCCCAGCTTGTCCAGTTTGGGGCAGGCAGGAGGGCCCTGATGCAACCTTGCCCGACACACGGTGACGTTTGTGCCTTTATTGCCTAGTGTGTGATTCAGGGATGCTGGGCCCAGTGTCAGAAAGAGGAAGATGATAAATGGTTGACGTGAAAGACCCGTGTTTTGGTGTGTCACACCCTAATTTACTGACTAGCTTTGTTTGCAAGTTACAGCTCAGGGATATGTGCTACAAGAAATTTTCTTACTGTGTGAATTAAATAAGCCAGTTGTTTTTAAACAGAACCCTGAAAAACAAAGTCTGTCCCATACAGTTATCTCATGGCACAGCTTAACAGCAGAACTGCAGCTCTGGTCGTGAGCTCCATAGCTCATACTGCTACCATGTCAGCCACAGGAATCACTGCCGGCAGCTCTTTAGTTCAGCCTCGAGAGGAGGGCTTGACACACCCGCTTTCCTTGTGGGTTACACAAGTGTTTGCTACACAGCGGTAACATACTGACAATCAGGAAGCCTGGGCTCTCTCCTTGGCTCTGGGGTGGGGTTTAGTGTTAAGAGACAGGGTAACTGAAGCCCACAGGTGCCAGCTTCCTCCTTTCCCCCGGGGAGCTCGACCCCTACTCAGCCCCAGGCCGTGCCCTCACTTCACTACTCCCCCCAGGGCCCACCCTCCCGCCTCTTCCTGCCCCTGCCCCTCCTCCTCTGGCCCAGTTCTGCTGCTTCCCCCAAGTGTGCCCCGTCCCCACTCCTGCCCCTCCCCTCAGCACCTCCTGCATGCCGCAGAACAGCTGATTGTGGCAGGCAGGAGGCGCTGGGAGGAAGGGGTAGGAGTTGACCGTCAGGGCTTCTGGTGGGTGGGAGGTGCTGTGGGGGAGGGGAGAGCTGGCTGCCAGTGGGTGCTGAACACCCATGGAGTCGGTGCCTGTGCTGAAGCCAGTTCACACTGGCAGGCAGAGGGACTGAGTGCCCAAAGCTTCATCCACCATGTTCAACTCCTGGGTTCTGTTACTGACTGTGCCTTTGGAAACCTTGTTGGCTGAATGAAGCAAGGCCCTATATGGAACTCCATGGCGCTTGTCCCACCGCCGATCAACGTCCACGAACCCCACCACCGATCAACGTTCAGGAACCCCACATCGATCAACGTCCACAAACCTCACTGCCGATCAACATCCGTGAACTCCACCACTGATCAATGTCCAGGAACCCCACATCGATCAACATCCACGAACTCCACCACTGATCAATGTCCACGAACCCCACATCGATCAATGTCCACGAACCCCACCGCCGATCAATGTCCAGAAACTCCACATCAATCAACATCCACGAACCCCACATCGATCAACGTCCATGAACCCCACCGCCGATCAACGTCCATGAACCCCACATCAATCAACGTCCATGAACTCCACCGCTGATCAATGTCCACGAACCCCACATCGATCAATCTCCACGAACCGCACCGCCGATCAATGTCCAGAAACTCCACATCAATCAACATCCACGAACCCCACCGCCGATCAACGTCCACGAACCCCACCGCCGATCAACGTCCATGAACCCCACATCGATCAACGTCCATGAACCCCACCGCCGATCAACGTCCATGAACTCCACCGCCAATCAACGTCCACGAACTCCACCGCCAATCAATGTCCATGAACCCCACCGCCAATCAATGTCCATGAACCCTATCGATCAACATCCAGGAACCCCACATCGATCAATGTCCACGGACTCCACCGCCGATCAATGTCCATGAACCCCACCGCCGATCAATGTCCATGAACCCCATCGATCAACATCCAGAAACCCCACCGCTGATCAACATACAGGAACCCCACATTGATCAACGTCCACGAACCCCACCGCCGATCAACGTCCATGAACCCCACCGCCGACCAACGTCCACGAACCCTACATCAATCAACGTCCAGGAACCCCACCGCCAATCAACGTCCAGGAACCCCACGTCGATCAACGTCCAGGAACCCCACCGCCGATCAACGTCCAGGAACCCGACATCGATCAACATCCACGAACCCCACCGCCGATCAACATCCACGAACCCTACCGCTGATCAACATCCAGGAACCCCACCGCCAATCAACATCCAGGAACCCCACCGCCGATCAACATCCATGAACCCCAGAGCTGATCAACGTCCAGGAACCCCACAGCCAATCAACATCCAGAAACACCAGATCTGATCAATTCCACAAAGACCAGGAATGTCACAAATGGGAAGAATCATAGAATCATAGAATCATAGAATTCAAGATCAGAAGGGACCATTATGATCATCTAGTCTGACCTCCTGCAAGATGCAGGCCACATAAGCCGATCCACCCACTCCTGAAATAATTCTCTCCCTTGACTCTGCTGTTGAATGCTCCAAATCATGATTTAAAGACTTCTAGTAGCAGATAATCCACCAGCAAGCGACCCCTGCCCCATGCTTCGGAGGAAGGCGAAAAACCTCCAGGGCCACTGCCAATCTACCCTGGAGGAAAATTCCTTCCCAACCCCAAATATGGCGATCAGCTGAACCCCGAGCATGCGGGCAAGACTCTCCAGCCAGACCCTCTGGAAAAAGGCTAACAATATCCTATCATTGACCCTTTGTACTAATTACCATTGTGGCACGTTATTGACCTATTGACTAAACCCGTTATCCTATCATACCATCCCCTCCATAAACTTATCTAGCTTAATCTTAAAGTCATGGAGGTCCTTCGCCTCCACTGTTTCCCTCGGTAGGCTGTTCCAGAATTGCACTCCTCTGATGGTTAGAAACCTTCGTCTAATTTCAAGCCTAAATTTCCTGACTGACAATTTATATCCGTTTGTCCTCGTGTCCACATTAGCACTCAGCTGAAATAATTCCTCTCCTTCCCTGGTATTTATCCCTCTGATATATTTAAAGAGTGCAATCATATCTCCTCTTATCCTTCTTTTGGTTAAGGAAAACAAACCGAGCTCCTCAAGTCTCCTTTCATACGACAGGCTTTCCATTCCTCGGATCATTCTAGTGGCCCTTCGTTGTACCCATTCCAGTTTGAATTCATCCTTCTTAAACATGGGAGACCAAAACTGCACACAATACTCCAAATTAGGTCTCACCAACGCCTTATATAACGGGACTAGCACCTCCTTATCTCTACTAGAAATACCTCCCCTAATGCATCCCAAGACCACATTAGCTTTTTTAGCGGCCACATCACATTGCCTACTCATAGTCATCCTACAATCAACCAGGACTCCTAGGTCCTTCTCCTCCTCCGTTACTTCCAACTGGTGCGTCCCCAGCTTATAACTAAAATTCTTGTTAGTCATCCCTAAATGCATAACCTTACACTTCTCACTATTGTATTTCATCCTGTTACTAATACTCCAGTTTACAAGGTCATCCAAATCTCCCTGCAGGATATCCCGATCCTTTTCCAAATTGGCAATACCTCCCAACTTTGTGTCATCCGCAAACTTTATCAGCCCACTCCTACTTTTGGTTCTGAGGTCAGCGATAAATAGATTGAATAAAATCGGAGACTAACAAATGTATTTGGGCATAAGCTTTTGTGGGCTAAAACCCACTTCATCAGATGCATGGAGACGAAAATACAGTAGACCAAGTTGGGGATGAGTGCTAATGAGACAACTCAATTAAAAGGGAACTGGGCTATTCTCAACAGCAGAATACCAAGGGAGGATAAATCACTTTTGTAGTGGTAATGAGGCCAATGTAATCAGGGTGGCCCATTTCAAACAGTTGACATGCATCTGATGAAGTTGGTTTTAGCCCACAAAAGCTTATACCCAAATACATTTGTTAGTCTCCAAGGTTCCACAAGGACTCCTCACTGTATTTGCTGATACAGACTAACATGGCTATCACTCTGAAACAAATGGGAAGAACACTTTTGATTTTGGTGAAAACCAGAAAAGCCTGATTTCCATTAAAATTACCATTTGGTCACTCAGGATAGAGGGGTGAGGCAGTGATGTTAGGGCAAGGGTTAGATTACGGTTAGGGTCAGTGGGCCCCTCATCCCACTCCAGTCAGCCCCACTCCCCCCAGCCTGTGGAAATCAGGCTTTACTGATTTTCACCATAATCAATAGGGTTCTGACCAGAGTGGGGAACCGATGGCCCAGGTGGGTGCAGAGCTTGGTCTACAGAAGCAATGAAGTGTGCAACCCTCTCACGTAATGTCTTTGTTAACTCAGTTCTGCGCTAAGGGTGGTAACTCTTACCCATGTGCCAGCTAGGATTTGGGTTCAGGGCCTGGCTCCACAATAAACTGCATGGGAATATTGAACCAGTAAGCGCTGTGGGAGCTTCCGTCTAAAGTGAGCTATTTCCCACTTAACCCGAGTGGATGTGCAATGTCACCACCGCTAAATACAGCAGGCTCATATAATAGCCCACCTTAACTGATTACTCTCGTTATAGTTGGTACGTCAATACCCATTGTTTCATGTTCTCTGTATATAGATCTTCCTACTGTATTTTCCATTACATGCATCAGATGAAGTGGGCTGTAGCCCACGAAAGCTTATGCCCAAATAAATTTATTAGTCTCTAAGGTGCCACAAGGACTCCTCGTTCTTCAGGCTCATATTGGTTCCTTTCTTTTCAGTTCTGAAGAAAAACTGATAACTCATGACACAGACAGGTGCTCCCAGTTTATAACTGCTACTGATTTATCAACCCAGAGCATTTTAGAATCTTGCAAAAGGGGTCTGAAAACAGGTGAGAGTACAGTGAAATACTCCCTAAAGGGTGATTTGGGAATTCTTCTTATTCTTTCCATACCAACCCAGTTTTCATCCGGTCACCAGGACGAATTCAAATGGAGCTCAGCGTTTACTTTCTGTTTTGTTTTTGCCACGTTCACTTGGTGTTTTTACAAAATACGGGTTTTAAGCTCCTGGCAAACCGAAAACTGACTCAACCTTAACTGTAGAGTCTCAGCCTGCACCCCCATTATAACAACTCACAGAGCCAAGCAAAGGCATTCTGGGGGCAGTGGGACTAGAGCTGTCTCAATTGTTCTTGTGTTGCCTGGCACAACAAACCTGGCACAGTCCAGCGGTTTGCATTCAGGCTCCCCATGCCCCTCAGGTGCTTTACTGGGCGGTAGGGTTGCCATTGCCAACCCTCCAGGATTCTCCTGGAGGCTCCAGGAACTAAAAATTAATCTTTAATTCAAGGTTATGTCATGTGAAGAAACCTCCAGGAATACATCCAGCCAAAATTGGCAACCCTACTGGGTGTTGGTAACATGCTAATCTGATTGCCTTATCAAACCCTGGAAGGTTGCTGGCCTGCCTGCATACTGGGAAGCTCAGCTGAGCATGAGCTCCTGCCTCGTTAGGCCTGTAACTACAAATTCCTGTCTAATCTCAGCACAGAATGAGGATATTTTCCCCCAGAGTTAAAATCAACAACAGCTAATAAAGCATTTCCAGGGGCTGAAGCCATTCTGAGGCAATCACAGCCCTCAGGCACCAGAGGCACTTAACTCCATGGCTATAATTATCCCAGGGTTCAACCTCCCTTACCTAGGAAGCCTTCACATGTTGTCCCCTGCTCCTTCCTAGAAGATGTTCCCCGTTTGCACTGCTGTGACCCTGGCTTCATGCAAACACGCTTACATTCAACAGTGCTTCTGTCATGAAAACAACACCCCCGAAAATAACAATCCTATGGAAAAAACAATGGCTGGCATTGCCACAGATGGATGCCCAAGGTCAGGGTCTAATTCTATAATTAGGTACCGAAACGGATGCCCTGATTCTTAGAGGTGCTCTGCACCCGCAGTAATTTTTGTAGAGCCTCTGAAAATCAAGCTAGGGATTTATGATCCTCATCCTCATGGATCTAGATGCCCAAGTTAAGCAAACACAGAGCTGGCAGCAGAGCAGAGCTGGTGCTGGGCATAAACAGACTAAGCAATTGCTTAGGTTCCTGAGTAGCTCGGGGGGGGGGGGGAGCATATTCCCTTTTTATTATAAGAATGTGCCTGTTTTAGTATGGGGGGGGGGTATTCCTGCTTAGGGCCCACAATGGGCTGGCACCTGCACTGCAGCAGAGCGTTCTCTGTGACAGGCCCGTAGTTTTGGAGCCTGATCCTCCCTGGGCCCAAATAGTCTGAGACACTGACTCTGTTGACTCAGGGATTTGTGAAGCAGGGGTCAGCAGGGGCTGAGCTTTATAGGCTGGGGGCTGCTGGTCTGTGTTCTGGAATGTTTTTATGTTTTAACAATATTACTAATATTATCTAATTACTAATGAATAATAATAATACATGTGTGTAATGGGCAGTGGAGAGGGTGACGGATCAGTCGGTTACAAAAGGAACTAGGAACATAGCAAAACTTCAGCCCGATAGATGAGATCAAATGAAATGGGAGCAAATGGGAATTCAGCACATTCAGTTTGTGCTGCACGGCCAGACAGAGTGGGAGGGAAGTTTTTGGCCAAAAAATAGAGATTTGGGTCGACCGAAACATTTTGTGAATTCCTGTAAAATTCACCAAATTGTTTTGGCCAGAAAACAATCCAGAACAATCAAAATGTTTGTTTCAGTATTTTTTAAATGAAATGGTTTGATTTTTTTTCCTACAAAATGACTTTTCATTTAAAATTTTACTTCACCTTTATTTATTTTTCCTGATTTTTCAGTTCAGCCATCGAACTAGACAATCAATTCCTCACCCAGCTCTGCTCCCAGGCCATCTCACACTGGGCAGTAGTAAATGATAAATGCTCCTGAAGCAAACAAAGACAAGATAATCTCATTGCTCCCAGCACATCCACTGAGGAACCTTGATTCCAGACCTTTAACCGGGCATCATAGGGTGTATTCTCCAGTACAAGGCACTACTGGACCTGGAGCAGCATGCAGTGGGTCAAGGTCTTTGCTGGTATAGCTCCACTGAAGTGAGTGGGATTGTGCCAGAAGAGTATTTGCACAGTATGTTTTAAACAAAATGGTGAAAGACCCTAGTATATCTGCAAGGAAAGCAGATGTTGCTACAGAGATAAGAGCATCTTTCAGCAGAAAATTGATTTGATGATGCCAGACTAAAGGTTCTGATGCTGATTAAACATTCCTCTGTGTGTGAGCTGACAAGGATGAGGGCTCTTGTCTTGTCTGTCTCATTCAACTTATCCAGGCAGGACAGAGAACTTTTAGAGACAGAAAAGTGAACTAGAGCTCAGCACAAGTGGGGCATTGTGCTTCTATGTTCAATCCTATGGAAAGCCCCTCACAGATCTCGGTTTGGAATCATGGCCACAAGGAAGTGCCATGGGGAGTTAAAGCAGCAAAGAATCCTGTGGCACCTTATAGACTAACAGGAGTTTTGGAGCATGAGCTTTCGTGGGTGAATACCCACTTCGTCGGATGCATCCAAAGCTCATGCTCCAATACGTCTGTTAGTCTATAAGGTGCCACAGGATTCTTTGCTGCTTTTACAGATCCAGACTAACACTGCTCCCCCTCTGATACATGGGGAGTTAAGATGCCAGTGTAAATGCTCACCTGGGGTACAGCTTTGGTGGGGCCTGGGCGAGAGCTGAGCAGAGAAGTTGATGGTTCAGTTCAATGGCTAAACCCAAACGTGGAAAAATTTCATTGTTGGTTAACCTGAAACAGAGATTTTTCTGTTTTTCTCACCAAAATGAACATTTATGGCCGTCTGGGGGATGGGAGAGGCTATTTCATTTTCAGGTGTTTTTAATTTTTTATTTTTTTAAATCTAGCTAAATCTCATAATGAAACATTTTGACTTTTTCAATTTTATTTTCATCCAAAACTATTTGCCAAATTTGTGAATAGTGTTGATTGACCTTAGTGTTGCAAAGAAACTATTAGGCCAATTTTTTTTTTTGCCCAGTTCCAGTCACCAGCAGTGGAGAGCAATGGAGACAGACACCTAACCCCAAGTGAGCATTCAGAGATACAGCTTTCGTTCAACAAGGCTCTTGTCTAAATTCCTACCACACTATTAACAAAGTCTTAGCATACTTCAAAATACTTATCTCACACTTCTTGAAACTACTGTCAGTATAAAGCTGGATCCTTACTGCAAAATAATTACCGTTTAAAAATACTAATAATGTATGATCAATACACACACACCCATTTCTAGGACCCACAGCTCCACAGCCCTCAGGAAACTGTCTTTGAGCACATGGCTGTAAGGGCCAAAATTGCTTTGAAGCAAGCAGCAGGTAAAATGTATCACTGCAGATGGGGCTCCCCGCCCAGCTCCTGGGATGCTTAACTGATGCTGCTTACACCCCCTGACAGACCCCAAGTGATCCCAGAAATGGTTGCTAGGCAGACCTGGGAGGAGCGAGGGCTGGAGAAGATTATCCTCTCCCCCAGAACAGCTGGATTCTGTGAGCATCACCAAACACAACAACAAACAAGCCTTGCTCTTCACAGCTCAGAAACGAGCCCTAAGAAAAGCCATGGAAATGTAGGAATATTTATTTAAAATGCAAACATGTGCTCCAAGCATTCCTGTGTTTGTTTATGTTCTCCTTCCTCGCGTGAGGGGTTTTTCCATGCATGATGGGGATTAGCCAGGGAGAGCCTGTGTGACCTCATGTCTGCAGTGAGCTGCGCTAGAAACCCCTGCTCAGCAAGCCTTTGGAGAGGGCTGATACAGGGCTGGAGTGGAGATGTGGGGTGATAAGGCTTCCATCAGCGGGAGCTGCATGGCATTTCGGAGGCCTGGGTATGAGGCTAAATGGGGGGATGGGAGAGAAGGTTCTAGAATGAAACAAAACAGAGAAAAGCGCTCTCTGACTTGTGGCACAAACTGCCAGGCTTTGTGCTCAGGGTTCAGACTCCCACGAAGAAGGCTCTGAAGGCTCAGATCGGAACAGAAGGACCCCCGTCCCAGATGGGCTCACTCACTGAGCCTCTCAGAATGCCTGGGCCATCTCCCAGCAGCGAGTCATCCTGGCTTTGCTCCGTGCACATCCAAAGCTCAGGGTGTAAGGAGCACCAGTCAAGCAGGAACGCTGTTGTCTCAGAAAGGGTTGCAGGACCCTGAGATGCTCTTGGGGCTTTTAGATCATGGTTCAAAGTAGGGAGCAGGCAACTGGGACTCTCTGCTGCTGGGAAAGAGAAAGAGAAGTACAGAGCGGGGAGATGATCTGCCCTGGCACCGGCATTTTCCCTAGAGCCTGTGGGGAGACCATAGCACTCCTCACAGATGATCCTGATTTAATGCTCCAGAGAAAGGTCAAAATCAAGATGCCACATATGTGCCCTGAGGAGAAATTCCTTCCTGGGCTTTGATTGTACAGACAGTTCAGCCAGGGGCCTTTGACCAAGAACCTCCATTGCATCTGACGCCTTCATGCCCAACATACAATTGGTGTCCAAGGAACTGCCTATTTTTCCCTAGTCCAGTGGATTCTGCCAGGTTTGGGTCTGAAATGCTTGCGACTGGTGGAGCCGCAGCCCAGTTTTGCAGCCAGAACAGGACTCAGGGACTTCAGCATTAGTCCCAGGAAGGGAGGCTCTGCCCACTCCTCACAGCATTGGGACAGGAACACTCTACATGCTGCCACCAAAGAGGGACAAAAGCGATAACAAAATTCCCTTCTGCTGGGCACCTTTGAGGAGGGAGGAGCTCTCCTCAACAGGAAGGTCAGCCTCCCAGGCGGGAGGGAGGTTCCTCTCAGAACGCCAGGTCTAAGACTTATTGTTAAGCCCATTTGATTTCGCAGTTACAGACAGGCCTGATCCCAACGTGCCCTGAACTTTGGACAAGGTTGGATAAACCCCGGATCTTTGCAGCTGGTCCCTTTGTCAGTTCGGAGCTGAACCAAAATCCCAGATTAGAACGGCCTTGAGTTTGGGGAAGTTTGGACTCAGATCGGAATGTATTTGCAGCATCAGCCCATCTTCTTGGGGAATCTGACTCTAATGTCCCAGAGTCTCCAGACCGATTCACACTCTTGCTCAGACAGACAGCTCCATGGGCTGCTCTTTTTCCTTACAGACATTGTGTTTGGGTCACACTCCCAGAGCATTTAGCATGGTTCCAGATCTATCCACAAAACTAAGTAAAATCCCCACAGGTTAAGGACATCTTTTTCTCTGTACCATCCATTCCGGTCATCTCAAACAATTTCTTCTATGTACTATTTCTGCGAAGCCTGATCTGGCCTACTTAAGGGCAGCTCTGTCTGTCTGAAGTGCCAAGGGAAACTGAGGAAGCCTAAACCATGGCTAGCACAGGAGCCCCCATCTCACAATGCTCTAGGCAGTGCTTCCTTTGCGAGGGGAGAGCTACAACCACCGAGGCTGGTGTTGCCCAACAGTGTGATTGTTGTGGCTTTCATTAGTGCAAAGCCCCTTCTGAACTGTCACTTTGGTAAATGAGAACTGCATGGGGAAGAGGGTGCACTCACTGGGTGTTGAGTATATCAGGTAATTACAATATTCAGTTTAGCTATGGCCCAACCTTCAGACATCCCTTTGCTCTGACAGTCTTCTGGAGAAAGTCTGACCCAATCCTCAAGAAGTAAATAGCTATCATGTTGCATAAGGTTCTCAGGCACTATGGTGATATGTGAAGGATAGATCGATAGATAGATCGATAGATCGATAGATCAGCTTCAATGGGACATTAATGGGAGTTTGGGGTGGCAGTTTCATGCTAGGCTGAAAACATTTCTCTCCACTCCTCTGGAAAGCCAGTGGCATGGTTAAAAAAGGCTGATGGAAAATGTCCAAGGGAGATAAGTTCCTAGAGAATTCTTAAAAATACAGCAAACCCTCCATGCTAGGGTTTCTGTAGCCAACCACCACCCGTGATTTTGCACCAGAACAGGACTGCTCTGTAGTATAACTGACACAGAAGAAGAGCACGACTGGATTCTCTGGTGCCAAGAACACCCACCAGAACACTTTGGCGCTCCCAGTTCACGTTGTGATGGCAGATTTTAAATCCATGCACCACAGCACTTTCCTTCAGTTCCCGAATCACACAGAGCACTAAACGTGAGTTCTCAGGTTACTTGCGCCTTAGCTCCTGGCACTTGTCACTTTTGCTCATGTGATCATGGGGGTCAGAGCAGGAAGAGCCTCCCAGGTCACCATGTCCTTTGCCCCAGTGCAGGTTTAGCCCAGGATCTCTTCTGACAAGTGTGTTATCTAATCTGCTTTGGAATGTTTCCATTCGAGAGGCTGGAGCTGCTTCCATTGGTATGTGTTCCCCTTCCGTCACTGAACAAACTGTCTAATGGAAGCATGCCCTTCTTTGGGAGAAAGCCCTTGTTCCTTGCAAAGGAAGCCTGTTCCCTGTGTCGTTGGACACAGTACAGAAGGCAGGTCTGTAATGAACAATTCTGTCTGGTTCCTGGACAATGGGCATGCCCGGCTAAGTCTGGTTCTATAGATATCATCATGGACCAGCTGAAAAAAAGTCTTTTCCATGTTTTGTATTATTTCTTCTCTGGGAAGTATAGTCCTTTCCAGTCCTGTATTTCTTTGAGCCACTGGAATTAGGTTCCTTCATCTGTACGTTCATTTACTATTTGAAAGGACAGATGGATGGATTTACAATGGGGAAGGACCTGACCTGAAAAAGAGGCTTGACAATAATATTTACTCCTTATTTAAGGATTAGTGAAAGGGGAATGCAGCTCCCACTCTGGAGTTCATCTGGCACTTTTCATTTTTTGGTCTCCATTTTTCAGCATTCTGATGCCTCTCGCCATGTCTCTGAAAGCTGTCAGGGCACTGGGGATGCCTGGCTCGTGAGGCACTCTGCTTCTCTCCTCATGGAATGTCCTTGGATTCCTTGCCCAACGACCAAGAACCAGTACAGAATTGGCTCCCTACAGACCTTGGTGTGAATAACACAAAGACCAGGGCGTCCAGTGCAAGAGGCAATGGCTTTCACCTAAAGAAAGGCAGCTGAGATGAGATTATAGGAAATCTTCGTTCTCTGGGGAGAAAGGGTGTTCTGTAACATACTCCTTTTTTTTTTTTTTTTTTTTTTTAATACTTGACTCCTCTCCTCCAATGCTGAGACATTCAGTAGCCTGGTGTCAGTAAATCTATCTGGGGAGAGGCAAGCTCTCTCCTGCACTGATGGCCAGTTAAATGCAACTTCTACTGAAATCCCTGCCATCCTGGATACTGCAGAGACACTAAAAATAAGAAAGAAAGAAAAAGATGTTTTAAATCGATAAGAGAGCACAGATATATATTCAAGTGCTTTAAACAAGATGTGGAAATCAGCTCCTCCTTCAGTCACCTGCTAAAACCTGACTTCAAGATTCTGTTACAAATCCTGCTGGTAGAACCAAATAGAGAGCATTTCCCTTCGGACATGGCTACCTGGACTGTAGTTTTTGGTGTCTGTTATGAAGACAGAAGAGCCCCAAACACAGGCAGGTAGGCCAAGGGGAAACTGGTTTTCAAATATACGATAGACTAGAGGAGACCCAGAGTGGTGTCTGTCACTGGCCTTCCCTCAATACTACTTACCACCCTGATAATCTCTGTGTCATCTGCAAACGTTATCAGCAGTAATTTCATAGCTCTATTTGCAGATCACTGAATAAAACGATGAATAGCAACAGGCTTAATACTGATTGTTGCGGAACCCAGCGGTGAGGAGCACAGCATGGGCAGTCACACCTACTGGTCCGAGCCAGGAACTAGAGCCCGGGGTCACAACTGGAAATGGGGTCAGGAGTCAAGACAAGGGTTGAGGCCAGAGTCGGAGTCAGGGGTCAAGACAGAGTCATGGGTACGGTGGAGGAGCAGGGACCTGGAGCAAGGCAGGAAGGCAGGAACCGGGAGCAGAGGAGGATCCGGGATAAGGAGGGCAGGAACCGGGAGCAGAGGAGGATCCGGGATAAGGAGGGCAGGAACCGGGAGCAGAGGAGGATCCGGGATAAGGAGGGCAGGAACCGGGAGCAGAGGAGGATCCGGGATAAGGAGGGCAGGAACCGGGAGCAGAGGAGGATCCGGGATGAGGAAGGCAGGAACCGGGAGCAGAGGAGGATCCAGGATAAGGAGGGCAGGAACCGGGAGCAGAGGAGGGCAGGAACCGGGAGCAGAGGAGGATCTGGGATAAGGAGGGCAGGAACCGGGAGCAGAGGAGGGCAGGAAGCAGGACCAAGCAGGAAGACAGGGCTCAGGAATCGGACGAGTAGGCAGGATCTGAAGTGGCAGCCAGCCAGGGATTCACCTACCTGCTCAGTCAACTTCCTGTGCCTCCTTCTGGTTAAAGTGGTGCATCTGAGTCAGTTGCGGGAGGGGCGGACATCTCCCCCCATCAGGAGCTTCATGGGCAGAGCCATAGGCGCTGACTTCCTCACTACCCAGGGGGTGCTCGATTCCCCCTCCGCCGCAGGCCCGCCCCCACCCCGTCTCTTCCCAGCCCCACTGTGCCCCCATCCCCAAGGCCCCACCCCCTCCCCCAAGCATGCCCTCTCCTCGCTCCTCCCCCTCCCTCCCAGTGTCTCCTGCACGCCACGGAACAGCTGATCGCAGTGTGCGGGAGGTGCTGGGAGGGATGGGGAGAAGTTGATCAGTGGGGCTGTGGGCGGTCGGGAGGCAGCTGGCTGCCAGTGGGTGCCAGGGGTGGCTCCAGGCACCAGAGCAGCAAGCGTGTGCCTGGGGCGGGAAGCCGTGGGGGGGGCAGCCTGGGGGTCGCTGTGAGGGCGGCAGTCAGGCAGCGTTCAGCGGCGCGCCTGCGGGAGGTCTGCTGGTCCTGCGGCTTTGGTGGCCATTCGGTGGAGGGTGCCGAAAACACGGGACTGGCAGATCACCTGCAGAAACGCTGCCGAATCCACGTCCCCAGCGGACCGCCCGCAGGGATGCCGCCGAAGGCCGCCTGACTGCCATGCTTGGGGTGGCAAAAAACATAGAGCCGCCCCTGGTGGGTGCTAAGCACCCGCTAACTTTTTTCTATGGGTGCGCGAGTCAGCGCCTATGGGCAGAGCCCTGGTGAGCTCGAGCTCCACTAGCCCCTTTTCCCACAGGTTCCCGCGAGGTGCTGGGTGCGGCCGTGGGGTGAGCACTGCCTCAAGACCCGCAATCCCTCACACCACCAGAGCCTCCACACTGAGAATCATTCCCCACTGAAGTCTGCCAGTTAGCCAGTCCTCAATCCACTTACCAGGTGCTCTGTTGATTATTGTATGGTGCTAATTTTATTGGCAGAATGTCGTACGATACTAAGTCAAATGTCTTACACAACATATTGCAAACATTATTATATTCCGTCTTTATCCACCAAACGTGTCATCTCATCAGAGAATGAAATCAGGTTTGTTTGACTAGACCTATTTCCATGAAGCCATGTTGACTGGCATTAATTATATTCCTCTCCTTTAAGTCTTTATCAGTTGAATCCTACCCACACCTACCACAAAGAATGGAGAGACTAGCATGGCACTACCATTTGCTCTGGGTTATTCAGAAGGTCAGATAAATTATCATAATGGTCCCTTCTAGACTGAGAATCTCTGACTCTGGGAGAGGTGCTGACTGCCCCATACAGGGACAGAGACTCCAGGGAAAGAACTCAGGGCATACTAGAGTTGTTGCCTTCATGCGGTGCTCTCCACACCACTCTGTCACTCCCAGGCCTTGCACCCAGATGTGCCGTTCACACCATCTCTCACTCATGAGGTAAGTAGCGTGAAGTGCCTCAATAGCTGGCAATCGGTCACATTCTTGGGGAAAAGCCCAAGGATGAAATGGGGGAAAGACACCTGGGGAGGCAGGGAGCTGCGAAGTAACAGCTAGCCCATTAGCCAAGGTCCATAGACATTAAAAGCAGATTTGCTGCTGGCACTTGATCTATTCTCTCATTACATTAAACAGGAAAAGAGAGAGACCCTGAAGGTAACGGGCTAAAGACAGTCAAGTCACTACTGGCCAAACAATGACATCAGCTGACAGATTAACTCTCAGCCGAGCTGAGTGGTGGCTCCCGCATGAGAAGAGTCTGCAACCAGCCAAGACAATAAAAGGAAAAATCTATTTCCAGCTGAACAAAAATATTAATACCAATCACAAGAGGACACAAGAATGATGCAGATCCCTGCGGGCGGTGAGGGAACTCCTGCCAAACGGCCCATGACTCGGAAACATCTGCTCTTTGTGTTTGTCCTGAGCAGGCCACAAGCTGGACTGCTTTCCTATTCCACAGAGTTAAAGCCAAGAACCCTGCCTCCCTACGCTGTCTGCAAATTTGGAAATGGCTGCTGTCATTAAATGCCCTGCTGGACACGGGTCTTTTCTCGCCACAGCTGACCTCTGTAGGTTTGGCTGAAGTATTTCAGACAACAAATTGCTTTCCCTTGAGATTTGCCCCAGTGCAGGTCTCAGTGCACGAACTTTTCATTCTATTTCATTTTTCCTGGGAATTTATCAGTGTTTATTAGCACAACTAAAAAACAGGTGAAAATCACTGCAAAACACTATTCATAATTTTTCTGGGTAAATATCGGATCTATTTTGGTGGATGGAAGGACAGGGGAGAGAAAGTGTTCAGTAGATTAATGCTTTGAATTCCATTCATCAACAGGGTTTGCTGCAGAACTAAAACAACTCAGAACACAATGCTGCCACCTCTGAGTTTAAGAAAACAATAGATCTCTAATCCCCAAATGAAACTTTTCATTTGAATAAACAGTTTACTGTTGTAGACTTAGAACTATTAGCCTATAAATATTTACATTTAATAATCGGGCCACACCATCTGCAGTGCATACACTCAACTTTATCCTTTTCTCCTGTTTTTGTTTTTTAAAAACTTTTGAATACTTCCATGTGTTCTGAAACATATTCTGATACAGATTTTCATTTACTTCCCATTTTAGCATGTAAGATCTTTAAACCATTATCTGCTAAGAGCTTGAAACATGTAAATGGTGGGATGAGATTCATAAGTACGTTCAGATGCGCATGCACTGCAGAGCTTGTGTGCGTGCCTGTTTGTTTATTGTGTGTATCTTCTAGTCTAATACATAGCTTTACCTCAACAGGCAGCTTTGCATATACACACACACCATGCAATGTATTGTAGTTTCCTAATAAAACAAGTTATTTTTTATATATTTGAATGATACAAAAGTAGGGTGAAAATCTGGAAAACCTGAATCATACTTTTTGTAAAACCTGGGAAATTTTCTGTAAAAATCGGTTTAAACTAAAATGAAGGGCTTAGCTTGATTATAGACAATGGTTACTTTTGGCTTCAACATCCTTCTGGAGGTATAGCATAAAGCATTGAAAGCTAACCAGTCACTTTGCCATTCTTTCTGTTATGTTCATGGCATATACCCAGAGACGTTAGATAAAAACATAAACATTCTTGCTGGAAGGTTGCAGCATAACATTACTTTTTTTTCTTAGAATCCATAATCTTAAAACACAAGAACCAAAAACAGAGTGAGACAAAGCAGACTGCTCCTTAAGGCTGAGAGGCAGAACTCACTCCGCCTTGCTTTAGGCTGGCTCTTTGCAAACTGACTGCTGAGACCATAGGCGCCAACTTTTACTTTTCCCCAGGGGTGCTTCACCCCTGCTCTGCCTGAGGCTCCGCCCCCACTCCATCCCTTCTCCCAAGGCCCCACTCTTGCTCTGCCTTCTCCCAAGGCCCTGCCCTCATTCCACCTCTTCCCACACCCACTCCACCCGCTCCCCGAGACCCCAGTCCGCCCTCCACTCGCTGGTCTCATCCCTCCCCCAAACACCTCCCGAGCTGCCAAACAGCTGTTTGATGGTGCCCCCAATTAGCTGCTGTGGTTGGTGAGTACTGGGTATCCACCATCTTTTTCCATGGGTGTTCCAGCCCTGGAGCACCCATGGAGTCGGTGCCTGTGGCTGAGACCCAAACTGCACACCTCCCTACAGAGCCCCCTAGTCTTCAAGCAGGACCAGGAAACCCCTTACACTTAAAATGATAGCTGGTCATTTTAATACGGGTTTTGGTACACCACACGCTTTCTAGTTTAGCATCCAAACGGCAAAAAGTTTGCAGTTTATTGGGGAGATAAAACTGGGCTGAATTTGCTGTTAAAGAAAGTATCTATCGTTGTTTGCTAGTCTGAGTAATGCACGGGGCAGGAAGGAATTACAGTGGTTCTCCACTGACTGGTCCTAATACAGACAAAGCCATTGGTCAAAAGTTTTATCCCTAATTTGTAGCGCTACCCAGCCCTGAGCTACCACTGACCAAAGACGCCCACTCATGTCCGATTGTGTGCTGGTTTTGTGATGTGGACGAATGTGCCATAAGCCAGGGGTTCTCAACCTTTCTCTTTCTGAGGCCCCCCCAACATGCTATAAAAACTCCACAGCCCAGCTGTGACACAACACATAAGAGCCAGGGCCGGTGTTACGGGGTAGCAAGCAAGGCAATTGCCCAGGGCCCTATGCCACAGGAGACACTGCAAAGCGAAGTAGCTCAGGCTTTTGCCCCGGGTGGTGGGCTTGGGGCCCCAGGCTGCAGTCCTGCATGGCGGGGCTTTGGTTTCTGCTCTGGGCCCTAGCGAGTCTCACATTAGCCATGCTTGGGAACCCCCTGAAACCTGCTTGCAGCCCCTTGGGGGTCCCCGACCCCTAGTTGAGAGCCACTGACCTAAGTTCCCTGGTGAGACCATCCAACTGACTACGTGTGAGAATTTCATCTGGACACTAGTACTAAACATTCACTGTCCCCTTCCGCAGCTGAGCACCTTCTGCTGCCCCAGTCTGAGCCCCCATGCCTCCTAGCTAGTTATACTTTTAGATTCAAATCTGATTTTGTTAAGCCTTCTTCTGAATTGCCCAGCTGTGCTCTCGCTCGCTTGCATTTATTGAATTTTGTAAGTGCTCTGAGATTTTCTGAACAGGGTTTGTATTATGTTTTCTATGGTAGTAAACAGATGTGACACTGACACGGGTCAGATGGTGGACATAAGAGCTGGATGTGCAGAGACAGAACAGTGTCCCTCTGTACATAGTTAGATGGGATTTGGGCTCAGTTACAAAGCTTCAGTAGGTTGGGATGGGTCCCTCCCCCTGTGCTGCAAAGAATGGGCTGCTCTGCTTATTGCCTGTCATCTCACAGGACTCCAGAGCATGGTACAACGGGGGGCTTTAGGGCACTATTAAAATGCAGCTACAGCTGGGGTGGAACAAAGCAGCTATGTAACAAATCAGAACAATACTACTTTAAAGTTTAGGACAAAAGGTGAACCTGGAGGGGCAATTTAGATGATCAGAATGGAAATACCCAAGATGGAAAATGGCGAGAGATACTAATGACATAGGGACACTTTTAGGAACATAGGGATTGCTATATGGGCTCAGACCAGGTCCATCTACTTTGGTATCCTGTCTCGAGCAGTGACCAGTATGAGAAGCGACAGAAGAGAGTGCTAGACTCGCCAAGGACAGTTATGCCTAAACTGCCTCTGAGGAAGTTTCCTCATAATCCCCATCACTTGGGGGGAGGGATGGCTCAGTGGTTTGAGCATTGACCTGCTAAACCTAGGGTTGTGAGTTCAATCCTTGAAGGGCCATTTAGGGAACTGGAGTAAAATCAGTACTTGGTCCTGCTGGTGAAGGCAGGGGGCTGGACTCCCTCCCAACTCTCTGAGATAGGTATATCACTCAGCACATGTCTACACTTCAAGCCAGGGGTGCAAGCCCCAGCTCAAGGAGCTTCCCAGCTGAGATGTGGGGGATGTACTCAGGGCAGCTAGACCCTCCAGGTGCTCTCTGTTGTGGCTGCACTGGTATTTTTAAGCTTGCTACTTCAATCAGCACTAGCATGGATATGTCTCTTCCAGCTGGAAATGAAACCCCAGTTTGAAGTGTAGATATACTCTTAGTGATTGGCTCATACCCTGAACTCTCCTATAGTTTTCATCCTATCTAGTATAATGTTGACTATTCTCATTACCCTTCTTTGAATTCTACTAATCACTTGACCTCCCTGATCCTGTGTCAGTGAGTTCCACAGGTTTCTTGTGCAAAAGAAGGTGTTCTTAACCAATTTTAAATGGTAATAAAGGTAATAATTGGAGATATACCAATCTCCTAGAACTGGAAGGGACCTTGAAAGGTCATTGAGTCCAGCCCCCTGCCTTCACTAGCAGGACCAATTTTTGCCCCCTCCTCCCTGTGTTGCCTTTCAATTTCATTAGAGGACCTCAGTTCTTATGTCTGAGTAATAGGAGCACACAAATATACCTTCTCTAACGTCATTATTTCCGGTGCCTGGAGTATGGCCCCTCTTATTTGTCTGCCCTCTAAACTAAACAGTCTAGCACTGGTCAAAATGCAGAATTTCCATTCTAGGAAAAATTCTGACATTTCAAAGTTTACTTTCATCCCAAATCAGAACAAAATATCAGAATTTCAATATTTGCAGTGAAATGAAAATTCTGAAAAAAAATTGGGAAACTTGTTTTCAGTAAAGTTGAAGTGTTTCATTTCAACCACAGTATAGTATAGTATAAAACTAGAAATCATAAAATTGAAACAAAATACTTCAACCTTATCAGTGTGACAACCTAACTGAAATGAAATGTTTTGATAACATTTAATCAAAAATGTTAACTAAATGGATACGTTCCTGTGAGACATTTCAATTTTATTGAACCAACATTTTGTAACACAACTGTTACATCAGTAATTTTTCAACCAACTCTCATTCTAACCTTTTGTTTATTACTTTAACTATGATCGCACAATGGGCAGGATTTTTTCCATTGAGCTATCACAACACCCATCTGTTTGTCCTGAGAGGTTATTTCCAGTTTAGGCCCTGATTCAGCAAAGGGTTTTAAGCACATGCTTGCATGCTTGGCTGAATCAAGGCTTTGGAACACAGTAATACTGATGAGCAGTTTGGAATATTCCCTCCAATGCGCATTACTCTGCATTTGTCAACACTAAATTTAATCTGTTGTGTTGTGAATTCTTCAAGCTTTATTGGTCCTTCTGAAGTTCTCACGGTCTTCTCTACTCTGCACTAATTTAAAGGAATTTTTTTGTGATCTTCAAATTGTGCCACCTCACTGGTCCTTTTCCACACATTAATAAATATATTAAGTAACATTCATCCTATAGTGGAACCTTGGGGCACCCACTCCTGTTAGCCTTTTGCCATATTGAAAATGTACAATTTATCGGTGAATGGAAGAATGGCCTCCATCAGTCACCACTACTTACAGCCGCACTCTGAAGTTTCCTTGGTGGTCCTGTAGGACCATAATTACCAGGTCTGACCTTGCTTATCTTGTCATAACCAGTGAGCTGAGAGCCCTGGAATAAATCCCTTGCGGAGGAATGGGAGGAACAGATTTAAAAGCACTCACTGCTTATTTCTCACGGTATGTTGGACACCTTGTAAAAGTGGGCAAGCCAAGACAGACTGCAGCTGTGGACAGGACTCTTCTCGACCCTGCAGATCTCTGCACTAGTCAGCACAGTTTTAGCAATATGTTCATCTTCCTGCCGAGGGACTAATTAGCTCCACCCTCATTTAAGTCCTGGGCCAAAAATAAAGGGAGAAACATTTCCATTTTCCCCTACAGGAGCCAGGAATCCAGGACCATGAAGTAGAAAGATCTTCTGAGAAGCTGATATTTACACCAGCTTTTTCAGTTGTCAGAGCTCCCATATCTAAATAAGCCGGGCATGGAAATATTCTCATGCACGAGTGGCCAAAGGTAAAGAACAAGGTGTGTTCTTGGGTCTGATCATTTCTGACGTACCAAAGGAACTGAGATGGCGATGGAAGCCTTTCTGGGGTCTCCTTGTCTGGAGCAGGACTGAAATGCCTTGCCAAAGTCATGCCTTTTTTCACACATGTAACTCCTGAATGTCTTCTTTAACCCTTTCCTCACCAGGTTCAGCACATGCAGAGGCCAGCAGAGCTCAGGAAGGCATCTGGCCAAAGAACAACTTGAAAAAAACAGTCCCATACCATGGAGCCCAGCCAGTCTGCAAAGAGCACAAGGAGGGGGGTGAGTGCGAGGGGGCGCACAGGGGTCGAATGTGCTCAGAGCACTGGGCCAGTGGACTGACTGGAGGATTGTCAGGAAGCCCTAAGAGGAGGATGTGGCAGTCATCAAGGTGAGAGACAGCCAGGGCCTGGGTGACCCTAAGCAGCCTTATGTTCACACCTTACACTCTATTGTAATACGCCTTGGGAGGTATCATTTGAAAATTCATAACTCACTGCTCATTGATATTCTGGTGTGATGTGTACGTGCTTTGTATTGGGAGGTATGGATGTATGCTGGAATTATAACTAAAATGTGGGTAAACCAGGCATGTCAGGAGAGTTGGTAAACCCATCTGCCCTAGACAAAGGGATGTGAGTTTACTTCTCTCTGTCATAAAGACAGAGACAATGATGGTCTATTTTTACATATCAGGTGAACAAAGCTATGACGTGGGGGAGGAGCCAGGATGATGTATAAACCCAGCAGGAGAGAGTAATTTGGTCTGGGTTCTACTTTTCAAATAATACATTGCAAAGGTTTACTGGTCTATAAAGCCTGGGGGGCTGAACCTCAAGAAATAATCAATTGAGTCAATGATTGTATATAATATTACTGTATCATTGTGGGATGTCTGTATTAAAACTCTGTGAGGAAATAGGAATACTTAATATTATGTTTTAAAGTCTGTGGTCAAACAGGTTTTCTCCCAGACAGGAGGAAAGGCAGCTATTTACCTGTCTTCTATGTAAGTTAAACCTGGTGAAATCAGACAATGGAAGTCCCATGTACATAAAGGGGGATGGGAAGCCCACAGGAAGAGAAAACAGCTGAGGTCATCCCGCCTCTTGAAACCAAGTCATTGAGCTTTGGAAGATATAAGCAAAACCAGAAGCCATCCTTGGCATCCATCACTAAACATACATAGGGGAAGGACCCATCTTTCTCTTGCTAGCTGAGAAAGATGGGTCCTTCAACCAAGCTGGGTGGGTTGAAGACTCTGGAAACTGAATATAGGTGAGAAACCTGCTTAGGCAAAGATCTTTTCCCTAGGAAGACATGGAAAGCTGGCACCTTGTACTTCTGTGGAAGGTCCTGACTGAGGGAAAGTCAGCCAGTGTTCGGAGAGGGAAATGACTGGTGCAAGAAACCATCTGCAACAAAGCCTGTACCTTGCTAGATTTTTAGACTTTTAGATAAGTGTTTTCACTTTCTTCTTCTTATAATCCTTTTTGATGGTACCTCTTATCCTTGAATTCACCTACAATCCTATCTTCTTTTGTTAATAAACTTATTTTACTATTAATATAACCATCTCAGTGCAGTGTTTAAAGGGATGTGTGTATTTACCTCAGTTAATAAGCTGTCATGTGCTTCTGAATCTTTAGAGGAACAAATGAATTGTATTGTCCAGGAGAGGGCTGGATATAGCTGAGCACACTCTTTGGGGAAATTTGGGACTGGGCATGGGTTGGGGTCACCGTGTTGGTTATAACCGTGGCTGGTGAAAGCCAGAGGAGGGAGGTAGACAGGCTGCTGGCCCAGGGCTGTCTAGTACACACAGTCAGTGTGTGACCTGTGTGCCAGTAGCCTGGTTGTGAGTGTCCCATGTTGGGAGGTACAGCAGCAAGGCATTGAGGCACTATGGGTACAACTCCTCACTGGTCTGAATTTCACCCTGACCCCTGTGACACACTGGATGCATGTTTTGGAGTTGGGAATGGAGATGACTGGGCAGATGGTGGAGCTGATGCTGTAGGATTTAGTGAGCATGCTAATGTCTGCAGGACAGGGAATATCATAGAATCATAGATTAGGGTTGGAAGGGACCTCAAGAGATCATCTAGTCCAACCCCCTGCTCAAAGCAGGACCAATCCCCAAATGGCCCCCTCAAGGATTGAACTCACAACCCTGGGTTTAGGAGGCCAATGCTCAAACCACTGAGCTATCTCTCCCCCCCATGGTTGGGTTGCCAGGGTGGTGGTGAAGAAGGACGGGGGAGGGGCAGGAAGGGGAGACATTTCCCTAAGGCAGATCCCGGATAAGGCATGTTCTCCAGAGGTATGAAGTGACGTTCTCCAGATTTAAACAGCAGGTGGCTGAGGGCAGCAGGGTTTGAATTTGCTTCTCCTGCTTGTCTGTCAGATCCTAGAACTCTTGGTCTTCAGGATGCATTGCCAGGGCTAGTGCTCAGGCTTCTCCAAAGTGCATGGCTGGGAGAGGCATTAGCTGTGCTTAGGAGGGGCTCTTCTAGGGGCCAGTGGAGTGGGGTGCTGGTGGAAACCAAGGATTGGAGCAAGATCCAGGGCTGTTTTAGCCTTTGCACAGCACTCTGCACAACTCAATTAAAAACAAAACACCCTGTGCTTTAGATTTCCTTTCCAAAGCACTTGACAAACACACGCTATTAACCAGCCAGCAGCTCCAGTGCTTAGCCAGCACACTGGGGATGCCGATCTCAGGAGATCCCCCTTTTGGGTGAGACTTCCCAGATGTTCTGCATCTTGGAATTTCCAGTCCCAGCCAACATGAAGAAGTGTGGAGAGGTTCACTGTGAGGTTCAGGTCACAGTTTGGATCCCATCCCTCGTTCTGGGGTTCCTGAGTGATGACTGATTTGTGCTGCATAATTCAAGACATCACCTGGTTTTGTAAAACAAATCTTTGCAGCCCCACTGGTCCCAAGAAAGCTGGAGTTGCTTTGTCTATTGAGAAAGGAAAACAAAATCTAGCACAAAGCATTGGCAGGGGAAACACTAGATGAGCTCACAGGTCCTTTCCTCTGGGAAGGCTGCATTGAATAAAAACATGTCTCTGGCATGTGGGGGCAAGTTCTGTTCTCCAGATAAGTAACGCTGGTCTTCATTAGTGGGTAACTGGACTCTTGTTAACTGTTCCTGCTTCTCTGGAGAGGCAGTTCAGAAGGCAACTGGATGGAAGCAAAAATGAGTTTGGGTCCACAACCAAGAGAAACATGTCGGCCAAACAAGGCAGCATAATGCAGCATAGAGGCAGGCCCAGCATGAAGCAGAGGCTGGGGCACTGCACGGCTATACCATTTGGTTAGTGCTCATTACTGGCACAGCAGAGGGGCTGTGGCTGATAAAGAGGTGTCTTGGCAGGGCGTGGAGGGGCCCGTGGCTGGCGCAGCAGTTGCTGTTCACAGTATGGTCCCAGGAGAATTGGAAGAGTTCTGTGGGGGCCATTACCAGAAGAGTCGCTGGCTTTATCAGCATCCAGTACCATGAGTCCTTGACTTCTGTGAGCACGAAGTTTACTTCAAGGAAGAAAGAAAATGAAAAGAGTCAAGAAGACAAGGCCAATACTGGGATCAGCTTTAAACTAAATTGCTGAGAATGGACCAGACTCTGAACAAAGCTTCTCACTATTTCAGAGGAGTTTCCAGAGGACTCCTGGCAGCAGGAGAAGCATGTGAGGTGCTTGACTTCATAAAAGATGCACATAAATATGTTTCAAAGACTCAAATGTTTTCCATACGGCTGATACAGAAGGGAGAGCGGCTGGATGTTATAGGCCTCAATTCACCAAGGAATTGAGGATGTGCTCAGTTCCATCTCTACCACACAAACACCTTTCCAATTAGGCATATACTCAAGTGCTTTTCTGAATTGGGGCTGTATGCTGATTTGATCTGACCCTCCCTAAAACTTTTAAAACATACAAGCCATATGGAAAACGTATATAAGCCACCTCCATTGCCACCTCCCAGTAGAACTGGGTTACAAACAAGCAAACAACCAACCTTGGCTGTTTCTGCAAATGGAAATTTTCACAAAAACATCTTGATGGTTTTTTCTGAATTCTATTTTAAACATTTTTTTGTTTCTCATTTCGCTTTTATCAGGGGTTGCTTTTGATTTGCAGTGGAGTTTGCCTTGGGGCTTGATTTGCAGTAGGTTTTTTGCACTGCCAATTTTGATCAGTCAGCTTGGTGGGAGTTTTACAAAATCATGATTTTTCATTTTAAAAAATTACCAATTTCAAAAATGAAAAAAAAATTGATTAAAAATATTCCACAGGAAACTCACAAATGAAAAAAAAAAAAATCAGCCCTTCTGAGAACCTCCAGAACAAAAACACTTTAGACATTTTCAAAATTCACACCACTGGTTTTGACCTGTCCTACTTCTGTCTGTTCTCTCAGGGCTTGGCTACACTTACAAATTTGCAGCGCTGCAGCAGGGTGTGAAAACACACCCTCTGCAGCGCTGCAAATTGCGGCGCTACAAAGCGCCCAGTGGTCAAAAGCCCAGCGCTGAGCGCTGCTCCCTCTCCCGCGCTCCCCCAGGGAGGGAGGAGGGGAGAGGCGCTGGGAGAGATTTTTTTTCTTTTTCTCCCTCCCCAGCCTTGGCGCTGCACTTGCTGCGCTTGCGCGCGCATGCTGCGCTGCAAATGCTAAAAAAGCAAAGCCTCAGAGCGTAATGGACAGACATGTCACATGACTCCTGGCTAGTACAGGATGTCCAGCGGAAATGGAAATTCATCACAAAACTCTCTGGCTACTTGGAATGAGCATTAGGTGCCACCAAAACCACATCCTTTACCCCTGTTGTGGCAACTGAAGCAACTGATTTGGCCACCTGAGATGCCCCCCAGGGGTACCCCGGGTTGTGAGGCACCTCACCACCACCTGCCCTTAGTATGAAGTAGTGACCACTGACAGGATTAGCAGGCCGGCTGTTCCCAAGGGAACAGAACACACCAGCTGTAAGATCCAGCTCAGGGCCAGAGACTAAGCTTAACTAACAGGTTAACCTCCTGTCTAAAGTTTGCTCTCACTCAAAGTTCTCTCCCGTGTTTTCAGCCAAGCCTGGCCGAGGCCCCTATTCATGAAGCAAAATCACTGTCCTTTTACTTCCTCAGTGAAGGGTGCCTGGTATCTTCTCTGCCCCCCAAATATAGTTAAGCAAACCTCTAAAGTGCACCCCTCAGAGAGGGTCCCCCCACATGCTGCTTTTCTCTTCCTGTTAGGTTTTTTCTCTGAAGTCCTTACAATCCTTCATTTGCACTCAGTTCAGACTGGTTATAGGTGACCCATTGTGAATGGGACAATACTCAATGTGCATGTAAACAGGTGAATAAACATCTCATCTGACAAAAAACCTCTCGTCTGTCAGTGACCAGTTCCAATAGACTTTAAGACCATAAAAGCAGCAAAGAGTCCTGTGGCACCTTATAGACTAACAGACATATTGGAGTATGAGCTTTTGTGGGTGAATACCATAGTTTCAGTAAACATGCATAACTCTGTACATATTATCTGTACATACATTTCATGATGCTACTGATGACCAGTGTGACACCAGCTTTTAGTTGAGGCCTCACGTGACATTCATTTTAGGCAACGCGTCTCCCTCCCACCCATTATCTGCCTTCAGAGCAGGGATTGTTTCACCCTGTGTTTATACCACACACAGCACAATGGGACCCTGATCTTGACTTGGGCTGCTGGTGCTTCTGGAATGTAAATAATAATTATATTTTAAAAAATACGTTAACAGACTGTTAAGGTTGCAAAGTCGAGCTCTTAAAAGTTAGGAAATGCCAGATTTTCAACTGTCAGTGACACCTTAGCTCACATCCCCGTGGGCGTCCACAAGACATTGCTGCGCAGGGCGCCTTTACTGGTAGCATTCCAAAGGTGCTCGTCAACATCCCGAGGTGCCAGCGTCTCATTTCAGAGCTGAGCCGTTCTTGCCTATTGTGTTATCAGAAATGAGGCAATCATTGTTACGGTAGGAAATGTATGTTTTCCGTGGTTTCTTTCCCAGCCTCTCATGACTCAATCACGGCCGTGCGGTGGCTTGGTTCTTTTGATGCAACCAGAACTTCCCAGCATTAAGTAGTTGCTTCAGAGTTAGATGAGTCTGGAGGACTTGCACAGTTCCCGCCTGTGTTCCTCCTCCTAGCCTGTCTGCTTGATTACTGGAGAATAGGTTCAATTCACCCCTTGGCCAGCATGGCATTTGCTGAGCACAGAGGGAGTCCCCATGTGGCCATGCATGGGGGGAGGCATAAGGAGCTCCTCCCCCACATATACTCACAAAGAGGGGCTGGCCACAGACTGCAGCCCTCCACTAGCCTCTGAACAGGGACTCCTCAGGTCTGTCTTGAATGCATCAGCCTCTCCAAAAGGGTAGGCAGGTGGTGGGGCCACTGGAGCTAGCTGATGATGGAAGAGAGCATAATCTGCCAATCCTAAAGTAAGGCCAGTGCTCCCCTCTCTCCCACTCATGTTGGGTGTGGGAGCAGCACAGTCTGCAACAGAAGATACTAGGTAAAGATGGGAGCTAGATGCTGGTCTGCAGTGTCCAGAACCTGGGTGTGTATCTGAGCCAACTCCAAACTTTTCTGGGTTTGCCCATCGCTTATGAAAAGCAGGTCTGGTGCTAGTCCCTGGCTCCACCCACTTTGCACTGCTCCACTGGTAAGGCATCTGGGAATTCCTCCTGCAGGCGTCATGGGATTCGAGGGGGCTGGGGTGTGGCCAGCATGCACTGGCCTCCAGAAACCCCAGCCAGTGCAGTGGTCCCTAGGGGTAATTCTAGCTAGCGTAACTTAGAGCTAGGGGCAGGTTCAGCCCTCACAGAGCCCCAGGATCACAGAATTTGGAAGGTGGCTGTGTGAGCACAACTCATCTGGACCCTAGCTCTGGTCCAGGGTCTCCATTGCGACCTGAGTATTTCTGTTCTATACAGTTCTGCACAAACAGAAAAAGGACTTTTCATCTAGGGGGTCGTGTAGTAGCATGAGGCAGTTGTGCATTCAGACCAGAGGCAAGGGAACACCAAAGAGAGGGTCACTCTTGGGAGATGAAGAGGAACTCTAAGCAGGAGAGACAGCAGGAACCAGAGTGTGGCTGGCGGGATTTTGCCCTGCCATCTGGCCTCTGACTTGGGAGGTAGGAAGGTGCCTGCTCCCTGGTTATAGTGAGGAAGGCTGTCCGTAGAGTCCAGCTAGAAACATGATCTGCATTTGTACGGGCAGCGGGAAAAGTGTTCGTACCAAGATTGAAATTTCACAGGAAATGGAGCGATTCCCTTACTCCTGGCAGCACAAAGAGGCAATTTTCATTCTAAATCAGGCAGCTCCCACGTCAAAGGTTCCACGGTGAAATCCCACTGCACAGCTTTTTATGAATCAAATCTTAATAAAATGTCCAGTGCCTGATTTTTTGCAGCAGACTTCGCCTGGCTTTGATCTGGACTTGCCTGAGCTCAGCACGGCTGCTGCTGCCTGCCAAGCTAAAGAGGAAAAAAAAAGTTATTTTCCTTAGGTTTGAAATAAAAGGGTTTTTTTAAAAAAAGACTTGGCTGTGGAGCTGCATGTTATTCATCATTGCCTCAGCCCCATGCCTTTGCTCTCATCCAGAGCACACACTGAAACAATTTCCCTGTGGTTTCCCTCCTCGGTGGAGTCAGATTCCTAGAAAACAAAAGGAATGTCGCAACAGTGAGCACCAGCTTGGAGGCAAGGCCAGAGGCCTGATGGTTTCGGCTCCCACACCATGGACACAACTGTCTGCTCAACATGGCGCCCAGATGGCCCTCACTGCTGCCTTGCACTGGGATCTGATTCTGGTGCCTGGCATCAGCCATTGAATTGTTCCCCATAGGAGATGCGCTCTTCTCAATATGCTCCATTGCATTTCCCATGGGCACACCAGAATCCTACTACATGCTGCCTTGGACACATGCACAGAATTAGGGAATAACTCTGACACCGTAGGTCTAATGGATTGGGTCACAGAAGCCTCTTTGGGACTGCCACCTGATGTGCTGGGACTACCTCTGAGCCTGTTTTCCCTGCCAGCTTGGGACTCCAGTACCCTGTCTTGTTTGAGCCAGACACGCTAGCCTGCTGCATCACAGACCCAGGTCTGAACCACAAGAGCAGGCTAAACTGAAAATCGCTTAAGAAGCGCACCTGTCTCCAGCACTCAGATACCCAGCTCCCAGTGGGGCCCAAACCCCAAATAAATCCATTTTACCCTGTATAAAGCTTATACAGGGTAAACTCATAAATTGTTCACCCTCTGTAACACTGAAAGAGAGAGATGCACAGCTGTTTGCCCCCTCCCCCCCAGTGTTAATACAGACTCTGGGTTAATTAAGAAGAAAAAGTGATTATTAAATACAAAATGTAGGATTTAACTGGTTTCAAGTAAACAAGTAAATTACCAAACAAAATAAAAACAACACACAAGTCTAACCCTAATACAATAGGAAGCTAAATGCAGGTAAATCTCACCCTCAGAGATTTTCCAATAATCTTCTTTGACAGACTAGCCTCCTTCTAGTCTGGGCCCAAGCCTTTCCCTGGTACAGTCCTTGTTCCTGCTCAGGTGGTAGCTAGGGGATTTCTCATGTCTTTGCCACCCCTTTTGTTCTGTTCCACCCCCTTATATATTTTTTGCACAAAGCGGGAATCCTTTGTCCCTCTCTGGGTTCCAACCCATCCTTCTAAATGGCAAAGCACCAGGTTAAAGATGGATTCCAGTTCAGGTGACAGGGTCACATTATCCACTTGCCAGCACACATGTATACAGGAAGACTTACAAGTAAACAGAGCCATTTACAACCAATTGTCCTGGTTAATTGGAGCCTTCAAGATTCCAAGCCACCATTAATGGCCCACACTTTGCATAATTACAATAGGACCTCAGAGTAATACTTCATATTTCTAGTTTCAGATACAAGAATGATACATTTATACCAGGGGTAGGCAACCTGTGGCACGTGAGCTGATTTTCAGTGGCACTCACACTGCCCAGGTCCTGGCCACCGGTCCAGAGGGCTCTGCATTTTAATTTAATTTTAAATTAAGCTTCTGAAACATTTTAAAAACCTTATTTACTTTACATACAATAGTTTAATTATATATTATAGACTTAGAGAACGTTAAAATGTATCACTGGCACGTAAAACCTTAAATTAGAGTGAATAAATGAAGACTCGACACAGCACTTCTGAAAGGTTGTCGACCCCTGATTTATACAAATAGGATGAACACACTCAGTAGATCATAACCTTTTGCAAAGATATGTTACATAGCGTATCTAGCACAAAACATATTCCAGTTATGTCACATTTACACTCATAAGCATATTTCTATAAAGCGTTATGTGGTGCAACATCACAATAGGAAAGGCTGAAAACATTCAGCATATCTGATAATCTTCCTAGAAACAACTGCAGAGCTTGCTACAGAACCCCCAGTCTTCCTATGCATCCCCTTTCAACTCTTCTCTTCGTGCCTCATCGCCTTCCCAGGGAGCCTTCCCAGCGATGGTGTGACACAGCCCCGTCTGAGAGTGACACTCCAGGCCTTTGGAAGTCAGTACGGAATCTGATACAAAGAAATCCAAACTGAGCTGTGGTGGGCCACACTCACCCTTGGAGCGCCCCCTTCTGTCTGTGCACAATGTTGCCAGTATCTTTAGCTCCAGCACCTCCTGCATGCCTCTAGGTCCAGGTCATCCGTGGTTCAGCCCTCTGGCCAAGTCATGTGACATTCAAACTCCTTCTGGAGTATCACGTACGAGTCCCCACAGATCCGAATAATTCTTCAGCCCTCTTGGGCTACTGAAGTCTTCTGTTTCCACTTACAAACTGAACTCAGGGCCTCCTCCACACATCGGTGTGCTTTGCTTCCTGGGGGGTTTCTCTCCGTAGGGGAGACCGGCCTTCTCTGCAGTTTCTCACTGGATCTTGCCCCCTTTCCTGGGCCTGCCTTGGGAATCAATTCTGTCCCTGCAGCCTCTCTCAGTCTGCCTACCCCAGGCCCTTCCCAGACAGAGAAAGTGAACTATCTTCTGGGTCTTCTCTCCTCAACAGAGCTCCCTGCAAGGCCTAGCGCCGTCTCTTCTGGCCAGGAGGCAATTTGTTAAATCAGCCCTCTCACCTGGTGCCAGGCATGACTAATTGGGGTCTGTGCCTTACCTTGCAGGTGATGGGGGTTAAGCCCCATCACAAAAACAAAACCAGAGACTGCCTAGAGCCAGGAATGTCAAACGTCAGGCCAAGGATATAGCAGCTTTGTACGAGCAATGTTCAGTGCATGAGCCATGGATGGCTCATTGGCCTTGGCATGGGCTGGGCCTGGCTTTTCCTCATCTGTCCCACGACTGTCATGAATTATGCGATAGCTGCCTCGCTCAGCTTGATAGACTTACAGTGGGTTCATTCCTTCCTCTCCGGGAAGGGAGCTGTGCTCCACAAGGGCCGGATAGTGGAGGTGCTGTCGGTACTGATCAGTGCAGTTGGCACTGATCAGTGTAGTAGCTGTCCTCCCCACAGCTCTTCTCATACAGGGCCTTGTTGTGGTCACTGCAGTAGGACTGTAAGAGAAGCTGGGCTGCAGTGGGACCAGTAGGTCAGTGACATCCAGCTCCACTCAGTCGACCCAGAGCTGCAGGAAGGCAGAGCGAGAAGGTTCAGCCCAGGTGAGGAGGAAGTGACAGGGTAGCTAGGGAGGGATAGCTAGAGAAATGGCCAGGTGGCACCTGCAGCAGCACTCTGGGTGTGTAGCTGCCCTATGCCAGCACACTCCCAGCCTCAGGGCTGGGGAGATCTTTCCGGCTGTTGAACCCTCAGGAGGCAGGACAGTGTGATTGTCCCTCTCCGGTGCTGCCGTCGCCTCAAGGATACGTTACTATAGCTCTCCGGGCTGCCTTAAAAACCCACTCAGATGCTGTAGCTGGTGCCAGACACTGCTGTCTCCCTCTCCCCCGTGGTACAGGCACATCATGCCTGTGCTGAGATGCTGCTGGATTCCTACTAGAGAGTCTCGGGAAAGGCCTGCATGCTCTGGGGCCTGATGGTCCGATAGCCCCTCGCCTCCTGTGGCCAGGTGAGACCCATCAGGAAGCTCTTCCTGCTGCTGCCTAGAGTAAAACTCCCCCTTCATACCCTGCCTCTACCAGGCTCTAGTGGGCTCTGGAGCATGCAGTAAGGCTCGTAACTCTGTTCGGAGTCCAGGTGTTTGTTTTGCCTTAGAGTTGTTCTGTGTGTTTAGTTTGTGTTGGCTTGTTCTGGGCTTGGTTGCACTGCTCTATATTGTGCTTGCCTGGAGATTGCTGATTGTAGTTACACTCCTGGGAACTCTCCTCGGCATGGGGAAGGCACAACCTTTAGTGGAAGCCCCCGGTCCCTTTAGCAGCAGAGTAAAATACACAGGGGCTGGTCTAAGCAGCATTCATTGCTGTGGGCACAATCCACGCGTCTGTGTAGGAAAGTAGAAAGGCTTCGATGGGCACCTAAGCATGGTCTTTAGGGGTCATCTTCAAATGGTGAGGTGATGGGTTTCAGCTCAGAACACTGGGGCTTGGACAATGTCTGAGTATTTCCATATGCCGCAGCCGCTTTTCACAGCCCCTGCCACGTGCAGCAGATATGAATGCTCAGACAGTGTTAGGCACCAACTCCAGAGGGAGATTTCTGCTGCAGAAATGGGGTGCTAGAGACAGACCCCTCATGGAATTCTCCCATTGCACCCTCTGAGAGGGGGGTAGGACCTGCTCCCCATGCTAAAGGATGCAGCCCTGTGTCTCCACACTGGCTCTGGCATCTGGAAGCCCCTTCAATTGCCATGGGATTTCCAGTGGACTGTGCAACACCCCAGGTTGTATCATCTCTTCTGACTAAGCCCTATGGGACCTGAGGGAGTACATTGCATGTCTCCTCTAGCGCCACTCTCAGCCTGCACATTCCCCTCTTGCCTGCCTAGATTTGCCCCATTCTCCAGCACAGGACCCAATGAGAGGCTCTGGTGAAATCTAGGGGAGAAGCAGGGGCCATGGAATGAGCCCCATTCAGGTCAGGAGCAGAGCCAGCCCTGCAGGAATCATGGGTTGACAGTCCAGGCCATGCCTCCGGAGCGGTAGTTGACAAGACAGGCCATCATTGCTGCAGCTGAGTTCTAGGGTCAGACTTTAAAGTTTTTAGCCCTTTCCATAATTTTTACCTCCAAGAGGGGAGCCTGGAACACATGTACAGATGGCATTGGTTCACTCTCTAGGTCAGGATGAGCAGCTGCTCTGCATGCACCCAACAGCTTGGGAGGAGGAGGTCGAGAAGAATGCTATTGCCACAGAGAGCTGGGAGTCGGGAAACTCTAGGTGGGTGGGATGAGACTGAACACGTGGGGCACTGAGGCTGGCTTCTCGGAAAATTGCCACAGGATCTTTAATGACCACTAATGGTCAGGATCTTGGTGCAGGAGGTGATGTGACACTTCATGTTAATGTCATTTAGACATATTAACTAAAACAGTCAGGAAATGAAAAGGATACGTTTCTACTGCCTCAACTTGGCCTTGTTACATGTTTATCAGAAAGAACAGAATTTGCAACAACAGAGAAATATATTTCTACCCATTTAACCAGAAAAATAGGAATGGAAAATACTCATGTGTGCAACAAGTCAGAGCCATCATGGAGGAAGTAATGTGAAAATGTACAGTTCCTAGCTTTTCACACTTAACTGTGCACCCTTAACATCATATGAACAAATGTATTACACCACAAGGACATTAGGATTGCAAAATTAAGCACTCATATTTAGGGAACAATTGCACACCCCCAGTCTCAGCTTCACCACGCTCTTTGTCTCTACTTCCTCCCTCCAACACCCTTCACTCTGCCCCTATTCTGGCTATAGTCTTGTCCCCTCTGCATTCAAATCACATGGCGTCCTACCCCTCACTGCCTGGGTGCCAGCAGAGGGTCACTGAGAGCCCAAGAGGAGACAAGCTCCCTGTTCTCAGAGCCCAGCCCACAAAGAGCCTGGCCAGGAGAAGCAATTACAGGGAACGTCCTGAGCCCCCATAGCCCTGGGGTGGAGCACGCTCAGTTGCTATGTGCAGGCTGCTCAGCACTAGAAGCTGTGTGAGGGATTGGAGCATGCTCAGAGAGGCTGGAATATTTGAGATTTTAGTAGCTAAACTCTCGTCTGTACTGAGCATGTACAAACTCAGATTTTTCAAAGGCTTGGTCAAATTTTGGTGGATTTTCACAAGTATGGCAAAAGGTAAATCTTTGCCACCAAAGCCCCCCCCCCCCGGGGGTGAAATTCAAGCCCTTCCTCCAAAACATGAGGCTGCTAGATCTTCTCAAAGACAGACCACCAGAGTCTTTTCTTAATATTACTTAGCAATGTACTTTCCCCTAACCTCATTCTGGGAAATGCCAACTTAAGTGCAAGAGTGTAATAAGAAAAGCCAAAGAGGAGTTTGAAGAATGGCTAGCCAAAAACTCCAAAGGTAATAACAAAATGTTTTTAAGATGATAAAGTCATGAAACTAAATGGATTCTTTGCCTCAGTCTTCACGGCTGAGGATGTTAGGGAGATTCCCAAACCTGAGCTGGCTTTTGTAGGTGACAAATCTGAGGAACTGTCACAAATTGAAGTATCAGTAGAGGAGGTTTTGGAATTAATTGATAAACTCAACATTAACAAGTCACCGGGACCAGATGGCATTCACCCAAGAGTTCTGAAAGAACTCAAATGTGAACTATTAACTAAGGTTTGTAACCTGTCCTTTAAATCCCAATGACTGGAAGTTAGCTAATGTAACGCCAATATTTAAAAAGGGCTCTAAATTAGTTGAAACAATAGTAAAGAATAAAATTGTCAGACACATAGAAAAACATAAACTCTTGAGCAATAGTCAACATGGTTTCTGTAAAGGGAAATCGTGTCTTACTAATCTATTAGAGTTCTTTCAACAAACATGTGGACAAGGGGATCCGTGGACATAGTGTACTTAGATTTCAGAAAGCCTTTGACAAGGTCCTCACCAAAGGCTCGGATAAAAGGGAAGGTCCTTTCATGGATTGAGAACTGGTTAAAGGACAGGGAACAAAGGGTAGGAATTAATGGTAAATTCTCAGAATGGAGAGGGGTAACTAGTGGTGTTCCCCAGGGTCAGTCCTAGGACCAATCCTATTCAATTTATTCATAAATGATCTGGAGAAAGGGTAAACAGTGAGGTGGCAAAGTTTGCAGATGATACCAAACTACTCAAGATAGTTAAGACTAAAGCAGATTGTGAAGAACTTCAAAAGATCTCACAAAACTAAGTGATTGGGCAACAAAATGGCAAATGAAATTTAATGTGGATAAATGTAAAGTAATGCACATTGGAAAAATAACCCCAACTATACATACAACATGATAAAGATCTTGGAGTTATCGTGATAGTTCTCTGAAGATGTAAAGCAAACAGGATGTTAGGAATCATTGGATAGAGAATAAGACTGAGAATATATTATTGTGTACAGATGTGGTCTCTCACCTCAAAAAGATATGCTAGCACTAGAAAAGGTTCAGAAAAGAGCAACTAAAATGATTAGGGGTTTAGAGAAGGTCCCATATGAGGAAAGATTAAAGAGGCTAGGACTCTTCAGTTTGGAAAAGAGAAGACTAAGGGGGGACATGATAGAGGTATATAAAATCATGAGTGATGTTGAGAAAGTGGATAAGGAAAAGTTATTTACTTATTCACATAATACAAGAACTAGGGGTCACCAAATGAAATTAATAGGCAGCAGGTTTAAAACAAATAAAAGGAAGTTCTTCTTCGACTATAACAATGTTTAAAAGGGGACTGGATAAATTCATGGTGGCTAAGTCCATAAATGGCTATTAGCCAGGATGGGTAAGAATGGTGTGAGGATGGAGATGGATGGCAGGAGAGAGATCATTTGATCATTGCCTGTTAGGTTCACTCCCTCAGGGGCACCTGGCATTGGCCACTGTCGGTAGACAGATACTGGGCTAGATGGACCTTTGGTCTGACCCGGTACGGCCTTTCTTATGTTCTTATGAAATGGCTGAATCATTTTGGCTGAAACATTCCAGAAAAAAGTTCATCCTGAGGCACACACCAGACAATGGAAAATTTCAGCCTGAATGGTTAAAGACTGGCAAAATTATAAGCAACTGAAATCAGGGTTTTATACAGTGATGTGTTGGGCAACCTTAGTAACCGGCAGCACTACCAGCCCAGCCTGCAATATATAGTGCATTTAATTAGTAATATGCTTCACTTTAATAATAGTCATCTGGGAATATTCAATCAATGTGTGGCACTGGCCACTGTTGGAAGACGGGATACTGGGTTAGATGGACCTTTGGTCTGACCCAATATGGCCATTCGTATGTTCTTATTTGTCACTCCTATAAGAATATATTTCATTTTGCTGAACTCTTGCACCCAGATCTGCTCACAGCTGCACTGGGTTAAACCAGAGGTAATTGCACAGTGGTCAAGGTTTGTGCAGCTCTAGATGTGGCATTTTAGGGAAATTATTCTGAGTTAATTTGCACGTTGACAAATGGTTTGTATATTTGCCACATTGAAGATGTAACACACTTGGCAGTTGTCAGAGCACAATGTCAGGTGCATTTATTTGCCACAGCTTTTATTAGGGGTTTTGTGACAAAAATGGGTGTGTGTGTTTTGGCTGACAGCTCTGGTGAGAGAAGCTGTAGTATTGGCTTGTGCACCCTGGTAGTGGAGGTGATGCAAATGAACAAATCAATACACTGATCCGTATTGATCGGGAATATTGTGTTGCTGGGATGTGTGAGTTTTATTTATTAGGGTATAAAAATGCTGGGGAGGGGATTGTTCATTGTATTGTATGGGCTTGTCGTATATACCTGCACTGTTGTGAAAGAGCATTTATTGCTTTCCAGCCACAGTCACCGATGATGTGGATGGTGGAGACCAGGCTAGGGAGCTTGTCTGTAATTGCACAGCTAGCTGGAGCACAGCATGCGGGAGAGCAGCACACTCAATACGTGTGTTCGGGTGGAACACTGACCTATGTCTGGCACGGCTAAGGATATGGACACCACACCCACTTCCAGAGCTGTCAATAACCTGATGGTATGTGTGCAGTGTCGCTGTAGCCTTGGTCCCAGGATATGAGAGAGACAAGGCGGGGGAGGGAATAGCTTTTATTGGACCAACTTCTGCTGGTGAGACAGACACACACTTAGACCTGAAGAGCTCTCTGTGGCTCTTGAAAGCTTCTCTCCCCCCTTCAGAAGTTGGTTCAATAGAAGATATTACCTCACCTGCCTTGTCTCTCTAGTGTCCTTATTGGAAAGTCCCATGTGTGTTGTTCTATATTCAAGTAATCTATTAGTCTTAACAATAATTCATCGCTGGTAACTTAACAGTCTTTATTAGATACACAGTTAACATATACACAGAGCATCTTAACTCAGGTCAGTCAGTCTAACCCAGGGCTCTTAAACACGCAGCCTGCCAAGTTTTTTTCGGCAGCCCACGAGCTCCTCAGAGCCCCCCGCCCACCCCCAGCGTTTACCTAGAGCTGTTCCGGCCCGACGCGCTCACTGCCCTGCCCCCGTGCCACTCTGGGAAGCCAAAAGAAGGTGGGGGAGGAGAGGCGCAGGGACATGTGTTGCTGTTGCTTCAGGCACCGCCCCCAGCAGCTCCCATGAATGGGGAACCGCAGCCAATAGGAGCTACTGGGGGTAATGCCTGAAGCAACAGCAACACCCCCCCCCGTGCCCTTGCTCCCCCACATTCCAGCCGCTTCCCAGAGCAGCACGGAGGCAGGGAGCCTGCCCTGCCCCCAGTGCACCCCAGGCCAGAGCCCATGCCCCGGGCTCCTTCTGCAGTCGAACCCCCTGCCCTGAGCCCCTTGCCGCACCCTGCACCCCAAGCCCCTGCCCTGACCCCCCTGCCACACCCTGCACCCCAACCCCCTGCACTACCCCTCCTGCACCCCAACCCCCTGAGCCTCCTGCCACACCCTGCACCCCAACCTCCTGCACCCCAACCCCCTGCCCTGAGCCACCTGCCGCACCCTGCCCCTGACCCCTGCCCTGAACCCCTGCCACACCCTGCACCCCAACCCCTGCCCTACCCTCCTGCACCCCAACCCCTGCCCTGAGCCACCTGCCGCACCCTGACCCTGACCCCCTGCCCTGAACCCCCTGCCACACCCTGCACCCCAACCCCCTGCCCTACTCCTCCTGCATCCTGACCCCTGCCCTGAACCACCTGCCACACCCTGCACCCAACCCCTGCCCTGAACCCCCTGCCACACCCTGCACCCCAACCCCTGCCCTGAGCCCCCTGCCACATCCTGATCCCCTGCTGTACCCTGCACCCCTGCCCTGAGCCCCTGCTGCACCCTGCACCCCTCTTGCATCCCAACCCCCTTCCATGAGCTGCCTGCCCCACCCCACCCCCTGCCCAGCCCCCCCTGCTGCACCCCACACCCCTCCTGCACCCCAGTCCCCTTCCCTGAGCTGCCTGCTGCATCCTGCACCTGACCCCCGGCCCGGAGAGCCCCCGGCAGCACCCAGCACCCTTCCTGCACCCCTGCACCCAACCCCCTGCCCTGAACCCACTGCCTCACCCCACACCCCTCCGGCACCCCAACCCACTGCCCCAACCCCCTGCCGCAGCCCTCACCCCTCCTGCACCACACCCCAACTCCCTGCCCTGAGCCCCCGCCGCACCCCACCCGCACCCCAACCCCCTGCCCTGACCCCCAGCTGCACCCCCCATCTCTCCTGCACTGCACACCCCAACTCCCTGCCCTGAGCCCCTGCCACACCCCACATCCCTTCTGCAACCCCTGGGGGCAGGGAGGGGGCAGAGTTGAGGTGGGGATTTCAGGGAAGGTGTTGGAATGGGGGCAGGGAAGGGGTGGAGTGGGGGCAGGGCTGAGGGCGGCGGGAGGGGGAGGTGTCAGTGATGCAGCCCTCGGGCCAATGTACTAGTCCTCCCGTGGCCCTCGTGGTCATTTGAGTTTGAGACCCCTGGTCCAACCTAAACCCAGCTGCCTCCTCCCGCTGTCAGCTCCCACACCCTGGATATTCTATGCATTCGCTTAAAGCCACACTCACACCACATCTCTCTTTTAAATGCTTTTTAGCACAAGCATTGCTATACTTTTGACACGTCACATTCTTTTATATAATCCTGTATGTTTTGGTTATTTGTGGCCATTACAGAACGGCTCATGCTCTGTGTTTACATTTTTCTCCATCTAAACTTCATGTGCATTTCAAATTCAAACTGGAACAGGTACAGAGACGGGCTACTAAGATGATCCGAGGAATGGAAAACTTGTCTTATGAAAGGAGACTCAGAGAGCTTGGCTTGTTTAGCCTAACCAAAAGAAGGCTGAGGGGGGATATGATTGCTCTCTATAAATATATCAGAGGAATAAATACCAGGGAGGGAGAGGAATTATTTAAGCTCAGTACCAATGTGGACACAAGAACATATGTATAAAAACTGACCATCAGGAAGTTTAGACTTGAAATTAGACGAAGGTTTCTAACCATCAGAGGAGTGAAGTTCTGGAACAGCCTTTCAAGGGGAGTAGTGGGGGAAAAAGACACATCTGGCTTCAAGACTAAGCTTGATAAGTTTATGGAGGGGATGGTATAATGGGATAGCCTAATTTTGGCAATTAATTGGTCTTTGACTATTAGCAGTAAATATGCCCAATGGCTTGTGATGGGATTAGATGGGGTGGGAGCTGAGTTACTACAGAGAATTCTTTCCTGGGTGCTGGCTGGTGAATCTTGCCCACATGCTCAGGGTTTAGCTGATCGCCATATTTGGAGTTGGGAAGGAATTTTCCTCCAGGACAGATTGGCAGAGGTTCTGGGGTTTTTTTGCCTTCCTCTGCAGCGTGGGGCATGGATCACTTGCAGGAAGATTCTCTGCATCTTGAAGTCTTTAAACCATGATTTGAGGACTTCTGTATCAAACCTGTGTCTGAGCCACTGGAGTGGGTGGTTGAGATTCTGTGGCCTGCGTTGTGCAGGAGGTCAGACTAGATGACCATAATGGTCCCTTCTGACCTTAAAGTCTATGATTCTATAACATCTCTCCTGTTAGCCATAAACGAATTCCTAGTTTATTACCTTTATAGAGAATTCCTTCAATTACTGATCAATCTTGAATACAATAAAAATGATCCCAAAACATATAATCAATGTATCTCTATTCAATAGTTGTAACAACCCTTTCTAAATTCTCATCCTGTCTAGTCACTGTACAATTTCTTCCTATATTCTTCCCGATACAGGAAATAATTGTCTCACATCTTCTTCAACTACATTGGCTACATCATAAGCTCTAGTCTAGAAAGAGTACCAGCAACAATTAATGATTTGCCTGGCTGATATTCTCATTTTAAAATCATATAAATAGAACTGAAAAATCTTTAATGGAGGCAGTATGTCTGTCATGTTTCTTTCTGAAATATTAACTAATGGTTTATGATCTGTTGCTGCCAGGACAGAGCTACCATATCAAAATGTGACATTTTTTGCATGCACAATTCAATGCCATAGCCTCTTTTTCTATTTGCAAATACTGCCATTCCACTGCTGACATTAGCCTAGATGCATAAGCAACTGGTTTTGTTAGATCACGTTTGCAATAGAACTGCTCCAACACCTTGTTTGGATCTGTTAGCATCAAATAGTTTTTACTACTGGAGCTGTTTTTATTAATTACTTAAGATGCTTACATTCTTGTTGATATTGCCAGTCCCATTCCCTCTTGTTATTTTTACAAAGCAAAAGCCCTTGCATTTGTTGGGGTTTTTTCTGCTAAGTTAGGTACAAAATTAACCATACCCCAAAATTTCTCTAATGACTCCCACTTTTGGGGGTAAACATTATCATCAGTGATTTGCATTCATTGTGGCTCAACCTGTAATCCCTGACTACTCAGCTTTTTTCCTAGAAGCATTCATTCTTGAACTCTAAATTTATATAATGTTTTTTAAAGTTTTAATCCTGTGTCTTTTGCTTTAGATAATCTTATATCATGCTCTTCTGAAGTTTTTCCCCATATCTATATATCACCTATATATAGACTTGTGTGCCATCTATATTTTCAAAATTCTTTTGTGTTGCTCTAAGAAATACCCCTGGAGCGGAACATAATCCAAAAGGTAATATTTTAAAACAGTAATGTCCAAAAGGTATGTTAAATGTACATAGAAATTGACTTTCTTGCTCCAATTTGAAGCATCTAAAGGCAAAAAGTAATTTGCTCCTCACATTTGTCCAAATATTTCTTCCCAGGTAGGTATTTTTAAGTGTTCCCTTTTGACATACATAAGTAAGTCTTTTGTATCTAAACACAAGTATCCATCTTTCTTTTCTACTATTACTAATGAATCACCCAGTCTGTTGGCTCTTCCACTCTAATTCTTACTAAATTAACTAACCTTTCCAGTTTTTTGTACCCTCCTTCTTAAAGTGAAGGGTATTTTCTAGTTGCATTTGTAAGTGTTTGCTTTGTTTCATTTAACTCTATTTCATACATTCAATCCAATTTACCAATGACAGTGAATAATTCTGTAAACTGATGGTTGATTTCCAAAGTTTCAGAATCCTGAATAGTCTGAACTCTACCAATTAGATTAGTGCTAAACATATTTCTAAAACTAAAATAGAAAAACCTTGTCCCTTAACTAGTACAAATCTTATATTTTTTACATTATCTTTAACCATGACCTGTAATTCACAAACCCCCATAACCAATTTTTTCACCTCTTTATAGATTGTAAATTAATATGCATTTGTTCTCTTACTACAGCTTTTACTTTTAGGACATTTTATAATTTCTTCTGACATGCATTATATTGTGCCCCCGTATCTATTACATATGAAATAAATATTCCATTAGTAGATGCCTTGTAGTTCACAGAGTGAATCTGTTTCAAAATACTCAAAAACAAATTATCTACTGTAATGTCAGCTCTATATTTCTTATTCAGTATTTTCTCTGAGACTTTTGAATTTTGAACTAAATATATATTTCTAAAATTTTCCCAACTTCTGTGTACAAATTTCTGCAAAATGGTTCTTTCTTGCAGATATGACAGATTTGATCTTGTGCTGTACACTGGGTTGGTGCCTCATTCCACATTCTTTCATATGACATATTTTACCTTTAAATACCATCACTCTGCTTTCCTCCATAGACTTGTTTTTTTACTTTTCCTTCTTAAGTCTATATTCACATGAGTTTCTTTTTTTACTAAAATGTGCAATAGTTGTTGATCAAATTCAGCAGTTTGGCAAATTCTCACTGCGTTTTCCAGATTTAGATTTGGCTCTTCAAACAGTCTTTTTCTTACACTAATATATTTTATAGCGATCACAGTTTGATCTGTTATCATCCACTCAGAGTCTGGAAATTACATTTCTGACTTCTTATCTCTGGATCTGTTAAAATGATTCAAAAGTCTCTTCCTTCATTAGTTTCTTGAGTGAAACTGAAATCTTTCAAATGTTCATTGTTTTGTTGAACAGTATTCCTCTGATTTTTTTAAGACAAAATGTTAATTAGCTCATTCTCGAACACTAAGATCAAATGAATTACATAATGAAATTGCTTCCGCAGGTGAAATATTCAAAAAGGTGGCAATCTTTTGTTAATCTTCCTTATGAGCAGACCCCAAAGCCCCCAAAAATCAAGCATATTCTTGTTTAAAACCTTTTCTGATTTTCTACAGCATTTCTTGATGTTTATCACTATGGGAACTCTTACTTGATCCATCTTATTTCATTCAAACTTGCTTTTTATTTCTGATTAATTTTTACCTTTTTTTTAAAACTTCTTCCAGTTCTTTTTACCACTTCCCTCACTCCTGGGGCCATGTGCTGTTTTATATTCATGTAATCCACTAGCCTTATTAATACTTCATTACTAATAATTTAATAGTCTTTATTAGATGCATAGTTAACCTACAGACATCGCCTCTTAACTCAGGCGAATCTGTCAGTCTAACCTGAAACCAACAGCTCCCACACCCTGGAGATTCTATTCATTCTCTTAAAGCCACAGTGACACCATGCTATAGAATTTAATAAAAATGAAATCAAGAGTCTTCATAGTAGTTTATCAGGGTTCTATAGAAATTACTGTAAAAACCTAAAGAATTTAATATGGAATGATCTCACTTCTGTGGGGTTTTTAAGTATCCTGTAGACATTCTGTGGTTTCTCTATTGGAAACCATAGGAGGACAAACTACGGAAATGAGTTTTGATGAGATTACAAGTTTGGTTGATAAAAGGTACTAGTGTTGATGTAATTGTCCCAGAGTTTGGGGTGTAAACCAGACCACCAGAGGTTGTGTCACCACTTGCCCTGCAACAATGCTTTATTACTGTAATGCTTTGCTAACGATTGCAGGGCAAGTGGTGACAATCCCTGACTAGTCTGGATTGCATCCTGAGTCCATAACAGTGGTGCAGCTGGCAGGATCTACACACATTTCGTGATTTTAAAATGGAAGTTTACACTTTAAGCACTAGTGAAATAGTTTTAAATGATTCTCAAGTGAAAAGACCAGGAACAGTCAAAGAAAGGGCAGTTTTATTATTTTCTGTTTGTTTATTTTGGGCCAGAGAAATAGAACAAAAGGAATTGTGAAGATGAGTCAGAAGAAGCAAAGGCAGGAGGAGCAAAGAAGCAGATGCTGAGTTCACCAAAAAGCAGCTAACAGCTGTGTGCACGGTGATCATAGAATCATAGACTATCAGGGTTGGAAAGGACCTCATGAGGACATCTAGTCCAACCCCCAGCTCAAAGCAGGACCAATCCCCAACTAAATCATCCCAGCCAGGGCTTTGTCAAGCCAGGCCTTAAAAACCTCTAAGGAAGGAGATTCCACCACCTCCCCAGGGAACCCATTCCACTGCTTCACCACCCTCCCAGTGAAAAAGTTTTTCCTAATATCCAACCTAAACCTCCCACACAGCAACTTGAGACCATTACTCCTTGTTCTGTCATCTGCTACTACTGAGAACAGTCTAGATACATCCTCTTTGGAACCCCCTTTCAGGTAGTTGAAAGCAGCTATCAAATCCCCACTCATTCTTCTCTTCTGCAGGCTAAACAATCCCAGTTCCCTCAGCCTCTCCTCAGAAGTCATGTGCTCCAGACCCCTAATCATTTTTGTTGCCTTCCGCTGGACTCTCTCCAATTGGTCCACATCCTTCTTGTAGTGTGGGGCCCAAAACTGGACACGGTACTCCAGATGAGGCCTCACCAGTGCTGAATAGAGGGGAATGATCACATCCCTCGATCTGCTGGCAATGCCCCTACTTATACAACCCAAAATACCATTAGCCTTCTTGGCAACAAGGGAACACTGTTGACTCATATCCAGCTTCTTGTCCACTGTAACCCCTAGGTCCTTTTCTGCAGAACTGCTGCCCGGCCATTCGGTCCCTAGTCTGTAGCAGTGCATGGGATTCTTCCGTCCTAAGTGCAGGACTCTGCACTTGTCCTTATTGAACCTCATCATGTTTCTTTTGGCTCAATCCTCTAATTTGTCTAGGCAGGGGCGGCTCTAGGCATTTTGCCGCCCCAAGCACAGCAGGCAGGCTGCCTTCGGTGGCTTGCCTGCAGAGGGACCGCTGGTCCCGCAGCTTTGGCAGACCTCCTGCAGGCTTGCCGCCCCAAACACGCGCTTGGCATGCTGGGACCTGGAGCCGCCCGTGTCTAGGTCCCTCTGTATCCTCTCCCTACCCTCCAGCGTATCTACCACTCCTCCCAGTTTAGTGTCATCTGCAAACTTGCTGAGAGTGCAGTCCACGCCATCCTCCAGATCGTTAATGAAGATATTGAACAAGACTGGCCCCAGGGCCAACCCTTAGGGCACTCTGCTTGAAACTGGCTGCCAGCTAGACATGGAGCTGTTGATCACTACCCATTGAGCTTGACGATCTAGCCAGCTTTCTAGCCACCTTATAGTCCATTCATCCAGCCCATCCTTCTTTAACTTGCTGGCAAGAATACTGTGGGAAAGCGTATTAAAAGCTTTGCTAGAGTCAAGGAATAACACATCCACTGCTTTCCCCTCATCCACAGACCCAGTTATCTCATCATAGAAGGCAATTAGGTTAGTCAGGCATGACATGCCCTTGGTGAAGCCATGCTGACTGTTCAGACAGAATTGATTCCTTGAGGACCTGTTCCATGATTTTTCCAGGGACTGAGGTGAGGCTGACTGGCCTGTAGTTCCCCGCATCCTCCTCCTTCCCTTTTTTAAAGATGGGCACTACATTAGCCTTTTTCCATGGGTTTAGGATGGTCATTTCCGATGTAATTAAACATATTGAAGGGTTAGAGAACAGTGGTTAACCCACCTGCAGCTTTGTAAGGGGCCAGGTGTGACACAAAGCATGGCTGTATTCACCCTACACACTACTGTAATATCCTTGTACAGAATATGCCTTGTGAGGTATGTTTGAATATAGTATATGCGACTTCTAATAATTCAGTGATGATTAATATTCTTATGTGATGTATGTATGCAGCAGGTAATAAGAGGTATGGATATATGCTAGAATTATGGCTAAAGTGTGTTTAAAACAGGCATGTCATGGGGAGCTGCTAAACAGATTTGCCTTAGACAAACGACTGTGTATTTGCTGATCTTCAGGCAGACAAAAAAGCCTCACAGCTTGAATACACTTTACTTTGAGGGTAACCCTTAGAAGAATCCATTTCAAAGGATTCCTGTCTGTAAAGATTTTGGGGGCGGGGGAGAAGGGCTGAACCTCAAGAGATAAGCAGTTGAATCAACTGGTTGTATACAATATTACTGTATTATAAAAGTGTACAGAGTGAGGTCTTATTGGAAAGCTAATGACATTTTGTGAAATGTCTATTAACACTATATGAGGAAATATGAATACTTAATGATATTAAGTTTCCAGTCTGTAGCCAAACAAAGGGAGAAGCCAGCTTTCACCCAGAATGGAGGGAAGGCAGCTATCACCGGTCTCCAATGAAATTAAGCAAGATGTGCCCAGAAACAATGGAAGATCCATTTACACAGAAAGCAGCAGAGGGATGGGAAGCCCACAGGAAGGAGAAAAACATCTTACCTCTTGAAATAAAGTCATTGAACTTTGGAAGTTATAAGCAAAGACAGAAGCCATCTTTGGCATTCATCATTAGACGGACACATGGGAACAGAGCTTTTGAAAAGCTGAGAAAGATGGGTCCTTTAACCAAAAGGAAGGTTGAAGTCTCTGGAAACTGAATATATGTGAGAAGCCATCTTGAACAAAGCCTGCACCTTGCTCCATTAAGTTGTAGATGTTTAGATGCACTTTTTCACATTCATTTGCTTGTAACCCTTTCTAACTTTGTTTCTTTTACTGACCATCACTTAACTTATATCCTATTGTTAATAAATGTTACTATTAATATAAACCATCTCAGTGCAGTATTTAAAGGGAAGAGTGTATTTACCCCAGTTAAGTTAATAAGTCGTCATGTGCTTCTGTGTCTTTGGCGGAACAAATGAAGCTTATTGTCTCTGAACTGTCCAGAAGAGGGTTGGACATTACAGAGCACACAGCTTTGGGAAAATTTGGGCCTTGGAGTGTGTTGGGGTCACCCTGCTGGTTGTAACCAAAGCCCAGTGCGGCTGTGGGGCTGCAGACAGGCTGCTGGGGTCAGAGCTGCTGGCCAGTGCTGTGTAGTGCACACACACTTAGGGCTTGTTTACACTTAGCAGCTTTGCACGGGTGCAGCTATGCCACTGTAGTCTGCTACCACTGAGAACAGTCTAGATTCATCCTCTCTGGAACCCCCTTTCAGGTAGTTGAAAGCAGCTATCAAATCCCCCTCATTCTTCCCTTCTGCAGACTAAACAATCCCAGTTCCCTCAGCCTCTCCTCCTAGGACATGTGCTCCAGCCCCCTAATTATTTTTGTTGCCCTCCGCTGGACTCTCTCCAATTTATCCACATCCTTCTTGTAGTGTGGGGCCCAAAACTGGACACAGTATCCAGATGAGGCCTCACCAATGTCAAATCGAGGGGAATGATCACATCCCTCGATCTGCTGGCAACGTCCCTACTTATATAGCTCAAAATGTCATTAGCCTTCTTGGCAGTGTAACCCCCAAGGAGATTACCTAGATTCCTGGGCCCTGTCTGCTGGCACCTCAGGGAGGAGGAGCCAAGGCAAACTCAGAGTCTGCCCGGCAACCACTAGGGAGTGAGATGCCCCTCCCAGGGAGTTCAGGAAAGGGGCGAAGCCATTTTGGAGAGCCTGGAGCCAGCCAGGGCAAGGGCAGGACTGGCTGTGTGGGGAGCTGGTGAGTCCCAGGCCTCCAAGCAGGGTTCCCCCTGAGAACTGGCCTCTAGGGACCTGACAGCAGATTCCCCAGCTGGGTTTTCCTTCCCCACGGATGATTCCCAATTGGTAGCGTTTGCTGAGAAATTTCCCCAGCCAGGCTGGGTTCACCTCCAGCTCCCCTGGTGAGACTAGTCCCCACATGGTCAGCTCTGCTAGTCCAGGGAAGCTGCCTGCTGAGTGTGTGGCTGGAGGCTGGGCTAGGAGGCTACAGTTTGGAGGTGAGGGTAGTTGTATGCCCTGCACCCCTTTGTAATGAGGGGAGATCCTGGGACCGATGCAGCCTGCTTCCTGCTTGAGGAGGATCCCTGACAGCAGCCCCTCTGCAGAGGCTGAGAAGTCCAGCGTCATCTTCAAACCTGAAGATCGTTCATGGAGTTCGTGAGTGCACCAGCTTTTAGTTAGTTAGTCAGGGAATTAGTTTTGGGGACCCCCCTCCACTCCCTGAACTGTGTCCTCAAGCCAGGGAGTGAGGGTTTGAGGATGTTATAACCAGGGGTGAGCTGCAGACGGTTCGCAACGGTTCGCGCGAACCGTTTGGTAAAATTAGACGCCGGACAGAGAACCGGATGCTAAAGAGCCAGGCAGGCAGGGGTGAGCTGGAGCTGGTTCGCACTGGTTCTCGCGATCCCGGTTGTTAAATTTAGCAGCCATTTTAGAACCGGTTGTTCCAGGACAAGCAGTTCTATAAGGGCTGCTAAATTTAACAAAAGCTCCGGCTGAAGCTCACCTCCCGCTCCTCTCCTGCTCCGCCCCCTTCTCCTCCCCCTCCCCTGCTTCCCGCGAATCAGATGTTCGCGGGAAGCCTGAACAGGAGGGACGGAGGCAGGCAGGCAGGTAAGCAAGCGGGGCGGGCGGGGCTCGGCTCCTGCCCTGGGGTTCGCGGGGGCACGGGCGGAGCTCGGCTCCTGCCCCAGGGTCCGCGGCTGGGTGGGGGCGCGGGCGGGCTCGCTCCTGCCCCGGGTCCGCGGCTGGGTGGGGCGCGGGCGGGCTCGGCTCCTGCCCCGGGGTCCAGGTCCGTGGCCCAGCAGCGGGCACGGCCGGGGCTCGGCTCCTGCCCCGGGGTCCGCGGCCGGGTCCGGGTCCAGCCGGGCGGCGCAGCAGGGCTCCTGTCCCGGCGTCTGCGGCCGGTCCGGCTGGGCGGCGCGGCTCCTGCCCCAGTGTCCGGGTCCCAGCCCCAGCCCAGCTGGGACCCCATCTCCAGGCAGCAAGGTAAGGGGAGCAGGGAGGGCGTGATGGATAGAGGGCAGGGGAGTTGGGGGGGGGTGGATTAGTGTTGGAGCAGTCAGAGGGCAGGGAACAGGGGATTGAATGGGGTAAGGGTCGGGGGGGAGTCAGAAAGGAGCAGGGGTTGGATGGGGCGGTGGGGGGCAGTTAGGGGTAGGGATTCCAGGGACAGTCAAGGGACAGAGAGAAGGGGTGGTTGGATGGGGTAGGGGTCCCCGGGGTGCCATCAGGAATGAGAGAAGGGGTTGGATGGGGTGGCAAGGGGCAGTCAGGGGACAGGGAAGGGGGGTGGATAGGGCATGGGTGGGGGGGCTGTCAAGGAACGGGGGGGGGGGGTTGGATGGGACAGGAGTGGGGGGGGGAGGGAACCGGTTGTTAAAAATTTGGCAGCTCATCACTGGTTATAACCTGCTGCTTATTACACCTGTGGAGGGATTCACCACCTTCTCTCACTTGTGGGTCCTTTGGGCTGTACTGAACCCAGTCAGCCACACTGCTAAACCACTGCAGAGAATTGTATAGGTCATCAGGGGCCCCAGCAAAGTACGTGTACCAACAGGACACTAATTTTACACTTGTTACATCAAGTCACGGGTATTTTCAGTGTGGGCACTGGTGACCCTAAAAATAGTGTTTCACCCTGTTATGTTGTATTTGTTGCCTGTTTAATATAATTATTGTGTTGTGTTATTTCCTGGAAGTCTCCAGCTATCTGGCAAGTACGTGGGGATTGCTCTGTAGTTAGAATTTTCCACCCAAGCTGCCCTGGTGACCCTGCCAGGAAGGAGCGAGGGTGGTGGAGGCACCGCCAAATAATTTCACAGAAAAAAGAAAGATACATTCTGCTGAGTGGGTGGCAGGATCCAAAAGAACCCAGACCTGTCCATCAAAACCCGTAAGCAGATTGCCTTTAAAGGAGGTAACCAGGTGGAGAGGGGGCACTACAGCAACAAGGGCACACTATCGACTCATATCCAGCTTCTCATCCACTGTAACCCCTAGGTCCTTTTCTGCAGAACTGCTGCCCAGCCATTCGGTCCCTAGTCTGTAGCGGTACGTGGGATTTTTCCATCCTAAGGGCAGGACTCTGCACTTGTCCTTGTTGAATCTCATCATATTTCTTTTGGCCCAATCCTCTAATTTGACTAGGTCCTTCTGTATCCTATCCCTACCCCCAGTATCTACCACTCCTCCCAGTTTAGTGTCATCTGCAAACTTGCTGAGGGTGCAGTCCATGCCATCCTCCAGCTTATTAATGAAAATATTGAACAAAACTGGCCCCAGGACCAACCCTTGGGGCACTCCGCTTGATACCGGCTGCCAACTAGACACAGAGCCATTGATCGCTACCCATTGAGCCCGATGATCTAGCCAGCTTTCTATCCACCTTACCGTCCATTCATCCAGCCTATACTTCTTTAACTTGCTGGCAAGAATACTGTGGGAGACTGTATCAAAAGCTTTGCTAATATGTCAAGGAATAACATCCACTGCTTTCCCCTCATCCACAGAGGAAGGTATCTTGTCATAGAAGGCAACTAGGTTAGCATAATTACCATATATTCATAACTTTTAAAACCCACTGCATACATACATCATTCAAGAATATTAGTGATCAGTGAGTTATTAGCTTTCAAATGATACCTGAGACATTGTGCAGTCTATATGGTTCTATAAAAATACGGTAATGAGTGAATATAATGGAATTGGAATATGCTTCATGCAAAAGGTCTCATAAGGTGTAGAGGTGCACACTCACCTCTGCGGCACCTCCTGTTGGTGACTTCTGAGAATTAGCTCATTCCAGCTCCAGAGCGCCCTCTGCAGGCCGGTGATCCGCCTGTCCTTTGGCCCCCCATGTCCCTCCCAGGATCCCAGTGCCCTTTTACCTGGGGTGCTGCCCCCCCGGCAGTAACCCCTCAGTCTTAGGGTCTCCCCTCCCCAGGGAACCCCCACCCACTATTCCCACCTCACCATAAGGCTACCAGTCATCATCTAGCCCCACACCCTGGGGCAGACTGCAGTATCAGCCTATTCATCACTGGCAAAGAGGGTTTGGACCTACTGCCTTAGCCTAGCCCTGGGCTGCCCTCTGCAACCCCCAGTACCTACTGGCCTTCTGCTAGGCCACAGCCTGGGGCTTTCCAGGCTGGAGCGCCCCAGCTCCTCGGCCTGTCCCCAGCCCTGCTCTACTCAGGTACTTTGTCTCTAGCTCTCTACAGCCAGGCCCTTCTCCTTCTACAAACAAAGACAGACTGATCCTTCTGGCTTCTCCTACCGCCTTATAAGGCCCTGTTGCTCAGTTTGGGGCATGGCCCCAGCTGCAGCCACTTCCCCCAATCAGTCCAGCCTAAAAGCTGCTTTCTCCAGCCACAGCCCCCTCCCAGGGCTGGTTTTAACCCTTCAGGGCAGGAGCAGGGGTCTATCCCGCTACATAAGGTATCATTACAAAGCTTATAATCTACTGATTGTGATCATCCTATTTGTATGACACTCTTATGTGTGGGACTAGAAATATGAAATATAACTCTTAGGGCCTATTGTAATTATGCAAAGTGTGGGCCATTAATGGTGGTTTGGAATCTTAATGGCTCCCGTCAACCAGGACAATTGACTGGGGCTCTGTTTGCAAGCAAGTCTTCCTGTGAGTCAGGCTGGGAGGAATGAAGGCTTGGGGTCTTAAGTGACATGTGATCATGTCAGGTAAACTGGAATCCATCTTTAACCTGGTGCTTTTCCAGTGAGGGGGGGTGGAAACAGAGAGCGAGATTGAGACAAAGGATTCCCGCCTTATGCAAAAGAGATATAAAGGGGTGGAACTGGAAAAAAAGGAGACAGCCATCATGAAGAATCCCCTAGCTACCACCTGAGCTGGAACAAGAGCTGTACCAGGGGAAAGAATTGTGCCTAGGCCTGGAAGGTGTCCCGTCTGAGGAAAAAACTTACTGAAGCATCTCCAAGGGAGAGATTATCTGTATTCAGTTTGATTAGACATGGATTTGGGCATTTTATTTTATTTTGCTTGGTGACTTACTTTGTTCTGTCTGTTACTACTTGGAATTGCTTAAATCCTACTTTCTGTATTTAATAAAATCACTTTTTACTTATTAACTCAGAGTATGTATTAATACCTGGGGGAGCAAACAACTGTGCATATCTCTCGATCAGTGTTATAGAGAGCGAACAATTTATGAGTTTACCCTGCATAAGCTTTATACAGGGTTGTCATGGGATCTCACCCCCACTTTGAGCTTGTGGGTTCAAAGATGGGGACCCGCAGGTATTCTCCCACCCTAAAAAAAGGGGGGGTCTCTCCTTCGCGCCACCAGTCAGGTTAAAGTGTCTGACACACTGCCTGTCCCCAAGCTTCCCCCTGGGGAAGATTCAAAACCCTTGAATGATCTCTACACACAGGAAGCAGCCCACTTCCCTCTCTCCTAGCCACTTTGGAGAGATATACACCGATACAATCCTTGACTCAACAACTCAAGAGGACCCCCCCCCCTCCCCTCCCTTCCTCTCCCAAAGAGAAGGAAAAAGAGAAAAAAAAAAAAAAGAAAAGAATTTAAGAAAAGAATAAAAAGAAAATACTATGAGCCCAAGCTAACCTTATCAATCTCTGGAGAGAATTCCCCCCCCCCCTCTCAAGTCAAAAAAATATCAGCAAACAGGAATAAAGCATTTTTTTTACACCCAAACCAAAAAATTATAGAAATCAAATCATAAGACTAATTCGCCTTTCTAATTAATACTCACTTAATTATAGTAGAAACTACTCCAGAGAACTTGGAGACATGACTGTCTCTCTTAGATTCAAAAAGTTCTAACAAAGAACACAGACAAGGCTTCCCTCCAGTCTCTTAGATTTGAAATTATCTCGTCTCTGAATTGGTCCTTTGTCAGTGTGGTGCATGTTAACCCTTTACAGGTAAAACAGACTTTAACCCTTAGCTATCTGTTTATGACAAGGGTAAAATGGATTTATTTGGGTTTAGACCCCATTAGGAGTTGGGCATCTGAGTGCTAAAGACAAGCACACTTCTCTGAGCTGTTTTCAGGTAAACCTGCAGCTTTGGGGCAAGTAATTCAGACCCTGGGTCTGTGTTGGAGCAGATGGAAGTGTCTGGCTCACTAGACAGGGTGCTGGGGCCCCCAGCTGGCAGGGAAAGCAGGAGCAGAAGTAGTCTTGGCACATCAGTTGGCAGCTCCCAAGGGGGTTACTGTGATCCAACCCGTCACAACCTCACAATGTATATTTTGTACAAAGATTATTACCATAGTGTGCAGGGTGTGACTAGAGGGGTGTTTAGTGCTACAGTAATACACTTAGGCTTCTGTAAGCATTTGACTTGGTACTACATGTCATTTTGATTAAAAAATTAGATTAATATTAAAATTAACATGACTACATTAAATGGATTAAAAGCTGGCTAACTGATAGTTCTCAAAATGTCATTTTAAATGGGGAATCCATCATCAAACAGGTGTGTTTCTAGTGCGGCCCCACAGGGATCATTATTGGCCCTACACTATTTAAGGTTTTTATTAGTGACCTGGAAGAGGACATAAAATCATCACTGATTTTATCTGCAGGTGACACAAACATTGGGAGAGTGTAAATACTGAAGAGGATAGATCACTGATACCGAGCGTTCTGGTTCGTTTGCTAAGCTGGTGCAAGCAAACTATATGCATTTCAATCTGGTTAAACATAAAGTTATACATCTAGGAGCAAAGACTGTCGGCCATACTTTCAGGAGAGCAGACTCTACCCTGGGGAGCAGTGACACTGAAAAGGATTTGGGGGTCATGGTGGATAATCAGCTGAACATGAGCTCCCAGGGCAACACTGTGGCCCAAAGGGCTAATGCGATCCTGGGATGCACGTACACAGGAATCTCAAGTAAGAGTAGAGAGGTAATTTCACCTCTGTATTTGGCACAGGTGCCATGGCTACTGGAATCCTGTGTCCAGTGCTGGTGCCCACAATTCAAGAAGGAGCCAGAAGAATGGTTAAAGGATTAGAAAAGGTGCCTTAAAGTGACAGACTCCAGAAGCTCAACAAAGAGAAGTCTAAGGGGTGACTTGATTACAGTCCACAAGTACCTACCTGGGGAACTCGCATTGAATAATGGGCTCTTCAGGCTAGTAAAAAAAGGTAATAATTGGAGATATACCAATCTCCTAGAACTGGAAGGGACCTTGAAAGGTCATCGAGTCCAGCCCCCACTAGCAGGACCAATTTTTGCCCCAGATCCCTAAGTGGCCCCCTCAAGGATTGAACTCACAGCCCTGGGTTTAACAGGCCAATGCTCAATGGCTGGAAGTGGAAGCGAGACAAATTCAGACTGGAAATAAGGTGTGAAGGTTTAGCAGTGAGAGTAATTAACCATTGGAACAATTTATCAAGGGGCATGGTGGATTTTCCCTCACTGACAATTTTTGAATCAAGACTGGATGCTTTTCTCAAAGGTCTGTTCTAGGAATTATTTTAGGGCAGTTCTCTGGCCTGTGCTATACAGGAGAGCAGACTTAATGATCACAATGGTCCCTTCTGGTCTTGGACTCTAGGAATCTGAGGTTACTTTCTATTTAACTGTCTGGGATAGTTTTGTATGGCGCGTCCATGGCAATACAGCACAAAGGGATGCTTTAGAATAAATCTTGCCATCAAGCTCACGTGTAGCAAGTAGCCAAACTTTGAAATTAACCGTTCAGGGTTTCCCAAGGGCAGCAATTTGTCAGGAGAGAGGAATTGTAGAGGTTGTCCAGAAGACCTGGCAAGTTTGCCTCCTTTCCTGATACAGCTGCGGGGAATGAGTGTCACTCAGGGCTTTACCCACCACTCCCCAGTGGGTAAGAGTTGAGAGAAAATTGGTGCTCCCCTCCTGGCCCCTCCCGCAGCTCCTGTCCTGCTATAAATTGAAGTTAGATGCACACGTCAGAGGTAGCTAACATGCTTTAGGTCTTTGTTTACCTTCCTCGCTGTGTCTGGTTGTACTTGTGATTCTGGGGTATTATTTATTGCAAACAACAACCTCCCAAATGCTGAGCTGTGATTCTGAGGTATTGCAAACAACACCAACCCAAATGCATCAAACAGCCCATCATCTGGAGGAACAGATGGGGATTTAGACAAATATACACAAATGGTAGCAATTCCTTGCTGCTGGTAATAAGCATTTGATGACCAGCCCTGGCGCTATGATGGATAGTGGGAGGGTTGAACAAGGCTTTGCTGTCTTGCTGGGATGCCCGTGTCCTGGTGTTTACTGTGCTGTAACTGCAAACAGCTGTGCTGAAAAGCTTTAATGCAGAAGAACAGGGAACAAGCTAAACCAAAAGTGTACAGGGAGATTTGCATATGTTAGATGGATTAAAATGCTTCTTAACCATCCACACTGAAATGTAAAGAAAAATACATTCCAGCTATGTATAGGGCTGCATCTCACTGTCTGGTGCTGGGAGAGGCTCCTCAGAGAGAAAAGTGTCAATTTAACAGGCTTGGTTTTAGAGATCAGTTAAATGTCAATTAACAGAGACATCATGTAGTGTTGGATTCTAGCATAGGCGACACACAGGAGTCACCATCTTCCATTGCAAGGCACAGTCCTTCACTTGCTGTCTCTACTCTAAACGCACAGCAGGGCAGGCAGGAGTAAAAGTCTAAACAATGTTAAAAAGACAATTAATTAATTACAACTCCACAGGAAATTCACCCCCTGGTAAGAGGAAGGGAAGGAAAGAAAAACCACACATCACAAATGCTAGTCACCTTGCTTAATGCAGGCCCTTAGGGCCAGATTTTCAAAGGTATTTAGATGTCTGAAGATGCAGATAGGCACCTAGGCACTTCTGGAAAGCCCACTAGGTGTCTAACTCACATTGATTTCTCTGGGAATTGGGTGCCTAGGAGCTTCTGAAAATTATTCTAGGCATCTATCTGCATCTTTAGATGCTTATATACCTTTAAAAATCTGGCCCCTCGAAACCATAGTGATGGGCATAGTGTAAGAACCAGAATAGAATAGAGACTCTCCTATGACTGAAGAAAGAACAAGGAATACTCTTGGCACCTTAGAGACTAACAAATTTATTTGAGCATAAGCTTTTGTGGGCTAAAACCCACTTCTCCTATGACTGCAATTGGTCCTAATTTGCTTAGCCTTTGAGAAAAAGAAACATTCAATCCCTTGTCCCTCCACTATCACACTGCACAGCATTATGGCCCAATCCTGCTGTTCTTCCTTCAGCAAAACTCCCATTAACTTCAGTGGGAGTAAAGCTTGCAGGATTGGGCCCCCAACAAGAGGTCTAAGACCCTGTAAAGCATGAAAAACTGCTGCAGGCTTGCAGACAGAGCAACATTCCTGAACTGCGCCATTACTGAGTGCTCCTGGGATTCGGGTCTGTCTGTCCTCCTCTCTCCACACAAGTTTGCTGTTAATTAGGCTAAGCATCATTTTGACTTCTGTAAAGCTGGCAGGGGGCTGATTACTGGGAGAGAAAAGAACAAAGGAGACAGCAAGGACATTTCAAAGAGAGGCAGAAGAAGGGGAAAGGAGCTGCAGTCCCCCAGTCTGCCTGGGGTTTGTCAGAGAATTTCGACACCTCTGTGCATGGATCCAAGGCTTGCATCTGAACTCTGTATACAGGGTGTAAAAGGGTAACAGAGCAGGGGGCAGATGTGCTCTTAGGATAATAGAAAGCCGTCACGTCACTGTGTGCTTTGTACACAAGTTTTTAGGGCTCAGTTCAGTTAGAAATCCAACACTCAGCTGCTTTTCTGGAGTTTATCAGAACCCCTTGGCCTGGAACCTGGCCTGTATTGGGCTTTCTGGGGAGATTTTTGGTATTTCCTGGCTACGCAGTATTGGTATCATCTAGTTCCTGGAAATACCCAGGGTGTGCAGAGGCATACATGAAACAAGTCAAGGGGGTGTGTGTCTGTGTGCACGTGCTTTTTATTTTTCTTTTCAAGAGAAGACATCAATAATAATTATTGAAACAAGATGGAGAGGAAACACATCCGTTGTGCACTGCGAGCAAAACCAGATCATGGACTGGTGTGTGATGAAAAGAAAGATCTAATTTTAAAACCATCAAAATACTATTTTAATTAAAATTTAATAAAATGTTTTGAAATCTCAAAAATTGTTTTGGGGGATGGTGCGTGGGGGGAGGGGATGCGGCTAGTGTGACTTTTGGGTCTGATATCTCTGAGCTGGGTCACTTCCCTCCAACCCGCCCTCCCTTCCCTGATTATCCCTGATCAATTGCAATAAAACATCTGGCAGGAGAAGTCTCTTTTACTTTCTCCTTTCACTCACTTTAATATGGGGCTCTTTTTTTCCCAAAAAGAAGCAACAAGTCACCCCCAAATCAAGAGTGGATTCTTTCCCCCTGAGTCTTTTGATATGAAGTCACTGTTATTAATTTTCTTCTGCCTCCTGCTGCTCCTGCCTAAAGCTGGGACCAGCAGCCAGTCCATGGAGCTGAACTGAGTGTGATCAGCAATGAAGTGAACCGAATGGGTCCTCAGCACACAAGGAATGGTTAGGTGATAATCATGGCTGCATTCAAATGTCTCTTGCTAAACCCAACCTCTCCCCCCTACCCCTCCTTGAAGTGAAAAACTTTTGGCTCAAGAATGCAGTAGGGTTGTTCTCCTGTTCCTCCCACTCCTCCTGCACCCCTTCTCCCGCAACAAGGCCCTCCCCTTTTCCAATCTGGATTAGGCTGTACCTTTTTTCTTTCCTTCAGGGGTGAGGGTTTTATTCCCTTCTTTTCTGCCCAGATCTCCACTAAACAAAGGAGCTCTGGGCACATCACCAGTTCCAGGACCTAAAGGTATTTAAACAGATTCAGACTAAATCCAGACTCTATAAGTGGCTAAGGGGCTGATTTCTTTCTCTTTATCTCAAAGCTAGTTTGCAATTGTTCGACTGCCTTTTTTCTATTTTTTTTTTGCATTTTTCCCTCTGTTTAGTTCTGACACTTAATGCCACAGATTTAAATGTCTTTCTGCTCCCCTCAAATCTGCCAATCTATTTTAGCTCAGATTTAATGATTGATTCTCTCTCTTTTTTTTCCTTTGTCAATGTTGATTTCTTACAAAGAACGTTTAGTGGCATTTCTCAGAGCTGCAGATAATTTTTGAACTTTTTTTTAACTCTCTTCAGATGGTGTAAATTACTTTTCCATATTCTTTTAGCAGAACTGTAGTGTTAACACTTTCAAGGGTACGGGTGTGTGTATTGATCATTGTTGTGATTCTAATTTCACTGTGGTTAAAGGGGTCACTTATCTCCTCAACTGAAATCTCTGCATGAGAGCTTGGAAACCTCTTAGTGTAAAAAAATCTTTGCTTTCTGTGACCACTTTTCCATGTGTGTGTTACTTTGAAAGCTCTAAAAACTACACCCCCACCCCCCTTTGTCTAGCTGGAGATAATCATATCCTAGCCTTCAGCAGACAGACATGTGTAGCAAAGGAGCAGAGTTTTGCAAGGCACTGCAGGGAGGGCAGTTTCTTTGTCTCTTCCTTTGCCTCTGCTCCCAGCCTGGTTTGCTCCTTCCCACTCTGTCTTTCTCATTCACTGCATTTCAAATATTAGAGCCTGAAAAAGCATGTCCTCAAGAGCTGAGACATTCTGACCAGGGACACTGCTCTGGAGCTGTGAGTTTTGGAATGGTTTGAACACATTTTCTGCCTTGTCTGTGCTGCTTTTTGCCTGCTTTTGGGCTGCGCTGGGATTGGAAAGTGCTTCTGTGGGACAGCATGGGGGACATTTAGGGGCAGCTCAGGGCCCTTCTCCTCTCAGCAGGAGTGCTCAGGGCTCTGCCGCTCTCAGCAGCAGCAGTCATTTTCGTTTTGGGGAGAGGGGGAACCTCTGGGAGAAGACTTGGGGTCTCAGGGTGAAAGATGCTCTCTGGCCCTCCTTTTCTGAGGAGGGCTGCAAGCCCCGGCTCTCCTGGGGACTGGCTCCCAGCTCCAGCACGCTGGAGTGAGGGGGTGGGTAACAGAGCAGCTGAATGTCTGCACATGCCAGAGTAGGGCCAGGGGAGTTGGGGAATGGGGAGCGGGGTTGGGGAAGGAATGAGCCTTGAGGGGGAGCTGGGGGCATGGGGGGGGGGGGTAAGGACAGTGATAAAACATCTCAAATTTATCACTTTGCCCCATGACCTCTAAAACATCTCAAATTTATCACTTTGCCCCATGGCCTCTGCCGGTCAGCCACCTTGGCCCTGCCTTCTATCACATGCACCCTGAGCCCAAGCCCAGCCATACTGGCTGTCATACACCCAGACCTCCACCCTCATCCCCAAGGCCAGGCCCAGGACCTGGCACCCCCACAGCCCATTACTCACAGCCCTCCCCTAGCTTAGAGTCTGCGCCTTTCTCCCACTCCTGCTGCAGCTCTGCTCACTGCTGATGGCCGCACTCCCACTGCCGGGGCTTGCTCATCCCACCCTGTTTGCTGGAGACCCTGTGAGTTCATGGTGCCAGTCCCCAGGCAAAGCCCTGCAGGCTTGATGCTAAAGGCACTGGGGTGTGTGTAGTACGTTTGGCACCAAAATAAAGCCACTCCGGAGATCTTTGTGGGCCCCATGGGCCATGACCACACGAGCTGAAACCCTCCCCTCATGAGCTCCCCCCGACCCCGGCCCCCAGTGACCTGACCCAGATCCTTTCCTCCCTCCCCCCAATCACGGCTCCTGGTGACATGAGCTGAATTCCTCCCCCATGGGCTCCCCCAGACCACGGCCCCCAGTGACACGATCCCTCCAGCCCTCCCCCCAACCATGGACCCTAGTGACCTGATCCAGATCCCTTCCTCCCTCCCCCCAATCACGGCCCTCAGTGACATGAGCCAGATCCCTCCCCCCAGAGGCTCCCGCAACCACAGCCCCCAGTGACACAAGCTGGATCCCTCCCCCAAATGGGCTCTCCTGACCAAGGCCCCCAGTGACACGAAACGAATTCCTCCCCCCACAGGCTCCCCCTGACCCAGTGACATGACCCAAACCTCTCTCCTCTCTCTCTCCAAGCATGGCCCCCAGTGACACAAGCCAAATCCCGCCCCCCAATCACGGCCCTCAGTGACATGAGCCAGATCCCTCCTCCCAGAGGCTCCCGCAGACCACGGCCCCCAGTGACCCCCATGGGCTCCCCCCAACCACAGCCCCCAGTGACACAAGCCAAATCCCACCCCCGACCACAGCCCCCAGTGACGTGACCCGAATCCCTCCCCCCAGGCCCAGGGGTCTCCCAGTCCATGGCCCCCAGTGACACAAGCCTAATCCCTGTCCCCAGTGACCTGATCCGGATCCCTCTCCCCAGGGGCTCCCCCGACCACGACCACGGATCCGGATCCCTCCCCACACAGTGAGGGTTGCTGAGCCTCCTCTTGGTCGCTCTGCGGGCTTCCCAGGCAGCGTCCCGTCTCCTTCCCTTGCAAGGTGTCTGGGTTTAATTTTGCTTTGTTCACTGACACAGACACACAGCAGAATGACTGTAGCAGAGTCCCTGGGACCCGGGGCCGTGGGCTGTGTCTGGGGCCATGCCCGTGGTTTGGCTCCCACAGGCCACAGCACAGGTTGACACAATGATGCCAGGCAGCCGGTCTAGGATTGAGGGCAGACACTCTGACACTGGCCTCCTCTTTGCAGATCCCTGCCTCCTCTGAGCTACCCCCGTGGTGGTGCTACGGGACATCCAGGGCCTGCTACTGCTGCCCTCAGCACCAGCATATCAGCCGCCCCCACCCAGCCTTTCACACCAAGTCATGCCAACTTCCCCCAGGCCTGGCCCAGCTCAAAGGCGCTTCCCCTGTGACCCCATCCCCAGCCTTGGCCCAGCACCCACGCCGGCCTGCAGTATGGCCCAACCACACGGTACTCTCTCACCGAGCCCCCCCCAAATCCCAGCCCAGCACCAACACATCACATGTATCCTCCTCCCCCTCACCCCAGCGTAGGACCTGTCATTCAGCCCCATGCAACCCTCCCCACTCATCCATCCCTTCTCCCCACTCTCTCACAGGGCTGAGCCTCCTCCACCCCTCGACCCCCTGGGAAATAGAGAGGATTTCAAAGGGAATCCCAGGAGCTGGAAACACTGTTTTCAGGGCAGTGTACTCTCCATGCCCCTCCCGCATCCTCCTGGTCTGACTGGCACATGGGTTTGGGAGGGCAGAGCTGGGGAATTTAGCAAGGGGGCCCAGAAACATGAGGCCAGAGCTTCCCCTGGGAAACCACTGTCCTGGAGTGCATCTGCTCTGGCATCATAGCCCTGCTTCTTGCATTGCTGCTCTGAATCCTGGAGCTGCATTCAGGGTATTGCAGGCCGGCAGCAGCCAAACCCCAGGGCATGTCTGCAGTTACACTCCATGCACTCATCGGGTGCCCTTTATGTTTCCAAATGCTCTGGAAGCATTTGCTGGGCTAGAAGGACAGAGCGGAGGGAAGAGAGTATCTCTACTCCATAGAGATCCCGAGGGAGCAGCCTCTGTCCGTTCCTAACTCTTGGGAAAGGAATTCTTTGGCAATGTCTTTGTGCGGTATGAGTGTGTGAGCTTGTTAGCTGGATTGTGCACAGGGAGCCAAAGTCAGTGAGATTTTATGACCTCACTCTATTAATGCTTGGGAAGGAGGGCCTGGGGTGAACGATCATTTTAAAAATGTAAAAGCCCTTAAGAACACTTGTGTCTCCTCTGTCCTGTCTCTGCTTCTAGCCTCAGAAGGGGACCATCAGGACGGCAGCTTGGCATTCAGGGTTTGCTGCCACAGTCCATCCTCCACCAGGGCAGCAAGGCCCCTCCAGCTGGAAGAGGCTTTCAGGGCAGCAGAGGGAATCAAGGAATCCTTGCCATCATGGGGTTATTATGGCTGGCCAAGTTCATGCTAGGATGTACAACACTTTTGTACATGGAACAAGCCCAGGGCCAATATGAAGGGGACTTTCAGACAGACAGATTTGCAGGCTATGAGGAAAGACAGCCAGCAAATAGAGTGAGAAGAAGAGGCCAAGACACTTTACGAGGGTATGTTTAATGTTCATTTATTTTTTATGGTACAGAACTTGGGTTATTAATGTAGCACAGAGTCTGAAGACCAGACCTGCTTTTAAAACTGCCTTTTCTGTATTATGTGTGAGGTCAGCAAAAATTCTGCCCTGCAGCCTTTTCCAAAGCTCCCCTTAGGAGAACAAGTTGATTCCACAGGGGAATTCAGTGTCTGAGGGCACAAAGAGGGCTCCGTGTGTTATCCAGTCTTGCACCTGCTGCAAACCTGAGCAGGACACAGGAATCAGATGAGGAGAAGTGATTACTCAGCTGCACTCCCTTGGGCCAGAGTGTCCCAGCAGCAGAGTATGGAGCTTTTCACGTCCAGCTCTCCAATGCCAGTCCAGACCTGGGGCTGTGTTGTCTGCAAGACCTTATCATCTGGTGGCTGCTCTGGTCTGGTGGCCTTGTGCAGCCAGTTGGTGGTTCTCAGTGGACAGGAACCCACGTCACAAAGCTCATCATGGTCATGGGCTCTTATTGGCAGGTTCATCCAAGGATCAAATGGGCTTGAAAACTGAACCCCCTGGCAGCCAGAGTGTGGGGCACCAAGTGAGGGTTGGGGCAAAGTGGCAGGCCACTGTATGGGGAGCTGGTACTGATGCCCATGCTGTAGCTGGGTTGTCAGCCTGGCACCTTCTACCATCACTACATGGACTCCAGTGTATTTTGAGTGTGCCTGTCGGGGAAAGCTTTCCTGTGTCAATGTGCAGAACTGGAGCAGCCCCCAGGCCATTCCAAAGGTAATGTCCCCCCCACGCTTGCCTGGGAAGGCTTCTCTCATGGGTTCACTTTTTCTGAATGCAGAACCTTCGGCACAGACATGGTCACACAAGCAGCACCTGACTTGGAGAGAGCTGGAGCACAGAGGCTAGCAATGGCAGCTGAGGACCAACAGCCAAGGGTGGGCCCTGTGGTTGGCTGTACTCGTTCCTAGAGTTTAGACTTCCATGGTCACTTGCTTGTGCTGCTCTCTGATTCTGAAAAGATGGACAGCAGCTATGGCGCTGCATTTGGAGTGGGTTCATTTTTTAAAAGTAAGCCACCAAAGGCAGCCCTGAGTTGCTCATTGCCACAGAAGGGCAGGAGTGCTCTCCTCCCCTAGAAACACTCACACGTTCAGACATTTTCCAGTGTGCCCTTCAGATAACTTGTTAACACTGCTGCTGATCACCGACAAGGGAGCTGGGGGAAGGGAGAGCATGCAGGGCCATGTCTGAAAAGGAGAAAGATAGCATGGAGTCCTGGGCTAAAGTCCCTCAAGAACTCAGAAGTGGATTCCCAGGGCTTTACACGAAGGATCGCTGAGCCCAGAGTGATGGCTGGGTTTGCTGACACACTAACTGCAGCATTACCATCTAACTCAGCATCTCATGGAGTGCTGTGTTGTACCTGAGAGAAAGGAGGCAACATGCTGTAGTGAGACGAGTTTTTATTTTGCCTTCATCCTGTGACCTCCGGGGACTTTACTAACATTCACCTGCCTCGCTGCATCCTGGGAGGGAAGGCATGTGTTATTATTGATTGTTTTAGGACAAAATGTTCAGAAGCACCTTGGTGATTTAGGAGCCAAGGGCCCATTTTCAAAAGTGACTTAGGAGCCTGAATCCCACTGACTTACAATGAGACTTCGGCTCCTCCCTGCTTAAGTGACTTTTGAAAATGGAACTTAGGGCTAGTCTACACTTACCTGCCGGGTCGACGCGGTGAGTTCGACTTTTCGGAGTTTGAACTATCGCGTCTAATCTAGACGCGATAGTTCGAACTCCCCGCGCGCTCCGGTCGACTCCGGTACTCCACCACTGCAAAAGGCGGTGGCGGAGTCGACCTTGGAGCCGCGGACTTCGATCCCGCGGCGTCTGGACGGGTAAGTAGTTCGAACTAGGGTACTTCGAGTTCAGCTACGCTATTCACGTAGCTGAACTTGCGTACCCTAGTTCGACCCCCACCCTTAGTGTAGACCTGCCCTTAGACTCCAAGTCACCTGGAGGCTTTGGAAAATGTATTGGAGGGGCTCTCTGTCATGATAGCTAGCAAACATCAAAATAAATACGCTTATGCCTATTTTTCAGTGGTTTGAACTATTAAGGCCACAGTGAGTTTGTGGTAGCATCAGGGACAGAGCTGAGGGTTGTTGGCTCCCAGTCCCTTGCTGGGAGCACTGGACCACACAGCCATCTCTGTGAGTGTCTATTCCATTTTACTTAGTGATCTTTGAAGCGCTCTCTGTAGTATGAGAGGGCCTGGTTGAGGTAAATGCCAGCTCTGTTTAGAAAAGCCTGTGGAACTGCAAATTAAGGCACTCAGACTGGGGAATCATTATTTCTTGGGTTTCAGGCAAAATGATGCAGAATATAAAGATGTAAATAGCATTTTGGCAAGCCAGAGAACATGTGGAACTTCTTCCCAAAGGCAGTTTCCAAGCTCTGCATCCAGTGACCCAAATCAAGTGTCTTGTTCCAGAGTCCCGGCTTCTCCTTCAGAATGTCCAGCCTTCTGACAGTCCAAGTCTTTAAGGTCATTTGTCTTTGCCAGTTTCATCAGAAGCATAGCTCCAAAACTGTCTGAGATCAGAAATGGACTAGAAAGCATCACCTCACTGGGTCTGGCAAATGGTTAGCGGTACCACTGTATGGGATTACATAGCTAAAGTAGGACTGTACCAAAAGAGACCATCTATTCCAGAGTCCCATCTCCTACAATGGCCTCTTCCAGATTCTTCATAAGAAAGTGTCACCCCCAACACCTTCATTCTGTACCAGACAAATGCGCAACACTACAGCATGGGGGGAAATCTCTTCCTGACTCAGCTTTTGACCAATATATACCCTGAAGCATCAGGATTGATAACTGTTGCCATTTCTAACTGCAGATGCTGTTCTTATTCAGAAGAATCAAATCTAGTTCTGAGTCATACTGATAACATAAGAACATAAGAATGGCCATACTGGGTCAGACCAATGGTCCATCCAGCCCAGTATCCTATCTCCTGACAGTGGCCAATGCCAGGTGCTTCAGAGGGAGTGAAGAGAACAGGCAATCATCCAGTGATCCATCCCCTGTCATCCACTCCCAGCTTCTGGAAAACAGAGGCTAGGGACACCCAGAGGATGGGGTTGCATCCCTGACCATCTTGGCTAATAGCCATTGATGGACCTATCCGCCATGAATTTATCTAGTCCTTTTTTCAATTCGGTTACAGTTTTGGCCTTCACAACATCCCCTGGGAACAAATTCCAGAGGTTGACTGCATTGTGTGAAGAAATACTTTGGTTTGTTTTAAACCCGCTGCCTATTAATTTAATCTCATGATCCCTGGCTCTTGTGTTATGTGAAGGAGCAAATAACACTTCCTTAGTCACTTTCTCCACATTGTTCACGATTTTATAGACCTCTATTATATCCCTCCCTTAGACATCTCTTTTCCAAGCTGAAAAGTCACAGTCTTTTTAATCTCTCCTCATACAGAAGATGTCCCATACCATTAATCACTTTTGTTGCCCTTGTCCATATCTTTTCCAATTCTAACATAGCTTTTTTGAGATGGGGTGACAAGAACTGCACGCAGTATTCAAGGTGTGGGCATACCATGGATTTATACAGAGGCAATATGATATTTTCAGTCTTATTATCTATCCCTTTCCTAATGGTTCCCAACATTGTGATCACTTTTTTGACTGCCGCTGCACATTGAGTTGATGTTTTCAGAGAACTATTCACAATGGCTCCAAGATCTCTTTCTTGAGTGGTAACAGCTAATTTAGACCCTGTCATTGTATATGTCTAGTTGGGATTCGGTTTTCCAGTGTGCATCACTGTGCATTTGTCAACATTTCATTTGCCATTTTGTTGCCCAGTTGCCCAGTTTAGTGAGATCCCTTTGCAGCTCTTTGCTGTGTAAGGGCTGGTCTTCACCCAAACCTGCACCAAAACAATGAAATGAATGAATGAAAAGTTATTTAGTTTAGCTATTTTGGTGCAAGGGGGCCTGCAGACCAGCCCTTAGAGCAAGGGGACAGACATTTGAGGGTCTTCAAGTGCTTTTTATGGGGTAGGATAAAACAGGGCATGTGACTAGCCTCTTCTATACCATTACTCTCATTTGTTCTTGAGGGGAATGATGACATCCCTCGATCTGCTGGCAATGCCCCTACTTATACAACCCAAAATGCCATTAGCCTTCTTGGCAACAAGGGCACACTGTTGACTCATATTCAGCTTCTCGTCCATTGTAACCCCTAGGTCCTTTTCTGCAGAACTGCTTCCTAGCCCCTCGGTCCCTAGTCTGTAGCAGTGCATGGGATTCTTCTGTCCTAAGTGCAGGACTCAGCACTTGTCCTTGTTGAACCTCATCAGATTTCTTTTGGCCCAATCCTCTAATTTGTCTAGGTCCCTCTGTATCCTATCTCTACCCTCCAGTGTATCTACCACTCCTCCCAGTTTAGTGTCATCTGCAAACTTTCTGAGGGTGCAGTCCACACCATCCTCCAGATCAGGGGTCGGCAACCTTTCGGAAGTGCTGTGCCGAGTCTTCATTTATTCACTCTAATTTAAGGTTTCGCGTGCCAGTCATACATTTTAACATTTTTAGAAGATCTCTTTCTACAAGTCTATAATATATAACTAAACTATTATTGTATGTAAAGTAAACAAGGTTTTTTAAATGTTTAAGAAGCTTCATTTAAAATTAAATTAAAATGCAGAGCCCCCCAGACCAGTGGCCAGGACCCGGGCCATGTGAGTGCCACTGAAAATCAGCTCATGTGCCGCCTTCAGCACCTGTGCCATAGGTTGCCTACCCCTGCTCCAGATCATTAGTGAATCATTATCGTCCCTATAACACAATAAAGTGTGCAGGCCCATTCTGTTTACTCTCTCCTGTTATGGAAGTCACCTGCCCAGGGCTGGTTGGAAAACAGAGAAAATGCAGAAAATTTTGTTTGTTTGTTTGTTTCAAAAATTTTAATACCAAAAATTTTGGCTGAAAAATTAAATATTTTGATTCAGCTATGGTGCATCATGGGAGATGTAGTCCTGCTGTGGAGCCCAGCCCATTAAGGAGTGTGGGGACAAGAGGAAACTGATTTTCAACCCCCATGAGACACTACAGCAACATCTCCAGAACAAAATATTTTGTTTTTCATCCAAAAATATTTCAGTTTTCAGGCCTTTCGTTTTTTTTATGAAAATTCAGAATTTCCCATGGAAAGCTGATACTTGCCAGAAAAAAAAACACTTTTTTGTAAGGAAACAATTCATCAGTGGAAAAATTTTGACCAGTGCTGGTCCTGCACCATTAGAGCACTCTAACCATTTTGCTTGTAATGAATTTTATAAACAATATTTTCCCTTTTTACATTACATTTCACACCTTTCCATCCTGAAGGATCGCAAAGCATTTTGTAAAGTTAACACACTGTTCGCAGGGGTTCACTTCATCCATCATGGAAATGCTGCTACCTCTGCGATGGAACACAACAAGGGTAACAGTACACAGTGACAGTACAGGACACAAAGTGAAGCAACATACCTTATCCCAGGGAGTTTAGGGAAACAGGATGTCATTACTTTTATCCTGGATTGGCAGGGAGAGGGACTAGATAACTTAATAGCTCTTCTCCATCTCTGACTTTTCTGAGTTGGAATTTGAGCATGATACAGGGATTCTACCCCAATTCCTCAGAAAAGTGCCCTGGGATTGTTAATGACCCCAGGATTGCACCTCAGTGGAAGAACAGTACAGTACCTCCCATGCAGCACAGTGGCCGTAGCAATATGCTGGAATGTTAACTGCAGGTGGGACTTCCGAAGGCTCTGGAAGGTGCCCAACACTCATTAGCTTTTTAGGTTCCTATCTCCCATAGGCTCTTTCAGAAATCCCCCCGTACATGTTCATGCACAGGGAAGAGCTCTGCCTACTGGCTCCCCAGCTCTACTTCCTGCAGCCCAATGACTTCCCCTTGGAGGTCTCCCATAAAGCCCTGATGCAGCCCAGTACATCTTAGCGTGCATGCTGTGATGCGGATTACACATCACAAGGTCGTGTGGCTGCTGTCTCCATTCCTGATCTGCTCTCCCTTAGTACCAAGTCACTTTGGTGTGTGCACTCAGGAACTCGGTGCCAGTACAACTATACAGGACTCTTCTGTGTCATAGGATTTAATGCAAGACGCATCTCTCTTATTATTCCCCCTCTGAGCCATGCTAGTCCTCAATGCCCAGCTCTATATTCAACAGGGAATAGCTAAAAACAACTGAATCTAGAGTAGCTACATGAGAGGAGTCAGGGTGATTAGGGAATAGGGGGCATGGCTGCAGAAATGCAGGAAAGGAGACGACTTATATTTCTCCTGGCAATGCAATATCGTGCGCTGTGCCCCCTCACGACTCTGCTTCACAAAGTTCCTCTCGCACAAGGAAAGACTGAGCAAAATAAATGAGCCCCTGATTCACAAATTACTTTGCAATACTAGCTAATAAAGCAAAGTGGCACAATCTGTCATAAAATTCATTACTGTAGAAGACAATTTAATATGACTAACTCCTTCAGGAACAGCACTTGACAAATCCATTTGTGATGCAGGATCTTAAAAGGATTATTGCGTTAATGAACTATTTAATGGTTTTCAACAGCAAGAATGGGTTTAACAAGGGGGGAAGAAAGGGTCATTAGAGCGTCTGCAGCCCAGCTGAGCCCTGCACTGGAAAAGCTCTTTCCTGTGAGCTAATGGCTGCTTATTTTCACCTACCAGAATGAAGGATCGGCTACAGCCTTAATTCGAGAACTACTGAGTATGCCATCAGGGCCTGCAATCAGTGACACCTGACGAAGGGAAGGGGCCATTTGGAGAGAAAAAACATTTCTCAGAGCTCTGGATTCCTTCTGAGGGAAGAAGGGTTCTTTACAGAAGGGTGCCACAGTGCCAAGGAAGCCGATGGAGAGAACCAGTCTGGGGGCACTGGCAAAGCTGGCCTGTTCAGGTGACACTCAGAGACAGGCAGCACACAGCCATGCACGAGGGTCAGAGTGTGCCTGACTCCGAGCAGCGCAGGCTGGAGCCCACCTGGCGAGTGCATAAACTGCTGCCCTACCCAATTTCTATTGGCACCTTCTGAGTCACCTCAGAAGGGCAGGAATGGGAGTGACAGGACTGCAAAGTGAAAGTGTAGCGAGGGTCACCCGCGGCTGCCAGGCCTCCTGACCTCGATTCTGCCCCAGGCCCAGCACCGCTCCGACATACTGTGGAGGGGCAGCCAAAGGGAGATGGTTGCAGCTCTTTGATGTAGGGCTGCTTGGCCCCCGCACAAGGCACAACAGGAGGGGTCGTGGTGCTAGCAGAGACGTGGGCATAGCGGGCTTCAGCTCCATCATGCCACCAGCTCACCCCGGTGCATTCCAAGTCCCCCCAGTACCCTTCTTACACTGCTGTGAGTGGCTGGTATCAGACATGCTTATGCCATCTTTGCCAGCTCCATACCAGTGGCTCTCGGGCCGGTTCAAAGCTCATGTGCACGTAACATGCAAACAGCACAAAGTGGCCTTAGCAGAGCCAAGAATCTGGGCCCTTGAGCTTGAAAAAAATCCTTGTGCACAAAGGCAACGTGATTGGTTGGGATCCCTACTCCTCCAGTGGAAGCCAAAGTGCATTCTTACTATTGCCTGCCCATGGCTACGTACGGGGGAGGCAGGGATGCAATCTGGGCAGTTTAAAGGAATCTGGGCTCTTGTAAAATGGGAAACATTGCCCTCTGTGCACCTTTCGGTCCTGTTCCCACCTCCCTCACTTCCCCTCCGTGCACCACAGTCCTATTCAGGAAACAGGGATAATGCTATTTCCCTGCATCCCAGATGTGGTCAGAGACTTGTTCAATGCAGGTAAAACCCAGTGAGAGGGACAGACTAGCGCTATCACTATGTAACTTGTCAGTCTCAAAATGTGATTGCAAATGGGGAATGTTGGGTGTGTTCTCAGTGGGGTCCAGCAGGGATCGTTTTTGGACATCTGCTATTTAACATTTTTATTAATGACCTGGAAGAAAACATAAAATCATCACTGGTAAAGTCTGCAGATGGCACAAAAACTGGAGGAGTGGTAAATACTGAAGAGGATAGGTTTCTGATACAGAGCGATATGGATCATTTGGTAAACTGGGTGCAAGCAAACACTATATATTTGAATAAAGTTAAATATAAATATATACATTTGAGAGCAAAGAATGTCGGTCATACTTACACAACAGGGGACTCTGTGCTGGGAAGCAGACAGTCTGGAAGAGATTTGGGGGTTGTGGTGGCTAATCAGCTGAACATGAGCTCCCACTGCAACACTATGCCCAAAAGGGCAAATGTGATCCTTGGATGCATGTACAGGGGCATCTCGAATAAGAGTAGAGAGGTTATTTAACCTCTGTATTTGGCACTGGTGTGACTGCTGTGTCCAGTTCTGGTGCCTGCAATGCAAGAAAGATGTTGATAAATTGGAGAAGGTTGAGAGAAGAGCCACAAGAATGCTTAAAAAGATTAGAAAACCTGCATTACAGTGATAGACTCATGGAGCTCTAAGGGTTACTTGATTACAATCTATAAGTACCTACAAATATTTGATAATGGGCTCTTCAGTCTAGCAGAAAAGGTGTAACTTGATCCAGTGGCTGGAAGCTGAAGCTAGACAAATTCAGACTGCAAATAAGGTGTAAAGTTTTAACAGTGAGAGTAATTAACCATTGGGACAATTTACCGAAGTTCATTGTCGATTCTCCATCACTTACAATATTTAAATCACGAACGGCTGGGGTTTTCTCTAGTTCAAACAGGAATTGTTTGGGGGAAGTTCTCTGACCTGTGCTATACAGGTCAGAGAGATGATCACAATGGTCCCTTCTGGCCCTGGAATCTATTAAACTGGTTGAACAGCAGCAAATGCCTCTTGCAGTTTCCTAGTGCTCACTCTCAGTAGCCAATGTTTACTACTAACCCTCCTCAATGGCTTGCTGCCTGATGGAGGCCAGCATAGAAGCATTAGCATCCCACTTGGGCAAGACTCATGACTCACTGAGCCCAAATGACAGTTACCGTTATATGTATGCAGGCACTTTGTATTTATTTGAAACATGCATACTTGCTTGCATCAGATTCCCGACACAGAAACAGGAATCCAAGCTTCTTTTCAAGCAAAGGGCTGCAAGAGAGGGTCAAAAGTTTAATGATTCTTGGGCTGATCCTGCTCCATTGAAGTCAAGGGCAGAACTTCCATTATTTTCATTCAAACAAGGAATCCACAGGAGAGCTCCATCAGCTCACATACGTCATGTTACCAACTCTGGCGATTTTATCATGAGTCTTGTGATATTCAGCATTTCGTTTAAAGCACCAGCCTCTGGAGCCTTGTGCAAACAGCAGAATCTTGAGCTTTCATTTTTTAAATGATTGAAATGGTTGTAGAGAAAAGCTTGAAAACATGACCCCAAAGAGTCAAAAGACAGAACGCAAAATAAAAAGCACCTTCCATGTATTATTTCTTTAAAAATCTCATCATTTAAAAACTAATCTTATGATTTTGGGGGCCTGACTCCTGATTTTTGCATGTGTGGGGTTGGCCAGGCTGCCTGCAGCACCTTGGGATGTGGTGTGGCATGAGGGTCAAACCAGAGTTATGTTAATCACCTGGAAAGCGAAACCCTGCAGTGTCTGATGAGACCTGACAGCGTGCAGTCACATCAGCGCACATAAGGAACAAGACTCCAGAATTTGTTTGGAACTGTTGCCTGGCTGTGATGGGGTGCCGAGGGAATTGGTTGATGTGATTGCAGAGCCATTGGCCATTATCTTTGAAAAGTCATGGCGATCGAGGGAGGTCCCAGATGATTGGAAAAAGGCAAATATATTGCCCATCTTTAAAAAAGGGAAGAAGGAGAACCCGAGGAACTACAGACCAGTCAGCCTTACCTTAGTCCCTGGAAAAATCATGGAGCAGGTCCTCAAGGAAACCATTTTGAAGTACTTGGAGGAGAGGAAGGTGATCAAGAACAGTCAACATGGATTCACCAAGGGCAAGTCATGCCTGACCACTCTGATTGCCTTCTGTAATGAAATAACTGGCTCTGTGGATATGGGGAAAGCAGTGCATGTGATATATCTTGACTTTAGCAAAGCTTTTGATATGGTCTCCCACAGTATTCTTGTCAGCAAGTTAAAAAAGTATGGATTGGATGAATGGACTATAAGGTGGATAGAAAGCTGGCTAGATTGTCGGGCTCAACGGGTAGTGACCAACGGCTCGATGACTAGTTGGCAGCCAGTATCAAGTGGAGTGCCCCAAGGGTCGGTCCTAGGGCCGTTTTTGTTCAACATCTTTATTAATGATCTAGATGATGGGATGGATTGCACCCTCAGCAAGTTTGCAGATGACACTAAGCTAGGGGGAAAGGTAGATACGCTGGAGGGTAGGGCTAGGGTCCAGAGTGACCTAGACAAATTGGAGGATTGGGCCAAAAGAAATCTGATGAGGTTCAACAAGGACAAGTGTTGAGTCCTGCACTTAGGACGGAAGAATCCCATGCACTGCTACAGGCTGGGTTATGACTGGCTAAGCAGCAGTTCTACAGAAAAGGACGTAGGGGCTACAGTGGATGAGAAGCTGGATATGAGTCAGAAGTGTGCCCTTGTTGCCAAGAAGGCTAACGGCATATTGGGCTGCATTAGTAGGAGCATTGCCAGCAGATCGAGGGAAGAGATTATTCCCCTCTATTCGGCACTGGTGAGGCCACATCTGGAGTATTGCGTCCAGAAAGGATGTAGACAAATTGGAGAGAGTTCAGCAGAGGGCAATGAAAATGATTAGGGGGCTGGGTCACATGATTTACAAGGAGAGGCTGAGGGAACTGGGGTTATTTAGTCTGCAGAAGAGAAGAGTGAGGGGGGATTTGATAGCAGCCTTCAGTTACCTGAAGGGGGTTCCAAATGGGATGGAGCTTGGCTGTTCTCAGTGGTGACAGGTGACAGAAAAAGGAGCAATGGTCTCAACTTGCAGTAGGGGCGGGCTAGGTTGGATATTAGGAAACACTATTTCACTAGGAGGGTGGTGAAGCACTGGAATGGGTTACTTAGGGAGGTGGTGGAATCTCCTTCCTTAGAGGTTTTTAAGGCCCGGCTTGACAAAGCCCTGGCTGGGATGATTTAGTTGGGAATTGGTCCTGCTTTGAGCAGGGGGTTGGACTAGATACCTCCCGAGGTCCATTCCAATCCTAATCTTCTATGATTCTATGATTCCATGATTCTTTAACAGATCAAGGCAGCTCCCTGGCTAGTGTACTCCTCACATGTGACCCCTGTTGTAAAGACTGAGATCAAAGTATTACCAACAATGGCAGGAACAAAAGTGAGGGCAACAAATGGAGGCTTTTAACTTTGTGCTCTTATTTCCCCAACCTTTCTTTGGTGCCTTGGTTTTAGCCCATGAAAGCTTATGCTCAAATAAATTTGTTAGTCTCTAAGGTGCCACAAGTACTCCTCGTTCATTGTGTAGACAGTTGATCTTGGACCTCTGAGTTAAACTGGTCTGTCTTGTTACCAGCAGCAAATGCAGAAGGCAAGATTTTGCATGGCAGACCTTTATCTGGAATGGTCTTTAGTAGGTTATGAGAGATTTATTCAAACGTTTTAAGAACTGGTTTTGAAGTTTTGATTTGTTTCAGAGGTTTAAGAAAAAACATATGGAAGAGTTGGTGGTACTACTTTCCAGATGATGCTCTTGTGAAATTCCTGGAAATATGTTACATTTTTAGTCTGTTTTCAAAGAAAAGTCCTCCTTTTGGTTGGTTCCTTTGCTGATATATGGATTTTTAACATAATTTTGCCTAAATCAAATTTGACTTTACTAACCCTTAATTGAAAAAGATCCATAAATGTACAAATAACTGAACTGAAAGGAAGCAAGCAGATTAACTGGCAAAGAGAGCTAAAGGTTTTATAAAAGCAGCAAAGATGCATCCGAAGAAGTGAGCTGTAGCTCATGCTTAAATAAATTTGTTAGTCTTTAAGGTGCCACAAGTACTCCTGTTTTTTTTAAAGAATCCTGTGGCACCTTATAGACTAACAGACGTTTTGCAGCATGAGCTTTCGTGGGTGAATACCCACTATAGAAACTCACTGCTAAAAAAAGCTGCAACATTAGTGTGTTTGAACGGCGCACTAAGCAAAGGACTCTGAATCCAAAAGCGAGTAAGGATTTTTTAAAAGATTTTTCTCTGCATTTTTCCTCATTCCTTTTATGATATTAAAAATATTTTCCCATTTTTAAAATTTTTTTCACTTGCTCTCTTTAATCTTGATTTGCTGTTCAGCTTGCTGAGGAGACAGACTTGACTTTCCGAGACAGTGTCTGTAACAATGAGATATGAAAAAAGTATTAAACAGAGGGGCTCATTGTGATGAGGATATAGTGAGTAATCCTGCAAACACTTACTGTACACTGTAATCCCACTGAGAAAGACAGGACTACTCATAGGAGAAGAGGTGGTGTTCTTGGTGACTTATTACTGTTTACTTTATCAGTTTGTTCTAAAACCTCTTCTATTGACACCTCCGCGTGGGACAGGACTTCCAATTTGTCACCCAAAAAGGATAGCTCTGAGTAGGGATCTCCCCCACATCCTCGCAGTGAAGACCAAGGCCAAAAATTCATGTAGCTTTTCTGCAATGGCCTTGTCTTCCTTGAGTGCTCCTTTAATACCTTCATTGTCTAGTGGCCCCACTGCCTCTTTGGCAGGCTTCCTGCCTCCAATGTACTTCCAATGTAGTCTAGTTGGAATCAGAACTACCAAAGTCAGACCCAAAGTATGTCTAATTGTCTTGATTTCCCACCCCCCTGTTGAATAGTTAGGGAGTACAATCTGGATATAACTCATCACAGGATCCTTCATAGTCAGGATTATCTGAGCGCCTGGCTGCTGTCACGGACTTTTGGTGGATTGTTTTTTTACTGCTACATCTGCATATGTAATCTGAATAGTTCCGGGGTAGGTGTTAGAACCTGTTTTTCTTGAAGGTAGAGGTCTAGCTGCTGGAAGGGAATCTGACGTTGCTGAAATCTAAATCTCTTAACCACATCTCAAAAACTTTTTAGCACAATCTTACTCAAACGCTCTCTAGAGCAGCGGTCAGCCACATCTTGGTGGCTCTCATTTTAGTCTTTTGGTTTATGAAGCCTTATTGGTAGCCACCAAACTGGAAGAGTTTACAGGTCCAATTCTTCTATCACAGGGGTCGGCAACCTTTCAGAAGTGCTGTGCTGAGTCTTCATTTATTCACTCTAAGTTAAGGTTTCGCGTGCCAGTCATACTTCTTAACGATTTTAGAAGGTCTCTTTCTATATGTCTATATTATATAACTAAACTATTGTATGTAAAGTAAACAAGGTTTTTAAAATGTTTAAGAAGCTTCATTTAAAATTAAATTAAAATGCTGATCTTACGCCGCCAGCCTGCTCAGTTCGCTGTCAGCCTGGGGTTCCGTTCACCTAGGCTGGCAACAGGCTGAGCGGGGCCTGCGGCCGGGGCGCCGGCTGGCAAGGGGCTGGCAGCCGGGACCCCAGACTGGGGGAGGGGGTTCAGGGCAGAAGGCTGGGTGTGTGTGTGGGGTCAGGGCAGAGGGCTGGGGTGTGTGTGGGGGGGGTCAGGGCAGAGGGCTGGAGGGTGTGTGGGGGATAGGTCAGAAGGCTGGGTGTGTGGGGGGGTCAGGGCAGCGGGCGGGGGTGGGTGGGGGGTGCAAGGCAGAAGGCTGAGTGTGTGTGGGGTTCAGGGTCAGGGCAGAGGGATGGGGGCTGTAGGGGTTCAGGGTCAGGGCAGAGGAAGTGGGGCTGTAGGGGTTCAGGGTCAGGGCAGTGGGGTGTGGAGGGTGTAGGGCAGAAGGCTGGATGTGTGGGGGTCGGGTCAGGGCAGAGGGCTGGGGGTGTGGGGTGCAGGGCAGAAGGCTGGGTGTGGGGTTCAGGTCAGGGCAGAGGGCTGGGGGTGGGGTGCAGGGCAGAAGGCTGGGTGTGTGGGTCGGGTCAGGGCAGAGGGCTGGGGGCGTGGGGTGCAGGACAGAAGGCTTGGTGTGTGTGGGGTTCAGGGTCAGGGCAGAGGGCTGGGGGTGTGGGGTGCAGGGTAGAAGGCTGGGTGTGTGGGGTTCAGGGGTCAGGGCAGAGGCTGGAGGGCGTGGGGTGTAGGGCAGAAGGCTGGGTGTGTGGGGTTCAGGCATCAGGGCAGAGGGCTGGAGGGTGGGGGTGTAGGGCAGAAGGCTGGGTGTGTGGGGTCAGGGTCAGGGCAGAGGGCTGGAGGGTGTGGGGGTGCAGGGCAGAAGCTGGATGTGTGGGGTTCAGGGTCAGGGCAGAGGGCTGGAGGGTGTGGGGGTGCAGGGCAGAAGCCTGGATGTGTGGGGGTTCAGGGGTCAGGGCAGAGGGCTGGGGGGTGTGGGGGTGTAGGGCAGAAGGCTGGGTGTGTGGGGGGGTTCAGGGGTCAGGGCAGAGGGCTGGAGGGTGTGGGGGGTGTAGGGCAGAAGGCTGGATGTGTGGGGGGTCGGGTCAGGGCAGAGGGCTGGGGGTGTGTGGGGGTGCAGGGCAGAAGGCTGAGTGTGTGGGGGGGGTTCAGGGGTCAGGGCAGAGGGCTGGAGGGTGTGGGGGGTGCAGGGCAGAAGGCTGGATGTGGGGGGGTTCCAAGGGTCAGGGCAGAGGGCTGGGGGTGTGGGGGTGGTTCAGGAGGCAGGGCAGAGGGCTGGGGTGCTTGGCCCGTAGGGGTGCTCCCAGCTCCCTGTCCTGAGCGGCTCATGGCAGGGAGCTGGAAGGGACGTGCCCTGTTCCACCCCCTTCCCCAAGGCCCCGTCCCCACCTCCTCTATGGAGCTGTGTGCATGGGGGTGCTCCCAGCCCCCTGTCCTGAGCGGCTCATGGCAGGGGGCTGGAAGGGTTGTGCCCTGTTCCACCCCCTTCCCCAAGGCCCCGTCCCTACCTCCTCTACGGAGCTGTGTGCACGCTGCCGCTCTTCCCCCTCCTCCTCGCAAGGGCTGTCAGCTGATCGGCGCAGGGAAGGAGAGGGAAAGGGGCAGGAAAGCACCTCGCTGGGGGAAGAAGCAGGGGAGGAGGGAAGCTTGGCTGCTGCAGGACCAAGCTTCTGCCTCCTGCCCCCACAGGGGAGAGCGGTGGGCGGGGGGCTGGGGGCTGGGAGCAGGGCCGGCTTTAGGAAGTGCGGGGCCCGCGTCGAACAGTTTTTTGGGCCCGCAGCAGGGACAAAAAAAAAAACGTGGGGCTTGTACTCACCGGTGTGGCGCTAGTCTTCTGGCGGCAGGTTCTTCACTCCTCCGGGGGTCTTCAGCAGCACCACAGACCTGCTGCCGCCGCCGCCCGCCGCGCGAGCGCCGCCGGTAAAAAAAAAAAAAAAAAGGAAGCCTCTAGCCAGGAAGGGATTCTCTCTCCTCCCCCCCTCCCTCCCCCACTGGGGCTCTGCCCCTGGCGCGGGGCCCCTGCAGGTCAGGGGTGGGGTTCAGGGAGCCGGCCCTGGCTGGGAGGCAGCCGCGTGCCACTTAAAATCGGCGTGTGTGCTCTGTGTTTGGCACGTGTGCCGTAGGTTGCCGACCCCTGTTCTGTCACATCCTCCACACTTACATCAGTACGATTCAGCTGATTTCATTGTAGTTACTGCTGATTTACACTGGGGTAAGTGAGTGGAGAATCAGGCCCTGTGGCTTGCCCGGAAGCCTTGTTTTCAGGATCTATAACACATATTTGTTCTGTAGTAAAGTAGAAGGAATATTTTCCATTTTGCCATCAATACTAGAGTGATGAGGCACTCCACATACGCTGTTATGTCCAGACTTCTGGTGATCGCAATTTTCAGATCCCCACCCAGGCTCCAGGAGAGCACAGTGCCATTATCTTGGGATCCAGCTCCCATGGTCAAGCGGGAGAACTGGACAATAATATTCCATCAAAACTGTTTTTTCATGGAAAATTGGTGTTTGACAAAATGCAAGTTTTCAAGAAAAATCTCTGCTTTTCATTGGAAATTTCATTTTTTCTTTGAAAAATTGAATACATGAAAATGAAAATATTTCAGTTTGGGAAAGCTGCTGCAATGCCTCATGGGATTTGTAGTTTGGTTCCCTCATCTGCCCATTCTCCTCTATGGGGCAAGGCTCTCTTGGTGGACTATATCTCCCATGTTCCACCCTCACCAGAAACTCCCATGGTACACTCCCTCCACTGCCAAGATTATTTTGGTTTTCAGACATTTTTAGGTGTAGGATGAACTTTTTTTTGTATTTGAATTTCTGCCAAAAAATAAATAAAAATCAAAATTTTCTGTGGAGGAAAAGAAGTTTGTTTTTTACCTGCTCTATTGAAGGCATCCACAGAACCTGGATGCGTTAGCTTGGGCCTGGGTAGAACTCCTCACCCCTTATAGAATCATAGAATCTCAGGGTTGGAAGGGACCTCAGGAGGTCATCTAGTCCAACCCCCTGCTCAAAGCAGGACCAAACCCAACTAAATCATCCCAGCCAGGGCTTTGTCAAGCCTGACCTTAAAAACCTCTAAGGAAGGAGAGTCCACTACCTCCCTAGGTAACCCATTCCAGTGCTTCACCACCCTCCTAGTGAAAAAGTTTTTCCTAATGTCCAACCTAAACCTCCCCCTCTGCAACTTGAGACCATTACTCCTTGTTCTGTCATCTTCTACCACTGAGAACAGTCTAGATCCATCCTCTTTGGAACCCCCTTTCAGGTAGTTGAAAGCAGCTATCAAATCCCCCCTCATTCTTCTCTTCTGCAGACTAAACAATCCCAGTTCCCTCAGCCTCTCCTCATAAGTCATGTGCTCCAGCCCCCTAATCATTTTTGTTGCCCTCCGCTGGACTCTCTCCAATTTATCCACATCCTTCTTGTAGTGTGGGGCCCAAAACTGGACACAGTACTCCAAATGAGGCCTCACCAGTGCTGAGTAGAGGGGAATGATCACATCCCTCGATCTGCTGGAAATGCCCCTACTTATACAACCCAAAATGCCATTAGCCTTCTTGGCAACAAGGGCACACTGTTGACTCATATTCAGCTTTTCGTCCACCGTAACCCCTAGGTCCTTTTCTGCAGAACTGCTGCCCAGCCATTCGGTCCCTAGTCTGTAACAGTGCATGGGATTCTTCCATCCTAAGTGCAGGACTCTGCACTTGTCCTTGTTGAACCTCACCATATTTCTTTTGGCCCAATCCTCTAATTTGTCTAGGTCCCTCTGTATCCTATCCCTACCCTCCAGCGTATCAACCACTCCTCCCAGTTTAGTGTCATCTGCAAACTTGCTAAGGGTGCAGTCCACACCATCCTCCAGATCGTTAATGAAGATATTGAATAAAACCACCCCAGCACCGACCCTTGGGGCACTCCACTTGATACCGGCTGCCAACTAGACATGGAACCATTGATCACTACCCGTTGAGCCCGACCATCTAGCCAGTTTTCTATCCACCTTACCGTCCATTCATCCAGCCCATACTTCTTTAACTTGCTGGCAAGAATACTGTGGGAGACTGTATCAAAAGCTTTGCTAAAGTCCAGAAATAGCACATCCACTGCTTTCCCCTCATCCACAGAGCCGGTTATCTCATCATAGAAGGCAATTAGGTTAGTCAGGCATGACTTGCCCTTGGTGAATCCATGCTGACTGTTCCTGATCACTTTCCCCTCCTTTAAGTGGTTCAGGATTGATTCCTTGAGGACCTGTTCCATGATTTTTCCAGGGACTGAGGTGAGACTGACTGGCCTGTAGTTCCCTGGATCTTTCTTCTTCCCTTTTTTAAAGATGGGCACTACATTAGCTTTTTTCCAGTCGTCCGGGACCTCCCCCGATCGCCATGATTTTTCAAAGATAATGGCCAATGGCTCTGCAATCTCATCGGCCAACTCCTTTAGCACCCTCGGATGCAGTGCATCCGGCCCCATGGACTTGTGCTCGTCCAGCTTTCCTAAATAGTCCCGAACTACTTCTTTCTCCACTACTTCTTTCTCAACTACTTCTTTCTCTTAGAAACAACTAGCACATTCTCCGGGGCAAGCACCGGCTGAAGAGGCAAACGGCCTGAGTAAGAGCGATGCGGCCTGGCGGAGAGCACCGAGACACATTGTCCCTCACTCCCAGCTTGCCTGCTCCTGCTTGTGACTGACCTCAGCCAGATGTCTCACTCTCATGAGAGGCAGACCGAGAGAAGTTGTGCACAGACCTACATGGCCTGAAACAACATTTGATTTTATTTTTTTAAATCGCCCCTTGTCTAGACGCTAGACCTGCTTTCTGAGTCACGTATTTATTCAGCAAAATGTCCACTCCTTGAAAGGCTGCCATGCCCCTTTTACTTGCATTTGAGAGAATCACTGTTCACTAGAATTAAATTGGCTAGACGTCTGGGTCAGGCCAGATTATCAAGCAGTTCTGAGTCTGTTTTAAAAGAGCCATTTGCCACTTTGCAGCAATTTGCCAGTGCTGGGTAGCCTGGAATCCATATTTCGCTTGGCAGCAGGGCTAGCAGGCCACAGCTAACCAGGAATTTAATTTCAACAGAACGATTAAAAGTCTGTGCCTTTAATATAGGTCTTGGCTGTTCATATTCCTTCCATGGCTGGAGACTGGGGACTCCAATACGTGGGAATGTCATCCTTGCTCCAACAGAGCTCCAAGTTGGGATAACTTTAATAAACCACGGGAAGAGGTGAGGTGGAAAGTTTCTCAGCTTTCAGCTCTGCTTGGCTTGTGACAAATATGGCCAGAACTGCAGGTTGCAAGATACTCCAGACCAGGCAGCTTGCTAAAAGTTTGCTTTCATGGTGATCTGTGAGTTAGCCATTGTATAAACTACAAGCCACGTAAACCTTCAGGGCAAAGTCCTGGCCTTGGAGGGAGAGAGTGGAGTGGAGTCAGCAGTAGGGCAGCTTCCTAGCCCTCCTGGCTGCTAATGGGCAGGATGGCACAGAGCAGCAGGCAGGACCATGCTCTGCAATGCAGCTACTACAGCTCCGAAAAGGGAGCAGGGTATACACCCTCCAGGGTGTCCTGTCTGACACAGCATGGGCCCTGGCTGCTTCCTCATGCAGGTATCATGTACATCACTCAGGGGATGGATAGGAAGGGATCCTGGCCTGGTGCTGTGTGGGTGTGTCTGGGGATGGAGATGCTCCCTGGATCTTCTCTCTGCTGCTTTGCACAGCTGCACAAGGCAGAGCAGAATGGTGCCCCCCGCCTCTATGCATCGTGTGTCTGTAAATAGAGTGATATGTATATGCATATTTGTAAAAATCACATGAATGTCAGGTAAGATTGCTATTTAGGGCCAAAAGTCTGCACATGTGCCAGTATCTGTGCACACAACTACCAGACTGGCATGCATGGCATGAATTTTACATGCACAATTGTGTGAACGTGCCTGTAACTTTGGGGCCAAAGTTTGAAATGCATGCCTAGGAAACAGTTTCTTCAGGGATGTATGACAGGGTCTTGAACCTATCAGGTCATTTGACTCTCTCTCTGCTGCTGATTCTCACTAGCCATTCTTTGGAGTGGCAGATTGCAATGGCTTCCTTTGTGTCCGAGTCCTTGTACCAGAGAGCTGTTGGCAGGGGCGGCAGGTTATATGGGCTCAAGGTGCCCAAGCACCAGGAATATTCAAGGCTGAGGGCTGTGCTGCACCAATATTTGGAGCTGTGTTTCTCCCCTGGCCCTGCTTGGAGCTGGCCCTGCCTGAAAGAAAACAGCCAGTGCCTCTCTCCCTTGTTTGTGCTGCTTCTGCCTAAGGCTATAGAGATCAGCGGCAGGCAGCCTCTTGGAGCACCGGGGGAGGGGAAGAGGGAGAGAGGAGGGGGAAGGAGGCACACACGTGCTTGGGAGCTCTCTCCCCTGCCCCCTGGCACCCACGGGCAGCAGCAGGGGAGGCCACACGTGATGGCAACCCCCCCGCCCCGGTACCCACCATAGGGGAGGCGAGTGGGCTTTCTGGATCTGAGAGAGTCCCTAGGAGCATGTGCAGTGACTGTGGTGTAGAGTGAGTGTGCTGACGGGGGGGGGAGGGGAAAGAGGAGGGTCCCTCTCCTGGAGCTTGCTGCTGCCAGTAAGGGGGTGGGGAGTCCTATCTGGCCCTAGCCCTGGGGCAGCCTGTCTGCATCCCAAGTTCCTTATCCCCAGCTCTGCCCCACCCCAGAGCCTGTGCCCCCAGCACCCCAACCCTGAGCACTCTCCTGCACTGTGAACCCCTCATCCCCAGCCCCACCCCAGAGCCCTCACTTGAGGGGAAAATCGTGCAACTTAAATTTGGTGGTCAGTTTGGAGTATCATTGTGTTTAGCACAATACTTGATTATTTTACACCCTTTAAAGTATACACGTGTTCCAAAGTGGGAATGTTCTTAATGTTTTCTCTGAATACTGTGTGGGTGCCTCAGTTTCCCCTATGCATTTCTTAAGGATCTAGATCAGTGGTCCCCAACCTTCTCGTCTGGCAGGCACCAGACGAAGGACCACTGCGGCGGTGGAGCACCCGCCGAAATGCCGCCGATGCCTCTCGATGACGTCACTTGTAGACGGCAAGCGGTGTCATCGAGAGGTGTCCCCGCTGAAATTCGGGGGTGACGCTTCTCAATGACATCACTTGTTGGCGACAAGTGGCGTCATTGAGAGGCGTCCCCGCCGAAATGCCACTGAAATTTGGTGGCATTTTCGTGGGTGCTCTCCCGGGGGCCAGGATGCGGGTGCATTAGGCGCCCGCGGGCACCGCGTTGGGGACCACTGATCTAGATGGTGGGATAAGGGTGTGTGATTGTTGTAGAACCCTAGAGTGCCAGTGTGATGCCGTCTGCACAGAGAATGGCCGAAACCCTGTCTCTGGGCAACTGATGGCCTGGGCCGCTCTCCTGCAAGATGCCAACTGAAGGTGTTGGAGAACAAAGAGATCAGGTGGCCTCCTAATGCCTGGAAAAGAGACAAAGGCCAGAGGAGGGAGTGTCAGTGCCTGTGTGGACTTCCGGGAAGTGCATGGTGTGGAAGGGGATGCTGGGATGCTTTGGAACTACTCCATACAAAGCCAGTCAGGACTCTGGGGGAGCCTCCTCTCTCTGAGCAGACTGTCTGCAGGGCAAGAAGCTTACACCTTCCTGGGTCTGACCTCGGAGCATTCAGCATCCCCTTCCACACTGTGAGCTTTCCACAGCGAGTCTGCCCAGGCAGGTCCTGGGGCAACCAGAGGTCCCTGCACCCCAACTCTGCAGTCAGACGTGACTCTCAGCCAGCCGGTAAAACAGAAGGTTTATTAGACGACAGGATCACAGTCTAAAACAGAGCTTGTAGGTACAGAAAACAGGACCCCTCAGTCAGATCCATCTTGGAGGGTGGGAAGCCTAGACCCAAGTTCTGGGCCTCTCCCCATTTCCCCAGCCAGCTCCAAACTGACACTCCCTCCTCTAGCCTTTGTGTCTCTTCTGGACAAGGAGGCCACCTGATCTCTCTGTCCCCAACACCTTCAGTTGGCACCTTGCAGGGGAAACTGAGGCACCCACACAGTATTCAGGGAAAACATTACGAACATTCCCACTTTGTCACAACAGGTGCAACGAAATATAATACCATATATTGAAGCAGGCAAGTGCTGCTTCTGACTTTCCACTTTTAATTGACCCTTGTAATCTTGTGGTGCCGACGCGTTGTAGCTTCATTTTATATCAGCTTATAGGGCGGGAGTGGGGGGCGGGCGGGCACCACCATTTTGGGCACCACCAAAAATTATACAAACCTGGCGCCTATGGCTGTTGGACCTTACTTTCCCTAGGCTAGAGCTGAGGTTTTCTCTCCAAGGGATACACTTGTAGCTGCTGCATCTAGCTATTCTGTGACTCAAATCAAGGCATCCAAAACCTAGAAAAAACCCATATATTTTCTTGGCACTATTATAGCAGTAGAGAGAAAACTAGAAAATTAAAGACAAAGGATGGCTTGCTGCAATACAACAAAAAGAGTTGGTTTAAATGTTTAAAGATGACCTGCAAAAAGGAGAAACAATGGTGTTTGGGCTTTTCTGATGTGTGGATGGCCTGTCAGGATGAAAAGGTAAATACCCCATATCAGGGTTAACTACACCAACTGCAGAAAGTGACCCTCTGGGCCAAGTTCATCTCTAGGGACTGACATCAGTGGAGTTACAGCAGCCTGGAATCTGGCCCATTGTCTCCTATAGGAAGCTTGAGTTTAACCCCCTGCCCCAAGAGGTTTCCTCATATCCACTTGTGGTGAGGGCAGGGGTGAAAGTAAGTTAAAGGACTTACCAGTATGATGGAGTCCTGAGCAGGGGGCGGGGCCTCAACCAGAAGGGGCGTGGCCTCAACCAGAAGAGGCGGGGCTTTTAGAGCCCGGGGCACTTTAAATCGAGATTTAAAGGGCCCTGGGCTCCGGCTGCGGTAGTGGCGGCTGGGAGCCCGGGGCCCTTTAAATCACTGCCAGAGCTACCAGCTGCAGAGGCAGAGTGGGCTCCAGTGGCAATTTAAAGGGCCCGGGGCGGTAACGGCAGCCAGAGCCCCGGGCCCTTTAAATTGCCACCAGAGCCATGCTGCCGGAGCCCTGGAGTAGTGGCAGTGGGGCTCGGGCAGCAATTTAAAAGGCCCATGGCTCTGGCTGCTGCTACCACCCCAGGCCCTTTAAATCTCCGCTGGCTCCAGCAGCGGGGCTCGGGCAGTGATTTAAAGGGCCTGGGGTTCCGGCCGCTGCTACCATCCTGGGCCCTTTAAATTGCTGCCAGAGCCCCACTGCTGGAGCCACTGGAGATTTAAAGGGTAGTGGCGGCTGGAGCCCCAGTCCCTTTAAATCGCCACCTGAGCCCTGCTGCCGGAGCCTTGGGGTAGTGGCGGCAGCTGGGACCCCCGGGGCTCCGTTGGCAATTTAAAGAGTCGGGGGCTCTACTGTGGTAGGAGCAGCTGGGAGCCCCTGGCCCTTTAAATCACTGCTGGAGCCCCTGGCCACCACTGCAACCTCCGGGCTCTGGCAGCCCGGCTCAGGCGGCAATTTAAAGGGCCCAGGGCTCCAGCCGCTGCTGGGAGCCCAAGGCCCTTTAAATTGCCGCCTGGGGAAGCTGGCCCGGTATGGAGTACTGGGTCGTACCGGCTTACTTTCCCCTCTGGGTGGGGGATTCTCACAGGATCACTGAGCTGCAGCAACACTGAAGGTTTCTCTACTAGTTAGTCCCTCTTTCAGGAGTGAGGGCTGTCTGGGCTTCTAGTCCATGCCTGAGGCCAGCGTGTTGCTCAGTTCATTTATATGCTGGTTATTGTTTTAGAACTAGAATTGTAATTTCCCATCCTCTTGTCTTCCTTGTAATCAGCCAGTCCAGGAACAGGGACTCATGCCTCTCACTTTATTCTGATTTCTGTGTCTCTTGGAGGAGGGCAGCCACAGCTGGATCTGTCACAGCGCACAGACCTCTGTCTTTAAGAGTCCCAGGGCTGACAGGCAGGCTAGCCATAGGGTCCTGAGACCAAGAGGCTGTCTACACGGCTGGCTAGAATAACTGTTCTGCTATAGCTCTTCTGCAGTGAGCATTCACACAGAGAGCTATTCTGGAAGAGTTGCAGTGCTCCAAATTCACATCCTGCCTTACTCTGGACTGACTTTCCCACGGAGACAAGCCCTACGAGGTTGTTGGGAAGCTGCAGGAGTGTATTTATTAGCCAGCACAATCTGAGGGCCGAGTCCTGAGGTGCTGTAGGGTAGGGTGCAGAGTGGGACCTCTCAGCTGAGTGACTCTGCCAAGTGGGGCAGGATGGCTGAGGAGCTGGGATGCTCCCCAGTACGTCCCCCAGTAAACACCTGTTGCTGGCAGGATGGCAGGGATTTTGCCTGTTCCCATGTGGCCTCTCACACCTCTGGAGTGTTGCTGGACTCCTTGCCTTGTGCTCATTCTTACCTGTGTGATTGTGCTTTTGGGGGGGAGGGGGAGCGTCACACTGAATTGTTTGTGATTTATACGTGGTGAACAGATCAGCATCAGGCCTTAGAAATGTGCAGTTTGTTTTTTTAAAAGGCTCACAAAGTACAGTTTCTAGAAGCACATCCAGCCCTGATGTACAATAGCACCCATCCCCCTCTGCCCTCCCCCCAACATTCCCAGCACCCCTAAGGAAGTTGAAGGAGCGGGAGGGTTGCAAGCAAAGTGAGATCCTGGCTTCTCTGCACTCTCTGAGAGCCTCGGACAGAATATGGAGTCACGGGTCAGCAGAGCAGGTCCCAACGGGGTTCCAGTCGCTGCTGAGCCATTCAAGAGCTTCCCTTCCCAGCGTGAAACAGCTTCTTCTGAGACACTCACCCTAGTGCACAACGTTAGGGCCTGCAGGTTGTTTCCACTGAGCAAGAATAATCAGGTAGCTGGATTCAGGGGCCACAGTGATGCGGGGGAGAGGGAGAGGGAGAGGGAGGAGGCATGCTGCCAGCCCTGCAGGGGCAGAGGCAGAGGCATCTGGATGGCCTAATGCCTCCAGGGGCGTGGGGAAGAACCTTCTGTGCTGGGGAGTGGCTCTTGCTACACCTTTGAAAAGATGCTCAACCAGCAGCCAGAAGGTAAAATGTCTCACAGTTCAGGGACTGGGCCTACTGCAGCGCAGCATCCAGATTAGGACCCTGGGTTTCAGTGTAGTTAATTTTCCTGGGATGGGGGTGTGCTGAATCCCCCCAGGTCTGGTTCTCCTGCTTCTCAGGTCGAAGTCACTGCACTGAGCTCAGCGCAGCTCTGCTGCCTCTGCAAATGGGCTTTGGGCACTGAAGAAGTAGCGGATGTGGACGTTCTTGTTTCAATGAGAGTGACCCAGCTGAGTGCGTCCCAGAGGTCAGCACCTCTGCTCAGGCCGTCGCCCTCCGAGAACGTGATCATGAAGCCGCACAGGACCCACTGTGCTTCTGGAGTGGGATTTGAGGCCACAGTGGGGTCCCAGAGAGCCCGATGTGTAGGGAGTCTCTGCATCCTCAGAGTGCCCAGGGGGAATATCAGAAAAGAATTTTCATTTGAAATCCATTTCCTGCCTCTCTGGGCTGCCCCATCTTCCTCTCTGGGCTGCCCCATCTTTTCCACCCTGCAAAGATGTTACTGTTTGGACCATTTTCAGAGCATGAGAAAAGTCACTGGCAGCAGAGTGCTGATCATCAGCTACAAGCACTGGGCCTGATTCGGCACTGCCTTGCACAGGTGTCAGTGGCCGCAGGGCAGCAGAGTGCTTCTACAGTGCTGCCATCTGGAGGGGGGGAGGGGCCATTTTACACCCCTAGGATCTGGTGCAAGGCAGTCAGGGAGCAGGCTCAGGCTATGTGCACACTACAGGTGCTACAGTGGCACAGCTATGGCATTGCAGCTGTGCTACTGTGATGCCATAGTGTAGACGCTTCCTACATCAACAGAAGCACTTTCTCCATAATGATAATTAATCCACCGCTCTGAGAAGTGATAGCTACGTCCATCGATCTAGCTACGTCTAGACCGGGGCTTAGGTCTGCCTGACTCACATCTCTCTGAAGTGAGAATTTGTCATGCCCCTGAATGACATAGCTGGGGCAACCTAAGTGTTAGGTGTAGGGCACGCCTCAGACTTGGGAAGATGTGCGGGCAACAGGCCAAACTCTGCCCTCAGGCACACCAGTGTCACTCTCAGTGTCATCCCATCTATTCATATAAAATGATGGGGTCTAAATTAGCTGTTACCACTCAAGAAAGAGATCTTGGAGACATGGTGGAGAGTTCTCTGAAATCATCCAGTCAATGGGCAGCAGCAGTCAAAAAAGCGAATAGAATGTTGGGAATTATTAAGACAGATAATAAGACAGAAAATATCATATTGCCTCTATATAAATCCATGGTACTCCCACATCTGGAATACTGCATGCAGATGTCGTCGCCCCATCTCAAAAAAGATAAATTGGACTTGGAAAAGGTTCAGAGAAGGGCAACAAAAATGATTAGGGGTATGGAACAGCTGCCATATGAGGAGAAATGAATAAGACTGGGACTTTTTAGCTTGGAAAAGAGACGACTAAGGGGGGATATGATAGAGGTTTATAAAATCATGACTGGTGTGGAGAGAGCAAATAAGGAAGTGTTATTTACCCCTTCACATAACACAAGAACCAGGGGTCAGTCAATGAAATTAATTGGCAGCAGGTTTAAAACAAACAAAAGGAAATATTTCTTCACACAACACACAGTCAACCTGTGGAACTCCTTGCCAGAGGATGTTGTGAATGCCAAGACTATAACGGGGTTCAAAAAAGAACTAGATACATTCACAGAGGATAGGTCCATCAATGGCTATTAGCCAGGCAGGCATGGTGTCCCCAGCCTCTGTTTGCCAGAAGCTGGGAATGAGCGATAGGGAATGGATCACTTGATGATTCCTTGTTCTATTCATTCCCTCTGGGGCACCTGGCACTGGCCACTATCAGAGGACAGGATACTGGGCTAGATGGACCTTTGGTCTGACCCAGTATGGCCGTTCTTATGTTCTGGAGTGACTCACTGACTTGAATGTGTCCCTCCAGCTAATGAAGGCCATGGCTATGAATCTGTGAATGGCTACTCTGGATTTACATTGCACTTCATGAGAGCAGAATCTGTCCATACAATACTGTGGGGCCTTATGGTGCCTTAGGACAGGTCTACACTAAAAAGTTAGGTCGATGCAGCTACGTTGCTCAGGGGAATGAAGAATCCACACCCCTGAGCTACCCCCAGTGTAGACAGGACTGGGAAGATGGAAGAATTCTTCAGTTGGCCCAGCTGCTGTCTCTCGGGGAGGTGGACTCCCTATGGTGACAAGAGAACCCCTGTCAGGAGAACCCCTCCTGTCAGTGTAGGTAGTGAATACATTGGCACTACAGCAACACAGCTGCAGAACTGCAGCATTTCTAGTGAAGACGCAGCCTTCAAATCTGATCCTGGCTCACTGAAGACAATGTTGTTGCCTGCTCCTTGCGTCATCACTTACACCAGTGCAGAGTGGGTGCAAAATGTTTTTACTTAGCTACTTCTAGCAGCTTTGCACTGGTGTAGCTGCAATGGAGGTGCAGGGTATTGAAGAATCAGGCCCCAGGAGTTTTGCCATTCCCTTCATTGGGAATAGGATCAGGCTAGAGAGAGAGCATGAGTGAGTGATCAGTTGCTGGCCTGTTGGGAAGGGAGCGATCCCTGTGCTGTTGGGAGCATCCCTGCATCCTTTCCTGGTGGAGTGCACCAGCTCTAACCAGGCAGCTCTTTCCTAATCACTTCTGTGGCCCTCTGATTTCAGAAATAAACATGATCATTCTTAAGGAAAAACGAAGATTTAGGGGGTACTCGTTGTCCTTGTTAGTGGAGCAAAATTGCTGGAAAATTGTGCTCATCCGTGGAAACTGGATATTCCATGGAGCCATGACTGGAGGGCCACTTCTCCCTGGCTGCATTTAACGTAGCCCCGCCCTTCAAATGCTGCCTGTGGGAGCCCGGATGATGATTATTCCAGAGCACATTAGCATCTGTGCAGGGCTCCCCATAGAGAGGGCTGTGCTTTGGGAATCTTTCCCGCAGGCTGTAGGTCACAGAGGGATGCATGCAGTGTAATGTTCAGCAATGGACTCAGAAGTGGGCGAGAGAGAAGACAAGAGTGTCCGGCCCAGGCTGATTCTACTCAGCCTTCCCATAACATCTGGTTCACCCGAGGCACTCAGATATGGAAACCTGCACTCCTGCGCGAGGCACTTGGTAACTCCTCTGCTTCACTTCCTCCCCAGGGGCCGCTGTACTTCCACTCATGCCTCACTTCGGACTCCCTAGCACTAAACACACCGCTCTCCCAGAACTCCCCCAGCGGCTGGCCACCTCCTGGTTCACAGTTTAGCGCTCTCAGGGGCATGCAGCAGTTGTGAAGCAGACAACACGCACAGACACGTGGGGCAGTCGAGCACCTTTGGGCTCTTCGCATTTAATCATGGAAACCGCAGGAGAGCGCAGATCATACCAAACAATAAAGTATCCAAAATGCAAAGTTCCTCACTTTCTAGCTCACCAGTCTTTTGTGGGTCCACGGGGAACTATGGGTCCTGCACTGTATGAGCAGGCCAGGTGTCCGTCCTCATGTAAGCTGTTGCCTGGTGGCTTCTCTCTCTCCCACATGAACTGAAGAAAATGGTCCCCCGAGCAGACCAGTTTCTCTCCTTTTGAAACCATCAGCCCCGGTCAGGTGCACCCCTTATCAGTTTCCCCACATGAGAGCACAGACTTTTGCCAGGTGATTTCATTGCCAAGGTGACCTGCCTCTCCTAAACCAGTCTTTGGCTAGGGTGGATAGATGTCCAACAACTGGCTACTTAAGGGTCAACCCCCCTCTACTGTCACTCTTTTACCACCAGGTTTTGGAACTTTCAGCCCAACATGGAGACAAACAGACCACAGGGAAGGCAAAAGGCTGCACATTCAGGATGAAGTTTGCAGCCAGACACAGGCACAGGATCCATAATCTCCCACAGAATTACAGGCATGTTCCCATGGTGGCCTCAGCCAGATGCCACTGGGATTGGTGCCTGTGGAGATGCTGGTGCTTGTAGTGATCCTGCACTTGGGGGCCTATGCAGTGTGGGTACCAGCAGAGGTCCTGCCGGTGCTGACACAGCCTCTCCTACCTGTGCCTCTGCCTGGAGGAGCCCAGGTTTCACCTTCGTCTCCCCTAGGGATCAGGGAGAGCTCAGGTGTTTCAAGTAAACGTGGTAACTCTGACTGTCCCTTTCCACAGTGCAGGGTCATGGTCTGCTCTGGGGCAATGGCTCCTGTTGGCGGCCGTTGAGTCTCCGGTGGAGCCCTGGCCGCCGGTCAGGGTTTGTTGGAAAAACGTGTTTCCTTTGTCTTTCCTCCAGTTTTACTCCTAAGTCTGGAATTTGCTTAGGGCTCAGAACAGAGATATAGTGGGAAACACACTTTTCTGTCCACCCGTTCATGTCGTTCTTTCTTTTGCCGTGCTGTAAGCTCTCGCAGGGCTACTCTCTGTGTTCACGTCAGCTTTCGCTGTCCACGTAGCTGGGGCGGAAACACTGTATCACGCTGGCAGCTCCTGGGCCTGCTTTACACACAGTTTTTATACCAATATAGTTAATTTAATACAACCACTAGAGTGGATGACATAAAGGGGCCTACAGAACTATCCTGGTGTTGCTTATTCCCTCCATTGACAGAAATAACTATATACCACATCTGTTACCAAGTTCACAGTAGCGATGTATTGCTTTAACTTTACCAATGTCTAATGAATGGGGCATTTGTGAATTCTGTTCTGACATGCTTGAGTACTGGAGTACGTTACCTATGGTCAGTACTGGGCTGGGGTACCGGGGGTCAGTACTGGGTTCAGTGCCGGGCTGGGGTACCCATGCCCAGTACCGGAGTGTGTTACCTGTGGTCAGTACTGGACTGGGTTAGAATCATAGAATATCAGGGTTGGAAGGGACCTCAGGAGGTATCTAGTCCAACCCCCTGCTCAAAGCAGGACCAAACCCAACTAAATCATCCCCGCCAGAGCTATGTCAAGCCTGAGGTTCATACTGGCCTGGGTTACCCATGGTCAGTGCTGGGCTGGCTTACCAGAGATGAGAACCATTGGGGTTCTCCACCTTGCAACGTGTGATTTTGATGAGAGGTAATCATCCTGCTGCTACTTGTGTTTGTTCCATGGATTGACAGCATTGGTAAAAATCATTAGCCACAAAACGGGGGCATCCTGGGTACTCACCCACTGCAGGTGGCACCTCCTTCCGGCTGCTCTGGGCAATAGCTCTCTTCCATGTCCAATGCCTCTCCTGGTGGTCTCTCCACCCCATTGTCCTCTCTCTCATGCTGCGGACCCTCTCTCACTCCAGGACCTGCAGCTTCCTCTTCGTGACTCTCATCCCACCCCGGCCATGCCACTATGGCGTTTACACCCTTCCTTCAGGGCCAGGTTCCCAGAGTCTTGCTCTTTCCCAGGGTTCCCTCCTTCCCTCTTCAATGCACCAAGGGTGTCTGCAGGCTTCCTCACTGCCACCTTTTCAGTGCCCAGCTTCCTACTAGCCCAGCTCACGCCTGCTTCACCCTCCTGTCAGGGGTTGCTCCTCCAGCCTAATCCCCTCCTGTGGGGCCGATCATACTGACTGATCCTTTCTGAGCTTCCTTAACCCTTTCAAGGCTGGTATGTGGTGGGCAGCCGTTTTTCTTAAATTCAGGTTGGCTCTCCCCTAGCCTTTGCTACTGTCTCTGAATTTTCCTGACCACAGAGCCTCACTGATGTTTACAGCTCCGTGTAGGATATACAATTACAATGTTATCTGAACACTTGTCCCTAGCTACAATGAAGTATCTCTTGTCCTTTGCTTAAGTTGTTCCATATCTAGGTAATTGCTATACATGTACCAAGCATTTGGTTTCTCAGCCTTGCTGATGAGGTCCCCCTTCTCCTCCTTGCAGAATAGTGTCCTCCTTCCTGATTTACTGCCGAGAAGGCCAGTGGGATCTCAATTTGGAGTCTTAGTCCTGGTCTACACTGGTGGGGGGGGAGGGGAGCGGAGGGGATCGACCTAAGATACACAACTTCAGCTATGAGAATAGCATATCTGCTTCTGCCCCCCCGTCAACTCTGCTTGCACCTCTCGTGGTGCTGGAGTACTAGAGTCAATGGCAGAGCACTCGGGGATCGATTTCATCACATCTACACTAGACGCGATAAATCCAGGGGCAGCTCCAGGCCCCAGCATGCCAAGCACGTGCTTGGGGCGGCATGCCGCGGGGGGCGCTCTGCCAGTCGCCGGGAGGGCGGCAGGCGGCTCCGGTGGGCCTGTGGGAGGTCCACTGGAGCCACTGGGACTGCCGCCGTGCTTGGGGCGGCGAAATTGCTACAGCCGCCCCTGGATAAATCGATCCCCGATAGATCAATCACTACCCGCCAATCCGGCGGGTAGTGTAGACGTACCCGAACTCTCCTCTCCCTTTAGGCCATTCTTGGGAAACCATTAATTTTATCCTGTACAAAATGGGGTCTCCTTGTGTTTCATGTTGAAATGCCTCTAATTTTGTAGCACATAGTAATAGATATTAAGCGTAGAAAGGACCACTCTGCTCACTTTGGCCTCCTGCATATTTCAGGCAAGAGAATGTCACACACAGCCAAGTGCTTCTGAGAATCCCACTAGGCATCTATCTGCATTTGTAGGTACCTAAATACCTTTAGAAATCAGGCCCTGGGCTCCCCACTAATCTTTAACTTGACCTGTTTCAGAGTGGTAGCCGTGTTAGTCTGTATCGGCAAAAACAACAGGGAGTCCTTGTGGCACCTTAGAGATTAACAAATTTATTTGGGCATAAACTTTCGTGGGCTAGAACCCACTTCATCAGACGCATGGAGTGGAAAATACAGGTATAAACACATGAAAAGATGTGAGTTGCCTTGCCAAGTGTGAGGTCAGTCTAACGAGACAATTCAATTGACAGCAGGATACCAAGGGAGGAAAAATGACTTTTGAAGTGGTAACGAGGGTGGCCCATTTCAGACAGTTGACAAGAAGGGGTGTGTAACAGCAGGGGGAAATTAGTATTGGGGCAATTAGTTTTAGGTGTTCTAATGACCCATCTAACTCGTGTGAAAATTACAAGCTGTCTTATGTTCCCGAGGTTTGTACCACAAGTGAGTTAATGCCTGACAGGCTAAGGGAGCTCAATTTATTTAGCTTATCAGAGGGAAGGCTCAGAGATGATTTGATTCCAGCATATAAGAGATTTCTGATAGCAGAGGGCTCTTCAATCTAGCAGACAAAGGCAGAACTAATAGATCTAATAGCTGGAAGTTGAAGCCTGAAAAATTAAATTGAAATAAGGTTCTTTATAGAAGTATTGTTATGATATGACTATGGCATAACTAAGGTATGTTTTATGCAAGATGGGTCATATAAGGTATCATTGGGAAGGTTATGATTTGCTGAATGTGATTATCCAATATGTGCACATATATCATTTCTGGATCTGAAGTTAGGAATATTGACTATGTAACAATTACAACTGTGTGTGTAGCTGGGGGACGCCCACCAGACTGTAGGCCATCAGCCTGAATGAGCCGTTTAAGAAGGACAATAGAACTTTGAAGATACTAATCTCCCTCATTCCTAAGGAGCTTCCTGGGCTGCTGCTTTGACACTACAGGGTCAGGTGATCGGGTCACCTGGTACTAGACCCCCATCTTGGGCTTTCAGTGTTTTTCCACTAAGAAGGCGTGGGGGGGTCAGACTGGGAAACAAAAGTTTCCTGCCTTATGTAAATTCTATAGAAGGCTGGGAAGTAAGGCAATCAGGACTCTTCTCCATTGCCTCTCCATCGAGGGTGACCAGACAGCAAGTGTGAAAAATCGGGACGGGTGGGGGTTGGGGGGGTAAATAGGAGCCTATATAAGAAAAAGACCCCAAAATCGGGACTGTCCCCTATAAAATCAGGACATCTGGTCCCCCTATCTCCGTCCAAGAAGTAAGATTGCGAAAAACACCTGAAGGGAAAGGCAGGAGCTGAGTCCAGGCTGAGACACAGTGGTGCAGCGAGCAGGGTAACGTGCACAGCTTATTGCACTACAACACTGGCGGTGATTTCTAGTGAGTTTTAAGCGTGTTGACTAGAGAACAGACAAAGAGTTAGCGGTTTGTTATTTTCTGTTTGCTTATTTTGGGCAAGGGAAGTAAGAGGAGGGGAGGGGAGGGATAGCTCAGTGGTTTGAGCATTGGCCTGCTAAACCCAGGGTTGTGAGTTCAATCCTTCAGGGGCCATTTAGGGAACTGGGGCACAAATGTGTCTGGGGATTGGTTCTGCTTTGAGCAGGGGGTTGGACTAGATACCTCCTGAGGTCCCTTCTAGCCCTGATAGTCTGTGATTCTATGACAGAGTGAGGAAGCCCAGGCAGGTGCAGGGGACAGCAGCACATCAGATGGCACCCCAGATGGGAGGTTCAGCCCATCACATGTGCATGTTTGTAACAATGATGGTAATTAGTGATTGAAACAGCTTTCCAAGGGATGTGATGGATTGTCCATCACCTGGCATCTCTAATTCAAGATTGGGTTTTGTTCTAAAATTTTTTTTCTCAGTTGAGCACAATTTGCATTATCCTTTCCTAACAGTTATAGTTCATAGCTCAGCAGCTCCAGCAATGTGTGCTGGATTTTTAGGTGGTCGTAGTTAGTGACCAGCTCTACTGGATCTCCTCTCTTTCCTGTGTACATGTTGGAATTTAAAATAGTCAAACAGCATTAGCCAAGATACCCTTTTCAGGCTAGGTGTAGCTTCAGTCTGCTGTGCATATGGATCTTGATACAAATGCAGCTGGCTGCCTTTCCTACAAAATCAAGACCAAAAATGTTCATACTTGGGTGCCTAAAGTTAGGGACCCAGCTCTGTATTCAGACAGCTAAATCACAGCTAAAATCCTATGCATCCGAAGAAGTGAGCTTTAGCTCACGAAAGCTCATGCTTAAATAAATTTGTTAGTCTGAAACCTGTCATTATGCAAGGCACTGCATTTAGCCGTATGGAGTGGAAATCCATCAACTTCATGAAAAAACTATGCATCCGAAGAAGTGAGCTTTAGCTCACGAAAGCTCATGCTTAAATAAATTTGTTAGTCTTTAAGGTGCCACAAGTACTCCTGTTTTTTTTTTTTTGCTAAATCAAAGTGTTGGTTTCATTTTCATCACCGACCTTAATGGCAGCTAAATAGGCTGATCCCATAGGTATTTGGTGCCTAAAGAGAGGTTTACCATGAGTGCTTAGTCTAAGGTACCCAAGTGTGAAAATGTTGGCATTATAGACTAAAGACACCCCTGCTGGGTATTGCTCTGTTTGCAATCGTGTGCCTGAATGACGGATAGATTGGTGGAGCATGGAAATGCTGAATTAATATAGTGCACAAAATTACAACAATTTCTGCAGAGAAGCTCAGTCTGCATGCTGAGCCTACTGAAGAGGGGAACTAGAAAAGTGACCTTTACTACATCAAGGATTGAGCTGCATGGTCTAGGCTGAACTGAGATCTTCAAAGTCATGTTGAAGAGTCATTGGAAAGAATAGAAAGAGCAGAAATATATTCACACGGGAACCTACTTGCTCAACGTTAGAAGTCTGGAGCTCCCAGAATACCACAAAACACGTGTACAAAGCCTTGCCGTGTCCCAACCAAGCCATTGCTACAGAGGGTTCGACTACATGAAATCTTGTTGCACATCAGCAAGAAGCTCTACAATGTATCCGAATTTGCCATTAGTTCATCAGGGGGCATCTACTGCTTCTGAGCTGATAGTGAACAAACCCACACTAGGGTCCTTTATGCTGTTGCTTCTTACAGGATCCAGGGCCCAGGAACGGATAACCAAACAACTGTTCTGCCTGGGAAGTTTTAGAGCCCTCTCCTGGAATGCACACTATGCAGCTGGGTCACTGCATGGACCTTTCATCTGAAAGAGCGAATTTCTCAAATTAACAGCTCTAGGGGGCCCATAGAATGAGGATTAGGGTATGTTTACTTTGTTTGTTCCTTTTCTCCGAGTGAGGCAGAGCCTGAAGTATCAGTGACACCAACCGTGTGTGTGCGTGTGTGTGTGTGCGTGTGTGTGTGAGAGAGAGAGGCGCTGTATGATGTGGTGGCACACTCAGCCCTGAAGCAGTAGCCTTTACCACTGCCGAACTCCCAGAGCAGATGGGATACATGGCAAGCTGTCACTGCCCACTGCCCCTCTCAAGCCCAGATCTTACCCACAAGCCAGCAGGAAGATTTGTGGGTTATTTTGGAAAGCCTCAATGGTTGGGCTGCCCTATGATGCAGAATTGCTGGGCCCCAGTCCTTGGCTGCACTGACTGGCACGTTGCTTTTCAAGACTGGAGCGAAGCAGCTATCAAGCCAAAGGGACAGGGTTCATAGAGCTCAGCAGCTCCAGTGGCTCTCAGGGGGTGGGGGAATACTCTCTGTTGATTTAGTGGGGAAATCTGGCCTGGCATAGACAGCCATGGGATGATCATCCCAGCGAAGAGAGCAGAGCTGGTGCAGCAGCCAGCATAGAGGGTGTTGCCATGAAAAGGGGCCTGGCTGAGGCTTCTCTGCACCCTCAGTTGCAGTAATGACCCTTGGGACCATTAATGAGTAGTGGAAGGATCCCGACTGCTCAGCATTGCTCAGGGAACAGAATGGAGCACAGACGTGCAAAGATGGCTTTGCTCACAGATCGCCCATTCCCGTGAGGGGTACAATGGACTCGGGCTGCAGCCACACTAAGGCTTCCTTGTTTAGAACAGATACACTCCAGCATCATGCATTGTGTTAACAAAAAGGCTGCCAGCATGGGCTAAAGGGATGTCCAGCCAAGCTCAGTGTATGTGAGGGGCGATGATAATGATAGCAAAGGGAAATGGCAGTAACAGCTAGAGCAGATTCTCTGAAATGCTCACGCAGTTAGTAATGGGGATGTTGCTGGAAAGGGCTGAAGGGAAACAGACAATGCTTGCTCTCTGCAAGGAATTGAGTGGGTGGCAGAAAGTGACAGGAAACTAGCGCAGCCTCTGTGTTTGCATGGTGAGCGCTGCGTGATGGTTTTGTTGGAATTTGTGAATGGTCTGAAGAGTATGGAGACTGTAGTTAAAGCTTGCACTTTATGTAAGAGATACACACTGTCCAATGCCTTCTCCCCTGGAAAGTGCTGTGGAGTCATCCAGCTGTGTATAATATATAACTAACAAACAAGGAAAGACAGATGCAGAAAAACTGATTGAAAAAAGGGCCACACGTGATGCCAAAGTCTTCAATGGGAGCCTACACCTCACTATCTGACAACCTTGCTCCTCACAGATCTTATGTACAAGCCACAAGAGGTCACACGAGATACTGTGACATCACTGCTGGATATGCCAGACAGCCATACAATATAACAGGCACACTCAACTCCTGGGAAGACAGGACAGAGATCTGTGCAGGAACCAGAGCCTTCTGGGGTACTTATCTGATTAAATAGCAGCTACAGATTACAAATCCCCCTCCCTGATCCTCCAGACGCCTACAGATTTTGTGTATTCTGTAGTTAGAACTTTTTTTCAGGGCAATTGGTGATGTGATAATTAACCAAAAGAAGCTTATAAATATGTGATAACATTCCCTACCTTTCATGTTACATCTCTGGTTGTCTAGCCTTCTTCTAGTGAAGAGGCTTGATGCAGGAATCGTTGGGTGAGGTTCTCTGGCCTGTGTTATCTAGGAGGTCAGGCTGAGTGATTAGACTAGTCTCTTCTGGCCTTAAAATCTATAAATCGATGATCTTTTTATAACGCATTTGAATTATATGTATTTATAATTAGATATACAAGTGATATAGAAAGTTTAACAGCTTTTTGCTTTTGATGGAATGCGGGGCAGGAGCTGAATGAACAATAATGCAATGACAACATCATCTGCTCACTATTGTGACTCTGGGCAGAGGTCCCAAGTGTTTGCCAGAGTAAAATGAATGGGTCTCTGCAAACTGAGCTTTCTGATCAGGTATGGCTCCATCACAGCGGTCCCACGCACTATCGGCAATAGGGCCACAAGCCCTGGGGAACTGTTTGTTCACTGGAATGTGAAAAGAACTTGCTAATGGAAATGAAGCTCAGGGGAACATCAGCCGGTTTTCAGTGTCAAAAGGAGGCATTTGCAGAGGCTTGTGAGTTAGATGTTTCCTTTGCGGTATCCTGGAGCTGCCATTGCCCCCACACAACTGCTCTCATGCGGAGGCACAATTTAAAGAAAGAAAGAAAGTCCCTTCTGCAAGTTGCTGAGGTTTGCAAATCCCACTGGAGCATCACCCACTGGGGAGTTCTCCTCCTCCCAGCAATGAAGAGAACTTTCCAAGCTGGGCGGTTAAGGAAATGCCAAAGTTAGGGTTACCTGTGCAACCTGACTTCAGTCCCCTTGTGTGTAGGCAGTCTGCTAGTCTAATTATAGCCTGGTATCGGTCCTGGGCAGCCTAATGGAGCAGCTGATACAGAAAGAATTAAAGGAGGGCAATAGAATTAATGCCAATGAACAGGGATTTATGGGAAATAGAGCCAATCAAACTAACTCTGGATGTTCTTTTGAGGAGATTACAAGTTTGGTTGATAACATGTAACTATAATTTGCTTAGGCTCTTGTCAGGCACATGATTTGTTACCACATGACATTTTGATTAGGAAACTAGAGTGATACAAATTCGACATGGCACACATTAAATGGATTTAAAACAGGCTAACAGAAGGCTCTCAAAATGTAATTGTTAACACGGAATCATCACTGAGCCTCTGGGTTTCTAATGGGGCCCTCAGGGATCCATTCTTGGTCCTACACTATTTAACATTTTTACCAGTGACCTGGAAGAGAACATAAAATTACCACTGATGAAGTTTGCAGATGACACAACGATTGTGGGAGTGGTAAATACTGAAGAGGACAGGTCTCTGATACAAAGAGATATGGGTCTCTTGGAAAGCTGGGTTCAAGCAAACAATACATGTTTTAATACAGCCAGACATAAAGTTGTACATCGAGGAAAGGAGCATGTAGGCCATACTTACGGAATGGGGGCTCTGTCCGGGGAAGCAGAGACTTCGAAAAGACTTGAGGGTCATGGTGGATGATCAGCTAAACATGAGTTCCCAATGAAACACAGTGGCCAGAAGTGCTAATGCGATCCTGGGATGTATAAACAGGGAAATCTCAAGTAGGAGTAGGGAGGTTATGTTAACTCTGGTTTTGGCACTAGTGTGACCCCTGCTGCAATACTGTGTCCAATTCTGGTTTCCATGATTCAAGAAGAATGTTGATAAATTGGAGGGGGTTCAAAGAGCCACAAGAATGATTAAAGGATACAGAAACATGCCTTCTAGTGACAGACTCAAGCAGCTCCATCTATTTAGTTTAACAAAGAGAAGGTTGCAGTTGATCACAGTCTATAAATACCTTCATACTGAGCAGAAATCTGATAATAAGGGCTCTTCATTCTAGCAGACAAAGGTGTAACAAGGTCCAAGCTGGAGCTAGACAAAATCAGACTTGAAATAAGGTGTAAATATTCAGCAATGAGGGTAATTAACCAAGGGTGGTGGTCGATGCTCAAAGATCTGCTCTAATTCAAACAGGAATTAATTCAGGGCAGGTCTGTGGCCTGTGCAAGGCAGGCGGTCAGACTAGATGATCACAGTGCTCCCTTCTGGCCTTATAATGTCTGTATCTCTGAATTATACAGCCTCAGGCTGTTCCTCCGCATAAGGTCATACTGCAGGTGTGGCCAGCCTGTCACATGCGGCTCTTCAGAAGTTAATATGCGGCTCCTTGTATAGGCTCCGACTCCGGGACTGGAGCTACAGGCGCCACCTTTCCAGTGTGCCGGGGGGTGCTCATTGCTCAACCCCTGGCTCTTCCCGCCCCCTCCCCTGAGCCTGCCGTGCCCTCGCTCCTCCCCCTCCACCCCAGAGCCTCCTGCATGCTACGAAACAGCTGATCGGGTGGTGTGGGGAGGGAGGGGGAGGTGCTGATCGGTGGGGCAGCCAGTGGGCGGGAGGCGCTGTGGGGGAGCTGATGGGGGGCTGCTGACATATTACTGTGGCTCTTTGGCAATGTACAGTGGTAAATTCTGGCTCCTTCTTAGGCTCAGGTTAGTTCAAGGTCTGCAGCTGTGAGTTGGGCAAGGTGGGGAAGTTTCCCTTATCTCTGATGCACCAGTCTGGTCCCACGTTAACACCTCAGCAGCTCTTGCTCAGAGGACGACTTGTCAGGGTTGTCTTAGCAGCGTGTTCTCAGGATTGCTCACCTGACAGTGCCTGGTGTGCAGATGGGAAGTGGCTTGGTGTCGGAGGTTTGCTTGGGAAGCTTGGGTTGTTCCATGTAGGCGTGAGAAGTGAATTGTCTAGCTAGGAATTGGTGAGGTGTAACAACGACACAACACTCTGGATAGGCCTCAGTAAAGTACCTTCCATGTGTGCATGCTCCAGGGGTCTTGCTTTGTTCGCTTCATGAAAACGAATAAAGCTTCAGTTGGAATCAGAAAACAAACGAGCCCACGACCAAGGGGAAATGGCTGCTTTGGTGGATGCTGAAGGGCTGAGGACACCTAGCTGGGTGCCTCAGGGACTCTCGAAGACTCTTTGGGGATTCCCTTACCTCCAGAAATGCTCCACCATGCCCCATCCCAGTCCCATCCTCTAGGTTCCATCATGCAGCATCACCCATTGAATCCCATTGCCCGCCCCCGCCCTTGTCGATTGCATCAACACGGCTAGTGCAGGCTCTCCTAGCAGAAAGATATGCAGGGAGAAAAGGAAGGGATCTAAGACTGACAGGCAACGTAAGGGAGGTCAGTTCTGCTGATAGGTACCCAATAACTGGGAAACAGACCACAGCAGTGAAATCAGGGAACCAGCAAACATTTATAGAAAGAAACAAGCCTCAGAGCCCAAGTCTGATCTCCCCAGTAAGGGTGTGAGTCAATAGGAATTCCAGTGCAGTCACACTGACGCGAATGAGATCGTGTCCAGCACTGCTGAGCTACAGACATAAGGACCCTCTGTGCTGAAGAGAGCGGGGAGGGAGTTTTTCAGTGAGACATTGTTGTGTCAGACAATGCTGGTTAATTGAAACCAAAACTTTTCCCGGGAATCTATTGATTTCAACAAAACTTTTGTTGGGAAGGTTTCTCAGGTCTAAGAGACAGAATTTCTGGTCAAACCCAGAGAGAGGGAGTGACTGCCACCCCTGAATAGCCAATAGCCCAGGGGTCAGGATACTCATCTGGGATGAGGGAAACCCAGGTTTAAGTCCCTTCTCTGCTTGAATCAGAGCAGGGACTTGAGTCTGTGTCTCATCCCTCATGAGTGACCTAATTACCTGGTTCTTCTTGCGTGGTTTGTCTCTCTCTCTCTTGTGGTTTTCACTAAAAGTTTTGAAAGGTCTCGTTTTTGTTCTGATGCAGAACAAATGTCAAAACCTCACAATTGTTTGCGAAACGGAATTCTTGTTTTCTGGCCAGCTCTAGTGCAGAACATACAGTACCTCTGTTGTATAGCATAGTAAATCTATCTAGGGGGGAAGGTTGAGAGCTCATCTCAGTAACATAAGGCTGTTAAATCTATCTTAGATAGTTATATGGCCCCCACTGAAGTATCGGAGTGCCTCACTGTCATTAATGTATTTACATATCCCATAACCCCTGTGAGGCAGGCAGTGCTATCTCCCCATTTTACAGAGGGCAATGTGAGGCACAGAGAGACTCAGTGAATTGCCAAGATAGCACCCAAAGTTTGTGGTGTAGCAGGGAATTCAACCCAGGCCTCACATGTCCCAAACAAGTGCCCAGATCACTGGCTGATCTGTTCTCTCTATACTACAACAGTGTTGTAACTGAAAAACAACAACCCAAGTAGCAGAAAGCCAGGAACCAGAGTTAAGGTTCAATGTCCATATAAATCAATATTTGAGAGTCTGGAAATACACAGTTGCTGAGGCAGCTTCAAGAGAACCACCAAGTGCCAGCTGATACGGCCATTTTGTGCACAGACAACTTTACACCAGGTGCAAGTGGGAGGCCACAACTCATTTCACACCAACCACTGAACAGCCTTTGGACAGCAGTATCTTCCGGTCCCCGGTCTGGGCCTGAAACCAGAGGATGGAAGTGAAAAGTTCCATATGCCACAACTCTGCAGCCTGAGCAGCCAGCCCTCCGGCTGTTTATCCTAAGGAATTGCAGCGTGATGCACATGCTCCTCCACATGAGTGTAGGTACAGCTGTGGCCTATGGTAGTTACTTTATTGAAAGAGAGGTTCAAAGTTAATTGGCGTTTTATTAAAATACTGTGTGTTGATTCTCTTTAATGGGATTTATCTGTTGAGGCTGGTTTTGCGCTCTGCTTGAGGGAACAAACTGGCAGTGATATGCCATATCAAAGGCCGTTAAAATGCTCTAACACGACAGTGGAACTTTGTTGACTACTCCAGCTGCAGAGAATGGAGAATAAAATTGATTCTAAATGTTTGTTTTCTAAATGACAGACCTAATGTTTGCGGCTCAAGGTTCCACTCGTACTGCTGCCCTGGATGGAAAACGCTGCCGGGAGGAAATCAGTGCATTGTTCGTGAGTATCGACTTCCCTTTTAATGATATCACAGGGCATCTCCCAGGGAACTAGCTATCTTGCAGTGATGAGATACACAATCCACCCTCGCAGCTGATGAAATGAATATTCCTAATCTGCTTTAGCAAGAGTACTGATTGATGGAGTGGGTAGTCTCTGCAGGATGATTATAGATGAGTGGTTATAATCTGCACCATTTAATAGAAATAAGAATTGTCACTGTGGCCTTTCAATCGGACAGTCTGGATACCTGCTCTAGTACATTTGTCCCCAAAGGTGACTCCCAAGCAAGAAAAGTTAATTTAAAACTGCTTGCTTGGAGGAAGACATTTTTATAAGAGTATCAGAGGGGTAGCTGTGTTACTCTGGATCTGTAAAAGCAGCAAAGAGTCCTGTGGCACCTTATAGACTAACAAACGTTTTGGAGCATGAGCTTTCGTGGGTGAATATCCACTTTGTCGGATGCATCCAACGAAGTGGGTATTCACCCACGAAAACTCATGCTCCAAAACGTCTGTTAGTCTATAAGGTGCCACAGGATTCTTTGCTATTTTTATAAGAAACATTAACTAGGTGCCTAGATCTAAAGACACATTGTCACTACAGATTGTCTATGATCAGGGATTTACATCTTCCTTTGAATCATCTGGTACTAGTCACTGTCAGAGACAGGACCCTGGACTAGGTAGATCAGCTGATCTGATATAGGAAACTCTATCTTCCTATTTAGACTTTCAAGAAGCCCTGGGCAAAGACTCTCGCCAGAAGCTAGTAAGGAAACTAATCAGCAGAGCTGGTTGAAAACACTTTTTTTCTAGCAAAAATTTTAGAACAAGAAGTTTTCTTTCAAAATTTTTGAATTTTGAAAAGCTACAGATTGACATACTTACAGTATTTCATTTTTCCTTCGCCCACTCTGCCATTTTGAATTATTTTTGGTTTTACAACACCAAAATGAAACAAAAATTTCAATTTGAAATTAAACAAAATGAACATTTTCATTTCATTTATTTCATTATTTCCCACTGAGAAATGTCATCAGAAACAACTTTTTATCATCAGAATCCCAGTTTCGATCATCTCTTTTAATTAGTCCTTGGACAAAAGACAAAGTTCTATCTTAGATCAAAAACCAGCTAAAAGACAGAAAACAAAGAGTAGGAATTAATGGTCAATTTTCTTCATGGCAAAACATAATGGTGGGGTGCCAAAAGGGTCTGTACTAGGGCTGGTATTGTCTAAGGATATGGGGTGGACGGTAAGGTGTCAAAATGGGCTGATAACATACACTTTTTAGGCTAGCGACAGCTGGGTGAAGACAGGAATTCCACAATGTTCCAGGTGCTGTACATAGTTGGTGATTCGGTAGGGGGCAGTCTTCCCCCAGAGTGACCACTGAATTGATATTGACTAAGGAAGCAGAGTAACTCTTCTGGAATAGGGCAGAGCCATACCAGAATAACTGTGCTGGTGGTCAGTCCGGTCCCCTTCTGTGTATGTGTTATGATACAGCCTAAAATTACATTGTCACACACTATTTCCCACCCATGCTCTGGGGATGGATCAGGGTTGTGTAGCGAAGGAGGCTGTTGTTTGTAGGGCTCTGCCTCATTTGTTGCAGAAGTTGGACAGTGTGTGGTAAAAGAGGCAGGGGGTGCAGGAAGAGAAAGGATGGTCTCACGGTTAAGGCAGTCGAATGCTGCCCTGGAGAACTGGATTCTGTCCCTGCATCAGTCACAGAGTCCTGCATGATGCTGGGCAAGTCACTTCAACCAGCATTTGTTCCTCATTGTGTATTCCTCATTTTCTGGGTGCCTGATTTAGAACCATGGGATCTGATTTGCAGAAGTGCTGAGTGTTGCAATTGAAGTCAATGGGAACTGGGCTTTGGACATATAAAATGCTAGATAATGCTAAGTACACTGAAAAATCAGGTCCAAATTGGTCTCCCAAAATTAGTGGATACTTGTGACCTTAATCTCTCTGTGCCTCAGTTCCCCATGTGTGAAATGGGGATAATCCCACCCCCCTTCACCTTGCAGGGATGCTGTGAAAATAAATCCATTAATGTTGCTGAAGCGCTCCCTTACCATAGTGATAAGCACCCTAGAAAAGCCTATGAGGAAATTAATAATGCTCTGTTCATAGCAGGGTTTGTATATAGCAGGGGTCGGCAACCTTTCAGAAGTGCTGTGCTGAGTCTTCATTTATTTTTTCTGATTTAAGGTTTCGCGTGCCAGTAATACATTTTAACGCTTTTAGAAGGTCTCTTTCTATGAGTCTATCATATATAACTAAACTAGTGTTGTATGTAAAGTAAACAAGGTTTTTAAAATGTTTAAGAAGCTTCATTTAAAATTAAATTAAAATGCAGAGCCCCCCGGACTGGTGGCCAGGACCCGGGCCGTGTGAGTGCCACTGAAAATCAGCTCACATGCCGCCTTCGGCACGCGTGCCATAGGTTGCCTACCCCTGGTATATAGTCTGCAGCAAATAAGGCCTGGGGCTACATATTGACCAACGAGAATAAAACAAAATATTGACTAGCTGCTCAGTTAGTGAGCGCCGTCCATCCTGTGCATTGAGTGAGGCAGTGATCCTGCAGAAAACATAGTTGTGGTCATGTAATTAAAGACCCTCAGCACCGGTGCATTCTAATGCATTTACCTATGCATTACCTTATGCATTACCTTATGCATTTCCTTGGCCAACTCAGCAGTTCCCAGTACTGCTATAAACTAACCTTATTGGGGCCTCTCCCCAATACCACTTTGCATCTGATCCTGCTGCACAGTCAATAAGTTCAGATGGCGTGAGCCCAACAGAGACAGACGTCCTCACGGAAAGTCCTCCTCCGATACCCCAATAGAGATTTCAAAAGGTCTCATACCTCTCATGTGGCGCCATGGGGTTCGAAGGGGAATGATCCGTAGTAGCCGTCTGTGGGTCCGTGGGCGTTGCCATCCCGGACGAGCCCCCAAATTGTCGAAGAAAAACTCAGTTCTCGCTTTTTGTTTGGGTGCAGCAAAATCAAATACTTTATTATTTCTCCAGTAATTACAATGGAGGGAGAGAGTGCCATAGGACACAGGGTCGCCCCAGTCCTGGACAGGTCTCTCAACTGGTAAACAATTACATCAAGCCTTTATACCTTTGTTACAGACAATTTCTAGCAATCATGGAGACAGTAAAAAGCAACAAATACATTTTGTTTATACATAGCAGAAAGGCTTATCTTATTGTCTCACTACCAAGAAAAAAACAAGACTGCACATTTGGTTATCAATGCAAGGTCGCCATAACTTTGCACACAGTTCACTCTGTCTCACATTATCTTGCTTCTACAAATCTCACATCATTAGGGTCACAGTATGGCCTGACTCTTGCTAACTGACTAACATTCATTAAGATCTCTTCAAATCCTTGTTAATTATTTACTGGCTTCCACAGTACCATAATGCCACACAGAGGCTTGCTCAGACAGCCTTACATCTGGTATTTCCTAACTTTGCAATCTTAATAATATTCTTTTATGTAGGTTTTGCGTGTAGTTAATATGAATACTACTCACCAAAGTCAAAGAGAAAACAAAGAGTCAAGATCACTCAAGAGTTAAAAATGAAGGAATGAGACTTCTGACCCAAGCATGAAAGTGGGATTAAAACAAACAAGAAAACCCACAATTCTCCTCACGACAGGAAATCCTGCTGATTAATTTAGCTGTCCTGTGCTTCTGAAAAAATTCAGCTGACCATACCAGGAGCAGATTTAATGCTGCTTATATCACAGGGGTTAGGGAACTCCCAGCCAAAGAGTGGCTTAATGGCATGTGAGGTTAGTGACACTCAGCGCTGCTAGCCGATGCCCTGCAGAGCTGTAACACATGCCATCTGGGTTCTTGATCCTTGGGAACTCTACATTGTCATTGTTTTGTATAAAACACGCAGAGATGAGAGCTTCTTGCTGGGCTCTAATCAATCTCTGCTTACACTATACTGAAACAATACTGCCAGAATGCTCTTTGGCTTCCCTGGTCTCAGGTGGGGGCAGAGCAGCACTCCCACAATGGAGAGAGGGAAGGGGGTTGGGCTTGGAAAACAATGGATAGAGCTCCAGTTGACCCTAGCTAGGCAGGGCCGGCTCCATACCCCAGCGCGCCAAGCGCGCGCTTGGGGCGGCATTTTGCCGGCAGGCAGCTCCGGCGGACCTTCCGCAGTCATGCCTCCAGGAGGTCCACCGGAGGCGCGGGACCACCGGACCTCCCGCAGGCATAACTGCGGAGGGTTCGCTGGTCCCGCGGCTCGGGTGGACCTCCCGCAGGCATGCCAGCGGAAGGTCCGCCGGAGCCGCCTGCCGCCCTCCCAGCGCACCCTCCGCAGGCGCGCCTGCAAGAGGTCCCGCGGAGCCGCGGGACCGGCAGCGCGCCCCCTGCGGCATGCCGCCCTGCTTGGGGCGGCCAAATTACTAGAGCCGCCCCTGTAGCTAGGTCCCTGGTATAGTCTCATCATATGTTGGTAACTCTCTTGACATTCCACTTGTATCTCTGGAGGATGTTAAATGGAAGCCAATGATGTTAGACATTTTAAAATCAGCAGGTCCAGATAACTTCCTTCCAAGAGTTTTAAAAGAGCTGGCTGAGGAGCTCACTGGACTATTCATGCTGCTTTTCAATCTGTCTTGAGCACTGGGTAAGTTCCAGAAGGCTGGGGAAAAAAGCGAATGTGCTAATTTTTCAAAAGGATAAACAGAATGACAGAATGAATAATAATAGGCCTGCCTTGATCTCGGCAAGATGATGGAGCAGCTGATTTGGGACTCAATTAATAAAAAATTAAAGGAGGGTAATGTAATTAATGCCAATCAACATGGGTTCATGGAAAATAGATTCTGTCAGACTAACCTGACACCTTTTTTGATGAGATTATAAATGTGGTTGATAATAATGTTGGTGTAATATATTTGGGCTTCTCTAAGACTTGGTACTGCACAACGGTTTGCTTAAAAAGCTAGAATGATGTCAAATTGACATAGCACATTTTAAATGGATTATAAATTGGCTAACCGAGGTCTTGAAACGTAACTGTAAATGGGGAATTGTCACTGAGCAGGTGCATTTCCAGTCGGGTTCGGCAGGGTTCTTGGCCCTCCTCTAGTTAACATTTCTAACAGAGCCCTGCAAGCAAACATAAAATCATCCCAGTGAAAGTTTCAGATGACACTAAATTGGGGGTTGGGGGGTAAATATGGAAGAGGACCGGTCTCAGATACAGAGTGATGTGGATCACTTGGTAGTTTGGGAAGAAGAAAACAATATATATTTGAATACAGCTCAGTGTAAATGTATCCCTCTCGGGACAAAGAATGGAGCCCATGCTTACAGGAGGGTGGACTCTACCTGAGGAAGCCGTGACTCTGAAAAAGATTTGGGGATTGTGATGGAAAATCAGCTGAACGTGAGCTCCCAGTAAGAACATAACATAAGAACATAAGAAAGGCCATACCGGGTCAGACCAAAGGTCCATCTAGCCCAGTATCTGTCTACCGACAGTGGCCAATGCCAGGTGCCCCAGAGGGAGTGAACCTAACAGGCAATGATCAAGTGATCTCTCTCCTGCCATCCATCTCCATCCTCTGACGAACAGAGGCTAGGGACACCATTCTTACCCATCCTGGCTAATAGCCAGTGCAACACTGTGGCCAAGAAAACTAATGCCATCCTGAGATGCATAAACAGGGAAATCTCCAGTCAGAGAAGAGAGGTTCATTTACCTCTGTGTTTGGCACTGGTGTCCATAATTCAAGACGGATGCTGATAAATTGGAGAGGGATCAGAGGAGAGCCCCGAGAATGGCTAAAGGATTAGAAAACCAACTCAACTTAAACAACTCAATCTATTACCTTAACACAGGGAAGATTTCAGGGGTGATGATTACAGTCTATAAGTATCTACAAGGGGAACAACTATTGAATAATGGGCTCTGCTGTGTAGCAGGGAAAAGTCTAACATGAGCCAAGGGCTGGAAATTGAAGTTAGACAAATTAACCACTGGAACGATTTACCAAAGGATTCTCCATCACTGACAATTTGTAAATCAAGACTAGATGTGTTTCTAAACGATCTGCTCTAGAAGTTATTCTGGGGCAGTTCTGTGCACTGTGTGATACAAGAGTTCAAAGCAGATGATCACGATGATCCCTTCTGGCCTGGAATTTATGATTCTATGACTCTCTGATCTGACCCACGGGTCTCACAGATGAAGGAGGGTCTCAGTTACGCAGACATGCTCCTCCACCCCCCAGGGTTCTGAAGTTTTCACAGGAAAGATAGAAATCTTGACAACACTTTTAAACTTGGCCTAAGGCAAATTGTCACCACAATAGCCTTTGACAAACACCTGAAACCAGCAGAACTGGTGCTGTGCGTGTCTTCAGTCCCAACCATCACTGGGAGGGGGGAACTATGTGAGGACAAGACTTGGGAGGGTTAGGTCCAAAGGAAACATCGTGTCCTCTCACCCCTCGGTCTGAGTGTGTCCCCAGGAAGGTTGTCAGCCCTAGGGAGCTAGTGCAACCTTTCCAGCTGCTGTTCTGCTCAGGCTGGTGTTCCCATGTGCTGCTCAGCAATTTCCAGCAGCCAACGGAAGCTTTAATCTTCTTTAGAGGAATATTAATCCTCACTGTGAGCAGGTTCACGCTAGGGTTACCAGGAGTTTGGTTTTTCAACTGGAACGTCTGGTTGAAAAGGGACCCTGGCTGCTCCAATCGGCACTGCTATTAAAAGTCCAGTTGGCAGTGCAGTGGGGCCCAGGGCTAAGGCAGGCTCCCTGCCTGCCCTGGCTCTGTGCAGCTCCCAAAAGTGGCCCCCAGGTCCTTGCAGCCCCTAGGTGCAGGGCGGCCAGGGAGCCCCCACCCTGAAGGCTGGCTCTGCAGCTCCCATTGGCTGGAAACCACGATCAGTGGAAGCTGTGGGGGCGGCGCCTGTGGGTGCAAGGACAGCACACGGAGCCTCCCTGGCTACCCATGAGCCATGGGGCTGCAAGGATCTGGCGGACGCTTCCTGGAAGCCATGGTAAGTGCCACCGGGACCCCGTACCCCGAACCCCTTCACTCACCCCAACCTGGTACCCCAGCCCAGAGTCCCCTCCTCCTCCTAAACTCCCTCCTGGAGCCTGCACCCCATACCCCCCAATACCCCAACCTCCTGCCTCAGCCCTGAGCCCCCTCCCACACCCCAAGCCCCGAATTCCCAGCCCACCCGTGAGCTTGCACTCCGAGCTGGAGCTCTCACCCCCCTCTTGCACCCCAACCCCCTGCCCCATCCCAGTGAAAGTGAGTGAGAGTGGGGGGGAGCAAGCAGTGGAGGGCGGGGGGATGGAGCGAGAGGGGTTGGGGCCCCAGAGAAGGGGCATGGCAGGGGCAGGGCTTGGGGAAGGGGCTAGACAGAGGCAGGTCAGGGGTGTTCGGTTTTGTGCGATTAGAAAGTTGGCAACCCTAGTTCATGCCGTAGCACCAATAGCCCAGATACCACAGATCAGGCCTTTGCTGGAAGCTAAGGACATTGGATGTGTTTCTAGGGATTTTGGAGGCAGGTCTCTGGCCTGTGTTATGCAGGAGGTCAGACTAGATGCTCACAGAGGGCCTTCCTGGCCTTGGAAATTCTGAAAGCAGGCCATATGCGCATGGCACCGCATGGCAACACTGTTCACTTTCTTCTTGTCTCTCTCCAGCAATTTGCCGGAACTCTTGTGGCGATGGGTTTTGTTCACGGCCGAATATGTGCACGTGCTCTAATGGGCAGCTGTCCCCCAACTGCGGCTCTGGTGGAGGTAAGAGAATATCAGATGATTGCTAGTCCCACCCTGATGCTGACTGTCTATGTCCGAGAGCACCCAACCAGACCGGGGGGCAGCTCCGTAAGCTGACCTGAAATAGTTTGTGTTCCTGGGAGCCAGCAGGAGAGATTCTGGGTAGAGCTGTGCAAAACTTGTTGAACAAAAAAATTTTTCTAGTGAAAAATGTAGATTCGGCATCACCAGATCATTTTGTGAAATTTGTGAGATTTTACCCTATTGTTTGGGTAAAAAAAAAACTAAAAAAAAATTCCCCAAAATCAAAACTTTTCATTTTTTTTAAACAAAATGTTTTGATTTTTCTATTTGAAATGACTTTTTGTTTCAAAATGTCCTTAAATTTAACATTTTTAAAATAAAAAACTTTTAAAAATTCTCACCTCTAAACGAAACGTTTCTCTTTGGGTTGAACAAAATGTTTTGTTTGACTCACAAGGAATTTTTTTAAACTTTAGATTCATCAAAAATTTCTAAAACCTTTGGTTTCAGTTCAACCTGAGACTATTTCCCCCTCCCTATTTTTTGGAATTACCAGTGAACCAAGAAAACCATTATTTGCTCTGCTCTAGTTCTAAACGTAGCAGGAATTGCAAAGGCCATAAACCCCAGCCGTGCTCTCACTGAAGGGCTCCTCTCTGTGCGGAAAGAAAATTAATTACTTTGTAATTTCTGCTACAGTCCAGTGAGCCACCTTGGCATAGTGAATTCCAGCAGGGCATCTCTCAGAGCCAGTTCTCACTGTGACAAAGCATTCACGACCTGGTTTGCCAGAAAGTCCATCTACTGCTGACTGTTCCTGGTGATTAAACGCTTTGTTAGCCATGTTTATGTGGGAAATAAAAGTGCTGTCTATCTAAAGCAAGCGCTAAAAGGATTGGCTGAGGCCATGATTTGGGTGTCAGAAAGAAATGTCGGGCTGTTTCGGGTAGGCTCAGATGACATCTGAAGGTCATACACTGGGGAGTCAGGAATCACAAAAATGCATCTCCTTTCCCCCTGCCTTGCTCTCTGACCCCTGTGACCAATGCGAGTGAACCCCCAGGAGCCCCAGATCATCCACACAGTGAACTAACTGCACACTCAAGGCACTTAAATGAGAACACTGAGAATTATTAAAAATAGAAAAGGCCAAAAGTTATTGGCTTAGCACTGTGGACCCCTAGGAAACTGCATGAGAAGAGCCGTGGAAAAGAAGGGGACCATGAAGCCTTCTCTTTAATGCCACAGCTATTTCTTAATGCACACAGGTTGCTCTCTGATTCCATGTGCAGTCCACCCCACAATGAGCCAGGAGCCAGAGAAACACTAAACTGGTCAGTGTTCCCAGCTGACCTGTACAAAGGACTAAACTGTGGAGAACTGGGCAGCTCTGACATCTGAAACAAACAGCACCAGTCAGATAGCCAGAAAGCAGGGAGCTGTCAGGGGTCAGTATATTACCATGTGCTCATGATCATCTCTGCCAGATGTGTTCAGGGCTTCTGGAAATGACTGACACTACAGCCATTCCCTTACTAGTGACCCTCCGCACAGCACACTCTTCCCTTCTCACAGTCTGAACAAGGGGGCTAGAGGACCCATTGTGTGGGAAACACCAGGCCCCTAGGGCCAGCTTTGGGTTGCATTGCCAGGACCTTGGCATCTGCTGCAGGATGGATGCCAGCACATACTGGTCTGGCTTGGCTGCTTTGTCATGTTGGAATCATTTGCGGTTGCTGTCTGGTTGTGGAAAATGAGCTCCCTGTGGGTTACCTCTTTCCACTCTGCAGCTCATCTCATGACATGCACACACATGAAAGGGAAGGGAATTGGGTGCAACAGGAACCTGCATGAAAGCTGGTGGTTCTGTCTCCTGAGACGGCAGGGGCAGGATTGCTTTGCCATCTCAGTGGAATTAGATACATTTGCCAAAACTTCCACAAATACGAGCATAGCCTCTGCAAAGTTGACTTCTCTATCCAGTGCCGCACGTGTGTAGTGTTACTCTTTATCCCAGCTTGCCTGGAAATGCCAGTCCTGCTCTCAGTTCCTCCTGTGGAACTGCCTTGCTGTAATATGTGGGTCAAAACTGCCTCATACTGTAAAAATGCACTCTCACCCTCTTCTCGCCTTTGTCAGGCAGCCACAGCAAGAAAGGCTCCAGCCGGTTCAGATGGCATGTCTGCAGCCAGCTCTCTTTCAGCCTCTGGGTGTTCCTCTTTTTCTTTGCCTTTTGGTTTTTGAGCCTTTAGGAACCATGTTTTCCAGCTTTTCTCTGCAACCATGAGGGGCAACAAACGTAGTTTAAAAACAGCCGAGAGTTTCACATAATTACCTGACTCCAGGAACTGGGGCTTTAAGAAACCCCTCACATACAATGTGACTTGCAATAACATCATGACAGTCAGCAATGGTTGTGCTATGGCTCCCAGACAGACTCTCCGATATTTAAAGTCAAGTCACATTCAGAAATGAATATTGCAGAACTCAAGCTGTGTGTGCCCCGGTACTTTCACAAGTGCTGCCCCTAATGCTGCTTTCCATGTCTCAATGTCTGTTACTCATGGGTCCCAAAGCCCTTTCCAAACACTCATCCGTTTGGCCTCACCACACTCCCGGATGGTGGCTACATCATTAGACCCACCTGACACGCTGGGCCAGAGAGACTCGCTCCAAGTCATACAGGTTTCAGAGTAGCAGCCGTGTTAGTCTGTATCCGCAAAAAGAACAGGAGTACTTGTGGCACCTTAGAGACTAACAAATTTATTTCAGCATGAGCTTTCGTGAGCTACAGCTCACTTCTTCGGATGCATAGAATGGAACACACAGACAGGAGATATTTATACATACAGAGAACATGAAAAGGTGGAAGTATGCATACCAACAGGAAGAGTCTAATCATTCCCAGCTTGCAACAAAGCCCGATGCCAGCTCTGTCCACATATCTATTCAAGTGACACCATCATAGGACCTAATCACATCAGACACGCCATCAGGGGCTCGTTCACCTGCACATCTACCAACGTGATATATGCCATCATGTGCCAGCAATGCCCCTCTGCCATGTACATTGGCCAAACCAGAAAGTCTCTACGCAAAAGAATAAATGGACACAAATCAGACATCAGGAATCATAACATTCAAAAACCAGTGGGAGAACACTTCAACCTCTCTAACCACTCAGTGACAGACTTGAAGGTGGCAATTTTGCAACAAAAACACTTCAAAAACAGACTCCAAAGAGAGACTGCTGAACTCAAATTAATATGCAAATTAGATACAATTAAGTTAGGCTTAAACAGAGACTACACTAATTACACTAATTGAATCTATTTCCCTATGTTAAGTTCTCCTCACACCTTCTATTATCACTTCAAAAGTTTTTTTTCTCCTGCTGATGATAGCTCATCTCAATTGATTAGACTCTTCCTGTTGGTATGCATACTTCCACCTTTTCATGTTCTCTGTATGTATAAATATCTCCTATCTGTGTGTTCCATTCTATGCATCTGAAGAAGTGAGCTGTAGCTCACGAAAGCTCATGCTGAAATAAATTTGTTAGTTTCTAAGGTGCCACAAGTACTCCTGTTCTTTTTCCACGTCATACAGCGACTCAGTGGCAGAGCTGGGACTAGAACTCAGGAATCTTGGCTCCCCAGTCCTCTGCTCAAACCACTAGACATCACTGCTTCTGTGATCACTGCTGGTAGCCACTCACTTGGTTTTCCCCAACTTTTCAAAGTAATGAAAAACCAACAATTCCTGCCAACACAAATATTGGAATGTATTTGATTTTGCAAGTGGTCCAGGCGCCTCGAAGCATGCACTGAACGTTCAGCCAATTTCGCTGCAGCTACTCGAACGTTATGTCTACCCTGCAATCAGAGGTGCATGTGTAGTCGTAACCACACTAGCTTTGATCTAGCTAATTCAGATAGCAAGAACAGTGAAGTCCTAGCGGCACTGGCTGGCCACCATGGTCCTGAGCAAAGTTATACAGCACTTGACTGCTGTTGTTAGTGGAGCTAGCTTGGTACATCACCTCCTGCTATGTAGACATACCCCACACCACTTCCCCGTCTCCACTTCTCACTGCGTCCAGTCCGGCTCCTGCTGAAGTCAATGGGAGTTTTGCCATAGTTCAGTGGAAGCAAAATCATCCCCTAGACCTAGCACTCCCCTGAATCCCCATAGATATGCTCATTTCTCCTCTTTCTCTGTTTGTAGAGACACCCCGACCCAAAGCTGTGCTGAGGCATTAGCTAACCTCGCTTTGACATCAGGAGACAGGGCTCTCGAGAGGCCCTGGGCTGTTCTCCCTTCAGGCTGTCTGTCTGAAGGAACCTTCTCAGGTGCTTCAAAAGCCTGTCCAGAGACAATCGCCACCTAACGGAATTCAGTTACAGGCAGGGCAGTAAGTCTCACTGAAGGCTGGTTCCCATTGACAGGAAGAAATTATTGAGATCCTGAAAGTCCTTTTGAGCTCCTCAGCTGAACATTGCTATAGACTGGCAGGGGATCTGTTGCTACATTTACTTTTCTGTGGAAAACCCATTGTGAACTGGCCACTGATCCAATCACAGGGAAACAGTCCCCACAATTCAAACCACGTGCCGGGTGTTCCTTTAACTCAGGGAAGGAACTGCAAGGCTAAGCCTGGAATGCTGACTTTATAGTGCCACGTTGTGCCACGGTCTAGCTGAATCCCAAAAAACTGCAGCACATACAGGAATGTGTGTGCTCCCCTGCACCCCAGCCCATCACAATGCTTCCCGGGGAGGATGGTGGCCATATGTTAGCAATCTCGCAGGAATGCAGAGAATGCGTATACAGTCTATATGTCTGGGCACGTGCCTAGCATTCCACTGGGTCAGCAGGGAAGGATTTCACAATGCACTCTGGCGGGTAAGCGCCCCAGGAGGAGTGTGCCTGGGGTCTGGCATTTGTACTGGAGGGGTGTTTGGGTTTGCACTGATCACTAATGCTTCAGGGAGGGAAAGCAGGCCAGCCGCATGCCAAAGGCAGGCAATAAAAGCCACTCGGCTCCTTTCTGTCATGACCCAGGGTCACCTTTGTTGCCTATGGAAGAGTAAGTTGCAAGTGACACTTGGATAGTGATAATCAAAACACACTGCTGATTACTGGCAGAACTCTCATTACAAATATGTTGTCAATCTAATCTAACCAGAGTAACAGTTAACTAGGGTTAACCCTTCACCTTTCTGTGCCTAGATGCTGTGGTGACTGGGGCCCTATAAATACCTGACATAGGTAATGGACAGATAAAATCCTGATGACTACAAAGTCCTCTGCTCATGTTGGCTTCACATTGAGGCTGCCTAGGCTTCAATACGTGTACAGCAAATGCTGCTCTGCTCTAAATCCATGCTCCTTTTTGTGGTTACACCAGGGAAGAGCGTGACCAGGAAAGTAACAGCCAGGAACCTTTTCGGAAATATTGGCCTTTGTCCCATAAGAACATCTAGCCCAGTATCCTGTCTTCTAACAGTAGCCAGTCCCAGGTGCTTCAGAAGTAGGGTGACCCTATGTCCCATTTTGTCCAGGACAATCCCTTTTTTAAGCCCTGTCCCAGCCATCTCGACTTTTTTTTTTTTCAAAAGGAGGCATTCCAGCATGGGGGGGGGGCAGGGTTCCAGGATGGCTGACAGCCCCAGCAGCTGGGGGTGTCCCATTTTCTCTTTGGGAAGTATGGTCACCTTAGCCAGAGGGGATGAACAGAACAGGGAATCATCAACTGATCCAACCCCTGTTGCCCATTCCCAGCTTCTGGCAAACAGAGGCTAGAAACACCATCCCTGCCCATCCTGGGAAATAGTCATTGATGGACCTATACTCCATGAATTTATCTAGTTCTTTTTTGAACCCTCTTATAGTCTTGGCCTTCACAACATCCTCCGGCAAGGAGTTCCACAGGTTGACTGTGCATTGTGTGAAGAAATACTTCCTTTTGTTTGTTTTAAACCTGCTGCTTATTAATTTCATTTGGAGACCCCTGGTTCTTGTGTTCTGAGAAGCAGTAAATAACACTGCCTTATTTATTTTCTCCACACCAGTCATGATCTTATAGACCTCTGTCATATCCCCTCTGAGTTGTCTCATTTCCAAGCTGAAAAGTCCCAGTGTTACTAATCTCTCCTCATATGGCAGCTGTTCCATACCCCTAATCATTTTTGTTGCCCTTTTCTGTATCTTTTCCGAATCTAATATATCTTTTTTTAAATGAGGCGACCAGATCTGCACGTGATATTCAAGATGTGGGCGTACCATGGATTTATCTAGAGGCAATATGATATTTTCTGTCTTATTATCTATCCCTTTCCTAATGAGTCCAAACATTCTGTTCGCTTTTTTGATTGCCGCTGCCCATTGAGTGGATGATTTCAGAGAACTCTCCACCATGACTCCAAGGTCTTTCTTGAGTGGTAACAGCTAATTTAGACCCCATTATTTTATATGTCTAGTTGGGATTATGTTTTCCAATGTGCATTACTTTGTATTTATCAACATTGCATTTCATCAGCTATTTTCTTGCCCAGTGACCCCGTTTTGTGAGATCCCTTTGTAACTCTTCTCAGTCTTCTTCGGACTTAACTATCTTCAGTAGTTTTGTATCATCTGCAAATGGATAGACTGGTCCCAGTACAGACCCCTGGGGGACACCACTATTTACCTCACTCCATTCTGAAAATTGACCTTTTATTCCTACCCTTTGTTTCCTATATTTTAATGAGCTGCTGATCCATGGGCGGGAAGTATTGTAGGCAGAGGGAGGCTGTGCTTCCCCAAACAGCTTAGTGTGGCCCCACCTATGCTCTGCCTCCAGGCAAGGCCTCCTCCTGCCTTTCCCAGTGCTGTGCTCTGACTGGCCCAGGCTGGCTGGGGCTGGCTGGCCTGCCTCCCGCAGGGATTCGGGGCGGCTGGGGCTGGGGCGGGGGCTGGGGCACACTGAGGTTGGGAGCACTGCCACTGGGCAGACTAGGGCTGGGGGTGCTGCAGCCATGCCACTCGGCTGCCAGAAGCACTGGAACTGGGTCTAGGGGCTCCTGCAGGGGAGGGGGAAAAGGGGGAGCAGAAGAAGGGGGGCAGAAGGGGAGGGATGGGACCTTGGGCACAAGGGGGCCAGGGGCTAGCCTCCCCCAATGGCTGGGTCACCAGCTGCCATGTGCTGATCCATGAGAGAACCTTCCCTCTTATCCCATGGCAGCTTACTCTGTGTAAGAGCCTTTGGTGAGGGACCGTGTCAAAGGCTTTCTGAAAATCTAAATACACTGTATCCACTGGCTCCTCCATGTCCACACGCTTGTTGACCCCCTCAAAGAATTCAGGTAGCCCTAGCACCCAGCCTTCATCTGAAGTTCCTGCTAAACTGCTGAAGTCCGGGGGTTATTGAGAGGGGGGTGGAATAAAGAAACCACCACAGGTTAGGGGAGCTTTGTATAAACAGCTAGACTCCTGGGTCCTTCCCCAAATCTTAACCTAAACTTCTGAGCTTTCTGAGGTTCTTCCAGAACTAGGGGTCTACTTAAATTGCGGAGAAATAACACATTTTTCACGGTTGGTTGTGACATGAATAGCAAATTTCCTGGATGTGTTCATAGCATACAGCCCTTACTTGTGCGCTGCTGCTGGCAGTGGCTCTGCCTTCAGAGCAAGGCACCTGGCCAGCAGCCGCCACTCTCCAGCCACCCAGCTTTGAAGGTAAGCACCACCGTTAGCAGCTGCGCAGAAGTGGGAATATTGTGACCCTTACAATAGGCTTGTGACCCCCCTTTTGGGTCAGGACCCCCAGTGTGAGAAACACTTTTTAATTTTGTATTCTTTTATGTTCTAGTATAGATAGTATAGTAAGGGTCTAGCCTCACTGTGCCATCATTAATGATCTGGAGGATGGCGTGTACTGCACCCTCAGCAATTTGCAGATGACACTAAACTGGGAGGAGTGGTAGATATAAGTAGGGGCATTGCCAACAGATCGAGTGATGTGCTCATTCCCCTCTATTCAACATTGGTGAGGCCTCATCTGGAGTACTGTGTTCAGTTTTGGGCCCCACACTACAAGAAGGATGTGGACAAATTGGAAAGAGTCCAGCAGAGGGCAACAAAAATGATTAGGTATCAGAGGGATAGTTGTGTTAGTCTGGATCTGTAAAAAGCAACCATGAGTCCTGTGGCACCTTAAAGACTAACAGATGTATTGGAGCATAAGCTTTCGTGGGTGAATACATGTCATGCGTCTGACGAAGTGGGTATTCACCCACGAAAGCTTATGTTCCAATACAGAGGTCAGCAACCTTTCAGAAGTGCTGTGCCGAATCTTCATTTATTCACTCTAATTTAAGGTTTCACATGCCAGTAATACATTTTAACATTTTTAGAAGGTCTCTTTCTGTAAGTCTATAATATAAAACTAAACTATTATTGTATGTAAAGTAAATAAGGCTTTTAAAATGTTTAAGAAGCTTCATTTAAAATTAAATTAAAATGCAGAGCCCCTCGGACTGGTGGCCAGGACCCAGGCAGTGTGAGTGCCACTGAAGATCAGCTCGCGTGCCGCCTTCGGCACCCATGCCATAGGTTGCCTACCCCTGCTCCAATGCATCTGTTAGTCTTTAAGGTGCCACAGGACTCATTGTTGCTTTTTACAAAAATTATTAGGGGGCTCAAAGGGGGTTCCAAAGAGGATGGATCTAGACTGTTCTCAGTGGTAGCAGATGACAGAACAAGGTATAACGGTCTCAAGTTGCAGTGTGGGAGGTTTAGGTTGGATATTAGGAAAAACTTTTTCACTAGGAGGGTGGTGAAGCAGTGGAATGGGTTACCTAGGGAGGTGGTGGAATCTCCTTCCTTAGACGTTTTTAAGGTCAGGCTTGACAAAGCCCTGGCTGGGATGATTTAGTTGGGAATTGGTCCTGCTTTGAGCAGGGGATTGGACTAGATACCTCCTGAAGTCCCTTCCAACCCTGATATTCTATGATTCTATGATCATAGTATAGGGTAAAAGTACACAAAAAGTACTTATGCCAGGTTTCATGGTCCATAAAGTGTTTTTCATGGTAGGGCCCTACCAATCACTACAAAAGCCCACTTGTTCCAGGAGCTGTCAGTGGTGGGTGTGGAGTATGGGAAGCTACAAATTAAGAAAAAGGAGGTGACAGGAACTGGCATGTGTAGGTGACCAGATCTCTCTGCAGTGTCACTGTGTAGCCCTTGGAAATGGCTTTCACACAGCTGCTTTCCCAGTGTGGTTTCACTGGAGTGAATAAGCACGGTGAGGCTGGATCCATTCAACTCAGGAACTGGAGGAGAAAAAGGCTTTGGAACCAACATCGTTTTCAGTAGAGACTAGCAAGTGTCTGACAGTCTAGGCAGTGATTTTGAAGCCCCAATCTTAGTCAGCTTATTGCTTAAGCCTTCATCTAAACTGGGCCTGGTCTCTGGCCACAGAGAAGCAGCATGAGCTGCAGCACACACTGTAAGAGGTTCCCTGGAAATGCATGAAATAAATACAGAGCAAATATGCTGAGCTCCTCAGATGCAAACTCCTCAGATCTCCAATGCCATCCCTCACTCCTTCAGGCTTCCCAGGAGTCCCTCTCCTATTTCTGGAGCTCCTAAGTACTTGAAGGGATGCACTCCAACAGGAAAGATGCAAAATGTGCCCATTTAGGAAGCTATTGAGGCCTATGCAGGGAGAGCAGTGTGGGCAGGTAGGTGAATGGGGTGAACCAACCTGATTGCCTTCTATGAGGAGATAACTGGCTCTGTGGATATGGGGAAAGCAGTGGATGTGATATATCTTGACTTTAGCAAAGCTTTTGATACGATCCCCCACAGTATTCTTGCCAGCAAGTTAAAAAAGTATGGACTGGATGAATGGACTATAAGGTGGATAGAAAGTTGGTTAGATTGTCAGGCTCAACGGGTAGTGATCAATGGCTCCATGTCTAGCTGGCAGCCGGTATCAAGCAAAGTGCCCCAGGGGTTGGTCCTGGGACTGGTTTTGTTCAACATCTTTATCAATGATCTGGATGATGGGATGGATTGCACCCTCAGCAAGTTCGCAGATGACACTAAGCTAAGGGGAGAGGTAGATACGCTGGAGAGTAGGTATAGGGTCCAGAGTGACCTAGACTGATTGGAGGATTGGGCCACAAGAAATCTGATGAGTCCTGCACTTAGAAAGGAAGAATCCCATGCACCGCTACAGGCTGGGGACTGACTGGCTAAGCAGCAGTTCTGCAGAAAAGGACCTGGGGATTACAGTGGACGAGAAGCTGGATATGAGTCAACAATGTGCCCTTGTTGCCAAGAAGGCTAATGGCATATTGGGCTGCATTAGTAGGAGCATTGCCAGCAGATTGAGGGAAGTGATTGTTCCCTTCTATTCGGCACTGGTGAGGCTATAGCTGGAGTATTGCGTCCAGTTTTGGTCCCTCCACTACAGAAAGGATGTGGACAAATTGGAGAGAGTCCAGTGGAGGGCAACAAAAATGATCAGGGGGTTGGGGCTCATGATTTATGAGGAGAGGCTGAGGGAACTGGGATTGTTTAGTCTGCAGAAGAGAAGAGTGAGGGGGGATTTGATAGCTGCTTTCAACTACCTGGAAGGGGGTTCCAAAGAGGATGGAGCTAGGCTGTTCTCAGGGGTGGCAGATGACAGAACAAGGAGCAATGGTCTCAAGTTGCAGTGGGGGAGGTTTAGGTTGGATATTTGGAAACACTTTTTCACTAGGAGGGTGCTGAAGCACTGGAATGGGTTCCCTAGGGAGGTGGTGGAATCTCCATCCTTTGAGATTTTTAAGGCCTGGCTTGACAAAGCCCTGGCTGGGATGATTTAGTTGGTGTTGGTCCTGCGTTAAGCAGGGGATTAAACTAGATGACCTCCTGAGGTCTCTTCCAACCCTAATCTTCTAATGGGGTGGGCACCACATAGGCAGTGGTGCTAGGAGGCACTGTGTCTGCCCAGGGTAGTTGCAGCATGTGCAATGCATCTGGCTGTGCAGGCTGACTCACATCTCCTACTGCCCGTTGCGCAGACATGTAGCATGCGCTGCCCCCAGTCTATTTGGAGCTGATGTCTCGTGCAGTGAGGAGGCAAAGCCATGGCAACCACTCTCAGAGATGTTTCTGGGAAGTTCAGCCCGGTTACAACTCCCTTCTGTATGGACAACAGGGCTTTGTATGGACCCATGTTAAAAGTGTATGTCCTCCTTTTAAGATGTGATTTATCTTTTGGATTGCTTAGGAAAAAAGAACAGTTTTTAACATACGTCTCCTTGAATGTGTGCAGAGAGAGAGGAATTGGTCAGGAATGTACCAGGTGGTGGAACTAAGAGGCATGGAATTAAATTCAAAGCAGAAACAGCTGGGATAAATCTCGGGCAATATTTCCAAACAATGACTCCTATGAGGCTGTGGAAGGACAGGGCAAATCTGAGGAAAATCTACTGGGCCAGATCCTCAGGTGGATTACGTTGACGTCTTGGCAATGATGCCTACTTCCTCCAGCTGAAGCTTAGGCCCTTTGTGGGGAACAGTCCTGCGCTGACCCCGTGAGATGGCCTAGACAAAAGAGGTGTCTCACTCTGGGGAAGGATCGGCCATGACTTTTGCTTTTGGCTTTTCCCAACTCATCAGTTCATTACAGGCATGTACGATGAGAATAAAAATAGGACCCTGAGTGTATGGAACTGTTACGGAGTCCCCGGGCGATGCTCTGGAATGGCTCCCCACAAAGCCAGTCAGGACTTTGGGGAGCCTCCTCTCCCTTGGAGCAGACTATCTTCAGGGCAAGAAGCTCCCACGGCTTCACCTCCTGGGTCTCTCCTTGGAGCATTCAGCATCCTCTGCCCCTCCGTGCGCTTCGCACAGCAAGCCCGCCCCAGCGGGGTCCTGGGGAAGCCACAGGGTCCTGCACCCCCACTTCGCAGTCAGACGTGACTCTCAGCCAGCCAGTAAAACAGAGGTTTATTCGATGACAGGAACACGGTCTAAAACAGAGCTTGTAGGTACAGCAAACGGGACCCCTCGGCCGGATCCATTCTAGGGGGCAGTGAGCCAGTTACTTCAGGTTGAAGTTGCAGGAGTTGTCAGAGGCATGTATCCCGAGAAAGGGAAAACAGCTCATAGGTAGCAGTTTTAGACCGAGCTGGATGAGCAAGCGTCTTAGAGGGGTGATTAAGAAAAAACAGAAAGCGTACAAGGAGTGGAAAATGGGAGGGATCAGCAAAGAAACCTACCTTATTGAGGTTAGAGGGTGTAGGGAAGCAGTGAGAAAGGCAAAGAGCCGGGTGGAGATGGACCTAGCGAAGGGGATTAAAACCAATAGCAAAAGGTTTTTTAGCCACATAAATAGGAAGAAAACCAAGAAGGAAGAAGTGGGACCGCTTAAAACTTCAAACGGAGTGGAGATTAGGGATAATCTTGGCATGGCACAATATCTAAACGAATATTTTGCCTCGGTCTTTAATGAGGCTAATGAAGGGCTAAGGAATAGTGGTAGAGGGACTGACGGGAATGAAGATATGGGGGTAGACATTACGGTATCTGAGGTAGAAGCCAAACTTGAACAGCTAAATGGAAGTAAATCAGGGGGCCCGGATAATCTTCATCCTAGAATATTAAGGGAATTGGCGAGTGAAATTGCAAGCCCGTTAGCGATGATTTTTAATAAATCTCTAAACTCGGGGGCTGTACCGTTTGACTGGAGATTAGCTAATATAGTTCCTATATTCAAGAAGGGGGAAAAAAGTGACCTGGGTAACTACAGGCCTGTTAGTTTAACATCTGTAGTATGCAAAGTCATGGAAAAAATTTTAAAGGAGAGAGTGGTTACAGACCTTGAGGCCGATGGCATCTGGGACAAATTCCAGCATGGTTTTACGAAAGGTAGATCGTGCCAAACCAACCTGATCTCCTTCTTTGAGAAAGTAACAGATTTTTTAGACAAGGGAAATGCGGTGGATCTAATATATCTAGATTTCAGTAAGGCGTTTGATACGGTACCACATGAGGAATTACTGGTTAAATTGGAAAAGATGGGGATCGAAATGAAAATCCAGAGATGGATAAGGAGCTGGTTAAAGGGGAGACTGCAGAGGGTCGTATTGAAGGGTGAACTGTCGGGTTGGAGGGGGGTTACCAGTGGAGTTCCTCAAGGTTCGGTTTTGGGTCCGATTTTATTTAATCTATTTATCGCTGACCTTGGAACCAAAAGTAGGAGTGGGCTGATAAAGTTTGCGGATGACACGAAGTTGGGAGGTATTGCCAATTCGGAAAAGGATCGGGATATCCTCCAGGGAGATTTGGATGACCTTGTAAACTGGTGTATTAGTAACAGGATGAAATTCAATAGTGAGAAGTGTAAGGTTATGCATTTAGGGATGACTAACAAGAACTTTAGTTATAAGCTGGGGACGCACCAGTTGGAAGTAACGGAGGAGGAGAAGGACCTAGGAGTCCTGGTTGATCGTAGGATGACTATGAGTAGGCAATGTGATGTGGCCGTTAAAAAAGCTAATGCGGTCTTGGGATGCATTAGGCGAGGTATTTCTAGTAGAGACAAGGAGGTGCTAGTCCCGTTATATAAGGCGTTGGTGAGACCTCATTTGGAGTATTGTGTGCAGTTTTGGTCTCCCATGTTTAAGAAGGATGAACTCAAACTGGAACGGGTACAAAGAAGGGCCACTAGAATGATCCGAGGAATGGAAAGCCTGTCGTATGAAAGGAGACTTGAGGAGCTCGGTTTGTTTTCCTTAACCAAAAGAAGGATAAGAGGAGATATGATTGCACTCTTTAAATATATCAGAGGGATAAATACCAGGGAAGGAGAGGAATTATTTCAGCTCAGTGCTAATGTGGACACGAGGACAAATGGATACAAATTGTCAGTCAGGAAATTTAGGCTTGAAATTAGACGAAGGTTTCTAACCATCAGAGGAGTGCAATTCTGGAACAGCCTACCGAGGGAAACAGTGGGGGCGAAGGACCTCCATGACTTTAAGATTAAGCTAGATAAGTTTATGGAGGGGATGGTATGATAGGATAACGGGTTTAGTCAATAACATGCCACAATGGTAATTAGTACAAAGGGTCAATGATAGGATATTGTTAGCCTTTTTCCAGAGGGTCTGGCTTGAGAGTCTTGCCCGCATGCTCGGGGTTCAGCTGATTGCCATATTTGGGGTCGGGAAGGAATTTTCCTCCAGGGTAGATTGGCTGTGGCCCTGGAGGTTTTTCGCCTTCCTCCGAAGCATGGGGCAGGGGTCGCTTGCTGGTGGATTATCTGCTACTAGAAGTCTTTAAATCATGATTTCGAGCATTCAACAGCAGAGTCAAGGGAGAGAATTATTTCAGGAGTGGGTGGATCGGCTTATGTGGCCTGCATCTTGCAGGAGGTCAGACTAGATGATCATAATGGTCCCTTCTGATCTTGAATTCTATGATTCTATGATTCTATGACCCCCATGTCTGCACTTCACTCCTCGTCCCCAGCCAGCTCCAGACTGACAACACCCTCCAGGCCCTCCTTCTCTGCTCAATTCCTTTCCCAGGCCTGGAGGTCACCTGACCTCTTTGTTCTCCCACACCTTTAGCATCCCCTTGCAAGGGGGGAAGGGCCTGGCCATTAATTGCTAGGCGTCAGAGGGTCGGCAAGGAACTGAGGCCCCCCCCCCCAGTATTCAGAGAAAACATTAAGAACATTCCCAGTTCGTCACAGGAACAAAGGCAGACAATGGGATTTACTGGTGTAAGAAACCCAGAGATAGTCAGTCTATAGAATATCCTCAGTAGCTATCCAAGGCATTAATGGCTCTAACCCCGTAGGCTCAGATCCAATGGGAAGTCAATGGGAGTCTTTCCATTGAATTTAATGGGAGCTGGGCATGTGTCTTTGATTCTACCATGAGCTGCTGTCACATTAAGAAGCAGCACCACATGTGAGGGTGCAAGGTCCCTGTTTGCCTGGTGGAGTGGTTTGCAGCTCCACAGAGAGAAGGTGGCCTCTCATCAAGTTTTCCTGTTTTCCTCCACAGTCCAAACCTGCAATGTCAGGTGCATGAATGGGGGAAGCTGCAATGAGGAATCCTGCCTCTGCCAGAAAGGATACACTGGAACTTACTGTGGGCAACGTGAGTACCTGTATGTCCCTCCTGAGTTGTTTGCCTCTGGGGCCTTTGTGTTAATGGCAGTGCTGCATTCAGGAGGCTAAGTGAATAGCTCTTCCATTGGCAACCCTGCAGACAGTGACAGTGCCTACTACCAGCTGGAACAGCCTTGATTTCTCCAACCAACTCACAGGTGTGCACTCCTAAAACCCTGTAAAAGCCTTCCCGTGGAGTCACAGACAGTTCCCATGGCATTGTGGACTATCTTGCCACGCAGGCAAGCTTCACTTTGTGATAGATGGTCGCTTACACCAAAACTCACAAGAATATTCAGGTTACTCCCAGTCCCAAAGGATCAGTCACTTACCCCAAGTCTCAGACCAAAGACAACTCTTGTAGCCAATCCTATAACACTAATGAAAGATTTATTAACTAAGAAAAATAAATGAGTTATTTACAAGGTTAAAACAGGCAAACACACACACACATAGAGTGACCAGACAGCAAGTGTGAAAAATTGGGACGGGGGTGGGGGGTAATAGGAGCCTATATAAGAAAAAGACCCAAAAATCAGGACTGTCCCTATAAAATCAGGACATCTGGTCACCCTACACACGCACAAATGAGATTTGGTCTTAGGTTCCAAAATTAATAGACACTTCTATACAAGCACTATTTGTCTTTTAAGGTAACCCAAGCCAAGCAGCTTGGGGATCCCTTGCTTATGCTTAGAAATATTGCCCTCTCTGAATTCCAAGCAGCACAGTGATAACAATTCTTCCTTGACAGGGATTTTTATGTCCTTGCGACACATTCAAGCTGTGATGGAACAAGGGCTTATGCATGTCCCCCTTTTGTCAGTGAGGGGGAAGCAACCAGTCTTTTGTCCTCTGATGTTCCATTATAGCTTGCCTGGTGTCCTTCTTTTGTTGGGCAGGAGATGACACCTTTTGTGGTAAACTAGCATTCACAGTTGGTAATACTTCTCTCCTCACTGGGGGGTTTACAGTCTTAGCTAACATTTTTATAGTTACAGAGCAAACACTTAAATGTTACCTTGTAACATGGAATGCAGATATTATAGGTAAAATCAATACATGCAGCGTCCTATAAGCATTTCTTAAAGTCTAAACACTGAACACATTCTTATAACTCTAATATCTGTTTTACCAATACTAACACACAGGTGAGTCAGATTGGTTTCCATCCATCAGCTTTCTTATTGCTATGACACAGTGGCATGTTATATGCCCTTGGTCTAGTTCTGCCCCCCACGGGCAGGCAGTTAGGTGTGATTTCCCTGCCTCTGGTGGAATCACCCACTCTTTGGTGCACTTTGCTGTCTCCTATTCTCGGCATGTAAAAGTCTAGTCTGCTGTGGGCTGTAACACCTTGGTCTTATTTCAGTTGTTGGCTTCAGTGTGCAGGGGCTGGGTGGGCTTCGTGGTCTCTGATATACAGGAGGCCAGACAGTCTCTTCTGGCCTTAAACTCTTCAAGAGAGTTGGCATTTTCCCAAAGAGACATTATTAAGGGCACAAGAGCAAACTATCCCACTGTGTAGGAAAGATGGAAAGTTTGCCAAGAGACCACTCTGGCTTAACCAATGATCTGAAACTCAAACGAGAGACCTACAAAAAGCAGAAACTAGGTCAAATTACAAACAAATTATAAACAAATAACACACGTACATAGGGACAAAATTAGAAAGTCCAAGGCACAACATGAGGTTAAACTAGCTAGAGACATAAAGAGTAACAAGAAAACATTCTACAAATATATTAGAAGCAAGAGGAAGACCAAGGACAAATATTGTGCCAATCTATGAAAAGGGAAATAAGGACAACCTGGGAAATTACAGACCAATAAGCTTGAAAGACAATGGAGCAAACAATTAAGCCATCTATTTGCAAACACCTAGAAGATAATCAAGTGAAAAGTAACAGCATGGATTTGTCAAACCAACTATAACCATTCTGCCAGTCAGAGTTGGCAGCAACAAGGGCCGGGTTCAGCATCTCAGGGTTCCTCTTCAATAATACAACACAAAACCGGCTCGAGCCCCCACCCAGTGACCTGGGATAATTACACAGCGCACCCTGGGCCCCTCTCGCAAGCACAGTCTGAGTGTAGAAACCCCCCCGCACACACTTTTAATAAAAGGAGGGAAGTAACTCAGTGTTAATTTGGGGAAACACGGCAAACAGGATTCATAAACATAAACCATGAGCAAAAGACCCACCCCCAAGTAAGTTGGGCAGTGTCCTTTTCCGTCAGGTTCCTCAGTCCAGCAACCAAAAGTCACTTTAACGTGCTCGTCCTTTTCTGCACCCCACTCACAATTGCTGTCTTTGGTCAGTGCAGACCCAGAGTTCAGAGGTTCACCTCCCACCCGAAGGCCCCCATTTTTGAAAGCCGTCAAAGGGTGGTGGTTTCACTCTGGTGAGAAGGCAGACAGCTCTGACCATTTGGCTCTGTGCACCTGCTGTCAAGTGGTATCTCAGAAAATTGTTTCTCTTTTATAATCATGTTGTGAACCTCCCAATGTCGCCCTGTAGATTCACTGCTGTTCTGAAGGGACACATCCCATTACACCAGGTTTTGCCCACTGTTTTTCCTTGGGATTCAGGATTTTCCACTCAGGATTTTCCAGCTGCTCTTTTAATGTTACAGATCACTGCATCCACTTGCTGCTAGTGTCACTGAGTTCCAGTCAGGCTGGTCCTGGGTTCTTCACTGCAAGTGTGTGAGAAAGATCCCTGGTCTTCCTACGGCTGTCAAGTGATCAAAAAAATTAATCACGCAATTAATCGCACTGTTAAACAATAATAGAGTGCCATTTATTTAAATATTTTTGGACGTTTTCTACATTTTCAAATATATTGATTTCAATTATAACAGAATACAAAGTGTACAGTGCTCACTTTATATTTATTTTTGATTGCAAATATTTGTGCTTTAAAAAACAAAAGATATTGTATTTTTCAGTTCACCTCATACAAATACGGTAATACAATCTCTTTATCATGAAAGTTGAATTTATAAATGTAGAATTATGTACAAAAAATAACTGCATTAAAAATAAAACAATGTAAAACTTTAGAGCCTACAAGTCCACTTTTTGTTCGGCCAGTCGCTCAGACAAACAAGTTTGTTGACATTTGCAGGAGGTAATGCTGCCCGTTTCTTGTTTACAATGTCACCTGAAAGTGAGAACAGGTGTTCACGTTGCACTGTTGTAGACGGCATTGCAAGATATTTACATGCCAGATGCGCTAGATTCACATGTCCTTTCATGCTTCAACTACCATTCTAGAGGACATGTGTCCATGCTGATGGCAGTTCTGCTCAATAGCGATCCAGAGCAGTACAGACCGACGCATGTTCACTTTCATCATCTGAGCGAGATGCCACCAGCAGAAGGTTAATTTTCTTTTTTGGTGGTTCGGGTTCTGTAGTTTCCGCATTGGAGTGTTGCTTTTTTAAGACTTCTGAAAGCATGTGCCACACCTCGTCCCTCTCAGATTTTGGAAGGTACTTCAGGTTCTTAAACTTTGGGTCCAGTGCTGTAGCGATCTTTAGAAATCTCACATTGGTATCTTCTTTGTGTTTTGTCAGATCTGCCGTGAAAGTGTTCTTAAAACGAACAACGTGTGCTGGGTCATCATCTAAATCTGCTATAACACGAAATATATGGCAGAATGTGGGTAAAACAGAGCAGGAGACATACTATTCTCCCCCAAGGAGTTCAGTCACAAATGTAATTAACCCACTGTTTTAACAAGCGTCATCAGCATGGAAGCATGTCCTCTGGAATGGTGGCTAAAGCATGAAGAAGCATACACATGTTTAGCATATCTGTCACGTAAATATCTTGCAATGCTGGCTACAAAAGTCCCATGTGAATGACTGTTCTCACTTTCTGGTGACATTTTAAATAAGAAGTGTGCAGAATTATTTACCTTAAATGTAAACAGACTTGTTTCTCTTAGCAGTTGGCTGAACAAGAAGTAGGACTGAGTGGACTTGTAGGCGCTAAAGTTTTACATTGTTTTGTTTTTGAGTGCAGTTACGGAACAAAAAAAAATCTACATTTGTAAGTTGCACTTTCACAATAAAGAGATTGCATTACGGTATTGTATGAGGTGAATTTCAAAATACTATTTCTTTTGTTTATCATTTTTACCATGCAATACAAAGTGAGCCCTGTACACTGTGCATTCTGTATTGTATTTGAAATCAATATATTTGAAAATGTAGAAAAACATCCAAAAATATTTAATACATTTCAATTGGTGTTCTATTGTTTAACGGTGCGATTAAAACTGCGATTAATCACGATTAATTTTTTTAATCATGATTCACTTTTTTGAGTTAATTGTGTGAGTTGACTGCGATTAATCAACATCCCTAATGATTACTTGACTTCTGACATGCCCCTTTTTGCTCAGATTTGGGGATGTCTAGCACAAGTTTTCCCTTTTCACAGTTTTTAATTTTGTACTTCATTACTGGCTTACAGAGCTAAGCTGTGTTAACTGAGATTCTAACACCCAGCAAAACCTCTCTGTTGACTGAGCTGTTGGTTTCTAGTCCACTTATAATTGATTTCTTTAGAAGCAGGAAGAAATCAGAGTTGCCTTGCTGAAAAAAAAATAACATACCTTTCTCTTTAGGGTCAGTATGTGGGGAAGATCCCTGAACTACAAATAATATCTAACATAAAACATGGGATGCTTCAAATTCTGCAGCTGTCATGCATCTTGCATCATGGGTTTTTCCATTAGAGCAGAATTTCCTGGTGTACTTTGTTAGACCACTGTCTAGTGTAATCTCACCCATCTTTCTATTTCTGAATAGCTGTCTGTGAAAATGGCTGCCAGAACGGAGGTCGGTGCATTGGACCCAACCGTTGCGCTTGTGTCTACGGGTTCACTGGCCCTCAGTGTGAGAGGGGTAAGGAGCAGTTTATTATATTACTATCACTGATGTTACTACAAAAAAGAACAGAAAAGGTTTCAAATTCAAGCCCTCAGAAGTTACGTTAGTTAAGTTTGCCCATGCAGTACTAATTTGGCTCCCATTGTGTGCATGCATTATATTAGTGTCTTTAATTACATGATCACATAGTACTTTTTCCATAGGCCTCCTGCCTCATTCAGTGCACAGGATGGACAGTAGGTAGCTATTCAGTATTTCTAACCTCATCCGTCAATGAATAGAGAAATATCAGTTCTTCTTGGAGTGTCCTCTGCACATTCCCCTCTTGGGTTGCACTGAGGTGGGATGGTAGAACCTTCTAGTCACAGCACCTGTTAGAAATGCCTGATCTCTCGCCTCCTGTCCCCAGCCTACGTGCGGGTCGGGGGCATTGGCGCTGTTGCCATCTCAGTTCCTTCCAACCACTGCAGCGTTAGGCTATGAACCCCTTTCTGTCCATTTGTCTCTGTCACTAGTGCTGTAGCCTAATAAAAATACAAATATAAAATAATAATAATAAAAATAATACATGTAGGTCAGTAATTAGCTGTATTTTAGTAGTTAGTTAGCTAGTATAGCTAGTATAGGTTACAGTTGTTAAAAGATAGATTAGAAATAGATAACAGTAGAACAAAGAGTTTACTTACTGACTATGACAGACATCAATGCGAAAAAAAACGGCTTCCAAACAAGATATGTCATGTCCAGCTGTCTTTCCTTCCTGTGATGCACATGTACAATGCTTAACATGCTTAAGTGAAAATCACTCGCTGGCACACTGCCAAATATGCCACACATCCACAGACAAAATAGACGGCAGGTCCTTCTGTAAAAGGAGGGGCTAGCTGCTAAGTCTATAGGATCCGAGAACTCAAAAGCAGGAGACTGGAGTTAGCTCTGTCTACTGCTGGAGCCAAAGAATCATCCAGATCTGTGACAAGAGCTTTGGCTTCAGTACCAGGCTCTGGTTCCAAGTCAGCTGAGGTTCCAGTGGTCCTCTTGGAGCCGACCTCAACCATGATGCAACCTACATCAGTCCCAGATCTGAACAAATGTCATAAGGATCCACAAGATATGCCCAACAGATCTTCCTCAGTTCCAAGGAAAAGAAAGTCTAAGCATGTCTCCAGCAGCTCCTCCAATCGCTCGCATGGGGTAGAACCGAAGTTGAACGACTTGGGACCTCAAGATGCACCCAAGACTATGAGCCTGAGATCAAGACCTGAGGATACGTTAACAAAGAACCCACAGCACATAACTGAGGTGACAGCTCAAATGCACCTGGATCCACACCCTCTACGGATCTGACTGAGATGCAATCTCTTCTGAACAAAAGACCAAAACAACAAGGTTTCAGGGAAAGTTCAGCTTCACTTCCACTTCCACCCTGCAGGGGGGTTATCAGGGAAGATCATTTCCCTGCCCTCTCTTTTTAAAGTCCTTACCCCATAGGTCTCATCAATGGCTTCAGTGTTGGAGCCAGGATCGGATCTGAGTTCAGAGCTTGAACCAGATCCAGTACAGGTATTGACTGGACATTCTTTTCACTGAAAAAGTGTTCCGACAAGGAGAGAGCCCAAATTCCCTGGATAGCCTTTGTAGACTATGATACTGGAAAAGCTGGCAGGACTACCCTATGCCTCTGTGAATGCTATGGCCATATTGGCCAATTCCTCATTTTTCTTTGCATGCTGGAAGACAGGTCTCTTCAGGGCCGGAACACCAAGTTCAACAGAAAGGAGATGTCCAGATCTGTCAGCCCCACGTCCAAGACCATTGCATTATTCCTCCACTGCAGAAAAGGAAGTAACCTCAGAAGAGGAATATCAAGAGAGACTTCCGAGGATGTTTTCTTGTGACTTAGGAGAGTTGCAGAGCAGTTCATCTCCTGGTGAGAATGAGGGAGTACCAACAGCTTTGTTTCCCTCTGAGGATGCAATTCAGTTCCAAGAATAGATGGATAGGATGGCATCAACCCTGAATTGACCATAGGTAGCATTAAAGGAGACTTCACATCTGGTATTTGATATCTTAAGTTTGACAATGAAACCTAAAGTCTCCTTGCCCACATTAGAAATGTTATAGCAAATAGCATAGTCCCTTTGGTCCCAACCAGTTTCCAGAAAGACTGATAAATTGTATCAAATCCCACAGGAGGGGCTCTCTTGTTTTCATGTACATCCTCAACCAAACTCCCTGGTCATAGCAGCTACTCTTCAAAAACCAAGATTTTCTACCCAATGGATAAAGAAGGAAGAAAATTAGATTATTTGGGTAGAAAATCATTTTCTTCTGTATCCTTAAATATGTGTATATCCAACTACCAGGTGGTGATGGTTAGATATCAATTTCCACTGCGGGAGAAGATGGCTCCATTCACTGAACATCTACCAAAGGATCAAAAGAAGTTAACATCAGCCATGATTAATGAAAGCCAAAATGTAGCCACACATGTCCTTAGGGCATTGTTTGGTGTGTCTGATATTGCCTGTAGATCATTGACAATGGCAATATCTCTTCATAGACATGCTTGGCTACATTCATCTTCTCTCCCATTGGATACCAGGGCCAAAATAGAAGATTTACCTTTCGAAGGAGATGGCTTATTTTTACAGATCCAGACTAACACGGCTATCCCTCTGATACTCAGTTTATTTATTGTAAAGACTGATGACACACTGGGTAGACTGAAGGACTCATGCCACCTTTCAGAAGAAGATCTTCTATTCTGGCGTTCAGATATCATAGACAGTACCTACCACCTTTTTCATCTGCCTCTTATCAGCGGAACCATAACATCAGCAGCACCATCAGCAACAAACATATTCACAGACACGTAACAGGAAGAAACCCTTCAAAGTGCAGATGCATACACAGAATCCTTCGGCCACATTTACTTTACCACATGTCAGGCCTCATGTTTGACATGTTAGTCAAGAGCCTCAAACCAATTTTAGTATATCAGTTTGAAGACCAGCTTGGACAACTATCACTTCAGACAGATGAGTTTTGTATTTGATAAAAGAAGGTTATACCACCCAATCCCGATCACTCCCTCCATACAACCATAGGTGCTGGAACTAGGAGTGCTGGGGGTGCAGCAGCATCCCTTGGCTTCAAGGGGGTTCCATCACATACAGGGTTTACAGTTTGGTTCATTTGCTTTCAGCCCTACCAACCCTCCTAAAAATTGTTCTGCACCTATGGATACAACCCCCCACCCCCTTTCTCTCCAGGAACCTCTCCCAGGAGAAAGAACAGGAGTACAAGGTGCCACAAGTACTCCTGTTCTTTTTGCGGCTACAGACTAACACGGCTACTACTCTGAAACCTCCCAGGAGAGACGATTATGGATAGAGGCACAAGTTCTTCTGAACATGGGAGCTATAGAATGAGTTCCCTTGACTTCCAGAACAAAGAGTTCTACTCCCATTACTTTCTAAGGTCTTGTCTGCACTACAGACCTATATTGATATAACTACATTGCTCAGGGGCATAAAAATCCACACTCCTGAGTGATGTAGTTATACTGACCTAACCCCCATGTAGACAGTGCTGAGTTGGCGGGAGACCGTCTCTCACCCACATAGCTGCCCCTCACCGGGAGTGGCCAGGAGAGATCTCACCTGCTTGCTTAAAGCTCTGCCATGGTACAGCTGCATCAGGGCAGCTGTAGAGCTTTAAGAAAGACGCTCTAAGCTGCCTGTAGGGGAGAGCGGCGCAGCTGCGCAGATGCAACATTTTAAGCATAGACGTGTCCTAATCCTCCAAAAGAACAGAGACTTCAGAGCGATTTTAGATCTCTGGGATCTAAACAAATATATCAGGAAGTTTCAGTTCAGGATTCCTTCCCTGGGTCTAATCATTCGCTCCTTGTCTACTCTAGATTGATTTTACTGCTCTTGACCTCAAAGAGGCATATTTCCATATTACCATCAGATCATCTCACCAAAAGTACTTATGCTTTGTCCCTGGTTTACACCACTTTCACTTCAGAATCTTACCTTTCAGTCTCTCTACTGCACCCAGAGTATTTACCAAATGTTCAGCTCCAGTAGCAGCGCAGCTAAGAATGCAAGACATTTCTGTCTTCTCGTGTTTGGCCGATTGGTTGCTGACGGGCTAACACAAAGAAGAATAAGAGGCAGCCATTCAGAGCACTTGTTGTCTATTCAGAACCTGGGGTCTCATCATAAACAAGAAAAAGTCACTTCTTATTTCATCTCAAGAGTCGCTTCGTAGGGGCGATCTTCAGTTCTGTCAAAGGAAGGGCTTTTCATCAGGAGAGAGGCTTTTGAAAATAACTGATTCTATACATTCACTGATGTTACAGCTGGCTCAAATGACAGGGCTTTTTCTGAAGCTGCTAGAACTCATGTTATGGATGACATATGTAACCCCCATGCCTGTCTCAGAATGAGGTCACTTCAGCACTGGATTCTGAAGAATTTCAGTCCTAATCCAGAGAGCAGGCTGAAGAAAATTACAATACCGCATGAAACTCTTCATTCTAGAACATGGTGGCTACATCCGCAGAGAGTGTTTAATGGAGTATTATCCAACGCGCCTCAACTGATGTTAATAGTAACCGCGGATGCAGCCAAGATAGCCTGAGGTGCACACCTTCAAACTCAGGTAGTAAAGGGTCTTTGGAGTCTCTAAGAATTCTGGTTAGACATAAATATATGGGAGCTGCGGGCAATCCATTTGTCTCTCAAAGCATTTCTCCCACAGATATGCAAAACAGCTATCCAGATTGCCATGGACAACATGAATGAAGTTTATTATGTGAACAAACAAGGAGGGACTCATTCAACCCACCTGTGCAATGAAGCGATGGAGCTATGGGATCGGTGCATACATTACAATTTTTACCCCAATTTCTTTACATGTTGCACAAGAACACAAGTTAGCAGATTGCCTCACTATCTATGCATGAATATCTCTAGAGAATTCATCAGTTGAGGTTATCTTCAGACATTGGGGAGTCCTACCTATAGACCTGTTTGCCACCAGACTCAATGCAAACTGCACCCTTTTCTGCTCATGAGCGAGGACTGACAGTCAATCTCTGACAGACGCATTCCTCTAAACTGGGGAATAGCTCTCATGTATGCATTTCCCCCATTCCCTTTAATTCCCAAAGTTCTAACCAAAGCAAAGCGGGATTTTGCCAGGATGATCTGGGGTGGCTGAGACAACAATGGTAACTGACCTATTATCCACCACTGTTATTGCAGCAACAGGGGACAGTGCTCCACCAGACCTCAGACCTCTACACCTAACTGCTGGGACTTTGTCGAAAATAGAACCTCCTCTGAGGTTCAACAAATTGTTATTATTGCTAGGAAACCCTTTACTAGAAGGTGTTATGACTCCAAATGGAAAAGATTCACTATATGGGCAGAAAATAGAAGTGTCGATCCAGTTTCAGCCCCCATTCACAAGGTCTTAGAATATCTGTTACACTTAATAACAGAGGGTCTATTCTTATAATCTATTAGCATTCATTTAGTGGCTATTTCATTGGTACATGCATATATTAGGGACAAACCCATTTTCTCACATGACATGGTGAAGAGATTTTTGAAGGGTCTACTGAACCTTTATCCACCCACCAGCATTGCTGTCCTCTTGTGGAATTGGAATTTAGTACTGACTCAACTGATGTCTTCCCCTTTTGAGCCATTCCAAGATTGTTCCGTTTCACCTTTAATAAAAACAGCTTTTCAACCGCACTCACATCCGCTCGAAGAATTAAAGGGCTGTATGCATGTTTCAAAAGCACAAGGCGGTCCTTAGGCCACATCCTAAATTCATTCCAAACATTGTTTCCGATTTCCATGTAAATCAATCATAAACTCACTAGTATTTTCCCTCAAAACCCATATAAGCCAGGGAGACATTAGATTACATTCTTTAGATGCAAAAAGATTTCTTTCATATCACCTGGATAGAACTAAGGACTTCAGATCCCCTCCAGCTCCTCTTAGAGCTCATAATATAAGGGCAATGCCTGCATCTATAGCATTTTTCAAGCACATTCCCCTTTCTGAGGCTTGCAAGCTCACTACCTGGAGAACAATTCACACTTTATGTCTCACTGTGCACTAGATTTAGAATCCTGGCCTGATGCTCGTTTTGGCAGGGTGGTACTTCGGCACCGTTCAGTTAGAGCTCTGTCCATCGTTACTGAGGTACTGCTCACCAAGCTGTCCTAAGAGTGGGCATCTGCAGAGAGCACCCGAAGAAGAAATGGAGGTTATTGACTTGTAACTGGAATTCTTCGAGATACAGTCTGCATATTCCCATCCGCCGTGCATATAACCTTTCCCACTTTACACACAGTCCTAATTGTGTCAGTACTTGGCAGTCCACGTTAGCGTTTGGAAGGCACGCCTACAGCCATGCTGCCTGACTGGCACGAGCACTAGTGATGGAATGCGAGGGGTGAGGTGCTTCCACCATCCTAGCTGCAATGGGTCAGTGCATCCCAAGAGTGTTAATATACCGAATGCATCTCAAAGAACTCCCGTTACAAGCAAGTAACATCGGTTTTCCTCCTGGGTGCTTTCATGGTGCTCATTACTTATTACTTGCAGTAATAAGTGAGTACTTTACAAATGTTAATGAACTTATCTTCCCCATACCACTGTGAGATGCGGAGGTGGCATTATCTTTAGAGAAGGACATTGAGGCACACAGTCCACTGTACCCACTAATTTTGGGTGCTCAATTTAAGGCATAAAAGGTTTGAGTTTCTAGAGTACTTAGGATTTGTATAGCATTTTGTATGTTCAAACCACAGCTCCCACTGACCTGGGATGCAGTTTTGCGTGCTCAGCACTTCTGCAGATCTGACCCTAGGTGTCTTAGGATACAACTACACTGGGAATTAAGGTGTAGTTGTAGGACAGGTAGGCAAACCCTTGCTAGAACAGGTCACAATAATAGTGAAGAGATGGTGGCATGGGCTTCAGCACAGGTTAACCACCCCAGTACACACCCACTGGGTATAAGGTCAGCATGATGTCCATGCCACCACCTCTTCACTACAGTTGTTACCCATGCTGGCTAGATTAGTGCTAGCATGGCTATGCCTCCCCATGCTACAATTACACCTTCGTTTGAGCACCCATAGAATGAGGAACACACAATTAGCGGTCACATGTGAAAAGTGTCTTGCCCAGCATTGCACAGGAACTCTGCGGCAGAGGGAGGGATAGAATCCAGTTCTCTAGGGCGGCATTCAACTTCCTTAGCCAGAGACCGTCCTTTCTCTTCCTGCAACCCCTGCCTCATTCATCGCATGCCTTACAGCTTGTGCAGCAAATGAGGCAGGGGTCCTATAGACTTACAGCCTTCTTTACCCCCTAACCCTAATTTATTCCCTGAGCACTGTCCATCCTATGCACTTGACGAGGAAGATTTTTTCTATCCCTCTCTCACTACAGTTTTTTTGAGGGGGAGAGAAGCAATTTGACAAAAACCTGAACTCAGAAACTGATTTTTAATTTTTTTAACCAAAAAAACTGAAATAAGAAACAAAACATTTAACCCACAACTGACATTTTTACTAGCATCTAAAAATTTTTACAAAAAAGTTGGTATTTCAATTTGTGATTTTTCAGCTAAAAATTAGAAAAAATTGACCAAACTGAAAATTTTCCACAAAATCAGTTGATTTTAGTCAAAAAGCCAATTTCCCGTTGAAAAATGCTCCAGTGTAAAATTGTGGCCCGCTCTGCCTAGAGTCTAGAATATTTTGTAAAAATAATGAAATCCTGGGCCAGTGCCTCAGCTGCTGTGGATCTGGGCCACTCACTGAGGTCAATGATGCTTCACTAGTTTACACCAGCTGAGACTGTGGCACAGAGCGGCTGGGGCTTTAGCTTCCACAGCCAGGGTGTGCTGAGGAGCTGGACGGGCTTTGTGTCTCAGCAAAGTGGAAATGAGTGAGGTTCTGCTAGCAGAGCTGGAATTCCCTCCCGTCCCTTTGGCTTAGAGGAACGCTCAAGGACACTCATTGCTGAGGGGATGTTTGGCGAGGGTCAGCGCTGCACAGAACAGAAGTGAAACCGAAACACTCCCCGGAGCGGATGTGCAAACTCAAAGGATTCACATCAAAGGTCTTGGGAAACTCCCCCCAAGCTGACTTTCCTGAGACTGGGAGTGAACTGTCTAGCTCCCTGCTCCGGGATTGTCTGGTTCCTGTCTCTAATGGCTTTTTCCAAGTTCTGAATTCTTGGCAGTCTGATGTAGAGGGTGAGAGAGGAATAACATTGGTTTCTGGTAGCCCAGGCAGGCAGGCAGTCCTGCTTGAACGGCAGCCAGTCAAAATACGCAGAGCTCAAAATAGTTGTTCAGTGTTCCCTGGGCTACAAAATTACCTGCTGAGCACTGTGGAGCAGGTGTCCCATCAAGGCCTCCACGGTGGTTTGAGCCTCACTTTTACTGGATGCAACGAAGTGTAAGTTATTTTAACAGCTTTCATACACCAGTACAGAGGGGGCACACATTGCTCCATTCCCCTCCCTTGTACTTTGTTACAGAAGCAAAGATTGGTACACACACATACACACACACTTTTTAATTACTATAAAGTATTCAGGCAGGTGCCACGATGACAGACAGTCTTACACAACAGGGGGCTCCATCCTGAAAGCTTTCGGCTCCCACTAAACCTAAAATGACTTACATGGGAATTCCGTATGTGGAGTGGGGTTAGGATTGGGCCCCTTAGCACGTAGGTGGCTGGTTCCCTGCTGCTGGCTTACCAAGTAGCATAAATACTATGGCTTGCGTGTTTATAAGAATAAGGGCTGTGTTCTAGGAGGAATCTGGCAAATGTGTAAAGAAAGCAATTTCTGGATATGCGAGTGCCAGGGAAGACTGAAAAATCCAATTGCCTTCATGTTTTGTGTGTGTGTGTGGGTTTTGGAGATGTCTCATAATATGTAAAATTCTTTAAATACAGCGAACATTTTTACAAAGCCTTTGGAGAATTGCTTTGGTCCAGACTTGCACTAGGAGACAAAACAAGCTCCCCAGCTGTGTACACACAGGTTGTACCAGGCCAAGACAAACAGAGTCTTCGCTTTGCTAAGGGATGTGATAAGTTACACTTTTTAGAGGTTCCTCCATGCTAGGCTCTGAGCTTACAGCAAGACAAGGAGGGAGGTGAGGCTGCATCCCAGCCGCTGGCATTCACTGCTCTAGTGAAGGGAGACATTAACCCTTCCCTCCTGGAGAATGAATATGTTCCATTGCTGAGCACGTTAAGGTTCAGTCGCTAATCAGGGCTCCCTTAGGAACACAAGGTATTGAGGACACTAGCCTATCAGATCTCCACTGTGGATCAGTGCATAATTTCCGATTCGGCCCAAGCTCCAGGCCAATACTAGTATGTGAAATATTCACAGTTGCCCCTTAGAAGTCTCCAGTCAGAGGAGAACAAAGCTGGCCAATTGTACAGATTTGTAGCCTTGGATCTTGTACAGTGTTCAGAGGTAGTGATGGCTGAAGTGTCTGTATGGTGATTTCATGCCTCTTGCAGGAAAAGCAGCAGCAGCTCTGTCCTTATCTTTAAGGTATTTCGGCACCTCACTGCCATGGCAATGAATGGGAGCTGGGTGCCTAAATGTCTTTGTGGCTCTGGGCCCTAGTCACATGGTGCCAAATCCTGGTGCCATTGAATTCCCGGGACTCTTGTCATGGGACTGAGTGGAATGAGGTGTTGGCGCTTGATGCGCAGGGCACGGGGAGGAGCATAGACCCACCACTGGCTGAGAGGAGCATAGACCCACCACTATACTGGGTTCACTCCTGAAGGATTTCTCTGGATCCGGAATGACCTTTCTGTGGCATTGCTGGACAGCTAGAAAAAGGCCTGGTACTTCCCTTTACACTGCGGCTTGACTCCCTGCTAGGTGCAGCTTCCCTAAGGCTAGGGCTGCCCGTTGGCTACTCTCCTGCCTCTTCCCCTCGCCCCTCACACCAGAACAGCTTGGCTCCCCACTGGGACAGCACTTGCAGTTATCTGGTTGCTGCAGCGCTGTCTGGTGCAGGGTCCTCATGTCTGTTGCTCAGAGACAGCACAATGTGGGAATCTGCTGGGCTGGCCATCAAGTTTCAATATGGCAGTAGCTGGTATTTAGACCAGCACTGACTGTCTTTTCTGTGGAAAGAAGGGATAAGGTGAAACCTGTCTTGCCCAGGGCTCTGTACTGTGAAACACAGGCTGCTATGAGACAGAGGCTAGAGCAGGGGTAGACAACCTATGGTGCGCGTGCCGAAGGCGGCACGTGAGCTGATTTTCAGTGGCACTTACACTGCCCTGGTCCTGGTCACCGGTCCGGGGGGCTCTGCATTTTAATTTAATTTTAAATGAAGTTTCTTAAACATTTTAAAAACCTTATTTACTTTACATACAACAATAGTTTAGTTTTCTATTATAGACTTATAGAAAGAGACCTTCTAAAAACGTTAAAATGTATGACTGGCACGCGAAACCTTAAATTAGAGTGAATAAATGAAGCCTCGGCACAGCACTCCCTGGGCTAGAGGATCCTGCTGGCTGGAGAAATCAGCCTGTGAGCTCAGAGTATGGGCAGGGCCTGTCAGTCTGTGAAATGTCTCTCAGGTCCCTAACTCCAGAGCTAATATGTCAATGGGGCTGCGTGTATGACAAAGGCAGCTGCCCCCCGCCCCTGCTCCCCCCGGCCGGCCGGGAAGCGTTCTGATTCACAGGACTGGGAGGCCAAAACTCCTGAGATTTATTCCTGGCTCTGATTCTGACTCACTGTGGGTGGTCTCTTGAGCGCTGCCTCCCTTTGCCCCCAGGGTAAACTGACATCATTTCCAGTCTGCCCTGGGAGCTGTGAGGGGCCACAGAGGAGCTGAGGATTAGCTAGCAACAGCGACCGGGATCTGGGAATGACTGGCTGTGAGGAGAGTGACTGACCTCTACTTTGGGCTGAAATAACCTCAAGGGAACATTGAGTTTTGAGTCCCCTCCATTATCCCAGGGTTGTGGTGTCAGGGGTTTGACCCTACAGCTGGGCAGTAGCTGGCATTTAGGTGTTAACGTGGCTTTGGATAACATTGCTGAATTCTTCGCTTGGCAACACCATGTTGTATTTGGGCTGCATGACCCCACTGCCTCCTGGGCACAGTTTGAATTCCTGCCCCCCAGAGAGCCTGTGCACTGCAGCCCCTGTGAGCTGGGGGAGGGCAGAATCAACCCCCATGGAGATTTCTGTCAATGATTTGTCCAAGGCAGCATGCCAGTGTTCTCCTGGATAGGTAAGATGAGACTTATAAACACATTTCATCCTGCAAGCTGCCCAAGCACATTGCAAACGATGGGCCTCATTCTCCCCTAGCAACGCAAGCCGCTCCCATGGAGACGGGTGCTCCACATCCACCCCGGGGAGAGGATCTCTGTGAGCCGAGGACTCTTTTCTCTAGCAGATAGAGGCAGACTGAGATCCAGGGACTGGAAGCTGAAGCGAGACAAATTCAAATAGGAAATAGGTGCACGTTTGTCAGTGGGCGGGTAATTACCCACAGGAACAACATCCCTAGGGATGCGCTGGATCTTCTGTCCCATGAAGCCTTTCAATGAAGAGTGGGCGTTTCCCCAAAGAACTGCGGGGAGGCTCTCTGGGGTCAGACTAGCTGATCACAATGTTCCCTCAGAGCCTTAAACTGTCTGAATCTCAGAACCTACGTTATTGCTAAATAATGGTTCAATCGATTCGATGGGGGGTGCCTAGATGTGGAAATGGGGCCTCGTGCTGACCATTTTTGCCCTATTGTATTTGCTAGACACATGCACAGCTTCAAATTTGATCTGATGAAAGGCTCAAGCGAAGTGCAAACCCCCCTTGCCACTGTTTCATTATGATCACGTTTGTTAGAGTTTGTTTTGTTATGAATAGTGAAAAGTAAAGGAGAATTTTTAACCATTTTTCGGGTTTAATAATTTTCAGTGTCGTGCGTGCCACAGGAACGGCACTTCGTAAAATTCAAGCATTGTGTTGACCCCTTACAGCATAATAGCTGCCTGGAGTCCCATGTCTCTGCTGCCCTGTGCTCAGCAAGTAGCAGTCTAGCAGCTCTGGGACTACAGCTTTGAAATGGGAGGACTCTGGCTGCCTTTACGCTTATTTCAGGAAATACTCCACTTTAGAGGTAAATAGATTAATGGCTAGGGCACTCAGAGAATGTAACATCATTGCTGCTTTCTGCCATCTTCAGGAGTGAAGAAGTAGCTGATATTCCATATAATTCCAGCAGTATTTGATCATGGGAGCTCATGTTACATCAGTGTCAAGAGTTTTTCAGTGCAGAAAAATTAGCTCTGTGGAGAGAAAGGGCCAAAATAGTTTTTTAAATGGTTTTCTCCTGTTTTGTAAGAGGGGAAGCTCAAGTTTTGTCTCTGATCACGACTCTTTTCCACACTGGAGAGATTCCTTCTGCAAGTGGAAAAGATTTTACAGCAAAAATGGCAATATTTCGCTCAGGTGAAGGCATGCTTTGTTCCAAGGATGACATTTGGGGGCTTTCTTTGTTTTACTCCCATGGAAATAGTGAAATGTCGCCTTGGATGCAATTTGCTAATTCTCATGAAAATGAGTCTCTGCTTTTAGTGTGGAAAGTGCTACTTCGGCAATACCTTTTTGGGATACATTTCCACTTTCTGCAAATAACATGCAGGGCCGGTGGAAGGATGTTTCGCACCCTAGGCGAAACTTCCACCTTGCACCCTACCCCCCGTGCCCCCGCCCTGAGGTGCCCCCTCGTGGCAGCTGCCCCCCTCTGCCCTGAGGCACCCCTCTTGCGGCAGCTCCCCACCCCCCCTCTGCCCTGAGGCACCCCCCCGCCCCAGCTCACCTCTGATCCGCGCACGAGCACCCCGTCGCTGCTTCACTTCTCCCGCCTCCCAGGCTTGTGGTGCCTAAGCTGATTGGCGCCGCAAGCCTGGGAGGCGGGAGAAGTGAAGGAGCTCATCCCTGCCCCGCCTCCTCCCCGAGCACGCTGTGGCCACTTCACTTCCCCTGCATGCCGCCCACCCCCCCTTACTTGCTGCAGGCGGCCCTCCCCGCGCTCCCCTGCCCAGCTCCCTCCGCCTAAATGCCGGCGGCGAATGGGGCGGACGAAGATCCGGCCACCACGGTCGCTGCTGAAGAAAATGGCGCCCCCCAAATGCCAGTGCCCTAGGCAACCGCCTAGGTCACCTAAATGGTTGCACCGGCCCTGATAACATGCCAGTATTTTCAAATCTTACCATAGTAGAAACTTAAGGCAAAAACTGAGAGACTAACTGGTCTCTTTTTGTTCTGTAGAAACCACTTCCTTTGGCTAAGAGATTTTAAAGTTCCACAGAGAATGGCTACAGTGTGTGTCCAGCAAAAAAATATTCCCAAACATTTGATACCCATGAGAGGGTGGGGAAAGCCCCAAAGAAATGCAAAGCAGCTGCATGGAAGAGTGTAGAAAAAGCAGCAGCAAGGAGGGAGGGGAACTTCTCTCCCCCTCAGCCTATAACTGCCTGGGAGAAAATCTGATCACCTCTCCTCAGCAGGAGGGGGACAAAGACGCTCCAAAGCAGTCACCCAGAGTGCAAATCCAGGGAGGTGGGGGATCAGTCACTGCCTCTGCCACCAGGGAAACCATGGTGTCGCCATGCGGGACCCTGCCCCACAAGGAGGTGGGGTGCAGACAGTAGGACAACTGAGCAGGACAGGGTGCAGGAGAGGCCTAGGACCCTGTAAGGTCACTAACCAAAGAACCCCTGGAGAATCTGGGTATGGTGAGGGCACTGGTGGTGGGGGGGGGTTTCTGCATGCAGGAGTTTGTTAGTTTTGCCTAGATCAGTAACTCTGCTGCTTTGTCTGTGAGTAAGTGTGTCTGGCTTAGAAGCTCCTTTGCAAAGCCTGTGTGTTCCCTTGTTTTAACTGTCACACGGTCACCGAAGGATTAACCAGTAACTGGAGTACCCACAAGGGTGGAGCTCTGGGGAGAGAGTGCTTAAGCAGTTGGGGAGATTGAGGATAAACACTGTCTTGGAGCCTCGAGCTTCTGGTTCAGGGGGTGGGTCTCACATCCCAAGGAGGGGTATGAGACAGATGGCCTGTACCCTGGACATGTGCCAGATAGTCTGGACTAAGAGACAGATTCTGGACGCTTCTCAGATCCACTGGCTTAAAGGCACGTAGGATCCAAAGGGCGAGTCCAGTACAGCAGCCTGGTGTCTGACCATAAGGGAGAGCCCAGCCAGAGCTGTAACAAGGACATTCAAGACCCCTGTCTTATAGACAGTTCTCTGCCTGTGTCAATTTTTGCTCCTCTTCAGGCTCAGCAGAAATAGGGTTTAACTGATGCATGAAAAACTAATGCCCAGAGTCATGTGAAACTGCCTAGTCCCAGAGAAAGCCCCCAGACTCAGGGTGCTGTGGGGCTCTCACTCCCTCAGCAACTATGGCTGGGTATCAAAAGGGCCGGGATCACAGAGTGACTTTACAGACCGGGGGCCACATGTGAATTTGAGAGCCTTTGCCCCGAAATCCAAAGATGCTGAGGTTGGAGACCTCTGTGGGTTGTCTCAGACATCGATTCACCCTGTTGTATTGTCAGTGCAATATTTAAATCTACCTCCTCATTGCCATGACATGCTTTGCTACATTCCTGGGCTGACTGGGTGTTCCAGAGCAGGGGCTAAATACATACAGCTTTTTATGCACATGGCTAAGGCCAGGGGTGCTTCTGAACCCACTACGGGTATGACACGGTGTTCACTAGGAGAGTAAATGATCCATGGTTTAGTGGTGACTGCATTCATGTTATGGCTTTTGCATGCGTGGATTTGGGAAGGGGTGAAATGGAGGTGGGGCGAGGGCAGTTCAGGGGCAGGTTTGGGGGTCGAGCACCCACCGGGCAGAAGGGAAGTCGGCGCCTATGGGGTAAACTACTTGGAGCAAAAAAAAGCATGGATGTGCTTGGCTACTGTGGAGCTGGTTGCTCCAGGGAACCCTCAGCTGGATGTGTAGGTAAGTGATTCTGTGGGTTCTGCCCTTTCTGCTATTCACAAATGATCCGTGAACTGATTCGGACTTTTATCATTGTTCTTTATTTGAAATTGTCCAATGGGCACTTTTTGCCAAGCTCACAAACTGTGTTTATCTGTATCGTGTGACTGATCCCCTGAGTCACAAGGCTTTCTTTGCACTCTCTGACTGGTTACCCCCCGTGGTTCAGACCCCTGCACTTCTGCCAGCCTCGTGCATTCCACTCTGCCCTGAAAGGGGGAAGGTCGGGGGCTCCATGGAGAGTGCCAGTCCTTCCAGGCATCAGGAGGCACCGACTCCAAATTAGAAGAAGAGGGGATCCCTCTGGAGGGTGGGGGTGTGGAGTGCAGTGGGGAGGGGGCAGAGGAGGGAGCTAGGTCTGGAAGGGAAGCAGGAGATGAGTCTGTGCAGTGCTCCAAAGGGAAGGAGAAGACCCTTGATCCTGACCCAGAAAGGCAGGACGCTGGTGAGTGGATTTGCTGGCTGGAGGGTGAGGAGGATGATTTCAGTGGCAGTGCTGGGCCCAGATGTTGCAGGAGAGGGTCAGAGGCAGAGGGTATTCAAAGTGCCCTCTGTTTTCAGGCCTGGTTGGTAACCCACCTTGTAGTGCCTTTGGCTGGCTGTCTCTGGGTATCTCCGCACTGGAGCTGGGGGCTGAGTCCAGCTCAGGCTTGCTCTCATTGAGCTCGCATGCAACAAACAGCAGTGGAGCTGGCTGCCCACGTGTGATCCTGTCTGAAACCTCAGGGACATACTGAGGCCGCAAGCCCGGCGCGCTGCTCAGATCGCCATTGCTCTTTGTAGAGCCAGCACAGGTCTGGCTGCCCAAGCTGGGAATTACTCCTCCATGCCTTGCGAGTCTCTGCCCCTCACAGTTTGCTGTGTGAGTCATGAGGAGAGAGAGGAACATTACATTAACTTCGTGCTGTGCTCTGCACACACCACCCTGGCTTCGGAGGCCATTGCACAGCTTCGTGAGCTCTGACTCGGCTTTTGGCCTCCCCGCTCTGCTTTTACATTGCAGGGTTAGGAAAGAAACCAACAGTCATTCTCGGGAGACGACTGGCTACTGAGCCAGTTTCTGCCACTCACACTCATGGCTGTGAGCATATCCTGACAGGCTGCTCTGCCCATCAACTCCAAGTTCATTTGGAAACAATTTCAACAAGAAATATGGACGAGGAGGAAAGCTAGTGACAGTAATTGTTGGCAGTAATTAGGAATGTATTGGCAGTAATTAGGATTTTCCTCAACAAAGTATTTTAATAACAGACCATGTTTACTGGGGCTTTGGCTACACTTACACTTCAAAGTGCTGCCGCGGCAGCGCTTTGAAGCGCTAAGTGTAGTCAAAGCGCCAGCACTGGGAGAGAGCTCTCCCAGCGCTGTCCGTACTCCACCTCCCTGTGGGGAATAACGTACAGCGCTGGGAGCCGCGCTCCCAGCGCTGGGGCTTTGACCACACTGGCGCTTTGCAGCGCCGCAATTTGCAGTGCTGGAGTTGGGTGTGTTTTCACACCCTGCTGCAGCGCTGCAAATTTGTAAGTGTAGCCAAGCCCTGGGAGATTTCTCATTCTAATTTGTAAGGAGACATTTCACAGATTTTTGCTAGCACGCCATTGGTTCAGATTCCCAAAATACAGAGCAGTGCTCCCCCATCGAGGTGTGCGACTGACAGGCTGGTGCTAAAATGTTGGGGTCTTTCTGCTGCGCTGTAATTTGTTGCTCATCCCTTCATGATCTTGTTCTCTTCCTTGTAATGGGAGCTCTGGGATCGCTGAAGATTAGCTGATGGGGCAGCCTGCAATTGCAGGGCCTGGACTTGATGTCCCAGGAGGTCCCTTCCAGTCCTATGTTCCTAGGAAGCATGAGCTCCCGTTTCCCCTAATGGAGATGTTCTGAGTCTGTGACAGAGTAAATCTTTGTTGAAGACAGATTTAGCTCAGTCAGGGGCAGAGTTTGCTCTCAGTCACGTCAGTGGCTAATGTACATTTCTGAGCATGAGTCTCCGGCAGATGGTTGTGCACCCCTCCTGGAGTGCTGGGCCAAGGGGAGAGTGCAAACCGAGGATGAATCATTGAGGAATGGGGAATGGGGAAAATGAGACCCAGTCCAAAGCTTGGACCAGACCCTGGACCAGACCCTTCAACCTCTCTGAGGTTCAAAAAAACATCAGCAAACTGTTCTAGAAAAATAGATTTTCCCCTGCACGCTGGCTGTGGATGCTGCACACTGGGCTGTGGATGCTGCACGCTCCTGTGGACACTTTTGATACAGTCTCCCACAGTATTCTTGCCAGCAAGCTAAAGAAGTCTGGGCTGGATGAATGGACAGTAAGGTGGATAGAAAACTGGCTAGATCGTCGGGCTCAACGGGTAGTGATCAATGGCTCTGTGTCTAGTTGGCAGCCGGTATCAAGCGGAGTGCCCCAAGGGTCGGTCCTGGGGCTGGTTTTGTTCAATATCTTCATTAATGATCTGGAGGATGGCGTGTACTGCACCCTCAGCAAGTTTGCAGATGACACTAAACTGGGAGGAGTGGTAGATACGCTGGAGGGTAGGGATAGGATACAGAGGGACCTGGACAAATTAGAGGATTGGGCCAAAAGAAAACTGATGAGGTTCAATAAGGACAAATGCAGAGTCCTGCACTTAGGACAGAAGAATCCCATGCACTGCTACAGACTAGGGACCGAATGGCTAGGCAGCAGTTCTGCAGAAAAGGACCTAGGGGTTACAGTGGACAAGAAGATGCATATGAGTCAACAGTGTGCCCTTGTTGCCAAGAAGGCTAACGGCATTTTGGGCTGTATAAGTAGGGGCATTACCAGCCGATTGAGGGACGTGATCATTCCGCTCTATTCGACATTGGTGAGGCCTCATCTGGAGTACTGTGTCCAGTTTTGGGCCTCACACTACAAGAAGGATGTGGAAAAATTGGAAAGAGTCCAGCGGAGGGCAGCAAAAATGATTAGGGGGCTGGAGCACATGACTTATGAGGAGAGGCTGAGGGAACTGAGATTGTTTAGTCTGCAGAAGAGAAGATTGAGGGGGGATTTGATAGCTGCTTTCAACTACCTGAAAGGGGGTTCCAAAGAGGATGGATCTAGACTGTTCTCAGTGGTAGAAGATGACAGAACAAGGAGTAATGGTCTCAAGTTGCAGTGGGGGAGTTTTAGGTTGGATATTAGGAAAAAGTTTTTCACTAGGAGGGTGGTGAATCACTGGAATGGGTTCCCTAGGGAGGTGGTGAAATCTCTTTCTTTAGAGGTTTTTAAGGTCAGGCTTGACAAAGTCCTGGCTGGGATGATTTAGTTGGGAGTTGGTCCTGCTTTGAGCAGGGGGTTGGACTAGATACCTCCTGAGGTCCCTTCCAACCCTGAGATTCTATGATTTTCTGCACGCTGGGCTGTGGACACTGCACGTTCAGGGCCAGCTCTAGGCACCAGCTCAGCAAGCAGGTGCTTGGGGTGGCCAAGGGGAAGGGGCAGCACATCGGGCTCTTCGGCAGTGGGTCCCTCAGTCCCTCTTGGAGGGAAGGACCAGCCGCTGAATTGCTGCCAAAGAAGAAAGCAGTGCGGTGGGGATGCCGCTGAGATCGCGCCTTTTTTTTTTTTCCCGCTTGAGGTGGCAAAAGCCCTGGAGTTGGCCCTGTGCACATTGGCTGAGTCCGGATGACCCTGCACCAGGAGAGGTGGTAGGAATCTGATCGATCCAGATGCAGGAAGTTCAGATAAACACAGAGCAGCTCAGCATGTTGGCTGCATAGCAGGTGCTAAGTTCTTCTGAAGCTCTGGGCATTGGTGTCACAGTGGGAGCTTCTGGGTGCTGAGGGTCTCTGACAGTCTGGCCCTTCTCTAGGATCTGTCTCCACTTACAGCACTGCAGTGGCACAGCTGTGATGCTGTAGCGCTTAGTGAAGATGCTACCTATGCCGACAAGAGAAGCCCTACACTGGGAATTCAGTCAGAATCACTGCACTGCTCAGAGGGGTGGATTCTCCCACCTCTGAATGATATAGTTCTACCATCACAAACTTGTAGCATTAACCAGGGCTGCACGTCTTGTTGGGAGCTGAGCTCCTGGGGAAATGTGGCCAGATCGTTGGAGCTGAGCGCTTGGAAATCATCTGGCCCTGAGCTCTTGGCAGAGGTGAAAGTAAGCCGGTACGGCATACTGGCAAGAGCATCGGCTTCTGGGGCGGGGATTTAAAGGGCTCTGCGGGGAGCCCGAGCCCTTTAAATCCCGGCCCCGGCCTGCAGCTCTGGCAGCTGGGCTGGGGCCGGCATTAAAAGTGCTCCTCCGGGCTCCCGTGAGTTACTTTCACCCCTGGCTCTTGGGGACATCTGGCCTCACCTGAGTGGTTAACAGTAACGAGCTCTCCAACAGGCTCCTACTCCAGACCGTAAGGAATTGCAGTTCACCTGGCAGCCCACAATCGACTTCTGAGGAGTGTGTCGCTCACGTCACATCTCCGCTCAGTGATCTGCATGGGTTACCTATTGATTTTTGAGTTTCAGGTGTTCAGATTTAGCTATAAAGCCTGAAGTGGGTTGAGCATTGTCTTCCAGAGAGAGCAGCCTGTCTCTCCAGTGTGGTACCAAACCAGCTGAGAGCCCTGATCTGACTGCGTCCTTCTTTACTCAGGAGGAGGCTGCCCATGGGCTGTTCTTGGGGAGCGGTTCTTGAATTTCCCCTTGATCCTCCAGGCCCAGATCTGAGGACTGTCAGGCCATGCTGCAGGCTCCACCCCTCCCCAGGGTATCCTGGCGGTGCCGCAGGTCTGGGGGTGGGATTCTGAGTCTGGAGGGAAGGGCGTGGTGAGCATTCGTCTGAGGTGCGGTGATGAGGGGGGAGGACCTTCGCCCTGGGGGGCGTTTGCCTGCTGGCTGGTGGTCCAGAGATGTGTTTACAGATGTTGTGGATGCACATCAGGAACAAACGCGTTTGCAGCCACTGAGCTCTGCGGCCTGGCTCTCCTGGACATGCTCTGTGCTCCCGCTGGCGAGGGCTTGTTCACAGGAGTGGCCTCATTCACTTCAGTGGGGCCGGGAGTGCTCCACCACACGCACATTCAGGCCTTCTCTCCTCCCGCACAGCGCCAGCCTGTGTGCAGCTCCTGCGTGGCCACAGCCGGGAAGCCTCCCTCCTTTGCACAGCTGCACAAGGGATGAAGACAGCAGCGGACCCTGCTCACTCCTCCCCGACCCCACCCTGGGAGCCACCTGCCCAAAGGGTCCAGAAGCACATGGAGCCGTGGCCTCCCCACCCCCAGCCCTCTGCAGGACAGAGGAGCAGTCAGATTGCTCCCTCCTTGTGCACATGCAGAATCCCTGGGGGAGAGCATCTCTGCCTGAGGCACTGACAAGGGGCAGTGGTGTGGCTGCCATGATATAGGAGACAGGGAGAGAGAGTTGTTTGTACCAGCGCAAACCGACGCAGCGTAGGAGAGGAACGTGTAACGACCCCGAGCTCCACCTGCACGCGTGTGACCTGTGCCCCCTTAGCTCTGCCCCTGTGTTTCATTTCCTCTCTGCTAGGCAGGGCCGCCCAGAGGATTCAGGGGGGCTGGGGCAAAGCCATTTCGGGGGCCCTTTCCCTGAAAGTTGCAATACTATAGAATACTATATTCTCGTGGGGGCCTCTCTGGGGCCCGGGGCAAATTGCCCCACTCCCCCCCCCCCCCCAGCAGCCCTGTTGCTAGGGAAAAAGAAACAGACCAGCTCTGGAGCAATGCAGCTCCCAGCCCTTCTGACTGCCAAGGCAGCCTCCCGGCCGGGTCCACCCTCTGCCGGCTTTCAGCTCACAAGACTCAGGGCACAGTGTACACATGGTCGTAGCTTTGTTCAGTCAGCCCAAGCGCCCAGTGAGGACACTGCCAAGGCCACGGTCCAGGTTCAAAGTGGCGCTGAGTTTGCCGTGGCCATGGCTTACGTGCAGGTAGAATGGCAACTGTGTCCTTTCACTCCTCCCTGACTCAACAATGGCAGAAAGGATTTTTCTCGAACTTTCCAGCACAATTCACGTTGGACAGAGCCCACGCGTGGGCCCATTCCAGCCCAACCGGAGCCTGCTTCAGGAATTAGGAACTTGTGGAAACAAGGCTCTATAAGAGAAGCCATTCACAGCCTTCGCAACAGCCTGTGAAATGGCTACTGTTGAGGCAGGTACACGTATATTCAAAGGCCAGATCCTCATCTAGTATAAACTCCACTGAAGTCAATGGAGCTCTGCTGATTTACACCAGCCCATACTCATTTTTAGGGCCAGAAGGGACCCTTCTGATCATCCAGTCTAACCTCCTGCATAACACGGACCAGAAAATCTCACCTAGTGCTGCCCCAGGGTTCTGTCCTCATATGTAAGTGTGACCAACGTAGGACTGCTCTTCCTGTGCACATGTACACAGACTGGAGAGCAGTGGGCCCAGGCTGGCTCTTTGTTATTTGAATCTCACATAACAGGCTCTCCAAGTGGGTTTCTGCTCCAGGCCTTGCTATGTGATTTAATATAATGCAGTTTCCTGTCTCCCTCCAGGACAGTTTATTTGAAAAGTTAATTATGGCCATGGGAAACAGTCCTCCCCTGCAATCCCTGGAGAAGGCAAGTCTGACAGGCACATTGGTGGGGTTTCGTATATATTACACACAGAAAACAACATTACAAGAACATGATTCAGGTTGCAAAGCCAAGCTCTCAAAAGTTAGGAAATGCCAGAATTAAGAGTTGCCTGTGCAACCTTAATTCAACCCCCTGGTGCATATACAGTCTTTAGTTACATGGTCACATCCTACGTTTTCCACAGGACCCTGCCTCATTCCATTCACAAGACAGATCCTGCCCAATATTTTGTTTTCTCCTCATTTTTCAGTAGGCGCCAGTTTCATTTACTGTGTACGAGGGCTGTCGATTAATCGCAGTTAACTCACATGATCAACTCAAAAAAATAAATCGCGATTAAAAAAGTTAATCACATTTTTAATCACATTGTTAAACAAGAGAATTCCAATTGTAATTTATTGAATATTTTTGGATGTTTTTCTACATTTTCAAATATATTGATTTGAATTACAACACAGAATACAAAGTGTACAGTGCTCACTTTATAGTACTTTTGATTACAAATATTTGCACTGTAAAAATGATAAAAGAAATAGTAACAAATTTATTTGGGCATAAGCTCTTGTGGGTAAAAAACCCACTTCTTCAGATGCAGAAGTGGGTTTTTTACCCACAAAAGCTTATGCCCAAATAAATTTGTTAGTCTTTAAGGTGCCACCGGACTCCTTGTTGTTTTTGTGGATACAGACTAACACGGCTACCCCCGATAAAAGAAATAGTATTTTTCAATTCACCTCATACTAGTACTGTAGTGCAATCTTTTTATTGTGAAAGTGCAACTTACAAATGTAGGTTTTTTTGTTACATAACTACACTCAAAAACAAAACTTTAGAGCCTTCAAGTCCACACAGTCCTACTTCTTATTCAGCCAATCGCTAAGAGAAACAAGTTTGTTTACATTTACGGGAGATAATGCTTCCAGCTTCTTATTTACAATGTCACCTGAAAGTGAGAACAGGCATTCACATGGCACTTTTGTAGCCGGCATTGCAAGGTATTTACATGCCAGATATGCTAAACATTCATATGCCTTTTTATGCTTCGACCACCATTCCAGAGGACATGCTTCCATGCTCATGATGCTTGTTAAAAAAAAAAATACATTAATTAAATTTGTGAACGAACTCCTTGGGGGAGAATTGTATGTCTCCTGCTCCATGGTTTTACCTGCATTCTGCCATATATTTTGTGTTATGGCAGTCTTGGATGATGACCCAGCACATGTTGTTTATTTTAAGAACACTTTCACAGCAGATTTGACAAAATGCAAAGAAGGTACCAATGTGAGATTTCTAAAGAGAGCTACAGCACTCGACCCAAGATTTAAGAATCTGAAGTGCCTTCCAAAATCTGAGAGGGATGAGGTGTGGCGCATGCTTTCAGAAGTCTTAAAAGAGTAACACTCTGATGCAGAAACTACAGAACCTGAACCACCAAAAAAGAAAATGAACCTTTTGCTGGTGGCATCTGACTCAGATAATGAAAGTGAACATGTGTCGGTCCACACAGCTTTGGATGGTTATCGAGCAGAACCATCATCAGCATGGATGCATGTCCCCTGGAATGGGAGTCAGGCATGAAGGGACATGTGAATCTTTAGCACATCCGGCATGTAAATACCTTGAGACGCCGGCTACAACAGTGCCATGCAAACGCCTGTTCTCACTTTCAGATGACATTGTAAACAAGAAGCAGGCAGCATTATCTCCTGAAAATGTAAACAAACTTGTTTGTCTGAGCGATTGGCTGAACAAGAAGTAGGACTGAGTGGACTTGTAGGCGCTAAAGTTTTACAGTCTTTTATTTTTCAGTGCAGGTTTTTTTGTACATAATTCTACATTTGTAAGTTCAACTTTCATGATAAAGAGATTGCATTACAGTACTTGTAGTAGGTGAATTGAAAAATGCTATTTCTTTTGTTTTTATACAGTGAAAATATTTGTAATAAAAAATAAATATAAAGTGAGCACTGTACACTTTGTATTCTGTGCTGTGATTGAAATCTATATATTTGAAAATGTAGAAAATATCCAAAAATATTTAAATAAATGATATTCTATTATTTTTTAACAGCGCGATTAACCATGATTAATTTTTTCAATCACGATTAATTTTTTCAATTGCTTGACAGCCCTTCTGCGTTCTATTCAATTTCTGTTCTCAAGGCTGAACTGAGCTCTGGGCATCCCTAAACCTCCAACTGCCAAAAGTTGGGACTGGACGACAGGGGATGGATTACTTGATGAACTGCCCCATTCAGTTCATTCCCTCCGAAGCACCTGGCACTGGCCGCTGTGGGAAGACAGCACACTGGGCTAGATGGACCTTTGGGCTGACCCTCTGTGATGGAGTAGGGAGTAGGGGGTATTAACTTGGTAATGTTGCATGGGAGTTTTACTAGTTTACTGTCTGCATTAACACTGACGGTGGTGGGATATCAGGATGTGACTTCACTTGTGGGATGATACATGAGCACGTAACCTGAGCCCAGGAGGGGGTTGGGGCCAGGTGACACCTTCTGCCCAGGAAACTGGACAAAGGCTGGAGGAGGAGCCGGGGTGTGTGGCTGGGGGAGATGGCTGGAGGGGGTTTCAGTTTGGAGCTGGCTGGGGAAACAGAGAGAGGCCCAGAATCAGGGTCTGGGCTCCCTACCCCACAAGATGGACCTGACTGAGGGGTCCTGTTTTCGGTACTTACAAGCTCTCTTTTGGACTGTGTTCCTGTCGTCTAATAAATCTTCTGTTTTACCGGCTGGCTGAGAGTCATGGTGAATCACAGGAAGTGTGGGGTGGGTGTAGGGCCCTGACTCCCCAACACTCCATGACACCCTCTATGGCTGTTCTTATGTTAGCTATTGGTTTCCTCGTGGAATTTCTAAGGTAGAGTGCATCACCGTTTATTTTCACAATGACCCTACGAGGTGCGGGCTTGGGATTATTCCCGCTTGACAGATGGGGAACTGTAGCACAGAGAGATTAAAGTCACAGGCATCTATTAATTTTGGGTGCCCAATGTGAGAAACCTAGGCCCTGCTTGTTCAGCGTACTGAGCTTCATCTAGCACTGTATATGTTCAAAGCCCAGCTCCCATTGATTTCAGTTGCAGCTGTGAGCGCTCAGCACTTCAGCAAATCAGACTGCAGGGTTCCAAGTCAGGCACCCAGAAAATGAGGACACACAATTGGTGACCCACCGGTGAAAAGTCTGGTTGAAGTGACTTGCCCAGCACCATGCAGGGACTCTGTGACAGAGGCAGGGATAGAATCCAATTCTCCAGGGCAGCGTTTGACTGCCTTAATTGTGAGACCATCCTTTCTCTTCCTGCAATTGCCTCCAGGAATGAGGAGCCTACAGACAACAGCCCCCTTCACTACATAGCCCTGATCCATCCCCAGAGCAGGTCCATCCTCTTCAGGGTGGTCTTTGAAGAGCACAGGTGAGATGGTCTCCCCGCTTTCTGTTCCAGTCCCTGGCTCTGGCATGGCCTGTAGCAGCCCAGAACTACAATTTCAGGGAAAGTCCTACTCAGCCCCTGCAACCCTGGGCTGGAGCATGCTCAGTGCAGACAGAATCTTTGGGGATTTTAGCTACTGAGCTCTAGCACATATCTATTGAGCATTTGTGAATTGTGATTTTTCAAAGGCTTATAATTTGGGCAATTTGGGTTGATTTTCACTGGCACAGCAAAAGGTACATCCCTGACCCAAAGGTCAAGTCTCATAGACTTTAAGGTCAGAAGGGACCGTCATGATCATCTAGTCTGACATCCTGCACATTGCAGGCCACAGAACCTTGCCCACCCACTCCTGTAATAGACCCCTAGCTTCTGGTTATGTTACTGAAGTCCTCAAATCATGGTTTAGAGTCTTCATGTTATAGAGAATTGATCATTTACACTAGTTTAAACCTGCAAGTGACCTGTGCCCCTGTTTGCAGAGGAAGGCAAAAAAACCAAAACAGGATCTCTGCCAATCTGATCCAGGGGAGATTTTCTTCCCGACCCCAAAGCATGGGGGCACTAGATCTTCTCAAAGAAAAGGCCATCAGAATATTTTAATATGGGCAAAACAATGTATTTTTCCCTACCCTCATTCTCAGAAACAGTTGCAGTGTTTTGGCTGGATTTTTTTTTTAAAAAAAGCAGCCCCTGGCGTGGAAAATGTCAGCCAAGTGGCTAACATTTGGCAAAGTTCTAAGCAACTGAAAACAAGGTCTTATAATGGGAAGTGTCAGGCACCATAACAACAGGCAGCGCTCCCAGTCTCGCAGGCTTGAGCCCTCTGTGATTTGGGAGATCTGGCTGGATGAATTTATAGTGCAGGCTGCTCGCACTTGACTGTCTGATGTCGGCAGTGCCGCCCCAGTGTTTTTGTATAGTCCAGACAGCACCAGCAGTAAAGTTTAGAAGCCATTTTCCCCTCTAGCTGGCTATGGCTGAAAGCTCAAGGCAGCTACTGTATCTGCCTTCTCCACCAGGGCTGCCCAGAGGATTCAGGGGGTCTGGGGTCTTCGGCGGTGGGGGGCCTCCGCTTTGGTGGTAATTCGGCAGCAGGGGGTCCTTCTGCTCCGGGACTTGCCATCAAAGTGCCCCGAAGACCCGCAGCGGGGGTTCCCCGCCGCCGAATTGCCGCCAAAGACCCAGCACTTGGGCGGCAGGTCCCGGGGCAGAAGGACCCCCCGCCGTGGGTCTTCAGGGCACTTCGGCGGCAGGTCCTGGAGTGGAAGGACCCCCCCGCCGCCAAAATGCAGTCGAAGACCCAGAGCGGAAGAAGCTCCGGGGGTCCGGGCCCTGCGAGAGTTTTCCGGGGCCCCCAAAGCGAGTGAAGGACCCCGCTCCAGGAGCCCTGAAAAACTCTTGTCGGGGCCCCTGCGGGGCCCAGGGCCTGGGGCAAATTGCCCCACTTGCCCCCCCCAGGGCAGCCCTGTTCTCCACACCTATATGAGATGCAGGAATTGAGTCAAAGTGTTAGACACAAACTGTATTTGCCTCCATGAGGTTTTTTCCTTACAGAGATTCCAAAGAGGAACAGGACTGATAAGCAAATTCTAATTGAGCCTGGTCTATATAGGTTCTTATATTGCCCTCCTCACTACTATCTTCCATTAGGGCATTTAGGAATGGGACTCACATCTATGCAGTGTGATTCCTTCTCGCTCTCATCCCCTCCTGGGGGAGAGTTGTGTATGCAGCGCAGTGCAAGGCAGTGTGTTGGTTTTTGTCATTGGTTTGTTGCTGTATGTGTATGTTAGAGGAGATAGGTGGAAGAAGCCCAAGGTGGGAGGTTTGAGATGGGCCTTAGTTCTGATGGGAGTTTCATTCACAGGCTGGGACTGGTTCCTGAGAAATGGAGCTAAAACTGTGACAAGGCTAAGAAAATGTACTAAGGCCCAGCTCCTCAAAGATATAGGCACCTAGCTCTCATTGAAATCAATGAGAATTAGGTGCCTAAATCCTTTTAAAGATCTGGGCCTAAACCAGTGGTTTCCCCAGGAATTGAAATTAGGGGAGGTGTTCGAATTTACGGGGGGGTGTCAGGACCAATGAGATATATAAAAGAGATATGAATAAAGTAAATGTTTTGTTAGGATTATGCAAATTTAACATAAGAATAATGCAAGTTACACCAAAACACATAACAGGTCTAGATTTCTAAAAAAATATACATTTAAAAAAAAAGTATTTAATTTAAATTGACTTTTGAAAAGTAAGCCATCATGGGGTAAGAGGAAAGTCCTCTCATGGATAAGTAACTGGTTAAAAGATGGGAAACAAAGGGTAGGAATAAATTATCAGTTTTCAGAATGGAGAGAGATAAATAGTGGTATCCCTGAGGGGTCGGTACTGGGACCAGTGCTGTTCAACATATTCATAAATGATCTGGAAAAATGGGTAAACAGTGAGGTGGCAAAATTTGCAGATGATACAAAACTATTCAAGATAGTTAAGTCCCAGGCAGACTGCGAAGAGCTACAAAGGGATCTCACAAAACTGGGTGACTGGGCAACAAAATGGCAAATTAAATTCAATGTTGATAAATGCAAAGTAATGCACATTGGAAAGCAATCTCAACTATACATACAAAATGATGGCATCTGAATTAGCTGTTAACACTCAAGGAAGAGATCTTGGAGTCATTGTGGATAGATCTCTGAAAACATCCACTCCATGTGCAGCAACAGTCACAAAAGCAAACAATGTTGGGAATCATTAAGAAAGGGATAGATAATAAGACAGAAAATATCATATTGCCTCTATATAAATCCATGGTACGTGCACACCTTGAATAGTGTGTGTAGATCTGGTCACCCATCCTAAAAAATATATATTGGAATTGGAAAAGGTACAGAGATGAGCAACTAAAATGATCAGGGGTATGAAACAGGAGGAGAGATTAAAGTGACTAGGAATTTTCAGTTTAGAAAAGAGATGACTTTTCTAAACTGATATGATAGAGGTCTATAAAATCTTGACTGGTGCGAAGAAAGTGAATAAGGAAATTTTATTTAATCCTTCACATAACACAAGAGCTAGCAGTCACTCAATGAAATTAATAGGCAGCAGATTTAAAAAAAACAAAAGGAAGTATTTCTTCACACAATATAAAGTCAACCCAGGGAACTCTTTGCCAGGGGATGCTGTGAAGACCAAAACTATAACAGGATTTTAAAAAGAACTAGATACATTCCTGGAGAACAGGTCTATCTGTGGCTATTAGCCAGGATGAGAGGGATGCAACGCCATGCTGTGAGTGTCCCTAGCCTGTTTGCCAGAAGCTGGGAATGGGCAACAGGGGATGGATCACTTGATGATTCTCTGTTCTGTTCATTCCCTCTGAAGCACCTGGCCTTGACCACTGTTGTAAGACAGGGCACTGGGCTATATGGACCATGGGTCTGACCCAGTATGACCATTCTTATGTAAAAATTAATTATAATAAAAATGTTTAGTACAGAAACTCCCCAACATAATGACCTCCCAAGATAGCAACAATGTGAGATGATAACCTTGGCAAATACTGCATTTTAAAAATCTTGGCCTACTGGGAAACATATTTATATAAGTTTCCATTCCCAGTCACAAATCTAGCATTCGGGAGCAAAGTGACTAAAATATAGTCCAACAAACAAATGTTTATTTAACATGCCCCTCACTTTTCCCTCCACTGCACTCCACTCACCGGTGTTGTCCTTGGTCAGTGGAGACTCAGAGTTCAGAGGTGCTTTCACGTGAGTACACCTTCCAGGTGGGAGACAAAAAGGCACAATTCGCTCTGGCCATGGCTGTTCATTGTGCCACCGTTCACTCCACCGCTCTGTTACCAATGGCCCTGCACAGTCACCTTCTGCTGTCACCTGCCACTGTGACCTCTGCGAGTTGGTCTCTTGAGGTTCCACCAGCTCTCAGTGATTTCAGCTGAGCTCTCAGTGCGGGAACCTCACTGCTAGTGCAGTCTGGGCTGTCTCTTACACAAAAACACTGTACCCACAGGAACACTGTCCCCACAACAGGACTAAGCACTTAGACCTGATTGTCAGTGATTTCAGCTGCAGTGGTCACTTAACAGAACAAAAGACTACCTATGGAGCCTAATCAGCTCTGTCTTTAAACAGTGGAGAGGGACAGGTCCCCACCCTCTCTCTTGATGCCTTCAAATCATCACAGGCTAAGTACAGTTCTACTGCCCTTTACTCATACAATAAGAACAACATTTCATCCCCCATTCCCCCCACATTCAAGTGGTTTGTAACCCAACCCCAGCCAAAATCTATCACTTGGGCAACACAGCTCTGTTTGTTGGATACCTAGGTAGATTAGGTGTGAATGTAAATATAATCTGGCCCTGAAGCCGTAGCCCCCAGCTCATCACTAGCTGTCAGGGAGAGCTCATTTAGACTTTGCTTACAAATCATCATTTGAAATTATTAGGTTGGCCAACATCACCGAAATGAATGCACTGACATCATAAAAAACAACAGCTGTATAAGGAAGCAAGGAAGCTAGTCTATGTTCATACTTTTCAAATCTATTATACTTTTTCAGATACACATATTTTATCATACACTGTATAAGCTTTTAAAGTGTGTATTAATGTTTCAGTTTAAATTCAGATTTCCAAACAGTCACTAAATTGGTATGTAACTAGCTCATAAAACTGGGGGAGGGGGGTGTTGGGAAAATTCAGGGGGGGTGTAGGGAAATCACTGGCCTAAACAATGATGTAATGCCCTGTAGTTGTTTCATCCTGTAGTCTCCCTTGAGTGCAGTAAGAAACGTGGTCTGAAATGACCCTGCCTGGAGAGAAGTGACATGAAGTGTATCTGACTCTGCTTAGAGTTGCATGTTGTTTTTGGTACAGTGCTCAAAGACCATGAGCAATTCTCTGAGAACTGAGTGCGGTGAGTGAGGTGACGTCTACCCTGGTGCTGGGTAGGTTATAAACGCATGAATAGGGAGTACTCACTAGGCAGGTTCGCAGCTGGAGCTATGGCAACTTTCAGCAGCTGAGCAGCTGTCTCGAAATATCGTTATGTGCAGGAGGCCACTGCTGTGTGCTGTGCGAAGGAGTGACAGATCTCCCAGTGGAGGAGGGGGATTTCCAAGCTGTTAGGGAAGGTGCCGCTTGACTCAGAGTCAGTGGGACATTGAGGCACGAATACAGTCCCCTAACACCATGTCCCATGCATGCTCCTTTGGGGCACCACCCCAGTTCCTTCAGGAACAGGAGATGATCCCAGGCCACATTAGCATGTCTGCCAGCCACACACAACATACAAAGAGCCTGTTCTCGCAGGGGCAGTGCCCCTCTGGCAGCGTTAACCTTCCTTAAGCATCTTTCAGCTGAGTTTGTTTCTTTCTTGGTTTCAGTCTAATGGAGAAAAATTGTTAAATAAAATCCTTCTTGTTTTTCTGAGTTGTGCCAGCCACACACAACATACAAAGAGCCTGTTCTCGCAGAGGCAGTGCCCCTCTGGCAGCGTTAACCTTCCTTAAGCATCTTTGAGCTGAGTTTGTTTCTTTCTTGGTTTCAGTCTAATGGAGAAAAATTGTTAAATAAAATCCTTCTTGTTTTTCTGAGTTAATCAAACATGGGCCAGATACTGACCTTAGTTGCCAGGGAATTTAGTAACGTTAATCCAGAGTCACACCAGTAGAGCTGAGGTCAAATCTGACCCCATAGGATTTGCGGGCCAACAAATGTGCATATGCTTGTTTTGGGGTTGGATAACTCCAGAAAGGTTTATTTCTGAAACCTCAATCTTGTCGAGAATTAGTCCTCCATGAAGACCTGGAACAAATTCGATTCAGAACTGACATAGAAGTATTGGAATATTATGTACTTCACAGTCTGGGAGTCCCCACTAGTTGGTAATGAACATACCAATGTGCAGAGCCCCAGAGAGAGACCGATGCTCTCGGCCTTGCTGTTTGAAGAGAAAACTTTCAGCAAAAACATTGTTTATTATGAGAGGGGCTTTGATTTTAGCAGAGAAAAGCCACCTCTTCCTTGTTGTTATATTTATTTGCTAGCAAGGAAAGAATTCATGTGGGCCATGGCTGGATTCCCCAGGGGATCCTGGACAGTGGTGCTACAGCAAGACAGCGAGAGATTAAAGGAAATGTTAATTAGTTTATTGATTTCCAGTTAGCTTGTGCTTCATTGGTCTGCTCACATGCCAAAAATTGAGCACGTTTTCATGGGGCCTACACTAGCAATGGACATGGTAGACACTCAGCCCTGCTCTTGTACCTTTATCTGTGTGGGTCTGAATTCCCCTTACAAGCATTCATTTCACCTGTGAGCATCCTGTGAGACAGATCGATGGTACCGTCCCCAGACAGGTGGTGGGAAAACAACATTTCTCCTGTAAGAAATTTCAAACAAAATATTTGTGTTCAAATTTGGGGGTTGAAAAATGTCTTTTTCGTCAGGACGTTTTGAACGGATTGAAAATGAACATTTAATTTGGTTTCAATTTTAAATATTTTGGTTTCCAAAAGGCACAGCAAGTCAATATTTTAAGTCAAAACAAAATAAAAATTGTAGTTTTGAACTGACGTTTTGGCATTAACAGTTTCATTTCAGGTTTTTTAAAATCAAAAAAGCTGAACCAGCATCTTAAGTTGAAAAGAAATGAAAACTTTTGTCAGTTTGAAACAAAAATGCCTGTTTTTGACCTTTCCTGAAGGAAAATTTAAATTTTTCACTGAAACCGACATTTTCATGGGAAAATAAATTGATTTTTCTTTGAGTGATTGCATGTGTGCATTCCACTCGTGGGGTTGATGCGCCCAGCACATGGCCGCCAGAAACTTTTCCCCTCAGTGGTACCTGTTGGACTTGCTGTTTTCTCCAGTTGAGGTTTTATTCTATGTATGGTACTGAGCTGTGCCCTGGTCACCAGGTTTCTTGCTCCAGGCCTGTCCCAGGAACCAACCCACAAAAGAGCTGTCTGAAGCACTTGGGAGAGGCACATATGAAGGCCTGGTGCCAGATTCACAGGGAGTTCAAACCTAGGACAAAGAAGGATGTGGAGGGTAAGCTGAAATTTCTGCTGATGCAGGTGGTATCAGACCACCGTCAGAGCTGTCCTGGTCTGACTCGGTACTGAGTGCTGCAGCTTCAGTGAGAAGAGCACTTCCAGCTTTAGCGGAATCCCAGCCATGGTCTCTCTCACCTGTACCGAAGAAGAAATACAAAGCTTCCAGCTTCTTTGGCACCACACCCAAACACCCTCTCAATGCCAACTATGCCGGAGGCATTTGCAGTGCCAAGAAACCTGCTCTGCTTCTTGGGGCCAATGTCTCCTTCCTTACCGGAGTCCAGTCCCTTGGCACCAGGCCATTTCTGCCAGTGACTCAGCCTCTGACCAATGAGAAGCCTGCTATGATAGTGTCACTTTGTCCATCGCCAGGCTTTCGGCACTGGTCCCCGGCACAGACTGGATCAGCCCCACTCTGGTCAGAGGAAGGGGAATCCTCATCATCAGACTTGCAGGTGGGACCTGATGTATCACAACTGGTCTCTGCACAGATCCTCTCTGACCATCTACCACTGTGACCCTTCAGTGGGACCTGCCTTGGGAATGTGACTGGGACAATGGGGCCCTGTCCCATATCTGTGGCCATTATGAACCGCTGGAGGTTTCCCCACAGTTTCCAGATCTTACCCACACCATGCGTACTCAGTGCCCTTGTCTAAAAGGGCTGAATCTACACACCAAGCAGCTCCTTCCCTGGAGTCTGGCACTGGGTTGAGCATCCCAGAGGAGGTTCCAGAACCAACCAGCAGAAGAGATTCTGCCCCTCTGGTTTGGCTTCCTCTTTGTCCTCTCCAGACAAGGCTGTTTCATTTGGCACATCTTCACCTCCTCCGGATGATTTTAAAGTTTATCAGGAGTTGTTAAAGAGAGTGGCTGCAGACTTAGATGTAGAGGTCAAAGCGGTCAGGGAGTCCTCACATCCCCTTAGGGGGGAGGGATAGCTCAGTGGTTTGAGCATTGGCCTGCTAAACCCAGGGTTGTGAGTTCAATCCTTGAGGGGGCCTCTTAGGGATCTGGGGCAAAAAATTGGTCCTGTTAGTGAAGGCAGGGGGCTGGACTCAATGACCTTTCAAGGTCTCTTCCAGTTCTAGGAGATTGGTATATCTCCAATTATTACCTCATGCACCGTCACAAACCATCTGTCCCACTTCCACGTTGCTTGGCCCCAGATTACTTTGGACCAGTGGGTCTTGAGTACTGTGTAAGTGGGATATACTCTGCAGCTTTCTTCTCTTCCACCCTTCCTCCATGTCCCTCTTCAGCAACCCCTCTCACGAGAAACTCCTTATCCAGGAATTTCAATTGCTCCTTCGCTTGGGGAGCCACAGAGGAGGTGCCATGTGGTCTGAGGGAAGGGGTTTTATTCAAAATATTTCCTAACCCCAAAAGTTCGGGGGTAGAGGGTCTCAGAGCAATTTTAACCCTGTGTCAACTCAACACATTTTTAAAGAGGATAAAGTTTTTCATGGTCACGGTAGCTTTTATTATCCCAGGGTCTTTACAAATTAGCTGCATTCCTCTGAAGATCCAGGATGCAGGTTTTCCCAGTGCTTAATTTGTGCCAGGACTGAGGCCTGGCACCTCTAGGCTTGGCAGTTCATAACCTCTGGGCTTGCTGCATCCATTATGAATGTAAAAATTGCTTGAGCCCTGGCACGTCTTTCATTACAAATTAAGCACTGGGTTTACCCCTCCCTTGCCAAAGCTTGTCAAAGGCTCGTCCAAACTGCAAGTGCAGAGCAGTGTTGCCTTGGTCCAGTCAGTGTTCAATGCTCTGGGATTGATAATCAACACAGAAAATCTCTCCTCTCCCTGTTCAGAGGATAGAGTTTATAGGAGCTGTACTGGACTCATCTCAGGCCAGGGCCTTTCTTCCACACTCCAGGTTCCAGGCAGTTCAATCACTTGTTATAGGTTTGAAGGCTCACACAATCACACCACCACGAAACTGGGGCTTTGGGGACACATGGTCTATTGCACCTACGTGAATCAACAGGCCAGACTATGACTCAGAACTCTGCAGGGTTGGCTGGCATCAGTCTACTCACTAAGCCACTGTCAGACTCAATGTTAAGAGTGCCCTTCCATGTCCTCCCCTCCCTGGATTGGTGGAGAGATCCAGCCAGCCTATGTGTAGGCGTTCCATTTGCCTGCCCACAACTGACACTCATGCTAGTGGCAGATGCTTTGGCCTGGGATGGGGAGCCCATCTGGGTTCTCTACAAATGCAGGATCTATGGTCCTACAAGGACCTAGCTTTACACCTCAGTGTCAGAGAACTGAAAGCTGTCACTCTGGCATGCCGAGTATTTTTATCACAAATCAGGGGAAGCAGCCTGTTCATCCTCACAGACCACGTGGCAGGAATGTTCTACCCCAGCAAGCAGTGGGCAGCCTGCTCTTCTCCACTCTGCCAAGAAGCGACTCTACTTGTTGCCAACTCAGTCAATCTAGAAGCATCTAATCTGCTGGGCACAGAGAACGACCTAGCAGAACATCTGAGCAGGTTATTTACGAGTCACCACCAGTGGTCTCTTCACCAAAGTGGCCTGATACATCTTCCAGTCACGGGTGTTTCCCCAAATGGACCTATTTCTGACAAAGTCCAACAGAAACTGTCAGCAGTTCTGCTCCCTACAGCATCACAGCCCAGATTCTATAACAGATGCCTTTTTAGTGACATGGTCAAAGGGTCTTCCATGCTTTTCCACCCATCCCACTCACTTATAGGGTCCTGCTAAAGATAAGACAGGACCAGGCCAGAGTCATACTTATAGCCCCAGCACAGGCCTTCCCCACTCTCCTGGCATTGTCAGTGAAACCTCCAATTTCATTTCCCCTAGACTCAAACCTAACTTCCCAGAATCACGGTTGCCTATACCAGCTGAGCCTACAATCCCTTTGCCTAACTGCATGGATGCTCCATGGCTAGGCACTAGAAAGCAGGCTTGCTCAAAAGATGTACAAGAGGTCCTGCTAAGTAGTAGGAAGCCTTCTACAAGAGCTTACTCACCTTGCAAAATTGAGGCGTTTCTTCATCTGGTCTTGAGAATGGGACCAGTTCTTCAAATCAAAGTGTACTGGACTATTTATTATTCCTGAAACACCATGGTTTGGTGGTAGTTCCATCAAGGTACATCTGGCTGCTAATTCAGCATTCCATCCTAAAGTGCAATCACTGTTTTCTCCAATGACATGTCCATAAGATTTTTAAAAGGCTTAGTTAAAATTATACCCTCAAGTGCAAGACCCTGTTCCTCTGTGGGATCTGAACTTAGTACTGTGAGGACCTGTGGGTCCCCCGTTTGAACCATTGGCTATCTGGTAATCGCTGCATCTATCAATGAAGGTGGCATTTCTGGTGGCCATTACCTCAGCCAGAAGGAGAGCGGCAGGCATTAATGTCTTTTTTAAGGACCAGGCTTATCTGCATCCTCATCCAACATTCTTCCCAAAAGTGGTTTCTTCTTGCCACAGCCAATTCATTTGCCTAGATTCTAACCAAAACCACATGTGACCAGGGAGGAAGAGTGTTTGTATACCTTGGACATCAGAAGAGCCTTGGCATTTTACCTAGATAGAACGAGACACTTCCATAAATCCTCCCAGCTGTTTGTAACAGATGCAGGCTGAGTGAGAGGTCCATCAGTCTTCACCCAGAGAATTTCTTCCTGCATCTCATCCTGCACCCGCATGTGCTGTGACGTGGTTAGCGTCACTGTGCCTGACAGAGGCACAGCTCCTTCAACGAGGGCACATCAGCCGTGGCAGCCTGTCTGGCCCAAGTGCCAAACGCAGACATTCGTGGAGTGGCAGCCTGGTCCTCAGTCCAGACGTTTGCTTCCAACCGTGCTGTGGCTCAAGACTCCAGAGACGATATTAGGGTACGACGAGTTGTTCTCCAATCTTTATGGAAATAGACTGTGATCCCCGCTCCTGTTCTACAGCCTGTGAGTCACCAAGAGTGGAATGCCCACGCGTGATCACTCAAAGAACGGTTATTAACATGTTCTGCTATTGTTGTTCTTTGAGGTGGGTGGCATGTGTCCATTCTACAACCTGCCCTCCTTCCCCTCTTTGCAGGAGTTACAGCAAGCTCTGCCCTTTAGACCTGCAGGCAATGCTGTGTGGCAGCAAGGGTGCTTGAGTCACCCAACGGGTAACCCTGAGGCAAAAAGTTTCCTCGGGTCCTGCGCTGGGGGCACCGACACCGAGAGCGGAATGGACACATGCAGCCCATCTCCAAGAACAGCAGTTATGGCACAGGTTAGTAACCGGATTTCCTGTGAAAATGTCTCTTCCACTGGGACGATTTTCCACCCAGTAAAGTTCGTCCAGCTCTGCAGCCTCGTTTACCAATGGATAAACTGAGGCATAGGAGGCAATGGTCTTGCCTGCAGACCCACAGCTAACTAGCTCTAGGATGGTGTTTGTTAGGAATGTGTCGGCAGTATGATTCCTCACTGGCCAAGGACTGATGCTAAACACATTTCTCATTGACAAGCACAGGCTGTGTTCAGCTATCTTTGGTCAACCGCTGTCTGCCACTGCCGGTGGTTGAGACAGACATTTCGGCCACAGTTGCAGGGGGCCAGTGGTATATTAGGCCAATTGGGGGTCCTTGGGAAAATGGACGCCCCCTCACCTTGACCCGCTCTGCTCGCCTGGCGCTCCTGCTAGGAAGTGGGGTCAGGGCATGGAGGCTTGCCCCACTCTGCCCGCCTGCCCAGCCCTCTTGCTGGGGAGCAGGGGAAGCCCCCACTCCTTGACCCTCTTCCCCAGCAGGACCGCCAGGTGGGCAGAGCGGGGGAAGGCCCCGCGCCCCGACCCTGCTCCCCGGCAGGAGTGCTGGGCAGGAGGGAGAGTCGGGGAAAGCCTTCAGGCCTAACCCCATTTCCCCGGCAGAAGCGCGTGGGGGGGCTGCGGGCAGAAGGGGTGGAGAGAAGCCCCCACTTGCTCTGGCCCAGGGCCCCACAAAATCGTAATCTGCCTCCCTCTGTGGGGGACTAGAGGAGTGGGGTGTAGCCGGAGCCTGCGTGACATGCCTAAAGCAGCACAGTGGGTCAGGTAGGTCTGGAAACCAGGAGTCCCCTGACTCTTATTGTTCACTCTCTGCTAATACAACACACTGATACTCTCCTACTGCACTAAAACCTCCAGCTGTCTGTGTGGTCCAGCCAGGCGCAGGTCAGAGTCTGTGTGGAAGGAAACATCCAGAGCAGACACATGTTGGTTTTCCATTTAGAGGGAAGGTTACTGCAGCTGTAAGTAGATTCTTTCAGACTGGACAAAGCCGGCAGCATAGCTGAGAGCCCTGTGCCATGGAATGGATTCCACTGAGTAACTCCCGAAGGGGCGGAGGCTTTAGAGTGCTGGGCATTAGCATTCATTAGGCACAGGAGCAACCTGAGTATCTCCATGACAACCAGCCAAATGTGCAAAGTCCTTTCTGGTTCTTCTGCCTCTCCTAAGCTGACACAGATCAAGTGAACAAAACACAACTGCGGGCAGTGGGTGCTCTGAGGCCCATGGGCCAAGAAGGGTAGAGGGAGGAACACGTCTGCTTGGCAGTTAGTTCTTACACACAAAGCTTTTTATCCCTGTATTGTGAAAATGGATCTGCATTTGAACTCTGAGTTGGTATGATGTCTTTTGCGGCTACAGGTCATGCATAAAGTACCAAATACATGTGGTCACAATCAATGCATTCGACGAAGTGGGTATTCACCCACGAAAGCTCATGCTCCAATACGTCTGTTAGTCTATAAGGTGCCACAAGACTTTTTGCTGCTTTTACAGATCCAGACTAACACGGCTCCCCTCTGATACTTGACAATCAATATTGACTCCTGTACGCTCGTCAAGCTCAGGACTGGACTTTTTCTCCCTGATATAGGGCTTGAAAATCTGCATTTCTTGCAGACCCTTTGGTGAGCACTTTGCATACTTACAGATCAGCCCCTAACTAGGGAAATTCTACCACATGGCACTCGTACTGTGACTGCAAGTGAGACATTCCAGAGAGGAAGCAAAAAGACACCACATAGATTTCAGTGGGGAATGAAGCTCTGCTCTGCTCCGCCAAAAAATGTGGCCACAGAGACAAATTCTGCAAAGGACAAATTATCTGAGGCCAGAGTCCTGCAGAGTCTCACAGGGCCTCAGCCATCGCATAAGTGTGCCTATAATCTTTATCAAGTTTAATTAGTGTCTCATTAAAGATTTAATAATTTGACCCATTAAAATTAGCACCAGATGGGAGCTGGTATGTTGCCAGTACACTCTGGACTCCAGACTGCAATTCCCAGATTTCTTTGGCTGCTTTCCCTCAAAGAATTAAATCTAAATATGAAAATCTATTTTTGTCAAGTATATTTTAAAGTGATGCATTTTCCTTTTCAATGGCAAATGTTGGGCCTCATTATTAATTGCCAGGAATTTCTTCTGTGGCACATTCAGCAACACTGTCAGATATTCAGTTTGACTCTTCCCCCACTTTGCTTTGAAGCCCGTTGTGGTGCCTGAGTTTTGTCCTTGTGTGGTTATAGGCTTTGTCTTTATAAATGAATCCAGAGCCTTTTCCAGATACAGTTATGTTCACAGCACAGACAGAGAGAAGTTAGATTAAATCATGCAATACTCTGGCTGGAAGGTTACAATGTAACATGACTTTATTTCTTAGACCTCAGAACAATAATGCATGTGCCCCAAACCCGAGAGAGACAAAGCAGGCTGCTTCCTAAGGCAGCCTTGCTCTAGGCTGGCTCTTTACAGACTGCCTGTGCTCATACACTTCCCTACAGACAGGGGCGGCTCTAGCGATTTCGCCACCCCGAGCACGGCGGCACGCCGCGGGGGGCACTCTGCTGGTCGCCGGTCCTGCGGCTCCGGTGGACCTCCTGCAGACGTGCCTGCGGAGGGTCCGCTGGTCCTGCAGCTCTGGTGGACCTCCCGCAGGTGACCCTGCGGATGCTCCACCGAAGCCGCAGGACCAGCGGACCCTCCGCAGGCACGCCTGCGGGAGGTCCACCGGAGCCACCTGCCGCCCTTCCGGGGACTGGCAGAGTGCCCCCCGCGGCGTGCCACCCCAAGCACGCGCTTGGCGTGCTGGGGTCTGGAGCCGCCCCTGCCTACAGAGCCCCCAGCCTTCAAGCAGGACCAGGAACCCCTCCCCCCTCCCCACACTCTGAAAGTGATAGCTTGCAACTCTGACGCAGTCCTCAATGCACTACCGATACCACAGTACAATCACATCAGCCACATTGAGGGCCAGGCTCCTTTCCATTGGGAAATAGGTGAAATAGGCCTCGTTTATTAGGTGCCCTGCACCGTCCTACGGTTAATTAGGCCCAGGGATCGTTCATGAAATATGTGAAATTTCATTGCAACCGTAACAGAGCTGGTGCCTCCCCCATGCCCCCTTGCGGCCGGGGGTGGCTCTGTGGCACCCTGCCATGGTTTGCCCTCGTTGGTTCTCAGTAAACTCAAACAGTGGATTTCACAAATCCAATTATGGCCCTTCTTGGGGTCTGCTTTTATTACCAGAATGTTCCAAACCAAACACAGATTGTTTCCCCCAGCCTTTAGCTGGGCAATGTCCTGACCCCCAGGTCTCAGGTCTGGCCTGCAGGGTTTATAGGAGCAGATGCTTGCATACCTGGGACCGTGAAACCCAGCTCCAGGTTGAGGCTCCACCCCTATTGGGAGCCCCCAGGGCACTGCTGCTCCTGTAGCGGGGGCTGACTGCCTCCAGCCACCCTGGGGCCGCTGCTCCGGCCGCTGCTCCAGCCGCCTCCGGAGTGGTCCCTGGGACCATTGCTGCTCCGGTGGTCCCCAGGCAGGGGTGGCTCCAGGCACCAGCACACCAAGCGCGTGCCTGGGGCGGCAAGCCGTGGGGGGCGGCCTGCCGGTCGCCATGAGCATGCCGCCTAATCCATGTTACCAGAGGAGCTCTCACAGGCGCGCCGCCGAAAGCCACCTGACTGCCATGCTTGGGGTGGCAAAATACCTAGAACCGCCCCGTCCCCAGGGCTGCCCTGGGACTGCTGCCTGGTCTGTCCCCGGGGCTAGCCGCACCGGCTGCTGCTCAGGCAGTGCCCAGGGCCAGCTGCTTGGGGTCACCTGAGCAGGGGCTGGTGCAACTGGCCCCGGGGCTGCCCGAGCAACTGGCCCTGGGGCCACTCCAGCAGTGGCTGGTGTCGCTGGCCCCCAAGCAGCTGGCCCTTGGGCTGGTCCAGCAATGGCTGGTATGGCTGGGCCCGGCCAGCTGCTGGAGTGGCTCTGGGGTCAGCTGCACTGGCAGCTGCAGCTGCGGAAATCACAGAGGTCGCAGAATCCGTAACTTCTGCAACCTCCATGAGAGACTCGCAGCCTTACTTCTATATGGAATTAATACAGATTTACAGATCCTAATGTGCAAATGTATTGTCTTATATGACAGAGATAAATCATGCATGTAACTCATGCATCAAAGTCATGAAATGGGCTACAAATGTAATAAGAAATCAGGTATTGAAAAGTTTAACACATGTGGGGGGGCACCTGGGGCGCCATTTGGTCTAGGCCCAGCCCCAAGCAGCTTCCTTGCCGGGGTGAGGGTAGGAATAAGTTGCATGATTGGCACATAGGGAAACAAGCCTCCTGTCCTGTCACTCTTCCTGGCTGGATTTGCTTGGCTCCCTTTAATCTTTTTCTGTTTGCACATGTCTTAGGGTTTAAAAACAACAACAATCTGAAGAAATTCCATTCAAAACATATGTTCAGAGAGTGTTAGGGTTATGGAATGAAGCATTCAGAAGCCAAGAAATGCAAAAATTAAACTTGATTGTGTGGTATTAATTTTGCGCTTTTATGTGTATTTATTAGGAGAAAACACTTGTGGGCACAGTTAAATACAGCCACTACTGAAGATATGGCCTCCCGATTTTGCTTGTGGCCCTATTTGTGTCTACACACCTTCCACACCAGTTTGGTGCTCTACATTTCAAACCCAGGCAGTTTAGCATTAGGGCTGTCGTGGACTCATCTGGACATTGCAGCATGCAGAATGCAGCCTGGGATTCACAGCACTGCCAGAGGAATTTCTGCTCCCAGTTCATTAATGAGAAATCCAGCACTGAAATCCCTAAGCAACTTTGAAAATCGCAGCCTGCATATAAAATACTGGGCTGTCCTGCCAGCACCTACATTGCATGGGAGTAAGTTAGAGACAGAGCAGCACCCTCAGCTGTTGTTTCCTGGACTTCGTCAGATGTTTAATGTAGGAGTTTTCAGTCTGACTGTACTATGGTCAAAGGTCCCTCTTCCACGAACAGATGAAACATTTGCATGAAATCATAGCCGTGAGTTTCTTGATGAATCCCTGATGTGCTAATATCCCCAACCAGGGATCAGGCGAGCCCAGGGAGCAGGAAAACCCCATTCCTCACTGCAAATAACCCAACTAATGTAGCTTGTAAGGCACAGATGTCTCCTTGTTGGAACTGGGAAACGGGCCCACTGTTGCTGTAGCATCGACGTGTTAAAGAGCCAGTTAAAATTGCCAAGGGGCCTTTCCTAGTTTCCTAGGAGAAATGAATCACTATTGCATGTGTCATTGCTGGAGGCTCTCCTTGTACAGACTGATAGAGGAGCAGGCATTCCTATGCCAGTGCTGTGCACACTCCATAACCCGAGAGGGCTCAGTCATGTCTGGGAAGCTTTCTCTCTCTCTAGAAAGCTTTTCAGGAGAGATCTGGAGCCGATTTCCTTTAGGAGCCACTCAGCAGTGAACTCAGTCCTAAACATCTGTTCCCAACACAACAGATTGTTAACCTGGAGCTAAGAATATAAATAGCTGTCACTAACTTACGGGGAAAATCCTCAGTAGAGCTTTGCTGTTCTCTGAAAGAAAAGCAAAGTCAGAAAGGCAGGGAATTCAAAGTGCAAACCCATCCACTGGAAAGTACCCAATGGAAATGCAATGCCCAGGGCTTCCAAATCACCTGGACTATTCCCCCAGATCCCTAGGACCTTCCATCGAAGACAGATACAGTCTATCTCTCTGACAAGCATCATGATATCACAGCTAGTTATCGCAAGCAACCCCTTGACAGGTCAGCCAGTAATCTGAATGGTGGGGGTATCTTCAATCCCATAATACTCTGGCATTTGGCAAGCAGCTGCAGATATCTTAAACCATGCAAGGTTATACGGGGTTGCAGATGTTCACAGCTCCGGGGAGCCAGACCACTTTGGACAGGGAAGAGTTAAAAATGGTTGCACAATGCCCACATGCCAGGGATTGGATAATCTATTCAGAGAGTGGCCTGGAGTCTGGGGAGGTCTCTGGGGCTGAGGTCCATTGTCAGGGGCAAGATGTTGGTGTTGCTGCCTTGTGAACGGGAGAGCAGGCTCCAGCTCACAGGTTGCACCCAAGCACAGCACAAGGGAGGGGAGCAGGTACCAGGCCATACTGGCCAAAGCTGGGTTTGGGGTCTTGTTCTAACCTGCTGGTTTTTGGTTTCTTCTCAGACTATCGCACCGGTCCCTGCTTCAGCCAGGTGAATAACCAAATGTGCCAGGGCCAGCTCAGTGGAATTGTCTGCACTAAGACCATGTGTTGTGCCACCATTGGACGGGCCTGGGGTCACCCATGTGAGATGTGCCCTGCCCAGCCTCACCCCTGCCGCCGGGGCTTCATCCCCAATATACGCACTGGAGCCTGCCAAGGTGAGTGCCATGGAAAGGTGCTGCTGGGTCCCAGCCAGACAGAAAATGCAGCTCAACCTGGCTGGGAATCTTCCAATGAAACCAGTTCATCAGCCCGGACGTTTCTCCTGAAAAGGAGCCGGGTTGGCTGAATTTCATCCAGTCAAAGGCAGGGTCCCCGGGATGCTGCTGCTCCAGAACGAAACCAAAATCAAAATGCTGAAATTCTCCCAAACCAGAACCGCCCCCCGTTTCAGCCTGCTCTGACTGCAATGCAGTAGTGAGCCTCGGAGCCCAGGGCTTCGGGACCTTCCCCAGCGCTGGCCTGGCTGTTGCCTGCACCGGCGACGGGAACTTGCCAAACTGGGCTACAAGTAGCCGGATGCTGCATGATGCGCACTTCAGAAATATGGGAAACAATCACAGTGCTCACCAGGTGGATAAAGGGGCTTCACTTGGCAGCCATGGTGCTTGTTTCCCATTGCAGGGGGGCAGAGCTTGCACCGCAGATGGACAGTAACATAACACGCTCCTGTTTTGATCACACCCCAGCTGGCCCCGCTGCTCTGCCTGTGGTGCCAGCCTCACTGCTCCCTTGGTCTCCTCCTCCCTCTTCTGTGCCGTACACTGCAACTGCTTCGCCCACTTGCTGATGTTCTTGTTCTTCTCCCTACAGATGTGGACGAATGTCAGGCTATCCCAGGCCTGTGTCAGGGTGGAAACTGCATCAACACCGTGGGCTCCTATGAGTGCAAATGTCCTGCAGGACACAAGCAGAGTGAAACCAGCCACAAGTGCGAAGGTAAGACGAGGTCCTGAAATCCCCAAAACCTCTCCTAGAGAGCAGCTGTTGTTCTCTCTTGGCATCTTCTCACCATCTCACTCTGAGCTGCGCTGACAGAGCAGGAAAGTGCAGTCAGTGGAAGCTTCTCCCGGATAATGCACACCCAGTCTCAGGGTGGGGTCGTGTTAGCCCAAGGTGCTGCTATATGTCACACCAAAGGATGAAGAAATGAACAACGTGTCTTAGTCACTGAAATCTGCGTGGTAGCAAGATAGAACCACCTGTCTGAGCAGAGACTCTGCAAACCCAGGGAGCGCAGGAAGCAGCAGGAGACTCACAAGGGCCCTGGCCATGGAGGTGTCATTCCATCTTGCAGGCACGTGGCCGGGTGTCTCTGCTTAGCCAGGACTCCTCCAGTCAGCATTTAGTGTGTGCTTTCGAAAGGCCAAAGGACAACAGAGGGGTCAGTGGAGTGACTGATTTCCCTCCTCAGAAGGCTGAGAGGTAATGGGAGTAAATGCTGCCCCATTTCTCTGTGTTGTGGCCTTGTGCACTGGAAAAGAAATGACGTGCCTGGGACTTCTCTGCCTGGCTGAGGATACTGCACAACCATATGGAGAATGGAGGAGCTCCTGGACCCGCCACAGGGAACGGGCTCGTCCCCTCATGGCAGGATTAAAAGGGCCATCCAGAGGCAGGGGGGAGGGGGGCTGAAAGAATGGAGCTTTCCCGTCTAGATCAATAGCTTAGACCCAGCCCGTGCTGGTAGCCCCCGTACAGAGGCTGTCCAGAAGCCGCTGCAGTGGTACAAGCCCAGCTGAGTGTGGGCAGGTGAGTAACTACTCAGTTGTCTCCATTCCCAAAGCCCCTGTTTGGCAGACAAGGTGCAGGGCTGGCTGGGCCACACGGTCTGAGCCATTGTCCCAACCTGGCGGAGGCCCCAGGAGCGTCCAGTCAGGGCAGCGTGGAGGGAGCCAGTTCTGCATTTCGTGCTGCTACTCTTCAGGGGATGCTTCCAGCCGGAGCTCCAGGAATATTTTCAAGCCTGCAGGAGCCCCGAGCACTGGGACTTCAGGAAATACTCAGTGAGAATTTAAGCCTTGGATGTTTCACATTTTCAGTCAGTGAACCCACTGTGTGTTCCTGGTTCAGAGAGTCTCTGAGGGCTGGGACAGTTGTGTAGTGAGAGCAAAAGGAACCAGTGAGGCCAGGAGAACTGCTATGAGTAGTTGGGCTCCCAGGTACATCAAAGCCCCTTTAAGCGGCTCTGGGAGCCCACAGGATGGAAACGGCCTCCTGAGAATCTGCCTGGGCAGGTGGGCACCGTGATGCCAGGGGTGTTGCTGTGAGGGCTGTACCCAGCTCTGCTCCCAGCACCCTGCACGGGGCACATCAGGGAGGTGTTGGGGCTGCACTTCGCTATGGCTGCATCTGCTTGCCAGGGGCTGTGGTAGCAGAGGGTACGTTAGAGCATTCCTGAGACCCCAGGAAATGGGGAACACAAAGGTGGGTGAAAGCCACCCTCCTCCATCCCCCCGTCCCTGCCCCAAGGGCAGGAGCAGAGTAGCTGACACTGGGGCCCAACGAGGGGTGAGCGAGGGCAGCCGAGGTGGACTGAGCAGCACAGCTGTCAATGCCCTGCAGATGGCCTGGTTCCTGGGGGCTTGGCAGCGAGGAGATCCCATGGCGGTGCTGGCTCCAGGGGGGCTGTGATCTCTGGTAGACCAGGGCAAATGCAGAGTAACCCTAGTGACCTCTGCAGTGCTATTCCAGATTCCAGCCATTGCCCCCGAGGCATAAAGCGGGTGCAGATGGAGACATGTCACTGGAAAGCCTGGACCAATACAGGACATCTTGCTCCTTCGTAGCTAAAGTGAGGTTGTTCCCATCACTCCAATGGCTGCCTCACTCATCTCCAGCTGCGTGGCAGATGGCAAAGCTTTTTTGACCGTCGCTGCAGCCTCACTCCCAGAAATGGCACAGTACTCCAGAGGCAGGGTTCTTGCTCACAATATGGCACAATATGGGACATTGTCCACTAATAAAAAGAAGCCATTCTATTTTAACAGCTCCCAAGAGCTACGGGCAAGATTTTAATAGCAACCCCAGTACATTTGGGGTCCGCTTGACGGCAGCTGTTGCTCAGAGCCATAGAGTGAGGATTATGGTCTGGCTCAGGATCAGCCATAACTTGGAGCTGTGGGCACGGGGCACGCGGCAGACGTGTGTGCAGTCCTCGGCATGGCTGCCTCTCTCAGCTCTTTGGAAGGGTCTTTCCAGCAGCTACAGCTCTGCAGAAGAAGGGCACCCTCCTCTTCTTCGACATGGGAGTTACTGGCCTTCTGCAAGGCGCTAGGTGGGGTCTCTCTGCCTAGCTGTGCTCTGCGTGCAGGTCGCTGGCTGATCGGATTGTCGGGGTGTGGCCATGTGGCTGCATATGGCCTGGCTGGGGGTGACGTGGAATGTCAGGCTGGCTGGCTCAGTGCTGGATGTGGGGTGGCCTGTGCTGGGAGGCTGTGCTCAGCTGTCTGACTGCTGGGGCCGTTTCATGGTGTTTCCATCTGTTTACAAGGGAGGTGCTTTCTGGACCGTTTGCACAGACAGAAACAATTATTTATAAATGGCCTGACTGGTATTTGGACCAGAGGATCGCACGCTCCTTTGGCAGCATGAAGGGTAATTAAGCCATGCCTATCAGTGGGAGGAAAGGCAGGATTTCACCCACTTCTGAAAGCCCCCAATGTGTCTCTGACTCAGTCATCATGAGCCATCGCTGAGTTAAATACAGAACACACTGGCTAGTAACACCCAGTGTTTGGGGGCATGTGTCTTATATCACATGGCACACTCTTCCATGGTAACATACAAGGAGAGAGTGCTGGGTAGAGTGAAAGATCGTTATTTATTATGGTGCCACGATGCTGTAACAGCTCTTTTTATGACTGTAGCCTGACTCCAGTTTCTTGCAGTCAATTCTAAGCAGCTTCTATATAGCATGCACTCCAGTGCATGTCCGAGTCCCGTGCACACTCCTCTAGAAAGGGGGCACTCTCCCAAACCCACTTTGCTGGAATTCCAGAGGGCTGGCAGTGTACCTAGCCAGCAAGGCTGCATTCCCAAAGGAATAAACATTCATTGTATTTTTCCAAACATCTGGCAAGTGAAAAGGAAAACAGAATGAAAGCTCCCCTGCCTTGGTTATTAAAACCCTTTCCCATGTATCTTAATGAAACCCTGCTGGCTTCAGCTCTGCCTGCTTTGCCGTTTTAGCGAGCAAATGTGATTGTTCTGCTAATGCAAGTGTCGTCCCACCTAGCCCTGCGTCAGGAACTCCACATCCCTTTCATTCCTTTCCAAGGCTGTGTAGTAACCAGGATCAGAGGCGATGAATGTGCTGGAAACCAGATGTTCGACCTGGAGTTGGCTTCCAGGTGGCAGAGTTGTTTGCAATTATGGAACCCCAGGCAGCTAACGATTAAACAGCCGGGTAAGGGAGGGGGTGCTGGGCACTCAGTGAAATAACCATCGCAGCAGTTCATGCCTGAGCCCTAGCGTGGTGAGGTTTGTACAGCATCGAGCAGAAAGAGGTCCTGAGCCATGACTGGGACACCTAGGTGCTGCCATAATCATTCTTCTTCAAGTAGAGGCAGATGTGTATCCCAAGTAGGTGGGCGCATCCCTTGTGCCGGAACCGGAGACTTTTGCCTAGCAAGACCCATAGAGGGGCGGTGCCGGTGCCTCTAGCTCCTTCCCATGCCTCGCCCCCTCACCCCCGTTCCTTCTCACCACCCACTGGATGGAGCTGAAGCTCTGTGTGGTGAAGTCTGACTACCGCGCATTCATCCTTCCTTAGCCTCATTTGTTGCAGGGAGTTAAAAGTGTTAGCGTTAGCGGCTGTGCTTCCCAGTGGTGGCCTCCCCGGGCTCACGCACTGCCCTGCATGTGGAGTGGCGGTTCCCACCAGTGACCCTGACAAGCCGCTCTGGCTCTGCCTGGGCAAAGCCCACCCTACGGAGTGCGGTACAATCTGCAGATCGTTCAAGAGGTGGACTTGGGAGGTGCGGAGCCTTCACCTCAAGCAGCACCTGCTTGAGCAGCCCATGAGGCCTGACCCAGAACTGAGGCCTTTCACCCCCCAGCTCGGAGAGCTCTGCTGCCTCCTGTTCCAGCGCAAGAGTCGTTCTCTGTCGCACCAAAGAAGAGATCACATAAGACCAATTGGGAGCCCTCCAGATTGCAGGGTGACTCTTCTGCCTCCTCTAAGGAGAGCACAGACTGGCACGGGCCTGGCTCCAGCATGCAGGATGGCACGGGTGTCTGTGACCCTTCCTTGGTACCGGGTAGGGAGGGCAGATACCTGAGTAACTCTGGTTCTGGGTGTCTGTTGAGTTTGGCACCAGTGGGAATAATGCTAGTGCTGACAGTGTCAGTGGTGGCTGCGTACGATCTACTCAGCCTTTCGGTCCTGTCCTCACCACTGGTCCAAGACTTCGCTCATAGAATGGGAAGGGACCTCAGGAGGTCATCTAGTCCAACCCCCTGCTCAAAGCAGGGCCAATCACCAACTATTTCTCCCCCATCCCTAGATGCCCCCCTCAAGGATTGAACTCATAACTCTAGGTTTAGTGGGACAATTCTCAAACCACTGAGCTATCCCTCCCCCTTTGTGTGGCTGGCACCCACAGTGGCCGTGCTGTGGAAGTCTTGGCACTGCACCACGAAGCACCCCTCCCTGGGGTCAGTATGGATACGATACTGGAAACAAGACAAGGTTCTTCCTTAGAGGTTTTTAAGGTCAGGCTTGACAAAGCCCTGGCTGGGATGATTTAGTTGGGAATTGGTCCTGCTTTGAGCAGGGGGTTGCACTAGATACCTCCTGAGGTCCCTTCCAACCCTGAGATTCTATGATTCTATGATTCTTCAGTGCCAGGCTGTTCCTCAGCTCTGAACAATCGATACAGCAGATAGTTCCATGGAGGCTGTCGATGTCGAGGCGCTCCTGTCCCATGCGGGTGCTCCAGTCCCAGAGTTTGCACCGGGATGGACCTTGCCTGTGGCACTGACCTTTTTGACACGGGTGGTGCCGACTATATCAGGAGCGTCAATTCTGACCTCGTTCTAAGCTATGGATGAGTCGGATTGCCTCTTGGCTCCCTCTGGAGTCACCCCTCTCATGTCTCCAAGGTCCAGGGACTCCTCTGCTTCAGAATCAGGTTCCTTGTCCTCCTGCTCCACTTCACCTGGGGGAGTCTGGGGGCCATCAGTGGATCAATACAACTACCAGGGTTAGCATGCAGCCCAAGGCGAGGATGGAGGCCCCTGGCCTGGTGCCTACTGGCCACCAATACCTTACCCATGACAGTGGCCCCCTTGGGCTCAGTGGGAAGCTCCTCACTCCTGGAGGTCTCACTCATCATCCAAGTCAAAAGTGAAATTGCCTCCTTGTGCAGTATTGGGGGCTGCAGATCAGTTGCAAGTTCAGACGCCTGCAATTCTCCTTCCTGTGGAGCCCCCAGAGTTTCCCCATCCAGAGACACTGCCCCAGGAGCAGGATCTGCCTCTGGCCCAGCCAACAGTCTTGTCCTCATCCCCAGATGATGTGGTGTTGCCTGGTTCATCCACCCTTCCATCCTGGAGGACTTCAAGGCACACCAGGACCTATTGCGTCAGGTTGCCTCATCCGCAGATATTCAGATAGAATCTCTCCAGGAGAATAGCAGTAAACTTGTGGACATTCTTCAGCCCACTATCTCTGGAAGAGTGGCCCTGCTGATCAGTGAGGCACTCCTTGAGCTCTTTGGTGGTCAAGTGCTTGGAGAAGTGCCATTTTGTGCTGGTGCAGGGATATGAGGGGTTTATTCCTATCGGTCCACGAACTCCCTAGTGGGCATGGCGGTCAATGACAGAGCCTGTCAGGGCACGTTAAAGTCTTCCCTCAAAGACAGAGACTTGAAGCACCTGTACCTTTTGGGCAGAAAGCTATACACTTCCTCTTCACTACAGAGGAGGATCATGAACAGCCAGCTTTACTGGCTACATATGACTTCCTCAGCTGGTCGGCTATGGCCAAATTTGAGGAGCAGTTACCCGAGGCTTCTCAGGATGAGTTTTTGGCGTTTGTCACTGAGGGCTGCTTGGTGGCTAAAACATCTTTGCAATCTGCCCTTTATGTGGCGGAGCCTTCGGCCAGGGCTGTGGCCTTGGTAATGACTATGAGGAGGCCTTCCTGGCTCCAGACCTCGTGGATTGTGCTGGGTGTCCAGCAAGCAATTGAGGACTTGCCTTGTTTTTGGACAAGACTGATGAAATCCTTTAAGGATTCAAGGGCTACCTTAGGGTTTCTGGGGGCGTATACTCCACATGCGCAGAGACGCCATTGCGGGGTGCAGCAACAGCAGCCATTCAGGATGCAGCACCCCTTTGTGCAGTACTTCCCCCGAGACAGCGAGACTACCCTCGGAAGAGGGATAGGTCTCACAAGAGGAAGCACTCAAGCTTGGGGCCTGGCCACTCTGTGCCCATTTGGATTTGTTGGTCCAGAGCATTGTTCCAGTTCTTCTTCCTCCCTGGTCATCTCCATGTTTCTGTGGGGACAGGCTGGCCCACTTTTACAATGCCTGGGTCTTGATTACCTCCGTCATCCAGTTCCTCTCCCTACTGCTCTTCAGGGACCCCTCTGATGAGACACTGCTCTTTGAGGGGACCAGCTCTCTGCTAGTGTGGGGAGCAGTGGTGGAGGTTCCGTGAGAACACTGTGATCACAGGGTCTACTCCCGCTATTTTCTGATACCAAACTCCAAGGGCGGAATGAGGCCCATCCTCAACCTCTGTACACTAGATGTTAGACACTGTCTAGCCTTCTAACTGAATAGTTTCTTTCTTTGCCTCACCTGTTCATATCACATGTGGGCCGCATGAAGGGACCAGCATCTTGCATCAAGACTGCCTATGAGATAGCATTGGCCATGCCGCCTCAGCAGATATGGGCATTAGAGTGCAGGCAACATCAGTGGCATTCCTCAATGACATTTCCATATTGGACATTAGCAGGGCAGCCTGTATGTAGTGCTCGTCCATACATACATTTACAGACCATTATGCAGTCACTGCTTCTTCCAGACTGGATTCTAATGTCAGAATCTGTGGGATCTTTGCTCAAGTAGACTCCGTGCCCCGCCTCCAGATTGGGGACTGCTCACTAATCACCTACTTGGAATATACGTCTGCAGAAGAAATGATTAATTACTGTAACTGTGGTTCTCTGAGATATGATGCAAACATAATTTGCCAACCCATCCTCTGTGCTTTGGAGTCTTCCCCTGGACATTTCCCCTGACTGCCTTCTATGATGAGATAACCGGCTCTGTGGCTATGGGGAAAGTGGTGGACATGATACATCTTGACTTTAGCAAAGCTTTTGATACGGTCTCCCACAGTATTCTTGCCAGCAAGTTAGAGAAGTATGGATTGGATGAATGGACCATAAGGTGGATAGAAAGCTGGATAGATTGTCAGGCTCAACAGGTAGTGATCAATGGCTCAGTGACAGCCGGTATCAAGTGGAGTGCCCCAGGGGTTGGTCCTGGTGCCGGTTTTGTTCAACGTCTTTATCAATGATCTGGATGATGGGATGGATTGCACCCTCAGCAAGTTCGGAGATGACACTAAACTGGGGGCAGAGATAGATATGCTGGCGGGTAGGGATAGGGTCCAGAGTGACCTAGACAAATTGGAGGATTGGGCCAAAAGAAATCTGATGAGGTTCAACAACTACAAGTGCAGAGTCCTGCACTTAGGACGGAAGAATCCCATGCACTGCTACAGACTAGGGATCGACTGACTAAGCAGCAGTTCTGCAGAAAAGGACCTGGGGATTACAGTGGATGAGAAGCTGGATATGAGTCAGCAGTGTGCCCTTGTTGCCAAGAAGGCTAATGGCATATTGGGCTGCATTAGTAGGAGCATTGCCAGCAGATTGAGGGAAGTGATTATTCCCCTCTATTCGGCACTGGTGAGGCCACATCTGGAGTATTGTGTCCAGTTTTGGGCCCCCCACTACAGAAAGGATGAGGACAAATTGGAAAGAGTCCAGCAGAGGGCAACAAATATCATACAGGAAGATCTGGATGACCTTGTAAACTGGAGTAATAGTAATAGGATGAAATTTAATAGTGAAAAGTGCAAGGTCATGCATTTAGGGATTAATAACAAGAATTTTGGTTATAAATTGGGGACGCATCAGTTGGAAGTAACAGAGGAGGAGAAGGACCTTGTACTATTGGTTGATCACAGGATCACTATGAGCCGCCAATGTGATATGGCCATTAAAAAAGCTAATGTGGTTCTAGGATGCATCAGGCGAGGTATTTCCAGTAAAGATAAGAAGGTGTTAGTACCGTTATACAAGGCACTGGTGAGACCTCAGCTGGAATACTGTGTGCAGTTCTGGTCTCCCATGTTTAAGAAGGATGAATTCAAATTGGAACAGGTACAGAGAAGGGCTACTAGGATGATCCGAGGAATGGAAAACCTGTCTTATGAAAGGAGACTCAAAGAGCTTGGCTTGTTTAGCCTAATCAAAAGAAAGCTGAGGGGGGATATGATTGCTCTTTATAAATATATCAGAGGGATAAATATCAGGGAGGGAGAGGAATTATTTAAGCTTAGTACCAATGTGGACACAAGAACAAATGGATATAAACTGGACACTAGGAAGTTTAGACTTAAAATTAGATGAATGTTTCTAACCATTAGAGGAGTGAAGTTCTGGAACACCCTTCCAAGGGGAGTAGTGGGGGCAAAAGACATATCTGGCTTTAAGACTAAGCTTGATAAGTTTATGGAGGGGGTGGTATGATGGGATAGCCTAATTTTGGCAATTAATTGATCTTTGATTATTAGCAGGTAAATATGCCCAATGGTCTGTGATGGGATGTTAGATGGGGTGGGATCTGAGTTACTACAGAGAATTCTTTCCTGGGTGCTGGCTGGTGAGTCTTGCCCACATGCTCAGGGTTTAACTGATCACCATATTTGGGGTCGGGAAGGAATTTTCCTCCAGGGCAGATTGGCAGAGGCTCTGGGGGTTTTTCGCCTTCCTCTGCAGCATGGGGCACAGGTCAGTTGCTGGAGGATTCTCTGCACCTTGAGGTCTTTAAACCACGATTTGAGGACTTCAGTAACTCAGCCATAGGTTAGGGGTTTGTTAGGAGTGGGTGGGTGAGATTCTGTGGCCTGCATTGTGCAGGAGGTCAGACTAGATGACCATAATGGTCCCTTCTGACCTTAAGTCTATGAAACAAAAATGATTAGGGGGCTGGGGCACATGACTTATGAGAAGAGGCTGGGGGAACTGGGGTTATTTAGCCTGCAGAAGAGAAGAGTGAGGGGGGATTTGATAGCTGCTTTCAACTACCTGAAAGGGGGTTCCAAAGAGGATGGAACTCGGCTGTTCTCAGTGGTGGCAGATGATAGAACAAGGAGCAATGGTCTCAAGTTGCAGTGGGGGAGGTTTAGGTTGGATATTAGGAAGCACTATTTCACTAGGAGGGCAGTGAAGCACTGGAATGGGTTCCCTAGGGAGGTGGTGGAATCTCCTTCCTTAGAGGCTTTTAAGGCCCAGCTTGACAAAGCCCCGGCTGGGATGATTTAGCTGGGGTTGGTCCTGCTTTGAACAAGGGGTTGGACTAGATGACCTCCTGTGGTCTCTTCCAACCCTAATTTTCTATGAATCTAGGATTCAGTATGAGGGAATTGGCCAGGAGGTGGGTGTGGCTACAGGCATGATGCACAAGTGCCGCCCCTCTGCAGGTACTGCTAGGCAAAAGGCTCCAGCACTCAGGGCACGCACATACCTACTTGGAACACACGTCTGCATCCCATCTCGAAGAGCCACAGTTATTGTAAACAATCATTCCTGATGATGTCCGTTGTGCTGCTGCATGTCTCCTAATTCAGGGAAATGGGCATTGCTGCTTTAGTGACACTTTAGAAAAGGGACATTTGCCACTGTCCCCAGGCCCTACCCTTTCCTCACTAGTCCAGGGTGTAAAAGCTACTGTCTGTCTGTGTGGAATCATGCACCGTTATTCTGCAGTGACAGTGTATGCAGATCATGCCCTGTACCAAAGTTAGCTCTAACCTAGGGAGAGCTGGCAGCACCCCAGCACAGGAGACAGAGGTTCCTATTTCTATCACAGCCTTTATGGTGGAATCACATCCGTCCTAGGGGACGTTGAGTTTGGAGTGTTGTGTTAAGAGCTGCTACAAAGCACGAACAAGCTGTCTGCACGGGCAGCACTCCATCAGCCAGTGCAGCGTAGCATCAACTGTTTACACCAGGTTTCAGTTCAGGGCCCGAAGCCTCAGCTAAAGGACTGTGTGGTTTGGCTGGGCCAGGTGGGATTAGAACCATGTAAAATTGGGCCCTAGCCTTAGAGCACAATCCACATAGTCCCTACATAGTCAGTGTCACCACATTGACTTGGAACCAGGCTAAACTACGTTTGTTCCAGACGTGCTGATTTCTATCTCCATACTGAGATACAAAGCAATCCCCTGGCTGACTCTGCCGCCCCAGGAATGCACAGGAAAGCAGCCTGTAGCCAGCTTCCCCATGAGTCCTTTTGAGCGGCCATAAGGAGGCGAGCTGCCTTTCAAGCTAGCAGTCATTTCTTTCCTGTGGACCTTGTCTGAATTGCTAGAGACCCCGAAGGCGAGCCTTTCCGATGTTCTTTACCAGCCCAGATCCTGAGCTGCTCCAGTCAGGACAGGTGAGGAGAGCTGGGCTGGCCAAGCTGGGTTTAAGCCTCAGGGCTACTCTAAATTACACATGGCTGCAATGGTCCCCAAGGGACAGTTTCCCAGCCAGGACCATTGCACCGCAGCTGGGCAACCTCTGCCCCAACTCACCTTCTACGTGAAGGGCAGGAGGAGAAGCAGGGTAGTGCTGGCTGGGCCATCCTGCTCCCCTCCATGGGGAATCCCCACCGCCCGTTTGAGCCAGCTGCCCAGCTTGTTTGTGTCACAGGAGCTGTGTGAAAGGTGGGGTCCAGGATCTCGCTCATGATTCCTGTTACAGTGGCACCTAAGATGCACAGGAGCTAGTGCAAACACATAGAAAGGTACCAGCCCAAAGAGCTCTCTGCATGCTGGGGTGGGTGTGGAGAAAGGCCAGTCGGGCCCAGCAGACAGCTGCATCCTTTCTCAGCTGGCTGCTTGGTTCGTGCAGTGCCTGGACTGCACCATGGAGCCTCAGAGAGCAGTATGTGTCCAGACAAGCGTGAACGCTGCCAAAGGGTATTACTGAAAGCACCGCTCCAGGCCATGATACAGCAATTTCCTCTACACAGGTTAGTTCAGGGCCTATGAGCACAAAGCTTTAAGGATTAGTCTCTTGAGTCCCTCTGCCAGCGATTTTATCCCATTTCTCAATTTGATCTGCGACCAGCTTGCTTTAAAATGAGGATGTGGATTTCTCACATCAGGAACTACTGGGGATCTCGTGAATCCCTCTGCTAAATTCTTCCCCTGTCCACAGGATTATGCTGTCCTGCATTTTCTGCATACAGGATTCCTCCTGGGAAGAAGGGTTAGCAGGTGGGATTGCGTCTGCACCGAAGGTCAAAGCATGTGCCAGTTTGCCTGATGACAGAACTAGGTCTCCTTCATTAATGCACCAGCATTTGCCAGTAATCTGCAGTGAACCTTGTGTTGATAGGAGAAGGCAGGAGGTGAGATAGTGCAGCTACCAGGGCTGTGATGGTAGTTACATCTTAGCACAAATACCACCTGGAACAGCAGCTTCTTTCTCAATCCACTCAATCCACAGTGAATGGAGTCCACTCCCAATAATTGATGAGAAGTTGTCAATACCAAGAGAGGCAAAGTTGCTTTTGTAGTGAGCCAGCCACTCCCAGTCCCTATTCAAGCCCAAATCCCTGAACCCCTGTGTGATAAGGATGTTTTTATTATTCACGATCTCCTGCACTCTTAGCCCAGAGAGACCCACTGGGTGTCTTCGGCCATCTCAGTCACACTGCCTGGTCAGAAGAGGCTGCACTGCAGCCAGACACCCTTGGAGGAATTCTGGTTGGGCCCTGATCAGAGGAGCCAGGGATTGGGGAAAGGAGAGGTGCTGGGATGCAGGAAAATCCCATTATTCCTCAATCTGAGTTTGGCCCAAGCCATCAAGCTTGGAATTCAGCCAAACTTTCTCCAAGTTCAGGGGGTTCAGAGCCAGGGCTGTGGGTCCAGCTTCTCTCTAATAAAAGCTCCCTGGGGATAGTTGTTTGTTTTATGCTTTGTTGTTGATTTGTATTTTGGTAGCACCTGGGGCCCCAGTCAGGATCTGGGCCCCCGAGCGTGGTGCTCACAAACACATGGAGAGATACAGCAAGGGAGGGTGCGAGGGTGCCAGTGAGGATGGTGAGAGGCCCTGCCCTTCATCCCTTAACCCGCCTCTGAAGAGTCAGGGCTGCCCTAGGACATGTCATACAAAGGCAACAGAAGAGCAGCATTTGCTCCACAGCTAGATGCCCAGTATTACGCTCTGGGGAATTTGTGAAAGCAGAGGAGCGTCTTGCAGCTGGGGAGCAGGGGGAGCTGGCTTAGGAGGAAAGGTTAAAGGAGCTAAGTGAGTCTAGTATCAGGGGGTAGCCGTGTTAGTCTGTGTCCACAAAAACAACGAGGAGTCCGGTGGCACCTTAAAGACTAACAGATTTATTTGGGCATAAGCTATCGAGGGTGAAAACCCCACTTCTTCAGCTGCATGGAGTGAAAATTACAGATGCCAGCATAAATATACTGACACATGAAGAGAAGGGAGTTACCTCACAAGTGGAGATCCAGTGTTGGCAGGGCCAATTCAATCAGGGTGAATGTAGTCCACTCCCAATAATTGATGAGGAGGTGTCAATACCAAGAGAGGAAAAGTTGCTTTTGTAGTGAGCCAGCCACTCCCAGTCCCTGTTCAAGCCCAAATTAATGGTGTTAAATTTGCAAATGATTTGTAGTTCTGCAGTTTCTCTTTGAAGTCTGTTTCTGAAGTTTTTTTGTTCAAGAATAGTTACTTTTAAATCTGTTATAGAATGTCCAAGGAGACTGAAGTGTTCTCCTACTGGCTTTTGTATGTTACCGTTTCTGATGTCCGATTTGTGTCCATTTATTCTTTTGCATAGAGACTGTCCAGTTTGGCCAATGTACATGGCAGAAGGGCACTGCTGGCACATGATGGCATATATCACACTGGTAGATGTGCAGGTGAATGAGCCCCTGATGGTGTGGCTGATGTGGTTGGGTCCTCTGATGGTGTCGCTTGAGTAGGTATGGGGACAGAGTTGGCATCGGGGTTTGTTACAGGGATTGGTTCCTGGGTTAGTGTTTCTGTGGTGTGGTGTGTAGTTGCTGGTGAGTATTTGCTTCAGGTTGTGGGGCTGTCTGTAAGCGAGGACTGGCCTGCCTCCCAATGTCTGTTAGAGTGAGAGATCATTTTCCAGGATAGGTTGTAGGTTGTTGGTGATGTGCCGGAGAGGTTTTAGCTGGGGGCTGCACATGATGGCCAGTGGTGTTCTGTTATTTTCATGTGTCAGTATATTTATGCCGGCATCTGTAATTTTCACTCCATGCAGCTGAAGAAGTGGGTTTTTTTACCCACGAAAGCTTATGCCCAAATAAATCTGTTAGTCTTTAAGGTGACACCAGACTCCTTGTTGTTTAAGTGAGTCTAGGTTTGCCATGTGACTCCGAAGTGTGTGCATGTGCTGGGGGAAGGGCACAGCTTCGTCCTTCCCATGTGCTAGCACCCAAGGAGACAGAGGAATTAGTGGGGGTGGCACAGAAGGGTGTAACTGGGAACAATGGGATAAAATGAAGAAATGGACCATTTAAGCTGAATATCCGGAAAGGTGTCCTGGCACTGAGGTCTATGTCATGTTGTAGAAAAGTCTCCCAAGAGCCATGATAGAAGCTCCACTGGTTGAGACGTTTAAAACTAGCCTGGATCACGCCCTAGAAAATACACTGCAGGCACCATGACTGACTGGCGTCCTGGGGGCGGACTCATTGCTAGATTAAGGCTTTTCCGTCTGTGACTTTGATCATTCTCTTTGAGGAGCCAGTAGCTGCACTGTTGGCCTCCACAGCCCTTTCGTATTGCACAGCCTTAAGGCTAAAGCGGTCCCAGTTTGCAGCATCAGTCAGTGAGCCCTGGAATGCCAGTGCCCCACTGAAATGTCCAGAACTGCATCAAGATTCAAAGGGAGAGGCTGCAAACCGAGTAAAGCGAGAAATATCAGACGGGAGGGTTCAGCCTGCTCTCGGCACAAACCTGTGTTCTTCAGATCAGTAGGTTGCACCTGTTTGGATCAGTTAGTATCTGACGCATTCTGACTGCCTGGGGGATAGGGCAGGCAGGGAAGGGAGGAGTCACTCGATGGCCTAACTTCTCATTTCTCTCTGAGTTTTATTACTTTTTTTAGGCTACCATAGCTCAGACATCACTCTGATTCCTAAAGAACCATGTGCCAGCTCTTTTATCACCAATGGACAAGATTCCCAATTTCCTAGTGAAGACAAAGTTCTGTTTTCTGTTCTGTTAAAATCTCATTCATGCTTCTAAAGTGGAGTGAGCTTTTCTGCGTTGCCTGAATCTTTTCCATGAACAGACCGTCTGTTGGCCCATTTTCCTAGAGAATGGAACATGATAGCCCTTTTATTAGCATGTTTTCAATTTTCTTACAAAATGTCCACAGAAGGATTCATTGTTTGGATCTATTCAAAGCTCATTTCCATGGATCTGGTGTGGCTTGGAAGGTCCCATTAATCTTCTCTGTGGTTTCTTTGTGCTCGCTGTAAGGGAAAGGCGGAAAGTCCCGTGAGCTGCACGAGAGGCGGCTGATGAGCCATGACCTCCACTATGGGCCCCAAAGACATTTTCCCTGCTAGGTTTTGGTTTGTTTAATACAATGGAAAGGTGGGGTTGGGACGTGACTGTGGGCAGCTGAGCCGCACAGACTTTGCAGACTGCTACTCTGGAGCCCTTGGCTTCCGGCATTTTATGCCTTAAATGATCAGGCCAAGTGCAACCCAGCGAAATGGAGACTGGGTCCAAAATCAACATTTACACTGACGTCTGCCATTGTCAGAGGTGTGAAGTGCACGGAGCATTGCTTTCCTGTTAACCGAGGATTGAAACAGGATTGACGTAGACAGTGTGGGGATGTCAGTGCCGCAGCTGGGGCGAGCTAGACTGACTCGTGCTCACAGGCAGGGCCGTCCCTACCCATATGCAAAGTACGCCGCTGCGTAGGGCACCGGGGAGTTTGGGGCACCACATTTCCTGGTGCCCGGCACAGCTGCGTGCTGCTCCAGCACCTGCTCCACCTCTCCCCCATGGCCCCGTCCCTGCCCCCCCAGCCCCGCCCCTGCTCCACTCCCCTGAGGACTGCTGCAGGGGACGGGCTTGCACTCGCCGCATGGTAAGTGGAGCGACCCAGCCCCAGCCTGCTCTGCTCCCCTGGCTCCGGGCTGCGCCACTGGCGAGTGCTGGGGGGCAGTTCCCCCCTGCCCCCCAAGGTTGGGAGCCAGGGGAGCAGAACTGAGCGGGCTGGGGCCGGGGGGGCAGTTTCTCCCCTTCCCCCCAGCCCTCCCTGAGGAGGCCTGGGGCCAGCCCCGCCCCCCACCCCCCAAGGCCTGGGGCCAGCCCCCCCGCAGAGGCCTTGGGTCCCACATAGTCCCCCCATGGGGGGGCTGTGTAGGGCACCAAAATGGCTAGGGACGGCCCTTCTCGCAGGGCTCAGGTTAGCATTGTGGCTCCAGCGCAGCCTTGGGCTAGCCAGCCAAGTTCAGACCGACCTGCCCCCGGGCTTGGGCGGCTGGCTTGAGTCTCCGCTGGAGTCACAACATTCGGGCGCTATTTTTAGCACGCTCGTGCCCCACAAGCGTGAGTCTGTCTGTCTGGGAGGCTGGTTGCCAGCTGCACGGTAGACACACCATTTGTGCTGCTGGAGACCCCCGGCCAGGACTGGCCCAAGGGTGTTACTGGGGACACACATACGAGTCCCATCATATCAGGCTCTTTCTGGGCATCAATGCTGAGTGAATCTCACTCGGAGACCCAGGATACACAGAAGAAGTCAACAACAGAGATGTGATGGAGGGAAAAATAAAGGCTACAGAAAACTGCAGCGCTCACTAGCAAGCCTCCTTCCAGAGGCAGCTTTCTAACAGGACAGGGCAGCCGTGCATTTCTGCCCGACTTTTCTTCTCCACCATTCTCACCTTCACCAGGGTTTGCAGGGCAAGAGCATTTGCAGATTGTTTTGCCCTTTGGACCGGAGGTGTCTTTCCCTGAGCACAGAACGCAGCTCTCCTCACACACGTTGCTGGGGTCACTGATGCAGCATCATACGTTTTGATGCACTGCTACAGACTAGGGACCGAATGGCTGGGTAGCAGTTCTGCAGAAAAGGACCTAGGGGTTACGGTGGACGAAAAGCTGAATATGAGTCAACAGTGTGCCCTTGTTGCCAAGAAGGCTAATGGCATTTTGGGTTGTATAAGTAGGGGCATTTCCAGCAGATCGAGGGATGTGATCATTCCCCTCTACTCAGCACTGGTGAGGCCTCATCTGGAGTACTGTGTCCAGTTTTGGGCCCCACACTACAAGAAGGATGTGGATAAATTGGAGAGAGTCCAGCGGAGGGCAACAAAAATGATTAGGGGGCTGGAGCACATGACTTCTGAGGAGAGGCTGAGGGAACTGGGATTGTTTAGTCTGCAGAAGAGAAGAATGAGGGGGGATTTGATAGCTGCTTTCAACTACCTGAAAGGGGGTTCCAAAGAGGATGGATCTAGACTGTTCTCAGTGGTAGAAGATGACAGAACAAGGAGTAATGGTCTCAAGTTGCAGAGGGGGAGGTTTAGGTTGGATATTAGGAAAAACTTTTTCACTAGGAGGGTGGTGAAGAACTGGAATGGGTTCCCTAGGGAGGTAGTGGACTCTCCTTCCTTACAGGTTTTTAAGGTCAGGCTTGACAAAGCCCTGGCTGGGATGATTTAGTTGGGTTTGGTCCTGCTTTGAGCAGGGGGTTGGACTAGATCCCTCCTGAGGTCCCTTCCAACCCTGAGATTCTATGATTCTATGATTCTATGATCTAATGAGATGCTTTCCTGGTGACTGGCTGTAGATCTCTGATAACAAGCGAGGAAGGAGAGTGGTGCAAACATTTTAAACAGCTATTTCAAATAGTACACCCAGTGTTCACCTCATGAAACTTCTGTCCTTGGAGCATTCTGCAAATCCTAGCCAAACAGAGGCCTGTAATTAAATGCCAGGGGAGACCCACGTGATAACCAGGGGCCCAGGTGGTGGGGAGTGTTTTCTGTGGATTTGCACTGCTGCCTTGCTAAGTTTCAGCTGTCAGAGCTCAGAGCATCAAAGAGCTGGAATTGCTGAGCGGGGAGAACGCTGGAGCTCTGGAGGCACTGGCATGAGCGTGTGTGAGCTCCAAGCACGGGTGGGCAAACGTTTTGGCCCGAGGGCCACATCAGGGAATCGAAATGGTATGCTGGGCGATGAATGCTCACAAAACTGGGGTTGGGGTGTGGGAGGGGGTGCAGGCTCTGGGGTGGGGCTGGTGATGAGGGGTTTGGGGTGCAAGAGGGGGCTCTGGGCTGGGACTGAAGAGTTTGGAGGGCAGGAGGGGGATCAGGGCTGGGGCAGGGGGTTGGGGCATGGGGAGAGGCTCAGGGGGTGCAGGCTCCTAGCGGCGCTTACCTCAAGTGGCTCCTAGAAGAAGCGGCCTGTCCCTTCTCCAGCTCCTATGTGGAGGTGCGGCCAGGCGGCTCTGCACACCGCCCCATCCGCAGGCACTGCCCCTGGAGCTCCCATTGGAGCACGCAGGAGCCGGAGCGGGGCTCAGAGGAATGCAGTTTCCCTCCCAGTATATCATTTGACAGTGCTCACCTGCTGTCACTCACACACTCTGTTGACTTATGACTGAGATTGGGGAGGTCCCATGACAGGAATTGCGTTATTTCCACTTGAGCCCTTTGGGTTTGGAAATGCCAGAAAAGGAAAGGACAGAAGTTCCTTTTCTCTCTGGTCAGACTGTGGGGAGCTCACATGGGGGAATGGATGCTAGCCCTTGGACCACTGAAATTAAAGTGGGGTCTCTCAGCCCTTCCTGAATGTAGAAGAGCAAACATTGTGTCGCACCCATCTAGCCATCACCTCACCATAGCACCTCAGTGCCTGACTCCCAGCACGGAGTGCCTCACTTGGAGCATTCAGATGTCTTTCCCCCTCCTTGTTGAACAACCTTAAAGCAGGGCTGCCCGGGGGGCGGGGGGGGGGGGCAAGTGGGGCAATTTGCCCTGGGCCCCACAGGGGCCCCACGAGAGTTTTTCGGGGCTCCTGGATCAGGGTCCTTCACTCACTCTGGGGGCCCCGGAAAGCTCTCGCAGGGCCCGGGCCCCCGGAGCTTCTTCCGCTCCGGATCTTCGGTGGCAATTCGGCGGAGGGGAGGGTCCTTCCGCCCCGGGACCCGCCGCCAAAGTGCCACGAAGACCCGTGGCGGGGGGTCCTTCTGCCCCGGGACCCGCCGCCAAAGTGCCCCGAAGACCCGCGGCGGGGGGGTCCTTCCGCCCTGGGACCTGCCGCCAAAGTGCCGGGTCTTCGGCGGCAATTCAGTGGCAGAGGCCCCCCGCCGCCGAAGACCCCAGGCCCCCTGAATCCTCTGGGCGGACCTGCCTTAATTGCTTAGTTCTCATCTTGGAGCTTCTGGGTGCATCCCAGAGATGCAGTGGAGCTCACACATCTTGGAGTTTGCAACGTCACTAGAGGTTTCCAGGACCCAGTGACTTGTATCCTTTGGGACAGATTCCAGTTTACTGTGAACACAAAGTGGCCTTAAAACAAGTGCAGAAAGCTAGCGGAGAATCCTCCCGAGCAGAACTCTCAGCTGGAATACAGCTCGGGTGACCAGATGTCCCGATTTTATAGGGACAGGCCCGATTTTGGGGTCTTTTTCTTATATAGGCTCCTATTACCCTCCACCCCCAGTCCCAGTTTTTCACATTTGCTGTCTGGTCACCCTAAATACAGCTGCTGGAAGCAGCCCTGCTCCGTCCTCTGCCTGCCCCTCTCCACCCCAGCATAGGACGAAGGGGGGAGCATGCCAGGGGTGTTGCTGGGGTGCAGCATAGGTGGGACAGGGAGAGGAGGGGGGTTCTGGACTGGAGCTCCACTGGTGTGTGTTAGGGCTGCCCAAACTTGTGCTGGAATGGCGTGGCTCTGACTCAGCGACGAGCACCTTGCTCCCTGCATCTGCTTCTCGCACTACGGCCAAGCGCAGCTCAGATGTGGTGGAGAATCAGCAAATCCGTTCCTGGCCTGCGCTGGTGCCGATGGATCCCTAAAGGGAGTGTGGCTGGGCAGAGAGGTGCCCTTCTGATCACAACACACCGCGAGTCCCAAGTGCCTGCGCCCAAGACCAGGTCGTTCCGTTTATTCGGTGCAGCAGACGATGCACAGCGACTCCCCCAATGTGAAGACGCTAGGCAGATGGCTGGTATGTTCCACACAGATGGGTCCTCAAGCAGCTGTAACATCTCAGGCCAGGCAACGAGGTGTCGTGCACAGTTCAAAGGAGACATCTCCTCCTTGCGCTGTCACAGGCAAAACCAGCGACTAAGGCCCTGCTATGGATGGAAATGTGTCTGTGACTCGGTAGCCATCTCTAGGGACAGAGCAGGCAGTCGGGACATTTGCCTCCAGCAGGGGCGGCTCTATGTTTTTTGCCGCCCCAAGCGGTCACGTGGATTCGGCAGGGTTTCTGTGGGAGATCTGCCGGTCCCGCGCCTTCGGCGTACCCGCCGCCAAATTGCCGCTGGACCGGCGGACCTCCCTCAGGCATGCCCCTGACGGCTGCCTGACTGCCGCCCTCACAGTGACCACCAGGCCGCCCCCCACAGCTTCCCACCCCAGGCACGTGCTTGCTGCGCTGGTGCCTGGTCTGCCATGTCCTGGTCAATGGCAGTGCTGGGCGGCTGGAGGGGCAGCCTACATCTGTTGGATTCTATTCTCATTTCTCCAGGTCCTTACGCTGCTGCAGTGTCTGAGTGCCTGGGGAGCCCAGGCTGGCTCTGTTGGAGACGCAGAGGAGTGAGTTTTCCTCACTGCAGAGATTCTTTTATTTTTGTGAAGTGCATCTCCTTTTTCCAAGTTTATTAGAGAGTCCAGTCTGAGCCACGCAGCTGGGGGATGGCGTATGTCTACTCTAATCCTGGCAAGCCAATGCGATCTCCAACCCCACGCTTTAATCACCACTTTCTGTAGTTCCTCATCATTTGGGTGTAGATGAACCAGCCAGTTTATACTGCAGCTGGGCCCAGCTGGTTTACAACACAGCAGGACGTGGGGATTAAGATCCATGGTATACATGACTCTGCCTCCTTGGGTCAAAGCCATTGTGGAGGTGTCGCTGAAACCCAGTAAAATGACTTGAGTCCAAACATCCCATAGGAGTCATAACGAAACCTTTCTCCGCTGCATGAAAAGCCCTTGCCTTCATTCCCAGTGCTCTGTGGGAGGGGCTGGCATCGGGGGGAGAGAGGCAAGGACCTAGAGACTTGGCTTCTAATCCAGATTCTGACTCTGATTTGCCGTGGGACCTTGGCCCCTCTGAGCCTCAACTTCTGCACCTACAAACTTGGAATGCAAATGTGTACCTATAATAATGGGGTGTTGGGAGTCCATCGCTGACGACGGTGATGATATTATCGCGGGTGTCATATGTGGCTACGCATATGACTCCTATACTAATGCGTACCAGCCTGGTAAAGTACTTGAGAGCGACAGGGGAAATTGACATTGTCATTGCCGCTGTCCCCTCTCCAAGCCTCTGGGCTTTCCCCTTCCCAAGGGAATGATAAATCAGCAATCCCGCCTGGGGAATCCCCTCCAGGGCGGGAGGGAGAGATCTGAGAGACTCCTGAGAGAGTGCTGCTGCCATGAGGAAGGGGCCCAGGGAGCAGCACTGACACTCTGCCGGGTTTCCTCACTGGTTTTCCGACACTAATGCACCAGGGGACTGCACTCGCTGCCTGCAGTGCAGAGGGACTCCACCAGGAGGCGATGGAACTCCTGGCCCTCCGGTGCCTGCCCCCGGCTTGGCTCTCGTTCTGAGTGAGCTGCTTGTTCTGTTTCATCTCCTCTTTGATCTCAACCTCCCTGCGCATCCCACGGGCAGCATTAGCTCTGCTGGCAACTGAGGGATCCCAGAGATCCGAAGTCTTTCCCAGAGTCAACACTCTCTAGGATACAGGCCCCCATCCACTAAGTGGGGTCTGCGTTCTTTGTGCCTGCAGTACAAGCCCCCCTCTATGGGCGAGCAGCATCATTTGAACCCTGGCCCTTCGGGTCCCCAGTACCGATCGATGGACTCCATGTGGATGGTATATTCCATCACCAAACCGTGAGTGGGCTCTGCTAATGGAACAAACCGCCATGCCGTCATGCTAGCAGTGGCAGTCAGATAGCCTGTGCCTGCTTTTGGGCAGATGGCCTTGTATCCGGCACAGAGCCTAGTCTCTCTCTGCTGATGCCACCAGGCCGCATGCTGCAGCATTAGGCCGGCCACATAGGAAAAGTGCTTCAGAAGGAGCAAAACTTGCCCAGTTCTTTCTTGTTAACCTCCTGCCAGCCCCAGAGGCTTATATGCAAAGCCCCTGCATTGCACAGAGCCCCTTCCTGGTCCATTCACAAACGTGTGATGGTTTAAAAATACCATAAATAAAGCTGCTCAGCAGAGATGACTGTTTTTGCTGGCTGCCAAATCCTGAAAGTTTGGCCTCTCTGAAAGCACTTTGGCACATTCCCACCATCTCTCATCACCCGGCTGAACCGGAGCCAGCAGCCAGTCTCTCTGGGTGCAGAACTGTCGGCTGGATTCTAGTTCCAGCTCAGCTTTGAAACACAGATTTCAGTTGTGAATAAAGGGCAAATCTACAGCCCCTCACATAGCACTCTACAGCCCACTGATGATGAACTCGCCTCACGTGACCTGCAGCCCCTGCTCACAAATCAGTCCCGTGCAGTTTCTAGCAGTGATGCATTTTGTTGCAAACAATGGGATAATACTTGCAGTTTATGGGCTCATTGTAAAGCACCTCTGTTGCTCCGGTAGCAGACAGCATGCTGGCATGAAGCACCTCATTGTAGGGAGTTCAGTTTTATTCCTTCTCCTTGCCCCTTACCCTTGTGTTCTGGCACATTATAGCCTATGGGCTCTTCTGGTCTGCAGGGAGCTAGACCATGTGTAACACTGACAGACCCTGGTTGGGCATAGGCAGGATCAAACCTGGGGCCTCAGGGAGCTTAGTGCATGAGCCTCTGCCGCACGAGCTAAGAGCCGACTGGCTGCTAGCTAAGGCCGCAGAGCAGACTCAATCTCTCTCTCTCTCAGTGGTCTTGGTGCTGAGATGGGACAGACCCTCACCCCCAGGAGGTGTGTGGGTTACGCATGCAGTTTATTAACACTGATCAGTAAAAAGGAAGCAATAGAAATAAATAATCAGACAAATATTTTTGGTTCTGCTGTTGTGGATATTAGCCGGGGGAGATCTGGAAGCCTGGTGAATCTCCAGGCTCATGTCCCCCCAATCTCTGGAGCACACTGAGCTCCAGCACATCTGCTCTTTCCAGCTCAGCTCTTGGCTGTCAGACTCTTGCACTGGGTCAGATTATGAATTGTGGGTGGCCATAGTTAGGAACGGGCCCCAGGAGCTGGCACCTGTTGGCAGGTTCAGAACTATGGGGATTCAAAGGCCTAGGAAGGGAGAGGATGGTCTTGAAGCTACAGCTCAGGGTGCAGCAGCAGAACTGGCCACAGAGTTTCTGGTGAACCCTGCACTAGGCACAGCCTCTCCAGGTTTGCTTTTACCCAGCCGTAGCCTGGGAGCAACATTGCCCTCTCTCTCTGGGACAGCGGGGGTTCATTCACTGATGCGTGGGGAATGCTTTGACACACTCCGATGGACGTGGCTATCTTGCTGCAAGGCGTGTTGCGTGTTTCACTAATCGTGTAACAATTCTTGTTAGTCCCAGGGCCTCTGAACTCCGGGCTGCATTTCACGGCCTCCGGATCAGCCTGCAGGCCATATTGCTGGATTCAGCTGCGAAAAGACTTCTCGTAATTTCTTTGGAACTTGCCTTCTGTTGTCCAGCGAGAAGACGCTGACTCAGCGTTCGTCTCGCCTCCTTGTCTAACACACGCGCAGCCCCGTCCGAGGGAGCTGCAGAGAGAGAAGGGCTTGGCAGAGCTCGTGGACACACGTGTCTGGCAGCACCTCACAGCTGGTTCTGCTTTGGACCCCCTCCCTCACCAGCAGCATCCTGCAGCAGGGCCATCGGGCACTGATGTGGGGGCACGTGTGGGGCATTACTGATCGTCCAGATTCCCAGAGGTTCTTTTCTCATGGTCTGTTCCCTGGCTTTGGAATCACTCCCTACTGCTCCCAGACAAGTGGAGGTGGACAGCGTGTTTCCCTCTCCAAGTGTCTGCCCATCTAACCATGTCCTGTCTTGTCCATTTTGCTAACTTGCAAAAAGGTTCCTAATAGCAAAGTCTAAATACGCACTAATGGTGGCACAGCCATGGAGCAGTAAGGGTTGTTGGGAAAGAGAGTGAGTGAGATAGACGGAGACAGACAAGTGCCTGGCCCCCACTAACCCTGACAGCAGAGTGCTATACAAAACCCTTGGGCCACCCTAGAATGGTGTGGTGCCAGCTGGCTGGGTAACCCCAGTGCTGGGTCACTGCAGGAGCTCCCAGGAGCACAGTATTCCCCTTTTGAAGATGGTACAACAGCCGCTCGGTGCCTGACTTACCTACTGGGTGGGACGGGGAGGGAGGGGTGCAAGACCATGGCTTGCCATGCCCATGGCAATGACAGCATTTGCGCAGTTGCCTAGTGGCCACGGGAGAGCGTGCGTTGGCTTTGATTCAGGATATGGGCGAGTGGCTTGGCAGACACGTGCACTGCCCTGTGGTGGGAGCAGCAGGCGTTCTAGCAGTGCGTGGAGCTGGAGGGCTGAGAAGTGCAGCGAAGCCCCTGAAGCTCAGCTATTTCTTGAGTGGCTCTGCCTAGCTGAGCGGGAGCAGGTTTGCAGGGGAGCCCAGGGTCTCTGCTGGCAGTCAGCCAGGAAAGCTCCAAACAGCCTTTCTCCTGACATTCCTCTCTTCTGCTCTCGGCTGAACCCTTGGTGAAGGGCCATGCAGAATAATGGGGATGGAGGAGAGGGATAATCACAGTGTCTCAACCCTACAAAAATGTCAGCTGACGATATCACCCAAACAGCTGGCAGAGGCCAGCCCGGGCCCCTTGGAGTGCAGGTGGCAGTCTGGAATTCCAGCTGCCTTTGGCCGAGGGGCCTCTGGGTGGATCAGCAGAGAAGATGGTACAAATCATCTTTGCAGAGAAGACTAATCCCTGGTGGTTTGTTCTTTTCCAGATGTGGACGAGTGCACCACGATCTCCGGCGTGTGCGATGGTGGCGAGTGCACCAACACGGCAGGAAGCTACGTGTGCACGTGCCCGCGCGGCTTCATGACCAGTCCAGATGGATCCCGCTGCATTGGTAAGACGGCAGACAGCTCTAGGTTAGAAAGGAGTCAGAGCTCCAAGGCTCAGTCCTGGCCAGGAATGGTCCCTATCAGTGTCGCACAGTGCCCTGTGGAACCCAAGCGATCCGTATTTACATGCAGAATGCTGAGAGCTCTCACTGGACCCTCTTAATTCAGCTCAGAAACATTCGTCAGCAACATGGTGCCCTGGCTAGCGAGACAGCGGCATGTGCTGAGTACACCGACCCATTCTACATGTGCACTGTCTGCTCACGCATAGCCGAGGTAGCAACTTCCATACTCTGCGTGCCTGCTAACGGGGATGCACCGAGTGCGAGCCCGTCCACACCCCGGCCAGTGCTATGTGCATCTTACACCAGCTAATGGCACATACATCAGCCAGCTGGCCATGCCCTACACACTGGCCAGTGGTATGCACCCCACAGGGGGTACGTGTGCTGTACCCAACGTAGCAGTCAAACGTTACAGTGAAATGACCCACACAACTTGTGCCAGCCATCAGCATGAGGGGAACCGGATGTGATACATGCTGACTGGAGACACTTCTAGTGCCCAAGGTGCATTCCTGTTGCAGAATTTCATTTACTATGCTCCTTCCCTAGTATCTGATTTCTGGATACGAAATGACTCCCAGGGTCATATGGAGCCCACAACACCTGCCTATTTCAGCTAGTGACCATACTGCAGAACTCACACATGCATAGCTGGTGTAAGCGTGTGCCACTCCATTAACTTCAGTGTACCTGCTTACACCAGTTCTGAACTTGGCCCAAGGTGTTTATACTTCAAAGCCTCTCATTGTGAGCATGAAAGGGGTCCGTTTTGTGAGTGTGCTCTGGTGCCAGTTAGATCCTAAAGCTGAAATCTAACAAACTGGAGTTGCCAATTTGCTGAGTGTTACAGCCACTATTAGAATGGAAATGAATAGGATAGTCCCTCTTTACTGAGTCCAGGGAGTGTTAGTTTCCTGATTTAATGCAGGGTTCTTTTCAGATCAATTTTTAACTTGAACAGTTGAATGGTGTTTCTCAAATCAGAACATTTGGTTATTCTTAACCAGTCAACAATTTGTGAATTCACCCAGAACCACATCAATATGGAAACAATAGTTCACCAATCAAGTGTAGACACAGCCAGTGTTCTAGGTATGTACTGCACACACCAATACAGTTGTCAGACTATGGTTGAGGCTCAGCGGATATACCAAGGAACAATGCCCATCATCAGGATTTCTTACAACATTTATTTATGACACCACTCATCAGTTTAGTACCCCACACTTCTATCCCCCTTCCAGTATTTCTCCAAAGAGCAAGGGTGGACTTGACTTTAAGGTCCTTTCAAGAGTGCGATCCCTGTTATTTCAGTGGTTTAGTTTGCAAGGGACAACTTTAGAAAAGGGCAGACAAATAAACAGGGACAAGTTTTTAAAGTGCTTGTACACAGATGCGAGAAGTCTAAATAATAAGCTGGGTGAACTAGAGTGCCTTGTGTTAAAGGAGGATATTGATATAATAGGCATCACAGAAACCTGGTGGAGTGAGGACAATCAGTGGGACACAATCATTCCAGGGCACAAAATATATCGGAAGGACAGAACAGGTCGTGCAGGGGGAGAGTGGCACTATATGTGAAAGAAAATGTAGAATCAAATGAAGTAAAAATCTTAAATGAATCCACATGTTCCATAGAACCTCTATGGATAGTAATTCTATGCTCTAATAAGAATATAACAGTAGGGATCACATTATAAATGTGAATTGCAGAACTATTAAGTATGGTTTGTAACCTGTCCTTTAAATCAGCTTCTGTACCCAATGACTGGAAGTTAGCTAATGTAACACCAATATTTAAAAAGGGCTCTAGAGGTGATCCCAGCAATTACAGACCAGTAAGTCTAACATCAGTACCGGGCAAATTAGTTGAATCAATAGTAAAGAATTAAATTGTCAGACACATAGAAGAATATAAATTGTTGGGCAAGAGTCAACACGGTTTCTGTAAAGGGAAATCATGTCTTACGAATCTATTAGAGTTCTTTGAAGGGGTCAACAAACATCTGGACAAGGGGGATCCAGTGGACATAGTGTACTTAGATTTCCAGAAAGCCTTTGACAAGGTCCCTCAAAAGGCTCTTACGTAAATTAAGTTGTCAAGGGATAAGAGGGAAGGTCCTTTCATGGATTGAGAACTGGTTAAAAGACAGGGAACAAAGGGTAGGAATTAATGGTAAATTCTCAGAATGGAGAGGGGTAACTAGTGGTGTTCCCCAAGGGTCAGTCTTAGGACCAATCCTATTCATCTTATTCATAAATGATCTGGAGAAAGGGGTAAACAGTGAGGTGGCAAATTTTGCAGATGACACTAAACTGCTCAAGTTAGTTAAGACCAAAGCAGACTGTGAAGAACTTCAAAAAGATCTCACAAAACTAAGTGACTGGGCAACAAAATGACAAATGAAATTTAATGTGGATAAATGTAAAGTAATGCACATTGGGAAAAATAACCCCAACTATACATACAATATGATGGGGGCTAATTTAGGTACAACTAATCAGGAAAGAGGTCTTGGAGTCATCGTGGATAGTTCTTTGAAGACATCCACACAGTGTGCAGCAGCAGTCAAAAAAGTAAACAGAATGTTAGGAATCATTAAAAAGGGGATAGAGAATAAGACGGAGAATATCTTATTGCCCTTATATATAAATCCATGTTACACCCACATCTCGAATACTGTGTACAGATGTGGTCTCCTCATCTCAAAAAAGATGCACTGGCATTAGAAAAGGTTCAGAGAAGGGCAGCTAAAATGATTAGGGGTTTGGAACGGGTCCCATATGAGGAGAGATTAAAGAGGTTAGGACTTTTCAGCTTGGAAAAGAGGAGACTAGGGAGGATGTGATAGAGGTATATAAAATCATGAGTGGTGTGGAGAAAGTGAATAAGGAAAAGTTATGTACTTGTTCCCATAATATAAGAACTAGGGGCCACCAAATGAAATTAATGGGCAGCAGGTTTAAAACAAATAAAAGGAAGTTCTTCTTCACACAGCGCACAGTCAACCTGTGGAACTCCTTGCCTGAGGAGGTTGTGAAGGCTAGGACTATAACAGGGTTTAAAAGAGACCTACATAAATTCATGGAGGTTAAGTCAATTAATGGCTATTAGCCAGGATGAGTAAGGAATGGTGTCCCTAGCCTCTGTTTGTCAGTGGGTGGAGCTGGATGGCAGGAGAGGGATCACTTGATCATTACCTGTTAGGTTCACTCCCACCTGGTATTGGCCACTGTCGGCAGACAGGATACTGGTCTGGATGGACCTTTGGTCTGAACCCAGTATGGCCATTCTTATGTTATGTAGAACGTCAAAAGGAGTTGCTTAAAGTTATGGCTCAAATCTCTCTTAGGCCAATTTGCTGTGACTTATTAAGGAGGGCAGGTTATAGCATTAGTTACAATTTAAAATAAGCAACCCCCATCCTTTCATGTATTTATACCTGCTCCTGTATTTTTCACTTCATGCATCTGATGAAGTGGGTTCTGGCCCATGAAAGCTTATGCCCAAATAAATTTCTTAGTCTCTAAGGTGCCACAAGGACTCCTCGTTGCTTTTGCTGATACAGACTAACACAGCTACCACTCTGAAATCTAAAATATGGTTAGAGATCTCACTAGAGCGTGCAGACTCAGCAATATGACTGACCTGCGGTTATTTATATTTAAGAATAGAAGGAGAAATACAGGCTTTGAAATATCAGAGGGGTAGCCGTGTTAGTCTGGTTCTGTAGAAGCAGCAAAGAATCCTGTGGCACCTTATAGACTAACAGATGTTTTGCAGCATGAGCTTTCGTGGGTGAATACCCACTTCTTCGGATGCAAGCAGTGGAAATTTCCAGGGGCAGGTGTGTATATATAAGCAAGCAAGAAGCAAGCTAGAGATAACGAGGTTAGATCAATCAGGGAGGATGGGGCCCTGTTCCAGCAGCTGAGGTGTGAAAACCAAGGGAGGAGAAACTGGTTCTGTAATTGGCAAGCCATTCACAGTCTTTGTTTAGTCCTAAACTGATGGTGTTAAATTTGCAGATGAACTGGAGCTCAGCAGTTTCTCTTTGGAGTCTGGTCCTAAAGTTTTTTTGCTGTAGGATGGCTTTGAAATGTAATCTCATGACATCTTCTTATCTAGTTAACCCTGGGATGGGGATAGTCCTTTCCACCTGATGGTCTGGGCACTGATTCACTTCTGGATTCTTCTACTTCATTGTGGGTTCAGTCAACTCTGGGATCCCACATGGCAAGCTTGGTTTTATAAACCCTGGCTCCATGATTGGCTGGAGGGGCCCACCCTCTGATTTCTGTCAGACACTTGCCAGGGGAGGGTATGTCTACATAGCAAAGAAAAATCCATGGCTGGCCCTTGCCAGCTGTCTCGGGTTCATGAGGCTTGTATAGATTTCCAGCTCAGGCTGCAGCCTGAGCTCTGGGACCCTCCCACCCCACAGGTCATAAAATCATAGAATCAGAGACTATCAGGGTTGGAAGGGACCTCAGGAGGTATCTAGTCCAACCCCCTGCTCAAAGCAGGACCAACCCCAACTAAGTCATCCCAGCCAGGGCTTTGTCAAGCCTGACCTTAAAAACCTCTAAGGAAGGAGATTCCACCACCTCCCTAGGGAACCCATTCCTAGAACCCAGATTCCAGCCCAAGCTTGGCAGTTTAAACAGCAGTGAAACAGCCTCGCAGCCCAAGCCCCACAGGCCCCAGTCGCCTGGTACAGGCCAGCTGCGGGTGTCTAGATACTGTGGAGACATAACCTTAGTGCTTAGATTTCTGCTCCTAATTTCTCTGCTGCTTCCCTCGGGATCCAGTAGATGGTGCTGGTGCAGAATAAATTTCTTAGATCCTTTTCTTATCGGAGGCGTTTTACGTTTAATTCATTTCAAGGATTTTATTTCAATATTAGGCACATTTTGCAAACATCTTTTATACCATGGTTTATATCTTTCAACATTCCTTTTTCTTTGAGCCATACAGTTCCTATTACTTCTAGAGTGGCGCGATTATTTATAGTGAAAACCAAGACCCCGTATAATCTTCCAAATGTAATGGCCACACTTCACACAGTCTTGGATTGCACATGTGCAGTTCATGTTATTTAGGGCTTGCAGCAGAACAAGGGACACTGTCCACCACCAGAGAGGCATAAGGCAAACAGATGTGCAGCTTCCGATTTGGGGTGAAAGACATAATGATGGGACAAACCAAACCGTCCAGAGGATATTTATCATTTGGGGTGGGAAGGAGATTTGGATTTCTTGGGGAAATGATCAGTTTGCCCCATTTGACCTTCTGTCTTGCATCAAATTAATTGTAATTGATTTTACTCACAGTTCCCCACCCATCTCTTGCACCACTCACAGTGCACAATGGGCCACTTTGCATAGCACAGTGGTGTGACACCCTTTCCTGGTGACTTTTGAGAGTTCTGTTTAGCTATTGGGAGGGAGAAAGAGGTTTTATATATATGTAAATGATGACAAATTCTTGCCTAGGTGATTGAGGCCTGGTCTACACTAGGGGAGGGTGTCGATGTAAGATACCCAACTTCAGCTACGAGAATACCGTAGCTGAAGTCGAAGTATCTTATTCCGACTTACCTCCCGTCCTCATGGCGCGGGATCGACGTCCGCAGCTCCCCCGTCGATTCCGCTACCGCCACTCGCTCCGGTGGAGTTCCGGAGTCGATGGGGAGCGCGTTCGGGGATCGATATATCGCGTCTAGATGAGACGCGATATATCAATCCCCGATAAATCGATCTCTACCCGCTGATATGGCGGGTAGTCTGGACGTACCCTAACGATCATCTCATCTAGCCATTTTAGTTCGTATTCTTGGGGATTGGAATTCCTAACTGGAGTTGTTCTGTGGGTCCTTAGACAAAGGCTGTGTCTACACTACGCACCTTTTGGCGACAGAGCTGTGCCACTACAGCCGTGCTGCTAAAGGTGCGTGGTGTAGCCAGTTTGTTGGCGGGAGAGAGCTCTCCCACCTACAAAAAACTTCCACCCCAATGAGCAGTGGTAGCTTTGTTGGCAAGAGAGCACTGATCACACTGGTGCTTTTCATTGGCAAAACTTTTGTCATTCGGGGAGGGGGTATTTTTTTCACACCTCTGAACAACAAAAGTTTTGTTGTTCAGGTTCCAGTGTAGACAAAGTCAAAGTATCTCACATAATGTGAACAAAGTTTATATTGTTTTTACCAGGAGGAATTAATAGTTATTAATCATTCAAGGCGTATCTGTTCCGTATACCCCTTACAGCATAACTGACTGGAATTCAGGGAAGATTTTCCTATACTTAGGTCCTGTCCTACGTCCAAGCCTTGGAGTCTGGAGTGAATCCTGTGTGTTTAACAGATGGAAATTTTTCACCCAACCCCTGTAAATATATGATAGTTCATTTCTCTCAGGAACAGACAATAGTTTCTATGATAAACACATCATCTCTTCAATTACTTCTTCTCTGTAGGGATGCTTCCTGTAATAGAGATGAAGTCCATAATCTGTCTCAAAGTGCTTGAAGTTAATTCATCTTGAGCAGAGCAAAGACATCGTTATTTAAAATGAGCACTCGTTTCAAACGAGGCAGAGATGGGGTCATTGTTGGGGTGATGGAAACTACGCAGTAGAGTTCACTGTTGGAAGCTCTGGGAAATGCTACTGAGCTCATTTAATTTCCAGTCTGTTTTAGATCCACAGAACCTGGACTAAAACTGATCGTGTTTCAGTCACGAAAAGCAAACATAAAATGTACCATAGAGTCACCTTGTTAGAGGGGCTAATGGATTTTGACAAGAATGAAATTCCTTTCTTCCTTAGATCACACATGTTGGCATATGCAAGTCAATGTGTGTGTGTGGTGGGGGGGAGGAGGGTGTTTGAATGCTTTTTGGATGAGAAATGTAGACATTTAATGACTTTCACACTTACCAAATGATTCATGAAATGCAAAGTAAATAGAATCAGGATCCCAAGGTTTAAAAATAGTTTAAAGCCTAATTGGCTCTAGTGGTCTGTGACTGAATCTAAAGTCAATACATTATGCGGGAGCCATTTCCCTGAGCTAACATGGGCTGTTCATGTGCTGTCACAGTTTGGGACAGACAGTATTTTTTCTGGCAACTTGTGCAGACACCCGTGTTGGGTCCTTGCCTCACATTCCAGATTTTGAAACCGGTTTATTTTATTTGGAGGTTTTTTTCATTCATTTAGAGAGCGTGTCAGGGAGTCGAAACCCACAATTTATGTTTCATAAAATAAACGGAATAAAGATTTTACAAAAGCTAATATTAATAGCTAACGTGGCCCCCGTTAAAGAGTCACGTACCCAGAGTGAGCAGAGAGTGTCTGAGACCCTGTTCCGACTCCCACAGCAATTTCCCGGCACTTTAACAGGAAATAGCTGTAGTATTCCGTATCCCCCTGTGCAGTAATGCTTGATACATGGGAACAGTTTAGATCACAGAGACCTTGGAATCTGTGACTCTATGAATGGCAACAGTGGTATATCCGCCGCATTCATTTTTTTCACATTTTTCATTGAGGTAAGTTATTTTCTGGTTGGATTTAAACATTCTCCTGCAGTGTTTGCCCCAAACATGGCAGCACTGAGCTAGGCAGGACAGCCAAAGAGTGAAACTGACTAGTCTGTTTTCATTGTCTTTTCTGGGCGAAATGAAAAGAGTGAACAAACAGCAGCTGATGTGGTGAAAAATCTGTAAGATTTTTTTTAAATTAAACACTTATTGAAAGTCCACTCAACTGTGTTTGACAGGAAGAATCCAATCACTCCATGTGGCTAGAAGTAATACAGGAATATGACTCTTTTGTGGTACTGTTTCCTCACCCTCACACTGTTTGTTTAAACTCACAAAAGAGACTCTTGCCAACACCCTTTCCAGAAGGCTGGTGATTCCCTTGAGCTGTTTTACTGTAGAATGTGTTTTGCAAACAGAGAATTTTAAAAGAACAATTTTCAAACTGGAAATCTCCTTCAAGTGCGTTTCTGCTCTGGGAAATGGCTGTGCTCCGATCCAACCCTCCTCCCCTCCCCTGCATTCAGAGTCGGAGCTGTGGTGCGTTAGCTTTTCCTGCTTTTTACTGTTAGCACTGACAACTTGAGCTAAGAGAGAGTGAGCTTGACTCTATTTCTTCTTGGGCATCATCAACAGAATTATTGACTGAATTATTCCATTGCAGGGTAACTTTCAGTCAAGGGTGCCGGATCCTTCCCAAAATGGGACCCCCACCTCCTGCCGCGAGGCCCTGCCCCACCCCTCTTCCCCCCGAGGCCCCACCCCGGCCAACCTGGAAGCTGGACCAGGGCCAGGGAGTCCCCTCCCCACCCCCGGCCAGAGCCAGATCGGAGAGAGCCACACAAGCAGCTGTGGGGAACCAGCGCGGAGTCACGGACCCTCCACCTCCATCTGCCCTGGGCCAGGCAGGGAGACACAGGCCAGGGGCTGCTCTCAGCCGCCGACCCCCCATCACGGTCAGGTGGAGGGTTCGTGCAGCTCCCACAACTGCCCGGGCTCCCCAGCAAGGCTCCACACTGGCCTGCCTGGGGGGTGTGGCCTCAGGGGGAAGAGGAGGGGAAGGGGGCTGGATCTGCCCTAGTGAAAAATGGCTGGGCCAGGCCCGTCCACTTTCAAAAAGTGTTTGTTTCATTCCACCATTAGCCATCCAGGTGAAGGGCAGGGGTCAGAACCAGGGGAGCACAGGGCTCCGTTTGGAGTGAAAGTATCTGAAAGCAAAGAGATGCCCAGAAAGAGGCGACAGAACATTGCCACTTGCTCCCCTGTCAGTACCCATCCTAACTGGGGGCGGGTGAGAACTTTTCAACTAAACAGGTTTTCATCAGAAAACGCCACTTTGGTGAAACCAAAACTTTGTGCGGGATTGAACCCGTTTCAGTGCAGTTTTTGTTGGGAAGCTTCATCAGTCCAGTATGGAATTTCTGATCAAAACCACCAGTGAGGGAGCTACCTTAGCAGAGCCATGAGTGTGGTGCTTGGTTCACCCAGCTGGCATTTAGGAGACAAGCTTCAAGTCTCTGTCTGACTGATTTGGAGCAGGGACTTGAAGCTGACAGGCTCCTCCTTCCTGGTGAGCAGACTGGCTATTCCGGGCTCTCTCTCTCTCTCTTGCGGAAAGCAGTGAAAGGTCTCAGCTTTGTCCCAATGCAGAATGGGAAAAGGTTTGAAATCTTGATGTTTCATGGGATGGGAAAACTGTTGCCCGCCCAGCTGTGCTGCGCCCCAGGCCAGGCTCTCCGCTTTGTTTTGCCAGCCGTGCAGGGAACATTGACATCCGGGCAGCTCTGTGCTTTGAGCAGCAGTTCAATAAAGAAAAGCAAAGCCCAGACATGCGCAGTCTCTTGCCAGATTGCCATGACTCTGAGCAATTCACTTCCATTCCCACCTTGCACTCAAATTCCCGGTGAGCCTTCCTGCTAGTATTTTCCAAACAACCACAGCTGTTCCATCACCCCTCCCCAAACTGGGGTGCTGCTAAAGCTAAGGAAGCACAGGTTCCGCTGTGTCGCTCTCATCCTGCTTTGTCTGAGCTATGTGCTAGTTTGGGACCTTTTTTTTTGCCTTCAATATTATTTGCTGTAGTGAGATTACCATGCAGACCTGTCGGATCACTGGCTGTGTAACTCAGGCAGAATAACACCACACAGGCCGTGGGCTTGTGGCTCCTGGACTGCGGGTGGTCCTGCCAAGAGGCCAGGGATCAGCTGTGTGTCTATGAGTGAGACTGGCCAAGTAGGGATTAAATTAGCTTCTCAGAGATAGTTTTACGTACCACAGCTACTTCAGGAACTGAGCAAAGGCATCTGAGTTTACTGAACCAAGTGCCTCTAAGTTCCTAGGGGCTGCGTCGCTCCCACCGCTGCACAAATGTATGGTGCTCTGTGCCTCAGCAGAGCCGGCACTGCCACACTTCCTCTGCTTGCCTGCAGGGATGGACGCCAGCTGCAGCCTAGTGGCCAGCTGTTACGGTGCAGGGCAGCTGTACCGATGGGGAGAATCCCACAGACCTGTGGGGTGGGGGCCGGGGGGGGAGTGTCCTCTCCAAACACAGCATGGTCTCCTAGCAATGCGTTTGAGTGCAGCAGTCATTCAGAGGCACCATCCCTACAGATCTAGGTAATCTGTAAAGAGAGAGCTCTGGCCCACCCCAGGGCCCTTCCCTTAGTTAACATTGCCAAGGCTGGACGGTGAGGAATGGTGGCACTTGCGGCCTATCCCAGCACTCCCCCAAGCCTGGCCTAATCTGGATCAAAACAGTGGAGCCTTGCCTACAAGCAGCTGTTTAATAACGATCCTTACCTCCCAAATGCTGGGTGAACATTTACCACTCAATCCAGCCAGGTAGGTAAAGACACACCAATCATTACCTGCGCTCACCAGAGCCTCAGAGCCTGTCTGCATGCATGTGTTATTACACCAGTGCAAACCCTGTGTGGGTGAATCAGTGTCACCAGCAATTCCTGGCTCCCAGGCCCGTGTGTTGCCTGGTGACTTTCCATTCTTTCAAGTGATCCATCCCTGTATCCCATTCCCAGCTTCTGGCAAACAGAGGCTAGGGACACCATCCCTCCTCATCCTGGCTAATAGCCATTGATGGACCTATCCTCCATGAATTTATCTAGTTCTTTTTTGAACCCTGTTATGATCCTGGCCTTCACAACATCCTCTGACAAAGAGTTCCACAGGTTGACTGTGCATTGTGTGAAAAAATACTTCCTTTTGTTTGTTTTACACCTGATGCCTATTCATTTCATTTGGTGACCCCTAGTTCTTGTGTTATCAGAAGGAGTAAATAACACCGCCTTATTTACTTTCTCCACATCGGTCATATCCCCTCTTAGTTGTCTCTTTTATAAACTGAAATGTCCCAGTGTTACTAATCTCTCCTCATATTGCAGCTGTTCTATACCCCTAATCATTTTTGTTGCCCTTCTCTGAACCTTTTCCAAGTCCAATTTATCTTTTTTGAGATGGGGCGACCCATCTGCACACAGTATTCAATATGTGGGCGTACTATGGATTTATATAGAGGCAATATGATATTTTCTGTCTTATTATCTATCTGTTTCTTAATGATTCCCAACATTCTGTCCGCTTTTTTAACTGTCGCTGCACATTGAGTGGATGTTTTCAGAGAACTATCCACCATGACTCCAAGATCTCTTTCTTGAGTGGTAACAGCTAATTTAGACCCCATCATGTTATATGTATAGTTGGGATTATGTTTTCCAATGTGCATTACTTTGCATTTATCAACATTGAATTTCATCTGCCATTTTGTTGTTGAGTCACCCAGTTTTGAGAGATCCTTTTGTAGCTCTTCGCAGTCTGCCTGGGACTTGACTATATTTAGTAGTTTTGTATCATCTGCAAATTTTGCCACCTCACTGTTTACCCCTTTTTCCAGATCATTTATGAATATGTTAAATAGAACTGGGCCCAGTACAGACCCCTGTGGGACACCACTATTTCTCTCTCTCCATTCTGAAAACTGATCATATATCCCTACCCTTTGTTTTCTATCTTTTAACCAGTTGCTGATCCATGAGAGAACCTTCCCTCTTATCCCATGACTGCTTACTTTGCTTAAGAGCCTTTGGTGAGGGACCATGTCAAAGGCTTTCTGCAAATCTAAATACACTATATCCACTGGATCACCCTTGTCCACAAGCTCATTGATCCCCTCAAAGAATTCTAGTGGATTGGTGAGGCATGATTTCCCTTTACAAAAACCATGTTGACTCTTCCCCAACAAATTATGTTCATCTATGTGTCTAATAATTCTGTTCTTTACTATAGTTTCAACCAGTTTGCCCAGTACTGAAGTCAGGCTCACTGCCTGTAATTGCTGGGATCACCTCTGGAGCCCTTTTTAAAAATAGGCATCACATGAGCTATGCTCCTGTCATCTGCTACAGACGCTGATTTAAATGATAGGTTACAAACCATAGTTAGCAGCAGGGCCGGCTTTAGGGTGATTCCCCTGATTCCCAGGAATCGGGCCCCGCGCCTAAGAGGGCCCCGCAGCATCTAGAAGAGGGGCCCCGCACCCTCCGCCGAAGTGCTGCCGGAAACAGCAGCAACCAATTGAGCTGCTGCCGAATTGCCGCCACTATCTTCGGCGGCAGCTCAATCGCTGCCTCTGTCTTCGGCGGCATTTCAGCTGCAGCTCTTTCAAATCGGGCCCTGCACGTCCTAAAGCCGGCCCTAGTTAGCAGTTCGGCAATTTCACATTTGAGTTCCTTCAGAACTCTTGGGTGAATCTCATCTGGTCCTGGTGACTTATTACTATTTAGTTTATCAATTTGTCCCAAAAACTCCTCTAATGACACCTCAATCTGGGACAGTTCCTGCAGCTCACGAAAGCTCATGCTAAAATAAATTTGTTAGTCTTTAAGGTGCCACAAGTACTCCTGTTCTTTTTCCTCAGATTTGTCACCTAAAAAGAATGGCTCAGGTCTGGGAATCTCCCTCACATCCTTAGCCATGAAGACTGATGCAAAGAATTAGTTTAGTTTGCTCACAATGGCCTTATCGTCCTTGAGTGCTCCTTTAGCATCTTGATCGTCCAGTGGCCGCTTTGGTTGTTTAGCAGCTTCCTGCTTCTGACGTACTTAAAAAAATTGTTGCCATTACTTTTGGAGTCTTTGACTAGCTGTTCTTTAAATTCTGTTTTGGCTTCCTAATTATATTTTTACACTTTGCTTGCCACAGTTTATGCTCCTTTCTATTTTCCTCGTTAGGATTTAACTTCCACTTTTTAAAGGATGCCTTTTTGCCTCTCGCTGCTTCTTTTCCTTTGCTGGTTAGCCACGGTGGCTCTTTTTTGTCCTCTTACTATGGTTTTTAATTTGGGGGATACATTTGAGTTGAGTCTCTGTTATGGCGTCTTTGAAAAGAGTCCATGTAGCTTGCAGGGATTTCACGTTTGGAGCTGCGCCTTTTAATGTCTGTTTCACTTACTTCCTCATTTGTGTGTAGTTCCCCTTTCTGCAATTAAATGTTACAGTGCTGGGCTGCTGTGGTGTTTCCCCCGCCACAGGGGTGGTACATTTAGTTACATTATGGTCACTATTACCAAGCGGCCCAGCTCTATTCACCTCTTGCACCAGATCCTGTGCTCCACTTAGGACTAAATCAAGAATTGCCTCTCCCCTTGTGGGTTCCAGGACTAGCTGCTCCAAGAAGCAGTCATTTAAGATGTCAAGAAACTTTGTGTCTGCATCCCATCCTGAGGTGATGTGTAAGCAGTCAATATAGGGATCGTTGAAATCCCCCATTATTGTTGATTTTTTTATTTTTATAGCCTCCCTGAGCATTTCACAGTCACTATCACCATCCTGCTCAGGTGGTGGGTAGTAGATCCCTACTGCTATATTCTTATTATTAGAGCATGGAATTTCTATCCAGAGAGATTCTGTGGTACAGTTTAGTTCATTTAAGATTTTTACTTCATTTGACTCGACGCTTTATTTCACATAGTGCCACTCCCCCAGCAGCACGACCTGTTCTGTCCTTTTGATATATTTTGTACCCTGGTATTACTGTGCCCCATTGATTATCCTCATTCCACCAGGTTTCTGTGATGCCTATTATATCAATATCCTCCTTTAACATGAGGCACTCTAGTTCACCCATCTTATTATTTAGACTTATAGCATTTGTATATACACGCTTAAAAAAATGTCACTTTTTAGCTGTCTGCCATTACATGATGTACTGTAATTGAATGGGACTTTTTTTCATTTGTCAGTTTCTCATCAGATCCTACCCGTATTTTATCGTCTTCCATCCTCTCCTCCTTACTAGGACAGAGAGAATCTCCATTAGTAGATCCTCCCCTAAGGGAGGTCTCTGTCCAAACCATGTGCTCCTCCACACCTATCGGTTTTCCCCAAGCCCTTAGTCTAAAAACTGCTCTACCTTTATCTCTCTCTGCAGTCTCCTTTGCCAGAGGAAATGCCCCGTGCACAAGAAATGATTCATTTTGGAGCCAGCGCAATGAAATGGTTAAAAGAAAGTGTCTGAGGAAAGGCCCAGTTGGCTTAATCCCTTTGGCTTTAAAAGGGGTGGGGGGGCGGGGTCACTGTTCTCTGCAAGTCACAGAGCTGTGATTAGAGATGAAATTCACATAGAAGCCACAGATCAAATGCCCCAGTGCAATTAATTCCAATTACATTTCCGGGGAATGTCAACTTGCTGGCATAGGTAGCAGTAAAACTCCTAAAACCCGATCCAATGGGACTTTCCCCCTTCATAAACCAGGGAAAGGAGCTGAATTGGCTGAAGATTTGAACTGTTCCTTAGAGGACCCAGTGCCAACCTTAGAGGACTGGGTTGGCACTTTCTCAACCCAGGCCAATCTAGGCAGGTGCAGCACTGACTCCCACAGCCCCAGGTACTGGGCTACCAGCCACCCAGCCCCACACACCAGGCCCAGGCCCAACTGTCACAGCTTTTGCAAGGCTCATAGAACTTAAATGTGTTTCCAGGTCTTGTGAGCCTCCGGCAGAACTTCACCAGGCAGCTTCTCTACAGCCAATGGCGAAAACCCTATAGCTTATAATGGGACATGAACCAGCCCAGTATGACATCATCACCATTTGCAGTAGTGTTGTGATGTCATTATGCAGCATCATGAGATCATGACATCATTATCATGCAGGGCAGTTCCTAGGGCAGCTAGGGTACGCTGAAACCTGTGCTGCCACGGCTTCACTGCTTTGGCCCCCAAGCTGTCTCCATCAAAGTTAGCTTGGGTATGCATGAGATGCAACCAGACCTGGCAATTGTAGTGTAGACACGTCCTCCGTTAATTGACAGCGACCTCTCCACTTATAGGAGTGCCTAGGTACCCAGCAGGGGAGAGAGCGAGAGCGAGATTTGTGCACATTTTCACCCCCAAGGACTTCACGAGTTTCGCATATTGACCTACACACTTCTTCCTCTACCGAAAGACACGCTCGTGTAGGGAGCACCCCAGCAGTTGTTCGGTGGAGCACAGGTCCATGGCTCACAGTTTCACAGGGAAGTACAGATGAATGCACCACTCGCTGCATCCACACTGCACCGCAAAGAAGCTTTTGGATTGATCAGCTCCATCGCCAGGGATCGGGGCCAGTCTAGGCAGAACAGCAAGTTAGAGCCCACCCCCAGCTGCCATTATTGCTGGGACATGAGACAGAGACTTGTGGGAGCTGAACATCTGGCTTGCCATGGCTGGTATCTGCTGCCAGCAGCTCTTTCCTGTAAAATCAGAAAAGTGAGTAAAAATGTTATGACTGTGCCTGACCGGGCCTGCAAGGAGTGCCCCAAGGTGCCAATCCTGCAAGGCAAGTTGCCTAGGTGTATCCAAGGGATGATTTTTTGCCCTATGATAGGAGTGTCTTGTGTGCGCTGATGTATGATGAGCTGCATGCTGGTGCTGCTGCCTTGCTCAGTGTGAGCTGGCACTGAGAGTCAGCATGCAGGGCAGGGCACGTGGACACTGACACTAGAGCTGCGAGGAGTATGTCTGACTGTTCAGAGAGTGCTGGGGCAGCTCTGAACCAGGGGCACAGAAGAGAGAAGCTGGGGCACAGCAGATGAACTTGCATTTGGTTCCATCTCCTGCACCTGATTTGTGTAATGCTTGTATGGAAAGTTGCTGGCAGTAGGTACAGAGTAAGATGGGCAAAGTCAACACTGTAGATCTACGCAGGGGCAAAACCTGGTCACAAGCCTGATGGACTCTTCCGTAGATGTTTGGCTGCTCTGGTGATTCCCACCTAGACAGCTGCTCAGGGATGCCTGTTGTATAATATTGATCTCAAAGGCCTAAGGTGATAAAGGTGTTTATAAACTCCTTCACCGTCCCGCATTACACAGTGTCAGGTTTGAGGGGGGCGGATCTACAGAGACCATCGTTTGCTCAGTTGCTTGGCAAACCCAAAATCTTTCATTCTAAAACTGAAAGTTTATTGATCAAACACAAGAAAGAAAAAGAAATTAAAGCAAGCATTGAAACTGATACTGAAACTGAGAGATTGTGCAAAACAAACAAACAATCAAAACCTTTCGAGTCTCTCTCCTTTTTTAGGCAAAATAGTCTTTTTCAGAACAACCTCTCTTTGATGAAAAGCCTAGGGAAGGGTTAACTGTACTTCCAATCCTGATGTGCGCAGGGTATTCACTTCTCCCGTTTCTAACGGACAGATGGAGGCCAGGTGGAGAAGAGAGAGGGTGGAAAAGGGCGGGGGGGGGGGGGAATACAGCTTTGCAACACTGACAGGATGGCTAGTCACAAATGGGTGCTCTGGCTTTGGCTAGCAGGCCAAGCAAGGCACCTGCTGTTTGGCCCCTGGAGCATGCTCTGGGCAGGAGTGTCATCTGGTCGGATTCGTTCTCCTTAGACGAGGCAGGCGTGGACGAATGCAGTACGGCTGATTTCAGGAGCCAGAGGGAAAGGCTAGGAGATGAGAGAGGGCAGAAAGCAACACAAGAGAAGGGAAAATAGGGCAGGCTCTTACCTGCCTCTGTGGGGTGGGAAATGAGGTTTCCCCGCCAATGGGCTGAGGGCTGGACATCATGGTGATGTGAAGATTTTCTAAACTCACAAGTAACAAACCAGGTTCCTTAAAGAAGGGCAGGCCGGCCAGCAGGCTCTCAGGAGGAAAGTCCTTCTCCTGCCCACTGGAGGTGGAGGAAGCGGAGAGGAGCTGAGATAGGCTGCAGTGTGGCTGGTCGCGGGATGAGCAGGGGGAATATTCTTCTTTTCTAAGTCTCTTTTTAAGAACCTCACAGCAGAGGACGAGCAGGTGGTATCTTTTACCCCCTTATGTTGTCCACCAGTGAAATCCATTTCTGGCCAGACTTGGCCTAGGTAACGTTGTTCTCACATGTTCTGTTTACCAAGTCTGATCTCACACAGTCCTTGAATTTTATCGGGAGGCCCTGGTTGTTTGAACTAATACAGTTTGTCTGGGTTTCTCACACCTCTTATAACATTCATCTTCATAAATAACTTGGCCTATTTTTCATGGTTATTGTAACAGCTTATGAATTTCACATACTTGTTACAGTTGAGCTGAGGGTAGCTTTGTAGGTCCAGCAATTGCAACATGCCCCACCAGGATTCAGTGGGGCCAGGAGTGTATATGTACCATGATCTGAGCTGCACATGTTCCTGTGCGATAGCATTAAACTGGCTTGCATTGTGCCTAGTCATCAGGGGGAGGCTCGTCTCTGCAGGCACATATGGCCAGGCCCTCAGCCCCGGTGAGGCCACCGACAGAGGTTGGACATCAGGGTGGCGTACGAGAGTGTTGGAGCCAAGGCCTTGGAGAGCCCTTACAGTCTGATGCAGGCAGCCAGGGCATGGCGGGTTGTCAGTGGAAAGAGCTCCTCACAGAGCAGTGGTAGAGCAGGCAGACGAGACACACACAAGGGCAGGAGGAGAAACTGAGGCAAAGAGAGGGTCTCTTCACCAGGCTCAAGCACTGTTGAAAATGGCCTGCCCATCCCTGAAGAAGGGATAAAGAGGTACTGTTCAGTCATGGAAGGGTTAATGAATACCACCTTGTAGACAAGTGGACTCACCCCTGTGGTGCCTCCTGCTGGTCTGTTCCAGGAATTAGCTCATTCCAGCGCACCCTCTGCAGGCTGGTGATCCACCTGCCCTCTGACCCAGTGTCCCTCCCAGGACCCTTCCCCTGGGTGCTGCCCCCTGGCAGGAACCCCCTCAGTCTTAGGGTCTCCCCTCCCTGGGGAACCTCCACCCACTATTCCCACCTCACCTCAGTATAAGGCTACCAGTCATCATCTAGCCCCACGCCCTGGGGCAGACTGCAGTATCAGCCACTCATCACTGGCAAGGTCAGGTTTGGACCTGCTGCTTTGGCCGCCCTCTGCAACCCCTAGTACGCCTTGACCTTCTCATAGACTATCAGGATTGGAAGGGACCTCAGGAGGTATCTAGTCCAACCCCCTGCTCAAAGCAGGACCAATCCCCAGAAAGATTTTTGCACCAGTTTCCTAAGTAGCCCCCTCAAGGATTGAACACACAACCCTGGATTTAGCAGGCCAATGCTCAAACCATTGAGCTAGCCCTCCCCCCAGGCCGCAGCCTGGGGCTTTCCAGGCTGGAGCTCCCCAGCTCCTCAGCCTTTTCCCAGCCCTGCTCCACTCAGGTACCCTGTCTCTAGCACCCTGCAGCCAGGCCCTTCTCTCTCTGAATGCAGAGAGAGACTGATGGGGCTCCTGGCTCCCAGCCTCTTTATACAGACCAACTGTGGCCTGATTGGGGCATGGCCTAGCTGCAGCCACTTCCCAGTCAGCCCAGCTTAGCGGCTCCCAGCCACAACCTTCCCCCAGGGAAGTTTTAAGCCCTTCAGGGCAGGAGCAGGGTAACCACCCTGCTACACACCTCCTCTTGCTGTGGAGTAAATGTCCATGTACCCCATGTTGGGGCCCCTTTGTCCTCCCCACAACTCAGCCAGTAAAGCAGAGTGTGTTTTATGGGTGTATTAGCTCATCCTGGAACTGGCATTAGCGCATAAACTCTGGCTGGGGCAGCAGTGGAATGAGTCAGGGTCAGATTTAGTCTCTGGGGTGGGGGATTGTGACAGTGAGTGTTCCCTGCACATACACTCGTGAACTCCAAATGGCAGTGTAAAGAAACCTGCCCTGAGTCTAGCTTGTGTGTTTGGAAAGACAGTGACACAGGAGGAGACACCAGCAAGGGGCCAGGCTCACCCACTTCTCTTCCCATGTACTTTAGCGACTCAGTCTCCCTCGGGCCAGACTCCTCGTTCTCCACTGTGGGGTTTGAGGGCAGAGGAGGTGAGCAGTCACCGCTTCCATCGCCAGCAGCGCAAGCTGCAAATCACGACACGTACGATCTTTAGGAGCCTGATGTTGGGTTAGCCGAGTGTGACCAGAATCCCAGTGGCCGGGCTGAGGTCACTCAAGTAGGGTGAACTGCAAAGAATGGAGCAGAGAATCCTCAAAGCTGGTGGATCTTCCAATACTTAGATTTACCAAGCCAGCACAGAACAGCTTCTATAATACCTTACTGGTTGCCCAGAAGCCAACGACACAGTTCCCTTAAAGCAACCCAGCCTTGGGCTTCCACCCAGACACCCAAGTCAAGTATGATGAGGATTACTGAAAATCGTATTCACCATATAAGAAGGTTCTACCAATCCCAAAGGATCGGGCGCGTTACCTCCCAGGTTAATGAATATTCTAGCTCTTACCCAAATACAAGCTTACAGCCAGTTCTTATTAACTAAACTAAAATTTATTTTAAAAGAAAAGAGAGAGAGTATTGGTTAAAAGATCAGTATACATACAGACCTGAGTACAGTTCTGAGATCAGATTCATAGTAGAGATGTTGAGCTTTGTAGTTGCAAAGAGTTCTTTCAGAATTAGTCCATAGGTTATAGTCCAATGCCCATATTCAGGGGATCCAGTTAGGACTGGAGCTCTCAGCCTGATGGCTTAAATTTCCCCTGCATGAAGCATCAAACAGATCTGAGATTAAAAGGATCCGGACCCAAGAGGTTTTTATACGGGTCCAGGCCTTCTCTTCACAGGTCAGAGGCCTTAGGTGAATAATAGACAATCATGGAGACTTTGAAATAGACCTATTTCCTAAGCATCACCGGTAATTAGCTACACAGATTAACATAAGGCAATTGCCCGTTTTCCACCATTCTCAGGTGATTTGCTAAACATTTCAAAGGAGAGGAATACAGCCATATGCTGTTTACAGTTCATTTAAATGTTAATATTTCCTTTTGATCTCTGAATTGCCAGAACACAGCATAGACAGGGACTGTTTGACTACATTGTTATCCTCTACCACGACATGAGTACACACATCCAATTAGTATCACCTCTAACTTCTAACAAGACAGGTTTGCATTTCAAAGATTCTAGCCTTTCTACCATGGAATGGCCCTGATGACCATTCACATACTTTTCTAAGGTGTCTCTAAAGGTTGGCGCTGGGTCATTCAGCCTGCAAGCTGCTTAACCCTTTCTAGCCGTGCGTCACACTTTGTCTAAGATCCGTTGCAATTATATAACAGTGGTAGCAGCAATGATTTGCATGGTCATACTGCAATCAGATAACGTCACACCGAGTTTGGGCCTTTCCAACTGGAAATGCTCAGGAAAGTGCTGCTGTTCTCAGGAGCCAGTCCCTTGCATCCCTCACAGAGTTGCAATCCAGCCCCGAGGAAGTTGGCCCCAGAAATATGCCTCTCTTGCTCCACATCGCCTGTCTCCCTCGGAGAGGCTGATTTTGACTGGCTGGGTGAGGGGCCCCTCCCTTCTCAGGCCACCCCCCATTCACTTGTGGCCCCTCGTTGTTGCAGACCAGCGGATTGGCACATGTTTCTCAGCGCTGATCGGCGGGCGCTGCGCCGGGGAGCTCCCAGGCCACTACACCAAGATGCAGTGCTGCTGCGACTCCGGGCGCTGCTGGGCGATCGGGCAGACCCCTGAACTGTGCCCCGTCAGGGGATCCGGTAAGCAACACAATGGGAAAGCCACTAGCACCCCCCTTAACGTGCGGGAGCTGTGCTGGTGAGTGTTTCGGGGGGGGAAAGGTCGATGAGGGTCGCATTGCGATTGCACAAAGCCAGGGAATTCAGGAGTAAGGGCCCCTGGCCCGCTCCCTCTTTTCTAAGGAACAGCGGAAGGGGTAGCAACCTCCCCAGCCCAGCCCAGCCCTGCCCTGGCTCCCTGGGCTTGGGAAGAGATCAGAAGGAGCGAAGGGCTGCAGCAGAGGGCTGGGAATCGGGTCTCTGGGAGTCTGTTTCCAGCTCTGCCTCGCTGCGTGACTGCGCTTCCCCTTCTCGGGCCTCCATCTGCCCCTCCAGAAAGCAGGGCCAAGCTCCTTACAGGGGCTGCCACGGGAAAGCCAATAGCAGCAGCACAGTGACCACCTCCCCCTCCGGGTAGCTCCGTGCCCCCCGCACAGAGCAGATGGCTCTTCCCATCGCTGCAGTGTGGGAGCTACTGGCCAAATGCGACCACAAGACCCGCCTCATCTGGGCTTCATTGATGAAGGGGAGTAAAGCTCTCTCCCAGCCCACCCTGCCCCAAGCCCCCGGCCTTCCCTGCCCCCAGCCACTGGTGCTTTCATGCCAGCGTCACCTCCGCCTCCCATGTGAGACGGGCAGGGACACTCGGCCTGTGGTGTTGGAGTGACGCTCAGGCAGCTGTTTCCTTTCAGATGAGTACCGCAGGCTCTGCATTGAAGGGCTCCCGGCCGTGCCAGGCTTCTCTGGGAGCTTCCCTGGGATTCCTGGGTTTGGGCCAAACGGTGTCGGGCCTGGAATCGGCGGACCTGGAGGCATCGGACCTAATGGGGCAAACGGCCAAGGCGGGATCCCGGGGCTTCCTGGGATGGGCCCTGGAAGTTCGAGCATTGGTAAATTAAATCTCCTTTCTACTAGCGCTGGCCCAGCTTGGCTGTGTCTCTTCCAGGCTGTGTGCGTACCTGGTGTGCCTCCCTGCGCGGCACATGGGCTGGGCACAGCGCCGTCACCCAGACGCTGCTGGACTGATGGGATGTGACACTAATGCTGTGCAGAATGCTGGGCCCAGCACCCAAATCACACGGCGTCTCTTGGCGCAGCAAGGAGCCCCGTCTGGCTCTGAGTGCCAAAGAGGCAGGCTGCCGTCCAGCAAAAATGGCTTTCTAGTTACAGAACTGGAAAAGAGCTTCAGCAGCCCCTTCCCCCTCCACGCTCATTGGGCTGGCCAGCCCGGGGAGTCCAGTGCCCCTGCCTTGGAGAGGGGGATGGGCCTGCCCACAGTCCCTGGCGGGGGGAGGCGTGGAGATGGCGGGTGTGTTGCCGGTGATGCTGGAGGCCCATGCATTTTGGGAGGTATGCCCTACGGGGGTGTTCTCCTCTCTCTCAGACAGCAGTGACCCCGAAGCAGGCTCCTGGGGTGGGGGAAACGGAGCAGGGGGCTCGGGGCTGCCATTCCAGGCTCTCTTCTCTCTGGGCTTTCCAGGAACTGCCACCTTAAATCAGACCATCGACATCTGCAAGCACTTCACCAACCTGTGTCTGAACGGGCGCTGCATCCCCACCCCCTCCAGCTACCGCTGCGAATGCAACATGGGATACAAGCAGGACGTGCGTGGCGAGTGCATTGGTGAGAAAATCCCCTGGGCAAGGCGCCAGCTGCCCCACCGGCCCCACTCCTGCTCTGCCGCAGACAGCTGCTCCTCGGTGCCCTGGCAGCCTCGGGGGTGCTTGCAGCTGCCCCCCCCAGCCTAAGCTTCATGGAACAGTACTGCGGTCTGGGGTTGCCCCCAGCTGGTGGAGTTAAGGGGTGCAGAGCAGCACGCTCGTGGCACTGCGGTGTTGGGCCGGGCGAGGTGGTGGCTATACCTGGCACCATGGGGAACACTGAGGGAAGCCACCTCTCCCTCCTCTGTTGCAGTCTGATCATGGGTGGGCAGGAGAGTTCCCATCACTTTCGTTCCCTGTTGCTGAATATGGCAGGGCCCCAAAATACATGTGTTCTCTGTCCACGCACCCCCTCCCTGACAAAGACAGCACCTGGGATAAGGGGCCCTGGGGTCTTCTGACTCCGGGCTGCAGCTCCACAAAGTCCTTCTCATAGTGGCCAGCCGCCCTGAGCCCTGGGCACCGAGGGCTTTCTGACCCATCAGGCCCCACTGGCTTCTGCAACGACAGGCAGGTGGCTCCTTGACTCAGGGTCTCCGTAGAGCCGTGCATGTGACCTGCTGCACCCCACTGTCCTCTTCATGCTGGCCTGGCATCAGGGTGGTGCTGATCCTGCGGGAATGCGCGGGGACTGAGGGGCTGTGGCTCAGCACCTGGCAGGATTGGGCCCTTGCTGACCTAACACCATTCCTGTTCCTGAGCTGGCATTTAGCTGGGCAGCCCCATGGGACCCTGGTGAAGGGCTGCTGAGCAGCGCCAGGCTCTGGCTCCGCCCTCCCAGGGGTCGGGGCTGCCAGCTTCATGCCCTTTTCCTTCCAGATGTGGACGAATGTTCCAGCAGCCCCTGCGTGCACGGCGACTGTGTGAACACACCTGGCTCCTACCACTGCAAGTGCCATGAGGGCTTCCAGAGCACCCCCACCAAGCAGGCCTGTATCGGTATGTCCGTCTCAGGGCTGGCACAAGCGGGTCAGAAGGATGGGTTCAGAAACGGAGCCCCGAGCTCCCAGGAGCAGACAGGCTCCCGCCCAGAGCCCCAAGGGCCACCGAGTGAAGGGAGAGCTGCTGGCACTAGTGCACTCTCAGCAATCAGCTGCTCGCTGCAGGGCAGCAGATGCTTTCGCTGGCGTCCCCAGAGGTGCTGAGGGTGATGCGGGCCAAGCGTATGCGAGCCATGGGCCAGTACCACGCACTCTGCTTTGACAAAGAGGCTTTCACAGAGGGTCTGTTCCACTTTAATTCCTTTAATTACGGAGGGAGGTGGGGGGATTTTTACCAAACTACGGTAGTTAAATCTGTACAACCCCTGCTACAGGCACAATTATATCAGTCAGAAGGGGCCTTATGCCAGTTCAGCTTGTTCCCTTTCGCACACAGGAATAAGCTTTGCCAGCGTGACATTATATCCCCTGAAAAACTGCCTGAGAAGACTGAGGCGGGGCCCAGTGGCAATCATGTCATGCAGGGGTCATGCAATTAAAGACTGTACCAAATGCACACACACAAGGGGCGAGGGCGAGTCCGGCACTTCCTAACTTTTGAGTTCTGGATGTGGAACCCTGGTAGTGTTTTGTGGGTAATTTCCTAGGCTTTTAAAAAAGCAAAGGGAAACCCACAATTCCATCCTGCAGTATCAGACTGACACCCAGGTGGGTCACTGGCAGAGTGGGGACCGTTCGAGCCACCTCACAGACCTCTGCCACTTGAGCTAAGAGGACTCGATGGCCGGGGAGGTTGTCCTAGGCCAGCCCTGGGGGTGGTGGGACACAGACTCTGTCAGTGGATTTCACAGCTTCTTGCTGACAGCAGGGGAACATAGAGGACTCCTGGGTTCCAGTCCAAGTTCTGGGGGGAGGATACTCTAATTGACCCTTCTGCCCCTGTCCCCGCAGCCTCCCCTTGTCTCCTTCTGCTCCTAACCCCCTCAGCTCCTGCCCCATCCCGTGTCTGCTGCTATGTCCCCTGGCCCCCGCCCAGCCCTCCACCTGACTCCTGCTGCTGTGCCTATCCTGACCCACTCCCCAGCTCCAGCCCATATTTCTCCCACCTCTGCTTCTATCCTCACCCACTGTCCTCTGCTCTAGCTCCTCTCCTCCCCTGCTTCCTATCTCCCCTTTCAGTGGGAAGGGCTGGTGACCAGCTTGCCTAGTGGTCAGCTCATTGCCTTACAGGTTCTGCTGGTCGAGTGGTCCCAGAGGGGGCCCCAGCTGCAGCCTCAATCCTCCCCTCATGCTCTGATCACTGCAAAGGAGGGGGGGGCAAGGTGGGAGGACCCAGGCCCACCTACTCCACTGGGTCCCCACCCAGAGCCTCAGGGGTCTGGGAATGTCCAGCCCAGCTACTAAGCACTCGGTTACCCTGTGGGTCACTTCCTGTCAGTTTGGAGAGCACCTCCGTTTGGGGCCTAGTCACAGGCTTAGCAGACTCTCCTCACTCACTGTCTGGGTCAGTCAGTCCCAAAGAGCCGGGGGAACCTAGGGGCCTGTCTACACTGCAATTGAACACCCGCAGCTGACCCATACCCGCTGACTCGGCCTCACAGACTGAGCACAACCGCCTGCACTACTCCAGCGCACTGTGCCCGGGAGGCCCCTTGCAGTGCGTGGGGGCTGGGTGGCGCGAGCCAGGCCATGGCAGGTGCTGCTCACCGTGCTGAGGCTGAAGCTCTGGGGAGGGAAGGAGGGAACAAGGTTCTCTGGTGGGACTAAGGGCCGGAACTAAAGCCCGTCACAGTCGGAAGAAAGGTGTCAGTGAGCTACGGATCAAGCCCATACGTGGGCTGTATCGAGCAGCTGAGGGCAGGGGGCTGGCAAGGGTTTTCACAGCGGGATCAAGACTCTACGGCTCCAAGCCCTGGGTTCCGGGCTGCAGCCAGGAGCACAGAGCGAGTCTCCCCCAGGGAGCTGCACCTCACACAGGGAGGGAGTGCGGGCTGTCAGAGTCGTGATCTGCCGCACGGATCTGAGAGTGGAATCCTGCCCTTCCCTGGGAATGGGTTCTCCTAGGAGCCAGCCATGGCTACGTGGCCTTGGCTCCAGCTGGGTGGAGAGAGAGTCATTGCTGGGGTTACAAGGCTCAAGCAGCTCATGTGTCTGCTGCTACCTGGCTGTGTTTGTTTCTCTGCCAGACGTTGACGAGTGCATCATGAATGGCGTGATGTGCAGGAACGGCCGGTGCGTTAACACCGACGGCAGCTTCCAGTGCATCTGCAACGCGGGCTTCGAAATCACCCCCGATGGCAAGAACTGTGTCGGTGAGCAGCTTTCATCAGCATGAGATCAGCTGCAGGCCTCAGATGGGGCTGGTTCCTGCTCTCACTCACACACCATGGACTCCAGCAGGGAGGGAAGGAGGGCAGAACTGGACCCATTAGCAGCGGTGATCCCATGTACATATATAGCAGATTCATCCAGAAGAGCCAGACCCCAGGGGATTTACAGAGTTCACCTCTCACCACAGAAATGCAGCCACCTCTGGGGTGACTACAGTTTAGCAACACCTCCCATCCATTGAAGAGCGGGAGGAAAGAGTCAGTGACCTGGTAGAAACTGCTCCCTGAGTGTAAGTAGAGAGAGTGAGGGATCTTGCAAGGGCTCTTGTGAACCTTGCCATGGGAGCTTTAATGGGAGCTTTACATCACCTTTGCGAGCCTGCACTGGGAGCAGCACAGAGGCCCACGCAGAGGTCAGCTCTGGCTCCATGGCCAGAGTGCCCAGGCATCCCCAGGGCAGATTCCTGCAGCACCTGGGCATTTTCTTAAGGATCTCAGTGTCTGGGAAAGGCTTTGCAGGCCCATCCAGTACTAGCCAGCCTGGCCTCCTTTCTGTGGGGCACGACTTGTACACAGCACCCTCATTAGCTCCTACAGCTCGCCCTTGGTACACAGTCTTTGGGTCCCACAGAGGAGGAATCTGCAGCAAATTTTAAACTTTCCTTAAAAAAAGGGCTTCAAACCCTTCCAGTTGTGTATTAACCCTTAATACAAGGATGGAATGAAAGCAGAGGCAGTGCTGTCAGCCTGAGGCGTCCTGAGCAGGTGGACGTGAGGCGTGATAGCTGGATTTTCATCTCAGGGGTGTTAGTGCTGAGGCCCAACGAGGATCAGTTAAACATCAGCATTGCTAACGATTTCGTTGTGGGTTGTTGTGGTAGAAATATCCAACTCACCTTCTTATCCTGCCTTCCCCAAGTGCCCCCGGCCTCTCCAGGGGCCAAAAGACCCATCTGTCTCCTGCCCCCTGGCAGTTAAACAAGGAGCAGAATAAACGCCAGGCCTGGCAAGGGACAGGGGGATGAGTCTGTGCCTGAGGGAAGGGGGCGGGGGGACCTTCCTTTCCCAATTTCCTGCAGTCCTGCCTTTGCTGCCAGACTCAGGCCCCACTTGTTGAGGGGAGCCGGCGAAACCATGCGTTTCCCGCAGGGTCCCTTCACAACGGGGCGGGTCACATGCTTCAGAAAAGTCCACCCTGTGCCTTCAAAGCTCCCATTCCTCTCCTTAAGAGGCAGGGCTGCCCAATGGGTAGGGCTCTGCCTTAGGCTGCAGGAGTCATGGGTTCTAGTCCCTCCTTGCCCACAGACATACTGTGTGATCTCGTGCCCATTGCTCAGCTTCTGTGGGCCTCAGTGCCTGCCCCCACCAGGGAGGAGAGCACTACCCTGCTTCCCCAGGCAGCTGGGAGGGTCAGTGCCTGCCCCCACCAGGGAGGAGAGCACTACCCTGCTTCCCCAGGCAGCTGGGAGGGTCAGTGCCTGCCCACACCAGGGAGGAGAGCACTACCCTGCTTCCCCAGGCAGCTGGGAGGGTCAGTGCCTGGACCACTGTGATGATCTACTAGGGTGATGAGTGTTCAGAGGGTTTCTGCTCTGTCCCAGCACCTGCTTTCATTTAGTTGTTAGCATAGAACCAAACCTTCCTATGGCTTGCGTACGAACAGTCCTTTGTATAAGGTGTAGTGGGTTCAATAGGTGGCTCCTCTCCCTTGGGTGCTGCTGGCTCAGCATGCACTGCGCTGTTCTGTCACACACTGGGGCTCTTGCTGCCCCACCCCCAGCATCTGTACAGTGGCTGCACAAATCCTCCCTCCATGGCAAGGCCCCTCCGGCCCCACCCCTGCAGATGCAGTTCAGAGAGGCAGTGCCTGGCTCTGCAGTCGGATTAGGGGGCTTTCTCTCACTGTTGGTAGAGCCCCGACCCTGAGCACTCTGCTTACGGAGGTCCCTGTGGGGGGCACAGCTCAGAGAGCCAGGAGATGTCAGCACACATTGTGAAGTGATTGTGTCTCTGCCTGACATCGCACTGGCAGACGTTCTCACTGTCCTGCCTTCTCCTGAGCAGCCTGGGGAGGCCCAGGGCTGCTCTGAACCGGTCAGTAGTGCGGGTGTGAATGCAGATTGGCGCTCACACGGGGGAACAGAAGGAGCCGAGCCCAGAAGCCCTGCTGCACCTCGCAGGCTCTGCTCATGTTTCTTGTCATCCCCCAGATCATGATGAATGTGCCACAACCAACATGTGCCTCAATGGGATGTGTATCAATGAAGACGGCAGCTTCAAATGCATCTGTAAACCCGGCTTTGTGCTGGCTCCCAATGGGCGCTACTGCGTCGGTGCGTAGACTGCAGGGGTCGGTCCCTCCCCCGGTCCTGGTGTGCGCTGGGTGTCTGTCCAGTGGGCATGGGCGGGGGGAGTGGAGGGCCAGGACCCTGGCTCCATATAACTGTAGTACTGACTTAATTTTCTGCCCTCCCGCCAGGCTAAGCAGCAGAGCCAGGAGTGCCAGTCTGCTTGCGGAGAGGGAGCGGGCCTGCTCTCAAAGGGCTGGACAGTGGCGGCTGGGGGTGGGAGCGGGCCTGGCCTGCTCTCAGAGGGCTGGAGGGTGCCGTGGGGCAGGCCTGCTCTCAGAGGGCTGGAGGGTGCCGGCGGGAGGGGCGGGCAGGCCTGCTCTCAGAGGGCTGGACAGTGGCAGGTGGGAGGTGGGGTGGGGAGGAGTGGGTCTGGCCTGCTCTCAGAGGGCTGGAGGTGCGTGGGGATGGGGCGTGGGGATGGGGCAGGGGCCAGGCCTGCTCTCAGAGGGCTGGAGGGTGCGGGAGGGTGGGGACGGGCCTGCTCTCAGAGGGCTGGAGGGTGCCGTGGGGCAGGCCTGCTCTCAAAGGGCTGGAGGGTGCCGGGGGATGGGGCGGGGGCAGGCCTGCTCTCAGAGGGCTGGAGGTGTGGGGAGGGGTGGGGATGGGCCTGCTCTCAGAGGGCTGGAGGGTGCGTGGGGATGGGGCGGGGGCCAGGCCTGCTCTCAAAGGGCTGGAGGGTGCGGGGAGGGGTGGGGCCAGGCCTGCTCTCAGAGGGCTGGAGGGTGCGGGAGGGGTGGGGCCGGGCCTGCTCTCAGAGGGCTGGAGGGTGCGGGAGGGGTGGGGCCAGGCCTGCTCTCAGAGGGCTGGAGGTGTGTGGGGATGGGGCAGGGGCCAGGCCTGCTCTCAGAGGGCTGGAGGGTGCGGGGAGGGGTGGGGGGACAGGCCTGCTCTCAGAGGGCTGGAGGGTGTGTGGGGGATGGGGCGGGGGGGCCAGGCCTGCTCTTAGAGGGCTGGAGGGTGCGAGGGGTGAAGGCGACACTCCGGTTTCACACAGAAACTGGTGAAGTGAAGGAGCCCCACGCTGAGCAGTTGGAGAAGGCCAGGGCACTGGGCACCCTGCTAGCCCCAGCCAGCCAGGGTGAGCCAAGGGCAAACTACATTGAGTGCTGCAGCCATGCGTGCTGGGGGCCCTTCCTCAAGCTACGGAGCCTCTGAGAGTCTCCCTGTTGGGGCCTGAACCTCTTCGCCCCCGGTCAGTAGGTAACGGCCACCATGTGCTTCCTTCTCAGACATTGACGAGTGCGAGACCCCGGGCATCTGCATGAACGGCTGGTGCATTAACACGGAGGGCTCCTTTCGCTGCGAGTGCCTGGGCGGCCTGGCTATCGGCGTGGACGGGCGGGTGTGCGTGGACACCCACATGCGCAGCACCTGCTACGGAGCCATTAAGAAGGGCACCTGTGCCCGTCCCTTCCCAGGAGCAGTCACCAAGTCTGAATGCTGCTGTGCTAACCCTGACCATGGCTTCGGAGAGCCCTGCCAGCCCTGCCCAGCCAAAAACTCGGGTGAGCTCCGTGTCTGGGTGTTTGTGGAAATCCAAGGGCAAAGTGCTCGGAGCTGCAGGATCCCTCTGGGACGTACCAGCCCAGCCTGAACGAGCATCACAAGTGTCACGGAATGGCCACGCATGCTCTGCATCATGGGCTAGTTACACCAGTGCTTCCCAGATGGGGATCTCTGGAGCCCATACTGCTGAGACAGGCGCTGGGTTTCACTTTCCCCGCAGGGTGCTCTGCTCCCACACCACTCCCTCTCCCGAGGCCCCATCTTTGCCCCGCCTCTTCCCACCGCTGCTCCACCCACCCACCACTCAGTGCTCTTCACCCTCGCCCAGCCCCTCCCCAACCTGTGGCTAGAGGGTGCTGAGCATCACCGGTGCTGGAACTAGGGGTGCTGGGGGTGCTGCTGCACCTCCTGGCTGGAAGCTGTTTCCATCACATACAGGGTTTAGAGTTTGGTTCAAAGGCTCTCAGCCCCCCCCACTCTGCAAACGGTTCCAGCGCCCCTGCTGAGCACTCACTATTTTTTTCTGTGGGTGCTCCAGCCCACAGAGTTGGCATCTATGGCTGCTGATCCGTGGCTGGCCAGCTGCCCATATGGTGCTGGCCCCTCTGTTTCCAGCTGCCAAATCCTATAGAAAGAAGCTAAAATGCCTGTGAGTCGCCGGTGTCCCGTTGCGTGGGGGCAGTTGCTCTACTTGCCACAGGACTTTTAGCCGCACCAGTGGAGGAATCGCCAGTGGAGGACTCGCCCTGGGATGGTACTTAGACACCGTAATCGAGTGACCTCTCAATCTTCTTTTTGATCAGCTAAACAGATCAGGCACGGCCAGGCATTCTCTCCAGCCCTCAAATCATTTTTGTGGCGCTTTTCTGAACCTTCTCCAATTTTGCAACATCCTTGTAGAAACGGGGATTCCAGAACTGGACGCAGTGTCCAGTATTGTCTCACCAACGCTATATACAGAGGCAAAATCCCCTCCCTGCTCCTACTCACCACTCCCCTCTTTATACATCCAGGGATCACATCAGCCGTTTTTGCCACAGCATCACACTGGGAGCTCATGTCGAGCTGCTTGTCTACTCTAGTCCCTAACTCCTGTTCAGAGTCCCTGCTTTCCAGGACAGTCTCTCATTCTGTGGGTGTGACCTGCATTCCTTGTTCCTAGATGTCTGACCTTGCACTTGGCTGTGTTCAAATACATTTCATTGAATGGGCTCAGCTTACCACGAGATCCAGATAGCTCAGGAGGACAGCCGTGTTTTCATCATTATTTACCATCCGCACTATTGTGGCATCCGCAAATGTTATCAGCAGGGAGTTTATATTTACTTCCAGATCCTTGATGAAAATGTTGAATAGCATCGGGCTTAGTACCGATCCCTGTAGAGCCGCACTGGAAACAGTCCTATTCCACGATGAATCGCCACTGACAGCTACTTTTGGAGATCTGTCAGTCAACTAGTTCTTAATCCATTGAACACGTGCTCGATTGATATTGTGTAGTGCAATAGGTTAGGTTCTTGTATGGAATATAGTTCTGCAGATGGTCCTGCAATGCTGAACTGGTGATGGGGACCCTTCTGTCATTGTATTGGAATGTAAATGCAATATTAAAGAGTATTTTTAAAATGTATAATCTGTTATTACAGACAGCCAGTGTTCTGTATGCTCATAGAGTGGGGAAGGGATCTCAGGAGATCATCTAGTCCAATCTTCTGCTCAAAGCAGAACCAATCCCCAGATTTTTACTGCAGTTCCCCAAACAGCCCCCTCAAGGATTGAACTCACAACTCTGGGTTTAGCAGGCCAATGCGCAGACCACTGAGCTATCCCTCCCCCTCATGATGTGATACTACAGCGAATAATAATATTAATCATTGAAACGGTTCTGTTCTGTTGTGAAATGATCTCGTTTTGTTAATGCTGTACAGACGAGCTAATGAATCTAACTGTCACGCTTCTCTCCACAGCCGAATTCCAGGCACTCTGCAGCAGTGGCATTGGAATAACAGCTGATGGCAGAGGTAAGGGCTTCCCCAAGCACTGTCTTATAGGGAGTTGCCCGTAATTAAGGTTGCCTAACACTTCTCATTGTAAGCCCCTGCTTTCAGTTGCTTATAACTGAGCGTGTGTGCATTTACATGAGTGTGTGGTCATGCGTATGGGTTGGGTAAGTATGTATGTGTGCGCAGTGACCCAGCTGGGCTAAGCTAACTGTGAGGAGAGGGAGAGGCAAAGGGATCATTTTAAATGTTTAGAACTTTATAAGGGAAAACCCAAAGATTGTATCAAGAGCATAAATAATATAGAACGTTACCAAGTACTTACTACGTATAGTAATTACTTGTAGAATCATAGAATCTCAGGCTTGGAAGGGACCACAGGAGGTCATCTAGTCCAACCCCCTGCTCAAAGCAGGAACAAACCCAACTAAATCATCCCAGCCAGGGCTTTGTCAAGCCAGGCCTTAAAAACCTCTAAGGGAGGAGATTCCACCATCCATTCCAGTGCTTCACCATGCTCCTAGTGAAAAAGTTTTTCCTAATATCCAACCTAAACCTCCCCCACTGCAAATTGAGACCATTGCTCCTTATTCTGTCATCTGGTATCACTGACAACAGGCTAGATCCATCCTCTTTGGAACCAGGGGCGGCTCTAGACATTTCACCGTCCCAAGCACGGCGGCATGCCGCGGGGGGCGCTCTGCCAGTTGCCAGTCCCACGGCTCCGGTGGACCTCCCGCAGGTGTGCTCCACCGGAGCCGCGGGACCAGTGGACCCTCCGCAGGCATGCCGCCAAAGGCTGCCTGCCTGCCGCCTTCCCGGCGACCGGCAGAGTGCCCCCCGCGGCATGCACCCCAAGCATGCGCTTGGCGTGCTGGGGCCTGGAGCTGCCCCTGTTTGGAACCCCCTTTCAGGTAGTTGAAAGCAGCTATCAAATCCCCCCTCATTCTTCTCTTCTGCAGACTAAACAATCCCAGTTCCCTCAGCCTCTCCTCATAAATCATGTGCTCCAGCCTCCTAATCATTTTTGTTGCCCTCCGCTGGACTCTTTCCAATTTTTCCACATCCTTCTTGTAGTGTGGGGCCCAAAACTGGACACAGGACTCCAGATGAGGCCTCACCAGTGCCGAATAGAGGGGAATGATCACATCCCTCGATCTGCTGGCAATGCCCCTACTTATAGAGCCCAAAATGCCATTAGCCTTCTTGGCAACAAGGGCACACTGCTGACGCATATCCAGGTTCTCGTCCACTGTAACCCCTAGGTCCTTTTCTGCAGAATTGCTGCCTAGCCATTCAGTCCCTAGTCTGTAGCAGTGCATGGGATTCTTCCATCCTAAGTGCAGGACTCTGCACTTGTCCTTGTTGAACCTCATCATATTTCTTTTGGCCCAATCGTCTAATTTGTCTAGATCCCTCTGTATCCTATCCCTACCCTCCAGCCTATCTACCACTCCTCCCAGTTTAGTGTCATCTGCAAACTCGCTGAGATCATTAATGAAGATATTGAACAAAACTGCCCCCAGGACCGACCCTTGGGGCACTCCGCTTGAAACCGGCTGCCAACTAGACATGGAGCCATTGATCGCTACCCGTTGAGCCTGACGATCTAGCCAGCTTTCTATCCACCTTATAGTTCATTCATCCAGCCAATCCTTCTTTAACTTGCTGGCAAGAATACTGTGGGAGACCATATCAAAAGCTTTGCTAAAGTCAAGGAATAACACATCCACTGCTTTCCCCTCATCCACAGAGCCAGTTAACTCCTCATAGAAGGCAATTAGGTTGGTCAGGCATGACTTGCCCTTGGTGAATCCATGCTGACTGTTCCTGATCACCTTCTTCTCCTCAAAGTGCTTCAGAATTGAAGGTTATCAGCACATGAACGTTTGCTACTCTTCCTGACTCTGTGCAGTGCATTGTGATTAACGTGGACATAAGAGATTAGTAAACGATCTACTGTGTCACTTCAGAGAAGATCTGACTTTTCCTCTCCTTAGCTCTAAGTCCAGCTCCACTCTCGCTGGCCTGTTCTTTGCTTCCCTTTGGCCTGAAGTGCTCCTTCAATTCGCTGTTCCTGTGGCTGTACCTCTTTTCACTGAGTTTATCCACAGGCAGGTTTGTTCACCAACTGGGCCCTCCCTTGTCCATTAGGCACCTTTGAACTGTATTCCTTCACTAGCTGTTCAAACAGCTGATCATGTTCTGTAGGTCCTGTGTAGGTGGGCGTCTCATTTACTGTTTCCAGGGTCCATTTTCCTCTAAAACAGCTTTTTGATCAATTCCCTTTTTCACCAATTAGATTTCCTTTCAGTTGTTTCCCTTGAGACTCTCTGTCTGGCACGAATGTGGATTTTATTTCCCTTTACTTCCCTCCTCTAACTGTGTCTGCTCACATACCCACAGCAATTTTCTTCTGCTTCTCCTGACTTGAAAACCATCTTCTTTTCCTTCTTTCCTCCTTCTCACTTCCCAGTCCCCTGTTGTTAGTCTCCTGTTCTTCTTCTATTTTCCCCTCCCCTCTTACCCCAGCTCCAGTTCTCCAGTGGCTCTAGATTCTTCTCCTTCTCTGCTTCGTCTCTAGCAGCTTCTCCCAACTGCCCCCTTCGGGCAGACCCTGAGCTGCCTCCCAGTCTCACTGCCTGTCTCTCGCCCCAGGACAGCTCCAGCAGGTGCTGTGCCAGGGCCAGGGTTACTACATGTGTGCACATGAGCCTGTGTGGGAAGAGGCTCATGTGCCTCTAGCAGCTTCTCCCAACTGCCCCCTTCGGGCAGACCCTGAGCTGCCTCCCAGTCTCACTGCCTGTCTCTCGCCCCAGGACAGCTCCAGCAGGTGCTGTGCCAGGGCCAGGGTTACTACATGTGTGCTCATGTGTCTGTGTGAGTGAGCATGTGTTTGTTTGTCATGTGGGTGCATGTGTGAGTGTGGATGTGAGAGTGAGCGTTTGTGTGAGCATGCGTGTGAGTGTGTCTGTGCCTGTGCACGCGTCGAGGGAGTGAGAGTGGATATGTCTCTGCATGCCTCTGATTCTGCCTTAAAAGCCAGCAACTTAATGTTAGGCAAACTTCCCCAGTCGGCTGCAGGCCCTGTGCTGTGCACTGGACTACGAGGCTGGTTCTTGGCACCCTGGGGCAGGCTGCATGCAGAGTGTGGCTTTGTGCCCTGCTTTGATATGAATTCACAGTGTGTCCGAGCGCATCCTCTCCCCTGTCCCAGCCATGCTCTGGCCAGCTCCCGGTGCATGGAAGTGCAGTGCTTGCAGTCTCCTGGAGAGAGCAGAGCCGATGGGAGCATGCTGCCAAGGGGCTGCTTTGGAGTAGACAGCTGGCAGGTCAGGCGGCAGGCAGCGTGCTGCCAGCTCAGCAGCGTTCAGAGCCGCAGGAAGAGAGCAACGCAGCCAGACAGTTCTGGCCTTTCCAAGTGGGAAGGAGCCAGAGGCAAAACCCTGGAGGCCTCTGCTTCTTTAAGGGCACTGTGTCTTGGTGCAGCACTGTCCCGAGCTGCAGGTCAGGTGCCCGTTAGCCAGGAGCTAGGGTCAGATATGCCCCTGGGCACTGAGTCACTGCCAATGTGGCCCAAGAACTCTGCCACACTGCAGTAGGGGAGTTAGTTTTGGGGTGGGGATCCCCCCACATCTGCCAGAGCACAGGGGCTGCCACTCAGACCGCTCATTATGGCAACAATAGGAAAAGGACATTGACTTTGGCCTGGCCCCTTCCTGCCTGGCAGCTGCGAGTCCTGTGAGCTCAGCACATAGCCAGCCGGGTGGGCGAGTTCAGCAGGGCATGTGGGTGCTGCCTGGGGACCATTCCTTGCCCATCTGGCTAAGGATTTGGCAGGAGAGCCCGCCTCAAGCCCAGCTGCCCCGAGACTGCTCTCCAAGACACCTGAATGGCACCCTGCCAAGCCAGTGGCTTCTCCTCCCTCCTCGCCAGCAGTGCTGCCTCGGGGGCAACGAGGGGGTGTGTGGAGTGCCAATGGCAGGCGGTGATGGCTGGCGCTCGGCTGCACCTGCTGTCAGGCTGCACTGACTCAGTGCATCGGGCTGGGTCTCCCATCCCCTAAGGCAGCTCCCTGGTCTCACGCTCAGCACTACCGCCTGTGAATCACACGCCTGCTGCCTACTGGGCTTGGAACTCCACATGGTCGATGGGAGAGACCCCAGGCCAGTGGGAGGGTGTTTCCTGCAACAGCTCCACACCTGCACTGATGGGACAGCGGACGGATGTGGACAGAGTTCACACTGACACAGTGCAGGGCACGGGGCATTCCCCTGGAGGTGTCCATCAGCCCGGTGCTCCTCAGGCAGGAGGAATTGCACTTCATGGCCCCCACGGTGTGTGCTCTGCACAAGACTCACTCCCATGGAGGTGGCAGCGTTTCCGTGCCACAGGGAAGGTGTCTGCAGGGCAGGAATTAAGAGTCCATCACATGCTGAGTGCTGGGTAGAAGCCCTTGCAGCTCTGAACCCTGGAGACTCTTGTGGGGGCAGGGCTGGGGAGCAGAGCGGTGCTGCACTCCCCGCATTGGCCATGGCTGGAGGGGGGGCGAGGGAGTGCCAGCAGAGGGATGGTTACAAGGGGCCTGCGAGCAGCAGGGGGGGCAGCGTTGGAGGCTGGAGGACATGTGGGAGTCGGCCGCTGTTCCTGCTCCATCGTTTTGTGTGGCTCCTTCCCCTGCGCAGATATTAATGAGTGCGCCCTCAACCCGGACATCTGCCCCAACGGCATGTGCGAGAACCTGCGCGGGAGCTACCGCTGCATCTGCAACCTGGGCTACGAGTCAGATCCCACGGGCAAGAACTGCGTGGGTGAGTTCCGGCCGGGCAGCGGGCACTGTGGGCAGCCTCTGGCCGGGGGCCCAGGCCGTGCTCAGAGCCAGGCGCGTGGCTGGCTGGGGGGAGGGGTGCAGGACAGTCGCAGGCCACAGATGCCAGGCCGGGAGGCTGGGCACTCAGTGGCAGGGTTCTGCACTGAGCCCAGGCAGTGGGGCTGAGGGTTAGGGCAGGAGCTGAAGCCCCAGAATGCAGAGTTCTTCGCTAGGGCTGATTCCCAGGCACTGAGTACAGCCCAGGTGCATGCAGCTGCAGAGCAGTATGTTTGCCAGTTACTACAGTCCCCAAATGCTCGGTGCCCTAACACCCTATCAAGGCAGGGGTGTAAAGCATTGAACTGTGGTGGGCACCAGTGGGGCAGCCCAGGCAAGCCAGGGCCTGGGGCAGTGACTGCAAAGGAAACTGAGCTCCCGCCAGTCACACTCAGCCTTGGGGTACGTCCCTTGGCCGAGGGGAGGAATCGCCGACTGCTGCCCTGCAGCTCTGCCCCATCCTGCTGCCAGGCCTCCCTATCTGGCTCTCGGGGAAGCTTTTCCCATCTCCTTTCAGGCTCATGGTGGAGCCCCTCAGGCTGACGCCTGGGAGCTCTTTCCAGCCCTTGCTGCTGGGGAGGCCTGGGCATTGTCGCGCACTAGCCCTGCCTGTCTCTGCCCACAGATGTCGACGAGTGCGCCGTCAATCGCTTGCTCTGTGACAATGGCCTGTGCCGTAACACGCCCGGCAGCTACACGTGCACCTGCCCCAAGGGCTTTGTCTTCAGGACGGAGACAGACACCTGCGAAGGTAACGGCTCCTCGGGCCCCACTGGCTGAGCCGGAGCACGGCTGCCTGTGTTCCCAGGAACGGCCCCATGTCAAAACTGCAACCTGCTCCCATTCCCCGCCCTGCTTTACACACTGGGCCTCGGCACAACCCCGATTTTCTGGTGAAGTTTCTTGCAAGCTGAAGTAGCAGCTCTGCTGGAATGAAGCTCTGGATGCTGTGGCTGTGGGCCCGTTCGGCTTTGCGCTGGCCAGGAGCAATGTGGGCAGCACACACTGAGCCGTCGCTCCGCAGTGAATCCCTCTGCCGGCCATAGGCGCCAACTTTCTCCGGTGCAAGTGGGTGCCCACGCCCACCTGCCCCTGGCCCCGCCCCGACTCCACCCCATCCCTGGCCCCGCCCCCATTCCAACCCCATTCCCAAAGTCCCCGCCCTAACTCCGCCCCCTCCCTGCTCCTATTGGATCCCTTCCCCAAATCCCCGCCTCGGCCCCGCCTCTTCCCCCAGCACACGTTGTTTCCCTTCCTTCCCCCTCCCTCCCTGCCTGTGAATCAGCTGTTTCGCGGCACAAGCACTGGGAGGGACGGGGGGAGAAGCAGGACGCGGTGGTGCACTCGCGGAGGAGGCGGAGGCGGAGATGAGCTGGAGCAGGGCCACGGGGCGGGGCCACGGGGAGCTGCCAGTAGGTGCTGAGCACCCACCAATTTTTTTCCGTGGATGCTGCTGCCCTGGAGCACCCATGGAGTTGGCGCCAGTGTTCCCGGCATGTTGCCCATTCTCCTGGCTGGGCTGGGCCTCACAGAAGCTCCTCTCTGTGCCTGACTAACCGCAATAACTTTGTCTTCCACCAGTTTTGCCCCGTCACTGCTCACCCCCTTCCCAGATCGTCACTAAACATCCTAGCAACACAGGGCCTCGCACAAAGCCTGGGGGTCCTCACTGGCTAATGGGATAGTTATTACCCCTCTGTGTCCTGTTCTTCCCACCGTGTCCTTCTCACCAGGGCTGCTTAGCTCCTCCGGCAGCCTTGCAGGGCTTTGGCAAAGGCCTTTTGACAATCCCATGGCTGCCGCAGCCCTCCCCTCCCCACTGCCCTGCCAGGGGCACAGGTGGGTTAGGGGAGCACCAGTCCCTTGTTACTTGTGGATCCGGCTCCAGGACTGGTCTGAGCCGAGGGGCAGGGCCGGCTCCAGGCACCAGCTCAGCAAGCAGGTGCTTGGGGCGGCCAAGGGGAAGGGGCGGCACGTTGGGCTCTTCAGCGGCAATTCGGTGGCGGGTCCCTCGGTCCCTCTCGGAGGGAAGGACCTGCCGCCGAATTGCCGCCGAAGAAGAAAGCGGCGCGGTGGAGCTGCTGCCAATCACGATCGCACCTTTTTTTTTTTTTCCCCGACTCTTGGGGCGGCGAAAACCCTGGAGCTGGCCCTGCCGAGGGGCTCACCGCAGGGTTACGGCTCATCCCGCTGGAGCGGCAGGGCTGGCCATCCAGGCTGTGGCTGGCTCCAAACTCCGCAGGCTGGGGCTGCTGGGAGCGCTGGGTCTCGGGTTCTGGGAATGCTGTTCTGGTAACAGTCACTCTCCTGTCTCAGATATCAACGAGTGCACGTCCAACCCCTGTGTGAACGGGGTCTGCAGGAACAACGCCGGCTCCTTTGCCTGCGAGTGCTCCCCGGGCAGCAAACTGGACCCCAGTGGCACCATCTGTGTGGGTAAGGGGCTCCTGACCGAGCCAGTGACGGGGAGGCACTGCTGGCACCCAGCGGCCCCACTTAGTGTCCATCTGCAACAGAGCCGGGCACGGGAGACAATCTCAGCCCCTCCCCTCGACAGGCACGACTGGCCTGTCATTGTCACACCAGATTTCCAGATTTGCCAGGAGCTGTGTCTTTTCTGTGCAGCCGGGAAGGCCCAAAAGCAGGCCAGGAGCCAGCAGTGTCCCAGCCACTGCCCTGGTGTAGAAGCAGGAGTTAGCTGGTGGGAGGTTCCCGGCAGTAGGGTCCCAGAGCCACCGCTCCCTGGGCAGAGGAGCTGGCACTGGCAGGCTGGTGCTCACACGCAGGTTTGACTTTCTCTGAGTTGGTCATTTTGCTAAATTAGCATCCGTGCTCGTTTGGACATGGCTCTGCACCAAACTTCCTGCACTCCTCCCTCAGGCAAAGCTGCCACTGTCCCACCTGTGAACAGCACGCAGGACAGGGACAGGAAGGGGACAGGTGGCAGCCCCAGCACAGCTGCCAGTAGCCAGTCTGCATTGCCAGCAGTTAGCGCACAGGGGTGACAGAGAGAGCCCAGCACAACAGGACAAAGCCTCCGGTCCCCCTGGCCCTGCTGCCGTGGGCGTGTGCACGTGTGAGAGACAGCGGGCCTGGAGGACAGCGCTCATTGTGTGGGTTCGAAGCCCAGGCGGCTTTCCCAGCAGGGACCCTGTCTTCCAGCTCCTTTCCACTGCCGTCCCCAGCTGTGACCAGGCTCCAGCCGGCGAGTGGGAACAGCTCTTCACTCTCTGCGTTTGTCTCCACAGACAGCATGAAGGGAACGTGCTGGCTGAACATCCAGGACGGGCGCTGTGAGGTGAACATTAACGGGGCCACGCTGAAGTCGGAGTGCTGTGCCACACTGGGAGCGGCCTGGGGCAGCCCCTGCGAGCGCTGTGAGATCGGTAAGGCTGCTCCGGGGAGCGGCACCTCCGCTGCCAGGTCTGACCCTTCCTTTGATGACGCCCCTTTGCTCTCTTGCAGATACCACCTGCTCCCGAGGGTTTGCCAGGATGAAGGGGGTCACATGTGAAGGTAACGCTGAGTCTATCGGAGGGAGGCTGCGGCTGGGGTCACGTTGCACTCGTTGTTTCCATACACCCCAGGCCTGGCAGGAGCTGACACGGGCCATCCCCTCCGTCCCTCCCTTCTGCCATCTGCCTGCCCCTTTCCTGGCCCCTGCACTGAGTATCACAGTCCTGGCAGTGAGGGCACCTTGCGGCGGCGGGGGATGTGGATTCCATGTTGTCCCAAGACTGGATAGACCCAGTCCCAGTGTGGTGACCTGGGAGCCTTTCACACCATGCCCAAGTGCATGTGAGCAGGGCCCCGGGCTCCCGCTTGGAGACCTCAGTGATGGTGCGTGTGTGACTCACCCTCCTGCATGCTAATCCGTTCCCCTGGCATCCCGCTGCCCAGTGGGGATGGACTCTGGCAAGGGTTGCACTGGGTTGCTGCTGCTTCCTGCTTGTGGCCTGCAGGGAAACAGGCTGGGGTTTATCTGTGGGGCAGAGCCAGGAACGGCTCCTCTGTATAGTGCCCAGTGCTGGAGCTGAGGTACCCATGGCTCCCTAGCGAGGCGGGCACTCACCCGGGCTGTGATCTGTCTGGGCTGGACATTGGGTTGCTAAGTTCACCACCCTGCGCTGTTCACCATGGTGGCTCTTCCCATGGCTTCCCCCACGCAGGCTTGTCCTCTGTTAATCCCTGGGCCTGGCTGCTGCTGCCAGGTGCTGTCTGCCAACCCAACTCCCTCCTTTGTCTCCATCCTGCAGATGTGAACGAGTGTGATGTCTTCCCCGGCGTCTGCCCCAACGGACGCTGTGTGAACACGGCCGGCTCCTTCCGCTGCGAGTGTCCTGAAGGGCTGACCCTTGATGGGACTGGCAGGACGTGTGTGGGTGAGGACAGCCGCTGCTGCAGAGGCCTCAGCCCCTCCTGTGCCAAGGAGGTGCTGGGGGAGCTGGACATTGCCATCACACAGTCGCCCATTGCTTCTGGCCCCTTCCCTCCATAGGGCTGGGCCCCTTGCTGTTCACCCTGCACAGGGAAGGGGATGAGATGCACAGAAAATCAGATGCTGACTTGAGCAGCTACCAGCCCGGCAGCACATGGGGAATGGTGTGGTTCTCTAGCAAATATCTCCAGCTGCTCAGCAGGCTCAGATGAGGGAGGGCAGGTGAGTGCAGGTAGGGCAGGTGAGCACAGGGGGGCCAGGTGAGCACAGGGGGGCCAGGTGAGTGCAGGGAGGGCAGGTGAGCACAGGGGGGCCAGGTGAGCACAGGGGGGCCAGGTGAGCGCAGGGAGGGCAGGTGAGCGCAGGGGGGCCAGGTGAGCGCAGGGGGGCCAGGTGAGCACAGGGAGGCCAGGTGAATGCAGGGAGGGCAGGTGAGTGCAGGGAGGGCAGGTGAGCGCAGGGGGGCCAGGTGAGAGCAGGGAGGGCAGGTGGGAGCAGGGAGGGCCGGTGAGCGCAGGGGGCCCAGGTGAGCGAGGAGGGCAGGTGGCGCAGGGGCCAGGTGAGCGCAGGGAGGGCAGGTGAGCGCAGGGGGGCCAGGTGAGCGCAGGGAGGGCAGGTGAGCGCAGGGCGGCCAGGTGAGCCCAGGGGGGCCAGGTGAGCGCAGGGGCCAGGTGAATGCAGGGAGGGCAGGTGAGGGCAGGTGAGCGGGGGCCAGGTGAGCGCAGGGCGGGCAGGTGAGCACAGGGGGGCCAGGTGAATGCAGGGAGGGCAGGTGAGTGCAGGGAGGGCAGGTGAGCGCAGGGGGGCCAGGTGAGCGCAGGGAGGGCAGGTGAGTGCAGGGAGGCCAGGTGAGTGCAGGGAGGGCAGGTGAGCGCAGGGGCCAGGTGGGAGGCCAGGTGAGCGCCGGGGGGCCAGGTGCGCGCAGGGGCCCCAGGTGAGCGCAGGGAGGGCAGGTGAGCGCAGGGAGGGCAGGTGAGCGCAGGGGGGCCAGGTGAGCGCAGGGAGGGCAGGTGAGCGCAGGGAGGGCAGGTGAGCGCAGGGGGGCCAGGTGAGCACAGGGGGGCCAGGTGAGCGCAGGGAGGGCAGGTGAGCGCAGGGGGGCCAGGTGAGCGGAGGGAGGGCAGGTGAGCACAGGGGCCAGGTGAGCACAGGGGCCAGGTGAGCGCAGGGAGGGCAGGTGAGCGCAGGGGCCAGGTGAATGCAGGAGGGCAGGTGAGCGCAGGGGCCAGGTGAGCGCAGGGAGGGCAGGTGAGCGTGGGGCCAGGTGAGCATAGGGGCCAGGTGAGCGCAGGAGGCAGGTGAGCGCAGGGAGGGCAGGTGAGCGCAGGGGGGCCAGGTGAGCGCAGGGGGGCCAGGTTAGTGCAGGGAGGGCAGGTGAGCGCAGGGGCCAGGTGAGCACAGGGGGCCAGGTGAATGCAGGAGGGCAGGTGAGTGCAGGAGGGCAGGTGAGCACAGGGAGGGCAGGTGAGTGCAGGGAGGGCAGGTGAGCGCAGGGAGGGCAGGTGAGAGCAGGGAGGGCAGGTGAGCGCAGGGAGGGCAGGTGAGAGCAGGGGGGCCAGGTGAGCGCAGGGAGGCCAGGTGAGCGCAGGGAGGCCAGGTGAGCGCAGGGGGGCCAGGTGAGCGCAGGGAGGGCAGGTGAGCGCAGGGAGGGCAGGTGAGCGCAGGGGGGCCAGGTGAGCGCAGGGAGGGCAGGTGAGCGCAGGGGGGCCAGGTGAGCGCAGGGGGCCAGGTGAGCGCAGGGGCCAGGTGAGCGCAGGGCGGGCAGGTGAGCGCAGGGGGGCCAGGTGAGCGCAGGGAGGGCAGGTGAGCGCAGGGGGGCCAGGTGAGCGCAGGGCGGCCAGGTGAGCGCAGGGTGGGCAGGTGAGCGCAGGGGGCCAGGTGAATGCAGGAGGGCAGGTGAGCGCAGGAGGGCAGGTGAGCGCAGGGGCCAGGTGAGCGCAGGGAGGGCAGGTGCAGGTGAGCGCAGGGAGGGCAGGTGGCGCAGGGGGGCAGGTGAGCGCAGGGGGGGCAGGTGAGCACAGGGGGGCCAGGTGAGCGCAGGGAGGGCAGGTGAGTGCAGGGAGGGCAGGTGAGCGCAGGGGCCAGGTGGGGGCCAGGTGAGCGCAGGGGGCAGGTGAGCACAGGGGCCAGGTGAGCGCAGGAGGGCAGGTGAGCGCAGGGGCCAGGTGAGCGCAGGGGCCAGGTGAGCGCAGGGAGGGCAGGTGAGCGCAGGGAGGGCAGGTGAGTGCAGGGGGGCCAGGTGAGTGCAGGGAGGGCAGGTGGCGCGGGGCCAGGTGGAGGGCAGGTGAGCGCAGGGGCCAGGTGAGAGCAGGGGCCAGGTGAGCGCAGGGAGGGCAGGTGAGCGCAGGGAGGGCAGGTGAGCGCAGGGGGGCCAGGTGAGCGCAGGGGAGGGCAGGTGAGCGCAGGGGCCAGGTGCCCGCCGGGCGGGCAGGGGAGCGCAGGGGGGCCAGGTGAGCGCAGGGAGGGCAGGTGAGCACAGGGAGGGCAGGTGAGTGCAGGGGGGGCAGGTGAGCGCAGGGGGGGCAGGTGAGCGCAGGGAGGGCAGGTGAGCACAGGGGGGCCAGGTGAGAGCAGGAGGGCAGGTGAGTGCAGGAGGCCAGGTGAGTGCAGGAGGGCAGGTGGGGCCAGGTGAGCACAGGGGCCAGGTGAGTGCAGGAGGGCAGGTGAGCGAGGGGGCCAGGTGAGAGCAGGGGGCCAGGTGAGCGCAGGAGGGCAGGTGAGCACAGGGGGGCCAGGTGAGCGCAGGGAGGGCAGGTGAGCGCAGGGGGGCCAGGTGAGAGCAGGAGGGCAGGTGAGCGCAGGGGCCAGGTGAGCGCAGGGGCCAGGTGAGCGCAGGGAGGGCAGGTGAGCACAGGGGGGCCAGGTGAGCGCAGGGAGGGCAGGTGAGCGCAGGGGGGCCAGGTGAGCGCAGGGAGGCCAGGTGAGCACAGGGGGGCCAGGTGAGCGCAGGGAGGCCAGGTGAGCACAGGGGGGCCAGGTGAGCGCAGGGGGGCCAGGTGAGCGCAGGGAGGGCAGGTGAGCACAGGGGGGCCAGGTGAGCACAGGGGGGCCAGGTGAGTGCAGGGGGGCCAGGTGAGCACAGGGGGGCCAGGTGAGTGCAGGGGGGCCAGGTGAGCACAGGGGGGCCAGGTGAGTGCAGTGTTGGAGATAATAGAGTCAGAGCCCTGGTCTACACGACAAGTTTAGGTCAATTTTAGCAGTGTTAGATCGATTTAACCCTGCACCCGTCCACACGACAAAGCCATTTTTGTCGATTTAAAGGGCTCTTAAAATCAATTTCTGTACTCCTCACCGAGGAGGGGATTAGCGCTGAAATCGACATCGCCGGGTCGAATTTGGGGTAGTGTGGACACAATTCGATGGTATTGGCCTCCAGGAGCTACCCTAGAGTGCTCCATTGTGACTGCTCTGGACAGCACTTTGAACTCCAATGCACTAGCCAGGTACACAGGAAAAGCCCTGGGAACTTCTGCATTTCATTTCCTGTTTGGCCAGGGTGGCGAACTCAGCAGCACAGGTGACCATGCAGTCCCCCCAAAATGTTTCTACGCTCCCCCTATTATCTCCGTTCCTGAGGTTATTGCAGATTAGAAGGGGGAAAAAACGCACTCGTGATGACATGTTTTCTGAGCTCATGCCGTCCTCCCACACTGATAGGGCACAGCGTAATGCATGGAGGCATTCAGTGGCAGAGGCCAGGGAAGAATTGCTGTGTTTGCTTAACGGCAAAAGTATCATGTCTTGCTAGCCATCCTGCCCGAGGCAGGTCGCTGTGTCACATGCACTCCACACTATGTCAGCCTTGGTGCAGGGGCATGGCCGCTTTGTGAGCAGGAAGGCCATAGATATAGACATTGCATTAGGTAGCTTCTGTACCTAGAGAAAACATTCCTGTGCATTCAGCAAAGTCTGTGGCAAAAAAAGAGAAGCCCGTAGTGTAGTGGTTATCGCGTTCACCTAACACGATAAACGTCCCCGGTTGGAAACAGGTCACTGTTTCTTTTCTGACTCCCCTCCTGCATTTTTAGTCTTAGAACAGACCACACTGTGAAATTTTACTTTGAATTATATCAATTATGAGTTAAATAATATGGAAGCTCTCTCTAAGTTATAGTCCGGGGTTCCTTACCCTTTCAGCTGCTCTGATAGATTAACATTTTTGTTAGGGGCGGGAGAAAATTTTCATGAAGCCTTTTATAGGGACTAAATGCTACCTCGGACTCTGAAATAACCTTAATGTGGCCCATAGAGTGCGATCCTTTGTTCTGGATTTGTCATTCCACAAGTTGAACTGCTCCTTACTATTGTCCAGGCTTCATGAGCCATGGGAGCGAGGGATAGGCTGGGGTAGGTGCGACCGCACGGTGCTGCTGGCTGGGAGAGCAGCCTGAGGCAGAAGCCTCCAGCTCGCATGATATTCCAGGCAGGACTGAATCTCCAGGAGACAAAACTTAAAGAAGAGAATGACCTGGAGTCGCTCCCATTTGGTGCTCTAAGAGGATTATAGCCATGTCTGTCCAGGCACCCCTGATCGACCTCACCGTGGTCTGCCAGCTGAGCGGGGCTGAGCGGGACCCTAGCTGGCAGGAGCTGGCGGACAGAGCCCCAGACTGGCAGCGGACTGAGCCACTCAGCCCACTGCTGGTCCGGGGCTCTGTCCGCTGGCCCCGCTCAGCCCGCTGCCTGCCTGGGGTTCCGATTATCCAGGCAGGCAGCAGGCTGAGCGGGTCCGGTGGACGGGACCCTGGAAAACAGGCGAAACGATTGTCTGCCGTTGCTTTCATGGAAGGAGGGAGGGAGGGGGGCCTGACGACATGTACCCAAAACCACCTGCGACAAAGTTTTTGCCCCATCAGGCATTGGGAGCTTAACTCAGAATTCCAACTGGCAGCAGAGACTGCGGGAACTGGGGATAGCTACCACAGTGCACTGCTCTGTAAGTCAACGCTAGCCGCGGTAGTGAGGACGCACTCCACCGACTAAATGCGCTTAGTGTTGACATACGTAATCGACTGTATAAAATTGAATTCTAAAAAAATTGACTTCTATAAAATTGACCTAATTTCACAGTGTAGAGACACCCAGAGAAATGTAGGGCTGGAAAAGACCTTGAGAAGTCATCAAGTCAAGCCCCCTGTGCTGAGGCAGGACACGTAAACCTAGACCATCTCTGTCTGCTCTTCTCTTAAAAACGTCCAGTGATGGGGACTCCACAACCTCCCTGGGAAGCTTGTTCCAGAATTGAACTCCCCAATACAAAGTTTTTCTTAAAATCTATCCTAGATCTGCCTCGCTGCAGACTGAGCCCCGTACTTCTTGTCCTACCTTCAGTGGACACGGAGAAAAATGAGCCCCGTCCTCTCTCTCACAGGTCGGCGAGTGCAGCGAGTTCTCCTCCCTGTCTGGTGTAGCCCAGGGGAGACAATGAGTCGTCACACAGCTCAGCACTGAGTGACAGTGGGATTCACCTAGAAACTGGGTGGGGAGCCATCTCCTGTTCATAATCTGTGCTAGTGCCCATTCACAGGCCATGCTGGATGGTCCCCAGCCGTGTGCCCACTCTGGGGTCCCATAGGTGCTCCACTAGCTGCAGCTGACAGCCAGTGACATGCCAGCCCATGAGGCATAGCCAGCAGGGGTCGATGGGAGTGCTCCCCATGAGGGTGAGATGCGGGAGGCTGTGGAGACGGCCAGTACAGCCCCAGCCCCGGAGAAGTTGGGGAAGGGGATCTGAGGAGGTAGGGAGAAGCCAGGCGCCAAGGGAGGAGGAGGAGGGGGAAGGGCAGAGGCAGCAATCCAGGTGCATCACCGGGCTCTGAGAAGTGCTGTCGAATGGCATTGATGCGGACACTGGTTTCTTGCACACCAGACAAGCATGCGCCGCTGCGGGGGCTGCTCTGGGACGCTGTGCAGCTCCTCTGGGGATGCAGCGTGATCCTGCTCTCCCATGCTAACGTTACTGCTGCCTCACCTATTGCAGCAGGGGTCAGGAACAGTGGATGAGCCAGGGCATTCTCATAAGCAAACTAGGGAAATGTGGCCTAGACGAAATGACTCCAAGGTGGGTGCACAGCTGGTTGAAAGAGTGGTTATCAGTGGTTCGCTGCCACACAGGGAGGACTTATCTAGAGGGGTCAGACCTGGCTCTGGTACTGTTCAGTGTTTTCATAGAATAGTCTTATAACGTTTGTGGATAGCACCAAGCTGGGATGGGTAGTAAACCCTTTGGAGGACAGGATTAGAATTCAAAACAACCTTGACAAATTGGCCTGAAATCACCAAGATGAAATTCAATAAAGACAAGGGCAAAGTACTTCATTAGGAGAGAAAAATCAAATGCACCACTACAAACTGGGGAATAACTAGCTAGACATAGCACTGCTGGAAAGGACCTGTGGGGCGGGGGGGGGCTCTAGTGACTCACAAATTGAATATGAGACAAGACTGTGAAAAGAGCTAATATCAGTCTGGGGTGTGTTAACAGGAGTGTCGTATGTAAGACACAGGAGGTAATTGTCCTGTTCTGCTCAGCACCAATGATGTTTTGAGGTGGGGTGGGGGGCTGGGGTACTCTCCCCAGGTCTGGGCACCACACTTCAGGAAAGATGTGGACAAATTGGAGAGAGTCCAGAGGAAAGCAACAAAAAGGCTCAGGAAAATCTTTGAGGAAGATTTCAAACAACTGGGCATGTTTTGTCCTGAGCAAAGATGACTGAAGGGGGATGTGATCACAGTCTTCAGATATGTTAAGGGCTGTTACAGAGAGGGAGGTGATCAATTCCTCTCCATGTCCACTGGAGGTAGGACAAGAAGGAATAGACTTAATCTGCAGCAAGGGAGATTTCAGTTCGATATTAGGAGAAACTCTCTAACTCTCAGGGAGGGACATGGGACCTGGGGCTGGCTGCAGTGAGCTGCAGGAGTGAGGGCTGCAGGCAGCCCTGCTGGGGTGAGGGCTGCTGACCCCTGAGAAGTTGCCTCTGGAGGCAGGGGAGCCCCATCCAGCAAGAGATACACCATAGGGCTGGCCTGCCCTCGGGAGTGCCCCAGGGAATGGAGAGGCCCCAGGCAGCTCTCTCCCTCCTGGGACGCTCAGCCTGGCTCTCTCCCCAGATGTACGTGCGGAGCAGTGCTACATGAAGTGGGATGAGGATGAGTGCACGGCACCCCTGCCGGGGAAGTACCGGATCGACATGTGCTGCTGCTCTGTGGGCTCAGCCTGGGGCAGCGACTGCGAAGAGTGCCCCAGAGCTGGCAGCAGCGAGTACAAGGCCATCTGCCCCAGGGGCCCTGGCTTTGCCAACAGAGGGGACGTGCTCTCAGGCAGACCCTTCTACAAAGGTGAGAGGAAAGGGGGTGAAAATCCCCTCCTGGCTGCAGCTGGTACCCAGGGACCTGTTCCTGGAGCCAGGAGACAGACACCCTCACTGCAGCACTGATGCTGCCTTCCCCCCACAGATGTGAACGAGTGTAAGGTCTTCTCCGGCCTCTGTGCTCACGGGACCTGTCGGAACACCATTGGCAGCTTCCGGTGCCTCTGCGGCAATGGCTTCGCCTTGGATGCCGAGGAAAGAAACTGCACAGGTAAGGGAAGAAGGGCCCACCCCATCCGGCGTCTCCCCTGGCCCATGCTGCCCTGCTGGGGTCTGGGTGTGCTACTGCCATGTACCCCAGTCTCCTGGACCAGCTCCTTGGGCAGGGCATTTACCGAGGGGGTGGGGTAAGATGCCACCCTGGGAGAGCCCCCTGCCGCATACACAGCCTGCCCCAAAGGGCGCCAGCTTCCAGCGTGTAAGGAGCAGGTTCTGATCCAGGCAGCTGATGTCTCCTCCCAGCGAGATGAGCTGCCAGAGCCAGCCCTGGCCAGTCTGGCAAGTCTGCATTCTGCTCTCCATGCTCTCAGCACCTGGGGCAGGCAGACCCTCACCCGTCAATGCCCCTGGCGGCTTGCCCCTAGCTGCAGGGGCTGGCTGGCTCCTGGCTGAGCCTCTCCCATGCCCACAGATATCGATGAGTGCCGCATCTCGCCGGACCTGTGTGGCCATGGCACCTGCGTCAACACCCCGGGCAGCTTCGAGTGCGAGTGCTTCGAGGGCTACGAGAGCGGCTTCATGATGATGAAGAACTGCATGGGTAAGAGCATCCCTGAGCTGTGCTCTGCACCTCCCACTGCTCTGGGATTGCTGGTGGGAGGGAGAACGAGTGCAGGGCATAGCCTGGCCCTGACCCCTGGAGAGTCTGGAACAGTCACTGCTTCCCTGCGGGGAGCCACTCTCCCGTGTATGTGTGGGGAGGGGGCGCAGGAGAAGGGCAGGGCCTCTCCAGGCCCTGTTCACGGGGAGCAGCTGGATCCATATAGCTGAGAGCAGAACAGGGCCTGAGAATGTGGAGAGAGCCCGGGGGAGCTGAGTGCCCTGGATACCGGCCCCCGGGAAAGCACAGAGTCTGCAAGGGGCCGGGGGGGGGGAGGTGCTCAGGGCCGGGGGGAGAGTATGGAGGGACCTGGGGGGGGCTCAGGACCTCGGCAGGCAGGTATGGGGGGCCACAGCGGGGCGGGGGGCTCTGCAAGGGGGGAAGCACGGCCTGTATCAGGGAGCATTGGAGAGACCCTGCAGTGGGGGCCAACTCGGGAATGGCTGGGAGTTCCCACCAAAGGCCAGACCCCACTAGCCTCACCCTGCTGGCAGGGAGCAGTGGGAGGGAGGCCCTGTCCTATTGCACATCCAAGGCTGGGGCCCCTGTGCTGCCCAAGTTACGCTGCCACCTGCTGCAGTGTCGCTCCGAGACCTGACAGGCACCGTCCGTGCTCTGCGTCCCAGGTGCTGCTGGTCCCACTGCAGAGAGCCCGTGAGGGGAGATGCCTGCCCCTGCTGCTGGCAGGGAAGCTGGGGAGCTCGGTTTTCCCCTTGCTCTCCCTCCACCGGGGCAATTTGTCCTGCTGGAAATATGGCTTTGGGGCGGGAAAGAGCAAAATTCCCCCCCTGGAACATTCCCTGGAGTGTAACCCCCAGGGCTGTCTGCGGAGCAGTCAGGGGACTCAGCCCAGGGGCTGCTGGGACCAGGCCCTAGACGACCCTTGGGGGCGGGGCCCAGGAGGGGCGGGGGCAGTACGTTCCTGGGCTCAGGCCTTGCTTGGGAAGGTTGCCCAGCTGCCCCAGCCATTTCCACTGGGGGAGCCCACTCCAATCTGAGGAAGCCCATTGTCAAGGTTCCCCCCCCACTCTGAACTTTAGGGTACAGATGTGGGGACCTGCATGGACACTTCTAAGCTTAATTACTAGCTTAGATCTGGTAACACTGCCACCATCCAGAAATGTCAGTGTCTGGATCACTTTCTGTCCCCCCAAAACCTTCCCCTCCCTGGGCAGCCTTGAGAGGCTTTTTCACCAAGTTCCTGGTGAACACCGATCCAACCCCTTGGATCTTAACACAAGGAGAATTTAACCACCCCCCCTCCCTTCCCGCAACAATTCCTGGTGAGTCCAGATCCAATCCCCTTGGATCTTAACACAAGGAAAAAATCAATCAGGTTCTTAAAAAGAAGGCTTTTAATTAAAGAAAGGTAAAAATTATCTCTGTAAAATCGGGATGGAAAATACTTCACAGGGTAATCAGATTCCTAGAGCCCAGAGGAACCCCCTCTAGCCTTAGGTTCAAAGTTACAGCAAACAGAGGTAAAATCCTCTCAGCAAAAAGGAACATTTACAAGTTGAGAAAACAAAAATAAGACTAACCCGCCTTGCCTGGCTGTTACGTACAAGTCTGAAACATGAGAGACTGATGCAGAAAGATTTGGAGAGCCTGGATTGATGTCTGGTCCCTCTTAGTCCCAAGAGCGAACAACCCCCAAACAAAGAGCACAAACAAAAGCCTTCCCCCCACCAAGATTTGAAAGTATCTTGTCCCCTTATTGGTCCTCTGGTCAGGTGTCAGCCAGGTTACCTGAGCTTCTTAACCCTTTACAGGTAAAAGAGACATTAACCCTTAACTGTCTGGTTATGACACCCATATTTAAGTTAAGGAGTGAGCTGCCCGTTTCCATGGCAGCCTGAGCCTGTTCTCAGGCCCTGCAGGAGGCTGGTGCTCTGCGTATGCTGGGACGGAGAAATGTCTTGGCTCAGCCGGAGACGGCTTTCAGGCTGTGCCCCCTGCCAGCTGGGGAACGTGCTAACTGCCCGCTCGCGGCCCCCACCAATGTGTCCTGCTGGCATGTCAGCCTGCGAGAAGGCTGTGGGGCGGGGGCTGGGCTCAGCAGCTGTCCCACTCCTGCTCCGCTGGGTGGCACCAACACGTGCATAGAAACAGCCTGGGTCCCGGTCCTGACAGGGTGGCTCTGACCTGGTGTGTGGTGCTCTCACCAGCTCTCCTGGGGCCACGTGCAGGAGCTGCCTCCGTGGCCATCTGCGCAGGGTCGTTACAGCGCTGGGGCAGGCAGCTGACCACACGAACATCAGCCTGCAGCACGTCCTGGGACAGCTGCCTGTGCGCCAAGCAGCTCCTGCTCCCTGGGCTGCAGCTTGGGACAGTTCTCCATTCTGGGCAAGCGCTGAGCAGGGCCTAGGCCCTGGCAATGGGCCACACTCCCACTGCACAGGCAGCGGCACTTTGGGGAGCTTAGTCTGTGTTGGAAGAACTGGGAACAGACACCGCAACGATTTCAAACACCCTCATTCAACCCCCAGCCCCTGGGCTTGGGGAGCTGCGGAGAGGGGTTTGGGGAGGGGGCACGCAGGGCTGGGCACAGCCAGACAGCTGGGGAGCCAGGGCGCGGTGGCTCCTGACTGCCCCCCGCACAGTGACACACTCTGCACTCTGCGCTGTCCTTTTCTGAAGCACTGCTGCTCTGTAACATGCCATGTGGCTCCTCCTGGGCTGCACCGTGTTGTAGTGTTATCCATGGGCGTAACTCGGATTTGGGGGCTGGCTCCCAGCCTAGGCTTGGAGTTTATCCAGGACAATGCTCCTGGGCACTGGAGTCACACCTACCTGGGAAACACCAGCTACCAGACAACCCCCCGAATCCTTGTGTCCTACTCTCTGCAGACATCGACGAGTGCGAGCGGGACCCGCTGCTGTGCCGTGGAGGGATCTGTGTCAATACTGAGGGCAGCTTCGAGTGCATCTGCCCCCCAGGCCACGAGCTGAGCGCAGAAGGCAATGCCTGCGTCGGTGAGTGCGTGGGAAGGGCCAGGGTGTCTGCAGCACCCCAGCAGCCAAAGGGCCAGGCTGTGACATGGTGGGGGTTACACTGGGTGAGACCCCTGTCAGAGGGCCTGATCCTGAGCCCATGCTGGGCATGTGCAGATCCCACTCAGGTCAGTGCATGCTGCATTTCACAGAATCAGGCCCAGAGTCTCTGTCGCTCCCAGAGCCACGTTGCTTTTATGGAGCCAGATCAGCTACCTGCTGTTCATCAAGGACTGACCGACATGGTGATGGGCCGGAGGGGCAGCCGGCAGCATGCTGGACTGCCCAGATTGCAGTAGTGAGAGTGGGGCAGGCTGGACAGAGACCTATGGCAAGGGGTGATCCCAACCAGCACGGTACAGAGGTTCCTGGTGGAGACCCAGCCACTGGGGGTAGGACCCACTGATTGAAATGCTGTAAGTAAAGAGCGCCTAGCAACGCTGCCAGGAGACAGGAAGTGGGAGGCGCTGCAGAGCCTCAGGGGGGCAGAAAAATCCCACCTGGGTCTGGGGCAGTGGGTATGGGCCTACCTGGGATCTGCAGCGAGTGCACCTGGGGAAGTGAGCTGGTTCTTCCCCTCCATGAGGAGAGGGGGGATCCGAAGCAGCTGGGAGAGACCCAGGAGAGTGTTAGGACCTGGGTGGGTCTGTGAAGTGGGGGGGATGGGGCTGTGGGGAGCCACAAGGGTCACTGTTAAAATGCAGCACTAGCAATGCTAGGAATGGCTGAGCCCAGCTGGCCTATTAACCCTTTCACTCTCGCCCCAGATATCAATGAGTGCTCCCTCAGCGACAGCCTGTGCCGCAACGGGCACTGCGTCAACATCATCGGCACCTACCAGTGCGCCTGTGACTCTGGCTTCCAGGCCACTCCGGACAGGCAGGGCTGCGTCGGTGAGTGCACGAGGGGCTGAGCTCCAGGCTGGGCTCTGGGCAGGGCTCTGCCCTGCGGATGCAGGAGGGCAGAGAGGATGGCCAGAGTGGGCTCTTCTAGACTTCAGCCTCCAGGACTCCCCCAGCTGGATGCCAGGGCAATGGGTTGCCTTTAAGCATCCATGTGAAACGTACCAGTACTGATGGTGCAGCGCCCCCTTCAGGAGGGTTCCGGGATGGACAGCCCTATACACAGTCATGCCCCAGTCACTGCCAGGCCCCCTGTCTGTCACAGGCTTGGTTAGTGCCAGATGGCCCGGGCTGGACACCAAGAAAACGGGAAGGCAGCAGCACTTCCTCCGAGCGCCCATGGGGGTGCTGTGAGCCATCGCCCCTGTCCGCAGGAGCCCAGGGTGCAGGTGCATCCTTCTGTCCTGGCGCTCTCCGATCCCGGGCTCTGGGTGCTGGCACCGCCATGTGGGTCCCGTATGGCTGTGCAGCTTGTGCGCCAGCAGGGGCCTGGCACTGAGTGGGGCATGGCTGTTCCCATGCAGATATTGATGAGTGCACCATCATGAACGGCGGCTGCGACACGCACTGCACCAACTCGGAAGGCAGCTACCAGTGCAGCTGCAGTGAAGGCTACGCGCTCATGCCGGACAAGAGGTCGTGTACAGGTGAGCGGGGATCTGGTTGGTCTAGGGCTGGCACACAGGCTGTGCAGGACCCTGCAGGATGCAAACCAGCCTTGCACGGGGGTTGGGTGGGACTATCTTTGGGCCCTGTCCTGCGAGATGAAGGGCACCAGATGGACTCCATTGGCTCATGCTGAAGACAGCGCTTAGCCCTGTGCACTGACGGGCACCCCCAACTCACGCTACCCTCAGCCCCGTGCACTGACGGGCACCCCCAGCTTACGCTGCCCTCAGCCCCGTGCACTGACGGGCGCCCCCAGCTCACGCTGCCCTCAGCCCCGTGCACTGACGGGCGCCCCCAGCTCACCCTGCCCTCAGCCCTGTACAGGACCCAGGTGCCCCTGGCAGCCAGCTGGGCATGTCATTCTGATGGTGTGTGGTGAGCCGGGAGCAGCTGAGTGGGGACATTCCCTGCAGGTGCCCTGGCCTGCCCAGCAATGCCAGGCCCTGATCCAGCCTCCCCGTGGCCATTGGATTTGGAGCCGCAGGGAGTCCCTGGCCCAATCTCTTTGCTGTCTGCCTCTGGCAACACGTGCTCCTCACCCAGGGACCCTCACGGCTGTAGCCCTGCCACCCACCCCACCTGCCTTGCTCAGTCACCACAGACCCCCTCCCATGTCCAGTGATCCCCCTTCGCTACCACCCTGTAGTTCCAGGCTCCTGCTCTGACAGCTTCTCCCTCCCTCACCAGATATCGATGAGTGCGAGGACAACCCAGAGATTTGCGACGGTGGCCAGTGCACCAACATCCCGGGGGAGTACCGCTGCCTCTGCTTTGATGGATTCATGGCCTCCCTGGACATGAAGACGTGCATCGGTGAGACGGCCACACCCGGTGGTCGCTGGGGAGGGAGGGTCTGGAACCTGCCCCAGGCCCTGGCACAGGGCTGCAGGTACTGAGCCGTGTTCTCCTGCAGATGTGAACGAGTGTGACCTGAACCCCAACATCTGCCTGCACGGCGAGTGCGAGAACACCAAGGGCTCCTTCATCTGCCACTGCCAGCTCGGCTACTTCGTCAAGAAGGGGACGACAGGCTGCACAGGTGGGAACACCGCCGCACCAGTGCCCTGGGCTGTGGGGAGCCAGTGCCTGGGTCAGGTGCCAGCTAGGCAGGAGCAGTGCCACAGGTGGCAAGCCCCAGGGCAGCTGGCTCCTGCAGGGAGCCCCCACCCCGAGAGGGCAGGGACTGCAGAGCCAGAGCCAATGAGTCACCCGCACTGGCAGGGGCGGCTCTAGGTATTTTGCTGCCCCAAGCACGGCAGGCAGGCTGCCTTCGGCGGCAGCCTGCGGGAGGTCCCCAGTCCCGCGAATTCGGCGGCAGCCTGCGGGAGGTCCGCCGAAGCCGCGGGACCAGCGGACCCTCCGCAGGCATGCCGCCGAAGGTAGCCTGCCTGCTGCCCTCGCGGCGACCGGCAGAGCGCCCCCCATGGCTTGCCGCCCCAGGAACGCGCTTGGCGTGCTGGTGCCTGGAGCCGTCCCTGCGCACTGGGCTCTAGGCAGGAATCTGTTCCCAGTTGATTTATATCCTGTGGGCCTGACTCTCCTCTTATCGCAGTCTGTCCCCATCGTCCGTGGGCGGGGGAGTCACTCACTGCACACCCCCATCGCACCAGGAGTCACTCTGCACTCCTGTGTGTCCCCACTGCCCCAGGGGTCACTCACTGCGCAACCCCCCACTGTCCACGGGGGGTCACTCACTGCACACCCCCATCGCACCAGGAGTCACTCTGCACACCACTGAGTCCCCACTGGCCCAGGGGTCAGTCACTGCGCAACCTCTGCACTCCAGTGTGTCCCCACTGCCCCAGGGGTCACCACTGCGCAACCCCCTGTCCACGGGGGTCACACACTGCACACCCCCCCGCAGTCGGGGGCACTCACTCAGTGTGTCCCCACTAACCCAGGGGTCACTCACTGCACAACCCCCCACTGTCCATGGGGGGTCACTCACTGCACACCCCCATCGCACCAGGGGTCACTCTGCACTCCAGTGTGTCCCCACTGCCCCAGGGGTCACTCACTGCGCAACCCCCCACTGTCCACGGGGGGTCACTCACTGCACACCCCCATCGCACCAGGAGTCACTCTGCACTCCTGTGTGTCCCCACTGCCCTAGGGGTCACTCACTGCACACCCCCATCACACCAGGGGTTACTCTGCACTCCAGTGTGTCCCCACTGCCCCAGGGGGTCATTCACTGTCCATGGGGGTCACTTACTGTGCACTCCCCATGGCCCCAGGGGGTCACTCACTGCTCACCCCTCCATCACCCAGGGGGGTCACTCCTGGGTCAGCCTGGTGCATCCCCAGGGGCACTTCGAGCCCAGTGGACCCTAGGTTTGTTCCCCCTTCACTCAGGGGATGAGGGGCCTGGCTGGGTCAGGTCTAATGCACGTCCTTTGTGCAGATATCGACGAGTGTGAGATCGGTGCTCACAACTGTGACATGCACGCCTCCTGCATCAACGTGCCCGGCAGCTTCAAGTGCAAGTGCCGCACGGGCTGGCTTGGAGATGGGCTGAAATGCAACGGTGAGTTCCCAGTCTAGACGGGGAGGGGACTCGAGCAGCTCCTAGCATGTGGCCGTGTCCCTGCCCCTGTGCACCTGCGGCTACTGGGGTCAGCTGTGCACACACAGTGCTCCAGGGGCCAACAGGCCATTGTGTTCACATGGGCAATGTGTGTACGTGTGTCGGTGTCTCGCGGCCGGTGTCTGAGTGTGTGTGTGTCTCACGGGCAGTGTGTATGTCTGTGTGCACGTGTCAGTGTCTCAAGCAGCATGTGTGTGTACATGTGTTTGAGTGTCTCACAAGCAGTGTGTAGGTGTGTGGAGCTGTGCTGTCTGTCTGGGTGTCCCATGCTCACCAGCAGCGGGCGGGGAGCCAGGAGGCTGAACCCCAGCTCAGGTGCTCAGACCCCAGCCGGTAACCCCTGTGCTGCCCCCGGGCACAGACCCAGAGACAAGCAATCCTCTCACTGAGCTTCTCCCCACAGACCTGGATGAATGTGCCACTGAAGAGCACAAGTGCAACCTGAACGCCAATTGTGTGAACACACCTGGCTCCTACCGCTGCGCCTGCCGAGAGGGCTTCTCCGGCGACGGCTTTTCCTGCTCAGGTACAGGGTGTCCGGGCTCTGGGGCAGAGCGAGGGGTCTAGTGCCCACCCGGGACTGCTCCAGTCTACCCCGGCTACCGTGAGGGATGCAGAGACGGGGTAGAGAGCCCCTCCCTCCCCCACCAGCCCCCATCCTCTGGGATGCAAACCCTGACTGACAGCCAGACAATCTCCAAACCTCACCCATCCCGTTCAGTTACCCATGGGATCACCCCACCCCCACCCGCTGAGTTACCCATGGGATCCCCCCGCCCCTACCCGCTGCGTTACCCATGGGACCCCCACTCCATCTGCTGGTTTACTCATGGGATCCCCCCAACCCCTACCCGCTGAGTTATCCATGGGATCCTCCATCCCCACCCGCTGAGTTACCCATGGGATCCCCCCACCCCCACCTGCTGCGTTACCCATGTGATCCCCCATCCCCATCTGCTGGTTTACTCATGGGATCCTCCCATCCCCACACGCTTGGTTACCCATGGGATCCCCCCATCCCCACCCACCCGTTACCGGTGGGACCACTCTGGCCAGCTCCCCATGCCAAGGGCAGATCTGAGAGCTAGCTAGCTGCGAGGCCTCCTGCCCTCCTTCCTGTGTGGGATGGGTAACCTGCTTTAGGCTAGGGAGCCCTCCCAAAAGCATGCATCTCCCGCAGGTGCTTTTGGGGACCCCCCGACAGTACCTAGCTTCCTTTCCTCTCCTGGGAAGCGCCTCCAGCTCCCGTGAGCTGGGGGAGGGAGCACTAGATTGTGGAGGCTCGTGGGAGTTTCCCTGAGGGGTGGGGAGGAGGCTCCGGCCTTCTCCCCACTGCTGCGTTGACGGGCTGGTGACCTCTCCTGCAGATGTGGACGAGTGTGCGGACAACGTGAACCTGTGTGAGAACGGGCAGTGCCTGAACGCGCCCGGGGGCTACCGCTGCGAGTGCGAGATGGGCTTCAACCCCACGGAGGACAGCAAGGCCTGCCAGGGTAAGAGCGCGGCTCCTGCAGCACGGCGCTGCCGGCCTGTCTACGCTGCCCCGGCACGGCCAGAGCCTTCATGCCACGCTGCTGCCCAGTGCGGGGCCTGGCCCTGCCGCCGGCCCAGGGAGCACACCAAGGCTCCAGTCATCGGCTGGCGTCTGGTGTCGTGGGCTCAAGAAGGCCGAGGCTTCTTTCCAGGGAGTGCGAGGAGCCACCCAAATTCCTGCCCTGTGAGAGTGGCCATCATGCCCAGCCCCACCCCACAGCACCCTTGGCCGCAGCTGGGCTGCAGACCAAGGCCCACTGCACAGTTCTGGCTGCCTGATCCTCTGCTGTCGCTTAGCAGCTCCTAGGTGAGCCTGTGACATCTGCTGAGATCCCCCAGGGCAGGCTCCCGGCCCTTCCCCTCACACAAAGAGCCCCCGGGGCAGGATCCCGACCCTTCCCCTCACACAGAGATCCCCCGGGTAGGTGCCCGGCCCTTCCCCTCACACAGAGATCCCCGGGGCAGGCACCCGGCCCTTCCCCTCACACAGAGATCCCCGGGGCAGACACCTGGCCCTTCCCCTCACACAGAGATCCCCCGGGCAGGCGCCTGGCCCTTCCCCTCACACAGAGATCCCCCGGGCAGGCTCCTGGCCCTTCACCTCACACAAGGATCCCCTGGGCAGGCACCCGCCCCCTCCCCTCACACAAAGAGCCCCCAGGGAAGGCTCCCAGCCCTTCCCCTCACACAGAGATCCCCATGAGCAGGCTCCCGGCCCTTCCCCTCACACAGAGATCCCCATGGGCAGGAGCCCGGCCCTTCTCCTCACACAGAGAGCCCCCGGGCAGGCTCCCAGCCCTTCCCCTCACACAGAGATCCCCCGGGGCAGGCGCCCAGCCCTTCCCCTCACACAGAGATCCCCATGGGCAGGCTCCCGGCCCTTCCCCTCACACAGAGAGCCCCCGGGGCAGGCTCCCAGCCCTTCCCCATACACAGAGATCCCCATGGGCAGGAGCCCGTCCCTTCCCCTCACACAGAGATCCCCTGGGCAGGCTCCCAGCCCTTCCCCTCACACAGAGATCTGCCGGGGCAGGCGCCCGGCCCTTCCCCTCACACAGAGAGCCCCCGAGGCAGGTGCACAGCCCTTCCCCTCACACAGAGATCCCCATGGGCAGGAGCCCGGCCCTTCCCCTCACACAGAGAGTCCCCGGGGCAGGTTCCCGGCCCTTCGCCTCACACAGAGAGCCCCCGAGGCAGGCGCCCGTCCCTTCCCCTCACACAGAGAGCCCCCGAGGCAGGTGCACAGCCCTTCCCCTCACACAGAGATCCCCATGGGCAGGCGCCCGTCCCTTCCCCTCACACAGAGAGCCCCCGAGGCAGGTGCACAGCCCTTCCCCTCACACAGAGATCCCCCAAGGCAGGCGCCCGTCCCTTCCCCTCACACAGAGAGCCCCTGGGGAAGGTGCCCGTCCCTTCCCCTCACACAGCCCACCAGGGCAGGTGCACAGCCCTTCCCCTCACACAGAGATCCCCATGGGCAGGAGCCCGGCCCTTCCCCTCACATAGAGATCCCCATGAGCAGGAGCCCGGCCCTTCTCCACACATAGAGATCCCCATGGGCAGGTTCCCGGCCCTTCGCCTCACACGGAGAGCCCCCAAGGCAGGCGCCCGTCCCTTCCCCTCACACAGAGAGCCCCCGAGGCAGGTGCACAGCCCTTCCCCTCACACAGAGATCCCCATGGGCAGGAGCCCGGCCCTTCCCCTCACATAGAGATCCCCATGGGCAGGCGCCCGTCCCTTCCCCTCACACAGAGAGCCCCTGGGGCAGGAGCCCGGCCCTTCCCCTCACACAGAGAGCCCCATGGACAGGAGCCCGGCCCTTCTCCTCACATAGAGATCCCCATGGGCAGGCACCCGTCCCTTCCCCTCACACAGAGAGCCCCCGAGGCAGGTGCACAGCCCTTCCCCTCACACAGAGATCCCCCAAGGCAGGCGCCCGTCCCTTCCCCTCACACAGAGAGCCCCCGAGGCAGGTGCACAGCCCTTCCCCTCACACAGAGAGCCCCTGGGGCAGGAGCCCGGCCCTTCCCCTCACACAGAGATCCCCATGGGCAGGTTCCCGGCCCTTCCCCTCACACAGAGAGCCCCTGGGGCAGGTGCTCGGCCCTTCCCCTCACACAGAGAGCCCCCGGGGCAGGTGCACAGCCCTTCCCCTCACACAGAGATACCCATGGGCAGGAGCCCGCCCCTTCACCTCACACACAGAGCCCCCGGGGAAGGTGCCCGGCCCTTCCCCTCACATAGAGATCCCCCGGGGCAGGCGCCCATCCCTTCCCCTCACACAGAGAGCCCCATGGACAGGAGCCCGGCCCTTCCCCTCACACAGAGAACCCCCCGGGGCAGGTTCCCGGCCCTTCGCCTCACACGGAGAGCCCCCAAGGCAGGCGCCCGTCCCTTCTCCTCACACAGAGAGCCCCCGGGGCAGGCGCACAGCCCTTCCCCTCACACAGAGAGCCCCCGGGGCAGGTGCACAGCCCTTCCCCTCACACAGAGAGCCCCTGGGGAAGGCGCCTGGCCCTTCCCCTCACACAGAGAGACCCTGGGGCAGGTTCCCGGCCCTTCCCCATACACAGAGAGCCCCCGGGGCAGGCGCCCGGCCCTTCCCCTCACACAGAGAGCCCCCGGGGCAGGCGCCCGGCCCTTCCCCTCACACAGAGAGCCCCCGGGGCAGGCTCCCGGCCCTTCCCCTCACACAGAGAGCCCCCGGGGCAGGCTCCCGGCCCTTCCCCTCACACAGAGAGCCCCCGGGGCAGGCGCCCAGCCCTTCCCCTCACACAGAGAGCCCCCCGGGCAGGCGCCCAGCCCTTCCCCTCACACACTCTGCTCAGGCTCAGGCAGAGGTGCTGCCTGGGGGCTCCTGAGGGCCCAGCTGTAGAGCAAGGGCAGGTGGTGAAGATGGGGCTCAAGGTGGGGGCTTGCTGCACGGGGTACATGCTGAGCCCAGGGCAGCGTCCCCTGCTGCACCAGAGAGGAGGAGACTCCCTGGGGGAAGGGCTAGTCGGTCCTGGCTGGCAGGAATCCGGCCTGGCCTGTCGTTGCTGTCACGTAGGGGGTAGAAGGGAGGCTGCTCCGCTGGCCCCTCAGCCCAGCTAGGCCTGATGTGCCCCGCTCTGTCTCCCTGGCAGACATTGACGAATGCACCTTCCAGAACATCTGCGTCTTCGGGAGCTGCCAGAACCTGCCTGGGATGTTCCGCTGTGCCTGTGATGACGGCTATGAGCTCGACAGGAGCGGAGGCAACTGCACAGGTAGCTGGGGCCTGTGCCTGGGGCAGGGGGTCCCTTGGGAATTGGTTCTCTGAGACCATCCCTGGTCAGCACGCTGGGGTCACCTGCAGGGGACGAACTGGTCCCAGCTCCGGAGGGGAGCCTGGCACCCAGGAGCTGAGCGACAGACCCTGCAGGCTCCAGGTTTGCCCAGGGCAGGGCTTGCTCTAACCAGGGCCAGGTGCCAATGACCCTACGCTGCCCTCAGTAGATCACCTGTCACTCGAGTGATCCCTGGCAGAGGTGGAGGAGGGGAGGGGCTGTCTGTCATCACCTGGGGGTGTGAGAAGGCTCCCTGGCATGTGGGGAGCATAGGGAGGCAGCCGGTATCCTCCCCAGCTGGGGCGATCACTGAGGTTTCCTTGGTGATCAGTGATTGCTCCTGAAACCGAGTCGTTCCCGTCCCTGCAGACGTCAACGAGTGCGCGGACCCCGTGAACTGCATCAACGGGCTGTGCGTCAACACCCCGGGCAGCTACCTGTGCAACTGCCCCCAGGACTTTGAGCTGAACCCCACGGGAGTGGGCTGTGTGGGTGAGTGCAGCTTCCAGCAGAGAGCAGCCCTGCCAGTGCATCCCCAGGCCCCGCTCCCCGTGTGCTCCAGGGTTCCCTCACTGGTGGAGGCAGGAGAGGTGCACAACCTGCCCAGAGCGGAGTGTCTGTGCCCCAGACTCTCCAGGTTGGCTCATGGCCTGGAGGTCTCTGTCTTGTCCAATGTAACTGGGGGTGGTTTGTTCTCCAGGCAAAGGGCTAATCCTGCTTTCAGTCCTAGTCAGACTTTGGCCTCCAGCAGAGTAGAGGCGGTGAGTTCCTCAGGTTAACTCAGTCTCCTTGTCTTGATCCCTGGTTCCCTCCGCAGCACCATCTGCTCACATCCAGGTGCTCACAGCCCCGGCCGGGACACGCACGGGGGCCTGGGGGGGCATCCCCACTGGTCACTGCGGGGGGGGGGGGGGGGCTAGAAGAGCCACCTTGACTGCTCGGCTCTTTCTGCTCCCTCTTCCCCCACTCCTCCAGTCGGCTCCTGGGGCTGCGGGGGGAGCACCGCCTGCCTCCTTCGGCAGCCCTGATTGGCTGCTCTGAGGCGGCCCCCGGCCCCGAGCCCCACCCTGCGCTGTGCCCCATGGACCCTGACCCCGATCCCCATCCTGCGCTGTGACCCCCGGCCCCTGGCCCTGACCCCACCCTGCGCTGTGACCCACGGCCCCTGACCCCGACCCCACCCTGCGCTGTGCCCCACGGCCCCTGGCCCTGACCTCACCCTGCGCTGTGACCCACAGACCCTGACCCCAACCCCCACCCTGCGCTGTGACCCACAGACCCTGCTCAGCTGCCCTAACCCTGCGCTGTGATCCACAGACCCTGACCCCAACCCCCACCCTGCGCTGTGACCCACAGACCCTGATCCCAGCCCCCACTCTGCGCTGTGACCCACAGACCCTGATCCCAGCCCCCACTCTGCGCTGTGACCCACAGACCCTGCTCAGCTGCCCTGACCCTGCGCTGTGACCCAAAGACCCTGACCCCAACCCCCACCCTGCGCTGTGACCCACAGACCCTGACCCCAACCCCCACTCTGCGCTGTGACCCACAGACCCTGCTTAGCTGCCCTGACCCCACCTTGCGCTGTTCCTGCCTCCGGGCATGTGCACAGCTGCCTCCCTGAAGGTGCTCGGGTGCTACCTGCCATCGAAGCCCCAGTGCGATCCACAGAGCAGGGGGATAAGGCTCCTGCGCCTATCGCACCCCTGGGTCCCTCCGTCAGGTGTACTTGAGGCCACCTGACTCCACAGGAACCAACTGGGGAGGAGCGGGGGGGGAGGGGCATGAATCTCCCTTACAGCCTTGAGCCCAGTGTTTGCAGCGCTCACCCAGGGTGGGGCAGACCTGGGTTTAATTCCCCCTCGGCCTCCTGGGGAGAAGGGATTGGGATGGGGTCTCCCACCCCTCAGGCGGGGGCCTTAAACGCAGCATCACAGAGTCTTTCTTTGGCCCAGTTCATGTTAATTAGTTGATTATTTAATTAAAGTGGAACAATTGCGGGAGACTCGCGGGCCGTACCGCAGCTCAGTGGTCAGCGCACGGGGAGGTTGGGGAGCCTCTGGGCGGGCACCTCGCTCTGCCTGGCTAGAAACGACAGGTCTGGCCACGCTGCAGCTGGGAGGGGCTCCCCAGCACGGGATGAGTGGCCCGAGCTAGCCCACTGAAAACGGCAGTGTGGCCATTGTGGCACAGGCGATGGTTCGGGCTGGCCGCCTGAGAGTGGGCCCAGGGGTCAGGCTGGCCTGGACTCAGGAGACAGCTGGAGCCACCCCCGGGCTGCCGCCTTCACACGGCTGCTTGCAGTGTGCTAGCTCGAGCCACGCCAGGAATCAGCCCTCCCAGCTGCAGTCCCCTCAGGCGCTATGTCACTGGCCTCCTGCCTGCGGCTCCCTGCAGCCGGGACCTACCGAACAAAATGGGAGGAGCAGGGCTTAGCACGCCCCGGCATCAGGAGCTCCCTCTGGCTACTTAGCAGGCTCCCTAGCAGGCTGGCTTTTGTGGATCCAGGGGGCTGCTCTCCATATGCATTGTCCAGAGACCTGGCTGCCTAACTGAGCATTGTGGGGTGCGGGTGTTCCTGTGATTTGCTAGGTGCTATGTCCCGTTGTGGGGCTGGGCCAGAGTGACAGACTGGGGAAAGCAGGCGAGGGGAACTCGGCTGTTATCAGGAGGGGCAGGTCCTGGGCCATTGCAAGAGGCTTCCTCCGTTGCCGCCAGGATCTGCTGCGCCCCTCCCTCTCTGCCAGCTTGGGCGGCGCGGGGGGCTTTGCTCACCCGAGGCTCACTGTCTCCTTTCTGCCCTGCCCTGTGCAGACACCCGGGTCGGGAACTGTTTCCTGGACACTCAGGACCGTGGGGACGGCGGGATCTCGTGCAGCGCTGAAATCGGGGTGGGCGTCACTCGGGCCTCCTGCTGCTGCTCACTGGGCCGTGCCTGGGGGAACCCCTGTGAGCTCTGCCCTCCAGCCAACACAAGTGAGTAGGGGAAGTGCTCTGGGGTGAATCTCACATGCAGTGGGGTTAGCGCTGGGCTCTGCTCCAAAGGGCTGGAGCAGGTTGGAGCTTAGGGAAGTGGGGGCGGGGGCCTGGGTTGCATTGCCGCATGCTGTGGGGTCAGGTGGACAGGCGGGGCCTGGGTGCATCGCTCTGTATCAGGGAGGATGGGATGAGCTGCGGGCTGGGTGTGAGTGGGACAGAGACTTTTAGACCAGGCAGGACCATCATGATCGTCTAGTCTGACCTCCGGCACTTTGCAGACCACAGAACCTCACCCACCCACTCCTGTAATAGGCCCAGAACCTCTGGCTGAGTCACTGATGTCCTCAAATCTTGATTTAAAGACTTCCAGTTACAGACTCCACCATTTACTCTAGTTTAAACCTCCAAGTGACCTGGGCTGGAAAACCAGCAGGGTCTCTGCCAATCAGACCTGGGGGAATAGTCTCTCCTGACCCCAAAGATGGTGATCAGTTGAACCAGGAGCAAGACCCATGAGCCAGGCACCGGGAAAGGAATCTCTGTAGTAACTCAGAGCCCGTTCCCTCCAGCGTCCCATCACCAGCCACTGGGGATATTTGCCAGTAGCAGCTGCAGATGGGCCACATGCTGTTACAGGCAGGCTCCTCACACCATCTCCTCCATAAACGCATCCTGCTCAGTCTTGAGCCCGGGTTGGCTGTTCGGGAGGCCTATTCCCCTGGGAAGCCTGTTCCTCCTGCGCTGGTTAGAAACCGTCATCGAACTTCGAGCCCAAACGTGCTGCTGATCAGTTTATAGACATTTCTTCTTGTGCCAACACTGGTCCTTAACTTAAAGAACTCCGCCACCTCTCTGGTGTGTATCTCTCTGGTATCATATCTCCCCTCAGCCTTCGTCCACTCCGGCTAAACAAGCCAAGCTCCAGTGCACAGCTGGTGGAGAGACTTTAATTTTGGCAGTACCTGTCTGGGCGGCCCGAGTGCCCTATTCTGTCTCCCATACATCATCAAGCATAGAAGGGCGGGCTGCCCCCGACTCACCTCAGGTGCTTCCTACAGCCTTTAACAGTCGCGGGAGCTCCCTGGCCTTGCTCCTCCAAGTCTTTACTCACACTGCAAACAGCGCCCGGCGCCGCGTAGAAACAATGTCACTGAGCACCCAGCCCTGTATAGAGCCAGTGTCGCTGAGCACCCGGCGCCGCGTAGACCCAGTGTCACTGAGCACCCAGCCCTGCATAGAGCCGGTGTCGCTGAGCATCCGGCGCCACGTAGAGCCGGTGTCGCTGAGCACCCGGCCCTGTGTAGAGCCGTTGTCACTGAGCGCCCGGCCCCGCATAGAGCCGGTGTCGCTGACCGTCCAGCCCCGCGTAGAGCCGGTGTCGCTGAGCGCCCAGCCCTGTGTAGAGCCGGTGTCGCTGAGCGCCTGGCCCCGTGTAGAGCCGGTGTCGTTGAGCTCCCAGCGCCACGTAGACCCAGTGTCACTGAGCTCCCAGCCCCGTGTAGAGCCGGTGTCGCTGAGCATCCGGCGCCACGTAGAGCCGGTGTCGCTGACCGCCCGGCCCCGCGTAGAGCCGGTGTCGCTGACCGCCCAGCCCCGCGTAGAGCCGGTGTCGCTGAGCGCCCGGCGCCGCGTAGAGCCGGTGTCACTGAGCGCCCGGCCCCGTGTAGAGCGGGGTCGCTGAGCATCTGGCGCCACATAGAGCCAGTGTCGCTGAGCACCCGGCCCCGTGTAGACCCAGTGTCGCTGAGCACACGTCCCTGCGTAGAGCGGGGTCGCTGAGCGCCCGGCGCCGCGTAGAGCCAGTGTCACTGAGCACACTGCCCTGCGTAGAGCTGGTGTCACTGAGTGCACGGCGCCACATAGAGCTGGTGTTGCTGAGCACCCGGCGCCGCGTAGAGCCAGTGTCACTGAGCACACTGCCCTGCGTAGAGCTGGTGTCACTGAGTGCACGGCGCCACATAGAGCTGGTGTTGCTGAGCACCCTGCGCCGCGTAGAGCCAGTGTCACTGAGCGCCCGGCGCCGCGTAGAGCCACTGTCACTAAGCGCCCGGCCCTGCGTAGAGCCGGTGTCGCTGAGCGCCCGGCCCCGCGTAGAGCCGGTGTCGCTGAGCGCCTGGCGCCGCGTAGAACTAGTGTTGCTGAGTTCACAGCCCTTCAGTCTCTCAGCTGCCCCTTGTGTTTCGATGGAGCGTATGGTGGTGGTAGCAGCTTTCCTCTGGAGCTTAGGGATCCAGGTACTCCCTTACCTGGCCACCTGGCTGATTAGAGGCCCGGCGCCGCGTAGAGCTGGTGTCGCTGAGCACCCGGCGCCGCGTAGAGCTGGTGTCGCTGAGCACCCGGCCCCGTGTAGACCCAGTGTCGCTGAGCACACGTCCCTGCGTAGAGCGGGGTCGCTGAGCGCCCGGCGCCGCGTAGAGCCAGTGTCACTGAGCACAGGGCCCTGCGTAGAGCTGGTGTCACTGAGTGCACAGCGCCGCATAGAGCTGGTGTTGCTGAGCACCCGGCGCTGCGTAGAGCCAGTGTCACTGAGCACCCGGTGCCGCGTAGAGCCAGTGTCGCTGAGCGCCCGGCCCTGCGTAGAGCCGGTGTCGCTGAGCGCCCGGCGCCGCGTAGAACCAGTGTCGCTGAGCACACGTCCCTGCGTAGAGCGGGGTCGCTGAGCGCCCGGCGCCGCGTAGAGCCAGTGTCACTGAGCACAGGGCCCTGCGTAGAGCTGGTGTCACTGAGTGCACAGCGCCGCATAGAGCTGGTGTTGCTGAGCACCCGGCGCTGCGTAGAGCCAGTGTCACTGAGCACCCGGCCCCGTGTAGAGTCGGTGTCGCTGAGCACCCGGCCCCATGTAGAGCCAGTGTCGCTGAGCGCCCGGCGCCGCGTAGAGCCGGTGTCACTGAGCACCCGGCCCTGCGTAGAGCCGGTGTCACTGAGCGCCCGGCCCCGTGTAGAGCCGGTGTCGCTGAGCGCCCGGCGCCACGTAGAGCCAGTGTCGCTGAGCACACGGCCCTGCGTAGAGCCGGTGTCACTGAGTGCACGGCGCCGCATAGTGCTGGTGTTGCTGACCGCACGGCACCGCGTAGAGCCGGTGTCGCTGAGCACCCGGCGCCACGTAGAGCTGGTGTCGCTGAGCACACGGCCCCGTGTAGAGCCGGTGTCACTGAGCATCCGGCGCCACGTAGAGCCGGTGTCGCTGAGCACCCGGCCCCGGGTAGACCCGGTGGCGCTGAGCACGGTCGCTGAGCGCCCGGCGCCGCATAGAGCCAGTGTCACTGAGCACACGGCCCTGCGTAGAGCTGGTGTCACTGAGTGCACGGCGCCACATAGAGCTGGTGTTGCTGAGCACCCGGCGCTGCGTAGAGCCAGTGTCACTGAGCACCCGGTGCCGCGTAGAGCCGGTGTCACTGAGCGCCCGGTGCCGCGTAGAGCCGGTGTCGCTGAGCGCCCGGCCCTGTGTAGAGCCGGTGTCGCTGAGCGCCCGGCGCCGCGTAGAGTCAGTGTCGCTGAGCGCCCGGCGCCGCGTAGAGCCGGTGTCGCTGAGCGCCCAGCGCCGCGTAGAGCCGGTGTTGCTGAGCACCCAGCGCCACGTAGAGTCGGTGTCGCTGAGCGCCCGGCGCCGCGTAGAGCCAGTGTCACTGAGCGCCCGGCCCCGTGTAGAGCCGGTGTCGCTGAGTGCACGGCGACGCATAGAGCCGGTGTTGCTGAGCGCCCGGCGCCGCGTAGAGCCAGTGTCATTGAGCACCTGGCGCCGCATAGAGCCGGTGTCGCTGAGCGCCTGGTACCGCGTAGAGCCGATGTCACTGGGCGCCCGGCCCCACATAGAGCCGGTGTCGCTGAGCGCCTGGCGCCGCGTAGAACTAGTGTTGCTGAGTTCACAGCCCTTCAGTCCCTCAGCTGCCCCTTGTGTTTCGATGGAGCATATGGTGGTGGTAGCAGCTTTCCTCTGGAGCTTAGGGATCCAGGTACTCCCTTACCCGGCCACCTGGCTGATTAGAGGTCTCACGGGTGTCCAGCATTCGCATAATCCAGCCTCCTTTAATGTGCTCAGCCTCCTGATCAATGTAGCCAAGCCAGGCCTGTCTCCAGTAGAGACAACAGAATTTATTGGAGCAGTGCTGGATTCGACAAAGGGCCTCGCTGCCACATACAATGCAAAGCTTCGCTCCGGACTTACAGGCTTATCCTCTCTCATCGGCAGAGGAGTCCTGCTCCAGAGAGGTGCCAGGGACACTGCTGAATAGGAGAAAACCATCAGCGAGGAAACTTCCCTTGCGAAGTGGAAGAGGTTTTCTGCCTGGTCGTGGTGGAAAGGGGCCTCCCATATTCTAGTTTCTATTCCGCATGTGCTGGACTCTTTTGTGTCTGAAACAGCAAGGATTGGCGATTGGATGGATCAGAGTTCATCTTGCAGCTGTATCATCCTCTGCAGATAACTGCTTCCTTTTCCCCAATCCGACAGCCCTAGGAGTTTGAAAGGGATTGGACAGACTGTTTCCACATGTACAGAATCCAACTCCGTCATGGAGCAAAGTTTACAGATCGCCCTGTGAGCCTCTAGCAACCTGCTCTCTGTTGCACCTTTCAACAAAGGTAGTGTTTTCAGTAGCTATTACATCAGCCAGAAGAGATGGGGAGTTGAGAGCGTATGAGCTCCTCCATCACCACGTACCGTTTTTATGTAGATAAAGTCTACCTTCATCCTATCCAAGTATCCCTACAGAACTGATCTCCACTTTTCATACCAACTAGGCGGTTTGCTTAGTGATCTTCCCAAACTTCATGGTAGTAAGGGAGAGGAGACACTGCACGTTAGAAGGGTGTTAGCATTTATCTGGAATGGACTACAACTTTCAGGTCTTCGTCTCAATAGTTCATTGCATTTGCAGAGAGACTGAAGGGCAGTCCAGTTTCCGCACAGGGGATTTCATCATGGTATCCAATTGTGTTCACTGGTGTTAGCAGCTGGCTAACGTGAAGCCACCAGATAGTGTATTAGGTCATTTGAGTAGATCCTAAGTGGCCTCTGCAGCATTTCTGGCTCAAATTAGACATTTGCAAAGCAGCAACCTGGTCATCAGTCACACGTTTGCCTCTCACTACGCAATCTCTCAACCATCTAGAAATGATGGATAAGTGGTCCCCCAGTCCCAGTTCAAATAGACTCTGAATCCACCTCTAGAGGGGACTGCTTGTGAGTCACCTGCCGTGGAATAGGCATGGGCAATCACTCGAAGAATAAAAAACAGTCATTAACCTTGCCATAACTGTTGTTCTTTGAGATGTGTTGCACGTGTCCATTCCACGACCCATCCTCCCTCCCATCGCCATTGGAGTCGCTTCATAGAAAAGAGCTGAGGGGGATCGGAGCAGTTCAGCCCTTTATGCCTGTGCAACATGCACGAGACAGCCGAGGGCGTTCAGGCCACCCTGACGAGTACCACTAAGGGTAACACTTTTCTGACACCTGTGCACTGGAGAGCCCAAACACCTACCAGGGAATCAAGTGGTGCAACACATCTTGAAGAAAAACACTTACTGAAAGGTTAGTAACTGTTTTTTCTCAATTCCTCTCATTATCTGAATAGCCCTTCTCTGCACCTGTTCCAGTTTGAATCCATCTCTCAAACATGGGAGACCAAAATTGCACACACTATTCTGGGTGAGATCTTACCAGTGCCTTGTGCCTCACCTTATGCATCCTAGGATTTCATTAGCCTTTTTCACGGCCGCATCACAATGGCAGCTCATCGTCATCCTGTGATCAACCAACACAGCCAGATCTTTCTCCTCCTCTGTCACTTCCAACTGGTACGTCCCCAGCTTATACCAGAATTCTTGTTGTTAGTCTATATGTGCATGGCCTTGCACTTTGCACTATTACATTTCATCCCATTTCTATTACTCCAGTTTTCAAGGTCATCCAGATATTCTTGTATGATATGATATTCCGGTCCTCCTCCGTATTGGCAACACCCCCCAACTTTGTGTCATCCACAAATTTTCTTAGCACACTCCCACTTTTTGTGCCAAGGTCATTAATGAAAATGTTAAATGAGATTGGCCCAAGGCCTGAGGAATTCCAATAGTAACCTCCCTCCAGGCTGACAGTTCACTTTTCAGTACGACCCATTGTAGTCTCCCCTTTAACCAGTTCCTTACCCACCTTTTGGTTCTTTTATTAATCCCCATCTTCTCCTGTTTAATAATTTCTCATGTGGAACTGTACCAAGTACTTTACAGAAATCCAGGTCAGTTAGACCTACTGAATTTTCTTTGTCTGGAAAATCAGTTATCTCCTCAAAAGAAAGAGATCTTTAGTAAAACTATGTCATGTTTTATCCCAATTACCATTTACCTCTATGTCCTTAGCTACTTCCTCTTTCAAAATTTGTTCCAAGACCTTGCGTATAATTGAGGTCAAATTAACTGACCTGTAGTTTTCCAGATCACTCCTACGTACTATATTTGCAACTCTCTAGTCATAGTGTATGACTGCTAAATTTACAGATTAATTAAAAATCCTTGCTATTGGGCTTGCAATTTCATGTTCCAGTTCCTTTAATATTCCTGGATGGAGATTATCTAGGCCCCCCAGCTTGGTCCCATTAAGCCGTTTGAGTTTGGCTTTCACCTTGGAGGTGGTAACTTCTACTTCTATATCCTTGTTCTCATTAGCCATCGTGCCATTACCCCCAAGGTCCTCATTAGTCTTATTAAAACCCAAGGCAAAGTATTTGTTTAGGTGTTGGGCCATGTCTAGATTATCTTTAATCTCCACCCCATCCTCAGGGTTTAGCAGTCCCACCTCTTCTTTCCTTGTTTGTTTGTTTATTTATTTATTTATTTATTTATTTATGTGGCTATAGAACCTTTTACTATTGGTTTGAATTCCCTTTGCAAGGTCCATTCTGCTTGGCTCTTGGCAGTTATCACGTTTTCCCTACACTTTCTGACCTCCATGAGGTAGCTTTTCTTGCTGATCCATCTCATCTTCCATTCCTTGTAGGTTTTCTGCTTTCTCTTAATCACCTGCTTGTTCATGCAGTTTACTCTACCACCCTTCCCTACAAATGTTTCCTCTTGCTTGGGTGCAGGCTCCAGATAATTTCTGCAATTTCGACTTAAAGTAATTCCAAGACTCCTCCACATTTAGATACTTGAGTTCTTCTGTCCCTAACTAATTCCCTTCGTTTTTTAAGTTTGCCCTTTTGAAATCAAGGCCCCTAGTTGCAGATCTATTTTTGTTTAGTCTTCCGTGTAGTTTAAATTAAATTAACTCATGATCACTCAAACCAAAATTGTCCTCTACAACCAGTTCTTCTACCTCACAACTTACCAATGCTAAACGTAACACGGCATGGCCTCTTGGTTTTTGGTGACTATTTGGTGAAGAAATCTGTCAGCTCTCACATCCAGGAATATCTGGGCCCTACCCTTACTAGTAGCATTTCTCCGGTAATCACTATCTGGGAAATTAAGATCTCCCACTATATTTCTTCTTGTTATCCATTCTCCTACCATTGGTTGTTCCTCCTGGGAGCATCGCTCTGGATCAGGGTGTGATGAGCTGGGCCGGGAGCTGGGCAGGCATGGGACAGGCCAGACTGGGGTGCGAGAGGCTGGGTTGGGCTGCTCCGGCCTGGACCTGGGGCAGTTTGGCCCTCACGGCCTGTCTCTTTCCCTGCGTTCTGGCTGGTTTCTCCACGGGGAGCCACTCAGCACAATTCAGTGCCACCCAGTAACTGACTCTCTTCCTGCAGCTGAGTACAAGACCTTGTGCCCCGGAGGAGAAGGCTTCAGGCCCAACCCCATCACAGTCATCCTGGAGGGTAAGCAGAACTGGCACCCACATGCCCCCCGCCCCCATTCCAGGGAACACACATCCTCAGGCTTCACGGCCCAGGGGCTCCAGCCCAGCCGGAGGGGCTCTTAGCCCCCTGTCCTCTGCCCACTGGCTGAGGCCAGCTGACAGGTTCTGGCCCTTCCGCACAATGTGATGAGTCTGTGCCCCTCAGCCTGAGCCTTTCAGCCGCCAGTTCCGCTGCACCCAGGTGCTGATCCACGCCCGACAGCACACACTGGGGAGCCCTGCCTCGGGGGCTGCCAGGGCTTGGTCGGGGGGTCGAGTGCTTCCCTGCCACTCTCCATTCACAGATATCGACGAGTGCCAGGAGCTGCCAGGCCTCTGCCAGGGGGGCAACTGTGTGAACACTTTTGGCAGCTTCCAGTGCGAGTGCCCCCTGGGCTACTACCTCAACGAGGACACACGCATCTGTGAAGGTACCGCGCTGGCACGTGTGCGGGAGAGTGTGTGTGTGTGTGTGTGTGTGTGTGTGTACATGTGTGTGCAGATAGTGTATCTCTGTGTGTACACGTGTGCAGAGTGTGTGTGTGTGTGTGCACGTGTGCGGGAGTGTGTGTGTGTGTGCATGTGTGCAGAGAGTGTGTCTGTGTGTGTGCACATGTGCATGCAGAGAGAGAGTGTGTGTGTACACGTGTGCGGGAGAGGGTCTGTGTATGTGCACACGTGTGTGCGGAGTGTGTGTGTGTGTGTGTGTGTGTGCACACGTGCATGCAGAGAGTGTGTGTGTGTGTGTACATGCATGCAGAAGAGTGTGTGTGTGTGTACCTGTGTGCAGGAGAGTGTGTCTGTGGGCGGGTACATGTTTGTGCGGGAAAGTGTCTGTGTGTATACACGTGTGCAGAAGAGTGTGTGTGTGTGTGCATACACATGTGTGCGGGAGAATGTGTCTGTGTACATCTGTGTGTGAGAGAGTGTCTGTGTGTGTACATGTGTGTGCAGGAGAGTGCGTGTCCATATGTGTGTACACATGGGGGGGATGCATGCATGCATGGGGAGTGTACGTCTGTGGGTGCATGCGTGGGGAGTGTCTGGATGCACATGTGTGGGTGCATGTGCATGCATAGAAGTGTGCATTTCTGAGTGTGTGCACATGTGCGTGTATGTGTGGAGGTGTGTACACATAGGGGGTGTGCATGTCTATATGTGTACATGTGCGTGTGTGTGGCTGGGGGGGTGCGTGTCTCTGTGTGTGCGCGTAGGGCTGTATGTGCGTGTGTGTGCATGTGTGATGCCCTGATGTGGTGTGTGGCTCGTAGCGACTCACAAGACTCCGCCGTGCGACCTGCCCTTTGCTCTGATCCCTTTGTTCCTTCCCCAGAGGCCCCGGGCCCAGCCCCATGCTTGCTAGGGAGGATCCCTCCCTCCATTGCCAGCACAGCCCCAGCTCTCAGCAGAGCGGGGCTGATGTCTGTGCGGGATCCCTGCCTGCAGGGTGGCCTTGGCAATGCCCCTTCCCTTGTGCCCTGTGCCATGCCTGCCCCCCCGCCCTGGGCCAGGCCTGCCCCCCCCCGCCCTGGGCCAGTTCTGCCCCCGCCTTGTGCCAGATCTATCTCCCTGCCCTGTGCGAGTCCTGCCCCCATGCCCTGTGCCAGTCCTGCACCCCCTCCCTGTGTCAGATCTGCTCCTCTCCCCTGTGCCAGGCCTGCCCCCCGGCCCCCTGTGCCAGGCCTGTCCCCCTGTCCCCTGTGCCAGGCCTGCCCCCCCGCCCCGGTGCCAGGCCTGTCCCCCTGTCCCCTGTGCCAGGCCTGCACCCCATCCCCGGTGCCAGGCCTGCCCCCCATCCCCTGTGCCAGGCCTGTCCCCCTGTCCCCTGTGCCAGGCCTGCACCCCCTCCCTGTGTCAGAACTACCCCCCCATGCCAGTCCTGCCCCCCTGTCCTGTGCCAGATCTGCTCCTCTCCCCTGTGCCAGGCCTGCCCCACGTCCCCTGTGCCAGGCCTGCCCCTGCCCCTGTGCCAGGCCTGTCCCCGTCCCTGTGCCAGGCCTGCCCCCATCCCCTGTGCCAGGCCTGTCCCCTGTCCCTGTGCCAGGCCTGCCCCCATCCCCTGTGCCAGGCCTGTCCCCTGTCCCCTGTGCCAGTCCTGCACCCCCTTCCTGTGTCAGAACGACCCCCCGATGCCAGTCCTGCCCCCCTGTCCTGTGCCAGATCTGCTCCTCTTCCCTGTGCCAGGCCTGCCCCACGTCCCCTGTGCCAGGCCTGCCCCCCATCCCCTGTGCCAGGCCTGTCCCCCTGTCCCCTGTGCCATGCCTGCCCCCGCCCTGGGCCATGCCTGCCCCCGCCCTGGGCCAGTTCTGCTCCCGCCTTGTGCCAGATCTACCTCCCTGCCCTGTGCGAGTCCTGCCCCCATGCCCTGTGCCAGTCCTGCACCCCCTCCCAGTGTCAGAACTACCCCGCTGTGCCAGTCCAGCCCCCCTGTCCTGTGCCAAATCTGCTCCTCTCCCCTGTGCCAGGCCTGCCCCCCTGTCCCCTGTGCCAGGCCTGCCCCCCGTCCCTTGTGCCAGGCCTGTCCCCGTCCCTGTGCCAGGCCTGCCCCTGTCCCCGGTCCCAGGCCTGCCCCCATCCCCTGTGCCAGGCCTGTCCCCCGTCCCCCGTGCCAGTCCTGCCCCCCTGTCCTGTGCCAGATCTGCTCCTCTCCCCTGTGCCCGGCCTGCCCCCCGTCCCCTGGGCCAGGCCTGTCCCCATCCCCTGTGCCAGGCCTGCCCCCCTGTCCCCTGTGCCAGGCCTGTCCCCCTGTCCACTGTGCCAGGCCTGCCCCCCCCCTGCCCTGTGCGTGCAGGTGTAATCTTGTCGTTACTTTTGGCAGATATTGACGAGTGCTCTGCCCACATCGGGATCTGTGGCCCTGGGACTTGCTACAACACCCTGGGCAATTACACCTGCGTGTGCCCCCCGGAGTACATGCAGGTCAACGGAGGAAACAACTGCATGGGTACGGTGCCATCTCCAGCCAGCAGGGCGAGGGCTGGGAGGGAGCAGGCTGGGAACGCCCAGGGCCCTGCTGGCTTTACTCATTCACTACAGACAGCAGGGAGAGTGGTGCTCGTGAGGCTGGCAGAGGCAAGCTGGGCTCTGCTCCCGGCGGAACCCGGGCCAGCCGCCATGTCTCTGGGATTCAGGACAGGGATGATCGTTGGGCAGCCAAGGCCCCCGTGTGCCAGGAGCTAGCAGGGCTGGGGTCAGGGGACAGCTGTTCTCAGCACTGACCCCGCCCTGCGCCCCTCCGGTGGGTGTGGTGCCCGAGGCGCGGCCGGCAGCCCCCAGAGCAGCAGGATCTGAACTGTGTCCCCTTCGCAGACATGAGGAAGAGCGTGTGCTACCGCAACTACAACGACACCTGTGAGAACGAGCTCGCCTTCAACATGACCAAGAAGATGTGCTGCTGCTCCTACAACATCGGCAAGGCCTGGAACAAGCCCTGCGAGCCCTGCCCCACCCCCGCCAGCCGTGAGTCCCCTGCACCCGGAGAAGGGTCTGGCTGGGGGAGCTCCCCCCGTCCCTGGGCGCTCTGCATCTGGCTACCCCCTAGTGTCACGGGGCACAGGATTGGCCTGGTCCCAGCTGACAGCTGTGCGGAGAACAGCCCTGGCCTAGGGAGTGAGTGACAGCATCGCCTCCCCCAGGCTATGCAGGGCAGCGTGCTCCCTGCAGGGGCTGGGCGACGGCAGAGATCCCATGATGGACGATACCAAGAGCCTCTGTGGCACAGGCCATGCTGTGTGTGCAGCCTGGGGCGGGGGGGGTGTGGCCCTGGAGTCCCAGCACACGGTGGGGGGGGGGGGGGAGGTGTATCTCTGTGGTTCTAAGCTGTGCAGTGGGAGGGGGTGCTGTATGAGGAGTGGGGGGGGACGGTGTGTGCGGGGGGGGGGGGGGTTGTGAAGGGTCCCAGCCCTGCAATGGCACACAGGTAACCTCCTGGCATGGAGATAGGTGTTTCCTGCTGTCTCTGTGGTCATCCCTGGTTGTAGGGTTTCACCCCATGGGTGCTCTGTGCCCCAGGGCCACTCGTACTTGTACATCCCGGTCTGTGTGCTGGGGGTCCTGTGTAACCGGGTCCTTTCCCTTCCAGCTGAGTACCAGATCCTCTGTGGGAACCAGGCCCCTGGCTTTATCATCGACATTCACACGGGGAAGCCAATCGGTGAGTACCGCCGGGGCCCTCGCAGAGCTGCTGCCTTTGCCCACACACACTGCCAGCCCCAGTCCTGCCCCTGCCCCCCAGCTCGGGTCTCCTGCTCATTGCCTGCTTTCCCCTCCTCAGTGTGCGTGAGGCTGGGGGCAAGGAGAAGCAGGAGGGGAGTGAGAAGGCCCAAACAGGACCTAGGCCTTGCAGCGCGGAGACCGAGGGCAGCACCATGTGACGTGGGCGCTGCTTACAGAGATCCCCGGGGTTTTGTGTGTGCCCCGTGCTGGCTCGGCTTGGCTCAGCTTGATTCTATTCTTAGCCCTCCCTCACCACCAGAGTATCTAAGCACCCTCCACGACATCGTTAAGTGACGAGACTCCCGTGTGGTTCCTTCTCGCTCTCTTCCTCTCCCCAGGGGAGAATCGTGAGTGCAGTGCAGTCTCTGTTTTGGTAGGGTTTTTTTATCACGTACCCAGCTGCTCCGCGTTCTCTCAGAGGCCAGTTGGAAGATACACCTGGCACTTGTTGCAGAAGGCGGAGAGGTGTGGGCTGGTCCTTGGTTCCTGGGGAAGTTCCACACTCTGGTACACACACCCAGCATGGCCCGGGATGTCTGCATGGTTCTGTCTCCCAAAGATGAGCTTTACCCCAAGGGTAGAGTTCCACTGGGCCGGAGGAGTGGGGCGCTCGCCACAGCCCTCATCTCGGAGCATTCTGAGAGCTTTGAGTTTTGCTGAATGCCTGACAGGGTCAGCTGGAGCCTGACACTTGAGCTGGGGTCCTTCCTTCACATGTGTGTCACCCCCAGTAGCAAAGAAGTTGCAAGCCAAGTTCTGCTCCCAGAGAGAGCCCAGCCACTCTGGGGTTGGGAGGCTGGAGAGGGGTCAGAGAAGAGCCATGAGAATGATCAAAGGATGGAAAACCTGCCTTCTGGTGAGAGACTTAAGGAGCTCCATCTATTTAGCTTAGCAAAGAGAAGGCAAGGGGTGAGCTGATTACACTCTATAAGTATCTACATGGGGAACAAATATTTGACAATGAGCTCTTCAGTCTGGCAGGGAAAGCTCTAACGTGAGCCAAGGGCTGGAAGTTGAAGCTAGACAAATTCAGACTCGAAAGAAGGTGTTTTCAACAGTGAAAGCAATTAACCCTTGGAACAGTTTACCAGGGGTTGTGCTAAGTTCTCCATCGCTGGCAACCCCTACACTGAGAGGGGTTGGTTTTCTCAAAGATCTTCCGTAGGAGTTCACATGGATTCCTCCCATCCTCGACGCTGTGATGTTATGCTCAGATGCACCCTGGAATAGCAGTCCAAAACCACACAGGGAGGTTGTCAATCAAAACATGTAATAACCGTGAACCCATTGGGTCAGCAATAGTCCAAACTAAACGCAGTAACAGTCGGAACAGCAGATATGTAGCAGCAGAGTGTGTGTATGTGTGTGGGTATGTGCACACACCCACACACATACACACACATGCACACACACTCACCCATATGTGTGCACACACACACAGCCAAAACAGGAACAGGAACCCTGAGTTCAGGGCGCAGGAACCAGGAGACAGAACAGTAATGGAGCAGGTAGGCAGCACCATACACCAGTCGCCACAACCATGTTATAGAGGAGGTCACAAAGGTCCCTTCTGCCTTGGATCCCCAGGTCTGAGTGATGATGCACAGAAAGGGAAGGCCCTGGTGTGACGGGACGATCCCAGCTGAGGCTGCCAGGCTGGCAGTTCCACAGTCCCCACCAGTTCACGGCACGCTGAGTCCGCAGGACCCAGACTCAGTGAGACACAATAAAGATAGAGCCCCAAGTGTGACAGTTGCAGTCGGCACAGACCAGAACCTAAGGCTCCCACAGGCAGGGCCAGGGCCTGGCCAGGCCAGGACTGCATGAGAGCGCAGTGTTCCTGCAGCCGCTGGCACAGCTAAACTCCTAGCACTCGCTCCCGCCCTGCCAGTGGCACCGACCGTCCTTTGCAGAGGGTGTGGAGCACTGCAGAAGAGAGGCTGAGAGATGAGGTCTGGATTCCAGGGGAGAAAAAGCAAGATGCTCCTCTGGATGTGCTGTCAAGGTCTAGGACCTTGCGACCTATCCTGGTGCTGCTCTGTAGCATTTGAAGGATGGAGTCCCTAGCCCTGGCGGTTCAGGCGAGAGCAGATGTTATCCCTGTCGGGTCTCCCCCCAGGCCTTGGTGCCAAGCTCTTCTGGCTCTGGGACAGGACTGAATGGAGCAAGGGGAAGACCCATTTATTTTCCAATCTCCAAGAAGCCCAGAGTGTAGAAGCAGAGACCAAGTTGCCTAAGTTGTGTGAGCAGCTGTGCCCAGCGGCTGGGCAGAGGGCTCCCGGTCTGGGACTTGATGAGCCAGCGGTGGAATCACTGGTCTTTTCAGCATGACCAAGTGGCATTTCCTGGGTTGTCAGTTCAGCTTCCCCTTCCAGCTGCTCTCCTGGGCTGGGGCCGGCCCCAGGGTCACTAGCCCGGGAGAGGCAAAGTCATGGACTCGTTTGGGATTCTTTCCAAACTTGCCCAGCCAGTGCAGGTTCCTTCAGTGACCCCCGTTTCGCCTCAGGCCAGAGCAGAGCAGCCCAGGCCCTGCTCTGGCCCTGCCTCCGCCAAGGGAGGAAAGGGAGAGAAAGTCTTTGGCGCCTACAGCCACTTCCTGCAAGGCCCCAGAGTCATTCCCCTGGGATCCTCCCTCATTGTAAATATTCACAGCTGGACCTGGGCCCCCCAGTGCTACGGCAAGGGGAGGGGGACAGATGTCATGACCCTGCCTCTCTCCTGCCCCATCCCCAAGCCAGCGCTCGCGCTCCCTCTCCTGGTCCTCCGCCCCTCCGGTCGCTGGCAGGAGTTTGTTCTCTGTGCAGATATTGACGAGTGCAGTGAGATCCCTGCTATCTGCACCAATGGCGTCTGCATCAACCAGATCGGCTCCTTCCGGTGCGAGTGCCCCATCGGTTTCAGCTACAACAACATTCTGCTCATCTGCGAAGGTAACGGGCTGGGGCTGCAGGGCTGGCTGCCCCCGGGGCTCACAGTCATGCTGGCAGAGCAGACGGCACATCACTGTGGCACTAGTGAAGAGCAAGAGACCAGCTCTGCACCCGGGCTCTGACACAGGTTTGAGCCCAGAGCCCCTCTTCTGTCCACACACAAATCAATCTGACGCTGGTCAGCAAGGACTCAGGTCCCAGGACCCTGCTCAGAGCCCGAGTCTGCTGTGATTCGAGTCAAAGCCTGTCACTCTGCAGTGTGGACACAGGTCAAGCCACAGACCTGAGTCAGGAGGTCTGTGTAGTGCAGTATGGGCACTTCAGCACGGCTGTGAGACCTGCATCCAGCACTGTAAGCCTGTTTGCAATGCAGTGAGGACGCTCAGGCATGGGCTTGGAAAGCCCACGTCCCAGAGCCCCCGGCTCAGAGTGCAGTGTAGACAGTGCCTTGTGGGTGATCATCAGGGAAGGCCAAACTCTCCAAACAGAGCTATTTCCACCCAAAACATGGTCTTTTAAAAGTTGTTGTTTTACCCAGGCCATGTCCACACTGCAGGATTGTAAGGGGCACAGCTAGGGTGCTGGAGCTGTGCCAACGTAACCCCGTAGTGTAGACGCAGCCTCCGGGGGATTTCTGCCACTCTGGAAATGCTACCTTCCCGAGTGACAGTAGCTGGGCGATGGAAGCATTCTTCCATCCGCATTGCCGCGGCCACCCCTGAGCACCGGAGTACGTCAACAGAGTTTGTTCTTGACAGCTTTCATTTTTCACTTCCCATTTTTGAGATACGACATTTATGAAAATGATGTTTTGAAATAGCTTTTGTTTAAATACCACCCAAAACACATTTCTTATTTCAAACCTCAGAAACTATCCAAATAAACGGTAAATGGCACATTTTGATTCAAACATTTTTGAGAAAATTAAATCAAAACAATTTTGCCATTAAAAAAAATCTCTGTGTCTGCACGGTCAGAGTCAGTGGTTGGTCGTTCTGGTTTTCCCACAGCGACGTGGTGACGCCAGGGTCTGGCACGCCCTGCACGGTCAGAGTCAGTGGTTGGCCGTTCTGGTTTTCCCACAGCGACGTGGTGACGCCAGGGTCTGGCACGCCCTGCACGGTCAGAGTCAGTGGTTGGCCGTTCTGGTTTTCCCACAGCGACGTGGTGACGCCAGGGTCTGGCACGCCCTGCATGGTCAGAGTCAGTGGTTGGCCGTTCTGGTTTTCCCACAGCGACGTGGTGACGCCAGGGTCTGGCACGCCCTGCACGGTCAGAGTCAGTGGTTGGCCGTTCTGGTTTTCCCACAGCGACGTGGTGATGCCAGGGTCTGGCACGCCCTGCACGGTCAGAGTCAGTGGTTGGCCGTTCTGGTTTTCCCACAGCGACGTGGTGACGCCAGGGTCTGGCACACCCTGCACGGTCAGAGTCAGTGGTTGGCCGTTCTGGTTTTCCCACAGCGACGTGGTGATGCCAGGGTCTGGCACGCCCTGCACGGTCAGAGTCAGTGGTTGGCCGTTCTGGTTTTCCCACAGCGACGTGGTGACGCCAGGGTCTGGCACGCCCTGCACGGTCAGAGTCAGAGGTTTGGCTGCTCCAGTTCTCCCACAATGCCATAGTGACTGACACAGGGTCTCGCACACCCTGGGCCATCAGTGTCAGTGGTTTCTTTCTCTGTGCAGACATTGATGAGTGCAGCAGCGGGGAGAACCTTTGCCAGCGCAATGCTGATTGCATCAACATCCCGGGCAGTTACAGGTGCGAATGCTCAACCGGATACAAGCTGTCACCTAGCGGAGCCTGTGTGGGTAAGATGGGTGCTGTTGACTACCTATAGCAGAGGCAATGCTCAAGTGGGCCACAGAGTCCCCATCAGGAAGCAGCGTGGACTGCTAATGATGTGCACTAGCACACTTCACCTCGTCTCTTTGTCTAGGAAGGGCTTCCATTGCCGAGGCTTGTGCCGTGGGATGGCAGGAATGGGACTGGGAGGCTGTCATTGTTCTCATCGCAGTCATGGTTTTGGAAGGAGTCTCGGGTTCTTTCACAAGTCTCGTGACTGTGACCTGCTGCTCCACACTCAGAGGATCCACGGGGGCTTCACAACTCAGAGGGACACAGAGGTCTGGGGTCAGCGCAGAAATGCTACATCACTTCAGTAGCTAATGGGCACTGTGTGTGCCTGGGATAATCCCAGAGAGAATGAAACACTCCCATCCCCTCTAGGTTAGGGGTGGGTGCATGGGGGAGGCAAGTATGGGGGCAGCTTACACTGCCATGGCCTGCACCTTTGCTTGCACCTGGGCTGTGGAGAAGCAGACACGCTCACTTCCTAGGTCTGGATTGTTATAGTAGCACCATGAAGATTGTGGTTGGGACTGGCTTGCTGTTTGACAGCTGATTTTTTCTAAATGCTCTAAAATCCTCCTGCTGAGTCAGATTGTCTTGAAAATTGCTGAATCTCCTGGGGGTCTGGGATAAGGTTACTGGTCCAGACTTGAGGTTGTTTGAGCAAGGGGTTCCCAAGTTACAGCCCCCCTAAAAATCACATGCCTTAATTTTTTTTTGCACACACCTGAGGCTCACACTCTGGCTCTGGTCCTCCCCAAGCAGATCTCATCTGCTCCGGCTTGATTTCAGCCAGTGTCTGGCACCCACTGGGCCTTTGAGGAAGCAATATTTTAAAAGTAATTCTGACTAAAAGTTGGATCTCTAGTCCAGCTCCAGCCAAGCTGATAAGACAGGCAAAGTCATTTGTGCAGATGCATTAGGACTGGGGCTTTGTTGCAAGCCAATGTTTGCAGGCAGCCGGGTGATTCAGGGTGACATACTGTGGCATTTAACCTGAGCAGCACCCAAGTACTGTGAATTCAAGTCCTGCTCTTCACAGCTTTCTAAGAAATGTGTGTGTCACATGCTCCTGCTGGAAGGTTTGCCTTGAGAGAAAAACTTCTGGTTTAACAGCCCACATGGCAAAATGCTCTAAATCCACGTGCAGACTCAGATTGTACTTCAAAAGTACCATCAAGAAAAAGAATATTAATTGACTAGATGAAAGATGAAAGACTCTAGGAAGCAGTAGCATTAGGGTAATGCTCCTCCCCCCTCGTTCCTAAGCAATGGGACTGATTGTGATCAAAGAAGAGCAAGTAGCTGAGATTCTCATCAATATCAGCATGATCGAAGGGCTTGCTGAGCATCAGGATATGCACCCATGACAGAGAGCCCTATTCTAAAGACAGTCGATGCCAACTAATATGGCACCAGGATACTGTCCTTGGTCAAAAGAGTAACTCATATTGATCATAACAATAAACACAGAGAACAAGTTTCAGTGTTCTACAATCATTCATCCACTCCACAGCAACCAAGGCATCCCACCTGTCATTTTCACCCTTCAACAGGCTGTACTTCCTTGGCAAGGGGTCCAAAGGAAATGCCAGACAATAGGAAACATTGAATTACATGGCCCTTTTTAGAACAGTCATAGCAAACCTTAAATGATCCCCCCCACACACACAAACACAACAAACTTCTATAGAAAAATCAAGTAGTACCCAGACTATAACAAACATTTTCAGTAGAGTCTAACACAGAAGACAGAAGTTTGACAGGTCTTTTTTACTGCTTTTAAAATTGAAATCCTGCTGCAACATTAACTAAAGTGGTGCCATCCCTTCCCCCAACATCATTTCCCCACAGCAGGGCCCAGGAAAGGGTTAGTGGTTCAAGTCGGGCGGGAGGTCATTTGGACAAGGAGATCCTCAAACACAGCCAGCCGTGTTAGTCTGTATCCACAAAAACAACAAGGAGTCCGGTGGCACCTTAAAGACTAACAGATTTATTTGGGTGTAAGCTTTCATTGGTAAAAAACCTCATCTGAAGAAGGGAGGTTTTTTACCCACAAAAGCTTATGCCCAAATAAACCTGTTAGTCTTTAAGGTGCCACCGGACTCCTTGTTGGTTTTCTGATAAGGAGCTGGTTTTCATATTCAGATTGCTCTCAAGCCCCCACGCCTGGCAAGAGAATCTTGAAAACTGATATTCCACGGCAGGGCCAGGATAGGCTTTTGGAGAGGGTGGGAGAAGAACGCACATTGGGATGAATTGTGCTACTAGGTCAGGATATAGTCCTCTCGATGGGGCGGTCTCATTCCGATGAGGGCTGATGGAAAGCCGAGTGGGGCAGAGGAGCACACTCTTCAGATCCCTTAGGAGAGGATTTGTTAAATGGGATTCTCTATATCAAGGACTAGATACCTCCTGAGGTCCCTTCCAACCCTGATATTCTATATTCTATGATTTTGTCAAGATCCAGATTTCTTGGTCAAGGGATAGTCAAGTATACCAGACGCTAGAGAAAATAATAAAAAAAATAACAATGATGATGATAATAAGTTGTGAATAAAAAGATTTTGGGGTCCATTTAAAAGCATCTGGTGGTCCAGATTTGGCCCACAGTCCACCTGTTGACTACTCCCTCTGCTCTATATGCTAGTGAAGAGGAGAGGATAGAATACAATAAAGTACAGGTAGGAACTGAAGAGAAACAGGCAAACAAAAAAGAGTCCCATTCAATTACATCACATGAAGCCAGACAACTGAACACTGACGATTGTATACGAGTGTTTGTATACAAATGCTAGAAGTGTTATACTAAGATGGATGAACTTGAGCACCTGGTATTAAATGAGGCTACCGGTATAATAGGCACTACAAAAACTTGGTGGAACGATGATAATTGATGATAATCAATGGGACACAGTAATTCCAGGGTACAAAATCTAGCGGAATAACGGAGTAGGTCATGCTGGTGGGGGAGGGGCACTGTTTGTGAAAGAAAGCACAGAGTCAAGTATAGTAACAATCTTAAATGAATCAAACTGTACCATAGAATCTCTCTGGATAGACATTCCCTGCTTGAATAATAAGAACATAGCGGCAGGGATGTACTACCGACCACCTGACCAGGATGGTGATGGTGAGTGTGAAATGCTCCAGGAGATTAGAGAGGCTATAAACATAGAAAATTCCATAATAATGGGGGATTTCAACTATCTCCATATTGACTGGGAACATGTTGGGGAAGAGTGAAGACAGGCCAATGGCTAGTAGCCCAGATGGTCAGGGATGCAGCCCCATGCTGCTCTGGGTGTCCCTAAACCTCTGACTGCCGGAAGCTGGGACTGCATGATGGGTTAGATCACTTGATAATTGCCATGTTCTGTTCATTCCCTCTGGAGCACCTGGCATTGGCCACTGTCAGAAGGCAGGATACTGGGTTAGATGGAGCACTGGTCGGACACATTATGGCCATTCTTATGTTCTAATTTCATACCTCTGCAGTCCATGAATCAGGGCCCCCAAAATCATGTGATTGGCAAAAAAAAAAAAAACCAGGAGATTTCAAAAAAGAATAAATTCTGGGTCCTTTTTCTTTGCCTCCTGTGTTCTGAGCAGCTAGAGGCCTTGCTCAAGGGGTCCTGCTGTCACATGCTTTTCTGCAGCCAGGAGAGCTAGCAACTTGCTATTTTTAGAAACAAGTCCTGAGCTTCTCAGAGCTCCAAGAGCTGGGGCTGTCATGAAAACACCAGATATCATGAGATTTGCAGTACAATCGTGGGTGTTGGCAGTGCTGCTGCTCAGCAAGACTGCTGCCAGCTGGTAGCCACAGGCATGGAAGCCACGTGGCCACGGCATCTGTTCCCGCTTTGGTTGGGGTCTTTCCTATTCATGCTTTCTGGGTTCTTTTGTTATAGGTCGCAATGAATGCCAGGAAATCCCCAATGTCTGCAGCCACGGGGACTGTGTGGACACCGAGGGCAGCTATATCTGCATCTGTCACAACGGGTTCAAGGCCACAGGAGAACAAACCATGTGCATGGGTCAGTGCAGACGGCTTGGCAATAGATTTAAGCCCTTTCCAAAGGAAGCGAGAGCTCTCTGGGCCCCTGGTGGGTGGGCTTGCAGGGGGAGGACGGGCCATAGCACATCGTAAGGCAAGCAGAGAGCTGGGCCATTGCATCTCCTCGGCCTCAGGTTTCTGAGTCCTCGTGCTCACCTAAGCCACAACAGGCCGCCGCCCCCACCATGAGAGGCACTGACTGACTGCCCAGTCCCAGGCAAGCGAGGACTCAGCCCCTGATCTGCACTGATCTTCTCTTCTCAGATATCGATGAATGTGACCGGCAGCCCTGTGGGAACGGCACCTGCAAGAATACAGTCGGCTCCTACAACTGCCTGTGCTTCCCTGGCTTCGAGCTGACACACAATAATGACTGCATGGGTGAGAGACTCCCGTGTCACACAGAGTGGGCATGAGCATCAGGTGTCACATAGTCAGCTGTGTGGGTGTGGGGAGAGTCAGATATAGGGTGACCAGACAGCAAGTGTGAAAAATCGGGATGGGGTGGGGGTAATAGGAGCCTATATAAGAAAAAGACCCAAAAATCGGGACTGTCCCTATGAAATCGGAATGTCTGGTCACCCTAGTCAGCTATCTCACAGTCATGGCTGTATGGGAACAAGGGTTGGTTGTAAACACAATGACAGCTGTGTGGGGATGAGGGTTGAGTGTCACTCAGTCAAAGCTGTGAGGGCATAAGGGTTGGGTGACACATGATGATGGCTGTGTGGGTGTGAGGGTTGGGTGTCACAGTCACAGCTGTGAGGTTGTAAGGGTCAGTGTCACACAGTCACAGCTATATGGGTGTGAGAGTTGGGTGTCACACAGTCACAGGTGTGAGGTCATAAGGGTCAGTGTCACACAGCCATGGCTGTGGGTGTGAGGGTTGGGTGTCACACAGTCACAGCTGTGAGGTTGTAAGGGTCAGTGTCACACAGTCACAGCTATATGGGTGTGAGGGTCAGGTGTCACACAGTCACAGCTGTGAGGTCATAAGGGTCAGTGTCACACAGCCATGGCTGTGGGTGTGAGGGTTGGGTGTCACACAGTCACAGCTGTGAGGTTGTAAGGGTCAGTGTCACACAGTCACAGCTATATGGGTGTGAGGGTCAGGAGTCACACAGTCACAGCTGTGAGGTCATAAGGGTCAGTGTCACACAGCCATGGCTGTGTGGGTGTGAGGGTTGGGTGTCACACAGTCACAGCTGTGAGGTTGTAAGGGTCAGTGTCACACAGTCACAGCTATATGGGTGTGAGAGTTGGGTGTCACACAGTCACAGCTGTGAGGTCGTAAGGGTCGGGCGTCACACAGTAACAGCTGTCTGGGTGTGAGGGCCAGGTGTCACACACTCACCCTGTGGGTTTCTCCCACTGTGCTTTTCTCTCCTGCTCTCTGCAGACATTGACGAGTGCTCCTCCCTGGGGGGGCAGGTGTGCCGGAATGGCCAGTGTATAAACAGCATTGGCTCCTTCCAGTGCCTGTGCCAGGAAGGGTATGACCGGACCCTGGATGGGAAGAACTGTGTCGGTGAGTGCCTGGGCAGCAGGCGCTGTAATTCTCATCCCACCCGGTCTGTGGGGCGACCATCTGCAGGCCCCTTCTGGCAAATGTGCTCAGAGATGTGGAATCTCTGCTCTGGCTCAGGGCCATGGCTGTGGGGCTGGGGGCTGGAGCATGGGTCCCACTCAGGAGAGATCCCAGGGCCGAGCTTGGGGGAGCTCATGCATCACTGCGCTCTCGCTAGCTGCAGACACCTGGCTCCAGTGCCAAGCTGAGGGTTATCGAGCAAAGTCGCTGCTCCGCGCCTAGTACGGGACGCCATGGGCGTAGGGTTGCCAGCTTTGTAACATTTAAAAGCCGGACGCTCCAGACGAAGTGCTGGAACCTCCCCTGCCACGCCTCTTCCCCGTGAGGCCCCACTAGGGTGACCAGACAGCAAATGTGAAAAATCGGGACAGGAAGTGGGGGGTAATAGGAGCCTATATAAGAAAAAGACCCAAAAATCGGACTGTCCCTATAAAATCGGGACATCTGGTCACCCTAGGCCCCACCCCTGCCACACCTCTTCCCCCGAGGCCCCATTCCTGCCACGCCTCTTCCCCCTGAGGCCCTGCCCCCACCCACTCCTCTCCTCCCTCCCCCCCCGTCGCTGCCCGGGTCAGGAGGGTCTCACCTGCCGAGCTGGGGCTGGGAACTGCAGCCACCTGACGCAGGTAGGAGGTGGCCCCGGCTGAGTCGGGCCAGTGTGGGTGATGACCCTGCACTTCCCTGCATCCCCTGCCCACAGTAACCAGACTCTGAGTGTCCGGTCAGTAGATCTGACCAGACACTGTCAGGTCCCCTTTTCGCCTAGACTTTCCAGTCGGAAACCGGGCACTTGGCCACCCTACATGGGATCCGGTGCCATGTACCTTCTCAACCAGCAGTTTTCTTGGGGCATAAAAACTGTCCCATTGGCTGCAGAGTTCCCAGCTCGGCTCCCTGGACCAGGAAGCCCTGTTGGGCACAGTGTGGGAAACCCCGAGCCTGATGCAGAGGAAGATCACCCCCCTGCATCCCCAGCCACAGCTCTGCCCTCCAACTGATCCTGCTGACTGACCCCCACTGGCTCCTGGCCCCAGGAGGTGGCTGCCCTGTTCCCAGCTCCAGAGTGTGAGAACTGGTTGAACATGGGCCTGTAGACAGCAGTCGTTGTAGGTAGCCCAGATCTTATTCAGCAGCAGACCCCAGGGGCCAGATGCCTTCTTGGCAAAGGTGGCCCAGGTGGTGTCCTGCTGTCGGAGGAGCTTGAAGAGCTTCCCAAGGTCTGGTTAGTGGAGGTGATGTTGCCAAGCTAGTCACTGTGTTCAGCTGCTGGGCTCGCTGTGTGGTGCAGAGACATGCAGCGGTGTGCCCCACCCCTTCTGTCTGTGCCGGCGGCTCCCACACACAGCCCCGGGGGCTGGCGAATTCCCACAGCAGCCGAGGAGCACAGGGGGAGGACAGGAGATCACTGGGGGTCCGGGGGAGCAGTGGGGCCTTGTTGGGCTATGGCTCCCCCTGCTGCCCGTGTAGGGTCCCTGGTGCAGTAGCATGTGCAATGGTCGAGCAGTCCCTGCCTGTGGGCCAGGAAGGCTCCACATGGCAAAGTAGCCGGAGTCCAGCGCCTGGGTGACTTTCCCCCCTTGTTTCTTTGCAGACATCAATGAGTGTGTGAGCCTGCCTGGAACCTGCTCTCCGGGGACATGTCAGAACCTGGAAGGCTCTTTCCGCTGCATCTGCCCCCCGGGGTACGAAGTGCAGAATGACAACTGCATCGGTAACGTTGGTTCCGCCATCCTACCACCGCACAGGGGCTACTCTGTCACCAGCCTGGGCCAGGTGCTTCCTAGGTAGCAGGGATCCAGGCACTGCCCCAAGGCCTTACACTCTAAAGCAATTGGGTGTAGGCCCAGGCTGGGGCGTGACAGCCACAGAGTAGCAGAGGGCTGGCCAGGGGTGCTTCAATTCCTTCTTGATAATTTCACAATTGCTAAGGGGATATTTTTAACCGTGTAATGAACATGCCAGGGAAATGGCATGTGTGGGCACCACCAGCCTCTAATGGAGAGAATCAGCACTGCCCAGTTATGTGTCATAGGCCCCGCACTGTGAATAGCTAGTGGTGATTCCCTTGGCTTTGGAGAAGGAGGAAGAGATCTGTCGCCATGACATCATGCTGTGTAGAGACCAGTGCAGTGCAGACTTTGCTCACTGCTCTGTGTTCGTGGGGAGCCAGGCACTGGTGGGTGCAGCCTGCTCTGTGCAGGGGAGATGGGCTGTGGGGACCAGCTCAGACGGAGGAGTGGGAGGTGGGTGTGACTGGGGGACAGGTGCGCCCTCCGCCCGCTCCCCCATGGAAGCCCTCAGGAAACATGCCTGCTCTCCTGCAGGAGTGACCCCTGAGCTCTGCAGGGCCCCTGCCCCTGCCCAGGGGCTTGGCACCATGGAAGGAGCTGAGATCTTTGCCCTGGTACACGTCTAACCCACTCCTCTGTCCGTCCTGCTCCCAGATATCAACGAGTGTGAGGAAGAGCCCAACATCTGCCTGTTTGGTACCTGCACCAACACCCCCGGCAGCTTCCAGTGCATCTGCCCCCCCGGCTTCGTCCTGTCCGACAACGGCCGCAGGTGCTTTGGTGAGTGCGCGCGGCCTCGCCCACAGCCCGTGGGGTCCTCGGAGGCAGTGCTCATGTGTGGGGAAGGGACGCCAAGGTAGGAATCCTGTGGCCCCTGCGGTGCCACCCAGTGCTGGGGCCCTGCTAGCTGCCATTGCTGGGATGGGCGCTGTCACCCCTGGCTGCCTGGGTGAGAGAGCTCCCAGAAAGCTCTGAGCTCCAGGGCATGCTCGGTGGAGGAGCATCAACCCGATGTGCCTTCCTGCACAGCTCTGATCCCTTGGGGGCTCATCTCTGCTGGGGGGAAGGCGTAGCTTAGGGGGCTGCTCCATATCCCTGTGCCAGAGCTGCTTGCCTCTCAGGGTCTGCTGCTTGCACATGGAGCCGTGTTCTGTGGGCTCCAGGCCCAATCCTGCTCCCATTGCTGTCAGCAGCCAAACTCTTGTTCCCTTACACACGTGGTGCAGGGGCCCACACCACATGCAGCGTGTCACCAGGAGGTGCCGCGCCCGCCCCAGACGTCTGTAACATTCTCCCCTCCTGCTGCTGCAGACACCCGCCAGAGCTTCTGCTTCACCCGCTTCGACAATGGCAAGTGCTCTGTCCCCAAGGCCTTCAACACCACCAAAGCTCGCTGCTGCTGCAGCAAGATGCCTGGAGAGGGCTGGGGCGACCCCTGTGAGCTGTGCCCCCAGGAAGGAAACGGTAGGTGTCCCGGCCCCTCGGGAATCAGTGTGCATTGGATGCAGTAGGGAGCATAGAGCAGGAGCCACTGTGCACCCCACGGCGGGGACACCCAGCCTGCGGCAGGGATCCCATATGCCAGTTGTTCTCAACCCGGGGTGTGTGTAACCCTGGGGGTACACAGAGCTCTTCCAGGGGGTACATCAACCCATCTAGATATTTGCCTAGTTTTACAACAAGCTACATAAAAAGCTCTAGCGAAGTCAGTACAAAACTACAATGTCATCCAGACAGTGAGTTGTTTATACTGCTCTATATACTAGACACTGAAATGTAAGTAAAATATTAATATTCCAACTGATTTATTTGATAATTATATAGTCAAAATGAGGAAGTCAGCACTTTGTCAGTAAGAGTGTGGCTGTGACACTTTTGTATTTTGATGTGTGATTTTGTAAGCAAGTAGTTGTTAAGTGAGGTGAAACTTGGGGGTATGCGAGACAAATCAGACTCCAGAAAGGGGTACAGTGGTCTGGAAAGATTAAGAGCCACTGCCCTAAGGGATGCTCCTCAGTGGGATTGCAGCACTCTTGGATCCCAGCAGAATGGAGGCTTTCTCTGCCAGGAGAGTGGGAAGGGGGTGCCCCCTAGTGACCGGAGCAGTGCCCCATAGCGACTGGTGTTCAGACCCTGGATTCTGCTATGAGCTCTGCCACCAATTTGCTGGCAGGCTTTGGACAAGTCACTGCAGTCCTGTGTGCCTCCGGTTTCCAGTGGGGTGCAGTTCATTTCCCCCCTCACGGGGGCACTGTGTGCTTCAAGTATTGGTGTAATCATCAAGCATCAGCATTAGTATGAACGAACTCAGCAGAGGTGCTGCTCTGTCATTCTACCCCGTGGCTTTCCCCAGCCTTCCAACTCCAGCTAACGGAAGCAGCTGCTTGCACATCTCATTTTTCTGCTTCTCCCAGTTGCCTTCCAGGAGCTGTGCCCGTACGGCCACGGGGCTATCCCCGGCCCAGGCGATACCCGGGAAGGTAAGCGCCAGCATTCAGGAAACTGCATGGGCCAAAGGGCGCGGTGGGAGGACCGTGCCAGTAAGCGGTGCTGCACCAGGGACTCGGACCAAGCAGCAGCCAAGCTCAGCTAGTCTGGACAGTCAGTGCCGAGCCCCTGTGCCGGGTGTCCAGAGTGCTAGTTGTGTGGAGGGACAGGTCCTCAGAGCGCTGGCAGCATGGGGGGCCCTCAGAGCGCTGCTGGCATGGGGGGTGGGTCCCAGAGTGCTGGCTGTATAGGGGGGAGGATCCCAGAGTGCTGGCGGCATGGGGGGGTGGGTCCCAGAGTGCTGGCTGTATGTGGGGGAGGATCTCAGAGTGCTGGCAGCATGGGGGGGGGGTCCCAGAGTGCTGGCTGTATAGGGGGGAGGATCCCAGAGTGCGGGCAGCATGGGGGTGGGTCCCAGAGTGCTGGCTGTATAGGGGAGGATCCCAGAGTACTGGCAGCATGGGGGAGGGTCCCAGAGTGCTGGCTGTATAGGGGAGGGTCTCAGAGTGCTGCCGGCATTGGGGCGGGGTCTCAGAGCGCTGGCTGTATAGGGGAGGATCCCAGAGTGCTGGCAGCATGGGGGGGTGGGGCTAAGAGCGCTGGCAGCATGTGGGCGGTGGGTCCCAGAGTGCTGGCTGTATAGGGGAGAGGATCCCAGAGTGCTGGTGGCATGTGGGGGGTGGGTCTCAGAGTGCTGGCAGTATGGGGTGGGTCTCAGAGCGCTGGCGGCATGGGGAGGTGGGTCACAGAGCACTGGCGGTATGGGGGGAGGTGGGTCTCAGAGCGCTGGCGGTATGGGGGAGGGTCTCAGAGCGCTGGCATTATGGGGGAGGGTCTCAGAGCACTGGCGTTATGGGGAGGGTCTCAGAGCGCTGGCGGCATGGGGAGGGTCTCAGAGCGCTGGCGGCTTGGGGGGAGGGTCTCAGAGCGCTGGCAGCATGGGGGGTGGGTCTCAGAGCGCTGGTGGCATGGGGGGAGGGTCTCAGAGCGCTGGCGGCATGGGGGGGGGGGTCACAGAGCGCTGGCGGCTTGGGGGAGGGTCTCAGAGCGCTGGCAGCATGGGGGGTGGGTCTCAGCGCGCTGGTGGATTGGGGGGAGGGTCTCAGAGCGCTGGCGGTATGGGGGAGGGTCTCAGAGCGCTGGCAGTATGGGGGAGGGTCTCAGAGCGCTGGCGGTATGGGGTCTCAGAGCGCTGGCGGTATGGGGAGGGTCTGAGAGCGCTGGCGGTATGGGGAGGTGGGTCTCAGAGCGCTGGCGGTATGGGGAGGTGGGTCTCAGAGAGCTGGCGGTATGGGGGGGTGGGTCTCTGAGCGCTGGCGTTATCGGGGGTGGGTCTCAGAGCGCTGGCGTTATGGGGAGGTGGGTCTCAGAGCGCTGGCGGCATGGGGGGGGTGGGTCTCAGAGCACTGGCGTTATGGGGAGGTGGGTCTCAGAGCGCTGGCGGCATGGGGTGGGTCTCAGAACGCTGGCGGCATGAGGGGTGGGTCTCAGAGCGCTGGCGGCATGGGGGGGTGGGTCTCAGAGTGCTGGCGGTATGGGGAGGTGGGTCTCAGAGAGCTGGCGGTATGGGGAGGTGGGTCTCAGAGCGCTGGCGTTATGGGGAGGGTCTCAGAGCGCTGGCGGTATGGGGAGGGTCTCAGAGCACTGGCGGTATGGGAGGTGGGTCTCAGAGCGCTGGCGGTCTGGGGAGGTGGGTCTCAGAGCGCTGGCGGCATGGGGGTGGGTCTCAGAGCGCTGGTGGTATGGGGAGGTGGCTCTCAGAGCGCTGGCGGCATGGGGTGGGTCTCAGAGCGCTGGCGGTATGGGGTGGTGGGTCTCAGAGCGCTGGCGGTATGGGGAGGTGGGTCTCAGAGCGCTGGCGGTATGGGGAGGTGGGTCTCAGAGCTCTGGCGGTATGGGGGTGGGTCTCTGAGTGCTGGCGGTATGGGGTGGGTCTCAGAGAGCTGGCGGTATGGGGTTGGGTCCCAGAGTGCTGGCGGTATGGGGAGGTGGGTCTCTGAGCGCTGGCGGTATGGGGGAGGTGGGTCTCTGAGCGCTGGCGTTATGGGGAGGGTCTCAGAGCGCTGGCGGCATGGGGGTGGGTCTCAGAGCGCTGGCGGTATGGGGGGAGGTGGGTCTCTGAGCGCTGGCGTTATGCGGGTGGGTCTCTGAGCGCTGGCGGTATGGGAGGTGGGTCTCAGAGCGCTGGCGGTATGGGGAGGTGGGTCTCAGAGCGCTGGCGGCATGGGGTGGGTCTCAGAGCGCTGGTGGTATGGGAGGTGGCTCTCAGAGCGCTGGCGGCATGGGGTGGGTCTCAGAGCGCTGGCGGTATGGGGAGGTGGGTCTCAGAGCGCTGGCGGTATGGGGCGAGGGTCTCAGAGCGCTTGGCGGTATGAGGGGTGGGTCTCAGAGCTCTGGCGGTATGGGGGGGTGGGTCTCTGAGTGCTGGCGGTATGGGGGGTGGGTCTCAGAGAGCTGGCGGTATGGGGGGTGGGTCCCAGAGTGCTGGCAGTATGGGGAGGTGGGTCTCTGAGCGCTGGCGGTATGGGAGGTGGGTCTCAGAGCGCTGGCGTTATGGGGGGTGGGTCTCAGAGCGCTGGCGGCATGGGGGGGTGGGTCTCAGAGCGCTGGCGGTATGGGGGGAGGTGGGTCTCTGAGCGCTGGCGTTATGCGGGGTGGGTCTCAGAGCGCTGGCGGTATGGGGAGTGGGTCTCAGAGCGCTGGCGGTATGGGGGGAGGGTCTCAGAGCGCTGGCGGTATGGAGGGAGGGTCTCAGAGCGCTGGCGGTATGGGAGGTGGGTCTCTGAGCGCTGGCGTTATGGGTCGTGGGTCTCAGAGCGCTGGCGGCATGGGGGGAGGGTCTCAGAGCGCTGGCGGTATGGGGAGGTGGGTCTCTGAGCGCTGGCGTTATGGGAGGAGGGTCTCAGATCGCTGGCGGTATGGGGAGGTGGGTCTCTGAGCGCTGGCGTTATGGGAGGAGGGTCTCAGAGCACTGATGGTATGGGGAGGAGGGTCTCAGATCGCTGGCGGTATGGGGAGGGTCTCAGAGCGCTAGCGGCATGGGGGTGGGTCTCAGAGCGCTGGCGTTATGGGGTGGGTCTCAGAGCACTGGCGGTATGGGGGTGGGTCTCAGAGCGCTGGCGGTATGGGGAGGGTCTCAGAGCGCTAGTGGCATGGGGAGGGTCTCAGAGCACTGGCGGTATGGGGAGGGTCTCAGAGCGCTGGCGGCATTGGGGAGGGTCTCTGAGCGCTGGCGTTATGGGGTGGGTCTCTGAGCGCTGGCGTTATGGGGAGGGTCTCAGAGCACTGGCATTATGGGGGGAGGGTCTCAGAGCGCTGGCGGTATGGGGAGTTGGTCTCAGAGCGCTGGCGGGATTGGGAGTGGGTCTCAGAGCGCTGGTGGTATGGGGAGGTGGGTCTCAGAGCGCTGGCGGTATGGGGGGAGGGTCTCAGAGCGCTGGTGGTATGGGGAGTGGGTCTCAGAGCGCTGGCGGGGGGGTGGGTCTCAGAGCGCTGGCGGTATGGGGTGGGTCTCAGAGCGCTTGGCGGTATGAGGGGTGGGTCTCAGAGCGCTGGCGGCATTGGGGGAGGGTCTCAGAGCGCTGGCGGTATGGGGGGAGGGTCTCAGAGCGCTGGCGGTATGGCGGGAGGGTCTCAGAGCACTGGCAGCATGGGGAGGTGGGTCTCAGAGCGCTGGTGGTATGGGGGGGAGGGTCTCAGAGCACTGGCATTATGGGGGGAGGGTCTCAGAGCGCTGGCGGCATGGGGGGGGGGTCTAAGAGCGCTGGCAGCATGGGGTGGGTCTCAGAGCGCTGGCGGCATGAGGGGTGGGTCTCAGAGCGCTGGCGGTATGGGGGGAGGGTCCCAGCGCGCTGGCGGAATGGGGGGTGGGTCACAGAGCGCTGGCGGCATTGGGGGAGGGTCTCAGAGCGCTGGCGGCATGGGGAGGGTCTCAGAGCGCTGGCGTTATGGGAGGGTCTCAGAGCTCTGGCTGTATGGGGAGGATCCCAGAGTGCTGGCGGCATGGGGTGGGTCTCAGAGCGCTGGCAGCATGTGGGCGGTGGGTCCCAGAGTGCTGGCTGTATAGGGGGGAGGATCCCAGAGTGCTCGTGGCATGTGGGGGGTGGGTCTCAGAGTGCTGGCAGTATGGGGTGGGTCTCGGAGCGCTGGCGGCATGGGGGAGGTGGGTCACAGAGCACTGGCAGTATGGGGGAGGTGGGTCTCAGAGCACTGGCGGTATGGGGAGGGTCTCAGAGCACTGGCGGTATGGGGAGGGTCTCAGAGCACTGGCTTTTTGGGGGGAGGGTCTCAGAGCGCTGGCGGCATGGGGGGAGCGTCTCAGAGCGCTGGCGGCTTGGGGAGGGTCTCAGAGCGCTGGCAGCATGGGGGTGGGTCTCAGAGCGCTGGTGGCTTGGGGGAGGTCTCAGAGCTGGCGGCATGGGGAGGGTCTCAGAGCGCTGGCGGGGGGGAGGGTCTCAGAGCGCTGGCAGCATGGGGGGTGGGTCTCAGAGCGCTGGTGGCTTGGGGGGAGGGTCTCAGAGCGCTGGCGGTATGGGGGAGGGTCTCAGAGCGCTGGCATTATGGGGGAGGGTCTCAGAGCGCTGGCGGTATGGGGTCTCAGAACGCTGGCGGTATGGGGAGGGTCTGAGAGCGCTGGCGGTATGGGGAGGGTCTGAGAGCGCTGGCGGTATGGGGAGGTGGGTCTCAGAGCGCTGGCGGTATGGGGGGTGGGTCTCAGAGAGCTGGCGGGATGGGGAGGTGGGTCTCAGAGCGCTGGCGTTATGGGGAGGGTCTCAGAGCGCTGGCGGTAGGGGGAGGTGGGTCTCAGAGCGCTGGCGGCATGGGGTGGGTCTCAGAGCGCTGGCGGTATGGGGGGGTGGGTCTCAGAGCCCTGGCGGCATGGGGGTGGGTCTCAGAACGCTGGCGGCATGAGGGGTGGGTCTCAGAGCGCTGGCGGCATGGGGGTGGGTCTGGTGGGTCTCTGAGCGCTGGCGGTATGGGGGGTGGGTCTCAGAGAGCTGGCGGTATGGGGGGAGGGTCTCAGAGCGCTGGCGTTATGGGGGGAGGGTCTCAGAGCGCTGGCGGTATGGGGGGAGGGTCTCAGAGCGCTGGCGGTATGGGGAGGTGGGTCTCAGAGCGCTGGCGGTATGGGGAGGTGGGTCTCAGAGCGCTGGCGGCATGGGGGTGGGTCTCAGAGCGCTGGTGGTATGGGGAGGTGGGTCTCAGAGCGCTGGCGGCATGGGGTGGGTCTCAGCGCGCTGGCGGTATGGGGAGGTGGGTCTCAGAGCGCTGGCGGTATGGGGAGGTGGGTCTCAGAGCGCTGGCGGTATGGGGAGGTGGGTCTCAGAGCTCTGGCGGTATGGGGGGGTGGGTCTCTGAGTGCTGGCGGTATGGGGGGTGGGTATCAGAGAGCTGGCGCAATGGGGGGTGGGTCCCAGAGTGCTGGCAGTATGGGGAGGTGGGTCTCTGAGCGCTGGCGGTATGGGGGAGGGTCTCTGAGCGCTGGCGTTATGGGAGGTGGGTCTCAGAGCGCTGGCGGCATGGGGGGTTGGGTCTCAGAACGCTGGCGGTTTGGGGGGAGGTGGGTCTCTGAGCGCTGGCGTTATGCGGGGTGGGTCTCAGAGCGCTGGCGGTATGGGGAGTGGGTCTCAGAGCGCTGGCGGTATGGGGGGAGGGTCTCAGAGCGCTGGCGGTATGGGGAGGTGGGTCTCTGAGCGCTGGCGTTTTGGGAGGTGGGTCTCAGATCGCTGGCGGCATGGGGGGAGGGTCTCAGAGCGCTGGCGGCATGGGGGGGTGGGTCTCAGAGCGCTGGCGTTATGGGAGGAGGGTCTCAGAGCACTGATGGTATGGGGAGGAGGGTCTCAGATCGCTGGCGGTATGGGGAGGGTCTCAGAGCGCTAGCGGCATGGGGGTGGGTCTCAGAGCGCTGGCGGTATGGGGGTGGGTCTCAGAGCGCTGGCGGTATGGGGGGAGGGTCTCAGAGCGCTAGTGGCATGGGGGTGGGTCTCAGAGCGCTGGCGTTATGGGGAGGGTCTCAGAGCACTGGCGGTATGGGGAGGGTCTCAGAGCGCTGGCGGCATTGGGGAGGGTCTCTGAGCGCTGGCGTTATGGGGTGGGTCTCTGAGCGCTGGCGTTATGGGGAGGGTCTCAGAGCACTGGCATTATGGGGGGAGGGTCTCAGAGCGCTGGCGGTATGGGGGGAGGGTATCAGAGCGCTGGGGGTATGGGGCGGTGGGTCTCTGAGCGCGGGCGTGATGGGCGGTGGGTCTCAGAGCCCGGATGGTATGGGGAGGCGGGTCTCAGAGCGCTGGCGGTATGGGGGGAGGGTCTCAGAGCGCTGGCGGTATGGGGAGGTGGGTCTCAGAGCGCTTGGCGGAATGAGGGGTGGGTCTCAGAGCGCTGGCGGTATGGGGGGTGGTCTCAGAGCGCGGGCGGTAGGGGGTGTGGGTCTCAGAGCACTGATGGTATGGGGAGGAGGGTCTCAGATCGCTGGCGGTATGAGGGGTGGGTCTCAGAGCGCTGGCGGCATTGGGGGAGGGTCTCAGAGCGCTGGCGGTATGGGGAGGTGGGTCTCAGAGCGCTGGCGGCATGAGGGGTGGGTCTCAGAGCGCTGGCGGTATGGGGGGGTGGGTCTCAGAGCGCTGGCGGTATGTGGGGTGGGTCTCAGAGCGCTGGCGGTATGGGGGGAGGGTCTCAGAGCGCTGGCGGTATGGGGGGAGGGTCTCAGAGCGCTGGCGGAATGGGGGGAGGGTCTCAGAGCGCTGGCGGTATGGCGGAGGGTCTCAGAGCACTGGCAGCATGGGGAGGTGGGTCTCAGAGCGCTTGGCGGTATGAGGGGTGGGTCTCAGAGCACTGGCATTTTGGGGGGAGGGTCTCAGAGCGCTGGCGGCATGGGGAGGGTCTCAGAGCGCTGGCAGCTTGGGGGTGGGTCTCAGAGCGCTGGCGGCATGAGGGGTGGGTCTCAGAGCGCTGGCGTTATGGGGGGAGGGTCCCAGCGCGCTGGCGGTAGGGGGGGTGGGTCTCAGAGCGCTGGCGGCATTGGGGGAGGGTCTCAGAGCGCTGGCGGCATGGGGGGGGTCTCAGAGCTCTGGCGGTATGGGGGGAGGGTCTCAGAGCGCTGGCGGTATGGGGGGAGGGTCTCAGAGCGCTGGCGTTATGGGGGGAGGGTCTCAGAGCGCTGGCGGTATGCGGGGGCCAGCCCCTCTGATCACTGCCTGCTCAGAGCTGCAGGCCCCCCCATGGGCTCAGGCAATGCCATGCTGCACCCTGAGGGCCTCACTCAGTTTTCACTGACTCCAGGTAGGGAGGCCCGGGGCCTGTCCCACTGGAATAGGCTGTGGCCTGCGGCTGCTGACCCTCCAGGGGACCGTGTGTGCCTGGCGCGGCTACCCACAGATGGGGTCCTAAAAAGGGCCATTCTTAGGCAGCATTTCTGTCTCCAGATGTGAACGAGTGCGCCGAGAACCTCGGGATCTGCATCAACGGGGCTTGTATTAACACTGATGGCTCCTTCCGCTGCGAGTGTCCCTTTGGCTATAATTTGGATTACACCGGAGTCAACTGTGTGGGTGAGTGTCGCGGCCCTGGGCGGGAGGAGGTGGGTGCTGAGTTATTCTGCAACCACCTGCCCAGTTCTGGCTTAGATGTTTCTAGCCCTTGCTCTCCCCCCGAGCTCCGGGGAGAAGTTCCTCGCTCCCCCACAGGGGCTGCTAGCTTTGCCTGGGCCTGCCTGAATGCACCGGCTGCAGGAAAATGCCAGCCGGAGTCTTTCCTGTGACTGCTAACGCCATTCCTGGCCTTCACCCAGATACCGATGAATGCTCCATCGGCAACCCGTGTGGGAACGGGACCTGCACCAACGTGGTGGGAGGCTTCGAGTGCACCTGCGACGAGGGATTTGAGCCGGGGCCCATGATGACCTGCGAAGGTAATGTTCCTCTGGGGCATGGGGCCCGGTGCCTTTCCCCATGGAGTCCCAGGAGCCCTGCAGTGGGGTCAGTGCAGCTGGAGGCAGACAGCCCCGTCAGACAGTGGGGGGAAGGGCGGAGTCTGACATCTGTCCCCTCCCCGCTTTCCCCAGACCTCCTCTCTCCGGCTGGATCTGGGGTCACATTTGGGGAGGTTTGGGGGTTGTTGGATGCATGTAAAATTATTTCCTGTGAAGGGCAGAGCCCTGAGCACCTCTGCGGGAGCAGAGGGGGGGCAGAAGGGGGGGCTTTTGGGCTGCCTACTCCAGCCAGCTCCCCGAAGCCCATGGCCAGGGCCCTGAGAGAGGGCTTCCCTTCTTAGTGGTGGTTCCTAGTCGTAGCCCCAGAAGGAGGAGTTCTGCCTTCCTTGCCTGCCTGGCATGGCCCACCCCCACACCTGGAAGGGGGTTCAGGAAGCACAGGGACATAGGTGCACCCACAGAAAAAAATTGTGGGTCCTCAGCACCCATCAGCCACAGCTTCTGGGCTGTGCCACCAACCAGCTGTTTGGTGGGCTCAGGGAGGGGGTTGAGGGAGGGCTGAGAGCAGTGAGCGGCAGGTGGGCGGCTGCCTCAGGAAGGGGGCGGAGTGAGGGCAGGAAGAGGCGGGGGGAGGGGTGGAGTGGGGGTAGAACTTAGCGCCTGTGCACGGGGAGCCCCAGCCAGGCAGTGTGCACTGGAACCAGCGGGGTGGGGCAGGAAAGGACTGATGCTTGCCCCCATACTCCTTGCCGGGCACCGGCAGTGAGAGCAGCGTTGCTAAATCTGTGGCTTTGGCACTGCTGAGGATACGTACCAGCTTCCCCAGCAGGTGGAGCTGTGCTGTGCACTAGGCCATAGGGCAGGGGTCAGCCTCCACCCAAAACCCCGCGTTGCCTCCAGCATTTATAATGGTGTAAAATAGATAAACAAGTGTGGGGGTCACACTCAGAGCTTGCTGTGTGAAGGGGTCACCAGGACAAACGTCTGAGAACCCCTGCTCTAGGGGGTGGGCTGTGCATAGCAAGCAGCTCAGGGTGGGTCTCAGCACTCACTGCCTGCACCGCAGCAGGGCACAGAGCCAGTGTGGTACCTCCAAGGGACGCACAATGGAGACATTTTGCCGCAGGGGCAGCAGCGTGGCAGGCACAGTGTCTGATGTGCAGGTGTCTGCAGACTCATTCTCTCTCCTGCCGCTCAGATATCAACGAGTGCGCGCTGAACCCCCTGCTCTGCGCCTTCCGCTGCATCAACACCTTCGGCTCCTACGAGTGCACCTGCCCCTTGGGATACACCCTCCGGGAAGACAGGAGAATGTGCAAAGGTAGGGGACAGCTAGCCTCCCATGGAGCTGTCCTGCCCTCCCAGCCTGTCGCCCTTAACCTGCCCCACCGGCACCAGCCAAAGCCATGGCTGGAACGCCAGGCTACTGTCTGGGACACCGGCTTGTCTGCTCTTCCTGGCCCAGGGCCGGTTCCAGCCGCCGTTGGGGGTGCGAGCCCCGGCCATTGAGCTTCGGGATAGTGCTGGCTGGGAATGTGGCCTGGGTGTAACCATGTCTGCATACGATGGGCAATGGACCGAGCTGCGCACTGTGTCACATAGCAGAGTGCAGTCAGCGCTGGGTGGGGTTCGCTGTCCGCACCACAGAACCCCCAGCTGGGGCTCAACCAGCCAGGCCGAGCCCAGCACTCCCGGTATGTGGCCAGCAGGAGTCAGAGCACTCGGAGCCAGCCAGGGGCCCTCACCCAAACTAGCAGCTCTGGCAGCCTCTACTGCGGGAAGCCCTGGGGTGGCCGCAGGTCAGACAGATCCCAGGGGTCGACTGGAACTCGGGGCCTGCTGAGCACAGGAGGGATTCAGTGCTGTGCAGCTCTGGCGCTTTGCCAGCTGTGTCCCGTGCAGCTCGGCAGGGCTGGCACTCCAAGGAGCGGGCCATACTTGGGGGCTGACTCCTTGGGCGTGACGCCTGTGCTCACAGTACCTAGCCCTGCGGGGCTGGTGCCTTCGTCTACCCAGAGGATTTCGAGGTCCCTGTGCCAGCTGGGTAGAGTGCAGGCCGAACGCTGCCCCCAGAGCTGATGCAGGAGCTGCACTGCAGCCTGGCTCTTCCTCTCCACATTCCCTGCCTCTCCGCCAGGGCTGTGTGAGCAGCACACGCCTCTTCTGCCCAGTCACAGCTCCTCTTTGCAGTGGCAGGTTGCCATTAACTCCAGTGGTTAGAGCAACTGGCATTCGATCTCTGGCTCTGCCCCTGAGCTGCTGGGTGATCATGGGCAAGTCACCTCTCTGTGCCTCTGCTTCGCCAGCTGTCGCGCTGGGAGCAGGAGCCCTCACTGCTCCCCTGGGTGATGAATGGCTGTCGGGGAGCGCTCAGGCCCACAGGAAGCTGCAGGGGCTCATTCGCTGTGGTGTTGGTTGCAGATCTGGACGAGTGCACAGAAGGCCTCCATGACTGCGAGTCTCGAGGGATGATGTGCAAGAACCTCATTGGTACCTTCATGTGCATCTGCCCCCCAGGAATGCAGCGCAGACCCGACGGAGAGGGCTGTACAGGTACCGGTCACCTGGACGGAGGGAGGCATTAGCCACAGGGCCAGGGTCCATCTCCCTTCCTCACTTCTAGCTGTGGAGCTGTCTGTCCCGCTCTGTTCCTGAGCTGTCCGATTAACCACCCGTCAGCCAGACCTTGCCCTGAACTCCCGAGGCTGCTGCTCCTGTTGCACTAGTGCCCAAAGGCATGTTCAGGGCCAGGGCCCCAGCCCATGGTCGGACCCAGCAGCGTTTGATTGTGGCCTTTCCCCAGGCCCTCTGCACATCCCCCTCCTGCACTGAGCTGTCAGAAGTGCTCGCATCTGAGTTACACTGGGGAATCCTGGCCAGTCCTGGCCTGCATCATGTCCCCTTGTGCCACCACATGGGCACAAAGGGCACTAAAGCTGCCCTCAGGAATTTGCTGCCCAGCCCCTGGACCCAGGGGCAGGTTGAGGACAGGAGGTGGGAGGAGGGCGGTGTAGCCGGAGAGCACTGCATTCCGTGATCCCCCAGTGTAACAGCTGGAACGTGCTGGGGCACGCTAGAGCCATCCGGAGCTTTTGGGGTAAATTAGACCTTCTCCTGGGAAGAGTCTGCTGCTTTGCTGTGGTGCTGTTGCAGCTCCATCCCGCCCAGCGGTGGCCCCTGGTTCTCAGGAACCCGCGTCTACAGACATGTTGTGTCCGAGCCGTTCACCAATTCCCTTCCTCCTAGATGAGAACGAATGCCGCACCAAGCCGGGGATCTGCCCCAACGGCCGCTGTGTTAACAACGTGGGCAGCTATCGGTGTGACTGCAACGAAGGCTTCCAAGCCAGTGCCTCAGGCACCGAATGCATCGGTAATTAGCGTGCACAGCTTCACACAGCTCCTCCCCATGCGGAGCGAGTCTGGCTCTGGAAGCAGGGGGGCTTGTCTGGGCCTGTGGGAGTGGAAAAGTCACACACCAGTCTAGTCCTCTCCCCCTGGATGAGCTGAGGTGCCGGGAGCCCGGGCTGAGCCCGGGATAAATGGGCTGCGTGTTTGCAGCATGGCGTTGCTGTTCAGAGGCTCAGCTGGCATGTTGGGCCTGTCCAGCAGTCCCGTATCGCTAATCTGGGAGGCGCTGATGCCTCTCTGTACCCCTCCCCTGGGGCACCGTGTCCATCTGGGCAGCTCTGCCCCAGGACAGCAGTGCCAAGAGCAGATTGTGCAGGGGCTGAGCAATGAGTGCCAGAGCTGGCTGGGCTAAAGGGAGATGTGTCATTACTGGGGCTGCCCAGCACATCGCGCCCCGAGGCTGCCAGCTGTACCACCGCTCAGTGCTTCAGCAGCCAGACCTGCTGGGACCCAGGAACCAGCCCACACATGCCAAGGCAAGGGAGAGGGCATTTTCCTAGGGCTGGCAGGAAAGGGAAGGGTTGCAGATACCCTACGCACAGAGGCGTAAACACTTAGCATTCAAAGTGAGCGATAGCACTTCCTGTTAGGATCCCTGGCAGTCCAGTGCGGAGCCAGGGCTCTTCCAGCGCAGTGCCTGGGGCACCCTCTCAGTCCAGGCTCTACTCCAGCAAATAGGCACTTGCAGGGTTCCAGGCCGGCTCAGTGTCTCTCACTGCACTGGCTCCCCACCCAGCCACTGCTGCTCCCAATACGTCCCACACAGACCTGCGCCCACCTGTGTCGTCCGGCAGTCACAGCCTGTTCCACGTGTGGCTCTCCACAGTTCCTTGGGCTTCTCTCCAGCTCCCTGCTGACTTGTGGATGTTGCTTCAGCTTCCAGTCAGAGCCCAGAAATTTCCTGGCTCAGGACCTTTCCCCTTACTTGGCCTGGGGAAAGGGCTGGGCAGAGGAGAGGGGGCTGCAGTGTAACACCAACACTCAGGGTGTGACACTCCCAGGGCCGGCTCTAGGCACCAGCAAACCAAGCATGTGCTTGGGGCAGCACAACTTCAGGGGCGACATTCCGGGGGGAGGGGGGGGTCTGTTTTTTGTTTCGCTTCAGCAGTTGCGCTCCTCTTTTTTTTTTTTTTTTTTTTGTGCTTGGGACGCCAAAAAACCTAGAGCCGGCCCTGGACACTCCTAGCGCTGTTGGTCAGCGAGGCTTCTCAGGAGAGCAAGGGCTGCCCTGTCGGTCCCTGCGGATGGGAAGGTTAGCTTAGGGCCTAGGGCCCACCCCGAGCTGTTACCTGTTTGTTCTGGGAGTGCCCCCACTGGGCTGGGCCCTCTCTAGCTGTACAAGGGTCTGGCACTACAAGGGACAGAGGAAAGGGATTCTGATACACAGGTAAACAAGAGTTCCTGCCAGCAGCACGGCAGCGGTGAGTCTCTAAGGTTATATGGGTACTCTGCAGCTGGGAGGTAGGACTCCCAGCATGGGCAGACGGACTCATGCTAGCTCGAGCAGAGCTAGTGCACTAAAAATAGCAATGTGGACTGCTGTGTATTGTACGTGGTAGGGAGCAGGCTGCTACCAGCAGGTCAGGCTCCTGTCCCAGATACGGACTGGCTGCAGAGCTTCCTTGTCAGAGACATAAACACCAGAGCATTCACTATAAGATCCTGTAATGCTCTGCCGGGTATGGATTGTTCTTTCTGAGGAACATGCTGTAGATATCGTAGAATCATAGAATATGAGGGTTGGAAGGGACCTCAGGAGGTATCTAGTCCAACCCCCTGCTCAAAGCAGGACCAGTCCTAACTAAATCATCCCAGCCAGGGCTTTGTCAAGCCTGACCTTAAAAACCTCTAAGGAAGGAGATTCCACCACCTCCCTAGGGAACCCATTCCAGTGCTTCACCATCCTCCTAGTGAAAAAGCGTTTCCTAATATCCAACCTAAACCTCCCCCTCTGCAACTTGAGACCATTACTCCTTGTTCTGTCATCTTCTACCACTGAGAACAGTCTAAATCCATCCTCTTTGGAACCCCCTTTCAGGTAGCTGAAAGCAGCTATCAAATCCCCCCTCACTCTTCTCTTCTGCAGACTAAACAATCCCAGTTCCCTCAGCCTCTCCTCAGAAGTCATGTGCTCTATTCCCCTAATCATTTTTGTTGCCCTCCGCTGGACTCTTTCCAATTTCTCCACATCCTTCTTGTAGTTTGGGGCCCAAAACTAGACACAATACTCCAGATGAGGCCTACTAATGTCGAATAGGGGGGAATGAGCACATGCCTCGATCTGCTGGCAATGCCCCTACTTATACAGCCCAAAATGCCGTTAGCCTTCTTGGCAACAACGGCACACTGTCGACTCATATCCAGCTTCTCGTTCACTGTAACCCCTAGGTCCTTTTCTGCAGAACTGCTGCCCAGCCATTCGGTCCCTAGTCTGTAGCAGTGCCTGGGATTCTTCCATCCTAAGTGCAGGACTCTGCACTTGTCCTTGTTGAACCTCATCAGGCTTCTTTTGGCCCAATCATCTAATTTGTCTAGGTCCCTCTGTATCCTATCCCTACCCTCCAGCGTATCAACCACTCCTCCCAGTTTAGTGTCATCTGCAAACTTGCAGAGTGCAGTCCCCACCATCCTCCAGATCATTAATGAAGATATTGAACAAAACTGGTCCCAGGACCGACCCTTGGGGCACTCCACTTGATACCGGCTGCCAACTAGACATGGAGCCGTTGATCACTACCCGTTGAGCCTGACGATCTAGCCAGCTTTCTATCCATCTTATAGTCCATTCATCCAACCCATACTTCTTTAACTTGCTGGCAAGAATACTGTGGGAGACCGTATCAAAAGCTTTGCTAAAGTCAAGGAATAACACATCCACTGCTTTCCCCTCATCCACAGACCCAGTTATCTCGTCATAGAAGGCAATTAGGTTAGTCAGGCACGTCAATGGTTTCTTTTGAACTCTCCACTGTCAGTGTCAATCACAAATGATCTAGGCACTGAATTTTTTTTCTTCACAACAGCTGGAATTGTCCATCCTTTTTCTCCATCCAATTTGACACAGATGCTGTCCCCAGGTTCTAGATCCTTCTGTTCTCTAATGAGCGAACTCTGTTGTAAAAGTGTTCATGAGATCTTTTTGCCTTTTTATCCGATTTAGCTACTCTCTTCAAGTCTGGCCACTTTGGAAATAGATTATTTTCCAAAGTTGGAACAGCAGTTCTGAGTTGTCTCCCTAACAGGAGTTGTGCTGGACTGTATCCAGTAGTTGCTATTGGTGTTGATCTATAGCTCAGAAGAGCAAGGAATGGATCTTGCTGCTGTAGGATTTTGTTGGCTCTCTCAGCCTTTCCATTGACTTGTGGGTAATGTGGACTGCTAGTAATGTGATCAAAATCATAGTTCATTTGGAATGACTTAAGTGGATCTCCTTTCAAAAGTCCACTAATATCAAATCCTCCATTGAGTTCTTCCACCTTTCTCACTAGGCCCATCCTGGCTGCCATGCTGTGGTGGAGAAGATCATTGGTCTTTGATCCTTTGATCACATGCACTCTGAATGAAAAGCTTTGGTCTTTGTAAGCTGTTTCTGTGGTAAATTGACCCATGCAGTTCAGAATACCTCCAGAGCTAGTCAAAGCTGTGTCCAGTGACTTCAGCTCTGGAAGGGGTTGGCGGTGATTGTAAGTCCCTTCTGAGATGGTTGTGATGTCAGCTCCTCAGTCAGTTTTAAAGTCAATTGTCTTTCCATGAATGTTCAGTTTCATTTTCCAGGTAGGGTCTGTGTGGTCACACGTGATAGATCCCAGAAACAACGGCTCTTGATTGTTTGTAATATGAGTCTACTCCCTGGCTGCTTTGATGCAGCAAACAGCTGCAAAATGCCCATAGTTTGTGCATGTATTACACCTTGCGCCTCTGGCTGGTCATACATCCTCTTTTGGGTTATGTTTTTCTCCACAGCCTGTGCATGTACACTGGAATTTGTCCCTCTTAGCCTGAGGTTTTATCAAAGAATTATAGGGTTAGAAGGAACCGCAAGGGTCATCTAGTCTAACCCCCTGCCAAGATGCAGGATTTGTGGTGTCTAAACCATCAAATACTCCAGTGTCTGTTTACAGCATCTAAGTTAGTGTCAGGTTTTTCAAATTGCTCCTGCCTTTTGTCTTGTTGTTTGACTAGTTCAGCCTGCATTGCTATCTGGATAGCCGTGACTAGGGCTAAATCTTTCTTCAGTTGTAGCTCCTGTGAAAGGCTTTTATCTGTGAACCCAACAATCAGCCTGTCTCTGATATTTTCATGTTTTGCTTTCCCAAAATCACAGTTTTCAGCCAATGCATGCAGAGCTCTTAGAAAACATTCAACATTTTCTCCTGGTTCTTGAATTCTCTGGTGAGAAAATGCTCTTTCATAAACCACATTTCTCAAAGGTATAAAAAGATGCATCAAACACAGCCAGAACAGTTTCATGGTCAGCTTTGTGACTGTCTTCAATAAATTCAAAGGATTTCAAGTTATGCTGCGGCCTGCTTCCCCATAGCATAAATTAAAGCAAATATCTGAATATCTCCAGTGTCTTTATACAGCTTTGTAGCAATTTGAAATCTTGCAAAATACTGCCTCCAGTCTGCTCACTGTGAAAGTTTGGCAACGTTGAAGGTCTCTGGGGCACTGAAGAGTGGCGTGTTGAGGAGATCCTCCGACCTGTGTTGCTTTGTTCCTGCTGTCTGTTCTCCCCTGGCACTAGTTTACTTCTGACTTCATGTCATGTGCTTCTTCTGTGTGGTATATTGCAAGGCTGCAGCTAGCAGGTCAAGCTTCTGTATCAGCTAGAGACTGACTACTCAGCATCCTTCTGAGAGAGAGAGACACCAGATTTGTTCATTATAAGATCCTTTAATGCTCCCCCAGGTATGGCTGAGGTTAGCTTAGCCTGTGCATTTTACACACAGTGCCGTCTAGTGGCTGAACAGTGTAATACAGTTTAGCATTCCATTACATAGCCCAGGGGTAGGCAACCTATGGCACGTGTGCCGAAGGCGGCACACAAGCTGATTTTCAGTGGCACTCTCACTGCCCGGGTCCTGGCCACCGGTCCGGGGGGCTCTGCATTTTAATTTAAATTTAAATGAAGCTTCTTAAACATTTTAAAAACCTTATTTACTTTACATACAACAATAGTTCAGTTATATATTATAGACGTATAGAAAGAGACCTTCTAAAAACTTTAAAATGTATGACTGGCACATGAAACCTTTAATTAGAGTGAATAATAAAGAGTCGGCACAGCACTTCTGAAAGGCTGCCGACCCCTGCCATAGACATTGGGGCAAGGGTGGCGTCCTGAGGTCAGAGCTGGAGGGTCAGGCCAGGTGGGCTTGGACTCAGGCAGCTAGCTCAAGCCATGTCCATGCTGTTATTGTTAGCACACTCCTCAGTCTGAGCTTACGTCCGTCTGTCCACCCACACTGGAAACCCCACCTCCCAGCTGCAGTGGGAACATACCCAAAGAGGAACTTCTATGCAGGTTGGCCCAGGGAGGTCGCACCAGGCCGAGGGCTCACAGAAGCAGACATGGAGGGGCTGGAGGTTCCAGGCTAGGGTGGACAAAGCACTAGCTATGTCCTGCAGGGAACAATCCTGGCCCAGCTCCCCAGAGGGTCTGCCCCTGACGTGACTCTGAGATGCTAGGCTGGCCTATCTGACACCGGCATCCCCCAGGCTGCAGAGCAGACCTGTACATAACATTGGGGCTGGTCACACCCCATCCACAGCCAGTTATGGGCCCTGAATACAGACATGTCAAGCAGCACTTCTACCTGCTGCAAGCCCACCACTGTCTCCAGCTCCCTTGTCGCGGCTGGCGCTGGCACCGTCCCCGTCACTGCACTCCTCTCTTTCTTTGCTCAGACACCCGCCAGGGATTCTGCTTCACTGAAGTGCTGCAGACCATGTGCCAGATGTCCTCCACCAACCGCAATCCGGTCACCAAGTCTGAGTGCTGCTGCAATGGTGCCCGCGGCTGGGGGACCCAGTGTGAGCTCTGCCCACTCCCAGGAACCACCCAGCACAAAAAGATGTGTCCACATGGGCCTGGGTACACCACTGATGGGCGAGGTATGTGCCAGGCTGCTCAGTGCCTGCAGGATGGGGGCAGGTGGGTGTAACACACATGCACTGGGTAATGGGCCGGGCATGGCCACACAGTGGCGCTGCGCCCCACATGGCATCTGCTAGCCCTTGGTATCCATGTTAGCGTGGGCAGTCTCTGGAATGAGTGCGCAGCAGCACCTCTCCCTTTAACATGCTCTGCCAGTGCCAGGCCAGTGCAGTGTCTGTTGCCCTAGGGCACCCAGGGTCCCAAATCAGCCTACGGGGGATGGGTGCAGGCTGTACCCTCAAAGGGCAGGCACTGTGTGTGCACTCCTCTGGGGAGGGCAGGATTGATCCCCCCCAGGGCACAGCCCTCAGAGCTCCCCCTGAGGTGGAGCAACTGCACACGGCCCCTGCCCACCATGGCAGGCAGAGGCTGGGTGCCCTGGCACATTGATTGACGAGTCCCTCCCTCCTCCAGACATCGATGAGTGCAAGGTGCTGCCCAACCTCTGCAGAAATGGACAGTGCATCAACAGCATCGGCTCCTTCCGCTGCCACTGCAAGCTGGGCTACACCACCGACATCACGGGCACAGCCTGTGTGGGTGAGTCCGACACGGCACCCCCTGGCTTTCCCCGTGCCCAGAGAGCATCCCCTGGGCTGTGCCCTGCAGCTCTCCTGTCCGCCTGCCATGCAGCTGGAATTACAGGGGCTGTCCCCAGCCCTCTGCAGCGCGGGGCACTGCCCCACACTCCCCCGCACAAACAACCTGCCCGGTTTAGTCTCTGGGCCACATTCCTATTAACCCATAATCTCCGGGCCATGTTCCTATCTCAGTCAGATGCTGGTTAACCCCGTAGTTTCTGGGCCACGTTCCTGTCTCGGTCACACGCTGATTAACCCCATAGTCTCCGGGCCACTGGTTAACCCCATAGTCTCCAGGCCATGTTCCTGTCTTGGTCACACGCTGATTAACCCCATTGTCTCCGGGCCACTGATTAACCCCATAGTCTCCGGGCCACTGATTAACCCCATAGTCTCCAGGTCATGTTCCTGTCTCAGTCACACGCTGGCTAACCCTGTTGTTTCCATGCCAGGCACACACACACACACACACACTGTGTTTGCCTCTTTTATCACAAGCACAGAGCGTTGCCCAAATGCAGGGAATAAATTCAAGAGCCTGAGGCCCTCCACAGAGAATGCTGTCACCAGCAGCCATATACTCAGAGCTAGGGGCTGCTCTCCGATGTGCCCCTGACCAGCCCTGTTGACTGAGCTGACATCCTGGGAGGCCAGCACCCAGAGGCCTTCCTAGACCAAGCCAGCCCCCAGGATTGCAGCAAGAAGGAAATGGGACAGCCATGGCAGCAATGCTCCCCCGCAGCACCGAGGAGACATGGAGAGCCTTGGGCACACAGGTGGCATGACTTGCAGTGGGCACTGTGCTGCAGATCCCTTTCACTGGAAGTGCTCCCCACTCCCAGCTTGGGGTCCCTTCCCAGCATACCCCAGCAAGGTGCCTAGGTGAGGAGTATCCGTCACCTGCTCTCTTCATGGAGCAGGAGATGGGAAGTGCCTAGCGTGGGCCCTGGCGCAATGAGTCCTCCGGCCACTGCAAACCCAGCCCGCTGTCCATGTGTCAGTGAGCTGCGCCTGTCCAAGTCAGGCCCTTCGGCATGAGGTTATCACACCCCCTCACACCAGGGCACTCGCTGTGAGCACGTCTCGCTCCCCTGGCAAAGGGACGGGAAGGCGTCGCTAATTGTAGTTCGAAGGTGCCGGGCACCAAGTGACCTCCACTGCCCATTGTTGTCGGGGGGTGGGGGGGGGTGTTCTTCTGGGCTGAGTCACCAGGCCCCAGGCAGGAAACGGCCGGTTAAGCAGGAAGTTCCATTTGATGAGAGTCCTCATGTTTCCATCGGGCCATCACCCAGCTCCGCCCACAGCCATGCTCCTGCTGACTTGCCCTGTTTCTCTTGAGTCTAGATCTGGATGAGTGTAACCAGTCTCCTAAGCCGTGTAACTTCATCTGCAAGAACACAGAGGGCAGCTACCAGTGCTCCTGCCCCAGGGGGTACATCCTCCAGGAGGACGGAAAGACCTGCAAAGGTACCGGCCCAAGGCCAGGAGGCAGCAGAGGCCCTGCCCTGCCTCTGCCTGTGCTCAGCGCAGGCTGCACAACCATCGCTTGGGTTTGAGGGGAGCCGTGTCCCTGGGGTCATGCTCTCTGCTGTCATTCAGCTTCCGGGCCCAAGTGCAGTGACACAAGGACACGCAGTGGAGTGTGTGTGGCTGAACTCCCAGCCCCATTGACATCAATGGGATCAGGATTTCACCCTCTCTCCTGGCTCCTCAGCAATATTCTGCTGAATAAACAAGCACCTGGAGCTCCCAGGCCCTGTGCTGCCTCCCCGACAGCGTGCAAGCTCCTGAGCCAGCTACTACAACTGTACGGCATCTGAGTTGCTCTCAGGCCCCTGGGGCTGACAGCCTGACCTCACCCTCCACTGTCTGCTCTCCTGGGGCCCGTGCCTTACACACCGGTGCACACGCCTGCATCGCTGGGGCATCAGGCCACACTCAGCTCTCACTCAGCACCATAGCTGTTGCTGCCAACCAAGCGTCTGGTGTGCTGGGCTTAGTTAGTGTTAGCGGCTGTGGCCGTCTCTCGGATACTGGTGCCTCTCGCTGGGGGCGTGCATGCCCTGCAGGAGCTCTGGGAAGGTGAGACCGGGGTCATGCCGCAAGTGGAAAAGATTTCCACGAAGCAGTGAACAATTTCATTGTCTTCTACGTGCCTTGATACATGCTTCTGCAAGTAGGGCCAGGGCACAAGTACCAGGGCAGGGTCGAGCGTGAGGCACCGATTGCCACAGGTGCGTTCCCTGCCCAAGGGCCTGCCTCTCTGGCCTGCCCTGGGGCAGTGTGGCTCCGCACGGTCCTGGCTGCCTGGTACAGAGCGGCTCAGAGGACCCCTATTGTTCAGTATAGTAGCACGAAGGCGAGACAGTCAGGGCTAACTGTCCTGTTGCCTTAGACTTGGATGAATGCTCCACCAAGCAGCACAACTGCCAGTTCCTGTGTGTGAACGTCATCGGCGGGTTCAACTGTAAATGCCCCCCTGGATTCACTCAGCACCACTCCTCCTGCATCGGTGAGTAACGGGAGCTCTAGCAAGCCCCACCCACCCCTGCCACCAGCAGCACCCTGGGGAGCCCGGAGGGAAATGCTGCTTCCAGCCCCCTGCTCTGACTGCAGGGTCTGGACCACCACCAAGAGGTAAAGCCATTTTAGATTTGGTACGGGTGAGTAGTGAGAACCTCACAAAATATAATACATGGAGATATATCTATCTCATAGAGCTAGAGGGGACCCTGAAAGGTCATTGAGTCCAGCCCCCTGCCTTCACTAGCAGGACCAAGTACTGATTTTGCCCCAGATCCCTAAGTGGCCCCCTCAAGGATTGAGCTCACAACCCTGGGTTTAGCAGGCCAATGCTCAAACCACCAAGCTATCCCTCTCCTCCTGGTTGTAGGGAGCAACCTTGGTTCAAGTGATCATGAGCTAATTCAGTTTAAACTAAACGGAAGGCTAAATAAATATAAATCTGCAGCTATGGGGCCTTGATTTCAAAAGGGCAAACTTTAAAAAGTGAAGGGAATTAGTTAGGGAAGTGAACTGGATCGAAGAACTCAAGGATCTGAATGTGTAGGAGGTTTGGAATTACTTTAACTCAAAGTTGCAGAAACTATTTGACACCTGCATCCCAACCACAGGGCAAAATTCATAGGGAAGGGTTTCAGACCAAGCTGGATGAACAAGCATCTCAAGATTAAGAGAAAGCAGAAAGCCTACAAGGTGGAAAATAAGATGGATCAGCAAGGAAAACTACCTCTTGGCGGTCAGAAATTGTAGGGATAAAGTGAGAACTGCCAAGAGCCAAGCAGAATGGACCTTGCAAAGGGAATTTAAGCCAATAGTAAAAGGTTCTATAGCCATATAAATAAAAAAAAAAGAAAGAAAGAAGAAGTGGGACCGCTAAGCACTGAGGGTGGGGTGGAGATTAAAAATAATCTAGGCATGGCCCAACACCTAAACGGATACTTTGCCTCAGTTTTAAATAGGGGTAATGAGGAGCTGAGGGACAGTGGCAGGGTGGGTAATGGAAATTAGGATACGGAAGTAGAAATTATCACATCCAAGGTGGAATTCAAACTCAAACAACTTAATGGGACTAAATCGGGGGGCCCAAATAATCTCCGTCCAAGACTATAAAAGGAATTCCCACATGAACTTGCAAGCCCAATAGCCAGGGTTTTTAATGAATGTCTAAACTCGGGGGTCAGACCCTATGACTGGAGAATTGCTAATATAGTTCCTATTTTTTAAGAAAGGAAAAAAGGTGATTTGGGAAACTATAGGCCTGTTAGTTTGACCTCAACTGTATGCAAAGTCTTGGAACAAATTATGAAAGAGAAAGAAGTTATGGACATAGACGTTAACGGTAATTGGGATAACATACAACATGGTTTACAAAAGGTAGTTTGTGTCAGACCAACTTGATCTCCTTCTTTGTGAAGATAACTGATCTTTTAGAGAAAGGAAATGCAGTAGATCTAACCCATCTGGATTTCAGTAAGGCATTTGGTACAGTTTCACATGGAAAATTATTAGTTAAATTGAAGAAGATGGGGATTAATATGAAAATTGAAAGGTGTATAAGGAACTGGTTAAAAGGAAGACTGGCTAAAGGGGTCATAGGGAAAGGTGAACTCTCAGGCTGGAGGGAGGTTCCTCAGGGATCGGCCTTGGGACCAATCTTATTTAACATTTTTCTTAACGACGTTACCACAAAAAGTGGGAATGCGCTAATAAAATTTGCAGATGACACAAAGTTGGGGGGTATTGTCAATGCGGAGGAGGACCAGAATATCAAGAAGATCTGGATGACCTTGAAAACTGGAGTAATAGAAATGGGATGAAATTGAATAGTGCAAAGTGCAAGGTGATGCACTTAGGAACAAAGGCTGAGGGGAGATACGATCCCTCTCTATAAATACATTGGAGGGATGCACGCTCAGGAAGGGAGAGGAGTTGTTTAAGTTAAGCGCCAACGTGGATACAAAAATAAGTGGATATAAACTGGCCATCAACAAGTTTAGGCTTGAAATTAGACAAAAGTTTCTAACCATCAGAGGAGCAAAGTTCTGGAACAGCCTCCCAAGGGGAGCAGTGGGGGACAGAAAACCTAACTGGCTTCAAGACTGAGCTTGATAAGGTTATGGAGGGGATGGTATAATATGAGTACCCACAATGGCATGTAGCCAGTCTGCAACTGTTAGCAGCAAATATCTCCAATGACCGGTGATGGGACACTAGATGGGGAGGGCTGTGAGTTACTGCAGAGAATTCTTTCCCAGGTGTCTGGCTGCTGGGTCTTGTGAAAATGTTCAGGGTTGAACTGATTGCCATGTCTGGGGTCAGGAAGGAATTTTCCCACGGGTCAGATTGGCAGAGACCGGGGGGCGGGTGAGGGTCACCTTCCTCTGCAGCCAGAGGCACAGGTCACTTGCAGATTTAAATTAGTGTAAATGATGGATTCTCTGTAACTGGAAGTCTTTAAATCAAGATTTGAGGATGTCAGTGACTCAGCCAGAGGTTAGGGGTCTATTGCAGGAGTGGGCAGGTAAGGTTCTATGGCCTGTGATGTGCAGGAGTCAGACTAGATGATCATAATGGTCCCTTCTGACCTTGAAGTCTATGAGTCTATGTGTATTTCTGCTGCTCTTTAGAGAATTGCTGCAAACTGTGCCCTTTTCCTGCCACTCTTTTCCTCAAGTCTGTTGTCTCTGTTCCTCGCCATGGTATTGCAGCAGGTAACATGTGCTGAGACCTCCCTTGGAAAGGGCCTTTAGCTGGCAAGCTCCGGGCCAGTCTGCCATACAAAGCAATTCGTGTTTTACAGACAATAACGAGTGTACAGCCCAGCCCACCCTGTGTGGAGCCAAAGGCCAGTGTCAGAACACGCCAGGCAGCTATAACTGTGAATGCCAGAAAGGATTCTCCCTGGACAACTCTGGTATCAACTGTGAAGGTAGGTGTTTGTCTCCAAGCATGCCCGGTATGGAAGTGTTCCAAGTCCACTTGTCATTCCTGGAGCAGGTCTAAGTACAGCCAGTGCTGGCTAACCTGGTTTTTCAGATGCTTGTCAGTGCAAACAGTGTGGCACCCTTCGATCTCTGGCCTGTGACGAGAGGGTAGCAGAGATCACTCTGCAGCCAGGAGAAAAGCTGGCTCTGGGCCTGTCATTAGCATGCAGGTGCAAGGAGTTACTGCCAGCAGCCCATGCAGCCCAGGACTCAGATGATGAAAGCTGAGGGTCAGGCCAGTCCTTTCTGGCCATGAGTTCAATGAAGCATAAGAAGACCATACCCATCTAACCTAGTATCCTATCTTCCGGCAGTGGCCAATGCCAGATGCTTCATAGGGAATGAACAGAACATGGCAATTATCAAGTGATCCATCCCCAGCATCCAGTCCCAGCTTCTGGCAGTCAGAGGCTAGGGAAAGCCAGAGCATAGGCTTGCTTGCTGACCATCTTGGCTAATAGCCATTGATGGACCTGTCCTCCATGAACTTATCTAGGTTTTTTTTGAACCCTGTTATACTTGTGGCCTTCACAACATCGTCTGGCAACGAGTTTCACAGGTTGACTTTGTGTTGTGTGAAGTAGTACTTCTTTTTGTTTGTTTTAAACCTGCAGGCTTTTAATTTTATTGGCTGACCCCTGGTTCTTATGTTATGTGAAGGGGTAAATAACACTTCCTTAGTCACTTTCTCCACACCTGTCATGATTTTATAGCACTTTATCATATCCCCCCTTAGTCATCTCTTTTCCGTGTCTTTTTAATCTCACCTCATACGGAAGCCATTCCATACCCCTAATCATTTTTGTTGCCCTTCTCTGAACCTTTTCCAATTCCAATATATATTTTTCGAGATGGGGCAACCACATCTGCACACAGTATTTAAGATGTGGGCATACCATGGATTTATATAGAGGCGTGATATTTTTTCTTATTATCTATCTCTTTCTTAATGATTCCCAACATTCTGTTAGATTTTTTGATTGTTGCTGCACATTGAGTGGATGTTTTCAGAGAACTATCCACAATGACTCCAAGATCTCTTTCTTGAATGGTAACAGCTAATTTAGACCCCATCATTTTATAGGTATAGTTGGGATTAGTTTTTCCGATGTGCATTACGGTGCATTTATCAACTCTGAATTTCATCTGCCATTTTGTTGCCCAGTCACCCAGTTTTGTGAGATACCTTTGTAGCTCTTCACAGTCTGCCTGGGACTTAACTATCTTGAGTAGTTTTGTATCATCTGCAAATTTTGCCACCTCACTGTTTACTCCTTCTTCCAGTTCATTTATGAATATGTTGAATAGGACTGGGTCCAGTACAGACCCCTGGGGGACACCACTATTTACCTTGCTCCAATCAGAAAACTGACCATTTCTTTCTATCCTTTGTTTCCTATCTTTTAACCAGTTGCTGATCCATGAGAGAAACTTCCCTCTTACCCCATGCCGGCTTACTTTGCTTAAGAGCCTTTGATGAGGGACTTTGTCAAAAGCTTTCTAAAAGTCCAAGTGCACTATATTCACTGGATCCCCCTTGTCCACATGCTTGTTGACACCCTCAGAGAATTCTAATAGATTGGTGAGGCATGATTTCCCCTTATAAAAGCCGTGTTGATTCTTCCCCAACATATCATGCTCATCTATGTGTCTGATAATTCTGTTCTTGACTACAGTTTCAACCAGTTTGTCTAGTACTGAAGTCAGACTTACCAGTCTGTAATTGCCAGGATTGCCTTTGGAGCCTTGTTTAAAAATTGGGGTCACATCAGCTATCTGCCAGTCATCTGGTACAGAGGCTGATTTAACCTAACTAATTGTGCAATTTTATATCTGAGTTCGTTCGGAACTCTTGGGTGAATACCGTTTGGTCCTCGTGACTTATTACTGTTGAATTTATCAATTTGTTCCAAACCCTCTTCTACTGACACCTTCGTCTGGGACAATTCCTCATATTTGTTACCTAAAAAGAATGACTCAGGTGTGATCAAGAATTACCTCTCCCCTTGTGGGTTCCAAGACTAACTGCTCCAAGAAGCAGTTATTTAAAGTGTCAGGAAACTTTATCTCTGCATCCCTTCCTGAGGTGACATGTGTCCAGTGTGACGTGTCCAAATCCCCCATTATTACTGAGATTTCTATTTTTATAGCCTCTAATCTCCCAGAGCACTTCACAATCACCATCGCCATCCTGGTCAGGTGGTCAGCAGTATATTCTTCCTGCTATACTTTTATTATTCAAGCATGGGATGTCTATCCAGAAAGATTCCATGATACAGTTTGATTCATTTAAGATTGTTACTATATTTGACTCAATGCTTTCTTTCATATTGTGACCAAGGTGCCAGGGGGGCCACTGTGAGGTTATTTAGTTAGGGCAAACTGCAAAGAATGGGGCAGAGAATCCCCAAAGCTGGTGGATATTCTAATACTTAGATTTACCAAGTCAGCGCAAAACAGCTTCTACAATACCTTACTGGTAGCACAGAAGCCAACGACACAGTTCCCTTATAGCAACCCAGCCTTGGGCTTCCACCCGGACACTCAAGTTTAATATGATGAGGATTCCTGAAAATCTTATTCACCATATAAGAAAGTTCTACCAATCCCAAAGGATTGGACGCATTACCTTCCAAGCTAATGAATATTTCAGATCTTAACCAAATACATGGCAATTCTTATTAACTACAATTTATTTTAAAAGAAAAGGATCAGTATACATACAGACCTGAGTACAGTTCTGAGATCAGATTCATAGTAGAGATGGTGAGCTTTGTAATTGCAAAGAGTTCTTTCAGAATTAGACCATAGGTTATAGTCCAGTGTTCATATCCAGGGTGATCCAGGTGAGACTGAAGATCTCAGTCTTATGATATAAGCTTCCCCTGTGTAAAGCATCCAGCAGATCTGAGATCAAAAGGATCAGGCCCAAGAGGTTTTTATACAGTTCCAGGCCTTCTCTTGACAGCTTGGAGTTCTTAGCTGAACAATAGGCAATCATCTGGACTCTGAAGTAGACCTATTTCCTAAGCATCACTGGTAATTAGCTACACAGATTAACATAAGGTAATTGCCTGTTTTGCACCATTTGCAGGTGATCTGCTATATACTTCAAAGAGAGATCAATACAGTGTTATCACTATATCTACAGTTCATTTAAATGTCAAGATCTCGTTTTGATCTCTGAATTAACAGAACACAGCATAGACAGGGACTGTTTGACTGCATCGTTAACCTCTAACAATAGATATGTAAACACCCAAAACCACAAACATTATCTAGTAATATGTCCCTAAAGGTTGAATTTGGGTCATTCATCCAGCATCCTTTCTGGACATGTGTCACTCCCCGACCCACACGACCTATTCTGTCATGCATATATATTCTGTACCCTGGAATTACTGTGTCCCATTGATTTTCATTGTTCCACCTAGTTTCTGTAGTGCCTATTATATCAATAGCCTCATTTAATACCAGGCACTCAAGTTCACCCATCTTTCTATTTAGACTTCTAGCATTTGTGTACAAGCACATATACAATCTGTCACTTTTTAGTTTTCTGCCTTTGTGTGATGCAGTTGAACGGCACTCTTCATCACATGGCACTAGAACAGTCTGTCATGTGATGGGCTGGAATCAGCATCCTGGCAGGGATTCAAGGTGAGATGAGGCAAGGGTGAGCAGAGATCTCCCTGCCTCGGTGCAAGAGATGGGCTAGATGGCCCCAGTGGCCCTGTCCCACCCCAGGATCTCCTGGACACTCACAACACAAGGGGTGGACACAAGGGCAACTTCCCTCTATAGTGCAGCCCTGGGAAAGCAAAGCAGAGTGCGTGTCGGGCCACGGCAATATTAGCCCATTGCAGACACTCAGCACAGAATGGGCTGCGCAAGCTGCTGCCCAGGGCCCAGCGCCTGGAGCATGAGCTGTGAATGTGTATAATCAAGGTGCCTGACCTCGGACCAGGCAAAACCTGCCACACGGAGTGCTTCTGAGAGTGGAGAAGAGAAGCCAGTATTCAACCCAGGCAGCAAGAAACAAGCCACTAACCCACGCCCGCTAGAGAAGCAGTCACTTCTCACTGCCACAAGAATAGGGGACACACATCAGAGCCACAAACCCCTTGAGAGTGAACTAAGGCAGACCAATGGGCCCTGAAGCATGGCCAAAGGCAGCCAGCGAGGGGATGCCAGGGGCTCAGGGCCTGCGACAGAGACAGTCCACTCCTGCCCCGGCTCAATCCTCACTAACCCCTGGGACCAAGCATGGGATTAGAGTCTGACCCTCACTGCCCCACCACCCCAGCGTGGTGCTGGCAGGGGCCGAGTCCTCTGCTGGGCATGGGGGATGAGCCCTCCCTCCTCCAGGACAGCGAGTCAGAGGGAGCCCAGTCTGCCCAGAGAGGAGCAGTGGCAGGACTTCACCAGACAGCTCGTGTGGTGGCCCATGTCCCTGTCTCCCAAGGAGGATGGGCCCACAGCATGGGGACAGGACAATAGGGCTGGGCCTTAGGCTCCAGACCTGTTGGCTGTCCCTGCTGGGCAGGAAGGGGCGAGCAGCAAAGGCGCCAGGACTCAGGCCCTAGATCACAAAGGCCAATCATGACTTTGCCGCAATTGCTTTAAAGTCAGAGTCATTAGTGACCAGGGATCTGGCGGGGGTGCGGCCAGAGAAGCTGGTCCCATTGAGCCCTCCTGAGAGCCCCTTCAAGCAGGTGCTCTGTGTCTGTGCATTGCTGGTCTCCAGGCTCTGCTGCTGGGCTGCAGGAGCTGATGGAAGGCGTCTCATGGGCGCTCTGTGTCCGTGCATTGCCGCTCTCTGGGCTCTGCACACTGGGCTCTGCTGCTGGGCTGCAGGAGCTGATGGAAGGCATCTCACGGGCGCTCTGTGTCCGTGCATTGCTGCCTGCTGGGCTCTGATACCAGAGAGCAGGAGCTGATGGGTGCTCTGTGTCCGTGCATTGCTGGTCTCCAGGCTCTGCTGCCAGGCTGCGGGAGCTGACGGAAGGCGTCTCACAGGCACTCTGTGTCCGTGCATTGCCGCTGTCTGGGCTCTGCACACTGGGCTCTGCTGCTGGGCTGCAGGAGCTGATGGAAGGCGTCTCATGGGCGCTCTGTGTCTGTGCATTGCCGCTCTCTGGGCTCTGCACACTGAGCTCTGCTGCTGGACTGCAGGAGCTGACGGAAGGCGTCTCACGGGCGCTCTGTGTCCGTGCATTGCTGCCTGCTGGGCTGTGGGAGTTGATGGGCACTCTGTGTCCGTGCATTGCCGCTCTCTGGGCTCTGCTGCTGGAGTTGACGGGAGGTATCTGACGGGCGCTCTGTGCTGTTTGTGCCATCAGATGTGGATGAGTGCGACGGGAACCATCGCTGCCAGCATGGCTGTCAGAATGTCCTGGGAGGCTACCGCTGTGGCTGTCCTCAGGGCTATGTGCAGCATTACCAGTGGAACCAGTGTGTGGGTGAGTGTGGGACTGAGGGTGGGGGGGCTCCCGTGTGGGGCAGCGTACTAGCTAGGGGAGGGAGGCTGCTCCCAGCTGAGCTGCTGACTCCTTGCTCCACCTCTGGCAGGTCAGCAACTTCCCTGTGTTTGTCATTAACCCGAGGACCTTGGGTTTGCTGCAGCCCCTGTGCTGGGCACCAGGCCGCCCTCGGGGAGCAGAGAGACAAGCGCTCTGTGTTTGGTGCACAGCCCACGCTGGGCCAGTCTGCCCGCACACTCGCCTGCGAGTTCCTGCTGCTCCCACCACAGATGCCAGCAGAGGGTCTGGCTGCTTGTAACGGGGCAGGACTCACCCCTGCGGCGCCTCCTGCTGGTGTCCTGGGAATTAGCTCTTTTCCCGGCTCCGGAGCGCCCTCTGCAGGCCGGTGTCCTGCTTGCCGCTGGCCCCATGTCCCGCCCAGGAACCGATACCCCTTGTCTTTGGGGTGCTGCCCCCTGGCAATATCCCCACAGACTCAGGGTCTCCCCACCCAGGGGAACCCCCAACCCTCTATCCTCACCGTGCCTCAGTCGTGGGCTACTGCCAGTCACCATCTAGCCCCCGCTCCTGGGGCAGACTGCAGCATAAAAGCCACTCATCATAGGCAGGGTGGGGGTTGGACCTGCTGCCTCTGCCTACCCATGAGCTGCCCCCTGCAATCCCAATATCTAATTGGCCTTCCACTAGGCTGCAGCCTGGGGGTGTTTCCAGGCCGGAGCTCCCCAGCTCCCTTGGCCTTCCCCCAGCCCTGCTCCACTCCGGGTCCCTTCTCTCAGCTCCCTGCAGCCAGGTCCCTCCCTCTCAAAGCCAGAGAGTCTGGCTTCTGGCCCCGGCCCTCTTATAAGGGCCAGCTGGGCCCTGATTGCACTGGCTGCAGCTGTGGCTGCTTGCCCCATCAGCCCAGCTTTTCTCTGCCCCAGCCCTTCCGGGGCTGCTTTCAGCCCTTCCAGGCAGGAGCGGGGTGACCACCCCGCTACACTGCTCCACATTCCCGACAGCAGATCAGCCCGTTAGGCACCTAAGGGAGGGGCTAGGCCCCCTGTAGGAAGATGTTGTCCTTCACCTCCTCCTTTTCCTGGTGACTGAAGAGCTGGGGCAGGGAGCCCAGCTGCCGGTGTTTGGCCAAGGGGCTCAGCCGGGGGCTCGTTAATCTCACTGGCAGAGGATGGAGGGAGGGGGAGCTGGAGCAGTGACCACTAGCAGGGTCTCCCACCCACAGCCGTCCCCTGAGCCCTTTGCTCTGTCCTGGTTCCAGATGAAAACGAGTGCTCCAGCCCCTCTGCCTGCGGCTCCGCCTCCTGCTACAACACTCTGGGCAGCTTCAAGTGCGTCTGTCCGTCCGGCTTCGACTTCGACCAGGCCTTCGGCGGGTGCCAGGATGTGGACGAGTGCTCAGCCGGTGGCAGCCCCTGCAGCTACGGCTGCTCCAACACTGATGGGGGCTACCTGTGTGGCTGCCCTGGGGGATACTTCCGAGCTGGACAAGGGTGAGCAGATGGGGCTGCTCCATTACCTAGGCAGGCGCTGACCCCCGGGCTCACGCCAGCTCTGTGCCGGAGCCCTCCCCCGCAGCAGGCTGAGCTCAGACGTATCCTGTGAGTGTCTGTACAGTCCCACAGACACACCCGCCTGTGCACTCACACTCCCAGGTGCATGCTCATGCCGGGACACCCATGTGCGCTCCCGCTCCCAGGCATGCTCAGGCATGCACAGCTGCACACATGTGCACACACACATACCCGGATGCTTGCCTGGGTTCTTCCAGTGCTGCCCAGGTCTGTGTACCCCGTCTGAGTGCCCCAGCAGAGGGGAGCACATCCCGTTAACCCTCTCCTCACTGAAACCCAGGCTCCTTGTTGCAGCATGTGCATACGTTGTGCTGCGCACTGCACACCCCACCCACCACCTGGCAGACACAGGCACAGCCCTGGGTGTGTGCCCGGTCCCACCTCATAGGCCTTGGCACTAGAGAGCGCCATGTGTTATGGGGGTTCGGAGTGAATCCTGTCCCACTGTTTACTCCTCTGGCCCCAGGCACTGTATTTCTGGACTCGGCTTCGGCAAAGGCTCCTACCTGCCTGCCCCTCCAGAGGAGGATGAGGAGAACCTGCTCTCCCCCGAGACCTGCTACGAGTGCAAGATAAATGGCTACCCCAAGCGGGGCCGGCAGCGCCGCAGCATCAACGGGACTGAGGGGCACCAGGTAATGCATGGCCCTCCGGACAGCTCGAGGCAAGCTGAGAGCCAGGCCCACGGACTGTCTGGGAGAGAGCTGTGTGGCATCCCCAGCCCAGCACCACTGAGACAGTCACAGGATGGACCTCTCCCCAGAGAGACCTACCCCATCAGCCTTCCCTGTGCCTGGTGACTCAGTGCCTCAGGAGAGAGAGAGGGGGGCTGCTGAGTCCCCACAGTATGGGGTATTATCTGGGACCAGACCATGCACCCCTCTGACATATTCACAGGGGAGACAGGGACCCGGCCACCATCACAGACTGTGTCCTCAGTGCTGCACAAACACTTGTGCACCCCTCCTGTCCCTCAGCTCAGCCATCTGCCGAGCCCCCCTCTCCCAGTCAGACCAGGGCTACTGGAGTCAAACCCTGAGTGCAGGCCTTGGTGACACTCCCAGTCACCGTCGGAGACAGCCCTGCACCAGTGCATGGGCACACATCCGTACACTTCAGTCAGATCAAGGAGCATTTTAATTTGTATCCCTCTTCAATAATAAACAACATTGGGACAACCTGCTAGGGTCCGAGTGAATTCTCCGTCCCCTGGCAGGCCGTCTCTTTCTGAAAGCACTGGTGGGCTGGATGCAGCAATCCGAGGGGAGGGTCTTTGTCCTGTGTGATATGCAGGGGGTCAGAGGCGATGGTCTAACGGTCCCTTCTAGCTGTGAACACCTGCCTCGCCAGGTAGCGTTTCAGCACGACAGGGACATTTCTTCACTTTGTTGTGTGGGTTGCATGTACCCCAAGCCACAGGGCAGTGCCAAGCAGGCACAGTCAGAACCTTCGCTGGCCAGCAAGGCAGAGCCAGGAGTTACTGGCCTGGGTCAGCCACCCAGGGGAGTCCGGCAAAGCAGGAAGAAAAACTAAGTCTGGGGAATGTTTTGGCAAGAGAAGCAGCTGCCCTGGGAGCACGTGGGTTCCTCAACACTGGAGTAGGGTTGCCAACTTTCTACTTGCACAAAACCAAACACCCTTGCCCTGCCCCTCCTCCAAGGTCCTACTCCTGCCCCGCCGCTTCTCTGAGGCCCCACTCCCGCTCCTCCGTCCCCCCTCCCTCTGTTGCTCACTCTCCCCACCCTCACTCACTTGCTCATTTTCACCGAGCTGGCTCAGTGGCGGGGAGGACTCTGGCTGGGGGTGTGGCTCTGAGGTGGGACCAGAAATGAGGAGCTCGGAGTATGGGAGAGGGCTCTCGGCTGAGGCAGGGGGTTAGGGTGTGGGAGGGGCGAGGGCTCTGGCTGGGGGTGCGGACTCTGGGGTGGGGCTGGGGATGAGGGGTTTGAGGTGCAAGAGGGGGTCCCGGGCTGAGGCTGAATGGTTTGGAGTGTGGGAGGGGGCTCTGGGCTGAGACAGGGGGTTGGGGCACCGAGGAGTGAGGGTTTTGGCTGGGGGTGTGGGGTCTGGGGTGGAGTTTGGGATGCAGGAGGGTGCTCTGGGCTGGGACCGAGGGGTTCAGAGGGCGAGAGGGGGATCAGGTTTGGGGGTCAGGGGTGCTGGCTCTAGGTGGCATTTACCTCAAGCAGCTCCCGGAAGCAGTGGCATGTCCCCCCTCCGGCTCCACAGTTCCTGGCCAATGGGAGCTGCAGAGCTGGCGCTTGGGGCGTGGGCAGCATGCAGAGCCCTCTGGCTTCCGCTACATGTAGAAGCTAGAGGGGGGACATGCTGCTGCTTCCAGGAGCCACACGGAGCCTGGGCAGGCAGGGAGCCTGCCTTAGCCCCGCTGCGCCACCGAACGGACTTTTAATGGCCAGGGTCCCTTTTTGACTGGACGTTCCAGTCGAAAACTCTACACCTGGCAACCCTACACTGGAACCACTTCTCCGAGCTGCCTTGGGGGCCCTGGGCAGGCTCCCTTCTCACACCCAGGCCTTTCTGGGCCTGGCCAGACTATCCTTTGTGCTGGTTCATTAAGGTGCCCTCCCTTCTTCTCCCTAGGAGCCCGCAGTGAGTCTGGCCAGCGTGGACATTGATGCTCCCCTGTCCATGAGCCTGAACCTCTCGGCCCTGGACCACAAGGAGCACATCCTGGAGCTGCTGCCGGCTGTAGAGCCCCTCGAAAACCATGTGCGCTACGTGGTCTCTCATGGCAACGAGGACGGCTACTTCCGCATCCACCAGAAAGAAGGACTCAGCTACCTGCACCTCGGCCGCAAGAAGATCATGCCTGGCACCTACCTGCTGGAGATCGTGAGCGTGCCCCTGTATCGCAAAAAGGAACTGCAGAAACTGGAGGCCAAGAACGACCTCAACTACTTGGCAGGGGAGCTTGGCCAAGCACTCAGGATGAGGCTTCAGCTCCAGCTTTACTAGCCACCACGAGAACCAACCAGCCACCCAGCCAGCCACAGCCCAGTTCTTAGCAGCGCCACCCACACCTGGAAACAAACCCCTTTGCTATTGCCGCACCCCTGTGCCAGCACCTCGCCGGCCACACTGTCCGACTGCTGGGAAATGCGCCCCTGGACTCAGCACTGGGCCCTGGGCAGCTAAGGGCTGCTCTGCTTCACAGAGCACCTGTGTTACGCACCAAGCAACCCCCCAAAAGAGCTTGTGAAATCTTTGTCCATGGTTTGAAACCCTGTTGTCTGGAGCTGTGTCTCCCTCTGTGCTCTCATCCCCTGCAGTGGGCGGCCCTGTCCTCTTCCCTTAAACATGACACTGTTAGTCTGAGCTGACAAGGATTTTCCCATTGAAACCTCCCTGTCTTCCACGGCCAGGGGCCGCTCGCCATCCACAAGCTAGGAGATGGGCGGTGGCTGAGGACAGAGCTCAGATGTGACCTCTAAAGAAGCTGCTGTATTGGTGCCATTTCCCAACATATCTGGTTTTTCCTTTGCTTCTGCATTGCCATAATGGTGCTCTGGAAAATCCTCCTCAGCTGATACTGGCTGCTCGCTATCTGCCGCGCTCTTTTTTTATATTGTGTTCCATCAGGTCCTGCGTTTGTCCCTTTGCATGGCAAAAAAAAGTTAATTTGGCCCCACTTGGAGTGAAGGGCCAGTTTGGATTATGCCATGTAACCTCACACTGCAAGCTAGCCAGTCTGAAGGACTGCAGGTTTCTGTTCCAGTTTAAGGCTTCAATACCGCAGTGTTCTGAACATGTGCAATACTAGCTGGTACTGCTGGCACCCTCTCCACAGAGCGGAGTTTGGAAGGGTTGTTCCTACAGCTCCAGCAACTGCAGAGGTTAACGTACGTTCTTCTGTCACCAGCAGGTGCTGAGTAGCTTTGGGGGAGGCGTACAGTTGTATGCTTTGATTGTGGTTGAACAAACTCAATTGCCACGAGAGATGTAGTGAGTCTTAGCACAGCACAGATAGGCCCTTCCTGCTGGTAGGAATTGGGGGTGATTTGGCCCAGTGGGGGGATCCTAGACCCACTGCTGGGAGTGTTTGCGAGTTCCCCTAGAGGTCCCCCCGAGCAGGAGCAGGAGAGGTGTGCTCAGAAATGGCACTGCAGGCCCACAGGGGAGAGGGACATGGCTCATGGGCATTTAGGCCCATATTTTCAAAATGGTCCCTGATTTTGGGTGCCAGTTTGGAGGTGTCTGGTTTGAGTCACCTCAGGGCCTTTGGCCAGACACCCACAGTCGGGGGCACTTGCAAATATGGGATTCCGCTCTGGTCACTCCAACGTGATGTCAGAAATACTAATCCTCTGATCAATGCAGACAAACTAAATGCACTAAAAACAACCTGCAAAATCAGATTGCAAAGAATCTGTCTCCTTGCTGCCGCCGATGGCCTGAGCAAAGAGGTTGGTACTGACAGCCCTTGCCTCCTGCCAAGAGGGTGATTTTTCATACGACTGTTTTGTACAAGGCCATTTTCTAGTTTTGCATGAAACTCTTTTTTCCGTTTTTTGTGTAAGTCGGTTTTGGGGTTTGTTTTTGTTTGTTTGTTTGTTTTTTGGTTCTGCATCAACACTGTGCATCAGCAAAAGGAAACAAAGGTGCTAATTCACTCATGGTAACACACAAGACTACCTGATAGATCCCCAGATCAATGGTGCTTTCAGCTCGCGGAAGCTGGTGCTGGTACTGAATCGTCAGGGTTACTGCACTGCATCCACCCTTCATATTTATGTATAACCACCAATGTTACAACTGCTTGTTGTTGTGAGGAGGGCATATTCCTGTAGCTTTTTTGGTACTTTGGGGTGGGGGTTGTTTTTCATTTCTGTTCTTTCCTGGGATGCTGCCACCCCATGGCATGTAGGGGAAGTGTGTGTATACTGTACTTTGGCTAATATCAAACTTGAAAACTCTTTTGCATAATGCAGCTGTAAACAACACAGAGCTGGATTTTGCAAGAGTACCAGACCTCATGACGTGACAGGTGGCCTGTTTTTGTTTTGTTTTTTTACCAAAGGGTGCTTTTAAAAAAATTAATAATAATAAATTAGCAGAGGCGGGGTTTTGTGTGTGTGTGTTGAGCCAAACGTGTCAAATGAGAAAGTGAAATGTTTTCATTCATTCCAGTCTAGTGTGGTGATTTGTGTTCATTGACATTTCTTGCTAGTTGGTTTTCAGATGTGCTGGGCACACCCAGTGCAGAAGCTGTGCCACCTTGCCCCGCAGAGCGAGCGTCTCTTTGTGGATTCCTTTTTGTATCAGAAGCAACGGCAACAATAAAATTATTTTGGGTTAAATGCTTCTGCCTCTCATTTGTAGCTGGAGGCGGTGAGCTCTCAGCTCACATTGGAAATGGCCCCTGCAGCAGCTGGCTAAGCAATGCCTGTCTGGCTGCACTGGTGGTACAGCTCGCTCCAAAAGGGCGCTCTCCATTGACTGCTGGGGGCTTTGAGTCAGGCCCCTGTGAGGTGCCGCAGGGAGGTTACATGGGTAAAGGAAAATGGTGCTGGCTCCACTTGTTGAGAGGGAGGGGCAGGAGGGAGCTGTGGGGTATCTGAGGGGGAGGGACAGGGGTTGGTCAGGAGGGAGCTGTGGGGTATCTGAGGGGGAGGGGCAGGGGTTGGGCAGGAGGGAGCTGTGGGGTGTCTGAGGGGGAGGGGCAGGGGCTGGGCAGGAGAGAGCTGTGGGGTGTCTGGTGGGGGAAGGGCAGGGGTTGGTCAGGAGGGAGCTGTGGGGTGTCTGAGGGGAGGGGCAGGGGCTGGGCAGGAGAGAGCTGTGGGGTGTCTGGGGGGGGAAGGGCAGGGGTTGGGCAGGAGGGAGCTGTGGGGTGTCTGAGGGGGGAAGGGCAGGGGTTGGGCAGGAGGGAGCTGTGGGGTATCTGAGGGGGGGAGGGGCAGGGGCTGGGCAGGAGGGAGCTGTGGGGTATCTGAGGGGGAGGGGCAGGGGTTGGTCAGGAGGGAGCTGTGGGGTGTCTGAGGAGGAAGGGGCAGGGGCTGGGCAGGAGAGCTGTGGGGTGTCTGAGGGGGGGAGGGGCAGGGGCTGGGCAGGAGGGAGCTGTGGGGTGTCTGAGGGGGGAAGGGCAGGGGGTGGGCAGGAGGGAGCTGTGGGGTGCCTGCGGGGGGATGGGCAGGGGCGGGGCAGGAGGGAGCTGTGGGGTGTGTGAGTGGGGAGGGGCAGGGGCTGGGCAGGAGGGAGCTGTGGGTGTCTGAGGGGGGAAGGGCAGGGGCTGGGCAGGAGCGAGCTGTGGGTGTCTGAGGAGGGAGGGCAGGGGGTGGGCAGGAGGGAGCTGGGGATGTCCGAGGACGGGAGAGGAGGGAGCTGAGGGCTTAGGGGTGCCTGACGGGGGAGAGTCAGGAGGGAGCTGAGGGCTGTGGGGTGTCTGAGGAGGAAGGAGCTGGGGTTGGGCAGGAGGGAGCTGTGGGGTGTCTGAGGGGGGAAGGGCAGGGGTGGGCAGGAGGGAGCTGTGGGGTGTGAGAGGAGGGGCAGGGGCTGGGCAGGAGGGAGCTGTGGGGTGTCTGAGGGGAAAGGGCAGGGGTGGGCAGGAGGGAGCTGGGGATGTCCGAGGACGGGAGAGGAGGGAGCTGAGGGCTTAGGGGTGCCTGAGGGGGAGAGTCAGGAGGAGCTGAGGGCTGTGGGGTGTCTGAGGAGGAAGGAGCTGGGGTTGGGCAGGAGGGAGCTGTGGGGTGTCTGAGGAGGAAGGGGCAGGGGTTGGGCAGGAGGGAGCTGTGGGGTGTCTGAGGGGGAAGGGCAGGGGTTGGGCAGGAGGGAGCTGTGGGGTGTCTGAGGGGGAGGGGCAGGGGCTGGGCAGGAGGGAGCTGTGGGGTATCTGAGGGGAGGGGCAGGGGTTGGTCAGGAGGGAGCTGTGGGGTATCTGAGGAGGGAGGGGCAGGGGCTGGGCAGGAGGGAGCTGTGGGGTATCTGAGGGGGGAAGGGCAGGGGCTGGGCAGGAGGGAGCTGTGGGGTGTGTGAGAGGAGGGGCAGGGGCTGGGCAGGAGGGAGCTGTGGGTGTCTGAGGGGAAGGGCAGGGGCTGGGCAGGAGGGAGCTGTGGGGTGTGAGAGGGAGGGGCAGGGGCTGGGCAGGAGGGAGCTGTGGGTGTCTGAGGAGGGAGGGCAGGGGTGGGCAGGAGGGAGCTGGGGATGTCCGAGGACGGGAGAGGAGGGAGCTGAGGGCTTAGGGGTGCCTGAGGGGGGAGAGTCAGGAGGGAGCTGAGGGCTGTGGGGTGTCTGAGGAGGAAGGGGCAGGGGCTGGGCAGGAGGGAGCTGTGGGGTGTCTGAGGGGGGAAGGGCAGGGGGTGGGCAGGAGGGAGCTGTGGGGTGTGTGAGAGGGGAGGGGCAGGGGCTGGGCAGGAGGGAGCTGTGGGGTGTCTGAGGGGGGAAGGGCAGGGGGTGGGCAGGAGGGAGCTGGGGATGTCCGAGGACGGGAGAGGAGGGAGCTGAGGGCTTAGGGGTGCCTGAGGGGGGAGAGTCAGGAGGGAGCTGAGGGCTGTGGGGTGTCTGAGGAGGAAGGAGCTGGGGTTGGGCAGGAGGGAGCTGTGGGGTGTCTGAGGAGGAAGGGGCAGGGGCAGGGGCTGGGCAGGAGGGAGTAGGAGGGAGGGATAGCTCAGTGGTTTGAGCATGGGCCTGCTAAACCCAGGGTTGTGAGTTCAATCCTTGAAGGGCCATTTAGGGAACTGGGGTAAAAATCCATCTGGGGATGGGTCTCCCTTTGAGCAGGGGGTTGGACTAGATACCTCCTGAGGTCCCTTCCAACCCTGGTATTCTTTGAATTTCTATGGGTAAAAGGGAGCTGAGGATGTCAGGGGGGGTTGTCATTGTGAGCATCTGGCTGGAGTGGAAGGTGGTGTCTAGGGGAGCAGAGTGGGACTGACAGGGGGTAAGTGCTGTTCATCCTGTCCTGTTCTAACACCTGACCCAGTGTTTCATTCTCAGAGGGGGAGGGGCCCCTTTTCTTCGATTAGATGCCAGGAAATCCCCATGGCATGGAAGGGCCTTTTCCCATCCAGCTGTGGAGAGTGGGGGTCTCGTCAGACCCTGCAACCCTTGGGGCCCACCCAACATCTCCATGCTGGCATATTTGATGGGTTACCCAGTGTAGGCTTTGGGGGGATTGAGAAGACGCTGTTATCACTGGTCTCTGCCCCGCAGGGTGCTGGTGCTGGTCTCTGCTGAGCTCCTCAGCTGTGGATTGGTGCAGAGCAGCATGTTCCTCCATCACACACAGCAGGGCTGCAGGGTGCATTCGTCCCCCGTGACTACGAAATAGAGTTGCCAACCCTCCAGGATTGGCCTGGAGTCTCCAGGAATTAGAGATTAATTTTTAATTAAAGATTATGTCATGCAAAGAAACCTCCAGGAATATGTCCAATCATAACTGGCAAACCTACCACAAAAGGGGGCAGAAACCAGACACTGCCAGCTAGACAAACACAAGCCCATTCCGCATGGCCCATGTCAAGTCACCTTCAGACTATGGGCCCCTCCTGGCCTTTCCTGCATGCTCAGAATTACCCAGTGCTCTAGCTTGCACCATCTATGTGTCCCTGCCACCTGCAACTCCCTATCCTGTTGTTCCAGGCTAGTTATGCATAGTGCTGATGTCTGTCCATATAGGCACACAAGAACCATCCAGTCTTCTGTCGAGTAGCTGTTCGTGGGCATCCTATGGCAGCAAGATGGACCTCAGCAGTGTCTGCTGCTCCCTCACCATTAGATCAATTTCCCTGTTCATAGTTAAGTGTAGTTAGGGTAATATTTAAAATGAGGCCACATGTAGGGTGAATTACGAATAAATGAGTTATTTTTAAAGGAAGCAATGTTTCTCCCTGTTAGTATTTCCCCAAGCTGTTAACTGGCCAAGCAAGTGAGGTCATGGGGGAGGGGTAGCTCAGTGGTTTGAGCGTGGGCCTGCTAAACCCAGGGTTGTGAGTTCAATCCTTGAAGGGCCATTTAGGGAACTGGGGTAAAAATCCATCTGGGGATGGGTCTCCCTTTGAGCAGGGGGTTGGACTAGATACCTCCTGAGGTCCCTCCCAACCCTGATATTCTATGAACTCAATGCAGACAGTTCTTGCTCAGGCTGTCAGGCAAAGATTTCTGAAGACCATATCCAAACATTCTGCACCAGTGGGAAGAACTCTTGTGATTTTGGTGACAACCAGGTGGCCAGAAAAGCCTTATTTGCACACACCCCCAGAGAAGGCTGAGCGGTAACATTGAGCCATCGTGGTAATTCAGCCAGTCATCACCAATCCCCCCTGTAACCCTAACCCTGCTGCCTGCCTTGTTCATCGCTCCCCTTGACAGTGCTCACGTGGGGCTGCAGGCAGAGAGATGGGCACTGTTTAGATGAACTAAAACAATTCTGACTAAGTAAAGAGAATTAGCTGCCTGAGCCAGGCACGGGGAGCAGGAGCCAAAATGCAAGGCTCCAGCCTCACTCCTTCTCAGCCACTAGGAGCCCTGAGCTGAAGCAGCCTTCACTGGTCCAGTCCTGAACCGTGCGCCCCTTACCTGGGGCAAAGCACCTGAGTCTTGACTGCACCTTCACTTGCTGCCCAATGGGGTTGAAATATGCAAGTGACCTGGAGGAACTGAGTGATGACTGGCTCAGATACCTCTGATGTCACAATGCTCATCTGCCTGCAGTTACGTGCAGGCACATCTCTGTGGAAATCAGGCTTTCCCAGCATTCTGGTTTTCCCACTATCACGAAAATCAATAGGGTTTGTCCCACTGATGCCTAGAACCCTCCTCGAAATTTTGGACTTGATTGGACGTGGGCTGCAGATGTAATTGTGTTACAGACGCACGGACAGAGAAATGCCGCTGAGTTGAGTGTTAGGCCTCGCTTCACTCCAGAATGAAGTATGGTGTTAAATGCTCCTCGCTTAGATTGCAAGCTCGTATGGGCAGGGATTTCACTTGCCACAGATTGTCTATTACACACATACTATCCTGTGTAAATTATAATATGAATTGTGTGGTTTTGTTGTGGGGGACTCAGTTCACTCACCTGATTGTAGTGATTTCTTTGATGGCAGCTTCTTTCCTCTTTACACGAGGCACAGCCTAAGATGAGCTTGTTTTCTGGAGGGGCTGATCCCTCAGAGATTCATATGTTCTTCTTCGAGTGATTGCTCATATCCATTCTAGTTAGGTGTGCGCGCACCACGTGCACGTTCGTCGGAAGATTTTTACCCTAGCAACACTCGGTGGGTCGGCTGGGTGCCCCCTGGAGTGGCGCCGTGTAGCAGGGTGGACCCTGCTCCGGGGTTTTAAGGGGTTAGAAAGCAGCCTGGCAGGGCTTGAGAGCTGCGGCTGGAGGCTGGGCTGATGGGGAAAGTGGCTGCACCTGGGGGCCACGCCCCAAACTGAAGCCCTGGGGATTATAAGAGGCAGGGAAGCCAGAGCACAGACAGAGTCTCTCTCTGCCTGCAGAGAGGGATGGGCCTGGCTGCTTAGCTGGAGGCTAGATACCTGAGGGAAGCAGAGCTGGGGAATAGGCTGAGGAACCAGGGAAGCTCTAGCCAGGACAGCCCCAGGCTGCGGCCTAGCGAAGGGCCATAGGTACTGTGGGTTGCAGAGGGCAGCCCAGGGGTAGGACGAAGCAGCAGGTCCAAACCCCCTTTGCCTGTGATGAGTGGGCTGATACTGCAGTCTGCCCCAGGGTGTGGGGCTAGACCATGACTGTCAGTAGCCACTACTGAGGCAAGGCGGGGATACTAGCGTGGGGTTCCCCTGGGAGGGGGAGACCCAACCATAGATAGGGGGCACCGGGTCCAGGGAGGGACACCGGGGCCAGAGAACAGGTGGGTCACCAGCCTGCCGAGGGCGCTCCAGAGCAGAACTGCGGGACAATCTGTGCCCAACCAGCAGGAGGCGCGGCAGGGGTGAGTACCGCCCTGTTTACACGCCGCTATGGCACCAGATATATACCCCTGCCGACCCATCCACCCCTCAGTTCCTTCTTACCGCCCGTGTCGGTTGTTGGAACAGTGGACGCGGCTTAGCTGACCTCCACTTCCCTAGCTTCCTCGTAGTTTTTCTCATTCATTATTGTGTATATAGTTAGTTATATATATTGTTTAGTTATATTTACTGTTAATTGTATAGTTAGAGTAGTATTAGTTAGAGGGGTTCAGGGATTAGCCCCTTCCCCGCACCCAGTACCGGGGCACATGCCCAGCTCCCCGGGTTTCAAGCCGTGCTTGGCCTGCCACAGGCCGATGCCAACAGGAGATCCACACGACTCCTGTTTGAAGTGCCTCGGAGAATCGCACTTAACTGCTAAGTGCCCCATTTGCAGAGCTTTCAAGCTATGCACTAAAAAGGAGCGGGACATAAGACTTAGACATCTCCCCAGGGAGGCGGCTCTCACCCCTCCATCTTCGGCACCGAGCGCTGCTCAGTCAGAGACTAGAAGCACCTCCTCGGCACCGGGCCGTACCAGTCTGCCCAAGACCTCTGGGCACCGGACATCGCCGACACCGAAATCGGGCCCGAGGCGCTCCCTCTCCCCAAGGGTGAAGAGAGCGAAGACCTAGGTGCACCGAGGCCAGAGAGTGCACCTAGGTCGGACCGCCCAGCGCCGACACCCGCTGCGGCACCGACTAGACCGGCACCGCCGACTCCGGTCCTTCAAAGGCCATCGAGTCTGGCACCGGTGACCTCCCCGGCACCTGCCGCGGTAGAGCTCACCATACTGTCCATGCCGGAGGCGTTCACAGCGGCGAAAGACCTGATCGCCCTGACAGACTCGGCATTGCCTCCACCCCCGGCACCGCCGGTGCAGGTGATTCAATCGATTGGCAAGCCAGCCTTGATTAGACCGTCTGTCAGCGCAACAGACCGGCACTGCTCACGATCGCAGTCTCACGGACGCTCCAGGTCCCGTCGGCGCTCCCGCTCTCATCGCCGATCACAACGCCGCTCGCAGTCCCGGCAGCATTCCATCACACGGCACCGGTCAGACTCGCGGCACCGATCACTCTCACGTTCCCCGGCTCACTACTCCCGGCACCGCTCCAGATCCCGGTACCGCTCCAGGCACCGTACCTCCCGGAGCCACTCACGACGCCGAGATTCAAGATCTCAGTCGACCTCCCGACACCGGCTCGGTCGCAGGTCCCGATCTCGCTCTCGCTACCGAGACTTTTCACGGCACCGATCCCCGGTGCGTAGGGCAACAAGATCCGTTGGCACATCTGCCCAAGGCTTCTCTGCTCCTCCCTGGCCCTCCAGACACACATCGGTGTCGTCCCGAGCTGACAGCTACTACGCTGAGGAGCATGACTCGGATGTGCCCGCTGGAGTCTTCCAAGAAGCCCGGCATCCGGACCAAGGCCCTCAACAATGGGGCTTTTGGACGCCTTGGGCATACCACCAGGCCCAAGGTGCTCCGTTGCTTCCCGCTCACGCTGCATCGTCGGTGCACCGAGCGCCTGAGGCCACAGTTAGTCATCCTCCTCCACCCGAGATGGATGACCCGCTGGCCCATCCTCCGAATTCCCTGGTGCCGCTCGAACAGGAACCGGTTCAGGACCAAGAGGTCGTGCAGGACCCGCTCGTCCCAGGCGTCTTGTCCTCTTCCTCACCAGATGAGGCAGTGGCAGGGACCTCCTCCTCGGGTCCACCACCGATAGACCTAAGGGCCCATCAGGACCTCCTCAGGAGGGTTGCACTAAATATGAACCTGCAAGTAGAGGAGGTCCTGGAGGTGGAAGACCCGATAGTCAGCATTTTGTCCGCAGACACTCCCACCAGAGTGGCTCTGCCATTTATCAAAACAATCCAGGCTAACGCTGACACATTATGGCAGTCCCCCGCCTCCATCCCCCCTACGGCGAAAGGTGTTGAGCGTAAATACATGGTACCCTCTCGGGGGTACGAATACCTCTACATTCACCCTCCTCCCTCCTCCTTGGTTGTCCAATCGGTCAACGAGAGGGAGCGCCATGGCCAACAAGCGCCAGCCCCAAAGTCTAAAGAGGCTAGGCGAATGGACCTGCTCGGTTGGAAGGTAGACTCCGCAGGCGCCCTACAACTCCGGGTAGCAAACCAGCAGGCACTGGTTGGAGCTCGGCAGATTTCAAGAGCTACTCCCACAGGACTCACGCCAAGAATTTGCTGCTTTCCTGGAGGAAGGGAAGAAGGTGGCCCGAATCTCCCTTCAGGCCTCCTTGGATGCGGCCGATTCGGCAGCCAGAACTCTGGCCTCAGGTATCACCATGAGGCGCATCTCCTGGCTGCAGGTCTCCAACCTCCCGCCGGAGTTACAGTGTACGATCCAGGACTTGCCCTTTGATGGCAAAGGTCTGTTCTCAGAGAAGACGGACCCCAGGTTCCAAAGCTTAAAGGACAATAGGGTCATCATGTGTACCTTGGGCATGCATACTCCCGTGACCCAACGAAGACCTTTCCGCCCCCAACCTTACCGTCCGTACTTCGTGCCTAGGCACAGACAAGACTTTTCTAGGCGACGCAGTCAAGGTGGGCATAGGCGCCAGACCGGATCCCAGATGGGCCAAAACCATGGTCCCTCCAAACCTCAGGGGGGTCCAAAGTCTACCTTTTGAAGGTTCGCCCGAGGACGGCGTACCAGTTTCTGGACAGGATCCTTTTCCTCCCTTTTCCTCCCTTTTCCAACCGCCTTTCCTACTTCCTCCCGGCGTGGTCCCAACTGACCTCAGACATCTGGGTGCTACGCACCGTGAAACAAGGATACCACCTCCAATTTGTTTCAACCCCGCCTTTCCACCCCCCATCCCGGTCCCTCTTCAGGGACCCCTCTCACGAGCAATTCCTCTTACAAGAGGTGCAGACACTCCTCTCCATCGGAGCAATAGAGGAGGTACCAAAAGAGGAAAGGGACAAGGGGTTTTACTCACGTTACTTCCTGATCCCCAAGTCAAAAGGGGGCCTCAGGCCTATCCTAGACCTGCGAGGCCTCAACAAGTTCATGACAAAGTTGAAGTTCCGCATGGTCTCCCTGGGGACCATTATCCCGTCCTTGGATCCTGGAGACTGGTATGCTGCCCTCGATATGAAGGACGCGTACTTTCACATCGCCATTTTTCCTCCGCACAGGAGATATCTTCGTTTTGTAGCCAGCCATCGACATTTCCAATTTGCGGTCCTTCCCTTTGGCCTCTCCACGGCCCCGAGGGTGTTCACAAAGTGCATGGCCGTCGTCGCTGCACACCTCCGCCGACGGGGAATTCACGTGTTCCCGTATCTGGACGACTGGCTCATCAGGGGGACCTCTGAGGCGCAAGTCGAGCAGCACGTAGGCATCGTCAGGGACCTATTTACACGTCTAGGCCTGATGCTCAATACCGAAAAGTCCACTCTGGTCCCCACTCAGCTGCTGGACTTCATAGGAGCTACCCTGGACTCCACTCTAGCCAAGGCCTGCCTGCCTCAGCCTCGATTCCAGGCGATGGCAGCAATCATACGAGGTCTGCAGAACTTCCCCACGACCTCGGTTCGTACCTGTCTCAGCCTTCTAGGTCACATGGCGGCCTGCACTTATGTGACCAAATATGCCAGGCTCCGCCTTCGCCCCCTCCAAACGTGGCTGAATTCGGTGTATCGTCTGGGCAGGGACCCACTGGACACAATACTCACCATTCCACCGAGTACACTACGCTCCCTGGACTGGTGGTTAACCCCATCCCAAGTGTGTTCAGGGTTACCATTCCATCCGCCCCAACCCTCACTATCCCTGACAACAGATGCATCGTCCCTCGGATGGGGAGCTCACCTCGGACACCTTCGCACCCAGGGCCTTTGGTCGTCGCAGGAGTTAGCACTTCACATCAATGTCAGAGAGCTAAGAGCGATCCGCCTGGTGTGCCAGGCATTCCAGAACCACCTGCACGGCCGTTGTGTCTAGGTGTTTACCGACAACACAATGGCCATGTATTATATAATCAAGCAGGGAGGGACTCGATCTTCCCCCCTCTATCAGGAGACCATCCGGCTTTGGGAATTCTGCATAGCCCACTTGATAGACCTGGTGGCATCTTTTTTCCCAGGGGTTCAGAACACCCTAGCGGATCGACTGAGCAGATCCTTCCTGTGCCACGAATGGTCGCTGAGACCAGACATTATTCATGCAATTTTCCAGAAGTGGGGCTTTCCCCACGTGGACCTGTTTGAGTCTCGCGTGAATAGGAAATGCCAACTATTCTGCTCCTTCCAAGGTCATTCACCTGGATCAATATCAGACGCGTTCCTCATGTCCTGGAACCACCGACTGCTCTATGCCTTCCCACCATTCCCCTTGGTTCACAGAGTCCTGTTAAAACTCCGCCAGGACAAAGCGCATCTCATTATGATTGTGCCAGCGTGGCCCAGACAGCACTGGTACACCACACTGCTCGACCTTTCCATTGCCAGCCTAATCACTCTGCCACTCCACCCGGACCTCATAACCCAAGATCACGGCAATCTCCGCCACCCGGACCTGCAGGCCCTCCACCTCACGGCGTGGCTCCTGCGTGGCTAGACGAATCAGAGTTACGCTGCTCCGCTCCGGTACAGCATATCCTCTTGAGTAGCAGAAAACCTTCCACTCGCTCCACATATCTGGCCAAGTGGAAGCGCTTCTCTTGCTGGTGTGAGGCGCAGCATGCTTCTCCCTCAGAGGTCTCCATCCCTACTATCTTGGACTACCTCTGGTCCCTCAAGCAGCAGGGCTTGGCATTGTCTTCGTTGCGGATGCACTTGGCAGCCATCTCCGCATTCCACCCAGGGGAAAGTGGCTACCTAGTGTTCTCACACCCCTTAGTTGCTCGCCTTCGTAAGGGTCTCGAGCGCCTCTACCCCCAGGTACACCACCCTACCCCTACCTGGGACCTCAACCTAGTCCTCAACAGGCTTATGATTCCGCCGTTTGACCCATTGGCAACTTGCTCACTACTATACCTGTCCTGGAAGACAGTTTTCCTAGTAGCCGTTACATCGGCCAGGCGGGACTCCGAACTTCGAGCACTTACGGTGGACCCGAGGATCTCCTCGTGGTTGACGGCCTGCATACGCACGTGCTATGCCTTGGCTCATGTTCCCTTGGGCCATCTCACCGCCCATTCTACCAGAGCTCAGGCTTCATCAGCCGCCTTCCTGGCCCATGTACCAATCCAGGAAATATGTCGCGCAGCTACCTGGTCATTGGTCCACACCTTTGCTTCACACTATGCTCTGGTCCAACAATCTAGAGATGATGCAGCCTTTGGCTCGGCGGTTTTACACTCCGCCACATCTCACTCCGACCCCACCGCCTAGGTAAGGCTTGGGAATCACCTACATGGAATGGATATGAGCAATCACTCGAAGAAGAAAAGACGGTTACTCACCTTTGTAACTGTTGTTCTTCAAGATGTGTTGCTCATATCCATTCCAAACCCGCCCTCCTTCCCCACTGTCGGAGTAGCCGGAAAGAAGGAACTGAGGGGCGGATGGGTCGGCAGGGGTATATATCCGGTGCCATAGTGGCGCCACTCCAGGGGGCGCCCAGCCGACCCACCGAGTGTTGCTAGGGTAAAAGTCTTCCAACGAACGTGCACGCAGCGCGCGCACACCTAACTGGAATGGATATGAGCAACACATCTCGAAGAACAACAGTTACAAAGGTGAGTAACCGTCTTTTATTATAAGGCCAGAAGGGACCACTGTGAACATCTAGTCTGACCTTCTGCACATTTTTAATGGTGAGAGAAATTAACCATTTCCCAAGGGTCGTGGTGAGCTCTCCATCACTGGCCATTTTTAAATCAAGATTGGCTGTTTCTCTAAAAACTCTGCTCTAGGAAATTTTTTGGGGCAGGTCTCTGACCTGTGCAGGAGGTCAGATTAGATGGTCACCATGGGCCCTTCTGCCTTGTAATCTATGAATCAAAGTAGATTTGCCAAACTTCTATTTGTTGTAGCCAATACAGAAATGGAATCTAATTAGGATAAACCCTTTCTATTAATTCCAAGGAACAGTGTCTTACTAAGTTAAATGCAAGGTTCTTTTCAGGTCAACTTACACCTAGGACAGTAGTTCTTAAATCAGGATGACAAACGATCACTTGATGGTCTTAACCAATCAACAGTTTATTTAATTCACCCAGAAACACAAAAGTACAATCAACAGTTCGTCAACCAAGTATAGACACAACCAATGTTCTTAGGCATTTACTAAACATATAAATACAATCTTGCAAGCAATTGTCATAGACTAGGGTTGAGGCTCAGCAGTTATACCAAGGAACAATGCAACTCACCAAGATTTCTTATTCCATTCTTATGATCATTAACCATCAATTCTTTAGTACTTCTAATACGTTTAATACACTCCTAGTACCTCTCCAAGGAGTAAGGATGCACTTGTTTTAAAGGCACCTTGAAGAATGTGGTCCCTGCTATTTGAATGGTTTGGTATGAAAGGGGCAAGTTTAAAATATCAAAAGCAATAGCTTAAAGTTACAGTTTAAATTGCTCTTATTCCAGTCTGCTTGGCCTTATAAGGAGTGTATACATGCCGCCTTAGTTAGTTAAAATCCAAAGTTTGGTTACTTGAAGTCTCACTAAAGGGTGTAGAATCAGTGAGCTAGTGCAAACCAGTTAAAGAACAGAGACAGAAATATAATCTTTGAAATGGACGCTCATCACTTCTTCTTAGCTTGTTAACCCTGGGATGGGGGATCCTTGCCACACAGCCGGTTCACATGTCAGTTACACCGCTGGATTCTGCACCTTATTTGTGGGTTCAGTCACCCCGGATTAGACCTGTGACCCTGAATGAGAAGAATCATCCACACATGGAGGTTCAGCAAACATTGCAAACTCTTCTTGGTCCCGTGAGCCTGGATAAGGGGAGAGGCTGGTTACTGGGTTCAGCAAGCTCTGAGGTCCAACATGACTTCAGGTTTATTTACCCTGATTTCAGGGCTAGCTGGAAGGTGTCTGCCCTCTTGTTTCTACTGGATGTTTTCTAAATGACTCTCAACTTCCAACGCTGTTTCTTTGTTACTTCCATCAATGTCCAGTAGATGGTGATGGCATATAACAAATTTCTTCAATGCTCCTTTTAGTCATGAGGGTTTTTTTAGGTTTGATTAATTTCATGGATTATATTTCAGTATTAACCCTGACTTTGAATTGGGATCCCTCCTTTAAGCAATTGCTCTTAATATTCCAAAGTTATACCTTGGTTCAGTGCCTGTACCATGCAATACTCGATGATCCAAATGGCCCCATCTAGTCCTATGTAGTAGTGTTATCTCTTCTCATGCCATACAATGCATATCATTCTCTAGTGCAACAATCAGTAACAAAGAAAACAAACAAAATCCCTTCTAGTTTTCTAAAGCTAGAGGACACGGTCCATAGATTCTTGGATTATATCTAACACTCTGCACATCTTTCAGGGCTTATTATAGGACACGAGACATTACATTGGAGGAACAAGACAGATTATTCACATAGAAAGATGAAGATCTGATTAATAAGGCAAACAACTGTCGAGTTTGGGGAAGGGGTAAGCAGTTTGGATTTCTTGGGGGAACGAGAAGTGTGCCCCATTTGACCATCAGGTTTCACGAGTTATTTCTCGTTGGTTTAACACCTTCCATACTCACTCCCGGTCCTTGGTTCATACCAAGGAAATGTCCCAGGCTTACACTGGCTTTTCAAGAAGGAGCAGAGCCAGTGTACCTGTGATTCATCTGCTCACTCCAGTTGGGATTACAAGAAGGCACCTGAAGCCGGAGGGAAGAGCAACCTGGTGAGAGCTGCCTGGGAGTGAGAGTCCAGAGAGCAGCAGGGAAGAGCTGCCAAGGCCAGGGGAGTGGAGGAGGTGCCTGGGGGAAGGCTGATGCCAAGAGAGCAGCAAGAGGGGTTTGCCGTCTGACATCCCCAAGCCAGAGGGCCAGGGCAAGAGAAGAGCAGAAGGAGGTACCTGCTGGCTCTAAGCCAGAGTGCAGGAGCCAAGGGCTGGAGGCCGGAGGACAGCAGAGGGGTTAACCTGCTGACAGCTCCATGCAAGAGAGCTGGAGCCCAGGGAACAGTGACAGGGCCAGGGAGTGAGGGATGCAGAGAGGCTGTGGGGGTCCTGCTGGGAACAGCAGGGTTGCACTCCAGCTGGCAGGGCTAGGGGAGCTGCCCTTGCAGAGGGACAAAAGAGGACTGACAAAGCGGTCGGGCATGGAAGAAGGCACCGGAGGGCAGGATGTCTTATGTCCGTGGATGATGTTTGGATTTTAAGGCCTACCTGCACTGGGGTGATACATGGACTATGTGTTCCACTTGCCTTTTGGACTGTTGGCACAGTAATTTGGTACTAACCAGCCCCAAGAAGGGGTATTACTGAGACAAGAGAGCTTCTAGTGGAGTTCCTAAGCTCTCTGAAAGGGGAAACAGAGGCAGGTGCACCTGGGTGCTCCGGGTAAGCCCGAAGACAGGAGACAATAGGGCACAGGAAAGGGGCAATTATTCTTGTCTGTTGCCTGGTAAGGGGTCTCTTTAGCTAGATGAAGAGAGTTGGACGTCTTAACCACTAGTGAATAAGGGACTCTTTGGTGTGAATAACTATCAACAGCTGGGAGGCTCCTTATCAAGCATCAGAGTTTTCCTTTCCTGGGAATTGTGTAGTTTAACTTTAGCTTAACTAGTGCTCCGCAGACAAGATGCCCCAGCTGCTGGGACAGGCCCTATTGATCCTCATTGCCTTTAGCTCAAGGAGGAAGCTATGAGTTTGGAAGATACACCAGGATGATTGGCTGCAGTTACTTAGAAGGGCAGAGAGAGGACAAGAACTGTGAACAATGTATTTTCAAGGCATATGACACCTGTACTTCTTACATCAGCTTCCTAAGCGCGCCAAATAGCGCCCTACTAGTGACCTAGCCTCTTCAGTATTTACCACTCCCCCAGCGACTGTGTCATCTGCAAACTTTACCAGTGAGGGTTTATGTTTCCTTACCGGTGATTGATAAAAATGTTCCATAGTGGAAGGCCAAGAACCGATCCCTGCGGGACCCCCCCTGGGCTCACACAGGGACCATGGCAGTGTGTGGGGCTGGCTCTGGCTCACAGGGGGGGAGGTGGCGGTGCGTGGGGCCAGATGTGCTTGTTCTCAGGGACATGGTGTATCCATGACAAGAAGCAGCAGCGAGAGGAGGCCGAGCTGGGTGGGGTTAGCAGAAGTGCAGCTTTAGTTCTGTGGAGGAGGAGGGTCTGCTCTCTCCTGGGCACACCCTTCAGCTGTACACCCTCAGCTCAACCCCTCCTGCCAGCCCCTGGCTATAACCCGACAGGGCGTCTGGCTAGGCCTGTGCCCGACTGCAGCGTCTGGCTCGCCCTGGAAGGCTAGCATGGCCGCGGCAGGAGGCAGGCAGTCAGGCCCTGTTCCAGACAAAGCTCCGTCCCCTCAGCTCTGCTCCCTGTGACCTGGGCAGCTGGGAGGTGTCAGCCTCGCCTGATGGCGCGCTTGCGAGGGGAGAGCGTCCTCCACCCTGCTGGAGCCAGTGCCTCTGGCAGGCCTGGGACAGCGCTGAGAGCAGGCCCACAGCTCACTGGGGAGCGTGAGTTCCGTCCGGTCACTGCAGCAGCCCCAGGGCGAGCGGGCCGGGCTCCTGGTGCCCTGCAGTTCAAGCAGGGGCTCTGTAGTCGGCTGCGGGGCTGCATCTTTGGTCAGAGGCATTTTCTCCAGCTGGGGGGGGGGGTGGCATTCGCTACAGTGTAGTGCAGAGCGGGGCCAATAGGGGGCGCTCCACCAAGGAGGGAGCTGGGCATTGATGGCACTCAGGCGGCAGGGCTGCCTCGTCTGTGGGGCAATGGCTGCCTGGGGCAGGCACGGGCAGCATCCAGCTTACACGGCATGGGGTACCCTGCCTGGGGACTGTTAACCAATGGGAAAGTCACAGAAGCCAGCCCTTGAGGTGCCTATAACAGCCCCCCGCCTCAAGAGCCAGGGCTCAGCCCTGAGGCCACCCGGACACAGCACCGCAAAGCCCTGTCCTGGGCGACAGCGGCAGACACCATGCTCAGGCACAGAGCCACCCAGCCCAGAAACCCTGAGAAACCTGCCCTGCCCCACTCCAGCCCAATAGGCCCCGCCCCTGCCCGCCCCCATAGCACACCACACTGAGGAGCACGGTAGAATGCCATCGGGGGGGAGGGGGGCCTGTTTTGAATCAAGGGCTCGCCAGGCTCGTCCCACCCCAGACACCCCCTCACCAGACCCCCCAAATAGCCAAGCCGCGCACGGTGCTGCAGCCTGAGGAGAAAATGGAGAAGTGCCGAGAAAAGAGACAAGCCCAGGCAGGCCCCTTCCACCCTCCCAGCTGGCAGCATCCCTGGGGGGCAGGGTAGCGCTCCACAGAGAAAGGCAGGGGCGGGGGTGGCGCGCTGAGCTCCTGGCCCCACTACACCAGCGCGTAGTCGAACTGGCCCCTCTCCAGCCCCTCCTTGTGGTCAGTCCAGGAGGAGGCGGGCATGCGGCTGTAGGGGTCTAGCAGGATGCGGAAGCAGCGCACCATGAGCATCACCAAGAAGACCAGGAGGAAGATGACGAAGGCGAAGACCGTCTTCTGCTCGGCGTCCATGCCCAGGCCGGTGGCGGGGGGCTCCACCAGGGAGGGGGACAGCAGTTCATAATCCATCGTTGAGGCATCATTCATTGCCGTGCCGTAGCACGCCCGCCACGCAGGGAGCTGGGCCAGGGTGCGGGCTGGTCACACGGCAGCCATCCTCCCGGCCCACAAGCACACTGGCAGCCACCTGGGGATGGAGCCAGCTCTGGATTGCAGCTATGCCAGCGCTCAGAGAGCAATCGCCTGCCCAGGGCTAGTCCAGGGCTAACGGGGGCCGCCCGGCTCCAGCCAAGAGCTCCTGAAAGGGAAAGAGAAGGGCATGAGGCTGTTTGTAGGGAGCCCACACACCAACACACTCAACATGTTCTGCTAAAGCCCAGGGCTGTCCCTGCCCCGCTGCTCCTGACCCTCCGCCACACTGCCCCACCCAGAGCCAGCTGCTTGCATGGTTTTGCGAGTAACATGCCTCTCCAATGCAGGCAGCGCTACGTCCCTTGGGAGCCCGTGCAGAACTCTGAGCAATCCTGCCTCAGACACAAATAGGCCCTGCCCAGCCAGTCCCAGCAATGGGTTTTGCAGACCTGTCACTTCTGCTTTTTGCTCTCCTTTCCTGCCCGAGCTCAACTGCTCCCCTAGGGCACAGGGAGCTGGGGCTGCTGCCTAACTGGAGAACCAGCCCTCTCTGGGGAGTGGGGAGTGATAATAGCAGATCTGGCTGACAAGCTTCACATGAACAATGTTTTTGCTAGAATCAGGATTCTGCTGAAAATAATTTTTTTTTTGCAAGAGAATTTAGTTGTTAACAAAATATTTTGTTTCCCAACGTTTTTTCAAAAAGCAAAATATCAGAACCCCACCCCCACTCCCACTCCATTTATTTTCTCTTGCCGGGACGTTGCTGCTGTCATTCCTGCAGAGCCCGTGGCTTCAGATGCCATGCAGAGGGGTAGAGGCTGACCTCCATCACACCAGGGTAACCCAGAGTAACTGGATTGCAGGGGTGGCTCTAGACATTTTGCCGCCCCAAGCTTCCAAGGAGCCGCGGGACCAGCAGACCCTCCGCAGGCAGGCCTGTGGGAGGTCTGCCGAAGCCGCGGGACCAGCAGACCCTCCGCAGGCACGCCTGTGGGAGGTCCGCCGAAGCCGCGGGACCAGCAGACCCTCCGCAGGTATGCTGCCGAAGGCACCCTGCCTGCCGCCCTCCCGGTGACCGGCAGAGCGGCCCCCCGCGACATGCCGCCCCAAGCACGCGCTTGGCGTGCTGGGGCCTGGAGCCGCCCCTGCTGGATTGACTCCGGATTTACACTGGTGTAACTCAGAGCAGAGTCTGGCCCTCGGATTGTTCCTGTGAAACATTCCCCATTGCTGAGAAGCAGACATCAGAAAGGACATCAGTCCAAGGCCACCACACTGCCCCAGCTGATTCCCCCACTCAGTAGAGACACTGACCCGTGGTGCCTGCCAGCCATCAGCCCCACTCGCTGGATGGGTGGGGCAGACTGCTCAGAGACACAGGAATCTAAGGCCCTGCAATGAGTCAATGCAGGAACTCAGGAATGAATCACAATGGGGGCAATTCCTGTCATGTTGGTGTGAGCCTTGTTTCTCTTCAAGTCCCCGCTCCTGGAGCCCCGAGATCAGGGGCAAATCTCAGCTGCCGTTCCTTAAAAGTGCCTTTCCAGCCCTCATGCTTGCCGAGGGAAGCTTGAAAAGCTGGTCCCTCAGCATGACCTAAAGGCTGAACAAGCGAACGGCACAGAGAGCCCGACATGCATTCTTTAGAGCTCCTGATTTTCATGGCAGTGGGGGCTGTCTCCTGCCTGCCTGCACCCTTGGAGCTGACGATACTGAGCGTGCCATGCCACATGCAGCTCCTGATGCCAGGTATCCATGCGCCCACCTCCCTGCAGGCTCAGGCCATGCTTGGAGATGCTGTAAACCTGGAACAGCTGCCACGGAGCGTGCATTCCAGCGTGTGCCCAGGGCTGCCAGCCCTGGCATTGATGGGCAGCGTGGGGACGGCTGCATTAGCACTGCCCCATGGTGTGCCCGCTCTGTGCTCTCAGTCCAGCACTGCCTTCACTCCCTTCCTTCCCAGAGACCGAGCAAAGCCCCTCAGCACATGTCACCTGATGGGGCTTTGGCAGCTTATTTCCTTGGGTGACTGCACAGAGCTGATCACTCGAACACGCCCCATGATGACTCACATGAGCAGAGGCCTCGCCGGGGGGGTGTTAGCGAAACCTGTAAGGTTTCCCCCTCCCCATCCCCCACACTTGGTGATTGAGGGGTCTGAGATCGACCTAAGGGCAAAGGACGATGCTCAAGACTCCTTAGCAGTGAGATTTGTGGCTGAAGAAGCAAAACACTCAGCCCCTCCTGCCGGGCTCTGGGCCATGTTACCTGCAGGTAGATCTTGGCGCACAGCAGGGAACGGGCTTGCTTTGGCCTCTGTCATTCCCTGCATTTCCCCTTCATGGGGCGGGGGGGGGGGTTCTAACAGCCACAGGGGTCCCCAGGAGCAGCCCAGCCTCGACAGGCCCACGGCGGGTCAGCCCAGCTCACAGAGCAGCTTTAGCAGTATGGACTAGTGGCTCGGACACCTGGGTTCTGTTCCCATCTCAGCCACGGCTGTGGGACCTTGGGAAAGTGTGAGACTGAGCTCTCTGGGGCAGAGCTGGTCTCACCCCAGGTGTCTGTACAGCACCCAGCAGGATGGGTGGTAGCAAAGAGAATAGCACCTGCCTCACGTTCTGAGGACACCGAATTCACTTGCCGTTGGGGTGTCTTTGTGTTAAAGCAAAGCCCAGGCCTGCCCCTCCCCGGTGTAACTCGTCTGGCACTACTCGGAGAGCAGGTGAATCAGGCCTGAGTGCCAAACACCTGCAGCGTTTCGTGTCACCAACGTCTGGGAACACAGGGGCGGCCCCAGGCAGTGCGAGGTGGCGTTTCTGGGTCCATCCCCCAGCCTGACAACTAGGCTCAGAGAGGGTCCAGCTATGAGCAAACTGGGGCAGAACGTGGGGACGGCACCAGTGCTGACACTGGCTCAGCCCACGGCAACCAGTCCTGGCAACTCCAGCCGCACTGCCAACCTGCCACGGCGCCCCGTGAGCCACTGCCCAGCCTGGGCCTTCCTTCTAGGCACTGCCCCAGGAGCAGAAGCTGCACTTCTCTGCGCTCGGCAGTGCATCAAGGCACCAGCCCTGCCAAACCCCACGGCTCCCAAGCACTGCTGTGAAGTGCACTCTGCCTGCTGGAGCCCAGAGACGGAGCAACGTGCCCCTAGCTGTGCAGTGGGCTGCACGCGCTACTCCCAGCGTGCCGACCTCCCGCCAGGAGAGGCTAACTGCACAGGCCAGCCTGAGCTAGCGAAATGGTGTAGAGCCAGGCCTCTTGCACACACCTGCAGGCCATGCCCCGGGGCGTGCGGGCAGCGCGTGGGGGGGGGGGGCATATCAGTCCCTAGGCATGTACTTGTTGGGCTGGGGGGGGTCGCATCTCTTAGTCTCCCTGTGCCTCTGTCTCTCTGTGGCTCCCTCTGGCCCAGCCAGGCCGTGCATGGGCCACAGGTGATGGAGAAACTCGCCCCCATGTGGCTATGCAGGGGCGGCTCACAGCAGCCCCCTGGTCCCCACACACTCCCTGGAGCTGTGCCCTCCTGCTGGGTTCAGAGGAGGAGGAGGAGCCATGGCTGCCTCCCCTCCACACCAGCCTATGGCCTGGGGCTGGTGCCAGGGGAGCAGCCTGTGCCACCCAACAGCTGGGGTAAGTTGTGCAACCCCAGTGCATGGGGAGGCACTAGGACTAGGCCAGCTCCACCTGCCCCTCAGCCCCCCATCCTTCCATTCAAGGCTGGTGGCTGAAGGCGACGCTTGGGCCCTCTGTGTCTGGGCGTTTGTGCTCCCTCCCTGTGCGTCTCTAAACAAGTGGAAGAACCTGGCTCCCGCTGGCTGCTCCATGCAAAGTGCTAGAGAAGCTGGGGTCACTCTGGTCCAGTGAACTGGGCAGGCCCGAGTTGGGGATTGGTCCTGCTCTGAGCAGAGGGTTGGATTAGATACCTCCTGAGGTCCCTTCCAACCCTGAGATTCTATGATTCTATGAACAGCCACCCCCTCCCCGGCTGGGGAGCTTCGCGGGCACGGTCCCTTGGCTACCCTGGGTCAGGAAATGTCTAATAACAAACCCACGAAGGGCAGCAGCATCTGGGGGGGAGGGGCAGGGGGTAGGAGAGGTAAGAAGGTGGCTCGGTGTCCAGGCCGGAGCCGTAGAACTACCCAGATGTCATCTATCTCCGGTGTGGAGCAGGGTAGCACAGCAAGCCAGGCCAGGCTGCCGCTGGGAGGAGCCGCTCACCCCTGGAGCAGGGGGCTGCCAGACCCTTTGCTCCGTCAGCAGAAGGGAAGGTTTTCTCCTCAAGAGACCCTGGCCCCATGCTCCTCCAAGTACCAGCTTTACTGTGTAACTGTCCCCATAGGGCCTGGGCAGCCTGACGCAGGGGCTTAGATGCCTCCAGGCACAGAGAGGGACCTAGTGGGACTGTCATAAGCACCCAAGCAGGTTAGGGCCCTGGCAGGCTTTGAAGCCAATGAGATGTAGGCACCTATCTGTGCGCAGCCGCCCTGCGCTACTGGGCAGGCTCTGCCAGGGGCCATGGAGCAGAATCACTCCTTCACCGTCCCCACAGCAGAGCAAACGCCATGCTCTGTGCTGCAGCCAGACTGCGGGCCAGTCTCCTGCCTGGGCCACTCCCCTGCCGGCCGACCGGTCATGGGGCACCTGGCAGCCCCGGAACCAGGCCTGGGCAAGTCTTGGGATTAGAGTGTCACATCTTAGCCCAGGGTTAGTGCCACAGGGGCTGAGGCGCACAGTCCTTCGAACCCCGGGGAGCTTCCAGCCTCATCTGCTGCCGAGATCAGCCGGGCTCAGCCCAGAGAGGCTAACCCAGGCACGGACGGGCACATGCCCTGTGGAGACTGTGCCATGCATGACCACCTCCCCATTCCCAGCTCCACTTCCGAAGCTTGGACCCAAGCTGGCAAGAGGTTAAGACACTGGCCTCCAGTGCACAGTACCACGGCTGGGGGCTGGAGGGGGCGGTCCCAAAGAGCCGAGCATCCTCACGGGAGAGCCCTTGGCCAGGGACTCGGCTCCCACCATCAGATCTAGTGATGGGAGACGCCGGGTTGGAGTTACTGCTGGAAAGCAGCCCCCAGGCTTGCACTGGGGCTTGGGCCCCTTAGTGACAGAAATGACGGCTCTGGATTTATGCAGAAGGCACCTGGATGCCCCAGCGAGAAGCCTTGGCAGACGCCCAGCCACACTGCGTGGGAAGGACATGCTGGCCTGCTGGCAGCCCCGTGCTGGAAGTCACCCTTGGGGGTCCATCTGCTGAAGGAAGCAGCCACCGCTGGAATTCACACGGGGCGAGCGCGTTAATCGTCAGCTACTTCATGTGAGGGGCTGTAAGTAATGGAGCTCTCCGCAGTCAGTTGCTGCCCAGCCCATGTGTGCTGCAGGCAGCTCAGGACCGAAGCCGGGTGAGAAGACAGAGCCAGCGTTAGCTGGCCGGAAGCAGGCTGAGCCTGGCCCTGAGTTCGAGGCGTTACTCTGCCCTCGGCAGCCTCCACCTCAGGGTTCAGTCCCCTGCTTCCTCAGCACCCTGGAGGCAACACAGTGGACCCCAAGGGGGCAGGGAGTCGCAGGGCTGCCGAGAGCGGGTTTGGACCCCTGTGAAAAAAAAAATCGGCCCCCCCAGCAAGGGCGGACCAGCTAAACAGGGCCGATGAAGCCAGGGAAGCCAGGCCCCGGGTCCCCTTCCAGACTGCCGGGCCCCGGTACTTTGTACTGGCTTCCCCGCCTCTCGTCGGCCCTGGGGAGTCGCCCAGCAAAGAAGCAAGCCAATATCCTCCTAGTGTAGGGCACGCAGGGCAGGGAAAGCATCTACCTTACCCCTTGTGAGCACCAGGGGGCGCTCACTGCAAGAGGGCCTGGATACAGGGGAGTTGGGGTCCAGGGGTCCCCAACACACACAGACCCAGGGCAGGGGCTGAAACTGCTCAAGGCCCAAGTCGAGGGGCAGGGGCCTGGGTCTCATCTACCCAGTCCAGGAGGGGGAAGGGGGACCTGTTTTCTCCCCACAGAAGCTTTGGGGGAGGCTAATGCCCCCCACAATATTTCCCCTTTCTCCCCTCCTTTACCTCCTGCTATCAGACCCTGAGACTTGGCAGAACAAGCCCCAGGAGCAGTGCCCCATGGGGGCTCTCAAGAGGTGAGCAGGATGCTCTCCTGCCTCTCGGTTCAGCTCTGCTCTGGCCCATCTGCCCTCTCACCCCTGCCTTCCTGTTCGCTCTCTGCCCCCTTTGCCCCCCAGACAGAAGGGCTGAAGGCCTGTGTAGGGTGGGGAGGGCTCGGTTCTCTCTGCAGGGCCCCAGTCCCATCTGGGACACTGACCCACGCCCCTTCCAGAGAGATCCTGAACACGGGGACAGCCGCCCACTCTCCCCCACGCCCCCCACCGCACACCACCACCCAGACACCTGCAGCTCCCACTGCCGCCAGCCGGGATCCCATCCCAGCCCTCAGTACCATGCTGAGGGGAAGGGGGCTGAGCCCTGCGGAGCTGACGGGTGGGGGAGGGGAGTTACTCAGCGCCCACAGGCAGCCGAGCAGGCACCTCACGCTTTCCAAAACACAAGCCCAGATTTCCAGAGCTCCGAGCGAGCGGAGGATGTGACGGGAATGTCTCCCTGACAACGTGTGTGTCAGCCTCATGACTGATCCCCCCGCACAGAGCCAACCCTCAACCAAACCCAGAAGCACCAGCACCTGCCTGTGCAGGACTCCACCGCCGCTCCCAGCCTGGAACACACTCCTGGAATCATTGCTCCTGGGACAGCCCTGTGCAGCCAGCGGGGATGAGTCGCAACTGAACTGCTCCTGCAAAGTCAGGGACTGATCCCAGACACTGGCTTGCGAGTGACCCTCAACGGCCTGGGAGACTGCAGTGGCTGATGCTGCAGCATGCTGAGCAGGGCCGGCTCCAGGCCCCAGCACGCCAAGTGCGTGCTTGGGGCAGCATGCCGCGGGGGGCGCTCTGCCGGTCACCGGGAGGGCGTCAGGTGGCTCCGGTGGACCTCCCGCAGGTGTGCCTGCGGATGCTCCACCGGAGCCGCGGGACCAGCGGACCCTACGCAGGCACGTCTGCAGGAGGTCCACCGGAGCCGCAGGACCGGCGACTGGCAGAGCACTCCCCGCGGCATGCCGCCGTGCTTGGGGCGGCGAAATTGCTAGAGCTGCCCCTGCTGCTGAGTTCCCCCGGATGTGCTCCAAGCCCCACTGCTCCCAGGGATCTGTGCAGAACAGCCCGCCACCCTGTGCACTCGGTTCTTAGCCAGGTTGTACAGACCGGGACACTGAGGCCCAGCCAGCCTTCCCCCGGCCCCGGGGGAGTTGGTATCACAATGAGGTGGAACTCAAGTGTCCTGATTGCCACAGGATCACTCTGCTCCCCACACACGTTCCCCAAATCAAACCGCTTTTACCTTTTAACACAAGCCATCCCCAGGGCCACAATGAAAGGGCCAAGCAAGCCGGGGTGGCTCCAGGCCCCCCGAGGAGGACATGCAAACCCTCCAGCCAGGCCTGGGAAGCAGCACTCGCCTAGAGCCTTGTCCTACTTCCACAGGCCCCTGCAGCTTGCTGCTCCACCTCATTCAGCTCATTCTGTATCAGATGACTGACCGATAGATAATATGATGGCAATTTTTAAAAGGGGTGATCTCAGAGGTGATCTCAGCAATTACAGGCTGGTGAGCCTGACTTCAGTACTGGGCAAACCGGTTGAAACTATCGTAAAGAACAAAATTGTCAGACACATAGATGAACATAATTTGTTGGGGAGAGTCAACACGGTTTTAGTAAAGGGAAATCATGCCTCACCAATCTACTAGAATTCTTGAGGAGATCAACAAGTATGTGGACATGGGGGAGCCAGTGGATACAGTGTATTTAGATGTTCAGAAAGCCTTTGACAAGGTCCCTCACCAAAGGCTCTTACACAGAGTAAGCTGCCATGGGATAAGAGGGAAGGTTCTCTCATGGATTGGTAACTGGTTAAAAGACAGGAAACAAAGGGTAGGAATAAATGGTCAGTTTTCAGAATGGAGAGAGAGCAATAGTGGTGTCCCACAGGGGTCTGTACTGGGCCCAGTTCTATTTAACATATTCATAAATGATCTGGAAAAAGGGGTAAACAGTGAGGTGGCAAAATCTGCAGGTGATACAAAACTACTCAAGATTGTTAAATCCCAGGCAGACTGCGAAGAGCTACAAAAGGATCTCTCAGAACTGGGTGACTCAGCAACAAAATGGCAGATGAAATTCAGTGTTGATAAATGCAAAGTAATGCACATTGGAAAACATAATCCCAACTATACGTATAACATGATGGGGTCTAAATTAGCTGTTAACACTCAAGAGAGAGATCTTGGAGTCATGGTGGATAGTTCTCTGAAAACATCCACTCAATGTGCTGCGGCCTTAGGTGCCAACTTCTCCTGGTGCCGGTGGGTGCTCGACCCCCCTCTGCCTCCGACTCCACCCCGGCCCTGCCCCCTCCCACCCCTGCCCTGCCCCCATTCCAACACCTTCCCCAAAGTCCCTGCCCCAACTCCGCCCCCCGCCCCTATTCCAACCCCTTCCTCAAATCCTCGCCCCAGCCCCATCTCTTCCCCAACTCCTCCCCTGAGCGCGCTGCATTGCCGCTGCTGCCCATTCCCTCCCAGAGCTTGTTACGCTGCGAAACAGCTGTTTTGCGGCAGCAAGCACTGAGAGGAGAAGCGGGGATGTGGCGTGCTCAGGGGAGAAGGCAGAGGTGAGGTGAGGTGAGGCAGGGGGGCGGGGAGCCAATTTTTCCCCATGGGTGCTCCAGGCCCAGAGCACCCACAGAGTCGGCGCCTATGGCAGCGGCAGTGAAAAAAGCAAACAGAATGTTGGGAACCATTAGGAAAGGGATAGATAATAAGACAGAAAATATCAGATTGCCTCTAGATAAATCCATGGTACACCCACACCTTGAATATCACGTGCAGATGTGTTTTGAGATGGTCGTCTCCATCTCAAAAAAGAAATATTGGAATTGGAAAAGGTTCAGAAAAGGGCAACAAGAATTATTAGGGGTATGGAACGGCTGCCATATGAGGTGAGATTAATAAAACTGGGATTTTTCAGCTTGGAAAAGAGACGACTAAGGGGGGATATGATTGAGGTCTATAAAGTCATGACTGATGTAGATAAGGAAGTGTTGTTTACTACTTCTCATAACACAAGAACTAGGGGTCACCACATGAAATTAATGGGCAGCAGGTTTAAAACAAACAAAAGGAAGTATTTCTCCACACAACGCACAGTCAACCTGTGGAACTCCTCGCCAGAGGATGCTGTGAAGGCCAAAACTGTAACAGGGTTCAAAAAAGAACTGGGTAAGTTCATGGAGGACAGGTCCATCTGTTTGCCAGAAGCTGGGAATGGATGATGGGATGGATCACTTGATTCCCTGTTCTGTTCATTCCCTCTGGGGCACCTGGCATTGGCCACTGTTGGCAGACAGGACACTGGGCTAGATGGACCTTTGGTCTGATCCAGTCTGGCCATTCTTATTTTCTGTTCTCCCTGTGGGTTTCTGCGCAGCACTTCCCTTTTCAGAGCCACATGGGCCCTGGTGCCCCCACTTGGCCAATCTTTGTCACATCCCTCCATTCCCGCCCTTGCCCAGCTCCACCATGTGCTCCTGGCCCGAGGAATCTGTTAGGGCCTCTCAGGGTGCTGGATCTGGTTCCCTGACATCTTCTCACCTGGCCCCTCTGAGTGCCTCCCGCCTCGACTGAAGTGACAATCTCAGCCCTGGACTCTCGCCTTTCTCCTGGGCGCAGGTTTGGTTTGGTGGTGTGGGCTTCCCATCTAGGCTCAGGGTGAGTGTGGTCTCCTCCGGGATGCAGTTCCAGACCTGCATGGTCCCATCCCCATGAGCGGGGCAGCCTCACTGTCCTGGGCCATTAGGCATCTGGGCCCCACGCCTGGGAAGATGGGATCGGGAGGGCAGGCTGGCCTTTGGCGTGGGCAACCCCTCCCCCCCGCCATGCAAGCTCTCCTGCATTGCTGTCCTCTCCCATCCTCTCCTCCTGTCAGCACCGGATGACGTTCTGCCATCACCAGACAGTGCCCTGTGCTCTGGAGGGGGCTGCTCCATACACCCCTGGGCCCAAGTGCCTCTGGCTGCAGCCTCGCCCCGCCCACGTGTGCTGTTTGGGAAGTCAGAGCCTCAGGCCTGGGGTTTCACAGGGGGCGTAGGAGAGACCAGCATGGCCGCCGAAGGAGTCATGTTCCTTAGCAACCCATTTCCAGCAGGCAGTGCCAGAGCTGCTGATGCCGGAGCGCCCTGTGTGCTCTGCCCAGGCAGGAATTCAGCCCCCAGCGGCTGAGGAGCTACAAATTTCACTGCAGAGGAAAGATGAAATAGCGGCTCAGTTAACTCCTGCCTCCCTGGCACAGAACCAGGTGGCCAAGCCCTGCAGAACAAACCGGCAGCCAGCCCCTGCCCCCGGCATGGCCAAGGGCAGGAGGAGGAGCCTGCACATCTTCAGTGATGCAGATCCTGGCATGACGGAAAGGGGGATCGCGGACATCAGGTGCAATGTCTGCCATGCAGCTGGGAGCGGGCGGCCCCATGTGCACAGACAGCTCTGCTGGGCCACGGACAATGCAAGATCTCAGTAGCTCCTGACCCGTGGGGGACGTCCATGAGACAGGAACTTGGGTAACCCTGCCCCATGGAGTTCCTCCAGGCGAGTACATGGGGGCCTCTTCCACGCCATTGCTCTGAAAGCTCATTAGTGGTCACCGCCCCTTTAGGGGGCTCAGGGCGCCAGGCCTGGCAAAGCAGAGAGCTGTGGGCGCTACCCCTGGGGCATCCCGAACAGCCGTTAGTCCTTTATTTGCACACTAGAAACAGGGAAGAGTGCAACGTGTCTGGCCCACTGTAGCAAAGGGCTGCGTGGCTGGGACCCGGGTGCCGTGCCCATTAGCCAGACAAAATTAGGAGATATTTTTAAATATAACAACTTGGGAGGTTCTGTTTCTTTGCTTTTGACTTTCAGTGCCCTTAGGGAGCCAGGTGTTCCCAGCCACATGGGCTAGCGAATTCCTTTGCTTTAGGAAAGTTGAGAGTTTCCTGGAATCCCCAGACTCTAGGAGCTGGGGCTTTAAGCGAAACCTCAAATGCTGTGAGGTTTGCAATAAAATTGCAAGTGCTGGCCATGCTGAGCTGTTTAGCTCAAGCCCATTGTTAGTTTGTAGCTGTTCCAAGAGCAAACACATTGAAACGCTTGCCCAGCCCACGCGCAAGCTGTCTCTCCAGTTGCTCTCTCCTTTCTGTGTATTGTATTTTCTATTATTTATGGTAGAGAACAATATGGTCAGTGCATTATTGAGCCCCTGGTTTGCTATTAATCCAGGGCTCCCTCCTGGGGCTCCGCCATCTGCTTGTTCCAACATTCTGAGGTCCACCCAGCCCAGACTTGGATGCAGACGGAATTGCCTCTGCTTCCCCCAGTGCTGGTGATGAAGTGGCAGAGTTGTACTCAGGGCCTCTCCCCTTGAAGATCTTCCTCACTGACTCCTCTGGGAGTGACCCATGCAGCCTCATGTCGCCCGGGAGGAGCGGTGGGTGACCTGTGAGCACCGCTGGCCTTGCTTCAGGGAGAGCTGCCGCCTGTGGCTGGGGAAACGTGCTCAGTGAGGCGCAGGAAGCAAAACTAAGCAGAGTGTCACAAAGAGCAGGCTGTGGGGGACACACCCGTCCCCATGCATTCCCGGGGCAAGGGGCCCCCAGCCAGGGGACAGGCTGGGACTGGCCCCTGCCGAGGAGGGGAGGGAGTGGCTGGAGCTGGCAGTGGGCACTCACCCAGCAGTGAAGCACCACATTGCCCCAGCACAGGCCGGAGCCTCCGAGGGAGGCAGTGTGGCCTAGTGAGTACAGCACCAGACGGGGACTCAGGAGAATGGGGCTTTGTGCCCTGTTCTGACACTGCTCTGCTGGGTGACTCTGGGCAAGTCACTGCCCCGGCTGTGCCTCAGTTTCCCCATCAGTAGCATGGGGCTAATGACACGGCCCTCTCTGTGTGGCGCTCTGATGAAGAGTGTGCGTTCACGGCTTGGGACGAGACGGCGGAGCTGCTGACTGCCCGACAGCACAGGCATCGCTGCAAAGTCCCAGTGCAGGCTGGGCCCTGGCAGTGCGGAATGGCTCCCCCGCCCAATCCCTGCCTGCTTTGCACCCAGCCGCAGCACAGACATGCCCTGAGTAAGCAGAGCTGCCCAGGCCCTCCATGCCCACAACCTCCTGTGCTAGGAGGAGCTGATGAATGGGAACCAGCCAGCACGGGGGCTGGGCAAACAGAGAACCCAGTTCTTCTAGCCACGCCCCCTTCCCCGGCTGCACCCCTCTACAGGGCTGCAAGGGAGCTCCCTCCCACCCCCGGGAACCCCCATTGCAGGGCTCCTTTGGGCAGCGATGCTGCACAGGGGCCATATGGAAACAGAGAGCCAGGCCCTCGGCAGCACGTGGGACCTGGTTCCCATTATTCACCTAACACTGGGCTAACGCTGATGAACAGAGACCCATCCCTGCAAAGCGGAGCTAGCGGTGGTCTCCCTCCTCAAACCACAGTGACTACACACAGGCATCTCTGCTCAGCAAGGATCTCCCCCGCGTTCCCAGCATCACTGGAGACACGCTGCTTTTCTCATACGGGGCAGAGAATCAGCTCTTAATTTGCAGGGAATTTTGCACAGACTCAGCTCAATAAAGCAGTTAATGAATTCGGCTGTTATTTAAGAAATATTTGATTGACTTTTGTTAAGATTCATGTTCCCTTAGTAACTAAAACAATCTCTCTCCGTGAGATGCCAATTGCTTAATAGGGACAGAATTCAGTTAAAAAGGAAACCGATTCTTGTTAACATTCAGCGACACTGAAGGGATATTTTGGAGGAGCAGAAACATGAATTCAGTGTTCAGTCGGAGAATGGAGAGTTATTGAAAAAACGACCAAATTGGCTATCCTAAGGTAGGCTCGGTATGGGAAGCCACGGATGGCCAGACACACAAGGACTGCAGTGTTCACTCCGAGTTCTCTGCAGCCTCCTACACTCTCTGCCCTGCCCCTGCCCCTGCCCCTGCCCCTGCCCCGCCCTGTGCTGTGGGGAGGGTTCACAAGCTCTACAGGCCACCCTGCTGAGCTGGGGACAAGCCCGGGGGCAGCTGAGGAGCAGCCCAGTGCACCCTCCCCCCAGACCCTCTCTCACAGACGGGCTTTCTGTGGGGTCTGAGGGAGGAAGGCTGATGGCTCAGGTTAAACCCACAGGGGAGATTTCTGGGGCCAGCAGGAGGAATTGTCGCCGTGTCCAGACTGTGCCACTTTGGGCCCAGTGGTGCCCTCACAGGGAGCGTCCTGGGGTCAGGGGCCATATTGAGCCACAGGACAGCACACCTGAGCCCTCCCCACCTGACGGTGTCCCGAGGCCATGCCCGGTGCCCCCCAGGCACAGCTCGCAGGGGCTGCCCAGACACCTGTCCACCAAGCCACCCCCTGGGCCCAGATCAGGATGAAAGGGGCTGTGCCTGCAGGTTTGTCGGGAGCTCTTCCCAGTGCACCTCTCCTCATTCCCGAACCACACAGGTCACCGGGGGTCATGTGTGTGTGGGGGGGGGGGCGGGGTTGGCAAAAGAGCAGGTTCCCCCCTTGGCCAGAGCTGACTGGAGGTTTGGCCCTGGGGAGACAGGGACAAACAGCCCAGGAGATCTCCAGGAGCAGCTTTCGGCCCGGTCTCTAGCCCAGCTTCAGTGAGCTCCGCGCTCAGGGCCTGATCCTGCCAGGGCATTGGCTACATGGAGTCAATGGAGCAGAAGCTCCCAGCCCACACACAGAGTCCCCGGCGGCTGGGTTTAGCTCTGGCTTCGATTTCCCTTCACCCTCATAGCGTTACTGGTAAATCTTAGGCTCTTTGCGATTCACCAGCCATTGGGACCAGGAGCCAGTACATTTACACGGGCATGCACCAATAATGTCCAAAGTGGAGTACGTCTGAATATGGAAAAGCAGCTCCGCTAACAGTCGCTAGCCAGAGCAAGGCGTGTCACTCCTGCCCTCACATTAACAATCCTCATTTGACAAGCTGTTGGAAATAAATGTCTCGGTGTTTTGATCCTCATGATTTACAGGAGAATCGTCACCCTGAAGAATATGCATCCAAAATGCTTTACGTCAACTGTCAATTGCAGCGAGGTGCTACGACACGGTTTGTGCTTTCTTCAGCTGGCTGTCTGAGACGACAGTTCCAGCCACGTGCTGATTGGAGCACTGGAGGCCAGCTAGAGAGACACTGTAACCCACAGGAGATCGCAGCTGAACGTGTCTCTTGTAGCCTGGCCATGGAGCGTTGTGAGGTTATCGCTCCTTGGCGAGATCTTCCTGAATCACCCTGTGTCTCTGGTAGCTGGGATCATCCTGGAAACCACCAGTGTCCAACTGACTGGTTAAAAATGACTGTTGTGTCCCCAAGAATCGCCAGCCAGTGAAGAGATTTAATGCTAGGCATTGTCAAGGTGCCGGTGTTCAGAGTCAGGGCATGACCCTTCCGGCGCCTCCTCTGCATCAGCCGGAATTTAAGGGCATTTGATTCTCACAGGCTCAGGCCCTGCGTGGCCCTGGTTGTTAACATCTGGTCTCTTGTTGCATTTTGTCTCTCTACTGAGAGCCTCAGCACGCTTGCAAACGTCATAGGAAACAACCCCCTGCTCAGAACGCAGGGAAACACGGGCTCATGTCTAGCAGGCAAGTACTTAGGGCAGAAGACACTAAAGAGAAAGGTGGAATGGGTTGCTTCAAGCCGCAGCAGACAAGCCGTCCCCCATGCACACCCCCAAAACTGAACCCACTCGCTCTGCCTCTCTGGCTGTCCAAGGCCCTCCTGCCCAGAGCTGCAGCTGGCTTGTGCGTTTCTGGGACGCATGTCCCCATGCATGGCTCTATTGTATTACCCTGGAGCATCAGTCATTCAAATCTTACAGGGTTTTAGATTTCTTGTTTCAGTAAACGTTGCTGCTGATGCCAACGAACGAATGAATCCCAGTGGGTTACTGGGTGGCTGCCAGTGTAAATACAACCCCTGCCATGCCAGCATCACAGCAAATTGAGAGATTAATGGAAAGCACACAGTACACGCCATAGCTTAGAGACAATAGTTATCGAACGTAGAAAGCTCTAGTGCACCCCAGTGGGCATTTCCTTCATGTATAACCTACTTTTGCACAGGGGGACTCACTGCCACAAGATATTCTTACATCCCAGGCCAGCCCTGCCCCAGCGGAGGGGAGGTGGCAATCACGGTTTTCAGGCGTAACCCTCCCTCCTATGCACAGTCCCACCGGGGGGAGGCGGGGGAAGCTGGAGGTGCCAGCTTTTGGAGGAGGTTTAGTTCCTGCCTTTAGTAACAACTGCGTGTGGTTCCAGCTGGAGCTGACCCTCTGCTTCACTCTCGGTCTGAACGCCGTCAAGTCTTACTTTGCACCAGGGCAGAGTTGCGAGGGTTCACCCAGAGGTGGTGGCAGTTTGGTGGTGGGTGAGGTAAGTGGCATTCCTAGTGGAAGTCCCATTTGCAAAATATGCCCCCACAGAGCACCTGACCAGTCAGGAAGGCCAGACTGCCCACCAGCTGGTGCCACCCTGGCCTGCATCAGGCATCCTCGTTTACACCAGAGCCAAACCGGAGCTGACTGGGGCAGGACACTGCCACTCAGACCCACGGCATTTCACACTCACTTTGCACTGGTGCAAACAGCAGCCCGAGGTGCTGGCCAAGGCAGAATTGGGCCCTGCCCCCAGCCCCCTGCTTTGAATACTCCTACTCCAAACTGTGCCCCTGGATACTGTGCTCTGTGGCTTTCCCTGCCCTGCTGCCAGTGCCAGCCTCTAGTGATCCTGCCTGGGCCTCCCTGGACCCCAGAGATCAAAGGTCACTTTGTGGGTCCCTGGCCCACAGCCTGCCCCTCCCACTGAGTCTCCAGTCCCCTCTGCTGCCTCCAGCCCCATCTACCCACAGCCCTTCTGGCGTCTCTGACACAGCGGCTCCACCGTGTTTCCCTTCTGCCTGCGGCACACAAGGGAACGTCTAACCTGCGGCAGGAGGGGGCAGGAGGCAGGGCGGGAGCCCTCTGCTGTGCTGCCATCACACGCGTCTATCGCGTCACTGGCTGCCTCTCTGAGCCCCATGCAGAACTGGCCTCGACAACTGGCCCTCCCTGCTGGTTTCCTGGACGTCGCGCTCAGGACCAGGGGATGCTTCGACCCAAGAAGAGGGAAAATCCCCCAGGCTCAGGCAGCGAAGGAGCTGGTGCAGCCCAGGCACAGCCCCGGGCTGTCAGACCCCAGCTTGCACTGGGCAGGAAGCAGCCCACGCTCAGAGTTCAGCCCACGTGACCCAGGCGCCGGCACCATCCTGTCGCCCCCATGCACATGGGCAGTGCCAGGGACACGCAGGCAGTGGCTCCTCGGCCCCAGCCCTAGACGCAGGGCTCTGCCCCGCTCTGCCCGGCAGGCTGCATGGGCGAGTTCGCCGGTCAGAAACAACGAGGCACCGTCACAAGAGAGCCCCTGAGCCCGCCCGACGCCCCCAGGCCTGGCAGCGTAAGGCCGGGGCCCCTGAAAAGCTGTCCCGCCCTCCCCTGCAAACACAGGTACCTGCCTGGCACCGGGGGGCCGGCCCCTCACGCCCGGCGACTCCCGACTGCGCTGCTTGCCATCCTGGGGGAAGGAGCCGAGTCGCTCCTGGAGAGGGAGCGCGCAGGGAGGCAGCTGCTCGTTGCTCGCGCTGGAGCAGGTTCCTATGGCGATGCAGAATCAATTACAATAAAAGGTGGAGCGCGGCAGTCGGAGCCAAGACAACTCCTCATTGGCAGCCGGGGGAACCCAGCCCAGCAGGGGCGTGCGGAGCTTCCGGAGCCAGCCTGGGCCTGGCTCGGGCCCTGCTCTGTGGGGCTGCTCGGCTCGGCAGCGCACAAACCCTTCCAATGGGCCACTTCTTTGTCTGCGCCTCCCGCCGCCATAGGGCTGCACCAGGCCCGCGGGCCACATGGGCACGGCCTTCTCCTCACCCGCTTGCTGCCCCCGCACTCCCGGTGGGGACGGAGCACAGTGCCTCGGGGCTCGCCTCAGGGCTCTCAGTCGTACACGCCAAGCCCCACGTGCACACTGCTGCAGGCCCCCCCCCGAGGGAGCTCTGTCTCCCCACCTGCTCCCCACCTGTCTGTCTGTCACAGCCGGGATATGGGGGCTCCTTGGCCAGTAACCACACCAGGCCCCCACCCGGCCACTGGGCAGCGAGAGGGGAGAGTCAGCCGGAGCGTGCCAGGGTCAGGCCTGCAGCATTGCCAGCTCCAGGGCTCCACATGCTCCTGCCCCCTCCCCCACGCTCGCCATGCTCCCAGCCCAGGCCCCAGGGTCACTGTGAGCTTCTGCTGCACCCCAAGTACGGCCTGGCTCCACCTCGGCAGGGCAGCCCATAGCCGCCAGCGCCCCTCGCTTCACAGGCTCCTGGGAGAGTCCAGCAGGCAGACGCAGTGCACGGAAAAGCTGCCTGGCCTCAGCAAGGCCCCCAGGAGCCTGGCACCAAACCCGAAAGCAAGGCAATCCCGCGTGGCAGTGGGATTCTGAGTGGACGTGACACCAGCTCTCCTGAATGCCCGGGGTGTGCGGCCGGGGGCTCCCTGCTTCCTACAGTGCTGGTGTGCGCACTCTGCCACACTGCACAGCGTCTGGGCCAAACTCCAGGGGATTCAGAGCCAAGCCCCTGAGCAGGTCTGGGATTGGGGCTGACGTCAGAGCACAGGTCAGGGTGTAGGCCTAGGGCTGGGTTAAGCTGCAGCCAGGGACAGGGGGATGGGAGAATGGTACATCGGAAGGGTGTAAACCCCAGAGATGGAGGCAGAGGTGAAAGGAAGCCGGTACAGTCTGGTCCGGCGTACCGGCAAGAGCCAGTACGCCGTGCTGGACTGCACTGGCTTTGGCGGCGGGGATTTAAAGGGTTCTGGGCTCCCCACCACAGCGGGCAGGCCAGAGCCCTTTGAATCCTGCCCGCGGCTCCGGCAGCTGGGCTGGGGCCGGGATTTAAACGGCTCAGAGCTCCCGCGGCGCCCAGAGCCCTTTGAATCCTGCCCGCGGATCCAGCAGCCAGGCTGGGGATGGATTTAAAGGTCTCAGAGCTCCCGTGGCTGCAGGGAGCCCAGAACCCTTTAAATCCAGTTCATGGCTCCGGCAGCCAGAGCTTCAGTGGGGATTTAAAGGGCTTGGGGCTCCACAGCGGCCGGAGCCCCGGGCCCTTTAATTTGCCCCGGAGCCCCGGGGGCTCCCAGCCACCTCTGCAGCTGGGAGCCCTGGTTGATTTAAAGGCCCTGGGGCTCCCAGCCACAGCCGGTGCCCCAGGGCCTTTAAATCTTGAGAGGCCCCGCCCCTTCTGGTTGAGGCCCCGCCCCTTCTGGTTGAGGCCCCGCCCCCCTCAGGACTCCGGCAGTACCAGTAAGTCCCGTAAGTTACTTTCACCCCTGGATGGAGAGGAGTGATTCTGGGAGGCAGAAGGGATTGTACCTGGGAGCCAGTGGGACAAGTGAGGCAGGATGTCAGTGAGACGGCTCTGGAGGGAAGTGTTGGGAGCTGGGCTGTTTAAATTAAGCCTGAGCACAGCACTAGAAACAGACTGACAGGGCTGGGCTGCCCTGGCCAGGGACTGGCCTGAATGAACTGATCTCTACAGACCTGGAGGGGAAAAGCTCTGTGCCCCATTCCCTGAGTCTGCCAGCCACACACCTGCCCAGTTCAGAGGGTGTCCTGCATGTTCTAGACCCCGTTCCCAAACCAGGAGCTAGAGGCTGCACAGAGAAGCAGGTTCACCCGCCCCATCAGCAGGAGATGCAGCAAGCAGTGCAGGGCCGTAAATACACCCATTGCATTGCAGTGCTCACTAGGAATGCTAGCACTTGCTGGCGCGATGTGGACACCCGGCAGCGTCCCTGAGGAGGGGTTACGAGCTTAGAAGGGCCGAGCAGCCACAGGAACTGGAATGGCCTCTGTGCACATTTCACCCAGCCTCAGCATTCCACCGGGACTGCCTCTGCTGCTGCTTCTGTTGAGCAGCAGGATTTTTCACGTGCAGGGCCAGGGGCGCTGGAACAATGTGTATAGTGGGGTGCTGAGAGCCCATGAACCAAACTGTAAACTCTGTACAGAATGGAAACTACACCAAGCCAGGGGCTCTGGCAGCACCCCCAGTTCCATGTGCAGGGCTCTGGACATCCTGACCCACACGGGGGCGCTGAGGGGAAGACCTCAGGTCTCCAAGTACTCACAGGACTTTTGTAAAGTGGATTCTTAAGGGGCACCTCTAAGCCCTCTAGCTTTGTGCTGGTGCTGCTGTGAAAACCCTGACATGCTCTGAACAAAGGAGACTTGGTGTAAAGGTTATAATGGTTCCTGCCCGTTCAGTGCTTCGGCACAAGCAGTGCTAGCGACTTGGCGATGAGCGCTGAGCGACAGCCCGCCATCTGAACAGCAACTCAAGGGACGATCTCAAGCGAAATGGCCTTTCAGGGCAAACAACCTTGCATGTCGACTTTTCATGTTGCTTTCTAAGTTGCCGTATGGAAGACAAAGACGATTATTTTTACTCAGTTTTAGAAAATTCCATTATAAAATATTCACCCTGCCAAAATTACTAATCTACATGAAACCAGCCTACTTTACAAATGTTCCGAGCAGTAAGGACAGCGCCAGGGCAGCATAATTACAACCCGAAGTATTTAAAGTCCTTGCACCGTTCAATACGCCTCAGCACGATGCCCATCCCGCAATAAGGTGATTCATCATAAATATCTGGAAATTTCCTGAAAGATCCATCTTATCTGTTAATTGAAATGATGTTCTTGAAAGGGGCCCGTGCAATATGTACTCAGGCTTAATTAGTGCAGGCTGTGGTGACACGCCAGGCGTGCTAATGGCTTCCTTACAAAATTAATAATGAGACCTTAGTAATCATCTGCCTGCTGTAGGGGCTGGGAGGCATGAACAGCTGGATATGGCTCCTGGAATGCAGGAATGGCCAGACCGGCCTCTGCCTACACTCTTAGAATCTGGAGGTTGCAATATGGCAATATATGCCAGGAGCCCAGATCCTGCCCAGCCAATCGGAGAACTCATGTGCGTAAAGACTCTGGCACTGGTGTGTGCAGGGCTGGGTTTGTTTCTGCAAAGCCCTTAGGGGACACCTGCCCACCACCAAACTAGAGCTCCCTCTGAGGCAGAGTGTGGCAGCCCTTTGCCAAGAGTCCAGTTCAGCCACACCCAGATATGGTATCTTTACAGAAAGCTGCCCCCTACATAGCTAAAATAACCCCCTTGAACAGTGAGGTCCCATCCCCCACCTCCATCCCGGGCTGCACAGAGATCCACCATCTGCAGCTGAGCTGCCCTCCTAATCTGGCCTTTTTATACATGAATCAACTGTGTCCGCCTAAGGCCCCGGGCAGCTGCGTCTGGCTGGGGCAGTGGTGATGGAGTCTGTCGTACAGCCAGGCATTGCCCCATTCGAGAGCAGACAGGGTTACATGGAGGTGCAGAGATGTCCATATGCACTCGACAGCCGGGGCTTTGCAAGCTCTCCACCACCTGCTCCCCTCACGTGGCTCAGTGGCTGGGCATCATCCCAGGTGCAGCAGGGGCTCAGCACTGTTGTCTCCATCGCTGGCGTCACAGAGCCTTGTCATGCGTGAACTGAGGTGGCTTCCACTCCAGCTCCCTGATGCCTTGAATTACTTATGTTAATCTCCCATCCACTCCCCCGGCCTAGACACCAGGATATTGGCTACGAGATAACAATCCGTTTCCCAGTGTGCAGACTGATCGCAGGAAGAAGCTGTGTCTTGCTCCAGCCTATCCCCCGAGCATGGTCCGGCAGCCCGGCTCCATCCCTACCAACTGGGCAGGGACTGGCAGCCCGGCTCTGTCCCGACCGGGCAGGGTCCAGCAGCCCGGCTCCATCCCTACCGACCGGGCAGGGTCCGGCAGCCCGGCTCCGTCCCTACCGACCGGGCAGGGTCCGACAGCCCGGCTCTGTCCCGACCGACCGGGAAGGGTCCGGCAGCTTGACTCCATCCCTACCGACCGGGCAGGGTCCGGCAGCCCGGCTCCGTCCCTATCGACCGAGCAGGGTCCAGCAGCTCGGCTCCATCCCGACCAACCGGGCAGGGTCCGGCAGCCCGGCTCCGTCCCAACCGACCGGGAAGGGTCCAGCAGCCCGGCTCCATCCCTACCAACCGGGCAGGGTCTGGCAGCCCGGCTCTGTCCTGACCAACCGGGAAGGGTCCGGCAGCCCGGCTCCGTCCCTACCAACCGGGCCAGGTCTGGCAGCTTGGCTCCATCCCTACCAACCGGGTCGGGTCTGGCAGCTCGGCTCCGTCCCAACCGACCGGGCAGGGACTGGCAGCCCGGCTCTGTCCCAACCGGGCAGGGTCCGGCATCCTGGCTCCGTCCCTACCAACCGGGCCGGGTCCGGCAGCTCGGCTCCGTCCCAACCGACCAGGCAGGGTCCGGCAGCCCGGCTCCATTCCTACCGACCGGGCAGGGTCCGGCAGCTCGGCTCCGTCCCTACCGACCGGGCAGGGTCCGGCAGCCCGGCTCCGTCCCTACCGACCGGGCAGGGTCCGGCAGCCCGGCTCCGTCCCTACCGACCGGGCAGGGTCCGGCAGCTCGGCTCCGTCCCTACCGACCGGGCAGGGTCCGGCAGCCCGGCTCCGTCCCTACCGACCGGGCAGGGTCCGGCAGCTCGGCTCCGTCCCTACCGACCGGGCAGGGTCCGCAGCCCGCCCGCCCCTACCGACCGGGCAGGGTCCGCAGCCCGGCCCGCCCCTACCGACCGGCAGGGTCCGGCAGCTCGGCTCCGTCCCTACCGACCGGGCAGGGTCCGGCAGCCCGGCTCCGTCCCTACCGACCGGGCAGGGTCCGGCAGCCCGGCTCCGTCCCTACCGACCTGGCAGGGTCCGGCAGCCAGGCTCCATCTCTGCCAACCCGGGCAGGGTCTGGCAGCCCGGCTCCATCCCGACCGGGCAGGGTCCGGCAGCCAGGCTCCATCTCTGCCGACCCGGGCAGGGTCCGGCAGCCCGGCTCCATCCCGACCGGGCAGGGTCCAGCAGCCCGGCTCCATCCCAACCGACCGGGCAGGGTCCGGCAGCCCGGCTCCATCGTGGGGATTCTGGCTGCATTTCAATGAGCTCAGTTTAAAGCTGCTTGTGATGTCATCTGGTCTCTGTTGACGAGGTTGTTTGTGCTGAGGATTCTCCAGGAGAATTCTCCCGTGTGGGCTTGCAGTGAGTGCGCACTGGAGCTGTGGCAGCAATAGCATCAGAACTAGGTTTGTGCTCCCAACACAACAGGCAGGAGTTGGCTGAGCAGGGGCTCTGGGAGGTTCTGCTGCAGCCTGTGCCCTGGCCCTCGGTTTGGCTGGATTTCTCGTCCCACCCACATCCCCATTTCCCCCTTTGGCTGAGTGCAGGGACAGCGGGTTTCTCTCGGGGGGATGGGGGGCTGCGAGTCACCGGACATGGGGGCAATTAGGCAGTGCTCTGAATGGCATTTTGTGCTGTAGCTAGTCGGGGATGCAGAATAGCTCACAGGCACCTGTGGGGAGGCCGCAGGAAGAGCCCCACCCAGCCCCCCACAGAGCCACTGTGGCCCAGAGCCACCTCCGCAGGCTGCCCCTTCTGCACTGAGCCTTCAGCGAGGTGCGGCGCCGGCCCAGCTCTGGTGCATGAGGTTGAATTTCTGGATCTGGATTGTAATGCAACGCCAGCCCCTGCTCCAGCCACCCTGACGTAACAGCCTGAAGTGCACGATAACCCCCTCAGACCCTGCCCCCAAACAGCCTCTGCCCCACAATTCCCCCCCGCCCCCTGCAACGTGCCTGAGGGTGGGACTATTCTGGGCAAACGTCAGTCACTCTCGGTGCAATGGAGGGGGCAGTGCAAGCCTCCCACCCCTGCTGCTGATGCCCCCCCTGGGCAGGGCTCTGCAAAGGGGCGACACTGGGTTTTTGTGTGAAAATTCCTGCTGTGCTTTTTGCCATTCAGCTCTGGATGCTGCAGCACTTCCAGGTGTCCCTGACATTTTGCAGGCAGGGTCTTTGTCATGCTGAAGTACAGCCCCCTGCAAACACTGGGGGGTTCACTGCCCCTTTACAGGGCCCTGTCCTGGGCTTGATTCATAGAATCATAGAATATCAGGGTTGGAAGGGACCTCAGGAGGGTAGGGATAGGATACCGAGGGACCTAGACAAATTAGAGGATTGGGTCAAAAGAAATCTGATGAGCTTCAATCCCGTGCTCAAAGCAGGACCAACACCAACTAAATCATCCCAGCCAGGGCTTTGTCAAGCCTGACCTTAAAAACCTCTAAGGAAGGAGATTCCACCACCTCCCTAGGTAACCCATTCCAGTTCTTCACCACCCTACTAGTGAAATAGTGTTTCCTAATATCCAACCTAAACCTCCCCCACTGCAACTTTAGAGCATTACTCCGTGTTCTGTCATCTTCTACCACTGAGAACAGTCTAGATCCATCCTCTTTGGAACCCCCTTCACATAGTTGAAGGCTGCTATCAAATCCCCCCTCACTCTTCTCTTCTGCAGACTAAACAATCCCAGTTCCCTCAGCCTCTCCTCGTAAGTCATGTGCTCCAGCCCCCTAATCATTTTTGTTCCCCTCCACTGGACTCTTTCCAATTTTTCCACATCCTTCTTGTAGTGTGGGGCCCAAAACTGGACACAGTACTCCAGATGAGGCCTCACCAATGTCCAACAGAGGGGAATGATCACGTCCCTTGATCTGCTGGCAATGCCCCTACTTATACAGCTCAAAATACTGTTAGCCTTCTTGGCAACAAGGGCACACTGTTGACTCATATCCAGCTTCTCATCCACTGTAACCCCAGGTCCTTTTCTGCAGAACTGCTGCCTAGCCATTCGGTCCCTAGTCTGTAGCAGTGCATGGGATTCTTCCGTCCTCAGTGCAGGACTCTGCACTTGTCCTTGTTGAACCTCATCAGATTTCTTTTGGCCCAATCCTCCAATTTGTCTAGGTCACTCTGGACCCTATCCCTACCCTCCAGCGTATCTACCACTCCTCCCAGTTTAGTGTCATCTGCAAACTTGCTGAGAGTGCAGTCCATGCCATCCTCCAGATCATTAATGAAGATATTGAACAAAACTGGTCCCAGGACCGACCCTTGGGGCACTCCACTTGATACCGGCTGCCAACTAGACATGGAGCCGTTGATCACTACCCGTTGAGCCTGACGATCTAGCCAGCTTTCTATCCACCTTATAGTCCATTCATCCAGCCCATACTTCTTTAACTTGCTGGCAAGAATACTGTGGGAGACTGTATCAAAAGCTTTGCTAATATGTCAAGGAATAACACATCCACTGCTTTTCCCTCATCCACAGACCCAGTTACCTCCTCATAGAAGGCAATTAGGTTAGTCAGGAATGATTTGCCCTTGGTGAATCCATGCTGACTGTTCCTGATCACTTTTCTCTCCTCAAAGTGCTTCAGAACTGATTCCTTGAGGACTTGCTCAATGATTTTTCCAGGGACTGAGGTGAGGCTGACTGGCCTGTAGTTCCCTGAATCCTCCTTCTTCCCTTTTTTTAAAGATGGGCACTACATTAGCCTTTTTCCAGTCATCTGGGGCCATGAGTTTTCAAAGATAATGGCCAATGGCTCTGCAATCACATCCGCCAACTCCTTTAGCACCCTCGGATGCAGCGCATCCGGCCCCATGGACTTGTGCTCGTCCAGCTTTTCTAAATAGTCCTGAACCACTTTTTTCTCCACAGGGGGCTGGTCACCTCCTCCCCATACCGTGCTGCCCAGTGCAGCTGTCTGGGAGCTGACCTTGTCTGTGAAGACAGAGGCAAAAAAAGCATTGAGTACATTAGCTTTTTCCACATCCTCTGTCACTAGGTTGCCTCCCTCATTCAGCAAGGGGCCCACACTTTCCTTGACTTTCTTCTTGTTGCTAACATACCTGAAGAAACCCTTCTTGTTACTCTTAACATCTCTTGCTAGCTGCAACTCCAAGTGTGATTTGGCCTTCCTGGTTTCACTCCTGCATGTCTGAGCAATATTTTTATACTCCTCCTTGGTCGTTTGTCCAATCTTCCACTTCTTGTAATCTTCTCTTTTGTGTTTAAGATCAGCAAGGATTTCACTGTTAAGCCAAGCTGGTTGCCTGCCCTATTTGCTATTCTTGCAGTCTCAATAAGGATTCTTTAAAATACAGCCAGCTCTCCCGGACTCCTTTCCCCCTCATATTAGCTTCCCAGGGGATCCTGCCCATCAGTTTCCTAAGAGAGTCTAAGTCTGCTTTTCTAAAGTCCAGCGTCCGTATTTTGCTACTCTCCTTTCTTCCTTTTGTCAGGATCCTGAACTCGACCATCTCATGGTCACTACCTCCCATCCACTTTTGCTTCCCCTGTTAATTTTTCCCTGTTTGTGAGCAGCAGAAGAGCTCTGCCCCTAGTTGGTTCCTCTAGCACTTGCACCAGGAAATTGTCCCCTACACTTTCCAAAAACTTCCTGGATTGTCTGTGCACCGCTGTATTGCTCTCCCAGCAGATATCAGGGTGATTAAAGTCTCCCATGAAAACCAGAGCCTGCGATCCAGTAACTTCTGTTAGTTGCCTGGAGAAAGCCTCATTCACCTCATCCCCCTGGTCTGGTGGTCTGTAGCAGACTCCCACCACGACATCACCCTTGTTGCTCACACTTCTAAACTTAATCCAGGGACTCTCAGGTTTTTCTGCAGTTTCATACCGGAGCTCTGAGCAGTCATACTGCTCTCTTACATACAATGCAACTCCCCCACCTTTTCTGACCTGACCCCCATGTTTGCTACCTTCCTTCGTACACACGAGCTTCCCACTGACCCGTGGACCAATGGTCCTGTGCCCCACCTTGGGCCAAATCCTGCTCTCTGTTACACTGGGGTGTTGCTCTGGCCTCACACCGACATGTGCCCATCCAGAGCCGTGCTGCGTTGCAGCCCTGGGGTTGCACTTTGGATCTCCTGGCCCTGTTGCTAGGATGTTGCTGAGAGGGTTCAGTCAGCAGCTGGGCCCAGTGGGCTTGTTACCTCCCTGCACTGTGGTAGGGCTGGGAGCCCAGGCCTGGCCCAGGGCCCCTGGCACTCGGTGCTGTACAAACAGGGGCTAAAAGCCCAGCTCAGCATGAAAGGCGGTTTCTAGTCTCCCCCTTCCTATTTCACCTGAACCTTCTGCTTTCGCCTGAGGCTCAGGGTGAGCTCCGGCTGCGGGACCTTCCCAGGAATCGGTTTTACTCTTCCAGACTGACATTCCCCTCCTTGGCCCTCCTTTAACAGACTCCTTACCTCAGCTGCCCTAACCTCTCGGGGGGGGTTGCAAACTGGACAGATTCCTTCCTTTCATCCGGTGCAGCAACCCGAGCTGGAGCGCCTGATTCAGGACACGCCGGCCACGAGGCGCGCAGCCGACCGTCTGGCATTCGCAAGCAGCGATGCGCTGATTTAATACTGCCCAGGATCCCCACACAGCCACAGCCCCAGTGCAGCAAAGGCTCTAGATTCCGCTAAGCTAATTGCACCAGAGAGACAGCAAAGCTGTTTGTTCGGCCTGGCCTTTAAAGGACTGGCCAATTCAATCAGGCGCCCAGCAACCAGCCTTTGTATTAGCTCAAGGCTCACCAGAGCACTTTGTATCAGAAAAGGGGAGTGTTTCTTTCACTAAAAATCTATGTACCCACGTGCTGGTAAACTGCGTAGTCAATTGCTTGTCACGCTGGGGCTCATTATGAAATGTACTCAAGAGACCAAATAACCAGTGTCAGTCCGGTGTATTGCTTTAAATCAATAATGCGATAGGACAGGAAAAGGTTCAACACGGACCAGTCTTGGGAGGCCATCCCCTGCAGCATGTTACATCATAGGTGCTGGAACTAGGGGTGCTGGGGAGGGGCTACTGCACCCCCTGGCTTGAAGCGGTTTCCATTATATACAGGGTTTAGAGTTTGGTTCAATGGCTCTTAGCACCTCCAATGCCCCTGTGTTACATCCACCTTACACAGAATCTGTGCTCCCAATGTTACACCCCTAAAGCCATTTTTATACCCAGTTATTTACCAGTGCAAGCTACAGTGTGTGTCAGCTAAAACTGGAGTTAAGCAATCTGCTTTCTGCTTTGCTTTGCTGGTACCACAGCGTCCTCCTTCTCTCTTTGTTCTGAACACCTGCGTCCCAGGGACAAGGGGTGTGAAGGCACTTCCTAGGCTCGTAGGTGGGTAGAACTATCTGAAGTCTTGTCCTCTTTCTTTGGGACACTCCAGTACAGGCCTGTGAGAATAACTCCCTACCCATGGGCGGCAGGTCTAATAGGCCAGGGAAGGCTTTGCTGCCGGACACGTAGGCCGTAGTGGCCCCAGCCCTTCCCCGAGACCCCCACCACCTTCTCCACTCCACACACACACACACCCGTCCCGACACTGCTCGCCGTGTCCCTCCTCCTCGGGCGCTGGGGCCAGCGGCTCGGTGCGGGGTGGGGCCTTCAGGGGCGGGAGGAGCTGGCACTAGGGGACGGTGCTGGGGGAGGCCGGCGGCTCAGCTCGGCTTGGCCCGGCCCGGCCTGGCCCGGTGCTGGGGCCGGCCCAGCAGTGGGAGAAGCTGGCGACTCGGCCCGACTCTGGTTTGTGTGTGTGGGTGGATTGGGGGGGGCCAGCGGCTCGGCCTGGCGCTTGGGAGGGGCGGTGAGTCTGGGGGGCCGGTGGCAGCGGCTCAGCCCAATGTGGCTGGGGCCAGTGTGTGGGACGGGGCCGGTGAGCTTGTCTCCCCAAAGCTGGGGTTCACCCGCCGCCCATGTCCCTACCTGTTGCTATGGTAAAACAGCCATATGTCCTGATCCTGATAACTCTCCTATCTACGTAAGCCAATGCTTGCTTCAGCTAATGCAAGGTGGTACGGGATCCTTAGCATGCGAGAACAGGCGTATAGTAAAGGTATAGGCCAAATTAGGCTGTATAACTGCCATGCTATGTGTGCTTATGCTGTTTGTGCTTAATGTGTGCTAATAGATATATGATGCAGGTAATACTTTTTATTAATAGATAGATAGATAGATAGATAGATAGATAGATAGATAGATAGATAGATAGATAGATAGATAGATAGATAGATAGATAGATAGATAGATAGATAGATAGATAGATAGATACGAGGGTGGCTGGGGATAGATAGATAGATAGATAGATAGATAGATAGATAGATAGATAGATAGATAGATAGATACGGGGGTGGATGGAGATAGATAGATAGATAGATAGATAGATAGATAGATAGATAGATAGAGTGGATGGGGATAGATAGATAGCTACACTAGCCAGCATATATTAATCCACACTATGAAATGCAATAAATCTGCAAATGGGATCTAAGCACTTTTTTCTTAGTGCTGACAAAGAGATATTGTAAAATACTGCAATGATCGCACTGGATAAAATCCCATGGCAGGGAACATTTTCCCTTTTGAAGATAGTTATTGAAAATGCATATTTGGATGCTTTAGCTCAAAGCAGGAGCACTCACTCGTGGCTGGGCTAAAACAATTCTTTCTTCATGCAGTTTTCACTGATTAAAGATTTTAATTTATCTGCCAATGGCAATAAACTTTACGAAAATTAACTTCTGACTTCTTGGGAGATTGGATTGCAGTATGTGCTGCAGAGCTGAGCTGGGGACACTTCTGGTCTCTCAAATCGCTTCTTGATCTGAAGGCAGCAGGCTGAAGTGCTGCTGGAGCCCAGCTGATGCTGTGTTAGCGAAATGCCAAGAGTTAAGCCAGTTCTAGCATGTAAATTCCACAGCTTAGTCACCTCCCCACAAAGAGAAGCTGAGCTGTGGGTGTGCGTCCGGCCCGCCTGTCCTGGAAAGCACTCAGCCACCTGCTAGAAGTTGACGTTTGTCACCACCAATGGGTGACACAAAGAATAGAGGTTGCTTGGGCGCATTATGAGAGGCCACCTGACTCCTCTGTGATATCGTCTGATCAAGTGGAGCATTACACCTCATTTCTCGCTCCTCTGAGCCCAGCCCAGCTTTGCAAAGCTATTAAGGATTAGACAAGCAGCTCTTTACACTTGATCTATTCTTTGAAATTTGCAAATGTGGAGCTCTCCCTGCGTGGCCTTCGGGTCAGAGGAGTGGATTGTGCAATAAATCTCATAACTAAGTGATAGCGAGGGCCAGTTACCGAAGGCGTGGAGGGCTGAGGTTTGAAAGAAGTTTCCCCCAACAGCAAGGAGTGGCTGCTCCTGCCCCAGTGCCTGAGTTCTCCCACGGCCCTTTTCTGATGGAAAATGCTCGCTAAAGGCTGTTCTTCCTGACCAATGTGCTGCTTCATCCGGCGACGGCTACAGATGCATCTTGGAGCAGAAGTAACAGCCAGCACAGCCAGTACCTTCACCCAGAGAGGCACAATGATCCCCCCTCCATCTCTTTCCCCAGCACGTATCTGCAGATGGCATCCTGCATATAGGATCGTGTTATTTACGCAGCAGCCACATGCAGACTCAAGCCAGTTCAAAGAGCTCCCAGTGCAGAGCAAGTGCCAGGGGGCGGGGTAGGGAAGGATGGGGGCTGGAGGTGACTCCTCGGGCACCTATATTGATTTTAATTGTATTGGTGGGAAATACAGAGGAAGGGGTTTGAAGATCCAGGGACGGGAGGGTGCCCCATCCATAGAGGGCACCAGGAAATAGGAAGAGAGATGGATATGGCAGAAGGACGTACAGGAGCATCATTTGCAAAGCCGAGGCAGAGGAAGGTCTGACAGCCTGTACCCATATGTTCACCCCCTTTTACAAGACTATGATACATTTCATACAAAATATGCCTTGTGAGGTATCATTTGAAAACTCATAATTTGCTGACCATTATTGTCCTGGTAAAATGTGTGTGGCAACATTGTGTGTAAAGTTGTAAGATTCTACTGTATGATGTTACTAAGACATGATCCAATGAGAGAGTAGTTACAAGCTGACGCCCCAGCCAGGGTCAACAAAATCAAATGGACCATCACCTAGTTAAGTGGCCATTTTTTGGCAGGAAAGATGATGTGGGTGCAAATCTACACCTTGACAAAGAAACAGCTGGGGATTCCTGTCCATAGGAGCTGATTCTCAAAGAAAAGAAAGAACTATAGGAAGGGAGAGCAGAAACCCCAAATTATCTCTCCCTTTCTCTCTACTCACGGCATCGACAACACCTGAAAAACAAAGGAAGCAGCTTTGGAATGGGAGAGGGATCCTGACTGAAATAATTCAGCTAGTAAGACTGTTGGAACATGGGAAGAGAGAGGCTTTGCTTTGAATTCACTTAGCTTGTTAAGTTAGGTGATAGGTTGTGCTTTACTTTTATTTCCTTGTAACCAGTTCTGACTTTTATGCCTTATTACTTGTAATCACTTAAAGTCTATCTTTTGTCGTTAATAAACTTGTTTTATTGCTTTATCTAAACCAGTGTGTTTGGGTTGAAGTGTTTGGGAGACGTCATTTGGGATAAGGGGATTTGTGCATATCATTTTCTATTAATAAAATGACAGACATTATGCAAGCTTGTGTCTAGGAGAAAGCTGGGCAGTACAAGACACACATTGCTGGGGAAAGTCTGGGACTGGGAATTTGCTGGGGTTGCTCTGCTGTGTAATTTTAAGTAGCTGGCCATTGCACTCAGATACTATAACTGGGAGTAACTTACGTGCTGGAGGCTGCGTGGGAGCAGACCAGGAGAGGTTGCTCTCAAAGCAAAGCAGTATAAGAAGCACCCCAGACCGGAGAACTGAGGGGACACAGCTGTTCATGGTACCCTGGGGAATGTCACAGCAGGGCCCAGGCCTTGAATGTGAGAACAAGGACTTAGTGCTCCCAGGCACGAGGGGCCAGAGAGGAACACACGGGAGAGGTGGCTCAGTCTCACTACAAGCTTCCCAGGCACAGGCAGACACAGGCCAGAGGAGGGACAGTGGCCCCTTGGCCTGGCAGAAGGACACGGGGAGGATCACAGAGGAAGGGGACAGATCAGGCAGGGAATGAGCCCAGTGCCCGGCTGCAGACAGCAGAGAGGAGGCCATGCTGGAGAGGATAAGCAGGCGGGGAGCAGTGCAGGGATGGAAGGACAGAGGGACAAGCGCAAAGGAGAGGTCTGGAAATGACCAGAGCCCCCTAGAGCTGGCCTGGGGGCTGGCAGGAGAGCGAGGTGGGGCAGTGTGGGAATGTGCCCAGAGCGCAGGGACATCCGTGATAAGAGGGTCTCTCGGGGTGCCCAGTGGAACAGAGACGTTCCCAGAGCAGTGACTCTCTGCAGGGCAAAACCACCAACGGCTGCACTTTGTGTTTGACTCTGAAATCTGGGGGAGGCATCAAGGCCCTGCAATGCCATGGCATATTGACGCCAGCGCGCAGGTAACAGTGACTGTCAGGTTAGTCAGACGCCCTCTCCCAGGAGTAGAACACTCCCCAGACACAAATCCCGCAGCTGGAACCCCCAGGCGAGGCCACTCACCCAGGTAGGGAGCAGACAGCGGGCTGGCTGGAGCCCACTCCTGCAACAGGGAACAGTCTCTCAGCCACCATCAAGGGCTGGTAAAGGCTCAGCGCTTGGAGCCAGAATGAGGAGCCCCAAGATGCCTTGCAGCAGAGACGAACTGCTGAGCAAGCCCTGGAGGCGCGGCAGAGAGAAGAGAGCCTGAGCTCTGCCTCCACTGCCAGAATAAGCACAGCCAGGCTGAGGGCCTGATGCCATGTGGGGTCCAACAGCTGCTGAACTCAAGGGTGCAGCTTCCAAGATCAGGCCAGAGAGTGGAGGCTGCTGTGGGCCAGAGACGTAGGCCAGACGTGGATCTCCCTACTCCAGAGTACTCAGCAGTAACTCCCTGCCTGCGGTGGGTTCACTACAGATTTTCACCAATGCAATAGCAGACTTTGGTCCAGTGACCCAGGGCACGGCCATGTGAATGGCTGGTCCCATCTGAGCCGCACAAATGGGCTCAGAGATACCCAGACACAAACACCATGGCCAGTTTTTACTTACAGAGGCCAGCAAGGCTGTGAGCTGGGTAGGAGTGAGGGAACCTTCCATAGGCTTTGAGCAGCGGCCTAGGGTTTGTTTGATTATTCTGAAGCAAACCCTAGTCTTGTACAAAGAGCGGGGTGGACTCATCATCTCTGCGGCAGTGCCTACGGCAGTCAATGGCAGTATTTTCCTGACCCCTAGCAAGATGGAATGCAGACTCTGCTCTCCCCACACTATGCAGCACTTATGACCTTGTGCCAGGGCTTTGGAGGCTGGTTTAATCGTTAAGTGACATCCCAAGAGCTATGTTAAAACTTCGTTATTAAGATTGCAAAGTCCAGCAGCAAGAAGTCAGGAAATGGCAGCATGAAGGCTGTTTGTGCAACCTTAATTTGGTCCCTTTGTGCACACGCATTATGACAGTCTTTAATTACAGGGTTGCATACTAATGTTCCACGAGACCCCCTGCCTCAGTCCCTGAATAGGCAGCTAGTCAATATCATGCTCCTCATTCAATGTGCAACGTACTTACCGCACACCAGGCAAACTCTGCCCTGAATTCCACACTAGTCATGTCTTCCTGGGCACTACGGTGCTGATCTCAGTGTAATAGCAGAGCTTCACTTCACCACATTAGTGATTCTTCTTCCCAGCACCCCTGGGAGGCCAGGGTGGGACTGTCCCCATTTTACAGTCGGGGGAACTGAGGCACAAAGACATTAAGGGCAAAAGTATCCACTAGTTTTGGGGGTTCAGTTTGAGACCCCAAGCCCTGATTGTTCAGAGTACTTAGCATCGTACAGCACTTTATACGTTCAAAGCCCAGCTCCCGTTGATCTCAGTTGCAGCTGTGAGCGCTCAGCACTTCTGCAAATCAGACCACAGGGTTCCAAGTCAGGCACCCAGAAAATGAGGACACACAACTGGTGACCCACCGGCGAAAAGCCTGGCTGAAGTGACTTGCCCAGCACCATGCAGGGACTCTGTGACAGAGGCAGGGATAGAATCCAATTCTCCAGGCCATCAGCAAAGACTGTCCTTTCTCTTCCTGCAAACCCCTGCCTCCTTCCCTATACCTCTTCCAACTTCTGCAACAAACAAGGCAGGGGTCCTAGGGACAACAGCTGCCTTTGCTACACAGCCTCAGCAGGGTCCCCATCCATGCACTGAATGAGAGGGGGGTCCTGAGGAAGAAGCATATGCCATCATGGACATGAAATCATGATCATAATGCATCACACAGATGATGATGGAGGTTACACAACATTAATAATTCTGGCATTTCCTAACGGAGGAGTGCATGACTCTGCAACCTTAGTGATGTGCTCAGAATTTTTGATGTTAATTTGTTTTAAAAAAAAAAACACAAAAAACAAAAACCGGAACAACAGAAACCATATTGACCCTCAACTTAGCGGGTCCCCGGTCCCACACACTTCCACTCCCTGTCCCCCCCCCCCCCCCCTCCCCCCCCTCCCCCTGCCCCTGTGCAGCTCCGCTCCTCTCTCCTCCTCCGCTGGGCCCAGGCACTGCACTGGCACACAGCACACCCTCCACAGCCCCGTGCCACCCAGTACCTGTGCCACACTGCCAAACTGCTCTCTGGTGCCACTCCACTCCACACGACGGAGCTGATGGAGATCTTTGAGATGAGCTCTTTTGGCATCTTTGAGAGCCTACAGCTCTTTCTAAAGCTTTCTTTTTTTTTCCACAACATTTTTTTTTTCCAGCTTTTTTTTTTTCAAGAAAATTAAATTAACACAACCTCCCTCACAGGGCAATGCCTCCTGAGTCAGTTCATGCCACTCTCCCTGCACTGGAAGTTCCCAAGCTGCAAGAGTTCTGGGAACAACAAAATTTTTTTGATTTATTTTTTTTTAATTTTTTTTAACAACTATTTTTTTTTTTCCAAACTTTTTGGAAAAATTTCTTTTTTTTTTTGCTGGAAAACATTTAAAAAGAAACATGGGGAAATCCAAAGTTTGAAAAAAAATGGGGGAAGAGAAATTTAAAAATAAAGAAGCTATGGCACTGCTAAAAAAAAATTAGAGTTTACAGCAATGCAATCTAAGTTGCCACATGTTAGCTCTAGACATTGCATAAAGCCTGCAAGAGATCATGCTTCAAGCAACTGCACTCTCTCCTTTTTCTGTTCTGGCACTGTTGACTACTGTGTGCTGTGACTGCTACCTGTGACTGCTGACCTGGAGGAGCACTGGAGTGGTGAGAGTGAGAGCTGGATCCACTGCCCTTACACAGGTCCTAGGTGCAGGTCTCTCTCTCAGCATTGAAATCAATGATGCATAGGGGAGAGCTGTTGATCAGGTTTCAAATGATGAAATTCGAACTTTCCATTTAAAATGTTTGCACAATTAAATACCCACACTAAATACACAAATGGTGCAGCCCAGTTGTACTGTAAAATGCCATCAGTAACGCAGTTCATCACAGTAAAATGCCATCAGGGCCCTGGCTCATCTTCCAGCCAAAACGGCTCAGCCCTCCAGCGCAGCGTGGTAGGCACCTCTGGGATCCAGCTCTGGCCGGCTGGGGCTCAGCTGGCCGCCTGGGCTGCCTCCTGCTCCTCCCTCTGCCTCTGACTCTGCTTGACCGACCAGCCTGCCCTCCCCTGCTGCAGCTGCTGCAGGAGCAGCAGGGGGATGGGCCGAGAGGAGCGAGGGCTGCCGCAGAGAGGGGGGCTGCCAGCCAGGGCCCACACACAGCCAGCCGGGATGGAGGTGGCCCAGTGGAGCCGGGCCCAGGAGAGGGGGCCTGGGGAGGGGCCCGGGCTCAGTGGTGGTGGGCTGTTCTGTTGGTGTCTGTGCTTGTTCCCCTGCCCTGGCTGCTCCCCTGTGCCCTTGCTCTCTGTGGGTGTGGGTGGATGGCTGATCCTCACTCAGCTGCTGGCTGTGTGGGCATGGCCCCCATCAGGCCCCTGGGTGGTGCTCCCTGGCCCCCCCAGTCAGGTGCTGACAGTCCCAGCCCCCAGAGCCAGAGAGGGCTGCTGCTCTAGAGCCTGGGCAGGCCTGAGGGCCCAGCTCCTGCTCTCCTAGCTTCCCAGGTGCAAGTGCTCCTTCTCCCCAGCTCCGCCAGTAGCTCAATGCCTAAGCTCTGCTGCAGTGTGCACTGTGGGACAATCCTGCTTGAACAAGTGCTGTGGGACCTGCCAGTTTCAGACAAGGCAATTATTTGTTTCCTCCTTCACAATCCTCAACATTAACCAGCCATCTCTTAGCCAGCTGTCATTTGCAGGCAGGGGGTGAGCTCCTCCCCTGCCTGCTGGCTGGGGGTATCCGCCATCTGCCACTGCAGCCAGCCATGGCCTCAACCCAGGCAGCCTGGCCACGCCTGCAGCTTTCCGTGAGCTCAGCAACATTCATGAGCCACCCAGGCAGGGGAGGGCAGGCAGCAAGGTGGGCCGCCAGGCCCCCCGGGGCCCCGTGAGTGAGGGGGCAGGAGCAGGAGCAGGAGGCACAGGAATGCGCCCTGCGCCCCCCCGGCACATCCCCGGCCAAGTGCTCCCGCAACATGCCTGGGGCACCTCCCACCCAGCATCATCCCTCCCCACTCCAGATCCATCCCTCAGTCTGACAGCCACCCAACTCAGGCAATCTGCCCAGAGACACTGTGATCTCACTCACTGCCCTCTAAGACTCACTGGACCAGAGCCCCAGAGCTTCAGTTCCAGCTGTTCTTGGGTTGTGCCTGGTTGTAATGACTCACACTGTTCAAGTCTCTCACCACTGACTTTGCCTAACTTTCGCTAGCCCCCCTTGGCTGAGTTCTAGAGCCCTCACAGAGGCCTGTGCAGACGTTTAGAAATTCTTTTGCCTGGTATAGAGCCACCAGTAACCTTCTGAAAGTATGTACATTTTTTCATGAGTGGGTTAGGGCATTGAGAGCCAGGGGCAAAGCTGGTGGTTGGCCAGGCTCAGCGGGGCTTGGGCCTGGGCCCACAGTGCTGGCTTGGGCTGGGCAGCTGGCTGCTTGGGAGGGCCCCTTGGGCCGACCTCTGGGGCCCCGCCCAAGCTCCAAGATCCCCTGCTCCCGGCCCCCCCCTGGCCAGCCCTCCAACCCAACCCAAGCCCCAGAGCCTGCCAAGCCCCAGCCCCATGAGCAAGCCCCCCAGCCAGGGCCTGCTGAGGCAGTTTCCCCAGCCTGGACCCACTTTGAGCACACTCAGCCAAACCACGCTTTCTTCTCACCACTCACCTTCACACTCCCAAGCTGTCTGCACACCAACACCCACAAACTTCCCTACCACCCACCCACCTGTGAGCACAGGATTCTCGACAAGGATTCAACACCCACAAACACTCAGACAACATATTCTCACACCCCTACCTCAGTTTCCCAGCACAGCATCACCTCCTCGAGCACAGGCGTGGCCACAGCATCACCCTATCTGGCCAGCTCACCACGACACCATTATCCACCACGACCCCCTGAATCCTTTCAGAGTCCTGCACCCCTCATAGAGTCCCTGCATTGCTCCCCATGGCCGACAGGCTTTTTTCAGTATGGCCGACAGGCTAGATATTAGATGGGGGAGAAAGTTTATTAGCATGAACATTCTCACCACTTCAGTGACCTGCAGATGAAGCAGCATTGAACCTGCGGCACCATGGCTGTCACTGCAACCTGGGCATTTCACTGATTTATTGCTGGTGGTGGCGCATTAGGGCTGACTGGGAGGGATACTGATTAAAACTGCTGGTGGGGCTGTTCAGCTGGGCTGTGGGGGAGCGGGGGAAGGGTGGGCTGTGGGGTGGGCTGGGGCTGGGGGGGCAAGGTGGGCTGTGTGGCTGGCTGGGGGGGGGGCTGGGCTGTGGGTGGGTGGGTGGGGAGGGGGGTGGGGGGTGGGGTGGGGCTGGGGGCTGCTGGGCTGGGATGAGGGGCTGGAGGGTGGGGTGTGCTGGAGGGGGCTGGGGGTGGGGCTGTGTGGAGGGGCTGGGGGGGGGGGCTGGGGTAGGGCTGTGGGGGAGGGCTGTGGGGGGGGCTGGGGGGGCTGGGGGGTGAGGTGTGGGTGGGGCTGTGGCTGGGCTGGGGGAGGGGGGGGGGGTGGTGGGGGGGGGGGTGGGGGGGGTGGCTGGTGGAGTGGGGGGAGGCTGCAGAGGTGGGGCTGGGGGGTGGGGGGGGCAGAGGTGGGGTGCTGGGGGCTGCATGGGCTGGGGGGGGGGTGGGGAGGGGGGGAGCTGTGGGGGGGGTGGGGGTGGGATGGGGGGGTGGGGGCTGGCTGGGGGCGGGGCTGGGGGGGGGGGGTGGGGGTGGGGGGGGCGGGGGTGAGGTGGGGCTGGGGATGGATGTGCACTGGTGGGGCTGGCTGTCCAGGGCCCTGGCTGTAGACCTGCCCAGGGGGGGGTGCAGCCCCTGCATGTGTGCAGCCTGACTCCAGCAGGACTCAGGAGGGCCCTGCAGCCCCCATCCCCCAGCACCTGCCCCCACCTCACCAGAGCAGCCAGAGCCCCAGCCCGTCCAAGCCCCTCCCTGTGCCCCCTGGGCTCTGAGCCCCCCCTCCCCCCCCCACAGCCCCAGCCCAGCCGACCCCCCACCCCATCCCCCCACCCAGAGCAGCCCCGCAGGGCCCTTGCAGTGCCAGCCAGGCTGGCCCAGCCAGAGACCCTGGGCTGCCAGAAGGCTGGGCCTGCCCGAGAGGAACAGCCTCCTCTCTGGTGTGTTGCTGGTAAGGAAGGGAGGTGCTGAGTGTGGGGGGCAGGGCAGGGGCCAGCTCCCGAGCCGCCTGCACAGGGGAGGGTGGAAGCAGGGCAGTGCAGAGTAGGGCATGGCGCACTGGCTCAGGTGGAAGAGCAGGCGCAAGGGGCAGCTCTGGGCACCCAGGGCAGGCGCAGCTTGGGAGCGGTGACCCAGAGCCGCGTCAGGTGAGGGCTGGTGCAGCACTGGGAGCAGACCGTGGGTGTCCCCATCTGTGTGCACAACCAGCTGGTCATTGGAGTCAGGAGGTGAGTTACTCACCTGGGGGCTGAGTACCCTTTCACAGGTGTTCTCTCTCCTGGGCTGGGGTCCCCTTTGTGAGCCAACCAGGCTGGGGGCACCATGGCAAGGTGGCATCCCTGCTGGATGGGGCAACACGCTGTGGTTGCCACCCCACTGGGCCCTCAGAGACACTGGCACCTGGCCCATGCTCCACTGTTCCACTGCTGAGAGCTCTGCTCACCTGGACAGGCTGAGAAGGCATCGCTGCTGGGACAACATGGCTGAGCCACTGGGACACGATGGCCACAGCATCGACATCAGCTGCCACAGCGATGGAAGGCTCTGGGAAGCGGATGGGCTGCGCGCAGACGCGCTGGTGCAAAGAGAAACGCCCCAGCGCAGGCTCTGGATATAAAAGCGGCGTCATCCCATGCTTCACTTCGGAGAGAATTGGCCTGCCCAACTGCCTCTGGGAGATTGATTTGGTGATAAACCCGTTGGTTGGCGTATTTCTGGAGTTGCTGATTTCTTTTGCTAACGTCTACTGCCCAACGCTCTCGGGCTCTGGGCGTCTTGTTCCCTTTTGCGGCAAGAACTGCTGTGTCTGCCGCAGCACGCTATCAGTTCTCACGGCTGGGCAGCCCTGGCAATGGGCCTGAACTGCCTCTGACTGCTGCTGCCTGCAGCTCCTCGAAAAACTGCTTGGGCCGACTCCCTGTGGCCTGTGCTGGAATCCAACTGTCGCCTCAGGCCCCAGTGGGCTCACCAAACTGAGCTCAGTCCCAATCCAGGGGCTGATACCTGCTGTGGAGGGGCCCCAGTGGGAGAAGAGATGGAAAATCCCCACCCAGGAGGTTGTATAGTGGGGAGGAACTGCCCCCATGGTCAACCACAGCCCAAAAAACTGCTGTGGCAGGTCAGGCTGGGATGCATAGAGGCAATTATGGCACTTCTGAAATCCCCCTAGGCTCCTCTCTGCCCTTCCCAGAACGAGTGGGAGCAAACAACCAGGGGTTTGACATTTCCTCCAGTCCCCAGCGGTGCCACCAGCGAGGAAGGAAAGACTCTGCAAATCACAATGAACCAAGCCTGGTGCTTCTGTTCAACAAGCAATAAACACAACATCAATCCCGCCTTGGCGAAGCCCATCAGCGAAGCACTATGGGGAACCCGCAGGTCTTTAACCTTCCGGATCCCAAGTAAGATTCAGTCTGTAAAACTGCTTTAGCATTTTTCTGCTGCAAGAGGCTCCCGGTGAGCGATTGCTGTGAAGCACCCAAGCCCTTCACCAGCTCATTAGCAATCCCCCCAGGAGAAGGAGCAACCTTTGCTGCAGTTTGGCATCTGTTTTCCAGGCTGTATCTGGCAGACAGAGCTGACAGAGCTGTCCCACCAGCTCGGAGCCCAGTGAGCTCGTCTGTCTCACGTCCTCTTCCAGCCCCAGGTGACCTTTCCCCAGAGCCCATCACATGGGCTGGCTGGCTGCTGGTCACTCACATTCGTCATTACACACAGTGCACTGGTGCTGGTGCTGCTCTGTAAACACCCAGAGCCGGCTCCTTCTCTCCGCACCCCGCTGCCTGGTGCAGAGAGCCGGCTCCTTCTCTCCGCACCCCGCTGCCTGGTGCAGAGAGCCGGCTCCAGCAGCTTTCCTTTAGCAATGGGGCTCTTCCCTCTGCAGGAGATTTGTATCACATCAGGACCTCGAGGCCCAACCCGGATCCCACCCCCCCGCCAGGCACTGCACAGACAGTGAGGGGCAGCACCTGCCCAGCTGCAATAGACAAGAGCCACATAGGGTAGGAGGCGATGCAGCCACAGAGCAGGTGGCTGATGCACCTCGGGCGGCCCTGGGCTCCAGTGGAGAGGGCTGTGTTATGAGCCTGGGATCTCCTCCCGGGAAGCAGGAGGCTGCATGGCTGATGGCAGTGCCAGCAGGCCGGGTGCCCTCGGGGCTGGCAGGTGCTATCACTTGGCAGAGTGTGGTTCCCAGGTGGTTTCATTGTGTAGAAGTTCCCAGAGCTACAAAGCAACCCTGGGAAGGACCTAAATAAACCAGCCTTGGGTCAGCCCCTTCTCTGCTGTGGATGATGGCAGAGCCCTGGCCTGGCCTGGCCTGCACTCAGGAGAGATGGGCTGGGGGCTCTGGACTCCCCTCCCCTCAGTGCTGCAGGACCCCTGTGTCATCACCTCCTGCCTGAGCACAGGCCTGGCTACATCCCAGAGGGGCTCCGGAGTGGAGCCCAACAAGCCCAGTTTCCTACTGCAGCCAGAACAGAAACAAAGGAGAAACTGCCCCAGGTCCAGAGCAGCAGGCGCGGCTGGACTCCAGTGAGCTCTGCTGGCTCCTGGTGCTGGGAGAGCAGGCGTGAGCCCCCCGTGGGGAGATCCTGACGCCCAGCCCTGGCTGCGGAGCTACAAAAAGAAGGAAAATGGTGCTGGAGCTTGGCTGCGATGGAGCCACCTGGCAGGGATCCAGCATGGCCAGCCAGGGTTAATAGCGATTCAGACGTGGGGAGCCCAAAGGGGAGATAAGCCTCTAACCTTGGCCGCCCGGCAAGAGCTAATTCCTTCAGCATCCAACTCAGCTGCTACGGGACACAGCGCTGCCGGCTGAGCACCAGGGGCAGAACAAAGCACCCAAGGAGGACAACCCAGAAGGGAGAGAGACAGGGTTGGGTATCATGGTGCTAAGCACCTTAGAAAAACCCAGATGGACAGAACGACATTGGAAACCTCGAGTAGCCAGAGCCACGGCAGCGCTGCCAACTGCGTATCTGCCAGATCTGCACTGCCCAGCACTAAAGCCTGGGGTAGGGGGCAGAGTTGGGAGGTCGAGGTGTCCGGGTCAGTCTGTCTGTCTGTTTCTATGGCCTTTAGCATGGTGATCCCCAAGGCCTGTGTCCTTCACTTCAACCCCTATTAGCTGCCCTTCCCCAGGAGGTGGGGCAGTGGGGCAGGCAGCCCACAGAGGGGGGTTCCCACAGGCAGGACTGACATTCCCAAGGGGGCTGGAGTTTCTCATGTCACCGTGGTCTGGCCCCGGATCGGCCGCGTCCTGTCACTGCGCAGAAACAGCCAGAGTTGGCAACAAGCTTTAGGGGCACAGCCTGAGCCCAGGCTGGTGGGGCCAGCACGTCATGCACCACAGACCTCCCTGCTGGGGCCTGCTGCCCAGGGGGATTTGTAAGGAGCCTTATGCAGCCCGGCAGGCCGAGGGCCTGGAAACAGGCACCAGAGCAGCAGGCCCCCATCAGGCCCCTGCCCCCTGCCCTTTGTGGGAGCCTGGGACCTGCTTCACTTTTCCAGTTTACGCAGAGAAGTTAGCACATGTCGCAGCTCAGTAGGTGACCAGAGAGCAAGTGTGAAAAATCAGGATGGGGCTGGGGAGTAATTAGAGTGACCAGATGTCCCGATATTTGGGGTGTTTTCTTATATAGGTGCCTATTACCCCCCACCCGCTGTCCCGATTTTTCAGACTTGCTGCCTGGTCACCCTAGGAGTAACAGACGTCTGAATGTCAGGACAGGCCTTATAAAATTGGGACATCTGGTTACCCTACAGGGCACATCACCGATGAGGCAGCTCATGGCGTATGGCCACTGCCGGGACTATATGGCACTGCCTCCCAGCCAGCTTCTGGCACGTAGTCCTCAGCCGCCCGTGTGAGCAGCACGCTCCTCCTGCACACACGTGTACAGACAGACAGCCACACACACACACACACGTACACACTCCACAGGCACCCACAGGCACAGGCACAGGCACACACACACACACACATGACATGTACACACCCCATAGGCACACACACACACCACATGTACATACCCTACATGTACACACATGCATCCACACCCACACACACAAACATGACACGCGCACACACACACACACACACACGCACACACACACACCCCGGAACGCCTGGTCGAACAGGGACCCTGTTGGCTCCAGTCAGCACCACTGACCAGGCTGTTTAACGTCCGGTCGGTGACGCTGCAGGGCTACGGCAGCTTGTCCCTACCTGTCCTGGCTCCGCGCTGCGCCCTGGAAGCAGCCAGCAGGTCCGGCTCCTGGGGGGAGCCACGGGGCTCCATGTGCTGCCCCCGCCCCGCCCCACGCACCAGCCCTGGCCAATGGGAGCTGGGGGAGTGGTGACTGTGGGGGAGAGCAGCACACGGAGCCTCCTGCCTCTGCCCAGGAGCTGGATCCTGCTGGCCCCTTCCAGGGCACAGCACGGAGCCAGGACAGTCATGGAGCCTGCCTTAGCCCCCGCTGCACTGCTGACCGGGAGCTGACTGAGCCCACGCCTCAACCCTGAGCCCCCCCCGCCCCACCCCGGAGCCCCCTCCTGGACCCCAACCCCCTGCCCCAGCCCAGAACCCACATCCTGAACCCCTCACCCCCAGTCCCACCCCAGAGCCTGCACCCCCAGCCAGAGCCCTCACCCCCTCCTGCACCCCAACCCCCTGCCTCAACCCACAGCCCCGTCCCGCACTCCAAATCCCTCGGCCCCACCCCTAACCTGGAGCCCCCTCCTGCACCCCAAACTCCTCATCCCTGGCCCACCCCAGAGCCTGCACCCCCAGCCAGAGCCCTCACCCCCTCCTGCCCCCAAAGCTCCTGCCCCAGCCCATTGAACATGAGTGAGGGTGGGGGAGAACGAGCCACTGAGGGGGGGAATGTAGTGAGCAGGGGGCGGGGCCCCAGGAAAGGGGTGGGGCCGGGGCGGGGCCCCAGGAAAGGGGTGGGGCAGGGGCGGGGCCGCGGGGAAGGGGCAGGACTAGGGTGTTCGGCTTTGTGCAATGAGGAAGTTGGCCGGAGACCTGTGCAGACTGGACAGCACAGCAGGCTCATGCCCTGAGCCAGCCCGGGCTGAGTGGGGCTTCCCAGGACTCTCCAGTACATTGTTTAAGACTCAGAAGTGAGCATGGCAGAAAGTGATGGCCCAGTGCCAGGCACTGCGAAGCCCAGAGGCACCAGGCCTTTGAAGTGTCCTGCTCTTCTCCTACGCAGCTAGTGTCAGGGGGAAGAGGGGAATCTCCCAGCCCCCCTCAGCCGTTTTGGGCACGTTACTCCACACAGGAGCCATGTGGCTAGCTGGAGGAGCTGCTTGGAGGAAAGCCAAGTACGCACTTCTGATCCCTCTGGAAAATGCAGGCTGGGACAAGCAGATGCCACCTAAGCACAATGGAAACCCAGGAGCACAGTTAGAACAAGGACCTCAATAATTAAAATATCCTAATTAGTGCACTGGCTGGGCAGGGCGCTGTGCCATGTCCCTACTGGAGAGCGGCAAAGGCTCACAATTCCCCCGGGTCAGTCCCAGGTTTGGAGGGATTTCTGAACTCAGCTTGCTGCACTGCCTGGAGGGGCTCGGTATCCGGCATACCGTGGGAACAGCGACTCCAGGACACCATTCCCCAGACCGAAAATCAGGAGCTCCAGCTTGACTGACAGGAACACACTCACCCTGCTGACAGCAAAGCAGAGAGGCAATGGCAGATTACATGGGGAGCAGATGACTGTGTTGCAAGGGAGCCATCTGTCCAGAGGGACTGCATTTGGTTTGATGTCTGGTGCCCCACGAGTTGCCGTCAGCGTGAGAGGCACACGCACCCCCTGCTAGCAGTGCTGGGAATGCCTGGGGGGCAGGAGATGGCAGTGACTCTGAGGAGGCTAATGGGCGAGTGTATTGGAGGAGACAGGAGCAGAGCTAAAGTTTGCTCGGAGCTTGACTGGGCTCGGGGAGGGCTGGCGAAGTTGGGGAAACACCTGATTAGTTTTTATCTCCATGCTGCCTCCTGCCCTAGTGGTGTGTGATGCTGTGCCTAGGGCTGGGGCTGGTTTGATGCAGGAACATGGCATGGGAAGATTGTTCCCCTGGGATTCCCCCGCGGCTGAGAGCAAGTTGGGCAAAGCAGCCAGGGGGCCATGAGCCCCTCTGAAACTTGCACCGAATTTGGGCTGATGCTGTTTCCATTTTTTCTTAAAGCCCCAGCTCCTGGAGTCAGGGGAATATGTGGGAATCTCAGCTTCCATTGAAAGCAAACTCAGTGTTGGCCCTCGCAGAGCAAAGCTGGAAAATGTGGCTCCTGAAGGCTCAGAGACCAAAAGGCAAAGGAACCCACCCACCACTGATGATTTTTTAAATCTCATGATTTGGGGGCGACCTGACTCGTGATTTTTGAGCATTTTTGTATTGGCCAGACTGACCCAGGCCTTGTAAACCTCCAAGTCTTGGCTATCATCAGGCTCCTGGCCCATGCCAAACATCACTATGTCAAGTGTAGCAAGCTAGCAGCACTAGATTGGGTCTGTCCAGGCACCTGCGTAGCGACAGCATGTTCTAGTGACGCTGTCTCGGGGAAGTGAGTATGACAGTCTAGGACACGTACATTGTTTGTCCAGCCAATGTAAATAAATCTAGGCTCCTTTGCTCCCCGGGGCAGGTTTCCTTTTGCCACCAGCATGGGCTCTCTTGCTGGGCTTGGCCAGTATTTCTGGTATATGTCACAAGCCTTGACAGCTTCCTCAACATCACTGTTCATTTGAGGCCAGTATAAAATGTCTCCGGCAATTGCAGGCCCTACGTGACTTTCCTGCAGCCTCTTAACAATTGTTTCTCTAACCCTTTAGAAACCACCATGTTGTGCGGAGAGATTCCTCTTCAGCTGCCCCAGCCACCCTGTGCTAACAGCGCTTTCTGCAGGGTTTCGTCCTGCGTCGTAGCTCTGGCAATCACAGTCCACAATTCACCCGAGACTGAGACAGGATCTTCTATCAGACTGATGCACAAAATCCCGCTCTGGCCTTTGCTCCACTGCACTCCAGGGCTTTCCAGCAGGTGTCTGCAGCCACCAAATCTGTCCTCAGTTTGTACTGGATTTGAAAATCGTGCATTTGTAGCTGCAGAAATGACCAACGACCTCTGCATTCTCGTAGCCATGTTTGCCAGGCCCCTTTCGGCCTCAGCAACATGTGGTTTGTGGTCAGCTTCAGCTAACACAGGCCTCTCCTAAGTAAAGACATTAATGGTTAAACTTGCAGAGCCATGGACGAAGGCCAAAGCCTCCTGCTCCATCTGAGCGAATTGACACTCAGTTTTGGTGACTGCCCGTGATCCATGTGACACTGGCCTCCAGTTCTGACACAACTGTTGTAGAGGACTGTGCCAATGCCCCCCTTGGATAGCTTAGTATCCTACTATCTCCGGACTGAGGCTTCTCTATTACCTCCTTCAGTTTTTCAAACTCTATATTAAGATTTGCATCCTATGTCCACTAGGCATCTGCACTGCAGCACTCACAAGCTGCTGTTTCGGGCAGCTAAATTAGGCACAAATTTCTCTGTATAGTTCCCTATTCCAAGGAAACCGTGTGCCCCTTCCTTGTCTGTTGGGGCAGGAATGGTGACGACCATATCAGCCTTACTGTGATCTACCTGTAACCCTGCTACGTCAGCTTCTCTCCCAGGGGTGTTATTTCTGTTGAAAATTTTCATGGAACGAGGAGTTCAAAAAAAAATTCATTTGGAAACATTGAAATGAAATCTATCCCCTTTGTCAACCAAAATGAGACAGCTGAACAGTTCAGAACCATCCCCTCTGTCAGTCGCAGTGAGACACCTGAATTGTCCCCTTTATCAATCAGAACTTGACATCTGAACAGTTCAAAACTAAATGTTGAAACTAACCATTGACATGTACCAGACTCTTTTGATTTGCATCAACATTCCAAAGTAACCACCACAGTTCAAAATGTCTCCACAAAATCCAAACATTTTTCCCAAATGGACATTTCTCCACAGAAAATTTTGACAAACAAACATTTTCTGATGAAAACCTTTGTCGGGAAATGTTCATCCAGGTGGAGGCAGGGCCCTGCTTTGGGATGGAGGAGATCTGGGTCTTTCCCGGCTTCGTCTGCTGGACACTCTCTGTGACTGTTTGCCCCACACGCACCATTTGCCTATTATGACTGCAAACTCTTTGGGGCTGGGACTGCCTCTTACCCGGGGTCACAGAATCATAGAATCTCAGGGTTGGAAGGGACCTCAGGAGGTATCTAGTCCCACCCCCTGCTCAAAGCAGGACCAAACCCAACTAAATCATCCCAGCCAAGGCTTTGTCAAGCCTGACCTTAAAAACCTCTAAGGAAGGAGATTCCACCACCTCCCTAGGTAACCCATTCCAGTTCTTCACCACCCTACTAGTGAAAAAGTTTTTCCTAATGTCCAACCTAAACCTCCCCATCTGCAACTTGAGACCATTACTCCTTGTTCTGTCATCTTCTACCACTGAGAACAGTCTAGATCCATCCTCTTTGGAACCCCCTTTCAGGTAGTTGAAAGCAGCTATCAAATCCCCCCTCATTCTTCTCTTCTGCAGACTAAACAATCCCAGTTCCCTCAGCCTCTCCTCATAAGTCATGTGCTCCAGCCCCCTAATCATTTTTGTTGCCCTCCGCTGGACTCTCTCCAATTTGTCCACATCCTTCTTGTAGTGTGGGGCCCAAAACTGGACACAGTAGTCCAAATGAGGCCTCACCAGTGCTGAGTAGAGGGGAATGATCACATCCCTCAATCTGCTGGAAATGCCCCTACTTATACAACCCAAAATGCCATTAGCCTTCTTGGCAACAAGGGCACACTGTTGACTCATATTCAGCTTTTCGTCCACCGTAACCCCTAGGTCCTTTTCTGCAGAACTGCTGCCCGGCCATTCGGTCCCTAGTCTGTAGCAGTGTCTGTGTATGCCTGCTGCAATGGGGCCTGATCTCAGGAGACTCTCTAGACCAGGGGTCCCCAACGCGGTGCCCACGGGGGCATCTAAATGCGCCCGCGTCCTGGCCGGCAGTCGAGCATCCACCGAAATGCTGCCAAATTTCTGCAGCATTTCAGAAGCGACGCCTCTCGATGACGCTGCTTGCTGCCGACAAGCATTTCGGCGGATGATCCACCGCTACCAGACGAAAAGGTTGGGGACCACTGGTCTAGATACTTTGGTAATAATAAACTCCACCTTCACAAAAGAAGTCGCAGAAGGGGTCCCCCATTTGCCAGGACCACACACATGCACAGCTGGTGCCAGTACCCCCAGGGAGCCTAGAGACCATCCAGGCAATTCTCTGAGAGCAATCTTGGAAAATCTCTTCAGGCTTCACGTCCCTGGGGCTCACATGCTGTGCAGCAAAGAGCAGTTTGGGATGTTGGTACAAAAGGTGTGGCTGTGTGGTGGTGACACCATGGCACAGCACCAGACAGGTAACCATCCCACATGGGCCACATCCAACACAGTCACCGACGGGAGATTGTGGGGAAAGACAGAGAATGCCTGCATGGCTCCATGACACCTGCCAGAACGGTCTGGGCTCACCCAACATTTCATCAGCTTGAGAGGAACAAACGCCAGCTGCACCTGCATGCGTATGTGTGCATGTGTGTGTGTGTAATGTCAGACAGAGGTGGGGTGTGTGCTTGTAGGTGTGTGTAATCTCAGAAAAGGGACCTAGTGAGTGATTCATTTCATAGGCCCAGGACCCTGCTTTTGGCAGCCTTTGCTTGTGCTCCTCATGCCAAGATGTGATCCTGACACACAGGCATGTGCACACACACACACACACCCCTGCTCACTGAGCTGCTCAGAAAAGGGGAGATACCAAGGGGCACACACAGCAAAGCATTTCCTCTGTGCAGCCCCCCCACCATTGCTGTGGTGCTATGGAAGTCCCCCTGACGTGCACCAAGGGACATGGTTCCATGACATTCGGGGTCGACCTGGAGACCGACAGCTCTCCATGGCATGATCCTGACTGGTTCTACCAACTCCCTTATGGATGGATGGTGCTTCCCCTCTACAGCGCAAACAAAGGGAACTCTGGGAACTCCGGGCATCTGCCTCCTGCCTCTGTCCATGCAGGAGTTCCCTTCCTGCTGATCCCAGAGTCTGTGTGGCTGTGAAACTCCTGCCCTGGCTCCTCTGTACCCTCCTGACCGCTCATCTGTGGGGATGATTTCCAGACACTTAGGCCTGGTCTACACTACAGAGTTAGTTGACATAAGGCAGCTTACTTCCACCTAACTCAAAGTGTCTACACTGCAGTGGTGCTCCCGCCGATGTAAATCACCCACTACATCGATTTAAATAACTCCACCCCCATGAGGGGCGGAGCACTTAGGTTGATGTGGTGAGGGGACGCAGTGTCCATGTAGACACTGCATTACTTACAGCCCCCGTTGGCTGTCAGCAGGGCTCACAGCTATAGCCCCCGCACTGGGGGATGACAGCTAGAGCCCCCCCACCTGGGGGGGGTCCAGTTATCAATGTCTCGCACAGTTTGTCAGTGCGTAGGATTCTTCTTTGTGTGTTGTCACTTTCCCTGGGGTTTTCATAGTCATTAAATTAAATGGGGATATGGCAGCAGCACAAATACATTTATTACAGTGCGTAATGTCATTGCTTAAGAACAGCAAAGAATTTATCTGCCATATAAGCAATGTGCAATACGCCATATAAAAATGCTGAGCAATTTATCTGAGATGTAGCAAGTGACTGTTCTGTTCTTAATTAGCAGTCAAAGTAATTGGTAAATTCTTGTATTTAAATAGTCAGTGATTTAATTGCTGAGTAAATCAGTTCCTTGGTAGTTAATTACTAGGCATTCCTCTGGATTGTTTGCTGAATCCCCCCCCCCCCAAAGAATCAATCACACGGCTGTTGTCAAGTGATTCTGTTGTTTATTTTGCTAGGCTGCTGCCCTGCTTGACACTGGTGTGTGTGTGTGTGTGCGTGCGCGCTGTGAGTAGGGTCCCCGTGGACATACATACTGAATCTGCAGGAAGAACTATCCAGCCTGGTTATTGGTGTTACAAGGAAGAGTGCCGGGGTCACACGCTGCCTTCATACCCGCAGCACAGCTCACTCTTATCAAGGAGAGTCGTTGTAGCCTTGTGGTCCCAAGACATTAAAAAGACAAAGTGGGGGAGGGAATATCTTTTACTGGGCCAACTTCTGCTGGTGAAAGAAACAAGCTTTCGAGCTTACACAAGCGCTTCTTCAGGTCTGGGAAAGTTTGTCTCTCTCCCTGACGGAAGTTGGTCTAATAAAAGATATTCCCTCCCCCACCTTGTCTCTCTCATCAAGAAGATTCATTCAGCTGGATCCCTTTTCCTAGACTGGGAGCAATTCTTTGTGTTTCAGCAAAGGCAAGGCCTGCATACACTGCAGCAAACGAGACCTACATTCTGCTGAATGCTACACCTCCCCAGGGCAGAATCAGCTCCTCTCACTCAGTGAGTTACGTCCAAAGCTGCTCTGTGAGCTCTCCAAGGCTGGGAGTGTGCCTTTTCTTGGCTCTGCAAAGCACATGCACACTTGCGGTGCACTCAAATTATAACGGACTGTCACAATAAAGAGGTTCATCACAATCAAACATTTCCAAGGGAAAAATGTCGATTTTGACAAAATGTTCCAATTTTTCAACTGGAAAATTCAAAACAAACCATTCTGTTTCCATTACAAATGTTTAAATTTTTCATTTCAACATTTCTGAGTTGAAATCTTTCAGAACTTTTCATTCTGCAAAATTTTTCACCATTTTTTGTCCCATTTTGCAGGGAAGATCAATGTTGAAATGTCAGCATTTCCCGTGGGACAGAAATTCGTCTCTTCTCAGATCACCACGAGGTTCCAAGCCTGGCAAGGTTTGCTCCCGAGTTTCCTGGTCAATTATTAGCCAATCAGAAGGGTGAACTGTCTTATGCTCAGAGTACGACAGAGTGGGGCTGGGGGCTGAGCAATGCAGCTTCAGGGGAGCTGTGCTGCCAAGATAAGAATCATAGAATCAGGGGGTTAGAAGGGACTGCAAGGGCCATCTAATCTAACCCCCTGTCAAGATGCAGGATTTGTTGTGTCTAAACCATCCCAGACAGATGGCTCCAGCCTCATTTTGAAAACCTCCAGCAAAGCACCTTCCACAACCTCCCGAGGCGTCTGTTCCATTGTCCTAACAGATAGGGAGTTTTTCCTGAGATTTAATCTAAATCTGCTATGCAGAAGTTTGAATCCATTGCCTCTTGTCCTGCCCTCTGTGTGGCAAAAGAGAACATTTCTCCATCTTTCTTATGGCAGTCTTTCAAGTATTTGAAGACCGCTACCATGTCTCCCGCCACTCTCCTCTTTTCCAAACTAAACATACCCACTTCCTTCAGCTTTTGCTCATATGGCTGCATTCCATCCCTTTGATCATCTTTGTTGTTCACCTCTGGAGCCTTTCCAGTTTCTCCACATCCTTTCTATACACTGGTGACCAAAATTGGACCAAAATTGTGTTTTGCATTTTATGTTTTGTCGTGTGTTGTTTGTCTTGTTGCTAGCATTGTTGTGTATTGAAAACTACTGCATTAGGCAGAAAAGGATTAATAAGCATTTTAACTGTATTTACAGAAATCAGTGTTGCAGAAGGGTGGAGGTAAAGGAATTTCAGTCTTGGCATTGAATGGTAGGAAGTTACCAATCACCTGTTAAAAGGTAAAGAGGTAACACAGTTCCTAGAACAAACAAAAGGCAATGTGGGAAACCGAACCATCCATATCATGCATGGATTGGTTACTGGTTAAAAGACAGGAAACAAAGGGTAGGAACAAATGGTCAGTTTTCAGAATGGAGAGACGTAAATAGTGGTATCCCCCAGGGGTCTGTACTGGGCCCAGTCCTATTCAACATATTAATAAATGATCTGGAAAAAAGGGTAAACAGTGAGGTGGCATAATTTGCAGATGATACAAAACTACTCAAGATAGCTAAGTCCAAAGCAGACTGTGAAGAGCTACAAAAGGATCTCTCAACACTGGGTGACTGGGCAACAAAATGGCAGATGAAATTCAATGTTGTTAAATGCAAAGTAATGCACATTGGAAAACATAATCCCAACTATACATATATAAGGATGGGGTCTAAATTAGCTGTTACCACTCAAGAAAGATCTTGGAGCCATTGTGGAGAGTTCTCTGAAATCATCCACTCAATGTGCAGCGGCAGTCAAAAAAGTGAACAGAATGTTGGGAATCATCAAGAAAGGGATAGATAATAAGACAGAAAATATCATATTGCCTCTATATAAGTCCATGGTACGCCCACATCTTGAATAATACGTACAGATGTGGTCGCCCCAACTCAAAAAATATATATTGGAATTGGGAAAGGTTCAGAAAAGGGCAACAAAAATGATTAGGGGTATAAAATGGCTTCCATATGAGGAGAGATTAATAAGACTGGGACTTTTCAGCTTGGAAAAGAGATGGCTAAGGGGGGATATGATAGAGGTCTATAAAATCATGACTGGTGTGGAGAAAGTAAATAAGGAAGTGTTATTTACTCCTCATAATACAAGAACAAGAGGCTACCAAATGAAATTAATAGGCAGCAGGTTTAAAACAAACACAAGGAAGTATTTTTTCATGTAACACACTGTCAACCTCTGGAACTCCTTGCCAGAGGGTGTTGTGAAGGCCAAGACTATAACAGGTTTCAAAAGGGAGCTAGAAAGATTCCTGGAGGACAGGTCCATGAATGGCTATTAGCCAGGATGGGCAGGGATGGTGTCCCTAGCCTCTGTTTGCCAGAAGCTGGGATTGGGTGACAGGGCATGGATCACTTGATGATAACCTGTCTGTTCATTCCCTCTGGGGCACCTGGCATTGGCCACTGTCAGAAGACAGGATACTGGGCTTGATGGACCTTTGGTCTGACCCAGTTCTTATGTTCTTATGCATGCAAATGGGGACATGCTAAGAATTGCTACGGCAGAAAGACAGATAACAGCTTACCATTGGTATGACATATTTTCTGGATGGTCTGCCACAAGTACTGGAGTTCTATCTGTAATGCTACATCCCCTACTAGTGGTCTTGGATTTGAATTGTATTTGTCTAACTGGAATGTTTGGAATGTGCTGTTGGCTAAGAAGAATGTATGCAAGACTAGAGCCACAGGCCCAAATCGCCTCCCAGTATTTTCTATTAAACAGATTAAATAAGAAGTGACATTGGTGATTAATAATCTTAGTGTCAAAAGAGGGATTATGTTGGATTAAAAGTAATAATTAATGCATTCATATTTTTCAGGAAAATATGGTCCAGTATATGACCCCGGATTTGGCCTGACCATTAGAAAGAAAAGTGTCTCTCAGTCAGCCTGCTAAGGGTGTGCTAATTGGAGCTTGCCAGTTTACAAGGCCTGTGTTAATTACAGAGCATATCCAGAGACAAAGAGTCCATTCTAAAAGTGATAATCTAACGACATGTTACAAATGTTTTTCTGAATTCAGGAACAAGATTTGTTGTTCCTCCACTTTTACATTGCTATCTTGCTTGTTTTCTTTTCATGTGTGACAAGAGGCATGAGTAGAGTCACTGGAGTCTGTTATGCCCCAATGATTTTAGAAGAGTTATGTTAGAAGATGAATAGGTAATAAAATATATATGTAATAGGAAGTAGTAGGTTAAGGGAAATAGAGTGTGATTGCGGATGGATGCTTGATGGGTAATACAGGTTGAAGTGCCAGCCTTAGAATAAGACAAACAACTACCCAGGACCATTTGGCCGAAGAATGCGCAGGATGGAGATAACCGGATAACCCCAAGAGCAAACCGGGATCCACCCACAACTGCCCCAAGGACTGGGGGGCATAAGAACCGAAGAAGACGATAACAACAAACTGTCATTGCTGTACCATCTGCGTGATTGATTATCACTTCAAACGTGAGAACAGATGACGAGGCAAGCCCCATAGACTTGAATGAAACTTGAAAAATCCCTACAAAAACAGACCCTGAAGACTGAGAACTTTGCGTCTGGTTCTGCAGCCAACTTCCAGGAGCATCAGATGTGCATCTGACAAGGCCCCGCTCCATCCTAGTGTCCAGGTCACCTGGCCAGTGACTTGGCACGAGCAACTCTAAAGCTGGTAACTATGACAACAACCTTGCAGAACCTGTGTGTGTATAAATGAATGTGAAATTGAATGGAATGTTATAGCTATAACTGATGCTTACTATGATTCTTTCTGTATTCACAATAAACACGGCATATTGCCATATCCCCTTTAATAAGATCCTACTGGTTTTTATTTTCTTGGTATAATCCATTGTATATATATGTTTATATTCCTTGGTATAATCCACTTTAACCAGTTCCTTATCCACCTTTCAATTCTCATATTAATCCCCATCTTCTTCAATGTAACCAATAATTTCCCAAATGGAACTGTATCAATAGGGGCTTACCAAATTCAGGTCCATTTTGGTCAATTTCATGGGATTTTTAAAATAATAAATTTCATTATTTCAACTATTTAAATCTGAAATTTCACAGCGTGTAATTGTAGGGATTCTGACACAAAAAAAGGAGTTGTGGGAGGTTGCAATGTTATTGTAGCGGGGTTGCGGTACTGCTCTCCTTACTTCTGTGCTGCTGCTGGCGGCAGTGCTGCCTTCAGAGCTGGGCAGCTGGAGAGCAGCAGCTGCTGGCTGGGAGCTGGAAAGCAGGGCCACTGCCAGCAGCAGTGCAGAGGGAAGGATGGCAGGTATGGTATTGTCACCCCTACTTCTGTGCTGCTGCCTGCAGCGCTGGGCCCTCAGTCAGCAGCTGCCACTCTCCAGCTACCCAGCTCTGAAGGCAGCACAGAAGTAAGGGTGATAATACGGCAACCCCCCTAAAATAACCTTGTTACCCTCCTGTAACTCCCTTTTTGATCAGGACCCCCAATTTGAGAAATGCTGGTCTCCCGATGAAATCTGTATAGTATAGGGCAGGGGTGGCCAGACTGTGGCTTGTGAGCCACATGCGGCTCTTTTACTGTTAAAGTGTGGCTTGCAAGCCCCCCCCCCCAAACACACACATTCTCCACCTACCAGCCTGGGCGGGGGCTGCTCGAGATCTCTGCCTTGCAATGGAGGGTTGGGGTAAGGGCTTCTGTACAGCAGAGAGGTGGGTCTTGCGGCATCAGCCCTGCGCAGCGCACCTGCCAAGACTCAGGGATTCAACAGGAGTGGGGCTAAAGCTCTGAGCCCCGGCTTCTGGCAGGTGTGCCGCGGGCTCTCAAACTTCTGAAGATTGTTGTATGTGGCTCAGAGGGCCAGTAAGTTTGCTCATCTTGCTATAGGGTAAAAGCACACAAAAAAACAGATTTCATGGAGGGACACCAGATTTCATGGTTCGTGATATGTTTTTCGTGGCCATAAATTTGGTAGGACCCTATGTATCAAATGTCATACTGAAATCCAGAGAGATTAGTTCTATTGCATTTCCTTTGTCTAAAAAATCAGTTATCATCTCAAAGAAAGAGATCAGGTTAGTCTGGTATCAGAGGGGTAGCCGTGTTAGTCTGGTTCTGTAAAAGCAGCAAAGAATCCTGTGGCACCTTATAGACTAACAGACGTTTTGCAGCATGAGCTTTCGTGGGTGAATACCCACTTCTTCGGATGCAAGGTTAGTCTGGCACAATCTACCTTTTGTAAAACCATGTTGTAATTTATCCCAATTACCATTAACCTCTATGTCCTTAACTCATCATCATCATCATCACTCCCATAATTACATTGGTCATTGGAGCACCAACATTAATGAGCAATCAACCAATTCTCTCCACCCATGATGATTGTGTGTCAGTGCTTGAGTCTCCGCGAAGTCCATTCCTGTCCACTCTTTTATGTTATCAATCCATCTCTTCTTCTGTCTACCTCTTCTTCTCTTCCCCTGTACTGTCCTTTGGAGGATGATCTTGGATAGGCCAGATGATCTTGTTACATGGCTGTACCACTTCAGATTGTGCTTCTTCACGGTTGTCAGGAGGCCTTCATATGACCCAGCGCATTGGGTGATGATGTTGCGGATCTCTTCATTAGTAATGTGGTTGAAGTAGGAGATGCCCAGGATTTTTCAGGAGTATCTCATCTCTACTACCTGTATTTTCTGTTTAAGTTCTGCCTTAAGGGTCCATGCCTCGCACACATACAGAAAAATGGAGATGACCAGTGCGTGCAGCAGTTTCAGTTTGGATTCCAGGGAGATGTTCTTGTTCCTCCAAATTGGCTTTAGCTTTGCCACTGCTGCGGCTGTTTGTGCAGTTCTTGCCCAAATTTCTGCCTGGGATCCATCAGCAGTGATTGCCCCCAAATACTTGAACTGTTTTGCTGTCTCCAGCTCTTGTCCACTGACAGGGATATGTGAGCTGATCCCATCACGTTTGTCTGTCATCAGCTTGGTTTTCTCTGCACTGATTTCCATGCCGTATTTTACGGAAGTTTCATCCAGTCATTTCACAAGGTTGGCAAGTTCATCTTCGCTGCCTGCCAGGATGTCAATGTCATCAGCGAACCAAAGATTTGAGATTGTTCATCCCTCAGTGCTGACTGTGCCTATGTGAACTTCTAGGGCATCAGTCATTGTGCACTCCAAGTAGATGTTGAACAGTGTGGGCGAAAGAAGGCAGCCTTGCCGGACTCCAACAGTGGTGCAAAACCACCCTCCTATTGTGCCATTGACGAGGACTGCACTGCTGGCCTTGGCATACAGTTGTTTAATGGTAAGAATAAGCTTATGACCAACATTGTACTTCTTCATGGTTGCCCAGAGAGCTTTGTGCCGCACTCTGTCAAACACCTTCTTGAAGTCATTGAAGACGTGGTAGATGTCCTGCTGGTGTTGTAAGTACTTCTCACATAGAGCACGAGTTCTGTGGTACTTCTTCCAGCATGAAAGCCAGCCTGTCCTTCAGCGATGATACACTCTGCTTGTGGCTTCAATCTGCTCAATATGACTTTCAACATCACTTTGCTGGGATGGACAATTAAGCTTATGGTCCGGTAATTTTGACACAATTGCAGGTTGCCTTTCTTTGGCAGAGTGGTGATTAGTGACTGTGCTCACGTGGAGGGCCGCTCACCGGACTGCCAGGTCTTGTTGCAGATCTTAGTGAGTACATCTATTACTATTTCTCCTCCGAATGTCATCAGTTCGGCTGGGATGTTGTCAACACCTGTACCCTTTCCATTTTTGAGTGATTTCACAGCTGTCTTCACTTCTTCACATAGTAGTGGAAAGTCATTCTCCTCTGTTGAATCTGGGCTGTCTAAGACACTAGGATCACTATTTGTCCGGTGGTTGTCTAGGTCAGAGCAGTAGTTTGTCCACCTATTGATGATGTCCCTTTCTTCTGTTCCCTTCTTTGTCTTGAATTGCGTTAGCTTTGGTCCATCTTTCCTTCTTTTACAACCTGGAAGGCTCGTTTGCTATTTTTATTATTGATACACTCTTCAATTTTAGAGCATTGTTTTTCAGTCTATATCTCCTTGGCCACCTTCATTCCTTTCTTCATCTTTCTGCCAATCACTCTGTATTTATCAACTCCCTCAGTGCTGTTTTTGTCTCTCTTAAGTTCTCTTCTAATGTCACACATTTGTAGTACAGTATTTAATTTGTGACTCATGGTTTTGTCTTCTTACGATGTTTCCCAAGGATGTCCATTGCTGCCTCATTCATTACTGCACTGAAATTGTTGGTCATTGTTTCTACATCTTCCTCTAGAGACAGCAGTGTGGCAAATTTTCCGCCAATCATTGCTTGGAATGACTCTGCAATGTTTCGGTCTCTGAGTCTTTTTAAGTCAAACCTAGTTCTGGTGAACTTTGGCCTCCTACTGCAAGACAAACCCAAGAAAGAAACCAACAGGACTCCACTGGCCATCACATACAGTCCCCAGCTAAAACCCCTCCAACACATCATCAGGGATCTACAACCCATCCTGGACAATGATCCCACACTTTCACAGGCCTTGGGTGGCAGGCCAGTCCTCGCCCACAGACAACCTGCCAACCTGAAGCATATTCTCACCAGTAACTGCACACCGCACCATAGTAACTCTAGCTCAGGAACCAATCCATGCAACAAACCTTGATGCCAACTCTGCCCACATATCTACACTAGCAACACCATCACAGGACCTAACCAGATCAGCCATACCATCACCGGTTCATTCACCTGCACATCCACCAATGTAATATATGCCATCATATGCCAGCAATGCCCTTCTGCTATGTACATCGGCCAAACTGGACAGTCTCTAAGGAAAAGGATAAATGGACACAAATCAGATATTAGGAATGGCAATATACAAAAACCTATAGGAGAACACTTCAACCTCCCTGGCCACACAATAGCAGATCTTAAGGTGGCCATCCTCCAGCAAAAAAACTTTAGGACCAGACTTCTAAGAGAAACTGCTGAGCTTCAGTTCATTTGCAAATTTGACGCCATCAGTTTAGGATTAAACAAAGACTGTGAATGGCTTGCCAACTACAGAACCAGTTTCTCCTCCCTTGGTTTTCACACCTCAACTGCTAGAACAGGACCTCATCCTCCCTGATTGAGCTAACCTCGTTATCTCTAGCTTGCTTCTTGCTTGCTTATATTTACCTGCCCCTGGAAATTTCCACTCTTGCATCCGACGAAGTGGGCATTCACCCACGAAAGCTCATGCTGCAAAACGTCTGTTAGTCTATAAGGTGCCACAGGATTCTTTGCTGCTTTGGCCTGGTGATTTTCCTTAGCTGCAGCCAAAAATTTAGCATCATAAGGTCGCGATCACTTCCAATATCAGCACCAGGGAAGCTCCTTGTTTTAACTCCGTTAATCTCAGAACAAAATCAGTTTTGCACCATGATATAGTTGATCTGGTTGTAATGTAGACCATTAGGTGTGAGCCACGTTGATCATCTGGATGCTTTATGTGCTCCTAATGTGTTTGCAAGAACCAGATTGTTATAGCTGGTAAACTCCAAAAGTCTCAATCCTCTCTCATTGCTTACCGCATTACAGAAAGGGCCACAATAATCTCGCCAATCTGCCTGTGCATCAGTACCCACTTTAGCATTCCAATCTCCCTGTACAATCAGGATATCTTTCTTGTGTACCTTATCAATGATGTCTTGGAGTTGAGTGTAAAAAAAAGCTCATCATCATAGTCTGTTGTGGAGGTGTAGACTTGTACCACTGTGATATTAAATGGTACTGCCTTTAGACAGATGGAAATAAGCCTACTGGGCATTGGGTGGCATCCTAATACAGAATTCTTGATATCTTTATGCACAAGAAATCCTACGCCGTTGACATGTTTGTCCTCTCCACTGTAATAGAGTACATGGCCTTCTTCCATTAGTACCTCTCCAAAGTTCTTCCATCGGACCTCAGAGATTCCTAGGAGGTGCCAGATGTATTGTTCCATTTCATATGTGAGTTCTTTCAAGCTCCCTATTTGTCTCAATGTCCTTACATTCCATATGGCTAAAGTGATGTTATCCATGGATCCTCTTTGTTGGGGTTACACCGTAGTATACTTGTCGTGTCTGCCCTGGTGGGAGACGGATGGTGTGGTCATTATTAACCCGGACTGCAATCAATCCAGTATGGAAATGGTTGACTTGCTCATCATATGGTGTGTCTTGGGAAAATTTCTAACCTGGCGGAGCCCATCCCTCTCCAAGCAGCCCCCTTTTAGTAACCTCTTGCAACATGCAGGAGGAGCAGGGGGCCTATTCTGTCCCCGGACCCACAGGGGAACCTTAACTACTTTTTCTTTCAAAATTTGTTCCAAGACCTTGAATTCAATTGAGGTCAAACTAACCAGCCTGTAGTTTTCTGGATCACTTTTTTGTTCCCTTTCTTAAAAATAGGAACTATATTAGCAAGTCTCCAGTCACAGGGTCTGACCCCTGAGTTTAGAGATTCATTAGAAATCCTTGCTACTGGTCTTGCAATTTTGTGTGCCAGTTCCTTTAATATTTTTGGATGGAGATTATCCACGTCCCCTGATTTAGTCCCATTAATCCATTTGAGTTTGGCTTTCACCTCAGAGGTGGTAATTTCTACTTCCATATCCTCATTTCCATTAGCCACCCTGCTACTACCCCTCAGCTCCTCATTAAAAACTGAGGCAAAGTATTCATTTAGTTGTTGGGCCAGGCCTACATTATCTTTAATCTCCACCCCATCCTCAGTGCTTAGCAGTCACACTTCTTCTTTCCTTGTTTTTTTTTATTATTTATTTTATTTATATGGCTATAGAACCTTTTACTATTGGTTTTAATTATCTTTGCAAGGTCCAACTCTGCTTGGCTCTTGGCAGTTATCACGTTTTCCCTACACTTTCTGACCTCCATGAGGTAGCTTTTCTTGCTGATCCATCTCATCTTCCATTCCTTGTAGGCTTTCTGCTTTCTCTTAATCACCTGCATGTTCATTCTGCTTGCTCTGCCACCCTTCCCTATGATTTTTCCCCTTGCTTGGGATACAGGCTTCAGATAGTTTCTGCAACTTCGACTTTAAGTAATTCCAAACCTCCTACACATTCAGATCCTTGAGTTCTTCGATCCAGTCCACTTCCCTAACTAATTCTCTTCACATTTTAAAGTTTGCCATTTTTAAATCAAGGCCCCTAGTTGCAGATTTATATTTGTTTAGCCTTCCGTTTAGTTTAAACTGAATTAACTTATGATTGGTATATCTTGACTTTAGTAAAGCTCTTGATACTGTTATTAAAGATCTAGAAACATGACCTATGAGGGAAGATTGAAAAAAACTGGGTTTGTTTAATCTGGAAAAGAGAAGGGGACATGATAACAGTTTTCAAGTACATAAAAGGTTGTTACAATGAGGAGGGAGAAAAATTGTTCTTCTTAACCTCAGAAGATAGGACAAGATGCAATGGGCTTAAACTGCAGCAAGGGCAGTTTAGGTTGGACATTAGGAAAAACTTCCTAACTGTCAGAGTGGTTAAGCACTGGAATAAATTGTCTACGGAGGTTGTGGAATCTCCATCACTGGAGATTTTTAAGAGCAAATTGGACAAACACCTGTCAGGAATGGTCTAGATAATACTTAGTCGTGCCATGAGTGCAAGGGACTGGACCAGATGACCTCTCAAGGTCCCTTTCAGTCCTATGATTCTATGATCATGAGAACCAAGGTTGTCTCCTACAACCAGTTCTTCTGTGCAGTTCTCACTACTCACCAGTACCAAATCTAAAATGACCTCACCTCTTGTTGGTTCAGTAACTATTTGGTGAAGAAATCTGCCAGCCATCACATCCAGGAGAATCTGGGCCCTCCCATTATTAGTAGCACTTGTCCTCCAGTCTATAGCTGGGAAGTTAAAGTCTCCCATAATCACACAATTCCCAGTAGTATTTATTTCATTAAAAACATTAAAGAGGTTTCTATCCAGATCCACATCAGATCCTGGGGGTCTGTAGCATAGGCATTGACTTCCCCTCTTTGCCATGGGTGCTCGACCCCCCACTCTGCCCCCAGCTCCACCCCCACTCCACCCCTTCCATGAGGCCCTGCCCCAGTCCTGCCTCTTCCCCACCCCCATTCCAACGCCCTCCCCAAAGTCCCCCCCCAACTCCACCTCCTCCCCGCCCCTATTACAAGTCCTTCCCCAAATCCCCACTCTGGCCCCCTCCTCCCCTCCCCACTCCCTCCCGGAGCGGGCTAATGCTGTCAGCGGTTTGGCGGCGGCTGGGCGGGAAGCACTGGGAGGCAGGCAGAGGAGCGGGGACACGGAGTGCTTGGGTGAGGAGGAGGAAGAGGAGGTGGGGCAGGGGGTGAGGGGAGCTTGGCTGCCGGTGGGTGCAGAGCACCCACTAATTTTTCCCCGTGGGTGCTCCAGCCCCGGAGCACCCCTGGAGTTGACACCTCTGGCCTGTAGCACACCCCAAGCACTAGCCCAGGGGAACCTCTAATAGCTTTCTTCCCCAAAGTGATTTTGGCCCAAACAGATTCTGTTTATCCATTCCATCACTTTTAATTTCTTTACAGTCCATCTCTGAAGTGGGGATTCACCCACGAAAGCTCATGCTCCAAAACGTCTGTTAGTCTATAAGGTGCCACAGGATTCTTTGCTGCTTTTACAGATCCAGACTAACACGGCTCCCCCTCTGATACTTAAGACCATGCAAGGCACTGCATTTAGCCATATGGAGTGGAAATCCATCAAAGACAATGAAGTGGGGATTCACCCACAAAAGCTCATGCTCCAAAATGTCTGTTAGTCTATAAGGTGCCACAGGACTCTTTGCTGCTTTTATCTCTTCATTAATATACAGAGCTTCTCCACCATCGTTACCTTTATTTCTGTCTTCTCTGAACAGCACATACCCTTCAGTACCCCTGCTACAGCCATGACTACTATTCCACCGTGTTTCTATTATCCTTCTAATATCTGGTTTCACTTCCTGCACCAGTAGTTCTATTTCCTCCATTTTGTTACCCAGGCTCCTTGCACTGGAGTACAGACATCTTAGTAGTTGCTGCTTGACTTCGCTCATGTTCCTCACCCATTTGGGTACAGTCATTCTACAGACAGTATCACCTACCTGACTGCTAGTGTCATTGGTATCAGCACAACCTTTCCTCTTGATGCCCCTTCTCCTACCCACTGCTGTTCCTTTCTCCATTGCTGTAGCCTTTCTTATGTAATTTTCCTCCCGTTCAATGTTAAAATCAGATGTGGAGATTACATGAGCATCTCCCCCAGGTTCCTAGTTGGCAGACAGTGAACCCCTGGGAGAAACGCAGGAAAGCTCCCTCTGTGGGAATAACAAGTGGAGCCACAAACCATTTACTTTATTGCCTGTTTCCCCTCTGACGCGGATTGTGAGCTCCTCTGGGTGGGGACTGTCTCTCACTGCGTGTCTGAGCAGCACCCACCACAATGGGCCCCGATCGCATTGGGACCACTAGGTACTAACAATGATAAATTAACCTTTAACAGTTAATAATAAGTGAGTGATTTCACCAAACTCTAGCATTTCCTGCAGACTTGGTTTTGCTGCCAGGACTCAGATGACAGATGGGATCTCGTAGGTCATCAAGTCCAGTCCCCTGCTATTGCAGGCAGCCCTGTCATATATCCCACCCATAAATGACGGCCGATGTATCGCTGCACCAAGCCTGTGTTCAGATTATGGGAGCCTTGTGCTCAGCACTCCCCGAGTAGCGGGAGACAGGAGTGCTGGGCAGCGCAGCTCCCCCGACTCCAGCTGGTGCTGTGGAACGCCATCCTCCACCCACCCCAGCGCAATCTGAACAGTTTGTGACAAACTCTTGAGTTTATTTTGGAAGTTATTGGTCATGCAGCCTTGTTTTTGATTCTGTGATAGGCTGCACCTTACAAATTGGCTGGGACTTGAAATTTGGCAGGTGCGGGGGGCTGGGGGGGGGGGAGAGGTGGCCCTGGAGTCAAAGAGGTGCACCAGGAAAATCTGCCCAAATTTAGCCAAATTATGAATCTCTAAAAATCTTAGTCTGCACATGCTCTGTACACACAGGTTAGAGTTTGGCAGCTAAATTCTCCAAAGATTCCATCTGCACTGAGCATGCTCTATCCCTCAAGCTCCTACATGTGTCCAGACTGCATATGCATCATCCCTGGGGCTGCCGGGTCTGGGCAGGACTTAGAGCGGGGCGCCTCTCTCCTGCGCCCTCCATGCTCTCCAGCAGGTGCCCAGGTGGCATATGGAGATTGAGGCTGCCTGGCTAGAATGCAGAGGGGTGAGGAAGAGGGCCAGGGAGGAAGATGAGATGCTGGGCTGAAGGGCAGGAGATCAAAGGGAAGGGGGGATGGGAGCCTGGGGGTAGCAGAGTTGTGGGGAGGACGACAGAAGACAGGTGGGTGGTAGGATAGGAATAAGCGAGGAGAGGGTTGGATAGGTATGCGTGGGTGTTGAAAGGTACAAGCCATTCAGGGAAGACTAGGAGCAGTGTGGGGAACATGGGCAGGATGGGACAGAAGGGGGCAGGGAGAATCTGGGGACACAGGGGCAGAAACTTCTGTAATCACTACAGCACATTGCCCTCCAGAATCTGGAATTGAACCTAGTCGCGCTGAGTCTCACCATTCCTCAGCTGTCTAGCAAAGAGCTGTGAAATCCACCGTCAAAGTGTCTTTACTCTCCCTCTAGTGGCAGGGCCACAGAGAAGATGATAGCCTTCTACTAGTGCCAGCTACTCCATTAGCTCAAGTGAGAGAGGCCTGTGCTGTGGATCTAAAGTCCAAACCCTGCTGATGACCTGTGGGGGGTGTCACGGAGTGTAGGGGAGTCAGGCCCTGCACCCCCGGGCTCCCTGCCGATTCACCAGGACTCTCAGCCAGCCAGTAAAGCAGAAGGTTTATTTAGACAACAGGAATACAGTCCAACACAGGTCTTGCAGGCACAGATAACAGGATCCCTCCCTGTTAGGTCCATCTTGGGGCCCCATAACCCCCATCGGGGATCCAAGCCCTCTCTCTCTGCTTCCCCTCTTTTCCCAGCCAGCTCCAGTCTGCCCAACCCCCTCCGGCCCCTCCTCTCTCCCCAGCTTCTTTCCCGGGCCAGGAGGTCACCTGACCCCTTTGTCTCCAACACCTTTAGATGCACCTTTGCAGGGAAGGTGCTCGGGCCATCAGTTGCTAGGAGACAGCGTGTCAGGCATTTGCTGCATGGACTTTTGCTGCTAGATACTTAGGATCTGTACCCAGCCCCCGGTAAGACCAGTCCCACTTCGTCACAGGGGAGTCAATATGGTTCAATGTGATGGAATTTCTGTTTTTTTCAGTTTTCTAAAATAACTAGGAAATGACATTTAACAATTATGTTAAAAGAATGTTCCAGTTGCAGAGTCAAACACTCGGAAGTTAGGGAGTCCCAGCCAGATGCTGCCTGTACTCAGTGGGGCACCAACTTTTCCAGTCGTGTCCCCCCCTTTACCATCACTGCACAGCCAAGGCTTCCTCAGCAGCAGAGCTTGGGTTGAAGGTGGGGCTGGGGGAGGAGCTGAGGCTGGGGGTGGTGCTAGTCTAGGGACAGAGCATGGCTGGAAGCGCAGGGCTCCCTCCCCGTCCCCCATGGGACCTGGCCTGGGCCCAGCCGCAAGCCCCCCCAACGTTCCTCCAGAGCTCACCCTGCAGTTTGGGAGCCATTGCTGTACTGTGAGCTGTTTGCTACTAAATTCTGTGCTCCTGTGTGTGTGATCAGCGCCCCATGCACCTGGGGCTCTGCTCAAATATAAAACGTATGAGATAATTATCTCTGTGGAGATGTTGGGGGCCCGGCTCCCATCTTCTCCAAGGCCCAAACTGTCCCTGCTGAGCCTCGGCTCAAACTGTCCTCACCATAAGAACATAAGAATGGCCACACTGGGTCAGACCAAGGGTCCATATAGCTCAATATCCTGTCTCCAACAGTGGCCAGTGCCAGATGCTTCAGAGGGAATGAACAGAACAGGGCATTTATTGAGCAATCCATTCCCTGTCATCCAGTTCCAGCTTCTGCCAGTCAGAGGTTTGGGGACACCCAGAGCATGAGGCTGTGTCCCTGCCCATCTCAGCTGATAGCCACTGATACACCTACTCACCAGGAACTGATCTAATTCTGTTTTCAACCCCAGTTATAGTTTTGGCCTTCACAACATCCTGTGGCAAGGAGTTCCACAGGTTGACTGTGTGTTCTGTGAAGAAATACTTCCTTTTGTTTGTTTTAAACTTTCTGCCTTATTAATGTCATTGGGTGAACCCTGGTTCTTGTGTTATGAGAAGGAGTAAACAACACTTCCTTAGTCACGTTCTCCACACCAGTCATGATTTTATAGCCCTCTGTCATATCCCCCCTTAGACATCTCTCTTCCCAGCTGAACAGTCCCAGTCTCTTAGCCTCTCTTCACGTGGAAGCTGTTCCATGCCCCATATCATTTCCGTTGCCTTTCTCTGTCCCTTTCCCATTTCGAATACATATTTCTTGAAATGAGGCGACCAGATCTGCACGCAGTATTCAAGAGGTGGACGTGCCGTGGATTTATATAGTGGCATTATGATATTTTCTGTCTTGTTATCTATCCCTTTCCAAATGGTTCCTAACATTCTGCTCACGTTTTTGACTGCTGCTGCACACTGAGTGGATGTTGTCAGAGAACTCTCCACGATGGCTCTGAGAGCTCTTTCTAAAGTAATAACAGCTGTTTTAAACCCCATCATTTTATATGTATAGTTGGGATTATGTTTTCCAAAGTGCATTACTTTGCATTTATCAACACTGAATTTCATCTGCCATTTTGTTGCCCCGTCAGCCAGTCTTGTGAGATCCCTTTGTAACTCTTCATAGTCTGCTTTGGACTTATCTATCTTGAGTAATTTTGTATCATCTGTAAACTTTGCCACCTGGCTGTTTACCCCTTTTTCCAGATCATTTATGAATACGGTGAACAGCACAGGTCCCAGTACAGATCCTTGGGGGACCCCACTATTTATCTCTCTCCACGGTGCAAACTGACCATTTAGTTCTACCCTTTGTTTCCTGTCTTTTAACCAGTTGCTGATCCAGGAGAGAACCTGCCCTCTCATCCCATGACAGCTCACTCTGCTTAAGAGCCTTTGGTGAGGGATCTAGTCAAAGGCTTTCTGAAAGTCCAAGTGCACTATATCCACTGGGCCACTCTTGTCCACGTGTTGTTGACTCCCTCAAAGAATTCTAATACATGAGTGAGGCATGATTTCCCTTTACAAAAGCCATGTTGACTCTCCCTCAACATATCTCATTCATCTATGTGTCTGATCATTCTGTCCTTCACTATAGTTTCAACCAGTGTTCACTCTAATTTTTTACATCCATGTGCGGAATGAATTTTGTTATGTCCTCTGATGATGAGGGTTCTGGCTGGGGATGAAAGCTCTGGGGTGGGGCGAGGGATGAAGGGATTGGGGTGCAGGAGAGGGCTCAGGGCTAAGGCAAATGGTTGGGGTGTGGGGGGATGAGGGCTCTGGCTGGAGGTGTGGGCTCTGGGGTGGGGCTGGGGATGTGGGGTTCAGGATGTGGGAGAGGGCTCAGGGCTGAGGCAGAGGGTTGAGGTGCGGCGGGGTGCAGGCTCTGGGGGTGCGGCCAGGGATGAGGGGTTGGGGTGCTGGCTGCCCCAGGGCTGCAGTGAGGAGAGAGGACTTGCCCCAGCCCTCTCTCACCACAGCGCCTCTCCCCTGCTGCGGCAGCTCCAGCGGTGCTGGGGCGAGGGAGGAGCTCCTCTCCCCAGCAGCTCCGGTGGGCCTGGGTCGGGCTGGGGGAGGGAGTCCTCTCCCCGGCAGCTCCAGCGGGGCCGGGCTGGGCCTGTGGAGGTGTGCTTCTCCCTGTCTGCCTGCATGGCCCTTGAGAGTCTGCTGCGCAGCCGCGTAGCTTACAGGGAACGTAGGTTTCAACCAATTTGCCTGGTACTCAAGTCAGGCTAATTGGCCTGCAATTCCTAGGATCATCTCTGGAGCCTTTTTCAAAATTTAGCATCATGTTAGCTATCCACCAGTCGTCTGGTACAGAGGCTGATTTAAATGATAGGTTACACACCACCGTTAGTAGCTCTGAAATTTCACATTTGAGTTCCTTCAGAACTTTGGGGTCAATACCACCTGCTCCCGACAACTTATTACTGTTTAATGTATTAATTTGTTCCAAAACCTCCTCTAATGACACCTCAGTCTGGGACAGTTCCTCAGACTTGTCACCTAAAAAGAACGGCTCAGGTGTGGAGATCGCTCTCCTGTTCTCTGCAGTGAAGACTGATGCAAAAAAATGAATTAGCTTCTCTGCAACAGCCTGGTTTTCCTTGAGAGTGCTCCTTTAGCACCTCGATTGTGCAGCAAGTGGCCTCTCGGATTGTTTGGCAGGCTTCCTGCGTCTGATGTACTTAAAAAAATGATTGTTTGTTTTTGTGTCTTTTGCTAGTTGCTCTTCCAATGTTTTTTTGGCCTGCCTGATTATACTGCTGCACTTGACTTGACAGAGGTTACGTTCCTTGCTATTTTCCTCGGGAGGATTTGATTTCCCATCTGAAAGGACGCCTATTTGTCTCTAATCTCTAACCACCTCTTACTCTCTTGTTTAGCCCCGGTGGTGGGTTTTGGTCCTGTTACTGTTTTTTTCTCTCATCGAGGCCCAGACTGCCCCTGCTGAGCATAGTGGGGACAGAGGCCGTCGGTTCAGCAGCTCTGAGTTCTGCCTCCCCTGGTGGAAGGAGAACTGGCTTTGTTCTGCCCGGAGGCGGGGCTGAGGCTCTGGCTCCAGGGCCCGGCTGCGCTGGGGACTGCTCTGAGGTTCAGCAGGAAGGAGGATTTGTATTCAGGTCACTCTGAAAGGGACGAACTGGATTGACAGAGTCATCCTCAGGGGCTGGGACTGGCTCATTTATAGATGAGTCTCCTGCACAGAATACAGTATTTCAGTGCAAGCGAATCCAATTTGCTTGCCAGACAGTGTATCCAGAAGCAGCTGGGGCTTAGAAGGGAAATGGATAATGTTAAACAAACACAGAGGCAGCCATAAATTAATGGCATTACCCCCCGTGTGACACAATCAGCCCATTCTCACAGGCTCAAGTTTCCCAGTTACTGAACTCAGTCTGATGAAGGGCCTAAATTATTCAAGCCCAGTTGGCCAGACAGCCATCACTGAGCTGTAGGCAGGTGCCAGCAAGGAGCTAGCGACTCTTCCCATCCCTTCCAGCAAGTGCCACGAGGCAGAGCTTGGAACCAGCGTCTGGGTCTCACAGCACAACCCTCCCTTAACTGAGGCTGCAGCGGGCCACCAACCCCTGTGCCACGGCCCCGCCAGCGCCCGAGGGGCAGCGCACTGCCTGGGGGGGGGAGGGGAGGGAGTTTACTGCGCCCCCTTTGAGCCCTGGAAGGGGGACACTGGTATTTCTCAAACCCCTCTTTCCAACAGCTCGTTCTGAAGCCAAGCCTGAGTGACAGAAGAAGGGCCAGCCAGGGTAGCCCCAGAGAGGGTGGGAGAGCACAGGCTAAGCAGACGAATGCCCGGGCTGTTACACGGATCCAAACAGGTGGGAAAACACCCACAGAGGGTCAGACCAACCTCTCCTGGCTCCATCGGCCTGGGGCTTGACTCTTGCCAAACCAGCCTCTAGTAATAATCCTAAAGGAGTCAGTTGTGGCCAGCGGCACAGCCTTGCATGGCTAACGATCCTGTTAGCAGAGCCAAGAGGAAGCAGACTGCCACCTCCCAAGGTCAGGGCTGGGCAGCTTCTTGTTATGTGATTTATTCCAACCCTGTTGACGTTTCATGTGAAGGTGGGACCCGGGGGGTGAGCAGGGCTGGTCCCCACCGGAAGGTGGGACCCAGGGGGTGGAGAGGGCTGGTCCCCACCGGAAAGTGGGACCCAGGGGTTGGGGAGGGCTGGTCCCCACCGGAAAGTGGGACCCAGGGGTTGGGGAGGGCTGGTCCCCACCGGAAGGTGGGACCCTGGGGGGGGGGAGGGCTGGTCCCCACCGGAAAGTGGGACCCAGGGGTGGGGAGGGCTGGTCCCCACCAGAAGGTGGGACCCAGGGGTGGGGAGGGCTGGTCCCCACCAGAAGGTGGGACCTGGGGGGCGGGAGGGCTGGTCCCCACCAGAAAGTGGGACCTGGGGGGAGCAGGGAGGGCTGGTCCCCACCGGAAGGTGGGACCTGAGGGCCGGGAGGGCTGATCCCCACCGGAAGGTGGGACCTGGGGAGCAGGAGGGCTGGTCCCCATTGGAAGGTGGGACCCGGGGTGGGGAGGGCTGGTCCCCACCGGAGGTGGGACCTGGGGAGCGGGGAGGCTGGTCCCCACCAGGTGGGACCTGGGAGCAGGAGGGCTGGTCCCCACCGGAAAGTGGGACCCAGGGGTTGGGGAGGGCTGGTCCCCATTGGAAGGTGGGACTTGGGGGGGAGCAGGGAGGGCTGGTCCCCATTGGAAGGTGGGACCCAGGGGGTGGGCAGGGCTGGTCCCCACTGGAAGGTGGGACCCGGGGGGCGGGGCGGGCTGGTCCCCACCGGAAGGTGGGACCCGGGGGGCGGGGCGGGCTGGTCCCCACCGGAGGCCCAGAGTGGGTAGCCCCAGGTCACACAGGCATCGTGTAGCAGAGCATGGACCTCAGCCAGGGTGATTTTCAGGTCAGCTCTCTGGCCACTGGGCCGTGCCCCCTTGTGGTACCTTTTCCCCCTGCTCTCTAGTCCAGCCTCGCTCTCCACCCCACCTTGATTACAGACTGGGGGCCAGAGCCTCAGTGGGCGTAAAGTGGCAGAGTGCCTTGGATGTCAGTGCTGATTTACACCCTGGGGCTCTGGCCCAGTGTCAGGCTGCCAGGAAGAGGGGTGACCCCAACTTCTCCAGTGAGGCTGCTCCCGGGAAGGCCTCTCGGTGAGGCACCCGGGGACACGTGGTGGCCAGCAAGTACCTGTGCCAGGCGGAAGGCCGAGGCCCCACTGCCAGACCCCTGTCTGGAGACTGGCTGGGAAGCAGCCATGACAGCCGCCCGTGTGTGCTGTACGTGACTGGGCAGCTCTGCCCTCTGCCGGACAGACCATGACAGGCCCCGGGAGCCTTTGCCTGGACCGGCTGGGCTAGGGACGCGGCGTGCGCGGGGGCAGGACTCAGGAGAGGGCGTGTTGTGAAACAGGAGGGCACCAGTTCTTTCCCCCACGCAGCCAGTGGACAGCAGTGATGTGTGCACGCGGCTCGGGACACCCGAGCGCTGCCAGCAATGGCTCAGCAGGATTTACACCTCCTTGTGGGCAACCAGAGGGCAGGGTCCCCACACAGGCTGCACTCTCAGGCCCAGGACTGGCTGCCTGCTTTCCCACAGCATGTGGATCCCAGGCATCCTGCTCAGGAATATGGAGAGAGTCCAAAGCTGAACGCTGAGCTCCCACTGCCAGTGAGCAGGCGGTGCAGGCCCTCTCCACCCACCCACTGCAGAGCAGCACATCCTGCTCCATCAACTTCCCTTCTGCCAAAACTGGACACGTGGCTAAACTGGGGGAGCCCAGCTCCCCACAGCGAACGTCCTGGGGAGAATCTGTCAGGATTGCTTTGTCTCACACACCGGCTGGGTCCTGCATGAACCCCTAGCAGAGCAGGCCTGTGGAGCTGCAGACAAACTGCCACCAAGCAGCCCACTTCCCTCTGCCAAGAGCCTTCCTCATGAGCTGACACTAGAGCATCGCCCTGGGGCTTCTTGGAGCAGGCAGCCAATATGCCAACCCACTTGAAGTTTCAGAGAAGAGCCACAGGAATGATCAAAGGACTGGAAAACCCGCCGTACAGTGAGACTCAAGGAAAGCGATCTCTGTAGTTTAACAAAGGGAAGGTTAAGAGGTGACTTGATCAGCGTCTATAAGTAACTGCATGAGGAACAAAAACGTGATACTAGAGGGCTCTTCAGTCTAGCAGACAAAGAGATCACAAGATCTAGTGGTTGGAAGCTGAAGCCAAACAAGTCCACACTCACTGGAACCATTTCCCAAGGTCTGGGCTGGATTTTCCATCTCTGGAAATCGTTACCTCAGAGGGGATGTTGTTCTACATCAGCTGCTCCAGTTCAAAGAGGGTTGAATTCAGGGACGTGCCCAGGCCTGTGCAATGCAGGAGGTCAGATGGGATGTCACAGTGCTCCCTTCTGGCCTTGGAGTCTATGAATCGACGTGAGGTTATAATGGCTAGTGGCACTCAGGAGGCAGCTTGAGAGGAGAGAGGGCTCAGCAACCACCCATGCGCCCAGCTCCAGCTGAGCCTGCTCAGGCTCCTGAAAACATCTAGTTTGCATGCACAAAGGGTTAACACAGCTATTACCCTAGCCAGCCCATGTTCATCACGGCATCCTCTTAGCATAGCCAGTTTGTGGGTGGAGCCGTCAGCGCAGGGCCTGGTTTGTGGCTCCGTTTGTGCTGAGTCTGAAAAGAAAGCAGAGAGAAGCGCCTCCTGCAGGAGTCAGCCTCACTAGCTGCTTTGTGATGGTGAGCGAAACAAAAGACAGACAGACACACACACACACACTAGGGTGACCAGACAGCAAATGTGAAAAATCGGGACAAGGGGTGGGGGGTAATAGGAGCCTATATAAGAAAAAGACCCAAAAATCAGGTCTGTCCCTATAAAATCAGGACACCTGGTCTCTCTCTCTCTCTCACACACACACAGACACACACACACACCCCTGTGGTCACCAGCCACAGGATTGCCTGGCCCACACTGATCTGACACGTAGCTGCCCTTGTCCTGGCCTGAGTCCACCCAGAAGGAAGGAATCCAGGGTTTAAAGGCTCCTTTGTGTACAGCCCAATTATCCAGTGCAGCGCTAAGTAAGTGAGACATTTGCTACAACACAGTTATTCTGCTATGTCAGAATCCCAGTGTCCCAGCTGAACAGCACTATCCTAGCTCGTGGGGCTGGCTGTATGCCAGTCCGGGGCAGGGAGGGGGATAGTGACTGTTATTCCCAGCGGGATTTAATACAGACCTGCCAAACCTCTCCCCATTCGTCAATGAAGTGAAATGCCTGATGCAGCCCCTACCCCAGGCCTCTCCTTGACGAGGGCAAAGGGACGTTTCTGTTATGTCCGTGCACCCATACAGAGAAGGTTGATAACGTACAGTACTCTGACGGGAACAGTGCAATGTAACGTGACTTCATTGCTTAAACAAGAACCCCAAACAGAGAGAGACAAAGCAGGCTGCTCCCTAAAAGAGAGAGGAACAGGCCAGAAAACCCATCATCCCTTTGGAGTCTTGGAAGTGGGTCCCCAGCATCCTGAGTAAGCCCAGCTGTGCAGAGGAGTGGGGAAGGGAGGGAGGAAAGTTACTGGGCCTCGTTCTATGTTTGTACATCACCTAGCACAACAGAGCCTCAATTTGGAACAGAGACACTGGGCCCCACAATGTGGAGGACAGAATATTCCTGGCCTGGCTACCTAGGCCCATCAAGTGGCTGCAGCCCAACACTAAGCCCCCTGCTCTATCCGGGGTGGAGGCGGTGGGTGGGGGCAGGGGAGAAGTGTCAGTAGGGATCTATGGGTCAGATTTTCAAATGCCTAAGGAAATCCCGTTTCTAACTCCCTTAGGTGCTTCTGGAACCATCCCTCCCCCCAAACACCCCCACCCCCATCTGTGATGGGCTAGCCCAGATGAGATGGAGCTGTTAGAGGCAGGAGAGATCTGTCAGGCTGTCCTGTGCCTCCTCGGGGGACAGCGTGAGCTCCCTGCCTAGCTATGCTCCCGACTGCCCGCGGACAGCATGGGACGGGCCCCGCGCCCCACTCCGGACTGTCTGCGGACAGCATGGGACGGGCCCCGCGCCCCGCTCCGGCCTGTCCGCGGATAGCGTGGGACGGGCCCCGCGCCCCGCTCCGGCCTGTCCGCGGATAGCGTGGGACGGGCCCCGCGCCCCGCTCCCGACTGCCTGCGGACAGCGTGGGACGGGCCCCGCGCCCCGCTCCCGACTGCCCGCGGATAGCGTGGGACGGGCTCCGCGCCCCGCTCCTGACTGCCCGCGGACAGCGTGGGATGGGCTCCGCGCCCCGCTCCCGACCATCTGCGGATAGCGTGGGATGGGATCCGCGCCCCGCTCCGGACTGTCTGCGGATAGCGTGGGATGGGCTCCGCGCCCCGCTCCGGACCCTCTGCGGATAGCGTGGGATGGGATCCGCGCCCCGCTCCCGACCGTCTGCGGATAGCGTGGGATGGGATCCGCGCCCCGCTCCCGACCGTCTGCGGATAGCGTGGGATGGGATCCGCGCCCCGCTCCCGACCGTCTGCGGATAGCGTGGGATGGGATCCGCGCCCCGCTCCCGACCGTCTGCGGATAGCGTGGGATGGGCTCCGCGCCCCGCTCCCGACCGTCTGCGGATAGCGTGGGATGGGCTCCGCGCCCCGCTCCCGACCGTCCGCGGATAGCGTGGGATGGGCTCCACGCCCTGCTCCGGACCGTCCGCGGATAGCGTGGGATGGGCTCCGCTGGGGGCAGGCGGCGGGGAGGAGGTCAGGAGGGACTGATATGGCACAACCTGCCACCGCAGGAGGGAGTGGGTGGGTTGGGGTCCAGCACGCGGCTGACCCCATGCACTGAGAGTGACTGCAGCTTCTTCTACCAAGCGTGCTGGTTTCACAGTGCCCTGCCTCACTCACACCCCGCCGCTGGTAGCTCCGGCCTGGCTCTTGTACCAGGGCATTTCTACCCTTGCACACTGGGAGCCCTGTCCCTGGCTGCAGCCCAAATAATCAACGGCAGCAGTGCCCTGGTGGGGCCGTTCTGAGTGTGCAGGACTCGGCCCTGGGAATCCAGCAACCCTGCAGAGTCCGTGCACAGCTCAGGGCCAGATACTCGTCACAGCCCGGATCCAGCTGGCTTTGCCTTTCCTTCCTTTCAGTCTCACTGTCTCCATCCTACGGCCCCACACCAGCCTCCCTCCTGCAGCCTCCCCAGAGCCCTTAGCACATCCCCCTTTGTTTCTGTAGCCCAGCGGTACCTATTTAGTGATTGTGAGTCATGGTAACTAAGGCAACCTGTCTTTGCAGGGCGAGGATGAGCGAACAGCACCAACGCACTGACAACTCGCCCAGTCACTTCTGTACAAAACACCAGCAAGCTGCTGGGTCCCTCCCAAAGCGAAAGGACTCACTGGTCCTGCCCAGCTCTCTAGCCTGGGCACACCCCAGCCACTGCCAGCCCTGAGCAATGAACCAGGCAGCGGGTCTGCGGGAATAATGGCATGAGGCCGGTAACCAGGGACACGCACAGGGTCCGAGCTAAGGCTGCGTCATTCTCAGGGGCAGGATTTCACTGCCACCAAAATACATCTGAGCTCAGACTTCAAGCAGGGTGGACAAGGCCTGATCTGCTGATGTAAAAACCAAGCACGAGAAAAACCATGAAAAATAAAGTAAAATCCGACTGTCCTGGGCTTCTTATGTCTCTTTGCAAGTCATTGCTCAGGGGTGTCGCCTTAACTAGCTAACGAGCCCCTTGTGGCTGTGCCGCACTCAGGTCCCCTACCCTGCTGAAACGCCGAACCCTGCTAACCACTGTGCACCATCTGCATGGGGCTGGGCTTCACGGGGAGCCCAGGTGGCGGGAAAAGTCCCAGAGGAAGGCTGGCACTCCCATGGCGGGTTCACAAAGGGAGGGTGTGTGTGTGTGTGTACACACCAAACGCACAAGGGAAGGAACTGCTTTTCCCTGAAGGTGTTGGACGTATCTAGCTATCGGGGCTGGTGGTGTTGCTGGCCCATCACTCCGCGTTATTAGCTCTTGGATTGATTTATTTGTTTATTCTGATGCACTGGCGAATTTATATGCTCAAAGCATTAGCATTTAACGATGCCGTCTCCGAGCAGAGACACCAGAGCTGCCTTTTGCGTATCTTGCTGCCCGGAGAGGTTGGAGTGTCTGGCTAGTCCTCCTCCCCCCAGCCCCGCCCAAGAGATCTAGGGAGGGGCAGCTCTTGACGGAAATGGCAGAGGAGCCATCTGCCATGTCACTGGCCTTTACAGGCATCCTCCTCAGCCAGCAGGGATGATATGAGGCAGATTACTGGCTCCTGGATGTGCTATTGGCATGGTGTGTAATTAAGTTGCTCAGACAGCATGGTGATAAGCATGGCTGATTAGATAGATAGATAGGATCTGGAATGCAAAAATCCCATGTATAAATATCCACTCCATTGCTAAAATCAGATTTGTTGACATAGTTACTATTTGTATAGGACCTACAGGTTTGCTGCTGAAGTGGAGGCCAGCAGAGGAAGCCCAAGCTCACAACCCCCCACTCTCGAGCTGTGCTGGCATCACTGATAACACTGAAGTGTGAGATAAACAAGTAAGTAACGCACAACGAGCCATGTTTATTTCGGCAGCTTCAAACCCTCCCCTCCCCAGGAAAAACAGCTGCATTTGCACAGGACAGACCTGGTGGGGGAACATGATTTTCCCGATTCAAAGCCGGCCCAGGGTGTGGAGGAAGTGGAATCGTGTAACGCTGAAGTAGTTCTTAATGAATGAATTCAGGGCAGGAGGTCAGCTGACATGATCACAATGGTCCCTTCTCGCTTTGGAGTCTATCAGTCTGTGAGACTCTTTCCAGCCCAGCTGGTTTGGGGCAGCCCTCCCATGAAGCTAAAATATTCAATCCCAGGTGCCTAAAGCTTGGCACAGGGTTGCCAACCCTCCCGGATTGGCCAGGAGTCTCCCAGAATCAGCATTGAGCTCCCCGTGGCTATTGAAAGGAATCCGGGAGATTTTAATAGGCTGCTAAAAGTCCGGCCAGTGGCACAGCAGAGCTAAGGCTCCCTGCCTGCCCTGGCTCTGCATGGCTCCCAGAAGCGACTGGCATGTCCAGCTCCTATGCACAGAGGTGGCCAGGGGGTCTCTGTGCACTGCCCCCACCCTGACTCCACAGCTCGTATTGGCTGAGAACCATGGCCAATGAGAGCTGCGGGGGCGGCACCTGCAGGTGGGGGCAGTGTGCAGAGCCGCCTGGCCGCCTCCGAGCCTAGGAGCCGGAGCCACCCGAGGTAAGCACTGCCCGGAGCCTGCACCCCTCACCCCCTCCTGCACTCCAACCCCCTGCCCCAGCCCAGAGCCCCCTTCCACATCCAAACTCCCCCCTCAGTGCCCACACCCCGAACCCCCTCCTGCACCCCAAACCCGTCCCAGCCCTGAACCCCCTCCTGCATCCAAACTCCCTCCCACAGCCTGCACTCCACCCCCATCCTGCACCCCAAACCCCTGCCCCAGCCCAGAGCCCCCTTCCACATCCAAACTCCCCCCTCAGTGCCCACACCCCGAACCCCCTCCTGCATCCAAACTCCCTCCCACAGCCTGCACTCCACCCCCCATCCTGCACCCCAAATCCCTGCCCCAGCCCAGAGCCCCCTTCCACATCCAAACTCCCCCCCAGTGCCCACACCCCGAACCCCCTCCTGCACCCCAAACCTGTCCCAGCCCTGAACCTCCTCCTGCATCCAAACTCCCTCCCACAGCCTGCACTCCACCCCCCAGCCTGCCCCCCCAACCCCAGCCCCAGCCCAGAGCCCCCATCCACATCCAAACTCCCCCCCAGTGCCCACACCCCCAACCCCTCCTGCACCCCAAACCTGTCCCAGCCCTGAACCTCCTCCTGCATCCAAACTCCCTCCCACAGCCTGCACTCCACCCCCCATCCTGCACCCCAAACCCCTGCCCCTCCCACACTCCGAACTCCTTGGCCTCACCACCCCCAGCCCAGAGTCCACACCCCCTCCTGCATCCCAAACCCCTGCCCCAGCCTGGAGCCGCCTCCTGCACCCAAACTCCCAGCCCAGAGCCTGCACCCCAACCCCCTGCTCCAGCCTGGTGAAAGTGAATGAGGGTGGGGGATGGAGTGAGCGGGGGCAGGGCCTCGGGGAACGGCTAGGCCAAGGGCATTTGGGTTTGTGTGATTAGATAGTTGGCAACCTTCGTTTGGCAGCGAACTCCTCCACACCAGGCACCTCAGTTCTGATCTCTAGCAGTACCAAGCACCCGTGACTCCTGTTGACGTCCATCGGTGAGAGCTTTCCTGGCCCAAGGACTGTGCCCGCTGGGCCCTGCAGAGCACTGACTGGCCGAGAAGAGGTGCATGCAAAGGATGGTGAGCGAGGCCCGAGATCCCAGTGCTGCCTAACAGCCCCACGTGGTAAACTCCTCATTGGCGTTGCTGCAGGCTGGTCAGGGATACACCCTGGGAATGACTGGACTGAACTGAACTCTCCCCCATGAGGGTAACTAGTTTAACCTGCCCCACATGGAAGCAAAGTAGCGTGCAGTCCCGGGGCACTTCCGGACTCTCCCTAAGCCCACCACCAAGTCATTGCAAAGAAAGAACAGCTACAAATATATAAACTAGGAGGAGATGGGCTCCGTCAGCCACTGCTTCCCACACAGCTGCTCTCTGAGCTTCCCGCACAGCCCGCTGCTCTTGCCAGCTCACCTAAGTTTTATCATGAGTCGTGGGATATTTGGTGGTTTTCTTAAAGCTCCTGCTCCTGGAGGCAGGTGATAATATGAGAATTTCAGCTTTCACAACAGAAGGGTAAATTTCTAGCTTGTGGTTGTGGAGAAAAGCTGGATACCATGACCCACTAAAGGCACAGCCACCAGAAGGCAAAGCAAAAGACCCAACATTTACTAGTGCTAAAAGTCTCATGATTTTTAAATCATTCCCATGACCTAGGGGGTGGGGGGGTCTGGCTCCTGATTTCTGACCCCTGAAGTTGCCAGACTCAGACTCCCCCAGGCCTGGGGCTAGGCTGCTGTTTATAAACCCCCTATTTCCCAGGCCTTGCCAGGAGCTGGGGCTATGAATATGGCTGCCGTGCTGGGCTGGGCTCTCCTGGATCTCACTGACTCCTTGGCTGGGAGCTGTCAAGCCTGGCCTTGTCCCTGGCCCTGAGGGGAGAGGAAAGTCCAGAGCGCCAGAGCCCAGCCCTAGGACATAGACTGCCTGGCACAAAGCCTGCCACCCCCTCTTCCCATCGGCAACAGGCTGCCCCTTCTCCAGCACACGGGGCTCTGGCTGGGCCCTGGAGGGAGGCAGGGTGACTGGACAGCAAATGTGAAAAATCAGGACTGGGGTGGGGGGTAATAGGAAAAAGACCCAAAAATTGGGACTGTCCCTATAAAAACGGGACATCTGGTCACCCTGATAAGGGAGGGCTCCCCATAGGGTCTGCCTGTCCCTCCCAGCCAGCACTGAGGAAGCAGGGCCTGGGACCAGCCCTCAGCCAGGGCCAGTTCCTCAGCTGTGTAGGTCCCAGCACAGCCCCACTGAGGTCAATGGAGGGCTCTCAGTGTGAGCAGCTGAGGAGCAGGACTGGGGAGCAGCAGGGGACATGCCCGGGCAAGGGAGGGGCATGGTTCCACCTTCCCTTTCTTCCTGCTCCCAGCCAGTGCTCTGTAGTAAAGATCCTTGTTTGCTGTGTTGATTTCACATGCACCACAGAGCCAGAGAGGCATTTCTCTGCAGCGCTGGACTGAATAACAATGGGCTTCTCTTTGTGAGCCGTTCCTGAGATATGGTGACCTGATGAGAACGACCTGCAATAGACACAGCTAAACCCTGCTGAAGTACACATATTATGTATTAGTATAGCAGTTATACACCCAGATTGGCCTGTACCTTTAGTATCATCCTGAACACTTGTGCTAAGTATGCCCGAACCCTTGCATTAGCTGGAGTACGCCTTGGCTTGGATAGATAGGAAAACTGCTGGTACCAGGACAGCTGAGAATTTCTTCATCACAACAGGAAAGGAGCTGCCCATACAAACCTAGGAGGTGCCTTCATCCCCTTAGTACCTGGAACGGCTGCACTCAGAACAAAGATAAGGTGCATCGTAACTCGGACTGCAAAGGGTGCACCAAGGTACCAAAACAAACAGGGCAAAAAGCCGCCCAGCTAACTGATGTATGCGGTACCCTTTCCTACTACCCAAGCAGGGTGTGAAAGGCTCCAGGGGCGTAGCTTTGGGGAGCACACCTGAGTAAGGTGAATGTAACAGGACGCTGCACAGGACGGCTCTTCGGAGACTGGTATCGTACAGAACCTTTCCCCTGCACCATCTTCATAAACCTGCCTGACACTGGTTATTTCGTCTCTTGAATGAACCCAAGCGTGGCCAAGCACTTGACTATCCAATTTATCAACAATAACATCGACATGCTCAGACTCCCCAGGTTCCGAGTGATCCGGGGCCCTGTTCCTGGGCATTCGTCACAGCTCCTGCCACCCAGCCTTTGGCAAGCCCCAGGGATCCCAGCTGGTGCCACGAGGAGTGCCACTAAGTGTTCAGCAGCCTAAGGAGCCCAGCGACTCAGCCTGTTGCTGCACCCTGTCCAATGCAAAGCACTGCGTGAGTTAATATGCGGATCTGGGAATAATTTGCATACCCTTGAGTAACCTCACATTTCAGTTTAGAAGAACCATTGTGCAGGGATGTAGCGTGAAGGGAGCTCTCCGTCCGCCTGCAGGGACGAGGCAAACGACCCACATACTCTGCCTGGACGGCTGCTCAGACGGCAACACCTGAGCCGGGCTCCCAGGACGCTTTGTCTGCAGGGTCCGTACAGCTCCTCAGGACATGGAGTTGGGCCTCATGTTTGTTCCAGTTCTGCCCACACAAGGCAGGAGAGAGGGGCGGGGGGAGGGGGGGGGAGCTCAGCAGGGAGCAAGAGCAAAGTGCCTGGTGCTCAGAGCGTCAGGGACATGCCCAGACCACACCCAGATCAGCAGCACGGACTTCCTGGGAGCTGGCTGGGTCCCTCTCCCGGACTCATACAGAGTCAGGATCCAGCTACAGGCCCCGGCTGTCTGGGCACCACTGGGCAGCGTTTGGTCAATGCACCCAGGGCACAGCCCCCAGTGCCCTGCCTCTGGGCACCGTTGGGCACAGCCCCCAGTGCCCTGCCTCTGGGCAAGTGGTGTTAATTCAGGTGTGAACACGGCCCAAAGGAGAAGGGACTTTCCCCAGCAGTCCCTCCCCGCTGAGCGCTCCAAACAGTCACACTTAGCACATGGACAGGCCATGGCCCAGGTCAGAGGAGCAGGTGAAAATTCAGGATGCAGACAGCTCCCTCCATCGACCTGTCAGATCTCCCCCAAGGCCAGAACTGCCAGCATACTAGCCAGGGAGTTCAAACACCAGCACTCAGACCCCGTAAAATCATGAGATTGGCCATAAATTGGGAGGCTTTTTTTAAAAAGACGAGCCCTGTTTTGTAGTCTGCAGTTCTAGTGACCTTCCCCTTCTCCTGCCACGTGTGCCCAGTCACACAGTGTCACCAGCTCCCAACACGTCAGCCCTTGCTCCAAGAGCTCCGACTAGAGGGCTGCCCGAGGTCTGGGCCCATTTGTGCTGGGTGCTGTACAGAGTAAGGCAGTCCCAGCCTGCAGCCTAGTGCACAGTACAGTGACCCCTGCTGGCCACCTACGGCGACAGGCTCTATAGCTCAGCAGAATCCTGAGGCAGCCAATGTGTACGATGAGAAGGAGGCACCTGTGAAGTTATGTTGCTGAAGTTCAGAGTTTTTGGGAGCTCACACAGGCTGGATCTTCCATTCGGTGGACACACACACACACACACACACACGCACAGATGCACACACACACGCTGCTCTCCACCTCAAACCCCCTCTCTCCTAAAGCAATCTTTTCCATCCTGTTCTTAAAGGCACAGTTCCAATTATCCAAAATACAAACATCACAAATGCAATTTACAAATATTATGAACACAACATCCAAATGCTCTTCTAAGCACCATTTTTGCAACATTAAAACATGCCAAAAATCATCTTTAAATTAAGATCTCGACCTATGTTATCTCACACCCCACAGGGCATCAGCTCGGAGGGAACCCAGACCTCTCTAATCCACAGCACTGATCATGGCCCATTAGGAGTAACTGGTGGGGACAAGCAAGCTGTTATCTCTGTGGCCCAGCCCATAGAAGGAGACACACACACATTCTAGTAGGTTACACAACCATTTATGAGACACCACTAGAACGATGGCCATCGGCATTCCTTGTTTCTTTCCCTAGCTCTGGGAGCAGAGTGTGGCCTCATGCTTACCACCAGACTAGCCAACTATAACAGGACTCTTAAGAACATAAGAACAGCCATACTGGGTCAGACCAAAGGTCTATCCAGCCCAGTATCCTGTCTGCTGACAGTGGCTAATGCCAGGTGGGAGTGAACCTAACAGGCAATGATCAAGTGATCTCTCTCCTGCCATCCAGCTCCACCCTCTGACAAACAGAGGCTAGGGACACCATTCCTTACCCAGCCTGGTTAATAGCCATTAATGGACTTAACCTCCATGAATTTATGTAGTTCTCTTTTAAACCCTGTTATAGTCCTGACCTTCACAACCTCCTCAGGCAAGGAGTTCCACAGGTTGACTGTGCGCTGTGTGAAGAAGAACTTCCTTTTATTTGTTTTAAACCTGCTGCCCATTAATTTCATTTGGTGGCCCCTAGTTCTTATATTATGTGATATTCTCTCTTTTTTAATTATTCCTAACATCCTGTTTGCTTTTTTTACTGCTGCTGCACACTGCATGGACATCTTCAGATGACTCCAAGATCTCTTTCCTGACTAGTTGTACCTAAATTAGCCCCCATCATATTGTATGTATAGTTGGGGTTATTTTTCCAGTGTGCACTACTTTACATTTATCCACATTACATTTCATTTGCCATTTTGTTGCCCAATCACTTAGTTTTGTGAGATCTTTTTGAAGTTCTTCACAGTCTGCTTTGGTCTTAACTATCTTGAGCAGTTTAGTATCGTCTGCAAACTTTGCCACCTCACTGTTTACCCCTTTCTCCAGATCATTTATGAATAAGTTGAATAGGATTGGTCCTAGGACTGACCCTTGGGGAACACCACTAGTTACCCCTCTCCATTCTGAAAATTTACCATTTATTCCTACCCTTTGTTCCCTGTCTTTTAATCAGTTCTCAATCCATGAAAGGATCTTCCCTTTTATCCCATGACAGCTTAATTTACGTAAGAGCCTTTGGTGAGGGACCTTGTCAAAGGCTTTCTGGAAATCTAAGTACACGCCACTGGATCCCCCTTGTCCACATGTTTGTTGACCCCTTCAAAGAACTCTAATAGATTAGTAAGACATGATTTCACATTACAGAAACGGTGTTGACTTTTGACCAACAATTTATGTTCTTCTATGTGTCTGACAATTTTATTCTTTACTATTGTTTCAACTAATTTGCCCAGTACTGACGTTAAACTTACCGGTCTGTAATTGCCGGGATCACCCCTAGAGCCCTTTTTAAATATTGGCGTTACATTAGCTAACTTCCAGTCATTGAGTACAGAACCCTTTCAGAACTCTTGGGTGAATGCCATCTGGTCCCGGTGACTTGTTACTGTTAAGTTTACCAATTAATTCCAAAACCTCCTCTAGTGACACTTCAATCTGTGACAGTTCCTCAGATTTGTCACCTACAAAAGCCAGCTCAGGTTTGGGAATCTCCCTAACATCCTCAGCCGTGAAGACTGAAACAAAGAATTCATTTTGTTCCTCCTCAATGGCTTTATCATCTTCAAGTGCTCCTTTTTTATCTCGATCGTCCAAGAGCCCCACTGGTTGTTTAGCAGGCTGCCTGCTTCTGATGTACTTAAAAAAAATTTTATTACCACCTTTGGAGTTTTGGGCTAGTCGTTCTTTAAACTCCTTTTTGGCTTTTCTTTTTACATTTTTACACTTAATTTGGCAGTGTTTATGCTCCTTTCTATTTACCTCACTAGGATTTGACTTCCACTTTTTAAAAGATGCCTTTTTATCTCTCACTGTTTCTTTTACATGGTTGTTAAGCCACAATGGCTCTTTTTTAGTTCTTTTACTGTGTTTTTTAATTTGGGGTATACATTGAAGTTGGGCCTCAATTATGGTGACTTTGAAAAGTGTCCATGCAGCTTGCAGGGATTTCACTTTAGTCACTGTACTTTTTAACTTCTGTTTAACTAACCGCCTCATTTTTGCATAATTCCCCTTTCTGAAATGAAATGCCACAGTGTTGGGCTGCTGAGGTGTTCTTCCCACCACAGGAATGTTAAATGTTGTTATATTATGTTCACTATTTCCAAGCGGTCCTGCTATAGTTACCTCTTGGACCAGCTCCTGTGCTCCCCTCAGGACTAAATCGAGAATTGCCTCTCCCCTTGTGGGTTCCCGTACCAGCTGCTCCATGAAGCAGTCATTTAAAGTATCGAGAAATTTTGTCTCAGCATTTCATCCTGAAGTGACATGTACCCAGTCAATATGGGGATAATTGAAATCCCCCACTACTGAGTTCTTTATTTTGATAGCCTCTCTAATCTCCCTTAGCATTTCATCGTCGCTATCACTGTCCTGGTCAGGTGGTCGATAATAGATCCCTAATGTTATACTCTTATTAGAGCAGGTCATTTCTATCCATAGAGATTCTATGGAACATGTGGATTCGCTTAAGATTTTTACTTCATTTGATTCTACATTTTCTTTCACATATAGTGCCACTCTCCCCCCCACCACTCACTTGCATGACCTGTTCTGTCCTTCCGATATATTTTGTACCCCAGAATGATTGTGTCCCCTTGCTGAATGAGGGAGGGAACCTAGTGACAGAGGATGTGGAGAAAGCTAGTGTACTCAATGCTTTTTTTGCCTCTGTCTTCACAGACAAGGTCAGCTCCCAGACAGCTGCACTCTGCAGCACGGTATGGGGAGGAGGTGACCAGCTCTCTGTGGAGAAAGAAGTAGTTCGGGACTATTTAGAAAAGCTGGACGAGCACAAGTCCATGGGGCCGGATGAGCTGCATCCGAGGGTGCTAAAGGAGTTGGCCAATGAGATTGCAGAGCCATTGGCCATTATCTTTGAAAAATCATGGCGATCGGAGGAGGTCCCGGACGACTGGAAAAAAGCTAATGTAGTGCCCATCTTTAAAAAAGGGAAGAAGGAAGATCCAGGGAACTACAGGCCAGTCAGTCTCACCTCAGTCCCTGGAAAAATCATGGAACAGGTCCTCAAGGAATCAATTCTGAACCACTTAAAGGAGGGGAAAGTGATCAGGAACAGTCAGCATGGATTCACCAAGGGCAAGTCATGCCTGACTAACCTAATTGCCTTCTATGATGAGATAACTGGCTCTGTGGATGAGGGGAAAGCAGTGGATGTGCTATTTCTGGACTTTAGCAAAGCTTTTGATACAGTCTCCCACAGTATTCTTGCCAGCAAGTTAAAGAAGTATGGGCTGGATGAATGGGCGGAAAGGTGGATAGAAAACTGGCTAGATGGTCGGGCTCAACGGGTAGTGATCAATGGTTCCATGTCTAGTTGGCAGCCGGTATCAAGTGGAGTGCCCCAAGGGTCGGTGCTGGGGCCGGTTTTGTTCAATATCTTCATTAACGATCTGGAGGATGGTGTAGACTGCACCCGTAGCAAGTTTGCAGATGACACTAAACTGGGAGGAGTGGTTGATACGCTGGAGGGTAGGGATAGGATACAGAGGGACCTAGACAAATTAGAGGATTGGGCCAAAAGAAATATGATGAGGTTCAACAAGGACAAGTGCAGAGTCCTGCATTTAGGATGGAAGAATCCCATGCACTGCTATAGACTGGGGACCGAATGGCTGGGCAGAGTTCTGCACAAAGGGACCTAGGGGTTACAGTGGATGAAAAGCTGAATATGAATCAACAGTGTGTCCTTGTTGCCAAGAAGGCTAATGGCATTTTGGGTTGTATAAGTAGGGGCATTTCCAGCAGATCGAGGGATGTGATCATTCCCCTCTACTCAGCACTGGTGAGGCCTCATTTGGACTTTTGGGCCCCACACTACAAGAAGGATGTGGATAAATTGGAGAGAGTCCAGCGGAGGGCAACAAAAATGATTAGGGGGCTGGAGCACATGACTTATGAGGAGAGGCTGAGGGAACTGGGATTGTTTAGTCTGCAGAAGAGAAGATTGAGGGGGGATTTGATAGCTGCTTTCAACTACCTGAAAGGGGGTTCCAAAGAGGATGGATCTAGACTGTTCTCAGTGGTAGAAGATGACAGAACAAGGAGTAATGGTCTCAAGTTGCAGAGGGGGAGGTTTAGGTTGGACATTAGGAAAAACATTTTCACTAGTAGGGTGGTGAAGCACTGGAATGGGTTACCTAGGGAGGTGGTGGAATCTCCTTCCTTAGAGGTTTTTAAGGTCAGGCTTGACAAAGCCCTGGCTGGGATGATTTAGTTGGGTTTGGTCCTGCTTTGAGCAGGAGGTTGGACTAGATACCTCCTGAGGTCCCTTCCAACCCTGAGATTCTATGATTCTATGATTGTCCTCAGTCCACCAGGTTTCTGTGATGCCTATTATATCAATATCCTCCTTTATCACAAGGCACTCTAGTTCACCCATCTTATTATTTAGACTTCTAGCATTTGTGTACAAGCATTTTAAAAACTTGTCCCTGTTTATTTGTCTGCCCTTTTCTGATGTGCCAGATTCTTTTTTATGTGACTGTTTATCATCTGATCTGGCCCTTACATTATCCTCTTCCATCCTCTCCTCCTGACTAAAACCTAGAGAATCTCTATCAATAGACTCTCCTCTAAAAGAAGTCTCTGTCCGATCTACGTGCTCCTCTGCAGCAATCGGCTTTCCCCCCATCTCCTAGTTTAAAAACTGCTCTGCAACCTTTTTACTGTTAAGTGCCAGCAGTCGAGATCTACTTTGGTTTAGGTGGAGCCCATCTCTCCTGTATAGGCTCCCCCCACCCCAAAAGTTTTCCCAGTTCCTAATTAACGTAAACCCCTCCTCTCTCATGTCATCCACGCATTGAGACTCTGAAGCTCTGCCTGCCTACCTGGCCCTGCGCATGGAACTGGGAACATTTCTGAGAATGCCACCATAGAGGTCCTGGATTTCAGTCTCGTCCCTAGCAGCCTAAATTTGGTCTCCAAGACGTCTCTCCTACCCTTCCCTATGTCATTGGTACCTACATGTACCACGACCACTGGCTCCTCCCCCGCACTACACATAAGTCTGTCTAGATGTCTCAAGAGATCTGCAACCTTTGCACCAGGCAGGCAAGTCACCATACGGTTCTCCCGGTCATCACAAACCCAGCTATCTACGTTTCTAATGATCGAATCTCCCATTACTAACACCTGCCTTTTCCTAATGACTGGAGTTCCTTCCCCCAGAGAGGTAACCTCAGTGTGAGAGGCAACCCCAGCCCCATCTGGAAGGAGGGTCCCAACTATGGGAAGGTTTCCCTCCGCTCCCATTGACTGCTCTGCTTCCCTGGGCCTTTCATCCTCCTCAACAGCGCAGGGGCTACCTGACCAGAGGTGGGACAATTCTACAGTGTCCCGGAAAGCCTCATCAACATACCTCTCTGCCTCCCTTAGCTCCTCCAGTTCCGCCACCTTGGCCTCCAAAGCCTTAAAGACTAACAGATTTACTTGAGCATAAGCTTTCGTGGGTAAAACCCCCACTTCTTCAGCTGCATAGAGTGAAAATTACAGATGCCGGCATAAATATACTGACACATGAAGAGAAGGGAGTTATCTTACAAGTGGAGAACCAGCATCAGTATATTAATGCCGGCATCTGTAATTTTCACTCCATTCCGCTGAAGAAGTGGGGGTTTTACCCACGAAAGCTTATGCCCAAATAAATGGGTTAGTCATTAAGGTGCCACCGCACTCCCTGTTGTTTTTGTGGATACAAAGTAACAGGGCTACCCCTCTGATACAAGTAGACAAGGAACATCCAGCTGGTGATGGGGGAAGGACAAGGGGGCAGGACGGATGGGGGTGGGGAGGAGGGAACAGGGCAGGTTCTGAAAGGTCAGTTGGATCTTGCATGGAGTGGGAATATCAGGATGGGGGAAGGGCTGGAGCAAATTGCCTGTCGCTGCTCCTGGCACCCAAAGGCTAGCAGCAGCAAGCTCTAGCGGGGAAGCGGGGAGCAAGGACTGGGTACGGGAGGGGAGGGATGGGGCAAAGCAGCCATGCACTCAATAACCAGCCAGGCAGGCAGGTGGGCGCTGATCAGAGCAGGCCACGAGGAGCCAGGAGCAGCAGGGTGCTGACATCCAGCATCGGTTAAATGCCAAGAAGCTGAGGAACGGATGAGGGGAGCCCAGGGCTCAGCCGGCTGTGAAGGAGGAGCTGCCCACATGGGAGGGGCATAGGCTGGCGAAACGCTCAAGGTGCAGATGCTGGGTGCATGTGCCCCAAGATCCCGTGGCTCCAGTTCAGGCTGCAGTAGCTGGTTTGGTCTCTGGTTGCAGAATGCAGCGTGTTTGGCCCAGGAAGTCCAGCTGCACCGAGCACCACCTCCCGCCTCTAGCTCTGGCCGCTCGCAGCACTTCCCAGAGCCGGCCCCCCGGGTATCGCCTTCCAGACACCTGCTGTGTCACTGAAAGGGCAATCCTGGGCGGCACAGCACAGTCAGACACTGCAACACCTGTTTTGTGCCAGAGGCTCTCTGGGCAGAGGCAGCACAAAGAGTGAGGGGCAGACAATGGCGAAAACAATTCAGCTGGGGGCCAGAGGGCCTGATCCGGCCTCGCTCCCCCAGCTTCTCACCAGGGAGACAGTGCAGCCTCTGCTGACTCCCAGGCAGGCCTGCAGCGCCTGGGCTGGAGAGCAGGAATCAGGCCCGATTCAAAGGCACTGCAAATTGGGAACACTCCTTGGCTCAAATATTTCCTGGATGAAGCTGGGGAGAGGCCGCCGGTGAGAGCCCTGCAGCCTGGGGCCTCCATCCCCCAGGCCAGGGACAGCGCAGGCCATGACTGGGCAACTTTCCCCAGCCCTGCAGTTGCCACTGCCACTGTAACCCTGACCAGGAGGGGCCACCAAGGGCGGCCCATTGCCCGTGGCCAAGGCAATTCTTGGCCTGTCAACAAGAGGGTTACTTAGGAATGATTCTGGGGCAAGTCTTGGCCTGTGTGGTACAGACTAGATGTTCCCATGGTCCCTCCTGGCCTTGGGATCGATGACTCTGTGGCCTGGTCCACACTGGGGGGCAGTGTCGAGGTAAGATATGCAACTTCAGCGACGGGAATACCGTAGCTGAAGTCGAAGTATCTTATCCCGACTTACCTCCCGTCCTCACCGCTCGGGATCGACGTCCACGGCTCCCCCGTCGACTCCGCTACCGCCACTCGAGTTCCGGAGTTGACGGGAGCGCGTTCGGGGATCGATATATCGTGTCTAGATGAGACGCGATATATCAATCCCCGCAAAATCGATCGCTACCCGCCAATTCGGCGGGTAGTCTGGACGTACCCTGTGAGAGGCCAAGCTCACGCTGCCCCAGCACACACACAGAAACGTGCTTCCTCATCATTGACCTGGCCTGGCCCCGGTGCCCTGCGTCCCGCATCCAGCCCTGGAGCTGGCCAAAATCCTGCCACCCCCAGCCCTTTCTTATCTCCCAGCCCTGTAACTCTCTAGTTAAATGGAGCAGCTCCCGCTCAGGGCTGGAAGGAAGCATCCTCAGGGCCGTTAAGTTGCCCTCTGCATATTAGATTAAGGATCCCTGGTCCATCAGGTTTCCATGTAGGAATATTTGCAGTAAACCCAAGTGCTGCTCCCAGGTGCCTGACAATATTTTCTTCTGAGGAGCAGCTGCTCAGAAAACACTGACTCCACATGTGCTGAGTTGGCAACCTGGGGTAATTCACACCCATGCCCGCTCGTGTTCCCCACGTCAGCCTCATCCTAACCCCCGCACAGGGCCACAGCTGGGATCAGTCACTGCAACCAGAAGTCTTTGCTTCAGTGTCCGTCCCCCCACCCAACCCCCACTGGCACAGGCAATCCTGGCCACCATGCCCTCTGCTGGGAGCGACTCTGCTGGCTCTGCAGGTGATATGGTGGAGGGGAGAACTGCAGCCGCCTTTGCTGGGAGGTGAGCAGGGTCAAGCTGCTGCAGGAGCTGCAGGCCTTGCCGCTATGCCAGCGTGTGTGTGCGGGGGGCGGGGGGGCTGGCTGCTGTGGCTTGTTAGTACCTCCTTGTGGAAGGGCAAGACGCTGGCTTCCTCTGCAGAAAAACTGGGTAGAGCCTTGCTCAGGAGGCCAGCTGTACCCACCCACTGCCAAGCTCTGCAGGCCCCCCCAGTGCTGGGGGGGGCTGAGAGGGAGCTGGTGGGATAGTGGAGCACAGAACGCGTCCACGGGGGCTCTGCGGTGCAGGGCTATGCCCAGCCAAAGCACCCTGGATCTGTGAGCAGGTGCCTTGCTGAGCTCCATGCAGAGTGATGGAGCCCCACAGACAGGAAAGGAGGGATCCTTTCACTCCCAGCTGGGGCAGAGACCTTCCAGCACCCACCTGAGCCTGGTACCAGGGCTGGCAAGTGGGCTGGGGTGGGGAGGAAGGTCCCAGCCCTGCCAAGGATCTTGAGGAAAGGTGGGAGACCCTCTGGCTGTCTGCCAATGGAGAGTGAGTGGCTGTGAGCTGGGACTGTGCTGAGCTCTTCACAGAGACACTGCCTGTGGGATACTGGTGATGCCAGATGTGCTTTCAGCACAGCCTGGAGAGAGAGGCTTCTCTGAGGACGTCATGTACAAAGGGAACATCCGCCCGTCTCCCCAGCTCCTAGGGCTGCAGACCTGCCATACACACACCACCCCCTCTGGCATCCAGCAGCCGCCTCCTCTTCCTCACGCCGACCAGAATGCCACCTTGGCGAGCGAGCAAATGTCCTGAGACAGCAAAACAACTGATGTGCAACTGCATCATCCCACCTGCCTGGCCCCCGCTGAAATCAACGGCCAAGTCCCTCGCCTGCACACTGCAATTGTGGGGTCACCAGCCTGCACTGTAACCAGGAACTCTTGTACCACCCGCATGGGCTTGCGTGTTCCTGGGAGCAGGAGCATGTCTCCCGAGGGCCTGCAGGCCGGCTGCCAGCTTTGCTGAGTCTGAGGCTTATGTCCCAGACTGACAATTGCCAAACAAGCAGAAATGGCCATGCGTCCCCCTCTAGAGAGCAGCTGGGGTGATGGTCTGGCATGGGGGGGAGAGTCAGGATGAGACGGACAGTGCAGGAGGGCAGAGACCCCAGAACAAACCCGTTCTTCACCATGCACTGGAAACAGGGCACCGCTATTAGCCTACGGAGAGAAAAGCTTCAGGACAGATTTATGGCGACTCGACACTGAGGGGAGCACGGAACGGCTCCTGCAGAGGGAGATCAGCCTGGGGGAGGCAGGGTGCCTGGGTGCCTGTTCTTTCACCACCCTGCCCAGTCCTTCAGAACTTGCAGCAATTTAAAAAAAAAAACAAAAAACCATTTTCCCAAGAACCCCCCGCATCAGATGCGGTTTCTGGTGATCCTGGGGGGAGCTCAGCTAGCCCGGCTCTCTCCTTCCACGCCCTGGGTGGGTTGTTACAACTGAAGTTTCAGCTGGGCTTGTGCACACCCCCAGGCCAGAGTAGCCTGCGCATTGCCAATGGGCCTTACTAGCTACACACATTCCTGCCTGCTGACTTTTCCTACAGGATCTGTCACTGACAGCTTTTAAACTCTGCCAGATCCTCTCCCGTTCGATGGCTTTGCACAGAATGCTCCCCTTGGTCCACCTCCATAGGAATCAGTACAGTTGTTTTACTTGTGATCTTTATGGTTTGTGAAATTAAACTACTTGATAAAAAAAGTTTCCCACCTTCCAGACAGGTTCTACTGAGCCGACAGAGCGGGTGGTTTTCAAAGAGCATCAGTAGCAGGGCACAGGACTGGACCCAGCCTGAGACACACACCTCCCAGGTAGAACTAAGAACCCATCCGAAACTGCATCTTTTTACTTCTTTCCAACTGGCTACATGCTGAAAATTCCTGGAGACTCCCACGGCTTTAGCCTCCAGACTTTTGGGGGATGGCTCAGATAACGATTAAGAATGTTTTAAACCGGCAGGAACGATGTCATAATTCCTTAAACCGGGGGAGATTGTTCCAGGCTGTTCGCCCTGAGACTGGCCGGTTTGTTAGTATGTTCTATAACGCTGCACATCAGCCATGTGATCGGTGCATTGTACAGGATCAATAGTAAACAATCGATACCCGATAATCCAGCCGCGGTTCACGGGTTTACACCGCTGTAAAGGGAAGCAGAACCCGTCCCTGTAGCAGGGACCTGGTTCATGCACCGAGCACCGCTCATGGCATCACCTGACAGCGGATTTTAACTCCTGGCGCCCGGCGAGCCCCGCACGCTGGTTCGGCCCCAAAGCGACCTGGACGGAATCGAACCGAACTTCACCCGGGGCGAGTCTCCGCTGATCGGACAGAACCAGGCACGGACCCCCCCGCACGGACCCCCCGGCTGTGGCAGGAGGGCACCGCGCGGAGCTCCCTGCCCCGGGCAGCCCCTGCCCGCCCTCCCGCTCCGGGCCAGAGCCGCGCCCTGCCGCCGGGAGCTGCCCTTACCTGCCCGGGGCTCGGCTCCTGGCGCGGCGGGTCCCTCCGGCGCAGCGCCCAGCACTGAGGCGAGCTCCGAACGCAGCGACTCCGGCTCCTGGCGCAACACGCCCCGGCTCGGCTGCCAGGCTCGGGGGTTTGAATTCCACCAGCCGCTCCTGATTGGCTCGCGGGGACTAGCCAAGGGGTGTGGTGGCACAGCGGGGGGGGCGAGGGGGTGCGGTGCCACAGCGTGGGGGGGGCGAGGGGGTGCGGTGCCACAGCGTGGGGGCGAGGGGGTGGTGGCACAGCGGGGGCACGGGGTGCGGTGATGCTGCGGTGGGCGAGGGAAGGGCGAGGGGTGCGGTGGCGCTGCTGGGGAGGGTAAGGGGTGGCACAGCGGGGGCGCTGCGGGGAAGGCAGGGGTGTGGGCGCTGCCGGGGAGAGGGGTGTGGTGGAGCTGCGGGGTTAAGGGGTGGCACAGCGGGGGCGCTGCGGGGAAGGCAGGGGTGTGTGGGCGCTGCCGGGGAGAGGGTGTGGTGGAGCTGCGGGGGTAAGGGGTGGCACAGCGTGGGGCGCTGCGGGAAGGCGGGGTGGGCGCTGCCGGGGAGACAGAGGGTGGTAGCGCTGCAGGGGACAGGGGGTGGCGCTGCGGGGGGTCCAGGGGGTGCGGGAGGCAAAGGGGGGTGGCGCTGCGGAGAGGGGAGGGGGGGCGCTGCGGGGCGGGGGAGCTGCAGCCCCTGCCGCCAGTCCCAGGGCAGGGGCACAGGTACCACTGGGGTCCCTGCCTGGGCGTGGGCCAGGGATGCCCGGGCTGGGGCTGGCCGATGGCAGCGCTGCATTGCGCGCTGAGCACCAGCCCCAAGCTGGAGCCGCTTTATTGCCAAGCGGGCAGCGCTGCTGCAGCTCCTCCGCCTTCCCCACGGGCCCGGGCCGGGGCTGGGGCTGGGCTGATCCCCGGGCTGGCAGCGGCGGATGACGCCCCCCCCCGCCCCGCGCTGTCTGATTGCGCGCAATCTCCATCACTGCCACTTGCACCCCGGGATCCCTTCCGGCCGCTGCACCAGAGTCCCCCCGCCCCCGGCCCACCCACAGGGCCAGGCCATGGCTGGCGCCGCTTTGCGGCTCCCTCGTGAAGGGTTCAGCAGCAGAGCTCCCCAGGCTCAAGGACTCCCTCTGCTATAAGCACTGCGGGGGGGGGGGGGGAGCAGAGGGACACCCCCCCACACACCCAGCGGTCTGTCCCTGGGCCAGTCCTGTGCACCGCCTCTAGTCCCCTTAATACAAGTTCTTCTACCACGTTCATCACCACAGAATTCAAGCGCCTTCCAGTACTGCACTAAGGACAGGACTAATATCTGTCCTGTTTTGTTCTCTCCTCCACCCCCAGGGCGAGGGGTGTGGTCTCTGGAGAGCATTGGCTGTGAATGTACACACACGTTGCTCTAGTAAATATCCTGCGGGGGCGGGGGCTTACCAGTAGCGTTTAACTTCAGAAAGGACAACTACACGAAAACGAAGACACTAGTTAAATAGAAATTAAAAGCAATAAGAGTGAAATGCCTGCAAGCTGCATGGAAAATATTTTAAAACACCATAACAGAGGCTCAAACAAAATGTATACCCCAGCTACAAAAAACGGTAAGAGGATGGAAAAGAGTCCATCGTGGCTAAACAACAGAGTAAAAGAGACAAAAAGACGTCCTTTAAAACTTGTAAAAGCAGCAGAGTGTCCTGTGGCACCTTATAGACTAACAGACGTATTGGAGCATGAGCTTTCGTGGGTGAATACCCACTTTGTCAGATGCATTTACCCACGAAAGCTCATGCTCCAATATGTCTGTTAGTCTATAAGGTGCCACAGGACTCTTTGCTGCTTTTATAGATCCAGACTAACACTGCTCCCCTCTGATACTTTAAAACTCGGAAGTCAAATCCTACTGAGGAAAATAGAAAGGAACATAAACTGTGTGTAACAAGTGTAAAAGTATAACCAGGCAATCCAAAAAGAATTTGAAGAGCAACTAGCAAATGACACACAAAAATCTAGCAGCAATAAGTACATCAGAAGCAGGGGCCACTGGATGGTCAAGGTGCTAAAAGAGCACTCAAGGATGACAAGGCCGTTATGGAGAAGCTAAATTAATTCTTTGCATCGGTCTTCACTGCATAGGTCATAAGGAAGATTCCCACACCTGAATCAACAAGCGTGTGGACAAAGGAGATCCAGTGGAGATAGTGTATTTAGATTTTCAGAAAGCCTTTGATAAGGTCCCTCACCAAAGGCTCTTAAGCAAAATGAGCAGTCATGGGATAAGAGGGAAGGTTCTCTCATGGATTGGTAACTCGTTAAAAGATAGGAAATAAAGGATAGGAATAAACGGTCAGTTTGCACAGTGGAGAGAGGTAAATAGTGGTGTCCCCCAAGGATCTGTACTGGGCCCAGTCCTATTCAACATATTCATAAGTGATCTGGGAAAGGGTTCAAAAGTGAGGTGGCAAAGTTTGCAGATGATACAAAATTACCATAGGCGGCAAGTTATATGGGCCCGTGGTGCCCGTGCTCCACCAATGTTCAGGAAGGTGGGCCCAGCTGCACCAATGTTTGGGGTTATATTTTCTGAGCTGTCCCGTCCATAGGATGGACCAAGGCAACTTCCCCGGGCCCTGCGCTTCAGGGGGACGCAGGGTCCAGAGTGGCCTGGGGGGTTAGCAGGCGGCCTGGCACCGCAGCAGCAATTGACCCAGCCCCAGCCCACCCTGCTCCACTCCACCTCTTCCCAGCCCTCCCCCACTCCACCCCTTCCCTCAAAGCGCTGCCTCTTCCCACCCCTGTTCCAAAGTGCGGGTCTGGGGCAGTTGCCCCAGTCCATCCTATGGACTGGACGGCTCTGCTGGACCCGTTCTGGGCACCACCAAAAATTATACAAACCTGGTGCTCATGAAAATTACTCAAGATAGTTAAGTCTCAGGCAGACTGTGAAGAGTTACAAAGGGATCTCACAAAATTTGGTGACTGGGCAAGAAAATGGCAGATGAAATTCAGAGTTGATAAATGCACAGTAATGCACATTGGAAAACATAATCTCAACTATACATATAAAATGATGAGGTCTAAATTAGCTGTTACCACTCAGGAAAGACCTTGGAGACATCATGGATAGTTCCCTGAAAACATCTGCTCAATATGCATCGACAAGCAAAAAAGCTAAGAGAATATTAGGAATCATTAGGAAAGGGATAGATAACAAGACAGAAAATATCATAATGCCACTATATAAATTCATGGCACGTCCACACCTTGAATAATGTGTGCAGTTATGGTCACCTCATCTCAAAAAAGTTATATTAGGACTGGAAAAAGTACAGAGAAGGGTAACAACAGGAATGGAACAGCTTCCATGTGAGGAGAAATTAAAAAGACTGGGACTGTTTCAACTTGGAAAAGAGACGACTAAGGGGGGATATGACAGAGGTTTATAAAATCATGACAGGTGTGGAGAAAGTGAATAAGGAAGTGGTATTTACCCCTCCACAAAGAGCCGTTCCTAGGGGGGTGCGGGGCCCAGGACAACCCCACATCCGGCCTAGGCCCCGCCCCCACTCCACCCCTTCCCCCAACCCCCAAGCCCCCACCCCACCTCTTTCTGGCTTCCGCCCCCTCCCCCAGCAGGATGGGCTGGGGCTGGGTTGCTCACTGCTGCCAGTGCCAGGCCCCCCGCAACCCCTCCAGGATGCCCTGGATCCTGCATCCCAAAGTGTGGGACCCCCCCAAAGCGCAGGGCTCGGGGTGGTTGCCCCAGTCCATCCTATTGATGGGATGGCTTTGCCTCGACATAACACAAGAACCAGGGGTCACCCGGTGAAATTAAAAGGCAGCAGGTTTCCATAAGCAAGCACTTCTTCACACAATGCACATTCAGCCAGTGGAATCTCATTGCCAGGGGATGATGTGAAGACCAAAATTGTATCTGGGTTCAAAAAGAACTAGATAAGTTCCTGGAGGAGAGGTCAGTCAATGGCTATTAGCCAGGATGGGAAGGGATGCAACCCTATGCTCTTAGTATCCCTAGCCTCTGATTGCCAGAAGCTGGAAGTGGATGACAGAGGATAGATCACTCGATAAATTGCTCTGGCACTGGGCACTGTCAGGAGACAGGATACTGGGCTCCATGGACCATTGGTCTGACCACTATGGCCATTCTTATGTTCATATGTTTCTGTTAGTGGAGGTCAGTTGAAGCAACGTGTCTGGCCCTTGCATTGGAAGATGGGCAGGTTTGGGATGGTCCTTAGTTTCTGGGTGGTTTGTTCCACAGTCTGGGTCTGGTCCTTGAGAATATTCTACCTCCTGCACAGATGAGCTTTCCCCAACTGTGCAGTTCCATCGTGTTGGAGGAACAGAGCTGTCCATCATGGTCCCCATCCTGGACCTGGGCTCTTTGAGATAGGCTGGTCCCAGGCCATTGACACCTTGAAGATAAGGACAGAGACCTTGAACTTGATTTGATATTCTATGAGAAGTTAGTGTAGGGAACGGAGGACAGGTTGATGTATTCATGGCAGCCAGTGTTGCTGAGGAGACATGCCACAGCATTGTCTATCAGTTGGAGTTCTCCAAGTGTGGAATACTGCATGCCCAGGTACATAGGCACTGACTCCATGGGTGCTCTAGCCCCAGAGCAAAAAATAGTGGGTGCTTAGCACCCACCAGTCACCCACCAATCAGCTGTTCAGCAGGCCCCGCCGATCAGCTCCTCCCCAGTGCCTCCCACTTGCCACTGAATACCTGTTCTGCAGCAGGCATGAGGCACTGGGGAGGGGGGGAGGAGTGGAGGCAGAAAGAGGCACGGTGAGGCAGAGTAAGGATGAAGCCTTGGGGGAAGGGGTGGAGTGGGGGCAGGGCTCAGGGCAGAGCGAGGGTGGAGCAACCCCAGGGAAAGCTGAAAGTTGGCCCCTATGCCCAGGTACAGTGCATTGCTGTAGTCCAGCTGAGAAGTAACAGGTATTAATAATGGAGGCCAGTTCATGATTTGCCAGGGTTGGATGGAGTCTCCTACCTAACTGAAGAGAGCTACATCTGTGAGTGATGCTTTCTACTATAGCCAGGTGCGCTGCTAAGCTACAGACTGAAGTGACCACCTGTGGGTATGTACTTTTAACCAAAGGTGACCTCTGTGTCACTGCAAGTATGCTCTGTCCACCAGCATCACCTGTGCCTTGCTCAGGTCCTTCAAGCAGCTGATCTCATCTGAGCACTGGTGTGTGGTGGGAGTGGTGTGGTCCTGGGTGGCGAAGGGTAGGTAGAGCTGTGTCATCGGCATATTGCTGGCCCATGGGTTTGCCTAGTGGTTGCATGTAGATGGGGGTCCTAGATTACGGCCCCAGCCTCCTTCCATGCTGTGCTGGGCCAGACACACTGTCCACACGCCCATGCTGAATGCTCCCTCTGCCAATGAAAGGCAACAGTCTGGGGGGTGGAGAGAGAGAGAGAGAGAGAGAGAGAGAGAGAGAGTGTGTGTGTGTGTGTGTGTGTGTGTCCCCTTGTCTCTCCCTGTACTATTGGGTTATCCGGGAGAGGGGGCGGGCGGAAGCCCGCCCCATGCTAACGGAACCCCCCCTCAGCCTAAGGGGAGGATCCACAGGGCCACGGAAACCCACTAAGTGCGGGGGACAACTAATAAAAGAACAGGGACAGGAGTGAGGTCAAAGGGTCATAAGGAGGGAGCCTGATGGGGACACCGAGCAGAGAACCCCAGACAGCGCCCACTGCTCCTCGAAGGCGTCAAGGGAGCCAGCGGACGCCGCCCAGAGGAACTCCGCCCGGAGACGTGAGCGGACGAGGGATTGGAAACAAGCCCCACAGTCGCAGGAGTCTCCGTCGGCCAACCTCCCCTCCCTGGTCGCGTGGATGGCCTTTTTAGCCAGGGCGAGGAGGAGGTTGACCAGGAGGTCCCGCGACTTTGTGGGGCCACGGATAGGGAGTGCATGGATAAGGAGGTGAGGGGAAAAGTGCAGCCAGAAACGTAACAGAATGTCGGTGAGGAGCCGGTATAGGGGCTGCAACCTGGCGCACTCTAGGTAAACATGCGCCAGGGTCTCCCTCACGCCGCAGAAGGGGCAGGTGTCCGGGACAGGGGTGAACCGCGCCAAGTACACGCCCGTGCTGACGGCCCGTGAAGGAGCCGCCAGCTGATATCGCCGGCGGGCCGCGGGACCCGGGGGGAGTAGCGGCTGGCCCACGGGCTCCTCACCCTCCACAGGTGGCACGAGGTCCGGCCACTTGGGGTCGGGGGGGGACACGAGGGGGAGGAAGTGACCGGGCTGGAGCACGCGCGCGGAGAGTTGGTTCCGGGGCGCGGGGGTGAAACGGACCGGCTGCAGCGCGTGCCGCCGGCTGGCGGAGCAGGGGCGGGGCGGTTGGGTCCACGGGCAGGGGCCCGATGAAGAGGTCGGAGGGCTCGGGGTGGGGTGGGCGGGCGTGCCCTCACGCAGGACCCGGTCGAGGTAAGCCCGAGCAGCGGCGCAAGCGGCCTTCACCTCCTGTAGTACGCGCCGGGGAGTACAAGGTCTGGAGAGCCCCATCCGCCGAGCGAGCGTCAGGGGATCCAGCCAGTCTCCCCGGTCGTAGTCCAGGAGGTCTCCGACCCTGGTGGCTTCTGCCAGGACCAACCTCTGGCGCACTGCGGGGGACTCCGCCACCTGCACACGGAGCTGAGGGTTGTGTAGCAGGGGCTCCGCGAGGAGGTCTGCCCCCTCGGTGGCCGCCACGGACCTGCTCGCAGAGAACAGCTTCCAGGTCCGGAGGAGGTCCTGGTAGAAGACCAGCAGCCCGGAGAGGTCTCGCGGAAGGCCCCTCGGGTCGAGATAAAGGAGCTGCCGGTCGTATCGGAGCCCTCGGAAGCGGCGCAGGAAGGCGTGCGCCAGGGCTCTCCATGCCGGACTACCCGCACCATAAAGGAGCCTCTGCAGTGCCTGGAGGCGGAAGACGTGGACCTGAGTGCGGAGGCACTTCAGGCCCTGCCCTCCCTCCTCCAGGGGCAGGTGGAGTACCCCTGCAGGGACCCAGTGCAGTCCTGGCCAAAAGAACTCCAGCACCACCCTCCGGAGGTCGGTCAGGAACACCGGGGCCGGGACCAGGGTGTTGAGCCGGTACCAGAGCATGGACAGGACCAGTTGATTGAGCACCAGTGCCCTCCCTCGGAGGGAAAGGCACCGGAGGAGTCCTGTCCATTTCCGGAGCCGCTCCGCCACCCTGCCCTGCAAACCATGCCAGTTCTCCGGCGGAGAGGGATGCGTGGCAGAAAGGTAAATGCCGAGATAGAGCAGCGGACCCGCGCTCCACCGGATGGCCTGAAGCGCGGGTGGGAGGGAGCTCGCCTGCCACCCGTCCCCGACCACCAGGCCAGAGCTCTTGACCCAGTTGACCCGGGCGGAGGAGGCCGCCGAGTACACGGCTTGGCAGGCCTCCACCCGCGCCAAGTCGCCCGGGTCCTGGACCACGAGGAGCACATCGTCGGCGTACGCCGACAGGACCAGCCGCAGCCCGGCTCCCGGCACCAACCCCGTCAACCTCCTGCGGAGGAGACAGAGGAAGGGCTCGATCGCCAGGGCGTACAGCTGGCCCGAGAGGGGGCACCCCTGCCGCACTCCCCGCCCGAAGCTGACCGGCTCGGTCAGGGTCCAGTTGAGCCTGACCAGACACTCTGCAGAAGCGTACAGCACCTGGAGAAAGCCCACAAACTGGGGTCCGAAGCCTAACGCCTGCAGAGTGCCCAGGAGATACCCATGGTCCACCCTGTCGAACGCCTTCTCCTGATCCAGGGACAGGAGGGCGAACGACAAACCATCCCTGCACCCAAGCTCCAAGAGATCCCGGACCAGATACAGGTTATCGAAGATGGTACGGCCCGGGACGGTGTAGGTCTGGTCTGGGTGGATCACGTCCTCCAGCACGGACCCTATCCGAATTGAAATGGCCTTCGCAACAATTTTATAGTCCGTACTGAGGAGCGAGATGGGACGCCAATTCCGTAAATCGCGGAGGTCCCCCCTCTTCGGCAATAAAGCGAGCACGGCTCGCCTGCACGAGAGAGGGAGGACCCCGCTCCACAAGGACTCGGCCCAGACGGTGACTAGGTCTGGGCCGAGGACGTCCCAGAACACGCGGTAGAACTCCACGGTCAGCCCGTCCATGCCCGGGGATTTATTGGTGGGCATGCGGCGGAGGGCTTCCGAGAACTCGGCCAGAGTGAGAGGCAGCTCTAGCCGGTCCCGGTCGCCCGCGCTGACCATCAGGAGTCCGTCCCAGAGCACTTTGCAAGCGGCAGGATCGGTCGGATCCGGGAGAAAAGGCGCGCGAGAAGGTCCGGGCCCTCTCGCACATCTCCGCCGGATCCGTGAGGGGGAGCCGCCTCCGCCAGGAGGCAGGTGACGTGCTTCTTGGCCCCCTCCGTTTCTCCAGGGCGTAGAAGAAGCGGAGCCGCGATCCATCTCCGAAGGAGGCGGATGCGGATCGAACAAAGGCGCCCGGGCCCGATGGTCTTCGAGGACCCGGAGCTCCTCCCGCTTCTCCTGGCACGCTCCGACCAGGGATGGCTCCTCGGGGCTGGCGGCCAGACGCCTCTCCAGCTCTAAGACCTCCCGCTCCAACTGCCCTATCGCCGCATCCCTCCGTCGGCTGGCGCCCCGGGTGTAGTCACGGCAGAAGAGCCGGGCGCGCACCTTCCCCACGTCCCACCACCGCCACGCCAAGGGAAAGGCGCGTCTCTGCCCTCGCCAGGCCAGCCAGAACTCCCGGAAGGACGCCACGAAGCCCCCATCCTCCAGCAAGCTGTTGTTGAAGTGCCAATAGGCCGGCCCCGGCCTCTCCGCGCAGAGAGGCCACGGTGACGAGGTGGTGGTCCGAAAAAGGGGCCGGCCGGATGCTGGAGGACTGGGCCCGTGAGAGATGGAACCGGGACAGATAGATGCGGTCCAACCGGGAGTGGCACGACCGATGGGCTTCCACCCGGACATAGGTGTACGTGGAGGCGTCGTCCGGGTGGTGGTCGCGCCAGACGTCCACCAGGGAGTGATGGGCGACGATCTCCCTGAGGACGTCCGCGGCGGCCGGGCTCTGCTCGGTCCCCGAGCGGTCCCGCTCCTCGAGGACGGTGTTAAAGTCCCCGCCCAGGACCAGGCACTCGCGAGGATCCAGGGAGCCGAGGAAGGCGGACGCCTGCCGATAGAACTGCAGCCGCTCCGGGGCAAATGCCGGGGCATAGATGTTGATGAGGTTGACCACAAGCCCCGCCATGCGGACCCGGAGGTACAGCAGGCGGCCCGGCACAGCCTCGGCGACCCCCAGCACCTCTGGCCGTAGGTCGGGGGAGAACAGGGTAGCCACTCCAGCCTGATGGGTGGTGAGATGGCTGAAGTAGACCCCGTCCCCCCACTCCAGCCGCCAGCTAGCTTCGGCGGCCGGATCCGTGTGGGTCTCCTGCAGGAAAACCACGGAGTACCCCCCCTCCCGAAGGAAGGAGAGCACCTGGCTCCTGCGGAAACCCACCCTACAGCTCCGGGTGTTTAGTGTGGCGAAGGTGATGACTGCCATGAGGAGGGCTGGGGGGGATCCACGGCAGCAGGGGCGCTCGCGGCCCCCGTTGGGCCACGCAGCAAACCATGGCCCACCCCGAAGGCGAGCAGGGAGTCACGGAAGCCGCGCGCCCGGTGGTAAGCCGCGACATTCTGCTTCCCGGTCCCCTTGCCCTCCCCTATGAGGGCCCTCGTGGCCAGGAGGATCCGGTGGAAGTCCCCCCAGCGCTGGAGAGCAAGCACGACCTTGTTGCGGGAGCCCCGGACGTCCTCCAATAACTCCCGCAATTCCTCTCGCAGCGTTTGGGGGGGCGGGGTCACTGGCCTCCGGGGGTCCACCGGTGGCACCTCTGGCGCAGCCCCGTGGCCCACCGGGACGGGCAAGCAAGGGGCGGGCTCTGGCTCAGTGGGGGGTGGCGGAGGGAAGAGTACAGCCCCGAGTGGGTCGGGACTACGAAATTCAAAGGCCGCTCCTGGGAGTCATCCTCCGGGAAAGGGAAGGAGACAGCTCAGGGGCGGCAACAGCATGGGAGGTGGAGGGGCTGGGCTGGGGTCTGGCGCGGGGGGGTGGGGCGGGACCCAGATGGGACCCGGGGCCGCAACAGCGGGACCCTCAGTGGGGGGCTCCTCGCGGCCAGGCCCGGGGGTTTGAGGGGTAGGGAGGGGGTCCCCAGCGACACCGGGCTCGGGATCAATGGCATGTAGAGCAGCCTCGGCGCGGGAGATGCCGAACCCTCGGGGCCCCACCCGGAAGGAACTCGACGCCCGCACCACCGAGGACACCCCAGTAGCAAGGAGTCCAGGGGACCGCGGAGGCGGAGCGGACGTAGCAGGAGGGATGGTGGAGCATGGGGAAGGGGAGCTGGGGTGAGGTCGGCCAGGTCGAGGCCCGTCAGCAGAGGGTCGTCCTCCCGGGTGACCGGGTCAGACCCAGGGCCTCGATCTCTGCAAAGATGGAGGGGAGCTCACCACCCACCATCCCAGAGTCCTCCCGCTGCGCCCGAGGCGACGCCACCTCGGGTATTGCGGGGGCACAGGAGGCAAGGGAACAGGAGGGCTCCAGCGGGGCCTCCGCAGGGAGGACTGCGGAGGAGGGATGGTGGTACCCTCCGGTGCTGCCACGTCTTCCCTAACCGTCATCGGCAGATGGGGTATCCCCGTGGGCATGGCGGAAGGCTCGGTGCCTGCAGCCCCCTTCCTGGTCTTACGGGGGGCTTCCACGGCAGATGGCACGAGTTGAGCCCGAGCCTTCCGCTTACCCCGCTTACCCTCCACCCGGGTCCAGCCCTCCATGGCATCGCCTGCGGGCTGGTCAACAGGGATTGGGTCAGGGGGCAAGGAAGACGGTTTGGGGGCTGGGAGAGGCACTGGTGGAACAACAGGAAGGAGGGATGAGTCCCCCTGGGGAGAGCCCTCTCCCACGCCCGGCAGTATCCCTGCCGCACCCTCCTCCACAGGCCCCGCCAGAGTGCAGGTAGCGGAGGCGGGGCTCTCCCGCTCATCAGGGCGCCCTGGAGGATGACCCCCTGAGGCCCGAGCGGGAGCAGTGATGGGCTGAGGAGGAGGAGGGGCGGCTCTGGGTACCGGGCAGCCGGGGGCGCCGGCGATGACAGGGCCAGTGCTGTGCCGGGGCTCGGGGGTCCCGAGAGCTCCACCGAGCCGGGCCAAAGGGCAGTCCCTCCGGACGTGCCCCGTCGCCCGGCAGAGGTAGCACCGGGCCTCCCCCGTAGAGTAGTGCACCCGGTACTGGGCCCCCTGAAAGGGGACCAGGAAGGACCCCTCGAGCGCCTCTCCGCCACGTGCCGCCGGCGGCAGCTGAAGCTGCACCTGCCAGCGGAACGAGAGGACGTGACGGAGGGCGGGGTCCTTGCAGCCCAAGGGGAGAGGGCTCACAATGGAAATGGGCTTCCCCAGGGTCGAGAGGGCGGGTAACAGGGCAGCATTGGGCAGGAAGGGAGGGACGGAGGTCAAGACGACACGGACCCCCAGGTCCTCCAGCGGCTCCAGGGGGACGAACACGCCCCCCACCGCCAGGCCCTTCTCCATCGCCTCCTGGGCAGTGGCCTCCGAGGCAAGGAAGAAGACCACCTTGCCGTACATTTTGGAGGCCGCCACGATGGCCGTGGGCCCCACCACCCTCGCCAACGCCCGCACGTAGGTCTCCACATGGGGCGAGGCGGGCACCAGGAGGCAACGGACGCCGTGCTTCCGGGTCAAGGTGGGAAGGGCCCCGCCGCTGTAGATGGTAGTGGAGGCAGCGGTCGGGGAAGATGACGTAGCGGCAGGCGGGGGGGCCGCCGCCACCTGGGCGTATGCTCTGGGGGCCGAGGGAGGGGCACCCGCAGAGCGGGTGGAGGGAACAGCGGGGAGGGATGCCGCGGCCGGTGGCGGGGCCGCAGCAGCGGTGGCAGGCCCCGCCATGGAGGGCTTAGCCTTTCTAGCAGGGCCCTTCCCCTTCTTTTTGCCCTGGCCCTTCCCGCCGGCTGGGGGGGTTCCCCCAGAGGCAGAAGGGGCGAGGGACGTGGCAGCAGCAGAGGGTACCCCGTCGGTCGCCGCTGCTGGCGCCTCGGCGGGAGCGGTGGCAGGTGGTCCGGCAGCGGCGGTTGAGGTTGAGACCGGGAGGCGTTTGGGGGGAGCAGGCGAGGGAGGGGGGACAGACGTCGTCCCGGGAATCCCACCCGCCGCGCCTCCCGCCATGCTGAATGGGGAGGGAGGGCAAACACCGGAGAAAGGGGGCGGGGGGGTAAGGGACAGGTCACCTACTCCTCCCTGCTAGGCTGTGGGCAGGGAGGAGGGTGCCAACAATGGGGGGGGGGCAGATACGGGGACTATCGAGGACTTGGGGGAGGGGGTCAGGTACCGACACAGGAGCAAAATCCGGCTCCTCTAGCTGCACTAAGGGAGGGGGCGGGGGAAACAAGAGCAATGGGGGGTGCAGTGCAGGAGGGGCAACTTAAACAAGGGAGAGGCACAAGCGCACTGATGGGACTATGGGCGCACGAGGGGAGGGGCTAATCAGGGTGAGGGGCCGCGGAGGGAGGGGAGCAACCAGGCTGGGAGTGGGGCAGAGGGACCAAGGGGCTGGCTTCAGGGCTGGGGCAGGACAAACAAAGCTGCAAAGGGAGATGGGCGGGGCAGGCACACACACTGAAGCTGGGCAGGGGGGTGGGGCGGAAGGCTACTAGGGGCAAACGGAGCAGGCAACCAGGGGCAAAGCTAGGGGCCTGTTGCAGAGGAAGGGTCAGTCCAGGGGAAGGGGGGGGTGCGTGCACCCACAAGCACTTGTGCACAGTCAATGGCTAGCTGGCTGCCGCTGGAGGCCCAAAACGGTGGCAATAGGGCGTGGCAGGCCAGGCGAGCAGCTGAGTCCCAGAGGCAGGAACTGAGGCAGATGGTAAGGGCCAGCAGGGGTGGTGGAGGGGGCAGCGGTGGTGGGGCTGGGGGGACACAGATGGACCAGGGGCAGGCTCCACGCCACACCCCGTGTCCCCACAAACACAGTCTCAGTCTAAACCCCCACCACTAGAGCACAGTCAAAAAGTTACTCAGTTTTTAAGGCCCCCTCCACAGTGGTCTTCAGATTCCTGTGCACTTCCCAGCAGCCGGTGGTCTTCTCAGTCCTCCGCCAGGCTCCAGCAGCTCCCTGGGACAAACACAGCTCCAGCAGCAGCAGCAGCTCCTCCTCCTCCAGCAGCCCTGGTGGCTAGGCAGGAAGGACCCCCCACAGGTGGTAGCTGTAGTGGTGGGGTCCTGGCTTCTCCCTCCAGAGGTGGGGGAGTGGGGGCTGGCCAGCAAGCCCCCCCCCACCCCTCACTCACTTGCTCAGCAGCAGCAGTAGCAGTCCTGGGAAGAAGCACTCCAGCCAGCAGCAGCCCAGGAAGGGAGAAGGGGCTCTAGCCAGCAAGGCAGCCAGAGAAGGGGGGGCACTCCAGCCAGCAGGGCAGCCCAAGCAGGCAGAGCGCTCCCTGTACTATTGGGTTATCCGGGAGAGGGGGCGGGCGGAAGCCCGCCCCATGCTAACGGATCCCCCCCCAGCCTAAGGGGAGGATCCACAGGGCCACGGAAACCCACTAAGTGCGGGGGACAACTAATAAAAGAACAGGGACAGGAGTGAGGTCAAAGGGTCATAAGGAGGGAGCCTGATGGGGACACCGAGCAGAGAACCCCGGACAGCGCCCACTGCTCCTCGAAGGCGTCAAGGGAGACAGCGGACGCCGCCCAGAGGAACTCCGCCCGGAGACGTGAGCGGACGAGGGACCGGAAACAAGCCCCACAGTCGCAGGAGTCTCCATCGGTCAACCTCCTCTCCCTGGTCGCGTGGATGGCTCTTTTAGCCAGGGCGAGGAGGAGGTTGACCAGGAGGTCCCGCAACTTTGTGGGGCCACGGATAGGGAGTGCATGGATAAGGAGATGAGGGGAAAAGTGCAGCCAGAAACGCAACAGAATGTCGGTGAGGAGCCGGTACAGGGGCTGCAACCTGGCGCACTCTAGGTAAACATGCGCCAGGGTCTCCCTCACGCCGCAGAAGGGGCAGGTGTCCGGGACAGGGGTGAACCGCGCCAAGTACACGCCCGTGCTCACGGCCCCGTGAAGGAGCCGCCAGCTGATATCCCCGGCGGGCCTCGGGACCAGGGTGGAGTACAGGCTGGCCCACCGGGGCTCCTCACCCTCCACAGGTGGCAAGAGGTCCCGCCACTTGGTGTCGGGGCGGGACACGAGGGTGAGGAAGTGAAGGGTGTGGAGCACGAGCGCGTAGAGTTGTTTCCTTGGCGCGGTTTGGAAACGGACCGGCTGCAGATCGTGCAGCCGGCTGGCGGAGAAGGGGCGGGGGGGCCGGTCGGGTCCACGGGGCCGGGGCCCGAGGAAGCGGGCCGGAGGGCGCGGGGTGGGGTGGGCGGGCGTGCCTCACGCAGGACCCGGTCGAGGTAAGCCCGAGCAGCGGCGGCAAGCGGCCTTCACCTCCTGTAGTACGCGCTGGGAGTACAAGGTCTGAGAGCCCCATCCGCCGAGCGGCGTCAGGGGATCCAGCCAGTCTCCCCGGTCGTAGTCCAGGAGGTCTCCGACCCTGGTGGCTTCTGCCAGGACCAACCTCTGGCGCACCGCGGGGGACTCCGCCACCTGCACACGGAGCTGAGGGTTGTGTAGCAGGGGCTCCGCGAGGAGGTCTGCCCCCTCGGTGGCCGCCACGGACCTGGTCGCAGAGAACAGCTTCCAGGTCCGGAGGAGGTCCTGGTAGAAGACCGGCAGCCCGGAGAGGTCTCGCGGAAGGCCCCTCGGGTCGAGATAAAGGAGCTGCCGGTCGTATCGGAGCCCTCGGAAGCGGCGCAGGAAGGCGTGCGCCAGGGCTCTCCATGCCGGACTACCCGCACCATAAAGGAGCCTCTGCAGTGCCTGGAGGCGGAAGACGTGGACCTGAGTGCGGAGGCACTTCAGGCCCTGCCCTCCTCCTCCAGGGGCAGGTGGAGCACCCTGCAGGGACCCAGTGCAGTCCTGGCCAAAAGAACTCCAGCACCACCCTCCGGAGGTCGGTCAGGAACACCGGGCCGGGACCAGGGTGTTGAGCCGGTACCAGAGCATGGACAGGACCAGTTGATTGAGCACCAGTGCCCTCCTCGGAGGGAAAGGCACCGGAGGAGTCCTGTCCATTTCCGAGCCGCTCCGCCACCCTGCGCAGCAACCTTGCCAGTTCTCCGGCGGAGAGGGATGCGTGGCAGAAAGGTAAACGCCGAGATAGAGCAGCGGACCCGCGCTCCACCGGATGGCCTGAAGCGCGGGTGGGAGGGAGCTCGCCTGCCACCCGTCCCCGACCACCAGGCCAGAGCTCTTGATCCAGTTGACCCGGGCGGAGGAGGCCGCCGAATACACGGCTTGGCAGGCCTCCACCCGCGCCAAGTCGCCCGGGTCCTGGACCACGAGGAGCACATCGTCGGCGTACGCCGACAGGACCAGCCGCAGCTCCGGCTCCCGAAGCACCAACCCCGTCAACCTCCTGCGGAGGAGACAGAGGAAGGGCTCGATCGCCAGGGCGTACAGCTGGCCCGAGAGGGGGCACCCCTGCCGCACTCCCCGCCCGAAGCTGACCGGCTCGGTCAGGGTCCAGTTGAGCCTGACCAGACACTCTGCGGAAGCGTACAGCACCTGGAGAAAGCCCACAAACTGGGGTCCGAAGCCTAACGCCTGCAGAGTGCCCAGGAGATACCCGTGGTCCACCCTGTCGAACGCCTTCTCCTGATCCAGGGACAGGAGGGCGAATGACAAACCATCCCTGCACCCAAGCTCCAAGAGATCCCGGACCAGATACAGGTTATCGAAGATGGTACGGCCCGGGACGGTGTAGGTCTGGTCTGGGTGGATCACGTCCTCCAGCACGGACCCTAGCCGAATTGAAATGGCCTTCGCAACAATTTTATAGTCCGTACTGAGGAGCGAGATGGGACGCCAATTCCAGAATCGCGGAGGTCCCCCTCTTCGGCAATAAGGCAGCACGGCTCTCCTGCACGAGAGGGAGGACCCGCCCGCAAGGACTCGGCCCAGACGGTGACTAGGTCTGGGCCGAGGATGTCCCAGAACACACGGTAGAACTCCACGGTCAGCCCGTCCATGCCCGGGATTTATCGGTGGGCATGCGACGGAGGGCTTCCAGAACTCGCCAGAGTGAGAGGCAGCTCTAGCCGTCCGGTCGCCCGCGCTGACCGTCGGGAGTCCGTCCCAGAGCACTTTGCAAGCGGCAGGATCGGTCGGGTCCGGGGAGAAAAGGCACGCGTAGAAGGTCCGGGCCCTCTCGCACATCTCCGCCGGATCCGTGAGGGGGGAGCCGTCCTCCGCCAGGAGGCAGGTGACGTGCTTCTTGGCCCTCCGTTTCTCCAGGGCGTAGAAGAAGCGGGAGCCGCGATCCATCTCCCGAAGGAGGCGGATGCGGGATCGAACAAAGGCGCCCCGGGCCCGATGGTCTTCGAGGACCCGGAGCTCCTCCCGCTTCTCCCGGCACGCTCCGCAAAGGGATGGATCTCGGGCTGGCGGCCAGACGCCTCTCCAGCTCTAAGACCTCCCGCTCCAACCGCCCTATCGCCGCATCCCTCCGTCGGCTGGCGCCCCGGGTGTAGTCACGGCAGAAGAGCCGGGCGCGCACCTTCCCCACGTCCCACCATCGCCGCGCCGAGGGAAAGGCACGCCGCTGCCCTCGCCAGGCCAGCCAGAACTCCCGGAAGGACGCCACGAAGCCCCCATCCTCCAGCAAGCTGTTGTTGAAGTGCCAATAGGCCGGCCCCGGCCTCTCCGCGCAGAGAGAGGCCGTCACGGTGACGAGGTGGTGGTCCGAAAAAGGGGCCGGCCGGATGCTGGAGGACTGGGCCCGTGAGAGATGGAACCGGGACAGATAGATGCGGTCCAACCGGGAGTGGCACGACCGATGGGCTTCCACCCGGACATAGGTGTACGTGGAGGCGTCGTCCGGGTGGTGGTCGCGCCAGACGTCCACCAGGGAGTGATGGGCGACGATCTCCCTGAGGACGTCCGCGGCGGCCGGGCTCTGCTCGGTCCCCGAGCGGTCCTGCTCCTCGAGGACGGTGTTAAAGTCCCCGCCCAGGACCAGGCACTCGCGAGGATCCAGGGAGCCGAGGAAGGCGGACGCCTGCTGATAGAACTGCAGCCGCTCCGGGGCAAATGCCGGGGCATAGATGTTGATGAGGTTGACCACAAGCCCCGCCATGCGGACCCGGAGGTGCAGCAGGCGGCCCAGCACAGCCTCGGTGACCCCCAGCACCTCTGGCCGTGGGTCGGGGAGAACAGGTAGCCACTCCAGCCTGATGGGTGGTGAGATGGCTGAAGTAGACCCCGTCCCCCCACTCCAGCCGCCAGTTAGCTTCGGCGGCCGGATCCGTGTGGGTCTCCTGCAGGAAAACCACGGAGTACCCCCCCTCCCGAAGGAAGGAGAGCACCTGGCTCCTGCGGAAACCCACCCTACAGCTCCGGGTGTTTAGTGTGGCAAAGGTGATGACTGCCATGAGGAGGGCTGGGGGGGATCCACGTCAGCAGGGGCGCTCACGGCCCCCGTTGGGCCGCGCAGCAAACCGTGGCCCACCCCGAAGGCGAGCAGGGAGTCACGGAAGCCGCGCGCCCGGTGGTAAGCCGCGACATTCCGCTTCCCGGTCCCCTTGCCCTCCCCTATGAGGGCCCGCGTGGCCAGGAGGAGCTGGTGGAAGTCCCCCCAGCGCTGGAGAGCAAGCACGACCTTGTTGCGGGAGCCCCGGACGTCCTCCAGGAACTCCTGCAACTCCTCTCTCAGCACATGGGGGGGTGGGGCCTCTGGCGCAGCCCCGTGGCCTACTGGGACGGGCAAGCAAGGGGCGGACCCCGGCTCAGTGGGGGGCGGCGGAGGGAAGAGTACAGCCCCGAGTGGGTCGGGACTGTGAAATTCAAAGGCCGCTCCCTGGGGGTCATCCTCTGGGAAAGGGAAGGAGACAGCCCCAGGGGCGGCAAGAACATCATGGGAGGTGGAGGGGACAGGGCTGGGGTCAGGAGCAGGGGTGGGGGGAGGGAGAGAGACGGGACCCTGGGCCTCAGGAGCTGAGCCATCAGTAAGTGGCTCCTCGCGGCCAGGTACGGGAGTTGGAGGGGTAGGGAGGGGGTCCCCAGGGACACCGGGCTCAGGCTCAACGGCAGGCAGAGCAGCCTCGGCACGGGGAGATGTGGAACCCTCAGGGGGGCCCCCACCCGGGAAGGAACCCGATTGCTCCGCACCACCGAGGGACACCCCCGGTAGCCCATCTCCCTGCCACGAGGCACCGGCCGTTGCTACAGCAGGCTCAGCAGCCAGCAGCAGGGTGCCGTCTGCAGCCGGGCAGGCTGAGGAGTCCAGGGGACCCGCAGAGGCGGGAGCGGACGCAGCGGGAGGGTCGGTGGAGCACGGGGAAGGGGAAGCTGGGGTGAGGTCGGCTAAGTCGAGGCCCGTGGGCAGAGGGTCGTCCTCCCCCGGGGTGACCGGGGTCAGACCCAGGGCCTCGATCTCCGCGAAGATGGAGGGGAGCTCACCTCCCACCACCCCGGGGTCCTCCCCACTTGCACCCGAGGTGACGCTCACCTCGGGTATCGCGGGGGGCAAGGGAACAGGAGGGGCTTCATCGGAGGCCTCCGCAAGAAGGGACTGCGGAGGAGGGATGGTGGTACCTTCCGGTGCTGCCACGTCTGCCCTAGCCGTCATCGGCAGATGGGTCAACCCCTGGGGCACGGCGGAAGGCTCGGTGTCGGCGGCCCCCTTTCTGGTCTTACGGGGGGCTTCCGCCTCAGGTGGCACGGGCGGAGCTCGAGCCTTCCGCTTGCCCCGCTTACCCTCTACCCGGGTCCAGCCCTCCATGGCATCATCGTTGGGCCGGTCGACAGGGGTTGGGTCGGGGGGCAAGGATGCCAGTTCAGGGGCTCGGAGAGGCACTGGGGGGACAGCAGGAGAGAGGGAAGAGTCCCCCTGGGGAGAGCCCTCTCCCACGCCCGGCAGTACCCCTGCCGCACCCTCCTCCACAGGCCCCGCCAGAGTGCAGGCAGCAGAGGCAGGGCTCTCCCGCTCGGCTGGGCGCCCTGGAGGACGTACCCCTGAGGCCCGAGCGGGAGCGGTGATGGGCTGAGGAGGAGGAGGGGCGACTCTGGGCACCGGGCGGCCAGGGGCGCTGGCGATGACGGGGCCAGCACCCTGCCGGGCTCGGGGTCCCGGCGCTCCCGTGCCGGGCCAAGGGGCAGTCCTCCGACGTGCCCGTCGCCTGGCAGAGGTAACACCGGGCCTCCCCCGTGGAGTAATGCACCCGGTAGTGGGCCCCCTGATAGGGGACCAGGAAAGACCTCGAGCGCCTCTCCGCCACGCGCCGCCGGCGACAGTTGAAGCTGCACCTGCCGGCGGAAAGAGAGGACGTGACGGAGGGCGGGGTCTTTGCAGCCCAAGGAGAGGGCTCACCACGGAGATGGGCTTCCCCAAGGTAGAGAGGGCGGGTAACAGGGCGACATTGGGCAGGAAGGGAGGGACGGAGGTCAGGACCACTCGGACACCCAGGTCCTCCAGCGGTTCCAGGGGGACGAACACGCCCCCCACCGCCAGGCCCTTCTCCACCGCCTCCTGGGCGGCGGCCTCCGAGGCAAGGACGAAGACCGCCTTGCCGCATTTTGGAGGCCGCCACGATGGCCGTGGCCCCACCACTCGCCAACGCCCGCACGTAGGTCTCCACGTGGGGCGAGGCGGGCACCAGGAGGCAACGGACGCCGTGCTTCCGGGTCAAGGTGGGGAAGGGGCCCCGGCCGCTGTAGATGGTAGCGGAGGCGGCGGTCGGGGGAGATGACGTAGCGGCGGGCGGGGGGGCCGCCGCCACCTGGGCGTACGCTCTGGGGGCCGAGGGAGGGACACCGCAGAGCTGGTGGAGGAACAGCGGGGAGGGACGCCACGGCTGGTGGCGGGCCGCGGCAGGGGTGGCAGGCTCCGCCATGGAGGGCTTAGTCTTCCTAGCGGGCCCTTTCCTTCTTTTTGCCCCGACCCTTTCCGCCGGCCGGGGGGGCTCCCCCAGAGGCGGAAGGGGCGAGGGACGTGGCAGCAGCAGAAGGCACCCCGTCGGTCGCCGCTGCCGGCGCCTCAGCGGGAGTGGTGGCAGGTGGTCCGGCAGCGGCGGTTGAGGTCGAGACCGGGGGGCATTTGGGGGGAGCAGGCGAGGGAGGGGGGACAGACGTCGTCCTGAATCCCACTCCGCCGCGCCTCCCGCCATGCTGAACGGGGAGGAGGGCAAACACCGGAGAAAGGGGGCGGGGGGGAGGAACAGGTCACCCACTCCTCCCTGCTAGGCTGTGGGCAGGGAGGAGGGTGCCAACAATGGGGAGGGGGGGGCAGATACGGGGACTATCGAGGACTTGGGGGGGGGGTCAGGTACCGACACAGGAGCAAAATCCGCTCCTCTAGCTGCACTAGGAGGGGCGGGGAAACAAGAGCAATGGGGGGTGCAGTGCAGGAGGGGCAACTTAAACAGGGGAGAGGCACAAGCGCACTGATGGAGCTATGGGTGCACGAAGGGAGGGGCTAATCTGGGCAAGGGGCCGCGGTGGGTGGGGAGCAACCAGGCTGGGAGTGGGGCAGAGGGACCAAGGGGCTGGCTTCAGGGCTGGGACAAACAAAGCTGCAAAGGGAGATGGGCGGGGCAGGCAAACAAACTGAAGCTGGGCAGGGTGGGGGGGAAGGCTACTAGGGGCGAACGGGGCAGGCAACAAGGGGCAAAGCTAGGGGCCTGTTGCAGAGGGGAAGGGGTCAGTCCAGGGAAGGGGGTGCGTGCACCCACAAGCACTTGTGCACAGTCAATGGCTAGCTGGCTGCCGCTGGAGGCCCAAACGGTGGCAATAGGGCGTGGCAGGCCAGGCGAGCAGCTGAGTCCCAGAGGCAGGAACTGAGGCAGATGGTAAGGGACTGCAGGGGTGGTGGAGGGGGCAGCGGTGGTGGTGGGGGTTGGGGGGGGGACACAAATGGCCCAGGGGGCAGGCTCCACGCCACACCCCCGTGTCCCCACAAACACAGTCTCAGTCTAAACCCCCACCACTAGAGCACAGTCAAAAAGTTACTCAGTTTTTAAGGCCCCCTCCACAGTGGTCTTCAGATTCCTGTGCACTTCCCAGCAGCCGGTGGTCTTCTCAGTCCTCCGCCAGGCTCCAGCAGCTCCCTGGGACAAACACAGCTCCAGCAGCAGCTCCTCCTCCTCCAGCAGCCCTGGTGGCTAGGCAGGAAGGACCCCCCACAGGTGGTAGCTGTAGTGGTGGGGTCCTGGCTTCTCCCTCCAGAGGTGGGGGAGTGGGGGCTGGCCAGCAAGGCCCCCCCCACCCCTCACTCACTTGCTCAGCAGCAGTTGTAGCAGCAGCAGTCCTGGGAAGAAGCACTCCAGCCAGCAGCAGTAGCCCAGGAAGGGAGAAGGGGCTCCAGCCAGCAAGGCAGCCAGAGAAGGGGGGGCACTCCAGCCAGCAGGGCAGCCCAAGCAGGCAGAGCGCTCCCTGTAGCAGGGTGGACCTCTGCTCCTGCCCTGAAGGGGTTAAAAACAGCCCTGGGACAGGGCTGTGGCTGGAGAAAGCAGCCTTTAGGCTGGGGCAAGAAGCCTGGGCTGATTGGGGGAAGCAGGCTCAGCTGGGGCCATGCCCCAATCAGGCCCAGCTGGCCCCTATAACAGGCGGTGAGCCAGAAGCTCAAACAGTCTCTCTCTGCCTGAAGAGGAGCTCCAGCCTGGAAAGCCCCAGGCTGCGGCCTAGCAGAGGGCTAACAGGTACTGGGGGTTGCAGAGGGCAGCCCAGGGGTTGACCAAAGCAGCAGGTCCAGACCCTCCTAGCCAGTGATGAGTAGGCTGATACTGCAGTCTGCCCCAGGACGTGGGGCTAGACAATGACTGGCAGTAGCCATATACTGAGGCAAGGTGGGGATAGAGGGTGGGGGTTCCCTGGGGAGGGGAGACCCTAAGACTGAGGGGTTACTGTCAGGGGACAGCACCCCATGTAAAAGGGCACCGGGTCCAGGGAGGGACACGGGGGCCAGGGGCCAGGCAGATCACCAGCCTGCAGAGGGCGCTCCAGAGCTGGAATGGAGCTAATTCCCAGGAGTCACCAGCAGGAGGCACCGCAGGGGTGAGTCGGCCTGTTTATACTCCCATTGGCTGCAGGGCCTGCAGACACACTACACTCTGAGGCAGGCAGCCAGGAACACCTGGGTCCTAGCCCCACTGCCACCCCTGGGCAAAGCCCTTCCCCTCCCTGTGCCTCTTCCCCTTTGTGAAATGGGGCTAGTGTGGCCCCCTGGGGTGGGGGCGGGGGCTGGGCAGCACTGGCAGGGGTGGGGCTTTGCTCTGTGGGCTCCTCGTGGGGGTATTGCAGACTCTCTCCCACCAGGATGAGGAATTTTCTCTCCATAAAAGAATCTGCTTCCTGAGGGATGGGTCCCTGCTGCCAGAACCAGCCCAGCTCTCCCCCAGCCCCCACAGGCTGGGGTGCTCAGAGATGGGAGCTGGCTGCCATCTGTCTGCCCTGCTCTCAAGGGAGGATCTGGACTTGGAAAGGGCGGGAGCAAGCATAGTGCCCAGTGCAGCATCTCCCTCTTAGATTACGGAAAATCCAGGCACCTGGGAGGAAGGCCCTGGAAAGAGCGACAAGCAGGAACCGTAGCTGTAAATCCCTGGGGTGCAGCAAACAAGTTACCAGGACAACCCTGCATGAAGGCCAGGAGTGCCAGCTAATTAGCACTGCCTGGCGATGGAGGGAGGCGTGACGCGCAGGTAGGAAGCTGCCGGTGTGCAGAAGCATTTCAGCCCATCCCTGACCCCGATTGCTCAGCAGTGCCCAGCGCTGGCGACATCTGCCAGGCTCTGTAAGGGGGGCTGTCATAAATATAAAGGGAAGGGTAACAACCCTTATGTATGCAGTAATATAACATCCCTCCTGGCCAGAGGTACAGAATCCCCTTACCTGTAAGGGGTTAATCAGTTCAATTAACCTAGTTGGCACCTAACCAGAAGGACCAATGGGAAAAGAAGATACTTTCAAATCTGGGGGGGGGCGGGGGGGAAGGTTTTGTTTGTGCTCTCTTTGTTTGTTCCCTCTCGGGACAAAGAGAGAGACCAAGCAGGTAAACCAGCTCTTAAAAAGATACCTGAAATGATACATCTAAAATTACAGAAATTGTAAATAAAGGCAAGGAAATGTGTTAGGTTATCTTTTGTTTTAGCTTGTGAATTTTCCCTATGCTAAGAGGTAATTTTATTCCTGTTTTGTAACTGGGAAGCAGAGCCAGAGGGGAATCCTCTGTGTTTTAAATCCTTTTATTTACCCCGTAAAGTTACCTTCTATCCTGATTTTTCAGGTGTGATTCTTTTACTTTTTTTTAATACAATTCTTCTTTTAAGAACCGGATTGATTTTCAGTGTCGTAAAAAAAAAAGGGATTTGGTCTGTGCTCACTTTGTTAACCTATTGGATAGTATATTATTCTCAAGCCTCCCCAGGAAAGGGGGTGAAAGGGCTTGGGGGGGATATTTTGGGGGGGGATAGGGCTCCAAGTGGCCCCTCCCTGAATGTTAGTTTAAATCACTTGGTGGTGGCAGCAATATTGTCCAAGGACAAGGAAAGGAATTTGTGCCTTGGGGAAGTTTTTAACCTAAGCTGGTAGAATATAAGTTTACGGGGTCTTTCTGGGGGACAGATGTGGGGACCCACATGAGTTCAGAGTGGGGAGAGAACCCTGACAGGTGCGGATGCCCCACTTCAGGGCAGACCTTCATAAGGAGGTAGCGAGGACAAGGATGCAGCTGACAAACAGAGAGAGCAGGGGCCTGCCAGCACTGCAGCTGGCCAGTGGACTGACCGCCCCTCTCTATGACCAGCCCCTGGCTTTGGCTCCCTCGCCCAGCTGCTGGATCCTCTCAGCGCTCTTCTCACAGGACTGGGCCCCACCTCCTGGGGCTGGGCACTGAACAAATGATGCCAAATTTCTGCAGCTAGTTTGAATTTGCCAGTAGCCTTGGCACAGCTGGCGTCTCTCCCCCCACCTCCCACCAGGGGTTCACATGAGGCCTTCACGCCTCAGCTGTGCCTGGCACGAATGCCTGTGGGCATGGCATTTCCAAGGCATTGACAGTGGGGTTCAGGGTGTCTCCCCTCCTTAACCTGGCCCCTGTCAGCAAGTTGGCAGTGCTGTTTCCTCAGCCACGGCTCAGCCTTGCTCACGGGGCATCTTGGGCTCCCCAGCACTGGGGAAGGCTCCTGGCGGGTGGAAAACTTCTTCTGTGCCAGAGCAAGGGCTGTGCTACAGCACAGGGAGCAAGTCGTCGTGGCCAGCACTGGGCCCAGCTATGGAGTGCTCCCTTGCTCAGGGGAGGTGCTCTGACGGGGCAATGGACGCCACATTCACATGCTCCTAGGAGGTCCACAACTGGGAGCAGGAGGGGGTTCCCGCCTGGACTCCGCCTGCCTAGACCATGCCCCTGGGCTGGCTTAGAACCGCCGGAGATTCCACAGCCCGGGGGCGCACTTAGCTCACTGCCCTCCTGAGAACATTCCTGAAATCATCCAGGCTTGGTGAGAACAGTGTCAGTGATGAGAACCCGTCACCACGATCCTGGTAGGATGTTCCCATGGCTAATTCCGGACACTGCTCCACAGCAGCAAGGGTAGAAACACGGGAAAACTGTGGGCAAAGGAACTGGGACAAGAACCCTGACAGCAAAGGCACAAAAGCCCTTTGATCACCCCAGCAAGCAGCCGACTAGCCAGCGTGGCCAGAGGCCCCTTTCTGAAGCCAACGTCTCTGTTTTGATCCTTGCACTGGGGATGCCCCACTTGCCCGTTCACAGCACCTGGGCAGGGTTAGAGGCCGGATGTCCAGCCCTCTCCCACTGGCACAGCCTGGTGGCTTCACCCAAAGGATCCAGTGGAGCTATCAAGTCAGAGCAAACATTTCCTGGAACACGCTGGCCCCCTCCATTTGCAGCTAAGGAGCCTTGCACTCTCCTAACCTGAGCTGCACCGCAGGCAGGCTGTGCCGCTGGGGAGAAGAAAATGCACAGTGTATAGGTGTGCAAAGTTGTTCAATCTTGGCCTTCCAGAGAGAAGAACCTGCCAGATAAGAAATCCAAATCAATAGCTATTGGAGTGTTATGACCATGAAAACAGGCTAAGGATACAAGAATAAAAACAAAGTGCTGCAAGATGCTACCGGTGTATCCATGGTTACAGGAAATAGTGTCAGATGCGGTATAATGGTACTGGAGAAATAAGACATGATGGTTGCAATGAAAACTGCAGGATCTTGTCCTCCATCAGCACAGGCTGCTGCTCTGTTTGCGGCATGGGGAATGCCGACCATCTAGAGCCTATTCCATCCTGCATGCTGAGTTGGGGTGGGGGGCACTTCAGGCCCAATCCTAGGTCCCTACCCCAGGAACTCGTCCCAGCTCAGGAAACCCCTCAGAACATGCTTAAAGTTCCATTTGTGTGTGTGCTTCAGTGCTTTGCTGAACTGGGCTGATGGGATCATGTAATACTAAGGTGTTGTCATTAGAGCTGGTCACAGCTTTTTGAATGAACATTTTTTTAATCTGAAAAAAATCCCTCTTCGAAAACCAAACTGTGTGGAAAAACTCTCTCGCTTTCAAAATTTTCTGTTTTTTTTCCATTAATTTGATGTGAAAAATGTTTATCAATGTTCTGCGGACTTTTCATTTGTTTAATTTTCATTTTAAAAATGGGGAATGTTCTAAAATGATTTTTTAAAGTTTGAAAATATTTGTAAATCCCACCATGTGACCCCGCTGAGCAATTGAAAGTAACCCTGCAGCAAAATGAAAATGGGAAATTCCGTTTAGAAAAGTCTCTATTTCAAAAATGAATAATGATCAATGTAAGATGAAAACTATGATTAACATTTTTAAGTGTATCTCTTCAAAAATGACCAATCCATCACTTTTCAAAGCTAAGAAAACAAAAATATCAAATTTAAAAAAAATATTGTCATGTTTTAAAAATGTCCCCCAGCTCCAGGCACAATTCCCAGAAGGCCTGGTGCTGGGCCCTAGGGCAGGCACATCCCAGCAGTTCAACACTCAGTGGGGAGATCTTGGGCCAAGATCTTCAAATGAGGGAAGAGATTTTGGATGTCTCCGTTTTCGGATGCCTGACTTGAGACCCCTTCAAAGGGCTTGATTGTCAGAAAGTGCTGAGCACCCGCACTCTAGAGACCAGATTATTCATGGCATCACCAGCGGGGTGTCCAAAATCACTAGAGACATTTGAAAATCCTCATTTTGATACTCTCTTAGCAAAGCTCTGTCCTGAATCTCATACTGTTCAGAAAAGCTGTGAGAAGAAAACTGTCCTGCTGGATCCCAGTGGAATCACAGTAGCGACTCCATAGTTTAAGGGATCAAGAGACACCTACAACTTAAAAATCCCATTTCTCTCTGGAAACCATATTCCAGGCTAGCAGGGTTTGCACAGGTATAAATGACTCCCCCAGGCATAAAGCAGTGGCTCTGCGCTCCCACACACCCACTGTCATTTGATTTAAGAGAGCTCCTTTCTACTTGACAGTTGCTCTGACTGGTTTCCAGACACATGGGGAAATATTTCTGGACAACTTTTGCAGTTAATGAATTGTGGCTCTTTTTTTTTTTTTTTTTTTTTTCCTTTTTAACATGGGTCTTGGACAGAGAGGAATTTTTCCATCTGGAAAAGTCAATAGGCTGTGTTTGTTTATCTGCAAAGTTGGACCTCAAAGACAGCTCAAGCAAGACACTTGAGTTTGTTTTATCCATTAGCTTTACAAGAGGCTGTTTTTAGTAAAGATGGTGGGTAATTCTGGAGTTATTTGCTTCTAAATTATGGTGGCTGAGAGGTCTTGGCAGATATAAACATCTCGGTAAGTTTTAGAGAATGAACATGCTCCATGAACACACACCTTGGCAAAGCTGGCAGACTTTGTACACTAAATAGTTCTGGTTCCAGAAACTTTCAAGATCCTCTGGACTTTGTAAACAAAATTGCCTGTGCATCAGTCGGCACAGAAGGTTCTCTGGAATAGCAGTCTGGCAGAGAACTCTCTATATGCTAAGAAGTCTGGAGAGAAATAATTCTGCACCAGAGAATCTGTGGAGGACAACTGGAGCTGCCAGCTTGGAGACTGCATCACTAATTTATTGTGGCGCACTATGAGATAGAAATACACACCCAGCAGTTATTGATGAGATGTTTAAAATCTATTGCCCTCATCATAATCCATCAACATTCTGTTCAGAAGAAAATATTACATTGGAAAATGTACCAAAAAACAAACACACACACCCCAGCCCCTAAAAAACTGGTACAACATTGTAGTGTAAAAAAACTGAACATCTGAATATAAGAAAATTGAACATAAGGGTCCATGACTCATAGACTCTAAGGTCAGAAGGGACCATTATGATCATCTAGTCTGACCTCCTGCACAATGCAGGCCACAGAATCTCACCCATCCACTCCTGTAACAAACCCCTAACCTATGTCTGAGTTATTGAAGTCCTCAAATCGTGGTTTGAAGACCTCAAGCTGCAGAGAATCCTCCAGCAAGTGACCCGTGCTCCATGCTGCAGAGGAAGGCGAAAAACCTCTAGGGCCTCTGCCAATCTGCCCTGGAGGAAAATTCCTTCCCGACCCCAAATCTGGCGATCAGTTAAACCCTGAGCATGTGGGCAAGACTCACCAGCCAGCACCCAGGAAAAAATTCTCTGTAGTAACTCAGATCCCACCCCATCTAACATCCCATCAAATGAGTGTAATTCTAATTCCATATGCCCCCAGCCTCCACCTGCAGGATAGAAACCCACTGATAGATTCCTACAGGCTAAGGCCAGACGGGACCGTTAGAGCATAGAGCTAACGCTCTGTATATCACATTCCCCCCAGTTGTCCCTGTGTCAAGCCCAGTGACTGGGGGCTGACTAAAGCAGACCTTGACTTGAAGATGTCAAGAGATGGAGAATCCACAGCCAATGGTTGCTCACCCTCACTGGACAATTTTGTGCTTAATTCCCAGTTGGAATGTGTCTGGTGTCAGCTTCCACTGGTGCTTGCTCTGCCTGTGCCTGCCCTAGGACCTGGGATTTCCTCCCCAGGAAGGTTCTTCCACCCTGTCACACAACACACAGTCAGCCTGTGGAACTCATTGCCAGAGGATGTTGTGGAGACCAAAACTAGAACTCAGATCAAAAAAGAATTAAGCTAATGGAGAATGGATCCATCAGTGGCTATTAGCCAGGCTGGGCAGGGATGGTGTCCCTAGCCTCTGTTTGCCAGAAGCTGGGAATGGGCTACAGGGGATGAATCACTTGGTGATTCCCTGTTCTGTTCATTCCCTCTAGGGCACCTGGCACTGGCCACTGTCAGAAGGCAGGATATTGGGCTAGATGGACCATTGGTCTCACCCAGTTCTTGTGTCCTTACGCAGTATTCGTCTCACCAGTGCTGTCCATCGAGATACAATCTCTTTACTTCTCCCCTGTTTATCCATCCAAGGATCACATTAGCCCTTGGTGCCACAGCAGTGGGCGCTCAGGTTGAGGTGCTTGTCCGCTATGACCCTAAATCCTTTCACAAGTCCCTGCTTCCCAGGATCCAGCCCCCCCTCTGGAGGCGTGCTTGGCTCTCCCCGCTCCTGGGCTGCACTACAATCCATTGTGTTTGAATGGGCCCAGCTCGCACTGTAGAACTGCCCTGTCCTCATGGTCATTTACCACAATCTTTGAGTCACCTGCCAATGTTACCAGCAGTGATTTTATCCCTACTCCCAGACCATCGATGACGCCACTGAACAGAGCTGGGCCTAGCACTGATCCCTGCAGAACCCTCCCAGAAACGCCTCTCTGCCTGCCCTGCCCCACCGACTAGTCTGATCTGGGTTCCAGACCAGCTGTGGGTGGCAGGTGGCACAGAGTCCCGTGACTCCGCAATGCTGGCCTCTGAAAGGCTGCGTGGAGCGGTGCTGGATGGGCTGCTGTGGCTCTAACAGAACCGATCATCCTTCTGGGGCCTTAGACCTTTGCTTTCTCTACCGGCCCCGGTGTGTCCCGGTGGGAAGCCTAGTCGATCTCTGGGTCCCCTGGATCGTTGGACAGGCCGTAGCCCCTCTTGGACGCTGCCGTTCAGGGAGCACCCGGAGCTTGTGTGAGCAGTAACAATAAGATGAGTAATTCCCAGCTCCTCTGGGTCTCACAGTGCTCTACAAAGGAGTCAGCATTGTTATCCCCATTGGGAAGATGGGGAAACTGAGGCACAAAGGGGTTTGGCCCAAGGTCTCCCAGCAGGCCAGAGCTGGGACTAGAACCCAGGTCTCCTGAGAACCAGGCCACTGCTCCACCCAGTAGGCCACACTGCTGGCCACTGCAGGTCTCCACAGTGGCTGTCACAGCGCCCCCTGCTGGCCTCTGAAGAGTTGCCACCACACTGTTTTCCTTATCCTCAATGACTGTCCTGACCCAACAAGGTGCCATCCCACATCCATCAGGTTTGGCTAGACCCTGAGCAACACCGAGATGTGACCCCGAGGCTCCTGCTTTCGCCCCTGCCCCAGTGGGTCTGTTTCCTTCCTCACTTTATTCCTTCTCTTTACCATCTTTCTTGCTTTGCATTCAGTCTACCGGGCATCTGGCTTGGCTAGCCGGGACAAACCTCTGCTTGCACCCCTGCTGCTATCAGAGGAGCAAACTCGAATCAGCACCTTGCCCCTCTTCCAAGCCCCCATTATTCGACATTGGTGAGGCCTCATCTGGAGTACTGTGTCCAGTTCTGGGCCCCACACTACAAGAAGGATGTGGAAAAATGAAAGAGTCCAGCGGAGGGCAACAAAAATGATTAGGGGGCTGGAGCACATGACTTCTGAGGAGAGGCTGAGGGAACTGGGATTGTTTAGTCTGCAGAAGAGAAGAATGAGGGGGGATTTGATAGCTGCTTTCAACTACCTGAAAGGGGGTTCCAAAGAGGATGGATTTAGACTGTTCTCAGTGGTACCAGATGACAGAACAAGGAGTAATGGTCTCAAGTTGCAGTGGGGGAGTGTAGCAGGGTGGACCCTGCTCCTGCCCAGAGGGGCTTGAAAAGCTGCCCAGGGGGGAGAGAGGGTGTGGTTCTGAGCTGGGGGCTGTAAGAAGGGCCCCAGCTGGGGCCATGCCAAACTGAAGCCCTGGGGGGGCTTATAAGCAGGGAAGGGAAGCCCCCTCCTCTCTCTCTCTGCTCTGCCTTCAGGCCTGGCTGCTATGAGCTTTATGAAGCCAGGCAAGAAGAGAAGCAGAAGCTGGGGGGGGCTGGGGGAGGGCCTGGGGCCTGCTGGCCTGGCCTGCTGCTGCAGCGAGCATGGCAGGTACTGGGGTTGCAAGGGGGGCAGGGGGGGGGGGAGCAGGGGGGGGCCAGTCCAAACCCCTTTGCCTGTGATGAGATATGGCAGTCTGTCCCAGGAGCTGGCTAGCTAGCAGCTGGAGCAGTAGCCATTTGAGGCGGAGGGGAATTAGGGGTGGGGTTCCGGGAGGGGGGGGACCAGTTAAAGGAGGGGGGGTGGGAGGGACACGGGGGATAAGAAAACAGGCGGATCGGGGCCAGCACAGGCGCCCGGCTGAGGGCGAAAGCAGAGCTCGGGCTGAAAAAAAAGGAGGTTTAGGTTGGATATTAGGGAAAAAAAATTCACTAGGAGGGTGGTGAAGCACTGGAATGGGTTCCCTGGGGAGGTGGTGGAATCTCCTTCCTTAGAGGTTTTTAAGGTCAGGCTTGACAAAGCCCTGGCTGGGATGATTTAGTTGGGAATTGGTCTTGCTTTGAGCAGGGGGTTGGACTAGATACCTCCTGAGGTCCCTTCCAACCCTGATATTCTATGATTCTATTATACCAAAGGGGGAGGAGGCACCCAAATCCCCTAGGCAGTGTCAGAAATTGCAACCAGCTTGATACAGCTCTTTGCACTGAAGGTCTGTCCCCTACCTGGCCTAGCTCTGCTCCACAGGGGTATTGCTGCTGGGAAGCCTAAGTGATTGGAACCCTTCCGCTTGGAACCACCCCCCATGGCAGCAGGCTGTGGGGAGGAAAGTTCAGGTAACCAGTCTCCCGCTGTCCCACTTGGCACCCAACCCAGCAGCAGTGGGACAGCAGCGTCCCCGCCGGCGTCCCAGAGCTGTGCTGCATCCGGAGCAGCTCTGGAGCCTGAGGTGTCCTGTCCAAGGCTCAGCACAGGGCAGAGGCCTTTCCAGGCCTCTGGGGCATGTCTCCAGGTTATTGCTAGCCAGGAGCCGGTCGGGGGCCATGTTCAGAGCTGTATTCAGCCCGTGCCCTCTATGGCGCGGCTCTGTTGACCCCAGTGGGGTGGGCCTGCTTGCCCCAGGGCTGGATTTGGACCAGCTTGTGTTCGAGTGACTCCTGCCACTGTCAGGGTGGTGCACACAAGGGGACCTCACCCCCAACCCCACCTCAGCCCTCGTCCCAGTGCAGCCAGGTCTGGATGTGATGGGCAGGGACCAGCCAAGAACAGCTTTGCGAGGACGTCCAAGGAGCTGGAGCTGGTATGAACCAGGCGGCTGGGAAGGAGCCTTCCCAAGGGCAGACAGGAAGGAGTACGGGGATGAGGAGCATTAAGAGCTGCTGTATGTGAGGGACATGGGTACGTGTCTCAGCTCCCAGAGCAGCGAGCTCCAAGCCGGCTGCCAAGGACGGCTCTCTGCCATGAGTCAGACCCAGCCAACGGTCAGGGTGAACTCCTCAGCCACAGGTTCCCTTTGCATTTGGCTGCGCAGACGAGGCCAAGCGGGGAAGCTCTCGGCGGCCAACTGCAGGGCACGTGCGAGGGGGGGGACTAATGGCCCCAATCCTGTAGAGAAACCCGCACGGGCCCAGCCGCTCTGCACTCAGCAGAAAGCCACCAACACCCCAGCGCACCCAGCCTCTGCCAGTGACTGGGGCCAGGATTCATTCCAGAAAGACACCTCCCAGGGCACTGCCAGGCTGCCACATCCCCAAAGGCACAAGCCAAGTGCGCAGAAAACCCACGGCCGCTGTTCGGGTCAGGGGAGGGGCCCAATGCCAATTCACAGCAGGCCCCCTCCACACAGCTGGCAGTGCCCCCTTTCCACCATCACACCAGAGGCCTATTCCAGCTCATGTCATCCTCTCCCTCCCCAGCCCCTGGGGCTCTGCAGGGACGGGGGTTTGGCTGGTCTTTCCGCACCCCACTGGTCCCCACCTGGAGACTTCTGGTGCGTCTTCCTCCACATGCCACTCGGGGGAGGGGGAGACTGGGTGGCCTGCCCCTGCCCCCAGGCACGTCGGAGCCCCATCTAGCCCCCTTGCCTGTTTCCAGCGGTGCTGGGCCGGCAGATCCAGGAGGTGCGATGATGCCGGGGCACAGCAGAGAAAGGGAGTGAACCGACAACGTGTGGGAGGGAAAGGTCAGTGCCTCACCATGACCCCAGCCACGCCAGCTCCATTGCCACAGCAGCTGGGCCCCTCAGCCCCACAACAGCTCCTGGACACTGAGGAGATCTTCTCTGGCTCCCTATCGACAGCAGGACAGTTTCCCTGGAGAATCCCAGTCCCCTCACCAGGGCCAGCCCGGGCCCCTCACATCATGCTCCTATGACAGCGGCAGGCAAACTTTTTGGCCTGAGGGCCGCATCGGGTTTCGGAAATTGTATGGAGGGCCGGTTAGGGGAGGGGGTCATGCCCCTCCCGGGACTCCTGCCCCATCCAACCCCCCCTGTTCCCTGACAGCCCCTCTGGGACCCCTGCCCCATCGACACTCCCCCACTCCCTGTCCCCTGACCGCCCCCGGACCCCCGCCACCCCATCCAACCCCTCCTCTCATTCCTGACCCTCCCCAGGGACCCCTGCCCCATCCAATCATCCCTCTCCCTGTCCCTGACTGCCCCATCCAACCCCCCCCTTCCTGACTGCCCCCCTGGAACCCCTGCCCCCATTCAATCCCCTATTCCCCCACTGCCCTGACCCCTATCCACCCCTGCCCCTGACCACCCCGAACTCCCCTGCCCTCTATCCAACCCCCCCTGCTCTGTGCCCCCTTACCACAGCTGCCTGGAGCACTGGTGGCTGGCGGCGCTACAGCCACACTGCCGGGTACTTGATTATTTTACACCCTTTAAAGTATACAGGTGTTACAAAGTGGGAATGTTCTTAATGTTTTCTCTGAATACTGTGTGGGTGCCTCAGTTTCCCCTGTGCATTTCTCAAGGATCTAGATGGTGGGATAACGGGATGTGATTGTTGTAGAGCCCTAGAGTGCCAGTGTGATGCCGTCTGCACAGAGAATGGCCGAAACCCTGTCTCCGGGCAACTGATGGCCTGGGCCGCTCTCCTGCAAGGTGCCAACTGAAGGTGTTGGAGAACAAAGAGATCAGGTGGCCTCCTAATGCCTGGAAAAGAGACAAAGGCCAGAGGAGGGAGTGTCAGTGCCTGTGCGGACTTCTGGGAAGCGCATGGTGTGGAAGGGGATGCTGGGATGCTTTGGAACTACTCCATTCAAAGCCAGTCAGGACTCTGGGGGAGCCTCCTCTCTCTGAGCAGACTGTCTGCAGGGCAAGAAGCTTACACCTTCCTGGGTCTGACCTCGGAGCATTCAGCATCCCCTTCCACACTGTGCGCTTTCCACAGCGAGTCTGCCCAGACAGGTCCTGGGGCAACCAGAGGTCCCTACACCCCAACTCTGCAGTCAGACGTGACTCTCAGCCAGCCGGTAAAACAGAAGGTTTATTAGACGACAGGATCACAGTCTAAAACAGAGCTTGTAGGTACAGAAAACAGGACCCCTCAGTCAGGTCCATCTTGGAGGGTGGGGAGCCTAGACCCAAATTCTGGGCCTCTCCCCATTTCCCCAGCCAGCTCCAAACTGACACTCCCCCCTCTGGCCTTTGTGTCTCTTCTGGACAAGGAGGCCACCTGATCTCTTTGTCCCCAACACCGTCAGTTGGCACCTTGCAGGGGAAACTGAGGCACCCACACAGTATTCAGAGAAAACATTACAAAAATTCCCACTTTGTCACAACAGGTGCAACAAAATATACCATATATTGAAGCAGGCAAGTGCTGCTTCTGACTTTCCACTTTTAATTGACCCTTGTAATCTTGTGGTGCCGACGCGTTGTAGCTTCATTTTATATCCGCTTACAGGGCGGGGGCAGGGGCGGGGGGGGGGCGAGCACCACCAAAAATTATACAAACCTGCTGCCTATGGCCAGCGATCCCCACACAGGCTCCCCCCAGGATGGGCAGTTCACACAGCCAGAGGGGGTAATACCGCCCCCCCGCCCGCAGCAGATAAAGGACAGACACACTCTGGGCAGGTAAAACATGCTCTTGGCCCCAAGGGTGCGTTATACACAGACCCCTCCCCCAGGGGGGTGACACATGGACCCCCCCGTAGGGTGGGTAATACACAGACCCCTCCCCCAGGGGGGTGACACATGGACCCCCCCGTAGGGTGGGTAATACACAGACCCCTCCCCCAGGGGGGTGACACATGGACCCCCCCATAGGGTGGGTAATACACAGACCCCTCCCCGGGGGGGTGACACATGGACCCCCCCCGTAGGGTGGGTAATACACAGACCCCTCCCTCGGGGGGGTGACACATGGACCCCCCCGTAGGGTGGGTAATACACAGACCCTCCCCCGGGGGGGGTGACACATGGACCCCCCGTAGGGTGGGTAATACACAGACCCTCCCCCGGGGGGGGGTGACACATGGACCCCCCCGTAGGGTGGTTAATACACAGACCCCTCCCCCAGGGGGGTGACACATGGACCCCCCCCCGTAGGGTGGGTAATACACAGACCCCTCCCCCAGGGGGGTGACACATGGACCCCCCGTAGGGTGGGTTATACACAGACCCCTCCCTCGGGGGGGGTGACACATGGACCCCCCCCCGTAGGGTGGGTAATACACAGACCCCTCCCCCGGGGGGGGGTGACACATGGACCCCCCGTAGGGTGGGTTATACACAGACCCCTCCCTCGGGGGGGGTGACACATGGACCCCCCCCCGTAGGGTGGGTAATACACAGACCCCTCCCTCAGACACACACTCCCAGGCAGGTAACCCTCAGCTCCGCCCTCCTTTCCTTGCCTTCCCTTTCGCCTCCCCAGCTCTCAGGACCCGCCCCAGTGAATGTCAGTTGTTCAGTCAGGGCCGGATGGTGCAGTGCCCGGCCCCTGCCTGGGGCGTCCGGCACCCAGCGCCCGGCCTGGTGTCGTGTGCTTCGGTGCCAGAGCTGCTTCCACACCAGACGGGCTCTCTGCGCAGGGGTGGCTCTGTGTATTTTGCTGCCCCAAGCACGGCAGTCAGGCGGCTTTTGGCGGTGCGCCTGAGGGAGGTCCGCCGGTCCCGTCGCCGAATTGCCGCCGAAGCCGCGGGACCAGCGGAGCTCCCACAGGCAAGCCGCCAAAGGCAGCCTGACTGCCGCCCTCGCAGCGCCTGGCAGGCCGCCCCCGCGGCTTGCCGCCCCAGGCACACGCTTGCGGCGCTGGTGCCAGGAGCCACCCCTGTCTGCAAGATCCAGCCATGCCCGGCCAGGCGTGGCTGAGCTCAGTCAAATGCGGCATTTCACACACCATGCCCCCTAGTGGCTGAAGAGTGTAACACATGATTGCTGGGGCACCCGGACTGCTTCCCCTACGGGGCGGGGTCAGGCCTCCCATTACACCTAGGAAGCAGGCTGGATACAGGATCCCTGGCATGCACAGGCCCACTGGGCCATTAGGGAACAGGATGGGCAGGGCCTCCGTTCACGGCCCCTACTCCAGCTAGTGGCAAAATATGAGGGTTGGCCCTGATCTGGGGCTCAGATAGAGTCTAGCATTGGGTGAAGCTGCCCTGGCACAAATGGGAGTGCCGGACCACCCAGAGCCGCCCTCTTCCTGGGTCCCCAGGTGCCCAGCTTTGCAGAGTGCAGCGCTCTCGAAGGGGAGTCGAGACTGTGCTCCCCGGTGAGGGTGCAGCTCACGGAGACGTACCAAGCTAGCTGTGATGGCGCCGGCATGGGTAGCAGCAGTGATGTCACGGCAGCACAGGTTTCAGCACGTGAGCCCACCTGAGACTCTGGGTACTCACGCAGGTGCCTAGCCGGTGCTGATGTCCACACTGCCGCGGCTCGGGGACCCAAGCTAACTAGCTTAATGCTACCTATGCGTGAACTTCAGTCCCACCCTGTGACACAGCGTAGCCAGACCCCCAGACAGGCCTGCGCTCTCCACACGACAGCCACAGAGCTTGCACCTAGAGCTGGACAAAGACACAGCTGGCCCTGGCTTTGCCAGGCTGGCTCCACTCCAGGTCGCATCGGAGGAGGGTTTGCAGCACCGTCTCTGGCCCGCCCCGCTCAGTGGTTATTCCCTAGCTCATTGGACTGTGTCTGTTCACCCTAGTGCCCCAGCTGAGACCTGCCACCCCCCGCGGGGCCAGAGGGGCTACACCGCAGGCGAGGAACTGCTCCCACATCGGTTCTGTGCGTGCTGAGGGTCCGGGAATTGCGAATGAATCGTGACTGGGGCCAAGCTGCACTTTGACACATTTTATTTCTGTCAGGATTTATGGAGCCTTGAGCCTGTCTCATTACTTGGCCAGGCAGACGTCTGTGTGCAGCGGACGCTAACAGCTCTGGGGACACGTCAGCTGAGAACTGGCAGGAGCAATAATTAAAGAGGTGTCTCAGTGAATGCTCTCCTGGGCCTCCAACACTTACACTGGCTGTGAACCCAAAACACATTCAGGCACCCGTGTGGTGACCAGACAGCAAGTGTGAACAATCAGGATGGGCTGAGGGTAATAGGAGCCTATACAAGAAAAAGACCCCAAAATCGGGATTGTCCCTATAAAATCGGGACACCTGGTCACCCTAGGCACCCGCACTAAGCCCCCCTCTGCTTCCCCCACGGCCCGGAGGCTAGCAATGTCGGCCTTAACCATGGGGAGCGAACGTGGACACAGCATGACCCAGAGATGCTGCATAACCCCTGGGATGGAGAGAGTTTCCTTCCTAGGGTTCTCCTCCTGCACCTGGCTAGTGACCCCCACCTCCCTGCACTGCATGGCTGGGAGAGGGGGCGCTGCATGGCTGAGAGAGGGGGGTGCTGCATGGCCGGGGGAGGGGGCGCTGCATTGCTGGGGGAGGGGGCGCTGCATGGTCGGGGGAGGGAGACGCTACATATGGCTGGAGAAGGGGGGTGCTGCATGGCCGGGGGAGGGGGCGCTGCATGGCCAGGGGAGGAGGGTGCTGCGGACGCAGTCAGTTTTGCCATCAAACAACCGGACTAAATACCCCTTCTCCAAATTGCTCAACTTTCCATCTCTGGCTGCTGCGATGTCCCCATGTCCCCAGTCCCACAGCGTCTGCAGCCTAGACGGGCCTGGATTTATAGTGTGAAAAACAAACAGGAAAAAAATTGGGGGAGGTGGGCAGGGACCTTTCCAATTTCCAGCCCCAGGAGCAGAGCAGGGCACGAGCCCCGGCTCTGTACCTTTGGAGCTCACTTGTTTTACAACCAGGCTCCCCAGCTCAACAGAGCTTTCCCCCAGAAGGCTCCCTGCCCTCCCCTGGCTCTGCCACCAGGCAGCCTGGCCTGGCAGCTCAGCCATCTCCTGCCTCTCCTAGGTTGGCACTGACAGGCCTTGCTCCCAGCTCCCTTTCTCTTCCCTGCTCCCGGAGGTCGGTTCCAGGTGTGGTGAAGTGCTGAGGACTGTTACTGTTCTGGGAGCACCGGTGTCGCTGCACAGGCACACAGCTCGGTGTGTTAATTCAGCAGACCTCGAGCCTGCTCGTACAGACAGTGGCGAAGGTGCTAGGCCAGGTTTCTTTCCCTCAAGGCACAGTCCTAGTGTCCCATAGGAGCTACAGGTGCACTAACACCTGAGTGCCCCATGGCAGGGAGCAGGAGTCAGCAGCAGGAGTCTCTGCTGCCCCTTGGCCACACAAAGGGTTAAGATGAGGTGCCCCGACGTTTATAGACCGAGAAACAATGTCCAGCCTGTCTGACGTGTTTCATGACATCTCCTTGTTACCACCCCTTGCACCTGGCTCCTGATGTCGCGGACAAAACGTTATTCTGTCAAACCGTCTAGTCTTGTGCTTGGCTGGGGTCGACCTGGCTGGGGAATGCCCAGTGGCTGGTACTTCTTCAGAGTGCCTGTGTCTTACCCGCGCTCGCCGTACCTCTGCCAAGTGCCGGTGCCGGATGCTGCCCTGTGCCAGCCCCAGGCTCTCTCGCTCTCCTACACCGGACATGGGGTCACCACAGGCGGTTCCACAGCCCCCGGCAGGACAACCAGGGTTAGCCTGTTTGTCAGCCTGAGACAGAATTTGGGGTTTGACCTTTTGAGACTCATCTCTCAATCCGTGTGAACAAAGAACAAAGACACTGTGTGGGGGTTGCTTCTCCCTGCTCAGCTGGGTTTGTCAGTACAGTGGGAACAGATACGAGCAGTGAAGGTGTTCCTGGCGCACACTTTAAGGTTGCCTCAACCCCTATCTCAAGGCAAAGTCAAGCAGCCAGTCGAGAGGGGCAAAGGGCGGTCAGGGAGCAGGTATAAAACACTAAAAGACCAAAGAAACGCCTGTCCCTGTCCGTAGCACCACCTCACCCCTCCCATGCAGTACAAAAGAGGTGGGACAAAGACCCTAGACTCACGACCCCCCCAAACAGAACATGGCTGTGAATTGTAAGGGGTGGGACTAGGGGACTAGGTATAGTTGGGCCTGCTAAGAAGGAGGGGAAGGGGGGAACGGGGACACAGGCAAAGCTCTGCGGTGTCAGAGCTGGGAACGGAGCACTGGGAAACAGAACCTGCTGGAGTGTAGAGCTCTGGAGATGCTTGCTTGGAACTCACCCCAATGAACATTGAATTGCCTGCACTTCGGACTTCTGGTCTTCTGCTTTCTGTCTGCATGAAACCCTCTAACAACCAGTACACGGCATGTGATGTCTGCCTGTGGCACCCAAGAGGCAGCACACTATCCTGTCTGGGCGGCGTATGTCTGAGGCCACTCCCTCCCTGTGCAGTCCCTTACCCTGGCTGTCTTCTCCTGGTCCCTTTCTCTCCTTTCTTCTATGTTCGTGGGCTTGCACCAGGCAGTGCCTCACTGTTGCCCCGTGGGTTGCATGTCAAGCCCATGGTGAGACACAGATGTACTTCATGGATTCACAGACTTTAAAGCCAGATGGGACCATAATTATCTTCATTTGATCCTGCCCCTCCTGCATAATACAGGCCCTAGAGCATCCCCAGTGATTCCCAAGTGGAGGGGCCAGTTCTCCCCTCCCAGGTCAGTGACACTGACGAGCCCAGTGCAGTTGAACTGGAGCGATGACACACCCATTTATGTAATGGAAGTTCCCGCAGCTCCCATCCAACAATCAGGGCACTGCACCAGCCGCTCCCTTCCCTGGGAAAACCTGAAAGGACAGATGCCCTGATGGTCACCAAATCCAGGCTCTGGGGAACCAAGAGGAGACCTGAATTCCAAAGCCAAGAACCCTCCCTGGGGCAGTGAGAATGCCATGCCAGCGGCCGGGGGGCTGGTACCCGAGGGCCTGGGTTGACCCCAGGCAGCTGCTGATGTAGCATCCAGGAAATACGCAGTTTCCAATGAGTGTGTTAGAGGAAAGGACCAGGAGCAGTGACCCTGTGGCTCTAGGTCTGGCTCTGCTGCTAACCTGTGGTGCCTTGGGCACATCACTTAAACTCTCCAGGTCTCACTGTCTGCTCTGTAAAAGGGGGCTGGTAGTATTGGCCAGTCTCACGGCTGGCTGGGTTACTGTTCGCCGCCGCTGTTCATGGCACTTTGTGCAAGGAGTCCCTGCTCTGCGGAGCAGACAAAGCAGCCTGGAGCTGGGGTCGTGACCATGTACCTCTGCCGAGCGCCAGGAGTCCCTGCAGGGCGGCTGCTGCCTGGCAGTGGCTGCGGAGAGTCACTAATGCAGACTGCATCTCTGCCATGGCAGCTCAGGGGTTGTTTGCTCGCCTGAACCCGTCCTGTTTGCCAGGAGGCAGAGAGCTCGCAGGGCTGTGGGTTCCTTGGCTCGCTGGTGCCCCTGGTTCCACCTGTGACCCACCCAGCTCAGGAGCCATAGGGCTGAGTCTTTATCTTTGTGCAGGAAAAGCAGCCCAGCGGGTGGGAGAGGGGCCTGGGACCTGCAGCTCAACATGCACAGCTCCTCCCAGCTAGCACCGCAGGGCTCCCTGCAGCGGGTGCTAGCGTCAGCCTGGGCTCAGGAGCAGTTAGGATGCTCCTGGCTGATTGTATTCCACTCACCTCCGAAATGGAGACAAGACTGCTCGCCAGGCAGCTGGGGAGGGAACATCTGGCAGCACAACCTCATCCATCAGGAACGTCTGCCTGCAACGTGGAAACACCAGGCTGAAGGGCCCTCATTAGCATGTAAATGAGCTGCTCTTAAGTGGCAGCTGGGGCCTTCACAGCTAGCAGGTCACGACTAGTCATTTACTTTTAACTAAAAAGGTTAGTTAAACTGGAACAGGTTCAGAAACGGGCTACTAGGATGATCCGAGGAATGGAAAACCTGTCTTATGAAAGGAGACTCAAACAGCTTGGCTTGTTTAGCCTAACCAAAAGAAGGTTGAGGGGAGATATGATGGCTCTTTATAAATATATCAGAGGGATTAATATTAGGGAGGGAGAGGAATTATTTAATCTTAGTACCAATGTGGACACAAGAACAAATAGATATAAACTGGACACTAGGAAGTTTAGACTTGAAATTAGACAAAGGTTTCTAACCATTAGAGAAGTGAAGTTCTGGAACAGCCTTCCAAGGGGAGTAGTGGGGGCAAAAGACATATCTGGCTTTAAGACTAAGCTTGATAAGTTTATGGAAGGGATGGTATGATGGGATAGCCTAATTTTGGCAATTAATTTTGGCAATTGATCTTTGATTATCAGCAGGTAAGTATGTCCAGTGGTCTGTGATGGGATGTTAGATGGGATGGGATCTGAGTTACTACAGAGAATTCTTTCCTGGGTGCTGGCTGGTGAGTCTTGCCCACATGCTCAGGGTTTAGCTGATCGCCAGCTTTGGGGTCGGGAAGGAATTTTCCTCCAGGGCAGATTGGCAGAGGCCCTGGAGGTTTTTCGCCTTCCTCTGCAGCATGGGGCACGGGTCACTTGCTGGAGGATTCTCTGCAGCTTGAGGTCTTCAAACCACAATTTGAGGACTTCAATAACTCAGCCATAGGTTAGGGGTTTGTTATTGAAGTGGGTGGGTGAGATTCTGTGGCCTGCGTTGTGCAGGAGGTCAGACTAGATGATCATAATGGTCCCTTCTGACCTTAAAATCTATGAATCTAAAACTAATACAAAAGTCAGAGGGAGTTTTCGTCTCTCCTCTTCCTGAAGCGCCTGCTGGAGCTGGGAGAAGCAGGGGGCCAGACAGACGTGAGGACGCAAACACTGAGACTGGCACTGGCCTCGCTCTCTGCCAGGGTGGGTGACTGCTAAGACTTGTGTGTCTGGCGACCCTTCCGTGGGAACATCTCTGTGGCTTCTGGACATCACTGAACACCCCACCCGCATGCTGTTAGTCCCATGTTACAGATGGAGAAACCCAGGCACAGAGGGTGAAGTGACTTGGCCAAGGCCACCTGGTGAGTCATTGGCAGGGCTGGAGAAAGAAGCCAGGAGTCCTGACTCCCAGTCTATTGCTCCGTGCTGAAGACTCGGGACTAGCTTCTGTGGAGAGCAGAGAGAAGAGACTCAATTACTGCCTAAACTGCTCACCCTTGCTGCCCTGGAGCTCCTGGAAAGGGCATCTGTTACTGGAAGCAGGTCCTTTCTCCTTGCTGTGGATCCAGCCACTGGAGAGCCACATCTCAGACCCTCAGAGCCCACCCATCACCCCACTGCACACACACAGCCCACCCACTGCGTGCACACCCACACATACACCCACAGCCACAGTACCCATCACCCCACTGCACACACACAACCCACCCACTGAGTGCACACCCACACATACACCCACAGCCACGGTACCCATCACCGCACTTGTACACAGAACTGGGCGCTGGAGGGGCATGCCGCTTCCTGCAGGTTTGGGAATTTGGCTTCCATCTGAACAGGAACAAACCCTCTGCAAAGAAAAATTCAGTGGAAAAAACATTTCAGATCATTTGGAACATTTTAGTTCAATTTTGACTTCTTTTTATTTTGTATTATATCACAATGCATCACACTGTAACGTACCATATATCACAATGCATCACACTGTAACAGAACATAACTGTAACTGTAACATACCATACCATACGGTACACTGTAATGTACCACATTTCACAATTCATCACACTGCCATATAGCATATATAACAATGCATCACACTGTAATGTACCAATCACAATGCATCACACGTAACATACCACATATCACAATGCATCACTGGAATGTACCATATCATACAACACTTTAAAACCAACAGTCATTTCAAAACAAAAACAAACAAAATTCTGGTGAAATCAGCCTGATTTTGACCGAACTGCAGAAATGTCTCCAATCAGCTCGGGTGTAGCCTAGTCTGACACTGGAGGTTCTTTGTCCGTCCTGGTAGTGGTACCCACTCTACAGGTTTGTGAGTCTGCATCTGGTGCTGTGCTGTTGTGCTGGCTCTGCTAATTCAAGCAGTGCTTTTTTTTAAAAAAAGCTCCTGCAGCCCCGGGATTCAATCCCCAAAGGAACCCCTCCCAAGGGCCATCACTACAAACTAGCACATTCAAATTGTTTTCACCTGGAGCTCAGCCCCACTGTCTCCAGCATACGGGCTTCAGAGCAAACCAGACTCACACTGTGCTCTGCTAGGTACTCCTGACACACAGGCAAGCACTGAATTCAGAGAATCAGAGAATCTCAGGGTTGGAAGAGACCTCAGGAGGTCATCTAGTCCAACCTGCTCAAAGCAGGACCAACCCCAACTAAATCATCCAAGCCGGGGGTTTGTCAAGCCAGGCCTTAAAAGACTCTAAGGAAGGAGATTCCAACACCTCCCTAGGGAACCCATTCCAGTGCTTCACCACCCTCCTAGTGAAATAGTGTTTCCTAATATCCAACCTAGACCTCCCCCACTGCAACTTGAGACCATTGCTCCTTGTTCTGTCATCTGCCAACACTGAGAACAGCCGAGTTCCATCCTTTTTGGAAGTCATGTGACCCAGCCCCCTAATCATTTTCATTGCCCTCCGCTGAACTCTCTCCAATTTGTCCACATCCCTTCTGTAGTGAGGGGCCCAAAACTGGACACAATATTCCAGATGTGGCCTCACCAGTGCCGAATAGAGGGGAATAATGACTTTCCTCAATCTCCTGGCAATGCTCCTACTAATGCAGCCCAATATGCCGTTGGCCTTCTTGGCAACAAGGGCACACTGCTGACTCATATCCAGCGTCTCAGCCACTGTAATCCCCAGGTCCTTTTCTGCAGAACTGCCACTTAACCAGGCGGTCCCCAGCCTGTAGCGGTGCATGGAATTCTTCCATCCTAAGTGCAGGACTCTGCACTTGTCCTTGTTGAACCTCATCACATTTCTTTTGGCCCAATCCTCAAATTTTGTCTAGGTCACTCTGGACCCTATCCCTACCCTCCAGCGTATCTACCTCTCCCCCCAGCTTAGTGTCATCCACGAACTTGCTGAGGGTGCAATCCATCCCATCATCCAGATCATTAATGAAGATGTTGAACAAAACCAGTCACAGGACCACCCGCTGGGGCTCTCCACTTGATACCAGCTGGCAACTAGGCATCGAGCCGTTGATCACTACCCGTTGAGCCCAACGATCCAGTCAACCAATCCATACTTTTTTAACTTGCTGGCAAGATTTCCTAAAGTATCACATCCACCGCTTTCCCCAGATCCACGGAGCCAGTTATAGCATCATAGAAGGCAATCAGGTTGGTCAGGCATGACTTGCCCTTGGTGAATCCATATTAACTGTTCCTGATCACCTTCCCCTCCTCCAAGTGCTTCAAAATGGATTAATTGAGGACTTGCTCCATGATTTTTCCAGGGACTGAGGTTCCCCGGATTCTCCTGCTTCTCTTTTTAAAGGATGGGCACTATATTTGCCTTTTTCCAATTGTCCAGGACCTCCCCCGATCACCATGAGTTTTCAAAGATAATGGCCAATGGCTCTGCAATCACATCAGCCAACTCCCTCAGCACCCTCAGATGCATTGTATCCGTCCCCATGGACTTGTGCATGTCCAGCTTTTCTAAATAGTCCTTAACCTGTTCCACCACTGAAGGCTACTCACCTCCTCCCCATGCTGTGCTGCCCAGTGCAGCAGTCTGGGAACTGACCTTGTCTGTGAAGACCGAGGCAAAAAAACCATTGAGTTCTTCAGCTTTTTTCACATTATCCGTCACTAGGTTGCCTCCCTCATTCAGTAAGGGTCCCACACTTTCCCTGACCTTCTTGCTGCTAACATACCTGTGGAAACCCTTCTTTTCACATCCCTTGCTAGATGCAACTCCAATTGTGCTTTGGTCTTCCTGATTACACCCATGCACTCTTGAGCAATATTTTTATACTCCTTCCTAGTCATCTGTCCAACTTTCCACTTGTTGTAAGCTTCCTTTTTTTGTTTAAGCTCACTGAAGGTTTCTCTGTTAAGCCAAGCTGGTTGCCTGCCATATTTGCTATTCTTTCTGCACATCAAGATGGTTTGTTCCTGCACCCTTAATGAGGCTTCTTTAAAATACAGCCAGCTCTCCTGGACTCCATTTCCCCTCATATTAGCCTCCCAGGGGATTCTGCCCATGAGTTCCCTAAGGGAGTCCAAGTCTGCTTTTCTGAAGTCCAGGGTCCGTATTCTGCTTCTCTCCTTTCTTCCTTGTGTCAGGATCCTGAACTCGATCATCTCATGGTCACTGCTGCCCAGGTTGCCACCCACTTCTACTTCCCCTACCAATTCTTCCCTGTTTGTGAGCAGCAGGTCAAGAGTAACAGGGCCCCTAGTTGGTTCCTCCAGCACTTGCATCAGGAAGTTGTCCCCACCACTCTCCAAAAACTTCCTGGATTGTCTGTGCACTGCTGTATTCCTCTCCCAGCAGATGTCAGGGTGATTGAAGTCCCCCATGAGAACCAGGGCCTGTGATCTGGAAACTTCTGTTAGTTGTCCAAAGAAAGCCTCGTCTACCTCATCTTCCTGGTCTGGTGGTCTATAGCATATGCCCACCACAACATCACCCTTGTTGCTCTCGCCTCTAAACTGAACCCAAAGACTCTCAACCGGCTTTTCTCCAGTTTCATACTGGAGCTCTGAGCAGTCATACTGCTTTCTTACATACAGTGCAACTCCTCCACCTTTCCTCCCCTGCCTGTCCTTCCTGAACAGTTTATACCCATCCATGACAGTGCTCCAGTCATGTGAGTTACCTCACCAAGTCTGTTATTCCGATCACATCATCCTTCCTTGATGGTGCCAGGACTTCCAATTCTTCCTGCTTGTTTCCCAGGCTTCTTGTGTTTCTGTTCAGGCACCTAAGATAACTAGCCGATTGCCCTACTTTCTCAGTGTGAATCAGGAGGCCTCCCCTGTTGCTCCCTCTTCCTTGTGTTTCCTCCCGGTATCCCATTTCCCCACTTACCTCAGCTTAGGTCTCCATCCCTCGGCGAACCTAGTTAAAGGCCTCCTCACTAGATTAGCCAGCCTGCCTGCAAAGATGCTCTTCCCTCTCTTTGTTAGGTGGATCCCATCTCTTCCTAGCAATCCTTCTTCCTGGAACAACATCCCATGATTAAAGAATCTAAAGCCCTCTCTCCAACATCACCTGCATTTACCTCCACAATTCGATGGTCCCTACCTGGGCCTTTTCCTTCAACAGGGAGGATGGACGAGAACACGACTTGTGCCCAGTGATGAGCTGCCAAAATCTTAACAACCGGTTCCCTATAAAAAGTTCTGATTTAAGAGGGGGGGGGAGACATACCCGTGGAGCCTGGGGCCCCTGCAGGGCCTGGGGCAAATTGCCTCACTTGCCCCCCGGCAACCCTAGAACCTGCAGCCCCCTCCCCCCTTACCTTGCCGGCAGCTCAAAGCAGCAGGACAACTCAGGAGCTCAGCTGAGCTGCCCAGCTGCTGGCCATGCTGCAGCTCTGCGGGGGCTGGGTGGGGCTGGGGGGAGACATCCTCGTGGGACCAGGGGCCCAGGGAAAATTGCCCGACTTGCCCCCCCCCCCATGACCTCGGAGCTTGCAGCCCCCTTACCTTGCTGGCAGCCCAGAGCTCAGCTGAGCTGCCCAGCTGCTGGCCATGCTGCAGCTCTTCGGGGTGGGGGGAGCGGGGGAGGGGCAGGGGGAGAGATCCTCGTGGGGCCGGGGGCCCCTGCAGGGCCTGGGCCAATTGCCCCATTGGCCCCTTCCCCTCCCCTCTGGTGAGCCCTGGAGCTTGCAGCAGGACCCCCCCCCCCCCGCCATATACCTTGCCGGGCCTCTCAAAAAGCGGCAGCAGGACGACTCCAGAGCTCAGCTGAGCTGCCCAGCTGGTGCCGGCGGCTGGCCACGCTGCAGCTGGGGGGAAGCGGGCGAAGGGCCGGGGGAGCCTCAGCTTCCCCAGCTGGAAATCCTGGGAGCAACAGGATGGTCTGGCCCGCGGACCAGAGTTCTTTGCCCACCTCCTGGCCCTTTAACAACCGGTTCTCCACGGAGGTCTAATTTTAGCAACCGGTTCTTGGGAACCTGCTCCAGCTCACCACTGCTTGTGCCTCAAACTCCTTTATCCTTCTTCCCAGAGCCACGTAGTCTGCAGTGACCCACTCAAGGTCATTCTTGGCAATATCACTGGTGCCCACGTGGAGAAGTAGGAAGAGGTAGCGGTCTGAGGGCTTGATTAGTCTCAGCAGACACTCTGTCACATCCTGAATTGCAGTTCCAGGCAAGAAGCACACTTCTCGAGTTTCCCAGTCTGGACGGCAGATGGATGAATCTATCCCCCTTAGGAGGGATTCCCCGACCATCACCACCTGTCTCCTTCTCTTGGGAGTGGTGGTCATGGAACCCCCATCCCTAGGACAATGCATCCCATGCCTTCCGGTCGATGGGGTCTCCTTCTGATCCCTTCCCTCAGATCATAGAATCTTAGAATATCAGGGTTGGAAGGGACCTCAGGAGGTTCATCTAGTCCAACCCCCTGCTCAAAACAGGACCAATCTCCAACTAAATCAACATCTGAAGAGGCTCTTCCAAACCATTCTCCGCCACAGTACCTGTGCAGAGAGCCTGAAAATGGTTTCTTATCTCTGTCTGTATTGTGAGTACATGGGTTCTCCTCTTGCTTCTTCTGGAGGTCACATGCTGCCAATTTTCTTCCCCATTCTGCATTTCTCTCTCTGATTCTTCAGCATGCTGTGCCTGCACCAAACACTGACCCTTCTATCCAGAAAATCTTCATTTTCTCTGATGCAACACAGGGTTGATACTTGGGTCTCTAGTCCTTTAACCTTCTCTTCCTATATGGAGACGAGCTTGCACTTCGTACAGACGAAGTCACTTCTGTCCTCTGGGAAAAGGTCACAACAGCTGATTGCCCACTATCCATATTGTCTTCCTTCTATGAGCCTCTTCAGATGTTGTATTTACTGCTCACAGAAGCCTGAAAGGCAAAAACTCTGTGGGACCTCCCCACAGGCAAACTCCCTCTTTGCTTCTTCTCTGTTCGCATCTCACTCGGTTCGCAGAGCCCTTTAAATCCTGGCCGCGGCTCCGGCAGCCGGGCAGGGGCCGGGATTTAAAGGGCTCAGAGCTCCCCGGGGCTGTGGGCAGCCTGGAGCCCTTTGAATCCCGGCTGCGGCTCTGGCGGCCGGGCTGGGGCCAGGATTTAAAGGGCTCGGGGCTCCCCTCAGCGGCAGGAGCTCCAAGCCCTTTAAATCCCAGCCCCAGCACAACAAAACTTGGGGTTCCCCCCCCCAGGGGGCTCCCAGCCACCTCTTCAGCTGGGAGCCCCTGGTTGATTTAAAGGCCCTGGGTCTCCCAGCCACAGCTGGTGCCCCAGGGCCTTTAAATCTTAAGAGGCTCCGCCCCCTCTGGATGAGGCCACGCCCCCCAGGACTCCGGCAGTACCGGTAAGTCCTGTAAGTTACTTTCACCCCTGAGCAAAGCACTCCCAATTCCCACCAGATGTTCCCACCTGAACGGGGCCAGGCTCTCAAAGTAGCTCAGCCTGTCACGTGTGCATGTCTCCCAGGAAAGCTGATCCTGGCTGGGGTATGTACTAGCCTATGGCCTAGCTCCATGGGGCTGGGCGTTTGCACCTGCTGAGCTATTAGCACAGAAGCAAAGAACCACAAAGACCTTCACCCTCGGTGAGGCACACTCAGGCCACATGGAGCTCTGCCGGCGAGCAGAGTGGTGGGGACCTGCAGGCAATGGCTGTGATAGCCCCGCCAAGAGCAACACCCAGTGCAGCCAGCTCTACCCACCCTGGGCACTCGCAGCACGGGGTCACCTGGAAAGTGTTCGGGGCTCACGTGCCACCACAGCTCACAAAGCTCCAGCCAGAGACAGTCCCATTATATATGGAGATGTTTCCTTGGTCACCCGTGTAATGTTCTAGCTCCAGCAGTAGGGCTGGTGAGCGGCACTAGTTTCATAGACTATCAGGGTTGGAAGGGACCCCAGGAGGTCATCTAGTCCAAGCACTCAAAGCAGGACCAATCCCCAGACAGTTTTTTACCCCAGTTCTCTAAATGGCCCCTTCAAGGATTGAACTCACAACCCTGGGTTTAGCAGGCCAATGCTCAAACCACTGAACTAGCCCTCCTCCCAGCTCAGCTCTTTCCTGGGGGGAGCAGAACGTGAGTGCTCACATGCCTGCAATCCTGTCTGGAAGAGTCACCATTCCAGCAAACACTGGACGGCAAAAGTGTTACAGAAAGAACATAAGAATGGCCAGACTGGGTCAGACCAAAGGTCCATCTAGCCCAGTCTCCTGTCTGCTGACAGTGGCCAATGCCAGGTGCCCCAGAGGGAATGAACAGAACAGGTAAATATCAAGTGATCCATCCCCTGTCACCCATTCCCAGCTTTTGGCAAACAGAGGCTAGTGACACCATCCCTGCCCATCCTGGCTAATAGCCACCAATGGATCTATCCTCCATGAACTTATCTAGTTCTTTTTTGAACCCTGTTATAGTCTTGGCCTTCACAACATCTTCTGGCAAGGAGTTCCACAGGTTAACCATGTGTTGTGTGAGGAAATGCTTCCTCTGAAGCCAGTTACCTCAGATGCCAGGACCCATTTGTTAATATCTGAGATGGGAGCAACAAAGCTTGTGAAGGTGCCACTCTGATGAAAGCTCCTGGTTTCACACAAGCTGCATAGGCACCAACTCCATGGGTAATCTGGGGCTGGAGCACCAACAGAAAAAAATTGGTGGGTGCTCAGCACCCACTGGCAGCTCCCCATGGCCCCGCCCCCCTGCTCCAGCTCATCTCCGCCTCCGCCTCCTCCACGAGCACACCACCGGGTCCTGCTTTTTCCCCCTCCCTCCCAGCACTTGCGCTGCAAAACAGCTGATTCGCGGGGCAGGGAGGGAGGAGGGGGAACACAGCGCACTGGGGGAAGAGGCGGGGCTGGGGCGGGGATTTGGGGAAGGGATCCAACAGGGGCAGGGAGAGGGAAGAGTTAGGATGGGGACTTTGGGGATGGGGTTGAAATGGGGGCAGGGCCAGATGCAGGGATGGGGTAGGGACAGGGCCAGGGGTGGCGAAAGGGGTGGGGGGGGCACGAGAAAGTTGGTGCCTATGACAAGCTGGGGCTCATAGGGTTCGGTGCAGCTCTAGCTTCAGGTTTGACATTCAGCCAGAGTGCCAGGCTTGGGTTCTAGGCTGAACCCAGGCTAAGGGTTGGGTTTGACAGCACCAAAATCTTGGGAGCTGATCTCAGGGGATTTCTGCCACTTTGAGCCCATAAACAGGGCTGTTTCTCAAGATTTTGGCTGCATCGATCTTCTCTGTTGTGTCTGTTTATCTAGCATTTCTAAAGTGCCCATCCCCAGAGTATCTGGCACCATGGTCAATGTATTCAAACTTGGGAGCCTAACATTATGCACCTGGGCCAAGATTTGCACAAAGGGGTGCTTCAGGTTTGGTTCCTAAGTCCCCCATGGGCACCTGGGCAAACAGCCCGATTTTCAAACACCCTGAGCACCGAGCAAACTCAGCGAGGCCTGGTCGGTCCGGGGGCTCAGCATTTGGAAAAATTAGGGGACTCATTTACCTGTCTGTATTTAGACAGCCATGTGTAATGGTGTTGACCTAAGTAACTGGGCTCCCCTGGGGCCTGCATGAGGAAGGAGACTGGGTAAGCACAGAGGAGTGAACAGCAAGAGATGATGCTGGAGTGATGCAGAGAGGCCTGAACATTTGTATCAGAGAGGGGGGAGGGTACCTTTGAAACTGTGCACCTTGGAAGCCTCTAATGCAAGTGGAGAACCTGTGAGATGTGACATCACAGGCAAGCAAAGAGGGGAAGGGAGGTGGGGTCGGACTCTTCAGACCCTTTTGTTTGGTTTTAACATTTATTTAACTCCAATGCCCAATTAACATTATGGAGAAAAGAAGTCCATCAAAGACTGACTGTTCTTGCCCCCTTGCTAAGATGCTAGAATTCACACTGAATGTGATCAGAGGCACATAGCAGCATGCACATGAAGCCAGCCAAGCCCTGGCTCTCTTCAGAGTGCTAAGGTCAAATATCGAACAGAACAATTTAAGGAATCTTTGCAGCCTTCTGCACACACCCCACAGCACACGCTTTTATAGCCTAGTGGACCTTTGAAATGGATTCTGTTGAAGGCCACCCCTCAGAGTAAGGTGTATCGAGGCTGGGGGGCAGGCCGCACGGAGTCTGGAGCTGATCGATGTGCCATGCTCTTCCCTATCCCCCCCCCCTTGTGTTTGCTAAAATGCAAATTGTTCTGTTTCCTGCCATCTGCTCCCCCGGCTGCCTCGGGGACCCTGTTTACTATGCGTATGTAAAGTGAGATAAGCACTTAGGAGAGATTCCATTTAACAACCTTTGCCTAGGCTGGGCTGTCTGGTTTTGAACATGTGCTAATAACATCATACAGGGGGATTTCGTAACTTTACATACAATGCTGCTACACACATTTCACCCTGATATTATTTCAAATGACACCTCAGAAGGCTTATTCTGCACAATGTACAGTGTGTGACTACAGGGGGCTTTGCGTCACAGCACTCCCCTCCTTTGGAAAACCGTCGAGAGCCACGGCTGGAAAGCACTAGTGGAGAGCTGAGGATTGTTCCCACAATAGAAATAACAAATACATAAATGTGCCTGCTCTTTGGGAGCAAAGACAGAGAATGAATCAGAGACTGATGGATGCCACCATGAGAATTGGCAGCACTGTCTGTAGGGCTCCTCCCTCTAGCACCTGAACCCTTCACACACCTCCCAGCACCCCTGTGCCTTAGAAAAGTGTTACTGCCCCACTGCAAAGATAAGGAAACCACAGACTAAGTGTCTTAGCTGAGGTCAAAGTGGAAGTGATTGACAAGCAGGGAACAGACCTAGATCTCCTGGTCCTATAGGCCCAAGACTGTCCTCCTGTCGCATGTGTAAGCAGAGTCAGGATGAGCTCTACCCTGACATCTGGTGGTGAATTATGGTGAGTGTGGAAAAGAATTTCAGAGGCTGATCGTGTTTGCATAGGCACACCCACCCCGCCTAGCATAGCCCACGGCAGCCTAAAATGGTCACTTTGACAGCTGTGGGCTCCCCAATTTCTCTGTTATTGGGGCAGGAAGAATAAAGTGTTGTCACCCTGATTATGTAAATGAGGAACTATGAAACTGTTTTATGACAGAGAATCTCACCATCAACTAAGTAGCACTCGCTAGACAAGGGACATGGGTTCCAAAACTTAGTGAATTGAGAGATGCTGGGGATAGAGATCTGTACTTGGTGGTATGTGCTAGAAGCACCAGTTCTTTCTCTCTCTCCCCCCTTCTTCCTTTCTCTTCTCCCCCCTGCCATTGTTGAATATCAGAGTTGATTTTTGATTACCTTAAGAGTCTAGTTACAGGTTACTGAGCTGAGCTCACTTTGGGCTAATGGTGCACTAACACTGGGATTCCCCTACTATGAGCTGAGAGCACTGAGTGCTGTGCTAACTAGTGGGGGAGCCTGAAGCTATATTGTGGGGCAGAGCAGTTTGTGGGATGGCTGGGTTGGCCCATGGAGCAAGTGGTGCTGAGCAGTTTGCGGGGACGGCTGGAGTGGATCACAGGATGGCTGGTGGAGCAGAGCAGCGAGTGGAGTGGAGCTGAGCAGCTTGTGGGGACAGCTGGAGCAGAGTAGAGTGGCTGGTAGAGTGGAGCAGTTTGTGGTGAAGGCGGAAGCAGAATCCCACAGAGAGGCAGGGCAGTCGGCCCCAGACCATGTAAGGTGCCCCTTTCTACCCAGGCTGGGCGAGGAGGGGAACCCTGCAGAGAGACTCTTGAACTCTGGGGCTGCACTGACCTGGGACAGAGACTTTTGGGTTGCGGGACTTTTGGGACTGTGGGTGATCTTTGGGTTGCTGGACTCTAGGGACATTTGGGGTATTGGACTTTGGAGTCTTGGGGTGATTTTGGGGTTGCTGGATTCAAGATCCCAGGGAAAAGGACACAGCCTCATTTCCTGGGGTGGGTCTTTGCTCATGGTTTGGTCTATGAACTCTAGTTGAGGTGTTTTCCCAATTTAATGCTTGTTGTTTATCTCATGTTATTAAACATTTTCTGCTACACCGAGACCCTGTGCTTGCGAGAGGGGAAGTATTGCCTCTTCGAGGAGCCCAGGGGTGTGTGTAAGATTTTCCCAGGTCACTGGGTGGGGGCTCGAGCTGGTTTTGCATTACGTTGTAGGGGAGGGACCCCTATGTATTGAACCCGGCCCTTTCTGCTATCAATTCAGCCTGGCAGAAGGGTTGCACATGCAATGGAAAGTGTTGTCACAGCTTTTTATAAGAATATCTCCCCGCTAGGAGGGCTGTCTGACGAGTCAAGGCCCCTGTTTGTTTTGTGATGAGCCCTCCCCAGCAGGCTCCTGTTGCACTGGTTCAAAGTGATGAGAAAAAACGCCCCACGATTCTCTCTCTCTAAATAAAAGAATAAAAAGCTGCACAAGCTGCAAAACCCCACCCTGCAGAGCTGCTCTGTCAAGGACAGTTGTCTTAGAAACACACACAAGCCCATGTCTAGTTTTAACCCTCTTTGTTGCTTGTGTGTGGAGGGAAGTGTGCTACGCTAGATAGCGAAGGGCTGGGTTTGGAAGAGGAATCTTTGCAAAGGACTGAACTGATGAGAGAAAAGGTTGCAGCTGGTGGGGCCCACCCATCAGAGCCAGCCAGGGAGTGTATGGGTGGCATTGTGTGTTGTGATTTGCCACAGCCAGGGGAAGCAGATACAAGACAAGGGAATTCGGCCCCTTTCAGAAACGATTACAAGAAGTGTCAGTTTCTCCTTGGTTTGATTTTCTCTGCACACAAACCTGGATCCCAATACGTGATTCTGAGAGACGACAGCCAGGAGGTTTCATAAGGAGAAGCTGGTGAGTGCAGCACGAGGGAGGGGAGCAAAGCAATGAAAATGACAGATGAGTAGGGAAAACAACTAGTGTCACTTGGTTCCCCATCCCTACGCCAGGGCAAGGAACAGGCTAACTGGCTCTGATGAGAACCGGATCCAAACCCTGTTTCCATCCCCAACCTAGGCTCCAAAGAGGTTTGCATCACATCTTCACTCTAGGTATTTTTCTCTGCCCTTGTGGACTGCAGAAGCCCTGACATCCCAGCTCTCCTGGCACAGCAATCCCAATAAAACCAGCATCATTTGCTCTTCTAAGGACAGGGGGAAACTGTGCTTTCTCAGTGCCCGAGGGACACTGCTGAGGGCCATGCTGAAGACGTGCCTTTGCCCTCTGGGCTCTCTCGTAATGGGGTCCTGTCACCCCTCCTGTTAAATGTGTATGGAGGCCACAGGGACTTGGTGAGAGGTTCTGGACTGTGGTGCCATGGGTGCTGCAGGCAATGGCTGTGATAGACCTGCCAAAAGCAACACTCGGTGCAGCCAGCTCTACCCACCCTGGGCACTCACAGCACAGGGTCACCTGGAAAGTGTTCGAGGCTCACGCGCCACCACAGCTCACAAAGCTCCAGCCAGAGACAGTCCCATGATATAGGGAGATGTTTCCTTGGTCACCCGTGTAACGTTCTAGCTCCAGCAGCAGGGCTGGTGAGCGGCACTAGTTTCTTTCCTGGGGGAGCAGAACATGAGCGCTCACGTGCCTGCAATCCTGTCTGGAACATCAGCACCAGAGTCAGTGCTGTAGAAATGCAAACTGGGTAGATTTCTTGACGGCATATCTATGAATTTCATACTAAATGAATGACTGTCTCTGGCACTAAGGGGGAGGGATAGCTGCTGATTCCAGAATCAAACTTTCTATGCAGCACACCAACGGAGGCCCCAGCACAGCAAAACCCTTAGGTACTGTGACAAAGTTCCTCCTCTACCTTGGTGGGTCCTGCGCTTATTGGCAGATTTGCTCACCTCAGCGATCTTCCCCACAGTCTGGGTCAACTCCTCCTGTGTCGGATCAGGAGTTGGGAGGTTTGGAGGGAACCCGGGCCCACCCTCTACTCCGGGTTCCAGCCCAGGGCCCTGTGGATTGCAGCTGTCTATAGTGCCTCCTGGAACAGCTGCATGACGGCTACAACTCCCTGGGCTACTTCCCCATGGCCTCCTCCAAACATCTTCTTTATCCTCACCACGGGACCTTCCTCCTGGTGTCTGATAACGCTTGTACTCCTTAGTCCTCCAGCAGCACAGCCTCTCACTCTCAGCTCCTGGTGCCTCTTGCTCCCAGCTCCTCACACGCACTTCTCTCCTCTGGCTCTCCCCTCCCCCTGCCTGACTGACTGGAGTGAGCTACTTTTTAAACCCAGGTGCCCTGATTAGCCTGCCTTGATTGGCTGCAGGGGTTCTAATCAGCCTGTCTGCCTTAATTGGTTCTAGCAGGTTCCTGATTACTCTAGTGCAGCCCCTGCTCTGGTCACTCAGGGAACAGAAAACTACTCATCCAGTGACCAGTAGATTTGCCCTCTACCAGACTCCTGTACCCCACTGGTTTGGTCTGTCACATATCCCTCCCCCCTGCTGAACACCAAGGGGTTGGGCAGCTTGGGATGCCAGACAGTGCACACGTGACAAGCCATCGGCATTGCTGTGACGACTCCCTGCTCTGTGTTGCACACGGAACTGGAAAGGTTGGAGGGATAAGAACCATCTGGTCACCCTTGTGTTCTTCTCCTTGTTCCATTGCATCCATTGAAGGGGGGCATGGTCGGTCACAAGGACAAATCTGCACCCGAGCAAGTAGTGGCGCAATGCTTCCATGGCCCATTTTACGGCAAGGCACTCTCTCTCCACCACTGCATATTTTTGTTCCCTCGGAAGGAGTTTCCTACTGAGGTAGAGTTCCTCCTCCCCAACCATCTGTGATAGAATGGCCCCCAACCCTACTTCCGATGCATCTGTCTGCCGGATAAATTCCTTGGTGAAATCAGGGGCTATCAGTACGGGGTTATTGCAGAGGGCAGTCCGTAGGTCTGTGAATGCTTCCTCTGCTGCGTCAGACCATCTTACCAGATCAGGTCCACGGGCTTTCACTAGGTCTGTCAGGGGGCTTGCCCTTGTCAGTAATACCCCACTACACCTAGGAATGCCCGGACTTGTTTCTTGCGACGTGGTCGGGGCCAATTTTGGATGGCCTCCAACTTGTTCACTTGGGGTTTTACCAGACCTTTACCCACAATGTAGCCAAGTTATTTGGCCTCCGTAAACCCTACAGTGCACTTGGCAGGGTTTGCTGTAAGGCCAGCTCGCCTGAAGGTATCAAGGACTGCCTCCACCTTCTCTAGGTGAGTTTCCCAGTCTGGGGTATGAATGACCACATCGTCCAAGTAGGCAGCAGCATAACTGGTATGCGGGCATAATATCTTGTCCATGAGGTGCTGGAAAGTACCTGGGGCCCCATGTAGTCCAAAAGGGAGGGCAGTATATTGAAAAAGACCCTCTGGTGTAGAGAACGCAGTCTTTTCCTTTGCGTCTTCCACAAGGGGAATCTGCCAGTACCCCTTTGTCAAGTCTAGGGTAGTCAAATATCGGGCATTACCCAGACGGTCCACTAGCTCATCTATGCGAGGTATGGGGTACGCGTCGAACTGGGATACTTCGTTTAGTCGCCGGAAGTCGTTGCAAAACCTTGTGGTGCCATCAGGTTTGGGCATCAGCACGATTGGGCTGGACCACTGACTGTGGGATTCTTCAATGATCCCCAATTCCAGCATTTTTTTTACTTCTGCTTTTATTTCCTCCCTTTTGGCCGCTGGCACCCGATAGGGCCTCATTGTTATTCTGGCCCCAGGGTTCGTGACGATGTGGTGATATGTCTCGGTTGTTCGACTCGGTTTTGTGGAGAACACATCTTGGTTCCGGAAGATCATCTCAGACACCTCATTCTTCTGGTCTGGTGTTAAATCGGGAGACACTCCCACCTGTTTGGAAGGCTTGTTTTCCTGGGTTAGGTCTTTTTGGACAGTTATGCACACCTCTTGTGCATGCCAGGGTTTCAGAAGGTTGATGTGATAAATCTGTTCTTGTTTTTGGCGTCCTGGCTGCCACACCTTGTAGGTTACTTCCCCCACGGGTTCAACCACCTCATAGGGCCCCTGCCATTGGGCCAGAAGCTTGCTTTCTGCCGTGGGTACCAACACCATCACCCGATCCCCTGGTTGGAACTGTCGGACTTTTGCCTGGCGATTGTAATGGGTTCTCTGGGCCTCGTGTTCCTTTTCCAAATGTTCCCGTACAATAGGGGTGACCCGGGCTATCTGGTCTCGCATCTGTATTACATGTTCTATTATATTTCTCCCATAATTGGGTTCCTCTTCCCAGATCTCTTTGGCGATGTCTAGTATGCCACGGGGGTGACGCCCAGATAATAACTCGAAGGGGGAAAACCCAGTTGAGGCCTGAGGTGCTTCCCGGATAGCGAACATAAGGTAGGGTAGTAGGGTGTCCCAATCCTTCCCATCCCGACTTACCACCTTCCATATCATAGCCTTGAGGGTTCAGTTAAACCTTTCTACCAACCCATCAGTCTGCGGATGGTAGACTGAAGTTCTCAGGGTCTGTATATGGAGCAGCGTACAGAGGTCCTTCATTAGTTTTGACATAAATGGGGTTCCTTGGTCTGTTAATATCTCCTTTGGTAGCCCCACTCGGGCAAAGATCCCCACCAGCTCTTTGGCTATCGTTTTAGAGGCCGTGTTCTGCAGGGGGACGGCTTCTGGGTAGCGAGTAGCATAGTCCAAATCAACAAGTATATATTGGTGGCCCCGAGCCGTCTTCTCTAGGGGTCCCACTAGGTCCATGGCTATTCGCTCAAAGGGGACCTCTATGATGGGAAGGGGTACTAAAGGTGCCCTCAGGTGGGGACGGGGACTGTGCAGCTGACACTCCGGGCAGGACGCACAGTACCTCCACACTTCTTCATGTACTCTGGGCCAGAAGAACCGTCGTAGGACTTGTGCCAGGATCTTCTCTACCCCCAAATGCCCCCCAAAAAGATGACTATGAGCAAGACTTAATACAGCGTTCTGATGTTTTTGAGTTACTAGGATCTGCTGTACCTTCTGCCCCGTACTGGTGCAACCCGGTTAAGAGATTCTTCTTCATTATGAAGTAGGGTCCTCGTCCCTGGGTTTTCCCTTCCACGGGGACCCCATCTATTTCAGTCACCTCCTTCCTAATGTTGTCGTACCTTGGGTCTTCAGCCTGGTCCCATCCAAAATTTTTTCTCCCGGGGCTAATCTGCCCAAGATCTAGGGGCCCAGTCTCTGTTACCTCTACTGGTTCAGAAGTGTTAGGGTGGGGGTCAGACTCGCTTCTCCCTCCTGGGTGGCCTCCTTTTCAGCTGCTCGGGTCCACCTACCTATGAGAGCGACCCTCTGGCTTTGAGTCAGTATTCGGGTTCCCAAGGCTTTAGCTGCCCTCCTTTCCCTTTTCGACTTTCTACCCTGTCTGGGAATGGAAAATAAATCTGGGGATATTTCAGAGAAGACTGGGGGTTGACAGTCTACTGTGGAGGCCTCACTAACTTCAGGGTTCCTCTTTTCCTCCAATCCTCCTACTGGGAGTAAGTCTCCAAACCCTGGGAAGTCCCTCCCTATGAGCACAGGGTATGGGAGTTTAGGGACTACACCTGCTGCTACCTCAGTAGTGTTCCCCTGAATCTCGATTTTTACTGGGATGGTGGGGTAATAACCAACTGTCCCATGGATGCATGTTATCCCCGTACGCTTAGCCCACAGCAGCTGACTACACTTCATGAGCTTCCCCGAGACAAGTGTGATAGCACTCCCCGAATCAACCAGTGCCGTGGTCTCTAACCCATTTAGCTTTACTGGTCTGTGGATTAGGAAGCATGGGTCTGCTCAGTTCCCCAGGTTACACTGCATCGGCTCCTCAGCATTGGGACACTGTGCAGCTATATGTCCCCACTCCCCGCAGGCATAACATCTGTATGGGGCCCTAGGCATTCCCCGGTCTCTTGGTTTGGGCAATCTAACATCACAATCCTCTTCTCCCTCAGTGCTCCGACTCTTTGTGACTTCTGGTGGGCCTTCAGCCCCTCTCTTTTTCCACCTGGGCCCTCCTGGTGGCCAAGTCACCCAAGCTGTAGGGCTTGGTGCTGCTAGTTTAAGCTGGGGTGTCTCTTCCTTAACTGGTCGGGTCAGCTCCCTCGCTGTCCTTTGCCTCTCTACCAGTGCGACAACCTCATCATAGGTGGAGGGTTCGTTCTGGTTTACCCAGGCACGAAGGTCTGGCGGTAGCCTCCTCATGTATCGGTCGATGACCAGAACCCTCTAGAATCTCTTCCGGACTGTGGGATTCCGTTCGCAACCATTTGCGTGCGAGATGGATGAGGTCAGACAATTGGGACCGTGGGGTTTTGTTTTCCTGGTTCTTCCACTCGTGATACCACTGGGCCCGCACTGCGGTCATTACCCCAGATCTGGCCAGGATCTCTGCTTTCAGCTGGGGATAGTCTGCTGCAGCCTGATTCAGCTCAGTCTGCAGGATCTACAAGCTCCAGGCTGGCTAGCTAACGACACCAGAGATTCCCCAGCTCACTGCTCTGGATTCAGTTCAGTTCCATAAGCCAAATAGCCATAAAGCATTGAGGTGGGTAAGTGCACATCCCACTGCAGACCCTTGAAAGAAGGAAATGCCCTGCTCTGGGACACTTATTTACTTTCTCCACACCAGTCATGATATTTTAGACCTCTATCATATCCCCTCCTTAGTCGTCTCTTCTATAAACTGAAAATTCCCAGTCTTATTAATCTCTCTTCATACAGAAGCTGTTCCATGACCCCAATCATTTTTGTTCCCCTTTTCTGAACCTTTTCCAATTCCAATATATCTTTTTTGAGATGCGGGCAACCAGAACTGCACACAGTATTCAAGATGTGGGTGTACTATGGATTTACAGAGAGGCAAGATGATATTTTCAATCTTATTATCTATCCCTGTCCTAATGTTTCCCAACATTCTGTTCACTTTTTTTGACTGCTGCTGCCCATTGAGTGGATGATTTCAGAGAACTCTCCACAATGACTCCAAGATCTCTTTCTTGAGTGGTAACAGCTAATTTAGACCCCATCATTTTACATGTATAGTTGAGATTATGTTTTCCAATGTGCATTACTTTGTATTTATCAACTTTGAATTTCATCTGCCATTTTGTTGCCCATTCACCCAGTTTTGTGAGATCCTTTCATAGGTCTTCACAGTCTGCCTGGGACTTAACTATCTTGAGTAGTTTTGTATCTTCTGCAAATTTTGCCACCTCACTGTTTACCCCTTTTTCCAGATAATTTATGAATATGTTGAACAGGACTGGGCCCAGTACAGACCCCTGGGGGACACCACTTTTTAATCTCTCTCCATTCTGAAAACTGACCATTTATTCCGACCCTTTGTTTCCTATCTTTTAACCAGTTGCTGATCCATGAGAGAACCTTCCCTCTTATCCCATGACTGCTTACTCCACTTAAGAACCTTTAATGAGGGACCTTGTCAAGGGCTTTCTGAAAATCTAAATACACTATATCCATGGGATCCTCCTTGGCCACATATTTGTTGATCCTCTCAAAGAATTCTAGTAGATTGGTGAGGCATGCTTTCCCTTTACAGAAACCATGTTGACTCTTCGCCAACAAATTATGTTCATCTATGTGTCTGACAATTTTATTCTTTGCTATAGTTTCAGCCAGTTTGCCTGGTAGTGAAGTCAGGCTTACCAGCCTGTAATTGCTGGGATCACCTCTGGAGCCCTTTTTAAAAATTGGTGTCACATTAGTTATCCTCCAGTCATTGGTACAGAAGCTGATTTAAATGATAGGTTACAAACCACAGTTGGAAGTTCTGCAATATCACATTTAATTCCTTCAGAACTCTTGGGTGATACCATACCAGGCCATCCTTACTTCTGCGCTGCTGCTGGTGGTGGCTCTGCCTTCAAAGCTGGGCTCCTGACCAGGAGTTGCCACTCTCCAGCTGCCCAGCTCTGAAGGCAGCGCCACCGCCAGCAGCAGCGCAGAAGTAAGGGCAGCAGTACCATGACCCCCCCTTAGAATAACCTTGCGCTGCCCCTCCCACACACACACACATACTCCTTTTTGTGTCAGGACCCCTACACTTACAACACTGTGAAATCTCATATTTAAATAGCTGACATCATGAAAATTATTATTTTTAAAAATCTATGACTGTAAAATTGACAACAATGGATCGTGAATTTGGTAGGACCCTACCAATGACACTTCAGTGTGGGACAGTTCCTCAGATATGTTACGTAAAAAGAATGGCTCAAGTTTGGGAATTTCCCTCACATCCTCCACTGTGAAGACCAATGCAAAGAATTCATTTAGTTTCTCTGCAATGGCCTTATTGTCCTTGAGTGCTCCTTTAGCATCTCGATCGTCCAGTGGCCCCACTGGTTGTTTAGCAGCTTCCTGCTTCTGATGTACTTAAAAAAATGTTTGCTATTACTTTTTGAGTCTTTGGCTAGCTGTTCTTCAAATTCCTTTTTCTCCTTCCTAAGGAAACCTGGTGCAGACAGCACAATCATCTCCTGTACAGGATCACAGAGCTTCCTGGTTCAGAGCTCCTGCTTCCCCCACAAACACACACCGCTCAGCAGGGGTAGACTGGTTCCCGGGGTTGCTGAAGTGCTGCTGTGGCCTGGAGTTATATTGCCAGAAGAAAACTCACAGCACCTGGGTTTTGTTTCTCAAAAGGGCTGTGTTCTTCATAACTCTGAATGATTCCATTGCTGTATATAGTGTTGTAAATACACACAGCAAATTCCCTGCTGCCAATTGCTTACAATGTGTCTATAATCACGGTGTCTGGCTCTAGCTCTCTGTGCTGGGCTCCTGACAAGGAAATGAGCAGCTCAGCTAATTGGAGCTCAGTTAACTCCAGCTCCCAGTCAGGGGAGAACATCCCACCAGGACAGCAGCTCTTGCTGAGTGGGGAAAGAGACATTGGACTCTTCAAATCAGCCCTATGCTCCACCCCACCCCCAGCACAGGTTTCTTTGTGTGCACACACTGCACTCATATCCAAATTCTGCCTTAGGGGGGAGGTACAGGCTACATCTTCCTAGGCTGCCTAACTAATTCAGGACTTTACCCATGCAGTGTTTGGGATAGGGCCCAGCAGTGTGATGGACAAGGCCTGCTTCTCCAATGTCCGTCATGGGTGAGATTTCCATGAGAGCTCTACTCCCCTTCAGGCACCAGAAGCAGAGCCCCGACTTCTAGCTGGGCTCAGTGTGGTGGGGGTAACGCTGTCCTGAAATCTGGCCCCGACACTTGGAGCTGAGCACTAGAAAAATCAGGCCCTGAAACTTTTCTGAGAAACAATGTAAAACATAAATGTTTGGGGCCCCATCCTGCGAAGCGCTGACGTTGCCTGGAGCTGAGACACTTAGGCCTGGACGCACAAAAAGAGCTGGGTGTTTTGATGCTGAGCGTCACAGCTCCTAACTTTTAGACACCTTGAAAATCCCAGAAACAACGCCGCTATCCACAGAGCCATGCTAGATGCCCCAGCTCCCTGTACAAAGAATGGGGAGAGAGAGAGACAAGAACCAGCATGCTAGATGGGAAGCCACCTATGCTAGCCAATGGGGGATGCCAACCAGAGGGGTGTGTGCTAAGCCCCTCTCCCAGAAATAGGCACCTAAGTCCCAGCTGCAGGGAGGAGCCAAGCTATGCTTCCAGTCCACAGCCAGGATCCCTCTTCGGAGGCAGGCACCTCTGTCATTTGTGGAAGGAAGAGGGTGACCTCCCTCAGAACCATTAGCCCGGTGGTTTGGGTACTCAGCTGGGACATGGGCGATACCCCAGCTGAAGTCCCCCTGCCTGAGATGGAGCAGGGATTTGAGCAGGGATCTACCACCCCTCAGCTGCATGCTCCAACCATGGGGCTATGGGATATTCTGATGTGGGGCTCCCTCTTTCTCCTGTTGAAACTGTTCCATTGTGGATGAAGAATCAGAACCATTAGCATTTATCTTGGAGAATTCCTGGAGGACAGCTGAGGTTCCAGAGGGCTGGAGAAGGACAAACATAGTGTGGGGTTTTAAATAGGGTAACAAAGAGGATCCCAGGGGATTATAGGCCAGTCAGTCTAACTTCGATCCCTGGAAAATCACTGGAACAAATGATTAAACAATCAATTAGTAGCACCTAGAGGCTAATAGGGTTATAAGGAATAGCCAACATGGTTTGTCAAGAGCAAATCGTGCTGAACCAACCGAACTTCCTTCTTTGACAGGGTTACAGGCCTAGTGGAGCAGGGAAGATGTAGATGTTATACATCTTGATTTTAGTAACAGTCTCCCATGTATTCTCATAAGCAAACAAGGGGAATGTGGTCTAGACAAAATTACTGTAAGGTGGGCACACAATTGGTTTAAGACAGTACTCAAAGAGTTTTTATCAATGGCTCACTGTCAAACTGGGCAGGTGTATCTAGTGGGGTCCCACAGCTTGGTCTGGTACTAGTCAATATTTTCATTAATGACGTGGATAATGGAGTGGAGAATACGCTTATAAAATGTGCAGATGACACCAAAATGGGAGGGGTTGTAAGTACTTTGGAGGACAGAATTAGAATTCAGAACAACCTGGACAAATTGGAAAGTTGGTCTGAAATCAACAAGATTAAATTTAATAAAGACAAGTGCAAAGTACTTCACTTAGGAAGGAAAAATCACATGCACCCACTACAAACTGGGGGATGACTGGCTAGGCGGTCGGACTGCTGAAAAGGACCTGGGGGCTACAGTGGATCACAAATTGAATATGTGTTAGCAGTGTGATGCAGTTGCAAAAAAACCTAATATCAGTCTGGGTTGTATTAACAGGTATGTAAGACACAGGAGGTAATTGTCCCACTCTGCTGGACACTGGTGAGGCTTCAACGGGAGTCCTGCGTCTAGTCCTGGAAACCACACTTCGGGAAAGACAGGAGAGAGCAACAAAAAGGATTAAAGGTTTTAAAAACTGACCTAGGAGGAAAGGCTAATACACTGGGCATGTTTAGACCTGAGAAAAGACCTGATCACAGTCTTCAAATACATTAAGGGCTGCTACAGAGAGGGAGGTGCTCAAGTGCTCTCCATGTCCTCTGAAGGTAGGACAAGAAGTAAGGGGCTTCAACGGCAGCCAGGGAGATTTAGGTTAGATATTAGGAAAAAAATATATAAAAACCCCTTTCAGTTCTCAGGGGAGTTAAGCTCTGGAACAGGCGTCCAAGGAAAGTTGTGGAATCCGCATCATTACAGGGTTTTAGGAACAGGTAGGACAGGGATGGGTTGTTTGCTTGGTCCTGTCTCAGCACAGGGGCTGGACCAGAGGATCTCTCAAGTCCCTTCCAGCCCTGCATTTCTGTGATTCTCTAATTAACGAGCTAGTGGAACAAGGGGACGGGATCCTGGGTGAGAGCTTAACCACCAGGCTACAGACTCGTTCTCATGCTTGGGCTCACTCAGGGCCCATAGGGTGGGGACATAGGCCGAGGGCTGCTCTCGGCCCACTCCAGCTTGACCGGGGCAGGGCCTCGGTCAGAAGGGAGGGTGGGGGGCCCTGGCCTGGACCCCTCACTTTTGGGCAGGCTCTGCACCACCATCCAATGAAATGACTTTTGGCAAGTTTTTCCAATCCATTGTGGGGTAGCAGTGAGTCATGCAGGCCTGACTGGGAGCCAGGGGTTAAGTTCCCATCATGCAATTTTCTCCATCCCATAATGCTATCTATATCCCATAATTGTTGTGCCTTTTATTTAAAATCCCATAAACTTGGGCAGCACCTTTCGTTCTGCCATTTTCGAGAGAAGCAGGGAGCCCTCAGAGCTCTGCACTATTGTCATAAGCGGTGCTAAATCAGGATGCAATCCTCCTGCATTTACAGAACCACAGGAAGAACCACAACACTGAGGGACATGACAATTTCTTGGAAGGCAGTTGGTGGAGGGACATAGAGAAAAACAATTCAAGGTTGCTGGTGGTGCTCCCAGAGCAGCTGCAGATGGTGGAGTGTCCCTTCTGAGCCTGAGACACAAGCTGCAGGTTTGGGATGAGTAGCAGTGGCGGCAGAGCTCAGATCTGAGTGCTGAGCCTGTCCCATGGGGTGAGCGCACTCTGGAAGCCTGCAACGCTGGATTGCTACCTGTCAGCGGGAAATCGGTTTGGAGTTGGAAAATCCGCAGTGGGGGCTGTTTTCATGTGAGTATGTAGGGCCATTAATCATCTCCTGCTAGTCAGGACAGTGACTCTCGGCCATGTGCAGGACATAGGGGATGGATTTGCAGCAATGGGGCTCCTGAATTGTGGTGCAGTGATGATGGCATGCAGGCACCAGCCCACCTTGCCACAGAGTACATCACAGAAAGAGCTACTTTTCTGTGCGTGTGCATGTGTTGGTGGATCACTAGGTGCCCAAGACCAGCAGTACCACCTGACAGCGATACTCCAGACTGTAGCACCTGACGGTGAGTGGCTTACAGAGCATTCATGCAATTTCACTGGGTGTGAGTCTCTACATGCCAATGGCTGAGTGGTCACAGCACCCAGATGGGTTTGCTGCTTCTCACTGGCATAGCTTTGTGAGAGGCAGCCCAAACTGGAGAGTAAAGGGGATACAGTGGTCCCAGGTTGTACCCCAGGGATCCCATCTAAGGCAGAAAACATTCCTACCCATTTCAGTCCATTCTGGCTACACACACAGCAGCCGTACAGCAACCATCTTACAGGGCAGTGTATGGGAAGCTGTGGTTGTTCTCACTGTCCCCCAAGGCGGAGGGGCAGGGTAGGGATGTGACCCACGATATCATGTGGAATGTGGTGGGGGGGGAAGGTGTAGGGAGCTGCTCCTGTGGAGTTCTCCAATGACTTCAAAGGGTGGCGAGTCCATCATTGTTGGACCTGTAGGTCAACAAGCATCTGCAGCGTTTGGGTTTGCTGCCTGAGAAGCCCCACAATGGCCTGGTGCATCTCTCTCTCCTTTTCCTTCTGGGACTCCTGGGCCTTTCTCCTGTTCCCTCTTTCCTTCTCCAGGGCCCTTTGTTTGTGGTCCAATGCAGCACTGGCTGCAGGATCGCACTGAACATGTTCTCCCTAGTCTGCTTCTGTCTCCTCCTCCTCAGGGTCAGGCGTTCCATAGAGGTGGAGGGGGCCCCCTTCAAGGCCTAACGGCAGCAGTTGCTGATAAAAACAGACATTTCTCATTGGATTTACAGTCACAACGGAAAGGGAAAGTTACGTTTCAAAATGTTCTTCCCTTAGTCCCTTAAAGACTGTTAAGAAGACAAGAGAGGCCACTTGTCCACACCTCAACCAGACAGTCCTCTTTGGGGTGGGTAGGGTTAGGGGGTTAGGGTTAGGGTGGGCATTCCGGGAACAGGTGCGTGGCTGCCCTGAAGAAGACATGCTTATTGACACTGCAGCCTCAAAGCGGCTCTGCACAGCACTGCTCTCCACCCCCAGCCATGGTGCGTACGGGAGGTGGAGTGAGGGAATTTTTGGTTTCATTTAAGAACTAAGTTTCAGCTCCTTTTTCCATGGGTCGGGCAGGGCACTGGTTTCAACAGGCAGGGGTGATATTAGCTGATATCGCACTCCTGGGGGTTACAAAGACAGAGCAAGCACAGCAGCTGCTGCCATCCCAGAGTTGCCTGGGTCCATATACTGCCTGCCTGTTTAGCGCAATGGTGCTAGAATAGCCACCTTTCCAAATGCCAACACGGGACACAGGCATGGCCTCCATGGCCCCACCCCCTGCTCCTCCTCTTTCCCTGAGGCCCTGTCCCCTGGACAGGTTGGAAGCCGGAGATGGGCAGTGGTAAGAGCATGGGACCCTCCACCTGTCCTGCCCAAGAGCAGCCCATGTCCCCACCCCCCAGGGCAGGTGGAGGGTCCAGGACTCCAGGGCTCCCCACAGCAGCCCAGACTCCCTGGCTCCAGCTTCTGACGTGGCCTGGGGTGGGGCCTCAGGGGAAGAGGAGGAGCAGAGGACAGGGCTCATCTCAGCCCCCCCGGAACAGGCTGGCGCCACCACCCCTGAGCCTCAGGCAGGCATGGAGCAGTGCTGCTGGGAATCCAGGACAAACGCTGTCCTGGAGTCATTCAGCCCAGGACCGGGACTTGAAATGTACATTTCGGGACTGTCCTGCCCAATTAGGGACGGGCGGTCACCCTAAATGGTGCATGCCAAACTCGCTGCAGCGTGGCATGGGAAAGTGAGCTACCACAGAGGAAGAAATAATGCTGCCCTTCCTAGAAACCTTCGGGAGGGGGTTGCAAAGTGTTTCCATTAAAGTTTTCTCAAGATCTCTCAGGAGGATACAAGGGACATCCCTGTGCACATAAACCACCTGCTTTGCATGGACCCCTCCACCTAACCCAACAGGGGATTGAAAAGCAGATGCCAACTCTGCCTCTGGTGCTTGTACCGCTACCTCTTCTCGTATGAGTAAAACAATGAAAAGTCGATACCTGTGTTCTGTTAACTGGGGGATGGGCCAGGCACCACTGTAACATCTAAACACTCAGCAAAAATGCATCCCCTGCCTCGGCTCGTCCGTGCTCGGCTGGCAGGATAGGCCAGTCTCTGGCAGAGTCTCAAACAGGCCCAGGCTCCTGGCCTTGCTGGCTCCCCCGCCTTCCTCCTCCTCGCTGTTCATGGCAAGGGTCTCAGTCTCAGGTGCCTGTAGAGAGCTCAGTGTGAAAGTGGCAGGTTTGCAGCTCAGCGCCAGACCAGCTGTTGGCCTCCTTTGCTTGCAGTCGGCAGGGCTGTGCCAACAACAAATGCTCCTAGATCTCCACTGTGTTTTCTGCCCTCAGCACCTCAGCTTTACCCCGCTTAGCTCACGGCACTGCCAGGTGCAGACACCCGCAGAGTTACCGCTTAGACACCGCCTTCCTCCTACAGTAACCAAGCCAGCTAGCAGAGGGGGCGCATGTACTAAGCAGGGACTGACCTTGGGCGGATGAATCAGCAGGTATATTCCTCTCCCCTCTGTGTCTTTGCAGCTCTGTGTCCCGTCCCTGCAAAGCCTTTCAGCAGGAACAAGTATGCTAGGATTGTCCATTGTGGCAAGTTCACGGTCACTGCCCTTCCCCCCAGCAGGCTTTGCCTTCCTGGCAGTGCTGCCATAACTCGCCCTGTCCCCGGGAGTGCTGACCACTGTAACGTGGTGCCCACCTAGCACCCAGCGCCTGTCTGGTGCCACAGGTGGGCTGGCTTCCTGGGCTGTTCAAGGTGCTCAGCCTGGCACCTGCCCACATCAAACAATCCTGGCAGAATCCCAGGCTGCTCGTCACAGCAGCTCCCCAGGCAGGCCCAACCCCCAGAGAACAGAGCTGTCACAATAAAGGTGCAAGAGTTTGATTGCAGGAAACCTGGCAAACCCCGCTCACAGGATCCTAGAAGTTGGAGGTGGGGAAATCTCCTTCCTCCATCCTCTACTCAGCCAGGCGATTCTCAAGGGCTTTGACAACTCACCTGCGATTAACTCCTGCAGCAGAGGTTCCCCTGCTGCCCCAGGGAGACTGCGCTGGAAATGAACATGCCCAGAGCAAAGTCTGATTCCAGCACCAGGAGACTGCAGCAATAGCTGCTGTCAAAGCAGTGAGTCGTCGTTACCATGGCAGCAGAGAGGCTTACTGACCCGCCCTCAGGGCCGATGTCCCCTGGGTACCAGATGCCCCAGTAAGCCGGGCTAGCACTTCTGCACAGCCTGACGCAGCACCTGTGGTGACTGGCAAGCATTGGCTCTGTGGCCGGCTCCAAGAAGCAGCTGCTGAACTCAAGAGGTGGGGGCCCATCCATTTCCCTTGGGGTCGCTAATGAAGTTGGCAGTGGCAGCCCTGGTTCTGGGGCATTGTTAGTGATGCCCCTTTTGCACCCGCCTGCTCCCTTCAGTGGGGTTTACAGTGACAGCGCTGCCCACAGCAGCTGCATTCCCCACAGCCCCGCTGGGCAGCACCGCCCAGAGGCACTCTGCTGCTGCAGGCCATGGGGCAGCCATTTCCCACTGCACGCGGCCCTGGCTGGGAGGGAGCACTGTGCAGCTGCACGCCCCTTTTGCAGTGCTGGCCACTTCTCTGCAGCAACAGGATCCGGTTCCCCATGGTGACACGAGAAATTCCAGCCTCCCCAGGAACGTCAGCCCTGCTTGTGGGAAAACCCCCTCTATTGGCTGCTGCTCCACTGCCCCGCCTCCTGGGAAAGAGCAGCCAATCAGAGCTGTTACCCAAGACAGGCAGCGCAATGGTCTCCTTGCCACGGGCACCCGCGAGGGGCACAGCGTGGGCTCCTGTCACAAAGTGGCGGCAGGACATGCTCAAAGGGCCTGCCTCAGAGATGGCTTCTTTGTCGCAAAAAATGCCAAGCAGAGAGTGAGAGAGACAGTATGTGTGGGGGGGAGAGGAGGGTGTGTGGGGAGGGTGCCCATGCCTGTGAGAGACACTGATGTAGTTTCCCTTGTGGCCACCACCCTCTGAACACCCCAGGAAGCAGCTGAACTAACCACGTATCCAGCAACAATTTTGCCTGCTCCGCCAGTCCACCGAGTGCACGGACAGTCACCTGCTCCTGGCTGGGGCTCTGCATTGTGCTCTTTTCGGTTGGCCCTTGGGGAACGAGCTGAGCACCCACACACACAGACACTCTGGCTATTGGTGGGGATCCCCAGGCCAGCCCAGCAGCTGGTGTGCAGACTGTGTGGAGTGTGTGTGCGCCTACACAAGCCGGTGTCTGGGGGGGGGGCTGGTTTCAACAGAGGGGAAGGATCTCGGTGTCTGGTAGTTAAGAACTCAGAGTAGACGGATCTGGGGAGACTCAGGACTGGACGGGTTGTTGGGGCCACCCTGCCAGGAGTAAGTAGGCTGGTGAAAGCCAGGGTGAGATTTTGTGCTTGTGGGCTGGTTACAGGTGTCAGGGCTTTGAGCCACAGCAGCCAGCATTAAGGCAGGGCAGGCAGTGTCAAAACCCCCCGTCCTGGTCAGGCGACCCCAGGGCTGGCCCACAACATTTTGGCACCTGAGGCGAGGAGCTCAAATGACGCCCCCATACTTCCTCGCTTGGGCCAAAACTTTGAAAGGTCTCAATTCTGCCTTCTTCCTGTTCTACTTCTCTCATGGTGCTGCTCTGCTACCTACCCCAATAAAGGAGAACTAACAACTCTGTTGTTTAACCACGGTGGCTTTTTTTTGCTTTTCTTACTATGTTTTTTAAATTGGGGTAGACATTTAAGTTAAGTCTCTATGATGGTGTCTTTAAAAAGTTTCCACGCAGCTTGCAGGGATTTTACTTTAGTTACTTTTAATTTCTGTTTCACTAACCTCCTCATTTTTGTGTAGTTCCCTTCTGAAATTAAATGCTACAGTGTTGGGCCGCTGTGGAATTTTCCCGCCAAAGGGATGTTAAATTTAATTATATTATGGTCACTATTACCAAGAGGTCCAGCTATATTCACCTCTTGGACCTGATCCTGTGCTCCACTTAGGACTAAATCAAGAATTGCCTCTCCTCTTGTGGCTTCCAGGACTAGCTGCTCCAAGAAGCAGCCATTTAAAGTGTCAAGAAACTTTATCTCAGCATCCCTTCCTGAGGTGATATGTACCCAGTCAATATGGGGATAGTTGAAATCCCCCATTATTATTATTTAGTTTTTTTGTTAATAACCTCTCTAATCTCCCTGAGCATTTAAGAGTCTCTAACACCATCCTGGTCAGGTGATCTGTAATATAGCCCTACTGCTATATTCTTAATTTTCAAGCATGGAACTACTATCCACAGAGATTCTATAGTACAATTTTGTTCATTTAAGATTTTTACTTCATTTGATTCTACTCTTTCTTTCACGTATAGTGTCATTTCCCCATCAGCATGACCTGTTCTGTCCTTCCGATATATTTCGTACCCTGGTATTACTGTGTCCCATTGATTATCCTCATTCCACCAGGTTTCTGTGATGCCTATTGTTAGGGGGCTTATTCCTTCACCCTCCTACTTCCCTGGTCCTTCTCGCATGAAGAGAGAGCAACAATACCCAAAGTCCAAAGGCGCAAACAATTCAATGTTTATTGGGGTGAACTTCCAGCAAGCATGATTCCAGTTTCCTTCCTTAGTGTCCCCCTTCCCAGCTCTGACACCACAGAACCTTGCCTGTGTCCCTGTTTCTGTTCCCATCCCCTGTTCCCATTTCCTCCTTTAGCAAAACATGATCCCAATTCCCCCATCCCCAGTCCCGGTTCCCATCCTCCCCCACCCTCCCCTTACTTCCTGATTGACTGCAGACTATATAACAAAACCTGAGTTTTGCTTAGCTATTCCTTAACCAATCATTTTACTGAAATTTAACTAACCAATCCTAACATATTGTAACACAGTTATTTAACCAATTATATTCCACCATCTTCATTGGTTTACACCCAACAAAATTAATTATACAGCAGACAGAAACAATCACAGAACCAGACAGATACCATGCAAATAAACATACAAAACAATACAGAAGTGAGGATTTCACAACTACATCTATACAGACATAAGGGTTTTCCAGCTGTGTCTATTGATAAGTGAGTTCTTGCCAGACAGGATGCTATCAAACTAAGTTTCCTTTTACATCTTCTCGGCTCTTCTCTTTCTCTGGAGGTGACAGGACTATCAGGACAGGATTATATTCCTAATAGCCCAATAGCATCTTATTTCAATGAGACTAGTTTGGAAAGTGAGGATGTGACCGCACACTTCCCAGCTTATGGCTGCCTTTGCTGCTTATTAGGCCTCAGACTGTCACAGTAAGAGAAGGCCATTACACAGACAGTGATCTTTGATTCTTTCTTTTATACCTCTATAACTAGCTAAGTGATAAGAATACACCTACATTCTTAAAGTAAAGGCCTTTGCAGACAGGCCTGAATATCTATATCCGAACACCTATTATATCAATAGCCTCATTTAATACTAGGCACTCTAGTTCACCCATCTTATTATTTAGACTTCTAGCCAGGGCCAGTTCTAGGCACCAGCAAAACAAGCAGGTGCTTGGGGCAGCACATTTGCAGGGGATGGCTTTTGGGCCATCCTTTTTTTTTTTTTTTTTTTTTTAAACTCACTTCCTCCCCTCTCACAACCCTGCAGAAGCGGCGCCACGGAGCAGCTGGGCATCCAGCATGGGAGCTGAGAACCCATGGGACCCTGGGAGCTGTAGTTCCTTGCCTAGCCTCCTGCCTATAGAACCAGCCCTGGAGCAGGGAAAGAACTACATTTCCCAGCAATCCCTTGTCAGCTATCAACAGGAAAGGGAGGAGTAGGGAGTGAGGTAGCTGATCCATGCTGCAGCTTGCTGTGAGTTGGGGAACAGCTTTTTGTGAATGAGGAAAACGTATGCCCAAGGAGTAGAAGGCTTTGGCCCAGATATCCCCTTCAGAAGACTTCCCCAGACTAGATTAGGGATACTGGTGTGACTTCACCTTGCAGCCCCCAAAGAAGGAATTGGGTGGTCTAAATGGACAGTGCCCCTCTCTATCTGAAGCCTAGCAAGGGAGGTATGTGGATCCCACTAGAATTTAAAATGAAAAGTAAGGGAGGGGAGGCTCTACTGGAGCTGGGCAGCTTTAGATACAGTACCAGGCACATAGGAGGATTTCCACTTCTGAGCCATGGAAGCAGAAATTGACTTTTCCATTCCAGATTTAGCTAATATTCAGAAAGGGAATCTAGCACCTGCCTTCCAGATTTGAACACCTCACAATTCAGGAGTGCTCAAGCTCAATTTGTGCATTGGTTACTTAATTTCTCCCAAATCAAATATACTGATCCACTGTAACTTGCTGTAGAAAAAGTAGTATAAAATTGAGCAAGAAATGCTTCCCAGTGGTTATTAGGATTGGAATTGCTATTTTCAACAGCCATTGCCCTTTTTTTTAGTTTTATTTGTTTAAAAGGAAGATAGTGATATTGCACTGGCAAATTCCCCATAGAAAGAAAGAGTGGAACAAAAGAATAATGAAGGCACCTCAACTTTTCCTCATTTATGTAGGACAGTCTTATAATATGCATCCAGATATCCTCCAATCACACAAGCTGAAAATTGTTCCACTTTACTGCAGTTCTGTAACCATATGGGAACCAATCCTGTCTGTGTTCTGTGCACATCCAAAATTCCTGCTGAATGACCCACCCTGGGAGCAAATTACCAGTGTCCCAGGGCTGGGACAGCAGGAGGGTGCAGGTTGGGGGGAGAGCCCAGGGTTGGGGCAGCAGGGGGTTGGGGGGAGGGCACTGGTGGGGGAGAAAGGAGGGAGCCCAGCGCTGGGGCAGCAGAGGGTGTGGGTGTGTGTGGGGGGGAGAACCCAGGGCTGGGGCAGCAGGGGAGTGTGGGGGGGAGCCCAGGGCTGGGGCTGGGGGCAGTCAAAACATTTTTTTTTTGCCTGGGGGAGCAAAAAACTAGAGCCGGCCCTGCTTCTAGCATTGGTATATAAGCATTTTAAAAACTTGTCATTTTTTGGCTGTCCTCTATTGCATGACACAATTGAATGGGACTTTTTTCATTTGACTGTTTCTCATCAGATCCTCCCTGTATTTTATCATTTTCCATCCTCTCCTCCTTATTAGGACATAGGGAATCTCCATTTATAGATCCTCCCCTAAGGGCTGTCCGAACCAAATGCTCCTCCGTACTTGTCGGCTTTCCCCCAGCCCTTAGTTTAAAAACTGCTCTACAACCGTTTTAATTTTAAGTGCCTGCAATCTGGTTCCATTTTGGTTTAGGTGGAGCCCATCCTTCCTGTATAGGCTCCCCCTTTCCCAAAAAGTTTCTCCAGTTCCTAATAAATCTAAACCCCTCCTTCCTACACCATCGTTTCATCCACGCATTGAGACCCTGCAGTTCTGCCTGTCTAACTGGCCCTGCACATGGAACTGGAAGCATTTCAGAGAATGCTACCATGGAGGTCCTGGACTTCAATCTCTTACCTAGCAGCCTAAATTTGGCCTCCAGGACCTCTCTCCTATCCTTCCCCATGTCGTTGGTACCTACATGTACCACGACCCCCGGCTCCTCCCCAGCACTACACATAAGTCTATCTAGATGTCTCGAGAGATCTGCAACCTTCGCACCAGGCAGGCAGGTCACCATGTGGTTCTCCTGATCATCGCAAACGCAGCTATCTATGTTTCTAATGATCGAATCGCACATTACTAATACCTGTCTCTTCCTAATAACTGGAGTTCCCTCTTCCGGAGAAGTATCCTCAGCTACCAGAGCTACTATCCCAACATCAATCACACACCACTAGAAACAGGATCTTACTCTTACAAAACACAGGCCTTCTCCTTCCCCGGCTAAAAGGAAACTCTCTTAGCTAGCCATGGGAGCAGGTCCCACATCTGCCCTGTGGGCTGCAGCCACTAGAGGCCACCATTCAGACACACAAGGCCAATATACTACTCTGAAACCACTAATAAAGGGGACAATTAGTGCTGCATGACATTCAGAATTTCCATCTTGCAGGAAATTCCAACAGTTGTTTTCATCCCCTATCAGGATACAAAGTTGAAATTTTGAATTTTATTGCCAAATAGACATTCATTTTGACATTTTCGATCCAAACAAATTTTAACATTCCCAAACTGAAGCAATTTATTTCAATGTATTCAACTGTCCTGAAATGCTTAATTTTGAGTCACTTCAATATTCAACTGCATTTTCCCATGTGACTTGCCTTATGAGAGATGTAGTTCGGAGCCTCATGCTTCCATTTTATCGGATTAGCCAGGCTCCCTTGATGGACTCTATCTCCCATTATACAGTCATAATCATCTGACTCCTATGATGCACCACACAGCATATCTGAGAAAAAAAAAACCATGTTGCATTATGGGAGATGTAGTCCTCCAGGAAGCTCAGCCCATAGATGAGAACAGAGCTTGAACTACAATTCCCATAAGGCAATGTGACCTAAGGGAAAACCAGTTTAATGTTCTGTTGAAGTGACTCAAAATAAAATGTTCCATGTCAATTTTTTTTTAAATTAACTATTCTGATTTGGGCCAAACCCACCCAAAATTGAATATTTCATTTGGATTTTCCTGACAGAAAATGTAAAATTTGCAGCAAAAAATTTGATTATGGGGAAACTGCATTTTCAGCTGAAAAAATCATTGTCATGGAAAATTCCTGGCCAGCTATATCAGTGATGGCCTCAGGGAAGTGGGCGCAAACCCATTCCCCTGTAACTCCACAAACATTACGCTTGCAGCCAGTACTGATGTGGCTCGATTGGAGCCATTGACCTGGGAGTTAAAGGACCCATCCTCCATCACTGAACTGGACAGACCCACACCTTGCCCCATGTATTTAGCTCCTTCCAGAGGCCCCAGAACGTGCAGTGACTGGTGCAAAGAATAATGTCCTGATTCAGGAGTTGTTTTCAGGCAACCACTCAAACAGGATCTTCCTGGCTGAAGGGCCATTTCGGTGACTGCAGCCCTCCCCAGCACCTGAACGGTCTCATTATCAAGCCATGAGCAAGAGCAGCTAGCGGGCAGAGGGCATGTGATGGAGGGTCTCCCGCACAGCCTGGACTGGCCCTTTGGCTAATGTAATGAACACCCAGCACAGACACTTGGATAAGAGCCTCAGCAGAGATGCTGTTCCAGCTCCTCAAGGATCACCCATTCAGTGGATAAGGCGGGTGGTTCATGCAGGCAGCAGCAGTCACCTTGGCTGGTGAGCACCAGGAGGTGCCCTGAGTGGCCACAGAGCAACTCGCTGGACCAGTACACAGTGGTTTGCTCTTTGTGGGTTAAACACATAAGAGAGGTGGGGGCAGTGCTCGTAAACAGGACAGCAAGAGGAAAGGCCACTGGCTGCAATGCCAGCAGGAGCAACAGTATCAGCGGAGCCCAGGCAGGCGACAGAATCACAGCTGCTGCAGAGGCAGGAGCCTTGCACCATAGACAGGGCAGCAGCAGAGCTGGAGGACAGAGCTGCAGTCAGGGCCTGAGTAGAGGATGCATTCACGGCAGGAGCAGCAGGAAACACTTAACCGCTTGGGTAGCACTGACAGCCCAGAACAGAACCCATCCACAGCCAATCCCATGACAGAAAAACATTTCACCTGCATCCAGACCCTCGCTTCTGTTTGAGCAGGAGCAGAGCTTTTGGAAAGAGAGATCCCAGCTTGATTTGCAGGCGTTAAGTGAAGGAAAATCCACAGGGTCCCGGGGTAAGTTTTCCGCATGGTTGAAGGGGCTGAGGTCCAGCAGTTCCAGGCACAGATCACACATTCTGTCATTCACGGGTCACCCCCAAGGAGCTCAAGTTGGACAGTGTCATGCTGCCGCAGGGGGAGAGGGCCACGGGCAGACTCAGCCAGCTGGACAAGCCAGAGGGAGAGAGGCTATTTGGAGCAATAGGGGCCCTGTTGGCTCGGGGGAGGATGGCAGGGTCAGTGATTGACAAGCAAAGCCTGGGAAGAAGAGCTAGATTGACCAGTAGGCGGTGAGATGCCGTCACCAGGAGTGCTGGGAAAGAGGAAGAGCCATCTTGGGGGGGCTGGTGCCAGTCACAGAAAGGGCAGGGCTGGCTGTGAGGAGCTGGGCAGTCCCAGGCCTGCAGGCAGGCAGGGTCCCTGAGAACTGGCCTCAGGATGCCTGGCAGCAGCCCCCCTGTCTCTGTTTGAGGGAACTCCCAGCACGGAGTTTGTTGGGAAAACTTCTCCACAGCTGGGCGGCGTTAGCCCTGCAGCTCCTAGGAAAACCAGTCACCACGGGGCAGGTGCTGCTCTGGTGTTAGGAGCGTGTCTGGGCGCTGGGGTAGGTGATTAGAGTTGGGGGTTTTAGTAGAGTTATTGCAGTCTTCACCCAGAGCCCGCACCCCTTTGGGGTGAGGGGAAATCCTGGGGCCAGCAGCAGCCCGACTCCTGCGTGGAGAGGATGCCTGTCGGCAGTGATCATCAGCCCCCTGCAGTGCTGAGGGGTCCAGAGCGTCTCTGAACCTGAGGGTCACTCACAGCGTGGTGAGTCACCATCCGTCAGTGAGACGGTCAGGGAAATGGTTTGGGAGACCCCCGACTCCCTGCACTGTGTCCTCAGCCAGCCTTTGGGGATTTTAGTCCCTGCTGCCTATTAAACCTGTTGAAGGACTGACCACCCATCCTGCATGTGAGTTCTGGGGACTGTGCTGAACCCCATCTGCCAAGCTGCCTTGCTGCTGTGTAACCATCAGGTGGGCTACAGTTCACTTCATTGCCCTTCTCCAGGGCGTAAAAAAACCCAACTCCCATAGGAAGCAGCTGGAGACCCAGAGTTCAGTCTCTCAGGATTTTCAGCAAGGATTGCACAGGGTCAACCTTCCCACATTCAAGTCCCAAAAGATACGGATTTAATTAAACAACTTCATAAAAATCTTGTGATAAAGAAAAATAATCATCTAATTTTACAGCACAACATGGCTATTTTATAATCCAGACATTATATTCACTTATACATAAACATAAATAAAGAAAACAAATTCAAATCTGAACAGTTCAGTCCCCACAGAAACACAGTGAGAAGAAACAGGGAGTTCCCAAAAGGTAGGTTTTGTTCACCTAGGTCTCAGTTAGAGTCTTTGATCACCAAATCTAGACAGTTTGCAGAGTCTAAAACATCTTCCCTCCACTTGCTTGTAGGGATCTTCAGTTGGAATCCAGGCAGACTCTTCCTCTGCTGAAATCACTGCTAGTCAGTCAGCAAACTGATTAACCAACCACTCAGTTACGTGTCTAGATTTAAAGAAAACCCTGTTACAAGAAAATACAAAACTGAGAATAGCAAAACAGAAATGACTCTTTCCCCATTGCTGCATTTAAAGAACAGTTGGTGACAGACTAGTTCAGACAATGTAACTAGAGCAGTTTGGCTAAAATCAAACAACATTCAAAGCGTACAATTAAAATAGAAGTGTTTTTCCCCTCCCAATTTCCCCTGGCTGAATTAGCATTGCCCAGGCTTCCCTGGTAGAGGGTTAACAATAGCACTAACCTGCTGCAAAATGCTTCAGATTTAGGGACAACAACCTGCTTTCTGCTGCTGGGCTCAGCTTCTCCCAACTCACCCAGGGCACATGGCCCCTGCAAAGCAGCTGCCCTGACTGCTTGCCCTCAGGGCGTCTGACCCCAGCAACAGGGAACCTACTGGAGCAGATCCAGAACTGCTACACCCAATTCCAGAAGCTTTGGGAGTGGAGTGCTTAATCTGCCTAGCAACAATGCCCAGACACAACTCATTCCTCTCTCCCCCATGGGCAGTGGTACAAGTAGAAATCATTTCTTGCTGGTACTGCACTCATGGGAGGGACACGTGACCCTCCATGTGACTCCTCCCCACCCCGCCCCCAACCCGGGGCCCCCATGCTCAGGGCCGGCTCCAGACCCCAGCGCGCCAAGCGCACGCTTGGGGTGGCCTTTTGCCGGCAGGGCGGCAGGCAGCTCCGGCGGACCTTCCGTAGTCATGCCTGCGGGAGGTCCAATGGAGCCGCGGGACAGGTGGACCTGCCGCAGGCATGACTGCGGAGGGTCCGCTGGTACCGCGGCTCGGGTAGACCTCCTGCAGGCATGACTGCGGATGCTCCACCGGAGCCGCGGAACCAGCGGAACCTCCGCAGGGACGTCTGCCGGAGGTCCCGTGAGTCGCGGGACCGGCAACCGCCAGAGCGCGCCCCGCGGCACGCCGCCCTGCTTGGGGTGGCGGGATTGCTAGAGCCGCCACTGCCCATGCTCTACCCGTCCCCTGCGACACCCCCCTTTGTATCTACAAACATCAACATGCTTAACTACTCACTTCCCCCAAAAATATGTACTATTCAGTCTGTTTGTATGGGAGTTGGGTGAGGAGCCATTTCAGCATATGTAGGACTTATTAAAAGGCAAATGTTAAGTGGAACTGTACCCTAAACTGCTCGATGGCATCGTACCCAAACACTGCATTTCAATGGGGGATTCAACTTCCTTTATAGGAACAGAACAGACTCCTGAAACTCTTACCAGCACACAAAAGTGCTCCAGACTCATGCAAATAGCCCCATTGTCTTCAATGGGATTGATCAAGTGATTGAGGGTTTACAGGTTTAGGTTCCAAGTTTGTAAATTGTTCTGGATGAAACTGACAATGCCTGAGCTGTCAGATCAGGAGCGTCATTCGCATAAAGGTGGGCAGATGTGTGATAAGTCTTAGCTCCGTTGCTAAGATGAGGGACATATTTTCAGCAAAGTTCTTGGCAGATTCCTGAGACAGCTGGTTTAAGGCCGTCTGTGTCCGGCATTATAATCTTCACTTATAATTCTCTCACCCACAACGCTGGAAAAAGAGACATCTGTTTTCTTTGTTTTGCTGCTCCAGTTCCAGTTAACAAAATGCATGTTAGACTAGTTTGGCTGCAAAGAAGAATTATCTGTACACTGGGGAATATATGTGATTCCTGTCAGGCTGCAGAACTGGGCTGACATCAGAATCCAAACATCCTCTGGTCCGTGCAAGCAGAGGCATTCCTCGAATGATTTGGACTTGATGTGATGCAGTATGGATGTCATGGATCATTCAAACCAATGGGGAGAAACAGAATCAAAAACACTGTTTAAACACCTTCCCTCCCCACTCCCACCCCTCCCCTCTTGACGACTCTTGACCAAACAGCACAATATATGTGCTAACACACTGAAACAAAGCCTTTGTTTCAGTGTGTTAGCATATGCATTGTGCTGTTAAACCCATTTAAAGAATGAATGCCCTCCCTAGCCCCGTTCTGCTCCTTTAAAGAGCTGAGCGCAGCCCCACCCCCTCCGAGGAGGCGGGGAAGGGGCGAGCCCCAAGTCTTTCCGGTACTCTGTACCCGCTAAAATTCTCTTGTTGGTACTATGTACTGGAGGGTACTGCCCTACGTGTACTCCTGCCCATGAGTCTCTTAAAGAGACATCTCCCTATTAGGCACATGGGTTACAGCTACAGAAGAGATCATTGTCACAGGTCATCAAGGGCATAGGCACCAACTCCATGGGTGCTCCAGGGCTAGAACACTCACGGGGGAAAAATGGTGGGTGCTGAGCACCCACCGGCAGCCCCCTATCAGCCTCCCCTTCATCCCCAGCACCTCCCGCCCACCGGTGGGCCCCACCAACCAGTGCCTCCCCCTCCTTCCCCGTGCCTCTCGCCTGCTGTGATCAGCTGTTTTGTGGCATGCAGGAGGCTCTGGGGGGAGAGGGGAGGAGTGAGGAAGTGGTGCGCTCAGAGGAGGGGGCAGGAAGAGGCGGGGTGGGGATTTGGAGGAAAGGGTGGAGTGGGAGCAGGGCCTGGGGCAGACCTGGGGGTCAAGCACCCCCTGGCTCACTGAAAAGTTGGCGCCTGTGATCAAGGGCCCCTACAAAGTACATGTACCAATGGGACACTGCGTTTTACTCTTGCTCTATCAGGTCATGTGACTGGGGAAATTGAAGGGTATTAACAGTGTGGGCACTGGTGACCCTAGCAGTAGTGTTTACCCTGTTCTGTTATAGTTACTTCCTGTTTAATATCATATACTCTTGCATACATTGTGTGTGTTTGTCATTTCTTGGGAGTCTCCAACCATCTGGCACGTAAGTGGGGGTTGCTCTGTGGTTAGAATTTTCCTTTCAAGCTGCCCCGGTGACCCTGCCAGGGGAAGGACTGAGAGGGGTGAAGGCACTGCCAAATCAATGCCTATGGGAAGAAAATCAGGAAGTTACACCCTGCAGTGCTGCAGGCGGGATCCAGAGGAACCCGGCCTGTCCATCAAAGTCCATCAGGAGGTTGGCATTAAAGGAGGTCATCAGGTGGAAAGGGGCACTACACATATGAGGTGCATGGATGATCTGAGACAGCTGGTGCTCTGTGGAAGCTATGCCATGACGACATTGATCAATCACATTTCTACAGCACACGTCACCATAGAGTCTAGGCACTGGGTTGTGCTGCTTGAACTGTCTCATCTTCTCATGTCAAGCATCAAGTTCGTATCAAGTCTCATCTGCTGCCCACTCTCACCCTTGTGCTGCAATGGATGCTCCCCAGTTGTACTGACAGCATTTTTCCAAGATCGTTCGCAGGTGGCTCCTCTGTTATTTCTCTGGGTTTGGGTTTGTGACTCGCCGGTTGTAGGTTAGAGCTGGGTTCATCTGTGGGTTTCATTAGCGTGGTCGTCTCACCCTACTGGAGCATGCTGCCCAGATAGCGCAGTCATTCACACAGCGTAAGAGCCTGTTAAATAAGAACTGCTCTCAACCTCTCCCCTGCGGCCCCCACTCGACACCTCCCACACCTCTCTGCTCTGTTTATCATCATCACCTTTTCTTCGCGTCCTTCACCAAGTGGAGAATCTGCAATGTTCCCATTTGAATTCATTTCTCAGTTAGGTGTTTGGGAGATGAAGTATAGAATGCTTTACTCAAATCTAAATATATCACATCTGCTGCATCCGCCTCATCCACAGATTTTTTAAAGCTATTCTTAAAAAAGCAATCAATCCTTCTGGCAAGATGTGTCCCTATAAACCTGCATTGCTTTCTGCTTAGGCTTCCATTACCCTCTAGATAGGCAGCAATTTTGCTAGGAATAAATGTTAGACGTAGGCACATGGAATTGCAGAAATCACTACAGGGGTGAATTTTGCCCGGCGGGGGCAGGAAGGGCTTGGGGGGCAGCAGCACAGAGAAGGGATGATGTGGAGCAAACAGTGGGGAGGTTTGAGGAGGGCTCGGAAAGCAGAGCTGCTCCGCAGATAAGAGAGGTGGTTACCCAGCAGGGCAGTCAGACTCCCTCGGGGGCTGGGAACACGAAACTTTCTTGCCAGAGGAAGATTCCCACCAGATTGCAGAGCCCAGGGGTGTCTGCCGGGAGAGAAGAGCCAGGACTAGACTGTAGTGCCACAGGCTCTGGCTTTAATTTTTCCGGATGGGTGCTCCACCCCCCCCCCGGCCCCACTTCTGCTTGACCCCTTCCTCCAAGGCCCTGCCCTTGCCCCGCCTTGTCCCACCCCTGCTCCAGCCCCTTCCCCAAGCAACTACCGCTGGCTGCCAAACAGCTGATCAGCAGCAGGGTGGCCAAACAACTGATGGGCGGGTGGCTGGTGGGTGCTGAGCATCCACTGTTTTTTTCTCATGGGTGCTCCAGCCCCAGAGCACCCACAGCGTAGGCATCTATGGTAGTGAATGTATTTCCTTTGGTCAGTGATTTCCAGAGCCAGGAATGGGCCAGCACCCTGGCTGGTGCACTGCAGCCATCATTGGCACGATCCCAACTGACATCAGCTGGGGATCCAGCCCAAACATTCTACAACAGGAACTTGGGTGGCAATTCTAATGAGGTTTGAACCAGACCAGGCCCTGGCTGGCTCTGCTGGGCGTATGGGAGGGAAAAGCAGGAATGTCTTAGGTTTGTGCCTGCAGCCAGCAGCTCTGGCTCTGATACCCACAGGCATGAGGGAGCCCCTCTGGGAGCAGGTTTTTTACAGTCACTTTCAAAGTGTAATGGCCCTTTGGAAAGAGGAACTCGGACGGTGCATTCGTAACGCTCACCCTTATCTCCTGCTGCACCCAGTCATAATAACTGGCCTGACAAATTTACCCTCACTGTGAACACAGCTGTAAAAGTTTGTGAGCGTTCCTGAGATGGTACAATGACCGAGAGTAACCAGGGTTGATGGGAAAAGGTCCCAAACGGGAGACAGACAGAGTTAGTCCAAACGAAAGAGCCTTCTGCTGTAACTCAACGAATGGGTTCAGATCACGCCTGGCAAACAAGAAATGTGTGGAACCAGAAAGGAGTGAATCCAGTGCTGGAGATTAAACCTACTTGGTGGTCAAAGGAATGAGGGGATGGACTGTTCCACCCATCGCTCCCTTTTGGGGCCCTGAAAGAGACTTTGGGGAGAAAATTAGGCTCTGGTACGAGCTTCACCATCATGGCTCCCCTCCCCCACCTGCATCTTCTGGGACCCCCAGACCTTTATTATCCTGAGTCTGAGATGTCCTGACCAGACAGGGCCAGAGAAAAGGACCCAGATGGTGTCGCCTCTACCAGCTCCAGCTAATCCCAACCACCACCTGGGATGAAACGGGTCGGACTGTAACAACAACAGCCGCTCCAGCCCATCTCAGCAGCAGGATGGTTGTTACCAGCTCTGATACCATCTAAGAGACAGTGCCGGGTTTACAATGGCGCCAATGGCACCGGGCCTACACCTAGAAGGGGCCCTGGTGCCCGGACTGTAGCCCTGCCCCCTGCGTTCTGCCCATGCTTTGTGCCAATGCCCCACCCCCACCCGGCCTCTCCCCACCAAGGCCCGGCCTGCTGCTCACTCCTCTCCGCTCCCTCCTAACCGTGCGAGCGGTGAGTGGCACCTTGAAGGGAAAAGAGGCTGAGCGTGGGCGGGGCCTTGCGGCAAAGCATGGGCGGAGCCACAGTCCAAATGTCCACAAATGATTAATCTGGCCCAGGGAAGAGCCTGTCACACAAGGGGGGCGGGTTCCTTCTAAAAACTCTGCAGCTCAAGGGGACGAGCCCAAGGGAGGCTGGTGGACTGAAAGCCTGGCTCAGTGCTTTACCGTTCAAAGGCTTTCCCTGGTTTTTCCCTCTTCGCTTTGTCTTTGATCAAAGGTTAAAAGGGTTTTTAAGGGAACTGAGCAGGCTGGGTTAGCGCTGTTTAATGTCGGCCAACGGCTGGGTTCTGGTAACACCTTAGGCCAGTATATTCCAGCTAAATGAATACAACAAGCCCTCCTGGACTCCCTGTGCATTACCCTCCCCTGCTGAGATTTGCCCAAGTTTGACTGCAGGGTTGGGATCTGTTTGGTGCGGTGTGTGGGTGATCTATGCCACAGCCCCCTCTGTCCCACTGCAGGACCCAATACCCTCCCCCCGTTTCAACATCATCCATCCCCCAGGCTCGGGGCCTCCTCTCCCCACCCCAGGCCAATACCATCACCAACCCCTGCTTCTCCACTGACGTCTGTCCATCCCCCCCCCCCCTTCTCTGGAGGGAGAGGAGAATCGGGCTCCTTGCCTCCTCCTCTGGCATATGCAGCACCGAGAGCACTCGCTGATGAGCCAAGTGCCCAGGCCATCCCTGGGGTTAGTTCCTGCTACGGGAGATGCCTCAGGATCTGGCTCCAGTTCTAACCACCCAATTCTCTGTGTCATCCTCTCTAGAATTACTTGGTCCATAGAGCTGTATCTGTACATCACTAGGTCGGCTTCACCGACCAAGGGACTGAAGGCGTCTGGCACTGGGTGGACAACACTTCTGCGACATTAACGTGAGCATTGTTCCCTGGGGTGATCCTCTGCTCTCCCCTTCCTGACCCCAGCCTTCCCCAGCTGCCCCTGCTCCTGCAGGCGCTTTTCACCTCTGTAGCTCCAAGGCTGAGGCCAGGGATGAAGCCACTCGAGTTTGATTTCATGCCATGAGGACTGAACGACTCAAGGCTTTATCAGTCCCCCCGCAGGTCACTGGTTCAAACCTTGCCCAGGTCTGTAGCGCCTACATGGTGTTGCTGCTGGGTGCCCTTGGTATGAAATGAGTTTGCCAGGTCTCAGTCCAGTTCCCAGTGGGTAAAGCATCCACAGATCGCACTGGGTGCTCGTTGGCCATCACAGCCAAGGGACCGAGGACGGAATGGGTCATGGGGACGGAGCGCCTCAGCCTACAGAAGGGTCTCTCCAAGGCTGGTCTGGTCTGAGACATCACGGCGAGGGGAAACCTGTGCTGCCATGGCGTGTGTGGGCAGCAGCCTCTACCCCTGCACCAGGGCCTTCAACAGTGCAGCCCTCCACCACTTATGCCATTAACTGGTAGTAGGTTATTATCCTCTAGTGGGCCAATTATGATGCCTGCCCTGTGATCAGGTAACGCTGTCTGTGGCCTCATGTTCATTTGGATACTTCAGAATAAAAGATCCATCTCCTCTAGGGGAAAGCAGCAAAGAGTCCTGTGGCACCTTATAGACTAACAGACATTTTGGAGCATGAGCTTTCGTGGGTGAATACCCACTTCATCGGATGCATGTAGTGGAAATTTCCAGGGGCAGGTATATATATGCAAGCAAGAAGCAGGCTAGACAAGAAGCGAACGCATTATGACGCAATTGTCCTTCAGACTTCGCAATCTGGGGTCAGTCTTGTCTGAGAAAAGGCCCTGTAATTCAGGAGGAAGGCCTGAGACCTGGAGCCAGGAGATATGCCTCATCGTCACTCCTGATGCCAGAGTTCTGGCTGCAGAGTCCGCTGCATCCAGAGAGGCTTAGAGGGAGGTTCTTGCCACCTTTTTACCCTCCTCAAGTAGGGCCGTAAATTCTTGACGGGACTCCTGGGGAAGAAGCTCCGTAAACTTTCCCAAGGACGTCCACGTGTTAAAGTTATACCTGCTTAGGAGGGCTTGTTGGTTTGCCACCCTAAGTTGAAGGCCCCCGGCCGAGTATATTTTGCGGCCTAGGAGGTCCATGCACCTAGCCTCCTTCGACTTAGGAGCAGGGGCTTGCTGGCCATGACGCTCCCTTTCATTCACCGATTGCACTACTAGAGAGCAAGGAGGTGGGTGAGTGTAGAGATATTCATACCCCTTTGAGGTGACCATGTATTTTCTCTCTACTCCCCTGGCTGTGGGGGGAATCGAGGCTGGGGATTGCCAAATGGTGTCCGCATTTGCCTGTATGGTGCGGATAAACGGGAGAGCCACTCTAGTAGGTGTGTCAGCCGAAAGAATGTCCACTACAGGGTCCTCTATTTCAGGGACCTCCTCCACCTGTAAGTTCATATTTTGAGCCACTCGTCTCAAGAGGTCTTGATGGGCCCTTAGATCAATTGGCGGAGGGCTTGAGGAGGATGTTCCCGCCACCGCCTCATCAGGCGAGGAGGAAGAGGAGAGGCCAGGGACCAGAGGGTCCTGGGGGGCTCCTGTTCTTGAGGAACATCATTTGCGTCAGGTGGGACCTGGGTATCTGCAGGTGGTATCGGAGCGTCATCCATGCCCATGGGGCGGGGGGGCGGCTTACTGTCGCCTCTGGCACCCAGTGTTCTGACGGGGCCGATCGTGGAACCACTGAAGGAGCACCTTGCGCTTGGTGGTATGCCCATGGTGTCCAGAAGGATCAGTGACGGGGTCCTTGCTCGTGGCTCTCGCTCTCGGGAAATATATGGCTGGGGACATCCAAGTCGCGTTCCTGTGGATAGGAAGCACTACCAGCCTGTGATGATGCCGATGTGTGTCTCGATGGCCACGAGAGGGAGCCACGGTTCCAGTTGTTCTTTCCCGGGGCGGTACCGGAGAGTGGTACCAGGAGCTATAACGGTACCGCGAGTGAGACCGGGACCTGCGACCGTAGCGGTGCCGGGAGGTCGACCGGGATCTTGAGTCCCTTCGCCTAGAATGGCTGTGAGATGCGCGGTGCCGTGAACGGTGCCGGGAGTCGGATCGGTACTGTGAGTATCTGGCAGGCGAACAGGAGGCCGAGCGGTGCCGCGAGTGTGACCGGTACCGCGATGGAGAGTGGTGCCGGGACTGCGAGCGGCATCGGGACCGGGATCGGCGGTGGGACCGGGATCGGCAGCGGGACCGAGGTCTTGAACGATGCCTCTCGGCTGCCATGGAGGGCGGCCTCAGCAAGGCAGGCTTGCCAATAGATTGGATGACCTGCACCGGCGGTGCTGGGGGTTAAGGCAGCGCGGTCTCCGTCATCACGATCAACTCCCGTGCCGTGGAGAAGGTCTCCGGCATGGATGGGAGAGCAAGCTCGACCACGGCGTGAGCCGAGGAGCTTTCAGGCACCGGACTCAACGGCTCTTGCGGGACCGGAATCAACAGTGCCGCACTCTGCGGTGTCGCACTCGGTGGTGCTGCGGCAGATGACGGTGCTGGGCGATCCGTCATCGACGGGTGCTCCTTCTGTGGTGCGGGTGGTGCTGAAGCAGCCTGAGCTCTGTGTTGCTTCCTGGGCCGCGGCGACAGGGAGCGGTGCCGAGCAGACGTCGGTGCCAGTGAGGGTCGGTGCCATGGCTCCTTCGCGGTACCGGAGCGGTCCGGAGCCGAAGGAGCGCTCCTCACAGATGCAGGCTGTTGAGCGCTCGGTACCGACGTTGTAGGGCTAAGTGCCGCCTCCATGAGGAGCTGTTTCAGTTGAAAGTCCCGCTCCTTCTTCGTCCTCGGTTTAAATGACTTACAAATGCAGCACTTTTCAGGAAGGTGGGATTCCCCTAGGCACTTGAGGCAGGAGTCGTGGGGATCCCCTATTGGCATCGGCTTTTGGCACGCCGAGCACGGTTTGAATCCCGGTGACCGGGGTGGAGGAAAGGGGCTAGTCCCCGATCCCCCCTTCAACTATATACACTAACTATATATATACACAACAACTAACACTAACTACAACTGTAAAAATTCAAACTATAAACACAATTAACAGTAAAGAACAACGAGTAAGCTAGGGAATTGGAGATCAGCAAAGCCGCACTCCACAGTTCCAACAACCGTCACGGGCGGTAAGAAGGAACTGAGGGGCCGTTGGGTCGGCAGGGGTATATATCCGGCACCATAGCGGCGCCACTCCAGGGGGCGACCCAACCGACCTACCGAGTGTTGCTAGGGTAAAAATCTTGCAAGGAACATGCACGCGGCGCACACACACCTAATTGGAATTGATATGAGCAAGCACTCGAAGAAGAATATTCTGTTCATGTCTGAGGAACAGGAAGTCTCCTCTGAATGAGTTTCCATACACGGGGCTTAACTCAATATTCATGAATTCCTCTTAGAAGAACTGATCAGTTTCAACCAGTTCTCTTGGATTTGGCTACTGCAGTGGTGATTTTCTTGCCGGTCCAAGTAGTGTCAACAAAATTGTAAGAACTTGGTCCCAATCCAGCCCTGGCATAAAATGGCATAGCTTCCATGGATTTCAATGGGGCACATGCCCGCTTATCCTAGGAAGAATTTGGTGCTTTCTCCCTAGAATTCACTCCGTTGTGGAAAATTCCTCCACAACTGAAGCTTGACCCCCTAAATCTCTGCCTCTTCCCTGCTGTAACACAAGAAACAATCTCCACCACGGTTCAATGGTCTACTCACTTCAAAAATTTCCTGGAACCAGTCTGCGGTTGGTTCTTCCTCCAGCAAAGCCTTCGTTAGCTTGCCAAGGGCTTCCAAGGACCTCACGTACAGTGACTGAAACCAGAAGAGAAGGAGTGAAGCTCAGCACAGATCATTTGTGTGTGTGGGCCGGGGAAAGCTAACCATAACCTTGCCAGGGAGGCCATGTGTGACTGCCATCACCCAGTGCCTGCTGGGCAGAAATACAGTGGATGGTGCCAGAGGAGAATTGTTGTCACGTACTTGTATAAGCAGAGCATCCTTTGCTGTCTCGGCTTCCTCTTTCATCTTCTCCAAGGGAGGAAGGGGAAATAAACTTTTGAAACACTGATCAAGGAGCTCACGGTTTTTCTCCAAGGTCATAGATGGTTTGAGTTTGCTGGCAGAAGAAAAATAGAGAGAAAAGTCATGCATTAGACTCAGTACCACCTTCAAGTAAAAAAAATGGGTCCAATGACTAGAGATTGTTCCAATCTAGAACCTCAAATGCAAACAACCCTTCACTTTGCAGCTGAGCACCTCTATTCAGTATTGGCTCATCTAGAAATAAAGCTAGAAACCCACAAGCTTCCTTCCCCCTGCCACCTCCCTCCCCATCGGAACTCTGCTCCATTGTACTGCATGCCACACAACCTCCAATCTTGTGTCTTTCAAGCACAAACCTCCAAATGGACACACTCAAACCCTTAAGAACAAAAGTCCTGCTGGTGAGCAGCATGTGAGCCAAACCCTGCAGGCATCAGACTGCTCCCAACCTGACACTCATGGATTAACAAATAAGAAGACATCACAGTGCCAGGAAATATGGCAGAAAATAGCCTACCTCAGATGTTCAATAGCAAGCATTGCCTTGTAGCGAACTGGAGATGCCATGGAATCCAGTGGTTCCTTTTTAATGAAGTCCTGAAATGCATGAAGAGGGACCTAAAAAATGGGAAATGGATTTGAAAGGCAGAGAGGCCTTCCTCTCACACCCTGAAACAGGGCCATGTGCCAGACCTGGAATAAACAGACACCGTGCCCAGCAGGCTCTCTGCCTCTGAAATGGACCGTAGGGCCATCTGCAGGCTATACAGAGGACAGAAAGAGAACTCACCAGACACAAGCCATTCCTTCCAGTTACAGCCCACAATATGTCAGCATCCCTGCCAAGCTCAGAGTGGACCCAGCATTCTGGGTGCCATGCAGGTAGCTCATGAGACTGCAGTAGTACAGTCACAGCCAATGGATAAAATAACATCTCCCTGGAACACCAGTCTTATTACATTACAACAAACGCCTTTGTACTTCAGTCCTCAAAGCTCCTAATCACTTACCACCATGTAGCCAAGGAGCTCCAGTTTGTAAGAGAATTTGAACTCCTGGGAGTCTCTGGTCTCCAAGATGGCACAGCTAATCTCCATGACATTCTGGATGAGGGTTAATTTTAGGTACATGTCCTACATAATCCAGAAGGAGAAACAAGAGGATGTGGATGAGAACCTGAGAGAAAAACTACAGTCCAGAAGATAAAGATCAGGAATTAAATCTAGCCTCAGGAGATGAGAGAGGTGTCCCCAGACCCCAGAAGGCAGCTGCACCCACCTCAGAAGAGAAAACCCAGGTTCATCAAATAAATCCAGGTCCACTTACACCAGAGCAGCCAGGACTCCTGCTTGATGTAGCAAGGAAACCAAGCTCTGTGCAATTTAAACAAGCAACTTGTGTATAGAAAATGCAAGAGCTGTGGGCAGATTATTTAGAATGTACCTTGTTCCCAACAGTGATGCCCAGCACCTGAAAAATGAAATGCAAAACAGCTATTAGCAATGTAGATAGTCCCACATAACACACATCCTCAAAATGTCCTGGCTGGCGAATATGGAGCAGAGAGAAATCGCTATTGTTAAATCTTCCAAAAGGCAGGAAAGGTATCCAGAGGGGGTGTTTTGTAGAGGTCAATATCAGGGGCCATCCTACATAATATTTGCATTTGTGAACTATTGGAAGATATCAGTTTGGTTCAACTGTGATCAACTTTTTTAACAATGCCTAAGTGAGAGTCTCAGTTAGACAAGGCAAAACTGACTGGCAAAGTGACGTGGAGAGGTTGCACTGAGATGAGAGTCAGTACCAGCAGTCAGACACCTAAGGAACAGAAATAATGAGCTCACAGACAAACAAGAAGACAGATAAGAGGTAAGGGAAGTAGTGAGTCCAAGAAACAGCATGACAGCAAATCAACTAAATACAGGCTAGCACTAGTCTCTCTTGGGTAGCAAAAGATAGAGCTAGATACACATCCATATTAGGGGAGTTAGAGTGTTATTCTGAATAGCCTGAGTGTGACTGCATCTGAATTACTGTGTAGCTGGGGTCTACAGAATTTCAGAAGAATATAGAAAAACTAGAGAAAATACAAAGAAGAGCAACAAAAATGATACAACATGTGACGGCTCACGCTCCATCCATTACAGTTTTAAATTTGAGTTCTGTGATAAATTATTGCTCAAAGAAGAGCTTTAGAAAATACAAGCCCTCTCTCTATAAACTCAGAGGCAATGCTGTAACTTCAGGGTAATGTCCCTAACACTTATCTCGCAAAAGCTCTTACCTGACAACTGGCTCTGTAATGGTGAAGGATGTTCCCTGTGATGTCTGCCTCTACTCGGGAGAGAAGCTGGTCTTTTGGAGCATGGACAGCCATGCTGCTGTATGTCAGCATCAGGGTGCTGCGAGTCTTGCCTCTTTTCCCATGGTGGTAGTCCTAGACAATCGGAAAGGTCACTAGAGACAAGTTCTTCTGATTCATTTGGCTTTGGAATTCTGATCTGCTGCTGACCGAGGAATTGCTCACAGCAGCAATAGCAGCTTGCACTTGCAAAGCTCTTTTCAGCCAAAGATCTCAAAGCACTTGCAAAAAGTATTTAAGCAACATAATAACTGTGAGGTAGGGAGATATTAGTATCTCCATCATTTCCACTGGGTAACTTGGACACAGAGAGCCTAAAATGCTGAACCTACAGCAGTGAAGTACACGGGAGCTTAGTCAATGACACTGGTGGGTACAAGATCAGGCGCTAAATGTCTTGCCTAAGGCTGCACAGTGAGTAAATGGCAGAGCCAGCAGTGGAAGCCCAGAGGCCTAGTCTCCTGCTCTAGCCTCTAGATCAGTGGTTTTCAACCAGGGCTACTTGTGTACCCCTGAGCGTCTGCAGAGGTCTGCCAGGGGGTTTATCAACTCATCTAGCTATTTGCCTAGTTTTACAGCAGACTACAAAGAATGCAAGTACAGTATTTATATTCCAGTTGATTTATTTTATAATTATATAGTAAAAAAGAGAAAATAAGCAATTTTTCAGTAATAATGTGCTATATGACACTTTTTAATAATTTTATGCCTGATTTTGTAAACAAGTAGTTTTTAAGTGAGGTGAAATTTGGGGTACACAAGACAAATGAGACTCCTGAAAGCGGTACACTAATCTGGACAGGTTGAGAACCACTGCTCTAAATCACAGGTTCCATAATTGTCATCCGTAGACCACTGGTGGTCTACCTAAAGCAGGTTGGTTGGCCACATGTTGCTTGCAACACCTCCTCATTTCCAGCCACTAACTGGGATTAAAAAACCGCTAAAAATACCTTAAATGCTTTTCCATGCAAGCGACTGAGGTAGTTCCCACACATTGTGCATGGGAGGGGCGCTCAAGCCATGAGACATCAGACAATAAAAATCATTTGAGAGAACCCCAGCTCCAGATTGTGCTCCTCTCTGCTTAACTGCAGGCATCACATAGAACGCACACACCGGGGGACAATGCTAGCTGAGCAGAGCAGACACTACCCCGGGGCTGCTGCCCCTGCTTTAGAGGGAGGAAGTTGGAGAGAAGCCCCTGGCTCCTTTACCTTCAGGCGGCTGATGAACCCAGAAATCTTAACTTTGCTCTTGCAGCCCCAAACTCGTGAAGTGTGTTCAGGGTGAGGTCCAAGTGGCTCTCAGCACAGAATGCGAGGATGGAAATGACTCCCTGTCACTCAAGAGAAGTACTGGTTAGGATCTAACCCACGAGTCCCTTCCTTGCAGCTGAAGCGGTGTAAAGCGCCAGTCAGGCCTGAGACAGATGGGGAGCGGGGGCTGAGTGAAACAGCAATGAAGAGAATATGAAGCAAAATGGCATCTGTCCCAGGCCAGCTCAGAGCTGAGCCCCACAGGGAGCATTCAGGGATTACTTGGTAAAGTGGGGAGAGGAACAGAGTCCTCACCTGTCTCTCAGGGGCTTCCATATAATTTGTTGTTGTCAGAAATTTATTAATCTGAGATTTAACGTGGACCAGGTCCTGACAAACTGCTAAGGACGTTCCTAGTGCCTTATACAGGAAACTCTGAAAGAAAGAGACCAGCACTGAGATACCAGTAACACAATGTTCCTTCAGTACAGACCCAGCTCAGCAACACTCAGGAAGGAACAAGATAGCCAAGTCCAAGCACCCATACTGCAGAAACATCCCATCATCTAGCCCAGCCAGAGAACCAACAATGCAGCACAGACAAGCAGCCTGTCCAAGCAAATATTGGAAGGGCAGGGCAGGGCCGGGGGGGAAGAGAGCAGGAAACAAGTAAAAACAAATTTTATATGCAGAATAAAATAGAAAGTAATGAAGCCTTGAGAGAAGCCTTATGCAGCCTCCCCAATCAGAAATTCAAGGGAAATTAACTAGAAACTAAGCCTTAACTGAGAACAAACCTTCTCTTTCAAGGGGCTGGCGTAGCCGGCCATCTGCTGGCTCAACTCAAGGCTTATCTGGCTGCTCCAGGCACTGTCGTCTATCATCTCCAGAGATATTCTTAGGAACTGAGTGTAAAACAAGAGTTAAAGCAGATGGTTAATTGCAAGAATTTGGGGGTTGTTGTGGGGTTTGTTTTTGCTTCCTTGTTCTCTCTTGTAAACTTTCCAATATTCAGGTGTCATGGGAAGATTATTTCCCTATTGAGAACTATAAACATCGACAACCCAGACTTCCTCTGCTGTTGTTCTTTAACCTTTGCCTGATGATTCCTCTCAGTCCCCAAACCCAGTTGGACAGTGAATTGGAGAATGAGATGGAGCCAAGAAATCTGACCATTGAGGAGTGATTTTATAGCGGATGGAGGATGGGCCTAGTAAACTTTGAACAAAGGGCCCTGGACTACAAAGGACCAGGCACCTTCTCTGAAGTGCTATGGACCCTTTATGCCACCTCCCAAGGGTCCCCAGGGTTGTGAGGTACCTCACTACCACCTACCCTTAGCATGAGGAAGCCTTCTCTGTGCCTGCCAGGTGTCAGCTCCTGACTCTGCCAGCCACAGGAAACACAAGCACACCCTTCTCACCCCATCCAGGCTCCACTGTCCTTCTACACATAAGCAATTGGTACCGTCCAACCACCGAGCCCTCTCTGCAGCCCCACAATGTCCAGCCCCTGTTCCACTGGACACTCACAGAATTCATAGGTTTGCTACACACCACCTTACCAGTTTCACCTCAGCATCACCACTCCGTTTCACACCCTTAGATACGTTTATAGTGAAAACAAGTAGAGTTCAATTCACAAAGATCAGAGAGTTGAGAAGGAGCAAGTAAAATTAATGTAAACAAATGGTTATGTAAAAATAAAATCATAACACACTTCTAGAGCTTAAACTTAGATAACCAAACATTCCCCTGGCTCACCAAGGATAGCTCCCCCAAATCTCTCTCCCAGCATGAAACACCGAGAGCAAAGGTGATCCTCCATTCATAAGACAAGCCAGCTGGCAGTTCGTCTAATAGGTGAAGGATACCTGGTGCAGGATACCTCTGGACCTCCAGATATAGTTCCACGCATTCATTCTCTTATTTGTAAACACGGTACCCCCTATTGTTTGCTTCTTTTTCTTGTATCGAATCTCCTCTGGAGACTTTGCGATCACTTGATTAGAATTTTCCTCTATTGATTAGCATCCACCGTGAATAATTACTCAGTCTACATACAGCCATTCAGGCAGATAAGCAACTCCTGCCTGAAAGAAACTTGTTTATCACTTTCTGGTGACCAGCCCCAACTCACAGACCTTAAAAGCATCAATTTCAGTATGCAACCATAACGCCTTATATATGCAACCATCCAGTCACTGTGCAATGATTACGATGAGCCGTGTGGCACAGGTATCCAGTAAAGGCTTTACATGACACCCTTTGATTATATAGAGATCAGATCCAGGGAATCCTATACACTCCTGTGGCCTAAGTCAGTGGGCACCCAAAGGACCCAGGGTCACACCCTCAACTCCCATTGAAGTCAGCCAGAGGTTAGTAACTCTCAGCACTTTGCTGTTTCAGGCCCGAATTTTGAACAGCAGCCAGGAAATATCAGAAACCTCACAAGAAAACCTAATCTTATTTGATTTTTTAGCCCAAAGAATTTCAAATGAGGCTGGATCTGGAATGGGAAATGCTAGAGTGTAATCCAACCCCAAATGGAACTGCAAACCTTCTAGGGCTTATTTGTCACTAGGTCCCTTCCTTTCATTTTCAACACTCGCCATGAAAATGTTCCTTGTCTGGATTTACACGAGGCTGTAAAGAGCTCTTTCTGACCAGAAAGGCTTCTCCATGAGATACAGTCACCAAACCCTGTCTTGTCTCTTTTCCTTTCTGGGTTTCTCATAGCAAATTTTCTTTTGAGTGGCAAATAGAAAAAAAGAATCCTTTAAATGTCCCCCAGTGGTGCATTAGCACCATGAGCATGCTGGTTTTCTGGTTATGTTGTGTGTTGTTCCCAGTGGTAACGCAGAGTTATTTATAACTAGAGCTGGTTGAACAATGGTAAGTCCATTTCACAAAACAAGTGGATTTTTTTTTGTTTTCTTGATTTTTCAACACACAAATGAAAAGTGAAAGAAACAAAAATATTTTGCTTTTCAAAATAAAAAATAACCATTATTCAATTCTTTGTTTTCCCCCTTTCCTTCCCTTTATCCCTCGTCCCCATGCCTTTCCCCCCCCCCTTCCACTTTGTGACTGAAAAAGCTGGGGGGGCAGGGGGAGGAGACAAACAGGAAAGCAACTGAAAAAAAAACCCAAAAAATCAACTTCAGTTTAAAAAAACTGAACATTTTCCATTTGGGTTGTGGTTGTTTTGTTTTGTGTAAAAAAAAAATTGAAAATGTTCCATGAAAATAACAAAGGTCATTTTTCATTGAACAAACGTTGCAAATGAAATGGTTTGACCAGCTCTGCTTATAATGAATACTTTATCATTAATATTTTCCCCAGCTGATGCATTTGGAGGGGGGAGGGAGAGCTGTGACAATACATCTGAAAGCCATCCTGTACCTGAAGCAGCATGTGCTCCCACCGTGCATGGTCCAGGGAATTCTGTGTTTCCTATGAAGCAGAAGGCAAAACAATAATGTCACCTAGGTTAGCAAGAAGAATCATCCCAAGAATCTCCTTTGCAGTCAGTCCTTCTAAGACCCCTGCTCTGCCAAGCTGTAACATACCTGGGCTTTCAAGGCTAAATGGGACCTACGCCAATGTGCTTTGTTGGACCAACAGAAAGTATCATGTTATGTACCCTGCTGGCATTTTTATTCAGGGTCAGTCAACCCACCAGGAGTGAGATGCTGAGCACTCCCAATTCCTGTTGACTTTAATGGGAGCCAAGGGTGCTTAGCACCTCACAAAACTGTTCAACACATCCGAAGACTGGGTTTAATATGAATACAAACTTTTCCTGCATAATAAGAGATACTGGACTTGATCCTGACTTGATGTAAATCGGTGTAGCTTCACTGAAGTCAATGGAATTATACTGAATTACATCAGCTGAGAATCTGGCCCTGTTTCTGAATGTCCAGCTCTAACCTACCCTTCTTTAATGTTGGCACAAGGTAGTACTGGGGACTCTGTACAGCAACAACAACTAGGGAAGATACAGCTCATTTTTTAAACCTTTTTTTGAATATCAAACCCACTTGAACATTGTGGGGTTCAACATTCATCAGAAACATATTGGGTTTGTGCTCCACGTAGGGTCTGTCATACTCCACAGAGACTATACTGGCACAGCCATGTCATTGGAGCTGTGCTGGCATAAACCCATAGTGTAGACACAGCCTACGCTGACTGAAGGGTTTTTTCCACAGAGATCAATAGATTCATACCACTGTAAAATTGCTGAAAGACATTATTAGGCCCACAATACCTAGATTCTACATAGGGCACCCACTTGGCCAACCTAGCTTTTATGGCTCAGGTTTCCTTACAAAAAGAAAAACTCTGGGTTTTTTAATTGAATCACCCTTGAAAGTAAACATGGGGTTTAATTTTCAGAAACATTCAGTTTGCAAAATCAGACTATATATGTAACCCCAAAATAGTTCACTAACCTCCAGCTTCATGTGTATTCACCTTCTCAATTAATAACCTAGCAAAGGTGTGGGGGAAACTGCTGTAGAATTTCCATCCAGCTGAAAACTTCCTGGCCTGATTCTGCCCGGATTGAATTGGCTTCAGTGGTTCAGCTCTGGATTTACCCCAGTCAGGGCCGGCTCCAGACCCCAGCGCGCCAAGCGCGCGCGTGGGGCGGCATTTTAACTGGAGGGCGGCAGGCGGGTCCGGCGGACCTTCCGCAGTCATGCCTGGGGGAGGTCCAACGGAGCCGCGGGACGACCGGACCTCCCGCAGGCATGACTGCGGAAGCTCCACCATAGGCGCGGGACCAGCGGCACGTCTGCGGGAGGTCCCACGGAGGCGCAGGACCGGTGCCCGGCAGCGCGAGCGGCACAGCGCCGCCCTGCTTGGGGCGGCGGAATTCGTAGAGCCGCCCCTGACCCCAGTGGTTCACAGTTATCCAGATGAAGGAAAAGTGAGGGCCTAGAAGCCCAATTTCAATTCCCCACTGTTCCCATGGACTGCAACAGGAATGGCACAACACCTGTCTATACGAAGCTGCATTTTCTGGCTTCCCTTCTATTCTCCATGGACTGCACTCCTCCTAACTAGTGCTTTACCTTCAATGTACTGCAGCAGAGATGGGATCTTTACTACCCACATCTCACCCACTGTTGCATGGATATTGTGGTGCAGGGCCTGTAGTAACTGCAAGGCAGCACATCCGTGTCCTTCTCCTGCATAAGGGGATGAGGCTACTACCTGTCAAGGAGAGAAAGAACAGGCTACGTTTTGTCAGCACAATACCAGTGTGTTCCTGAAGGAGGGAATAGTTCAGACTCTCTGATTGTGGAGACCATACAATAGAGTTGTTGCTTCTACTGCAGTGCCTTCCTGAAGAAGAAAGCATTCTAACTAGTACGAGGATGCAGAACATGTGTCTCAGGAGAGGGCGAAGACAGAGAGATCCACTCATACACATTCCTCAGCCTGCTTATAAGCATCTAGCTAGAAAACCCATTTTTATACTTAACTGTCCCACTTCACATTTCACAGAAAACCTATTCTCATGGTTTACTCACCAGGAGTCGTGCCAGCAGCCCCTGGGGTGTAGGGAGTCTCACTAGGGAAAGAAACAGAATATCATTAATTCTGCCAGGCTTTGCAGAGAGTCCTGCTGATGTTATTCCCCTAGCCATTTCCAACGTGCCCACCAATGTTGAATACAGCTGATCATAATTTGCATTTCCATCATGCTTTCAGTCTGAGCTTCTCAAAATGCTTTACAGACATGAATGAATTCCGCCTCACAGCACCTCTGAGGTTGGCATTAATTACTCCTTCATTTCACAAGTGGGGAAGCTGAGGGAGAAAGATCAAGTGATTTCCCCAAGGTCAAACCAGAATTTTGGTGGCAAGCTAGGAATAGAACCCACATTTCCTAGCTCCCTTCCATGGCCGTGTTGTAATCACAAGACCATCCCTCATTCATTTTAGCCTCCTGATTGCAGACGAGAGAACTGGAGCAGACTGAACCTGTTCATTTCATAGTGTGCCTGGAGAGAATAAATGAAAGAGTTTCTGTTATAAACCTCGTCCACCGTAGTCGAGGCAAGCAGCTTCCTTCTCCTTCCTGCTGCTTTTTCTCAGCCAGTTCCCTAAGGCATCTGTAGAGAGGCTTCAAAGTACCAAGTATCAGAGGGGTAGCCGTGTTAGTCTGGTTCTGTAGAAGCACCAAAGAATCCTGTGGCACCTTATAGACTAACAGATAAGTCTGTTATCTTATCTATAGACTAACGTCTGTTAGTCTATAACAGGGGTCTGCAACCCGCGGCTCCGGAGCCGCATGCGGCTCTTCAGCCTCCTTGTTGTGGCTCCCTTCGGCCTTGACAAAAGGAAAAAAAAAAGAATAATGGTTATTTATTTATTTATTTAATTTTTATTTATATATTTTATTTTTGTTTATTTTGTTGCATAATTATCTTGGAGTTCGAGGTGATACTTTAACATTGAATTTTTAAAAAGTTTTTATAATTTGTCAATTAAAATATGCGTCACATCCACGTCTATAGCCCTCGCCTTTACCTGCAGGTGGCTTCTTGAGTGTGCGACCCCCGCGGTAAGCTAACCATGAATACATCCCAAAAAAGAAATCTCAGAAGAAAATAGAGAGTTTAATTCTGCATGGACAGATTCCTTTGCCTTCACTGCCAACGACGCTGGCTTACCTGTGTGCTTGATATGTGGCGAGAAATTAGCAAACAACAAAAAATGTAACGTTGAAAGACATTTTCAAAACAAGCACTCAGCATTTTCTGAAAAGTACCCAACTGAAGATGGGCGAAAGAGAGCGATTTCGGAACTACTACAGAAAGTTGAGCAGAGCAAACATACTTTCAAGAAGTGGATCAACTCTCCAAACTCAACTACAGCTGCTAGTTTTGTGGCAGCTCATGAGATCGTAAGGAGGGGGAAGCCGTTCACAAACGGAGAATACATGAAAGAATCATTCATAAAAATATCAGAGCATCTATTCTCCGAATTCAAAAATGAACAGGAAATTATTCAGAAAATTAAAGAAATGCCTCTCTCTGCAAAGACCGTCAAGGACAGGACCATTAAAATGGCAACAAACATCACCAGTAAGCAAATTGATGACATCAATTCAGCTCAAGCATATTCAATTGCCTGTGATGAGTCAAGTGATGTAAACGATATTGAGCAGACAGCACTGTTATGCAGATATGTGAACTCTGATGGGCCGCAGGAAGAACTGATTGAACTCATACCGCTAAAGGGCCAAACGCGGGGACAGGACATTTGTGAGGCTGTTTTGAGTTGTCTAAAAGCCAAAGGAATAAACACCACTCACCTGGTGTCAGTGTCTACTGATGGTGCACCCAGTATGAGAGGAGCACAGAAGGGCTTTGTGAATTTACTTCAAAAGTCGCTGGATCGAGAGCTGATGACGTTTCACTGCATCTTGCACCAAGAAGCACTGTGTGCTCAAACATTCCCCCCTGAATGTGTGGAAGTGATGAACCTCGTTATTAAGATAGTGAACAAAATAATTGCAAACGGGTTAAACCACCGACAGTTTTGTTCATGGTTAGATGAAGTCGAGAGCGCATATTTGGATCTCCTGCTGCACAACAGAGTTTGGTGGCTGTCAAGGGGAGACGTGCTGAAACGCTTCACTGCTTGTCCGGAACATGTGAAAACCTTCTTGTAAAGCAAAGGCCTCAGCTATCCCAAACTGGGAGACCTCGATTGGCTGGAAAAGTTTTATTTCATGGTGGATATGACAAGTCACTTAAACATGCTGAATAAAAATCTCCAGGGAAAGGGAAGCACGGCCCTGCAGTTGCTGGAGGATGTTCTGGCGTTTGAGCGCAAGATGACAGTGTTTGCCAGAGATGTACAGAGAGGTACGCTCTCTCACTTCCCCTCCCTGAGAGGGTTCAAAGAAGAGAACAATCACATAAATTGTGATTATTTACACCGTGCAATTATGGCAATGCAAGCTGCATTTGGAGAAAGATTCAGCGAGTTCAGAAAGGAAAAAAACACTCCGTCCTTCCCTGTCACACCGCTGGACATCGACCCATCCCTGCTGAACATATCCACATTCACAGGGATAAGTCAGCCCGATCTTGAAATTGAACTGGCCGACATAGCGGATAAAGACTTATGGGTGTCCAAGTTCAAAAGCCTGACAGCAGATCTCGAAGAAGTCGCCCATCAGAAGGCCACTCTTGCTAAAGAGCAAAAATGGAATGATATTGAAAACCTCCCCAAACCTGACAAACTTGTTTTTGAAACATGGAGTGCCATTCCCGACACGTATATGAACATGAAAAAGTATGCATTTGGAGTCCTGTCCATCTTTGGCTCAACATACTTATGCGAGCAAGTTTTCTCGAGCATGAACTTCATAAAGTCCAAATATCGCTCCCGCCTCACAAATGAGAGCCTACAGTCCTGTGTGAAGCTCAAAGTCACATCTTACAGCCCCGACATAGGGAAGATCAGCATCGAGCTTCAGAAACAGAAGTCACATTAAACATGTGAGAACACTAGCATTAAATAGGCTATTATTATTCAGAAAAAAACATTTATTTCAGACCCGGAGCTGATGTAGTTTTTTATTGTATGTTCAGGTACTTCGGTTGATTGCTGGCCGAGAAAGAAACCCGAAGAGGATGAGAGCACACTGAAATGGACTTGTCAAAAAACGTTCCTAATTTTATGTTTACTTTTTTAAAACTGCTAAGCTGCAACTATGTTTTTTTATATTAAAGTGGGCTACGTTTTATTTTAATTTTACACAAATACGGGAAGGACTCAAAAAGGCCTGCATAGTTCAGTGTTTAATTTATTTCAAAGTAGGCCTACACATGCACACTGCACTTCTGTTTGTTGTATTCTGTTGTTGTAACAGGTAAAATTAAAAAAAGATTAAAACTTTTAAAAGTTTATAAGCAGTGTTATGTTTTGCGGCTCCAGACTATTTTTCTTTAGTGGAAGAGGGGGCAAAATGGCTCTTTTGATAGTAAAGGTTGCCGACCCCTGGTCTATAAGGTGCCACAGGATTCTTTGCTGCTTCTTCAAAGTACCAGTGTACTGAGCTGGCACCACATACTCTAGAAGCCTTGGCCATAACACCTGCAGAGAAGAGCGAGACTGTTCAGTACACAGCTATTTCCATTCCCCCACTTCCAGTATCCTGCTGTCTGAATCCCTCTCTGTCATGTAGCTTCTCCTTTTATTCATCACTGACCCTTCCCTTACCTATCACCTCATCTCTCTCTCACCCCATCATCTCACTCTACCTGTCCGGTGCTCCCTCACTCTGTCTTTTAAATACACTGCCTTGTTTGGTGAGCAATTTGGCTCTCACCTGTGGATTGCCACGGACTCGCAGGGGCGAAAGAAAATGCAGGCCTGTTATTTACCAGGCTGCACGTGGCAACAGACTATATTGGTAAGGGATGCAAGGAGAGTGTGGGTCACGATGCAAACTGCAGACACACACACACACACTAAACTTAATCAATTTAAAAGTTTTATTGGGGATAATTACAAGGGGTAAGGGAGCAGCGTATGATTAGCTAATAGAGTTAATGAAACTTAAAACACACAATGACTAAAATATCTACTAACAATATTTATAAACAAAGATGCAGCATTTAGTAATAACTGATACTTACAAATACAAACCAACGCATAACGACCGGCAAACGTAGAAGCTCTATTTGAAACACGTGAGCTGAGAGAGAGGCTTCGAGGTGATCAGGCTCGGTTACAGGTATACACAGGACACACGGGTATACACAGGATACACGGGTATACACAGAATACACGGGTATACACAGGATTCGTTTTCTTTCTCCTCTCCCTGCCTGCACATGGCAGGCAGGCCATAAAGTACCCACTATGACATCATAGAAGTGTCATAGGGGACGGGGCCCAAAACCTGTTTGTGTTCGTTTCTGATTGGCACAAGCAAAGTTTACACCATGTAGGGGAGCAGGTGCCTTAAAGTCTGGCTTCGCCCCCAAAAGGTGAGGAAATGCATATTGGTATAGAATGCGTACAACACTGAATGACAAAAGAAGAGGCCAGGGCAATACTGGTATGGCAAGTTCTACAGGATGCAGACAGGAACTCATCTCAACATCACCCAGAGATGAATCCTCTTCCCCTACATTAGAACATTATGGAGCTATTTAGATAGCACCATCAACTCACCCAGAACTTTACAGACCTATATAAGCCATAGTCCCAGCCCCAGTATCTGTTCAAATCCAGGATCACCAAGTCTAAATGTCAGAAGTATTCATGGAGGATCTAAGGGGAAGTTGCACTCAGACAGTGGAAAGAATGAAGAGAAGATCTCTGCAACATGATTCCTTCCAGTTAAGTTGCTTTATACCTTTTCTCTAATGTGAGCCACTTACTCCATGATGAAGGGGTCACACCATCCCTGACATGTATTTGAAATGCTGTTCCTCCATTATGCTGACTGTGCAAAAAACTTCCCTGAGGAGAGGTACAAGGAAGGTAAGGAAGAACGTCCCTATTTCAAGAAGCAGTAGCAACAGGTTGCTTACTTGGGTCATTCCACTGACTGAGGTGTCCAGACATTGCAGGATGTCAATGCACAGGGTTTGGATAGTGCTTTCTTCCTGAATATCCTGGGTGAGAAATGTTGTGAAATAGCTATATTGAACTTATTAGCTTGTAGTAAGACACTGGCTATAGAATCAGTGTCCTTCTCTTACAAAGCCATTTTGAACATTGACCTATGCCTGCTTTTATATTGCACTGGAAGTGCACAGCCATCTGAAGGGAAGAGAATAATAGAAACTCCTAACTGGTGGGTCAGATCCCAGGCTTAGGAAAACCCTAAAGTGAAGGGAATGATTCACTGAATACAGAAGAGTTTCCCCAACAGTGTTAATTTTTTTAAAATCTGAAAAAACTGTTTCATCTTTTTATCTCTGAGGAAAAACATTCAGACTCTGCCCAGTGGAAATCAATATGCAGAACCAGGGGGATCCACTCTGTTTGTTCTGATGCCCCAACCAGCTTGGTCATTCTGGGTGTAGTGAGTGTGATTCTACCAATGGGCCTAATTGTGCTCTAAGGGTACGTCTACACTACGGGACTATTCCGAATTTGCATAAACCGGTTTTGTAAAACAGATTTTATAAAATCGATTGCGCGCGGCCACACTAAGCTCATTAATTCGGTGGTGTGCGTCCGTGGTCTGAGGCTAGCGTCGGCTTCTGGAGCGTTGCACTGTGGGTAGCTATTCCCTAGCTATCCCATAGTTCCCGCAGCCTCCCCCGCCCCTTGGAACTTCCGGGTTGAGATCCCAGTGCCTGATGGGGCAAAAATCATTGTCGCGGGTGGTTCTGGGTAAATGTCGTTAGTCACTCCTTCCTCTGGGAAAGCAACGGCAGACAAGCATTTCGCGCCTTTTTCCCCTGGATTGCCCTGGCAGATGCCATAGCATGGCAATCATGGAGCTTGTTTTGCCTTTTGTGACTCTCACCGTATGTGTACTAGATGCCGCTCACAGAGGCGATTCAGCAGCGCTACACAGAAGCATGCTTTTGCTTTTGCATGACAGCAGAGATGGTTACCAGTCATACTGCACCATCCAAACCCTTCCATAAATTGGAACTAAGATGATCATGGCTACCAGTCCTTTTGTACCATTTGCTGCTGTCATAAGTGCCCCTGGCTGCTCTTAGCCAGGGGCGCAAAAGCCAAAATTGGGAATGACTCCCTGAGTCAATCCCTCCTTTTTGGTATCTAAAAATAGAATCAGTCCTGCCTAGAATATAGGCAAGTGTACTAGATAACCACTGTATCATAGAACCAGAGAGCACAGCTGCTCTGTGTCAGATCCTGCAGAAACTATGAGCTGTATGCTATTCACAGGGGGTGCTCCTGTAACAACCCCACCTGTTGATTCCGTTCTTCCCCCAGCCTTTCTGGGCTACCGTAGCATTGTCCCCCCACTTGTGTGATGAAGTAATAAAGAATGCAGGAATAAAAAGACATGGTGACTTGTTAGTGAGAAATGAGTGGAAGGCAGCCTCCAGCTGCTATGATAGTCCAGACAGGACATTAAGCAGTGTGTAGGAGAGAAGCCCAGCATCCCTCTGCTAGTCCAGGGGCAACTGAATCTGTTCTTTACACATGAAGGGTGGGGGCTGATGGAGCTCAGCCCCCTGTTGCTATGATGACGATGGTTACCAGCCATACTGCACCATCCACCATCCACCAGAAAAAATTAGGGCCAGGCGCCCTTGATCAACCTGACAGATGCTAGTCAGCATGGTTACTGCCCCATGTGCCAATAGGCTGATGACGAGGACGGTTACCAGTCCTTTTGTACCATCAGCCACCCATGGCAGGGGGGGAGTGAGGATGTTGGTGTTGACGGCTGCAGCATCGTGTCTATCTGCAGCATTCAGTAAAGATAGGGTGACATGTAAAAGAGTCAGAGGATTGTTTTCCTTTCGCTTCTGGGGTGGGTGGGGGTGAGTAGATTGCCAAGCTATGCCCTGACCCACCGCGGACACTGTGTTTGACTCTAGAAGCATTTGGAGCTCAGCCAAGAATGCAAATACTTTTCGGAGGCTGCAGGAACTGTGGGATAGCTTCAGTCCTCCAGTCCATGAGCGTCCATTTGATTCTTTGGCTTTCCGTTACGCTTGTCACGCTGCAGTGCGCTGAGTCCCTGCTATGGCGTCTGTCTGGAGATTTTTAAAAAATGATTCTGAATTTCATCTTCTGTAACGGAGCGCTGATAGAACGGATTTGCCTGCCCTTACAGCGATCACATCCGCATGGTCCGTGCTGGAGCTCTTTCTTTATTTTGATTTCGGACTGCATCGCCACCCGTGCTGATCGGAGCTCCATGCTGGGCAAACAGGAAATATTCAAAAGTTCGCGGGGCTTTTCCTGTCTACCTGACCACTGCATCCGAGTTCAGATTGCGGTCCAGAGCGGTCACTGCTGCACTGTGGGATAGCTCCCGGAGGCCAATACCATCGATCAGCGTCCACACTAACCCTAATCCGATATGTTAATACCGATACTAGCGTTACTCCTCTCGTTAGGGAGGAGTACAGAAACCGGTTTAAAGAGCCATTAAAATCGATATATGGTGCCTCCTAGTGTGGACGGTTGTGGCGTTAAATCAGTTTTACGCTCCTAAAACCGGTTTAAACGCCTAGTGTAGACCAGGCTTCACTTACACAGGACTAAATATTGATTGACTCTACTGATTTCAGTGTAAAGGAGAGCAAAACTGGCCCGAGGAGAAAAAGCAGCCTTCCTTAAGATGGGGGGGGGCGGGTGTGAAAAAAAGGCCCTTGGGAGTATTGCCACAAGCTCCAGCTTTGTAGAAAAGGGGCCAGGCAGAGCTAAGATCTTCAACAACTTACTGTAAAGTTGAACTGTTTCTGTTAATACATATCATGGATCCAGTCATGGAGCACAAAGTGTCTGGAGCACCTGGCTGTGTCCATAGACAGAAATACAGATTGAAGATATTTTTAAACTAGTACATGTAGAGTAGAGTATGTCGTGAGGGAAATATGCAGCAAGCTTTTCCAGGCTCCTGACAGTCTGTGATGCAGCCTGCATAACCTCGGTGTTTTGCTGATAGTTTATGTTTGCTTCAACAGCCACAGAACTGGGCATCATTATGTTCTATTTAAAACAAAAAGACATGCTTCCTTGTACAAGAACATTTCACTGAAAAATGGTGTTTTCAGAATTTTCAGTGACTCATCTGAGCGTTGAGTAACAAAGCTAAATCTGTTAGATGTAAATACCCAGTGTGAGAGTCTGATCTCTATTACACTAATATAAATCCAGAGTAACGCCACTAAAGTCAGTGGAGTTACCTTGACTTTACACCAATATAACTGATCAGATTCTGGCTCTAATCATTCAGTCCAGTTGTCCTTGAGTGAAAACTCCCACTGAAGGCAAGAGGAGCAGTCAGCATGCAAGAACGGTAGGACTGAGTCCTAAGTGTTAAGAACTCTCCTTACCAGTTTGCTGGTGGACACACTGAACTCCTGAAAACATGTTCTACCATATCCCATGCTGCACAATTCTCCACACTTTCTGAGCTGAGCAGCCTCCTGATGAAATGAAGAACTGCCTTCCTCACCTGCAAGGGTAGAGATGACACACATGAGTTATTGTTATCCCTTCTGCCTGAAATAGGAGATAGGATATGAGAGTCCTTATGCTTTTGATTTTATCTCCTTGGCTTATAAACATGGATCCATTTAACACAGGCAGGAGAATGACATGCCTTCTCTAATCTGCAGTCTCTCCTCTGGATCTGAATGAAAGCTCCACCTAGATATCCATTCATCCCATATCACTGAAAAAAATTGAAATATTTCACTGCTCCACACACAATCTTACCGTAGCATTCTGATCACTGAGAGTGGATTTCACTGCCTTCACAATCAGACACTTTTTATCTCGTCTCGGGAACTGAAAGATAAGGAGAGGTGTACAGTACTTGTTTGATCCACACACTCACTTTCCACATTGGAATGAATCTTGGATTTCAAAGGGCCCTATTCAAAATAGTACCAAGCTTCTCTCATATACAGAATCAGTGGGGAAAATATAGGACCAGACTCTGGTCTCAGTTACACCAGTGTAAATCTAAAGTAATTCCATTTCTATAAATAGTGCCATCATACCGCCATGATGGAAATATTATAAAAGACTTAGATAGACTGAGGTCACTGAGGTTAATCTGTGTTTACACCAGTATAACAGAACTCAGAATCTAGTCTATAGTGTCTAATACTGGTGATTATTGAGTCAGGAGGACTATTTTATTTTTATCTGATGATTGTTAATGTGCATTGGCCCCAAGTCAACTTCTGTATCTGAAGTTGAAAAATATCTTGGGCTACATTCAGCACTTAGTTGAACCTGTTGATTTCTGTGTGGCCATATGGGGGTAACTTAGGGCAGCATTTGGTCCCTTAGTGGATATCCAGAGCACTGGTGACTGTGTGTTGTAAAGCCTCTGTGCCCCATTTGCAGAGGCGATGAGTCTGTTACAGCCCTGCGGTACCTACAAAGCCTTGGTTCTTCAGCTCAATCTATAGTAGCTCATGCTTTTAGCTCTGGATGTCCCCAACTCAACCCTCAGCATGTCGGCCAAGAGGGCAGCTGGCACAGTTGCTCCTGTGTTACTTACAGTTAGCACCAACAATAGCTCTGAGCAGATTCAAAGACGCCACATGAACAGCCTCATTCTCAATCTTCAGCTGCGAGTGCAGAAATGCTATCAGATCCTCCGGAGAAGAACAGGCTGCAAGGGAAGAAATCAAGTCCTCACTGATGACAGAGCTCTTATTCTTACCATACCTTACAAAGGAAGTTACAAGGAAACCACTGTGTAACTCAGAGTCTCTTCCCCTTACCTAGCAGAACTATACAACAGACCAGCTCTATGTGATTTTCCGCGCTGAGCGGCTTAGCTTGAGAACAGATCTGTGGGAAGAAGGGAAATGGTCAAAGAAAAACTAATCAGAAGCAACTGAAAAGAAAATGACCTAATCAAGACACAGCCACAGTTTTTACTGTACAACTCTGACTCCCCCTGATAATTGGCTTATGGTGAAATTGCTCTACAAACTGAGCAGGATATTAGCTAAGAAAATGAGACCGCTACCTGCTTACTCTGGAGCCTGCAGAAATCAGGAAGGCATGAGGAGCTCCCCAGGCTCTGCATTATCATTCCATAGATTTGGATTGTTAATATGCTTCAGATCTGCTGTGCCTAAGCTCAAGGGATCCAAGCACCTGGTTGTGCAGAGCACTGCAGATGCTTTAAACTTCCCTTTAGGGAGAGGGATCTTATATTCACCCAAGACCTCCAAGAGCTGGCTCAGACTCTGCAACAGAGGGTGAAAGTCAGATGGTGGCACACACAGGAGCAATATGTAGTGACTGAAGCAGATTCAGGGGATTTGTAGATTCCAAGGCCGGAATGGATTATTGCCATCATCTAGTCTGACCTCCGGTATAACACAGGCCACAGACCTTGCCCAGAATAATTCCCAGAGCGGAGCTTTTAGAAAAACATCCCAATCTCGATATAAAAACTGTCAGTGAGGGAGAATCTGCCTCAGCCCTTGGTAAATGGTTCTAATGGTTAATTATCTCACCATTAAAAATGGACGCGGTATTTCCAGTCTGAATGTGTCTCGCTTCAGTTTCTTGCCATTGGATCAAGTTATATCTTTCTCTGCTAGACTGAAGAGCCCATTATAAAACATGAGTCCCTCGTGTAAGATATTATAGACTGTCATGAAGTCACCCTGTCACAGGACAGGTCCACCCCGTCAGAGTGGTACCAGGTTGTGGAGGAACTGAAGTAGATCTCGGGTGGCCCAGATGGCCTAGTCTCCCTAGCCACCGCAGCAGACCTGGCTCCTAGGGCAGCATAGCCTAATGGTCGGGATCAGCGCAGCAGCCCTTCGGTGAGGGTCCACGGCCCAACAGCCTGAGTCACTAGGGCTGCCCTTCTAGGTATGGCAGTGCGGCCTAGTGGCCAGAGTCAATGGAACCACCCTTGGCAAGAGGGCAATGCAGCCTAGTGGCTAGAGTCAATAGAGCCACCTTTTGTGGCAGGGAAGTGTTGCCTAGTGGCCAGCCCTTCTCCACTGGGTCCTACCTATTCCACAGGTCCCAGCCCAGGGCCCTGTCTTGCTGCAGGGGTATCTGCTACCAACTCAGCGGGGATCCTTCCAAAACATGCCGAGTCAAAGCTAGGTACCTCAACTGGTTCAGTGCTTAGTCCACCTAGGCTACTTCCCACCCATTCTTCCGCAGCTGGTGGTCTCAGGGATTCTGTGGTCTCTCCTCCATCTCTGGCATTGGGTGGCTGGGGGTCATGGGTTGCAGCCACAGTCTGGCTGGCCTCTGAATCCTGGAGCACTGGCAGTCTCTCTCCAGGAGCCTGCAATGCACCTCTGCTCCCTTTGGCAGCCATCCCAGCAGGGGCGGCTCTAGAAATGACGCTGCCCCAAGCAGCGCGGAGCGCTGCGCCGCCCTTCCCCGGTCCCGCGGCGGGTCCCCTCTTCCCGCGGCTCCGGTTGAGCTCCTGCCGGCATGTATGCGGCAGGTCCACCGGAGGCCGGGACGAGCGGACCTGCCGCAGTCATGCCTGCGGGAGCTCAACCGGAACCGCGGGAAGAGGGGACCCGCCGCAGTCATGCCTGCGGCAGGTCCGCTTGTCCCGGGCTCCGGTGGACCTGCCGCAGGCATGCCGGCGGGAGCTCCACCGGAGCCAAATGCCGCCCCCCCGGGAAACGGCCGCCCCAAGCGCCTGCTTGGCGCGCTGGGGTCTAGAGCCGCCCCTGCATCCCAGACTCAGCTGAGCGGCTCTCTTTTATATCCTGGTTCCAGCTGAAGCATGCCCAGCAGAGATGAGGGGCCATGGCCTCCTCGGCCCACAAAGTAGGATTAACCCCTGTTGAACCAATGTGGGGTAGGTAAACCCCATCACACACCCTTTTACTTTCTGTTTGTTAAACTAAATAGATTGGGTTCCTTGATTCTACCACTGTAAGGCATGTTTTCTAATCCTTTAATCACTGTGACTCTTCTGTCAATATCCTCTCCAATTTATCAGCACCCTTTTTGAGTTGTGGGCTCTAGAACTGGACACAGTACTCCAACAGTAGCCACACAAGTGCCAGATTTAGAGGTAAAATAACCACTGTACTCCTGCTTGAGATTCTCCTTTTTATGCTTTTTACCTTTTTTGGCCACTGCTTGAGTTCGTGTTCAGCTGATTATTCATCACGACGTCCACAATCTTTTTCAGAGTCACTGCTTCCCAGGACAGCATCCCCCATCATGTATGTATGGCCTAAATTCTTTGTGCCTAGATGCTCACATTTACATTCAGCCGTATTTAAATGCACCTTTGTTTGCGCCCAGTTTACGAAGTGATCTAGATCACTCTGAATCTGTCCTCTCCATTATTTATCACTTCCCAATTTTTATCTTATCTGCCAACTTTATCAGGGATGATTTTATGTCCTCTGCCAGGTTATTGATAAAAAAGGTGAAAATCAAATTCCTTCCTGCATCTAAACACTTTTCTCCTTTGCTGCTTCAAGCTTCCAGAATGTCTCTGATGCCATCTACATATTTTACTATATTTAAGCAGTTGTGTAGAGCCCTGATGCTATCAAACAAGTCCATGATGCATTGGTTCCCTCCAAATCATGGGTTTTTCAACCCCAAATGTGACCACATACTCTGTACCAGAAAGCTTCAACCAACAGAGATGGTGAGTAAATATCACTACCAGAAGTTATAGCTGTCTCATGACTTCATTTACAACTGTGTAGCCCCACTGAAGACAGAATATGGCCCCTTTCTTCTTGCTCATGTGGTACTGAGGGTAGATGAACTAGAGAGAGAAGGGGAGTGAGACGATATCTTTAATTAGATTATCTCACCCACCTTGGCGCTCTAATATCTTGGGACCAACATGGCTACAACAGCACTGCATAGAACGGGAGATGAAATAGCCAGGCAATGCTTTTAGATCCATCTAGTTCCATAATCCAAAGCAATGACTCTCAAGTCTCCTTAGTATTAATTTTCAACCATTGACCGTTGGCTTGGTACTGACCAGAGACAACATATGGCAGCCCCTGCTCTGAGGAGCTTATGAACTAAAAGAGCGATGCAGAGTTGACAGGATGTACTGGGAAATCACAAGGAGGGAGTATCTTGTTGGTGGGAGGGCAGGTGTTTTGTATTTTATCTCCTTATCATCCTCCCCAGGAAACAGATGATGCTTTTCATAAGAGGCATTTACCTACAAATCTTCTTGCCTGGCTCACCATGTGTATAAACCCAGAACTCGTGTGGATATTTATTTTCTAACAAGTCACTGTCTAAACCAGACACCCCACTGCCAGCAAATTCCTCGCACACTTCATACATGCACACACATAGACAGTTACCTTAAGGACTGGTACCTCACCTTGGTGACGTGAAAAACATCAGTGTCCTCCTTATATTGCTCAAGGAGCCATGAGATCGGTTCAAATAGCTGATCTTGATGCTCCTCTTTGTGTAGCAGGAGGCTCATCATGGGATCAAGGGCTTTGATGATAGCCTGCTTGAGCTGCATAGATGAGACACAGAATTTATGTTCCTACTAATTTGTTCAATATCATCCAATGGGCACACCTTTTCTACTTCTAATGCCTGCACCTTCCCTTGTTCCACTGTAGGAATGGGCCTATCTCGATATTTCCCGGTAAAGAACCAGGACTCGTAGGGTTGGTTTCAGGATTATATCCTAATGCACCTCACAACTATTCCAGGTAAGATATTTCCCCAGATTAGTATGCATTCTAGGCCAACTCATCCATGCTGGAACTCCACTGGGGCTGAATGGAGGAATTAATTTAGCCCACTATCCCGTGTTCATCTGCACGTTAGGTGCATAAAACTAGAATCCATGTACACTGTGTACAGACAGAATTTCCATGATGTGGTGACATTATAAATGTTTGGGTTTTAGATGTTTTACATGACACTCTGTTCCATCCAAAAGGACCTACCATTAAATGCCATCATCCCAAAGAGTGCCAGACACATAGAATTTAACATTACAATTTCTGTTAAAGGTTTAGAGAGCCAGCAATTCTCACCTCCGGCTCCTCACAGGTCAACCAGCTCCTGGTCACATGAAAATACAAGGGAAGAAAATGATTGCAGAGTCACAATTCGCCAGTTCTGGGGAATGGGCACTTTTCCCAGTTAGTCAAATAGAGCTTTACTGCTCTTGACCATTTTTCCAGAACTGCATGGACGGAGAGAAGACAGGCAATGTGAAAAGGACATATTAGTAACGAGGAGAAGTTGCTTTATCAGTGAAGACCCCCAGGCCTATAGTTTACTACCATTCCATGGCAGCTACTGCTTAGTTCAGGACTAGACGCTGAAATCCCAGATCAATTCTGAGCTATTTCTCTTCCCCCCCATTCCATGTCTTGTTTCCCAAAAGGCTTTTTAATTTGCATCTCTCTCAATCTTTTTTCAATTACCATCATTTGAAGACAATTTTTTTCTCCTTTCCTTGTTACCTCTTAATTAGAGCTGCTTGAAAAAGCAGTTTAAATTAAATTAAAAATCATTTATATTTTTCAAAAATCAAAAAAATTCAGCCACCTCTTTAGATACTCAGAAACACTGGATGCACACTTCCTGATCAAAATTGTCATTGACATTTTTCAGGTTTGTTTTTCATCAAATTTTGGGGAAAAATTATGGAACATATAATTAAAATTCAAAATATTTCAGCAAGCTCTCCTCTGAATGACTCGTGTCTTTGCAGTTATTGTTTATTTAACCCTAACACTGGATGATTTTATCTTGAGTTCCAGTTTGTCTGAAAGATGTTCAGTGCCCCTAACTGCCATTGGCTTTACTGGGATTTGAAGGTAGTGGAGAGCACTTTGCCCTAAAAGTAGGTGAATCTAGAGTCCTTGCTAAGACGAATTAGGGCCCAATCCTGTTGTCTATGAACTCGATGGCAAAATTCCCATTTACCTCAAAGGCACAGGATTAACCCCTTACTGAGCATCACCTGAAAAGCAAAGGACGAGAGAAGTGGAGAGGAAGAGAAGACAGAGCAAGAGGGTGAAAGGAAATGATGATAAAGAAACTAAGGGGAGACAATGGGTGAAGGAGTGGGAAATGGGATTTTTAAATGTACAGTATTGAAATCTGCTCCCTTCACTTCCTCCCCCAGGAGCCTCCTGGCAGATGGGCAGCTTCAGCCTTTGTGTCTGTTTATTTTAAATTATATCCATGAGTCATAAAGGGCTTGAACTTACAAATGCTCAGCGCCTCCTGCAAAGTGAGGAGCACTCTCAACCTCACTGAGTGCCGCGGGAGCCAAGGAACGCAGCACCTGATGCAATCCAGGGCAGGGAGCACAGTTCAGGGCCTGTTTGCAAACTTGGTCAGTCACTTCAATCTGTACCAAGATCCCCTAAATATCCATTTGGGGCACCTAGAGTAAGTGCTGGCACTTACCACCGCAAAATGCTTGTCTCATCCTGCCATCATTGACTAACTCCAACATGGAGAACATGGCGTTCAGGGTCATTCCCACAAAAGGGATACACTCAAGTGCTGCAGAGAAAGGCCAGAAGAGAAGGAAGACAGATAATCGGCTGCTCTCCGCCTTCTTACAACACACTTAGAAACATTGTGGGGCAGGATGCTATGGGCTCCTAGGCCAGTTTGCGCTGCGTAAGCAGAGCAGAATGGCTTTAAAGCAGCCATTGAAAGCCAGTGGGGGATTCACTCTGAAGAGAGGAATCCTCCACCAGTGCACAGCTGTGCCCGATGCCCAACTCACTCCCAGCGTAAGGGGAGAGAGCACGGGGGCGGGATGGGAAGTGGGGTGGAGAAGAGCTCCACTCAACCTGATCTTCCACTCATTCCCATCCTTAAGGAACTTCAGTTGGGGGAAGAAGTTAGAGCTTGCACCTCCGTCTGGATAGCTCATGATCTGGAAGTCAGAACTAGCAACAGCAGTTAATCTTGTGTCTCTCCACACACACACGCACGCACTCAAGCAGAGCTCTGTTTAGCTGTAACATTTTTAGGTAGAGAGAGTAATCCCCTGTCCTTAAATGAAAGACAATAACTTTGAAACAAAATGTAAGGGGACTGTTGCCCCCTTACTAACATTCAGTGGGGGTGTTTGGTTGCTAGCTCCCAGCACTAAAAAGGGAGAGGTCGATGGGAAATCAGGCGCCTGAGACTGACAGTCTCCAGGAACAATGTGGAGAGGCCAATGCTCCAGGTCAGCCTGATTGACAGGGCGGGCAGGCTAATCAAGGAGTCAGGAGGTCAGGGGGGTCCTGTCTTCTGTGTGAGCTGCAATTGTCTGAGTCAGATGGAGTGGGGCCGAGCTAAGGAGAGAGCGGGGGCCCAAGCCAAGCTGATGGGAGCGGAGCTGCAGCCCAAAAAGCCAGAGCACAGCCCAGAGAGAGCAGCCGTGCCCTGGGAGGAGAGCTGCAGCAACCAGAGCCAGAGGGGCCAGACAAGCAGCCCAGGAAGCAGATGAGAGCTCAGAGCAGAGTCACAGAAGCAGCCTGCAGAGCAGCCCTGCCCTGGGAGCAGGGCTGTAGCAACCAGAGCCAGAGGGGCCAGAGAAGCAGCCCAGGGAGCTGGTCAGAGCAGCAGCAGCAGCCGTGCTGAGGCAGAGTAGAGCTGGAGCTGGGGCAGTCTGGAGTCGGGTACGGTGAGCAGCTGGGGAGAGCGAGGGGGACCCCGGGCAGTGGGCCCAGCGCAGGGAGATACCTCAGCCAAGAGGCTCTGCAGGCCAGACTGGGGGGGTTCGTAACCCTGACAGGGCGGGGGTGATGCTGGGGAGAAGGGTCCTGCCACCCAGAGCCTGAGAGTGTGTGGCCACCGCCAGAGCAAGTGTCCAACCCGCAGCGTCCCTGCAGCACAGCCAGGGCCTGAGGAGGAGGCCTGGGACCTACAAGGAACAGACTGTGAACTGCCCTGATGTTCCAGAGACACTGTTTGTGATGGTCCCTGCCACAGAGCAGCGTAATGTGTTTTCCTTTAATTTTTCCTTATTCTTTTTTTAAATTAAGTGTTAATTAAATAACTTGTATTTGCTTTAAATTGTATGATGTGATCAGTGGGTCAGGGATGTGCGCAGTGCAAAGAGGGTGCCCCAGAGTGGGGACACCCTAGCCCCTGTCCTGGGTGACCACAGCAGGGTTGGGGGTCGAGCCCCCCAGGAATCCTGGGCCCAGCCTTGTTGGGGTTACGAGGACTCTGCCAGACAGGAGAGTGGAAGGGGAGGCCTCTGGATAAAGGAAGTGGGAGCGAGGACTCAGATCCTTTCGCTAGCCCATTTCACCGGGGTAGTGCAGAAGCCAGGAAAGTTCCCCACAATAGCGGGACCATTCCCCCGCTTACAAAAAGATGGAAGTTACAATACCATAGGCTGATGACAGGTTGCCCAACATAACTAAAATAAACTCTTCAGGCAGCTCCAGTGGTTTCAGATGACACCTCAGCTCATATATCACATTATTGAAATAGCAGCGTGCCAGAGTCACTAACGTGTTGCTAGCTGCCACTTTTATTTCATTTGTTGCTTGCTAAAAAAAAGAGAGAGAGAGAGAGAGAAAGAGAGAGACTGAGGTGACTGAAGCCAGTTGCACTAGCCAGAGTTGTTTAGATGAGTCAAGTCCTTATTTCTGTGCATAAGCTCCGAATGAACCCACCCAACTTTCTGTGGATAGAGTCATTAGTCATAAATATTCACTGAGTCATTTGGCTAAACAATTTTCAGCCTTTGAGTTGCTTACAAGCTGCTTAGTTAGATTATTCACTATTAGCTCCTTGTGGTAGATGACTGGTCACCATAGTCACATGATATTTTGCCCTGCCCTTCCCTGAGGAGGTAATGAGACACAGACTGGGCCGCTTCAAAGATGTTCAGAGAGCTTTCCTGGAATAAACTGTCCCCAAAAAGGGGACTGACTTCCTTTGGAACAAGAGGGATTTTTCCATGGGTTTTCCTGCTGGCAAACTAGATTCTAAATCCAATGCTGCTGCTTTTGGAGATAGTTCAGATTCTGTCTGTCTTAGGGCTTTATACTGCCACTTATCGCGATAGTATCAGAGCGCCTCCCACATAACATCAGTATCAGTCATGAAATCCCTAGTAGACTTCGGGAAAGACTTGCTCGTTAAGAGTCGCTGTGTCTGATATGATGTGTCTCAGGACCTGATCCTGCACAGCACTTAAGCGCATGTGTAACTTTCGCATGTGAGTTGTCCCATCTTATGCATGTGCACAAGTGCTGTCTAGGACCTGGGTTTTGGTCTGGAGGAAGGTGTGGGCCTCTAACAGAAGAATACATTTTCGTTTCAGTATATAGTTTACCCCCCAAAAAAGAAAGTTTTAATTAAAGCTTTGGATCCTTTGATTAGTATCTCAGGAGAACTAACTTACCTGAGTCTCTCTCATGTGGTTTAAGGCTAGTGTTATTATTTTCTTCAGTAGCCCTCTCTCTAGGTCCCTGGTGTCCTGCTGTAATACCTTCTCCAGGACACAGTAAATGTCTACTCTGTTTTGCTGGGGACAAAACAGAAAAGAGAGCAAACAATCGGGAAAAGTTTTTCTTGATGACCACACAGTAATTTGACAAATAAGCCCCTGCCCTAAAGAGCTTCCAATCCAAATATGAAATGACTAGCCCAAGTCTTATCATAAGAGAGCAGGTTCGTGGCCAGGAAGAGAATCTATGTCTCCTGAGTCATTATCCAGAGTCCTATCCACTAGGCCACACTGACTCCTCAGCCAGCATGCTCACACAACTAATCCATTGGCTTAATTGGTGTAAAACATGCCATGCCCTCCACAATCACCTCATTTAGCAGCACTTCAGAAGCAGCTGAGCAATTGACATATTTTAATCTTCCTGGAGAGAAAAGAGCCAGAAGAAGCCTCCTTCATTGCCTCCTTACCTAGTTTCATTTATTGAAATCAAACAATAAAAATGAGCCCCTTGCCCATGCTCTATCCACTCCAGACAGAATTGGTAAATGTTGAATTACAAAATACCCAACTCCCGCAGTAAGTCCTCAACAGCTCCTAGGGGAAATTATCTCAGCAGTTAGAGCTACATTGACAGTCGCACACTTGAAGGTGTCTTTTATGAGGCCCATCAGTGTAGAAATTCACAGAAGATAGTATCAGCTGGGACAGATTAAAAATAAAGAGGGACACAGAGAAATTAAAAACCTGAGCAGAGAACAAGATTCCTTTCAGAAAACTGCAAACTAGCACATCTGGAAAGGAGGTAGAAGTAACTGACATAATGGGAGGGAGAAAAGTGGGAAGCAACAAGTGCCCTGGGGGTGACAGTGAAAAACAAAGTCAACATGTATATGCAAGGGGTGATGGCTACCACAAAGAGCCATGTGGGTTGGGTCTTTTACACACAGGGATCAAGGCCCGAAGCAGAAAGACAACAGTTCCTGTCTGTTCATCTGAGGTGTGACTGTATCTGGATTATTGCATTTTCTAGCACCACATTCCCAGAGAGATCAACAAATTGGAAGTAATTAATGGGAGAACAAAAAAGAATGAACGGGGGTGGCAGAATTGACTTCTGAATAGAGCCCTGCAACCTGACCCAAATCCTATGGGACCTGACTACAGGCGTCAGGGTCAGGTTGGATGAGAAAACAACTGGACTCTCTTGGGCTCAGGTCAGGTCGGCTCTCCTCCTTTAGCCCATGAGATCAGCACAGCAGGGGGCAGTGTCAGAGGATCAAGCCATTGCTGCACATTATTGCCGCTGCGCCGGCCCCATGAGCAGGATGTGGTGGCAGTATCCGGTTTGGGGGGAAGGGTTGGAAAATGATTCAACCCTCTCAGGGTGAGGTGAGTAGGCTTGGGGCCCGTTCAAGTTGGGCTTAAAAATTGGGCCTGAGCAGACCTCTACTTCTGAAGACAGACTGAAAGAGCTGTCTATGGCAGATGCGGCCAAGGGATGACTGTGAGGGAGACATGATAATACCATACACCTATCTGAAGGGTGTGAACACCAAGGAGGGAGAGGAATTTTTTAGTATAATACATTTAGTAAAAGTAGGAGTAATGGGATTAAACTAAAAAAAGACACACAATTTAGACTTTAACAACAGGAAAAATGCCCCACCTGTGAGACAGGTCTATAAGGTTATGATACAGTCTATCTAGAAAAACAGTGAAAGCTCAGTCATTAGGGGCTTTTAAAATTAGTTTGGCCAAACCAGTGGAAAATGGCCACTGGGAGTGCTCCTGCATTAGCAGGGAAATGGACTGGATGATCCAATAGGTCTTTTCCATCTCTGTCTCCTGTGAGTCTATAAACCTATGTGACCTGCATGCCAAGGTCATAAAGCACTTTGGAATGTTCAGAGCCAATCAGATCTCTCGATTGGCTAAACATTCCAGCGGTTCTGCTTGAAAAGGAAGGCTTCTGCAAACTGCAATCAGAACACTCAGCTCCACTGGGGAGAAGCTCCTTCCATTAATTTTTAAATGTAAGGGGGATTTTTTTAATTGAAAATTGTCACTGATAATTTATAAATATATAAGCTCTACGTACTTCAAGCAGCTCTGGATTATGCAACAATTTTATTCTTGAAAACCAAAAGAGATTCATAATTAATCAAGTAATTCAAATAATTAAAGAACTAGGAGGCCAAGACAAGTAGTTCAGTTCTGCTCATAAGGGCTAGTGGGGGAGGACTGACTGGGGCAGGGGCTGAATGGGAGTGGAGACACAGGGTTACGGGGAGAGGGAGGTTCAGAGCCACATAGTAATGGGGGAGGAGGTGCAGAGCTACATGGGGACAGGGGTTGGTTGGGTGGAGGCACAGAGACACATGGGGATGGGAGGATGGGGGAGTGGATGTCTGAGTGGGGGTGGAGGGACACATGTGGACAAGGGGTGCAAGGACCCATGGGGGTGCAGGAACACGTGGAGACAGGGGCAGATGTGCCTTACTGAATGGGAGAGGTTAGGGGTCAGCCAGGGTCTGCATGGGGGAAGCTCCCTAACAATTCCTCCCCACCCCTCCCAAAAAAACTGTTCCATACTTTTCCCACCCATACCCAGCAACCCTCCAAGTTCACACCCAGGCTCCTTCCCAGCAATTTAGTTCCCTCTCCCTCAGCTCCTCCATTACCCCTGACTCCACCAAGCCTTTGCACTGCATTTGAGGGGTGCAAGAAATATGGTTCTGTAGTGAGTTGAAATGGATTATTACTCAGAGTTCTGTATTAATATGCATAGTAAGGAATCTTTTTGTCAAAAAACATTTCCTGAATCCTTTTTGTTGTCTGTATTGATACAGACATACTTGCTGACTGGGATTTTGAAATAAATAATCAAAAATAATTTGAACTGGTGCAATTATATTGTATATTTGCAGAAATGTTAAAATACTGTGTGCATCATTTTTATTTTTTTGTTGCAGAATTCCCCTAGTAGAAAATATATAGATAAGGTCCCTTCAGTGCTATAATCTCAATAATATGTCATCATAAGAAAGGAGTGTTGGTTAGGAATAAGAGCAGGGAGTCAGTTTACTTGGGTTTTAGTCACATTCTTTTACTAACTTGCTAAGTGGTGTTGAGCAAGTAACTTAATTCCCTGTGACACAAATCATCTGTAAATGGGGATCATGCTTACCATTCTCACAAGGGTGCTGTGAGTCTTAATTCATTAGTATTAGGTAAGTGCTTTGAGATTTTTGGATGAAGATGCTAAAGAAGGGCAAAGTATTATTAAAAGAGATTACTGCAGGTCCTATAGTGTACTTTTACTATATACAGCCCATGTACTCCACTGTGTGTAAAAGGACAATGCTTTCTTTATAGAGCATTATATCATCCTGATCTGTAATAACAGCATTTTGCATGATGAGTTCATGCCTGAGGACAGAAGGGTGAATACTGATTATGCTGATGGTGCGCCAGGCCAAGTTCTATACTGAGTTACCCCCATGCATTAGGGGGGTAACTAGGCAGAATTTGGTGTGGACACATGGAAAGCGGATGTAATTTCATGAAACTGCCCTACCTCATCCTGTTGCAGTTTCTCTAGCAGAACTGTCACAACACTAGCCAGCTTGGTCTCAGCTATAAAGGCAATCCTGAGGGCAATTTTGTCCTTATCTTCATCATTCATATGTGCCAGGAGGGAAACAGCCTCATTATAAACATCTGAAATTAAATAAAAAGATTTGGCTGGTTACCACTGGTAGTAGAAATTGGTGCTGGCCTCTTTAATTCACTATCCAGTAAAGATTCTGGAGGCACCCAAACACTGAGAAGACGACCTGGGAAACATGTAAATTTTTCTTCCTTCCTCCTGATGACCAGGTTTATTTGCTGAACGACCCAATGTGTTTGGGGGGAAATCATAATGAAGAAAATGTGCTCCTTTCAAGTAGATCCCCATGTAAAATAATCTTCCTTTCACTCTTTACTATCAATTGATGAGTTTTGATAGCATACAGAATAATAATTTATGGCCAAAATTTTCAAAACTGGGTGCATAAACTTAAGCTCCTAAATCCACATTAAGGCACCTACACCCTGATTCAGCATCCTAATCACATGCTTAACTCTAAGCCAACAAAGAGACCTAAAGTGAAGCACATGCTTAAGAGTTTTGCTTAGTCAGGGCCTCATTTTCAAAAATCTTGAGCACCCAGATGTCCTATTGGCTATGCTGGGAACTTTGGGGGGCTCAGTATCTCTTTTAAATCAAGCCACTTTTTTAGACCTCACTATGAATTTAGAAGCCTAACTTTAGGCCCCCTGTTTTGAAGAAAGCCTTTAACCTTATTTTATGGTAGTTTAAATACTTGCAGAGAAGACTCATGGAACGGAGTTCATCCGGTTGCCTATAGAGGTGATAAAGGAATTTTTCCGCCATGCACAATTGGCTAGGTGTACGCTGTAAGTGGGGTGAGGTGGTTCCCTCCAACCTTCATCTGAAGCGTCAGGGATTGACCATAGCAGGAGATGGGACACCTGGTAGGGTGGACCAGTGCTCCAAGATGGTTCAGAGAATCTGTTTCCTTAGATGTCCTGCTCACATGCTCAGGGTCCAACTGATCTCCAGAGTTGTGGGTGGGAAGGAATTTTCCTCTGCTCAGATTGGCAGGGACCTTTGGGTTGGAGGATGGGGCACTGATCACCTGCTAGGATCATCTGGGTATATCTGACCTAATCAATTCTCTACCATTGCAAGGGCCTCAGGCATTGGTGGAACCTCAGTCTCTCCTGTCCTGTGCCTATGGCACACAACCGTTTAGTCTCCTAAAGACTGAAATGTTTTAGTCCAAGACAAGTTTTTGGGTTCAGTGTAGGGTTACTAGGTGAAATTTAATGGCCTGTGAAATCCAGGAAGTCAGACTAGATGATCTAATGGTCCCTTCTGGCCTTAAACTCTATGAAACTATGAAATAGCTGATGTATTTTAAAAAAATCAGGATTTTATCTCCCATGTATCTCTTAGCTGTGGGCAGAAATTCTCCAGAAGCCTTAATATTTCACAAGAAATCTGAAATGCCATATTTGTCTGTCTCCATTGTAACAGCATTCCAAAGCATGAAGGAGGAACTAACAAGATTTCCCCTTCCCAGGAAAGACTGCTTGAGGTTAGGTGATTGCCCATCCTTTATGCAAATTGCATTCTTCAGTTCTAACACCCAGATGCAAACTGAGTCATAACTGTAACCTACACTGCCCATCTTGCTGCAGTAGTGATAGTGTAGGATTAGGAGCACTAGTGTTGCTAAGAAATGTGACCCCATGCTTTGTTATCCTGCATTTAAGATATTAGCAGAGCTTCATTTAGACAGCTAGAGAAGTCCTTCTGCATTTTTTCTTCTAATTTCCCCCCATCTCTGATGGATTCCACAGCTAGATCTTGGCTCCATGGATGGAGAAGACACAAAATGAGGACCCACAATAAACATAAAACAACTGTGAGAAAAGAAGGGAGACCTTCCCCATAACATTCAATAGAAACTCAGATTCTCAGGAAAGTTTCCAGGTCCAGAGGCTGTAGGCCAACTTCTCAACTGGTGTAAATCAATACAGATACAAGGAAGACAACAGAGCCACACTGATTTACAGCAGCTGAGGTTCTGGTCATATAAATGGAGAACATTACGGCAAATCTATCTGTATGCCTAGGCTTTCTGAATGTGTGTGTGAATATAGAATGGATATAGAAAATACAATGCTGACCCTTACCTCTGTCGGCTCACTCACAAATTTATTCATGTTTTAATCTTTCCTCCACACTTCCTCCAGTCCTTTCTCCAAAGAGGTCCCGTACTGATAGGCAGCTGGCCTCTCAGTCTGTCATGTCCAGGATAGCCAGTCAAGATTATGCAAGCACTATTATGACATTGATGTGACTGTAGCATACCACATAATCTGCTGCTGACCAGATATGTGCTGTAATTATATGGACAAGATCCTCAAAGGTATTTAGGTTCCTAAATCGCACTGAAATCAGTAGCTGTTAGGAACCTAAATACACTTCAATATCTGGGCCCATACATGTAAGCAGTCCAATAGGTGCCTACATTTGCTCCAGTGTAGAATCTCTCATTCTCTCGACATCATTTTGAATTTTGGTTTGGGCCCTCTCTCAGTTTGCCACACTTTCCAATATTGGTTTTATCTGAAAATCTGCTCCTGGTTGAATTTATATAAAATAAAAGCACCAAAGAAAGAAGAAACTGCCTTGGAGAATGAACAGTGACACTTGAGTGTGGTTGGTTGATTTTAATTTGGTTGATTAGAAAGCCTGATGAAACCTTATTGAACTATATTATAAATATTGATTGTATATTGTTTTACAATGAACTGAAATTTATATTTAATTTTCATGTCCTGCCAAACAAATCAACTAAATTAATTTTTATTGTGTTTAATACAGTGTGGTGTCATATGTAGGGCCCTATGTAGAGCCAACTCTTGATTTTGGAAGTTATGTTGCATTTAAAGCATTCAGAGTGATGACACTCTTTGCAGTAAATCATATGGAAAAAAGAATTCCAATTACATTTGTCCCTTGCTATGTATAACTGATTTTGTGCCTTACCCTTTCTGATTTTGTCCTTACACGTATATGCTATTCTTTTGTATGCCTCCTTAGTAATTCTTCCATGTTTCCACATTTTGTAGGATTTCTTTTTGATTTTCAGGTCATTAAAAAACTTCCTTTCCTTAGAATCATGAAATCTATCATTCATGATCACTTTCACTCAAATCACCTTCCACCTTCACATTCACAACCAGCTCCTCCCTGTTGGTCAGAATCAAGTCTAAAATGGTTGTCCCTCGGGTTACTACCTCCATTTTCTGAAACAAAGCATTGTCCCTGGTACATTCCAGGAACTTACTGGATAATTTTGTGTTTTGCCATATTCCTTTTTCAACAGATGTCTGGGTAGGTAAAGTCCCCCATTATTATCAGGATTTGTGTTTTGGATATTTCTGTTATTTATTCTAGAAATGACTCATCTCCCTCCTCTTCCTGATTTGGTGGTCTGTAATAGACCCCTACCAGGACATCACCCCTGTTTTTCCCTCTTATCTTTACTCAGAGACTTTCAACTGGTCTGCTTCTAATCTCCCTCTGGTCCTCAGAACAAGTGTACAATGCAATACATCGTCTCTTTTTTCCCTGTCTGTCCTTCCTGACCAAGCTATAGCCCTCTACACCAATATTCCAGTCATGAGATTTAGCCCAGCAAGTATCTGTGATGCCAGTTAAGCTCAGTTATGACTTATGTACTAAAACTCCCAGTAATTACTGTTTATTCCCCATTATTATTACTCCTTGCATTTGTGTTTAGATGTTAAACAGATGCCCCCATGGATTTCCCTCTTGTTGGTCCTATAATTCTACTGCAATTTTCCACATCTACTTCTCCCCAAACATCTAGTCCTCTATTAAGGTCACCCTTTTTTTACCTGGCGGCTTTTTTCACACCTGCCCCCTCTGAACTTAGTTTTAAGCTTTTCTCATAAGGTTGGTGAGTCAGTGCATGAAGATGTTCATCTCTTTCTTGGTCAGACAGACCCCATCTCTTCCCAGCAAACCTCCTTCCTGCAATAGCAACCCCTGGTAGAGGAAGTCAAACCCTCCCATAGACCCATCTTCATAACCCTATTATGTGGATATGCCTACCGTTGAGTGTGTATTGAGCAGAAAGAACACTCAGTGCAGGAGACAAGGGGACTGAGTTAACCTGCAGATGTCAAGTTCACATACTTTCTGTGGCAAAGTACCTACTTCTCCTTGGCTGCCTCAGTCCCTTTTTGCCTTGGGGACACAGGCTTGGGCAAAGCAAAGACCTTCCCGGCCACACAGAGTCTGGCTGATCCTTTTCTCAGTCAGTCCCTTGCTGTTTTTTTCTCCCCTTCTGGGGACAGAGTGCAGTCTTCCTTGCTGGAAGAGTTCAGAGTCTTGCTGCACCTACTCACTAGCAGCTTTGCTTCCCACCCTCCCAGGGAGGGTTTAAAAAGGTCTCCAGCAATTGGGGCCAGCTGATCCTAATTAGTTCCCTGGTAACCCCTGTTCCAGCTGAACCTAATTTCTCCATGGCTAGCTCCCCTCAATGGATAGGGAGAGGCCTTTTAACCCCTCTAGGACTAATTACTACCCCTCCTTTGGTAGCTATTTGTCCTGGGTTTGCCACATTTCATTTTCAGTGACTAATCTCTTAAACCAGTGGGGATGGCCACAGTACAAAAGTATTTCTGTAGATCAACATGTGATTATTTGTATTGCAGCACTGCCTCATAGTCCCAGTCACAGACCAGGATCCCATTGCGCTAGGACCTATATAGACATAGAACAAGATGGTCCTTAACTGTCATTAATTGACAAATATTAACAGCACAACAAACAGACAAGAGAATAATAAAGCAAGCAAAAAAGCCCCCTTTGACTAGGTACCAGCATATAACTAATAGAATGCTACATATTTAGGGAATGTGAGGGCAGTTCACAGTCTAACCCTCATGCTCCCAGGTCTCCTGCCCAGGCCCTCGCTGTGCTGCAGGGATGCTGTGGGTCGGACACTTGCTCTGGCAGTGGCCACATGCCCTCTGGCTCTAGGTGGCACGACCCTTCTTCCCAGGGTCAGTCCCCCCATCAGGGTTATGATCCTCCTCCCAGTCTGGCCTGCAAGGCCTCTTGGCTGGGGGCATCTCCCTGCACTGCGCCCGCTGCCCAGGTTCCCCCTCGCTCCCCACAGTGCTCACTGCTCCAGCACTGATGCTGCTCTGCCTCCAGCTCCTTGGGCTGCTTTTCTGGCAACCTCTGGCTCTGGTTGCTGCAGCTCTGCTCCCAGCACAGGTCTTCTCCCTGGGCTGCTTCTGTGGCCCTGCTCCCAGCATGGATCTGCACCCTGGGTTGCTTCTCTGGTTCTCTCTGGCTCTGGCCAGTGTAGCTCTGCTCCCCAGCTCAACTCAGGCTCCTGCTCTCTCCTTAGCTCAGCCCCATTCTGTTCCAAGCAATTTCAGCTCACATGGAAAGGACCCCCCTGGCCTCCTGACTCCCTCATTAGCCTGCCCTGCCTTGTCAATCAGGCTGACCTGGAGCACTGGCCTCTCCCCAATAACCCTGGGGACTGTCAGTCTCAGGGTCCTGATTTCCCATCGACCCTTCTCCTTTCTTTTGGTACTGGGAGCTAGTCAAGCAACCCCTACACACACACACTGAGTTTCAGTAAGGGACCAAGAGTACCCTTACTCAAAGCTCGGGGCATAGCGCCAACCCTGGGATCTGAGACACAGTCCTTCCAATGTGAGGAGACATTAATGGAATGGAGACATAGAATCATAGAAGATCAGCGATGGAAGGGACCTCAGGAGGTATCTAGTCCAACCCCCTGCTCAAAGCAGGACCAATCCCCAACTAAATCATGCCACTCAGGGCTTTGTCAAGCCGGGCTTTAAAAATCTCTAAGGATGGAGATTCCACCACCTCCCTAGGTAACCCTTTCCAGTGCTTCAACACCCGCCTAGTGAAATAGTTTTTTAGTAATATCCAACCTAGACCTCCCCCACTGCAACTTGAGACCATTGTTCCTTGTTCTGTCATCTGCTGAGAACAGACTAGATCCATCCTCTTTGGAACCCCCCTTCAGGAAGTTGAAGGCTGCTATCAAATCACCCTCACTCTTCTCTTCTGCAGACTAAATAAGCCCAGTTCTCTCAGCCTCTCCTCATAAGTCATGTTCCCCAGCCCCCTAATCATTTTCGTTGCCCTCCACTGGACTCTTTCCAATTTGTCCACAACCTTTCTGTAGTGCGGGGCCTCAAAACTGGACGCAATACTCCAGATGTGGCCTAACCAGTGCTGAATAGAGGGGAATAATCACACCCCTCGATCTGCAGGCCATGCTCCTACTAATGCAACCCAGTATGCTGTTAGCCTTCTTGGCAACAAGGGCACACTGCTGACTCATATCCAGCTTCTCATCCACTGTAATCCCCAGGTCCTTTTCTGCAGAACTGCTGCTTAGCCAGTCAGTCCCCAGCCTGTAGCAGTGCATGGGATTCTTCTGTCCTAAGTGCAGGACTCCTAAGTGATTTCCTAGGCACCGAGTGTGAGGCTGACAGGCCAAGAGCCAGCTCTTGTCCAGGCTGCAGGCATTAGCTAAGAGCGAATGGCCTCAGAGCTGGAGACCAGACCAGGTTAGTTTTGCAGGTTAGTTTTGCCCAAAATAAGGATTTGTCTTATCAAAACGTGTTCAGTGTTTAGACTCTGTGAAATGCTTGTTTGTTGCTGCTGCATCAATCTCACTGGTAATGTCTGTATCCAATTCATAAGGTAAGTTTCAGTGTTTGCTCTGAAACTGGAAGCCCCCACAGTGAGGAGAGAAACATTACCAGGGGTGGAATGCTAGTTTGCCGCAGGAGCTGTCATCTTCTGGCCAACACAAGAAGGCCCACAGACACCAGACAAACCGTTGTGGAGCATCAGAGAACAAAAGACTTTTTTGATTGCTCTTTCCCCTCCCCCCAAAGAAGGGATGTGCACATGGACTCCTCCCATCACCTTGAACTGTGGGGGAAGGGAATAAAAATCCCCGACAAGAAGAAACCCTAGGAACAAGTGACTCAGAGGGGAGGGCAGATTCTCCATCACCCGGCACTATAAAAGACCCTTATAAAAGACCCTTGGGTTCTGAGCCTGTTTATCTCAGATCTGCTTGAGGCTTCATGCAGGGGAAGCCTAAGTCACAAGGACTGAAATCCCAGTTCTGACAGGACCACCCTGAATATCAACATTGGATTATAACCTATGGACTATTTCTGAAAGAACTCTTTGCCGCTACAAAGCTCAATGTCTCTGCTATAAATCTGAACCTCAAGAATGATACTCATGTCTGTATGTTATACTTTTCTTTTAACCAATTCTCTCTTTTCTTATTTTAAAACATTTTAGTTTAGTTAATAAGAATTGGCTGTAAAGGTGTATTTGGGTAAGATCTGGAATATTCATTAATCTGGATCGTAATGTAGACACCTCCTTACGATCCTTAGGGATTGGTAGCACCTTTTCTTTTATATGATGAATAAGATTTTCATTGATCTTCATCATATTTGACTTGGGTGTCTAGGTGGAGCCCTGAGACTGGGCTGCTTTAAGGGAACTGTGTTGTTGACTTCTGAGTAACCAGTGAGGTATAACAGAAGCTGTTTTGGGCTGACTTGGTAAATCTAAGTATTGGAATATCCACCAGCTGGGGGGTTTGCCTGCCCATTCTTTGCAGTTCACCCTAATTGAGTGACCTCAGTTGGCTCCCCTGGAACCCCAGTCACAGGGACCATAAAGAGCCCCAGACACAAGGGAAGGCAGCATGGCCCAGGCAGGCTCCAAGAAGACCCCTGGTGTGGGGTCTCAGGGGGCCTCATCCTCATGGGGCAGCGATGGCAGCGGGGCATGGGAGACTGGTCATTCAGCGGGTGCCTGTGGGGGACGGGTGGGGTTCAGGGCACAGCTGGGCCTGGCAGGGATGGAGAAGTGCCCCTCCCCATCAGCTGGACAGGATGAACTTGGGTTTGGCAGAAGCCGATCTTGGACTCCTCTCCAGAGCAGGCTGATGGGTCAGGAAGTCCTGGTGTGAGGAAGTCCTGCCTGGGTTCCCCAGGGTCACGGGTTACCTCACTGCCCTAGAGGTGGGAACTGACTCCCTGCCTGCCAGGAAACCAGCCACTTCCCCCATCACTGCCAGGTGAGGCTCCAGCCCAGCCCTCAGTCCCATTTCTGGCAATGGGGTCCACTCTGAACTCACAGCTGGTAGGGTCCCATGGTGAGGAGCCAATGGGCCAGGGCCTGCCTGCACCAGCAGGTCCCGCAGCCAGCCCAGGGCCCATCTACCCTAATGTGCAGTAAAACAGGTACAAGCTGCAGACGAGGGCCCTGCAGTACATGTATAAACTGGGGGTAGGAGGGTTCTGGGGTGATGGGACTGAGGTGAGGAGCTTCCTGGCAGCGAGATGCATGCGACAGCAGGATCCTCCCCCAAGAGAAGCACAGCACAGCCATGCCGACCCCACAGGCGTTAGCAGACAGACCAGTGAGTGGAAGCACCAAGCACCAGCCTCTGTGCAGTGAGCGGAAGGAGCTCCACCCCCAGTGCTGACCAGGGCCCGGTGCAACCACTAGGGGGGAGATACCTATGTGTAACACTGACAGACCCAGGTTGTCAGCGGGCAGGATTGAATTTGGGACCTGTGGAGCTAAATGCATGAGCCTCTACCACATGAGCTAAAAGCCACCTGGTTCTTAGCTAAAGTTGTAGACCAGACTCTTTTAACTCTCTCTAAGTGGTCTTGGTGCCATTAGATGGGACAGAACACCACACCCAGAAGGTGCGTGGGTTACATGTGCACAAGGGGACAGAGGTAAGGTGATGAGGGCAAAGTGGGTTAAGCTAAACAGAAACAGGGCAGCTTCAGTCCACAATGAGCATCTCCATCCTGAGCTTTTCTGGGGCCTGGTGCCAGCCTGCAGAATGAGCTCCCCCAAACCACCCCACTGCTCGGCACAGGTCACTAACCTTCCTTTCTCTGGGATTAACTACCCTGAGATTTAAAGCAGCCAATAAATCTCTGCCAAGGATAGGAGTGCCTTTGTGGACAATGTAGAACTCTGCAGTTACACAGCAATGGTTGCTGGCAGAGAACCATGTACTGTAATATGGTTTTTCAAATAGCACACCAAGTGAAGGTTGGGTTCAGTAAGAGGCACATCTTTAAAATAATGCAGGTAGATGGAATCAGGTAGTATAGATACTGCTGAGCCAGTGTCCAACATTAGCTGAATAGAGTGTGATTTGCCTAAGGGTAGGGCAGAAACGTTGGACTTTATTTGTTCTGGAATATGTGCAGGAATGATTTTGTCCACACGCAGCCCAGTAACAGCTGGTATTGTAACTGCACGCACCTTTGATTGAACTGGCTGGTGCGACATACTTTAGCAAAATGCCCAATCTTTTTGCAACGATGGCACTGAGCTACTTTTGCCGGCCATCCTGTGTAGCTTGCAAGGTGTGGTGGGGATCCACAGGGAAAGCATGCTTTTCCTGTACTTTGAATTTGCTGATTTGGTGGGCTAGGAGAGGGTACTCAGGAGCCGAGTGCAGCTCAGTGAGTGGATGGGGAGGTGCCCAGCTCAGCAGGGGAGTGTCTCAGGGTGAGGTTGCAGGACAAAGCCAAGGCACTGGGAGCAGTTGGCCCATTTCGGGAGGGGGAGGTGATGTAGCTGGTTCTGGCTTCTATGTCCCATCTCTGCTGGATCAACGCCACCCCCTGCCTCAGTTTCCCTTCTGTTTACATGTTTTCCCCGACAGGGAAGAAGCTAGTCAGGAAACTAGCACGTTGGAAACAGGGGCCGGTCCTGGCTCCAGCGCCTGCCTGTCCCGGGCTTGGAGGCATGGCAGGGTCGCCGAGGATGGATGCAGAGCCCTCCCCATCGGGCGGCTGGCTGGACAATGGCTCTTGGGCACTACTTATTTTAATTGGGAGAGTTTCTTAAGAGAGGGGGGAATGTGGTGTTTAGATGTTGCTTGTAATTATTAGAACTGGAAGCACTGGCTGTTGGGAGGAAACAGGAAACAGGAAGGAGGAGGGAGGAGTTGAAGAGGCTTAGTTAGAGCTACTGTGGAAGCAGGGAAAGAATTAATAAGGATTTGAAGGGGATTTTAATGCATGTCAGTCAGTTAGCAAGAGTTAGCCTAGCTGTAACCCTAATGATGTGAGACTTCTAGAAGCAAGAAAGAACTGTGTAAAAAGTTATTACGACCTTGCAAATATGCAGGCTGGCGTCTTTTAGGAGTGAGACAAATAAAATAGCAGAAAGGCTTATGTATAAACAAAATGTATTTGTTGCTTTTTACCGTCTGTATTATTGCTAGAAATTGTCTGTAACAAAGGTATAAAGGCTTGCTGTAATTGTTTACCAGTTGAGAGACCTGTCCAGGACTGGGGCGACCCTGTGTCCTATGGCACTCTCTCCCTCCATTGTAATTACTGGAGAAATAATAAAGTATTTGATTTTGCTGCACCCAAACAAAAAGCAAGAACTGAGTTTTTCTCCGACACTACCGAGGATGCAGCAGCAGCTTGGTAGAGGTTTCCACTTTAAAAATAAAGTCCTGTTGAAGTTTGTTAGTACCTTGCCTGGTTACTACAACACAAAGGCAGCACTTCCAAAGGGAGGAATCCCACTCCACATCTGTAGCATTTACCCTCCTGTATGGCCAGCCTTTTCGAGGGAGGCTTAGCCCCCCCCCCCAAGCCTCTTATATGTGCTGCCTACGGCTGTGCCGCAGTAAGATCTGTAGTGTAGCTATGGCCTTATGCAGTGTCACAGCTAACGACATTGTGGAACAGATTGTTGCACAAGTAATTAACACATATTTCAAGGGAGCATTCAAGGTGAAGTGGTCTGTTCATGCCCCTCAGTCATAGGGAGGAAAGGTGGCGGGGAGGGGGAGTTATAAATTATTTGCAATAGGCCATAAATCCAGTATCTTCATTCAGCCCATGTTTTTTAGGTGTGGAAGAATAACGCAGTCTTCACTCTTAGGTTGGTTACAACATGTCAGAGGCAGTTTATCCTCAAGCATTATTGCAAGGGGGAGAGTGCACAATGGCAGGGCTCCCAAAAGTTAAACAGTTAAGGCAAGTATTTATACCTTTTGTTACATACAGTAATGATCAACAACTGCATTTTGTTTATACATATTCTTTTCTGATATCTTACTTTTTCTCAGCAATTTCTGCTACAGTCTGCATTCTATTCTTATCTAACACAAGGTCGAAAAACAGCATCTCTTACAGTTCTTTTCCACTTCAACCTGGCTTCCCTAATATAAATACAGAGAAATGTGTACACATAACCTGACCCTCAAACAAACTGTGACAGTCAGCAGTGACCCCCTAACAGCTAGTAGCCTTATAATAGCTGGCAACCAGTAGGGGAAATTGGACAGCTCACGAACACAGAAGCCTGAACTTTTGAACTGTCTTCCCTTATCGGTCTTGAGGCAGTTGAAGCTAGTCCTAAACCAGTTTTTGCTGAGCACATTGCAGAAGTGCAGGGTTTGCTAACCACCAATCAAATGCTAACATGACCAAAGCCTGTGTGTGAGTGTGTATAAAAGATTCTTGGTTTTTGTATGGAGTAGAGTCTTTGTACCAAGGTGCAAAACTCTTCTTTCTTCTGCAGAATAAAGCAACCTTTCCTTATCCCTGTCTGGCTGTCATTGGCTCTCAGCTAGGCAGACCCGACATTTCGGTAACAAAACCAAAAATCAAAGCCCCACCAAAACAAAACTGCACACACAATTCTTCCCATGAGAAGAGGATGAGAGAGAATGAACTGGACATGGCAAATGTTATTTGCAATCGTGTTGTAGCCATGTCATTCCCAGGATATTAGAGACACAAGGTGGGTGAGGTATAGGGTGACCAGCTAGTACTATGAAAAATTGTGATGGGTGTGGGGTGGGCTTGATAGGCACCTAAACCCCGAATATTTGAACTGTCCCTATAAAATTAGGATATCTGGTCACCCTAGCTGAGGTAATATCTTCTGTTGGACCAACTTCTGTTGGTGAAAGAAATAATCTTTCAAGGACCTGAAGAAGAACTCTGTGCAGTTCTTTCACCAACAGAAGTTAGTCCAATAAAAGATATGACCATGACAGATGTTAGTCATATTATTAATGTACTAGGGGAAGCTGCTCAGATACTGCATTGACGATAACAGGATAAAAACCTATATAGAATAAAGTGAAGGAGAAAGAGAGAGCCTCTTTCCGAGATTATCCTTTTCCTTCTCCCTAATGATCCTATTTGCTAACAAATAGATACATTCTTAGTGCTGTTGTGGTTTTGTGCAGAAGTGTGAATTGTCTCAGTAGATTCTGATGTATTTTATCCTTTAGGCAAAAATATCTTTAAAAAGGGAATATAAATCAGACGTTATGCAAATCCACACCAGTAGGTGGAAGCAGATATTTTGAGTTGTCATTTATTGAGAAGCTATTTCAAAAAGCGAAGTAATGTTCTTGGAATTCTGCTTTAAGCCATAAGGCACACAGCTAAGCAGAGTAATCTATAGAGTGCTGGATCTTTAATTTTTTTTTCCATACAAGAACCTGCTTAAAATCCCTTTAATAAATTTTGTTATCTTCACTCTCCTATTTGTCTGTGCTGTGACAGAAAAATAGAATTGTCTGTTAATAATGGCTTTTATTTGAAGCAGAGAGCTAGAAAACATTTTTGTAAAATGTGTTGAAGAAGAAAATCTCTCTAGAAATGCAAATGATTATCATTGTTGTTATTATCGGGTAAATTCTATAGTCCTTGCTCAGATCCTAAGAGGTATTTAGGCTCCTAGCTCTCATTGGTTTCAGCGGAAGTTAGGAGTCTAAATACCTCTGAGGATCTGGGCCTCATATCCTACTCAGACAAAACTTTGACTGACTTTAATTCAACCTAGCACTGAGTTGGGTTAAGCCCAGTATCTTACTGTACATTGTACAGAAGCTTCTTGCTAGCAGGAGTTAATCTGCTGGCTATTTTTGCAGTAATGCATTTTCTTTATTTAGCACCTTTGTTTTCTTGCATCCTCAGACATTTTGGGCCTTGTACATAATGTGTATAAATGGAATATTTATCATCCTCCCTGAGTGTAATGTGTTTAAGTGATGGTGTCTTGTCAAGCTGCATTCAGTATGGGTTGATCTGTTGATCCTCATTAGTGAGAGAAGTGTATGAATTACAAGCCCAAGACCTGCTACGGGCAGGATCCCACTGCTCATTGCTGCAGCTCAATTTGCACGGCTGCAGAACACTATTTGTGTTTGTGCACAAGGCTTGTGTTGTGCAAACCTTGCCCCATGTAAATACACTCAAAGTAAACCTATAAGCCAGCTCTTGTAAAATGCAGCCAATTAACACCACAGTGACCATGGGTGTAAAGCTGTGGCCTCCTTTTGAGGGTCTACTATTGCCCAAGATCTAAGTCAAGCTGAGGCAGTGTTTGGGTGATGATGTGCTAATTTATGAGCTCCTTGATGCCTATGTTCTATGTTTGTACAGGCCCTAACACAATGGGATCCTGGTCTGTGACTGGGACTATGAGGCAGTACTGCAATCCTGATCTACAGAAATAGTTTTGTACCATGGCTTAAGAGATTAGTCACTGAAAATGGAAGACACCTGCAGTTTAACTCAGTCCCTTTGTCTCCTGCACTGAGTGTTCTATCTGCTCAGTACACGCTGTCTGAACGCACAGGAGAACCGTGATGGATGATGACAAAGGTTAAGTGTTGTTTCTTCTCCTTCTCTTTACAGATCAGGCTGCAGGTAAGACCTGTGAGTGTCCCTGGCTGCTGCTCAGATGGACAGCCCTGAGTCTGTGTCCAGGGCAGCCTTTTATGTGCTTGCCCAGGAAACCCCTTAGAAAAGGCGGGAAGCCCTTCTGGGAAACCCCTTAGGAAAACTGGTTCTGACTGGAACTTGTTTACAGCTTCCAGGAGAACTGTTCAGTGTGAGTAAGGGCAGAGGGACCCAGTCCTATGAACTAATGTCTGCAGTCCTTCGTTAAGCAGAATAGAAGTCAGGAGGAATTTACCTGAATGAGGATTGAAGGGCCTGTCCTGCATTCCATGCGCCCCTTGGTATCCTCAAAACTTGCTCCGTTCCAGTTGGCATTTTGTTGTGTCAGATCATAGCCTGAGCCCAGAGAGAGAGCTGCAGTATGTGGCTTTGTGAAGAAAAAGGAGAGTACATCACAGTAGTAATAAATCTCTGAGGGCTTGTCTTGTGTTGGGGGTGGCATGCACTTGACAATGTCTACTGACGTGATCATGAAATGCCGTATTTCATCAGAGACGCTATTAAATTAAATCCCAAATCTAACCTCACTGGGGCAAGATGTTGATTGATGTTACAGATAGAGGTTGGCTGCTGCACATCACAGAAGGGCTAATAACTATTTTGGGGTGCCCAGATGGACTTTTTAGAGTGTTGTTTACAATGAGGGTTCTCAATCTTTTTCTTTTGAATAACCCCCACACACACCCACACCAACATGCTATAGAAACTCCATGACCCAGCGAGGGAGGCCCCTCCAGGATTCAGATTTGGAGGGCAGGGCCTCTGGGCTTCAGCCACAGGCAGGATTCTGCCCTATGGGGCTGGGAGTGAGGGGCTCGGGAGCTCCACGGGATATGGGGGGCTCAAGACTTGCCCCGCAGAGCAGAGGGATTGGGGTCCCGTGGGCCTGCAGTTGAGAACCGCTGATTTACAACACAGCACTAAAATAATTAGTGAGAGTGATTAATCCAAAGAGAGAGAGAGGTTGTTTGAACATGGGTGTAATTAGCTGCGATTTACATATAAAACAATGTAGATTACAGCAGTGCTCCAGGATCTACACTGGCATGGGAGGCAGCAATACTACCATCACCAGCCATATACCTGTGGTGGTTCCCTTATACAGGAGGAATTCTCTAACATCAAGCTGCAGCTGGTTTAAGTTCACTGAGTGCTAGTTACATGGTGCAAAATTAACTTGGTGGGCCAGAGAATACAGCTGTCTGAGCTCACAAGCCACAACTCTGAATAGCTGTCTATTAACACTTATTAAAGAGACAAGGTGGGTGAGATCATAGCTTTTATTGGACCAACTTGGAAGTGGGAAGTTGGAAGCAACTTGAAAGTTAGTCAAATAAAAAAAATTCCCTTACGCACCTTCTTTCTAATATCCTGGGACCAACTCGGCTATGACAACACTGCATATTAACATTTAAGTCCTGCACTTTCCTTGCATGTAGGATGGTGAATTATACCAACAAACTGAGGCATGAGGAAGTGGACCAAGCAGTAGAGTTGACTGTAAATGTCTTGAGTGATATCACACCAGTAAATTTTGTGACCGTAGAGAATGGCAATGCTAATATCATGATTACATTTGCTTCTAAAAGCTGCCTGGTTTCTTTGGTGGTGCTTTCTTAAAGTGTATTTCCAAAAGACAGGACTCCCACCTCCAGGACTGTCTGGGACTTGGGAGGGCAGAGCTGGGGGACCGCCCCGGCAGGAGGCTGAGGAGCCGGGCAGCACATCCCCAGAGGGAGCGGAGCCCTGGAGAGCGGGATGTGGGTCCCTCATGGCAGCGCCCCGCCCTCTATAACCCCGCTGCTGCTGCTTCTTCTGGCCGCCCTGCCACAGCCCCTGGGCAGCTCGGGCCACTTCGCCCAGCCCCGGCTGTGGCGCTGGGGAGCAGCCACCTTGTGGCACCTGCAGGCGGCTCCGTGTGCCCCGCGGGACGGCCCCCAGCCTGAGAGTCCCCCGCTGAGAGCCTGCCCAGCCTAGCCACAAGATGTGGGTGCTGCTCCCCCGTGGCACGAACCGCAGCAGCCACAGGGCACCCCTGTGCGCAACGTGCTGCTGCAGTCATGGCCGGCTCTAGGCTTGTTTTGGGCAGCAAGAGCCCAAAACAAAACCAAAAAAAAAATGGCCAGAATGCCGCCCCTGAAAATGTGCTGCTCCAAGCACGTGCTTAGTTTGCTGGTGCCTAGAGACAGCCCTGGTCAAGGTTTGGCATAATCTAAGCCACCTGGATCCAAAACACTTTTGAACTCTAAAAAAGTTCAGCTCCAGATTCAAATTTGTAACTTGGGCCCATCTGTACCTACTACAAAAGTTTAAAACAACCTTAAATGTATATCTTTAATAATCAATGCTTTCCAAAATCTAATCAGGTGTGTTTATGCAAATGATCATTTGAGCCACTGAAAATGGGCCTTACTTCAGCATTTAATGTGCACCTTATGAAAGGAAGGATCTGGTTTGCTGACAAAGGCTCAGTGCATGCAGGTATCCAGATGTAACTAACTTACCTTCCCACATCTCTTTGGTCCTATCAATTGCAGGGTCCTTTTGAACTATAGGATGAATTAACATGTGATCTAGTGGACAGAGCATCAGACTGAAAATCAGAATAACTGACTCCTATTCCTAGCTCTTCCACTTCTTGCTAAACAGCTTGGACAAGTGATGATTTCATTTCTCTGTGCCTGCATTTCCCAGTCCCAGTAAAGGGGGGGATAATTATATACACTCTTCTTGGTAAAGAATTTCAAGATCCCCAGACAAAAAGCATTTCAAGTATTTTGAGTTATTTAAACTCAGAACTTTTGGCCAACTTCCAAAGTTTTTATACCCCCTTATTTCCAAAAATCGCAACCCAGTTTTCTCCTCATCTTTATGCTGATTTTAGCAAGAACAAGAATGTAAATGTAATTTAACACACATATGTATTATTTTGACAATCACAATTCTACAATGGCTCAGCTCAGCTTTTTGTTACCTCCCTTGTAAAGGTTAATGTGTTCAACTGAACTGTGTTGTAACACTATGAAAATCAATAAGCAGCACAGTAATTGCAGTTTAAATATGACAGACGGTAACTGACTGGTTCTTCTTTCATCCCTTAAAGATAATTTTTACAAATGTAATTAGTCATTTCAGATTTCCCCCCCCCTCCCTAGAGCAAAAGGCTAGAGCGTTTTAAGAGAGCACTTATTTGTGTCTGTGGACGCAGGGGTGGCTCTAGCTTTTTTGCCGCCCCAAGCACAGCAGGCAGGCTGCCTTCGAGGGCATGCCTGCAGGAGGTCCCCGGTCCCGCAGATTCGGCAGCTTGCCTGAAGGAGGTCCGCCGGTCCTGCGGATTTGGCGTACCCGTCACCGAATTGCCGCCGAATCCGCGGGACTGGCAGGGCGCCCCCCAAAGCTTGCCACCCCAGGCATGCACTTGGAGCGCTGGTGCCTGGGGCTGCCGCTGCGTGAAGGATAGAAAGCATGCTGAGATCTCTAAAACTCACAGAAGCACTCTGGTTAACAAGGCTACATGAGTCATTCTAAGTGGCAAGGGCTTGCATAAAGCTTAGCAATCAACTTTATTTACCTGGCTAGGGAACAAATGCAGAGAGCAAATAAATAATATCAAAATCAACTCTTTTATAGATGGATCTACATTGTCCCTATTTGACCCCAGGAAAAGGAAAACAGCCACTGAACCTGTACTGTTCTGGGCCCTACTTTCCAAGCTTGTTTGAAATTACAGTAATTTCCATTATTACCAAGAAAGATAAAAAAAAATCCATTATTACCAAAAAGATAAAAGTAATTAAATATAAATTCTACACCTTGCTGCTCAGTCAGTGGTTTCCTATCTTTTTACCTATTTCCTCGAAGGTATGCTGTGACTAATTCACAGCTAATGGATGTATTTATAAAAAAAAATAATAATAACAGGAGATATACCAATCTCCTAGAACTGGAAGGGACCTTGAAAGGTCATTGAGTCCAGCCCCCTGCCTTCACTAGCAGGATCAATTTTTGCCCCAGATGGTCCCCTCAAGGATTGAATTCTCAACCCTGGGTTTAGCAGGCCAATGCTCAAACCACTGAGCTATTCCTTCCCCCATTTGCCTCATAGCACTAGGGAAATCATCTCTGAAGACATCCTGTGGAATCTGACAAGTAGCATCAGGGTTAGGTGAATAAATGTGACCAGCTGTCAGACTTTGGGACCTGTTCAGACCTACAGAGCCATTCTAGTGCCTCACCCTGGCAGACAGACTAGGTGGATCTCCAACTCAGGACCTCAGGCTGAAGCCAAGATTTTCAAACCTGGGTGACCCACAGTTTTCAGAGCTTTTGTTAAAATCAGGGCCCTAATTTTGGCACCCAAATATGGTCTAGGGAATCTAATCTTAGTGTCCCATTTTTTTAATCTTGGCCTGAGTACCCATAGGGGAGGGAGAGCTATTGGGAGGGACAGGAAGCCTTTGTGTTTGAAGTAGAATCTGGATTTCTGACATTTAAAGACAAAGCACGGGATGAGGTGAGTGTTTGGACAGCAGTGTAGTCAGTGGGTACCTTTAATGCAGCTATTGGGGGGAGGGATAGCTCAGTGGTTTGAGCATTGGCCTGCTAAACCCAGGGTTGTGAATTCAATCCTTGAGGGGGCCATTTAGGGAACTGGGGTAAAAATCTGGGGATTGGTCCTGCTTTGAGCAGGGGGTTGGACTAGATGACCTCCTGAGGTCCCTTCCAACCCTATAATTCTATGAATATGGCCTGGAGCAATCCTTAATAACAATGCAGATCAGCAGTATTATACAGACAACATCCACTAGCCAGGGACTGTATCCACAGACCATATCTGAAGCTAGCAGGGGGCAGCCAGAACATAACTGGTTATCTAAGGTCTAGCACATCCCTGCTTTATGGCACACAGAGCCTTTGGAGCTATGATTACAATACCCCTTTTTGTAACCCCAAAAAAGGGAGATGTGAAAATATTATTTATGTAAGAGGCCACATGAATAGCTGAGTTCCTGGTTGCATTCAACATGGCCTTTGCCCTCCTACCATACATAGGCAGCAGGTTTGTATAATTTTTGGCAGTGCCCAAAATGGTGGGGCCCGCCCCCCCCCCCGCCGCTCCCACCCTGTAAGCCGATATAAAATGAAGCTACAATGCATCAGCACCACAAGATTACAAGGGTCAATTAAAAGTGGAAAGTCAGAAGCAGCACTTGCCTGCTTCAATATACGGTATTATATTTTGTTGCACCTTTTGTGACAAAGTGGGAATGTTCTTAATGTTTTCCCTGAATACTGTGTGGGTGCCTCAGTTTCCCCTGCAAGGTGCCAACTGAAGGTGTTGGGGACAAAGACATCAGGTGGCCTCCTTGTCCAGAAGAGACACAAAGGCTAGAGGAGGGAGTGTCAGTTTGGAGCTGGCTGGGGAAATGGGGAGAGGCCCAGAACTTGGGTCTGGGCTCCCCACCCTCCAAGATGGACCTGATTGAGGGGTCCTGTTTTCTGTACCTACAAGCTCTGTTTTAGACTGTGATCCTGTCGTCTAATAAACCTTCTGTTTTACCGGCTGGCTGAGAGTCACGTCTGACTGCAGAGTTGGGGTGCAGGGACCTCTGGTTGCCCCAGGACCTGTCTGGGCAGACTCGCTGCGGAAAGCGCACAGTGTGGAAGGGGATGCTGAATGCTCCGAGGTCAGACCCAGGAAGGTGTAAGCTTCTTGCCCTGGAGACAGTCTGCTCAGAGAGAGGAGGCTCCCCCAGAGTCCTGACTGGCTTTGAATGGAGTAGTTCCAAAGCATCCCAGCATCCCCTTCCACACCATGCGCTTCCCAGAAGTCCGCACAGGCACTGACACTCCCTCCTCTGGCCTTTGTCTCTTTTCCAGGCATTAGGAAGCCACCTGATCTCTTTGTTCTCCAACACCTTCAGTTGGAACCTTGCAGGAGAGCGGCCCAGGCCATCAGTTGCCCAGAGACAGGGTTTCGGCCATTCTTTGTGCAGACGGCATCACAATGGCACTCTAGGTCTCTACAACAATCACACCCCCTTATCCCACCATCTAGATCCTTGAGAAATGCATAGGGGAAACTGAGGCACCCACACAGTATTCAGAGAAAACATGAAGAACATTCCCACTTTGGAACACCTGTATACTTTAAAGGGTATAAAATAATCAAGTATTGTGCTAAACACAATGATACTCCAAACTGACCACCAAATTTAAGTTGCACGATTTTCCCCTCAAGTGAGGGCTCTGGGGTGGGGCTGGGGATGAGGGGTTCACAGTGCTGGAGAGTGCTCAGGGTTGGGGTGCTGGGGGCACAGGCTCTGGGGTGGGGCAGGGCTGGGGATAAGGAACTTGGGATGCAGACAGGCTGCCCCAGGGCTAGGGCCAGATAGGACTCCCCACCCCGTTACTGGCAGCAGCAAGCTCCAGGGGAGGGACCCTCCTATCCCCACTCCCCCCCGCCCCCGTCAGCACACTCACTCTATACCACAGTCACTGCACATGCTCCTAGGGACTCTCTCAGGTCCAGAAAGCCCACTCGCCTCCCCTATGGTGGGTACCGGGGCGGGGGGGTTGCCATCACGTGTGGCCTCCCCTGCTGCTGCCCGTGGGTGCCGGGGGTGGGGGAGAGAGCTCCCAAGCACGTGTGTGCCTCCTTCCCCCTCCTCTCTCCCTCTTCCCCTCCCCCGGTGCTCCAAGAGGCTGCCTGCCGCGGATCTCTATAGCCTTAGGCAGAAGCAGCACAAACAAGGGAGAGAGGCACTGGCTGTTTTCTTTCAGGCAGGGAAGCTCCGAGGCGGGGGCAGGGCCAGCTCCAGGCAGGGCCAGGGGAGAAACACAGCTCCAAATATTGGTGGAGCACAGCCCTCAGCCTTGAATATTCCTGGTGCTTGAGCACCTTGAGCCCATATAACATGCCGCCGCCATGTACTCAGTTACTAGGCAGACTTTGAAGTGGATTAGGTTATTCACTGGACTGAAGACTGTACATTACACACTTGCCAATTTAACCTTATCCTGCTGTTTGCTTGAGGATTTTTCCACTTTTGGAACTGACTGAGAGACCTTAGGGGATTCAAGGACAGCACTGCCATGGTTCAGATCATGGTTGATAGTCTTCTCCTGTAACAGAAAGATGCAGTACTGATATCACCATGAGAGCATTTAAAGGTCTATTGAGAGAAGCCAAATTCTGTCTTACAGGACTTCCAAATGGACACTCCTCCCTGTGAGAAGGAAGTAAAGGTGAGAATAAGGGCTTGTCTACACTATTGCTTAAGTCAAGGTAAGTTACATTGTTCCAGGTGTGAAAAATCCACCCACCTGAGCGATGTAACTTACATCAACTTAAAGTGATGTCTACACTGCGCTATATCGGCAGGCGACACTCTCCTGACAACATGGCTTCCGCCTCTTGTTGAGGTGGAGTAATTATGTCAATGGGAGAGCACTCTCCCGTCAGCATAGCACGTCTTCACCAGATGTGCTACAGCTGTGCCTCTGCAGCGATGCAGTGCCGCCAATTTAGTGTGGTAGTGATCACAAGCCCAGAGATATTGCCCCATAGAAATAGCTTTGAACTTTCCAAACTACTGGAGTCTCATAGTCAGTCACCATTCCTCAGGAATACATGTATGAAGTACATTATTTTGATATTTATTATTTCCCTGTTAATGTGCCCTTTTCCTCTTCCTCCAAAAAGTTACATTGCTCGCCTTTCCTCTAACTTCGGTCTTCGCACTGGTGGAGACAGCTGGACTTCACTGACATTCCCTTCAAGTAAGCTGTACTTCTCCATACAATAGACTAGGGGAAGCTTTGCAATAGGTGGATGCACTTCCTACTGACTCACAAGAGTCAGAAGCAATCCTATAGGATCTGTGTTACCCTTTCCTTTTGAGCAAGTCTACTGCAGATGAAGATGTATGGACAGGGTGATGCAACCTTACCAGTCAGCTCAGTGAAGATTTCCCTTCCGTAGAATTCATTCAGCCTCACAGTCCATTGGAAGACCAAGTCTGGCCGCCTTCAAGGCACATCACATTTAGACAGACATCCTCAATTATTTGATAAGTGGTGGCAGGTAGGACAGGTAACAGTGGAACAGCAGGTTCCAACAGTTAGACTAAATCCCTGGGGAACAGCACTGGGTCTCCCTCCCTGCTTTGGAGACCAGCAAGCATGTCAGTGCTCAACAGATACTCTAGCTCGGGTGTTCTCAAACTTCATTGCACCATGACCCCCTTCTGCCAACAAAAAATACTACAAGACCCCAGGAGGGAGGACTGAAGCCTGAGCCTGCCCGAGCCCCACTGCCCTGGGCAGGGGATTTGGGTGGGGGCAAAGGCGAACCCCAAGGGCTTCAGCCCTGGTGGGGAGCTGTAACCTGAGTCTCGCCGCCCAGGGCTGAAGCCCTTGGCCTTTGGCCCTGGATATTGGAGCTTAGTCTTCGACTTTGGCCTTAGACCACAGCATGTCTAACACCAGGCCTGGCGACCCCATTAAAATGGGGTCACGACCTGCAGTTTAAGAACCATTGCTCTAGATAATGGAACAAAGTATCCATTACAATATCTTTCCCTGCTCCCCAAAATAGATAGATTGTACTTCGCCCTTTATAAAAATTGTGCATCGAACCCATGCAGCAAGGGAGGGCAAAATCAGAGCTGCACTGAACTTAACGTAGGGACAGTTCCCTGGGCCAGGGATCAGCAGTAGAGCTGGGTGGGAAAAGGTTTTCCTCATCCCATGAAAATTTGAGATTTTGAAAATTTTCCCCATCACAAACTGGGACAAATAGTTGAAATCTTGAAAATCTGTTACAGTAATACAGTAGCATCTAGAGGCCTCACTGTGCACATCTAAAGGAAGAGTCACACTCTGCCCTAAAGCATTCACACTAAATAGACAGGGGAAACAGAGTAATGGAGAAGGGAAGTGACTTGCCCAAGGTCAGTGGCAGAAGCAGGAACAGCAATCAGATCTCTCAAGCCCCAGTCTAATACCCCATCTGCTGACCTACACCTCCATCCACTTTACCCATCACAGCATAAGACAGGTAAAAAGAACAAGTAGGATGTGTTGCTTTGTTTGGCATTACCTGGAGTTGCATTAACATTCATACAAATCAAATGCTTCCCTTCTGTTGAAGGCAGGGGGGAAGGGTGTGTAGGAACAAATTAACAGCTACCTTGGGTGCTTATCTGTTACCATATTATCTGAACACAGTCTTTAAAATAGTTATCCGTCAGCACTCCCATGATGCAGGGCAGTGCTATTAGTCCCATTTTACAGATGGGGAGCTGAGGCACGGAGAGACTAAATGACTTTCCTAATATCACAAAGTGTTTGGGGTAGAGCAGGGAATGGAACCCAGGTCTCCTGAGTCCCAGGCTCTGTGTAAATCACTGGTCCATATTTCCTCCCTAGAAGGTCCTTATGGAACAAGACCTAGCTGTGCAGGATAGGTTTCATGCTTTCTGGGCTGCAGGGCATGGGCCATTTTAGATAGCTTCAGTGCATTTCCAGGTTGATCAGACCCACACCACGTGTTAGCTCCTTACACACAGACAAGCTGACGACTTCATTCTGGCACCAAACGACATTTAAAACAACCTGACTGTTAGACTGACAACCTAGCAGGTGGCACTGGCACCCTTACTGCTGCTGATGGCTTCCCAGGCCAGCTGTGATGCCACGACTCCACCACAAAGGAGCAGGAGAAAGATGCACAAAACATCAATCAGCCCTCCAAAAATACCTCTGGTCTAAAAATATCAGCTACCAAAAGAGAAAAGTCGCTCAAAGAAGAATCACTTTAAGGAGAAGGAGATGGGAGCAAGGATAGCTTGACAGTTTACATTAGTTTACGAATTACCACTCGGTAACATTGTAGCCTTCAGAGGTTGGCTTTCCATAGAAAAAACATCAGAAGACAGAAGGCCTTAGCTTCAATTCATCCTATCCAATACAAGCCTGATCATCAGTAAAACCAGCAGAACCCATCCCACAATCTGAGATTAAACACATGCCCTTGCGTATACTCCTCCCCCGCCCCAAAGCCCCCTAGACTGGTACAGCTTCCTCCAGCCTTTTGGTCATTCAGTACAGTGGAAACCCAGAGAAGAGAAGGGAAGAGTAGTGAGCACATTTTTCACAACTGACCTCAGGTAGAGGGAAGGATCCTAGGCAAAGGGGCTGTCTCTTTTGGGCACACTCACAAGGTATGCAGATCCCCAGGGGCATTTAACATCGGCACCCTAGAGAGAGACAGCCCATTCCACAGTCCTGCTCCCAGATCCAATAGGACTGGCCTTCCAGGACACCCAAATCTACAAGACTTCATAGACACTACATTAACTCTCTTTGCAATCTCCATGGGTGATCTCCAACGTTAGTACAGATAAAAATTGCTGGATTGGCAGCCCTAGAGAACAAAGTCATTATTTATCCACAGAAAATTGACAGCAGAGGCAGTGGCAACACAAAACTTTGCACACACTGTGGACCTGTGAGGAGTAAAGATAATTTAGTCTCAATGCCCATTCAGTCCTTGTGCTCTCTTCCAAGACTGTGAACATGGCTTCCAGCAGATACCATTGATAGATGTGGGTAACATGTCTATTAATAATTAGACCAATACCAACTCAGCTCATTTCATTTCAGCCACCAAATGGCCATCAAATGGCAAGAGCAATTTTCATTACTCCTGGTCTGGTTCAAAACAGTGCCCTAAAGGAAAGGCTCTGTCTCCCACTGAAGAAGTGACAAAACAGGCAAGCATCCCTTCTGAATTCCTTCTTTCCAGAGATGCTTCAAGTGCTGTGACAAAGAGGGAAAGTTCCTAATGTTTTCTCTGAAGACTGTGTGCGCCTTGGTTTCCCTTATGTGTTACACAAGTATCTAGGTGGTGGAATAAGGGTGTGTGATCATTGCAGAGACCCCAAGTGGGCAAGTGTGATTGCTGACTGGGCACAGAATGGCTGACACTTTGTATCCTGGCAACTGATGGCCGGAGCCCATCCCCTGCAAGGAGCCAACCAAAGGTGTTGGAGAACAAAAAACCCAGGTGTCCTGTTTGCCTGAGAAAAAGACAAAGGACGGAGGAGGGGCAACAGGGGTGTCTGAGGCTGGGCTGCTGAAAGCAAGTCAGTCTTGGGGGCGGGTGGGGGTACCTAGGGCCCTGGGCTCTGGATCCCCCCCCAAGATGGACTTCACTGAATGTTTCTTGATTTTTGTGCTAACAAGATTTGTTCTACGCTGTGTTCCTGATGTCTAATAAACCCCCCTGTTTTACAGCGCTGGCTGAGAGTCACTGCTGACTGCGAAGTTGGGATGCATGGCCCTTTGGGGGTGTGTAATGCTTCCCCAGGCATCCCATCCAGGTGGACTCATGGGGACCTCATGGTATGAACGGGGGGTGCTGAACGATCCACGGTCAGACTCAGGAAGCACTGAAGCTGAGGAGGCTTCTTGCCTTCCTGAGTGTGCAGCCTGAGGGGAGACACACTGCACTAGAGTCCTGTCTGAACTTCATTCAGGGTGGTTTCAGAGCACCAAGGCTGTGACTCCATGGCAAAAGAATAGCAAAACAAAAAGCAACCTTGTCTTCAATGGCAATAGCAATAAGCAAAAATGGGTAAATATACTTTTTATTGTGCATATTGGCCAAAGGCAGCAGCTTTAAGATCTATCACACCCTCATATGTTTTTCTGCTTGGGCAGCGCCAGTTGCTATCTATATAATATACAGAGACACTAACTGAATATGCAGGATCACTTTTGTTCTGAGAATAATTTTGATTTATTCTGTCTGCCATGTCTATTTAGACCATAAACAGTTATGGCCTTATGAACAAGGACTGTGTTTGGATAGTTAGTACAGTATCTAACATGACTTCAAATCACTAGTGTGATACAAATAAAATACTGAAAGCCCTCCGCAGGCAGAGATTTTTCACACCAACAGAGAAGGCAAGTAACTGAAGCTAGCCCTCAATACGTAGAAGTCAAACTGAGTTTGGACTAGAAGGGGGTCCAACTTTCAGATCAGATCTCAAACCGCAGCAAAGATTTGAGCCCAAGTTTTGGGCCAGCTCTAGGTTAGATTTACACTATTAACTAAAGATATTAATGAAGCATAATAAGCAGACTCTCCCAATGTTTCAGATAATCATCACTGTTCAGTTTCTAAAATGCCTGAGCCATATTTCATGGGTGTCCTTTTCTCTCCAAATTTGAAAGCTATGGTATCTCTAGTTTGTCTCTGTTCAACTGTTCCTGCAACATCTTTTCAGCTTTGAAACTGGGTTTAAGTAAACAGTGCCCATCACCTACCTTTCTGATCTGTCCTGAGCTGCAGGCACACTGTCCCATTTAGAGACCAAAAAGCCAAGAGCAGGTTCCACAGGAAATCCCCATATGCAGGGAGCATGAAGTTTCACCTATATCCAGGGAAGGTTCAAGAATCACAGATGCAACAGGCAGGGGTGGCTCTAGGCACCAGCAAAGCAAGCAGCTGCTTGGGGCAGCACATTTGCAGGGGCGGCAGCTGGCAGGGATCCAGCCTGGGAGCTGAGAACCAACAGGGGGTCCTGGGAGCTGTAGCTTGGTTAGCTCCCTGCCTATAGAGCCAGCCCTGGAGCAGGGAAAGAACTACATTTCACAGCATTCTCTTGGCCACTACCAACAGGAAAGGAAGGGGGAGGGAGTGAGGAAGCTGAGACCTCATGCTGCAGCCTGCTGTGAATGGAGAGCTGCACTGTGAAGGGTAGAGAGCATGTTAACATTCAAAAAATAGGACACTCCACGGGGAGGGAGGGTAGCCCCAACCTGCCACCATCCACTCCCTCCAACTGCCCCCCACAGAAACTCCAACCCGTCCAACCCCCCCCTGCTCCCTGATCACCCCCTCCCGGGACCCCTGCCCCTAACTGCCCCCCGGGACCCCACCCTCTACCTAAGCCTCCCTTATCCTTGTCCCCATCTGCCCCCTCCTGAGACCCCCCCCAACTTCCCCCCTAGGACCCCACCCCCTACCTGTCCCCTGACAAACCGCTGGGACTCCCATGCCTATCCAACTGCTGCCTGTCCCCTGACTGCCCCCCAAACCTCTGCCCCATCCAAACCCCCCTGCTCCCTGTCCCTTGACTGCCCCGCCCCGGAACCCCATACCCCTTCTCCAACCTCCCAGCCCCCTTACCATGCCACTCAGACCAACATGTCTGGCTCCGCGCAGCGCCAGACATGCTGCTGCATACGTGCTGCTGTGCTCCCCCACGGAGCCACAGCCCCCCCACCCCCAGCACCTGCCTTCCAGATTTGAACACCTCAAAATTCAGGAGTGCTCAGGCTCAGTTTGGGCAGCTGTTACTTCATTTCTCCCAAATCAAATATACTGATCCACTGTAACTTGCTGTAGAAAAAGTAGGATAAAATTGAGCAAGAAATGCTTCCCAGTGGTTATTAGGACTGGAATTGCTATTTTCAAGAGCCATTGCCTTGTTTGTTTGTTTAAAAGGAAGACAATGATATTGCACTGGCAAATTCCCCATAGAAAGAGAGTGGAACAAAAGAAAAATAAAGGCACCTCAACTTTTCCTCATTTGTGTAGGACAGTCTTATAATATGCATCCAGATATCCTCCAATCACACAAGCTGAAAATGGTTCCACTTTACTGCAGTTCTGTAGCCATATGGGAACCAATCCTGTGTTCTGTGCACATCCAAAATTCCTGCTGAATGACCCGCCCTGGGAGCAAGTTACCAGTGACCTAGGGCTGCGCCGGAAGGAGGATGCAGGTGGCGGGTGCGGGGGGAGAAAGAGAGCCCAGGTCTGGGGTGGCAGGAGGTGTGGGGGGGGGCAATGGTGGGGGGAAAGGGGTGGGGGGGGCGAGCCCAGGGCTGGGGCAGCAGGGGGGTGCAGCAAGGAGCCCAGAGCTGGGACAGGGAGCAGCCAAAAATTTTTTTGCTTGGGGCGGCAAAAAACCTAGAGCCGGCCCTGGCAACAGGCAGCTCCACATCAATTCAAACAGTTTACCTTAAGGAGCTGGCAGTTGGCTTTCACTTCAGCAGCACTCAATACAATAAAACCAGACTTTGCTTCACTTTACAAAAAGCCTTTTTTACAATTCTAATTGATTTAAAATCAATCAAAAACTGACAGAAAATAGAAATATTTTATATATGTATATATTATCCCACCAAGGGAGCTTTGACACTTTAAGGTCAGAACAAACCCAAAATCAATTTGCAGAGTAAATGTAGATTTGAAAAAAAGATTTATCTATAGAAGTGCTACAGTGTCTTCCACAGCAAAACTGTTCCCATAAACTCTTGCAGTGCAGTGTGGCATCAGTGCTTCACTTTTCAAGGAAAAACATCCTCTGTCTAAAAACAAAATACAAGCAAACTGTTCTGTCACCAAGCCATCATATCACACATGCACAATTCTGATCTTTCTGCTTGACCGACACAGTGAAAATCCACAGTGAGGAAAATTATCCGTGCAGCCTTTGGTCACAGAAGACGGCCTTCCAAGTGGAGCAGTGGGGGAAAAAGACATATCTGGCTTCAAGACTAAGCTTGATAAGTTTACAGAGGGGATGGTATGATGGGATAGCCTAATTTTGGCAATTAATTGATCTTTGATTATTAGCAGGTAAATATGCCCTATGTTCTGTGATGGGATGTTAGATGGGGTGGGATCTGAGTTACTACAGAGAATTCTTTCCTGGGTGCTGGCTGGTGAGTCTTGCCCACATGCTCAGGGTTTAACTGATTGCCATATTTGGGGTCGGGAAGGAATTTTCCTCCAGGGCAGATTGGCAGAGGCCCTGGAGGTTTTTCACCTTCCTCTGCAGCGTGAGGCACGGGTCACTTGCTGGAGGATTCTCTGCACCTTGAGATCTTTAAACTATGCTTTGAGGACTTCAATAACTCAGATATAGGATAGGGGCTTATTACAGGAGTGGGTGGGTGAGATTCTATGGCCTGCATTGTGCAGGAGGTCAGACTAGATTATCATAATGGTCCCTTCTGACCTTAAAGTCTATGAGTCTATGAGTCTATGAGAAGGGTTCCATTCAAGCTTCCTGCATCAGGTGAAGAAAGAGAGAAAATACAAAATGTGGCTGCTCCAACCAAGCAAACACAGAGCTTTCTACCTAACGCATTCTCAATTGTCCATGTGGGGTTGAAAAACTGATGTCTGTGGGATACAAATTAAAGACTCACTCTGACTATATAAGCCTGCTAATGCCCAATGCGCTGTGTCACTTAACGTGGGTGTAAACACACTTTACTGACATCCCGCTGCAGTCAATATCCAATACATCAAGCATTTTTTCGGAAAGACAGACGATACACTGTTTCTGGTTAGCAAATCAAAAACATTCCTTGTGAATTTGCAGACATGAAAGACACTGTTACTGTTGTTGAATGAATTGTGCTCAGTGGCACAGTAGGTTAATGCAAAAGTCTTTCACCTTAGGAGACCTGGGTTTAAATCTCCTTTGCATTCAGCGCCTGATCCAAGTCCCTTTGAAGCCAATGGGAATATTTCTATTGACTTCACTGGGAGCTGAACTGGACCCTTAATGCTCACTTCAGATCTCCTTGCCTGAGTAGTTCTTCCCTCACCAACCAAGGAGGAGCAGCAGCCCTGAGGAAACAGTGCTCCCCCAAGACAGGGAGCGCCCTGCCTCTGCTTTTTTCAGCGGGAGCTGCACCTCAAAAGCTCTTTCTTTCTTCAGCTTTGTAGCTGCAAAGAGTTCTTTCAGAATTAGTCCATAGATTATAGTCCAATGCCCATATTCAGGGTGATCCAGATTAAAACTGGAGATCTCAGCCCTATGACTTAGGCTTCCCCTGCATGAAGCATCAAGCAAATCTGAGATAAAAGAATCCAGAGCTAGAGCCAAGAGGTTTTTATACGGTTCCAGGCCTTCTCTTCACAGGTCAGAGGCCTTAGGCGAACAATAGGCAATCATGGAGACTTTGAAGTAGACCTGTTTCCTAAGCATCACCGATAATTAGCTACACAGATTAACATAAGGCAAGTGCCTGTTTTCAACCATTCTCAGGTGATTTGCTAAACATTTCAAAGAGAGATGAATACAGTGACATCACTACATTTACAGTTCATTTAAACGTTAATATTTCCTTTAGATCTCTGAATTAACAGAACACGGCATAGACAGGGACTGTTTGACTACATTGTTATCCTCTAACAATAGATACGTAAACACACAAAACCACAAACATTATCTACCAATATGTTCCTAAAGGTTGAATCTGGGTCATTTAGCCTGCAAGCTGCTTAACTCTTTTTAGCCATGCGTCACACTTTTTATAAGATTCGTTGCAATTTTATAACAGTGGTGGTAGCAACAATGATTTGCATGGTCATACTCTAATCAGATAATGTCACAGGAGGCCATTCCAAGTATGCCCTGAGGTTATAGTGAACTGTTGTAAATCACTAGTACTTACACAGAGCAGCTGCCAAGCACTCATCCATCACACCTGGACTAAGGTCCTGTGGGCTTGCAGTCTGGACCCCAGAAAGTCCAGGGAATGGCATAACTGTTTGATTTTACCAATTTGCTACTTTCTCTGCAGTTGCAGACTTGGCCAGCCATGGGACTCTGTTCCCTCTGCTGCTGTCTTTGTCCCTGGAGCACCATAAAAGGTGCATCATCACATAACTAATGGGGTTAAGTGCCCTCTCCTCCACCCCACCCCCCGCCATGGCCATAATGGCCCTGCTCAATAGCCTTCTTTCCAACCTCCTCCTTCTGTAGTTAAATGTAACATGCTGGTACCAAGGAGCCAGTGCATCACAGCCATGGTCCTAGCTCCTAGTAACATCTTTCCTTTCGCTCACTCACTCATTCCTTAGCATGGCCCTGACCTGATAAGGGATGGTGTCAGAAATGCAGATCTGTGATGGAGATGGTCTCACGGTACCACCTAGCGAAGGGTCTCTTACACAGGGGCACTCTTGAATATCCTGCAGCTCGAGCGCACTGATCAGGACATCAAGGTTAGGGGGGCAAGCAGATCCCCAGCTCACCCCATGACTAGCCTTGCTGGTACCCTAAAGACCCTAACTGTAAGCTGGTTCTACTCCCTGCATTTCCTTGGATCTGCTCTCACATCAAGGCTCTCTGAATCCCAGGGAGGCAGATTTCTCAGCTTGACCTGGGGACACAGCAATCACCTGTTTTTAAACAGTTCCATTTCCCCTGACAAGCAACCTCTCACATTTAGGTTCATTAAATACCAGCTCTCACTTAGCAGGCCAGTCCGTAAATATGTCACAATCCTGCTGAAGCTGACCAATAAGGGCTGAGTTATTTGCTCTTTCATCTCATTTTCTGCCGTCAGCAAATCTAGACACGCTCATACTTTAATTCAATCTTCTGAGTAATATAAAAGGCTAAAACATGCCCTGCTAACTGCTGCTGGCAGCTGGCTTGGAGTGCGAGGTTACTCCAGGAACTGTAAATCTCCTTGTCTTCTGGCTGCTCCTGCATTTCCTTAGAGTGTGTTTTCTGTACGGCTCTGCTGCCAATGCACTTTGGAGTCTCGCTGCCACTGCCACTCTGTCTTTAAATATCTCTGGGAAGTGTTGATACCTACAGATAAAGTTGCTAGGAAGAGGAAATCTCAACGAAAAAATGGATCACTAGCTCTGTAATGGAACGCTAAACTATATTATATGGTCAGCCACTAGCTGGCACCGTGTGTAATATGCTACTTAAGCTAACCTCAGCCATACCTGGTAGAGCATTAAAGCATCTTAGATTAACATATGTGGTGTATATAAGCAAAACACACCAGATGAAGCCAGTAAGTATGTATGTAACCAGTCCATATCTGGTACAGGGACATGAAGTGGTGTCACGAGGAACAAAGCAACAAAGATTGGAGGATCTCATCAGCATACCACTCTTCAGTGCCCCATAGAACTTCAGCTTTGACAAACCTTACAATGGACAGACTTGAAGTGTATTTTGCAAGATTTCAAATTGCAAACAAACTTCACAAAGAAACTGGAGATATTCAGGTATCTTCTGTAATTTATGCTATGGGGAAGCAAGCAAGGCATATCTTTAAATCCTTTAACTTCACTAAAGACAATCACAAATCTGACTATGAAAGGGGTTCTGGCAATGGTTAATGCATACTTTATACCTCAGTTTATGAAAAAGCAGATTTCCACAGGCTGACTATCCCCTTACTTCATAATGTGGAAACTGAGTTAAAGAAACCAAAGCAGATTGGCATAATCGAGAAAAGCCAACAACACGATGTTCCCCATCAGTGCCAGTTATAAAGAAAAATGGAAAAATATGAATCTGTGTGGATCTTAAAAGACTTAATGAAGCAGTTGTGAGAGAAAAATCTATCCTCCCAACACTGGATGACTTCCTCCCCAAAGTGAAAGGAGCTACAGTATCCTCCAAACTGGCTGCCTTGAGCAGATACTGGCAAATTCCTTTAGCCAAAGAAAGTGCTAAACTGAGTACAGTTATCACACCCTTTGGAAGATTTTGCTTTCATAGATTACCTTTTGAGATTATCAGTGCACCTGAAATTTTCCAAAGAAAGATGGCAGAACTGTTAAGGAACACAAGTGGAGTTGTAGTTTTCATGGACGATATTCTGAGATATGGGTCTTCAACGGAAGAACACAGCAAAACCCTCAGCAAAGTCCTAAGCCTAACAAATCAGCCTGCACTGAAGCTAAACAAGGAAAAAATGTGTTTTCCGCCTTCCCCAAATCAAGTGTTTGGGACAGACAATAAACAAAGATGGAATCAGTCCTAGCCCTGATAAAGTAAAAGCAATTTGAGAACTGAATGCACCAGCTAATGTACCAGAACTCAGCTGTATACTGGGGATGGTAAATTACCTTGGTCGATACCTACAAGACCTTTCTGCAGTGAGAAAACCACAGAATGAACTGTTGAAGTGCAACGCATGTTGGCTATGGGGGCCAAACCAAGAAACTTTTAATTAGAGGGGAGGGATAGCTCAGTGGTTTGAGCACTGGCTTACTAAACCGAGCATTGTAAGTTCAGTCCTTGAGAGGGGCCACTTAGAGACCTGGGGCAAAAATTGTTCCTGCTAGTGAAGGCAAGGGGCTGGACTCAATGACCTTTCAAGGTCCCTTCCAGCTCTAGGAGATTGGTATATCTCCTATTATTATAAATTGCCTTAAAAAAAGTAAAAGAAATTTATCACACCAGCTCCAATTCTCAAGTACTACAAAGCCACAATGGTCAGTGTGGACGCAAGTGGCTCTGGCCTAGGTGGTGTACGGCAACAACACGGTTCAGAGTAGAACCCAGCTGCATTTTTCTCTCACACACTCACAGCAACAGAAAAACGATCTGCACAGATTGAAAAGGAGTGCCTGGCAAGCGTATGGGCATGTGAAAACTTTTACAGATATCTGTGTGGACTGGATTTGTTTACACTGATAACAGCCATAACCCATTTTAGCCCTCATCATTAGAAAAGACCTGGATCAAGCATTGCTGGGATTCCAATATCTATTGCTGAGGTTAATGCAATTTAATCCAATTGCTAAATATGTTCCTGGGAAAAATCTGGTAGTAGTAGACACGCTGTCACAGAGCCCTGCATCACATTCAACTACTGTGAGATCAAAGATGAGATACAGGTGCACACTGATGCTGTGGACATATGCAAACTAGTGTCAGAAAAGAGACTACTTCCGCTGCAAAAAGCAACCTCGACAGTCAAGTAGCTAAAGGACACTAAGGAAGTGACAAGACTACTTTGCAGTGCACGGACAATTAAGCAAGTCAAAGGGACCTGTGATTAAAGCTAATTGCATCATAATTCCAAACAAAATGAGAGGAGAAATCCTAAACCTCATCCATGAAGGACATCAAGGATTAACTAAATGCCATGAAGAAGGCCAATCAATCAGTGTGGTGGATGGGCATCTGCAAGGATATAAAGAATAGAGTACCTACATGTGAACATTTCAGAACCAACAGACCAGCACAACACAAAGAACCTTTAATAACAACACCTCTTCTGGACAGACCTTGTAAGAGACTAGCTGCAGATGTATGCAAATTCAGAGGATATCATTACCTGGTCACCATGGACTATTTTTCCTGGTATATAAAAATAATGTATTTAAAAGATATAACATGTTGAAGTGCTATTGAGAATCTGAAGTGCACTTTTGCTCATTTCAATATTCCAGAACAACTAGTGATGGACAACCAACCACAATTCACTGCAACAGAATTTAAATCATTCCAAGCAAAATATGATTTTGATCATGTTACTAGCAGCCCACATTACCCACAAGCAAATGAAAAGGCTGAGCGAGCTGTATAGACAGCCGAGAAGATCCTACAGCAGGAAGATCCATTCCTTGCTATTCTGAGTTACAGATCAATGCTTTTCACAGCTACTGGATACAGTCCAGCACAACTCCTGAGGGGAAAACAACTCAGAACTACTGTTTCAGCTTTGGAAACCTGTCTGTTTCCGAAGTGGCCAGAGCTGAAGAGAGTTGCAAAATCAGATAAAAAGGCTCAAAGAGCTTATGAACACTTTTAAAACAGACTTCAACCAGTTAGAGAACAGCCAGGTCTAGAACCTGGTGACTGTGTTCCTGTCAAATTGGATGGAGAAAAAGATTGGAGAACTCCAGCTGTCATAAAGAAAAAGTATTCGGTGCCCAGATCATATGTGATTGACACTGACACTGGAGAGTTCAGTAGAAACCATCGGCATCTACAACGTGTTCCTCAGAAAGAACAATCAACAGAGCAAAATCTACAGGTGGCAAATGCAGAGCAACAAGAAAACTCAGTGATTCCAAACCAACCGCAGCCAGTTATTGCAACTAACGGACAGCTTGATGACCAAGTTGTTATGTGTTTAGGTCATGTAATTAGGAAACCAGTACTATTCAGAGACAGTTAACAGATAGATCCATGCTGAGCTTCAACGACAGCGTGACAGTGTAAATATTATAAATGGTAATATAGAACTTACCGGGAAGATGTAATGGAATACTAACGTGTATTATACCCTTCAGCCACTAGGTGGCGCTGTGTGTAAAATACCATATTCAAATGAACCTTAGCCATACCTGGCAGTGCATTAAAGGACCTAATGATGAACACACCTGTAGCCGATCCATACCTGGTACAGGAACATGACAGGCCCCAAAGAGACACCAGCCTCATCAAGTCTTTCTCATGTCACCAGAGATACATTCATCACCAGTAATTTCTCGCATTTAGCACAAGGGCCTGCTGGGCACCAACCTCACAATTGGCCATTCTTTTTGGGTGCCCAAATTGAAACCATGATGGGGCTGATTTCTCAGTTGCTGAGCACTTGAAGCTCCCATTAAATCCAAGTGAAGCTGTAAGTGCTCAGCACCTCTGAAAATCAGCCTTTGGTAATCAGAACCTGGCCGAGCACAGCACCATGACCACTGCAGCTTTATCAGCAGAGAAGCCACAGGATCCCTGGAAAGGAGTTGAAAGGAAGCAGAACCACCAAGCTGCAGTGTTTCTGACCCCACTGACTGTAAGAGCCTGGGGATCATCCTTCTGTAAGTGATAATCTACCCAGAGACCCACATCGTCACAGGGAAAGTATCTCTCTATCGGCGTGAAGGACAAGGTCCTTCTCTGGGTACCAGCCTTGTGTGCCACAGTGTAGCCTGGGGTGGTATTTGACAGGTGGTATGGCACCAGACACTCCTGAATGGCAGGACGAGGGGGGGACACTACCTTGACATGGTGGGAAGGCCAGTGTGCTCCAAGGACCATCAGAGCTATGCCTGCAGGAGATTTCATTCTGGGGATGGTTACCAAGCCAGACATCTCAAAGGCAAGGACCAGACAAAGAGCAGTCTGCTGGTCTCCAGGGTGAGATGGAGCAACCTATCCTTGTAAAAGAAAGTTAAGTTATAGAAACCCACCAAGATACCAGCAAACATCTCACAAAAGTTACAGACTTTGTCTCGGCAGGAATGTGCTCTTTGGTGAAAGCCATCAGGAAGCCGAGACTTTGGAAGGCTCTTTACTGAAGGGAAAATAAACTAGAAAAGTAGGTTTCTGGATCATTGGAACAATGGCTACAACAACAAACAGCACACAGGTGAGGAAAGAAATGGATGACTGTAATCCTTCCAAATCCTTGGTATGTCAATGTGAGAAAAGCAATTCAGAAATGAAAATAACCTCGTAATACACCTCTACCCCGATATAATGTGACCTTATATAACATGAATTTGGATATAACTCGGTAAAGCAGCACTCCGGGGAGCAGAGCTGCGCACTCCGGTGGATCAAAGCAAGTTCAATATAACGCGGTTTCACCTATAATGCGGTAAGATTTTTTGGCTCCCAAGGACAGCGTTATATCGGGGTAGAGGTGTATAATTCGGGGAGATGAGATCATGCCACCCAGAGGGAGTAGCATTAATTATGATTTGCAAAGTATAAAAAATTGCTTATAGACGGGGAGCCAATTAATAGCCAGTCGCTTTGAGCTAGGTTTCAAACATGAGACAGGAAAATGACAATTCTACACTGTTAGTCACCAGCAGACAGCTAAGATGATGAGATCAAAGATCAATTCAACGATTGCCTGTAAACTCTGACTGACAATATTCCCCAGCATGACAGTAACAGGGACTTCAATGCCAAGCTTGGGGATGACAACAATGGAGTGAAGAAAGCAATGGACACGCACAGCCTTGGTCCCTCACATCAGAACAGTGAAAGGCTGGTAGAACAGGGCTTGCTATCAGGGCTCATAATGAGTGGAACCGTATTCCCACAAAGATAGCCACAAAATAACTGGGAATTCCCCAGAGGACGTCACCAGGAACCAGAGTGACTGTGTATGTAGGGGAAGGATGTTTAGATCAACTCTCCAGGATGGCAGAGTACAGAGGAGCTGATGTTGGACGTGACCACAATTTGTGCGTGGCAAGACTGAAGATCAAAGTTAAGAAAACAAACCCTCCAAAAGCACCAAGAAAACTGACAGCAAAAGGCGATGGACAAGACATCACAGCAGCACTTTCAGAGTGAACTGAAGAACAGATTTCAGGTGCTACCAGACTAAGATCTACACAGGAAGTCAATATTGGCACATCCTGGTCCTTTCTGCGGGACCATGTCATGAATGCTGCAATAACTATAGCTGTTTTCCAGACCAGATCAGTCTGGGCAAGGGAGGATACATGGAACTGTGTGAAAGGAAGGAAATGAGCCAAAGCAAATATCAACTCATCCAAAACATCTCCAGGAGCGGAAGCAGCAAAAAAAATCTGCATAAAATAAAGGACAACGCAGTAAAAAGCAGAGTGAGAAGAGACAAGAGGAACTACACAGTGTAACAGGGTGGCCTGGCCCTTTAAAGGCCAGAAGCCTGGGGGCGAGCAGTCCTGTTTCCTAATTAGACCCAGTGGTGGATTACCACATGGGCCAATGGGGCCTGTGCCAATTTAGGGGCCCTGCAGGAGTGGCTGGAACTCTTGCCCTGACCCACTCCTCCTCTTCCCCTGAGGCTGCACCTCCTGTGGTAGGTTGAGCAATACATACTCCCCCAGCCCCCAGGCAGAGCTGCTCGCCCGAGCCTCACGCTGCACTGGAATGAGGGGCCCCCTGCCCTGAACTGCACAGGACTGGACTGAGAGCCCCTGCCCTGCACTGTGCAGGGCTGGACTAAGCCCCTCTCCCTCCCCCCTTGGTGCAGCGCAGCACAGCACTCACTCACCTGAGCCCTTCTCCATTTCCCTCATAGAATCATACAATATCAGGGTTGGAAGGGACCTCAGGAGGTATCTAGTCCAACCCCCTGCTCAAAGCAGGACCGATCCCCAGACAGATTTTTGCCCCAGATCCCTAAATGGGCCCCTCAAGGACTGAACTCACAACCCTGGGTTTAGCAGGCCAATGCTCAAACCACTGAGCTATCCCTCCCCCCAAGAAAAGAGGCAACTGCTTCCCACACTGGGAGTTGAACCCAGGCCACCTGGGTGAAAACCAGGAATCTTGACAGCTAGACCATGTGGCACAGGCCCTCTTCTCCACTATGTGGCATGGAGCTGGTCCATACCCCTCTTCCTCTCCCGCCCCCCCTAAACTGGCCCTCTCCCCTCTGGTGATCAGTTGGCAAGAGCAAATGGGACAAATATCCAGTTTTGCCAAAAAAGTTGGGACATCTGGGGCCAAAATGGGACGTATGGTCACCCTAGGCCAGGAGTGTCACGGACTCTCAAGACTTCTGCTCTCTCTCGGCTCCGTGTGGTCCCTAGGAGGAACTCCTGCAGTGCGACAGCCCTTCTCAGGGGTCCACTCTCTCTCTCAGGGCTTAACCCATAGGCCCCTCCGCCTCCTGGAACCGCACCTCTCTGAGCCCTCAGCACGCCTGTCTCTCGCCATGGGCCCCCTCAGGGAGTCCACTAGCTCTGGACCCCTGGGGCCTCCACTCCCTGATCTCTAGAGTGGAGTGACTCTCAGCCAACGTAAAACAGGAGGATTTATTGAGCGTCTGAACTCAGCACGGGAAACTCTTCAGGCTTAGCATCCCTCAGCACAGTACATCTTGGTCTCTCCTGCATCCAGGTGAGCCCTGGCTGTTCTCTCCCCAGTCCAGCAGCCCCCCTCTTTCCAGCCGATCATCTGATATCATCTTCCCCAACAGCTCCTCCCCTGTCCTTTGTCTTCTGTCCCAGGTAAATGGGTCACTGGGGCCCTCTGTCCTTTGTTCCCACTGGCTGGAAATGGTTGGTCAGGTCACCGGGGTCCTCTCTCCTCAGCCCTTTGTCTTCCCACTGGCCAGAACCAGCTGGCTGCCAAGCTGGGGTCGGCCTCCTAGTCACCAGGTCACCAGTCACTAGGGTCCCCCATCTCCAGGCAGTTGTCCAGGGTCCCGGCTGCTAGGCGAGGTCACACCGGGTCCTCTGCAACAACAAACTCTCTCCCACCACCTTGTTACACACACAGCACACAGTGAAAACTGAGACCTGCACAGTATTCATGTAAAACGCCAAGAAAATTCCCGACTTCGTCACAAGGGGTCTCCAAACTTTTTCAGTCAGGCCCCACCCCCGCCCCCCCAGAGCTGGAGCGAGGAGCGGGGCTGGGGCCCACATTGGGGCTGTGAGTGGGGGTGCTGCCAGGAGCAGAGCCACAGCTGGGACTGGGGGCAGGGGTGGGGTGGGGCTGGAGTGGAGCTGGGGGCAAGGCAGGCCCGGGCCCTGCAGCATCCCCCGAGCGTTCCTTCATGCCCCCCTAGGTGTCTCCCACAGTTTGGGGACCACTGCCCCAGGCTGTGGTAAGAGCCACCCAGGGAGCCCGGGCAGCTGCGGGGAGCCCCGAACCCTGCACCTGCCTTGGGCGGGGGGCCAGGATGCCTGAGAGCAGCCTCCGCCCGTGTTCCCACCCCCCAGGACATGCTGCCCAGGGCAGGTGGAGGGTCCAGGGCTCCCTACAGTGGCCTGGGCTCCCTGGGCAGCTCTTATCATGGCCCGGTGGAGCCTTGGGGGAAGGGGAGGAGCAGGGGTCAGGGCCCCATGCTGGGGGGAGGAGGGTGTGTGGGGACCAAATGTTCTTTGTGCCCAGGCCCCAATATATCTTAATCTGTCTCTGATCAGACACAGGTGTTTCCTATAAAGAGCTGCAGGAAGCTGTAAGAGAGGGTGTCTGCAGAGATGCGGCAGGAAGGGACAGTTTCCTGCACTAGTCCCTGGAGCAGGGAAAGGGCTACAGGAGGGAAGGCTCATGGGAGCAGCCCTGTGGCCACTGTCCCATACCTGTGAAAGAACCTAGGAGGGACGTGAAACTTTTATTAAGCCAAGGGGGGATGGACTTTGTGTATGTTATTGCTTCATTCGAAGAAAGAATGGGGACTGACAAACAGCTGTGTCACAGAAGATGGTAAAGTAGGAACCTTCTGGGCTATGGTATTGAACTTTATTTTGCGATCTGAGGTATCCCTATTCATAGGCGCCGACTTATATGGGGCTCTGGGGCTTTAGCCCCAGGAATATTCCCAAGCAGGGGCTCTGCCCCACCAATGTTTTCTCCCCTGCTTGGAGCGCACCCGCCGCCGCCACCGTCGCCACGGCTGGAGCTTCCCCCCTCCCCGCCCGGCAGGGGCGGCTCTAGGCACCAGCAAAACAAGCTGGTGCCTAGAGCTGGGGCCCCAGCTCATCCTGCCGCTGCGAGCCGAGGAGCAGCCCGTCCCCTGCAGCCAGGGCAGGGCCGCGCTCCCGGCTCCGCTTGGGAGAGGATGGCCTCACGTAGCGCGGCCCCGCCGGGCTGCAGAGGACGGGCCGTTCCTCCTCCGCTTGTTCCCCGGGTCCTAAACAGCCCGGCAGCAGCTTGGCTGGGGGGGGGGGCTGAGCTCCGCCCCGCTCAGGCTGCGTGGTCAGGGGGCGGGGCTACAAGCTCCGGGCCGAGCAGGGGCAGCTGAGCTCAGCCTGGAGCTCATGGCCCCGCCTCCCCACGCGGCTCTGAGCGGGAAGAGCTCAGCCCCTCCGAGCCATGCGGCTGCCGCGCGGTGAGCCGCGGGTAAGCAGCCGGGCAGGGGTGGCTAAGGGGCAGGAGTCCCGGGACACTCAGGGGCAGGGAGGGGCACAGGTTCTGTGGGGGAGGCGGTCAGGGGCCAGGAAGGGGTTGGATTGGGGGTCTCAGGAGGTGGTTGTCAGGCACCCCGACCCCATTACCCCCAGGCCCAGCCCTGACCCCAGCTCCAAGCCCAGCCCCACTGAGATGGGCACCCCCAAACCCATCCTCCCCACCCAGCCCTGTCCCCAGCTCCAAGCCCAGCCACTCTGAGGTGGGCACCCCAAACCCATCCTCCCCACCCAGCCCTGACCCCAGCTCCAAGCCCAGCCCCTCGGACCTGGGCACACCCCGGCCCCATCCCCCTCACAGCCCAGCCCATCTGATCCGGACATCCCCCTGTACCCATTCCCCCCACAGCCCAGCCCCCAGCTCCGAGCCCAACCTCTGATCCGGACACCCCCTGTACCCATTCCTCCCACAGCCCTGACCCCCAGCTCCGAGCCCAGCCCCTCTGATCCGGACATCCCCCTGTACCCATTCCTCCCACAGCCCTGACCCCAGCTCCGAGCCCAGCCCCTCTGATCCGGACACCCACCTGTACCCATTCCCCCCACCGCCCTTACACCAGCTCCGAGGCGAGCCCCTCTGAGCCAGACAACCTCTGACCCCATCTACCCACAGTCCTGAGCCCAGCCCCTGTGAGCCAGGCACCCCCCAGAGCCCAGCTCCCCACCCAGCCCTGGGCAACAGCAGCACCACCTCCAGGCAGTGACAGCCCATTGGCACCAACCATCACCCAGCAACAGCCCATTATGTAATTGCAAATGTAGACAGACCAGTAAAGCATTTAATGTTTTTAAATAATGTATTTGGTGTATTTTCAAATTATTACAAATTAATTTTCACTAGTTACTTTTTACATTTCCAAATACATGTTACTATAGTATTGCAACTTTTTATTATGTAAGGGGAATTGCTTTGCCCCAGGCCCCTGAATCCTCTGGGCGGCCCTACCCAGTGTGTGTGAGGAGCTGGGAGGGACGGAAACGGGTCCCCTGGAGCCGAGCCCGGGCTGCGATGGCGGCGAGGGGCTCCTGGAGTGTGTGAGGAGGTGAGCAGCCGGCTGGGTTGGTGCTGAGCAGGTAGCCCCGCAGCCGGAGATCCTTGCCTTCCCTCCTGCCGGGCTGGGCCAGGGCACCGTGAGGCTGAAGAGCAGCAGGTCCAGGGGGCTCTCCAGGTCCTCGGCTGCCAGCAGCCAGACAGTAAAACAGAAGGTTTATTAGATGACAGGAACACAGTCTAAAACAGAGCTTGTAGGTACAGAAAACAGGACCCTCAGTCAGGTCCATCTTGGGGGTGGGAGCCCACACCCAAGTTCTCGGCCTCTACAGATTTCCCCAGCCAGCTCAAAACGGACACTACATAAACTGGCCGTTGTGTCTCTTCCGGACAAGGAGGCCACCTGATCTCTTTGTCCCCAACACCGTCAGTTGGCACTTTGCAGGGGAAACTGAGGCACCCACACAGTATTCAGAGAAAACATTAAGAACATTCCCACTTTGTCACAACAGATGCAACAAAATTTAATACTGTATATTAAAGCAGGCAAGTGCTGCTTCTGACTTTCCACTTTTAATTGACCCTTGTAATCTTGTAGTGCTGACGCATTGTAGCTTCATTTTATATCAGCTTACAGGGTGAGAGCGGGGGGGGGGGGGAACCACCATTTTGGGCCCCACCAAAAATTATACGAACCTGCCGCCTATGTCCCTATTAAGAAATGACTCTGTGACTTGGGTGTTGTTAGCCTAAGAGAGTGTTGGAGAAATATCTCTGAGGAGCCCTAAAAGGGGGAAACTGAGGGGAGAGGGGTGTTTTCAGGGCCACCCCACACCATGAGGGGCGTGAGGTCACCCATGGCTAACATTGCCAAAGCAGCTGAAGTGGCTGCTGAAAGGAGTGATAGTAAAACACTTTATCCGTAACGGACCCTGTGGCTGGGTGTAAAGTTGCAAGTTGGAGGCTTTGGGGAGTTTCTAAGTCTACACGTACCTGGGTGGGGAACAAATATTTGATCAACGGTTCTTCATTCTAGCAGACAATCATAGAACAAGGTCCAATGGCTGGAAGGTGAAGCTAGATGAAGTCAGACCAGAAATAAGTCAAACATTTTTAACAGGAAAGGTAACGTTAAACTCTGGAACAATTTACTAAGGGTCATGGTGGAGTCTCCATCACTGGAAATGTTTAAATCAAACCAACATCACCAGAAATTATTGACTTTGACAAAGAATTTAAACACCCAGAACTAGACATTGAAAAATCTTGCCTGACAAGCAAATAAGAGAAAAATGCAGTAAAAAGGGTAAAACTTGGGAAAGTTGCCTGTGAAGATCAAGGTCCCAGGGAAATGTTGGAAGCTTGCAATGATGAGACCACTGATAAAACCAGTGAACTTTTCAACATAGTATGGCAGCAGGAAAGGCCTCCAGAACAATGGAAAACAGCATTATAGTCAAAATGCCAAAGAAAAATGAGCTAAGTGACTACAATAACTGGTGAGGTGTTACCCTCCTCTCAGAGATCTACAAGGTCTTCTGCAGTATCATTTTAAGCAGAATAAAGGAAGCAGTTGAAGCAAAAGAAAGGAAAGAGAAGACTGGATAGCAACCCAGAAGATCATGTCTCAACCAGATTTTCACCTAAGAACAATCATAGAAGAGAGAATCGAATAGCAAAAAAACACTCCTCATAAATGTTGTAGACTTCCAGAAAGCACAAATACAGCTTTCAGCAGATGAGGGATTTATTTATATCAACATTAGTTACACAGTGTTATGATGGTGGGTGGAATGGGATGCGGGCAGAATGAATATTCATGGCATTAAGTATCAGAGGGGTAGCCGTGTTAGTCTGGATCTGTAAAAGCAATAAAGAATCCTGTGGCACCTATAGACTAACAGACGTTCTGCAGCATGAGCTTTCGTGGGTGAATACCCACTTCTTCAGATGCAAGACTTCAGGTGCCACAGGATTCTTTATTGCTCATTCATGGCATTGTTTCATAGCCCACAGCCAGGATGCAAAACTCTATTGGGAATGGCTTGTAAGTAACCAATTGGTTTTTGCTTTTTTCCTGAATACAATAAAATGTTAACCCATTTCCCAAATATGTTCCCTGCCCTTCTCTGCCCCAGGCATAGTATTTGGCCCATGGGAACATATGCCAAGATTCTCCAGCGTGGGAGTCGTGTCACCCACCAACTCCAGGGGCAATCGGAGGCAGCTGTAGCTCCTCAGAACCTCGGAGGATCAGGCCAAGGCCTAAATGTGGGTGCTGGTGCCACACTTTAAATCTCCATGCTCAGAGCATTGGCCCTAGTTGCTCCTCCAGCAGCATCTTGCTAGGACAGAAACAGATGCTGGCATTTCTTTGCTCACAGATAGTCTGATTTCACAGTCTTCTCCTTCTCGTGTGGCTGACTCCAGCCCTTGCGCCGGGCTGGCAGCAGGAAGCCGCCATGATGTGTGTTGTTTATCTGTCTGCAAGATCCAGGTAATTCATGGGCACAGAGCTCACAGGCCACACTGGGTCATTTATCACCGAAGGCAACTCACACCCGGGGCAGCTGCCCAAGAAAGCCTTGAGGTGCCATAAACCGTGTTCTCGTCCTTCACTCTCTGCGCCTTGGCAGCTTCGCCTCATGCACAAGTCAGTGGGGCCAGTTTGGTCAGAGGCGTGTAAGGAGCCTACTGTATTTATCATGTTGACACCAGGGAGACAAGCGAAAGTTTCCATTCATCTTTGGGAAGCTGGACGCTGAGGTGCCCACCAGACAGACGCACTCCTGCCCCTCCCAGCTCGCCTAGGGGGGCAGGAAACAGGAGGGCACAGAAACAAGCTGTGCCAGTGTGATGCAAAGAGAGGTCTGCCATGCTGGGAGTGACCCCAGCCGGGCAGGGTCCCACCGCTCTCATCCTCTTGCCAGCGGCTGGCACAGATACATGGGCACCCAGAGGCTGCAGGGCCCTGTCTGAATGCCCCATCCTTCCCAGCCCTTTGCAAGTGGCTGTCTCTAAATTGAAGGGACGTGGGACAGGTCCCCTAAAATCGGCACTGATCCTGAAAAGGGACTCTGCAGCCAGACCCTTCCACTGACACTGAGCCCCCGCCAAGCCAATGGATGTAAGGGGCCATGCTGCTGGGCAGAGCTGGCCCAAACGTTTTTGTCACAACAGTCTTCCATCAGAAAATGCAGTTCCATCTAAAGTGAAATGTTGTATGGAAATGTGTTGATTTTGATGAATTTTTTGGAGGAAAAATGTCAAAACAAATGTTTTTGACTTTGTCATTTGGTTTCTATAATGTTGAAACATTTCATTTTGACTTTACGTCGTTTAACTTATATATACAAAATATAATATTTGTTATTTGATGTTATGTTTTGACCGTACTGAAACAGAACATTTGGATGTTTCCAAATACAAACTTTTCAGAATTTCCTTTCCGCGAAAAAATTGAAATTTTTGACACAGATAGTTTAGAACAAAAGCAAAATTTTGAAATACTGGAATTTCTGTCAGGATGGAAATACTGTTTTCCAGCCAGCTCAAATGCTGTATCTCTTTGGTACTCAAATCAACATGTAGGTGCCTCAGTATGGACTGAGGTATCTATCTCACTTTAGACACCTATGGTTGAAAATACCTCTCACTTTGTTAGAACATAAGAATGGCCGTACCAGGTCAGACCAAAGGTCCGTCTAGCCCAGTATCTGTCTACCGACAGTGGCCAGTGCCAGGTGCCCCAGAGGGAGTGAACCTAACAGGCAATGATCAAGTGATCTCTCTCCTGCCATCCATCTCCGTCCTCTGACAAACAGAGGCTAGGGACACCATTCCTTACCCATCCTGGCTAATAGCCATTTATGGACTTAACCACCGTGATTTTATCCAGTTCTCTTTTAAACGCTGTTATAGTCCTCGCCTTCACAACCTCCTCAGGTAAGGCATTCCACAAGTTGACTGTGCGCTGCGTGAAGAAGAACTTCCTTTTATTTCTTTTAAACCTGCTGCCTATTAATTTCATTTGGTGACCCCTAGTTCTTGTATTATGGGAATAAGTAAATAACTTTTCCTTATCCACTTTCTCGACATCACTCATGATTTTATATACCTCTATCATATCCCCCCTTAGTCTTCTCTTTTCCAAGCTGAAGAGTCCTAGTCTCTTTAATCTTTCCTCGTATGGGACCGTCTCCAAACCCCTAATCATTTTAGTTGCCCTTTTCTGAACCTTTTCTAGTGCTAGAATATCTTTTTTGAGGTGAGGAGACCACATCTGTACACAGTATTCGAGATGTGGGCGTGCCATGGATTTATATAAGGGCAATACTATATTCTCAGTCGTATTCTCTATCCCCTTTTTAATGATTCCTAACACCCTGTTTGCTTTTTTGACTGCCTCTGCACACTGTGTGGACATCTTCAGAGACCTATCCACGATGACTCCAAGATCTTTTTCCTGACTCGTTGTAGCTAAATTAGCCCCCATCATGTTGTATGTATAGTTGGGGTTATTTTTTCCAATGTGCATTACTTTACATTTATCCACATTAAATTTCATTTGCCATTTTGTTGCCCAATCACTTAGTTTTGTGAGATCTTTTTGAAGTTCTTCACAATCTGCTTTGGTCTTAACTATCTTGAGCAGTTTAGTATCATCTGCAAACTTTGCCACCTCACTGTTTACCTCTTTCTCCAGATCATTTATGAATAAGTTGAATAGGATTGGTCCGAGGACTGACCCCTGGGGAACAAAACTAGTTACCCCTCTCCATTCTGAGAATTTACCATTAATTCCTACCCTTTGTTCCCTGTCCTTTAACCAGTTCTCAATCCATGAAAGGACCTTCCCTTTTATCCCATGACAACTTAATTTACGTAAGAGCCTTTGGTGAGGGACCTTGTCAAAGGCTTTCTGGAAATCTAAGTACACTACGTCCACCGGATCCCCCTTGTCCACATGTTTGTTGACCCCTTCAAAGAACTCTAATAGATTAGTAAGACACGATTTCCCTTTACAGAAACCATGTTGACTATTGCTCAACAGTTTATGTTTTTCTGTGTGTCTGACAATTTTATTCTTAACTATTGTTTCAACTAATTTGCCCGGTACCGACATTAGACTTACCGGTCTGTAATTGCCGGGATCACCCCTAGAGCCCTTTTTAAATATTGGCGTTACATTAGCTAACTTCCAGTCATTGGGTACCGAAGCCGATTTAAAGGACAGGTTACAAATCTTAGTTAATAGTTCCGCAACTTCACATTTGAGTTCTTTCAGAACTCTTGGGTGAATGCCATCTGGTCCCGGTGACTTGTTAATGTTGAGTTTATCAATTAATTCCAAAACCTCCTCTAGTGACACTTCAATCTGTGACAGTTCCTCAGATTTGTCACCTACAAAAGCCAGCTCAGGTTTGGGAATCTCCCTAACATCCTCAGCCGTGAAGACTGAAGCAAAGAATCCATTTAGTTTCTCCGCAATGACTTTATCGTCTTTAAGTGCTCCTTTTGTATTTTGATCGTCAGGGGCCCCACTGGTTGTTTAGCAGGCTGCCTGCTTCTGATGTACTTAAAAACATTTTGTTATTACCTTTGGAGTTTTTGGCTAGTCGTTCTTCAAACTCCTCTTTGGCTTTTCTTATTACACTCTTGCACTTAAGTTGGCAGTGTTTATGCTCCTTTCTATTTGCCTCACTAGGATTTGACTTCCACTTTTTAAAGGAAGTCTTTTTATCTCTCACTGCTTCTTTTACATGGTTGTTAAGCCACGGTGGCTCTTTTTTAGTTCTTTTACTGTTTTTCTTAATTTGGGGTATACATTGAAGTGGGGCCTCTATTATGGTGTCTTTAAAAAGGGCCCATGCAACTTGCAGGGATTTCACTTTAGTCACTGTACCTTTTAACTTTTGTCTAACTAACCCCCTCATTTTTGTATAGTAATTATACAATATAATTTTGAAATTAAATGCCACAGTGTTGGGCAGTTGAGGTGTTCTTCCCACCACAGGGATGTTGAATGTTATTGTATTATGGTCACTATTTCCAAGTGATCCGGCTATAATTACCTCTTGGACCAGCTCCTGCGCTCCACTCAGGATTAAATCTAGAGTTGCCTCTCCCCTTGTGGGTTCCCGTACCAGCTGCTCCATGAAGCAGTCATTTAAAGTATCGAGAAATTTTATCTCTGCATTTCGTCCTGAAGTGAAATGTTCCCAGTCAATATGGGGATAATTGAAATCCCCCACTATTATTGGGTTCTTAATTTTGATAGCCTCTCTAATTTCCCTTAGCATTTCATCATCACTATTACTGTCCTGGTCAGGTGGTCGATAATAGATCCCTAATGTTATATTTTTACTAGAGCATGAAATTTCTATCCATAGAGATTCTATGGAACATGTGGATTCGCTTAAGATTTTTACTTCATTTGAATCTACATTTTCTTTCACATATAGTGCCACTCCTCCCCCTGCACGACCTGTTCTGTCCTTCCGATATATTTTGTATCCCAGAATGATTGTGTCCCATTGATTGCTCTCAGTCCACCAGGTTTCTGTGATGCCTATTATATCAATATCCTCCTTTATCACAAGGCACTCTAGTTCACCCGTCTTATTATTTAGACTTCTAGCATTTGTGTACAAGCACTTTGAAAACTTGTCCCTGTTTATTAGCCTGCCTTTTTCTGGTCTAGCCACTGAGGCTCGAGGGCTTATCTTGTCCAGAACTCTTTGTTTGTTGCATTAACTGCTGTAACTCGTGGCAAACTACAGACTGCTCCCCGAGGCAGCCCCACCGCTCCAGACCCCCTCTTCCTGCACGAGTTCAGATTGCACAAACACTGGTGAGTGTGGCAGCTCCTGACTGTGGAGCAGTTACAACCTGAGCGTTACATTGACCATTTTTCCTGTGCTAGGCAATAGGGTGGGCGGGGAGAGTGGAATCAGCTCCTCTCAGCCCTGTGAGTCAGAGCTTTGGGCAGCGATACTCAGACTGAGGCTCGGGCAGGGCCGGCTCCAGCTGTTTTGCTGCCCCAAGCGGCGAAGGGGAAAAAAACAAAAGCCGCAATCAGCAACACTTTGATGGCAGCTCTACCACGCCGCTTCATTCTTCAGCGGCAATTCGGCGGCGGGTCCTTCCCTCCAAGAGGGACTGGGGGACTTGCTGCCAAAGACCCAGATGTGCCGCCCCTTCCCATTGTCCACCCCAAGCACCTGCTTCCTGCACTGGTGCCTGGAGCCGGCCCTCCATGCAAGGCTCATGCTGCACCAGCAGCAGGCAACGGGGGTGTGGGCTGCACAGTGCAGGCTTTCAGGGCGGGGGCCAGAAACAGGGATGCACCATAAATCCACTTCGTCTGCTTCCCTTGAATGGTTTAACTCATTGTGAGCCTGCCCTGAATGCCCAGTTGGTACCGGCTACTGTTACAACCCAATGGCCCCCTCCCTCAGGGGGTCCCCTGGGGAGGCAGATCAGCATTGTATGTGCTAACGCTGGCACAGGCATTGCAAGATATTGTGGGAAGGGTTAAAGGTGTGAGTGCAGGTTGCAAGGGGCCAAAGGGGGAGAAAGGGAGAAGGAAACAGGTTAACTTAACACTCCAGCTGGGTTCAAAGGAGGGACTGGAGCCAAGCGTTACTGTCACTGTCTGGGAGGAGCAAAGCTGGCGTGAGCAGGGGAATGGCCTAGACACTGCCCAGCCAGGTGGCCCCTTGCTAGGAGGCAGCTCCATTGGCTAATGCTGCTTCCTTTGCCTGAGTAATCTCTTGGGGCTGATTTTTAGCTGCCCGGGCCCTTCCCTGCCTGTCTGCTCTGGGGCTGGGGCTGGAATGGGCCAGCGGCCAGCCCCAGTGATGGCTCTGAATGGTGGACACTGCCCAGGGAGAACATGGTGGGGGCTCTGAGGGGCAGAGAGGAGGAGGGGGGACTGGAGAGAAGGGAGGGATAAGGTGTGGGGAGGAAGAGAGGAGAGAGAGAAAATAGGGAAGGAAAATACACTGGGGGAGAAAACCAATAAAAAACCCAAAGGGAGAGAAAATGACACCACCCCCCACCAAGGGGCTGTGGAGGGAAGAGACCAGGACAAGGAGCAGGATGGGCAGCAAGAGACACGTGTGCAAAGGGCAAAGCCAACAGGAGAGGAACCTCCACCCTAGGCTGTGAAATGCGTCACTCACTGGACAATGAAATACAGAGTGTGCCTGTGAGTAAGTGTGCACAGTGTGTGTGTGTGTGGATGTGTGCAGTGTGTGCATGCAGGAGACATGTGGGTGGGTGTTTAGGGGTGTGCAGTGTGTGCGCACAGGGGTATGGGGATGCAGAGTGTGTGTATAGGTGTGGGCGTGTGGGGGGGTTGTACAGCTGCGTGCAGTGTGTGCGTGCAGGGGGCGTGGATGGGTGTACAGGTATGTGCAGTGTGTGCAGATGGTGTGTGTGTATGTGTACAGGTGTCTGGAATGTGTGTGCATGGGGGGTGCGCAGTGGGTGTATACAGGTGTGCGTGCAGAGGGTGTGTGGGTGGGTGTAGAGGCGTGTGCAGTGGGCATGTGGGTGGGGTACAGGTGTGTGCAGTGTGTGTGCAGGGGGCACGTGTGTACAGGTGTGTGCAGTGTGTGTATATGAGTATGTGCACTGGGTGAGAGTGTCTCCCTTCTGCCCAGTGGAGTCGGCAACAACAAGGAACAGGTTCAATACCTAGGGGTGCCTCTTAAAAAGACAACACAGAACCAGTTCCAGCCCCCACCCAGTAACCTGGGAAGCCCTAACACCACCCTGGACACAGCTAAGAGGCAACACTTCCCCAGTCAGAGGCACTGAGCGTGTGTGTAAACATTATTAAAAGGGGACGAGAACCCAGCATTAATTTGGAAAACCCCGTGACCATGTTCAAACCATGTGACCACAAGCAAACCCCGCCCTGCAGCGCGTTGGGCAGTGTCCCTTGCTTCGAATGAATGTCCCTTAATACATCAGTCCCCTCTCCGCCCGCTGCACCCCATTCCCATAGCGCAGACCCAGCGGTCGCGAGGCTCACCGCCCAGCCGGGGTCGGGGGGGCACCGAGCAGGGCTCACAGCCACCACTGTGCACTGCTGCTTGCTGCTCCTGCAACCTCCCGCTCCGAGCTTCCGACACTTACCCCGGCCCACCGTGATTGCAGCAGGTACCCCACAGCCAGGGCAGTCTCTGGGGTCGCTGACCCCGGCTCCAGGAATCACCAGCCAGAAACAAGGACTCTCCGATGAGTCTAATCAGCTCTGTGCTTACACGCTGGAGAGAGGCGGCTCAGACAGCATCTAGGACTCGGCCCAGGCTACCCCCGAGGTACAAACACCCATCCCCCACTAGGATTTGGCATCCCGACCCCCTGCTTTGCAAGTGAGCTCAGGTTAGGGTGACCCCCACCCCCAATCAGGGCAGGCTGAGCACAGGGCTGCTGCCCTCAGCTCAGCCAGTCAGGATCACCTCGCACTCAGTACCGAGCAACCTGACACCCAGAACCAACCAGGGGAGGGGATATGTGGGTATGGGGTGCTGTGGGTGTGTACAGATATGCTGCAGGGATGCAGTGGATCCAATCCCCCCAATCCAGCCGGCACCAAGTCCAAGGAGCTCAGCACTCTGAACAGCTGCATCCGTACGGTGAGTGGGGCTGACGGGCAGAGCCCGGCAAGGCAGTGCTGAGCGGTTCATTCCCAGCCTGCCCCTGCAGCAGGTCGGTGTCTCTAACTTGTCTGGGAGAGGAAGTGTCTTCTCAGGCAGTGGTCTCCAAAGTGGGTGCGCAAGAGGATCTATTGGAGGCCATGGCAGGAGGAGCACCGGGCTTCCTGCGCTGGTGCCTGGAGCCGGCCCTGCGAGAGATCCTGAGGGAAGAGTGGGAGTTCCACAACGCGGAGGGGTTGACAGCGGCGCCCTCACGTGTTCGTTTGCTTTCAGCGTATTGCGACGTATTGCAGTTTATGTGCGCCTGGTTAAGTGGATTTCAGATCATAGTATCTAGTTTTAACTAAACTAACCCTCACACAATGGACAAGTGGATTAAACCGGGAGAGGCGTGGCCTTTAAAGATTTAAAGGCCCTAGGGCTCCAGCTGTGGCTGGGAGCCCCAGGGCCTTAAATCATCCCAGAACTACCAGCTGCAGAGGCAGCTGGGACCCCCGGGGCTCACTGGCAAATTAAAGGGCCTGAGGCTCCGGCTGCTGTGGGGAGCCCCGGGCCCTTTAAATCACTGCCAGAGCCCGGCTCCCAGGGCTCCAGCAGCTGGGCTCCAGCTGCGATTTAAAGGGCCCAGGGCTCCCTGCAGCAACTAGAACCTCTGGCCCTTTCAATCACTGCCAGAGCCCTGCCGCCACTACCCCAGCGGTGGCAGGGCTCCAGAGACAATTTAAAGGCCCCGGGGCTCCCTGCAGTGGCCAGAGCTCCGGGACCTTTAAATCCCCACCTGAGCCTGGCTGCCGGAGCTCCGGCAGTGATTTAATGGGCCTGGGGCTCCCCGCAGCGGCTGGAGCCCTGAGCCCTTTAAATCACCGCTGGAGAAGCCAGTCCAGTCCGGCTTACTTTCACCTCTGTGTGTCACCTATAAAAACTCTCATATCTGCACACTTAAACTCAGAAATAGAATTTTCTAACCTGTTTAAAAATCTTCCAAAGGAAGAGTTTCAGTGGGTTTTGAACCCATTTGTTAAAAATATAAAACTGCAACACCTTCCAATTAGTTTGCAAGAACAACTGATTGACATCAGGGATGATGGAAATTTACTAGCCGAATTTCAACGAAAACCTTTGCATAATTGGTGGATGGGACTGAAAAATGAGTATCATGATTTAGTAAGCGCAGCCAATGATGCACTTCTTCCATTTGGAACTATGTATCTTTGTGAGGCATCTTTTTCAGTTATGACAGCCATTAAAACCAAGGTGCGAAATAAATGAACTTAGAACCAGACCTTCAAATCGCTGTATCACAAAGTGTTAAACCAAGATTTTAAAAAATAATGAAGCATATTCAATCACATTGCTCACACTAAAAAATATTAATATTTTTAGCGAGCAAAAAGGTTTTTTGTACCGTTAATAAATAAAATTAAAAAATATTTTAAAAATATTGTTTATTTCATCTTTATCTCATCCTTTTTCAATTTCTAGTTTTGTGTATGTTTTATAATGTACATAATATATTAGTACAGTAATACATGTACATAATTTATACATAAATAAGTACATATATTGGGGTGCATGCTCAAAATTTTTTTTAAGGATAGGGGTGTGCGATCAAAAAAGTTTGGAGACCACTACCCTAGAGCCCCATTGACAATGTATCTGCAGCACCATATATGGACAAATTCACGGCATCCCTGCACTGCTGCTCTAGCTAGGCTGGGATCGCTGTCCCAGAATTCTCTCCATTGGTACCATTGTTTCATGCCACTGGAGGGCGCTGTTGCACAGATTGGGCTTAGCCACTTGTGCGTTTCTTGCCATTTGCCATGTTGTGCGGGAACCCGCCCTTGGGCAGCAGCACGTGGCTGCATAATGGCCAAAACACGGCGCTCACGTGGACACGGGGAATGGCTGGTGGAAGGCGCTGTTCAGCTGCTTGCTTGGGATGGACAGAACCAAAGCAGCTTAGACAAGGCTCCTGACGAGACCTGTCCTGTCTTGTCCGGTCCTGCCAGCAGCAGACAGTCAGGCAGGAGGGGCCGTGGGAGATTCTAGAAGCATCTCTGAAGGAAGCAGAGCAGCACTGGGGCTAATAGGGTTTCCTCAGCTTAATAAAACTCCTTGTTCAGTGTTGGAAGAAAGCTTCACTACAGCCAGGCATAGACTTGTAATATTGCAATTACCACACCGAGGGCCTGGCAAACAGTCACAGAGGCAGGAACTAGAGACAGGTGAAAAAGGGAATTTCCCACAAAAACATTAAGAAGGAAACAAAATTTGTTTTTTTTCTTGAAATTGTCACAGATTTTTAAAGTTTTCAGCACCCTTCCCGCCCCCCGGTAACAGCTTGTGACACCCAAACATTTTAGTGTTTCCATCAGTAAGTGGGAACGTTTTTAAAAAATGAAAATATTTTGCAAGAGTTTTGGAAAAACTGTCAAGAAGCTGCAGCAGTACCAGAGCCACAGAGCCCCTAATGTGGATGGACCGAGCTTCACGCTGCCAGGGTGTGCCCAGCTAGAGAAGCACAGGACATTTCTACTACAGGATATTCAGTACAAAAGCCTGGGGCTCTCTGGCTGCCTGCCGCAGCCAGGCAGCGCCAAGAGACCAGCCCATGGGAAGGGCAGGGGCTGTAAACAAGGCAACATTCATTAGTTTTGCAGGTTTTAGTCAAAACGTTGTAAAATGCAGGAAATTGCAGCTGGCATTTCAAATATTATTTTCATTGTTTTTACGGCAGAAGCATTCAAGGGCCCCAGCAGTGCTTAGGTGGACGCATGGCCTGAGCCACTCGGCCTAGCGCCAGTGACTTCCTTCCACCCTTTTTGAAAACACCCTTTTCTGAAGCTGGGTGTCCCTACACTATGGAGTGGAGCATTTCCTTCCGTAACTATGTTCTCTTTAATTATAACCCGCAGCTCGACTGCGTCCAACCGAATCGTTGCATCTGACCGATTCCTGCATAACTCGGCCGCGGCGAGAGCAGCCCCCGCTGGGCACCAGGGCTAGCTGTTGCAGAAAAGCCAGGCAGGGATATCTAGGACCAGCCCACCAGAGTTTTAAGGTACGTATTTAATTCAGAATTTCCCAACTGGTTAATTGCCTAAGAACTTGCAATTCATGAAGAAAAGGCTCAGAATGCTCCTCAGATAAACTCTCAGCAAGACCAAGTGGCTTGATCATTGGCTTAGGTAGATAATTGCCTCCACCTCTTGTATTGTCTCAGTCAATCCCTCATTGCTTCCCAAAGCTAGCGCCTCTGGTCCCTCTCCGCTACCCTGATCCATGCACAGAGGGCTCTGTTGTCTTCCCAGCAGCCAGTGGCTGTTGGGACATATTACACAGAGCTATATTCTACACAGCCTCTCCCGCTCTGTCCTCCAACTCTAGTAACTCAGCTAAGGGCTCCGATTGGCTTTTAGCCTTTCACTTCAAACTGTTCAGTGCCTCTTTCCAGGTCCCAAACTTGAGCTCTGCCTCTGCTTCCTGGAGTTTACACCTTCCCTTTTCTCTTCCTACTCTGTGGCAGCCCAGCTCTGTCAATGCTCTAGCCCAGCTTAGAGGGATTTTTACTGCTAATTTAACATTACCAGGCCGCACTTTGCCGTTAATGCAGAGTCCTGGGCCTGGCTCTGGCCTACACTTAGGAAATTAGGTTGATATAACTAGGTCTAAGGGGTCTGAAAAATCCACACCCCTGAGCAACGGAGTTAAACCAACCTAACTGCCAGAGTCAATGGGAGAATTCTCCTGTCAATCTAGCTACTGCCTCTACAGTGACAGGAGAACCGCTCCCATCCGTGCAGGTAACATCTTCACTAAAGCACTACAGCCTCACTGCTGCAGTGTTTCAAGTGTAGACATGTCCTTGGTCACTTATCAAGAGAGTAGCTAGCGAGCCCCAGCAGCAATCAGAACCCCAGGGTGCTAGGCGCTGTTCACACCCATACCCAAGGCAGTCCCTGCCCTCACAGACTTCCCATCGAAGACGAGACACAGCAGATGTCTGTAAGACACAGGTGGGAACACGGGCTAACAGTGAAACGACTGATTTACACGATATGCCCTGGTCACAGCACCCCAGCCATTGGCGTGGTCCATGAGTACCGTGGCAGAGTGGAGCTTTAAGGAGAGAGCTCAATGTTGGGGGAAAAGCTAATAGTCTGGGGGGGTGTTATCAGGAGTGTCATATGTAAGATGCAGGAGGTAATTGTACCTCTCTACTCGGTACTGGTCAGGTCTCAGCTGGAGAACTGTGTCCAGTTCTGGGTGCCCCACGTTAGGCGAGACGTGGACAAATTGAAGAGAGTCCAGAGGAGAGTAAAAAAATGATAAAAGCTTTAGCAAACCCGAGCTATAAGAAAAGGTTAAAAAACTGGGCATGTTTAGTCTTGAGAAAAGACGACTGAAGGACAACTTGGTAAGTTTTCAAATATGTTAAGGGCTGTTTTGATGGCAGGCAGTCGTTCTTCACATCCTCTGAATCACAGAATCATAGAAGATCAGGGTTGGACCTCAGGAGGTCATCTAGTCCAACCTCCCTGCTCAAAGCAGGACCAACCCCCAACTAAATCATCCCAGCCAGGGCTTTGTCAAGCCTGATCTTAATTCCACCACCTCCCTAGGGAACCCATTCCAGTGCTTCACCACCCTCCTAGTGAAATAGTGTTTCCTAATATCCAACCTAAACCTCCCCCACTGCAACTTGAGAACATTACTCCTTGTTCTGTCATCTGCCACCACTGAGAACAGTCTAGATCCATCCTCTTTGGAACCCCCTTTCAGGTAGTTGAAAGCAGCTATCAAATCCCCCCTCATTCTTCTCTTCTGCAGATTAAACAATCCCAGTTCCCTCAGCCTCTCCTCAGAAGTCATGTGCTCCAAACCCCTAATCATTTTTGTTGCTCTCCGCTGGACTCTTTCCAATTTTTCCACATTCTTCTAGTGAGGGACCCAAAACTGGACACAGTACCCCAGATGAGGCCTCACCAGTGTCGAATAGAGGGGAATTATCACGTTCCTCGATCTGCTGGCAATGCCTCTACTTATACAGCCCAAAATGCCGTTAGCCTTCTTGGCAACAAGGGCACACTGTTGACTCATATCCAGCTTCTCGTCCACCGTAACCCCTAGGTCCTTTTCTGCAGAACTGCTTCCTAGCCATTTGGTCCCTAGTCTGTAGCAGTGCCTGGGATTCTTCCATCCTGAGGGCAGGACTCTGCACTTGTCCTTGTTGAACCTCATCAGATTTCTTTTGTCTTAATCCTCTCATTTGTTTAGGTCCCTCTGTATCCTATCCCTACCTCCAGCGTATCTACCACTCCTCCCAGTTTAGTGTAATTTACAAACTTGCTGAGAGTGCAGTCCACGCTACCCTCCAGATCATTAATGAAGATACTGAACAAAACTGGGAGGTAGGACAAGTAATGGGCTTAATCTGCAGCAAGGGAGATTTTGGTGTGATATTAGGAAAAACTCTCAGGGTAGTTAAGCTCTAGAATCTGCTTCCCAGGGAGGTTGTGGAATCCCTGTTACCGGAGGTTTTTGAAAGCAGGTTGGACAAACAGCTGTCAGGGATGGTCTAGGGTTACTTGGTCCTGCCCCGGGGCTGGATTTGATGACCTCTCAAGCTCCCTTCCAGCATGACATTTCTCTGATTCAAAGGAGGCAGATAGCTCATGGCTGTAGGGATTTTTACACCTGAAAAGGGTAGCACAGGAAAAAAGCACAAAGGTGGTTGTAGGGAAACAAAGCACAAAGTGACTGCCTGTGTGAACCCCCACATCACCCCCAGACATTACAGCAAATGATCAGAACAAAATGCAGCCAGGGAATTGCTTCAATATCTGGTTCAACTTGAGAATTGTGAAATGTTTTGCTGACATTTTCTTCCCAGAAGAAAAAGCATCATCATCTCCTAGCTGCCAGAACAGGTCCCCTTGTCCTGCACAGGACCTAGGAAACCATGGGCACATCTACATAGCAAATAGATACCTGCAGTTGGCCTGTACCAGCTGGCTGGGGCTGTGGGACTCTCACTCTGTGTTGACTGCCCAGCTCGAGCTGTAGCCCAGGCGCTAGGAGCCTGTGGGGTTAGAGGATCCCAGAGCTTGAGCCAGGCAGTCTACACAGTGATGAAACAGCCCTGCATCCTTAGCTCCATGAGCCCGTGCCAGCTCGTATGTCTAGCTGCTGTATGGACATAGCCACCGGGGAACAATCATTGTCCAGGACCAAATGCTTTGGACCTGCTGGTGATTCAAGGAAGGGTGTAGAGCAGCCTGCTGGGGGCAGCTCAAGGCTTTGACCTTGATCTTCAAAGACCAAGATAGTTTCGGTCCCAAAGTGCTGAGTGCACCCAGGCTCCTGAGAACTGATAATGGCCCTGCCAACATGCAGAGCCGCTGCCTCCCAGCAGCCTAGCTAAGCCTGCATTTAGGACAAAGCCAGGACCAGCCCACAGTGTTTTTGAGGCTGGGGCTGATTTGGGGGTTGTCTGATTTTATTCTGGGAACTACTTGCCTAGAGACAAGCACACTGCAAGACACAAGAGAGCAAGAATTCACGGGCAGCTGCTCAGCAGGGGAGAAGGGGGAGCACCGCTCCCACGGGAAGGTGCTTCTCCAAGTGGGTTTAAACAACACCCACAGACTGCAGAACAGTAGCTTGGGAGCCGACAAGGGCAGCAGCCAGTGTGCGCTAGCAGTGGCCTGTGGGGAGGTGGGTTTCCCTCAATTAACACACAAGCCTGGTAGTCACGACAAATGGGTTCCCTTCACAGCCTCCTTGTGTTACTCTGGCTAAGGCACTGCGCCTCCTCTTCCCTCCGAGTCGTGGAGATGGAGTTAGAGCCCAGCCTTCTGTGCAGGCCCCTGCCGGGTAGCCATAGACTCGCTCTCCAGCCATGCTGATTACGCCAAGGGAGAGGGCTCAGGGGTCAAGCCGAGCAAGGAATGTGCAACATCTCTCAGGGGAATTCAGTCTTTTTCCAACAGCCAAAGCCCCAGGCAGACAGCGCTCACCTCAGGCAGCTGTCTGATCCATGGCTGGGTAGTGTTAATTCTCTGGATTGGTTACAGACTGCGCCAGGTCCTCAGGTTTGGTATTATACATTCAAGGTGTGATTGGCTGACTAAAGCATGTGCTATGTCTGTGTCAGTGGAGGAGCAGAGCAGCATGTCCAGTGCAAACACTCAGGTGTGCCACGTTGTCTCACAGTGACAAAGGTAAATCCTCTGCTTCTCACCTGGCAGGTGCAGCGTGGCAGAGTCCAGCAGCATGCTGGGCCTTTGCTTTTATTTAGTCGTACAAATGCTAGGATGGGAGAGGCTATTAAACCCCAGGCACAGTGCAGAGCAGATTGCTAGGGGCTCCTGGCAGATTGCTGATCACCCTCCAACAAGGAAGTGGGGGAAGTTGATTCTGATGGGGGGTGGGGAGGGTCGCCTGGGGCCCAGAATTTGTGCATGCACCAGGCAATCAGACTTCTGAGCTGTTCTCACAGCTATGTCAGTGCTAAAAGACACGACGTCTGCCTCACCTTTGCTCTCCCAGCAGCATCTGCACCCAGGGCCCAGCCCCGTGGCCGAAATATGAGTGAATTCCAATCAGTTTGCTGATGAAGGTGATCTTTCACAGCAACACCTTCTTCCTCAAACACTGAACAAGACCCAAGCCCACCATCTGTCCTCTCGCTGCTGGAGCTGGTCACATGGAGGGACTCACCCAGTCCCTCACTGGGTTCTGCAGTGTGAAATTTATTTTGTTCCGATATTAGGAACCGATACATAAATTCAAGACATGAAGTTTAAAAAACTAAAATGACTCCACTCGTAAGAGAACCGAGGTGGAACTGGCTGAACTGAGAGCAAATCCACAGCCAGTAAAGCCCACAAATTCCCCTGTCCTGAGAGCGGGAGACCCCGGCATGGTAGAGTTGTGCATCATGTGTGGGGGCCTAAGCCAATGGGTGCTGAACTTGCCACATACATCAGACTGTCTGCAGCAGCTGCTACAGGAATGATAATGATGCCTGGTCTAGACAGTTGATTTCATTTAGATTCATCCAAAGAACTGCTCTGAACGCTCACAGGGGGAGGAGGAGGGGGGACAGGCAGAATGATTTTTCTTTAATTACAAAGCAAAAAAACCAGCTCTTCTGCTTTGTGGAGAATTGGAAAAAGCCAGGGCTCAACATTCCCTTAAATCCCCTATTAGGTAAGTTATCCTCTGACCAAATACGTCACACCCTTAAAAGAATCTTCACTCTTTATTGAAGGAGGCAGCAGAATAATTTATGAACATGAGAACATCTCAGCTGAACCTCCATTTACCCAGCACCAGTTTGGATTCTGTGCCAGTGAACCTCCTCCAAGCTCTGCAGCCATCACACAGGTCCCAGTGAGAGGCCAGGTGCGCACCTCCACCTGCAGCAGGAGACCGTACCCTTCAATTCATATAGAGTAGGTAAGTGAATCATACCCTCTGAACTCAGTCTGAGCAATAAATAACTGGGGGGGGGTGTGGGGAGTGGCTATGGCCCAAGTTGGTTTTGCACCTTATTTGCTCTGTTTGTTGCATCTAGAGCAGATAATGCCAAATGTTTGCGTCCATCCCTCTTGGCCCTGGTCACTATTCTACAGCTCCGCCCCTTTCTCTGTCACAACTGCCACTCTGCCCAGGTAAGTACAGTTCATGTGACCACCCGTGGATCTGGGGAGATTCAAACACAGAGACTCTCAAAGCAGTGGGTCCCACCTGCATCAGAAGAGAAGTGTGTGTAACACAACTGGGAGCACTCCTCACTGCTACAGCCAGGTCTGTGTTGATACGGCCTCGCAGGACTCTGCGGAAGGTGCATGTGTGGAGGCATGGTTGCATTTGGTTTGGTAAAGTGCATGACACTGCATCAACAGAAGGCTTATTGGTGCAACCTACTACAAGAGCAGCTGAGACCTGCATGTCCTGAAAGAACTTTGAGAGCCTTTCAGGGAGCTGGGGAGGCTGCCTTTGGGTTACTATAGATGCTGACATAGCAAACGATACATGTCACTTTGCTACTGCCCACTACCCACCTGGGTCCATGTCAGAGGAGGAAAGAGGCCAGCCTCCTCCAGCCAAGATTTAAAAAGGAACCAACAGCAGCTGCTAGTGTCTTAAATCAGTTACACTTAATCTACTGCACATTCCTACAGCGTAAAGCTAGCGCTGTGCCCAGGGTAGCCATGTCAGTCCCAGGCAGGTCACATCAGGGACTGGGAAAGTGATGGCACACCCAGTAGCTGCCTCTTCTGACTGTTCCCCACAGCTTCCTCCTTACACGGCAGGCTGCTGCAAGTTCAGACATGGCACTGGTGCAAGTGAGAGGTGTAGGAAGCTCTTGGATGGCGTTCTTAGAGGATCTGCTCTGTGCTTGAAGCAGAAATGTCCAATAACCTCCAAGCAGCATACGGGTTGAGTTCATCCTGGTCTCTGCAGAGCGCCCACACATACAGCATCCGCAGAACTTTGTCCTGAAACAAAAATTCACTTGTGAGAACTGAAACTACACACTGCAGAGAACACAGCATCGCTGTGGGCTACGAGTCACACCCCTCCCCCCCTCACAGAGAACATAGCACCGCTATCGGGCTAGGAGTCAACCCCCAGCACCACCACATACGCTGAGAACAACATCGCTGTTATACAAGTCCTACACTGATTTTGTTTTTCTCTCTTTTAGTTAAGGTTACTAAAATGCTGGATATCATAAGCTCACTTTCTCTTCAAAAACTTAACCTTTTGGGCTGAATTGTCCCTGATTAGTTTTTGCCCCATAGGGTTGTGATGCTTGAAAATGTGAGCCAGGCAGCCATTTGAGTTATATGGCAACAAGAACACACACCCATTTTCCTGTTCTGACAACCAGTTTAACACAGATAGCCCAGGAGCAGCTGAACTCTGCAGGGAATCTCCTGCAGTTAGTACCTCTGATTTTATAAAGCTGAGAGTATTTGAATATGGCCTTGTGTGCATGCAAACACCTAAGTACGCAATCTCCAACAGCCTTGGGCTGGCTGGTGCCCATTAGGAAGCTTGTTTGTCCTGCTCTTCTCTCATTTTTCGCCTTTTAACTTTTCCCCATGTCTCCCCACCCCCTGCCCTTCCTTCTCTCCTTAGTAACTGAGGAAATTCAATACAAAAACCTCTTAATAGAACTTTAACCTGCACTATGAAAAGTCACAAAACTGCAGGAAATGCAACTATTACATTTCCATCCAGGTCAAAGCCCTGCACACATGTAGTACTCACTTGAGTCCTGTTATTCTGGGTCAATACATATACAGTAGAACCGCAGAGTTATGAACATCTCGGGAATGGAGGTTGTTTGTAACTCTGAAACACTCATAATTCTGAACAATACGTGATGGTGGTTCTTTCAAAAGTTTACAATTGAACATTGACTTAATATGGCTTTGAAACTTTACTGTGCAGAAGGAAAATGCTGCTTCCCTTTTACTGTGTTAGTAGTTTACATTTAACTCAGTACTATACTGTATTATTATTATTAAGTCCTCTGCTGCTGCCTGATTGTGCACTTCTGGCGTAACTCTGGGGTTCTACTGTAGTATTTTCCTGAAGAAGTCTATGCTCTTAAGTGTATAAACATATAAGATGGGTAAAGGGGCTGAGTTAATTGCAAATTAAGGTTTCAATGGCATTTTCCAGCTATTTGTGACATTAAAACTCCATTTCATTACATTCTGTAATGAAAGAGGCAAACTAAGAAAGGAGAAAATTGGCACCAAAGTTGTGATCTAGGTGGAAAGGTTTCGGCTCCTGAAAAATAGAGTGTTTTATTGGAAGTGTGGCAGACAACTACAGGGATCTTTAAAAAAAAATAAAATTGAGGAATCCTTGTGGCACCTTAGAGACTAACACATTTATTTGGGCTTAAGTTTTCATGGGCTAGAACCCACTTCATCAGATGTATGAAGTGAAAAATACAGGAGCAGGTATAAAAACATGAAAGGATGGGGGTTGCTTTACCAAGTGTGAGGTCAGTCTTATAAGATAAATCAATTAACAGCAGGATACCAAGGGAGGAAAAATAACTTTTGAAGTGGTAAGAGAGTGGCACATTACAGACAGTTTGTGACACCAAAACACAGGGAAGATGGCTTTCTTACTGGGGAATGAGACATCACAGAACAAAAAAACCAACAACCCGTTACCTGCACTGTGGGAGTTCTGGGTGACTCATTTTGCATTGTTATTAATAGAGCTACATCCTAATCTTGGATGTGCAGTGCATGTTGCTACATATATTCAAAGAAACTGGGACTAAAAACATCTGAACTCCCAGAAGTGGATTTCTAAACTGTAGTTATGCATTTAAGATTAAAATTTGTCCCTTATTCCCATGGGATGCTGTGACAGGCACAGCATCCTGCACCACAATCTCTCAGGGTTAATTTTAAAGAGGATTCCTTGAACCTTTCAAAAGTGCTTTGCTGGATGGTTAAAGGCCTATTTCCCCAGATCAACTGTGCAAAACTCCACAGGCATCTGTCCCCTGCTCTCTTTTTAAAGTGGTGTATTTGCTAGAACACCTGGCATAATCATTTCATATGCTCCCAAACCTCCTGTGTATCCCATTGAGGGTGAGTTTGCAGCACTGTAGTGGGTGAGTGCACACAGGGCAATGCTGCAGCAGGAACAAGCTCATGATTTCTATTTAGCGAGTTTACAACTTGAGGCTCCTTTTTACCTACAAGCTTATTTGCTCGTGACTCCGAGCACTGCAGAAGTGCAGCAGTACAACAATCCTGGCTGCCAGGCGGCTTGCAGCTGACACTGGATTAAAACTCAAGTTTCATTTCCTTTACAGCATTTCAATACATCTCCTGGATTTATTGCTGTTCTCAAGGAACCAGACAGAAAACGGGCTTTCATATCCCCTTTAATAAATCAGCCCATTAATACCCATCTTTTACCAATAGGTTAATTCAACGTGAGAAATCACTAAATAGACCTCTCTTCTCCCTGTGGTCAATATGACAGGCTGCAAATCAGTCCAGATTGGCCCCCATCATTAAAAATTAGACCTTTTTTCTGTAAACCTACAGTCTGGGCTCAGACGAATGGCTGAGAAAAGCCAATATTTATTAAACACATGTATTAATTTTAATGGAAGGCTCCTGGAAACTGCCAGCTCCAGGCTCCTTGCAGCATCACCTATTATACATCATTAAACTACTTAAACATTGCCAGGCACAGCGAGAGCCAGCCGTCTGGAGAGCCTGCCACTCAGCCACAGAGATTTCCAGAAAACTTCACAAGCTCTTAAATCCACGTGTCATTAACTCCCAAAACGAGCTTGACAGAACTTATCTGCAGACAGTGCTTAGGTGAATGACGCTTTCTACAGCCTACACGGACAAATGAAACCACTGCAAAAAGTGATTCCCACACAGATTCCAGGACAGGGCATGGTCAGTCAGGCATCCCCAGAGTAGCTTTCAGAGGTCCCAACACAGGACTGTGCCATGTGCAGTATCTAGCATGAGGTGAGGAGAACAGTTTACCTGGTTTGAGCCAGAACCTTAGTACAATTACAGTGGATCCAGAACCTAAACTCACAGGGCTTGAGATTATTCCCCACCCCTCTTGCAATTTATTAATTTTAATTTCTCCCGCTTCAAGTCCATTTTGCTAATTTCTGCCCAAATTCCCAGAACCTCTGGGCTCCTCACACTCACACCCGCTTCATCAAGGACGGAGAAAGGCAAGAAAGCATGCACCCAAACCATACAAATAAACAAATTAAATATAAAAACAGGAAACAGCCCCGCTGGGAAATGAAGGTCCTAATGTGCCCTGATTTGTTGTTCTCCAGTTTCCCCCATCTTTAAAATGGGGATAATGATACTGACGTCCTTTGCAAAGCGCTTCGAGACCTAATGGTGAGAGCTAGATATTCCTTACAGCTGCAGTATAGAGCTACCACCACAGGTAGCTGAGAGCATGTGTGTGGAGCAGCAGTCAGTACGGTTACCACAATACTGCCACTCCCTTTTCATCTCTCCCTCCTCCCAGGTGCTCGCAGCAGCTCCTAGCTTGGCACCATTCTCCTACTTAACAAATGGGCTTTCACTGCTCCTTTCAGATGGCCCTACAGGGCCCCAACCAGATGCCGTTATTATTCATAATTACTCTTTCGTTATGGTTTTTCTCTCATGAAGAGTCACATGAGACTCTCCTATCAGACACTTCCATGCAGTCCAGAATCATCAGAAACAGCTGACCCAAGACAACCCAGGTACACAAAAGCCAAGTGCATGAAGAACAGACCAAGCGTATGAAATTCTGGTATCTATGGATATGTCTACACTATGAAATTAGGTCGATTTTATAGAAGTTGATTTTTAGGAAGCAATTTTATACAGTCGATTGTGTATATCCACACTAAGCGCATTTAGTCAGCGGAGTGCGTTCTCACTACCGTGGCTAGCATCGACTCTCAGAGCGGTGCACTGTGGGTAGCTATCCCAGTCTCCGTGCCCACTGGAATTCTGGGTTAAGCTCCCAATGCCTGATGGTGCAAAAACATTGTCGCGAGTGGTTTTGGGTACATGTTGTCAGTCGCCCCTTCCTCCGTGAAAGCAACAGCAGACAATCGTTTCATGCCTTTTTTCCTGGGTTACCCGTGCAGATGCCATAGCACCACAAGCATGGAGCCCGCTCACCTCACTGTCACCACTGCTGTTGTGGGCAAGTCTACTGTAGGGGCTGCTGTGATCCAAGTAGCCAATGCAATCATGGACGTTCTGTTATCAAGGGTAGTGACTCTGGGAAATGTGCAGGCCTTTTTAGATTTTAGGTGCATCATATTCCTGTCCTTTGTCGCTGGTGAAGTTGACACAAGTAACAGCTCCAGGGCTCTTGCTCTTTTGCCTTGGCCGAGGTGCCTTGCCCTAACCAGACCTCCAAGCATTCGACACAGCAGCAGCTCCTTGCCTTCGCAGCAGACGGTGCAGTAGGACTGCTAACCGTCCTCATCCACCGCTTCTGCTGCAACTCTGCTCTCCTGCTCCCTAGCAACAAGCTTGGGGAATCTGTACTGGTTTCTCCTGGATGTGGCTGGCAGCAGATGTTGCAGTAGGACTGCTAACCATCGTCACCCACCGCTTCCGCTGCAACTCTGCTCTCCTGCTCCCCAGCGATGAGCTCGGGGGATCTGTTCTGGTCCTTCTGGTTGCTGCTGGCAAGACGGTGCAGTAGGACTGGTAACTGTCCTCATTGGACATGTAGCTAGGCCGGGGGTTCTGGGAACGTCTTCCCTGCCCGGCTCCTAGCAACCTCTAGGGCATAAGGCTCCATCACTTCCCCTGCAACTCTGCTCTCCTGCTCCCTGCTCCCCAACGACGAGCTCAGGGGATCCATTCATGAAGCCTGGACAGTAGTAAGGAGCAGTTCAACTATAGGCTGAGCAAGTGCAGAATGGTGGTAGAATGTGCCTTTGGATGTTTAAAAGGTCGCTGGTGCTGTTGGTCAGACCTCAGCGCAACCAACATTCCCACTGTTATTGTTGCTTGTTGTGTGCGCCACAATATCTGTGAGAGTAAGGGGGAGATGTTTATGGTGGGCTAGGAAGTTGAGGCAAATCACCTGGGCTTCGATTTTGAGCAGCCAGACACCAGGGCGATTAGAAGAGCACAGCAAGGCATGCTGCGCATCAGAGAGGCTTTAAAAAACCAGTTTCATGACTGGTCAGGTTTCGGTGTGACAGTTGTGTGTTTCTCCTTGATGCAAACCCACCCCCTTTGTTGATTTTAATTCCCCGTAAACCAACCATCCTCCCTCCTTTGAAATAAAGTAACTATTGTTTTGAAACCATGCATTTCTTTTTTTTTTTTTTAATATATAGAGATAACAGACAAGGTAGCCTGGTGGGGTGGGGGAGGAAGGAAGGACACGGCCACATTGTCATTCAACAATAAGCAGCCTTCTGTTGCTTGGGCCATCCTCTGGAGTGGAGTGGCTGGGTGTCCAGAGCTTCCTCTCCCCCCCCCCCCCCCCCACGTTCTTGGGCATCTGGGCGAGGAGGCGATGGAACTTGGGGAGGAGGGTAGGTGGTTATCCAGTGGATGCAGTGGGGGTCTGTGCTCTTGTTGGCTTTCCTGCAGCTCCAACAGACGCTTCATCATGTCCGTTTGCTCCCCCAACAGACGCATCATGTCCATTTGCTCCCCCATTAGCCTCAGCATCGTGTCCTGCCTCCGCTCTTCACGCTCACTTAATTCTTTCCTGGCCTCTGCCACCGAATGCCTCCATGCATTAAGCTGTGCCCTATCAGTGCGGGAGGACTGCATGAGCTCGGAAAACATGTCATTGCGAGTGTGTTTTTTTCGCAGATGATAGGGGGAGTGTAGAAACATTCTATGCTCTACGATTCTGGGGGGACTGCATGGTCACCTGTGCTGCTGAGTTCACCACACTGACCAAACAGGAAATGAAATTCAAAAGTTCCCAGGGCTTTTCCTGCCCACCTGGCTAGTGCATCGGGGTTCAAAGTGTTGTCCAGAGCAGTCACAATGGAGCACTCTGGGATAGCTCCCATGGCCAATACCATTGATTTGCGTCCAAACTCAACCCAGCAAAGTCGATTTTAGCGCTACTCCCCTCACCGGGGAGGAATACAGAAGTTGATTTTAAGAGCCCTTTAGGTCGATGGAACGGGGTTGGTTGTGTGGATGCATTCATTTTTTAATCGACTTAACGCGGCTAAATTCGACCTAACCCCGTAGTGTAGACCAGGCCTATGTAAAGCAGCCACATTAAGAAGTGATTAGCTAATTAACTGAGGCATGTTGAGTAAGGCTAACCCTCTAACTTGGGGTGGGGGGAGGTTACTGTCTTTACTTCTATCCCTGCTGTTTTTCCCAAAAAGTTTTTAATATGCAATTTTTTTTTTTATTCTTTTTTTTTTTTGCTCAGAAAGATCCTACATTTCAGCCATGAAGTGACGGGATGTATGTGACGGAAGTGAGATTGCTTGTTCAAAACCCACACCAAGATGACAGGGAGATCTTGTCCCTGGATCCCAGCAGGGAGATCCATAAAGGTAGCAGCCCCTGTTCCTCTCTGCACTCAATCCTGGCTAGATAGTCACACTCCTGCTTATTCCCAATTTGGCTTGAACCACTGCTGGGACTTTCCACCCACTAAATTCCCTTTGTCTAGCAGCTCTGTCATTAGATTTTAAAGCAAAGCAACCAAGCAGCATGCTGAGAGTGATTCTGTATAATCCTCTGGGTGGCTTGCTGCCCGTGGCCCTCATCTCCTTGGGTTTCACAACCTTCTCTAAACCATAATCCCATCCTTTGCTACTCCCCACTGCTGCCCAGGATCCCTGGGCCTTTTAAATGCACCAGCACAACGAACTCAGGCAGTGTACCTGCCACCCCCTGCATCTGACAAGAACAGAGCTCTGAGTGGCTGGGCCAGGCCAGGCACAGGAAGGGAGCAGGTGTAGGGAGGGGCAGGGACCCACTGTGCTAGATGCATCTGGATACTCTGCCCTTTCATTATTTGGTTACATGACTTCACCTGGGATTGAAGTGCAACTTATTGGACTCAATCACCATTTCCCACTATAAAGACAAATCCCATTAGCTCTACACTAGCTCATTACACCTTCCTCATTCTGAGGCCTTTTTAAGAGGGCTGCTAAGGGTCTGACCATCAGATACCTTGTTTTTCCAAGTACTTCCCGTCAGTTTTTTCTGTTGGTGGATTTTTTTTAAATCAATTGCTCCATTTTCTAGATCTCTGTTAATATCAGTGAAAGCATCTGAGTTCTGGGACGTACGAGAAGTTTGGACATGCTTACAGGGCAAAGTTTTCATGTGTGCTTTGAGTGCAGGACCTTGTTACTTCACACTGGTGATATGGAGACCCATTGTGAAGCACTGAACTTCATCTGTTAGTAAGTGATCATCCTAAAGAAAGCCCGGTTCTCCATCAAAAAATGTACTTGTTTGTTTATTGGACGTGCTTAGTTTTAATTAGTGATGTTCTTGCAAACATACTGAAGTAATGAGAGCTCAGTAATGCCAGACCTCTTGCTAGAGCACTAGTTCATCTCTGCTCAGAAGCAGAGGGCATGTGTTTGTGGGGGTGAATTATGGAGAGCATGGATTACTTAAATGCACATTAGCGAGGCTCCATGGCAGATGTGTGTGTTACACAGTGATGACTGGATTAAAAGTGAATGCACACAATCTCACTAGAACCGACTGCAAAGCACTTCATTTTTCACACACAGTACAGGGTATCGGTGATAAATGAAAGTGGGGGGGGGGGGGAGCTAGTTCCCTTTTATGGACCCAGCCAGCCAGTTAACTATGAAATCCCCCTTAGTAGCTGTTCGCTACTTGCTTTACCTGTAAAGGGCTAAAAAGTATCACTGCTATGCATAGGTAAAAGGAAGTGAGTGGACACCTGGCCAAAAGAACCAATGGGAAGGCTAGAACTTTTTGAAATTGAAACAAGACTTCCCTTTCGTCTGTGTGTGGTTATTCTCAGAGAGAAGCAGAGACAGGGCGGAAACTAAGCTGTAAAAAGCTTGGGGTCAGGCATGAAAAATCATCAGTATACCTAGAAACTACTCATTTGAAATCCCAGCTATGTAAGCAGATCAGGAAATGTCTGGGAAGACGTGATCAGGTTTATCTCCTTTTATTTCTTTATGGCTTGCGGACGCCTCTGTGCTAACCCCAGGTGCTTTTGTTTTGCTTGTAACCTTTAAGCTGGACCTCAAGATCTATTCTTGATGCTTAATCCTTCTATTTGCTCTTTTTAAATCTAGCAATAGCCTGAGTTTCCAGATGTATTTGCTTTCTTTTTGCTTTAATAACATTTACCTTTTTTAAGAACAGGACTGGATTTTTGTGTCCTAAGAGGTTTGTGCACATGTTGTTTAATTAGCTGATAGCAACAGCTGATTTCCTTTGTTGTTCTCTCTCAGCTCTTCTCCGGCTGGGAGTGGGAGGTGAAAGGGCTTGAGGGTACCCCACAGGAAGGAATTCCCAAGTGCGCCTTCCTGGGTTCTCAAAGGGGTTTCGCACTTGAATGGTGGCAGCATCTATCCATCCAAGGTCAGAGAAAAGCTGTAATATTGGGAGTTTAATACAAGCCTGGAGTGACCAGTATTTATTGCTAGAATCCTTGCAGGCCCCCACCTCTGCACTCAAAGTGCCAGAGTGAGGAATCAGCCTTGACTGCATCACTTACCGGATCTCCTTCTACCACCTCTCCTTTCTGATTTTTAATCATCATAACAAGTTGAGCCTGGAAAGTGATAATTAATACGGGTCCCTGCTCCATCATCTTCCCCATAGCAAGCTGTAATGAGAAAAAGTTTCTATTAGAAAGTGGAGATGTCTTTCTGCATGTTAACATCAGGAGAATTTAAAATGACTTATTACTTGCACAGTAAATCACTAGCCTGTAATCCCTTTCAAAGCTGATTCTGACTACTATACTGAATTATATCAGTTGTGCTAGTACAATTGATTGAGTCAATTGTACTAGCACACTGTTCCGAAATGTTTCTTCATTATAATCATGTTTTTAAATACTTATACTACACTTTCGGTCTTTAAATCCTTGATTGTATTACCTCAGAAATAATGTCTCTCTAAGGTAGCAGTAAAAGTCACAGACTGCTTTTAAGCCATAGTATTTGATCATTTAATTAAAGACTGCATTATAATGCACACAAAGGGCAGTGCTAAGATGTGTGTTCAAATGAACTATGGCAGTGTTTCCTGGATTTCAGCACTTATAAAAAAAGTTAAGGCAAGTTGCTAGAAGCCACTTCCCACCAGCATGTGGCACGTGACTCACTGTACATGTCCTTCCCCTTAAAACAGCCACTGGCTGACTTCACCCAGGCAAAAGGGCAGAGAATTCTGCCACAGCCCCACCTGTCATGCTCTATGGCAGTGGTCCCCAACGCGGTGCCCTAATGCGCCTGCGTCCTGGCCCCTGGGAGAGCACTTGCCAAAATGCCGCTGAATTTCAGCGGCATTTTGGTGGGGACGCCTCTCGCTGACGCCACTTGCCGCCGACAAGTGATGTCATCAAGAAGCTTCGCCCCCGACTTTCGGCAGGTGCTCCACCGCCGCAGTGGTCCTTCGGCTGGCGCCTGCCAGCCAAAAAGGTTGGGGACCACTGCTCTATGGAGTAACAACGATAGAAAAGGAGAGTCTCTGACTCTGCCAAGACTATGCTCAGCTCTTCACCTGCCTGGCAAATGAAGCTTTCCTAGTTGCACTTGAGCCTAAGAGTATGTCTACACTAGAAAGGTAAGTCGAGCTATATTAGGTCAACTTACAGCTACCACATGAATTCTGCCAGTGGGGTACATCCACATGACCTTCCTTGGGTCAGTGGTGCACGTTCTTACCAAGAGCGCTTCCACTGACCTAAGAGGGGCAGTGTGGGGAGCAGAGAGCCTGGTCTCAGCTCCGCTGGCAGCTCCCTGCCAGGAGTCCAGCTGCCCCACAGGCTCCTGGGCCCAGCTCTCCAGGGGAGTGGGGGGTAGCTAGGCTCTAGCTGCCCAGCTTTCTTGTCAATTTCACAGCAGGTGACAAGACAGACAACAGCCGATGTTAGTAACCGACATAAGCCTTACGCCTCTCGTGGAGGTGGAGTTATTATGTCGGTGTAGTAGGGCACTTATATTGGTGGGAGGGAGGCTGTAGCGTAGACCAGCCCTAAGTTTCTAGCATAGCAATAAATCATATTGCCACCTCCCCAGCAGCTCAGCCGGGAGTGAGGCAGGGAACCAGACTACTCAATGACAAACATTCAGCTCTAAGCACTTTCATCCCATGTGTCTAAAGCCAGACTTTACGGTCATGCGCCAGGTCAGGAATTCAATTGGGCCGCCATTTTCTGCTAATGCAGATGGTGATGTATATATACACACACCTTTTCTGTCTTAACATAAGCCGCAGTGCGTGCACTGAATTTCAGTATAGCTGTGTATGTAACATCTACATTTGAATCACAATTCTGTACTAGTATGGCTTTTTGCATTTAATTTTTAGTGTTTTTAGCAAAAAAAAACTTGTCTCCAGTCAGTTTGTTATGTTACATGCTTCTAAGTCAATATTTTGAAACGTGCATTCCTAAAGTTGCACATCTAAATCCATATTAAGGCACTTAAACAAAGAGGTCTTTATTTGAGAGGTGCTAAGCACCAAAAAATCCCATTGAAGTCAAAGGAAGCTGTGGGTGCTCAGCATCTTTGAAAATTAGAATGTTTGTCTAGATACCTCAAATATGTATTTAGATGTCTATGTTTGAAAGTGTTGGTCTTAAGTTTCACTCTTCTCATGTACATGGGAATTACATATTCAAATACAGACGGAACATTACTTCACTATATATGTATAAAACACTATCTGGAGAATCATTTTGCACACACAACAGTTCAGTTTTGGAAGTGACATGCTGCAGTTTGCTATTTTCATTCTAAATGTTCTTTCCCAACCACAGCAAAGATGCCATTCTGATTGAAAACACTGTCTGTACATGCCAACATAAGTGTGTTTTCTGAGTGTAAAAAAGTATCAGAAGAATGTCTGACAATACCTTTTGGCTCAAAGGTCACAGGAGAACATTATTAAATATCCCCTTGCCCATTCACCTGTGAGCGAAGAACAAACAAAGGCAACCCCAGGGTAATATTTCAAGGAAGTTGTAAATGGCTGAAAACAGACACATAACAAAGTGCCTCTTCAGCCAGAACTGCAGTCCTGCTACCGGGACATTGTTCTATTTAGCAACAGAAGGGGGAGGGAAAAAAAAAAATCTAAACTTCCCACCCAGGAGTTATTATTCAGCACACCATGAAGTCATGTCTCTTGGACACAGACTTAATACTGGATGTTCCTAAATTAAGTGAGATGTTTAGAATAAAGTGATAATGTTTATTACTTCAATAAAGTCCATTTGATTAGAATGCATTGTTCATTGCTGGAGATAATCAAGGGAATTGCAGCTGTAATGGGCAGATTCCTGCTTGGTTGGCACTCATATCTAATTCCTCATGTTACAGAAAGGGCAGAAAAGGTTTCCTATTATTTCAGAGGAGTTGGTGTAAAGGAAGGGGACAGTCTGGTATCCCAGGAGGCCCTCAGATTACTATGGTAATACGGGCCTTGGAAGGAGAGGGAAGGGAACAATTCTTTTATAAGAATTGCCATTACTCATCAATGATGGTGCCCCACCAACCAATGCGGTTATGGAACATAAGAACGGCCATACCGGGTCAGACCAAAGGTCCATCTAGCCCAGTATCTGTCTACCGACAGTGGCCAATGCCAGGTGCCCCAGAGGAAGTGAACCTAACAGGCAATGATCAAGTGATCTCTCTCCTGCCATCCATCTCCATCCTCTGACAAACAGAGGCTAGGGACACCATTCTTACCCATCCTAGCTAATAGCCATTTATGGACTTAGCCACCATGAATTTATCCAGTTCCCTTTTCAACATTGTTATAGTCCTAGCCTTCACAACCTCCTCAGGTAAGGAGTTCCACAAGTTGACTGTGCGCTGCGTGAAGAAGAACTTCCTTTTATTTCTTTTAAACCTGCTGCCTACTAATTTCATTTGGTGACCCCTAATTCTTCTATTATGGGAATAAGTAAATAACTTTTCCTTATCCACTTTCTCAACATCACTCATGATTTTATATACCTCTATCATGTCCCCCCTTAGTCTTCTCTTTTTCAAGCTGAAGAGTCCTAGCCTCTTTAATCTTTCCTCGTATGGGACCCTCTCCAAACCCCTAATCATTTTAGTTGCCCTTTTCTGAACCTTTTCTAGTCCTAGAATATCTTTTTTGAGGTGAGGAGACCACATCTGTATGCAGTATTCGAGATGTGGGCGTACCATGGATTTATATAAGGGCAATACTATATTCTCAGTCTTATTCTCTATCCCCTTTTTAATGATTCCTAACATCCTGTTTGCTTTTTTGACCGCCTCTGCACACTGCGTGGACATCTTCAGAGAACTATCCACGATGACTCCAAGATCTTTTTCCTGACTCGTTGTAGCTAAATTAGGCCCCATCATATTGTATGTATAGTTGGGGTTATTTTTTCCAATGTGCATTACTTTACATTTATCCACATTAAATTTCATTTGCCATTTTGTTGCCCAATCACTTAGTTTTGTGAGATCTTTTTGAAGTTCTTCACAATCTGCTTTGGTCTCAACTATCTTGAGTAGTTTAGTATCATCTGCAAACTTTGCCACCTCACTGTTTACCCCTTTCTCCAGATCATTTATGAATAAATTGAATAGGATTGGTCCTAGGACTGACCTTTGGGGAACACCACTAGTTACCCCTCTCCATTCTGAGAATTTACCATTAATTCCTACCCTTTGTTCCCTGTCCTTTAACTAGTTCTCAATCCATGAAAGGACCTTCCCTTTTATCCCATGACAGCTTAATTTACGTAAGAGCCGTTGGTGAGGGACCTTGTCAGAGGCTTTCTGGAAATCTAAGTACACTATGTCCACCGGATCCCCCTTGTCCACATGTTTGTTGACCCCTTCAAATCTCTAATAGATTAGTAAGACATGATTTCCCTTTACAGAAACCATGTTGACTATTGCTCAACAGTTTATGTTTTTCTATGTGTCTGACAATTTTATTCTTTACTATTGTTTCGACTAACTTGCCTGGTACCGACGTTAGACTTACCGGTCTGTAATTGCCGGGATCACCCCTAGAGCCCGTTTTAAATATTGGCGTTACATTAGCTAACTTCCAATCATTGGGTACCGAAGCCGATTTAAAGGACAGGTTACAAACCTTAGTTAATAGTTCCGCAATTTCACATTTGAGTTCTTTCAGAACTCTTCGGTGAATGCCATCTGGTCCCGGTGACTTGTTAATGTTGAGTTTATCAATTAATTCCAAAACCTCCTCTAGTGACACTTCAATCTGTGACAGTTCCTCAGATTTGTCACCTACAAAAGCCAGCTCAGGTTTGGGAATCTCCCTAACATCCTCAGCTGTGAAGACTGAAGCAAAGAAACCATTTAGTTTCTCCGCAATGACTTTATCGTCTTTAAGCGCTCCTTTTGTATTTTGATCGTCAAGGGGCCCCACTGGTTGTTTAGCAGGCTGCCTACTCCTCTTTGGCTTTTCTTATTACACTCTTGCACTTAAGTTGGCAGTGTTTGTGCTCCTTTCTATTTACCTCACTAGGATTTGACTTCCACCTTTTAAAGGAAGTCTTTTTATCTCTCACTGCTTCTTTTACATGGTTAAGCCAAGCCACAATGGCTCTTTTTTAGTTCTTTTACTGTGTTTCTTAATTTGGGGTATACATTGAAGTTGGGCCTCTATTATGGTGTCTTTAAAAAGGGCCCACGCAACTTGCAGGGATTTCACTTTAGTCACTGTACCTTTTAATTTTTGTTTAACTAACCCCCTCATTTTTGTATAGTTCCCCCTTTTGAAATTAAATGCCACAGTGTTGGGCTGTTGAGGTGTTCTTCCCACCACAGGGATGTTGAATGCTATTGTATTATGGTCACTATTTCCAAGCGGTCCTGCTATGGACCTCTTGGACCAGCTCCTGTGCTCCACTCAGGATTAAATCTAGAGTTGCCTCTCCCCTTGTGGGTTCCCGTACCAGCTGCTCCATGAAGTAGTCATTTAAAATATCAAGAAATTTTATCTCCGCATTTCGTCCTGAAGTGAAATGTTCCCAGTCAATATGGGGATAATGAAATCCCCCACTATTATTGGGTTCTTAATTTTGATAGCCTCTCTAATTTCCCTTAGCATTTCATCATCTCATAATTCTATCTCACTGGGCCAGTGGCTAAGCAGAAAATGACAAGCGTCAGAACAGATCTCCCTCTGCGATGTTTCACACAATGGAACTGCTAACAGAGCAGGATATTGCTGCTAAGAAGCAAACTCAGTGATCCTCTCCCACAGCCTCTGTTGGTTACTGCATTTCTCCCTGGTTCTGCATCTTGATGTTAGCAAGATTACTGGCAAATCCTAGAGCAGCTGTGGAAGGGGTGAGTCTCACCACCATGTGTGAAATACTTGCTGAAAAGCAGCAGAAAACCTCCTCTACATACACCCAGGGAATCACTAATACCCAGGCATCATAAAACTGTATTTTAGATGTAAATGAAGCTGCAGCAATTTTACTGCAGGCAGCATTTTCTGAGAGAAATGGAAACCCCAAGAACAGTAAGACAGCAGTCGTGTAAAACCTAACATAAACCAGCAGCCTTAAACCATCCCCAAATCCCACAGAACTAAAAAAAAGGAGCATGAGGAATGGAGTCTCTTCTAGGCAATTTAATAAACTGTAAAGCAATGATACTGGGCCACATTCTGAGGTCTTTCACATGCAAACTACCAGTGAAGTTCATGAGAGGTACTGTGGTGTGGTACTGATTCTCTTCCCATCCTTTGTGTGTTTTGTCAATTTAGATCATAAACTCTTCAGGTAGAAACTGTCTCTCGCTATGTGTATGTACAGCACCTAGCACAGTGGAGCACTGATCTCAGCTGAAGCCTCTACATACTGCCATAATGCCAATATTAATAGGAATGTGCCCATGTGAGAAGGCAAGTCTGAGCCGGTGCTCAGGATTTGACCCACCTCCGAGGAGGAAGAGAAAATGGGAAACTTACATCAATGTTGTCAATGTCAAGAATTCTGGAGTGGAACAGGAGACCCATTGCTTTGGCTTGTTGGATTGGATGAGCAAGCTGACTATAAGTCTAAATAAAGCAATATAAACTTTGGTTACATGTTTGATCTTTTCATATCCTAGGAAATCAGTGACAAAGGAAAGGAAGAGGGAGGATTCCTTACAGTGAACATTTCAAAAGAAACAAATCAAAATGAACACACTGAACAATCTCGGTTCTTTGCAAATATGCTGATTACCATATTCATGTAAATATCAGGTTGTTTCATTAAATGCTCGTGGGGGTGGGGAGGTTCCTCACAATCCAGCCCTGTCTGGGACTCCCTCTGTCATGCAGCTGGACATAACAATAGGCATATAATTAATGACATAGAACATAAGCATTGAGAGCACCTGCTAGCCAAAGTATTTACAGTTCTGATCTGACAGCAAACATGGAAACAATCTGGAAAGCAAGTGAACTTTCTAGCCATTTCCCCAGTACACAGAACTTGGAGATTAGCCCAGTTTTTTCTGGCTCCTTTTTAGACGCACATGCTTCATTGTTATTTATGCATCAAAAACTGTTGTCCTGGATGTCGAATTGCTATTTGCTTCCAGCAATATACTAGGTGTAGATCAAACAAAAAGGAAGGCACAGTCTGTGCCTTGAAAAGCTTCTAATCTTCATCACAAATCCTAAAAGTGCACATACCCTGCAGAAGCTTACTGGTAAGGAGGTTAGACTAACAGGAGTCAAAGCAGAGGGTTCTGAAGGGAGATTAGACAGGGAAACCTTACTGAACCAAGAACTGCACCCTGAGAGCTAGTGGGTGGTATTTAGTTATTCTCAAACCTGATTTGAACATTGGCCAGTTGTTTATTAGAGTTATTATACACACAGAAGTCTGCACTAAATTTATTATACTGGACTTTCACAAAGGATGAATCATTAGCACAACAAATAAGGCAGAGTCAGAAAAGTTTTAGAGGGAGTAATTTGTTCTCTTCCTGTTATACCTCATGAGAGTTTGAGACCATCCCTGGGAATAGCTATTTCCCTTGTTCTCTATACATTAGCAAATGGTGCTGGTTTGCTACAAATAGTGATTTGCACAATTGCATTTGAGACCTTCCCCCGTGATGTCCTAGATTCTCCCATCAATGGGACACTCCATTCATTTCCTCAGCTGGTTTTGCAGCTGACTCTCAACTTGGCTAGTTTTATTTTTAAGTTTAAAATAAAACACGTAGGAAACCCTTGCCTCTCAGTATTTCAGGCATGGGGGTAAGCCTGCTGCCTCCACTACAAACTTTTCAAGAGGGCTGGTCTACAGAGTAAACTAAAGTACTTAAAATCAGTGCTGAAATGCTTGCACAAGGCTTTAAACATCCCACTCTGTTTTACCAAGGTATTGATAGTTTTATTCTAAATAAAAGACACAATCAAAAGAGACTGAAACCCTATGAAAAGGATCTGCCCAGTTCAAAATGCAGAAGATTCCCTGCACAAGTTTATCTGGTTTATGTGAATTTCCAGCCCTCTTGTGGTGGAAATTGATGCAACTTTAAAACATTAAAAATGTTGAGCAATTAAATTTCCTTTTTAACAAAAGGATACTATTTTCTGTACATTGTCAACAGCCCAATTATTCTGGAGCAGGATGGGCAGCAGAAACAGACAGCATTTAAAGGACAAGAATAAACGAATCCCCAAAGGTTGCTTCCACAAACTTAAAAAAAAAATGTGATGATGGAGCTATTGCTGAAGTTACAGATCAGATACAGTTTACATACATTTGTGTTTAAAGAAGTGGACCCAATGCTGAAATTCTCTCATAGTAGACACCTGGGAAAACATTTACTATTTTATAGCACACAAGATCAAGGTAGCTGTTCCTCAGAAGACCAAACGAAGGGGACAAACATGAGGAAGGGGCTGGGGAAAGGAAGGACAAGGCACACAGCAATATCATAATGGAGATGGTGACTGTTTGGCCAAGGTTAGGGCCATGCTGAACCTAATCTTGGGACATTTCAGGCCCAAAATTAACACCAGAGGGGAATCCCAGCCTTTAGAGACCCATTATTAATATTTATACTTACTGCTTCATAGCACCAATCTTTGAGGACATCCAGGTCTCCAGATATCATAGCCTAAAAAGGAAGTAATAAATAAGCAATACAAACAAGGGAACTTTTTAAAAATCTGTCAAACTATCAGCTCTTGAAAAGTGACCTTCTTTAAATCCTATATTATGCCACAACACCTTTCACCTAACCTGCCTCAACATGGAGTGCGATGAAATTTCAGACACTAAGGTGATGAGCAGTACAGAAGTACCTATAAATACATACTGCTTGAGATAATCACAGATCTTAGGCTTAAGTAGGTAACATGCACCAAACTCTGTTAATATCTTCTGGCAATTTTCAAGTTTGGGGAAATGTATTTTAGCAGGAACACAGAAGCAGGTGCAAACAGCAGGAACAAATGGTCAATTTTCAACATGGCAAAAAGTCAACAGTGGCACATTCTGTTAAACTGAAAGGCAATAATACATTTCCAACTAATGCAAATATTTTTTTTTTTTAAATATTGCATAATTAACTTGTGGCACCTACTCCTATAAGATATTATTGAAACCAAGAAATTAGCTGGATTCAAGAGAGAACTAGACAGACAGAGTTCCATTAGGCAGGATAACTTTCAATACAATAAATATAATAAATCTCCAAGCTTCAAGTCATAAGTGAACTTACTACCTGGGGTTAAAAAGACCCTTCCCCATGGGCAGTCTATTCTATAAGTGTCCATCTAAGGATTTCTGCAACTTCCTTGAAGCATTTAGCATTGGCCACTGTTAGAAGCAGAATAAAAGACAGTCCAATCCTGTTTCACAATTCCTATATGCCTTAGTTTTCGGCTCTGTCTACACTACAGATACAGATAGTGTAGCTATGTGTTTAACCAGTTTAAGACACACTCAATTGATCGGTTATTACACACAGATGCGACCACACAAGATCTGCTTTCAAAATAGACCACCATGAACATCAAATCCTTTTTTGAATCATCCTAAGCAACTGGCTCAATGAGCTCTTATGGCCGCGAGCTCCAGACAAACTATGAAATGTGTTAAGGAGTATTTCCTTTTATCAGTTTTAAATACACCTCTTGCACTATAATTGCACATGTCCCTGTTCTAACATCATGAGAAATAAAGAATAGCATTCTTATTTGGTCTAACATCCATGGGTTTATATATACCATTCTCATTTTCCTTCTCTAAACTAAACAATCCCAATCTTTTCAACTTCTCTTTACAAAGTCCTTTCAAACCTGTAATTCATTTTGCCACCCCGCTTGTCAACACTATATATTGTCTGTCGTTGTACTACCCAGAACGAGGTAGTATCTTTTATTGGATAAACTTCTGTTGGTGAAAGACAAGTTTTAGAGCTCACACAGAGCTCTTCTTCAGGCTGGTCCAGTTCAGATCCAGACTTGCAGAAGAGCTCTGTGTAAGACTGAAAGCTTGTTTCGTTCACTAACAGAAGTTGGTCCAGTAAAAGATATTATTTCACCCACCTTGTCTCTAATAACCTGGGACCAACACAGCTACAGCAACACTGCATACAATATTACCCATTCATCTAACTGTGTTAGGTCCCTCTGGAGCTCTTAGCATTCGTCACTCAGGGAGAGAGGCAGTTTGTTTTCCAGTCTGGTCAGGGCCTAAAACCTGCTAGACTGGGTGGGGTGGTTCTCCTGACCTGAGATTCATCACTCCTTACACTAAGTCATTTCTTCCAGTTAGTTAAGCTGGGCTGGAACCCTGAGTTTGAGAGGCAAAAAGCCAGTCACCCAGCACTTTAGCAAAATCAAACAGTCTGAGTTGGAAGCCTTCTGAGAGACTTTAAGGGCAGAAATAAGTGCATCATGTCCCTGCCCCTCTAACTCACCTCCAGGACATTGGGGATTATGTCGTTCTCACATTGCTTTAGAAACCGATCCTTGTCAAAAGCTGGGTCCACTTTGAGAATCTCTGTCAAAACCTCTGACATTTCTGTCTTCGAGAACAGTCCACCTGACAAGGCAATTCAATTCAATGAGCGTTTGTTGGCACAAGTGTTGCCAAAAGGTAAGGGAGACACACAGCCTTCACATATCTATCACATAGGTCAGTTCTGCCAGGACAGAGCTAAACGTGTTTGGGGTTCTAATTTTATCCCCATTTGTCATTACTGCCCACTCCTGAGCCAGTGGCTGGTTGCTACATTCCACAAGACACGATACGTATATGCAAAATATCAGGAAGCCCCAAATTCTTTCCCAGAGGCTAGTAATACACTGAGGGCAGCAGCACTAATACTCCCATTGTTAATCCTGAGTCTCAGCTACGTTTCATGTAACCCTCGAGAGACTCTTCTCAACAAAGATGAAATGGTACTGGGTCCAAACCCTTTGCCTGTGATGAGTGGGCTGATACTGCAGTCTGCCCAGGGTGTGGTACCTATTAAATCGGTGACTTTGTCTGTAACAGCTCTGGATGCCCGAATGAAGGCATTATCGCTTTCATCATACTTCATCTTCATTTCAAAGAACCCTGAAAGAAAAGGAGAGATCAGCGTCATTGACTTGCCATGTCACTCTTTTGTGCATCTTTAATTGTAATTAGCATGTTCAAGTGCAAGACTGGATAGGTCTGACTGAGGGGTTTGGACTTTACCTATGAACTCCTTTCCAGATCGGTCATATGATTTAACATATTTCAATACTTCGGTGACAAGAGGTTTTTTGGTCATTAACTTTCCCACAGTTAGGGATAAATTATCTTAACCATTAATCTTTTTCCATAGCGTTTACAGATTGGTTTCTCCTATGCATGAGCATCAGAGCCCAAAGATCATACAGCAAATAGTGTTCCTAAATCATCCCAGCAGGTTACAGCACTGGTGCAAGGCCTTCCATCCCTCCCCAAAGCACACCACTTGCACCCAGAAAGCCAGTGTCCAGGAATATAATCCAAAACCACATCAGTGGTAGTGCAGGATACTAACATTAGGCCAACAGCTTTCAGCAGGTTCCTGATCCAAGAGAAAACCTTGATGATTTATGTCTGGGAACGTACAGTAGAACCTCAGAGTTACAAACACCAGAGTTACGAACTGACCAGTCAACCACACACTTCATTTGGAACTGGAAATGCACAATCAGGCAACAGCAGAGACCAAAAGAGAAAGAGGAAAAAATAAAAAAAGCGAACAGTACAGTGCTGTGTTAAATGTAAACTACTAAAAAAAGAAAAGGAAAGCAGCATTTTCCTTCTGCACAGTAAGGTTTCAAAGCTGTATTAAGTCAATGTTCAGTTGTAAATTTTTGAAAGAACAACTACAGCATTTTGTTCAGAGTTACGAACATTTCAGAGTTATGAATAACCTCCATTCCGGAGGTGTTCAGAACTCTGAGGTTCTACTGTGGTTCAAGGACAACAAGGTTCTAAGCAGCAATGCACTCCCAAACCTCGAGGACAAAGATAAGGCCTAAAACAGAAATAAATCTCCTGGGATGAAGGAGATATCCACCCCTCTGCTACAGCTCTTTGTAGAAGCTCTTTGTAGGTGTTCTTAGGAAACCAGAGATCAGAAGGGTGGGCATTAGTGGAAGGAAGGAAGAGATGAGATCCTGCAAAGCAGAGTCTCCAAGATAGATACAGAAGCAGGTGTTAAAAAAGTAGGGAACTGACAGTGTAATCCCACTGCAAAAACAGATTCAAACTGCCATACCACATCAGACCAGTATCCCATCTAGTCCAGTATTCTCTTTCTCACAGCAGCTAGTTCTAGAAGAAGCTGCATTAGGTAGTTATGGGAAAACCTACCCACAGTGGAGGTTTCTTCCCAAAGCATATTAGTCAATGGTTGGCTTAAGCTCTGAATTTTACTCCTTATAAAAACTAGTTTTCTATCTGATGATATCTTCACATATACCATATATAGTACATAAAGGGAGCAACAACTAGCTCTGCTCTACATAGCCTGGGTACAACCCCACCTGCAATACTGTGTGTTGCTCTGGGTCCCACAGTTCAGGAAAGATACAGAAAAAACTAGAGAAAAGGATGACAATCCTGCATCTTGGTGGGGGTTCGACTAGATGACCCTTGCTTCTAACTCTACGATTCTAAGGAAGCAATTAATCTCCAATCACTGCACAATCTGTGTAACATGAGGGGAGTCTGAAGGAGCTAAACGTATTGTCCAGCAGAGATTATTCTGGGGGATCGTCAGGGCGACCATTGAATACTTTCAAGGGAATCCTGTCTCACAAGAGAGTGGGACAAAGAGCAAGCAAGCAAAAAGATAAGGAAATATTCAGGCTAAATATTAGGAAAAATTCTTAACAGTCAGAGCAATGGAGAGGTTAAAGGATTTTGTGATTTATCTTGGAAAACACAGGGGCAAGCTGGACATCAGGCAGCCTTCTTTGGTCCAGTTATTTCTGATTATTGAAACATTATGTCTTCAGCGTGCTCTCTTTACTCCTTTCAGCCCTTACTAACAAGCCAGACTATTATCATGTATTACCCAATAAGCACAGGATGCAACATGGACAGCTAATGGTGCTGATGGGAAACTGGGATTACAAACAGTCCAAAAAAGAGGTGAAATGCCCACAATCCCACAGATGGGACCAATTCAAAAAAAGAACTTGGCTTGCTGCAGGCAAGATACTGTGGCATATGCTTTGTGTCAGAAAGAAGCCCAGTGTCTGCCCACTCTCAGATTACACGAGTCACAGGCTTCATGCCACTCACAGGTTGTACACAGGGCTCTGGCCGCTCCTCAGTGCCAGGGTGCATCTGATTAGAAGGACCATGTTCAGAGTTCAGTACTCTTACAGCTGTCGGTCACAGCCATCTACAAGATGGAAGTACGCAGTGGGGAATTCAGATTTCAAGAACTGGGAGCAGTGAGAAAATCTCTGTTAAAGACTGCCGGGGTGTGTCCCACCACAGATAGAGCAGCTTGGAATAACTGCAGTGTCAGCAGCTACACCTACTTTCTATCTCACACCGCCTCACAACAACAGCAATGACAAAAATGGCCATGATTTGTATTATGTTAAGACTAGTTGCACAGATGGCATCAGAGCCCAGGTGGTAAGAGAGCAGAGGTAACTGGAAATTAAGTTCTGTTCCTTAAGCCTTGGGAACACTTACTATTGAAGACCACATTGTTGTCCTTGAAATCTTTCCACTGCTGATACCATTTGGAATCCTTGTGCAGCACCACACCCATCGCCTCCCTAGGGAAGAGCAAAAGGCAAGTATTTAATGAATCAACAGCTGAGCTCTTAATGAGACTAGAGACAAGGAGAAAGATAGTGATGACCATTCACTGTGCAGCATCCTGTGCAGACTGCATTTGACACCTGGAAAACGCATTGTGTGAGCCTGAGTGAATGGGTGGAGTGGAGAGGAGTTGGAAAGAAAGGTCAGGAGTTCAGATTTGATCCCATTAAGTTTATGTTGACAGTGAGACATCCAGGAAATATCATAGAGACCTGCTCAAATGTCTGAGGTGTGGAAGACAAAAATACTAGAATATCCAAATCAAAATTTCAAGTCAGGGCAATATATTCTTTGTTAAATGCACAGTAACAAACATCTGATGCATTTTCTTCCAACTTTGCAAAAAATATTGTATTTTGCCTTCAGAATAAACTTGCCAATCTTCAGGTCAAACCAAAGTTATAGGAGGATAAAATATGGCTTTCCAACAGAAGCTGGCTGCAATCTTGATTAGGGAGAATCTACCAATCACAGTAACTGCCCCACCCCTCTTACCCATAGAAATGGAGTGCCACTGAGCTTCTATCCCTGCCCAGCTTCTACTCAGGGTATGGCTACACTGGCGATTTGCAGCACTGGAAAGCCTCTGAGCATGGGGAATAAGGATTCCAGTGCTGGTGCTGCAGCGCTGTCATCAAAGTGGCCACACACCAGCGCTGTGATTGGCCTCAGGGTATATAGTGTATCCCAGAATGCTTTTATAAATTACTCTCTTTGTTTTGTTATGCAGCAAAACAAACAGAGCTCCTGTTTGCTGTGATCATCTGTACCTGGCTGTAAACAATCAGATGAGAGGCAGACAGGAGAGTGAAAAAAAACAGCAGAGTTGTGTTTGCTGCAGCTGTGTTTGCAATTAAGAAAGACTAAGGGGTTGGAATGTTGTTCTTTTTTTTTCAAGTCAGAAGCTAAACACAGTGTTGGCTTGAATGCTGGGATAGCTGCCCATAATGCATCACCCCAGCAGCGCTCAGAGAGCATCACTCCCTCAAACCATCCCTTATCCCTGCAGCATGACCTCACCTCTAGTCTCCACCTCCCAACCTGTGGCCCAAGTTTGAAAACATTCAGCAGATCACATATGGCAACAGTCTCTCTTTATTCAATACATACTCATTAGCTTCAAATATTCTCTCTTTGACCTTCTCTCCAGCAAATTCTGTTCTTTTCCTAAGTCGCTCAGGACGTCTGTAAGGACCCATCTGCCCCAGAACGCTTTCGTCTATTTCCTTCTTCACTGTTTCTACTCCCTGAAAGGAAAAACATTCCTATTAGAGTGGACTTGTTGCAGAAATCTATCACCTCAGTTGAAAAGAAGATAGAGTATGTGGGCCACGTTCAGCCCTGTTGTAAGCAAATACACCATTGCTTAAAACAAGGTTAAATGTGGCCCTGCATTTGGGAAGTTAACAGCAGACATACAATAAAACAGCTGTCTGGATCAGGCTGAGAATAAACAAGTGGAAAGGAAACTGGGGAACTAACCAAACTAACAGACGCTTGGTAAAGAAGTCTCTGCAGAGAGGAGGAGTGGAAACCCTGGCAATTCAGGTAAGAATTCTTACTGAAAGATAGTGCTGACTTGCCTGGCTTTAAGGAAAAATAAGTTCCTAAGTCCTGAATGCTACAATTCCAGTTAGGAAGAAAGGGACTACAGGACAGCAGAAAATGCAGGAGAGCAGGATTGAAATGACAAATGTATCTGATATTAAGGACAGGGAGAAGCAGCCAAAATTATAGGAGAGCATATTTTCAAGGTCAGCCAAATCCAGTTCTCAGTCCCAGACCCAAGCAAGAGAAAAAGCTCTGGGTTACCTGAAATGTGCATCTGTAAGCCAAAAAAACAGGCAGCCAAATTATTTACAGCAAACTGCATCACTATTGGTGAGAAAACAGATTTGGGCCTGAATTCAAGTCATGCTGCTGGACCACATAGAATTGTGTGGAGAAGTCTCAATAGTGCATCTAAGCCAGAGGAAGAAGCCATGGATATCAACTCTCTTGGTTGAGTTTCTGTTTAGGGAAGGGACTTTCTGGACTGAGACACAGGTAATCTTTGGGCAGCCTCTGCCAAGGAGAGACCTGTTGTGATTACTATTGCAGCATGCTCGGTGTGGAGGGGCAAGGCTTGGGGGTGTTTCTGAGGAGGTAGGCAGGGTGCAGGCTCCATCCCCTCAGGTAGAGCAGAATATAGCAGCCTGCCTGCTTAGTGAATTGTTCCCATTGTCTCTGTGAATTCCCCCAGGAGTATAAAACAAGTGTAAAATGTTTAAGGCTCCTTCACATTGCCAGAGTGGTATAAAGGACAGTATGGCCTTAGAAATGCTTATGGTGCTTTAGTGATTAGAACTGGTTTACATTTTTGGACTGAAAAAATTTCCCATCAAACTGTGCTCCATGAACTCTTTGGTACTGACCCTTCCAGAGATGATCAGTAGCCAATGTAAATTGTGAGTTTGATTCCCCAGTCCTCGCTTGCTCTTCAGTGGCCCATGATGTAACACTGAGCATACGGCTGCATATATTTGTTGAGTAATAACTAGAAATAAAAGGGTCAAACCTAGCAACATTACTATTAGGTAAGGGGGTATGGAGGTTTCCTCCAGTGCTCCCCATTCCCATTCTCCATCCATTGTATTGTAGTTTATTTAAATTACTGAAATAATTGAAACCAGAGTGATTATATTGTGTTATTTTGACAAATAAAATATCCAGAATTTTAAAATAGTGTGTACAGAATTTTTAACTTTTTGGTGCAGAATTCCACCAGGAGTACACTGTGTGTTAGGACAGGAGAAATGAATACCCTCTGCACATCAGAACTGAAAGTAAAATGAAATCTTTCCTTTTAATCAAAAAAGGTTGTTCCAAAAAAAATCAGACTGATACTTTGCCTCCAAAGGGAGAGAGACTTCAAAGGTTTTAATTGTTTGTTTTGTATAAGCACTCAATTTCAATATACATGCTTTTGTTTTAATTTCCTGTTTTCTTATGTTTAATCAATAAACTTTCAACTGTAAAGTAAGTGATTTTGGCTATTTGCCAAGAAATTAAGTAAACCATGGTCTCTGTAAAAAAGATTTTTGTATCATTGTTTTCATATTGAACAGTGAAAGGGTTCGTCACCTTTAACTTTTTTAATCCTTGAAATTAATACAACATTAAATGTTTCAGATCTCAAACAGTTAATACAAATTGGCAACTGGATTGCTTGGCAAACTGAATGGTTTCATAACTGAATGTGAAAAGTAAAAAAAATAAAAAGTTAGTTCAAAGCATGTAAAACCACTTGTTTCACTCAGTGTTACAGGATTTTATTTTTGTTTCAGACATGTTATCTGATTGCCTTGTTTTAATTGTGTTTTAATTTATATTCTAGTTTTTCCTTCCATGATCTCCGGTTTTTATTTTTGCATTTTGATTCTGGCCCTGGTTATCTCCTGTCTGTTTGTTTAGGGTCTGTTAGTATTTGTGAGTTAAAATGTTTTCCAAAAAGATACCTTGAAAGAACAATGTTGGTAATGGAACTTATCCCATTGCCCCCAGGTGCCACTCCTTTAGATAATTCCAGGAGCTTTAGTTCCAATGAAGCAGTCCCCCATGAATTAACTATCATAAGGGATGATGGAGTGAATAAGGATTTGCTAGAAAAAATTATGGAGATTCTAACTTGGATGTATGAGATCATTCCAAGAAATATACATTCTTTTAAGGTATGGCTTAAGCATAAAAGGAAGTTTGCAGTAGGGGATTTAATTGAAAGGAACTACGCATATTTGGAAAAGTACAGGTTGTGTAAGAAAGAGAAACATCTAATTTCTGTTTTAACAATATTGGCTGGAAATACCTGTTTTATTAATCTGAAGTACAGAGCTCAGATACAATTTGTGTCCCGAGTTGAATAGTTTGTTGGGAAAAACATTGCAGGTTCTGAGGAAATGCGGGTACATTGCAAACAGACTTATAAAGGATGTTACAAGCAAGAGATGGAGAAATGAATTCTACAAGAAAAATTCTGAAAGAGGTACAGAAGGGCCTACATTAAAAAAAAAGTATATTAATTTGGAATCTAAAAAGAACATGTTTAAAAGCGAGATAATAAAGGATTTTATTTGGAAAAGAATTGGAGTATCAAACTGCAATTCAGGAACATGAGTTGCTACAAAACATCGCAATCAAGGAATCAAACTATTTAAACTTAATAAAGGAAAGAGATAAACATCAATAGCGTAACTGCAATTGGAAATTAAATTAATCAGTAAAGAAAATGCAATAATTAAAAGAAGCGAAAATAACTGGTACTAAAAAGAAATTGCAGAATACTTTGAATGCTCAAGTGAGACTAAGAGGACAGCTAAGAAATTTAAGAAGGAAGTTATTTTTAAAAGTACAGTGCTGCAAGAACAAGGTAAAATTGTTAAAGATCAGCAAAAATTTGAATTTATGTCACCCTTTTTATATCCTCCTAAAATTGTAACCTGGAGGTTACAGAGCGGATGACATCTTTAACAGAGTGTCAGCAGAGTTTTAAATTAATGTTGCTTGCCTGAAGGAGAGAATATTGTATCTTCAAAAGCTCCTTAACAGCTCGACAAATGGCTTATAATTAAGGCTAAGATTATGTCACAGAAGTCACGGAATCCGTGACTTCCAGAGAACTCCATGACATTTTCTGCTTCAGAGTCAGGGCCACGGGGCTGGAGCCGTCAGCCAGGAGGCCCTAGAGCTTTCAGCTGCAGGGGCCCCCACAGCTCCCAGCCACGGGGGGCAGCCATGGGACTCCCAGTTCCCAGCTGCCACGCGGAGCTCCCAACTGTGGGAGGCAGCCCCCAGAACTCCCAGCTGGCACCAAGAGAGGGGGGACTGCGAAGTTTCAAGTAGTGGCTAGGGCCCTGCAGCTCCCAGCCACCAGTCCTGGAGCTCTGGCCTCCGCGGGCAATGGGGTCTCTGCTGCTCCCAGCCACCCTGAGCGGTAGCAGCAGTGGGTGCTGGATCCCTCATTCTGTCACAGCTATTTTTAGTAAAAGACAGGTCATGGGCGCCCATGATTTTTGTTTATTGCTTGTGACCTGTCCGTAACTTTTACTAAAAATAAGTATGGCAAAATCTTAGCCTTACTTATAATATTAAATAGGAAGGACAAAATATTTCTAAGTAGTATAAGAACTTAAGGCAAGCCTATTTTTTGCAGGATGAGCAGTGTAATTTTTAGGTGTCTTTTATCAGGGGATTAGAGTCTCAAATACAGAGTCCTCTTCTTGGATAGGTAAACTCTATGACAAACTCAACAAATGAAATCCTGAAGCAGGCTAGAGAGCTGTGTGAAACCATCTAAGCAAACCAACCAAAAGAATAAAGGGAAGGAGACTGCTCAACTCCACTGTAAAATACACCCATAGCTTCCCAATAGCTGGGAAAATTGGAAATCAAGCACTAACTAAAATAAGCAAACTGAACAAAAAGATTTCTGTTGTGGAAAACACAGGACCTGGTCTTTTTCCTGCTCTGCTCCCCTTTTTTCCTCCTTATCCCCCTCCTCTACTTCCATCCAGGATATATCAATTCAGTCCAACCAAATTAATTCTGATTCTCAACCTCAGGTTCCACAAAAGAAATGCCTATGAGGGAATAGTGGTACATAAAAAGTTAAAGAAAATAACCTGGTAACAGAAAAAAAAATTGTTTAATCTAACAATCCAAGGTAATAACAGCCTAAAAGCACTATTAGACTGTGGAGCTGAAGAATGTTTAATGAGTTCCTTTGTTTTCAATGCCACTGCAAAACCCTTGACTCCTAATACACCGCTCCAGAAAAGGAAATGTACATTGTCACGCAAAAGTTTAATACAATCAAGTTTTCAATTAAATTTGTTTGTGATTTTATGTTGTGTTTTCAGGAGGTCGAAGCCTCTCACCCCTTTTATGTTTTTAAAGGTTCTAGAGACAGTTTGTCTGGGGACAAGTTTCTTTATCCACTTTAAAGCACAAGTGGATTGGAAAGACAGGGTTTTACAATTAAAAGTAAAACTTTCTTCCTATAGAAACAAAAATGGTTTTAAGTCTATTTGGTAAGCCAGTCATAAAAGTTTAAAAAAATGACTGTCAAAGAAGGAGGAATTTTACCTCTCCAACCAGAGAGGGGGAAGTGTATACAAAAAGTAAAAGAAATAACTGAATTTTCTCAAATAAACTTGCCGCTCTACACACACACACACACACCCCTTCCCCCCCTACACACAACTGTTCCTCACTCCTCTTTTCCATAACCTCTCCCCTGTTCCGCCTCTTTCCCTCCTCACCCTTGACCAACCTCATCTCCCAGCCAACCCTTCTTGCAGTCTGTTCAAGGACAAATTTGTTCAGAGTAAAAACATGTGTAAACACGTGTAAACTGCAGTTTTTGTATTTTGACCAGAAGTAATTCAGACGTGTTCTCTCCTTTCTAAAAATTCTTTAATAAATAAGGAAATGTATCAACAGTTATACAGAAGTGACCCAAAATTCTGCCTGGTTAGGAAAGGGTTTTCTTTCATAATCTATTTGGGAAAGCTCAACATTTTCAGGTTTTGGGAGTAATTTGCTCCCCATCCAAGTAGGGGTCACAAAATTCACCCACTGCTCTGGTCTGAGACCTACCATGCCCAACGTATGTAGGAAGAGATACTGGTACAAACAGCTACGGTTTGGGGTTTAAAACACACCCAGATTTTCACCTATTTGGAAGACAATCCTGTGTCCTTGAAGCCCAAAGACCTGTTAAAATCTGGTCAAACAATTCCAGAGGCATTGTATGTAATTGATTACTTTTTTTTTTTTTTAATAGAAATTCCACCTTTTGCAGAGAATTTCCCTGTAAACATGGTAATTAAGAAAGGACACGTGTGAAATTACCCTATGGGTTACTTCCATCCATGCAACATTTCTAGAAAATTGGTCCAATGTTAGCTAAAGAAGTTGTTCATCTCTTGGATTTTAAGGAGCCTAATTCCTACCTTTGTTTTAGTGCATAATCCATTGTCTAAAACTATTAAAATGTAATTTAGGTACTGGGAAGGACAGGACTTAATCCTGCCAGTCACCACAATTGGGGAACTCCCAGAATTACCCTCTTTATTCAGATTTTTGGAGTTTATGTGTTATATTGTACCTACCTCTCTTTAAACTTGAGATTTATTCTAGAAGGTTACAAAATTCTCTCTACACCTGGCTAATTGTATAGCAAGAACTGGTGTTCTATAAAGAAATCACTAACAAAATCCTGTTTAATTCTGGTAAAATACCAGTTCAACAATCTCACATACAGAGTAAAGTTGAAGAGAAAACAAATTCCTCCCCCAGAACCTGCAAATGACTTTTCAAAATAGGTAAAGAAAATGACATGGAAAAAAATGTTTGGATTCCCTGATGCAGATGGGAATTACAAAAGAACGACCTTCTCTGCGTAATGCACCACTGTGGCCAATTCTAAAAAAAGTCTCATAGATGGAGGTTAACAACTGATTATAGACAACTAAATAAAAGCTCCTAAACAGGTGGCCCATGCAATGTAGAAATCAAAATTTAGCCATGCTAAGTGGGAAAAAACGTGTTTTACCCCTTTTGATGTGGTGAAAGGGTTTCGGACCCTGGACATGGTCCCAAAGGACCAACTCAAATTCGCTTTTACTTAAAATCAACCATAAAAATGAATGCGTCAGCTTTGGTTTTATGTACAAACTCAAGCTTCTACACCTGGCGTAACAAAATGCTAAAGCTAAATATATGTCTGATTTGTTTCAGCTAACCAAGGCAGTAAATCAATTAGATCAGGAACGTAAATTAACCATTTTAAAAAAAGGTAAAAAGCCATTCACATGTGAATGGGCAACATCATATGGGCAATAATAAAGCTAACACATTAGCCAAGGAAGGTACATTACATAAAGGGCACCCTACTGCCAAGTGGGAATATTGACTCAAGGTCAGGCAAAAAAAGCACAAGCTCCATATACTGATGAAGCCACTGCTCCTACTTTGCAAATGCTAATCATTTAAAGAAAGGCAGTGTAGCCTTTTTAAAAAATAATTCTTAACATTAGTTAGTCCAAACCCAACTAAATAATCCAAATGTGTCCAAATTCTACTGTTATGGTTTTGTTCCAGATTGTTTTCTGTGATGGAGTATTTAATAGGATCCTGGACATAACTATGAATGATGCTTAATTTAAAATCCAAATGTAACATTAAAAAGAGCTGTTTTTTAAAAACAAAGATGACAAACACCATAAATTTGTAGTTGCAACATCTTATCAAAAAATTATGCTATAGCATAATTATAAGGTATGGAAAGGACCTCCTGGTACCAAAGACACCTATGAAGCCTCAAAACAATTTGCTTATTGACCAAAACTGTATAAAAATGTGCAAAATTATGTAAAGACCTGTACTGCATGTCATAAGTTCTAACCCACCAAACCTCTAGTTCGGGCTCCACTGCAGCTAAAACAGGAATGTTAGCCTTGGACAAGCCTACAAGTGAACTACATCAGACCTATGCCAACATCTCTGTGGGAAAATAAACTGTAACTTGTCTTTTCACCAAGTGGGTGGAGTGCTGCCCCCAATTACAGTGCTGCACCTACAGCATCTCTTTTGGTGAATATTTTTACCAAATGAGAACTGTCCTTAAAAATTAAATCCGACAGAGGTTCTACTTTTACATGGCCATACCGGGTCAGACCAAAGGTCCATCTAGCCCAGTTTCCTGGCACTGGCCAATGCCAGGTGCCTCAGAGGGAATGAACAGAACCGGTTATCATCAAATTATCATAACAAAACTAAAACATTTTTTCCTTTGTGCAACAAACTATAGAAAATGTGCTCCTGGAGTAAACTATAACAGTATTCCTACGAAACACCAAGTAGGACAGCAAGTATTTTATGTTAAACTATCAAAGGAAAAAGAAGGTGCCCAGGAATTCAGACCCATTTATCTGAACTGGTACATTTAAAATTACAGACAAATCTCCTGTTACCCATCAAATTAAAATAAATAGCCAACTTGAAATGGATATATATCAACCAAGTAAAGGTGTTTTTAAAAACAAAAATTAACTCAAGAAAAAATATTTCTCCTTTGTTCCGTTATTTTGTTTTTGCAAAAAAGTAATAATTACTTCTGGGAGTTCTGCCAAGGCAAAAATAAGAACTTATGTTAACAAATAAACTAACATCCATTGGCAAAGAATTCTTTTCTTGGCTTATGAGTATAATGAGTTTTATACACTCAATTTTTATTTATGTTAAAAAACAAATTTTAATGTAATTAAAGCTAGAAGTCGTTCCTCCTTTACTTGTGCCTATGCCACATTACCTGCAAAAATAAAAAACTATAATTCCAGACTCATGTTAATAAAAAACAAACTTTAATTACTCACACCAGAATACTAATTCACCACACTGCACATCTCCATTAATACACAGACTTTATTGGCAAAAATGTTAGGCAAAACTGAATATGACAATTTTAAAAAATGGTGTTTCAATTATGCCAATAAAACAAATTACACCAATAAAAGAATTATCAAACTTCATAAAATTGTTCCCCAGTTAAAAGTTTGCTTAAATTCAAAAGATAGAGGGAAGGAGATTATTCAATTAAGACAAGAAATTGTATCTGTTATTGGTCATATTGCACATGCTAAAGCCAAAGCTAGTAAATCAATTGGTGAAATCAAACTTGCTGTAAAACTACGTACTATAATTCAGAGTTAAATGTTTCAACATGAATTAAACATAGTTAAAAAGGAAAATGCAGGAACAGCTAAAATTCCAGAAAAAGTCTTTGCAAGAAATAAAATCTACCCTGAGTAGTACTGTTACTGGTATCCACGCTGCATTAATAATACTACTGTTAAAATAACTAAGTAACTACATACCCATAAATAATATAATGTATTTAATAATAAATTAACATTCCTATGGTGGGAAGAACACCTCAACAGCCCAACACTGTGGCATTTCATTTCAGAAAGGAAAACTATGCAAAAATGAGGAGGTTAAACAGAAATTAAAAGGTACAGTGACTACAGTGAAATCCCTGCAAGCTGCATGGACACTTTTCAAAGACACCATAATAGAGACCCAACTTAAATGTATACCCCAAATTAAAAAACACAGTAAAAGAACTAAAAGAGAGCCACCGTGGCTTAACAACCATGTAAAAGAAGTAGTGAGATAAAAAGGCATCTTTTAAAAAGTGGAAGTCAAATCCTAGTGAGGTAAATAGAAAGGAGCATAAACACTGCCAAATTAAGTGTAAAAATGTAATAAGAAAAGCCAAAAAGGAGTTGAACATCGAGCCAAAAACTCTGAAGGTAACCACCAAATTGCTAAACAACCATGGAGGCCCCTGGACGATCGAGATACAAAAGGCATACTTAAAGACGATAAAGTCATTGCGAAGAAACTAAATGGATTCTTTGCTTCAGTCTTCACAGCTGAGGATGTTAGGGAGATTCCCAAACCTGAGCCGTCCTTTGGAGGTGACAAATCTGAGGAATTGTCACAGATTGAAGTGTCACTAGAGGAGGTTTTGGAATTAATTGATAAACTCAACAGTAACAAGTCACTGGGACCAGATGGCATTCACCCAAGAGTTCTGAAAGAACTCAAATGTGAAATTGCGGAACTATTAACTATGGTTTGTAACCTGTCCTTTAAATCTGCTTCTGTACCCAATGACTGGAAGATGGCTAATGTAAAGCCAATATTTTAAAAGGGCTCTAGAGGTCAGACTGGCAAGTCTAACGTCAGTACCGGGCAAATTAGTTGAAACAACAGTAAAGAATAAAATTGTCAGACACATAGAAGAACATAAATTGTTGGGCAAAAGTCAACACGGTTTCTGTAAAGGGAAATCATGTCTTACTAATCTATTAAGAGTTCTTTGAAGGGGTCAAACAAACATGTGGACAAGGGGGATCCAGTGGACATAGTGTACTTAGATTTCCAGAAAGCCTTTGACAAGGTCCCTCACCAAAGGCTCTTATGTAAATTAAGTTGTCATGGGATAAGAGGGAAGATCCTTTTATGGATTGAGAACCGGTTAAAAGACAGGTGACAAAGGGTAGGAATAAACGGTAAATTCTCAGAATGGAGAGGGGTAACTAGTGGTGTTCCCCAAGGGTCAGTCCTAGGACCAATCCTATTCAACTTATTCATAAATGATCTGGAGAAAGGGGTAAACAGTGAGGTGACAAAGTTTGCAATCGATACTAAACTGCTCAAGATAGTTAAGACCAAAGCAGACTGTGAAGAACTTCAAAAAGATCTCACAAAACTAAGTGATTGGGCAACAAAATGGCAAATGAAATTTAATGTAGATAAATGTAAAGTAATGCACATTGGAAAAATAACCCCAACTATATATAGGATAGGGGCTAATTTAGCTACAACTAATCAGGAAAGAGATCTTGGAGTCATCATGGATAGTTCTCTGAAGACGTCCACGCAGTGTGCAGCAGCAGTCAAAAAAGCAAACAGGACGTTAGGAATCATTAAAAAGAGATAGAGAATAAGATGGAGAATATCTTATTGCCCTTATATAAATCCATAGTATGCCCACATCTTGAATACTGTGTACAGATGTGGTCTCCTCATCATAGAATATTAGGGTTGGAAGGGACCTCAGGAGGTCATCTAGTCCAAACCTCTGCTCAAAGCAGGGCCAATCCCCAAACAGATTTTTTTACCCCAGTTCCCTAATTGGCCCCCTCAAGGATTGAACTCACAACCCTGGGTTTAGCAGGCCAATGCTCAAACCACTCAGCTATCCCTCCCACTCCTCATCTCAAAAAAAGATATAGTGGCATTAGAAAAGGTTCAGAGAAGGGAAACTAAAATGATTAGGCATTTCAAGTGGGTCCCATATGAGGAGAGATTAAAGAGGCTAGGACTTTTCATCTTGGAAAACAGGAGACTAAGGGGGGATGTGATAGAGGTATATAAAATCATGAGTGGTGTGGAGAAAGTGAAAAAGGCAAAGTTATGTACTTGTTCCCATAATATAAGAACTAGGGGGCACCAGATGAAATTAATGGGCAGCAGGTTTAAAATAAATAAAAGGAAGTTTTTCACACAGTGCACAGTCAACCTGTGGAACTCCTTGCCTGAGGAGGTTGTGAAGGCTAGGATTATAACAGGGTTTAAAAGAGAACTGGATAAATTCATGGAGGTTAAGTCGATTAATGGCTATTAGCCAGGATGGGTAAGGAATGGTGTCCCTAGCCCTCTGTTTGTCAGAGGGTGGAGATGGACGGCAGGAGAGAGATCCCTTGATCTTTACCTGTTACGATCACTCCCTCTGGGACACCTGGTATTGGTCACTGTCGGTAGACAGGATACTGGGCTGGATGGACCTTTGGTATGGCCATTCTTATGTTCTTAATAAGAAAACTAAAAAGAATTTAAGAAATGAACCAGTACCAGCTTTAAAAATTCAAAAAGCAATTGAATTCCTATATACTGAATTCCAACATTTTAAAATGAACAAAAAACCCACTAGGTCAAGCTATTACCAAAAAATCAAGCTCTATACAACAGCCATAACCTATAGGCTAGGAAACATAACACCAATTTATGAAAAGAAAGAAAAATTGGAAGTTACCTTTATGGTTAATGTACCTTATGTCAAAGCTAAAAATATTTGCTCCCTTCAAGTAGCTCACAAAGTGGTGGTGTAGCAAGGTTCTGTGGACACTAAGATGGTTACTCCAGACTTGGTTGCCTACTGTAAAAATGTAACCACCATACAGAACTATCTAGTTTCTGATCTAAAAAAGTATCAATGGATAAATCCAGTAAACTAAATACGTAAAGGTAATCCATTTGTAAAAAAGACCTGTGGTATCAACACTCAAGAAACCATTTAAAAAATGTAAAGTAAGTCTGACTAAACTTCTTAAAAAACAAAGTTGTAATTTCACCTATAGTTATAAGAAAGCTATTTAGCACAACCTTAAAGCATATGAGTATAAAACAAAGTAAATGGTGTAAAAAGCATTACTACCTTGCTGTGAAAGTATATTTAATCACTGTTCTAAAGAAATCCTTGCTTTACCTTGGGGAAAAGGTTTTGTATTCTTTGGAATCTAGTTCAAAGTTAAAATGCAACTTCTTAATATTTTTAAAGAACAAAAGATACAAATAAGTTCTGAGTTTGACACGTTGCTAGGTATAAAAAAATGTCCATCAGGTTAATTTGTTCATGGAATCTAATCCGAATGAATGAATGGAATTAAATCCCAATTTTGAAGTACAGAATTTACAGACCCTAGGCAATAAAAATGTATCATTGACAAAAGGCTGCTGATATTTTAACTGTTAATATTGTTAAGTTTGGGGATTAATGATAATGTTGTGAATACATTAAAAAAAGCAAAACATGAGCTAACAAATAATCCAACACAAATGCAGGTTCACAACATATCCTCCCCTCTCCCCATCACTTTCTCCAACCCCATCATCACCAATGCTTTCAGGTTTTAGATCCCCTAAATCAACTAGGTCATGTCCAGTGGCTGTGGTTTAACTAGTGCACGCACTGCCTCCTGAGCATAATGAGGGGATGTCACCAACTTTTATGCCCTTTTGGGGTTATTACAAAGAGACTTAAAAAAAAATCTCATCATACTCCCTTCCCGGGTCATCTCACCTCCCTGACTCTAAGACCGAAGGAACAGACCAAACTGAAATACGTTCTTCCTAAGAGGAAGGCCATTACTAGGCCTTGCTCTTGCCCATGTGGAAACAGGGTTAAAGGATTTAAATACAGGCCTCTCAGTTGGAAGAAACCGAGCAATTGTCATGCTAAATCTTAGCCTAATATCACGGGACCTGTAGAAGCAGCAGGGCTCACATCAGAAGACGGCAGAGTAGAGTCAGCATGAGTCAGCATGACCCAGCCTTGAGATAGCAATGTTTTGAGTACAGAAGTGAGAAAATACAAGAATGGGCAAAACAAACTGCAGATGTTTTTAATTAATGCATGCCACTAAAATGTATAAATGCTTGTACTTTGAAGAAACTGAGGCAGAGATGCTCTCTGTCAGTTGTGTTCTTCCCTTGCAATTGCATGTCCTGAATAAAGCTGTCTCTGATTTTGTTGCCTCCAGTCTGAGAGTGGAGTTAGTTTCTTCAACACTCATAACTCCCTCCATATCAGCCACCATTTTTCCCCCCCAAAGGTCTTAAATCCCATTCAAATGCCCCAAATCTTTTTAAATCCATGCACCTCATTGGTTTCCGGACAATGGGAGCTGTGAGGATGGTGCGGGGGTCGGGGGCAGCACACGGAGCCGCCTTCCCACCCCACAATCAGGGACACGCAGTGACATGCCAGCAGCAGCCAGCCGCTTCCTGGAGCGGCATGGGGCCATGGCAGGCAGGCAGCCTGACTGAGCATCCACTGCGCCACGAGACTTTTAGCAGCCCAGAGATCGCGAGGGGGCAGTCAAAGAGCCTGGCAGGCCAGACAGAAATGTTAGATGGGCCAGCCCCGGCCCGCATTTTGGCCACCCCTGCAGTTCCAGTGGGAACTGTGAAGCCAGAATGGGGGGGGTCGGGGGCAGCATCCGGAGCATCACTGATTGCCCCTCCACCCGGGAGCTGGGGCAAACTGAGGCTTGGGGCTTTCAGCCCGTGGTGTGGAGACTTGACGTGGGCCGGATAAAATTAAGCAGTGGGCCGGAGGTTCCCAACCCCTGGTCTAACAGCTGTATTTGGGGTCGGGAAGAAATTTTTCACCAGGACAGACTAGCTGAGACACTGGGGGGTTTTCGCCTTCCTCAGAAGCATGGGGCATGGTTTGAACTAGAGTAAATGGTGGATTCTTTGTAACTTGAAGATGTTAAATCAAGATTTGAGGACTTCAATAACTCAACCAGAGGTTATGGCCTACTCCAGGGGTGGATGGGTGAAGTCCTGTGGTCAACCTCTGCGATGTGCAGGTCAGACTAGATAATCATGATGGTTCCTCCCTGACCGGAACGTGAACCAGAGTCCAAGGAATAGGTGCTGTGGTCGACCTGCCTGTCAAAGCACCCATTTGTAACTGACCAGCCCTCCAGTATTCCAAAATCATCATCAAAAGCCATATTTCCCCCACCTTTTCCAGTCTCTCTACTGCAAACTGTGTATCTGTTAAAAAATAGACGTAAAATAAGACAAAATAAAAGCCCCTTTACAAATCAGAACTAAAAGTAAAATTAACCCCTTTCTTTTCATCAAAAAGGTTGTTCTAAAAATAAGACTAGTATCTTGTCTCCAAGAATTTAAAGGTTTTGTTTGTTTTGCACAATCACATAATTTCAGTTTCAATAGAAACGTGTTTTAATTTCTTGTTCTTTCTTATGTTTGAGCAGCAAACTTTCCACTTTAAAATAAGGCCTGGTCTACATTAAGAATTTACACTGATATAGCTATCTCTCTCAGAGGTATGAAAAATCCACACCCCGAGAAATGTAGCTATATCAACTTAACCCCCAGTGCACACAGTGTTAGGTTGACAGAAGAATTTTAAGATGCCTCTTGGGGAGGTGGATTACCTACGCTGATGGGAGGGATTTCTCCCATTGTCGTAGGTAGCGTCTACACTGAAGCGCTATAGTGGCACAGCCACAATGGTGCAGCTGCACCACTGTAATGTTTTAAGTGCAGACAAGCACTAAGTGCTTTTGAGTGTTTGCCCAAAAAAAAAAACCCCCAAAACAAAAAACAAATAAATCAAGGTCTTTTTCTTTCTTTTTTTTTTTAAGACCTTTTTGTATGTATCACTATTTTATGTTGAATAGTAAAAGACTTTATTACATCTTTAATACAATAGACCACACCGTGCTCCCAATGAAGTCAACAGGAATTTTGCCATTGACGTCAATGGAAGCAGGACCAGGTCCTAAGTTTGGCCATTGTAGCCATCACAGAAGAGTGATGGACACGAGCACACATAAAATTCAGTATACAGTAAGACTATCAAATCCTGCAAAATGACTGCTTGCTGGAAGGGATGGCCTGGTAGCCTGCTTTGGAGAAAAACAGCAGGCAGGTCTGAAAAGGGAGTTATCTTACTGCAGCAGATGTAGCGAACAGGCTTCATTATAGAAATGTTACTGTATAATATCTGCTACTGCAGCTGAAGCTGACCTTTAGCAGATGACATCTTATTAGGAACAAAACATAAAAATTGGCATGACTGATGAGATCAATGATCCAGCTCGCCTAGTACCCTGTCCAACAGCTGCTAGGATCAGATGCTTCTTTATTTGCAATACACCTGTAATGAGAAATTTCTTCCAACCCAGTCATTTAGAGGTTAGCTTACAGACTCAGACTTTAAGGCCGGAAGGGACCACCATGATCATCTAGTCTGGCCTCCTGCCCATTGCAGGACACAGAACCTCACCTACCCTGAAATAGACCCCTAACCTCTGGCTGAGTCACTGAACTCCTCAAATCATGATTTAAAGACTTCAAGTTACAGAGAATCCACCACTTACATTTATGCCATGACACAGGAGTATTTACATCCCTTCTAGGAAAAAAAAGGGGCCCTACCTGGTGCCGAAGTAAGGTTCAGTGGTAGGTGTGACAAAGTGGGGCTTTTCTGTAATATTTTTATGGAGCCGGTGTGTGCCTCGGTTGCCCTGTCCTTTGCACTGCTACCCCGTGGGGGGGAGGGTTTAAGCCTGCTCTCAGAGCAACGCTGGACATGAGGTGTGGGCGTTGCTTTGTTGTCTGAGCTGTAATGAAACTGATCCAGATCAACAGAGGGCCCAGAGGGATAACAAAAAGCCCCAATGACTCAACAATTGACAACACCGGGAAGCTCCAGCAGATGGGGTTGTGAACATAGCATGGCTTTGCCTGGAGACAAAAGATTGGGAGGTGACCAGCAGGTCAGGGAGAGACAGAGCCTGAGATGGAATCCACTACAGCTTGGCTGGGGTCTGTGCTGGCTTGGCCAGATGAACTATGTTTTAACCTTCATTTCTTTATCCTAAACTAAGGACATCCAATGCTGTGTTCCAGTTGACTAATAAAGCGTACTCGGTTTTAAAAACACAACTTGGTGTCACTGCAAATACTTGCTGAGGTGTGTTAATCTTGCAGAGCGTACAAGCGTCTGAAGAGGAGTCACATGCAGCATGGACTCCCACCCCACACGGGGAAGCAAGAGACCTGATGCTTAAGATTGTTCAGGGCTCTCAATCCTGGTGATTAACAGCTCTTTAACTTATCAGTTTATTCTAGCACTTCTTAAGTATCTCCTGTATGTTGGAAGGGTTTTGCTCTCAAAACTACATTCACTTGAAGGTGAAAAAAGTAGCATAATGCTGAAGAGTGCAGCAGAATGACTTGACATTTACAGTTTGGGAGGGTTCCCCCCGCCCCCCCCAAACAGCTTTCTTGTTAGTGAACGTGGTGCCTGCATGGCAGGGCACCAAAGAAGACATGTCTCCTGCATGTGTACCTGGGAGATTGCTTTAAATGCTGCTGTCTTGCCCAGTTTCTCCCCTCCTTTGGTGACTGATTCTGCAGATTGCTTTGCTGTTTTGGTAGCTTCTTCCACACCTTCTTTTATCTTTCGACCAATATCACTCTTACTTACTTCATCCAAACTCTGCAATAATATGGAAGGAAAATGATGTCAGAAACATGGATCACCACCTGGATTTGAAAGAGATTCCTCTTTTTGACCTTTAGAGGCTTCCCAAGTCACCACCAGGGACAATCAGCAAGTTAACAGCATGGGCAAGGTCTGTAGGACTAATGGTCACAGCGAGCCTGACTTTTGTGCTGCAGTGTCAGCAGTAATCCCAGAGCTGTGCTGTGATCACTGGTGAAGAAGATATTTTTGACCAGATACAGAACTACATATATTGGACTGGCAATTATTTATACACAGTGAACGCCGCTTAACAGCAACCTCTTGGTTCCAGCAAAAAGTTGCTATTATCCAAAACTTGCCAATAAGTGGAAGGCAGGTTTGCAGGGCTGCAGCCAGGGAAAGAAGCTTTGGGACACAGCAAGCCCAGGGCCCCTGGTGCCAGGGCAGGACACCCCCATGACAGCACAAGGAGAGATACTGTGCAGCCCTGGAGCCCCTGCTCCCTGTGGAAAACCCCAGCTTCCAGGCTGCAGGTCCTCCCTCCCAGCTTCTGCTCTGCCCGCAGCCTCCCCTCTCACGCAACAGCACCAGGACTCCTGCATTGCCCAGAGGCCATCACGCGCTGCTGACAACATATTGGCTTTTTTGGGGCTGCGCCACCTGGCAGTTAAAATACTCTAGACCTTTCCTTTGAAATACTCACATGCTTATTAACTCTCTAAGAGACAGACAGAAATGCAGTCCAGGCCAGTGCAGCTCTGGTGGAGAGAGCTCTGTGCACTAATTTTTGATCCACCAGGAAAGAAGTTCCAAATACTCTTTCTTCCACGCCAACAAAATAAGATTTACATACACCTGAGTGTGCCTGGGGGGTGTGGTGCTACACACATGCTGTGGCAAGCCCGAGGTTAAAAATTCTCCACAAACAGTTGATCACCATTTTACTCTGAACCAGCACAGCTGCTTTAGCAGGTGCTCTTTGCAGGGATGTCAGAGACTTCACTGGCAGTGGACAGCTGATTCTGGGGTGGTGGGAAGACAAACCCACCCAGAAGGAGTTGCCAGGTAGACAGTACCACCAGGTGTTTTCCTTATCAGCCAGCCCTGCCCCCCTACCCCCTCAATCAGCACTCCTCCCCTTCCTCTCTGCACCCTGCTTGCCAGGAGGGAGATGCCATTGCAGCTGGGAGTGGGTAGGAGTGCACAGATCAGGCACCCCTGGCCCAGCAGCAGTGACAGCACAGGCTCCTGCCTCCCCCCAGCCTTTCTGGGCCGGGCTGCTGGAGGCTCCTGTCAGCTGGTGCCAGCCCTTGGACGCTGGTGCCAGAAGCAGGGACCACCTTCACCACAGTTAGCGCCATGCGCCCAGGGACTCGACCATGAACAGCATCTCCCCACCTATATGGCGCCCTCAGCCTTCTTTCCCTACCCTCCCTACCGGCTCGAGGCTTCCCACAGCACCAAGAAGAGCTGCCACAGGATCCAGCAGGAGGGCCCAGCAGGTAAAACAGGACCCACGTGCTAGCTGCCCCCCCTCCAGAAACCCTGCTTCCTCCACCCCACTCTGTACCCTTCCTCCCTGCTGGCTCAAAGCTTCCTGCCAGTCTATGGTACTGAGAGCAGCTGCCTTCCATCCCAGTAGGTTGGGGACCCAGGTGCCAGCCACGCGAGATGTACAGCCAGTCCCAGACTGCTGCATAGCCACACATGTGCACAGCTCAAGCACAACATTGCTCCTAGCCATGTTCCCAATTGGGCTCTTCCACTTTGGTGCTAGTATCTGACTTGCCTATGCCCCAATGAAGACAAAGTCTTGAGGCATTTTCTCTTCTGCAGCTATCAGATAGTCAGACCCCCATGTACACACTCCTCTACCCTACAGCAAGGAAGAAACACGGGGTGCTGATACTGCCTGCACATCTGCCGTCACACTAGTCACACCAAAAAATTCTCCAGCAGTTACCACTGCAGGTCTCTTTAGTGGCCCTGGCCTGTAAGGGCAGCAATAGTGACCCTCCTTCAACTAGAAGAAAGAGATAAAGGACATTAATTCGATGCAGAAAAAGTGCAAATCACAAGTAAACTGAGATTTTTGCAAGGTTATACTGTACCTCTTTGACTGATCCGGTTATTTCTCCAAGCTTCTTTTTAATCACTTCAGAGGTCTTAACCGTTTCAGATTCAATGGTTTTCTGCAGCACAAAGAAAAATTTTATGTTAACAGGAATCAATGCATCAATCAGAATTATAACCACCTGAGAATTTCACAGCACTGCATCAGTAGAGTGCAGCATACAGCACTCTTCGGGTGACATACTGCTGTAGGACAGAAGAACAGCCCCAGTTAAACTCTGTCCTCAGTATGATCCATGGACTCTTCTAACTAAATGAAGTGAAAGGAACAGAAATGGAGATCAGTCACATGGAAAAAATCAGAATATAACGTTCTATTTTTAGATGTTTAAAATTTGTGCCCAAATCAATGCTGTGTAAACCAATAGCTGCCTTAAATATGAGAGAGAGATAATGAAGTCGGCAAACAGGGTAAGTGGCGTAAGGGCTTCAAACTGAATAGGAAAAAGGATCTAACAGCAAATCAGTTACAAGTAACTTGAGGGCCTTGAGGTCCCATAACAACCAGATTCAGGAGGGAGAGGCAATGGCAGACCGTAGTGTGAGGGCTTTGGCGGAGGTTCACAACTACGGCCATCAGCATTGTGAAGCAATCCCCCAGAAGGAAAGGCCACATCACAACTGAGTCAAGTTGCACCTCGGTGAAGCTGATTGTCGGCATAGGCATAAGCAGAGATTTCTCTTTGATGATGCAGACACCCAAAGAGGTCAGGAGAGCATGAAGGGTGAGGATGGCAGAGGAAAGCTCTTGTCAGGATAGCACAACAAGGAGCCATTCATCTAGGTAGGGGTATACCTACTAGCCGAGATGGCTGCCACCACAGCGAAGACCTTCGTGAAGACTCACAGCTGTGGCAAAGCCGAAAGTCAGAACTCAGAATTAGTAGTGGTGCTCTCCCACCTGGAATCGGAGAAATTTCTGGTGGGCCAAGTGGATGTCTACATGGAAGTAGGTGTCCTTCATATCAAGAGCCACGAACTCGACCCCAATGGATACCACTGGAGGGAAAAAATGGTTTCTAACCTTTCTGTAACTGTGGCTCTTCGAGATGCGTTGTTCATGCCCATCCCACATTAGGTGTGCCTGCGCACCATGGGCACCATAGCTGGAAATTTTTCCATTAGTGGTATCTGTCGGGGGGCTCTGGCACTCTCTGGTGCCATACGCTCATGCACTGGTATTAGGGGCACAACCAGCCCTGCACCCTCTCAGTTCCTTCTTGCTGGTTAACTCCAACAGAGGGCAGGAGGGTGGGTCATGGAATGGACACGAGCAACACATCGCAAACAACTGTTACAGAAAGTAACAGTTTTTCTTCAAGTGATTGCTGATGGCCATTCCATATCAGGTGACTCACAAGCAGTACCCAAGGAGGTGGGCTCGGAGTTCATGGACATGAGGATTGCAACACTGCTCTTCTGAAATCATCTCTGGCTTGCTGGGTGATGGTGCAGTGGGCGGACAATGTATGCACTGACGGCCAGGTCACAGCCCTGCAGATGTCTCGGATTGGGACCTGGGCTAGGAACGTTGCTGACAATGCCTGTGCTTTTGAGGTACAGGTAGACCTGAACACCTCGCCATCTGAGGAAGGCCACCACCACCGCCACGCATTTCGTGAAAACCCTAGGTGCTGCTGACAGACCAAAGGGGGGGGATGGTGAACTGGTAATGGATCTGGTTTACGATAAATCTGAGGAACCGTCTGTGGCCTCAAAAGATGAAGATGTGGAAACAGGAGTCTTAAGTCGAGGGCGGGATTCAGGGAGGGAATGATACAGGCCAGGGAAACTGCAGAACCTCAGTTTCTTGAGATAATTGTCGAAGCAACACAGGTCCAGGATGGATCCAAGACCCCCTTTAGCCTTTGAGATTAGGAAATATCAGGAGTAAAACCCCTTCCCTCTTTAGTTCTGAGGCACCTCGTACACTGCCCCTACCTGCAGCAGGGCTAGCACCTCTTGGACTAGAAGTTGCTTGTGAGAAGGGTCCCTGAAGATGGAGGGGGGTGGGAGGAGGGATGGAAGAAAACTGAAGGGTGAAACCTTCCTCCACCATACTCAGCACCCAGCAATCCAAGGTTATGAGGGACCACACTGGGATGAAGTGGGAGAGTCAGTCTGAAAACAAAATGTGGGAACTAATACTGCCCTTGGGTGCATCTTCAAAAGTTCTCTTTGGGCCTCCCAGGTATGAGAGAGACCCTGGGGGTGTGGTTGAGATGGAGAGGAGTAGTTGTCTAGGCTTGTAACTCCTGCTCCGTTTCTTGAACAGGTCCTGTTGAAGCAGTGAGGCCGAGAAGCAGGCCAGCTGCTGCAGCCTAAAATGCTTCCTCTGATGGTGAGTAGAGGCCCAGGGATCTGGGGTGGACCTAGAGTCCTTCACACACAGCTTTGTGTCTGTTTGCTCCAAGAAGAGGGCAGTACCCTTGAATGGGAGACCCTGGATGGTCTGTTGGACCTCACGTGGAAACCCCGAGGATTGAAGCGAGGAGCATTGCCTCATGACCACTGCAGAAGTCATTGTTCTGGCCGCTACATCAGCTCCATCCAGGGCCGCTTAGAGTGAGGCCCTGGCTACAATTTTCCCTTCCTCTATCAAAGCGGAAAACTCTTGCCTGAAGTCCTGAAGCAGCAAGTCTTTAAACTTTGCCATGGAGTCCCAAACATTGTAATCGTATCTCCCCAACAAGGCTCATTGGTTGGAAATACAAAGCTATAACCCACCCGCTGAATACATTTTTCTTCCAAGCAGGTCTAGATTTTTCCAGTCCTTTTGCTTGGGGGTAGTGCCTGCCTGGATCTCTCATTGGCCGCTGTGACCACAAGGAACCAGGGAGGAGGGTGAGAGCACAGACATTCATACCCCTTGGCAGGCACATAGTACTTCTTCTCTGCCCTCTTTGAAGTGTTAGGGAGAGAAGATGGGATTTGCCATAGGGACCTGACCGGACCCATAACGTCCTTGAGGGACAGAGCAACTTTTAACTGGGCTGCTGCAGCCAAAACATCAATGAGACTATGTGAGGACTCCTTAAGTACCTCACCTCCAGACCCAGGTTAGCAGCCACTCTTTTTAGAAGCTCCTGGTGGACTCTAAAGTCATCTTGGGACCAAGTGGTTTGGTGCCACAGGATGGCTTCATCTGGGGAGGAGGAGGAGGAAGAGGCCTTCCTCTTCTTCAGCCCTGATTACATACCCCTGGGCCAAGTCTTGCGTGTTGGTACCAAGCTTGGTAACTGCATTCAGGTTGGGTGCTGGATGGTGCGGTGGAGAAGCCCTCCTCTCAGACACTACCAAGAGGAGTGACTGGACATGGTCCCAGTTCTGGGGGAAAGCCCCACTCATTCCAGTACAGCCACTGGACCTCCATCAGCCGCTCTCATCCAGGCCAGGTGCCTTCAGGGGAGCCCACACCAAGATCCAGTGGGATGTAGGATGGATAGTGGCGGGGACTCTTAGACTGAGTGTAGGGTTCCACCTCTGACTCCGAGGAAGAGTCCTTCTGAGGAGACCATGGTGGGGGCAGTACACCTCACTTCAGCCAGTCGTTGTCTAGGGTCCAGAGTTCGGTGCCAGACAAGGGAAGTCCTCGTCAACAACAGGGGGGCTGGGCTGCCTCTGCTCGGTACCAAAGGTCCTGGTGCCGAGTATAAGCTCAGGGCCCCATACTCCCTTCTGCTCGACACACTCATCAGAGCAGATTGTTGACCCATCGGGGTTGGCGGTACCGGAAGTGTCAGTAAGTCCCTGGCCACTGCAAAGGTGGAAGGCACCGCGATCCCACTAGTGCTATGACGACTCCCCGGCATCAACGGCTGGTCCCACACTGGACTCAATGGCACCCGTGAGCAGGGTGAAGTTGACAGTGCCGCTATCACACCGGGAGCGTAGGAGGGCCTGACGCAGGTCGCACTCCACTGCAATCCCCTTGTTTGTCCTTCCTTGGTACTGGGGAGCGTCCCTCCTTGGATTGTTGCTTATGTTTCTTTCTCAGTACTGGAGATGGAGAACGGTACCAAGAAACACGCAGTGTCAAAGGGGCACTTCGCAGCAAAGCCGAAGTGCTCAGTGCCAAGTCCAACCAGCTTGACTCTAACACTGGTCTAAGCGTGGTTCCATTAGGATAGCCCTTAGTCTAGCCTCCCTGTCCTTTGTACGAGGCTTCAAGTCCCAACAGATCTGGCAACACTTTCGTACCTGAGCCTCTCCCAGAGGCTTCAGACAACTAGTGTGGGTTGCTCACCAGCACAGGTTTGCCTCATGAGGCACAGGACTTGAAACCTACATACCAGGACATGCCCAGACCCAGGAGTGAAGGAAGGAAGCACCTCTAACTAAGACAGACGGTCTAACTATATACATTAATACTATCTACACTATATACACTACTACTAAACCTAAGACTAAATATAACTAAACTAGAGAGTAACCACTGAATAAATGCCTTGCCAAAGCAAAAGAAGCTGTTCCAGCAACTGTCACAGGTGGTAAGAAGGAAATGAGAAGGTGTGGAGCCGGCCGTGCCCCTTACACCAGCACATGAGCGTGGCGCACGAGAGAGCACTAGAGCCGACCCAATGAATACCACTGCGGGAAAAATTTCCAGCTATGGTGCATGCAGTGCACGCACACACCTAACGTGGAATGCACGTGAGCAATCAGTCGAATAAGAACTTGGATTTCCTGATAAAGATGTTTAGTCGCTTAAGATCGAGAATGGGGCAGAACCCTCCACCTACTTCAGGATGAGGAAATATGGAGAGTAGAAGCCTCTCCTCTGGTAGGGAGGTGCTCTTTGAAAGAAGAGCATCTGCCTCTTGCTGGAGAAGGCACTGATGGGAAGGGTCTCATGGAGGGGAGTTGGAGAAAAGAAAGAAATTCTATGGAGTAACCGTGATGGATAATCTCCAGGACTCAATGGTCCGTGGTGATCCTGCCCCAACTGTGGGCGAACAGGGAAAGACGGCCCCGAAGATGACACAGGGCACCATGGGTGGCAATAGGAAGGGTTCACAGTTTTCACGCAACACGTCAAAATTGTTTAGGCTGTTGGTGGGCAAGGGACGTGGAGGTGGCTGTGGGTCAACTGCCAGTGGGACCAGAGGCACTTGCATGAAGGTTTCTGGTGCTCTTGGCAGGAGGCTGGGTAAGGTGCATATAGCCGGGGGCAGAACCGCTGGAGCTGCTGCTTGAGACACGGGGCTGAATGGTGTCATTATTGGGGAGCGGCACCCTTGATGGTCCCTGAAGGTGGAGGATGTCCAAGAGCTGGTTTTGCTGGTCCTGAACCTCCTCCAGCGATACTAAACTGCTCAAGATAGTTAAGACCAAAGCAGATTGTGAAGAACTTCAAAAAGATCTCACAAAACTAAGTGACTGGGCAACAAAGTGGCAAATTAAATTTAATGTGGATAAATGTAAAGTAATGCACACTGGAAAAAATAACCCCAACTATACATACGATAGGGGCTAATTTAGCTACAACTGATCAGGAAAGATCTTGGGAGTCATCATGGATAGTTCTCTGAAGACGTCCACGCAGTGTGCGGCAGCAGTCAAAAAAGGAAACAGGATGTTAGGAATCATTAAAAAGCGATAGAGAATAACATGGAGAATATCTTATTGCCTTTATATAAATCCATAGTACACCCACATCTTGAATACTGCATACAGATGTGGTCTCCTCATCTCAAAAAAGATATACTGGCACTAGAAAAGGTTCAGAAAAGGGCAACTAAAATGATTAGGGGTTTGGAGAGGGTCCCATATGAGGAAAGATTAAAGAGGCTAGGACTCTTCAGCTTGGAGAAGAGGAGATTAAGGGGGGATATGACAGAGAAGGGGTCCACATCGCATCCTGGCCGGCGGTGGAGAAATTCGGTGGCGACGCCTCTCGATGACGCCACTTGCCGCTGACAAGCAACGTCATCGAGAGGTGTCGCCACCGAAATGCCGCAGAAATTCGGCGACATTTCAGCGGGTGCTCCACTGCCGCCACGGTCCTTCGTCTGGCACCCGCCAGACAAAAAGGTTGGAGATCACTGTGATAGAGGTATATAAAATCATGAGTGATGTGGAGAAAGTGGATAAGGAAAAGTTATTTACTTATGCCCATAATACAAGAACTAGGGGTCACCAAATGAAATTAATAGGCAGCAGATTTAAAACAAATAAAAGGAAGTTCTTCTTCACGTAGCGCACAGTCAACTTGTGGAACTCCTTACCTGAGGAAGCTGTGAAGGCTAGGACTATAACAGCATTTAAAAGAGAACTGGATAAATTCATGGTGGTTAAGTCAATAAATGGCTATTAGCCAGGATAGTTAAGGAATGGTGTCCTTAGCCTCTGTTTGTCAGAGGCTGGAGATGGATGGCAGGAGAGAGATCACTTGATCATTGCCTGATTCACTCCCTCTGGGGCACCTGGCATTGGCCACTGTCAGTAGACAGGATACTGGGATAGATGGACCTTTGGTCTGACCCGGTAGGGCCGTTCTTATATTATGCCATGGTCTGCTGCCACCCTCTGTAACATGTCTTGGTATTGCCTGTGATCATCAGCGGGAGATAGGCAAAGAGGGATGAGCACCTCATCCAGTGATGAGGAACCGGCTCTACATCTGCCTCTTCCTCAGAGCCCAACAGTGAAGGAGCCTGGGCCGAGTGGTATGAGGCTTGGGAGGGTGGGTATTGCTGGCAATATGGGTCCCAGAACGCTCAGTGTGGCTAAGGAGAGGGACCAGGGGGTGTGGCAGGCCCAAGAGATACCGGAACCAAACCGTCGCTGCCGGGCCATAAGCCGGAGGATAAGGAAGCGAGGAATGCTAGTCCAAGCTGTGCCTGGACAAAGAGGAGAAGGAGGGCTCCAGCTCAGAAAAGTATTCCTAGTCCGAAGATGGCTCGGATAGTGATGAAACAAACAGAGTGGGCCAGTCACAGTGCAGAATCAGCAGGGGGCGGTCCGGAAGGAGCAGGAGCAGTTGTCCTCCAGAGTAGGAACCTCGCAGGTGAGTGGGGAACCTGAGAGAAGCGGAGAAGGCGGGTAAGGTATCTCCAGTTCCTCTGGCGAGAGATGGGGCTCCACACAACCAGGAGTCCAGGGAGTGCCTTTGGAGATGCCAGAAGACCAAGGCAGGGTCCATGGGGCCAGCTGGACCAAAGGACGTGGAGGTGGCAGCAGGACAGGTGGTGTATGCTCCAGGGACTGCTCCAACAGGGTTGGTACCAGGGCGACCAGCTGTACCGCTGGATCCTTCTTGTGCTTTGCTTTACTCTCGATGCGGAGAAGCTTGGGTGCTGGTGCCACAGTGTTGGGGCACGACATCTCACCTGACCTGCCCAGCTCAGAAGTAGTCCTCAATAGGGATTTGCTCCTATGCCCATGACAGTGCTTCCTACCTTCACGTCTGGGTTTCTCCTCGATCGCTATATCCAGGGCGCGAGAAGTGCTGGAAGAAGCGCTCACCACCAGTGATAGATGCTGCACAGATGGTTCTGGAGCCGAGTGGGTGCATAGTCTCATGGCTTCCCCCATCCAGTATTTTCGGAAGCAAAGCTTCTGCACTTCCCGAGTCCCGGATGGGAAAGACTTGCAAATCACCCAGCGAGCGATGATGTGAGCCTCCCCGAGGCAGTAAAGACGCCACTGGTGCTTGTTGCTCATGGACAATGAGCATGGGAAAGAATCAGTTTTTAAACCCCAGAACATACATCATAGACCCCAGCGGGGCAGAGGGAGCGTACCCCAATTGAGGTAGACTAACACTAATTACTATATACAACTAGCTATCTACAAGAAAAAACAAACAAGAACTATACACAAATGGAGCAGGTCACTCTCTTAGCTAAAAGACTAAGAGCAGGAAGGAATAGAGGTTCTAATTCAGGCCATGCAGCAGTTAGAGAGAACAGGAGGCGTCAACATGGACGGCTCCTGGCTAACCTCGGCTAGGAGCACAAGGGGACATACGACACACGAGCAGGTCAACGGACACTGCTAGGAAAAACATCTGGCTCCAGAGCATGGCACACATGTACACCCATATTTGGAATACATATAGGGACCATCACTCGAACAAGAAAAATGTTAAGAGGCAATAATATAAATGTGAAACAATTCAAGATTATTATTAATTCCCATTTCCCTGGTTCCTTCACTGCACTGAATCTGGCCACTGAAAGAATGTGCAATGCTGTCGTAACAGACTTCAGTTCATTAGTGCAATGAAAGCACTTTCTCTCTAGTAAAGCTGTTTTATAATCCATTAAGAATGTGATTATGTCTAATCGATATAATGAAAGTGAAAAAGCCTTAGTTGTATCTCCATGTCTATAGATAAGCAGGTAAAAAGTCACTTATTATTTGTGATTTCTATTAAAATGTCTGTTGGAAAGAAGTTCCACCAAAAACTGTAGAAGTACTTAAATCTTTACACTTTTTACACTAGTTCATTGCACCTAGTGGTGTTTCCATCAGTCAGTCCAGACCTTTCCCGAATACAGCAAACCCAACAGCTCATTTGCACAGAAGCTTAGGTTACAATACTCTGAATTGTAATAGACTGCTGACTGGCCAATGAAGGTGTTGGACAACAAAATAATTCATGATAAAGACTTACATATTTCCTCCTTGCTTCCTGGAGCGCATCAGATTCTTCTAGCTTTTTAGCTTCATCCCGGAATTTTTTAATACTTTCTTTCATCTCTTTATTTTTTGATAATTCCTGTTTGATGTTGTCCACAAAACCTGATATAAAGCCTTTTCTGCCTCCAGAAGAATAATATCTAGACTAAAAAAATAATTATTAGCATCTGTACAATCTAAAGAGACATTAAGTATCATATCCAGGTAGATTTACACTTCATGTCTGCCACGCAAGAGGATGTGGAAATTAGGCATCTTGAGGATGGCCAAAATACCATAGCCAAGGAGCACTGTGCCTTCAGAAGAGCAATGAAATCTCACACACACTGCACAGAGCACTAGAGGTAAATGTACACAAGCAAAAAAATTACTCCCTCAAGAGGCAAAGGAGTCACACTGTTCTGACTGAGCTGATAGGTTTCAATAACCAGCCAATTTCTTCTGTTGAGGATCTCTGCTTTTGGTGGCTGCACACATGACTGGAGCCTCATTACTGGATTTTATCAACTGGGCTCATTGCTGGCAATCAAATATATGGAGGGAAAGCTGGGATCTGACAAATCCAAAAAAAAATATTTCGTAACATCTTTGAAAGCCACACTGAAGTCTACAACCTAGGGTAGACACTTGTCAGAAGCATATCAATTTCTAGTAGACCCCAATACTCCTATCATTACTGAAACATACTTTCAGGCTAATGCATGCATAAAACCCTGCCCATCAACATACCTGATGTAGCTCTAAAACAGGCGTGCCCATTCTATAAACAATGCCACTAGGGAATACTGGAGCTGGGTATCTTCCATATATAAGCTTTGTGCCACTGACAAGGCATTTCTGTGAACAGAAACAAAGAATAAACAAATTTTACCAAAGAATAAAGAAATAATTAGAATCATAGAGTATCAAGGTTGGAAGGGACCTCAGGAGGTCATCTAGTCCAGCTGCCTGCTTAAAGCAGGACCAATCCCCAGACAGATTTTTACTCCAGTTCCCTAAATGGCCCCCTCAAGGATTGAACTCACAACCCTGGGTTTAGCAGGCCAATGCTCAAACCACTGAGCTATCCCTCCCCCCACAATTAAACCTGCTTGGGCCACACTCAGTGCCCAACAAGCCAGTGGAAAAAGGGAAGTAAAGAACACAGCAAAAAGGGGCATTTCTGGCTAACCTTTGTGGAACAGAAGCTGGGAGCTATACTGGAAATACTCGCTCACCAGAGCTTGGATACATAGAACAAACCAGCGCATTGCAACTTTATTATGAATTAAAGCACTGCCGCATCCCTATCACTCACTTGTACAAAACATGAGGGTCAGACTGTAAGCTATACCCCAATATAGGTGGGCCTATTTGTCATTATTTTGGGGGAATTGGGTGGATATAGCACTGCTCTAGCTAGGTGCCACCCACCATCCCAGAGTAGCTAGATGTTTCTGCTATTATTAGCAGTTAAAAGCTCATGGTGCAATTTAGTTTGCCATCTGTAATCTTCAGAGCTAACATCCAAATGGGATGAACAGGGAAGATCACACCTCAGAATAACTTTTTCTATTTGCAAACTCAGCCACTACTGGTTTAAGTGATATTTGGAGTATTTCTTTGCAATTTATAGGGCTAGAAACATTTTTTTAAAGAAAAACTAACTGTTTCTGCTGAAATGCAGTGGGACAGCCTATCACTGCTTGCAGCTTCAGTCCTACATCCCCTACTCCTGGGGAAATTCTGTGCCACTGCGCAAGTGCAGAATAAATAGCTCCTGCCATTTTTTTTCCCCTGCAGTATAACTGATTCTGATGGGGAGGTGTAGGGAAGCAACGAGAGGTCATGTTGCAAAAACACCTTTTGCCCACCATGGGCTGATGTGGCACCAGAAGAGAGGGCAGCTGGCTCATGGGCCTGACCAACCAGCCACGGAGAGGGAGGGGGCAGAGGATGCTTTCCTTACAGTGCACTGCCTGCAGGGCCAGGTGAGGAGGCATGGGGGATGGACATAGTAGGGCACATGAGGCTGCTGGGGGATCTCATAGACTGGGGATCAGAAGGGCTGGTGGGGGGACAGACTGGGGTGAGGGCACAGGAGCTAGTGGGGTGACAACATTGCGCCAGGGGCTGAATGGGAGTGGGGGTGCAAGGCCACATGGGGACAGAAGGGTGGGGGTGCAGGGCCACATGGAGCTATGCCAGGCTGAATGGGTGAGCAGGGCCACGGGGGGACAGAGGTGCATGGACACACGAGAAGAGGGGCAGATGTGCCCAACTGAATGGGAAAGGCTAAGGGTCAGCCAGGGTCTGTATGGCAGAGACTCCCCATCTCCCTAACAATACCTCTCCCAAAAACCTGTTCCATATATTTCTCCTACCCACCACACCCAACAACCCTCCAAGTTCACTCCCAGGCCACTGCCCATCAATAACTTCCCTCTCCCTGAGCTCCTCTGTTACCCTGACTCCCCAAAGCCTTTGCACTGCTTCTGAGGGGTGTGGGAAATAAGTTTCTGTATTGTAGTTTAAATGAATTACTCAAAGATCTGTATTAATATTTCCAGTAAGGAATCTATTTGTCAAAAAACATTTCCTGAATCTTTTTTGTTGTCTGTATTGTTACAGACATACTTGCTGACAGGTATTTTGAAATAAATTACCAAAATAATTGAAACTGGCATGGTTATATCATGTTATTTTAACAAATAAAATATGCACAATTTTAAAATCTTGTGTATAGAATTTTTAATTTTTGGCACAAAATTCCACCAGGAGTAATCCCCTTCTTAGACAGACACACACCAAATTCCTGATTTCAGATTAAGGAGCCCCTACCTGCTCAATTCTCAGAGCCAATACTGCTTCTCCACATGACTGCCTCTCTCTAGAATCACTCCACCAAAATCACTATGCCCATGCTAAGCCAGACTCCTTTCAGTTAACACAACTCTAACAGGCTTTATGGATGGGGAATATTTGATCTTGCCCTCAAGGCTTGTAGTAGGGGACCTCAAAGGCTCTGGGCTCCCATCTTTTCACCAGGCTCGTGTCTTGAGCAGCCTGGTTGTTTCGCCTTGCTGCTGCTGCTATGAAGGAGCCCCATCCCAAATATCACCAGCTGAAGGCAAGGCTTATTGCTGAGAAAGGGTACTCCATAATTCCCCAAAAATATTGATACAAGGATCTTTGTATCAGAGTGACTGACAATTAGTTTCCATGTTTGCAACAAGACATCTTTCAACTCAGTACCCTGCTATTTACTTTTTCTATCAAAGCTCAAGGGGACAGCTACAGAAACTGAGAAATAATACATTTAACCCTGATAAAAGGAAATAATTTTCTATGCCTTCTGCCTATGAAGCTCACTGCCACAAGATATGACTGAAGAGCCCAGCAGGTTTTAAAAAGCATTAGATATTTATATGGATAATGAAAACATCCACAGTTACATTAAATAGGAGATATACAACTTCATTCTTCAGGGCCTAAGCCAGTGGTTCTCAAACTTCTGTACTGGTGACCCCTTTCACATAGCAAGCCTCTGAGTGCACTTTTTAATATATTTAACACCATTATAAATGCTGGGGACAAAGCAGGGTTTGGGATGGAGGCTGACAGCTCACAACCCTCCATGTAATAACCTTACGACCCCCTGAGGGGTCCTGACCCCCAGTTTGAGAACCCCTGGCCTAAGCTAACCACGAAAAGCTTGAAGCTAAGAAAAAACTTCCCCTATATGGGAAAGTTATCCCACCGCTGTCCTTAACAAGGTTTCTTGAACTTTCTTCTGAAGCAGATGGTACTGGAAACTGTCTAAGGCCTGGTCTACACTAGAAAATTAAGTCAATTAAAGTATGTCACTCAGGGGTATGAATAATCCACACCCCTGAGCAGAGTAGTTAAACCGACCTAAGCCCCAACATAGACAGTGCTAGGCTGACAGAAGACTTCTTCACTTGACCTAGCTACCACCTCTGAAGGAGAAGGATTACCTACCCCAACGGAAAACCCCCTCCAGTTGGGGTAGGTAGGGTCTAAATAGAATCGGCACTGCTGCAGAGGGGCAGCTGTGCCACTGTGGCATTTCAAGTGTAGACACACCCTGAGACAGCCTGGCTACTGTACTATATGACCCATTGGGCTCATCTGAAACAGGGTGAAAAGTCCGAGCAGTCTTTGTATCTGGGGTCACCAAAAGGTCATGAGTCTCCTGAATGCAATTTCAAACTCTCCAGAGCAATCTGATAAAAGAAACTTCTCATTTGTTTCATTCATTCATTCACTAGCTGAGCACAGGGAAAGCTTCACATTTGGAATGTAACATTTTTTATCAAAGGTCATCAAAAATCAGTCTAACAACACGAAAAGTTAAATTAATTTCTTCCATGAGATGACACGTGTACACAGCAACCCATGTGGAGAAATAAAGGTAAACTGAGGCAGCCAGTAAGCCAAGAATGCTGAGGAAGGTGAAGCAGGACCACCCAGAGCACAGTGCTGATCCACTGGGACAGTAACATCCCCTGACCTTCGCTTTTTGCCAGAGGAGCCAGCCGGAGCCCAGCCGCTCTCGGGGAAAACACCCTGAGAACAGCCAGCGCCTTCCCCGCTCTGCTCTGGAGAAACCAGACCTGGAGGTTTTCAGCTCAGCCCCTGTCCCTGTAGCTGCTCCCAGCACCAAGGGCACCACCTGGGACTCGGGGCTTCTTGTTCCCGCCTCTATCGCCCGCCCTCGGGACCCGCCGCCCCTCGGCGCGCTGGACAGGCCCCGCCGCACGAGTTGCACGAATCCCGCATCCAGCGCGGGACGCGCCGCGGAACCTGCCCGGGCAGCTGCCGGGGACTGGGGCGAGATACAGCCGCTACGGGCCCGGCCCGAGCCAGGAGAGCAGCCCGCGGCAGAAGCCGGGCAGCCCTGCGAGGAGACCTCAGGGCAACGCTCCCGGCCCGCTCCCCTCAACCCCTGGCCCGCTCCCCTCCCCTCGCTCAACCCCCTCCCCGGCCCGCTCCCCTCCCCGCTCAACCCCTCGCCCGGCCCGCTCCTCCTCGCTCAACCCCGGCCCGGCCCGGCCTGCCCCTCGCTCAACCCCGGCCCGGCCCGCTCAACCCCTCGGCCCGGCCCGCTCCCCTCGCTCAACCCCCGGCCCGGCCCGCTCCCCTCGCTCAACCTCGGCCCGGCCCGCCTCGCTCAACCTCGGCCCGGCCCGCTCCCCTCACTCAACCCCCGGCCCGGCCTCGCTCAACCCCGCCCTCCCCTCGCTCAACCCCTTCCTCCGGCCCGCCCCCCTCACTCAACCCCCTCCTCGCCCCGGCCCGGCCCGGCCCGGCCCGCTCCCCTCGCTCACACCCGGACCCCGACCCGCTCTGCTCACCCGGCAACCCCAGGCTGCCGCCGCCATCGTGGGAGCGAAGCGTGTGTGTGAGACCCGCCCGCCGCGCCGCGTGATGGTGTCACCCGCTCGCGCCGGGAGCGGGGGGGGGGCGTCGCCGGGCCGGCCGGGAGTCGGGGCGCGAGAGGCCGCCAGAGCCGGTGGGTCTCCTGGGCAGCGGGCTCCACAGGCAGGCGGGCGGGCGGGCGGGCGGGCGAGCTCAGGGCCCGGCCTGGGGACGCAGCGGAGCCAGCAAACCCCGGGCCGGGTCCCACCCGCTGCGGGGAACGCAGCGTTAGCGCCCTGGCGGGATCGGATAACCTTAACTCTGCCTCCTCGGGCACGCGCAGCGCGGGAAGGGCTGCAGCGTTCCCGCGCCTCGGGGACGGAGGGTGTTCGGGGCTCGGGACTGGGCCTTCCAACACTGTACAGCCGAACGGTGACTGACTAGGGCCCTGAGAACAAGGCTGCGGCTGCCCTGTATTGTCCTATTAGTAGTTTGTGTTTAACAGAGTCCCGCCCGCCCCCTTCCTTTGGGCTCTGCGGCTGCCTCAGGAGCACTTCCGGTTCCAAATGAGGGGCCTGATTAACGCGTCAGTTCTAGGGTAATGACGTGTTCACGTGCCAGTTCTCCCACAGGGCGCGTTCATTCAGCGCCCAGGCCCGACCGTGCTCACTTCGTGAGCTGTTATTCACGACTGTGTTTTCTCTTCTTCAGTGCCTGGCCCCAGGCCTTAGATACTGGACTTTGCTCTGAAGACACAATTAACAACTTCCTGTGTGGTGCTCATCACTATAATATCTAAGTGCTTTACCAACCTTAACTTCTTTTCACAACACCCCTGTCAGGTGAAGGGGTGGTATTAGTCCCATTTTACAGATGGGAACTGAGGAACAGAGATTATGGTGAAGTTTCCACTAATTTGGGGTGTTCAGTTTGAGATGCCTAAGAGCTTTTTATTCAGAGTGCACATCATTTTATATGTTCAAAGCAAAGCTCCCCTTGACTTCAGTTACTACTGTGAGCACTCAGCATGGCCAGAAAAACAGACTCCAGGGTCTCAAGTCTGGCACCCAAAAAATGAGGACAACGCAATTAGTGACCACCTGTGAAAAGTCTAAGGCCTCGCCCAGCATCAGCTGCAGGGACAGAATCCAATTCTCCAGGGCAGCATTCATTTGACTTGACCAACCTTTCTCTTCCTGCTGTTTACTGCCTCCTGCACCACACAAACCTGCTCCATCCCAAGAGCAGGTCCATTCTGTGCAATGAACGAAACAGGGATCCGATGAAAAAAATAGTATGTGATCATGCATTTGCAGACTATACCATAATGAATGCACCAAGGGGGGCGAATTAAGGTTTCACAAGGAACCCTAATTCTGACATTTCCTAGCTTTTGAGTACTTGACTTTGCAACACTAATAATGTTTTTAATGTAGCTTTTTGTGTGTAGTCTCATAAGAACATAAGAAGGGCTGTACCGGGTCAGACCAAAGGTCCATCTAGCCCAGTATCTGTCTACCGACAGTGGCCAATGCCAGGTGCCCCAGAGGGAGTGAACCTAACAGGCAATGATCAAGTGATCACTCTCCTCCATCCATCTCCATCCTCTGACAAACAGAGGCTAGGGACACCATTCTTTACCCATCCTGGCAAATAGCTATTTATGGACTTAACCACCATGAATTTATCCAGTTCCCTTTTAAACATTGTTATAGTCCTAGCCTTCACAACCTCCTCAGGTAAGGAGTTCCACAAGTTGACTGTGCGCTGCGTGAAGAAGAACTTCCTTTTATTTCTTTTAAACCTGCTGCCTATTAATTTCATTTGGTGACCCCTAGTTCTTCTATTATCGGAATAAGTAAATAACTTTTCCTTATCCACTTTCTCAACATCACTCATGATTTTATATACCTCTATCATATCCCCCACTTAGTCTCCTCTTTTCCAAGCTGAAGAGTCCTAGCCTCTTTAATCTTTCTTCATATGGGACCCTCTCCAAACCCCTAATAATTTTAGTTGCCTTTTTCTGAACCTTTTCTAGTGCTAGAATATCTTTTTTGAGGTGAGGAGACCACATCTGTACACAGTATTCCAGATGTGGGCGTACCATGGATTTATATAAGGGCAATAATATATTCTCAGTCTTATTCTCTATCCCCATTTTAATGATTCCTAACAACCTGTTTGCTTTTTTGACCGCCTCTGTACACTGCGTGGACATCTTCAGAGAACTATCCACGATGACTCCAAGATCTTTTTCCTGACTCATTTTAGCTAAATTAGCCCCCATCATATTGTATGTATAGTTGGGCTTATTTTTTCCAATGTGCATTACTTTACATTTATCCACATTAAATTGCATTTGCCATTTTGTTGCCCAGTCACTTAGTTTTGTGAGATCTTTTTGACGTTCTTCGCAATCTGCTTTGGTCTTAACTATCTTGAGTAGTTTAGTATCCTCTGCAAACTTTGCCACCTCACTGTTTACCCCTTTCTCCAGATCACTTATGAATAAACTGAATAGGATTGGTCCTAGGACTGACCCTTGGGGAACACCACTAGTTACCCCTCTCCATTCTGAGAATTTACCATTAATTCCTACCCTTTGTTCCCTGTCTTTTAACCAGTTATCAATCCATGAAAGGACCTTCCCTTTTATCCCATGACAGCTTAATTTACGTAAGAGCCGTTGGTGAGGGACCTTGTCAAAGGCTTTCTGGAAATCTAAGTACACTATGTCCACCGGATCCCCCTTGTTCACATGTTTGTTGACCCCTTCAAAGAACTCTAATAGATTAGTAAGACACAATTTCCCTTTACAGAAACCATGTTGACTATTGTTCAACAGTTTATGTTTTTCTATGTGTCAGACAATTTTATTCTTAACTATTGTTTCGACTAATTTGCCCGGTACCGACGTTAGACTTATCGGTCTGTAATTGCCGGGATCACCTCTAGAGCCCTTTTTAAATATTGGCGTTATATTAGCTAACTTCCAGTCACTGGGTACCGAAGCTGATTTAAAGGACAGGTTACAAACCTTAATTAATAGTTCCGCAACTTCACATTTGAGTTCTTTCAGAACTCTTGGGTGAATGCCATTGGTCCCAGTGACTTGTTAATGTTGAGTTTATCAATTAATTCCAAAACCTTCTCTAGTGTCACTTCAGTCTGTGACAGTTCCTCAGATTTGTCACCTACAAAAGCCAGCTCAGGTTTGGGAATCTCCCTAACATCCTCAGCCGTGAAGACTGAAGCAAAGAATCCATTTTTTTTTCTCCGACTTTTATTGTCTTAAGCGCGCTTGCTTTTGTATTTTGATCATCAAGGGGCCCACTGGTTGTTTAGCAGGCTTCCTGCTTCTGATGTAAAAACATTTTGTTATTACCTTTGGATTCTATTTGTCCACTTTTAAAGGAAGTCTTTATCTCTCACTGCTTTTTTAGTTCTTTTACTGTGTTCTTAATTTGGGGTATACATTGAAGTTAGGCCTCTATTATGGTGTCTTTGAAAAGGGCCCATGCAGCTTGCAGGGATTTCACTTTGGTCACTGTACCTTTTAACTTTTGTTTAACTAACCCCCTCATTTTTGTATAGTTCCCCCTTTGGAAATTAAATGCCACAGTGTTGGGCTGTTGAGATGTTCTTCCCACCACAGGGCTGTTAAATGTTGTTTTATTATGGTCACTATTTGCAAGCGGTCCTGCTCCACTCAGGATTAAATCTAGAGTTGCCTCTCCCCTTGTGGGTTCCCGTACCAGCTGCTCCATGAAGCAGTCATTTAAAGTATCGAGAAATTTTATCTCTGCATTTCATCCTGAAGTGAAATGTTCCCAGTCAATATGGGGATAATTGAAATCCCCCACTATTACTGGGTTCTTAATTTTGATAGCCTCTCTAATTTCCCTTGGCATTTCATCATTACTATTACTGTCCTGCTCAGGTGGTCGATAATAGATCCCTAATGTTTATATTTTTATTAGAGCATGACATTTCTATCCATAGAGATTCTATGGAACATGTGGATTCGCTTAAGATTTTTACTTCATTTGAATCTACATTTTCTTTCACATATAGTGCCACTCCTCCCCCTGCACGACCTGTTCTGTCCTTCCGATATATTTTGTACCCCGGAATGATTGTGTCCCATTGATTGCTCTCAGTCCACCAGGTTTCTGTGATGCCTATTATATCAATATCCTCCTTTATCACAAGGCACTCTAGTTCACCCATCTTATTATTTAGACTTCTGGCATTTGTGTACAAGCACTTTATAAACTTGTCCCTGTTTATTTGTCTGCCCTTTTCTGATGTGCCAGATTCTTTTTTATGTGACTCTTTATCATCTGATCTGGCCCTTACATTATCCTCTTCCATCCTCTGCTCCTGACTATAACCTGGAGATTCTCTATCATCAGACTCTCTTCTAAGAGAAGTCTGTGTCTGATCCACATGCTCCTCTGCAGCAGTCGGCTTTCCCCCATCTCCTAGTTTAAAAACTGCTCTACAACCTTTTTAATGTTTAGTGCTAGCAGTCTGGTTCCACTTTGGTTTAAGTGGAGCCCATCTCTTCTGTATAGGCTCCCCCCATCCCAGAAGTTTCCCCAGTTCCTAATGAACGTGAACCCCTCCTCTCTACACCATCGTCTCATCCACGCATTGAGACTCTGAAGCTCTGCCTGCCTACCTGGCCCTGCGCGTGGAACTGGGAGCATTTTTGAGAATGCCACCATAGAGGTTCTGGATTTCAGTCTCTTCCCTAGCAGCCTAAATTTGGCTTTCAGGACATCTCTCCTACCCTTCCCTATGTCATTGGTACCTACATGTACCATGACCACCGGCTCCTCCCCAGCACTACACATAAGTCTGTCTAGATGCCTCGAGAGATCCGCAACCTTCGCACCAGGCAGGCAAGTCACCATACTGTTCTCCCGGTCATCACAAACCCAGCTATCTACGTTTCTAATGATTGAATCTCCCATTACTAACACCTGCCTTTTCCTAGAAACTGGAGTTCCCTCCCCCGGGGAGGTAACCTCAGTGCGAGAGGCAACCCCAGCACCATCTGGAAGGAGGGTCCCAACTATGGGAAGGTTTCCCTCTGCTCCCATTGACTGCTCTGCTTCCCTGGGCCTTTCATCCTCCTCAACAGCACAGGGGCTGTCTGACCGGAGGTGGGACAATTCTACAGTGTCCCGGAAAGCCTCATCAACATACCTCTCTGCCTATCTTAGCTCCTCCAATTCCGCCACCCTGGCCTCCAAAGTCCGTACATGGTCTCTGAGGGCCTGGAGCTCCTTGCACCGACTGCACACATATGCCACCCGCCCACAGGGCAGGTAATCATACATGCTACACTCGATGCAATAAACTGGATAGCCCCCACTCTCCTGCTGGGCTTCTGCCTGCATTGTCTCCTAGTTAATGAAAGGGTGGTTTAAAGAAGGAGGTTTTGAATGTAGTTTGGTTTATAGGTTTTAAGGGGACTAAAGGGGCACAGATAGAACCGACAAGGGACCCCCGCTCCCTTCCAAAACTCCCTGTTGGCAGCCCCTGGTCGCTTGTGCGTGGCTTTATAAAGCCCTGGCCTGAGTGAATGCCCCACCCACTGATTAAGGCTCAGCCAATTACTAGAGGCTTCTAGCTTTCAAACCTTTCTTTGAAGCTCACAGCCTCCAATTGCCAGCCACAGCACACAGTCCTTCAAACAAACAAACAAACAGACTGACAAACACAAGCTCAGCACACAGCAAGTAACCCCCAAACAAACAAATACACGCTACAGACAGTCACTTACCCCACAGATGCTGTATTTGCTCCTCCTTCACCTGGAGAACTCCCTTGTGAAACTCCCTGTTAGCAGCCCCTGTTTGCAAAATAAAAAAGACTGAAAGGAGACATAGAATCATAGAATATCAGGGTTGGAAAGGACCTCAGGAGATCATCCAGTCCAATCCCCTGCTCAAAGCAGGACTAATCCCCAAATGGCCCACTCAAGGATTGAACTCTTAACCCTGGGTTTAGCAGGCCAATGCTCAAACCACTGAGCTATCCCTCCCCTTTTAAAAAAAAAAGCAAACTAAAAAAACAATTTCTATCATGTGACATGATACTGACACCCACAAAGTCCATCACCAGGACTGGAACTCTTGGATCTACCACTTGAGCTAACATTGTAAATGATAATAGCAGGTTATCTTCTATGTGGACCAGCACTAGAGGATGAGATACTTCGTCAAAGGGTTTCACAGATATTTGCTGACAGCAGAGCAATGATTAGACTCAGGAATCTTGGATTCCATTCCCAGGTCTAGAGGGGAGTGTGCTGTAGTGGCCACAGACTCATCTGCCCATTTCCCCAAAGCTTGACCCCTTCTTCCCTCCAACCTGTTGTCCCCACAACCGACTCCTCATCCCAGTCCCATTCTCCTCACCTAGCCAGTCCCAGTCCCAACTCAAGTTTATCATCCCAATCTTCCCCTCCAAGCTTGTCATATTTGGTTTTTTTTTTCTATTATACAATTCAGCATTTTGTAGCGTTCTCTCATGTGCCTTCTTACTCCTTTCTGCACAATTCCAACTTTTTCATTTCCTCATGACATGAACGTCTTTCCAGACCTCTAATCATTTTCCTTGCTCATCTCTACATCCTTATTTCCAGATAGTGTTTGATTTATATAATGGCATAACTTTTTCAGTATTATTTTTCCATTGCATTCCTTATGCAGCCTAATGTAATTCACTTTGAGCAATGATAGACAAGTCTTTTTCTTCAGTATTTAAATTTTGAACCCAGTAATATATCTCAGAAGTTCAGTGTATTATTTCCAATGTGCTTTACTGTGCTTTTATCAACAATGAATTTCATCTGCCATCATGCTACTCCGCTGAAGTCAGTTTGAGATACTTCTATGGTCTCAACTAACCTAGAGATGGTGTAGGCTAGATATTGTACCTATCATGCTTTGTGGTAATGACTGATGCAAAGAACTGACTTCCTTGCTATGTCTGTCTCTTCCTTAATTTTTCCATTTATACCTTTCGCAGTCCAGCAAACCCAGAGTATGTTGCCTGCTTCTTAGTCTGATATGTTTTGCAGAAAATCGAATTGCTCTTCAGATTCCTTCTAAAATCTTTTTTATATTCTACTTACCATAGTTTACAATCCTTCATCTAAGCTTTGCTAGGGTTGGACTTCCTTTTCCTGAATGATACCTGTTTGCAGTGGTGAGCTGGAGCCGGTTCCCATGCGGGACAACTGGTTCTAAAAGGGCTTTTATATTTAACAACCCGTAAAGCTCCAGCAGCTCCCCGCCCTGCCCCCAGCCCCAGCTCACCTCTGCCTCCTCCCCTGAACGCGGGAAGCCTGGGAGGGCTGAGAAGGGCGGCTTTGCGCAGGTGAGTGTGTGGTGGGGAGCGAGGAGGGCTCCGGGGAGGGGGTGGTGCGGTCTAGCTCCCTGGCCCCGGCTCCAGCTTCGGTCCCAGCCGGGTGATGTGGCCCGGCTTCGGCCCTGGCGGTGCAGCCCCACCTCCTGCTGGGCAGCGCCGCTCAGTTGTGGCCTGGCTCCGGCGGCTTGGCCCACCTCTGGCCCTGGCCCCACTCAGGTGCCCCGGCTGGGCGGCGCGCCCCGACCCCGGCTTCAGTCCTGGCCAGGTGGTGTGCCCTGGCCCTGGCTCCGGTCCCGGTGGCACGGCTCCGGCCCCAGCCCTGACTCTGGCCAGGCACCCCCGGCCCAGCACCCCCGGCCTGGCCTCCAGCGTGGTGAGGGGGTGGGTGGATAGGGATTGGGGCGGATAGGGGTCGGGGCGGTCAGAGAACGGGGATTGAAAGGGGGTAGGGGTCCCAGGAGGCCATCAGGAATGAGAGGAGGGATTGGATGGGGCAGTCAGGGGACAGGGAAGGGGGGTGGATGGGGCAGGGGTCCTGGGGAGGTGGCGTCAAGGAATGTGGGGGGTGGATGGGGCAGGAGTCCTGGGGGGTGGGGTAGGGGGCACGACCACCTCGTGGGGTGAGGAGGAGGGAACTGGTTGTTAATTTTTTGGCAGCTCATCACTGCCTGTTTGGCTTCAATAATCTCTTGTACCTTGTTTTTCCTGGTCTTTTTACTTCTTTGGATGAATAGTCGTGGCAGTTTAAAAATCCTTCATCAGCCTGGGGGGATATGCTTATCTCCTCACTCTTGTCTAGATTCCTCTTTTTGACCCTCCTTTCTAAAGTGTTGGGGCACTCTGCTAGTCTGATACAATTCTTCACCATTGCCAGTATCAGAGGAGCGAGTGTTGAGACAGCCAAACAAGCATTTAAATTCATGTTCTCCCTGGGATGGAGATTCTTTTCTGTAGCTTAAACTGGTTGTAAAAGGGGCTTTTTCTATTGCAGGAGGGCAAACCCATTTTCAAAATGTGTAACACCATCTTAGTTTATAGTCTGGGATTATTATACCATTAGTTGGCCACTCAATCCTCACTATAGCTGCTAGCAGCCTTAGTAAGATGTATTCTATCACCTTTGCAGAAGGTAGGATAAAATTAGTGTGCTTTCAGCCTTCAACCCATCCAAAATCAGGTGCCTGTGGAACATGATCCAACTCCAGATGAAGCAGCAATTACCCATTCTCTCTCTTCTGCAGTGATTAGTGTGGTAGGTGCAACACTTAAAATTACCTAGTTAAATCTTCATGGCCAGAGGGAAAAGATGGGCTTAAGTATTCAGAAAGTTAGCAACCAGGTCCAAGGCCGCTATGTGCACTTTCTATGAATGGGTAATTTTGTAAGTAGTTACAAGTGTCTTGACCAAGTTTTATACACCTAGCTGAATTTCCAAGTATAAAAAGCACCCAGAATTCCCTTTATAGCTTTGACTTTTCCAGCTCAGTACTCAGGAAGAGCCTGGCTCCATAAAGGGACTGGAGCATTGCAATGCCGTATTTTTAGATGCCTAATATCACTGGAACAGTGAGAGCACTCTGTGCCATTAAAAATTCTGCCCACATTTTAAAATTCTGCAAATTGTATGTGTCAAATGTGGAGGCTTCAGCATGGCATTGGGGAGCACAGGCCACTGGCTGAACAGAGGTGGGAGATCACTGTAGCTCCCCTGATCCTCCCAGGACACGGAGTTAGCGCTGAGGCTGCACCCAGCCCTAACAGCGCAAGGACTGGGCCCTGCCCCTCCATGCCAGACACAGCTGGTGTGGGTGGACAGGCTCAGCAAGGCAGGATCCAAGTGTGGAGGGGCTTAGTATGGGGGGGGAATCCAGGTGCAGGTTGAGAGGGTTCTGCGTGGGGTGGCTCAGTAGGGGATCTGGATGCACAGGGGCTTGTTGGGGGATTTGGGGTGTAATGGTAATAGGACTCAGCAAGGGGGTCCAGGTGAAGGTGGTTGGGGCTCAGTGTGGGGGGTCCAGATGCTGGGACTCAGTGGGATGGGGCTCCAGGGGCTCCTCAGGGTGGTCCAACCGCAGGGGGTGTGTGAGGCTCAGCAGGGGGATCTGGATGCACAGGGGAGCAGTTCCCTGTACAGACATTCCTCCCCTGCAGCTGAGGAGTGATGGGTGCAGGAAGGGAGGCAGGGGGAGCTTGCTGCAGTCAGGGGAAGAGTCTGACCCAGCCCCCATGCATGGGAAGAGGAAGTCCCATCCTCCCCAACCCAGCCAGGACTAGCAGCTGAGCCCAGTGCAGGGTAGGAGCCACCAGCTGGGTCTTCCCCAGTCCCAGCCCCACAGTGATTTAGCTCTTTGCTGGCTGCCCATGGCACCTGAAACATACTGCTGGGGAGGGTCATATGACTGCTCTTGTGATTTCCCTTTGCTTCCCCACCAGAAAGTCATTTTCCTGCAGGGAAGCAAAGAAATCTGCAAGGGATGAATTCTGTGCATGTGCAGCAGCACAGAATTCCCCCAGGCATAAACAGTGGGACGACCAAGCCTGAGCTAAGCACCTAGGCTCCCTGTACAAGCAACGGAGTGAGAGACACACCTACGATTGGAATCCACAACAGCTTGCATACTACTTGGGGAGCCACTTACAGTAGTCAGTTTGAGGGCTTATGAGGGGAGGGTCCTAGGCCTTGCACCTCTAACAGATACCAAGTCTGTGCTGCCAGGAGGCACTTATCACGGTTTCCAATCTCCAGTGGAGAACCCTGTCCTGGTGTCAGGTGGCTTATGGAGTTTATGCCAGAGGTGGTAGTACAGGGGTTCTCAAATGGGGGGTCAGGACTCATGAGGTTATTACATGGGGGGGGTCATAAGCTGTCAGCCTCCACCCAAACCCCACAGCATTTATAATGGTGTTAAATATGTAAAAAGGTGTTTTTAATTTGTAGTGGGGGGTCCCACACACAGAGGCTTGCTATGTGCAAGGGGTCACCAATACAAAGGTTTGAGAACAACTGTGATAGTACTTCCCTTAACTTTTATCCCAGTGGTTAGATCATTCACCCAGGATGCAGAGACCCAGGTTCTGCTTCCCCCTCTGCCTGACAGGGAGAAGAGAGCCCTGTTCAAATCCTACCTCTCAGGAGAGTGCCCTGACCATTAGCCTATGGGACATTCTGATGCCGGGCTCCCAGTTGAAGTTGTTCCACCTTCTAAAAGTTAGGTCATTGGAACAGGGAACTGGACCCTAGGTCTCCCATTTCCCAGATGAATGCTCTCACCACTGGACTGAAAGTTAAAAGGAGGCAACACTACCTGGCTTGCCAGATTTTGATCAGGGCCTGAGCTGGTAGGCCTGCTCTCAGCACGCCTAAACAGACTGGGTCTTACAGGGAAGATTGGGGAAAGATCGGCATTCCTCTGCCTGTGGATCGCAGTGGGGATTAGGTCTGAGACAGGCCCTTGGGCACCTAGAGTAAAGCAGCAGTGCACAGGCAGGAACTTTTGACAGAAATTTAGGTGCTGAGTGAGTTTAGGCAGCTGCTGAACAGGGGTTTTGTGGATCACAGTGGTACCTAAAACTAGGACTTGGCACCAAAATCCCTTTGTGGATCTGAGCCAAAGAACCAGATAGTAACTACTCCAGTGAGAATCCGTCTCAATCTATTTCTCCCCACCCCATCTCAGACAAGTTTTCATCTTCACACACTGGGAGACAGCTAATTTGTTGCATTTCACTAGGACAGTGGTCCCCAACCTTTTTGTGGCCAGTAGCACATTCATGTTTTCAGAAGTGTGTGGCGGGCACCAACAATTTCTCAAGGCTTATTTTCTATTTGTACATTAAATAACACGAAAAACATCATTTAATATTACATAATATATGAAGCCATAAGATAAAACGGGTAATTTTACATGTAAAAGGTATTAAGGTGAAAGAGTAATTGACGAATAATTTAATTATGTGAATTTGCTCTTTTTTATCTATCTGTAAGAAAAATTAAGGCGTTTTAACAAAATAAATATCAAACATTCGGTCCATTCTGCAGAGGGGGAGCAGTTTTTGTTTTTGGCAGCAGTTCTGGGCAGTGCAGAGAGAAGCCACGAGGACAGAGAACACTGGCGCCCGCAGCACTCTGTCCCCAGCAGGCGCGGGGCCCTGACTTCTCTCCCCGGCTGGGCACTAGGTGGGCCCTGCACCTGCCAGGGACAGAAAACACCGGCGCCCGCAGCCTGCAGCCCCGGAGTTCTCTGTCCCCGGCAGGCGCGGGGCCATGGCTTCTCCCCCCTGCTGGGCACTAGGCGAGCAAACAAATGCCCCGGCAGGCACCATGGCGCTCACGGGCACCGTGTTGAGGACCACTGCACTAGAAGTACCTCCTAGCTTTAGCTGTGCTACTATCACACTTCATTCTTTATTTCTGTCTGAGATATTGACTAAGTAGTGGTTTCCTTTCTGCTCTGGGTATGGTTGGAACAGCAGGCTGCAACATGGTCTAACGCCCTTCAATAAGCCTAGGGAGTGGCAAGAAATGCTGTTCCCTACAATGCAGTTCTTGGACAGATCATCCTGTTACAAGATGTCTCTTGAAACTATGACAGTTTCCACATGGGTTCCTGCTTCCAGCATGAGACTAAGTGAAATCCACTGAGGTGGGGCCACCTGTTCTCCAAAGACATTCAGCTATTGAGGCTAGTGTGCAACAACCAGGATTATTTTAATGTTCTCATGTTGTGCTCACACATCTTTGAAAGTTTTAAAAGCTAGTTTAAGACATTCCTAGGTGCTTCCAGACATCATCTATATTTCACAGCACATGCATTCTAGGTTTCTGAACTACTTGCTCTATTTATACCAGGACTTGTTAAGTATAATATTTACTGCCAGTAATTGATGCATCAATGATTGAAAGCTTTCAGTAACTGGCATTTATTATCAAAGTCATACCGTATACATCTGTAATGTCAACAAGATGCCACAACTACAAAAAAGATTGTGCACTTTGCAGATTCAATGCAAAACAGTAAAATGGAAATCCATTTGTTAAAAAAAGTAATTAAAATTACTCCAGAAAGCAACTGAATTTTTGTAATGTCTTCACATCCAGTCAAATTAAAATGGTTAACAAGAAAAATACAAATTCAAAAGATCTGGTATCAGTGTTTAAAAAGGCAACTAATTTAAGCATTTCTATCAATTCGCACATCAATTTCCCTGCCACGAAGCTGTATCCCATTCATCATCCGGCAAGCTCTCTCAGCCACTTCTGGGGACTCAAATCTAACGACACCACAACCTTTGGACTTCCCATTCTCCATCTTGATGTCTGCGTACAGCACGTGACCTGCAAAAAAGGGTTTGTATTTAGTGTGCATGAAGCTCAATACCTAAACCAGGTTCCTACATGAAATGATCTTGTGATTAAGACTCTGAAAAGTCTCCAATAAAGCATTCCAGATACAGTGATAAAAAGATGTACATTTATAACATATTTTGGAGTCAAATGCAGCAGAAACATTTCAGGTGTGATTATATAAAAGTACAGTCAAAGTACTGTTCTCAAAATTAAACATTTGCCTCACTTAACATATTTGATTGGAATCTGTTTCTTTCCACTGATCCACTCCCTTCAAGCATTTCCCAGTGTTAAGAAGATGCAGCTTGACACTCAGTTTTGAGAGAGCCAGCCAAGACTTGCCCCCTTTTTAAGGAGTTCACAGGAAGGTTTTTGTAGTAAAGGCCACAGTGCAGTATTATTGTTATTCACTGATGGAACGAACGAACAAGGAGTCAGCATATGGGACTAACTATAGGTAAGTAAAACTCAAACTCGTCAAACAGCTTCATATCTGGCATCCCCCGCCCAAGATATCCCTACAAAGCCATTCCAGCAAAATACATGAGCCACATCATTTTAAGATTAATCTGTTGGATCGATCTACCCACATCCAGAAATCCTTAAAGCACAGCAGGGAAAATACGTGACAATTAACTGAATGGTTCTAAACTTAATTTGTGTTCTGAAATATTTCTACATGGAAGGCATATCATCTGTGCCAGCAGTTCTCAATCTTTTCCATACTTTTCCTCTACATAATAAGAGGAAGAATTTCTGAATCTGCCTCCCATCTAGTCCAAAAGACAAGTCCTTCTGGACCTACTTGAGACCTGCCACCCTCTCCCATGTTGAGACCCCATGATGTACATAATGAGCTCTTGTAAATGAAGCCATTTCCTCCTTTCACTTTAGTGTTACATTACTGGAGATGATTTAAAGATTAAAGGAATTCGGTTAGATTTCAATTTAATCTTTTATTGGATGAATCTGGTAAGACACAGGACTAGAGTTTTAAAGTGAAGAATAGTCATGGAATGTTGGTATTAACCTATAACCAGCAAGTGGAATTCTGGGCTCATGGCTCAATGTTACAGAAGACAGTCTCTATTTTAGTAGGGCATATTTACACTAAAGTTTTGCATTAGAGGAGTACTTAGAATTGTCTGATCTATTAAACTCCTGTAAGAAACAATTCACAGTTACTGGTAGGGATGGGATTACTAGTAAGCCTGATGTACCCAGGCTGTCTCCAACTATTGCAAGAAAGATGTACAATTATTGCGTGTTACTTTTGGAGTATTGCCACTAGAAGGCACAATTATTGGGAAGGATAAAAACCTGACACAGTTGAGGACCGTGTAACAAGCATTTATTCAAGATACAAGTTTTTACTTATATCTAATATTTTCCTAGGTTTGTATGAAGTTTTGGTTAAGTAGTACAGGCAGCAGTTTAAGTTATGATTCAGAAAGAGAATCTGATATGTTACATAACGATTTTGTCCTACAGTAAGGTTGTTTGGAGGTTCTTCAGTAGTATAAAGTAACTTACCACACTCATTAAATTTGTCCTTCAGCATTTTCCATGTGAAATCAAAAGGAAGCTGGAGAAAGAAAGCAGTCACTCACTGAGAATCTGTTGCATGGTTTATCAATATAATTATTAAGAGTTGCTAGCACCGAAGTATAAAACACAGGGAACACACAGCATTGTACTGTCCGCACTTACAAGTGTGGAGGGTTGTGTGTCCAGTTAGTAGCAATTAAATGAAAGATTTTTCTACTCAGACCTTATAAAAACTGTTCCCTGTGCAGCATTAATACATTTGATGGAGACTACACAAATACTTAAGATAGTCTAACTGAAGCCATCAAAACGTGCAACTTAGTACTAGCATTTCTTCATCCTCTAAGCTCCAACACAAGAGTTTTGTGCAGTTATCTAGATTATGAAAGTGTTACTTACATTTCTCACAAATATCTGGCAGGCTTTTCTGGCCACCCCAGCTGCAGGTCCTCCGGTTCCTCCAAGAGTGCCTGCAAAACTGCCTGCGAAGTTTCCACGATCCATGTCCATTGTTCTTTCAAAACTGCTTCCCATTGCAAGTCCCATCCGATCTATACCTGCCCCCATTCCCTGCCCCATGGTAGGCCCCATTCTCTCCATATTAGTGGCCCCCATGCGATCCAATCCCATTCTGTCCATACTAGTGGCCCCCATGCGATCCAATCCCATTCTGTCCATACTAGTGGCCCCCATGCGATCTAGTCCAGTTGGCATTCTATCTATAACTTGACCCATTCCAGTTCCCATTCCAGCAGGTACCATACGATCCATACTTAGACCCATCCTATCCATGCCAGAACCCATGCGATCTACTCCTGAGCCCATTCTGTCCATAGTTGTACCAACACGATCAATAGCAGTACCCATTCTATCAATACCAAAACCTATTCCAGAACCCATTCTTTCTATTCCAGAACCCATTCGCTCAATGGTTGGGCCCATTCTGTCAATGCTAGAAGCTATGTGGTCTATGCCCAGAGGGGCCATTCGATCAATTCCTGGGGCCATTCGATCTACATTAGAACCCATGCGATCCAAAACAAGACCCATTCTATCTATTTCAGACCCTACTCTCTCCATCCCATGTCCCATCCCAGAAGGTATTCTTTCTATTCCCGCACCCAGACGATCAATGCCGGGTGCCATCCTCTCAATTCCAGGAATGCTGGCACTTCCACCTAGAACACAATACATTGAGACTTCATTATTTGTGATCATGTGAAGAGGATATTAAATTTGATGCACCTGGATAGTCTTGATGTTTGAAACTGTACAATTTGTTAGTGTCCTGTGCATTCCGTAGCTGCAGATTCTGAAGCAGAACTGTGCTTGAGAACCTAGGGTTGTTTTTTTTTTTTAAATGAGAAGTCAAGTTTCTAGCCCTTACACACAGAGCTTTCAAATGTGAACCAAGTGTTAAAGAGATGCAGTGTTTGAAGCCGTTTGCAAATTCAAGAGAACAGTTGGATTTGTGTTCAGAGCTCACATCAACAATTTAAGTGTAACTTCAGCTGTCAAAACATAAGCCTGCTCAAGCACTAGCAGATATTGGGGTTGGGCAGTGAAGTAGCTAGTTGCTGGGAGTAGAATGAGTTCAAGACCCTTCTCCCAAAAGGATCGGAACAGACTCTGCTCCTGTCAGCCAGAAGTGGTAGAGAGATGCAAGCCAATAGTTTTAGTTTTCTCCTGGGTGCCAAAACCAACAGATTCCAGTGCACGTATTCACTGCCAAGGCAAAAGCATGCAGTATATTTAGCTTTTTAATGTGGAGAGAAGCAAAAAAAAATATTTTAACTATTTCTTTGATTTTAGTGTGCCGATCATATCATTCCCGTGTATTCCTCCATGTCTGAACACTCCTAAATCTGCTACAGAATTGTGTCAGGTTTATTGTTAAGGCAACACTAGTGACAAGTTTTCTGTAAACCACATGAGTAATTTCAGTTACTATCCACGTCTAAAGTTTCTTTGAGCACATCTAGTCCCAAAAATCAGCTATGCCACTCCAAAACTTTCCCTCATCTCCTTGAAAAGATGTGCTAGAAAGCAAGCTGTGATTAACTTAACAATTGTTTGACTTTTGGCAACTGTCTGAGTAGGATTAGGCACTCTATGCATTTGTGAGAGCATACTGCCATCTACTGAGCAACTGTAGCTTAACAAAGAACATATGGTATTTGTACTGCTGACAGCGAACGTTTTCAGCTCATGCCTAGGGAGCAGTCTCAGCTAGCAGGTGTGTTTTATTATGAAGGGATAAGCTCATAGTATTTAAATGTTGCATGCTCATTTGTATCTTAAGACAAATTTGAACCTGACTGTGGCTCAAAGGGGGAAAAAGGCATGTTTGGGCTCAGGCTCATTTACAACTTCCCAATATTTCTGAAGAATGATTATGTTGAAGAACGAGATGCTGATGTAGTCTGACATTTTTGCAAACAGTACACCACAAAATCTGAACAGTAATAAAAGGGCCTGAAGTTTATTTGGTCTTTCTTTCTGGGCCTGAGGTGCAAATGTGGTACAGATAGCACAACGTGCCGGGGAATGGTTCTCCCTGAATCATTTTAGACATCCGATATGTGCATGAGATGCCAGCTGCACCGCTTGAACTAGTGTTTCTTCACACTGGGATCGTGCATACTGAACAATAAAGCTGCCCTTAAATTTACAATCCAGTCTAAAACTAAACTAAACATTCTAAAAACTGACTTAACTATAAAATTTCAACTAACATAAGCTAAGGTAAAGGCAGTACATAAGTGGAGCAGAGTGGTTCACATCCTTTCACTGATGTTTAAAATCTACCTGCTAACCACATGAACTAATTTAAAATGAAGGTTGGTTACTTGTAACCAGAGTTCTCTGACAGCAGAAAAACTAGGGTATTTTAATTTGGACTCCACAGGGACAGGGAAAGGGTGTGGGGGTGTGAATATGCAGAGTCCCTCTCAAAGAACTCCAGTTACAAGTAACCTCTCAATTTCTTCAAGTGTCCTCTGCATATTCCCGCTCTTGGGACAGTTTGGCAACCAAAGTAAATTGGATGGAGCGATGTGGAGTTCTACTTGCACAAGGATTAGAGTACCGTTCTACTACGCTGGGATTGGATGCCACATCCAATGCATGATGTTATGAAAGTGTGAAATGATTTCCACGTACCAGCTCTGTATATCTCAAAATTAAGGGGAATGTGTATTTAAAAAAAATGTAGATTTTACTAGAGCCATAACAATGAGCTCTAAATGGAGTAGGCTGGACACTCAAAAATCTCATTGTTATATTATTAGAAAATATAGAACGTTTGTCCATGTGAGGATGGAAAGCTGATACTGCTACTAAGTGAGAACTAATTGCCAAACCCTGATGTTTTAGGTGCAGTAAGTTATCCACGAGATGCTGAACTGAGGACTGCATTGGCAAAAGATAGAAAAACACTTCCAATTCAACATGGAGGACTTTCTACTATTCAACAAGTCATTTGCTTGGAGCAAGTTCACAGACTCGTCTAGGATTTAGCCATAGAGCATCCAGGCTGTTAATTTAAGTTCCTGCCCATAGGTTTGGGTGCAACAGCTGACTGATCTTGTGAGATTAAGTCTAGGTCCAATGGAAACAAAATCAGAGCCTCCAGTGACAGATCCAGAGGAGTGGGGAACCAGTGCTGCCAGGGCCACTCTGGGGCTATTAAGATAGACAGCATGATCCAGTTTGATCTTTAGCAACACTGTAAGAGTGGAATTGGGAAAGCATAGTAAGGTTTATCCAGGGTATCAGGAAAGTGTCTGATGGAAATGGGACTGCCACCTGGTAGATAGAAAATTGATGACATTTCCTGTTGGGTTTTGGTTGCAAGTAGACTTATGTGAGGATTCCTCTTCTCTGGAAAATGCAACTGGCTACATCTGGTCGGAGAGACCACTCGTGGGGGACTCGTAAAATGATCCACTTCGGCAGTCTGCCCACTCATTCTGTGCCCTAGAAGATAAGAGGCTTCAAGAATGATTGAACTGGCGCGCCAATATTCCATTTCTGACCTGCCTCGACACAGTGGGGAAGGACAAGCTCTTCCCTGCCTGCTGAAGTAAAACATTGCCACTGTGTTGTCAGAGAACAGACTTTTCCACTGACAGGCTAGGCAGACAGCCTGTAGGTCCCTGATGCTGATATGTAGGGCGAGGTCCCCTTGAGGGACATAAAACTTGAGTATGGAGGGGAACAGATGAGCCGCTCACTCACCCCAGGGCAGACACGTCCATCAGCAAAGATTGAGGGCGGACAAAGGCAACGCCTGCACAAACACTGACTAGGTTTGTTCACCAGTCTAGAGAAGTCAATACTCAAGAGGGCACATTTAACAGAGTTCCGATGTTGAAGATTTGATGAACAGAGGTCAGACAGCTCTGAAGAGTCCTGAGATGTAGGCTGGCATGCTGGACTATGTATGTGTCATATGCCCCAGCACCTCATACAGTTTTGAGCTGTTGTTGGTAAGCACTGAGATCAGCAACAAGAGATCGAACCGTTTGGAACCTTATATCGGGAAGGAAAGCTCTGGCCTGAGTAGAGTCCAGCACTGCTCCTATGAACTCTATCCTCTTATCTGGGCAAAGTAGCTTTTTCTAAGTTGATCAGTAGATCCAGCGTTTTACAAATTGACTAAATGAGAGATAGACTTGACAGTACCTGAACCCTGGACTGGTCTCTGACTAGCCAGTCATCCAGGGCAGGGTAGACTTGTACTCGGAGCCTCCTCAGAAAAGCAGCTACCACTGTCATACCATTTCTGAAAACTCAACAAGCTGCTGACAGGCCAAAAGTAGCACGGTGAACAGGTAATGAGAGCGGTCTTAGGTGGTAAGGAGGAAGCATAGTGTCTCCTTTATACCAGCACATAATGGTGTGCAGCAGCAGAGAGCATTTGAGTCAAGCCAACAGGTACCACTGAGGGAAAAATTCCCTATGATTGACTGTGTGCACAATGCACACATGTAATCACTTGAAGAACCACTCAGTTCGGATACCTCCCATACAGCTCATGAGAACACTTAGGCCTGGTCTACACTAGCCTGTTATTTCGGAATTAGCCGAGTTATTTCAGAAGAAAAAAAAAATCCAGTCCACATGACCAAACTTTTTTTTCTATTTAAAGGGCTCTTTAATTCGATTTCTGTTCTCCGCCTCGGCAAGTGGAGTAGCGCTTAAATCGAGATCACAATCCCGGGTTAAAGGTATTGTGGACGTAATTAAACATTATTGGCCTCTGGGAGCTATCCCAGGATGCTCCCTTGCGACCGCTCTGGTCAACACTCTCAACTCCAATACACTAGCCAGGTGGGCAGGAAAAGCCCTGGGAACTTTTGAATTTCATTTCCTGTTTGGTCACCATCAGCACAGGTGACCATCAGCACAGTCCACCATCACAGGCGACCACAGCGTCCTGGATTCGAAGATGAGCCCCAGCATGGTCCGAACGGGAGGTACTGGATCTCATCACATGCTGGGGAGAGGAGTCTGTTATGGCAGAACTACATTTAAAAAAAAAACAAAACAAAAAAAAAAGAACACAAATACCTATGCTAAAGTCTCCAGGGCCATGATGGAAAGAGGCTACTCCAGGGACACAGAGCAGTGTCGTACAAAAATCAAGGAGCTCAGGCAAGTGTACCAAAAAGCCAGGGAGGCAAACAGGCGCTCTGGGTCACAGCCCCATACATTCCGCTTTTACCATGAGCTGCATGCAATTATGGGGGGTGATGCCACCACTACCCCACCACTGTCCGTGGACACCTGCAAGGGGGGAATTGCACGGAGGAAGAGACATTGTAAGACGAAGAGGAGAGTGCACAGGCGGCAAGTGGGGAATCCATTTCCCCCCACAGCCAGGAACTAATCTTAACGCTGGATCCAGTAGCCTCCCCTCACTCCCAAGGCGGGCTCCTGTTCCATGACCCTGGAAAAGGTACTTCTGATGAATGAGAGGCTGATCGGAGCCACGCGGTGAGGGGGAAACCCAGCCGTGCTGGGTTGTTCGCGTTTAGAGTAAATGGCTCATCCCTGCTCTGAGCCTGATCGGAGCCGGGCGGAGGGTGGTTGTGTGCAGTGGTCATCCCAGAGAGCCCGCAGGCCCTCCTTTTATATGGCAAATCCACCAGGCAATGCTTGCTGTGGGAAAGGGGGCCCAGCAGTTTGAAAGCATTGAAATGAACGTAGAAGCAGCAGAATCCTGCGTGCCCCTAGGGGCTTCCTGCAAGATGAATTCTGTTGCCCGGCTGTGTGTGATGGCTTACTCATACCAAAGTGCCCCCTTTGTTCTCTGCAGTTCATTTTTTAAAATACTACCCTCCCTTTTTCTCCTCCCACAGGTGCAAATGTTTCAACGCAGCCCCTATCTACTCCATCCCAGAGGCTGGTCCAGATTAGAAAGCGGAAAAAAAATGAACTTGGGAGGACATGTTTGCTGAGCTCATGCAGTCCTCCCGCACTGATAGGGCCCAGCTGAATGCATAGAGGCAAACAATTGTGGAGTCCCGTAAAGCATTATGGCAACACGAAGAGAGGAGGGAGGCACGCGATTAGAGCAGGCAGGACGCTATGGTCAAGCTCATGGGGGAGCAAACTGACATGCTCTGCTGTATGGTGGATCTAATGCAGGAAAGGCAGCAAGACCACAGACTTCCGCTGCAGCCCCTGTATAACCACCCTCCCTCCTCCCCAAGTTCCATAGCCTCCTCACCCAGACGCCCAAGAACACGAGGGGGAAGCTACAGGGACCCACACACTCAACCCCAGAGGACTGCCCAAGCACCAGAAAGCTGGCATATGCAAACTTTTGATTTGGTTTCTCGACTTGTTTTTCCCTCCTCCTCCTCCACCCCCCAACCCAACCCCCCACCCCCAGTCTATCTTCTAATTTCTCTCAATGCGCTGTGCATCAAATGAGTTTTTAAAACAATTTTGACTTTATTTCCTTTCATATATATAGGGTGCGAGTAACTTCAAGAGAAACAAACAACTGTCACACCGTACTCTGGCAAGTCATGAAACTGGCTTTCAAAGCTTCTCTGATGCGCAGCGCGCCCTGCTGTGCTCTTCTAATCGTCCTGTTGTCTGGCTGTGTGAAACTGGCAGCCAGGCGAGTTGCCTCAACCTCTCACCCCGCCATAAAAGTCTCCCCCTTACACTCAGAGAGATTGTGGAGCACACAACAAGCGGCAATTACAGTTGGAATACTGGTTGTGCTGAGATCTAACCAAGTCAGTAAACTGTGCCAGCGCCCTCTCAAACATCCAAAAAGCACACTCCACCCATTCTGCACTTGCTCAGTCTATAGTTGAACTGCTCCTTACTACTGTCCAAGGTGCCTGTGTATGGCTTCATGAGCCATGGCATTAAGGGTAGGCTGGGTCCCCGAGGATAACTATAGGCATTTCAACATCCCCAACAGTAATTTTCTGGTCTGGGAAGTAAGTCTGCAGCTGTTCAAACAGACCAGAGTTCCTGAAGATGCGAGTGTCATGCACTTTTCCCGGCCATCCCACGTTGATGTCAAACGTCCCTTGTGATCCACCAGTGCTTGCAGCATCATGGAAAAAGTACCCCTTGCAGTTTATGTACTGGCCACCACGGTGTGCCGGGGCCAAGATGGGGATATGCGTTCCGTCTATCGCCCCACCGCAGTTACGGAACTCCAGCGCATTAATGCCATCCACAGTGGTCTGCACATTTCCCAAAGTCACTACCCTTGATAGCAGCAGCTCAAAGATTGCGTTGGCTACTTGTAGCACAGCAGCCCCTACAGTAGATTTGCCCACTCTAAACTGATTCCCAACTGACCGGTAGCTGTCGGGCGTTGCAAGCTTCCACAGTGCTATGGCCACTCGCTTCTCAATGGTAATGGCTGCTCTCATTTTGGTGTCTTTGCGCTTCAGGGCAGGGGACAGCAAGTCACAAAGTTCCATGAAAGTGGCCCTACCCATACGAAGGTTTTGCAGCCACTGGGAATCATCCCAGACCTGCAATACTATGCGGTCCCCCACCAGTCTGTGCTTGTTTCCCAGGCCCAGAATTGGCGTTCCACGGCACGAACCTGGCCCAACGCCACCATGATCTCCCAATCGCCACATGCCATGCACCTAGGGAACGTCTGTGTCCATGTCCTCATCAGTATAGTAATCGCACTGTCGTCGCTTCCTCGCCCGGTTTTGCAGATACTGAACATACTGCTTGATAATGCATGAGGTATTTACAATGGTCAAAACTGCAGCAGAGATTTGAGCGGGCTCCATGTTTGCTGCGCAATGGCGCCTGCACAGATAATCCTTGAAAAAGGGCGCAAAATGAGCTGTTCGGTTCAAGATGGCCGATAAAAGGTGGTAAATGGTTGTCTTCTGTAGCTTCCACGGGAGCCCAGGACAGCTTCCGCCGCTTTCTCCAGATTGTCTGTGCAGCTTTGTTCATGATGGCCGAGAAACGGCGGGAAACGGTTAGATGAAAGAGTAGATAGAAAGAGGAGAGGACATTCGAAGTGGATTCAACATACCAGGAGACAGGTGGTGCACCGTGATGCACCGTCTGCTGGCAGCATGGCATCTGCCATAGCTTTCACGGAGGGAGGAGCGAGTGAAGGCACACACCCAGAAAAACCCGTGAGAACGTTTCTGCCCCATCATGCACTGGGAGCTTAACCCACAATTCCAATGGGCGCCGAGACTGAGGGAACTGTGGGATAGCTACCACAGTGGAACGCTCGCCATTTGATGCTAGCCTCGGTACTGTGGACGCACTCCGCTGAATTAACGCACTTTAGTGGGGACACAACATCGAATGTATGAACTTGATTCAGGAAATTCGAATAAAATAATTTCGAATTAATTTCGTACTGTAGACGTACCCTTAGTTTCTCAAAAGGCATGGTTTCAAATACATTTTAGGGAGTACACTAAATTTTAGTCAAAGTTGCAACTAGATTCTCATACCACAGCAGAAGAGATTATTCCAAACATTACTTGTCACTATTGTGAGCACAATTCAGATGAATAGCACATAGCACAAATACAGCCTTCGTTTGCTTACCTATTCCCCTGTCCAGGGTGTCTCCAAAACTACGAGACATTCCCATTTCATTTCTTCCAAAGTCTCTGTCAAATCCTCCACCCATCGCACGATCCATCTCTGCAGAAAGTATTAATTTAGTATATTTCCAAGACAACTTAGACATTTTGAAGAGAACATGTCTCTTGTAATATTTTAGCAGGTGAACTGTGAAACAAGTGTTTTGCCATGTACTGCCTCTTAGAGATATAGACCCCCCACACACACGTGGAGTTTTTTTGTTTCCTTTTACACGCACACACACTTCAGATCCTTGCACTTCCTTTTCCTAGTGGATCTTGGCAAGACGTTTGGAGGACCTGTATCTATGGATTACATAGGACTAACCCAAGCTCCTGCTCTGTTCCTTAACAGATCATCAACACTCCTCTCTCAACCTACTTATGATGAGGAGGGAGCCAAACCTTTTCAGGTACAACTGTAATATCACTCTATCCAGGTCCTCCCAAGAGCTAGTCAAGATTTCTTCAAAGTTAGGATTTCATATTTCAGTGTTAGAAAGTGGTCAGGAAAAGCTCTGGAAATTTTAGGCTATTTCATACCCCATAAGAGCAAACAAGTGTTTATTTTTAAGTGCAACTCTGCAAGGGAAAGATTGATTGTGATCATTTTTGCTTCTTCATGATGAATAAAGAAAGGCTGAATCAGTTGTCAAAACTGAAGGGTTTTCCTAATTTTATTTACATGTGAAGGTAAGGTCTTATCCATCCCAGAAGACTAGGGAACTGAGTAAAGCAGGCTATCACAAGTGAAACCTGAGCAATTGAGAGGGGAAAGGAATTTTTGGTCAAAGTGGTTGGAACTGTTTATTGGCATCTTTAACTGAAATGTTTAAGAAGTGGAAAAATGAGATCTTTGTTGAAGATGCATCACTCCCATTCCAACAAGAAAAGATTGAGAAAACTCCAGTTTTTTCCAGGGAGACCTACAGCAAAAATTAAACTTGACACTGCTGTTATGGCTTGTGGTAAAAACAAGCAAAAAAATAAAGCTTTCAGGTTCTCGTTACACAATATAAAGGAAATGTAGCCTTAAAGCATACAATGCTCCAACAGGACTGCCAATCATTACTAATTCAATTAGACCATCCAAATTTGAAGAGTTCCATGACAAGACATTTACTGAGGCTGGGGGTCTATAATGTAGGAATCAGTGCCTCACCACTCATTCTGCCCATATTCATTCCAGATGGAAAGCGACCCAGGTTGTCCATGCCACCAAAAGGACCCTCCATTCCTGAAACAAATTATAGTATCTAAGATAAAGGTGACATTAAAAAGTGCATTTCAAATAAGTTACCACACTAGATCAGAATGTTATTCCACCTATTTACTCTTTGGTAATATTGCTAGGAATATTCTAGGAAAAGCAGCCACATGTAAAATGCCATCTCAAAACAGTACACCTTGGAGGCATAAGGGAATGTTTACAAAATTAAAACTAGCATTAACAAGAAATTCCTTGTAATGGAACTGTTCAGTTTAGTCTCAAGATAGAATATGGCTACAGGCCCATGCTCTAACTTTTGTAAATATCCAGCAGCAGTTAAGAGTCACAAGTGGTTAACATCTTGGTTTATATTTCATCTGAAGATCTCACCCCTCCAGGAGCACAATACCTATTAGCACAACATATGGTAATTTATTACTGCTTTAAAAACAAGGGTCACTACTGACTCAGTGACTGTTTCCAAGTAAACAAATGCTTATCTGGCATTATTCTTCCTAAATTAAGGTATTTCCAGGGAGATATCAGTCTACGTAAATGATAGCTAATACCAAAGACAAATAAAGATATATTTATATATGAAAAAGCTATTTGCACTTCAGAACTGCATATACAGTAGCTTACCTCCCATTTTATTTATTCCAAAGCCCATGCCTTCCATTCCCATTCCTCAAAATAAAAAAAGAAAGCTTTATTTACAGATGGAATTATACATGCATACAATCAGTCTGATGTTTCAGCTTCTCAAAGTTACTTTGCAGGAATGCGGACTTAGATTTTGGTTTAAAAGCTTATACTGAGAAAAGTAGTGAACGAGCAGATCTACTAACAAGAGCTCTTTGGGGAGAAGATGACATGAAATCCTTTCTAAAAGGACAAAACAGCAGAAAAATCATGAGCATATTCAAATTGAAAGTTGTTAGAAATGCAACTTCACAATTGGTTCTTTCACAGTAGCATGTAATGAATCCAGTATTCATTTTCCAGGCAACTTAGAATTATGGATTCTAAATGGAGGTCAAATTATCAGTTACTGATGTTTGGTATTTAGTAGGAAGCCACAAATCGCTTATGAATTATGACAATACTTTGAAATGCAACACCTTCAGGTATCTGACTTGGAACTTCTGTGTTCTATTTTGACAAGAAGCATTATAGCCTCAGGTGAAGTGCCACTTCCCTATTGGACATAAAAAGAAAGCCTGACCGAAGCACAAACAATCCCATCTCAGAATATTACCATAGAGGAACACTGATAAGAGGGAACACTGTATCAAATAGTTAGAGGTCTAAATGTAGATTTCTGAAATCAAAAGGCTTTCCAAACTCAGTAAGAAGTTTCCAATAGAAGACTACTTTGAAAGTTTAACATCCCCTTGTACTGTTTGCTCCTAGTGTACAAGAACCAGAAAATGAGGTATGTACTAGGCAAGGGGTTTCCAAAGTGTGGTATATGTACCACAGGTGGTATGTGAGTTTGATGTTCCATCTATTCATTTAGAATTTAAGGTGGTACGTAAATCCACTCTACTTTGGATCATCACGGAGGACAAATACTTTAGCAGTTTGGATTTTTTGAAGCACGTTTTGGGTTCTCTTTACTGGAAAGACAGCAACCCTAGGCCATATGAAAAGCTCGGAAAAAGACTTAATGAAGCGCACACACAGTAAGAAGTGTGATTTTCTTACCTCCAGGTCCCATGTTGGGCATTCCCATGCCTTTGTTTAAATGATTTGCATCAATAGGCTGACCTCCTGGTCCTAATCCCATGCCAATGCCACCAAGCCCATCTAGAGAAAAAAGTAATTTTTGGGGAGGGGCACAGATGATAGCAAGCTTTGTTCTTAAAGTGACAAAATTACTATTTTGTTCTGAAGATCTCAGTGGATTCCCACTCTTGGGTCTGTATTTCTAGCACTTGAGTAAGTGGGAACTCTCGAAACTCTGAAGTTGGATCTGAAATAGTGATGATAGGTGGTGCAATACCACCTCTCTCTACTTCCTCAAGCATCTCCCTCCCAATCCCCATTTAGGTACTTTCAAAGGTCAGCCCTAATGCAAGAGCTGAAAGTCTTCTAAACAGCAAGATGGAAAAAAGAATGAACGTTTACTTTTGGATGATGGAGGATAAGAAATGAGTTAATATATAAGTTAACACCCCTCCATTTGAGATCAGTGGGAATCCAGTGGGGAACAGCTCATCCTTTTTAGAGTATTGTTCTTGATCATTCAATAGCCAAGGTAAGGAAACAGCCAACTTCCTTCTCACATACAGATGCACTTACTAGGGATTGTAGATGCATCCCTGTGGATACTTAAATGCTATAGAATTCAAAGCACAAAGCCAGCCTCCTGCCTTTAAGAGGCATGATGTTTCCAGACACCATCTTGACTTTCCTTTGATCCAGAACTGATTGAGGGATCCCCAAACCACAGAGGCTAACCCCTCCTGTCGCCTTGAGTATTAGGGAGTACCTGGAATAAAAGCCCTTCCTCACCTCACCTAGCAACATCAGCTTTATGGCACTCTTTGCCAAGGAGGCTTTCCTGCACCATTCCTGCAGTATAGCAAACTGAACTCCTGCAAGCCATAAATTCAAGGTGTTAGTTTTAAAGAAACTTACGAGGAAGCTGCTGGGGTCGTTCTGGAGGGAAGAAGTCTCCCTTTGGAAAGGCTCGCTCATCCTGAAAACAGGTCAACAGCATTAAACCCCACACATGAGATTACTGGCAGCACCTTTTAATGGAACCAACCCTCTGAAAGCTATGACAATTCCTGGCAAACAACATCCATAACTGTACTATGGACTTACTGCCAAGTAGGCAATTCATAAATATGGCCATTTCCTGAAGTTACGTTTTGGGGGGATTACCCGAGAAGAGAATTCTCTATGGGCAAGGCACTGGCACTTTAGCCTCCTCAATGCAACTTGAGAAATAGCAATAGGGGAAACTTGGAAATCTGCATTTAGCTACACTAACAATACAAATGCATTTAAATCGTTTAGGTGCTTGCTGATGGCATAAATAAAATTTTAACTGGCACTAAAGCTTTCTGTTAAAGCAATTGCAGCTGTCCTCAAGAGTGCTCTACAAACAGCAATCCTAGCCATAAGACAGATATGTACCAGTAAACAAAAAGTTATTCCAGCTTTGAGTGATGAAACCAGTTCAAAATCCAGATTCATTTGATCCTTTGCCTCTGTTATGCTGCCACATAGCCATTCTATGGCAGCTGCTTGTGTTTCCTATGTGCTTAGGCTGGGTTTGAAGCAGCAGCACGATGATGAAGAGTTCTGAGTGCTTAACGAGTCTGATGACCTCTCACATTTCATCCTACAAACTAAATGTGACGAAACAATCCTCACAGTTGCATCTCCATTTCTCTCCTTGCCTTCCCCTGCCACACCAGATTAACACATTGCTTGGTTCTCAACTTGTGAGTGTTCCATGGACCACAGTTTGAATGCCAGCCATAAGGATATCCAACCCATGTTCTGATATCACATTACACAGTAAGAGGACTGTGAATATACTTACCATTTTTACATGCATTGGTCTGTCAAAAAGCAGTTGCCCGTTGAACATTGCTAATACTTAAGTTAAGGATTTTTTTTTCAAAATATTAGTCCAAAAATCTTATTGCTAAAAAACTTAAAGTTTGAAGCTGTACTGCTGTTAATGTCTGGCAGTGTATCAGCCCCACCCCACAGCAGGGAGGCTCTTAAGCAAAATAGGCAGTCATGGAATAAGTAACTGGTAACTTGTGTATTAGTAACTGGTTAAGAGATAGGACAAAGGGTAGGAATAAATGCTCAGTTTTCATAGAGGCGAGAGATAAATACCAGAGCCCCCCCCAAGGATCTGTACTGGGACCAGTGCCCTTCAACAAATAAATAACTGACCTGGAAAAAGGGGTAAGCAGTGAGGTGGCATAGTTTGCAGACAATAAAAAAATTACTCAAGTCCAATGCTGACTGTGGAGAGTTACAAAGGGATCTCACTAGACCAAGTGACTGGCAACAAATGGCAGATTAATTCAATGTTGATAAATACAAAGTAATGCCCACTGGAAAACAATCCTAACTACACACATAAAATGATGAGGGCTATATTAGCTTTTATGACTCAAGAAAGATCTTAGAGTCATTTATCAGAGGGGTAGCCGTGTTAGTCTGGATCTGTAAAAGCAGCAAAGAATCCTGTGGCACCTTATAGACTAACAGACGTTTTGGAGCATGAGCTTTTGTGGGTGAATACCCACTTCTTCGGATGCAAGTAGTAAAAATTTCCAGGGGCAGGTGGGTGGGGGTGTGTGTGTGTGTGTGTGCGTGTGCATAAATAAAAGCAAGAAGCAAGCTAGAGATAACGAGGTTGGTTTTCACACCTCAACTGCTAGAACAGGGCCTCATCCTCCCTGATTGAACTAACTAAGCCACAATATTAAGGAGCACACCACTGCTCTCTGGTGTCTAAACTTCTGACTGCCAGAAGCTGGGACTGGACGACAGGAGATGGATCATTCAATAATTGCCCTGTTCCATCCATTCCCTCTGAAGCATTGGTCTGGCCATCCTTGCTCTCCCTCCCTGGAACTTAAAATCCATCAGCTGAAGCTTCAAAAGGTATCTTCATCAGTGTTTTTTGGTTGGGAAAAATTAAGATTATAAACATATTTAATCCTAACCAAATAAGAGTCTTTAAGACTCTATGACAGGTTCAGAGTGGTAACCGTGTTAGTCTGTATCAGCAAAAAGAACGAGTACTTGTGGCACCTTAAATTTGCAAGACATTATGTATCATTAAAAACTATGCATTTGAAAGCCAGAAGACAATTTAAATTTCTCCAAACATCAACTCTACTCCAGAAACTTTAGCAACTTTGCTCAGGCCTGAAACTCAACCTCTGACATGTCCATTTTGACACATGTACCTCTACTATATGATGCTATAGTACTTAGTCTAATATGAGCCTCATTCCTGACATACACCCCATTCTCTAATCCACCCTCCCATTGTGAGCCAGCTTAAAAACATCATAGCTATCAAATCGTGTCTCCCCCTTTTATCTGGATGCCTGATTTGGAACACAGTACTCTGAATGCTCAGCCTTTAACTGAAAAGTTGAATTGTAAAATTCTTTCTTCCTTTGTTACAAGTGCTCACAAAGGAAAAATATGAATAAAAATTTGTTTCCCCTCAGCATTAGGATCACTTGCTTGGCATCTGTGATTATCACGTTTATTAGCTGTCTTCCAAGAAAGCAAAGGTAGACAGGACCAGAGTTTACAGTATAAAAAGCAGGTACATTTAAAAAGGTCCAGACCTTCATACATCATAAAACAGGGAATGCCACAAACCTTTCTCCCCCAATCTCCCTCACTGGTCATCCGTAAAGGGATTTAAAATAAACCCCTCTAGCAAATCTATATTGTGTTTAATTATTAGGTACACCTAAGAGGCAGCTGTGTACATTTCCAGCCAAAGATATGCAGTATGTTGTTCCAAAATGGAGCCCCTTTCCAATACATTCTTGTTTCCTCAAGTCAACAGTTTACTTAAGCTAGACAAAAATAAAGTTTCATTTACACCCAGGTTTCTTCACCGGTTTCCTCAGTGTCTATGACAGGGTGACAATGTATTACCACGAGGCAAGATGATGGTGCTTAATTTCCATGTGAGAGACAGAAGCACAATCAGAGTTTCTTAACTAATGCCAATTCTACTAGTCTGCCATTTGCTTTCACACGAGGAATCAGATGGGACATGATGGACTGGAAGTCTTGTCTGGTACCTAGGAAAACCTTATTTTAAAAGGTCTTTGCTTCAGTATTGCAGAATTTCTTCAGAAAGGATACATATAGCCTGAACAGCTTCAATAGACTGTTCAAAAGTAACAGTGCCAATCCCACGACTTTTGCCATCTTTGTCTTCTAGTATGTCAGCTCGAACAACCACGCCAGCCATACTGAACACTTCCTTCAGTTTCTTCCAGCCAACCTTGTAATCCAACTGAAAGAAAAACATACTGTTTGAAACCTTCTGTAATGTTTCTCCCAACAAGTAGCCTCAAATATTGTTTACTGAAAGCTTCCTGAACTAGGTGCTGTAGATTTGAGAATAAATTCAATAATCTTTGCAAAAATGGCAGAAAGTGTTAACTCAAAGATAGTCAGCTATGAAAGTTTCAAACCAGAGCAAAGTGAATACAAGCCGTTCACGCATAGCGAGTACCTTAACTCCAGAAGAATCCCGCTGATCAGTATTAGTGATAGAATACTCTAACTGAATTACTGAGTTTTGCTACAGTGTAAGTGCACAGCAAGAAGTATTCTATGATAAATAATAATAATAATAAGATGGAGATATACCTATCTCATAGAACTGGAAGCGACCCTGAAAGGTCATCGAGTCCAGCCCCCTGCCTTCAATAGCAGGACCAAGTATTGATTTTGCCCTAGATCCCTAAATGGCCCCCTCAAGGATTGAACTCACAACCCTATACCTCCCCCAATAAAGTGATGTTTCTTTATACAGTAAGGTAGTCTGGAGATTCAGTGCAGGTGCAGTACTGAGGTGTCATTATGTGGAATGTGCACTGTTTGGCTGTATGACACGTGAATACTGCATTTCATCTCAGGCATGATACTGTCACCCCAACTCATGTCAAATATGTAGGCAACATTGTCGTATCCATGTTGGTCCCAGGATACAAGGTGTGTGAGGTGAGATCTTTTATTGGACCAACTTTTGTTGGAGAGAGACACAAGCTTTCCAGCTTAGACGGAGCTCTTCTTCAGGTCTGGAAATGTACTCAGTGCCACAGCTAAATACAAGGAGGAACAGATTATTTAGAATAAGTAGTAAAAACATTTCAAGGGATCATTCAAGGTGAAGTGGCCCCAATAAATGCCTGAACAACTATGTGGGTGAAACCAAACCAATCACCATGCTCTAGAATAAACTCACACCGGAAAATGATGAAAAAGAAACACCATATTGCCTGTGGGCGAACGCTTTTCACAAAGCGATCACTATCTGACCTATTATTCCACATCCTCAAAGGAAACCTGCACAACACTTTCAAAAGACAAGCCTAGGAGCTTAAATTCATAAATTTGCTAGACCCTAAAAATCAGGGGCTGAAGAGACACTGGATTTATGGCTTATTACAACAATCTATATTCCCTCGCCTACCCCAATGACTGGAGGGGTGTTAATAGACCATTTCACCTTGAACGGTACTTTGAAATGTGTTAACTACTTATTCTAATTAATCTGTTCCTCCTTGTATTTAGCTGTGACCCTGAGTTTCCCAGACCTCAAGAGCTCTCTGTAAGCTCAAAAGTTTGCATCTCTTGCCAACAGAAGTTGGCCCAATAAAAGATAATACCTCACCCATCATGTCAAGTACTACTTTCCTCAGCAGGTAGTCCAACTGAAGACGACAGGACTAGTTACAGAGTAGGACACTATTAATAGACTACAGTCAGAAGGGACCATCAGGATCATCTAGTCTGATTACTCAAAGTAAGTAAATTTGCCAGAATAGAGCCTGATCCCTGGCAGATTGCTCTCCAAATGAAGAGCTGTACCTAATCCAGTTAAATCCCAAATCTTCTGCCCAGACATCACACCGTACTTACATTTGCAACAAATACTGTACTTCCAAGTCTCCCAGCCTGTAAAGCATGGATAATCTCATTGGGTATGTTGGGATTATTGAGGATGCTGGGTGGTATGTTGATCATTCCAGGGCCTCCTGGTCCTGGGCCAATACCCATGCCACCAGCTGCCATGGCCTTCTGAATTGCTCTTCTGGCATGCTCGCCATCAGGATCCTGCAAAACAGTAAGAGTAACATGTTCAACAAGATGGCAAAACTCACTAAACTCAATATGGACACTACAGAGCCAACTTTACTCCCAGTAACACAGGGGGATTTAATGGCAAGACTCCCATGATTCAATAATAAAAGTCATCGGTAAAAAGTAGTTCAGAAGCCTGTATCAGGCACCACTTCACTGCTTGTTTTTGAAAAAAGTTAAGAGGAACAATCTGATAGTGACTCAAGAATCACACTTGAAAAGCTCAAACTGAACTGAATATGGGTTTCACTGAAAGCTGTCTGAAGGAGCATGAAGGGCAATAAATGACAGCACATTCCAGATAGCAAGGAGGGAAAACTTACCTACTCAGGTACTTGGGATACAAAATTATAAATGCTTAAATAACCTAGAACATGGGTTAACAGCAAGCTACACGTGCAAAGGATACTAAATTGATAGCGTGAATACCAGTGTAGATGAACAACAGGGACCCAGAGAGGCAGGAAATTAAGATTCAGTACAGAATAGAGACCCTGTCTAAATTAGTTTTAGCCACTGGAGCAGTTACACCAATATTGTTGTACTGCTGACTGAGCACCTTGTGTAGACAAGCCAAAGAAAGCTTCTACCTGAAGAAAATCCAGAAGAGAATTAACATGGGCAAAGCCATGATGAAGAAGATCTATACAAGAGACCATGGACAGCAAGTTGTAGATACAAGCTTGTGATGCAATATGGAACAAGAGAACTAGTGCACATGTAAGCCAAAATTACAGGGCCATAGCAAGCTATACACCAGAGGAATAAAATGCAGTACATGCAGAAAAGAATTAACTGGATTGGGGGGACTGGAAAGGTTAATTTGAGAGGAAATACAGTTTAAAAAAACCAAGACATTCAAAGGCGTATAAATGCTCAGTTAAGGTCACTCAAATGAATATAATTCTACCTCTAACAGTGACAACTAGAAACAGACAACCTTATCCACTGATTCACCCACCACCCAGGAGATTAAAAGCCAATAAATAGGAAATAAATAGGATTAATTGGATAACTTTAGAAGTTTGTTTCCATACTTTTCAATAATACAGGGTATTTTTGTAAACTGGTTCCGTAGCCTGTAATTTCCAGACAAGCATTAGTTTGACAACCACAACTATTTAGGGTTTCTGGCACAGTGGATAAATTCTTGCAACTTTAACTCTGGGTTAAGATATAGTTTTTAAAAAAGTCTTCAAGAGATTCCTCAATAACAGCTCTCTTGACAAACCTTGCAAGCCACGCAGGGACAAATCCCAGGGTCTCCCAGACAACCTCTTAGCTCCACATATGGCTTTCTCCATTCAGGACCCCGTGTTCCTCAAATGGCCTTCCTTTCTTGCTCTTGTTCAAGGCTAGCCACACCTACTCTCATTTGGATTCGCTGCCAGTCACTCCAACCATCCACTCTGAAAAGCATGCAAACTGGGGTGACTAAGTCAACTGAATGAGGGAGGCAACCTAAAAGCAGCAAAGAATCCTGTGGCACCTTATAGACTAACAGACGTTTTGGAGCATGAGCTTTCGTGGGTGAATACCCACTTCGTCGGATGCAAGTAGTAAAAATTTCCAGGGGCAGGTATATATATGCAAGCAAGAAGCAGGCTAGAGATAACGAGGTTAGTTCAATCAGGGAGGATGAGGCCCTGTTCTAGCAGTTGAGGTGTGAAAACCAAGGGAGGAGAAACTGCTTTTGTAGTTGGCAAGCCATTCACAGTCTGTGTTTAATTCTGAGCTGATGGTGTCAAATTTGCAGATGAACTGGAGCTCAGCAGTTTCTCTTTGAAGTCTGGTCCTGAAGTTTTTTTGCTGCAGGATGGCCACCTCAAGATCTGCTATTGTGTGGCCAGGGAGGTTGAAGTGTTCTCCTACAGGTTAGGAGGCAACCTAGTGACACAGGATGTGGAAAAAGCTAGTGTACTCAATGCTTTTTTTGCCTCTGTCTTCACAGACAAGGTCAGCTCCCAGACTGCTGCACTGGGCAGCTCAGTATGGGGAGGAGGTGACCAGCCCCCTGTGGAGAAAGAAGTGGTTCATGACTATTTAGAAAAGCTGGATGAGCACAAGTCTATAGGGCCGGATGCGCTGCATCCGAGGGTGCTAAAGGAGTTGGCGGATGTGATTGCAGAGCCATTGGCCATTATCTTTGAAAACTCATGGCGAATGGGGGAGGTCCCGGATGACTGGAAAAAGGCTAATGTAGTGCCCATCTTTAAAAAAGGGAAGGAGGAGGATGCGGGGAACTACAGGCCAGTCAGCCTCACCTCAGTCCCTGGAAAAATCATGGAGCAGGCCCTCAAGGAATCAATTTTGAAGCACTTTGAGGAGAGGAAAGTGATCAGGAACAGTCAGCATGGATTCACCAAGGGCAAGTCATGCCTGACTAACCTAATTGCCTTCTACAATGAGATAACTGGCTCTGTGGATGAGGGGAAAGCAGTGGACGTGTTATTCCTTGACTTTAGCAAAGCTTTTGATACGGTCTCCCACAGTATTCTTGCCGGCAAGTTAAAGAAGTATCGGCTGGATGAATGGACTATAAGGTGGATAGAAAGCTGGCTAGTTAATTGGGCTCAATGGGTAGTGATTAATGGTTTGATGTCTAGTTGGCAACCGGTATCAAGCAGAGTGCCCCAAGGGTCAGTCCTGGGGCCAGTTTTGTCCAATATCTTCATTAATGATCTGGAGGATGGCATGTACTGCACCCTCAGCAAGTTTGCAGAGGACACTAAACTGGGAGGAGTGGTAGATTCGCTGGGAGGGTAGGGATAGCATACAGAGAGACCTAGACAAATTAGAAGACTGGCCCAAAAGAAATCTGATGAGGTTCAACAAGGACAAGTGCAGAATCCTGCATTTAGGATGGAAGAATCCCATGCACTGCTACATACTAGGGACCGAGCGGCTAGGCAGCAGGTCTGCAGGAAAGGACCTACGGCAGGGGTAGGCAACCTATGGCACGCTTGCCGAAGGTGGCACATGAGCTGATTTTCAGTAGCACTCACACTGCCTGGGCCCTGGCCACTGGTCCGGGAGGCTCTGCATTTTAATTTAAATTTTAAATTAAGCTTCTTAAACATTTTAAAAGCCTTATTTACTTTACATACAATAGTTTAGTTATATATTATAGACTTACAGAAAGAGACCTAAAAACGTTAAAATTTATTACTGTCACACGAAACCTTAAATTAGAATGAATAAATGAAGACTCGGCACACCATTTCTGAAAGGTTGCCGACCCCTGACCTAGGGGTTACAGTGAACAAGCAGCTGGATATGAGTCAGCGTGCCCTTGTTGCCAAGAACGCTAATGGCATTTTGGGCTGTATACATAGGGGTACTGGCAGCAGATCGAGGGACATGATCATTCCCCTCTATTCGGCACTGGTGAGGCCTCATCTGGAGTACTGTGTCCAGTTTTGGGCCTCACACTACAAGGAGGATGTGGAAAAATTGGAAAGAGTCCAGTAGAGAGCAACAAAAATGATTAGGGGGCTGGAGCACATAATTTATGAGGAGAGGCTGAGGGAACTGAGATTATTTAGTCTGCAGAAGAGAAGAATGAGGAGGGATTTGATAGCTGCTTTCAACTACTTGAAAGGGAGTTCCAAAGAGGATGGATCTAGACTGTTCTCAGTGGTACCAGATGACAGAACAAGGAGTAATGGTCTCAAGTTGCAGTTGGGGAGGCTTGGTTGGATATTAGGAAAAACTTTTTCACTAGGAGGGTGGTTAAGCACTGGAACAGGTTCCCTAGGGAGGTGGTGGAATCTCCTTCCTTAGAGGTCTTTAAGGTCAGGCTTGACAAAGCCCTGGCTGGGATGATTTAGTTGGGAATTGGTCCTGCTTTGAACAGGGGGTTGGACTAGATGACCTCCTGAGGTCCCTTCCAACCCTGATAGTCTAAGATTCTAACTGTGCTTTAGTATTCGTGGTAATATCGGTCTTTTGAAAGGGCTCTTTGGCTTGTAAAATATTACAGAGATTTAGCTAAATCTGTTCCTGAGATACGAAGAGCCAGAAGCAAATTGGGAAATTTCATAAAATGACTCTTAGCTGAGATTTGGAATCTTCAGAGCTATAAAATACCTTGCCTGTTCAGCATAAAAATCTAACTCAGACAAATATGGTGTACACAGTTTCAGGTGGACTACTTTGATTTTAGCATTCTTAGGGAAAGTGGTTAAAAAAGACTGATCAGAATAGCTTCAATGTTAACTATAGAAAAGCTTGTTAGTCACCATAACGACTTGGCTACCTACTAAAGAATACCTGTACAGTCAGCCTTCAAGGAGGGCAAGAACACTTTTCATCTGAGGATCTCAAAATGGTTTAGAGGACAAGTATCATTAGCACCACTTTACAGATTTGAAATTAAGGCAGAAATGATTAAGTGATTTGTCCAAGTTCACTTAATAGCCAATAGTAGTTTGGACTCCAATCTGCCTAAACAATAACTAAATGTAACGAGATGACAGAAAAGAGGTGGGTGAGATATCTTTTATTGGACCACCAGTGATTTCTGGACCACATTTTAGGTTGCATAGAATGTAGGTCTTAAAAAGCTAATACTAATTAAAAATGTTTTGATTAGGGAGGTTTTTTTTTTTGTTTGTTTTTTGTTTTTTTTATACCAATAGCTACTTCCTTGTAGCGAATGGTAATTTGAACACTGCAGCATTGCGCTAGTGTATGAGGAAAAAAAGTGAAATTGACAAGGGGGAGTGTTCCAACAAATACAGAACTCAAAATGGCAAAGATCCCTCTAGTAATTAAAGGTTAGTTCATTCATTCAGCCTACAAGACTTCCAGTGAGGGGCCGTAATTAATATCAATTGGGAAGATGGATTTTTCTATGTTAACAACTAATCGCTGGTAACTGAAGTGAGACCAGACAGCAGTCAGATGGCAGCAATTTCACCAACTCCTGTGCTGGACCAAATTCAAATATATGGAGATATACCTATCTCATAGAACTGGAAGGGATCCTGAAAGGTCAGAGTCCAGCCCCCTGCCTTCACTAGCAGGACCAAGTACTGATTTTTGCCCCAGATCCATAAGTGGCCCCCTCAAGGATTGAACTCACAACCCTGGGTTTAGCAAGCCAATGCTCAAACCACCAAGCTAACCCTAGTCACCCATTAATCCACAGAACGTCAACTCTGCTTCGGAGGATAGGATTAAAATTCAAGATGATCTGGACAAACTGGAGAAATGGTCTGAAGTAAATAGGATGAAATTCAATAAGGACAAATGCAAAGTACTCCACTTAAGGCAGAACAATCAATTGCACACATACAAAATGGGAAACGACTGCCTAGGAAAGAGTACTGCGAAAAGGCATCTGGGAGACATAGCGGACCATAAGCTAAATATGAGTCAACACTGTTGCAAAAAAAACAAAAAAAAACAAACAAACAAAAAAAAAAAACACCACACCCCCCACACCATTCTGGGATATATTAGCAGCAGTGTTGTAAGCAAGACACAAGAAGTAATTCTTCTGCTCTACATGCTTACTTGATGTTCAGATTCACACGTTTTACAAACACTTCCATAACATTCTCTGGAACAGATTTATGGAAAGATTCAGAGGGGTTTAGTCAAGAAAAGTACACGTATGTTTTGCAAGTCAAAACACAGACATGTACTAGCAACAATGGCCACTTTTGCTTGCTATCTTTTTGTCAATCAGTTCTGAATTGTCACATTCAACACCTAGACTTTAAATTTGGCCAATGCGCACATGTTCATTTTTACCTAGATTTCAGAACAATGCCTCAGGTTAAGTAAAGCATATACCTACAACTAAAAGTTTTGACAGCCCAGATCTTAGCTGGTGAACTGATTTCATATAGAGGTTTTAGTTTATTATTTTATGTACTTACCCTTCCGGTGATTTCATATCCCAATTAGCCAAGCATAAAGTTTATTAGATTATGAACAAGCACTTTAAAAGCCAAGACAGAGCAGATTTAAATCTTACTTCTTTCACTTTCAGAGGTCTTCCACTGAGACTATGCTTGTTCAGAACCTCGGCAGCCTTCTTCATGCTTTCTTCCATCTTAAATTCAACAACACTGAGGAGACAAGATAGATTATTAAGAATGTTGCTTGTAGTTTGAAATTGCCCACCCCCCGTAATAACTGATAAACTTACGCGCATCCCTTGACGTGGTGATTTCATGGACGAATAAGGAGGAGGGGAGGAGGGAAAGAAAGAGAAGAAAGTAAGTAAAGCACAAAATGCCAAAAAGTTAACTTTAAAAAGATTTAAAATTAATTAAAAGCTACTTGGTTTATAATTTAACTCTAAAAAATAGTAAGAACAAGATTACAAGCTTACCCAATATAACCTGTGTTACCTGGATTCCAAAAAATATTAACTCCTACACATTATCAGGATTATACTGTAGTTTTTGACGTTGTAATAAGCAAAACTAAGTCCAGGTTCTCCAAGAAAACACCACACACTTAACATTTCCTGTTTTCTGTAGCCTGTCAAAATCCTCACCATGTTCCTTCATCCTCAATCCATATCCTTTCAGTACACTTAAGTGAGTTCCTATTATGATTTTGCTAAAACATTCCTTCACTTAACAGAAATTAGCTTGACACCTACTAAAGCTACGCATGTCTTAAGTTTAGACATTTGCCTTATATTAACTGGCATGGGAAGTGTCATGTTTACAGAACCTGCTTTTGCACACTGAACTTATAAATTCAACAACTACAAATGATTATTTTCAAAGACACGTTTTACGTTAACATACCACTGTAGATACTGCTAGGGTCCATGCATAATTCACTCACAGCCAACACCAACTGAGCACAATGCTGATACTATCTGCACATCCCTTCCCACCTCCTCCCTATCCCACGAGGGGCTTTGGGCAGTGCCTAGATATAGAGCCACTATCCATACACACTACCTTCTTGATTTCATTTGGTTCCACGCCACCATACAATTACATTTGTCATGTAGTAAAATCCACAGAAGAAATTCTCTCAATCACTTACCCTTGACTTTCCTTCAGCGTCCATTAAGAGCTCCACGTATGTTACCTCACCAACTACAAATCAGATTCCAGACGACACATATACCAAGGGAGAAAAGCCAAGAAAACAATGGGAATTTAGAACAGTCAACAACCTTGTATGGAGCCTCTGCCTTATAAGAAAGCCCAGAAACACTCCATATTCTCTAAACCACCAAGCTGGACATTACAGGTGTGCAGTAAAGTCTTCAAAAAGGTAATTAAACAGGTTCTTGATTTTCCTCCCCTCAAAAACAAGCTATTTCCACAATATCAGTTTCCTCAGCCTTTAATACTCAAATCACTTGTGGCAATCCAAATCCATGGGAAATTGTCTGCAATGATAGTTTTCCTTTTTCCACAAAAAGCATCAGCTTTCTATTGGAGACTGACCTAGTATGTAGTCTTCTGTCTAGATATTCCAGACGTTAACCAGCTACAAGTTTATGTTTCACTCTGATTTCTACAAGGGACAATTAGAGGGGTCTCCAAAACCAAAACTGTACCCAGCTAAGTGTCAGTGACTCAACTAGGTGTTTACTTAGGCTAGATTATTAACCTCCCAATTAAATTAAAGGGGAAAACAGACTTCATTTTTAGATCGGTTAGGTGTTTAAATTTGACTAACTTCAAGATAGTCTTCATTAGGAAAGTCGTTGCAATTTTCATTCCCAAGACAAGTAATTAACTGAATGTTTAGAATCTGTAGCAAAGAGTACAATTTGTAGGAAAGCTAAATCTGCATTTCTCCACAAAAGATTAGGATTGCCAATTCATGATCACTTTAACCAGACTGTATACCTCCAAAATACCACTACCAAAATGGCTGCTGAGTTTGAAGCAAATGGCATACAGAAGTATAGCTGAAGAAACCCATTTAGGCTTACTTTTCTGGCTTATTTATATAAAAACGAATGTATCCAAACAGACTTTAAATTCCTAGCAAGACTACTTACATATTAACCTTAACATGAAACTTTAGTAGGATCTCTAAGCGTTGAGAGGTGTTACTTCACCCTCTCCTTCGTTTGGATTGATCAAAAACTAACAGGATCAGTAGTCCAAATTGAAAGGGAACTAAAGAAAGATTTTAAAATGAATACTGATCCACTACTGATTCTATGATGTTAGAAGTGCAGGGCTGGAAGGGACCTCAAGAGGTCATTCAGTCCAGCCTCCCCATGCTGAGGCAGAACCAAGTAAACCTAGACCATCTCTCACAGGTGTTTGTCTAACCCTGTTCTTAAAAGCCTCCGATGAGGGGGATTCCACAACCTCCCTTGGAAGCCTATTCCATTTCTCAACTGTCCTTATCATTAGAAAGGATTTCCTAACATTTAAGCTAAATTTCCTTGCTGCAGATTGCGTGTTGTAACTTGAGTGGACATGGCGAACAACTGATCACCATCCTCTTTATAACAGCCCTGAAGATATTTGAATACTTATCAGGTCTCCCCCTCAGTCGTCTTTTCTCAAGACTAATCTTCTCCAGTTTAAAGACTAACCGATTTATTTGGGCATAAGCTTTCATGAGTAAAAAACCCACTTCAGATGCAGATTTTTTTACTCACAAAAGCTTATGCCCAAATAAATCGGTTAGTCTTTAACTAGCCACTGGACTCCTTGTTGTTTTTGTGGATACAGACTAACACAGCTACCCCTCTGATACTCCTCTCCAGTTTGTTTGTTTGTTTGTTTTTTAACCTTTCCTCAGAGGTCAGGTTTTCTAAACCTTTTATCATTTTTGTTGTTGTTCTCTGCATTCTGCTGTTTGTCCACATCTTCTTTAAAGTGTGGTGCCCTGAACGAGACTCAGATGAAGAATTGGCCTACTGGGCACTGGTGAGAGCAGAACAATTACCTCATGTCAATACATCCCAGAATTATATTAATTACTGTGAACCTAGCAGACGCTTATAAACAAGTGTTTGTTTATAGCTAAGGGTCTAAGCTACATTACCATTCTCATCTTCAGTATTTGGACCATCTCTGAAGACTATAGTTGCCAACACTTGGATCCAAATAGCCAGGTCACTTAGATCAAGAGCACCATAAATCTAGAGCTGAAGTCTCTATGGCCTACACCTCTGTACTGGGGGGAGACAGCCTCCACTTGCTCTGTGTACATACTAAGCACAGTCTTTGAGTGCTCCTGCCAATACAGCCAAAAAATAGCTTCCAACTACTACTTTGGGCATAAATATTCAGCATGACCAGGAAATTCTGAAAGCCATTCGTTTAAACAACAGCAGCCAGAGTCCAACCACACTGTGTTTTTACAAGAATGCAAATTTGATTTGAATTTATGTAGTTAAAAAAACAAATTCCCAGATGACCTGCAACAGACAATCCATTTCACAAAGGCCAAAAGTTGAAGTCACAAGGTTAGAAATCAGCAGTGACCTAATGCTCCCAGTAGCACTATTGGTCCATTGGGAAGATATTGCTCTGCACTCCAAACTACTTATCAAATCAGCTGCAACTGACACACAAAAATCTACACAAACTCCTCCAAACAAGCGTTTTTCCTTGGTCATTGGCTCAACACAGTCAGAAGCTGATTTAACATTTGTCCCTATAATCAGCTTAATGGCTTTACAGGAAGTTCTGATCTTTAAACCACAAAATTTACTGGTCTTCTCTAGTGGCTATTTCATATCTTACAGAGAACCTTGAAGTTTGTACCAATTTTGCTCCGAGCTCTCAGTGTTCAAGTCTTATACATTCACATTTTAAAAAAATGTCACCTGTATCAAAAGTTGCACTTAAAAAACAACAACACCTATTTGAGCCTCCTTCTAGGAGCAGCCAAATTTCAGAATAGGGACACCATGTGACAAGTGACATGCTAGCCCAACATCCAAGATAACAAGTCCAGATTACAGAAGAAATGTGAGAGGTGCATTCTGCACTTAGTAAGTCATGTGGTATGATCCAGATGACGTTCTTACAGGGGAAACAAAACTATGGTTGATATGAGATGGCATAAAAAAAATCCTAGAACCTGAAAGGTAAAGAAAAGGCCCCTTGGACCCATTCTAGATGCAAAACTAATATTTTTGTTAACATGAAGTCTGTTTATTAGAAGAGCAGACAGGCATAAGGGATAAAAGAATTACTGGCTAGCGAGTAGCAGGCAAGTACCACTTGCCAAGTACAGAAGAAGAGTGAGAGGTCCATCATGGAAGTACTCTTACCATATATAGGCACATCATTTCCTGGTTCAAGAACTATATTTCCTTTCCCCTTGTTGGGAGTGGGTGAGGAGAAAAAGGAAAGACAAAAAAAAATAAATACCACTATATGGGAAGGAAGAGTCACAATGCTCTCCTCTGCCAGCAGCCAGAAAGTCAGACTGCACTGGGCCACCAACACAGACTGGTACATGAACCCCACCCTTTCAGCTATTGTACAGAGGCAATGCTATCTGATCAGTGTTTTTCGGCCTGAGTGGTAGACTAATATACTATAGGACCTGGCAGAAGTTTTTTTTTTTTTTTTTTTAATTAAAGGTTCTAACAAAGGTTAAAATAAAGAACCACTGCATGCACAAGTACTGAATTAAGAAATATCATACAGGTACCAGATAAGGATATGCGAGGGTTACTAAAGCTTATGGACTAGTTCTGGGGGATAACCACCTACACTTTCAAAAAGGATGAGCTCAGTGATCGAACAAGTCTTGCCCAATCTAGATATATTTCTACTACCCCTCTCTGTTTGATACTTGTAAGATTTTACTTGGAGCAAGAGAATCTGTTTTGAATACCATATTTTGAAGAGAAGCTCAGCATCTCAATGAAAGGAACTAAAGTGTAATGAAAATGCAAAATATCAACGTTTGAAGAAAGACTTGTTACAGCAACTGCAAATACATGGCCCAGGAATTCTGCATTATAACAAATTTAGCAAGTATGTGGGTATTTGCTATTGTCATTTTTGGCAGATTAAAGTTAGTTTCCAAGTTGCAAAGAGGCATGAACTGACAATCATCGTGGATTCATCTGAAAGGACATGTGATATGAAGTTTAAAAATATCAAAGATGCAAGTTAGGGCACTCTTTCAAAATTTGTTTGTTTTAAGTTTTCAACATAAGAGTTTGGAAAGGAAGGGGGAACCTTATTAAACATGAAATAACAGACGACCTAATAAGTCTGTTCCATCTCCCTGCCAATAAAGGATTACTACTTATTGTACATTTCTGTTTTGTTTGGAAAGTAGTAGTCTGGGGGAGAAGGAAGAGGATGCATAGTCATTTTTATTTTGAAGTCAATAGAAGACTTTATTAAACAAGTGTGTTCATTCATTTGAAATTTGCTGTAGAAGACAGTCATGCCAATTTAAGTTTACACAAAATTTGGCCCTTCCCACAAGATGATGGCTCAGAAATAATCATTAAGCACAAAGCCTGCTCTGAGCAAAATGGGTGCAGTTCTCTCTTTAAAAAAAAAAAAAAGAAGACATTTCAGCTTCCTTTTCCCAAAAAAAAACTATCAACTATTCTATATAAATTTTCTCAAAGTTGGGATTTAAAGATTTCCTATTTGACGCATAATGAGTCCCATTATAAAAACAGCCCTCATCTCACTATGGCTTGATTTAAGATATTTTATTGAAGCTCTTTTTAAACAGATGCCATAGATATTAGTTAATGACTTCCAAGATATACATGCACACTACAAAACAGTGATTGGCTCCATAGGTGGTGTGCATTATGATTTCCAATTAAAGCAGGGCTAAAAATCATATTATGCTTTATTTACTTACTGATTGAATGCTGTCTCCAAGCTTGACACTGAATTTTTTTCTTTGCTTTCTGACATTTAAAATTGTGACTTTTGTAGTGAAAGCTTTTAAGAAGTGTTCTTTTAAGACACATTTGACTTTTGCAGGGTCTTCCTAAGAAGTTTTGCTAGATCTCATCCATTAATTTTTAGATTATCCCAGACATATGCAATATAGTAAGAGCTGAAATAAGGTATTATTTCTAGAACTGATTACCAAATTTCATGGTCTGAAGCAGACAGACATGAGAAGTTATAATTATATATTCTAGAGGCACTGCTTTTATAAAAGGCTGATATCTAATCCACCCACGCCCTAATGGTGGTTTAGCAAACCTGAAAATGAGAACCTTGGTTATACTCATTTTTCAGCCATGAAGGTTATAAAGGTTTAGAAAACTTGACATGAAAGCCTAGATCATGGAGCATTCTTTTGATGACAAATATCCTTACCAGAAAATTTGTCAACTATAATCATGATGTTATGACCAACAGTTAAGCCAGAGTCCCATTTAATAAACTTCCAAGTAATCAATACCATAGTTTTCGCTACCGTCCAGAAGCAAATCAGTTTGACCATATCTGAGTTTGTTTACAGAGTTCCAACAGAGAAGTCCAAGTATTGCTCAAGCAGTTGCTAGATGGTGCTCAAAGCTTTTCATGCTCCCCCAGTTTCATTTGAAAAGCTTTGAGCATCAGATAAAGGAAAGGTGAAATGTGTTATCATAAAACGATTCAGCGATCGAGAATAAGTATTGCCCAAACATTCTTCACTAATAAAAAGGACAAATTGAAAGCAGCACACAACACATTCATGATGGGAATACACTAAAATTGGTACTGTGTTGTATTAAACTGTTTCCTTAACTTGTGATTTCCTTGATTTTTAGGGTTTGTGATGAAACACTTATGCAAACCTATTTCTCAAGTTATGAGGGCATTTTATGTCTTTGGAACTGCTTTAAATTCCTGAAGGTAACTATCCCAAAATTTTATATATTGATAGACTTACTATGGCTACAGGTGTGTCTACATGAATCTTTACTGCATGGCAAGCTGGGCTATACATCTACAGAGCTCCAGTTTCCACACATTTACTATCTATGTGGACCCTACCACTGCACACTACAAGTCCCCTAGCGTACAGTGACCACAGTATGTCAAAGGGGTATAGAGTACGATGTTTCAGCCAAGTTGCTGGTTTCCAAGGTTAACAGATGAAAATACATTTTAGAATACTGATTTATTTCAACAAAAGAGGGATAGGCAAGAGTTAAAAACAGGCCAGAGTTTAAAATTAATAAGCTGTTTTAAATAAAGGAGAAAACAAGACATGTGCCTACCAAGCAGACTTTGTGTTTGTGGTAGGCACTCTATGGTAGAGCCTCCAATAGTAATTAGGGCTTTTGTGGGCTACTATAATATAAATGTTTAATAGGAAAGTGACAAACCCAGAGCACACAAAATTGAGACCAGAGTACTCACTTAAAGTTTGTTGGGTTTTTTTGTTTTTGTTTTTCTTTTTAAACAAACCCCTCCCCCCTTCCTGAGTCAGGAACAGAAAAGCCAACAAGAATATCTGAAGAGTTGATGGGGTGAGTGGGGAGACAATGTTTAAACAATTAAGTTTCAGTGCATGTTTGCTCTTGGAAATTTATGCATGTTTGCTCATCTACATAGATCTATTGAATATATCTGATCAAGAAACAGTTTTACATATTGCTTCTCTTCCTACCCTGAATACAAATCCAGAGTGTTATTTCTTGTAATTAGGAAAAAGGATGCAGCAAGGGTTACTGCAGATGTAGTCAATGATTCATAACAATTATCTACCGCAAATATGACTTTAGGGTACTTCCAATTACAGCTCTTGCCAGTTTGCTTCTTCAACAGCTAGTTATTTTCTCTTAAGTTCTTATTGATGTACTGTGGCTTCATCTTGCAATTGAGAGTACTAGCCAACTACTTCCTCCCAGGGTTATAAAATTGTATTAGAAAATTTAGTATTTTAGTAGAATCAGATCAAATACTTCATGTAAATGTCATCACACCCCAGATGAGATAGTTAGTATGATCTGCTAACAGCTCTGAGCCACTAACTGCTCTGAAATATCAGATGAAAAGGGAAACTAAATTAGCTTCTCTCTCCCACTTTTTCATTTGTTCGGTGGACAGGATAGAGAGAGCTATTTGGCATTCAACCCTTTTCACTTTTAGACTTCACATACATACTAAAATGGCATTTCACTAAAAGCTATATGTAGCCTCACTCATCTGCAAAACTTTTTTAACCAATGTACAATGCTACTTACATCAATTTAGCTCAACAGGGTTTGTTAACCAATACAAGGGAGTTTCAAACAAGAACATCTGTGAGCTTTATTAAAAATGGTGATACTGCACACCTGTAATTCTAAGTTTCACCAACAAACAATACACTGAAATAACTGAACCAAGGCATCACTCTTCAGAGCGATGTGCCACCTTTTAAAGATTTCAGATGTACACATCTGAAAACCAATTTGGAGAGATGAGCAGACCTCAAAGCTCGTGTCTCCTAAACCATACTTACTGGCACAAAACAGCTGATTGAAGTGAATTGCTTCTACGTTCAGCAACCTGCTATGCCATTGTTGTGAACAGCTTTAAAATCTTCTACGTGATTGCTGAGTGATGGAGCCGTAAAACGTCACCTACATTTATCCTTTATGTTCAAAGCTGTTTCACATGCTCCCAAAACATTACATTTTGGGCCTGTAATTCTTACGCATACAAACCAGAATTCTAACAGAATTTTCAAAGCCACATTCCTGGTTCTTGGAACTACTACGCCTTGTAACAAGAAATACCAATTCAGCAAGTTCAAGCACAGCACAAGACCACCAATTTGGGTAAAATCAATGACTAGTTAGAATGGATCGCAACTACACAGCAAATCTAAACTGTTAAATATTTTTGAGCAGTCCCAAAAACCAAGAACAATGCATCTGGATATTTAACATGACAAGCCCTGCAGACAGAATGAAGAGGTTTTTACTGTTCCCCTAGGAGCACTTGCAGGAATGAATAGCTGAACAGCAAGGCAGGAAACAATCTCACATCGGACTTTTCCATCCACGTGAACTGGAGAAAAACCACAAGACACTTGGAACGGAATTCAACATAGTACTTAAAGACATCTACACATACAGACAGTCCTGTTACCCAATGTTTCTTGCACATCCAAGAAAAATTATAGAGTTCTAAAACATAGGATCATTCATAATTAATGTAACAATGCTACAGGCAGGCAAAGGCAACTGAAAGGAGAGATATAACTAAGAATACCGATAGTATTTCAGTTGTTAAATTCAGGTACCACTATTTTATTGTTTCAAGTCAAGACATTTAATTATGAATGTTCCCTATGGCCTACAGTCCTTAAGATTTAATTATATGCATTCAATTCCAGTTTGCCTCCAAAAAGAAAAACATTTAAGAACCTTTTGGAAATTTGTGTTCCCCGTCATTTAGGCCACAGCCTGTGAGCACATTACCTAACATTCCTTACCTAGTTTATGCCACGATTAAACATTGGTCACTAATTTGCAAGACACATCAATTTATGGATCATTCTCTTGCTATGTATTTAAGAAGTGACCTACAAGAGAAAATGATCTGTATGCTTTTATGCATCTTTAAAAAACTGGAGACCTCTAAATCATAAGTAGGGAGCCCCTACTGTACTACATTAGAAATTCAGATCTTGACTCCTCCGCTTTTCCAGGAAGACTGGAAACGAATAAGTCCAATATCAGTAAAAGCAAACAAGTAGAACTTATCTGAGTGGAAGCATTATAGAATATTGGCAGAAGTTTAAAGTACTTCAGATTGTTTTCACCTTTGAGGAGGTAAGGATGCTGAATCTATCAATGAGAGAATTCCCAAATACACAAATCAGTCATTCAATATGAAAAAAGGTTTTGGGAGGGAGTGAAAAAGGGGAAGCGTAACATGAACATTTTTTCAATGCCTCCTTTAATGTAGCAAATGCTGAGGCACAAACCAATTTTTCCTCCTTTGTAGGTCACCCTTAAACACATTTAAGTTCTCCTGAATATTGTACAATACGGATATTATCTAAACACAAGTCAGACTATTAAATTTTGATTCTAGGACACAACTACATATACTAAATCAGCAGTAGATGGACAACCTACATTACCCAAAAACATTACATGCTTCAGAGCACGTTATAGTACCTCAAAAACAAGTCCTGATGTAGAAAGTCTGACGGTTTCCATGAGACAATGGCACCTTTCACGCTTTGATGAAGCACTATTAACCACATGCCAACATGCCTACACAGGAACTATCCTGTGTGGAAAGCTGCCTAAGAACAGATATCATGCAACACCAAAAAGGCTTTAATCTAGACCCCTTTCAAAACTCATGTCACTAATTCTATCCAGAACAACATAAATTAATAAATTAAAATTTTCAGGACAAAGTCAGCCACTGTTAAGATGACAGACACCACTCTGCCACCCAAAGCAGCCATTACCTTTCTCTTTGACCAGGTCTTTGAGAGATTGCCACTTCACATCAAATGGAATATTTGTGATAAAAGCTCGATATCTTTTAGCAGGGTTGGCATACGGCTCAAAACGATTTCCCCCTCTTTTGACACTTTTCTCTTTCCTTTTTTCATTCTGGCTTGGTCGTTCACCTTCACTGCAAGAAAAATACAAATATTCAGACATCGTATTAGCAATTACAGCATTAAATAAAGTCAATACATCATACCTTTAAATACATAAGAAAACAGTTCATGCACATATACCACTATGTTGTTTGAGACCATAGCAATTAGTAACTAATATTAACTTCAGTTCACAAGTTTTGGTTTGATAATAAGAGTATGACTTGAAGGCTGTCTCATTAATTTTAATTATTAAACAGCTGCAGCAGCTCAGATCAGTAGGTCCCAGAGATTGTGAACTGTCTACCACCTGGCCACATAACTTTCTTGCCTCAAGTGGGACATAATTAAACATGGAAAAGAAAAAAAGAACCAACCATCCACTACACATACACCTATCTCAATTTGCAACCCTTTTATGATGTCTTTAGTACAGCTGAGCAGATTTTTCACTAAATAGAAATTTTGCCAAAAATTTTTTTTTTTTTGGTACTCCTAAACTATTTTGCAAATTCAGAGAGAACTCAAATAGCTTCAGCCAAAAATATTTCATATGGAAACATTTTGACTTTCTTTCAAATCAGCATTTCATTTTCAAATTTGGTCAATTTAAAAACAAAGGGTGAAAAAACACCAGAAAATGGCCAAATTGAAACAAGATTTTTTTTTTGGTAGCTTCAAAATGAGTGTGTGTTTTGTTTGATTAAAGTTTAAAAAAACTGTTTTGGTTTGAATCAAATGAGTTTATTTTTATTTATTTTTTTAAATTCAGCTGCTGAACTGAAAAGTCTATTATTCATTCAGCTCTAGTTTATAGCGAGCCTGAAAGGAAAGTTTCTCACCAACAGCAGTATTTTAAAAAAATTGAAAGTTTAATTTTTATCTACCCTGGAAGAGTCCATGGGTACAAAAGAAGTGATTTTTATTCACTCTTTAAAACTATTTTTAACGTTACTCCTGAGGGAATTCTGCACCACTGCACATGCCCAGAATTCATGTCCCCCACAGATTTCTTCGCTTCCCCACAGAAAAATGACTTTGACAGGGAAGTAAAGGAAAGCTGCCAGAGCAGTGATGCACCAAATCCCTAGCAACTGCAGGTACATCATTTCAGGCAGCCAGTTGAGAGGTAAATCACCGCGGGGCTGGGGACACCCCAGCCAGTGGCTCCTACCCTGAGCCAGGATCAGCTGCTAGTCCCAGTTGGGCTTGAGGCAGGAGAGGATGGAACTTCCTCTTCCCCTGCAAGGAGTTGCTACGGCTATGTCAGATCCACCCCCAGAAACCGCCAGCTGCAAGAAGCTCAGCATCCTCCCCAGCTTCCCGCCAGACTTCCCATACCCAGACACCCCTGCCAAGCCTCACTCAGTACATCCAGAACCGCCTCTAGCCCTCCATACCCAAATCCCACCTAACCTCAACCCCTGAATCTGGAGCCCCCATGCCTCCGGACCCAAGTTCCCTCTAAGCTACACAGCTGCCTATTTAGCACTGCACAAGCGCTTAGGGAACCCCTCCCCCAGCCTCCACTTAGCCCAGACCCCAAACTGCCACAGGAGGGGCGCCCCTGCCCCAACTCATCCTATGACCCGGATCCAGCCGTGGCTAGAGCAGCACGGACCCTGGCACAGCCGGCATGGCACAGCCCGACCCTGGAGCAGCTGGGGCGGCGTGGAGCAGTCTGGACCCAGGAGCAGCCTGGACCCAGGAGCAGCCTGGACAGCCCTCCCCAATCCCAGACCTGCTGGGGCCCCGCGGGGGAGGGGTGCCTATACTGCAGCCCCAGTGCACCCACAGTGGGGACAGGCGCCTCTCCCCCCAGCCCAGGTGCTGCTGCGGGGAGAGTGCTCTCTCCTCACTGTACCACTGGAGCACCCTCCTGCACCCCAAACCCCTCATCCCTGGCCCAACCCCATAACCCACACCCCCTGCACCCAATCCTCGGCCCCACCCCAGAGCCCACACCCCCAGCCGCAGCCCTCGAACCTCAACTCTCTGCCCCCTCCCACAAGCATTCCTCGGCCCCACCCCCACCACATGAATTTTGTTATGTGCACCAATATGAAGGTGATAGTCACATGACCTCCATATTGGTGTACATAACAAAATTCATTCTGCACATGGTGGGAAAAATTAGAGGGAACACTGCTCCGGACCCCCACTCCTGCAGCCAGGCCCCCACCCCTGCAGCCAGACCACCCCCTACTGAAGCACCCTTCACTCAAACCTGCCACCCTGATGCCTCACCCCCTGCACCACCCTGAGCCCTCACATCCAGACCCCCATGCCACTGACCCACAACTAGCTGCACCCAGACCCCCCGCCCAGCCCCACTCTCCTAGCATCCAACCCCACCCCACCCCTCGCTGAGACCCCCACACCCAGACCCCTCCACTGAGCCCAACCACCTTCACCTGGAACATAAGTGATCTCTCTCCTGCCATCCATCTCCATCCTCTGACGAACAGAGGCTAGGGACACCATTCTTACCCATCCTGGCTAATAGCCATTTATGGACTTAGCCACCATGAATTTATCCAGTCCCCTTTTAAACATTGTTATAGTCCTAGCCTTCACAACCTCCTCAGGTAAGGAGTTCCACAAGTTGACTGTGCGCTGCGTGAAGAAGAACTTCCTTTTATTTGTTTTAAACCTGCTGCCTATTAATTTCATTTGGTGACCCCTAGTTCTTGTATTATGGGAATAAGTAAATAACTTTTCCTTATCCACTTTCTCAACATCACTCATGATTTTATATACCTCTATCATGTCCCCCCTTAGTCTCCTCTTTTCCAAGCTGAAGAGTCCTAGCCTCTTTAATCTTTCCTCATATGGGACCCTCTCTAAACCCCTAATCATTTTAGTTGCTCTTTTCTGAACCTTTTCTAGTGCTAGAATATCTTTTTTGAGGTGAGGAGACCACATCTGTACACAGTATTCGAGATGTGGGCGTACCATGGATTTATATAAGGGCAATAATATATTCTCAGTCTTATTCTCTATCCCCTTTTTAATTATTCCTAACATCCTGTTTGCTTTTTTGACCGCCTCTGCACCCTGCGTGGACATCTTCAGAGAACGAGCCCCGATAACGCCACGCTCTCGGTCCGGACTCGTTGTAGCTAAATTAGCCCCCATCATGTTGTATGTATAGTTGGGGTTATTTTTTCCAATGTGCATTACTTTACATTTATCCACATTAAATTTCATTTGCCATTTTGTTGCCCAATCACTTAGTTTTGTGAGATCTTTTTGAAGTTCTTCACAATCTGCTTTGGTCTTAACTATCTTGAGTAGTTTAGTGTCATCTGCAAACTTTGCCACCTCACTGTTTACCCCTTTCTCCAGATCATTTATGAATAAATTGAATAGGATTGGTCCTAGGACTGACCCTTGGGGAACACCACTAGTTACCCCTCTCCATTCTGAGAATTTACCATTAATTCCTACCCTTTGTTCCCTGTCCTTTAACCAGTTCTCAATCCATGAAAGGACCTTCCCTTTTATCCCATGACAGCTTAATTTACGTAAGAGCCTTTGGTGAGGGACCTTGTCAAAGGCTTTCTGGAGCCCCTGCAGAGTCCCATTGCCCCAGCATCTGGAACCACCCCCTCCCACACACACAAGCCTCTGTGCATCCACATCCCCCCACTAAGCTGCCTGCACCCAGACTGTCCCACACAGAATCCTCTCACCCCATACCTGGAGCCCTTCACACAGAGCCCCTCCACATTTGGATCCTGTGTGTGTGTTAATTGGTATTTAATAAAAATATACTCTCTGAAAGATAACCAATCTTTATTTGCCTCCTACACACAGTGGCTGGTGCTGGAATTAATACCCAGTGGCAATTTGATCATTTGCTGAGTACAAATCACGGCGAGGAATCAACATTTTCATGCAAAGTGGCAAGTTAAAGCATTGTAGAGTCCTGTACAGAAAGACATGACTGGAGCTCATTGTCAAAATGGTGCCTCAAAGCCTCCCTGATTCAAACGGCCCCCAGTGTGACCCTCTAATAACCCTGGTATCTGGCTACTCAAAATCTGCACACCACCACAGGGAAAACTTAAGAACGTAAGAATGGCCCTATTGGGTCAGACCAAAGGTCCATCTAGCCCAGTATCCTGTCTTCCAACAGTGGCCAGTGCCAGATGCCCCAGAGGGAAAGAACAGAACAAGTAATCGTCAAGTGATCCATTCCGTCGCTCATTCACAGCTTCTGGCAAACAGAGGCTAGGGACACCATCCCTGCCTATCCCAGATAACAGCCATTGATGGACCTATCCTCTATGAATGTATCTAGTTCTTTTTTGAACCCTGTTATGGTCTTGGCCTTCACAACATCCTCTGGCAAGGAGTTCCACTGGTTGACTGTGCGTTGTGTGAAGAAATACTTCCTTTTATTTGTTTTAAACCTGCTGCCTATTAATTTCATTTCGTGACCCCTAGTTCTTGTGTTATGAGAAGTAGTAAACACTTCCTGATCTACACCAGTCATGACTTTATTGACCTCAATCATATCTCCCCTTAGTCGTCTCTTTTCCAAGCTGAAAAGTCCCAGTCTTATTAATCTCTCCTCATACAGAAGCCATTCCATACCCCTACTCATTTTTGTTGTCCTTTTCTGAACCTTTTCCAATTCCAATATACCTTTTTTGAGATGGGGCGACCACATCTGCACACAGTATCAAGATGCAGGCATACCATGGATTTATAGAGGCAACATGATATTTTCTGTCCTATTATCTATCCCTTTCTTAATTATTCCAAGCATTCTGTTCGCTTTTTTGACTGCTGCTGCACATTGAGTGGATGTTTTCCGAGAACTATCCACAATGACTCCAAGGTCTCTTTCCTGAGTGGTAACAGCTAATTTAGACCCCATCATTTTATATGTATAGTTGGGATTATGCTTTCCAATGTGCATTACTTTGCATTTATCGACATTTAATGTCATCTGTCATTTTGTTGCCCAGTCACAGTTCTGAGAGATCCTTTTGTAGCTCTTCATAGCCTGCCCGGGGCTTAACTATCTCTAGTGATTTTGTATCATCTGCAAATTTTTCCACCTCACTGTTTACCTCTTTTTCCAGATCATTTATTAATATGTTAAACAGGACTGGTCCCAGTACAGACCCCTGGGGGACACCACTATTTACCTCTCTCCATTCTGAAAATGGACCATTTATACATAGCCTTTGTTTCCTATCTTTTAACCTGTTACCAATCCATGAAAGTACCTTCCCGCTTATCCCGTGGCAGCTTACTTTGGACAAGAGACTTTGGTGAGGGACCTTGTCAAAGGCTTTCTGAAAAATCTAATTATGCTATATCCACTGGATTCCCTTGGTCCACATGCTTGTTGACCCCCTCAAAGAATTCTTTTCACCATTAGCTTCACAAACATTATGGAACGCACAGCAGGCTGCTATGACCATGGGACTATTTTCCTCATTTAGGTCTAACCTACCATAAAGGCAGCGCCAGTGTGCTTTTAATCTGCACAAGGAACATTCTATGGTCATTCTGCACCTGCTCAGCAGCATTGTCGCCTTGCTGCTGTCCAAGTTTCCCATTTAAGGCTTCATGAGACATGGCAGTATAGGGTACACTAGGTCTCAGGGTCATTATGTGCATTTCAACATTCCCCTGCCCCCCACTGGAATCTTCTGGTCTGGAAAGTAAGTGCTTGCTTGGAGATTTCTGTACAGGCCAGTGTTCCTGAAGATGCGTCAGTCACGCACTTTCCCAGACCACCCCACATTAATGTCAGTGAAACCATATATGCAAGACCACAGAGAAGTACCAATTTCTATTGATGTCCTCCATCGCAAGATGGCCCAGGGCCAAAATTGGGACATGCATGCCATCTATCACTCTGTTGCAGTTAGGGAATCCTGCAAAGCCATCCATCATTTCATGCATTTTGTCAAGAGAGTCAGAGTCCTTCATAGCAAGATGTGATTAATGGCTCTGCACACTTGCATTAACGCAGCCCCAGCAGTCAACTTTCCAACTCCAAACTGATTCACAACAGACCGGTAGAAGTCTGGAGTTGCCAGTTTCCACACAGCGATCACCATGCAGTTCTCCACCAAGAGGGCAGCTCTCATTTTGGTGTCCTTGTGCCGCAGAGCTAGAGCGAGCGCCGCACAAAGTTCCAGGAAGGTGGCTTCCGCATCCAAAAGTTCTGCAGCCACTGCTTATCATCCCAAACCTGCATAACACTGTGGTACCACCACACAGTCCAAAAGTGATAGTCCATGTGCACCTGTTCCATGAATACCAAAAGTAATCTGGTGTTTCTTTCCATGGCACACGTAGACCAGGAACCTCTGATTCCTGTTCAGAATGGGTGCTCATGATATACTGCATGACCAGCCACAACGGGTTCATAACAGCAACCACAGTAGTTGAGAGCAGTGCAGGATCCATCCTTTCAGACAGAGATGGCAGGTGCACAGTAAACTGGGGTTGTTGAAAAATGCCACGAAATGCAGTCAGAAACCCATGGAACGATGAGACAGAAAAAAAACTGCATCATGGGACATTGAGCCCACACCCATGATGCACTGCGATCCATTCCACCTTCCCACAACTCCTAGCTGCAGAAGGTGGCGAGTAGCACAGTGGGATAGCTACCCACGGTGCACGGCTCTCCATCAATGCCAGAGCACCAACTGTGGACACTCTCTGCCAACAGAAGCAGCATTGTACCAACATGCACAAGCACTGTGATCATACTGGGTTTCGATCAGCGTAACTTGTGATGACAAAACTCTGTAGCATAGACAAGACCTCAGTATGGTTTTTTAGGATGATTGACTATAGGGATCCAAATTTTTTGGTGAGTACAATCGTGGCAAACATGCTCAGCTCTCCTAGAAACCAATGTCTGTTTGGACAACCAACCTCAAGGAAGTGGCTTCAACTACTTTCTTTCAAGTGATTTAGGAAACTTTAACTTGATGCTCTGAAGTGGGGAACATGAGCAGGGATCCATTTTGGCAGTCTAAAAGTCAGTAACTATGGTATTTAAGAGTTATTTTCCTTTAAGAACTGTCCCCATGAACCCCCAACTCTTGGAAGAACAAGCCATAGTAGCCCCCCCTCCCCCCAAGGTCAGTTTGAGTACCTCCAACCCTCCCTGAGACATCACGAATACTGCAAAAAAAGCCAGTGAGGTAGGTAAGCTGGAAATCCCAATAGCAATGTTCCTCCTTCATCCCCAACAGAAGAGAATCTCTAATATTCTGAGGTACTGCAGCGCAGGTATCCAAGTGGTTAAGGCACTACACCATGCAGACTCCCAATATGTAGCCTGGTAAATAGTGTCACATGAACACAAGGCTTACCACCTGTAGAAAAAATGCTACAGGTTTACATGGGAACCTCTCAAAGGACACTGTCCCCCTAACAGTATGAAAAATCCTCTTAAACAAGCTTTTCAGCTATGGCGCCTCTTAAGGCTCCAGTGAATTCAGCCTTTTGTGATGGAAAGGGAGTGGACTTGTTTAGGCAAACCCTAAGGACTCAGGATGCTTTACACACGTTTCTGAGGGCTTGTCTACAGTTGGAGTGCTACAGTGGCACAGCTGCAGCACTGGATCTATGCCATTGTAGCACTTCAGTGTAAGCACTTTTCCCCCATCAGCATAGCTAATCCGACTCCCTGAGAGGAGGTAACTAGGCAATGGAAGACTTCTTCCAGCAACCTAGCACTATCAACTCCAGGGGTTAGGTTGGCTTAACTACGTCATTCAAGCATGTGGATTTTTCACACCCCTGAACAATGTAGCTGGATCGACTTAACTTTTGAGTGTAGACCTGGCTGGCCTGAGGTACATCTTACAGTGTGCGCGCTAGGTACAGTCAGATACAAATAACCAGACACCCAAGAAAGCCCATTGCCACAGGCAGATGTTTCATGAAAAGCTGGTGGTGAAGACACCAAAGGTTAGAAAGCAGTATTGGTATTTGCCTGGACAAGGTTGGAGATATATTCAATAACGGTGACGTTCATATCTTGACTCAACTTTGCTCTATGGAGCTTGATCCAACTGATGGCCTGCCCCTAGAGGCAGAGAACCTCCCTCTGGAAAAAAGTTCAGTCTCACATGAAGTCAGGAAGAACTCTGCCTCTCTAACCAAAAAGTAGTGGATGTCCTTATTTTGATCCTCCAGGAGCCAAATTTATAAAGCAGCATGTCTCACTGAAGGCAGTCATCTTGCCATCACTGCTCAATAACTGCCAAGTCTCACCTACAAAGTGGCCAAAAACTAAGCTTACATCCCAAGATGCTCTGGTCACTATCAGAGCTGAAAGGTCATACAAGTGAAGAATATTCAAGCCTTTCTCAAGGACCAAATTTGGTGTGCTTGGTTCTAAAAGGGAGGAGAGAGTGAGGGAGGAGAAAAGACACTGGGGGTAGTGAGCTACATATAAGGTGGTCACATCCTCAATTGCTTGTTCTGCAGAATATAAGAAATCTATGGGCTTTTTTTTGCTGAATCAGTGAGTTCTAAGTCTAAGACCTCAGAAAGGCCTTCATATCGCCAGAAGGGGAAGCACTGGCTGCTTTTCTGGTGGAGACAAAGACGAAAGAAGTGTTTCTGGCTCAGCCTCCACATTCTCATCTTCCTGTTTTATTGAGCCCCTAAAACTGAGATGACAGCTGTTTATAAGCCAAATTTTGGTTGCCATAAATTAATGGCAGGTCAGAAAGTCCAGAGTCAATATTCAGAGCTCTTCCAGCTCCAAGGCAACAAGACAGTCCCATCATCTTATTTCAACCATAAGGACTCATGGACTCCAAATTCCAAAGCATGGCAAAAGACAGCTGTTCTCCACCGACAGGACAAGGAGTCAAGGATCTGGCAAATTATATACTAGACTTGGCTACCGTTGTACACTGGCCTCCAAACGGCCTTTCCTCTCTATCACACACAATCTCCTCAGCAACAGTGGCTCCCATTATTACATCACACCTATCCTCTGCTCTCTACACTAGCTTCTCATAGAATATCAAATCGAGTTCAAGGTCTCTGTCCTTATCCTAAAGGAATTTGATGGCCTGGGCCTAGTACATCTAAGAGGTTGCCCTAAAGTTCTAAGATGAAGACCATTCTTAACCCCTTCACTCCTCAGGAACAAGTGAACTTTCTACAATAAGGGAAGGTGACCTATTACTCCTGGGGGAATTCTCCATCACTGCACAAGCGCAGAATTAATGTCCCCTGCAGATAAATTCATTCACATGCACCTTCCGAGCAGTGGGGGTAGGGGGAAGGAGAGAGAGAAGGGGGCAAGTCTGGTTTGGGCATCAGGAGCAGCCAGGGGAGATGTAAATCACCACCTCAGGAGGTGGGGGTGGGGGTGGGGGGAGACAGGGACAGGACTTCCTCTTCTCCTGCATGGGCTGCTCCTGGGGTTGGGTCAGACCCACCTCCAGGAACCTCCCCCACTTCAGAAAGCTCTGCACACACACCCCACTTCCTGACCCCATCGCTCCCAGCGACGGGGGGGGGGAGGGGTCACTGTATGGGGAGCTGCCCCTCATGTGCCCAACCCTCATGCATCCAGACCCCCCCTGCACCTGGACTTCCCTGCCAAGCCCCCCACCCCCAACACCCATCCTCCCTCCCGCTGAGCCCCAACCACCTTCACTTGGACCCGCCCCCCAGGAATTCCCATTCCTCCTGCACCTCCGAGCCCCAGTACTTCCAGATTCACCTTGCACGCACATCCTCCACCAAGCCACCCACACAGAATTCATCCCACACATCGATCCCCCTCCATACACTAAGCCCCTCCACATTTGGATCCTGCCCGGCTGGGCGTGTTTGCCTGACACCTGGATGAGGAGGGCAGGGCTGGGTATGCATGACTGTCACTCTGGCTCACTGTGAAACCACAGAGATGTGCTAATATGCCTAGTAAGGAATCAAAAAACATTTCCTGAATCTTTTTTGTTGTTTGTATTGTTACAAACATACTTGCTGATGGGTATTTTAAACAATTGAAAATGATGTGATTATATTGTGTCAAGTATCAGAGGGGTAGCCGTGTTAGTCTGGATCTGTAAAAGCAACAAAGAATCCTGTGGCACCTTATAGACTAACAGACGTTCTGCAGCATGAGCTTTCCACTTGCATCTGAAGAAGTGGGTATTCACCCACGAAAGCTCATGCTGCAGAACGTCTGTTAGTCTATAAGGTGCCACAGGATTCTTTGTTGATTATATTGTGTTATTTTGTTAAATAAAATATGCAGAATTTTACAAAATTTTAAAATATTGAGCACAGTACTTTAATTTTTTTAGCACAGAACTCCCTCATGAGTAATCTCTGAGGGAGACAGAACTCAGTGGCTGACCCAAGACTAGAATGAACTCCCACAGGAATTAAGGACTGTCTCATATCTCCCCACCTTCCACTCAAAGTGCAAGGCACATGACTTTAACCTTCCTTTGTTTAACAAAAATAGCAATTATGTGTATATGCATATTCAAAGAATTCCAAAACAAGACATCACTGCACACCCTTCTCCCCCTCAAGAGAATGTGAGAACACAAAACATGGCAGATGTTAGTCATGTTGCTTAATGCACCGTTGGTAGGTGCTCAGATAGTATGGTGATGAGTTTGGTATAAGAATCTATAATTTAAACCCCAAAGATAAACACAGAGGCAAAGTTAATACTGCTTAAGAGTAATGACTCTTATTATGATCTAACTCAATAAAGGTAGGATAACAAGGCCTGACTGATTCAAGGCATCAGGAAACCATGGCACAAGCTGCATCTCTAACACAAGAGGAACCAGCATGTCTCTTTTCCTGATGCTGAAACATACAAAATAACTAGGCTAGGCTTGACTGAATATGACATAACTAGTCTTTTTTAGATCAATAGGGGCACATTAGTATGCATTCCTCAGTCTTTCTAGTGGAGGAAACATCAGAGGTTACTAGCAGAGCTTCCACAGTCCCTGATACCAAGACAGCAACACAGAAGAAACACTAGCAGTGGATACCAAGACCTGCACCCTCCTTTACATCAAGATGGGAGCAAGAGAATTTGTCAGCACCATGACTCTTCTGCTTCACCCTCCAGCTAGGGAAGTGTCCAGATGCCAAGAAACTGTTCTGAAGTCCCAAACCTGCTTAGCAGACTCAATAATGAAGAGTAGAGATTTATTAAGATCCCACCTGATCACAGAAATCAAAAACATGGGACCCTAATGACATTACTGCATTGCATGAAACAGGTCTCAATTTAACATCCCTAGCTGCCTCGGCCATGCCACTTAGCCCAAAACAGGCAAAATGGCTATTCAATCAAGTACTCTAGCAGGACCAGAATCAGGAAAAAGTAACAAGCCTAAGAGGACAGTGCCCCAAGCAACGCCCATCCACACTTTTCTTTTTAAATAAAAATGCAGCAAGCTAATCTTGTGGGGAGGGAGAAACAACAATGCCATCCCACCCCAACCGCCCTCACTCAGCCAGACCCCCAGCCTCCCACACCACTGCCATCCTACCCCCCCCCGTGCCCGCACTCAGCCAGACCCCCAGGCTCCCGCACCACTGCCACCCTATCCCCCACCTGCCTGCACTCAGCCAGACCCCCAGGCTCCCGCACCACTGCCATCCTACCCCCACCCGCCCGCACTCAGCCGGACCCCAGGCTCCCGCACCACTGCCATCCTACCCCCCCCCCGTGCCCGCCCTCAGCCAGACCCCAGGCTCCCGCACCACTGCCATCCTACCCCCGTGCCCGCACTCAGCCGGACCCCAGGCTCCCGCACCACTGCCATCCCACCCCAACCGCCCGCACTCAGCCAGACCCCCCGGCTCCCGCACCACTGCCACCCTACCCCCCACCCGCCCGCACTCAGCCGGACCCCCAGGCTCCCGCACCACTGCCATCCTACCCCCCCGTGCCCGCACTCAGCCGGACCCCCAGGCTCCCGCACCACTGCCATCCTACCCGCCCCCGTGCCCGCACTCAGCCGGACCCCCAGGCTCCCGCACCACAGCCAGCCTACCCCGTGCCCGCACTCAGCCGGATCCCCAGGCTCCCGCACCACTGCCATCCTATCCCCACCCCCGTGCCCGCACTCAGCCGGATCCCCAGGCTCCCGCACCACTGCCATCCTACCCCCCCCGTGCCCGCACTCAGCCGGATCCCCAGGCTCCCGCACCACTGCCATCCTATCCCCACCCCCGGGCCCCCACGCAGCCGGGTCCCCAGGCTCCCGCACCACTGCCATCCTACCCCGTGCCTGCACTCAGCCGGACCCCCAGGCTCCCGCACCACTGCCATCCTACCCCCCGGTGCCCGCACTCAGCCGGATCCCCAGGCTCCCGCACCACTGCCATCCTATCCCCACCCCCGTGCCCGCACTCAGCCGGATCCCCAGGCTCCCGCACCACTGCCATCCTACCCCGTGCCCGCACTCAGCCGGATCCCCAGGCTCCCGCACCACTGCCATCCTACCCCCGTGCCCGCACTCAGCCGGACCCCAGGCTCCCGCACCACTGCCATCCTACCCCGTGCCCGCACTCAGCCGGATCCCCAGGCTCCCGCACCACTGCCATCCTATCCCCCCCCCCGTACCCGCACTCAGCCAGACCCCCAGCCTCCCGCACCACGGCCATCCTACCTCCGCCCCCCCCCAGGGCCCGCACCCGATGGCTCCCCAGCCTCCAGCACGGCCCTTGCTCCAGCTCCTAAACCCCCATCCAGCCAGGCCCGACGCCCTCACTCAGCCAGGCCGCTGCTGTCAGCACCGGCTCCTTCCATCCACCGAGCCCTTCGCCTCTGAAGCCCCCCGCCCGCAGCCGGCCCGAGGCCCCGGCCCACACACGCGGGGACGCGGCCTCCTGCTCCCCCGGCCAGGCGGCCACCCACGACGCGCCAGGGCCCGAGCCCCGTGGGGTCGGGGCTCCACCAGCGGCGCCTCACCTCTTAGGCGGCCCGTCCCCGGCGCTGCCCGCCCCGTTAGCCGCCGCCGCCGCCGCCTCCTCCATTTTGCCGCTGCCCTCAGTCCCCACGGCCGCCATTTCCTCCGCGCAGCCCCTTTGTGTAACAGCGTCCGCCCCGCGCTGTGCCCCGGAGCACGCTGGGAAAGGGGCGGGGCTGAGACCCCGGCGGCAGCGCCCCCGTGCGGCCGCGCTGAGGGCACGTGGTGCGGGTGGCTGACGTCACGGGGGGCCGTTCCCGGGCTCTGGGTGGGGTCAGGGCGGCGCTGTGCCTGAGGGGAGGTTCGGGCCGTGCCTGGAGGGCGTTCGGGGCGGGGCGGGTGACACAGCGGTCGCGCGGTGCTTCGGGGGCGGGGCCAAGTCCGGGGGTCGGTCCCGCGCCGGCTGGAACTGCGGGGGTGGGGGGCAGAACAAACAGCTGTTTCCCGCGCACACCCGCCTGCAGGGCTCTGCTCTGACCCTCTCGGCCAGCCCCCCCTCCCCCAGCTGGCGGCTTGCCGGGATGGCTGCAGGGCGCCCCCGAACACACCGCCCTGGCTCTCTCATGTCTGCACCGGTCACCCCTTTCCTACAGCAGGCCTCTGAGTGTGACCCCCCCTCCCGCCCCCTCTAAATTAAAAACACGTTTAAATATATTTAACACCATTATAAATGCTGGAGGCAAAGGGGAGGGTTAAGGTAAAGGTTAACAGCTATGGACCCCCCCCCATGTAATAATAACCTCACACCCTCAGGTTGAAAACCCCTGTTTTAGCTGTTAGCAAGGGAGCCTCCCTGTTGGTGCACACCCTCCCAGAGTAGACCTACTACTTAAACCATGGTATCAGTGATTTCAAAGTTTTATAGTATGAAAAAAAACTCTCAAGGCTAAAGTAATTCTTTTATTAATCTCTGGCAAAAGACTCACTCAAATAGTACACACTTTTTCTCAATTCCTTGAGTTTTGGAACCTATGTCCCCTGCCTAGCGAGTGCTGTTGAGGGTGAGTTGCTCTGTCAGGATATGCCGGGTACAGTTCTGCTGCCCTCCATTTGCACAATGACCCTTTATCACTCCTGTCCCAATAATGGGGTGGGGAGGGGAAGGAATCCAAGATCAGCCATAAATGATAATTGGGGCAAGCAATCCCATCATGCTGAGCACCTAGGCAGGTGAGTGTGTCCATGAAAACAAGATCAGCTCCTGAAGTCTTTTTCCACAGTTCACCACTAGATGTCAGGGAAGAGCTCATTCAGAGTCTGCTTACATGTAAATCACCTAAGTTTAGTGACTTGAGTGCACAGGAACAAAAGACTCTAATCAAGTTTTCATGTGCAAAAGTCAGTTTGTTTTTTCAGAATCAGCCTAACACAATTTCACTAAGACTTAAGCTCTATTTAAAAAAAATTAGGCTTCAAACAAGCCTCAGAAATGTCAACGCATAAGGCTGATTGTATAAATGCCTGAAACTGAGCATTATAAGAGAAGATAAAGGGCTGACCTAGGAGGAAAGGCCTTAAAAGCCAGAAGCTAAGCGACCAAGGGGAGCTAGCAAACAGGGGAGTTTGAAAGAGGGAGTCATAATATAATAATGATGGTTAGGAAGGGCTGCATTGCCAGTGCTAATACTACTCCTGTCTCCTCCACCTGTGCCTGTATCCAGACAGAGAACCTAACCATGGATGCCTCTACCCAGATCCTGGTGTGGATTTGCAGCCTGCATTTCCCACTTACAGAAAGCCAGGCTGGGCAGACCATCCAGTGTGAGAAGTGCCTGCTGGTGGAATCTCTTAGGAAGCAGATGGGAGAGCTACAGGAGGAGGTGGCTAGGCTGAGGAGCATCCGTGCACGTGAGGAATTCATTGACAGTTTTCATATGGAGACTTCCAAGGCTGAGGAGGCTACCCAGCGAGAGAGGACTGCTGTCACGCCCCCCAGGAGGATGATAAGGCTCTGGTACAGGGAGGACACTTGCTGCTGGTTACTTCTGGCAGCAAGCAGTGCTCCACCCCTACTCCCAACCCACCCACCATGGTGATGGAAAACCGTTATGCTGCCCTGGCAATGAGGAATCACCCCCAAAAGGAGGAGGAGGAAAAGCCCTGTACCCCCACAGCTGGGAGGATCACAGACATCACTCCCAGGAGGAAACATATGGTGGTGGCAGTTGGTGACTCTCTTTTGCCCTGACATGACATCCCACGAGGTACACTGCCTGCCAGGGGCCATAGCTGAGACGTTGTGGAGGGTTTGTCAAGGATCATCCGGCCCTCTGACTAGTACCCCCTGCTACTCATCCATGTGGGCACTAATGATACTGTAAGGTATGACCCTCCGCAGATCAGAAGTGACTACAGGGCTCTGAGAGTAAGGGTGAGGGAGTTGGGAGTGCAGGTGGTGTTCTCTTCAGTCCTTCCAGTCAAGGATAGGGGCCTCGGCAGAGACAGATGCATCCTGGAGGTGAATGCCTGGCTGGGAGGATGGTGTCGCCAGGAGGGCTTCGGCTTCCTTGACTACAGGATGCCGTTCCAGGAAGAAGGACTGCTAAACAGAGATGGGGAAAAGCATATTTGGCTACAGACTAGCTAACCTTGTAAGTAGGGCTTTAAAACTAGGTTCAATGGGAGCAGGTGACCAAAGTAAAAAACCAGGGAGAAGGGTTGGAATCTGGGGGGAGCATGGGCTGTTATAGCAGAAATAAGGGAGAAACAAGACAAAACTTTGGGGGGGAAATTAAATCAGTATCTTAGATGTCTATACTAACGTGCGAAGCATGAGGAATAAGCAGGAAGAACTAGAAATACTAGTAAACAAACAACTATGACATAGTTGCCACCACAGACCCTTGGTGGGATAATATGCATGACTTGAATATTGGTATAGAAGGATACAGCTCGCTCAGGAAAGACAGGCAGGGGAAAAAGGGAGGAGGTGTTGCCTTATATATTAAAAATGTACACACTTGGACTGAGGTTGAGGTAGAAATAAGAGAGACTTCTTGAAAGTCTCTGGGTAAGGATAAAAGGGGTAAAAAAAAAAGGGTGATGTCATGGTAGGGGTCTACTGCAGACCACCAAACCAGGAAGAAGAGGTGGATGAGGCTTTTTTTAAACAACTAAAAAAAAATAATCATCCAAAGCACAGGAACTGGGGGGGGGGGGGACTTCAACTACCCAGACATCAGTTGGGAAAATAACACAGCAGGGCACAGATTATCCAACAAGTTTTTGGAATGAATTAGAGACAATTTTTATTTCAGAAGGTGGAGAAAGCTACTAGGGGAGAGGCTGTTCTAGATTTGATTTTGACAAATAGGGAAGAACTGGTTGAGAATTTGAAAGTGGAAGGCAGCTTGGGTGAAAGTGATCATGAAATGATCAGTTCATGATTCTAAGGAATGGTAGGAGGGAGAACAGCACAATAAGGACAATGGATTTCAAGAAGGCAGACTTTAGCAAACTCAGGTAGTTGGTAGGTAAAATCTCATGGGAAGCAAATCTAAGGGGAAAAACAATTGAAGACAGTTGGCAATTTTTCAAAGAAACATTAAGGGCACAAGAGCAAACTATCCCACTGTGTAGGAAAGATAGGCAGTATGGCAAGAGACCACCCTGGCTTAACCAGGAGATCTTCAACGATCTAAAACTCAAAAAACAGTCCTACAAAAAAATGGAAACTCGGAATACAAGTATGTAGGGACAAAATTAGAAAAGCCAAGGCACAAAATGGAAGGAAACAAGAAAACATTCTACAAATACATTAGAAGCAAGAGGAAGACGAAGGACAGAGTAGGCCCGTTACTCAATGAGGCAGGAAAGATAACAGAAAATGTGGAAATGGCAGAGGTGCTTAATGCCTTCTTTGTTTCGGTTTACACCAAGAAGGTTGGTGGCGACTGGATGTCTAACATAATAATGAAAATGAGGTAGGATCAGAGTTTAAAATAGGGAAAGAACAAGTCAAAAATTACTTAGACAAGTTAGATGTCTTCAAATCACCAGGGCCTGATTAAATGCATCCTAGAATACCTAAGGAGCTGACTGATAGCTGAGCCATTAGCGATTATCTTTGAAAAGTCATGGAAGACATTCCAGAAGACTGGAAAAGGGCAAATATAGTGCTCATTTATAAAAAGGGAAATAAGGACAACCCGGGGAATTAGCTTAACTTCTGTACCCAGAAAAATAATGGAGCAAATAATTAAGCAATCAATTTGCAAACACCTAGAAGATAATAAGATAACAACAGTCAGCATGGATTTGTCAAGAACAAATCGTGTCAAACCAACCTGATAGCTTTCTTAGATAGGGTACAAGCATTGTGGAAAGAGGGGGGCGGGGAAGCGGTAGATGTGGTATATCTTCACTTTAGTAAGGCTTTTGATACTGTCTCGCATGACCATCTCATAAACAAACTAGGGAAATACAACCTAGATGAAGCTACTATAAGGTGGGTGCATAACTGTTTGGAAAATCATTCCCAGAGAGTAATCATCAGTGGTTCACAGTCAAGCTGGAAGGGCATAATGAGTTGCATCCTGCAGGGATCGGTTCTGGCTCCAGTTCTGTTCAATATCATCATCAATGATTTAGATAATGGCATAGAGAGTTGTAGGGATATTAAAGAAGGTTTATATTAGACATGGTTTATATGAAAAATGATTTATTGTTAGAAATGATTTATTGTTAATTGATACTTTATAACTGAAGGTTTATATTAGAAGTAAATGTGACTCCCAAGATTTAGCCTCTAACCTGCAAGCCACCAGCTGTGTCTGTGTGAAGCCTGCTCAAAGAAATACTTTGTATAAAACTTGTTAAACATGAATTAACACTAAGTAAGCCAAAACAGTAGCTGTTATAGTATATAGATAAAGACCCCCACCCTCTGTAAGTTTTCATCTCACTTTATTTTTGAATGTTAAAAGACAGGGAGTCTCACATAAATTGGTAACACCCCAAAAGGTAAAGAGACAGTGAAATAGATGTGATTAAGATAGAGAATGTATGTGAATGAGTGCCTAGTTTAAATAATGAATGAATGGTTAGGGAGTTACCAGCCTGAAGAATTCAGTGTCTGCTGAAGAAGGTGTCAAGTGGGATCAACCAGATGACCCCCGGAGGGCAAACTGGAATCCACCCCACCACCTCAAAGGAAGGAAAAACAAAACATCTGACAACATGGAGCCAGCCACCTGCTGATTGATTTAGCAACAGCAGAATGAAGCAACTCTCATGGACTGACATAGGAATAAATTCCTATAAAACTGGACTCTGAAGACTAAGGACTTTGAGTCTATGGTTCTGCTGCCAGCCTCCAGGAGCATCAGGTGCATCTGACACAGACTCGGCTCCATCCTCATGACCAAGATACCTGGCCAGTAACTTGGCATGAGCAATGTCTAGGCTGGTAACTATAACACCTATACAGAACATGAATGAATATATATAATGTGTGTGTATAAGAAATAAGTAGTGATAGAAATAAGTAGTAAAACAACGTTGTTTGCTTTTATCTTTTGCTTTACTATTATATTTACAATAAATGTGGCATCTTTGCCTTATCCCTCTTAATAAGATCCTGCTGGTTTTTATTATACTGGTATAACATTTTGGTGGAGAATAGCGAAAGGGGGATTATTGGTATTTTTGCCTCAGTTATTGTAAACCAATCTGTGCGCACACAACCGGCTCTACAGAGCACGGTTCTATTCTTGGTTAACCAAACCTGCTGGCCTCCGGATAGGTAGCAGGAAAATAAAGAAGCTCATAAAATTGTTAACAAACCTGCTGGCCTCCAGATAGGTAGCAGGAAAATAAAGAGCTCATAGAAACTTTAAGCTACAATTAATCATATCCAAAGTGTTCACTGAAAAATCAGGGGTAACAAGAGCCTATAGGGCAAGGTAAAGCTGCTCGCTGAATGAGATCAGGGGTAGCAGGATATGATAATTTAGGCTGTGTCACTCGCTGCAAGGGTTCAGGAGTGACAAAGGAAACTATACACTCGCTGCAAGGGTTCAGGGGTGACGAATAAAACCATACACATGTTAAAAATGTTTAAGAAAAGACAAGGGAGAACAGTCTCGGAGGGAGGAATGCAGTTTGAAGGAGCTCCAACCTCACCTTTTGTAAAAGAAATAACACCCTCTAAACAAATCCTTCAGAAATATGGGCACAGTCCTTGGACTGAACAAGCCCTCGCAGATGCTTGGTCTATATTGTATCTAGAGGATAGATTGGCCCAATATATCCTCATATGTAAACCCCCAAATGCAGCAAAAAGAGATGCTGCAGGGATCTGGCTGCTGTGGGAGGCTTGTAATGACAGCTACCTCCGCCTAGCAGCCTGTAAAGAGGAGAAAATATCTCTAAAAGAAAAACTATCCCAACTGGAAAAAGGGGTAGAAAATTGGAAAGTAATGGCACATTGGGAAAAAGAGGCTTGGGACCCCCGGGAAACGTGGGAAGAAAATATGTGAAACAACTGTTGTAAGCTGCTCTTTTAGGAATTAGGGGTTATAGTGCTTAATATTTATCAATTTGGTTTTGTTGTGGTTGGTTGTTGTTCACAACTGTTGGGAAAATGTTTAAGAAAACACTGTCTAAAGAGATCCTTAAAAACAAACAAACTGGCTAGGTACTTATTAATATAAAAACCCTCAACTCCAATGAAAAGGAAGCAGCTGCAGTTTGGCTTCTATGGGAAACCTGTAATAAGGTATTCCTTCAATTGGCTAAATGTAAAAATAAAAAACTGCACCAAGATTTACAAGCCTCTGCTGCAAAAGCAGCGAAATGAAAATGTATGTAGTACTCAAACCCAGTTAAGTGCCCTTAAGGTTGGGAACAGAGAGTTAAAACAGCACTCTCACATCTTACAGCAAGAGTAACATCAGAAGAAGGAACATTTGAGACCCCAGAAGGGGCAAATTTTTGGGACCCCTCTGGAGAGTGGAATATTTGGGTAGATTCCTCCTCCCAGGACCAGAATGCCATTGCGACAGTAACAACAGTGCCTGCTTCTGCCTCAGACCTCCAGGCCATGGCAAAGTGGCTGGGAATTTTAAAATGAAAAATGTTTTGCACCACTTAATTAGCATTTGTGCAGCCCCAAGTACCAAACACACTGTGGCAGAGACTAAGCAGGGTCTGTCATGTGGAAGCACTGTGCTAATTTATTTCTAAGCTTTTATCTTTCAGGCTCTAAAACCAGAACATTGGGAGAGCTGGTACCAGCTGAAGAGTTATAAAATACCATTGTTATAGTGTCGCGACAAAGTCTGTGTTGCATGTTCTGTGTCTGTCTCTAGTGGTGTCCTGTGCTAGCATTGGGTCCAGAAAAAAAAATACTACACTAGACAGAGCAAATGTCTTTTCCTCTCTCTACTTCCCCCATGTCCATCCAACTTATCAATCACCACTTGTGTCCAAAAGACTTTGGTCCCCAGTGCATCAGGTTTATTTTTTGTTAGGTTTTATTAATACATTTGTATTGTTAGTTACATTTGCTTGTATTGTTAATTCCACACTTTTCTCTATGCACCTGGTTCTACTTCCCCAAGTCCTAAAGGGTAGTTCTTGGGCCCCCATAACCTGTAAGACCTTGGCCCATAATTGCAGGGCCCCATCTTTCAGGTCCCCAAAAACCTCTTAAGTTCAACTGTTAAAAATAGGAAATTCTGCAACATTTTAGCAAATAAATGTTAGTTTAAGTCCAAATCAGCTTAACCTTGCATGACAGCTGTGGTCCTCCAACAAAATCTTATTTGTTGTGTGTGCTTAAGGAGGTCCTGACCTCAGTAACTTTTATTGTTTGATGGCCATTGCAGCATCAAACTTGGGCCTCATCTTATGTGTCAATGTACCCAATTATTGTAATGGTTATGGTTTTATTGTATTCCCAATTATTATAACTATAATTGCTTGGATTTGTGTTTAGGTTCTATCTGGTGTTTAGTCAATTGTAATGGTTTTAGTTATATTCACCTGGTTATAATTGTTTGGTTGTTTGCAACAAATCACCTGTGCCCTGCGACGACAACAACTACTGTAATGATCATAGATCAAGGGGCAGAGTGCTAGCAGCCCCCCAGTAGATGAATGTAAATGCAATGTCAGTACTGTTTTTACTAAAAATCACACTTACTATTTACTGCGGCCAAAAAAGTCTCAGCTAACACTAACAGCTGAGCTGGCTGACTTCTCGATTGACCTTGGAATTAAATGGCAAAACCTTACTGATAGCCTAATTAAAAGCAAAGAAGTGACCAAATTTTTAAAAGACAGATGACCAAGTAGGAAATCGGACTATTAATGTCATACATGCCAACGGGGACATGTTAAGAATTGCCACTGCAGAGAAACAAATAACTTATCATTGGTATGATATATTCTCTGGATGGTCCCCAACCACCACTGGCATCCTATCAGTAATGCTACATCCCTTAATAGTTGTCTTGGTATTGAATTGTATTTGTATTATTGGAATGTTTAGCATGTACTTTTGGATAAGAAGGATATACAATAGATTGAAATCACAAACCCATGTTGCCTCACAGTACCTTCTTTTAAACAGGTTACATAGAAAGTGACACTAATGAGCATATGTATATCGTAGTGTCAAAAGGGGGATTATGTAGGGATATTAAACAAGGTTTATATTAGACATGGTTTATATGAAAAATGATTTATTGTTAGAAATGATTTATTGTTAATTGATACTTTATAACTGAAGGTTTATATTAGAAGTAAATGTGATTCCCAAGATTTAGCCTCTAACCTGCAAGCCACCAGCTGTGTCTGTGTGAAGCCTGCTCAAAGAAATACTTTGTATAAAACTTCTTAAACATGAATTAACTCTAAGTAAGCCAAAACAGTAGCTGTTATAGTATATAGATAGAGACCCCCACCCTCTGTAAGTTTTCATCTCACTTTATTTTTGAATGTTAAAAGACAGGGAGTCTCACATAAATTGGTAACACCCCAAAAGGTAAAGAGACAGTGAAATAGATGTGATTAAGATAGAGAATGTATGTGAATGAGTGAGTGCCTAGAATAATGAATGAATGGTTAGGGAGTTACCAGCCTGAAGAATTCAGTGTCTGCTGAAGAAGGTGTCAAGTGGGATCAACCAGATGACCCCCCCGCCCCCGGAGGGCAAACTGGAATCCACCCCACCACCTCAAAGGAAGGAAAAACAAAACATCTGACAACATGGAGCCAGCCACCTGCTGATTGATTTAGCAACAGCAGAATGAAGCAACTCTCATGGACTGACATAGGAATAAATTCCTACAAAACTGGACTCTGAAGACTAAGGACTTTGAGTCTATGGTTCTGCTGCCAGCCTCCAGGAGCATCAGGTGCATCTGACACAGACTCGGCTCCATCCTCATGACCAAGATACCTGGCATGAGCAACGTCTAGGCTGTTAACTATAACACCTATACAGAACCTGAATGAATGATATATATATATATATATATATATATATATATATATATTCATACATTCACGTGTGTGTGTGTGTGTGTGTGTGTGTGTATAAGAAATAAGTAGTGATAGAAATAAGTAGTAAAACAATGTTTGCTTTTATCTTTTGCTTTACTATTATATTTACAATAAATGTGGCATCTTTGCCTTATCCCTCTTAATAAGATCCTGCTGGTTTTTATTATATTGGTATAGCAGAGTATGCTTATAAAGTTTGAGGACAATACCAGTACTGCGGAAAGGGATCCAGGGGTCATAGTGGATCACAAGCTAAAGATGAGTCAACAGTGTAACACTGTTGCAAAAAAAAAAACCAAAAAAAACCACACCCCCATTCTGGGATGTAGTAGCAGGAATATTGTAAGTAAGACACGAGAAGAAATTCTTCCGCTTTACTCCGAGCTGATTAGGCCTCCACTGGAGTATTGGAGTTCTGGGTGCCACATTTCAGGAAAGATGTGGACTAATTGGAAAAAGTCCAGAGACGAGCAACAAAAAATGATTAAAGGCTTAGCAAACATGACCTATGAGGGAAGACTGAAAAAATTGGGTTTGTTTAGTCTGGAGAAGAGAAGACTGAGGGGGGAAACATGATAACGTTTTCAAGTACATAAAAGGTTGTTACAAGGATGACAGAGAAAAATTGTTCTTAACCTCTGAGGATAGGACAAGAAGCAATGGGCTTAAATTGCAGCAAAGGCGGTTTAGGTTGGACATTAGGAAAAACTTCCTAACTGTCAGGGTAGTTAAGCCCTGGGATAAATTGCCTAGGGAGGTTGTGGAATCTCCATCATTGGGGATTTTTAAGAACAGGTTTGACAAACACCTGTCAGGGATGGTCTAGATAATACTTAGTCCTGCTCTGAGTGCAGGGGACTTCCAGTTCTAGGATTCTATGATAAAAGCCTTCTACTGAAACCGGTTACTCCATGAGCTCACGACAACTGTGCTGTGGATCTAAAGATCCCAGCCTGTTGGTGACACCCGGGGAGGGGTCAGTGTGGTTCCACAGGATGGAATTTTTGTATTTGTCAAATTCTATGTTTTTTAAAAGAATTAGGAAATCACATTTAAAAAAACTTAAAGGAATGTTAAGGTTGCAAAGTCAGGAACTCAAAAATAATGAAGTGCCAGATTAAGGATGCCTGTTCAACCTTAATTCGGCCCCCTTGTGTGTATGCATTATGATACTTCCACTGGACCCTGCCTGCCTTGAACAGGCATGCAGCAGCAGGATATGTCTCCATGGGCTGCTGGATTTCAGGTTCTTGTCTGGTTCTCCTGTTCTCCCCCATACACACAATGTTGTCCTTATCGGAGAATGCCAGGTCAGTGTCCCAACTAGGGTTGCCAGGCGTCTGGTTTTCAACTGGAACACCTGGTCGAAGGGACCCTGGTGGCTCTGGTCGGCACTGCTGACTTGGCTGTTAAAAGTCCAGTCAGTGGCGCTGCAGGGGCCCAGGGCTAAGGCAGGCTCCCTGGCTCTGTGCGGCTCCTGGAAGTGGCCGCCAGGTCCCTGTGGCCCCTAGGCACATGGACAGCCAGGGAGGCTCTGCGAGTTGCCTGCACCCCAAGTGACGGCTCTCTGACCTCAGGGATGCTTCTGGGTTCCTCTCCTTCCCATGTTGTCTCTTGAATCCCTTTCTATTACTTTATAGCTGTTTTCTCTCATTCCTTCACTCTGCCCTCTTGGCCCCTGTGGCCAAGAGACTGCACAGAGGGGCTCAGTTCCCAATGGGAGCACTGGTCAGTCCTCCAGAAAGGTGCGAGGTGGCATTGCGCACTCAGGCCCAGTGCTGCTCTCAGCATTGACCTCACCGTGCTGACAGCATGGAGTCACAGCGCAGAGCTGAGATAATCTCGGTCCTCTCTCTCACATGTAGCCAGGAGTACATAGTGTGTCTAGCAATCGCACTAGTGGTCACTGGGTCTGCCTCTCCTGCCTAGTCTGAGCAGGTGTCCTATGGCCAGGGACTGAGAATCCTGTTAGTACTGGAAATAGCTAGTGATAAAAATCCACATTTTCCCCTGCACCAGCTGTCCAATTTGCCAGGTACATCATATCATCCCCATTCTGGATCAAAGGATCTATCCCTGCTGCTGGCTTCACATGCTCTTGCAGGGGTAGACTGGCTGGACCCGATTCCTCTTGCAGTGACACTGGTGTCAATCACTTTGTTGAAGTCCTTGAGATTACACTGGTGTAAAAATCTGTGGGAGGGAAGAATCAGGCTCATAATGTTTATATTTAAAAAACAAATCTAGGGTTTTGTGGTAACAAGATTGTTACAAAATCAGACCCCTCTGTAACAGAAGGGCACCTGTCTCCATTTGTACGTAGTCTGGCCGAAGGAAAAAAAAAAATAATCACATCTCCCCCAGAGGCTGCTGAGAGGAGCTTGGAGAGCCTGAATCTTTGGAAAGGGCAAGAGGCAGAACGATATCTATTGTCCTTAATGACATGCAGAGGCTGAATTTCTACATCATCCTGTGGAGGGGCAGATGACCCATCCCACACCAGCTGATCAGAAGGGGTTAAAGGACTCCTGTGGTCAGCTTCAGCCCCCGTCCATCGCACCTGTGAGGCATGTCAGGCCTGGGGGCTGGTTCTTGTGGGTGACACCCAGTGCAGTTTGGGGTGCTGCTGGGAAGCAAGCTGAGCTAGGGCCCTGTGATACTAATGGAAGGGTGGCTTGAGGATGGCACCTGCCCGAGCCCCTGAGGAAGAAGCTGGGCCGCAGAACTAAATCCCAGCCCAGCCTTTAGTAATGCCGCAGAGTGGGTGCTGAGATGGCCTGCAGCTTCCCCCACCCTGGCACGAGGAAGGGGCCTGACCTCCTGAGGGCTGTGGAAGTATTTTCCTCTTGTTAGGATTCTCCATAGCACTGGCATGGGGTGGATCACTCACAGATGCAGCTGGAGCGCTGTACCCCATGTCCCAGAATGGGACCCTAGGGCTGCTGCTGCCTAGAGAATGACATTTGAGGGAAATGAGGCACCTGTCCTCACCACAAGGGGGCCATCTTGAGACATAACCATCAACACCCCCCACATGTAGGAATGAAGCAGGAGAACATGTCTAAGGAAATGAATGTGGCAGGATCCTATGGAAAAATAGTATGTGATCATGTAATTAAAGGCTGTATCATAACGCACACCCACAATGGGGCCAAATGAAAACACAGGCACCTTAATTCTGGCATTTCCTAACTTTTGAGGGCTCAGTAAGGAGTTAGACACAATTCTGCCTGTTTCATTTTTTGAGTAAACTTAATTTGTTTCAAGAGCTCCCAAGCTAAATCAGTCATTCAGTATCCACCTGTTCATTCTTTCATTATCTTTAGAAATAATTTTCTAGAGAGCCATTTGCAATAGCAGTTAATGATTAGGTAACACACACCAACTCATCTGGCAGTATCTCTGCACTTTGTCAGACAAGGCCATTTTCAATGGGGACCGGTCACTTAGGCTGTCCTATGACATGCCTAGAAAGTATAAAAAAAGCATTTATTTAAAAAAGTGTCAGTGCATGCACATGATCATTCATCCGTTCATAATGTAGAGGCTTGAATGAGGCAGTTTGATCTTGCTCTCTGTGCAAAGGGCTGGGAGTTTGCTTCCAAAGATGACTTAAGAACTGTAACTACTCATTATTCCTAGGAATGGTGAAACAAAACACAAGTTAATTCCGTGAGACATTTGTAGTAGCTCAGAGTAATTAAATAGTAAATAACTAAATTACTTAAGTATATTTTTGCTTAGTGTGACAAAGCTCTGTCCTTGTCTCTGTGGGTCCTGTGTTTCCTGATGGATTTTGTTAGCCTCAGAGGCTCACTGTGACCCTCCCCTGAACCCTTCTCTCTCTAGGGTCAGTCTACTGAGCCATTTTCATCATAAGCCAGGGAGGGAGGTGAGGAGAAGCTATCCTCCCTTGCACAGTCTCTGTTGTCTCCCAGTCTCAGTGATTAATCAGGGGGCAAAGGGTGGGGGGGGGGAAGCCCAGGCCCACCCTCTACTCCAGGCTCCAGCCCAGGGACCCTAATAGTATCAGCTGTGGTAGCTGACCTTTTAGGACCAGGACACATACAATTCCCTTGGCTACTTCCCCACAGCAGCCCCCACTTCCTCAAGCTCCACTTCACCCTTACCTCAGGGCCTCCTTCCTTGTACCTGATATGGTGTCTCCGTCTCCTTCTCCCCAGCACAACTTCTCACAGCTCCTGACACGCACACACCTACTTGACTAACTGGGAGGCTTTTAACTAGTTTCAGCCAGTCCCGATTGGCTTCAGGTGTCCCAATCAACCTAGCAATCTCCACTGCCTTCTGGAAAGATCTTAATTGGCCCCAGGTGTCTTAATTGACCTGGAGCAGCTGCCATTTACTTATCCTGGTACCATGGATTTGTTTAACCTGGGGCTAATATATCTATCTCCCACTACTTTTCTGTAGCCGTCTGGCCTTGCCTCCCCCTCACATTAGTAATTGAATTATTTTAAAATTACTAAGTAATTCCATTTCTTTTGAGAATGACAGTATTAACAGTACTACAGAATGGACAAATCGTTAGCTAAGTAAGAGCTAATAATTGTTATTCATTATAATGGCAACACAACTCACTGTATACTACAGACGAGTAAAAACTACATTAGAAGAATGCTAAGGTTGCGAAGTTAAACAATCAAAGCTACCCGGTTGCAGAACGGCTTTTTGCCTGTGGAACCAGAGGGTCTGAACTGGCCGAAGTGCTCAGAAAACCACCTTCCAATAGCTGTGCAGCCTCCTGTCTTGGTTTTATAGCAAGGCTCCTGATCTTTGGTGATTTTCCTAAAGCCCCAGTTTCTGGAGCCACACGATTACCCAAGATGCTCCAGCTTCCGCAGAACCCCAAAGACTCAAAAACCTGAAGATCCCCAAATGATTAATTTTTAAAATCTCATGATTTTGGGTGCCCTGACTCAGGATTTCTGAGCCCTGGGGGGGTTGGCGAGGCTGTGATAGATCAGGCACCCCCAGAGCAGGTATATGGGCTCAGCCCGCGAGTAAACCACTGAGCCAAATTCAGTCCTGGTGCAAATGGTGCCCCCCTCCACCTCATTCCCCAGCTAAAATTCCCAAGTAATGAAAAGCAGCCCAAAGCGTTGCCTTGGGCTGGGTCGTGCCTCTCCCAGCGGGAACAGCAGAGCCCTGGGCATCAGCACACTGTCCCTAGCAGGCCCTGGTTTAACGGAGATGGGGCTGGAGGCAGGTAGGGTGACCAGACAGCAAGTGTGAAAAATCGGGACGGGGTGTGTGTGTGTGGGGGGCGTAATTGGAGCCTATATAAGGAAAAGCCCCCAATATCATCACTGTCCCTATAAAATCGGGACATCTGGTCACCCTAGAGGCAGGACATACCCTTGTCTCTGGAATGTGCTTCCTGCTCCGAATCTCCAAAGCCTGGTGGGCGGAGGAATGAAAAACAAAATAGAAATAGGGGGGAATAAAACTTGTAAGTGATTCAGCTCCGTCAAGCTGTGTTCGTCCCAAGCAGGGGGACACCCACCCCCGCTCCTGTCATAAATCAGGGCCTGACCCTGCAGAGACGTAGGGACTCCTCATGTGAGTAAAGCAATGTGCATGAGCCTTGTAGGATTGGGCCCTTGGGCTCTAAGGCCAGGAACTGTGGGCTGGGTTCAAATGCAGAGACTTGAATCCAGCTCCCAGGTGAGTGCCCCTAGCCACTGGGCGACAGAGCCAGAGCCCAGCAACTGTTTCATTCTTCATGCCAAGAGGGACACCTACAACAGGAGAGACCGAACGAGAGCCAGCCCAGAACCACCACCAGGCTGGTTCAATCAACTCTGCTTGATTTGGAGCAGGGATTGGCGCCTGGGTCCCCCCACGCCCCAGGTGTGGGCAATGGGCCTGGGGCTCTCGCTCACTCTCTGTGTGAGATGGGGCTGACTTGGAGAGGGTGCTTCGTCTCTCAGCTCCTCAGGCTGTGCTCAGTAGGAGTGAGGTGTCTAGGTCCCTTGGGGGATCTGGGCCCTAAGCCTTCCCCTGTCCTCGGCATTGCCCACTAGCTGGCTCAGGCAGCTCCCAGCGCAGTGTGCTGGCTACTGAGAATCCCTTTCCAAGGCGCTGACTCTCCCAGGCATCATACAGGGAGCCTGGGTGCCCGTCTGGGGCTGGGAATCACACTGGGCGGCAGTAGGAGGGAGGTGACTTCTAACAGCATCTAAGTCCCATTGTGAATCTAGCCCCTGTCTTGCCATGCGTTCATACAGCACCTAGCGCAGTGACTGGGCCTGTGGGTCCCAGGCTCGTAGGGATGTCTTCCCCCAGGCTTCTCCTGGGAGAGGGATGAGCTGGGGGGAGCAGAGGGAGGGCTCTGGGTGGGCTCTGACTGGGGGGCCTCAATCCCCAGTGCAATGCTGGGATAGTCAGGCCCATTGATACCTGGTGACTGTCCCGTGCTGAGCTCCTCCTCCCCTTCCCCCTGCCAAACGCCCTGCTGTCCTGACTCAGGCAGGAAGGAGACAGGGTTTCCTCTGGCTTGTTATCTGCTGGAGTCAGGTGCCAGCCCTGCCCCGCTTCCTCCCTTGGCGCCTGGAGCAGCGGCTCAGCAGCCAGCGCCTGCTGTCTGTGCTCAGGAGTCACAGGTATCCGCATGGAGCAGATCCCGTCCTGCAGCTCTGGCTCAGGCTGACAGGACAGCAAGTCTTGCTGATGGGAGCGGTGCATTCCCCAGGGCATGGGAACTGGTAACAGGGGGTTCCAGTTGCTATCCTCCCCGGGGAGTATAACTAGAATCCTGGAATCCTGGGGCCTCCAGGCAGGGACCTTTGACCCCGGGGCAGAAGCCATCTGGGTGTGTGGCCATGTGCTGATGGGGGGATGTGATGGTACATGCCTAGCCCCACCACCCTGGGGACCCACAATACAGGGAAGCCAGTGAATGGGTGGCACACAGGGATGGGCTCAGGGCACTGTGTGAGCACTGGCAGAGGGTCAGAGCTGGGGTCTGCATGGGGGAAGCTCCCCTCCCCAACCTGCTTTACCCAGGATTAGCAGTAACTCTGCTGGCAGAGGCGCAGGCATGGGCCGTTCTCACCCTGGATAGGCAAAACCATGGAGCAAACAGCTTCATTGGGTGTTGAGGTCAGGCAGGGGGAGGACGTCTCTGGTTTTGCTTTTTAGATCTTACTTCCAAAGCAGGACGAGTGGAGAAGCGCCCAGCCACGTCTCACCCCACCCCTGAGAATGGGAATTCCCCGCCGGCCAGGGAGCAGCAGACAATGAGCACACGGGGAACCACCCAAACGCAAAGGAGAGCGATCGCGAGGCAGAGGCTGGCCAAAGGAAAAGGCCTTCCTGAGCTACGGCAGGCCTGCCAGGGGGCGGGGAGATGGGAAAGGTGCACTGGGTAAGATGTAATGAGCACGGGCGGGGGCTGGGTAAGCCTTGCTGTTGGCCCCAGCACTGGCAGTCTCGTGCCTAGCACCGCAGTAAGATGGACACGTGACGTGTGTGTATGGTGGGGGGGGGGTGTACACGGGTGTGTGTGTTTAACAGGAGTCAACATACAGAGGCATGTTGGATCCCAGGCTCATAAAGTGCCCCCTGCATGGCTGGGTCCGGGCCCAAGGTGCTGACTCCGACAGGGGCGCAGGGTCTGGCCACCAGTGGCAGGAGGGTGGCATGCGCCATGCACCTGCTGCGGAGCTGGGCAAGAGGGGCCTCGGTGGCCCCTCAGGGGTGGCGAGTGAACGAGACGGCCCAGGGCCCCAGGGGGATGCTGGCACCTTCCTGGTCCCGGCGGTGCTCAGCTGGGCAACGCGCTGGGGGCCCTGGCTCTGAGGAAAGGCTGAAAGCTCTGACAGAGGGAGCTGCGGGACTGCAGGGGGAGGATGGATCTGAACTCAGCAGGGCAGGACAATACGTGGATGCCCTGGCGAGGTTTAGAAAGGCAAAGGAGCCTGGATGGGCACTGCCCTGCAGAAGCCAAGCCCCAGGCGCAGGAATGCGGGGACAGTGGCATGGGCACCAGCTGGGATTCAGAGGCAAACGCTAGTGAGGCCTGTGCACGAGTGAGGGGCAGATGCTCTCCACAGCCAGGCTCCATGGGGCCATTGGCCCTGGCGCATGGGGCAGCGCTGGCAGAGAGGCCCCAGCCTGTGTCCCTGATATGTGGGGCAGCCCTGGGAGAGGGGCCCTGGCTAGTGGTGAGCTGGAGCCGGTTCCCACCGGTTCGCAGGAACCGGTTGTTAAATTTAGAAGCCCTTTTAGAACCGGTTGTCCCACGAGGGACAACCGGTTTGAAAAGGGTTTTAAATTTAACAAAAGCCCCAGCAGCTCCCTGCCCTTCCCCCGGCCCCAGCTCACCTCACTCCGCCTCTGCCTCCTCCCCTGAACGCTCCCCCAGCTCCTCCCCCCCCTCCCCGGCTTCCCGCCAATCAGCTGTTCGCGCGGGAAGCCTGGGAGGGCTGAGAAGGAAGCAGCAGCTTCCCACAGGTGAGCTGGGGCAGGGGGGTGGGGGCGCGAGGACGGCTCCGGACGCCGCATGGCTCCGGCCTGGCCCCCGACCCCGTCACTGGGTGGCGCGGCTCCAGCCCGGGCCTGACCCCGACCCCAGCCGGCGCGTGTCCGGCCCGGCCCCGACCTCGGCTGGCCGGGCGACGTGGCTCCGGCTCCGCCCTGACCTCAGCCAGCCGGGCAGCGCAGCTCTGGCCTGGCCCCGGTCCTGGCCAGCTGGGCACCCTGACTCCGGCCCCGGCTGAGCGCCCCGCCGCCGCCCGAGCGGCTCCGGTCCCAACCCCGGCCCCGGCCCTGGCTGAGCGGCTCCGGCCTGTGGCCCCAGCCCGGCCACCACCTCCAGGCAGCACGGTAAGGGGGCAGGGAGCAGGGAGGGGGTGTTGGATAGAGGGCAGGGGAGTTGAGGGGTGGATTAGGGTCGGGACTGGGGGTGGTCAGAGGGCAGGGAACAGGGGGATTGAATGGGGGCAAGGGTCCCGGGGGGACAGTCAGGAAGGAGCAGGGGTTGGATGGGGCGGTGGGGGGCAGTCAGGGGTAAGGATTCCAGGGGCAGTCAGGGGACAAAGAGAAGGGGTGGTTGGATGGGGCAGGGGTCCCGGGTGGGCCATCAGGAATGAGAGGAGGGGTTGGATGGGGCGGCAGGGGGCAGGGAAGGCAGGTGGATGGGGCAGCGGTCCCGGAGATGGGGGCTGTCAAGGACCGTGGGGGGTTGGATGGGGCAGGAGTCCCGGGGGGTTGGGGGGGCATGACCCCCTCGTGGGGTGAGGAGGAGGGAACTGGTTGTTAATATTTTGGCAGCTCATCACTGGCCCTGGCCCGTGTCCCTGGCATGTCAGCTCGGGGGGAGGGCCCGGCCCATATCCCAGGCACATGGAGCAGCGCTGGGGGCGGGGCCCTGGGATGGGGAGGCTGCCCCTCACTGGCAGAAAAGGCATTAAAAGCAGCCCTAGGGAGGCCACACCCCAGAGGCAGCCAATCAGAGAAGGGCTGAAGGGAGCAGCCAATCAGGGTCAAGCAGGCCCATATAAAAAGTCAGGCTCACTGGCCTGTAATTGCTGGGATCACCTCTGGAGCCCTTTTTAAAAACTGGCATCACATGAGCTATGCTCCTGCCGTCTGCTACAGACGCTGATTTAAAGGATAGGTTACAAACCACAGTCTCTCAGTCCCAGTATGTAGCCCCTTCCTGTGGAGTCCCAGCGCACAGGCCCTTTCTCTTCCTGATACTCTTACGCTCAACCGGCAGCCCACATCTTCTACTGATTCTCCACAATCCACCTTTAAAAAGTGACAGAAAGTCCCGAGGCACCTTATAGACTAACAGATGTCTTGGAGCATGAGCTTTCGTGGGTGAATCCCCACTTCGTCATCCAGACTAACACGGCTCCCCCTCTGATACAATCCACCTTTAGCTTCTCTGCCCCTCACATGCCTCAATCCCAACACACAGCCCCTGTGTTCTTATAAAGTTACACACCAGCCCTGACAACTTGACCTCTGCCCTCTTTGAGCAGCGTCCCAGCCAGCCTCTGCCAGACATCACAGCACTTTATCTGCCCAAATGATATGCAGCACTGCAGGGATCTTCCACAATCCCCACCTGCCAGGGCTGCTGGGCTCCGTCCCCAGCAGAACTGGCTGGATTGGAATCATGGCCCTCTGCACAGCAGGTCTGTCGGTGCTGTCAGAGCTCTGGGATGCTGGCAGAGACTCCTCTTGTTAGGTACAGAATAAGTCAGAAACATTCAGTCAGGAACATTTCTACCAGGGCAATTCTCCATTGAGATCCCCAGGGATGGGAGGGTTCTCTGTCATTCAGACTCTTTAAATCAAGACTGGACATTTCTCAAAAGATCTGCTGTAGCTCAGCCACAAGATATGGGATTGGTAAGAACATAAGAAAGGCCGTACCGGGTCAGACCAAAGGTCCACCTAGCCCAGTATCTGTCTACCGACAGTGGCCAATGCCAGGTGCCCCTGAGGGAGTGAACCTAACAGGCAATGATCAAGTGATCTCTCTCCTGCCATCCATCTCCATCCTCTGACGAACAGAGGCTAGGGACACCATTCTTACCCAAGAATGGTACAGGACTCCCTGGGTGAAACTCCATGGCAGCTGGTCAGAGTGGATGGTCATAAGAGTCCTTCTGGCTCTTTGACTCATTGATCTAGGGAAAGGTGCAACATTTCTCCCTGACGCTGCCTCACCCAAGTTTTACTGGATAAAGTCATCCACAGCTGCCAGTTCTGCATGAACGAGCCACTGTCTGAGCAGCAGCCAGGGAGGGACCCTTTTCCGAGATGCACCAGCTCCCTACAGCACTTGACTCTGGCTGACCGGCAAAGGGTGGCAGCCGAGCCATGTCGTGTACACTGTGTTCACACTGTAGCCACAGGGTGAACTGAAACAGAACCCTGGTAATGGGACAAACTTGGGGGCGGGTGGAGCCATGTTTCATGCACAAGATTGAAGTGGGGGGTGGGGAGCGGCTTTAGACCAGAAGACTAAAGACCAATTCTGATAGTGGCCCCTGATTTAAAGTGCCTCAAGTTCTGGGCACCCAGGTGTCATCGAGTCATTGCTTCCAAGCCAGGCAAGACCATTAGACCCTGTAGTCTGACCTCCAGCATCACACGAGTCAGAGACGTGCCACTGCCAAGCCTGTGACTTTGGTGAATTATAACTCCAGGAATAAACAACCTCCTGCTTTCCTGTCCTGGGCCGTCTCACTGACAGTTGGGGGCGTTGGTACCTTAATGGGGAGGCCTGTCTGCCAAGCAAAAGGCTTTTAGACAGTTTTGCTGAGTGTCCAAAGTTTCATCATATTCCTCCATCTGCTCAGCAACATCCCATCACTCCACAGCATGAGACCCAGGCGATGGTGACACTGACTTGCACACCAGGCAGTTTTCAAGGGCAAGAACAGGAAGAGGCTGCAGAAATTTGAGACTTTCCTTGAAACTAGACATGATTTTCCATCAGCGAAGCAGCTGGAGCCAGAACCCTGGTGCCGGGGAATGTTTTCCTAGCTGAGCTCGTAACCAGCCAGGGCTGCTTTTCAGGAAATGCCGGGAGCTGGGGCGGTGACTCACTTGTCCTGTCTATTCAGGGATTCATTAGCTGCACAAATGGAAAAAATATAAAACACCCGGCTGCAAACTGGGAAATTTCCTAATCAGCTGCAGGCAGGTCCGGGTGCCCAGGGCAGAGGGATTGTGGACGTATGCAATGTAATGGCCCTGCAGGGGCTCTGCGTACCCTTTGGGTCCCTGTTAGAGCAGCACAGCGCCAGCACTGCACAGCTCCCAGGGAGGGAGCGGAGCCAGACTGCAATGAGACGGGCAGGCCTATGTGGCGCCCGGCTCAGTCTCTCCCCAGAGCAGGCTGATGCTTCCTGGGGGAAGGTCAGGAGTCGTATGGGAGGGATGTCTCTGAGGGAGGGACAGGCCATGTCTGTACAATGGACCCCCAAGAATGGTGGCATCTGCAGTGTCAGTGACGCCCAGCAGGTGGTGCTGCAAGGCAGGCACTTGGATTCAATGTCTGTTTGGGGTCTATACTGAGCGTCCCTCCTGCAGCTAGTGCAGTTTCTGAGCCGGCTGGGAGAAGGCTGCGTCTGCACTTGGCTGTAGTGGAAAACCCCACCGCACTGCACTAGCTCCAGCACCTGCACAGCTGCAACCCCAGCTGGGGGCGCTAGTGTAGACAGGCTGCCAGCCTCATTGCACCACAGTAGATGCTGTTACAGGCTGCACGCGGCCCTGACTCACTCCCACCCCGGGGCTGTCCTGGCACTGGTGGAACAGCTGGCCATGTCCCCAATCTGCCAGGGGTAGCTACAGTCACAGGACACTGCAGGGAGCTCCCAGGGCATTTTGTTACCAGCTTCCGTACTGTGAAGACCCCCGTCTCTCCCCAGCTGCGTCCGCACCAGGCTAAAGCTGCCTGGGCTGTGAGTGCCTGCAGTGGGGGCCAGGCGCAGGAGCTTTGACTCCTGGGTTGTCTGGTCGAGTGGAGACGCACCCCTGGGCTGGCAAACGGCACCATTTCTGCTGCTCAGACAAACTGTGACAGCCACACACAGTCCTCTCTCCAGCGATTGCAGCCCCAGTGCATTGTGGGACCTATTCCACAGAGGCACATTGTGGGACTACACAGGAGGGTCAGTGCAATGGTCCCCTCTGCAGGCTACACTGGCCCTGTGATGTGAAGGGGGCCTGAGGGAGGATCCCGTGCTCGCGAGCCTTGCTCTAGGCACTGGCTATTACAGCAGGACAGGGTGGGGCACCACTGCAGGCGCTTGGGGGGGGAGACGAGGGTGCCACAGGCGTGTCAGGACCCCCCCTCCACCTTTCACATTATAAATGGGATGGGGGTCCTGGCTAGGTCCTGGCGAGTCAGGCAGGGGCTCCAGGGACCCCGGGTGGAAAGCCTGGGTGACGGCAGGATACTCTCAGCATGGAAAGACTGAGGAATGGCTCCGAGTCCGGGAGCTGCCCCTCTGGGCAAACACACCAAGAGCTGCCCCAAGCAGCCAGCACGTCCCTCTGCGTTTGATGCTCCATTGCTGGGTGTGATTGTTACTAGATGTGACCAGAATGGGATGCTCCAGGGTCTCTGCTCCTTTGTGGGGTCAGCTGGATGCCGTGGGGCTGAAAGGCCCAGTCAGCGGCACCTCACTGCTGCTTCCTCCTGTAACCTCTGCTCTGCCAGCCAAAGGTCGGTTTCTCTCTGTGCCATAGGCTGCTGGGCCCTGCTACTGCTTGGATCCACTGGCACCTCAGTGTCTGGGGCTACCAAGCCAGCAGGAAACTGGCCTTTCTTGTTTTGTTTCTAGGCAAGGTTTTTGTAGAGGGTCAATTGCAGAGAAGGGCCAGCCTTATGGGGTGTATTCACTCAGCTCTGTTCAGCTGCCAAGGCCGGATGCTGTGTGCGTCCCAGGCCATCCCCAAGCCGCAATCACAGAACAGCGTTGCCCAGGGGTTAAAGGAAATGCCTGGGAGCCAGGAGACCTGTGGACTATCCCCCGCCCTGGGCTGTGGTTTCCTTCTGGGGAAGTGGGGCAAACACCCGTCCCTCCTCATAAATCCCTCTGAAACCTTGGAGGGACGGGGGCTGCAAGCACCAACTGTTGCCAAGAACATACCAAGCATCAGCTCAAGGGGAGGGATAGCTCAGTGGTTTGAGCATTGGCCTGCTAAACCCGGGGTTGTGAGTTCAATCCTTGAGGGGGCCACTTAGGGATCTGGGGCAAAAATCTGCCTGGGGTTTGGTCCTGCTTTGAACAGGGGGTTGGACTAGGTGACCTCCTGAGGTCCCTTCCAACCCTGATGTTCTATGATCAAAGAGGGACTGGACCTTTCGGTGAAGAACAGGAATCGTCAGCATTATAACAGGTGACACTAAAACACAGAGCTTGGCAGGAGAGTGGCCACCTCTTGCTTCAGCCAGGCTCTAACTACTAGAGGCCAGATGAGACCTGCATTTTCCCCTGGATCATCTGGTGTCGCTCACCCAGACAGGACACTGCACTCGGGGTCTGATCCAGCCAGGCAGCTCCTACCTTCTGAACCAGCACTAGCCCCACAACCCAGCTGCTCTCAGAGGTGAGGCAGGTGCTGGTGGGAGCAGGCCCAGGCCCCATGGCAAGGGCCAGAATCGACACGCATTAGGTGAAACGTACAAGGAGGTCAGTGTTTGCCACAAGGAAAGTGGATCAGCTTGGGAGGGAGGAGACAGGAAGCTTGGTCCAGTGGTTAGAGCTCAAGACTGGGAATCAGGAGAACAGGTCTATTCCCAGCTCTGCCAGTGACTTGATGGGCGACCCTTGTGCCTCAGTTTCCCCACTTGTGTAATGGAGATGATGCTACCTCCCCACCTCACAGGGCTCTTCGTTCATGTTTGCAAAGGGCTGCAAGGTCCCTGCATGGATGGTGCTGGAGGAGGGCAGACAGTGTAGCTTCTCACTGAGGAGCCAGCCGCAGAAGCCAGTCAGAAAAGGGAACTGAGAATCATAGAATATGAGGGTTGGAAGAGACCTCAGGAGGTATCTAGTCCAACCCCCTTCTCAAAGCAGGACCAACACCAACTAAATCATCCCAGCCAGGGCTTTGTCAAGCCAGGCCTTAAAAACCTCTAAGGAAGGAGATTCCACCACCTCCCTAGGGAACCCATTCCAGTGCTTCACCACCCTCCTAGTGAAATAGTGTTTTCTAAATCCAGCCTAGACCTCCCCCACTGCAACTTGAGACCATTACTCCTTGTTCTGTCATCTGCCACCCCTGAGAACAGCTGAGCTCCATCCTCTTTGGAACCCCCCCCTTCAAGTAGTTGAAGGCTGCTATCAAATCCCCCCTCACTCTTCTCTTCTGCAGACTAAACAATCCCAGTTCCCTCAGCCTCTCCTCATAAATCATGTGCCCCAGCCCCCTAATCATTTTTGTTGCCCTCCGTTAGACTCTCTCCAATTTCTTCACATCCCTTCTGTAGTGGGGGGACCAAAACTGGATGCAATACTCCAGCTGTGGCCTCACCAGTGCTGAATAGAGGCAAATAATCACGTCCCTCGATCTCTTGGCAATGCCCCTACTTATACAACCCAAAATACCATTAGCCTTCTTGGCAACATGGGCACACTGCTGACTCACATCCAGCTTCTCGTCCACTGTAATCCCCAGGTCGTTTTCCGCAGAACTGCCACTTGGCCAGTCAGTCCCTAGTCTGTAGCAGTGCCTGGGATTCTTCCTTCCTAAGTGCAGGACTCTGCACTTGTCCTTGTTGAACCTCATCATATTTCTTTTGGCCCAATCCTCCAATTTGTCTAGGTCACTCTGGACCCTATCCCTACCCTCCAGCGTATCTAACTTTCCCTCCAGCGAGCTTGCTGAGGGTGCAATCCATCCCATCAACCAGATCGTTAATGAAGAAGTTTAACAAAACCGACCCCAGGACCAACCCCTGAGGCACATCGGTTGATACCAGCTGCCAATTAGACATGAAGCCGTTGATCACTACCCGTTGAGCTCGACGATCTAACCAGCCTTCTATCCACCTTATAGTCCATTCATCCAGCCCATGCTATCCACAGAGCCAGTTATCTCCTCAAGGAAGGCAATCAGGTTGGTCAAGCATGACTTGCCCTTGGTGAATCCACGTTGACTGTTCCTGATCATCTTCCTCTTCTCCAAGTGCTTCAAAATGGATTCCTTGATTTTTCGAGGGACTGAGGGGTCTGCAGTTCCCCAGATTCTCCTTCTTCCCCTTTTTAAAGATGGGCACTATATTTGCCTTTTTCCAATTGTCCAGGACCTCCACCGATCGCCATGAGTTTTCAAAGGTAATGGCCAATGACTCTGCAATCACATCAGTCAACTCCCTCAGCACCCACGCGTGCATTGCATCCGGCCCCATGGACTTGTGCATGTCCAGCTTTTCTAAATAGTCTTTAACCTGTTCTTTCACCACTGAGGGCTGCTCACCTCCTCCCCATACTGTGCTGCCCAGTGCAGCAGTCTGGGAACTGACCTTGTCTGTGAAGACCGAGGCAAAAAAAACATTGAGTTATTCAGCTTTTTCCACATCATCTGTCAATAGGTTGCCTCCCCGATTCAGTAAGGGTCCCACACTTTCCCTGACCTTCTTTTTGCTACTAACATACTGGTAGAAACCCTTCTTGTTACCCTTCACCTCCCTTGCTAGCTGCAACTCCAATTGTGCTTTGGCCTTCCCGATTACACCCCTGCATGCTCGAGCAATATTTTTAGACTCCGCCCTAGTCATCTGACCAAGTTTCCACTTCTTGTAAAGCTTCCATTTTGTGTTTAAGATCACTGAAGATTTCTCTGTTAAGCCAAGCTGGTCGCCTACCATATTTGCTTTTCCTTCTGCACATCAGGATGGTTTGTTCCTGCTCCCTCAATAAGGCTCTTGTAAAATACAGCCAGCTCTCCTGGACTCCTTTCCCCCTCATATTAGCCTCCAAGGGGATCCTGCCCGTCATTTCCCCGAGGGAGTCAAAGCCTGCTTTTCTGAAATCCAGGGTCCATATTTTGCTGCTCTACTTTCTTCTTTTTGTCAGGATCCTGAACTCGACCATCTCATGGTCACTGCTGCCCAGGTTGCCACCCACTTCTACTTCCCCTACCAATTCTTCCCTGTTTGTGAGCAGCAGGTCAAGAGGAGCACAGCCCCCAATTGGTTCCTCCAGCACTTGCACCAGGAAGTTGGCAGACTTTAGAAAACTCAGGGAGATGGTAGGTAAGATCCCATGGGAAGCAAGTCTAAGGGGGAAAACAGTTCAAGAGAGTTGGCAGTTTTTCAAAGAGACATTATTAAGGGCACAAGAGCAAACTATCTCACTGCATAGAAAAGAAAGGAAATATTGCAAGAGACCACTGTGGCTTAACCTGGAGATCTTCAGTGATCCGAAACTCAAAGGAGAGTCCTACAAAAAGTGGAAACTTGGTCAAATTACAAAGGATGAATATAAACAAACAACACAAGTACGTAGGGACAGAATTAGAAAGGCCAAGGCACAAAACGAGATAAAAAACATTCTAAAAATACATCAGAAGTGAGAGGAAGACAAAGGACAGGGTAGGCCTGTTACTCAATGGGGGTGAGGGGGAGAGAAACAATAACAGAAAATGTGGAAATCGGAGACGTGTTAAATGACATTTTTGGTTTGGTTTTTCATCACAAAGGTTAGTAGCAATTGGACATCTAACATAATGAATGGCAGTGAAAATGAGGTAGGATCAGAGGCTAAAATAAGGAAAGAACAAGTTAAAAATTACTTAGACAAGTTAGATGTCTTCAAGTCACCAGGGCCTGATGAAATACACCCTAGAATACTCAAGGAGCTGACCGAGGAGATATCTGAGCCATTAGCGATTATCTTCAAAAAGTCAAGGAAGACGGGAGAGATTCCAGAGGCCTGGAAAAGGGCAAATATCCTACCCATCTATAAAAAGGGAAATAAGGACAACCAGAGGAATTACAGACCTGTCAGTTTTAACTTCTGTACCAGAAAGATAATGGAGCAAATAATGAAGCAATCAATTTGTAAACACCTAGAAGATAATAAGGTGAGAAATAACAGTCAGCATGGATTTGTCAGGAACAAATCATGTCAAACCAACCTACTAGCTTTCTTTGACAGGGTAACAAGCCTAGTGGATAGGGGGGAAGTGGTAGACGTGGTATATCTTGACTTTAGTAAAGCTTTTGATACTGTCTAGCATGAGCTTCTCATAAACAAATTAGGGAAATACAACCTAGATGGAGCTACTACAAGGTGGGTGCATAACTGGTTGGAAAACTGTTGCCAGAGAGTAGTGATCAGTGGTTCACAGTCATGCTGGAAGGGCATCATGAGTGGGGTCCTCCAGGGATCAGTTCTGGTCCAGTTCTGTTCAATATCTTCGTTAATAATGTAGCTAATGGCACAGAGAGTACATTTATAATGTTTGCAGATGATACCAAGATGGCAGGGGTTGCAAGTGCTTGGAGGATAGGATTAAAATTCAAAATAGGGTGACCAGATGTCCCGATTTTATAGGGACAGTCCCAATGTTTGGGTCTTTTTCTTCTATAGGCCCCACCCCCTGTCCCGATTTTTCACATTTGCTGTCTGGTCACCCTAATTCAAAATGATCTGGACAAACTAGAGAAATGGTCTGAAGTAAATAAGATGAAATTCAATAAGGACAAATGCAAAGTACTCCAATAAGGAAGGAACAATCAGTTGCACACATACAGAATGGGAAATGACTGCCTAGGAAGGAATATTGCAAAAAGGGATCTGGGGGACAGTGTGGATCACAATCTAAATATTAATCAACAATGTAACACTGTTTCAAGAAAAGTAAACATCATTCATAGCAGGACTGTTGTAAGCAAGACACAAGAAGTTCTTCTGCTCTACGCAGCGCTGATTAGGCCTCAACTGGAGTATTGTGTCCAGTTCTGGGTGCCACATTTCAGGAAAGATGTGGACAATTTGGAGAAAATCCAGAGAGGAGCAACAAAAATTATGAAAGGTCTATAAAACATGACCTATGAGGGAAGACTGAAAAAAATCAGGTTTGTTTAGTCTGGAGAAGACAGAGCGGGGACATGATAACAGTTTTCAAGTACATAAAAGGTTGTTACAAGGACGATGGAGAAAAATTGTTCTTTTTAACCTCTGAGGATCGGACAAGATGCAATGGGCTTAAATTGCAGCAAGGGCGGTTTAGGTTGGACATTAGGAAAAACTTCCTAATTGTCAGGGTTGTTAAGCCCTGAGATAAATTGCCTAGGGAGTTGTGGAATCTCTGTCATTAGAGATTTTTAAAAGCAGATTAGAGCAACACCTGTCAGGGATGGTTTAGATAATACTTAGTCCTGCCTTGAGTGCAAGGGACTGGTTTAGATGACCTCTTGAGGTCCCTTTCAGGCCTACGATTCTATACATTCACATTTAGCTGTAGTAAAACCCATATTATTTGGTTGCACCCAATTTCCATGCAATCCAGATCGCTCTGAATCAGTGACTTGCTCTCTATTATTTGCCAATTCCCCAAATTTTGTGTCATCTGCAAACTTTATCAGTGTGATTTTATTTTCTTTCAGGTCATTGCTAAAAATATTAAATAGCATACAACCAAGAACCGATTGCTGCAGGGCTCCACTGGAGAAACAGCCTCTCGATGATAATTCCTCGTTTACAAACACATTTTGAGACCTATCAGATGGCCAGTTTTTAGTCTATTTAATGTGTACCATGTTAATTTCATATCACTCTAGTTTTTTAACCAAAATATTGAACAGCCCCAGGTTAAATGCCTTGTAGGAGTCTAAGTATATTATGTCAACACTATTACCGTTATCAACCAAACTTTGTAATCTCATAAAAAAAGCATCAAGTAGTATGACAGGATCTATTTATTATAAACCCATGCTGATTTGCATTAATTACATTACCCTGCTTTACTTCTTTATTCATTGAGTCCCGTATCAGCTGCTCCATTATCTTGCCTGGAATCGACATCAGGTTGACAGGCCTATACCTACCCAGGTCATCCTGGTTACCCTTTTTAAAACCTGGCACAACATTAGCTTTCTTCCAGACTTCTGGAACTTCCCCAGTGCTCCAAGACTTACTGAAAATCAACATTAACAATCCAGCGAGCTCCTCCACCAGCTCTTTTAAAAGTCCTGGGTGCAAGTTGTCCAGGCCTGGTGATTTAAAAATGTCTAACATCAGTAACTGCTGTTTAACACTAGTGCAAGGGAAAGAGTGATACCACCATATGATGAGACTATATCATGTTTTCCCCCCAGCTACAGAACAGAAATATTTATTGGAAATGTCTGCCTTTTCTGCATTATTGATAATGTTACCATTTCCATCTAGTAATGGACCAATATCACTGCCAGGTTTCTTTTTGTTCCTAATATATTTTAAAAACTCCTCCTTATTGTCCTTAACTCTGCTGGCCACAGATTTCTCTTTGTGTCCCTTTTCAGTCCTAACTTCTGATTTATGGTCATTACTATAAATCTTTCCCTTTCTTCCATGTGTTATATCATTTTCTTATAGCTGCCATCACTTCAACCTGGTTTAGAAGGGTTTTTTTAACCAGTACAGCCTTCTTCCTCAATTGTGGTTTTTTGGACTCTGAAGCAGAGGAAGGCAGCTTTCAGCTGTAGCCTACCAGCGCAGGGGCTTTCCAGAAGCAGGGCTGCGACAATCTTCACAGCGCTCTATAATCATGGCCTGGCTAAGTGAGACTGGAAGGCTGTTTCTTTCCAGCAAGCATTTGTCCCTGAGCACATCCTGCCTCTTCCAATAACAACACAACAACCCAAAAGTTGTTTCACTTTTATTTACATAATCACATGGTGTATTTCCTCCGGGACACTAGAGCAGAGACGCTGATTTTCCAGACTCCACAAGAGCTAAATGTCTCCGCTGGGAAGGAGGAGGCCCTAGAGGATTAAAAAGTGGGTATCACCCTTTTACAGGGGCACATGCAACAACTCAGATTACTTGGAAAGTACTATAAATACAAGGATGCAGAGAGAAAATAAAGCTACGGTGCCATGGGAGAGGATCGGCCACCCCTATCACCTGAGAGGGACTCCCAGGTTTCACAGTTGCAGACTTGTATCAATGCTGGGTTTCTATTTGAAAGACTGGTTACATTAGAGTCATTACTATTATCAGGAATGCACATGACTATGGGCTGAATTTTGAGACAGGTCTGTGCTAGATGTGTCATAGGAACCACCTCCCAGGGGCTGGTTGGATCTGGGGAGGTCAAATAAAAGGGAACACATTTGGAGAAAAATGCACCCAAGACACAGGTGTCTGCACAGTGAATGGCTGTAACCAGATCTCACACCCCGGGGGAGGAATGGAGCAGCATGTGCAACACACGAATGCAGAAAACAGCAAGGAGTGGGCGGCAGCTTCTACTTAAGAGCAGTTAAGCCTGGAAGTGCGGCTGTGCTTTTCCAATAACCCAGCAGCCAGTGTCAGTGAGTTCTGGTGGCTCTTGGAAAGCACTAGAGAGACCTGGCCAAACCTGTGGAGCAGCCTGCAGCTGCATTCAGGAGCTGCCAGGAGTCTGAATGGGCTCCTCGTGATTTCACACAAACGCTAACAGGATTTTGATTACTGTTGTGCAGCCACCCACTAGTCCCTCAGATTGCACCTCTGCTGAAGGAGCCTTTCATGTCTCACCAGGGCTGGAAGGAATTCAGTAGGGTATGCCAGCCCCCTCGGAGAGTCTAGATTGAACTGAAGGGGTAAGGGAAGGCTGTTCCTAGAATGAAGGATAACCAGCAGAAGAGACGAGACAAGGGCCTTCCCAGGAAGTTGGGGAGAAAGGCAGCAGTGGGAAGAGGGGAGCAAAGCCTCTGGACTGTATGGATGTGACAAAGGAGAGAACTATTGTCCCAGGTACCAAGGAACAAGGCACACTTGCTCAGCTATCAGACGAGAGAAGAGACTTTCCCTCAATCAGTGATGGGAACATGCACAAACCCGCAGAGAACCCTGGGAGAAAAGAGTGAAAGATGTTCCACAGCAACCTACTGCCCAATCACAAATGAATATTGCAAGGCAGACACAGGAGGGAAGCCAGCCACACAGCAAAGCCCTGGCCACATCGAACCATTGACCCCAGTAGAGAGAGCTGAGCATTTTGCATGGTCAGTTAGGCAACCATTGCCCATCAAGGATTTTTTTAATTTGATCCAAACTGAAAGGGAGGGGAGGGGGCCGCTCTGGCGAAAGGATCCAGCTCAGCCAGGCAGGAGAGAACACGGAAAAGGGGAGGTTGGATTTAGAATCCAGCAATTTGGGAACTATGGGGCTAAGGCCCAGAACTGTGCTATCCAAGCTAAATTCCATCTCCGGAGTCAGCGACTCGAGTCTCAGAATCATGGTGCATGGATGCAAGTATAGGGCTACAATTCAAGCCTGCCTACTCTTTGCTATTTCCCTTAACAGTTGCAGTATTTGGATCTCAGAATATTGCTCTCCGAAATAGCTCTCTATAATTAGAGCACTTGCCAAGGCCTAGACCATGGTGACAGAACACCTGCAGACTAGATCTGTTCTGAGATGTGGAAGCAAAGCACTGTGCACAGTAGAATATTAAATAGAGGAGGGATTATTTGAGGGTCACGGAAGTGGGGGATGGAAGAGGATGAGGCAAGGACTGAAGGCCAAAGAGGAACATTTACACTAGCTATTAAGGAAGAGTTGCTGGAAATCCCTTGGCAGATCTTCCACTGCAAGGTGTCAAGGGCCATTTGCTAAGCTTATTGCAGAGGCAACTGGATGCACCAGGTGGCAAGAGGAACCCATGCCCTGGACTAGAGAGTGACTCAGGAGCCCATTCAGCCCTGAAAACCCAGGAAAATACGTGTGTTAGGGCCACCGATGGTCCAGGCAGTGATTTCAGTGACTCTCCAAATAGCAGCACCAGGGGCTGTGTGCACAGAAGGTCACTATGCAGGGAGTCCTAAGGCTTCCCCTCCCTGCTGCTTGGGATGCAGAACATGAACATGTCCAGGAAGGTACATGCAGGAGCTAATGGTAGTGTAGCTCCCACTTCTAGCAGCGTATAGGTTGATCTTAGGGAACATGAACAGGATACATTAGCCAATGAGAACCCAGCTCTGCTCTTTTGGGGGGTGGCGACAGCTCCTCTCTTAGCCTTCAGATAGTTTTAAGCAAATAAGGGTCTCCTGAATGGGCTGTCTCTGGCTCATGCAGTGATTTTTAGGATCATATCCTCTTAGCACCTGGAGTCACTCGCTGTGTTATGTTTAGCGGAAATAATATTATACCAACAGCTGAACACAGCAGAGTCCTAGGGATAAAGTGATAATTTCATATTTTATGAGCTCACAGCTTCAAGTGAGAGTTTTCATATTCTGAAACATTGTGAAATTTTCAAGATTACAGTATTTTACAATACAAAATGTCTCCATTCAGTATTATGTCATTTTACTCCTTCTGGGATTATAATAATTATTAAAAGCACACACAACCTTGTCAAAAGGACAATACCACCACTACAGAAAACAAAGGAGAAAACCTGCTGCAATGATCTCAAAATCCATTTAGTGCAAAGGACAGGGGAACTTTTAGCAATGTCCAATGAGAAGTGTTCTTTATATGCTCATATTGAGAAACGGCCCAGATTCAACCTCTGAGTGAGATCAGGCTGCCAGCTTCTATACTGAAGCTTAGAACAATGTCTATGTCAACACAAAAGGACTGAAACATAATATGCATGGCCATTAAAAATAATATTTATATATAGCTATATAGAGGGATTTTTTCCACATCATGTATTTAGTTTTAAGAAATAATTCTGGCAGCTAAACACACATGGCTTTCTGTCTCTGTGGACTCAGAGCCCTTTGGGGCCATTTCACACAGCCAAATGATTATCATCTGTTTGTTTGCCTCAAACTGAAGTATTGTACTCGCTGAGTGCAAAGTCCCTTTGGTTGGGATGATTGTTTTGCCAGGTTGCTGCAGCTTCCACACACCTTGTCCACAGAAAAAGATTCAATCCGCTTCTCTGGCGACATTCCTGCAAAGCCGCTCTCGTCCTCTCCTTGCTCACAGCTGCCCCATTCGGAGGATACCTGGCATGGGGTAACTCACACAGTTGTTTCATCTGCATTCTTCTTCATGAGCTTGGTGGAGAGCAGGGAATGCTGGACAGGATGAGGGCTCTTGGAGTCAGGAATCATTAAGCGGACTTTCTGATTGGTCCTTCTCCACTCCGAATACAGCTGGCAATGATAACGGAATGAAACCTGATGGACAACAAAGTATCAGTCTGATTACTGAGCTGCCGGGGCCTGCCACAGAATGGATGATTGGTCCTAGGACTGACCCTTGGGAACAATTCCTACCCTTTGTTCCCTGTCCTTTAAGTTCTCAATGAATGGATGGGAGGTAAATGCCTGTGCCCAGTAGAGGACAATGCTAGTGAGATAGAATGGCAGCACTAGCTGCTTTCCTGAGCCCTGCAAAATGGATTCCTGCACTCTTTCCACAGCCCACGGAAGCTAAGGGAGACAAAGCTGTGCCAGAAGTGGCTGGGACACATCGCTTCAGGCCTTTGCTGAGGAATTTTACTGATTGTTTGCACACTCAAAACCTTGATTTCTGTTGTTTTCTTATTTTAAGAAATTGTCCCTAACTAATAATACAGACCAGCTGGATTTGCTGAGAGCACACATTCCTGGGCCAGAGTTTGCTTGATTCGGTTTACACCAGTCCCAGTGCCCTCTGGAGAGGATCTATGGAGATGCCATGGAAGTACAGGGTGTCTCTGTAAGGGACTGCAACAGGAATCTTAGTCCTGTGCATGAGTTAACCAGAGCACCAGATCTGGGGTTAGAATGAACTAGGCATTCTGGGAGGGAACATTCAGCAAGGCTCAGGATCAGAAGGGTGAGTGAATCTCATATGGTTAAATCCCTACAATTGGCAGGCGATGGTGCAGCTTGGCCCCAAGCTCGGTTTTTTGAAGTTCTTGCAGTAACTTGTTTTCCTGTCTGCAGTTACTACACTTCGGTTGCGCTTTCAGCCTTTCCTCATTTCCCTCTCTAAACATTCCTGCATGACTCAGCCTGAACCCAGAAGTGATGCAACTGAAGTTTGCCAGGCTGGATGGAACAGGAACCCCTGAAGCAGGCTGGGATGATGGACATGGGACTCCACAAACTGTTTCAAATCAGGACGCTGCAGCGCGATTTGGGCTAAGTTTTCACACCGGACCTGGGGTTCCCAAAGCTGAAGGGAAGAGGAACACACTTGTCGTGGCCCACCCACAGAGTTGTGAACCATCACCTGCCTGTTTGCTCTCCACCTCCAACGTTCTCCCTTTCTGGCCATATGGCAGCAGAGACAGCGGGTGTGTGTTTGGGGAGCGGAAAAGGGATGGAGAGAGAGAACGAAAACAAAATAAAGAGCCACATCCACAAACCCACAGAGAAACTGGACAGAAAACAGAGGCACCACAGCACAGTGAGGGGCATAACGCTGAAGAAAGGGGGCAACAATCTATGTGGGGAGGGGAAGGCTCCAACCAAAGAAGGCTGGGAACTCAGCCCCAGACTTTGGTCAGTTCTTTGTGTTTCAGAAAGAGGGGGTGGGGGTGGGCACACAGATACAACATGACATGACACTGCCTTTAGATGTCAAATTCAGACTGATTTTCCCCCTCTCTCAGGCCATGTGCTCCTGACTGACTTCGCCAACATGCCCTGGAGGTGGGCAAGTGGGGAGCGTGCGGGAAGATCCTGTTCCCAGTAACAATGCCCTGAGCATCCCATGCACAGCTGAGGCAGAGAGCCCAGAAACAGTGCCAGTTACAGATTCCCAGTAGTCTATGGGGCCTTGTTAACGCCAAGGCAGTGACAGACAATTTTAAGGCAGTATTGCTGGGCTGCTCTGCTACAATCGAGAACTCTGCGTACTGTGAGTAAGAAAAAATGGTTACTAACTTTTTGTAACTGTTGTTCTTCGAGATGTGTTGCTCGTGTCCATTCCATTGTAGGTGTGTGTGCTCGCCACATGCACTGGTGCTGGAAGTTTTTTCCTCAGTGGTATCAGTAGGGGACCGGCTCTGGCGCCCTCTGGAGTGGCGTGCGCATGCACTGGTATAAGGGGCACTGCTGGCCCCCTCCCACCCTCAGTTCCTTCTAATCAGAACTCCGACAGCGGGGAAGGACGGGTGGGTCATGGAACGGACATGAGCAATACATCTCGAAGAACAGTTATGAAAGATTAGTAACCGTTTTTTCTTCTTCAAGGATTGTTCATGTCCATTCCATGGTAGGTGACTCCCAAGCAGTACCTCTGGAGGCGGGCAGGAGTTCATGGCCGTGTCGACTGCAAAACAGCTTTGCCAAATCCAGCGTTATCTCTGGCCTGCTGAGTAATGGTGTAGTGCGTGGTGAATGTATGTACTGAAGATCATGTGCCAGCCCTGCAGATGTCCTGGATAGGAACATGCACCAGGAAGGCAGCCGAAGACGCCTGAGCCCTAGGTGAGTGAGCCTTCACTGTCTGTGGAGGTACAGCCGGCGCCAACTCGCAATAAGTGCAGATGCAGGTGGTGATCCAGTTTGAAATCCTCTGAAAGGACATCAGAAGACCCTTCATCCTGTCAGCTATCGCAATAAAGAGCTGAGTTGATCTGCGGAAGGGCTGGATGCACTCCAAGTAGAAAGCCAGGGCATGCCTGACATCTAGAGTGTGCAGGTGTCTGTCCTCGTTGGTCTTGTGAGGCTTGGGACAGGACACTGAGAGGAAGATATCCTGATTGACATGGAAGCACAACGCCACCTTCAGCAGGATAGGGCTGCAGCTGCACCTTGTCCTTGTAGAACACCGTATACGGGGGCTCCGAAGTGAGGGCTTTAATCTCGGAGACTCGCCTCACTGAAGTAATGGCTTCAAGGAACGCGACCTTCCATGACAGGTGCGAGAGAGAGAGAGCAAGAGGCTCGAACGGAGGACCGGTAAGCCTGGAAAGGACTAGACTGAGGTCCCATTGGGGAATCGGATCCCAAACTGGCAGGGCCCCCCACGCTGGCCTGGCGGTTGAGAATACTGATCTGATGGAAGGCTGATTGCAGGAGGTAATCTAGGATTGATTGTAAAGAGACACTAACAGGAAATATTCCACTCCAAAGCCTAGCAAGAGAAGTGTTTCCACTTTGCAAGGCAGTCAAGTGTCAGAGGGGAGCCGTGTTAGTCTGGATCTGTAAAAAGCAACAGAGAGTCCTGTGGCACCTTATAGACTAACAGACGTGTGAGGTGGAGAGAAGTGAGGTTCTAGTCCATGAGAGTGCCGAACCAATGCTGGCAAGGCATGCCTGGTCCCTGATCTTGGAAAGGAAGGCACCCGACAGCGATGTAGTGAACAGAATTGGTGGCATTTCCTGTACTGTCTTCTGGCAAACAGGGTGGAGGGACCACTCGTAGTGAGAGAAGGAGGACCTGCTGAGGCAATCCGCCAGCGTGTTCCAGACACCAGGGAGGTTCGAGACTTCGTCCCACAGGTCAGGACTGACCTGTTGACATAGAACATTGTCTGTCAGCACCTGCATCACTTGACTAGGATGTAAATGTTCTTATCAGTAACTGCTGCGGGACTCTGCTGCTGGCCCCCAGCACCCTGGCTGTTGGCGCCAGGATCCTAATGGTTAAATGTTTAACCAGTACTTGGGGCACACACCAGGCAAATGGCCCTGAGCTTTCTGACCTTTATGTGAAGCGACAGCTCCTCCCGCGACCATAGTCCTTAAGTTTTGAGGGCACCAAGGTGTACTCCCCAGCCGAGGCTGGACGCATCCGAGACCAGGGACACTGTGAGCCATGGAGCTGCAAACGGAACCCCTTCCATCACCGGATTTGGGTTGCACCACCATTGGAGGGAGGTGAGTAACTGGGACAGGATCATGAGGAAGGGACCTCAGCTGCAGTCTTTGATGCTGGACTACGTAGGTGCACGCAGCCATGTGCCCTAGGAGTCTGAGACAGACCTGAGCTGTGGTGACTGGGTGTGTGATGACTTGGGCAATCAGATCTGACATTGCTCTGAACCTGGCTTGTGGTAAGAACTTCTGGCTTGGGTAGAGTCGAGGACTGCTCTGATGAACACTATCCTCTGAGCAGGGACCAGTGTTGATTTTTGTTTATTAACAGGCCCAGGGCATGACAAGTGGTTTGCAACACCTCGATACTGCACTGCACCTGCTTCTGGGAGCAACCCTTGACGAGCCAGTCATCCAGCCAGGGATAGATCTGGACCCCTCGATGTCTGAGGTAAGCTGCAACTACTGCCATGCACTTTCTAAACACTCTTGGTGCTCTTGCTAGGCCAAATGGGAGCACTGCGAACTGATAATATGTCTGACCAACCACAAAACGTAGAAATCTCTTGTGTCCGGGAAATCTTAAGATGTGAAAGTAAGCACCTTTTAGGTTGAGGGCGGCATTCCAGGATCCAGGGAGGGGATGATGGAGGCCAAGGAGACCATGTGGAATGTCAATTTCTTGAGATATTTGTTGAGGTCTCGCAGGTCCAGGATGACCCTAGCCCTCCTTTGGCTTTTTGAATGAGAAAGTACCGGGAGTAAAAACCTTTCCCTCTTCATTCTGCTGGAACTTCCTCCATGACCCTCAGCCACAGGAGGGCTTGCACCTTCTGGGTGAGCAATTGCTCGTGAGAAGGGTCCCTGAGGTGGTACGGGGAAGGGTGTGGGAAGGGGGGATAGAACAAAATTGGAGGATATACCCCGCTGCCGCTGTATTGAGGGCCCAGCGGTCTGTAGTTATGGAGGTCCAAGCAGGGAGGAAAGGTAACAGATGATGGGAAAATAAAGGGTGAGACAGATCCTGGTTGCAGGCTGGGAGGTCACCCTCGAGCGTCCCCTCACAATGATTGCCTGTTTTTGTGAGGGGTGCGGCTCGAGCCCAAATGCAGCCCCACTGCAGGCGATTGGCCTTGGCAATGCCTATATCCCCATCTCTTTCTGCAGTACGGTTCCACTCTGGTCTGGCCCGTGAACCTCTGCATTTGCTGAGGTTTACATCTCTTTCCAGCATGGGCTGGAGTGTACAGGCCCAGCGAGCAAAGAATGGCCCTTGAGTCTTTTAGGCCGTGTAATCTGCTGTCCGTTTGTTCAGCAAACAGGGCCGAGCCGTCGAACGGGAGGTCCTGAATGGACTGTTGGACTTCCACCAATAGACTGGATGATTGAAGACATGATGCCCTTCTCATGGCCACCGCGGAGGCCATCGCTCTGGCTGCAGAGTCTGCCACGTCTGAGGCGGCCTGGAGGGAGACTCTTGCAATTGCCCTGCCCTCCTCTAGTATGGCATCGAACTTCCATTTGGTGTCCTGCGGGAGTGAATCAGCAAACTTGGCCATGGACTGCCATATGCTGAAGTGATACCTGCCGAGCAGAGCCTGGTGGTTTGTGATGCAAAGCTGTAGGCTGGTTATAGAATAAATTTTCCTGCCCTATAGATCAAGTCGTTTGGCATCTTTATTTTTTTGGGTCGAGCTGGGCTGCCCCTGCCTGTTGTGCTCGTTGGCAGCCGCAACCACCAGAGACCCGGGAGAGGGCTGTGTATATAGGTACTCAAACCCCGTTGCAGAAACGTAGTATTTGCACTCCGCCCTCTTAGAAATGGGTGGCAGGGATGATGGTGTCTGCCACAGGGCTTTTATGATTTTTACTACTCCATCGTACATGGCTAGAGCCACCTTTTCTGGGGCTGCTGCTGCTGCAAGACATCAAATAGGGAGTCTGTGGGTTCGGACATCTCCTCTGCCTGCAATCCCAGGTTGGCTGCCACCTGTTTAAGCAGTTCCTGCTGGGCTTTGACATTGTCCTGAGGCACAGTCTGCAGTGGGCCAGCTACTGCCTCATCAGGCAATGAGGCGGCAGCGGCCAGCCCAGAAAGAGGGGTAGGTTCTATGTCCCCTGCCTGGGGAACCATGTCCACTGGAGAAAGTAGCTCTTGGGCCCCTTGGACCGATGTGACGTCCGAGCCCGGGGGCGGTCGAGACACTAAGACTGAAGGTTCTTCCAATGCCCCTGAGACTGAGCACTGGGCCTGAAGTTCCCCAGCCTGGGGAATTGCCCGTGGGTTATAGACTTGCCAGGGCCCAGGCCACTGACCCTGCGGCCACATGCCTGCAGGTTGGCTCTGGGAAGAACCTGCTTGCTGTGCAGGTGGCAGTTGATCCCTTGGGGGCCATCAACACCTTACTCTCAGAGCCCAAGGAGGAATAGTCTTCCTCTGGTGACCGCAGTGGCGCCACCAGAGGGTAGGCTTCCCCGCTATGTCTGGCGGTCTTGTGCCTGACAATCAGGCAGTGGTATCGAGACTCCGTGGAGCCATGTTGCATATCCGGCAATCAGCTGTGCTGCTAATATGCCCAGTAATAATCTGGAGAACGACGCCACCCGCTTCAGGAAATGGTGCGCAGGCTTCGGTGACCATGATCAGGAGTGCGGAGATTGTCTACGACGCTCCGGTGACTGACGTTTGGATTCCGGTGACCGGCAATGGGGCTCTGATGACTGTCCCCGGGGGTGCGGAAACTGGTGTCTCTCCGAAGAGCGGTGTTGAGACTACGGGCGGGGAGTGCTGAGGCTCTGGTGAGCGGCGCCTGTGAACCAGGGAGTGGCACCTTTCGGGTGACCACTGCCGGAGTTCTGGGGACTGGTGGCACACCTCCGTGGCCCGGTACCGTGGATCTCGTGATCGATGTGTGGATCCTGGAAATTGGTGCCTGGAGCTCGGCGATCGCCAGAAACCTGCTGAGTAACCGCGGGTCTGCGATTTGGGACGCAGCTCTGGTCCTGGGGAGTGGGCCCGGGTACGGTGCCCGGGGGTAACTTCTGCAGGGATGCCATTGAGGGCTTTCCCTCAGAAATGGGTGGGCAGGAGGGGTCCTTAAGCCTTTCTTCCTGAGGAATAGGCGGCACCGGGAGAGAGAAGATGTCTTTTGCCGCTTGAAAGGCTTCTGAGGTGGACGCAACCATGAGGTATCACACGTCTCTACCACTCCCTGGGGTAGGAGGCAGGTCGCGGGGTGGACTTGGCCAATAGGCAAGGCTGCCACCTGGCTACGCTCCGGTGATGGCGAGATGGCCCAACTTGGTCCAGGCTCCTCTTTTCCCTTATCTTTACCCTTATGGAACCCCGGGGAGCATCCCTTCCTGGTGTGCTTCTTGTGCCTTTTGTCTCCTACCGGTGACAAGGACGGGCGTCAGGAGGCAGCCAGTGCTGGGGGCACACTTCTTGTCGATGCTGAAGTACTCGCACCGAGTCCAAATGTGCAGGCTCCGAGGGTGGTGCAAGAGCAGACTTCAGCCTGACGTCTCTCTCCTTTCTGGTCCAAAGCTTGAATCCTTTGCAAATACGGCACTTTTCACAAATGTGGGACTCACCCAAACACTTCAAACAACCAAAATGTGGATCTTTGATTGGCACAGGTTTCTTACAGTGATTGCACAGCTTGAAGCCCGGGGAGCGGGACATGTCCTGTCCCTGGGCTTTGTCCCTCGGGGGACTATGAATAACTAAATACACTAACACTATAAGGAAACTGATAACTGTCTACAACTATTTACACAATAAAAGTTCAAAGAACCACTGAAAGAGAGCCACTTGATAGAGTAAGGGGAGCGTTCCACCACTGACACTGGCGGTAAGAAGGAACTGAGGGAGGGATGAGGCTGGCAGTGCCCCTTATACCGGCGCATACGCGCGCCACTCTAGAGGGTGCCAGAGCCGGTCCCCTACGGATACCAATGAGGAAAAAAAAGACGGTTGCTCACCTTTGTAACTGTTGTTCTTCGAGATGTGTTGCTCATATTGATTCCAATTAGGGTGTGCGCGTGCCGCGTGCACGTTCGTCGGAAGATTTTTACCCTAGCAACACTCGGTGGGTCGGCTGGGCGCCCCCTGGAGTGGCACCGCTATGGCACCGGATATATACCTCTGCCGACCCATCGGCCCCTCAGTTCCTTCTTGTCGGCTACTCCGACAGAGGGGAAGGAGGGTGGGTTTGGAATGGATATGAGCAACACATCTCAAAGAACAACAGTTACAAAGGTGAGTAACCGTCTTTTCTTCTTCGAGTGCTTGCTCATATCGATTCCAATTAGGTGATTCCCAAGCCTTACTTAGGTGGTGGGGTCGGAGTGAGATGTCGCAGAGTGGAGAACCGCTGAGCCAAAGGCTGCATCATCTCTGGACTGTTGGACCAGAGCATAATGTGAAGCAAAGGTGTGGACCGAAGACCAGGTAGCCGCACGACATATCTCCTGGATAGGTACACGAGCCAGGAAGGCGGCAGATGAAGCCTGAGCCCTGGTAGAATGTGTGGTGAGGTGGCTTGAGGGTACATGAGCCAAGTCGTAACAAGCACGGATACATGCCGTTACCCACAATGAAATCCTCTGGGATGAGACAGGTAGACCCTTCATTCAGTCTGCCACTGCGACGAAGAGCTGGGGCGTTTTACGAAATGATTTTGTCCACTCAATATAAAATGCGAGGGTTCTATGGACTTCTAGGGAGTGCAATTGTTGCTTCCGTCGTGATGAGTGCGGCTTCGGGAAGAAGACCGGAAGGAAGATATCCTGGTTGACATGGAATGCCGAAACCACTTTAGGGAGGAATGCTGGGTGTGGACCTAACTGCACCTTGTCCTTGTGGAACACAGTATACGGTGGGTCCACCATGAGAGCCTGAAGCTCGGAGACTCACCTGGCCGATGAAATGGCTACGAGAAAAACTGTCTTCCAGGACAGGTATAGCAACGAGCATGTTGCCAATGGCTCAAATGGGGGAGACATAAGTCTGGTTAGAACCAGGTTGAGGTCCCATGTTGGGGCGGGGCGTCGTACTTGTGGGTATAGGCGCTCCAGGCCCTTAAGAAATCTAGAGACCATAGGGTGTGATAACACGGAGCGGCCACTCCCCCCTGGATGGAAGGTAGAGATGGCCGCCAAGCCCTCCTGTTTGAGGGACCAGAGGTAATCCAAGATGGTTGGGATCGAGGCCTCAGTGGGGGTAACACTGTGTGACCCGCACCAGCAGGAGAAATGCTTCCATTTGGCCAGATACATTGACCGTGGAAGGCTTCCTGCTACCCAGCAGTACTTGCTGTACTGAGGCAGAGCAACGCAATTCTGACTGGTTCAGCCATGCAGCAGCCACGCCTTGAGGTGGAGGGCCTGCAGGTCTGGGTGGCGAAGTCTGCCGTGGTCCTGCGTTATGAGGTCTGGGTGGAGTGGCAGGGTAATTGGGTTGGCTAGTGACAGATCGAGTAGCGTGGTGTACCAGTGCTGCCTGGGCCACTCTGGAGCGATCAAGATTAGGTGCGCTCTGTCCCTGCGGAGTTTCAGCAGGACCTTGTGAACCAGCGGGAACGGTGGGAAGGCATAAAGCAGCCGGTTCGTCCACGGCATCAGGAATGCGTCCGAGATCGACCCTGGTGAGAGGCCTTGGAAGGAGCAGAACATCTGGCATTTCCTGTTCTCGCGGGAAGCAAACAGGTCTATGTGGGGAAATCCCCACCTCTGGAAAACTGAATGAATAACATCTGGGCGTATCGACCACTCGTGGCAGAGGAATGACCTGCTCAGTCGATCCGCCAGAATGTTCCGAACCCCCGCGAGAAAGGACGCTACCAGGTCTATCGAGTGGGCTATGCAAAAGTCCCAGAGTCTGATGGTCTCCTGACAAAGGGGGGAAGATCGAGTCCCTCCCTGTTTGTTTATATAGTACATGGCCGTTGTGTTGTCCGTAAACACTGAGACACCGCGGCCTTGTAAATGTTGCAGGAATGCCTGGCACGCTAGGCGGACTGCTCTCAGTTCTCGGACATTTATGTGAAGTGTCAGCTCCTGAGATGACCAGAGGCCTTGCGTACGAAGGCTCTCGAGGTGCGCGCCCCAGCCGAGAGAAGACGCGTCCGTCGTCAGGGACACTGAGGGCTGAGGCGGATGGAATGGTAACCCTGCACACACCAGGGAGGGAGTCAGCCACCAGTCTAGAGAGCCTAGAGTGCTCGGGGGAATGGTGACTATTGTGTCTATTGAGTCCCTGCTCGGGCGGTATACCGAGTTGAGCCAAGTTTTTAACGGATGCAGGCAGAGCCTGGTGTGCTTGGTTACGAACGTGCATGCCGCCATGTGGCCCAAGAGACCGAGACAAGTGCGAACCGAGGTCGTCGGGAAATTCTGCAGACCGCGGATGATTGTTGCCATTGCTTGAAACCGCGGCTGTGGTAAGCAGGCCCTGGCGAGATTGGAGTCTAGGGTCGCTCCTATGAAGTCTAACCTCTGTGTGGGAACCAGAGAGGACTATATTGATCACCAGGCCTAGACGAGTGAATAGGACCCTGACGACGCCCACATGCTGGGCGACTTGTGTCTCGGAGGTCCCCCGGAGGAGCCAATCGTCCAGATATGGAAACACGTGTATCCGACGTCGGCGGAGATACGCAGCGACCACGGCCATGCACTTCGTGAATACCCTTGGGGCTGTGGAAAGGCCAAAGGGCAGGACTGTGAACTGGAAGTGCTGATGGTCGGCTACGAAACGGAGGTACCTCCTGTGCGGAGGAAAAATGGCGATATGAAAATATGCGTCCTTCATTTCGAGGGCGGCATACCAATCTCCAGGATCCAAGGACGGGATAATGGTCCCCAGGGATACCATACGGAACTTCAACTTTACCATAAACTGGTTGAGTCCTCGCAGGTCTAGGATGGGTCTGAGACCACCCTTTGACTTGGGGATTAGGAAATAACGGGAGTAAAACCCCTTGCCCTTTTCATTCTTTGCCACCTCCTCTATAGCCCCCATGGCGAGGAGCGACCGCACCTCTTGCAAGAGGAATTGCTCGTGAGAGGGGTCCCTGAAGAGGGACGGGGTTGAAACAAATTGGAGGTGGTATCCATATTCCACCGTGCGTAGGACCCAGAGGTCCGAGGTTAACTGGGACCACGCCGGGAGGAAGTAGGAGAGACGGTTGGAGAAGGGAGGAGAAGGATCCTGGCCTGTAATTGGTACGCCGTCCTCGGGCGCACCTTCAAAAGTTAGATTTTGGCCCCTTTGGGGTCCTGTTTGGCATCTACGCCACCTGGGCTGCGCAGCCTGTCAAAGTCCTGCCTGTTTCTAGGCACAAAAAACGGATGGGGAGGTTGGGGGCGGAAGGGTCTGCGTTGGGTCACTGGCATGTGCATGCCTAGCAAACGCATTATGACCCTATTGTCTTTCAGGCTTTGCAGCCTAGGGTCAGTCTTCTCCGAGAAGAGGCTTTTACCATCGAACGGCAAGTCCTGGATGGTGTACTGCAACTTGGGTAGGAGGTTGGAAATGTGAAGCCATGAGATGTGCCTCATGGCAACACCTGAGGCCTGAGTCCTGGCTGCTGAGTCGGCTGCATCGAGTGAGGCTTGGAGGGAAGTTCTGGCCACCTTTTTTCCTTCCTCTAAGAAGGCCGCGAACTCCTGGTGGGAATCCTGAGAGAGTAGTTCCGTAAATCTCCCCACCTCCGCCCATGTGTTGTAATTATAGCAGCTGAGGAGGGCTTGTTGATTCGCCACCCGGAGCTGTAAGGCGCCCGCCGAGTACACCTTACGGCCGAGCAGGTCCATTCGCCTAGCCTCCTTAGATTTTGGGGCTGCCGCCTCCTGGCCACGGTGTTCCCTCTTATTAACAATTGAACGACCAGTGAGCAGGGAGGAGGATGGACATATAAATACTCGTACCCCCTAGAGGGCAACCATATATTTACGCTTGACTCCCCTGGCCGTAGGTGGGATGGAGGCCGGCGATTGCCATATAGTGTCTGCATTGGCTTGGATGGTACGAATAAACGGTAGGGCCACTCTGGTGGGAGCATCAGCCGACAGAATGCTCACCACCGGGTCCTCCACCTCTGGGACCTCCTCTACCTGGAGGTTCATGTTGAGTGCTACCCTCCTGAGGAGGTCCTGGTGGGCCCTCAGGTCGATTAGAGGAGGGCCTGAGGAGGATGTCCCTGCCACCGCCTCGTCTGGAGAAGAGGAAGAGGAGACACCTGGGACGAGAGGGTCCCGCATGGCCTCTTGCTCCTGAGCAACCTCCTGCTCCAGTGGGACTGGGGAGTCCGGTGAGTGGACTGGAGCTTCCTCCGTACCAGCGGGAGGCGGACGACTGATTGTCACCTCTGGCACCCGGTGCTCTGATGGTGCCGAGCGGGACGGGACTACTGGTGCCCCTTGGGCCTGGTGGTACGCCCAAGGTGTCCAGAAGGACCACTGGTGTGGGCCTAGGTCCTGGGCCTGTGCCTCTTGGAAGACATCAGACTCGCGGTCCTGCGCATAATAGCTGTCCGCGCGGGACGACTCTGAAGCGTGCCTGGAAGGCCATGGAGGAGCGGAGAGGCCCTGAGCAGAGTCCATGTCTCTAGCAGGCCTAGCTCTACTCGGCACTGGATACCGGTACCGGGAGGCATACCGGTACCGGGAACGAGATCGGGACCTGTGACCGGAACGGTGCCGGGAGGTCGACCGCGATCTCGAGGCTCGGCGTCGGGAGCGGCTACGGGAGTCACGGTGCCTGGAGCGGTGCCGAGAATATCGGGCCAGTGACCGGGATGCCGACCGGAGCCGCGAGTGCGACCGGTACCGCAGAGGAGAACGGTGCCGGGACTGCGAGCGGCGACGGGAGCGGGAGCGCCGTCGGGACCTGGAACATCTGCGGGACCGTGATCTAGAACGGTGCCGGTCTGCTGTGCCGACAGAGGGTGGCCAAATCAAGGCCGGCTTGCCTATAGACTGTATCGCCCACACCGGTGGTGCCGGGGGCGGAGGCAGCGTCCACTCTGTCATCAAAATCAGATCCCTCGCCGTTGAGAACGTCTCCAGCGTGGACGGGATATTAAGCTCTACCACGGGTCTAGCCGGGGAGCTGACAGGCACCGGACTCGACGGCCCTTGTGGGACCGGAATCGACGGTGCAGACGTCGTCGGTGCCGCGCCGGGCGGTCCGACTTGGACGAGCTCTCTGGCTGCGGTGCAGGTGACACGGAAGCAGCAGGAGTCTTAGACTTCCTCGACCTCGGGGAGAGGGAGCAGCGTCGAGCCGGCCTCGGTGCCGGCGACGGGTGGTGCCGAGGAGCCTTGGCCGTACCTGCGCAGTCCGGTGCCGAGGAGGTGCTTCTGTTCAAAGAGTGACCAGCGCTCGGTGCCGAAGGCTGAGGGGTGAGAGCCGCCTCCATGAGGAGCTGCTTTAGCCTAATGTCCCGCTCCTTTTTTGTTCTTGGCTTAAAAGCCTTGCAAATGCAGCACTTAGCTGTCAGGTGCGACTCCCCGAGGCACTTCAGACAGGAGCTGTGCGGGTCTCTTGTCAGCATCGGCCTGCGGCAGGCCGAGCACGGTTTGAAACCCGGTGAACCGGGCATGGGCCCCAGCACCACGTGCGGGAAAGGGGCTATTCCCCAAACCCCTCTTAACTATTATTATACTAAATATACTATAAAGTAATAAACTAAAGTGAATTATATAAAAAGTTTTTAACTATATACACAACAAGGAACGAGAGAACTACGAGTAGCTAGGGAAGTGGAGGTCAGCTAAGCCGCGCTCCATTGTTCTAACGACCGACACGGGCGGTAAGAAGGAACTGAGGGGCGGATGGGGCGGCCGGGGTATATATCTGGTGCCATAGCGGCGCCACTCCAGGGGGCGCCCAGCCGACCCACCGAGTGTTGCTAGGGTAAAAATCTTCCGACGAACGTGCACGCGGCGCGCGCACACCCTAATTGGAATCGATATGAGCAAGCACTCGAAGAAGAACTTCTAGCACTGGTGCATGTGGCGAGCGCACACACCTACAGTGGAATGGACATGAGCAATCACTCGAAGAAGGAAGGACTTCTCTGCTACAAGAGACTTACTGTTACAATTTCTCAAGTGAGAAGAGGAGGGCAGGTCTCCTCCAGCTTGGCTGGAGTCTGACTTTTAAACAGACCACTTTGTGGCCCCTGGCCATTTTCTCAGAGCTTTTAAGAAATCCTTTTGATAGCTTCCTATTGGAATTTCAGTGACCCCAGCTGATCTCCAAGAGGAGTCCCACAAACCATTCTATACGCTTGTGCTCCTTTTCCCTCTTCGCCATAACAGTGCTGCTCTTAGACAGAGCCTGACTATACCTCACTGCTATATTTTACACAGCCTTTGACCAGGCTGACAGGAGTGCAGATTCCTATGCTCTTATGGTGTCTCAGACAGTATTTTATTCACAGTATTGTTTTTACCATAGTGCCAAGATTCAGGGATTTTTATTTGAAAACAGGAAGACAAAGAACAGCTGGGCTTCTTACTCCTCTCCCCATGCTTGCTAACCACACCGGTCCCCATGCTAATGTCAGGCTTGGTCTGTCCACTTCTACATCCCACACTGCACACACTGCACTAAAAGGGCATGTTGCCCTAATGTCCATCTGCAGACGTTCCTGATGATGTGCAGTGAGTTAGCATGCACGGGCAGAAACTCATTGTCAAGTGTCATTGACCTCAGCAGATTACATTTTAAAATGTTATTTATTTGTATTTAATGGGAACAGCCAACGATGTGCCTCTTGGTTTGGACTAAGGGCTGGGCAGCTATGGAGGAACTGCAGACACAGCCATGACTGAGCTCTGGGAACACAAACTATCCTCCTGGGATACTCTGCTTTGAATTCCCGTAACTGAGAAACACCTTTAAATGTAACAGGGCCCTGGGCTCAGGCACTGGGTGGCATTTTGCTGTTCACTCACCAGTGTCCAAAGGACGTAGATAGTAAAAAGTGCAATAGTAAGTGCTATCAGTCCAATGGCTTCCAGCCGGCTGTTGAACTGCAAGTGATCCTGGGCACCACGAAGACACAGCCAGCCCGAGATTGCTGCCAGGGGAGTAATGAACAGAAAACACACCATGTCACAGAAGAGGGTCCTCTTCTCATTACGAGGGCCAGGATCCTTCAGCCACTACAGGAAGAAGAGGAAAGAGGTGATTAGGCAGTGGCACACAAGAGCTAATGCATGTGTGGGAGCGAAATAGGAATAGTGTGTTCGGCTTCTCATTATTTGCATCCTATAAATGCACCTGGTGCTTTATAACAATAACCCACAAGGCCTCATAAAAACTGGTTAAAAATGCAGAGCATGTTTTTTTTTTAACACTAACCAAGCATATGGGAAGTGCTAACACATCTGCATGTGCAGAGGGGAACACCTGACTAAGCGCTCAAAGCAGAGTGCTGCTCTCCAAACAGCAGCAAAGGGCAGGCTGCTGCTGGCAGACAAGGCCCCTTAGACATTGAGTGCCGATCTTTCTAAGCGATGTTTACTGGAATCTTACAATGCAAATGAGATAGCATCTTCTTGCCTGACAGTTTGTGCAGGATTTATTGCTTTCTCTCTTGTATTAAGAGGTTTTGTTTTAGGCCTGCAATCCAGTCTAGCTGGCTCTGGGACCTGGGCAGGGAGCTGAGAGGAAGCAGGAGTTCCTGTTCACTCTGCCAGCAGGAGACATTTCTTTCACTGAATTAGAGAGCAAATACATCTCCAAAGGTGCTGAATCTGAGTGATATCAAACATGCCACAACAGTCAAATCAGAGTAGAGCTGGTTAGAACATTTCTGACAAACCCACGGACAGTCTGATTTTGCTGAAGGTTGGATGGAATTCAGGCCGGGCTCTGATGGAAGCCTGCCTGGTTTACTGCCAACTTGCCCTGCATGGTGGGCTTTTGGGGACCCTTGGCTCCCAGGTCCACAGCCCAGCAGCCGGACAGCCCGGAAGTGGGGCGCCATTCCCATCTGGAGAATCTAAACATTTTGGGGTTTTGTTCCTAATTAAACCAAATTTCGAAATCCTCTGTGAAATGGAATTGCCTTTCTCCATCAGCTCTAAAACTGAGAGATCGTCAAGCCTTCGCTGCAGTCCATTGCCCCTGCCGATGCTTACCCAGACCCTTCTGTCTAGGGGATGATTAACTCCAAATAAGATATTCTCGATGCCGCCTCTGAGGCGAGGACAGCAAACTGGGGGGTGGAGGGAAGGGGAGAATCCCTGCTGAATTAACTAAGTAGGAAACCAGGATGAGAAGGAAAAAAAAACAAAAAAAATCCCCATCACGCAGGATGTGGACTGAAAGCCTCTTGCCTGAACAGGGCAGGCTGGCTGCTGAGTGTCAGAAAACCAAGTACAGTCAGGGGAAGGCGACTCAGACCCACCTTCTCTTACAGCGCAGCCTGTGTCAAAAGCTCTGACTCAGCTGTAAAATGACCCTGTTTACTAGGGAAAGCTTCCCCCCAAGGGACTCGACTACTCTTTCCCCCGGTCTCAGCCCAGCCACATAGGCTGGGGAAGGGATTTTGCTATTTGCACAGATAAACTTGTGGGCAAAGGAGCTGAAATCTTTGTTTCACCCTGACAAAGCTCAAAGTCAATGTAATTTCCATTGTGTGAGGAGCCATTGGCAACCGCATTGCACAACCGTCCCGAAGACACCGTCAAAGCAAGGGCTACAGGCCACGAGACACTCACCAGACAGACACTCTTTGCCAGGACACTCTCCCTTCTTTACAGACTTGCTCCCTTCCTCCCTCTGTGCATTTGGTGATGCAGTGATCCCCCCGCAATGAACCCTTGTTCTGTGTTACGAGAATGAGTCTGCATAAATGTTCTCTTTCTGCTGTACCAATCCAAAGGTAGGAAGCTGTTTTAGTAAGAACCCAGCTCTTTCCCTCCCTCCAGACAGAGGATGCTGACACCTCATTATTTGTTTCTTCCAGAATGGTCTTGATTTAGTAAAAGTGCTGGGTAATTTTTATGCTGGACACCAAGTTTTACAACAGGAGTTGCTCTCCTCCGAGGATTATACTATATTTAACCTTCTTTAAAGAAAAAAAGAAAAGAAAAGGAAGGAAGGAATCTGTAGGTGCTAGCGTTAGCCAAGGTTTCTATGGTGAGGTGTAATGCAGACCAAGCTTTTGGATTCCTGCTTGGTCCATGCTCCAGAACTGTTGGGTTTCTTCTCATTCAAAAATTATTAAACAAACAACAAAATGAGACCAAACCAACAGACAGAGCACCACAGTCCCGGGAAGGGAAGACATGCCAAAAGAGCCAGTGGCCATCCAGGCATAAGAACCGTAACAGAGAGGATTGTAGTGGGGTGAGTTCCATGGTAGGGTCACTGGGAATAAGAGAGTCCCAAAAAGCAGTTATGCTGTGGGTGACTGTATAATTAAACACTGCAGGGTAATGGCAGCTTAAGCGAACATAATCTCTGTCTCAGTGGGAGCTCCTTCCGCAATGGATTCCCTGGATACCCACTGCTGCAGAGGCAGACTGAGGCGACAGCGCAGTGGTCAGGCACCCCACATGTACAGGCTAAGGACATTGCAAACAGGGCTGGTGATTTGCTAAGAGAAGGGGAAATGAGAGTGGAATTAATATAACAGAGCCACTTAAACCAACAGCGATTTAGAGAAGTGGTTTGTACTAATCCATTGATGTCTCCCTGTTCTTCAGAAGTGGTTTAAGAGGATTATGGCTCAATAGCCCACTCCTCACCCTGTCCATCACCATCACCCTGCAGGCCATCCCTCCACCGCTACTCCCTCCACCTGGGCACTGCTTGGCCAGGCCCCGGCAGTGACGCTCTCACTCTTCCCTCTTCCTGGAGTATTTTGTTGCTCACCACGCTACAGAAAGTGGGATCCTGCTCATTGCCCTCCCCTTTCACAGTGTGCTTCCCTGGGCCATACTGCAGCCACTGGCTTCCTTCAACACATTCCTTCACTGAGTGGCACCAAGCAATGCTCCAAGCCCCATTCCTATCATGTGGGGCTTGGTATTCCACTAGAGGAGACTGCAGTTTTGTTTCGATTCCAGCTGAAGGCATTTCCGCCTACTGGGGAGGGAGTAGCCGTGCTGCAGGCGGAGTACTCCAGCAGTGAGAGGGAGGGGACAGAGAGCTGTGGCTCACTGCTATCGCGGCCCAGAGCAGTGGCACAGCTGCTCCAAGACGGCAGAACAAGGCAAGGCCTGCTGCTGGGGCTCTGCTATCTGACCAATGCCAGTGCCCAAGAGACGTGCCAGGACCCCTCCAACCAGCCCTCCCCTAACTTGGCAGCACATGGATGTCTGATGGCCTGCAGGGTGGTGGTGATGGTGATAGACAGGGTGAGGAGTGGGCTATTGAGCCATAATCCTCTTAAACCACTTCTGAAGAACAGGGAGACATCAATGAATTAGTGCAAACCACTTCCCTAAGCCGCTGTCGGTTTAAGTGGCTCTGTTGTATTAATTCCACTCTCATTTCCCCTTCTCTTAGCAAATCACCAGCCCTGTTTGCAATGTCCTCAGCCTGTACACGTGGGGTGCCTGACCGCTGCGCTGTCGCCTCAGTCTGCCTCTGCAGCAGTGGGTACCCAGGGAATCCATTGCGGAAGGAGCTCCCATTGGAAACACGGGTTACACTAGAGATGCTAGGTAGGGTGGGGACAGGCTGTGAAGGGCACTGAATGTGAAGACAGGCAGTTTATGTTTGATGTGATAGAGAAGGGGAAGCCAATGGACGGATGCAAAAGGAGGAGAGACATGGCCAAAGCATCGGTCTAGGAGTATGATCTTTGCAGCAGCATTCTGAAAGATATGAATGAGGCAAGAATGCATTTGTCAAGGCCAGAGAAAAAGATGTTGCAATAGTCGAGATCACAGGGTATGTCTATAGAGCAAAGAAAAGCCAGAGACTGGCCCATGACAGCCGACTTGGGTGTGCGGGGCTGTCTCATTGCTGTGTAGCCTTAGACACAACTAGGGTGACCAGATGTCCCAATTTTATAAGGACAGTCCCGATTTTGGGGTCTTTTTCTTACAGAGGCTCCTATTACCTTCCAACCCATCCAGATTTTTCACACTTGCTGTCTGGTCACCCTAACCACAATGGTCATCTAGTCTAAACCCCTTCTGAGATGCAGGATTTCTTGTGTCTAAATCATCCAACGCAGATGACTATCCAGCCTCCTTTTGAAAACTGCCAGTGAAGGAGTGTCCACAGCCTCCCGAGGAGTCTGTTCCATTGCCCTACTGTTCCTACAGTTAGGAAGCTTTCCCTGAGATTTAACTAAATCTGCTCGGCTGTAGTTTGAACCTGTTCCCTCTTGTCCTGCCCTGTGGGGCAAAAGAGAACGTTTCTCCATCTTTTCTATGGCAGCCTTTCAAATATTTGAAGACCGCTACCTTGTCCCCCGTCAATTTTCTCTTTTCCAAATTAAACATACCCACTTCCTTCAGCCTTTGCTCATATGGCTGCATTCCATCCCTTTGATCATCTTTGTAGCTCACCTCTGGATCCTTTCCAGTTTCTCCACATCCTTTCTATACATTGGTGACCAAAATTGGACACATACTCCAGCTGAAGCCTAACCAGCACTGAGTAGAGCAGTACTATCACCTCCCGTGACTTTCATGCTATGCCTCTGTTCATGCAACCTAAAATTGCATTTATTTATTTTTTTTGCAACAGCATCAAACTACTGATTCATGCTGCTGCCAAGTCAGTTATCCCCACTCTGTATTGGTGTATTTGTTTTTTCTTCTCTAAGGGTAGCACCTTACATTTGTCTTTGTTGAATTTCATTTTGTTGTCTACAGCTCAGTTCTCCAATTTATCAAGAACCCTCTGAATTTTAGATCTATCCTCCAAAGTGCTGGCAGCCCTGCCCAGCTTTGTGTCATCTGCAAACTTGATCAGGGTGCTTTCTGTTCCTACAGCCAGGTCTTTAATAAAGATGTTAAACAACATCAGACTCAGAACAGATCCCTGTAGAACCGCACTTGAGACCTCCCTCCAATCTGCCATCATTCCATTAATAGTTACTCTTTGTTTGCAATTTTTTAACCACCTAATGGTTGTTCTGCCAAGCTGGCATTTCTCCAGCTTACCTATCAGAACGTCATGGGGGACTGTGTCAAAAGCCTTGCTGCAGCCCCCATTCTCCAAACCAGCTACCCTGTCAAGGAAGGAAATCAAGCTGGTTTAGCATGATTTGTTCTTGGTAAATCCATACTGGCTGCTAGTGTTACCCCCTTCATCTGCCAGGTATTCACAGATTGGAAGTTTTATACATTGCTCTGGTACCGGGTTTCTCAAACTGTGGGTCAGGACCCCAAAGTGGATCGTGATCCCATTTTAATGGGGTCACCAACGCTGGTGTTAGACTTGCTGGAGCCCGGGCCCCACCGCCCGGGGCTGAAGCCAAAGCCTAACCCCACTGCCTGGGGCTGACGCCTGAGGGCTCCAGCTCTGGGAACGGGGGCTAAGGTTACACCCCCCCTGCCCAGGGCAGAAGCCCTTGGGCTTTAGCTTTGGCCCCCTCCCCCACCCAGGGCACCAGGGCTGGGGTGGGCTTGGGTCTCCCCTCCTGGGCTCATGCAGTAATTTCTGTTGTCAGAAGGGGGTTCATGGTGCAAGGAAGTTTGAGAATTGCTGCTCTAGTAGCTTCAAAGTCAGGCTGACTGGTCTATAAGGCCCTGGCTCTTCCTTTCCCCCCTTGTTAAAGATCGGCGCTGTCAGCCCTCCTCCAGTCTTCCAAGGCCTCTTGGAAGGGCTCAGGCTGCAGGCTGAGCTCTTGGACCCTTCCATCCCACAAAACCTAGAGCCCGCGTTGGCTAGCACAAGCCAGCTGTGGGTGTCTAGGTGCTGTGTAGACTTACCCCAAGATGCTGAGAGTTTGGGTCAGAGTTTAAGCTTTGTGGATGGAGGGGAAAGGTCAGTGCTACTGGAACAGGGAAGGGCTGGAGGGCAGGGAGGGGCTTGGCCCATCCACTTTTCACCAGGGTGGACATTGCCTCCTTCCCCTCCTCTTCCCCGCCAGACCGCACCCCCGGCCAGGCCAGCAGCTGGTGGAGCCCAGCCTGGGAGCCTGGGCAGTTGTGGGAGTCGCAGGGACACCTTATTTGGGGTAGGGTCTAAATCAGCCCCCTCCCCAAGTCCCTGCCTCCCAGGCTCCCTGCCCAGCCTTGGGCAGGTGCAGGTGGAGGATCCAGACGCTGACTCCCCACAGCTGACTGCACAGCTCTTATCCCGACCCAGTTTCAGCCGAGGGGCAGGGCCTCAGAGCTGCAGCCAGGCCATGGTAAGAGCCACACAGGCAGCTGTGGGGAGCTGCAGGAGACCCTCCACCTGGCCATGGTGTGGGGGGTCCGAGCAGCCTCCCCAGCCCATGTCCCCACCGTGGGCAGGTGGAGGGTCCACACCGCAGCCCCCTATAGCTGCCCGCGTGGCTCTTACTATGGCTGGGCTGTGGCTCCAAGGCCCTGGCCACCAGCCAGAGCTGGGTTGGGGTAAGAGCTGTGGGGAGCCTGTGTTCCTCCACCTGGGTAGGGAGCCTGCTTTTGGCCCCATCCTGGACAGGCTCCTCATCTTCTCTCGGCTTCCAGGTTGGCTGGGGGCAGGGCCTTGGGGAAGGGGCAGGGGTGGGACCACAGGGGGTGGCCCCTTGATCCCCCTGCTTTTGGGAAGGCTCTGCCACCCTTGGGAAAGGCTGTATCTTAGAGATGTTATGAAGAAAGAATCAGCAAAGTTTAGACATAACCTGGGTGTGAGGATCTAGAGAGAGGTCTGAGTCAAAGATGACACCCAGGTTGAGTGACAGGCAGGATGGTGGGTTTTTAACAACGATCAAGAAAGGAGAGACTGGGGAGTGGTGGGGAGATTAGACGCTCTGTTTTAGCCATGTTGAGCTTGAATGATGGCTAGACATTCAGGAGGTCTCAGTGACAGACTGAGATTTGAGTTTGGACAGAAGGAGACAGGTCTCATGTAGAGAGGTAGATTTGCATATCATCAGCATAGAGATGGTAACTAAATTTGTATTGGTGGATGAGATTGTCCAGAGATAAGGTGTAAAGAGAAGGGGACCAAGGACAGAGCCCTGTAGAATCCCCCCTAGAAAGTTGTTGTTGATGGTGGTGAGGAGGAGATTCACAGATTGCAAGGCCAGAAGGGACCACTATGATCATCTAGTCTAACCTCTTGTACAGCACAGGCCAGAAAACTTCATCTTGATTTAAAAATGGGTAGTAATGGAGGATCCACCATGATCTTTGGCAGGTTGTTCCAATGGTTAATTACTCTGTTAAAAATCCTTAAAAGGGTCTTTCAGAGGACACACCGAAGGAGCAGCGAGAGGCAGGAGGAGAATTAGGAGAGGACAGAGTCACAGAAGCCATGTGAAAACAAGATTTCAAGAAGAGGAGCATGGCTGACGGTGTCATAGTCAGCGGCCAGGTCAAGGAGGAGAAGGATGAAGTACTGGTTCTGAACTTCAGCTTGGAAGTGATCATCAGAGATTTTGGTAAGAGCTATTTCAGTGGAATAAATTGGAGAGGAATTGGAAGAGAGGCAACAATTGTCAAGTGTGTTCAAAGGGCTTAGAGATGAAAGGGAGAAGGAAGATGGGGAAGTAAGTAAGGTCAAGCGAGAGATGTTTTGTTTTGTTTTTTGGGAGAGACTAAAGCATGCTTGTATTGTGAGGGGAAGAGGCAGAGGAGAGAGAGAGAGGCCCAGGAGGAGAGTAAGGGAGTGGATGAGAATGGGTGCAAGGATGATCAGGAGATGGGATGGGAGAGGTCACTGGGGCACGTGGAGGGGATAGAGGAGGACAGTAGACAAGAAACATCGGCATCTGTGGAGGACGACAGAGTTGTAGGACAGGAAGGTCACATTGTATTTTGTTAATTTTCTCTTGGAAGAAGTCAGCAAGAACTGGAAAGGAACATGGCAGAGAACCAGAGGAGGCTGCTGCAGTGTTTCCAAACCTGACTGGAAGCTACTGACATTAAAAAGAAAATAAGAGAATGTAAAATCCTCCACCTGTTGTTACAGTTCCAGGACAGCGCTCCCACTTGGCCGCTCCTCAGACTGCTGTGAGGGGATTCAGCTGCTGGATCCTTGGGTGTTTTAAGCTTTCAGAGTTTCAGCAGAGTCCAGGTACTGCCCCTGTCTTGAGGTCCCTAGGCACAATTGGTGTGCAGAACCTCTCTCTAGCACCCCCTCCAGAGAACTGTGCCAAGTGACCCATTGCCCAGCCCTGGGACAGTGATGAGCCTTCAGACACCCCTCCCCCCCCCCCCCCCGCCATAGTTTAAACACACTGTCTTCCAGAATTTCAGCCATGTGGGTATTTTGGGCAGACAGTTCATGTCTTTAAGGGGCACATGGCAGGTATAATGCATGAAATGCACAGCCACTCTGCACAGGATTCTAATACTGTCCTTTAATCACATGAGAAATACACTGATCTGTACAGAAATAAACTGCACACATTTCTCGGCCTCCTTTTCCTCACCACTCCAGAACATTCGTTGGGCTGGGGTCAGAGTCGTCTGGGGCATCCAGGATCCTCTGCTGCAGTGCATGGCTTGTGTTTTCAAACATGGAGCCTTCTCTCCCCAGCCCACCTTCTCTGACCCTGGCTGATCTGTCCCCTTCCTCTCTCCTGCCCAAAACTCCCTGCATGGCTCTGTCTTCCCTCTCTGATTCCTTTATAAACCTCTGCTTGGTCACCTTTGTCTGCTTTGTTTGGGAGCTGTCCACTGATGTCAGCCCCCAGCAGACAAGCAGCAGGAAGTGGCTTCTCCCTGAATAGGAGGCTGCTGGGTTCTAAGGACCTTGTTTGACCAGTTTGATTTGGGAGTGCTTTGTTCCAGCTGGGCCTGACTGTTATAAAAAGGCAGTCAGCTGCGAACCAGCTGAGCAGCGAACAGCAGAGAGGCAAACAGAAGGAGTTTGCCTGGGAGTTCGCCTGGAGAGAGCCTACCAACGCCCCCCTCTCACAGGTTTCTCTGAGTAGCTTCTGCCACAAGTAAGGAAGCTCTTAGAAGGAAGAGACTATGGATGCTGAGCGATCTGCCGTTGTGACCTGCACAGGATGCCCCATGTTTGTCTTCCTTCCACAGAATAGAAGCGACTTTGTCTGTACAAAGTGCAAGCTGATCTCAGTCTTGGAAGAGAAGATTCAAGGTCTGGAGAAACGAACAACAACCCTGCGTTCCATAAAAGAAAATGAGGATTTCCTGGATAGACGTCAGGATCAGCTCCAGCGGGCACAATGTTCTGAAGATTCAGAGCAGGCTACGCAGCGGGGACAGAAGGCCAGCGAGGATAATTGGCGGCATGTGACTTCCAGAAGGGGAAAGAGTACCAGAAACATCCATGTACCAGAAACACAGATGCAGGTGAGCAACTGTTTTCATGTTCTCTCCGCAGGTACTAGTGCAGAGAGTGGAGTGGATGATGCACCTGAGGGAACAGAGCAGAAGGAGACTCCACTGATTGGAAGGCATGAGATGCACTGTCCTAGGGATGGGGGTTCCACGACCACCACTCCCAAGAGGAGGAGGAGGAGGAGGGTGGTGGTGGTCGGGGACTCTCTCCTCAGGGGGACTGAGTCATCTATCTGCTGCCCTGACCGGGAAAACTGACAGGTGTGCTGCTTGCCAGGGGCTAGGATTCACGATGTGACGGAGAGACTGCCGAGACTCATCAAGCCCTCGGATCGCTACCCCTTCCTGCTTCTCCACGTGGGCACCAATGATACTGCCGAGAATGACCTTGAGCGTATCACTGCAGACTACGTGGCTCTGGGAAGAAGGATAAAGGAGTTTGAGGCGCAAGTGGTGTTCTCGTCTATCCTCCCTATGGCAGGAAAAGGCCAGCGTAGAGACCGTCGAATCGTGGAAATCAACGAATGGCTACGCAGATGGTGTCGGAGAGAAGAGTTTGGATTCTTTGACCATGGGATGGTCTTCCAAGAAGAAGGATTGCTACGCAGAGACGGGCTCCACCTCACGAAGAGAGGGAAGAGCATCTTTGCAAGCAGGCTGGCTAACCTAGTGAGGAGAGCTTTAAACTAGGTTCACTGGGGGAAGGAGACCAAATCCCCGAGGTAAGTGGGGAAGTGGGATTCCAGGAGGAAGCACAAGCAGGAGACTGCAAGAGGGGAGGACTCCTGTCTCAGACCGAGAAAGCGGGACAATCAGCGAGTTATCAAGTGCCTATACACAAATGCAAGAAGCATTGGGAACAAGCAGGGAGAACTAGAAGTCCTGGCACAGTCAAGGAATTATGATGTAATTGGAATAACAGAGACTTGGTGGGATAACTCACATGATTGGAGTACTGTCATGGATGGATATAAACTGTTCAGGAAGGATAGGCAGGGCAGAAAAGGTGGGGGAGTTGCGTTGTATGTAAGAGAGCAGTATGACTGCTCAGAGCTCCAGTATGAAACTGCAGAAAAACCTGAGAGTCTCTGGATTAAATTTAGAAGTATGAACAACAAGGGTAATGTCATGGTGGGAGTCTGCTACAGACCACCGGACCAGGGGGATGAGGTGGACGAGGCTTTCTTCCAGCAGCTAACAGAAGTTGCTAGATCGCAGGCCCTGGTTCTCATGGGTGACTTTAATCACCCCAATATCTGCTGGGAGAGCAATACAGCACTGCACAGGCAATCCAGGAAGTTTCTGGAAAGTGTAGGGGACAATTTCCTGGTGCAAGTGCTGGAGGAACCAACTAGGGGAAAAGCTCTTCTTGACCTGCTGCTCACAAACAGGGAAGAAATAGTAGAGGAAGCAATAGTGGATGGGAACCTGGGAGGCAGTGACCATGAGATGGTTGAGTTCAGGATCCTGATACAAGGAAGAAAGGAGAGCAGTAGAACAGAGACCCTGGACTTCAGAAAAGCAGACTTCGACTCCCTCAGGGAACTGATGGGCAAGGTCCCCTGGGAGAATAACATGACAGGGAAAGGAGTCGAGGAAAGCTGGCCGTATTTTAAAGAAACCTTATTGAGGTTGCAGGAACAATCCATCCCGTTGTGTAGAAAGAAAAGTAAATATGGCAGGCAACCAGCTTGGCTCAACAGTGAAATCCTTGCTCGTCTTAAACACAAAAAAACAGCTTATAAGAAGTGGAAGATTGGACAAATAACCAGGGAGGAGTATAAAAGTATTGCTCAGGCATGCAGGAGTGAAATTAGGAAGGCCAAATCACACTTGGAGTTGCAGCTAGCCGGAGATGTTAGGAGTAACAAGAAGGGTTTCTTCAGGTATGTTAGCAACAAGAAGAAAGTCAAGGAAAGTGTGGGCCCCTTGCTGAATGAGGGAGGGAACCTAGTGACAGAGGATGTGGAGAAAGCTAGTGTACTCAATGCTTTTTTTGCCTCTGTCTTCACAGACAAGGTCAGCTCCCAGACAGCTGCACTCTGCAGCACGGTATGGGGAGGAGGTGACCAGCTCTCTGTGGAGAAAGAAGTAGTTCGGGACTATTTAGAAAAGCTGGACGAGCACAAGTCCATGGGGCCGGATGCACTGCATCCGAGGGTGCTAAAGGAGTTGGCCGATGAGATTGCAGAGCCATTGGCCATTATCTTTGAAAAATCATGGCGATCGGGGGAGGTCCCGGATGACTGGAAAAAGGCTAATGTAGTGCCCATCTTTAAAAAAGGGAAGAAGGAAGATCCAGGGAACTACAGGCCAGTCAGTCTCACCTCAGTCCCTGGAAAAATCATGGAACAGGTCCTCAAGGAATCAATTCTGAACCACTTAAAGGAGGGGAAAGTGATCAGGAACAGTCAGCATGGATTCACCAAGGGCAAGTCATGCCTGACTAATCTAATTGCCTTCTATGATGAGATAACCAGCTCTGTGGATGAGGGGAAAGCAGTGGATGTGCTATTTCTGGACTTTAGCAAAGCTTTTGATACAGTCTCCCACAGTATTCTTGCCAGCAAGTTAAATAAGTATGGGCTGGATGAATGGACGGTAAGGTGGATTGAAAACTGGCTAGATGGTCAGGCTCAACGGGTAGTGATCAATGGTTCCATGTCTAGTTGGCAGCCGGTATCAAGTGGAGTGCCCCAAGGGTTGGTGCTGGGGCCGGTTTTATTCAATATCTTCATTAACGATCTGGAGGATGGTGTGGACTGCACCCTTAGCAAGTTTGCAGATGACACTAAACTGGGAGGAGTGGTTGATACGCTGGACGGTAGGGCTAGGAAACAGAGGGACCTAGACAAATTAGAGGATTGGGCCAAAAGAAATATGATGAGGTTCAACAAGGACAAGTGCAGAGTCCTGCACTTAGGACGGAAGAATCCCATGCACTGCTACAGACTAGGGACCGAATGGCTGGGCAGCAGTTCTGCAGAAAAGGACCTAGGGGTTACGGTGGACAAAAAGCTGAATATGAGTCAACAGTGTGCCCTTGTTGCCAAGAAGGCTAATGGCATTTTGGGTTGTATAAGTAGGGGCATTGCCAGCAGATCGAGGGATGTGATCATTCCCCTCTACTCAGCACTGGTGAGGCCTCATTTGGAGTACTGTGTCCAGTTTTGGGCCCCACACTACAAGAAGGATGTGGATAAATTGGAGAGAGTCCAGCGGAGGGCAACAAAAATGATTAGGGGGCTGGAGCACATGACTTATGAGGAGAGGCTGAGGGAACTGAGATTGTTTAGCCTGCAGAAGAGAAGAATGAGGGGGGATTTGATAGCTGCTTTCAACTACCTGAAAGGGGGTTCCAAAGAGGATGGATCTAGACTGTTCTCAGTGGTAGAAGATGACAGAACAAGGAGTAATGGTCTCAAGTTGCAGAGGGGGAGGTTTAGGTTGGATATTAGGAAAAACTTTTTCACTAGTAGGGTGGTGAAGCACTGGAATGGGTTACCTAGGGAGGTGGTGGAATCTCCTTCCTTAGGAGTTTTTAAGGTCAAGCTCTACAAAGCCCTGGCTGGGATGATTTAGTTGGGTTTGGTCCCACTTTGAGCAGGCGGTTGGACTAGAAGACCTCCTGAGGTCCCTTCCAACCCTGAGGTTCTATGTTTCTATGACCTACCACTGTGCCTGGTCTGAGGTAGGACTGCCTAAAGCAGGGGTGGGCAAACTATGGCCCCCATGACTGCATCTGGCCCTTGAGCTCCTGCCGGGAAGCAGGGTCGGGGGTTTGCTCCACGAGGCTCCTGGAAGCAGCGGCACATCCCCCCTCCAGCTCCTACACGTACGGGCAGCCAGGGGTGTCTCCACGCTGCTCCTGCCCCTAGCGCTGCCCCTGCAGCTCCTATTGACCAGCGAATGGGGCCAATGGGAGCTGCAGGGGTGGCGTCTGCAGATGGGGCAGCGTGTAGAGCAGGGGTCGGCAACCTATGGCATGCGTGCCAAAGACGGCACGTGAGCTGATTTTTAATGGCACGCTGGGGCCTGCCGGGATGCCAGTGTGCCATTAAAAATCCTGCCGGCGTAGCAAGCCGCAGGGTCCGCACTCCCAGGCCGGAGCATCTGGCCGAGTGCAGCAAGCCTGAGCCAAACATCCCCACCCTGAGCACCAAACGGGAGCTCCTGCACCCCTCCCCCCACATTCCCACCCACAACCCTCCCACCAAATGGAAGCTGCTCAGGTAAGTGCCCCCCCACCCAAACCTCCTGCCCCAACCCTGAGCCCCCTCCTTCATTCTAGCTCCCGGCCAGACCCTTCACCCCCAGCCGTGTGCTCAGTGCACTCCCACCCTCAGTTCAGTGCAGAGAGAAGAAGAGAATGGGCCAGAACCAGGGAGAAGGTAGGTACCCACTGTATGTGGGCAGGGCCGGGACCCCAGACCGGCAGCAGGGTGAGCGGGTCCAGCAGCCGGGATGGAACCCCTGAGCGGCAGTGGGCTGAGCGGGCCGGCGGCAGCGTTAAGATCAACATTTTAATTTAATTTTAAATGAAGCTTCTTAAACATTTTGAAAACCTTGTTTATGTTACAATACAACACTAGTTTAGTTATGTAATATATAGACTTGTAGAGAGAGACCTTCTAAAAAACGTTAAAATGTATTACCAGCATGCGAAACCATAAATTAGAGTGAATAAATGAAGACTCGGCACACCACTTCTGAAAGGTTGCCGGCCCCTGGTGTAGACCCACCTGGCGCACCTCCGCATAGGAGCCGGAAGGGGAACATGCCGCTGCTTCCAGGAGCTGCTTGAGGTAAGCCTTGCCCAGAGCTTGCACCCCTAACCCCCTCCTGCGCCCCAGCCCCTTGCCCCAGCCCTGATCCCCCTCCCGGTCCCACCCGCCTGCACCCCAGAGCCTGCATCCACAGCTGGAGCTCTCACCCCCCCACCCCCCACACCCCAACCCCCTGCCCCAGCCCAGAGTCCCCGTCTGCACCCTGAACTCCTCATTTCTGGCTCCACCCCAGAGCCCACACCCCCAGCCGGAGCCCTCACCTCCTCCTGCACCCCAACCCCCAATTTCATGAGCATTCATGGTCCGCCATACAATTTCCATACTCAGATGTGGCCCTTGGGCCAAAAAGTTTGCCCACCCCTGGCTTAAAGCCTGGTCAGCAGTGGAGAACACACAGACAGAGGCACTCCATGATACAGCAATTTCATAACTCCACAACACTGAACAGAATTCATCAGTTGTAGAGATTCCCCAAATCACCACAGTTGGCAGGCCCTGCAACACGCTGCAACTGGAGCAGAAAGGGGAATGAAACCACAAGACAATCTCATTTAAAAACATCAAAAATACTGAAATTCATGCAAGACAAAAAAACACTGACCTTCATAAAATAACTAAATTAGGTGAATTTGATCAGTTAACAGGACTAATTAGAGACTGAATTATTTGTAGTATAACTGATAACCAGGTCAAAGCAAGGTTATTTCAACGTTAAGTTAATTTCTTGCAAAGTACAGCAGATAATTGCAGGGTGTGTGAAATCTGTGCTTCCTAACCGTTCGCATGCAGTGAAAAAAATCAGAGTGCATTTAATTTAAAACGGATGCTATGGCATAAAGACAGAACGGAAGGGTACACAAACTGCAAACCCAGATTTGTGTGTAACAAACATGGAAGCAAGTCCAACATGGTGCAAAGTGACCAGTCCAAAGGTTACAGTGTCATGAATGCAATGAAAGCAATCACTTTGCAGTGAAATAGAAGAACATACAATAATAGACATACATTTGGAGGACAAAACTGATGATGATACTGATGATGATACAGAAATAGAGCTCTTTGTTGGGTTGCTTCATACATTTCAAAGCAAGGATTTACAAGAGATTAGTTTGTAATGTTGTAAATACGTGAACAAGGTCTGAATGTCAAAATATTGGGTGACTGGCAAGAGAAAAACTTTTTGGAATTTAAAATGGTTATTGAAACACACATATTGAAATATTTGGATTTAACAAATACCCTAAGACCTTAGTTGCACTGGGGAAAGACCAGAGATGGTTCAGGGTGGATTTTATCACCTTTAGGTAGTTGTTTTTAGTAAAGTTATGGCCCTTCAGCATGAGTCACAAAAGTGTGTGCCCATTCTCTCACCGGCCCTGACCTTCACATGATTTCTCTCTCTAGGTGCTTAGATAACGTGTGCTGCTCTTTCAGTTGGACTGATCTGTCATTGGGCTTGTTAACAGCTGCTGCTGTGAAGTCAACAGCGCATCTGCCAAACCCAGGAATGAGAGTAGGAAATCAGTTCAGACACCAGTTTTGTTCCCCCTGGAAACCCTGATTACTCAGTGCAGGTCAGCATTACCAGGAGCATGAGCTTCCCAATGACAGGAGTGAGTTGTTATATTTAGGCAGCACTTATAACTGCTGGGAGCTTCTAGGGCTGCAGCTTGTACCAAAAGAGACTGGAAATCATCCATTCCTGGATCAGGAGGCTGGCAGTCAGTGGCAGCCTCTCACTGACTCAGGTATCGACTGGGTGGTATGTCCTATTAATAGCAGGTAGCTAGGCACAGTTTCTAGGTAGCCCATTTACAACACTGCAGCAGAGGACAGGAAAGGGTTAAAATGATTTAAAATGTTTAAATAAATAGTTAAAATAAAGAGGAGCGAATTAGCCTTAATAAATAGCCTCCAACAGGAAACCAGCAAAGGGCTCCAAACTAGGGATGTAAATATTATTTTAAAAAGTTAACTGTTTAAAGGATTAAAATTATATAGTTTAACTGGTTAACTGCTGGGACTGGGGCTGCTCTGGCCGGCCCGGGACTGAGGTCGCTCTGGCGCAGGGCCGGCTCCAGACCCCAGCACGCCAAGCGCGTGCTTGGGGCAGCATGCCGCGGGGGGCGCTCTGCCGGTTGCCGGGAGGGTGGCAGGCGGCTCCGGTGGACCTCCCGCAGGCATGCCTGTGGGAGGTCCACCAGAGCCGTGGGACCGGCAACCGGCAGAGCGCCCCCCGCGGCATTCCACCCTGCTTGGGGCAGCGAAATATCTAGAGCCGCCCCTGCTCCGGCGGCCTGGCTGCCGGCCGGCACGGCTGGGGTTAATGGTTAGGGTGGATTAACCAGTAAGACTAATGCTTACCAGTTAACCGGTGAACTGGTTACTATTTTACAGTCCTACAGCAAATACAAGAGAAATCACAGATGGTTACACACTCAGTGACAATCTGAGAGCCAGGAAGGGCCAACGGGCAAGGCTCAGGCACAAATGGGGAAAACAGACAAAGATTAAAACCATTTACAAAAAGAGAAAAATAAGTATCAAAGTATTTTGGTGGATCCTTTCCCCCTCCCCCCCCCAGCCAGAAAAGGGGAGAGGGACACAGGGAGGGGTGAATGCAGAGGGAAGTACCAAAGCATTTAACAGACCACTCAGTGCTTTGGCAGTAAGCAACAGCCAGAGAGATTAATGAAGTCCATGCAGAACAGTGATATTTTCCCAGAAAAGGCTGCCCGTGTCAGTAGAAACAGAGACCCAGCAGCATCTTGGAGAACGGCCCCTAAGGAGAAAGGAAGCGCAGACTCAGCAATGAATGACTCAGCTCACATAGTTCTGCCTGAAGCCCTAAAAGAGAGCTTCTACAGTTGTCACAGTGCATCCCCAAAGAGCAAACGGACTCCACAAACAGACTAACTGATGTACTGGGCTACTACAACTGATCAGACCAAAGACTTCTTTTGGTCATAAGCAGCAAACCTCTGGAATGAAGGAGTTTCCTAGTTATTGCAAAACCTCTCTGAACACCTGAAATATTAGATGTGTTTTCTAAGATGAATCCTGCGGAGTAATTATTCCTTTTGTTTGCACTTGACATGGTTTTACTAAAGTAGAAACATCTGGTTCAAAGCAATTCTCTGCACTTTGACTTCTTATAGTCAGGGGTCTATTCTTAAAGGCTCTAAAGACTGAAAGACCTTGAACAACACTGGCTGGAAACCAGTGTGCTCAGATCACAACTATAATCATACAAAACGCTATGTTTAAAGATCACTCATGTAGCAAAGGCAAGCAAACATTAGGAAATGCCAGAATTAAGATTGCCCCTACAACCTTAATTCACTCCCACTCTGTGTATATGCATTAAGATATAGCATGTGATCACGTAATTGAAATCTTTCTTCCACAGAACCCCTGCCTCATTTAGGGCCTAGGCCAGATGGCGTTCACTTAATGAGAAGGTATTCAATATTTTGTTTTATCATTTTTCAGCGTGTGATTCCAGGACTTATCTGTACATTATTCAAATCCTGCTCTGAACAGAGAATTATTAATTTCCTCAAGGGCTTTTTCATGGTGCTCCTCACTACAGTATCTGAGGGATTCACAAAAATCTAGTTACTTTCACAACACTCCTGGGAGATGACTGGATATTATCTCCATTTTACAGATCAACTGAGGCACAGAGAGGTGAAAAGTTTTGGGTGTCCAATTTGAGATGCTTAGAACCAGATTCTTCATAGTTCTTAGCATCGTACAGCACTGTACATGTTCAAAGCCCAGCTCCCATTGATTTCAGTTGCAGCTGTGAGCACCCAGCACTTCAGCAAATCAGACATTGTGGTTCCAAGTCAGGCATGCAGAAAATGAGGACACACAATTGGTGACCCACCGGTGAAAAATCTGGTTGAAGTGACTTGCCCAGCACCATGCAGGAACTCTGTGACAGAGGCAGGGACAGAATCCAATTCCCCAGGGCAGCATTCGACTGCCTAAACCATGAGACCATCCTTTCTCTTCCTGCAATCCTCTGCCTTACTCGCTGCACACTTTCCAATACTCAACTGTGGCCTGGGCTTAGTGGTTCCTCCCTCTTTGGTGAGGGTTAGGCCTTTAATTTTGGGCAGGCCTCCTGCCTGTCCCTGTTCTGCAAACAGCAACATCTTCCAACTTCTGCAACAAATAGATAAGGTAGAGGACCTATACACAGACAACAGGCTCCTTCACTATCCAACCCTGATTCACTCACCAGAGCACGTCCTTCCTGTGCACTCAGTGAGGTGGAGCATGCGGAAAAAAACAGTATGTGATCATGTAATTAAAGACTCAGTCATAACGGTAAGAGGGAAAACATCACAATGAAGATAATGGATTTCAAGGAGGCAGACTTTAGCAAGCTCAGAGTTGGTAAGTAAGATCCCATGGGCAGCAAGTCTAAGGGGAAAAACTGTTCAAGAGAGTTGGCAGTTTTTCAAAGAGACATTAAGGGCACAAGAGCAAACTATCCCACTGTGTAGGAAAGATAGGCAGTATGGCAAGAGACCACCCTGGCTTAACCAGGAGATCTTCAGTGATCTGAAACTCTGAAAAAGAGTCCTACAAAAAGTGAAAACTAGGTCAAATTACAAAGGATGAATATAAACAAATACCACAAGTATTTAGGGATAAAATTAGAAAGGCCAAGGCATAAAACAAGATTAAACTAGCTAGATACATAAAGGGTAACAAGCAAACATTCTACAAATACATTAGACGCCAGAGGAATACCATGGACAGGGTAGGCCCGCTACTCAATACGGGGGGGGGGGGGGGGGAAAAAAAAAAAAAGAAAATGTGGAAATGGCAGAGGTGCTAAATGACATTCTTGTTTTGGTTTTCCTCCAAAAGGTTAGTAGTGATTGGACGTCTAACAGTAAATGCCAGTGAAAATAGGGAAAGAACAAGTTAAAAATTACTTAGACAAGTTAGATGTCTTCAAAGTCACCAGGGCCTGATGAAATACATCAAAGGGTATGTCTATACTACCTGCCGGATCGTGTTTGCTGTATCAGGGATTGATTTATTGTGTCTCATCTAGACGCAATAAATCGATCCTCAAATCGACGCCTATAATCCACCTTGGCAGGAGGAGTAAGCAGAGTTGACAGTGGAGCCATGGCGATCGACTCGCCGCTGTGAGGACGGCCAGGTAAGTCAAACTAAGATACTTCGACTTCAGCTATGCTATTCGCGTAGCTGAAGTTACATATCTTACTTCGAATCCCCCTGCTAGTGAAACCCAGGCCCTAGAATACTCAAGAAGCTAACCAAGGAGATATCTGAGTCATTAGCAATTATTTTTGAAAAGTCATGGAAGACGGGAGAGATTCCAGAGGACTGGAAAAAGGCAAATATAGCGCCAGTCTATAAGAAGGGAAATAAGAACAACCAGGGGAATTACAAACCAGTCAGTTTAACTTCTGTACCCGGAAAGATAATGGAGCAAATAATTAAGCAATCAGTTTGCAGACACCTAGAAGATAATAAGGTGATAAGTAACAGCATGGATTTGTCAAGAACAAATCATGTCAAACCAACCTATTTGCTTTCTTTGACAGGGCAACAAGCTGAGCTTCACATCTAGAATAACTGAGGGCTTCTTCACCTCCTGGTGACCACAACTGAGATTTGTGTCTCATTTGGATTTAACCATTTTTAGTTGTAACCACAAAACTTTGTTTTCTTTCACTGCACTGCCTCTGTGTTTTTAGAATGTATCCATACTATGTCATCATGGCTGCAGAATCCAATTGGGCAGAGAGTGTTCCTTGAAGCCATCAATAAGAATTTAAAGTTTATCATCTTTGGCTGTTAATTCATCCACCTTGGAATTTAAAGCACTCATCCTTTCACCTGCTCTGGCCTCTTATCAATGGCCATCAGACGTACTTGCATGGTCAAGCAATGGCTCTGTTGAGATCCAGACCCAAATGCAGGCCTCTCCCAATGTTGACTTGAATAAATAGCAAAAGCAGCAGTGAGTTTCCTCACCATTAGATTTTGCAAAGCTATTTTATGTCTCCTCAAAACCCGTACCAATCACAAACCTGAAAGTGTCACTAAAATAGATGGCTCTCAGACATAAAGTGCCTAAACAGGATGTCCAAATGCTGTACTTAGCTCACATCAACATATATGTTTCTGTTTTATGCACTTTGATGCTTTTACTAGCACTTAAGTGCAGGATTTGGATGTCCTATTTAGGTACCAGATATGGAAAATTAGGCCCTGTGTAAGGTTAAATAACCCAAGTGCTGCTGGGCATATCAGTATCATCACAGCTGAGATACAGGCCCTGCCCTAGTAAATGTTATAGAGTATATGATCTTGTGAGCTCCAAACCACCAGGCTATGTAGCAGAATCCTTAGGACAAATACATTTCTACTGTAAGCTGAGTTGCATGTATCCCATTCTATAACCCTGCTTGGGTGGAGCAAGATCACAATGAAATCCCCTGGTGGGGATGGGAGCACACACAAGGGGAGGATTATGGGAACTGCAGGCACCTCAACTAGATCTCCAGATTCTTCTATTGTGGAGTTTTCCTTCTGATAGAGCAGTCACTAACAGATCTGGGGAAAACCTCCAAGGGGAGACTTTCTTCAGTTTACAAAAACAGAAGACGATAAGAAATAAAACCTCCATGCCAGCCCTACTCTGCAGCTGCACAAATAGAATCATAGAATCTCAGGGTTGGAAGGGACCTCAGGAGGTATCTAGTCCAACCCCCTGCTCAAAGCAGGACCAAACTCAACTATATCATCCCAGCCAGGGCTTTATCAAGCCTGACCTTAAAAACCTCTAAGGAAGGAGATTCCACCACCTCCCTAGGTAACCCATTCCAGTTCTTCACCACCCTACTAGTGAAAAAGTTTTTCCTAATGTCCAACCTAAACCTCTCCCTCTGCAACTTGAGACCATTACTCCTTGTTCTGTCATCTTCTACCACTGAGAACAGTCTAGATCCATCCTCTTTGGAACCCCCTTTCAGGTAGTCGAAAACAGCTATCAAATCCCCCCTCATTCTTCTCTTCTGCAGGCTAAACAATCCCAGTTCCCTCAGCCTCTCCTCATAAGTCATGTGCTCCAGCCCCCTAATCATTTTTGTTGCCCTCCACTGGACTCTCTCCAATTTATCCACAACCTTCTTGTAGTGTGGGGCCCAAAACTGTCTTGATAAAGGCCCCATCCGCTCCTTCTCCAAGCTGCCCAACCAGAATATGAAGCGAATAGTGGGAGGAGAAGTTTACAAGGAATTTCCTTAGGTGATGGGATAGATCAATAAGATCCACTAAAGGTGAGTGTTCCACAGACTCTTTTGAAGGACTCTCAGCCAATGGCTCACCAAGCTAAGCAACGTCTTGTCTGGTGATCTGGCAATATGACACATTTTTGTTGTTGCCACCATAACTAGTAACAACAGGCATTATCAGACTATCATCTAGTCATGTACCGATTTGACTGTGTGTGTGTTTGTTTGAAAAGTGTGAATTGGAAGTGCTTTGTTCCAGGTGGGCCTTGAGTGGTTGATTGAAGTGTGAACCAGCAGACGCTTTGAGGGGCAGCTGCTTCAAGCCAGCAGTCTTATAAAAAGGCAGCCAGCTGCGATCTTAAGGAGCAGCGAACAGAGGAGAAGCAAACAGAGGGAGTTTGGGAACCATCCAACAGGAGCTACGGTGAGTGTTCTTGAGGTAGGTGCTGTATTAGAGGGGCTGTGTTGTTGGCTGGTAGGGTGAATATCTGAGTGTCTGCTGTGACCATTTGTTTGATAAGTCCACCAAATGAGAAAGAGGAAGTGGAGGAGTCAATCTACAAGCAGGTAACAAGATTAGTTAACACACATGAGCAAATATTAATGGGGGATTTTAACTTCCCTTATATCTGTTGGAAGACTATTACAGCAAAACTTAATATGTCCTGCAAATTCTGAAAATGTGTAGGAAACAAGTAGAGGGTCATCCATTGTGGATCTGGTTTTGACGAACAGACAAATTAGTTGCAAATGTGAAGGTGGTCAGGAATTTGGAAAGAAGTTATTATGCTCTGATGAATTCAAGATCCTATGGAAAGGAGGACATGAGAACAGCAAAACAAGGACACTCGGCTTCAGAAATGTGGATTTCAACCAATTCAGTGGAATAGTAGGCACCATCTCATGGAAAGATCAATTAGGAAGAAAAGGAGCCAAAGGGGGCTGGCAGTTCCTAAAAGATGTAATACTAGAGCAGGGGTTGGCAACCTATGGCACATGTGCCAAAGACGGCACATGAGCCGATTTTTAATGGCACGCTGGGGCCTGCCGGGACTCCAGCATGCCATTAAAAATCTGCTGGCGCGGCAAGACGCAGAGTCCACGCTCCCGGGACGGAGCGTCCGGCCGAGTGCAGCAAGCTGCCGGTCCCTCCCCCGCCTTCCCCCGCTTCCCCTGGAGCCCTGCCGCTACGCGCACAGCGCTCTGGGGGCCGGGGCTGCGCGCTCCCGCGGGGCAGTGTTTGTCTCTGTGGGGAGGGAAAGACGCTCCCCGCTCATCCAGAGCCCTGCCGCCGCGCACGCAGCATTCTGAGGGGCGGGGCTGCGCGCACGGCGGCAGGGCTCCGGATGAGCGGGGAGCCTCATGGTAAGGGGGCCGGGGCCAGGAGGAGGGTTGGATAAGCAGTGGGGGCAGTCAGGGGACAGGGAGCAGGGTGGGTTGGATGGGGGGTGGGATCCCAGGGGTGGTTAGGGGCAGGGGTCTCTGGAGGGTGGATGGGGCATGGGAGTCCCGGGGTCTGTTAGGGGGTGGGGGGTGGATAGGGGTCAGGGCAGTCAGAAGACAGGGAGCAAGGAGGGTCCTGGGTGGGGCAGAGTGGGGGGGTCTCTGGAGGAGGTGGTCAGGGGACAAGGAGCTGGGGGGGTTGGTTGAGTCAGGGGTTCGGGTCGGCGCTGTCTGGCGGTAGGGGTGTGGAGAGGAGTTGGGGCAGGCGGGGCGTTGTATGGGTCCATAGTTCTGGGGTCCTGTCAGGGGCAGGGAGCGGTTGGATAGGCATGGGAGTCCGGGGTTCTGTCTGGGTACGGAGGTGTGGATAAGGGTTGAGGCAGTCAGGGGACAGGTAGGGGTAGGGTCCTGGGGGCAGTCAGGGGACAAGGAGCAGGGAGGCTTAGATAGGGGGTGGGGTCCCGGGGGGCGGTAGTCAGGGGACAAGGAGCAGGGGGGTTGGGGATTCTGAGGGGGGCAATCACCCAGCCCTGAGCCCTGACCCCCCCCGCACACACACACCCAACCCTCTGCCCTGAGCCCTGCACTCCCACCCACCCACCCCGCAGGCCCCTGCCCTGAGCCCTGTACCACCCAGCCCTCTGTTGACTCCTTCACCCCCCCCCCCATGACCCCAGCCCTGACTGGCACCCCTACACATACCCAGCCCCCGTGCCCTGACACCTGCACCCCCTCACATGTCCCCAGCCCTCTACCCTGACTCTTGCACCCCACATCCCCAGCCCCCATCCCATGCACCCCGCACATCCGCACCCTGAGCACCGAACAGGAGCTCCTGCACCCCCCCTCACATTCCCACCTGCACCCTCACACCAAATGGGAGCTGCCCAGGTAAGTGCCCCCACACCCAAACCTCCTGCCCCGACCCTTCACCCCCAGCCCTGTGCTCGGTCCACTCCCACCCTCAGCTCAGTGCAGAGAGAGGAAGAGAATGGGCCAGAACCAGGGAGAAAGTAGGTACCCACTGTATGTGGGCAGGGCCGGGACCCCAGACCGGCAGCAGGGTGAGCGGGATCCCGGCTGGCAGGAGCCGGTGGATGGAACCCCTGAGCAGCAGTGGGCTGAGCAGGCCTGCGGCGTAAGATCAACATTTTAATTTAATTTTAAATTTAATTTAATTTTAAATGAAGCTTCTTAAACATTTTGAAAACCTTGTTTATTTTACAATACAACAGTAGTTTAGTTATATAATATATAGACTTGTAGAGAGAGAGACCTTCTAAAAAACATTAAAATGTATTACCGGCATGCGAAAGCTTAAATTAGAGTGAATAAATGAAGACTCGGCACACTGCTTCTGAAAGGTTGCTGACCCCTGTACTAGAGGCTCAACCTCAAGCTATTCTAGCGCAGAGAAAAGGTAAGAAGAGCCAGAGGAGGCCAACATGGCTGCACAAGGAGCTTTTTAACAATCTAAAAACCAAAATGGATACATACAGGAAATGGAAGGAGGGGCATTTCACCAGGAAGTATACACGGGAATAGTACAAGCGTGTAGGGACAAAAATCAGAAAAGCCCAGGCAAAGAATGAGTTGCAGCTGGCAAGGAATGTTAGAGACAACAAGAAGTGGTTCTTCAAATATGTCAGGATGGTGTGGATCTGCTGCTCAATGGAGAAGGTGAGTTGATAACGGAAGATGATAGGAAGGCAGAGCTGCTTAATGCTTACTTAGCTTCAATCTTCTCACAGAAAATAGCATGTGACTGGACGACCATAGTGAACTTACCATAGACAATAAAGGGGAAGGGATGCAGATCTGGATAAGCAAAGAACATGTCAGAGATCTTCTGACCAATTTGAATGAATTCAAATCTGTGGGACCAGAAGCTATGCACCCGAGGGTACTGAAGGAATTAGCTGAAGAAATCTCGGAGCCACTGGCAATATTTGCAAAAGCATGGACGACAGTAGAGGTCCCAGAAGACTGGAGAAGGGCTAATATAGCACCCATTTTTTCAAAGCGGGGAAAGGAGGAGCCAGGGAACTATAGACCAGCCAGCCTAACCTTCAATACCTGGGAAGCTACTAGAGCAATGTATAAAATATTCAATTTGCGAATACCTGGAGGATGAAGGGGGTAACACTAGCAGCCAGCATGGATTCACCAAAAACAAATCATGCCAAACCAGCTTGATTTCCTTTTCTGACGGGACAACTGGGTTGGTGGCTGGGGGAATGCAGTGGACATAATATATCTGGACTTCAGCAAGGCTTTTGACACAGTCCCACATAACATTCTGATAGGTAAGCTGGAGAAATGCAAGCTTGGCAGAACTACCATTAGGTGGATACATAATTGGTTAAACAACTGCAAACAAAGAGTAACTATTAATGGAATTGTAAAAGCAGCAAAGTGTCCTGTGGCACCTTATAGACTAACAGACGTATTGGAGCATGAGCTTTCATGGGTGAATACCCACTTCGTCGGATGCATGTAGTGGAAATTTCCAGAGGCAGGTATATATATGCAAGCAAGAAGCAGGCTGGAGATAGCGAGGTTAGTTCAATCAGGGAGGATGAGGCCCTCTTCTAGCAGCTGAGGTGTGAACACCAAGGGAGGAGAAACTGCTTTTGTAGTTGGCAAGCCATTCACAGTCTTTGTTTAATCCTGAGCTGATGGTGTCAAATTTGCAGATGAACTGAAGCTCGGCAGTTTCTCTTTGAAGTCTGGTCCTGAAGTTTTTTTGCTGCAGGATGGCCACCTTTAAATCTGCTATTGTGTGGCCAGGGAGGCTGATGTGTTCTCCTACAGGTTTTTGTATATTGCCATTCCTAATATCTGATTTGTGTCCATTTATCCTTTTACCTAGGGACTGTCCAGTTTGGCCAATGTACATAGCAGAGGGGCATTGCTGGCATATATCACATTGGTGGACGTGCAGGTGAATGAACCGGTGATGGTGTGGCTGATCTGGTTAGGTCCTGTGATGGTGTGGCTGGTATAGATAAGTGGGCAGAGTTGGCACTGAGGTTTGTTGCATGGATTGGTTCCTGTGTGTAGTTACTGGTGAGAATATGCTTCAGGTTGGCAGGTTGTCTGTGGGCAAGAACTGGCCTGCCACCCAAGGCCTGTGAAAGTGTGGGATCATTGTCCAGGATGGGTTGTAGATCCCTGATGATGCGTTGGAGGGGTGTTTGCTGGGGACTGTGTGTGATGGCCAGTGGAGTTCTGTTGGTTTCTTTCCTGGGCTTGTCTTGCAGTAGAAGGCTTCTGGGTACACGTCTGGCTCTGTTGATCTGTTTCTTTATTTCTTTGTGTGGGTATCGTAGTTTTGAGAATGCCTGGTGAAGATTTTGTAGGTGTTGGTCTCTGTTAATGGAATTATGTCAGATTGGAGGGAGGTTTCAAGTGAGGTTCCACGGAGGTCTGTTCTGGCTCCAGTGATGTTTAACGTCTTTATTAATGACCAGGATGTAGGAACAGAGAGCGTACTGATCAGATCTGCAGATGGCACAAAGCTAGGGGGGCTGCCAACACTTTGGAGGACAGAACTAAAATACAAAGAGATCTTGATAAATTGGGGAAGTGAGCTATAGACAACAAAATAAAATTCAACAAAGACAAATGTAAGGGGCTACACTTAGAGAAGAAGAAAAAATGAACAAAGTGTGGGATAACTGGCTTGGCTGCAGCACTGTTGAGAAGGATCTGGGAGTTGTGGTGGAGCCCAGCCTCAACATGAGTCAGAATGAGATGCTGTTGCAAAAAAAGCAAATGCAATTTTAGGTTGCATTAACAGAGGCATAACATGCAAGTCATGGGAAGTGAGAATACTACTCTACTTGGTGCTGATTAGGCTTCAGCTGGAGTATGCGTCCAATTTTGGTCACCAATGTATAGAAAGGATATGGAGAAACTAGAATGAATCCAGAGGTGAGCAACTTCAAATACTTGAAAGACTGCCATAAAAAAGATGAAGCAAAGTTGTTCTCTTTTCACAGAGGGCAGGACAAGAGGCAATGGATTCAAACTTCAGCATAACAGATTTAGATTAAATCTAACTAACTGTTAGGACAATGGAACAGACGCCTCGGGAGGTTGTGGAAGGTGCTCTGTTGGAGGTTTTCAAAAGGGCGCTGGAGCCATCTGTCTGGGATGGTTTAGACACAATAAATCCTGCATCTTGGGGGGGGGGGGTAGACTAGATGACCCTTGTGGTCCCTTCTACCCCTATGATTCTAATAAGTTTCAAATCTATTTGAAAGCTTTGAAAGCTCATCAGGCCTATTTAGTAAAATCATGTTTTCTGACTAACTCAGCTACTGCCCCCTTGCACTGTAACTCACAATTTATTCATTCATCCCAGGGGAAACATCTGCAAGCTCAGTGATGTTTTAGATATGCTCACCCTAAGCAAGAGGCCCAAGCTCTTCAGCAGGTATAGTATAGTAGCTGCACAGTAAATTAATAAGTCTGAAAGATCAGTTGGTCAAAGATATCTTCCTCTCCTGTATGGAATGACCTCTACAATGATCAGGAGATGTGACACTACAAACAGCCAGAACAGACCTATCTAAAGAGGGGAAGGAACCGAACTTTCTGACCTACAAACCAAATGCTTTCGTGTGTGTCAGGGTCACTCACCAAGGACTGGTCCATGACACACAGCATCTAAAGTATACCATGCCTCATATTTATGGGCAAGATACACCAAGGAAATTAAATGCAAGAGAACTAAGTTAATGCAACATTGAGATACTAGATATCAAAATACTGGGGAGGATAGAGAAGGAAAAATTACACTTCTCGAAGCCACATTACACATGAACATTAAGTTAATAAAGGGGACACCACATACAACAAGACAGAATTCTACCTATGTATGGACAACAGGGCAAATGAAAACAACAATTCTGCATTTCCACAGTGTTTTTGTTTGTAGTCTCAATCATAAAGGCAAATTTATAGTTCTCTGGCCTCCTCATTCACCCAATTTTGTCTGCCTCTAAGGAGGCTAACAACAAATATCCTAATCCCCATTCTCCAACCCTCCTCTACGGGATACACCTAACTCTCAGCCAACTCCTGGCCAGACCAAAGGCATGAACTCTGCTCTTCCACAGATTTCTTACAGCTCAAGTTACTATGTCAGGGCATTTTTATAATGTGTCATATATTCTCCTCACATTATATTAGTTTTATTAAAATTGAGGAAAAATGACTATTTCCTAGTAATTTTTTTAATCAATGCTGGTTATAGTGCATTAAAAGATATGATCAAATTGTCTATGTCCAAAACAAAGCTCTGGTTAAGAATGATCCACCATGTGACTCTGGGAGACTGTTTCATCTATATGTAGGGCCTAAACTAAGTTATTCAACTTTTAAAAATAAAGTATGCAGGTTCAATTTTAAAAAACACACTGAAAGAAAGAGATGGTTCCTGTTTTGCTAAATACACAGCTTTACAGACAGGCTGAATGCAGAGCCCAAGGGACCTGACGGTACCCCAGAGTACTGAATTAAAAACTGTTACATCAGTCATTTTCCTTCAAAGGTAAAGAAAATAACACATGAAAAGCCAAGCAGGAGGAAAGTGGTACCTCTGTGAGGGGCCTTGGTCTTCTCTCTACGACAAACTCAGTGTGGCAGAGTTCACAGTAACTAGTGTTGGAGGAGGAGAGCCATTTTTCCAGGCAGCTCTTGTGCACGGTCCCCAGTGTTCCTGTGCAGTCGCAGGGAGAAAGCAGCCCCTCCCCATTTCCACCTTCATGGCAGATTCGACAGATGGGACCATCACTAAAGAAAAAGGCAAATAATGGGATGAAATTGCTGTCAGACTGGGAAGAATGGCACAGCCATGTCCAGAGAACACTGAGACACATCCCGCCATGCCCTGCAAGGGCATGCTAATGCTAGACAAGGTGCTGCATTGTGCTGGAGACTGGGGGACTCTTCAAAGCAAACTGCTGTGGCAGCAGCAGAAATAGCTTGAAAAAGACACACAGTAAATGACTGCATGTGGGCCATGTCAATAACTGCAAGGGCATTACTAAGAGTTACATCTTAGTCTACGTTAGTACGTAATGAGGGAGCAAAAACTACAGTGGACCAGAGTCCAGAATGGCTACCTGTACTGCTGGGGAGGCTTCTAAAAAGCACCAGATTAAGATGCTACGGACCGATTCAGAGTCTTCATTTTCAAGCGTATGCTGTGAACAGAAATATCTCACTAAAGAGTTTAGGGTCTCAGCTCTACGGCATACACAGTAATCATGCATATCCAAGTCATGAAATCGCAATGTTAAAAATCAGATCATTGAGACCATCACTTGCTTTCCCCCTTCCCACCTACTCACGTTCAGATGTGATTTTGGCAGCTGCTTTCTCAAAACCAGCTAGAACTAAAGACCAAGGTTGCATTTGAAATAAAAACAGATCAGAAGCCATGCTCCCAAAAGGCATATCATGTGCTAATAAATAAAAGACCACGCAGCAAAATTAGCGGCATATTAAGCTTCTCTGTCCACCACACTGCAATCAACTCCACCCTCCATTTGTAGACTGTCTATGTATAGTATCTGCTCTGCAGGGCTAGGGGGCTATTTCTTCCTACATGTCTAGAAGAGGCCGGGCCTAGTACACAGATTGCACTTTAGGAATAATACAATGCATTAATCATTCCCCTAGTGGTTTGAAATCTCACATAAGACAGACATATTGGAATCAAGTGTGGAGGAAGCCAACACAGTAATCAGAGAGATCTGATTTTAAAGGTCAAGTATCTTCTGACCTGCCAGGACTAGAAAAGCTTTGGAAGACTAGTACAAATACTTTCAGGGCCTTTTAAATTTTCCAAGCAATGGTCCTGGGTTGTTGATGGAAATGAAAATAGTTCCGTTTGTTCATATATTCCTGAGAGTACCTTTCTCTGGGTCTTTCTGGAATTATGTTCTTGTGCACTGTTAGCACAGTCCAAGGCTGCTCACCACAGGGGCACCGTCCAAGTAGCTCATAAGCGCATTTACAATTACAGAAAGAGAGAGACAGAGAAGCACAAAGGAATGGGCGGTGACAACAAAATCTACAGAGAACTGGCAAAATGAGGCAGAATTTCTGCCTCAAAGATTCACATCGGCTTAGGTAGAATTTGCATTTTCAGCGATGAATCAATGCAACGCATAAAATTAAATTGCATGGAAGTGAAATGTCAGTTCCAGAATGCAAACAATCTGTCTTCAAGGAGTCTGGCCTGGTCATGCTGACTGCCTGCTTACGTTGCCCTTTCTCCCTCTCGTGGATCTGGTCTTACATTTAAGTGTTAATTGTTATATTGCCAAGGGTTTAAATTCAATGTAAATATAAGAAGTATTTTAGGGATCACAGTGTGCCAGAAACAGAAAAAGACATAGTGGAATCCCCCCAGGCACCTCTCCACAGCATCAGGAAAACACTGCAGTGAAACTGCAACAGAAAGAGCATGTTGGGGGAAGTGCCAAGGAGCACAGGGCGGGGCAACGTGGCAGGAAAGTCCCATTCAGGAAAGTTTTCAAAGTAGCAGCCATGTTAGTTTGTATCCTCAAAAAGAACAAGAGTACTTGTGGCACCTTAGAGACTAACAAATTTATTTGAGCATAAGCTTTCGTGGGCTACAGCTCACTTCATTGGATGCATAGAATGGACCATATAGTGAGGAGATGTATATACATACAGAGAACATGAAAAGGTGGGAGTTGTCCTACCAACTCTAAGAGGCTAATTAATTAAAGAGAAAAAACTTTTGTAGTGATAATCAAGATGGCCCATTACAGACAGTTTGACAAGAGGTGTGAGGATACTTAACATGGGGAAATAGATTCAATGTGTGTAATGGCTCAGCCATTCCCAGTCTCTATTCAAGCCTAAATTGATAGTGTCTAATTTGCATATTAATTCAAGTTCAGCAGTTTCTCGTTGGAGTCTGTTTTTGAAGTGTTTCTGTTGCAAAAAGAACAGCAGTACTTGAGGCACCTTCGAGACTAACAAATTTATTTGAGCATTTGTCTGGACAGTCTCTACGCAAAAGAATAAATGGACACAAATCTGACATCAGGAATTATAACATGCAAAAACCAGTAGGAGAACACTTCAACCTCTCTGGCCACTCAGTAACAGACCTAAAAGGTGGCAATTTTGCAACAGAAAAACTTCAAAAACAGACTCCAACGAGAAACTGCTGAACTTGAGGACAGGAGAGAAGCAGCCGGCGGGAGGGCCCCTGCTGCAGAGATGGGAGCATGCCACAGACACAAGAAATCCTATACCCCAAAAGGGCAGGGAATGGTGTGCACAAGCCACACAGACCTAGATACTGGGTGCCCTAAAACACCCAAGATAGACAGGAGCTGGGACAGGGAGTGGGGAGAGCAGGAAGCAGCAGGTGCCACCCTGCATCCAGCTTCTCTGCTAGAGAGAGGGTAGGTCAGGGCCTTAAAAAAAAAAAAAAAAAAAAAAAGTAGGGATTGGGGAGGTTCAGCACCACTCTCCCACTGCTGCCAGTGGGTAGAAATGAGGAGGTGCAGCTCTGTTCTACCCAGTCTGTGCTAGCACTGAAGGACGTCTCCCTTCCCCCATACTGCTAAGCCCTGGCTCATGCCATAGTTCGCTCATTGAGACTTCCATCAGCTGCTCCTCTCGGCCCTTGACGACTATCCAGTCTTCATGCCATGCAACAGTCATGTGCAGTGTCCCCGCTTTCCTGCAACTTTGACCACGTTGCCACACCCTGGCATCACTTCACCAACCCCTGTCACCTTCCACATCAAGTTCGGAGCTCCCCAGGGCACTGAACGTTCCATAGGATACACATCCCCCACTGTATTCTGCCCATTCTCACTTCCTTGCTCCATCTACTCTCCATACTCTCACCTCCTTCTGCCTCCTGCTTCTGGAACCCTCTGCCAGTGAGCCACAAACCCTCACTTGCTTTCAAATCCTACTTGACACTGCTTGACTCCGTTCCTGGACCAGCTACTCCTCTTTGCTTGCCCTAGCCAGGCCTTGGATGGAAAAAAAAAAAAACCACGAACACCATAGCTTAGAAACCTCATGCAAAACATAAAAGTATCTTGGCTCTCCCTACTTCTGCTCCTTTCTTTTGATCCACAGTGCAATTCTTCAGGGCACGGGGCAGCGTCTTATTTCAGTCAAGCACCAAGTCCAGTTATGGTGCTATATAAATATGGCTCAGATAAACTATAAGCAGCATTAACAACTGAGGTAGTAAAAAAAATAAATAAAAACACCCCATCTCAAATATTCTCATGCTTCTCTGTTATTTGCTAAGAATTGCATCTGTGAGATATTTTATCTACTCTCTTCCTGTTTGAGAAGTCTCAGATTTCCAGTGTCCTAATAGAACCTTGACTACCAATAAGCAATCCAGTGGATAACATCTGGAAAGCTTTTAAAATAAAAAGGCTAAATTTTGCTGGAACTACAAAGGAAATATTTCAAATGTGACTCCATTCTGTGGAGAAATTGCAACCCTGACCTAGTCCCTGTCTCTCTGTCTCTCACGGTGTTAAGATCAGTCACGCTGTTCCTGGTATTGTTTGGTTTCATGAGATCTTGAGGTCAGTTACTGTGGCAGGACACAGTCTACATTATCAGTAGCAATGTTCCTTCCCTCTCTTCCTATTTTGCTTTCAACAACTCTTCCATTTCACATACTTATCTGAGCCGAATAAATAAAGCAGCAGTACTAAATACAGTAGAACCTCCGAGTTACGGACATCTCGGGAATGGAGGTTGTTCGTAACTCTGAACAAGCTGTTATGGCATGCTCCTCAGGGCGAACTGCTCAGAGCAAGGGCTCAGAGTTCTGCAGTGGCTGCCCAGTAGGTGGGGGTGAGGACAGACAGCTGGTTCTAGCCCCCTGGCTGCAAAGTTGATGAGTGAGGCACCTGGTACTTTAAAACTGAGCTGCTCCTCCAGAGTGCAGTGTGCAGGCAGGAGCTCTGGCTCCAGCTCCAGCAGCTTAAACTCCAGGCCATGTTTCAGTAGCAACTCGGAAAGTTTCTTTCCTAGACTCTGTAAAAGCAGCAAAGAGTCCCGTGGCACCTTATAGACTAACAGACATATTGGAGCATGAGCTTTCGTGGGTGAATACCCACTTCGTCAGATGCATTCACCCACGAAAGCTCATGCTCCAATAGTCTGTTAGTGTATAAGGTGCCACAGGACTCTCTGCTGCTTTTACAGATCCAGGCTAACACAGCTACCCCTCTGATACTTTCCTAGACTCTGAGCTTGCAAGCTTGTTCCTCTTCCAGCCAGGGGGGAGGGAGAGGAGAAAACAGCATTCACCACTTCCTACCTGTAAGTGGCTGCCCCAACCCATGGTAAGTAGGGAGTGGGGACAGGCAGTCCAGATGTGCCTACCTTTAAAATGCAATACAGGCATGGTACAGTATTGTATTTGTTGGTTTGTTTTGGGGGGGGGGGTTGTCTCCATTGCTGCCCGATAGCTTATTTCCGGTTCCCCATGGTGTCCAGTTGACCAGTCAGTCTGTAACTCTGGTGTTGGTATCTTTGAGGTTCTACTGTATTTCACTTGGTTCTGCGATTACTTTGCTCTTGGTTTGGCCATGTTCACAATCAGGTTCAGCCACATGGCTCTGTTTGACTTCACCAACACCTTAAGTTAGGTGACCAGATGTCCCGATTTTATAGGGACAGTCCCAATATTTGGGGCTTTGTTTTATATAGAGTCCTATTACCCTCTACCCCATCCCGATTTTTCACACTTGCTGTCTGGTCACCTAACCTGAAGTAGTTGTGAAAATGCAGAGATCTGAAATAGTGATGGCTGAGTAGGATTCCATTACAGCCATACAGACACCCTCACACCAAGAGCCCTAAAAGCAGCACGGTTTACAGATCCTATTGCATTTTTATGCTCTGGAATTCCAGACAGAGTTTGCTTAACTGAGCCTCATTCCCCCACCTAATTTAAAGGCATGAGCTGTTTCCCACCCACTGGGATGTCCCAAGTCTTGAATCCAGGCTTGGGAGTTCCCAGTCAGCTGCCACATCCTGGCCTCCACCCAGTGGCTACTGAAACTGGATGGGCTCAGAAGCGAGGGCTATAGCCCCAGCCAAGGCACTAGCAATGGGAGCTCTGACTGGAGGATTGCCTAGCGCCACAAATTGGTCCAGCTACGCTATTTAAACCAGGAGGAAGAACAGGAAGTTTGTCCCACCAACAAGGTGGTTTCCTGTTATGGCTGCACTGGACCCTGCTTGTGCCTGCTTCCTGCACCCAACCCTGTTCCTGCTCTGCTCCTGTCTCACCCCCGCCTTCACTCCTGTTCCCACTGTGCTCCTGCTCAGAGCTTGATCCTTGCCTCTCCTCCTGCCCTTATGCTTTACCTCCAATACAGTCCTGGCTCCAGCCTGGCCTCAAACGTCTGACCCTGACTCCCATCCAGTTTGACCCTTGGCTCTGGCAGTTAGCATCTGACCTCTATTCTGACCTTCAGCTTCAATTCCTGGTTCTGATTCTGGCTTTACTCCAGCTCTAGAAACTTGCAGTTGACTCTGGTGCTGCTTGGCTTCCTGCCCCACCCTATATGTCTGCTCCACCCATTAGACGTGTCTCCAGCTTTGCTAGGCCACACTGCCTGAATCCCAGTCCATAAGAGCTTGCTCAGACTGCTTCTTAGGGAGGGCCGAGCAGAACGGAATCAGCAAGGCTCACTCTTTCTTCGCAAAGGGAATTGGAGAACTGAGTGGGGACCCCACCTCCAGACTGACTACCAGGCAACACAGGCCCATCTTGCTCAGTTTACTGAGGAGAATCAGGCACTACACTAATGGGCTCTTCAACACTGACCTCTGGGTCCCACTTGCCGTGGCACCCCTCACGCAAGGGCCTGTGACTCCATTGCTAGAACATTTCAACGGGCACCATGGAAAGTTCCAAGGGTATATAAATCAATGTCGCCTCCAGTTCCAACCTTAACTGTAAATGTACTCTTCTGACCAGGCCAAGGTAGGCCTGGTAGTCAGCCTGCTAACGGGGAGGCACTGGACTGGACATTACTCCAGTACTAACCAGTTGGGACACCTTCCTACAGGCACTGTTGACACCCACCATGCTGGAATGGCTGAGGCTGCCCAGCAGAGGCAGGGTACTGCTGCCGCATATGCGGCCCACTTTTGCCAACTGGCATCGGACACAGAGCGGAATGAGGTGGACCACCTATTCCACTTCCAATGGGGTCTGAGTGAGGAGCTCAAGGATGCTCTGACACCAGTGAAAACCCCAGCAGGCCTGGACACCTTTATAGAGCTGACTATACAACTTGACAACCAGTTGTGGGAAAGGCGTGAGAAGAGAAGTGAGAGTTTCCACTTACCCTGCATGCACCTGCTACAACCACCACACTATTCAGCACACCAAGCAGATGCAGATAGACTCTGCCCACTGGCAACTTAACCCTGAAGAAATCCCCAGGCTTGGGAGTCCCCAGACAGCTGCCATATCCTGGCCTCCACCCAATGGACATCACCTCAATCTATGCCTCTATTATGGCCAACCAGGCCACTTTGTCTCCACCTGCCTGGCCTGAAAGCTGACTCAAAAGGGTCTGGAGAACAAGCCAACCCAGTCCTGGTCTGAGCTGGGCACAAAGGCAAGATATAACCCCAAGTCCCAAGGCTGAGTCCTGACAGGATCATGAACCAAATCCCACCAGGTGGGGCCACAACTCCAAGTGCCTGTTAGGCTAAGAATCCTGCACCAGACTTGACAACTCCCTGTGCATAAGGCCCTCATCAATTCAGGCACCGCAGAAAACTTTATGGACAAGACAACAGACCAGACCCTTATAGTCCAAGTCTGTCCAGGACCTGATAGAAACCATTGATGGCCACCCCCCCCCAATATCCTCAGGGCCTGTAGTCACTGAAACCATCCCCCTGGGGGTCACAATCTGGGGGCATCAAGAGATGCTGCAATAGAGTGTAATACCCAGAATCGGGGGAAATGTGGGGAGCGTATCTCCTGGCTAATCCATCACAATCCCCTCATTCACTTGCAGGAGTCATGAGTCTCTCTTTCCTCAAAGTTCTGTCAACAGCACTGCTGGGATCTGATGGATGGGAAACACCCAGAAGACACCCAGGCCCCATGGGAGGTAGTGATTGGCCTAACAGAGATGGGAGGTGGAATCCTTGTTTAACTCCCCACCAAATACAGTGATTTTGCTAATGTATGCGGACTCCCTACCTCCCCATCGGGACTACAATTGTTCTATAAACTTAGAGCCTGGAGCAACAGTCCCATTTGGCTGGCTTTATGCCATGTCTGAACCTGAACTAGCAACCTTATATGCATACCTCCAAGAGAATTTGGCCAAGGGTTTCATCCATAAATCCACCTCACCTGCTGGGGTGCCTTGTCTCTTGATGAAGAAGAAAGATGGCAGCCTCCATCTCTGTGTAGACTACCAGGCCTTGAACCAGATAACAGTGAGAAATCGGTACCTGCTCGAATATTCACAAAACTAGACCTACAGGGCGCATATAACCTTGTGCACATTAGGTATGGAGACGAGTAGACGACCATCTTTTGGACCCACTATGGCCATTTTGAATATTTGGTGATGCCATTGGGCTGACAAATGGCCCCACTATGTTTCAGTACTTCATTAATGATGTATTCTTGGACATCCTAGATCAATACGTAGTAATGTACCTTGATGATACTTATTTTTTCAGACCGTTCCAAACAGCATACAACTCATGTTCGCACCATCTTGGAGAGGCTTCGCCAACATGGATTGTATGCCAAGTTCGAAAAATGTGCTTTCAACTGTGTTTCTACTGACTTCTTGGGATTAATCCTGTCCGTGGAAGGAGTTAAAATGGATCCAGAAAAGGTAAAGGCGGTCTGAAATTGGGTAGTACCTCGGAACATCCACAAAGTTCAGCGTTTCCTGCACTTCATGAATTTCTACCGCTGGTTCATCTTGAAATTCTCAGAGCAGACTGCCCCTGACTGCTTTACTCCATAAGAACATCCAGTTCAGTTGGACTCTGGAGGCCCAATGTGCCTTCCAGCACCTAAAACTTGCATTTACTAGCCCACCCTGATACTACACAAGCCTTAATTGTGGAAGCGGACTCCTTTAATGTAGCAACTGGAGCAGGGTTCTCCCAGAGGCATGGGTGCCAGCAAGTGATGCATCCGCATGCTGTTTATTCTAGAAAGCTCACTCCCACCAAGCAAAATTATGAAATCCTAGACAATGAACTCATGGCTATCAAACCAGCCTTCAAGGAGTGGCGACACTACCTTAAAGGGGCCTGACAGCCGGTCCAAGTATACACAGACTATAAGAATCTGGAATATTTATAGAAAGTCAAAGCCCTCAATCACAGACAGCTCCGATGGGTCCTGTTCTTCTCCCATTTTAATTTTACAATCTCCTACCATGCAGGTGGTGGGAATGGCAAAGCAGATGCCCTGTCCCAAAAAGTGAAGTACTATGCTGACCAGAAGAAACCCAACCAAGAGATCTCCTACATCCTAAAGTCCCATAACTTCCTCAGTGTGACAATGCTCCCGGACCAGTTTGTCCTAATCTGCTCAGCCTCTGCCAATGGGACTTCCCCGACAAACAAGAAGCCATCGACCAGGAAGTGCATGAGCTCCAAGACAGACTGACCTTTGTGAAGGGACGCATATATGTTCCCCCTGGCAGTCTCCGTGTGGCAGCCCTGCAGATGTGCCATGATTCCCCCTTGGTGGGGCATTTTGGCTGTTCCAAAACATAGTACCTGGCCTCGTATTTCTTTTGGTGGCCTCACAAGCACATGTAGCCTTCTGTGACTTACGTGTCTGCACTAAGGTGCCACACAACAAACCTTGTGGGCTTGCCCATCTCACTAGACTTAATCGTGCAGCTACCTGAGTACAATAGAGATATAGCCATCTTAACTATTGTCAATCACCTTGTCAAGGATGATTCCCCACTCTGGCACTTCATGTGCAGAAGGTGGGGACCCGCAAGGATTTTAAAAATTAATACTGGTCACTTCAGACTTGTATTAAATTTTTAATGTTACAGTTTTTCTCTGATCGTAGATGGGTAGATGCTGCTGCCACCACCCAAGTGCAAAACCCCTCTGAGAGCCCAGAAAGGTGCACTTGGGAATTCGTTCCTATTGGGTACCCTCAAGCCCTTTCACCCCCGCTCTGGGGAAGAGCTGAGGGGGGGTGGGAGGAAGAGAAAGGAAATCAGTTGTTGCCACCAGCTAATTAAAAAAAACAAAAAACACATCTGCACAAACCTCTTAAGAGACAGAACTCCAATCCTGTTCTTAAATAAAGGTAAATTTTATTAAAAAAGAAAGAAAATACATTGGAAAACTCAGGCTATTGGTAGATTTTAAAAAGAGCAAATACAAGAATTAAGCATCAAGAATAGCTTTCTTGAGGTGCAGGTTAAAGGTTGCAAGCAAAACAAAAGCACCTGGGGTTAGCACAGAGGAATCCACAAGCCATAAATAAAAAAAGATAAACCTAATTGCGTCTTCCTAGACATTTCCTGATCTAGTTTCTGGAGAAGAATGATTTAGTTGGTGTTGGTCCTGCTTTGAGCAAGGGGTTGGACTAGATGACCTCCTGAGGTCTCTTCCAACCCTAATCTTCTATGATTCTAAGATGTAATCCCCTCCCATTGCTGCTTCACCAACTGTAATGGCCCCTTAATTTTGTGGCCATAAACGAGTTCAAAGGGTGAAAAATCCCAAATTGGGATGTGGTACAGCCCTGTAGGCAAAGTGCAACTGCTGCAACACTAGGTCCCAATCATTGGTGTGCTTATTCACAAATTTATGTATCATGGCCCCCAAAGTCCCATTAAACTTCTGCACTAGGCCATTTCTTTGATGGTGGTAAGGGGTGGCAACCAAGTGGTTCACCCCATGAGCTTCCCAAAGACATTTCATGATCCCTGCCAGGAAGTTAGTTCCCGAATCCATAAGGACGTCTGATGGCTAATCTATCCTGGCAAAAATGTCTGCCAATGCCTGGCTCATGCTTTTAGCCCTGGTGGCAAAATTCATGAAGGTCAGTATGTACAGCTTTCCTCTGGGTGTTTTCTTAGGGAAAGGACCCAGAATATTCACAGCTACACGCTGAAATGGAACTTCAATTATGGGGAGTGGCTGGAGAGGGGCCGTGACCTGGTCTTGGCTTTTCCACCCTCTGGCACACCTTACAAGACCAGACATAGGTAGAAATGTCCTTGCCCATTCCCTCCCAGTGGAATGACTTCCCCAAACGGTCTTTGGTCCTGTTCACCCCAGCATGGTCACTAGGGTGATCGTGGGCTAAGCGCCAATCCTCCTTGTACCCACCAGAAAGGGTTACTTTGTATAAGAGTCCTACTTCTACAACAAACCTGGACCTATTGGAAGAGCTGAGAGGCAGTAGGTCGCTCCGTGCCACCATCCAAGCTACACTGAGGCCTGGTCTACACTAGGAGGTTATGTCGAATTTAGCAGCGTTAAATCAAATTAACCCTGCACCCGTCCACACAACGAAGCTATTTAGTTCGACATACAGATCTCTTTAGTTCGATTTCTGTACTTCTCCCCGACGAGGGGAGTAGCGCTAAATTCGACATGGCCATGTCGAATTAGGGTAGGTGTGGATGGAATTCGACGCTAATAGCTCCGGGAGCTATCCCACAGTGCACCACTCTGTTGACGCTCTGGACAGCAGTCCGAGCTCGAATGCTCCGACCAGCCACACAGGAAATGCCCCGGGAAAATATGAATTCCTTTTCCTGTCTGGCCAGTTTGAATCTCATTTCCTGTTTGGACATCGTGGCGAGCTCAGCAGCACCGACAGTGATGCAGAGCTCTCCAGCAGAGGAGTCCATGCAATCTCAGAAAGAGGGCCCCAAGATGGACTGACCGGGAAGTCTTGGATCTGATCGCTGTGTGGGGCGATGAGTCTGTGCTTTCGGAGCTGCGCTCCAAAAAACGGAATGCAAAGACCTACGAGAAGGTCTCCAAAGCCATGACAGACAGAGGATACAGCCGGGATACAACGCAGTGCCATGTGAAAAAATCAAGGACCTGAGACAAGGCTACCAAAAGATCAAAGTGGCAAACGGACGCTCCGGATCCCAGCCCCAGACATGCCGCTTCTACGAGGCACTGCATTCCATTCTAGGTGCGGCCGCCACCACTACCCCACCACTGACCGTGGACTCTGATGATGGGATAGTGTCGACGGCCGGTTCCTCGGAGATGTTCGCGGACGGGGAAGAGGAGGAAGCAGATGAGGAGGACGAGGCAGTCGACAGCGCTTACAACGCTGATTTCCCCGACATCCAGGATCTCTTCATCACCCTCACTGAGCTGCCCTACCAACCCTCCCCAGCCGTTAACCCGGACCCTGAATCAGGGGAAGGATCAGTCGGTACGTGCTTTAAACATGTAAACATTTATTTTTAACAGAGCAGGAATATTAACTATGTGAAAAGAAGGTCAATATATATGGGGATAGAACAGAAATCCTCTTGGGAGATCTCCACGAAGCTCTCCTGGAGGTAATCAAAAAGCCTCCGCAGAAGGTTCCTGGGGAGAGCGGCCTTATTGGGTCCTCCGTGGTAGGACACTTTTCTGCGCCAGGCTATCAGCAGGTACTCTGGGAGCATTGCCTCGACGAGCAATAGGAGCGCTTAAAGATGATAAAGTCATTGCGGAGAAACTAAATGGATTCTTTGCTTCAGTCTTCACGGCTGAGGATGTTAGAGAGATTCCCAAACCTGAGCTGGCTTTTGTAGGTGACAAATCTGAGGAACTGTCACAGATTGAAGTATCACTAGAGGAGGTTTTGGAATTAATTGATAAACTCAACATTAACAAGTCACCGGGACCAGATGGCATTCACCCAAGAGTTCTGAAAGAACTCAAATGTGAAGTTGCGGAACTATTAACTAAGGTTTGTAACCTGTCCTTTAAATCGGCTTCAGTACCCAATGACTGGAAGTTAGCTAATGTAACGCCAATATTTAAAAAGGGCTCATGGGGTGATCCCGGCAATTACAGACCGGTAAGTCTAACGTCGGTACCGGGCAAATTAGTTGAAACAATAGTAAAGAATAAAATTGTCAGACACATAGAAAAACAAACTCTTGAGCAATAGTCAACATGGTTTCTGTAAAGGGAAATCGTGTCTTACTAATCTATTAGAGTTCTTTGAAGGGGTCAACAAACATGTGGACAAGGGGGATCCGGTGGTAACTAGCGGTGTTCCCCAAGGGACAGTCCTAGGACCAATCCTATTCAATTTATTCATAAATGATCTGGAGAAAGGGGTAAACAGTGAGGTGGCAAAGTTTGCAGATGATACTAAACTACTCAAGATAGTTAAGACCAAAGCAGATTGTGAAGAACTTCAAAAAGATCTCACAAAACTAAGTGATTGGGCAACAAAATGGCAAATGAAATTTAATGTGGATAAATGTAAAAGTAGTGCACATTGGAAAAAATAACCCCAACTATACATACAACATGATGGGGGCTAATTTAGCTACAACGAGTCAGGAAAAAGATCTTGGAGTCATCATGGATAGGTCTCTGAAGATGTCCACGCAGTGTGCAGAGGCGGTCAAAAAAGCAAACAGGATGTTAGGAATCATTAAAAAGGGGATAGAGAATAAGACTGAGAATATATTATTGCCCTTATATAAATCCATGGTACGCCCACATCTCGAATACTGTGTACAGAGGTGGTCTCCTCACCTCAAAAAAGATATTCTAGCACTAGAAAAGGTTCAGAAAAGAGCAACTAAAATGATTAGGGGTTTAGAGAGGGTCCCATATGAGGAAAGATTAAAGAGGCTAGGACTCTTCAGTTTGGAAAAGAGAAGACTAAGGGGGGACATGATAGAGGTATATAAAATCATGAGTGATGTTGAGAAAGTGGATAAGGAAAAGTTATTTACTTATTCCCATAATACAAGAACTAGGGGTCACCAAATGAAATCAATAGGCAGCAGGTTTAAAACAAATAAAAGGAAGTTCTTCACGCAGCACACAGTCAACTTGTGGAACTCCTTACCTGAGGAGGTTGTGAAGGCTAGGACTATAACAATGTTTAAAAGGGGACTGGATAAATTCATGGTGGCTAAGTCCATAAATGGCTATTAGCCAGGATGGGTAAGAATGGTGTCCCTAGCCTCTGTTTGTCAGAGGATGGAGATGGATGGCAGGAGAGAGATCACTTGATCATTGCCTGTTAGGTTCACTCCCTCAGGGGCACCTGGCATTGGCCACTGTCGGTAGACAGATGCTGGGCTAGATGGACCTTTGGTCTGACCCGGTACGGCCTTTCTTATGTTCTTATGAGTATGGCGGCATAGGCCCCTGGTTTGTGCTGGCTTTCACGCAGCATGCGGTCTCTATCTCTGTCAGTGATCCTCCTCAGGGTGATCTCGCTCAGGGCGTCCTGCTTTGAATTAGGGGAATGTTAGTATTGGGAATGCTTGACTGTTCCTTTACATAACAATAAGCGTCGGTTTACAGCCACGTGGTAGAGGCGGTAGAGGGGCAGCATACAGGGATCTTACCCTGGGACAGCCGCGAGGGGGTGGAACAGGGGCAGAGTTCATGCTTTCCGGATTACCGGCAGCAGGAACTTGCAAACGCTAGGAGCATTGCTTTGACCGTGAAAGGAGGGCACTGCTATACATTAAGTTTTAAGCAGCCAAAAGTCTACGGCTTACCATGTGTGCCTGCTCCACAAATTCTGCTGTCCTGCCCCGCTTGTCTGATCTCCAGTGCAAGACCCCAGGCAATGAATGCGAAGGCCGAAAATTCAAACTTGTCCTGAGTGCGCATGAGATAGGTGCTGTGCATGGTCTTGTTCACAGAGACAGACTAGACTATGTTCATTGTTCGCAAAAACGTATCTTTGTAAGGAATTCACTCCCTTTTTCCCAATCACACAGCTGCGACTGTTTCCTGACCTGCCCTGGCATCCCCCTCACAGAGGCTGGCGCAGATTAGGCGGCGAAAGAAAAGGACACGGGACAAGATGTTCTCTGAACTTATGGGCTGCTCCCGAGCCGAGACGGCACAGCAGACCCAGTGGAGGGAGAACATGTCTCAGTACCAGCGCTCACACAGTGAACAGGAGGACAGGTGGCGGCAGGAAGACCAGCAGGCGACTCAAACGGTGCTTGGACTAATGAGGGAGCAAACGGACACGCTCCGGCGCCTTGTGGATGTTCTGCAGGACCGCAGGCAGGAGGACAGAGCCCCACTGCAGTCTATTTCTAACCGCCCCCCCTCCCGCCACAAAGTCCCATACCCCCCTCACCCAAAGTAACAAGAAGGAGGGGCGCCAGGGGCCGTGAAAACTGTCACTCCACCCCTGCAGAGTGCTCAATTAACAAAAAGCTCTCATTCCCTAAATTTTGAGGAGTCCTTTCCTTCCTGCCTCACCCAAGCCCCCATCCCAGTTTCATCCCCTAACTGTCTAGGTGATAATAAAAAAGACTTTTCTGTTAATTACTGTTTCTGTCAAGTTCTTTTAGAGGAGACTGTGTTTCAAGGGGGGGAAGGGGGTTGGTAATTGGACAGGTCAGTCACCTTTACCAGGGTACAGACATGGGGGCAGGTTCAGCAGCAGGTCACACACACACAGTGCAGTCACTAGGCACCCTGGTCAGTCTGGGAGGTGGTTTTCATGTTCTGTGTGTGTGTGTGTGGGGGGGTAATGTGACTTTGTGGCAGGGGAGGGTGGTTAGAGATCTTATGCAGCGGTCCTTCTCCTGGATCACAGAGCCACGCAGCAGCTGATCTGTAACCGTCCTCCCCCGCCACAAAGTCACATAGCCCCCACACACAGAGTCCCGAGAAGGAGGGGTGGCAGGCTCCGTTGAAACAACCAGTCCGCCACCGCGCACCGCTCTAGGAGCAGGAGCCTGTCATTCCTCGAGTTTAGAAGCAGTCTTTGCAGCACTACACACCCTACACCCACCACAGTCTGCGTCCCAGTTTTAACCCTTTACCACGAAATCAGTACTGAAGAAAACGGTGTTAATTAACAAAGTTCCATGTATTTTATTTTTAAACGTGTGTTGGAAGGGGGGGAACAGGGTGAATGGGGTATGTAACTGCAGAGGATAGTCAACATTAACTGGGTAAAGAAACGGGGGCAGGCTCAGCTTCTCTGCAAACAAACTTAATAGTCACAGGTTACCCTGCTCACTGAGGAACCTAGGTTTCAAAGCCTCCTGGATGCACAGCGCTTCCCGCTGGGCTCTTCTAATCGCACGGCTGTCTGGCTGGGCGTAATCAGCAGCCAGGCTATGTGCCTCAACCTCCCATCCCGCCATAAAGGTCTCCCCCTTGCTCTCACAGAGATTGTGGAGCACACAGCAAGCTGCAATAACAATGGGGATATTGGTTTCGCTGAGATCAGAGCGAGTCAGTAAGCTTCTCCATCTCCCCTTGAGACGTCCAAAAGCACACTCCACCACCATTCTGCACTTGCTCAGCCGGTAGTTGAAGAGTTCTTTGTCACTGTCCATGGCGCCTGTATAGGGCTTCATGAGCCAGGGCATTAGCGGGTAGGCCGGGTCCCCGAGGATCACTGTAGGCATCTCCACATCCTCAACAGTTATTTTGTGGTCCGGGAAGAAAGTACCTTCCTGCAGGCGTCTAAACAGACCAGAGTTCCTGAAAACACGCGCGTCATGAACCTTGCCCGGCCATCCGACGTTGATGTTGGTAAAACGTCCCCTATGGTCCACCAGTGCTTGCAGCACCATTGAAAAGTAGCCCTTTCGGTTAATATACTGGCTGGCCTGGTGATCCAGTCCCAGGATAGGGATGTGAGTTCCATCTATAGCCCCACCGCAGTTTGGGAATCCCATCGCGGCGAAGCCATCTATGATGACCTGAACGTTTCCCAGGGTCACTACCTTTGAGAGCAGTAGCTCAACGATTGCGTTGGCAACTTGCATCACAGCAACCCCTACGGTAGATTTGCCCACGCCAAAGTGGTTCGCTACTGACCGATAGCTGTCTGGCGTTGCAAGTTTCCAGAGGGCTATGGCCACTCGCTTCTGCACAGTCAGGGCTGCTCGCATCCGGGTGTCCTTGCGCTTCAGGGCAGGGGACAGCAAGTCACAGAGTTCAAGGAAAGTGCCCTTACGCATGCGAAAGTTTCGCAGCCACTGTGATTCATCCCAGACCTGCAGCACTATGCGGTCCCACCAGTCCGTGCTTGTTTCCCGGGCCCAGAATCGCCGTTCCACAGCATGAACATGACCCATTGCCACCATGATGTCCACGGCGTGGGGTCCCGTGCTTTGTGAGAGGTCTGTGCCACTCTCACACTTGATGCCCTCACCGCGCTGCCAGAGCCTCCTTGCCCGATTTCTCAGCATCTGACTGTGAAAAAGGTGGACGATAAGGTGCGAGGAGTTGACAACGGCCATAAGTGCAGCAATGATCGCAGCGGGCTCCATGCTCGCAGTGCTGTGGCGTCCACGCTGTCACTCACCAGAAAAGTGCGCGAACTGATTGCCCGCCGGCGGGAGTGACGGTTGAATGACGACAATTACCCAAAACCACCCTCGACACATTTTTTCCCCCAGCAGGCATTGGGGGCTCGACCCAGAATTCCAATGGGCAGCGGGGACTGTGGAAACTGTGGGATAGCTGCCCACAGTGCACCGCTTCCAATGTCGACGCTTGCCCCGTTAGTGTGGACTCACAAAGTCGAATTACTGTCCTTAGTGTGGATACACACGTTCGACTTTGTAAGGTCGGTTCCACAAATTCGAGTTAAGTAAAATCAAACTACTCTGGTAGTGTAGACATACCCTGAGGCTTTAATCTGCTCCCTGCTCTGCCTGGAACTGCTCCCTTGATGCTGGAGACATTAGTTCTTCACTGGGTTGTGGACTTGGACCCACTGGAAGCGATGCAGGTGATGGGGGTGTTTCCATCGATTGTGAACCGCTTTCCGCTGGTGCACTGGGTTGTATTTCAGGCTCTGGTTGAGCTTCTTTTGCCGGTTTAGCTGCTGCTGCTGCAGGCGCAGGCTCTGTGGCGCCCTTTGGTGCTGGCTCCCCTGACTCTGGTGGGGTTGCAAGCACGGGCTCTGGTGCTGACTGCTCCGTCAGTTCTGATCCTTGGGCTAGTTCTGGCTGAGTCCCAGGAACTGGATCTACAACTGCTGCCATAGACTTTGGTCTGGGGTCTGGTTCCACCACCTCTGGATGGGTCCCCAGGCCTGTGGTATCGGGGGACACAGACTGGGTCCTTGCAGGAGGCTCAGGAATGGGGTTATGTAGGGAGGCCTCTTTAGCCTGGCTGCAGGAGACCATCCCCACTCTTTTTGTTAGCCTCGCATGGTTGGCCAAGTCGTCTCCCAGCAGCATGGGAATGGGATAATCGTCAGACTGCAAAAGTCCATATTCCTGACCAGCCTTTGTACTGGACAGGCAACTTGGCTGTAGGCAAGTTAAAAGATTTGGCTTTAAAGGGTTGCACTGCCGTCACTTGGGCCTCTGGGTCGACGAATTTGATGTCTACCAGGGACTGGCGGATAGTTGACACCTGTGCTCCAGTGTCTCTCCACACAGTAATGTTCTTCCCGCCCACACTCACAGTTTCCCTTCGCTCTGGGGGTATTTGCGAGGCCTCTGGGCCTGAAGGCTCTCGGTGGGACCCCCGGGTGATGAGTTGCAGTCGGCCTTCATATGCCCCAGCTCATTACATTTAAAGCATCGCCCAGCTGACTGTGGGCTGGGGCGAGGTGGGTGGTTGGAGAGTAGGGTGGTAGGACAAGAGGGCATCTGGGGTTTTCCTGGCTGTGTGGAGGGCTCCTCCTTGTGAGATGGGGCCTTGGGCTGACTTTGATGGTGGGGTGTTATTTTGGGTTGCCCCTTCTGGTATCTGCACCAACTGCTACTAGCTTTCTTCTTCGCCACCTCCACTCATTTGCCTCCAATCTCCCTACCCTCAATTACAGTTTTGGGCTTCCCATCTAGGATGTACTTTTCTATTTCCTCAGGCACACCCTCTAAGAACTGTAACATTTGTATTAGGAGAGACAGATATTCCAGAGACTTAACATTTGCTCCCAATATCCAGGCATCCCATTTTTTTACAATGCAATAGGCATGTCAGAAAAATGTCACATCTGGTTTCCACCTTAGGGCTCTGAAACGCTGACGGGCATGCTCGGGTGTTAGCCCCATCCTAATTCTGGTCTTTTGTTTAAAAAGTTTGTATGCGTTCATGTGTTCTTTCAGCTGCCACCTCTGCTAAGGATCCACTGAGTTGTGGCCTCAGCTTCACCATATACTGGTCTGGAAGGCTGTTATATCCAAGGCAGGATCTTTCAAAATTTTCTAAGGTGGCTTTTGTATTATTGCCTACCTTGTATGTGGGGAATTTCTTGGAATGGTAAGTGGTACCTGGAGGAGGATTGCTAGGGCTACCTGGTTGACCCAGCTTAGCCTTTTCCAGCTCTAAGCGCTTCAGCTCCAGTTCCATCTCCAAGCACTTCATCTCATTCCTTTCCTCCGCTTCCAAGCGCTTCTCCTCCGCTTCAGCCTCCAAGCACTTCATCTCTAGGAAGAAATTCCTGTCTTCTGCAGTTAGAACTCAGCCTGGGTTAAGGGCATCCAGGCACCGGGATCTCGGGTTGGGGAGGGCTGACCCTTTCCCCCTGGGAAATTCCCAGTCCCCCATCCCCTCCCTGCATTTCTGTCATGGAGCTGGATATCTGGGCTTGATCTGGGTCGGTTTTCTCCGTGGTGTACCACTTTCGGAAGACTGGTTGCTCTAGGGTTTCGGTGCCCAACCGCAACCTCGTGCACAGGGCTGCCCTGTTGCCACAAAGCTAGAAAAAAAATTAACTGCTTGTTGGGCTCTCTGGCTTGGTAGGCTGAACCCTTTGCATGCCTGTTCCCCCTCAGCCAGCAAATAAAATAAATAAATAAAATAAATAAATAAAAAACGCTCTGGCTTTGCCGGCTGCCAAAAGGAAAAATGTGTCCTTTTAAAATCCCGAGGTCTGTGCTTCTGGTTCAAAATGATCCCACTGCTCTGCCACCATGTCAAGGCTGATTCCCCACTCTGGCACGTCGAGTGCAGAAGTTGGGGGCCCTCAAGGGCTCCAAAAATTAATACTGGCCACTCCAGGCTTGTATTAAACTTTGAAGATTATGGCTTTTCTCTGACCTTGGATGGGTAGATGCTGCCACCATCCAAGTGCAAAACCCCTTTGAGAACCCAGGAAGGCGCACATGGGAATTCCTTCCTGTGGGGTACCCTCAAGCCCTTTCACCTCCCTCCGGGGAAGAGCTGAGGGGGGGAAGAAAAAAAAAACAAACAAACAAGGAAATCAGCTGTTGCCACCAGCTAATTTAAAAAAAGTATGTGCACAAACCTCTTAAAACACAGAGCTCCAATCCTGTTCTTAAAAAAGGTAAATTTTATTAAGAATGAACGAACGAAAGAAAAATAAATAAATACATTGGAAAACTCAGGCTATTGGTAGATTTAAAAAGAGCAAATAAAAGAATTAAGCATCAAGAATAGCTTTCTTGAAGTGCAGGTTAAATGTTACAAGCAAAACAAAAGCACCTGGGGTTAGCACAGAGGAATCCACAAGCCATAAAGAAATAAAAAAGATAAACCTAATTGCATCTTTCTAGACATTTCCTGATCTAATTACATCTCTGGGGTTTTAAAGAAGTAATTTTTAGGTATGATACAAATGATTTTTCATACGTGGCCCAAAGCTTCTTACAGTATTGCTGCTCTGTCCCCCTCTCCCCAGGAGAGCCACCACAGACAGACAAAGGGGAAGATTTTTCTCAATTTTAAAAAGTTCTAGCCTTCCCATTGGCTCTTTTGGTCAGGTGCCCACTCACTTCCTTTTACCTATGCATAGCAGTAATACTTTTTAACTCTTTACAGGTAAAGCAAGTAGAGAACAGCTATTAAGAGAGATTTTATGGCTAACTGGATGTCCACAACAGGGAGCTACCCCCCACCTTCATTTATCACACACCTCATGAACATGGCCCACTTTGTGCCTTGTACCTGGTTACCTTCCTTCGAGGAGACCGCCCAGCTACAGGGAAACCAGGTCATCTGCCTTCTGGACTCCCTGAGTGCATTATTTCTGACCATGGTGCTCACTTAATTACTTGCTTTCAGCAGGAGGCCCTCCAATTGCTGGGAGTACACTCTTGTCTTTCTTCATCTTATCACCCGCAAACAAATGGCCAGACAGAAAGGGTGAACCAAATCCTGGAGTAGTATCTCCAGAGCTACAACAACCACCATCAGAATGACTGGTCCTCACTTTTATCCTATGCGGAGCTCACATATAACAACACTGAACATGCTTCCACAGGACGAAGCCCTTTTATTGCAAACTACACATTCCATCCCCAATTCCATCCTTAACTACCCCCAACCTCCCCTACTCCAGCCACTTCAGATCGGGTACAACTGATCCATTGTACCCAGAGGGAGCTAAAAACCCACCTGAGGAAGCCAAACAGGACAACATGCAATATGAAGACCAATGGCAACAAAAAGGCCCCGAATTCACGTAGGCCATAAAGTATGGCACTCAGTAGAGCTCCTCCATACCAACAAACCATCCCATAAACTCAATCACCAATTCCTTGGCCCACATCGAATCTACTAACAGATCAACTTTGTCACCTTCAAACTCTACCTGCCTTGTTCCTTCAAAATCCACCCAGCATTTCATGAGTCCCTATTGAAGCCATATATGACTAACCCTTTTCCCCACCGGACCCAGCCACCTCCCATTCTGATGTGTGTGCAGGACCATGAAGAGTAGATTGTCCACGAAGTCCTCAATTCTAAAACCAAGTAGGGTAAGCTGTGGCATTTGATTGATTGGGAGGGTTACAGGGCTGAGGGGCGTCCCTGGGAGCCTGCTGAACATGTCCATGCCCCCGAATTTGTAAGAACATTCCACAAGAACCATCCCATTGCTGCCATAAGAAGGGGGGTGATGTAATGTCCCAGATCTTGAACCCAGGCCTGGGAGTCCCCAGACAACTGTCACATCCTGGCCTCCATCCAACAGCTACTGAAACTAGGTGGGTTGAGAAGCTACTAGGGCAATAGCCCAGTCAAGGCACCACCCATGGGAGCTCTGATTCGAGGACTGCCTGGCTCCACTGATTGATCCAATTACGCTATTTAAACAAGGAGGAGGAATAGGAAGTTTGTCCAAGCAATAAAGTGGTTTCTTGTTATGGCTGCACTGGACCCTGCTTGTGCCTGCTTCCTGCACCCAACCCTGTTCCTGCTCTGCTCCTGTCTCCTGTCTCACCCCCTGCCTTCACTCCTGTTCCCACTGTGCTCCTGCTCAGAGCTTGATTCTTCCCTCTCTTCCTGTTCCTGGCTCTTCCCTGCCTCACCTCCAATCCTCATTGACCAGTCCTAGCTCCAACTCCAGCTTGACCCTTGGGTCTGACATTTGGCATCTGACCTTGGCTCTGACACTCGGTTTCGATTCCTGATTCTGACTCTGGCTTGACCCATGGCTCTGGTAACTGGCAGTTGACTCTGATGCTGATCCTTGACTTCCTTCTCCACCCTGGATGCCTGCTCTGCCCACTAGAGCTTATTTCTTCTCTGACTATTAGGCCAGACTTCCTACATCCCGGCCCATAAAACCCAGATGGTCTGTTTGCAGAGTGGAACATGAACTCCCATTGCAATTCCCAAGAAAAGAAATGCAAGTCTCACTTCCACCATTCTGCTCCAGGTTTGTTAGACAAAGCATTCGGTTTTGCCTTTGTCAATGTCTGTGTCTAGCTCTTCCTTCCACATATTCATAGAGTCACCATTTTCCATACTTCATCAATTCTTTACTCGTAGTTTATGGATAGATTTGAAATGGAATAGAATAACTGACACTCAGGTAGGATTTGAAAGTAAGATCTCTGACCAACTCACTAGCTGAGTTGAATGTGATGCCAATGTTCTCTGCAGAGCTTATCTGAGGCTTTTTTCAAGCAAAAAAGTTTCAGCACATTTTGCTGCCATTTGCTTGTTGAATCAACGAAGACACAATTTAGTTTGCAGAGGACAAAACTGGAAGTCAGATGTGGAAAAAAGAATTGGCAAATGCTCTATAAAGATACAGCTTTAAATTTTACTAGCTTGGTTAGATTCAACTGACACACATCACCCTCTGACTCCCAGGCACATCAGACTGACCCTCTGTTCTGCCTGCTCATTTTTGTGAGTAGCTGGGATATTTAAATATACAAGAATCCTACAGTAGTTATATTTGAAGAAATCATGGTGTCCAGATATAAGTGCCCTGGTGTTCCAGTATGCTGGGGAGAAAGGACATTGTACAGTCTGCATGTGCACTTTTTACTTCACAAACTTGTCGGAGCAAGGATTGTATTTTGTCTTATGTCTTATGTCTTTGGTGCTTAAATAATCATGACAGTAAGCCTAGTTCCTGGCCTTTTTTGGTGGAGGATGTCTCACCTTCACTGCAGCCCCAGCTGATGCCAGTTGTAGCACTCATGGCCTAGGCTTGGTCAGCACTAGGTAGTCTGGTTAGGATGCAATGGACATTTGAGAGCCTAATTAATTGTATGTATTTGATTAGTATTAGGTTCCATTTTAGGGTCTATTTCCCTGGACAGGTCTGGCTAAACAGATATCATCTCCAATGTTAGTTTACCATGAAGCTCCTGGGCAAATGGGCTGGGATATAGTAATAGCTAAGAGCAAAAGGCTGATGCAGCCCAGCGCAAGCAGCGAGCAACGTTCCTTTACCTTTGTGCTCCCAGTGCTTTGATCACTGTTGAGAGCAGCCGGCCATCTTTTGCAGTCACTTGGGTGACATACTGTGGTCGCCCGATGTCGGAGTCCTCCACTGACTTAGACAAAGCAGCACTTCCTGGACAGTCACACAATGAGCCAGGTAGGTGGCAGCAGTCGCCTGTCGTCATGGCAACAAAGAGCACCTACTCCTTCAGAGACTGAATCTCAGAGTCATGATAGGCCTGGAACAAAACGAGACAAAGCCGATGAAGAGGTTTCTAAGCCATTTCACTCTTTGTTCAAGCTACAGCTAGCTTCTCACACAACCAGCCTCTCCCCCTTCTCCTGAGGCATATAGCACCCATGCCATCAGACTCTCCTTCCCGCAGTGTGCTGTTTCTTACACTGCTCTACAAGTCTGTCACACAGGATTAGTTACCTGCAGTCAGTGGGCAAAGGGGGGAAGGGGGGACTGACTCCAAGTCGTTTAGGATCCTGCTCTGGCCTCAGCATCACTATCTGTGCTATTGGTACCTTGTCCTCCTACATACATGGGAAATGGAACCCTAAACAAAGCCTTGCACACTTGTCCTTACTGGCCCAGGCACAAAACTGACTTGTCCACCCTTGTGATAAAGAAAAGCCATTAATGATATTTTATTAGCCTGCACTTGTCCTTGAGATGTAGAAGTAGAATTTTGTGAGGCTGCCTTAACATAAAATTGAGGTTCCAGATGAAGTGGCCTTTTCATCCATTTTGGGGAGGATGTTATGGATTTTGCTCCCCAGGGAGAGTGCACAGTACCCGCAATTAGAATAGCCATCCTAGCTTGTGAAACTGAGCACACTGAGTGTGGAAATGATGGGACATTAATCAGGGAGCCCCATGAGGCCATTTTGGCCTTGTCTAGACTAGGATTTAAGGTGTGATACTAGCATGTGTTAGCTAACATATTTGAAAAGTCTAATATAGACAAGTATCGGGGGGAGCCGTGTTAGTCTGGATCTGTAAAAGCGGCAGAGTCCTGTGGCACCTTATAGACTAACAAACGTATTGGAGCATGAGCTTTTGCGGGTGAATACCCACTTTGTCAGACGCATGTGATATAATCTAGACAAGGCACACTAACATACATTATTGTCTAATTAAAGCCCCCCTCCTCTCATTCTACCCCCAGACTTTAAGTGGACCACCCCCTCAGTGTGTAAACATTTCAGGGTCAAAACTCAAGGTGACACACACATGCAAAAACATGTTACCCCTCTGGCTTCTTGGAGGGCACTCCTTCACCCCTGCTAATCCCTGCAAAGGGGGAGCTGCCATTCTACCTCTCCTTTATCACTACTCCGTCGCTCTTCCCATCTTCCTCTCCAGCCCACCCAGTCGTCTTCTTTACTCTCATCCCCCTCCAGGCTCCCTGACAGTGTCCTGCCTCCAGTCTATATTTACCTGACCCCACATTTTCACTCCCTTTCCCTTTACAATACTGCATCTTTCACATTTTCCATCTGTCACCCCTACTCCTCTGCACCTCCTAAGCCGTATTCTGCTTCTTTTCAGTCTGCCTTCCTGTAGCAGGGTGGATCCTGCTCCTGCTGAGAAGGGGTTTAAAAAGTGGCCTGACAGGGCTTGAGAGCGGTGGCTCTCAAGGCTGAGCTGATTAGGGAAGTGGCTGCAGCTGGGGGGCCACCCCCCAAACTGAGGAACAGGGCCTTATAACAAGGCAGGGAAGCCAGAAGCCAGACAGTCTCTCTCTGGCTATAGAGAGAGATGGGCCTGGATGCTTAGGAGCTTGAGTCTGGATACCTGAGTGCAGCAGGGCTGGGGAAGGCTGAGGAGCTGGGGAGCTCCAGCCTAGAAAGCCCCAGGCTGCGGCCTAGCAGTGGGCCAACAGGTACTGTGGGTTGCAGAGGGCAACCTAGGGGTAGGCCAAGGCAGCAGGTCCAAACCCAACTTTGCCTGTGATGAGTAGGCTGATACTGCAGTCTGCCCCAGAGTGTGGGGCTAGACAATGACTGGCAGTAGCCAAATACTGAGGCAAGGTAGGGATAGAGGGTGGGGGTTCCCTGAGACAGAAGGGGAGACCCAGAGAAAGGGGTTACTGCTAGGGGGCAGCACCCCATGTAAAAGGGCACCGGGTCCAGGGAGGGCCACGGGGGGCCTAAGAACAGGTGGATCACCAGCCTGCAGAGGGTGCTCCAGGGCTGGACTGAGCTAATTTCGGAGAGCAACCAGTAGGAGGCGCCGCAGGGGTGAGTCGACCCGTTTACACTTCCACAAACCCCTGGATCTCCACACCCCTGCACTCCTTCAGTTTCCTCCATAGCTGTCAAGTTTTGTTCTGCTCCATGTGTGTCATTGTGTGCAAATTAATAAACTAATTTCCATATGTGCAAATAAATTGCTTACAACAATAAGCTTTCGGTCAATAAACCCTGCCACAAGCACTGGCAGGTTAGGACATGGAATAGCATAAAATGTGTCAGGCATGGCTGGTGTAGATGAGAGGTTGTTCAAAGGGGTGGGTGGTTGCTGGGACAAGTCAGTGTTTGGCAGCTGACTGGCATATCCAGGAAGGGCTCTGGACTTATGGGAGATCCTGAAATAACCGATTACACTGAAGTGAAATTGTTTTGCTTTCAAATTTCTGCACTATGGAAGTCAGCCAGGATCATGAACCAGCATAGTTTTATCAGTCACAGCTGGGCCTAAATCAGAATAAAACAGAAAAAGAAAAATAATAGAGAGGCTGTTCCCTGGTTACACACTTGGCTGGACATGCAGAGAAAAGATGAGAGCACGACTGTTAAGGAGATTCTAAGAAGACTTATTCAGAAGATTAAAAATGGAAGAACTTGTTTGGATGAACTTTCCTTTTCAGGAATTTACAACACCTTTAGTAAGTCCTGCACAGTGGAAAACCGTATCTTTCAGAATGGCTCTGTTGCCTTTGAACAGATCCAGGAGCAAATCCGTATCTCTACCTGACTTCCCTTTGGTAGGCAACAACAGTTAGCAAAGGGCTCCCTCAATTCACAGAAAGTCTTATATGTTAATCATATTCTGAGTAATTCATAAATAATTCATTTACTCGCTGTACCCCCTGTCCCCATAAACACACACACCTCTGCTTTACTGATCACTCCACAAGAACCTCATTTGAGCGTTCCTGGAAAATGTCGGACACCAAAGGCCCTCAATAGGGAACTCATGAACAGTTTTCTAATGTTTCTGATTTGAATTGTTTAGCAAAACTATTTTTGGACAGCTATCTAGAGACCTTTCTCCACATCCTCACAGGAATCTTCCTGCACCACTGCCCAACCAGTTCCCACTGAATTCAACAGGAGCCTTTTCACGGACTTTAATGTGAACTGGATTTGGCTATTTGGCTTTCACTCAACTCACCTCTGCCTCTTGGCAGACTGCGTCTGGGACTAGAAGTACATGTCTGTAACATTCTCTTGCTCTCTTTTTTTTCTTCCCCCTCTTTTAAAAGAGACACAGGATCACCCAGAGTCTAAAGAAGCAAAAAGTAAATCCCATCACAGATAATATCATTTACGATGATTATCAAACCAGCTGCTTTGCAGATATATGCTCTTCCTGGAAAGGTCAGTTAGAGTTGCTCAGCCAAAACATGTGTTTTTTTGTTTTAAATCAGGAGAAAAATACCCCTTTGCACAAGACCTGTACTCCCTCCTAACATCCTGAGGATATTTAACACTGCATTTCTTCCATGTTCTGCATCTTGCTGAAATACATGCAGCACAGGATCTTCCCCACCCCCTGCCTCTATTCAGTGCTGCAGGGGAATTGACACACACTACAGTCTGTCAGGAAATGGGTGGCCGGTTACAAAATATTTGGGATTTTCCCAACATGGTCCATGGCAGGGTGTAGCCTGAAGTCACTGCCTTAATATGTATCTGACTAATGCCGTCCAATAAACACAAAGGAAAAGCAGTTCGTATTTCACAGTTACAGTTAGTGGGGAAATAACTGAAGTCCATAGAGAACATCTCCAGTGCACTCCAGTTCCAGTTTCATACACAGGTGAACATGTTGCATGCAAAGCCAAGTTTATCCCTTTCCTGACTTCCTAAGGACCTCAACCTCCTCGACACACTCACTCTCCTCAAGAATTTCCACAGCTCGTCATGCCCAAACCCAATCCTATCATGGGAACACCGAGGAGCAAGAGCCAGGGGTGAGTGACAGGTGCTGTTTTCAAAAAACACCCCCTCCTTTTCAGTCACCCATAGCTTTCTCTAACAGCCCTTAGTAGCTGGAATTTTCCATGCTCAATGTCTGCCCAGAGATTTCTTTTTTTTTTAAGCTTACAAAATAAGATCTCCTCAGCTGTTCTGTGAAGGTGAATAAAGGTCTCCACAATGTTACAGATGGGAGTTTCACACACTCAACACCTGAACAGATCTGCAGCAAAACTGGTTTGGTTTGTAGAGCTCCCTCGGATTTTAAAAGGGCTAAACCACGTGTGTTAGAAATTCAGCTCAGCAGTGCGAGTTATGCCTAGGATTTCAGAATTCTCACACATACAGCGAGATTAGGTGGTTCTCGGATAAGTACTTTTTGTTTATTAATTTTATTGTAAAGCTGTTTGGGGCAGGGACCGAGCTGCCCTTTGTACAGCACCCAGCACACTGTAAGAGCCACTGTGAACAAACCACCAGTAATTCTTCTCCCCCTACCCCCACCCCATTTTACCTGGATGCAGTTCTTCTGTATTTTGGGAGTGGAGGGTGCTACCTTAGTGCATCGATACTAGAAACAAACTCTACGTTCAGGCAATGTTACAGTGGTGATTAGTGGCCAAATCCTGCTTGCCTTACTCACTTGAGCAGTCCCATTTGTGTGAATAAAGCAAGCAAGATTTGACACCTGAATACCATAAAGTAGGGAAATGTTTAAGTTCCAGTAACATTAACACACCCCAGAACACTGTAAGAGTCACTGTGAACAAACCACAAGTAATTCTTCTCCCCCTACTGCATGGTGTCACTATAGAGCAGAGTCAAGTGCCTTAATTGTGCACTTCCCTACCTCAATATGCTTGGATAGCTTTGAAGTTAAACCATAACTGGATTTCCTGATGCTTGTTTTTTGGAATAATTACAACTAACCTGTGATTTTTTCCCCCCTAAAATACTGGTAATTTCATAAAATCTCTGCTCTCAACCTTAAAACCGTGTTAACATGGAGTTTATTCAAGAATACACTAGAAAGGTCTGCACTTTTTGCTGCAGTGTGACAGTGGGACCACTACACACACACACACACACACGCTACAGAAGATAAAATCAGACCCTGGCGAAAGTCAAATTCTGGAGAGTCTTCCACAGACCCCTGTGCCTTTGGGTTTCTGAAGAGGGGAAGGCTGTTTTGAAATGGTCATCACCACCTCCCACCCTGTGCAACTGATGGAGCTGGGGTAGTTCCAGACAGGTTCTCACAAAACTATGTTTTTGCAGATTCGTATAGCGCCCTGTAGTCATGTGCATTCTGGGGTGAGGAGATTTTGGTTTATTCCTCCCCCTTATTCCAGCATGTGCACATGTGTGTATTTCCAGATAGTCCTATGGTCGCAAAGCTTCAGAACTGGTTTAACCCAACTACAAACACTGGTCCCAAACTGCTGCAGAGAGTTTTATGGGCTGTGATTAATGATTCAAGGGCATAGCTTCAAAAAGCCGTTCTCGTGCTTCAGCAACATGACTCATCTGGCTTAACCCACTGCATCATACTCTGAAAGCATTTGAAGAGATATCTGGCCGGGCCCCCAAACACATTTATATATAAATAATTTTAATACGTCTTTTAAACTTTGTTACAAACATGTACTCAGTAACACACACAAAGGAGGAAGCCCCATCAGGAGATTACTACAGTGAAACAAAAATGGAAGTTGCAGGAAAATACACCTGGAATTTTCAGGTCTCCAGATACTGGTTAACTCAAACTTGTAAGTCATAAGAATAGTACGGACCTGGAATGAGCATGCAATTGAGGAGAGCCCTTTCAGTATGAAGATAATAGTTCTATATGTGCTTTATGACATCAATCCAGCCAATCAAGCTCACGACAATAACTTACATTTGTACAGCAGCTCTCAGCCTGAAGGATCTCAAAGCATTTTACAAGTTCTGTAGAGCACATGCATGGGATAATCACTCACCAGGCCACTTCTGGATTTCCTGGCTTGTGTTTATTTAATGCAACATTAAAGGTTGAGAATCTAAATGCACGAGAGTCAGAACCTTTACGGAGTTAAGATTCCCATCATTAACTCACCTCTTTAGGCACTGCTTCATAGCAGTAAGTCACAGAAGCATAAAGCTGATCCAAAAATCACTGGAGCCAAGGGAACAAGTCTCCCACTGACTCAGTACACTTTTTATCAAGCCTTAGCTAAGGAAGAGGCTGTACACCTTGCAGGCTCGAAAGGCAATGCCCACAGACTTAATGCCATAAGCTACTATATTTTTTCAGCAGGACTATTTGCCTCACTCATGGAGTGAAATTTCAAATATTCATAACAAATTACTCCAAAACATGACCTTCTGAAGAGACAGCAAGCACTTTAGGGCAGGAACTGTCACTTTCTATGTGTTTGTATATTGCCCAGCAATCCGGCCTGGCTGGCTTCTAAGAGCTGCCACAGTGTTAGTGTTAAATAGTACTAAAATTAAGCCTGCCTATCTTGCAGCGGAGACAGATGACTACAACCTGTAGTTCCTAGACAGGCCACTTTAGAGAGCTGTTCCAGAGAATGTTTGAAGACTTGGTTTATTTATACTGTGGTCAGGCTTTAAATGGGCTTGTTTTCCAAACACAGATGAAGACAGTCTTCCATAGAGAATACAGTCTTAAAAAGATTAGAAAAAACTAACTTGTCAAGCTCAAGGCTTGGCAGGATTTGATTTGTATTGTATTTCAGTTTTTATGGGCAATATTGATCATTTATAATCAATACATTTTATTACCAAACAATTTGAATCTTACATTTAGATATTATTTTCCAAATTAGACTGAAGTAAAGTATTTCATTTATTTGATTTCAATTGTCTTTGTTTCTGGAAACTAGCAGCTGCCTGCAGGTTGCAGTGTATTTTACCACTGCACTGTCACAGAGCTTGTAGTGCATATTTACACACAGCGCTCTCTTTTGCTCTTCAAGTTTGGAGCCTACTGTGTATTCACAGAGTGTACGCTTATTCCATAGAGGGAAGAGATTTTCTTGAAATCACCTTATATTGATATTGGTGGATATAGCACAACCTTATCCCTGGATCAGTTTTTTGGGGTGCAGTCCAAATTGATAAATACTTACATTTACTAATTAAAACTGCATCAAATGGAAACTGTCTCACTATAAGAACTACGCTGTCATTACTATGGTTCCATAATAATTTCAAAACAGTTACAGTTAACTAATTATTTTAAGTGAATCAGACCTATGGTCTTCTCTTTGCATAACACTATTTAGACGCTGATAGGCCTTCATCGTCATAAAACATGAGCAGAGTATTGTTCAGTTGTCCAATCACGTTCACGCACCTGTAGTTAATATTTTTACATTTTCCCAACATAGCAACACATATGCAACAGAATGTTAGGAACCATTAGGAAAGGGACAGATAAGTCAGAGAATATCATAATCATAGGTGCCAACTTCCCTTCTTTCCCATGGGTGCTTGACCCCCCTCTGCCTCCGCCTCCACTCCACCCCTTTCATAAGGCCCAGGCCCAGGCCCTAGCCCTACCCCAGCCCTGCCCTCATTCCAACCCCTTCCCCAAAGTCCCCGCCCAAACTCCGCCTCCTCCCTGCCCCTATTCCAACTCCTTCCCCAAATCTCTGCCCCAGTCCTGCCTCTTCTCTGCCTCCTCCCCTGAGCGCACCACATTCCCGCTCCTCCCCTCCCTCCTGGAGAGTGCTAACGCTGCCAAACAGCTGTTTGGCGGCGGCCAGGTGGGAAGTGCTGGGAGGTAGGCAGAGGAGTGGGGACGCAGCGCGCTCAGGGGAGGGGGAGGAGGTGGGGCGGAGCACGGAATCATAGAATATCAGGGTTGGAAGGGACCTCAGGAGGTATCTAGTCCAACCACCTGCTCAAAGCAGGACCAATTCCCAACTAAATCATCCCAGCCAGGGCTTTGTCAAGCCTGACTGTAAACCTCTAAGGAAGGAGATTCCACCACCTCCCTAGGTTAACCCGTTGCAGTGCTTAACCACCCTCCTAGTGAAAAAGTTTTTCCTAATATCCAACCAAGCCTCCCCCACTGCAGCTTGAGACCATTACTCCTTGTTCTGTCATCAGGTACCACTGAGAACAGTCTAGATCCATCCTCTTTGGAACCCCCCCTTTCAGGTAGTTGAAAGCAGCTATCAAATCCCCCCTCATTCTTCTCTTCTACAGACTAAACAATCGCAGCTCCCTCAGCCTCTCCTCAGAAGTCATGTGCTCCAGCCCCCTAATAATTTTTGTTGCCTTCCGCTGGACTCTTTCCAATTTTTCCACATCCTTCTTGTAGTGTGGGGCCCAAAACTGGACACAGTATCCAGATGAGGCCTCACCAATGTTGAATAGAGGGGAATGAGCACGTCCCTTGATCTGCTGGCAATGCCTCTACTTATACAGCCCAAAATGCCGTTAGCCTTCTTGGCAAAAAGGGAACACTGTTGACTCATATCCAGCTTCTCGTTCACTGTAACCCCTAGGTCCTTTTCTGAAGAACTGCTTCCTAGCCGTTCAGTCCCTAGTCTGTAACAGTGCATGGGATTCTTCCGTCCTAAGTGCAGGACTCTGCACTTGTCCTTGTTGAACCTCATCAGATTTCTTTTGGCCCAATCCTCTAATTTGTCTAGGTCCCTCTGCATCCTATTCCCTACCCTCCAGCATATCTACCACTCCTCCCAGTTTAGTGTCATCTGCAAACTTGCTGAGGATGCAATCCACGCCATCCTCCAGATCATTAATGAAGATATTGAACAAAACCGGCCCCAGGACCGACCCTTGGGGCACTCCGCTTGAAACCGGCTGCCAACTAGACATGGAGCCATTGATCACTACCCGTTGAGCCCGACGATCTAGACAGCTTTCTATCCACCTTATAGTCCATTCATCCAGCCCAGACTTCTTTAACTTGCTGGCAAGAATACTGTGTATCAAAAGCTTTGCTAAAGTCAAGGAATAACACATCCAGTGCTTTCCCCTCATCCACTGACCCAGTTATCTCCTCATAGAAGGCAATTAGGTTAGTCAAGCATGACTTGCCCTTGGTGAATCCATGCTGACTGTTCCTGATCACTTTCCTCTCAAAGTGCTTCAGAATTGATTCCTTGAGGACCTGCTCCATGATTTTTCCAGGGACTGAGGTGACACTGACTGGCCTGTAGTTCCCCAGATCCTCCTCCTACCCTTTTTTAAAGATGGGCACTACATTAGCCTTTTTCCAGTCATCCGGGACCTCCCCCATTCGCCATGAGTTTTCAAAGATAATGGCCAATGGCGCTGCAATCACAAAATGCATGAGGGGAGCTTGGCTGCTGGTGGGTGCGGAGCACCCACTAATTTTTCCCCGTGGGTGCTCCAGAGCACCCATGGAGTCCACGCCTATCATCATAGTGCCTCCATATAAATCCATGGGATGCCCACACCTTGAATACTGAGTGCCATTCTGGTCACCACATCTCAAAAAAGATATATTAGAATTGGAAAAGGTACAGAGAAGGGCAACAAACATTATTAGGGGTATGGAACAGCTTCTGTATGAGGAGAGATTAAAAAGTTTGGGACTGTTCATCTTGAAAAAGAGATGACTAAGTGGGGATATGATAGAGATCTATAAAATCACGACAGGTGTGGAGAAAGTTAATAAGGAAATGTTATTTACTCTTTCACATAACACAAGAACTAAGGGTCACCCAATGAAATTAAAAGGCAGCAGGTTTAAAACAAACAAAAGGAAATACTTCTTCACACAATGCACATTCAACCTGTGGAAACTCATTGCCAGGGGATGTTCTGAAGGCTAAAACTATAACAGGGTTCCAAAAAGAACTAGATAAGCTCATGGAGGATAGGTCCATCAATGGCAATTAGCCAGGATGGTCAGGAATGCAACACCAGGCTCTGAGTGTCCCTAGCCTCTGTTTCCCAGAAACTGGGAGGGAATGGATCACTTGATGATTGACTGTTCTGCTCATTCCCTCAGAAACACTTGGCCACTGGTGGAAGACAAGACACGGGGCTAGATGGACCAAAAGTCATAACAATTGTTGGACAGACAATGACTGAGACATACTTGCACCTGAAATTTGTCTCACACATGGCCTTTTCATACATGGTCCATGTGTGGCAAACGTTAAAATACCAGTTATAAACAAAGGTGTTTGTTTGCCCAGGCAAACATAATAAAAATAATAAAATAAAAATGGAAGTGTCACTGTTCTGTCACAGGAAAAATAGAGTCACGTGTTAGTTAAAAATGGGGAAGGCGTGGCTCAACAGTATTTTAATTTTATATTGTTTTCCATGGAAAATTCTGAAGAAAGTCATTTATTCATGAATCAGAGGGGAGCCATGTTAGTCTGGATCTGTAAAAAGCAGGAAAGAGTCCTGTGGCACCTTAAAGACTAACAGATGTATTGGAGCATAAGCTTTTGTGGGTGAATACCCACTTCGTCAGACGCATGTAATGGATATTTCCAGAGGCAGGTATAAATATGCAGGCAAGAATCAGTCTGGAGATAAAAAGGTTAGTTGAATCAGGGAGGGTGAGGCCCTCTGCTAGCAGTTGAGGTGTGAACACCAAGGGAGGAGAAACTGCTTTTGTAGTTGGCTAGCCATTCACAGTCTTTGTTTAATCCTGAGCTGATGGTGTCAAATTTGCAAATGAACTTAAGATCGGCAGTTTCTCTTTGGAGTCTGGTCCAGACTAACACAGCTACCCCTCTGATTCATGAATAAATGACTTTCTTCAGATACTAGAGTCTCATCAATAACGGACAATGATCCTTTGCTTTCACAGACCTTGGGAGGCTGGCTAATCCTCACCTACAGACAACCTCCCAACCTTAAGCATATTCTCACCAACAACCACACACCGCACCATAACAATTCTTACTCAGCAACCAATCCATGCTGCCAACTCTGCCCACATATCTACACCAGCGACACCCTCACAGGACCTAACCAGATCAGTTACAATATCACCGGTTCATTCACCTGCACATCCACCAATGTCCCTCTGCTATGTACATCGGCCAAACTGGACAGTCCCTACGCAAAAGGATAAATGGACACAAGTCAGATATTAGGAATGGCAATATACAAAAACCTGTAGGAGAACACTTCAACCTCCCTGGCCACACAATAGCAGATTTTTAAAGGGGTCACAGGAGCTGCTCTGGACCTTACAAGATCCATATTTGATGGTGTGTGCTGCACTAATAAGAATATAAGAACTGCCCTTCTGGGTCAGACCAAAGGTCCATCTAGCCCAGTATCCTGTCTCCCGACAATGGCCAGTGCCAGATGCCCCGGAGGGAATGAACAGAACAGGTGATCCATCAAGTGATCCATCCCCTGTCACTCATTCCCAGCTTCTGGCAAAGAGAGGCTAGGGACACCATTTAATGCACTAATGTCCACCGCAGGTCCTCTGATCTTCAGAAAGTCCATGGGAATTCAAAGCTGAGAGGTGGAGTTGGAATCATGGTGTGAAACTTTCGGAGCAGGGTAGTAGCAGGAAGCCAACTTGTGGCAGATTTTTTGGGAGCTGGGGGGCCATGTGGAGCTCCTGAATGGAAATTCACTCATTACTCCAAGAGTAAGTGCTATGAGCTTGGGATGGTAATACTGTATTTTTCACACATAAAGAAGTTGAATCGCTGATATTAGTTCAACTTTATCTTTAACGTAACTATACATTCACACACACTTAAACCCTGCAACCTTAACAGTGCATAACAAATTTATATTTTAAAGAGTTAATATTAAAGTTGTCCATACAAACCTTACCTCAGTTCCACTTTGTGCATGTATCATGATACAAACTGCACGATCACATATTAGCTCTCGGATTCAATATTTCCTACATTTTCTTTAAATACACTCGTATAGCATCTTGTACTACCCATCTATGCCAGATTCACTGAAGGTAATTTAAAATGAGTACACAGAAAAACATAAGTCACGCTACATCTGCTGTTTAAGAAGCAGCAAACAGTATTAAGTGTTAGCATACACAGGAAATTGCCATTAACTTACAATATTAACACTTTCCATAAGCCATGTACCAATCATCTTTCATTAACACATCAGTCTTTACACAACTACTATTTAATATAGTAACCAAAGGAAACCAATTTTATGTCAGAACTTTTTTGGAAAGAATTTAGTTTTCAATTTATTTACATCTGTCCTCTTAAGAATATGCCAATGACTTTTAAATCAGTAGCAAGTGGACCATATTGTACAGTACAAGGTCCCTTCGCACCAGCATTCTGCTCTGGGGGTGGGGTATGTGGCTGTTTCTGTATACCTGCCCAGTCTCAAGAGGCTCAGGGGGAGGGCTGAGCCCCAGATAGTCAACCCCTTCCAGGGGTTGTCAATAAACACAAACCAATTGCCCCTCAGATGTGGTAAAGTTCTCCCAACTAGGCTCACTGGCTAGTGTAAAGGCATCACAAGTGGATCCACAACAGGTCCTCCCTTCCTCCCTCCTGGGAGGGGTCACCAGGCAGTGATCAGCTGAGCAGTTTTTATCTTTAGTTAGCCCTTGCTCCAGGAGCTGAAGACTGGAGACCTACTCTTCTCACAAGTGTGCCACTGACTGGGCTAGGCTTCTCACTTTTAAGCTCTTCCTTCTAATTCTGACATCTCTCACAGCTGCACTGGCAGGGCAGGGTAAGGTACCCTTAGCCATGGACAGTGCATGAGCTCCTGCTTCGGGGAGGCTAGCCATGCAGCCCCGTCCCTTCTGCCCAAGCCCGATCCCCCCAAAGCCTGCCAGAGCCCCGAGCCCACGGCTGGAGAAGCCCCATCCGAACAGCCCTGGTCTGCTTGCTGGCCCCAGTGCCAGGCTGCTCACTGGCCCCAACCACCTGCTGGTATCTGGCTGGAGCTGAGCTGGCACCAGTTTTGGGGAGAGGGCAGAGTGGGCAGGGCCAGGGCTTGGCTTGGGAGAAGCTTAGCCTTCCCTGGCCTATTATACCTGATGCATTAGTTTATTAACTCTGTGTTGCCCAGTAGGGGGGTTGTACAGCCCACCACACCTAGCAATGAGATCACCTATTGGGACTGACCAGGTGGTCACCTGACAAAGGGCCTGGAAGGTTAAAAAGGGCAGGACGCTCCTTCAGCTTTAGCTGGTGAAAACGGCTGAAGAGAAGAGCTGCATGTAGGGCCCAAAGCGGAAGGCTGCTCCTCTGAATAAAGAGGACCTCCAAGGACTCCCAAGGGAAGGATGAGCTAGCCAGGGGCACTGCATTTAGGATGTTTGAGGTTTTCTAGATTATCTGTACTCTCTTATGCTTTGTTAATTAAAGAGCAATGGTGTTAGACACTTTTATACAGAAATTTTGTGCATGTTAAGTGTTACACCTACCACCAGCCCCCCTGAAGAGGAGAGAGACAGAAGGCTCACATCTTTGGGTGGTGTTCTCCTGTAGTTTAAACACAGCCTCTCCCAGAAGTCTGAGGCATCAGCACTGGTTCCAGGGACTGGACCGAGGAACCGCATGGTCTAAGCTATCCGAATGGGGGCACTAGACAAGGGATCTGCATCCCAAGTGTGTGCCCCGAGACCCAAGACAGGGACAATGCCTGGGCTCTGTTCAGACTCCAGATGCTAAAAAACACATGAGTATTCAATGGTAGATCCCTTCACAGCAATCTGGAGGGCTGCCAGCAAAGGGAACCCGATTTGATCTGTGGCATCTTTTCTACGAACTTCGATACACATATATGATAGTATAAAGATAGAACATGAGATCATGCAACTGAAGATTGTTACAATGTACACGCACAACAGAAGGCTACAGTTTCATGTTCAACCTTAACATTAGCACTTCCTGAAATGAGTTCTGAACTGTGCAACACTAGTGTTCATTAACAGGTTTGTTTTGCATTTAATTAATCTGAGGATGCTCTCATGAACTGAGTAACAGCCAATCTCATTCTCTGAGCTTGTTCAGCCAAGGAGCATACTGATTCTTTACAAAACAGGAAAGCCCCTTAAGTGTATACTTTTTTTAAAAAAGCTTAGCCACACAGTTACCCAAGCATGTACATGCATGCTGTGACATCTGGATTAGGATACACATACATGGCATGTACCCTAAAGATGGCTTAGCCGTCTCCTGCACCTACAGGAATCAGAGACTCCTTTCATCATTTGTACCTGCTGTGGCTCCCTTTGACAGCCACGACCCCATCTCTCCTGTGTCATTCCAGTTCAGTCCACTATATCCAGTGGACACAAGATCAGAGGAGTCTGGGGGAGAAGAATCCATCACATCTCTACTATGGTATCTATACTGTAGAGTCTGCATGTCACATGTGTCTGAATTAATAAAATTCTGGTAAAGTGGTTTTCTGCTCTGGTAGTCATTAGAAAGTTGCAATCCTCTTATCTCGCAGTCTCCCCACCCAATGAGCTGTCCTGTGAGGAAGAAGTGCCTCTGATGTCACAAACCCATCATCCAGCTGTAAGTTTGTCATTGGAGCAATGAACACAGAAGAGGAGAAGGAGCAGAGAACAGTGGTGATGGAAAGCAATACTAAACAAGTTCTCTTGGGATGGAGTACCTGCTAATCTTACAACATGGATTTACAGATTCCAAGTGTATGAACAATCAGATGTATAAAGGGAAGACTTAACTATTCATGATTGTACTGGTTCTGAGCTAGAGCTGTTATGAACTTGTGATCACAGAAAAAGCCCTTTGCAGGAACTTGTAATAGGATTGTTGGTGGGCTGGGAGGCCTAGTGGTTAGCGTCCAGTCAGTTGTGGAGCAGTGGTAGGGGAGCCCAGGCCCACCCACTCCACTGGACTCCAAACCAGGGCCTTAGGAGGGTCGTCAGCATTCGACCTCCAGGAACACCCTCTAAGTTACCCTCCCTGAGTCTCTCCGCTTCTGGTCGCAAATAGGAAACAGAAAAATGAAGAGGAAACCAAACAGTCAGTCCCAGCCAGGCTCAGCATACAGTCCAGGTACTTCAAGGAGGCATCTCCAACCCTTTTTGGCAGGGACCTTCAGAGTAGGTCTGTACTCCTCCCCAGCCTCCAGAGCTTTCTGAGGTGGCTTTTCAACCCTGTCTGCAGCTGGAGTGTGCTCTGCACAGTTGGAGGGGCAAGGCTAGTGAGGCCCAGTACTGTTCTTTAACCCCTTCTGTCCCAGTGTGGGGTTTGTATATCCCATCACAGGCCTGAAGGACTGACTCCTAACAGAGCCCTTGATGGAGTTGGGGGATAATCTCTGGTAAACTTATTAACATCGGTGTAGGTTCTTTTATTGTTTTTAATAGGTTTTCACTGCAATGCTTTCATCTTAAGAATAAATGTGCTTGCTTACAAAGAGCTGTGTGGTAACTTGTGATGCTGGCAGCTAAAGCTGATCATAACCTTCAGACAGAAAGCAAGGCGCAGATGCTGGTCTGTTTAAGCAGTCTGGCTTGCTGGGGAAATTACTATCTAGGCAGAGAACTGTGCAGACCGGAAATACCTTAGTCAGGAGAGAGAGAGAGATGCCTCTGCCCGAGAGAGGTGATGGCTGAGAAGCTGGGAGCCCTCAAGGGACCACAAGAGGGGGAAAATAGGTGCAATTGTACTCAGACTTTAAGGTCAGAAGGGACCATCATGATCATCTAGTCCAGTGGTCCCCAACCTTTTTGTCTGGCGCCACTGCGGCGGTGGAGCACACGCCGAAATGCCGCCGAATTTCAGTGGGGACGCCTCTCAATGACACCGCTTGCCGTCGACAAGCGTCGTCATCGAGAGGCGTCCCCGCCGAAATGCCGCTGAAATTTGGTGGCATTTCAGCGGGTGCTCTCCCAGGGTCCAGGACGTGGGCGCATTAAGATGCCATGGCGCCCACGGGCACCGCGTTGGGGACCACTGATCTAGTCTGACCTCCTGCACATTGCAAAGCACAGAACCTCACCCGCCCACTCCTGTAATAGACCTAAAACCTCTGTCTGAGTTACTGAAGTCCTCAAATCATGGTTTAAAGACTTCAAGTTACAGAAAACCTGCCATTTACATTAGTCTAAACCTGCAAGTGACCGTGTCCTATGTTGCAGAGGAAGGCGAAACTGAGCCGTGACAGGTAGTTCTACAATCATGTGTGTTTCTGTACTTTCGTAAGCTTGACCAATTAGTCAACAGCAACACAGTCTGACAAATGAGATTCAGTATGAGTCCACAGAGACAGGAGGAGACAACAGGCATACAAAACCAATTATAAGAAAAATCCTTTCAAATACAAACATAATATTTATGTCTGCATAAATTAAAGAACAAAGAATGAGTTTCCAAGTTCTTTCTTTGTTCAAAAAATGAGTATGATGCAGTGACACCAGACTGAAAGAGAAGAGGAGGATGTTATACTATCTTCCAAAACCTTTGTTACATACAGTATCAACATTAAATCATTAAGAGCCCACTTTTGTAATGTGTTGAAAGCCTCCTGGAAAGAGATGAGCACCCTCAACTCCCACTGACTTCAACGGGAATTGAAGATTCTCAACACTTTTTAGGCATATCTAGGGCCTACTCCTTAAAATATAGTGTCGGATACAAAATGTTTGATTCTTGTTTTCAAAAGCTAATTAACCTCGTGTTAAACATGGTGTGCATGATGGCCCAGATTTTAAGAGTTCATACACTGCTGAAGAAGTGGAACATAAGGCTTCCTAGGAGGGGCTAGAAATTGTTAGAATTATGTTAATTCTGGAAAAGCTACATTTTCAACATGTAATATGTAATCTCCATTTCCCTATAAGAGGCTAACACCATTAGGTCATAAGCGCCTCTCTGTAGGATGTTTACATGAAAGATTTGGGGGGGGGGGGAAAAGAGTCCACTTGATTCATTGTTAAAGCTTAAGGAAGGGATATTGAGGTTGCCTGACTACACAGTTGTACTAACAAGTAGTAGATTATCGTCAGTCACAATACTTTGCACTTGTATCACTTTTCTGAAGACCACAAACATTAAGTCTCTGAACAGCCCAAGTGGTAGATGACCCTTTTTTGCAGATGAGAAGACTGAGCCACAGAGGGCTAAGTCGGTGACAGAATCCCAGGATTTCCAACTCTCTGTTCAGATTGCTAGACTACACACCTCTGTGGGCTCAACTGTCTTTTCTAGCAGATAAGTCTTCTAGCATGTGGTCTACAACACAAGAGGCCCCAATGTTTATTTTCAATAAAATCCTCATTACAACAAGCACACAATCATAGAAGTGTAGAACTGGAAGGGACCTCAACAGATCATCTAGTCCAATCCCCTATACTCAAGGCAGGACTAAGTAATAACTAGACCATTCCTGACAGGAGTTTGTTTAATCTGATCTTAAAAGCCTCCCATGACGGAGATTCCACATCCTCCCTCGACCATTTGTTCCAGTGCTTAACTCCCCTGACAGTTAGGAAGTTTTTCCTACCATCCAACCTAAACCTCCCTTGCTGCAATTTAAGACCACTGCTTCCTGTCCTATCCTCAGAGGTTAAGGGGAAAAATTTTTCACCCTCCTTCTTGTAACAACCTTTTATATATTTGAAAACTGTTATGTCCCCCCTAATATTAAATTGTCCTCCAGAATCTCAGATTTTATTTTAGAAAAGTGGTGGGCTACACACAAAAGTTACATTGGCTTAGCTAGGTCTCTCAGGGAGTGAAAATTCCACACCCATGAGCAACATAAGTTAAAGTGTGGCAGTCTTCTTCCAAGCTCTGCCCATCCGAGATGCCAAAATAAGACACCACTCAATATAAAGTGAGCAAATACTAAAATATGACTGTGCTGCTCTCTGAGCTCCCCTGGACTCCTTAAACTGGATTCTCCTTTGGCCAGACTTCAATACACCCATGCGCTTTGCTGGCCCCTTGGATTTAGTTCCTTCTTGAACGGGGGTGGAAAAGTGGGATGGTATCTCCTAAATGCCACCCCCTTGTGGCACAAGGGCTAGTTCTAAACTAGAAACTTGCTGTCCACACCGGCGCTTTTGTCATGAAACTTGTCAGTCAGGGGTGTGTTTTTTCACACCCCTGACCAACAAAAGTTTTGCCGACAAAAGTGCTAGTGTAGACAAGGTCTTCGCTCAGGGGGTTAGATTTTTAAAATCTGAGATCTTGGAGGACAAGATAAGAGGATCAGACCAGAATATAGAGCAATATCCATCCTGACAATTCTGAATGAACTCAGTACCACTATACATATACATGTCTTAGGTTGCTCTGAAACACATCTGGACACTATTTCTGAAACAGATCCTTGCCTCTTCCAAGTAGAGAAAGTCAGTGAACAACAATGGAGCCATACAATGGAAATTACAACTCCTTGAGAGAAGGCAACCTACCAGGCCCCTGGAGAATGCAACAGTCCACCAGGTCTTAAAAAGCCAATCTTGTCTTCCCCTTTGAGCCATGCTGACATGGACTCTCCACAATCAGGTTTCAACCCATGATGCGACACAGAGACAAGCCCTAAAATCTAGTCAACAACCTCTTTATGGCAACTGAAAGAGAAAAATCCTCAACACTGATACTATTCAGTCTCTTTGCAGTGTTCAAGGCAGTCAATTACAAGATGCTGCTGACCTTACAAGACCTATCCTGAGCAGATGGTGCAGCATTGTCACTGATGCAATAATTCCTCCTGAACTGGCCCGAGAGCATAGCTGCTCCCCATCCCCAAGAGCATTCACATGCACAGATCTGCAGAAATCAGTGCTGCTCCTGCCTCTTTCCCCTTCAATATGAGAACTCATGGATAAGTTGCAAGTAACATAGGCTCAATTGCCAACAACATACCAATACCACCCAGCCTTGCATCTCCTCAGCAAACTGTATTGACTGGACACCACCAGGTGTCACACTGCCTATGTGAAATCAACACCTGGACAAAGGGAGGCTTGCTCACACTGATCCCAGACTAGAGCTGAAGAGCAGAGTTCACTATGGAGAACTCAAGATGAATCTTACTGTATTTGGGGACAGAACCCCAGAGAAGTTTGTGAGAGCACTCAATTGAATTCTGACTATGCTGGAGCTCAGATGAGTGCTAAGAAAACAAGGTCCTACCCCCTGACTGTCCTAGAATAAAAACAAACAAAAAAACAGAAAGACAACACAACACTGGATGACAGAAATCAAAAGGTCTAATCTAAATGTTAATCTTGGAGAAACCTATGGCTTTTACTTCCCTACCTCACAAGGATATTGGTAGGAGAAATACATTAAGGACTGTGAAGTGCTTTGAGAGCTAATGAAAAAGGAAATTAAGAGCTAAGCATTATTATATTACATATTTTAATCATGGAACTAAATATACTTAAGACATCTCACTATTTACTTTGTAGATGCTTGGAAGAGGAGAGGTGTGAAAGCTTATCCAGCCTGGCAAAGGTGGGCACGTTAAAATCAGACCAAGTACCATTGTCAGTATTAAAGACAAAAGACCAGACTCTGAAATGGATGGGGGAACAACTACAACTAGAAAGAAACAGTTAGACACTCTAAGAGGCAGATAGGAATCCCAAATTTAACTGGGCAACTGGACAGACTGACAGCCTAGCAACCTCAGGGCAATGCTGAGGCACCAGCTCCTGTCCCTTGCCCCAGAGAACCTGCCTCAGCCTAGGGGGGTTCAGGGCAAGAAGGATCCAGCTTAGACACTAACTGACTTGACATTGTCCCTCCCAGCTCCCCTGGGCCGGCGCAGTGGGGGGAATGGGAGCCGCTTCTCCAGCACCAGTCCAGAGCCCCCCAGAGCAGCCCGCCCCCAGCCAGCCCTCGCCCCCAGCATTCCTCACCTACGCAGGGAAGATGGTCCCGATCAAGCCCCCATCCTCTGAGGGCAGCTGTTAGCTCCCTGTGCCGCCAGCCCCCAGATCCCGCTCAGCTCCACCCCGCTTCCCCTGTGCCCCAGGCTTCCCTCAGCTCCTGCCGCTGCTCCCCGAATCCCCTCCGCTCCCCAGCAACGCCAGGTCCCCCTCAGCCCCGTCACCCCTCCCCGGGCTCTGCCCAGCTCCCCCCGCCCATCCCGCCTGGAGCGCCCCCCTCACCGTCCCAGCAGCACCCGCCCGGGCCTATCGCACGACACCCGCCGGTCCCGGTGCCCCGGGCTGAGTCTCAGCGGGGCCTGGGCCGCCCCATATCCCGGCTCCAGCGGCCGCCGGGCGCCGCCTACTGCCTCCCTCCCGCTGTCACGGCGGATGGAGCAGCGCACGCGGATAGCCCCGCCCACACCCAAACCAGCCAATCAGCGCACGGGATTACACAGAAGGATAGACATATCGCCCAATCGTCTGCCAGAACCGACTCTAGACGTCATGGTATTACCTTGATGGACATAGCCACTAGCTACTAGCAGCCTGGGGAAGGGCGTAATGTGGCCACGGACGCGCAGGATGCCGAGTGGCGGGGACAGGTCAGGCTCGGCCCCGTACCGGGCTGGAGAAGGCGGGGCCTAGAGCAGGGGCAGGGCGTGAACCCCTCCCTCTCCTCCTCCACCTAGCCCCGCCCCCACTGCTGGGGGAGGGGCTGCCTCGGTCGGAGCCCTGGGGAGGCCGGTCGGAGCTGGGTCTCACTGTGCCTGGGGGCTGCAGGCCCTGGCTAGGCCCACGCCTGGGCCCTCGGGCTGCAGCCAGGCCGGGCTTGAGCCCCAGGCAATGCGGACCAGCTGGCGCTGAGCCGTCACCTCCACCACGGCCTCTGCCTCCGCCAGCCCCCAAACCCAGGGACGGTTTGGGGTCGCAAAACTTACCCACCACAGAACATTCCTGTCTGGACAAGAGAACGGACTGAACGTTTAACTCTGTGCCCGAGAACCTCTGGGGAGCCAGTCGGGGGGTCGGGATGGTTCAGGGTGCCTGAAGGGATGACTGAGAAGGGTTGCCACACAGAGGTGAAGGAGGTCCAGGTACTGCACTTTTTTGGCCATTAAGGTGCTATGAGGTTAACACTCGCTCCTTGTCTCAGTCTAAGCAAAGTTTTGAAGATTAGAGGTATAGGTGGGTACGTGTAGAGCGGGGCCAGCATATTAGCAGAACATCTCCCAAGGAGTTGCAGCCACATCCTCTGAGGGAGCAGAGAACTGACTGAATGTTAGCAGAATAGTTTAACTATTTCTCACTGGTTGATGTTGCAAAGGTATACATGTGTGAGGCTCCGGGTTTGGTAAATGCTCTGGAAGACAGTCATTGAGCTCCCACTGATGGTCCTGATGGAAATGCCTGCTCTTGCAATCTGTAATTGTGTTCTGAAGGCTGAGTAGATGATCAATGTGATGAGGGATGCATGAGTTCCATAGTCTCAGTGACTCTGTGCATAAGGACTGAGAGATCTTGCTCCCTTTTGATGGTTTATATAGTATATAGTTTCTTCGTTGTCCAGCGAGAGTGGCCCTGTATGTCATGAAGGAAGTGCTGACAGGTGTAGTGGACTGCCCTTAGTTCTAGGATGCTGTTATGGAACAATCTCTTGGGGGACCATTTGCCCTCTGCTGTGACTTCTTGTAGATTGGCCCATCCACCCTGGAGAGAGGCATCTGTCATGAGAATTTTTGAAGGTGGAGGATGTGAAAATGGGCTCCCCCACAAACCTTCAGTGGGTCTTTCCACCACCTGAGAGAGTCTAGTACCAGCCCAGGCTCTGTGATTAGTTTGGAAAGACCCTGCCTATTTGGGGTCTACATAGTCCTTGCCCCAGTCTGATGACGTCTGAGGCGCAGTCTCACATGCGGTGTAACAAATATGGATGACAACATATGGCCCAGGAGTTCTAGGCAGGCCCTTGCAGTTGTAAGAGGCTGTGCTTTAGAGTAGAGATCAGGCTGGTCATAGTGAAGAATCTTTCCTTGGGGAGATAAGCCTGGTGGATGGGGAGACTAGGGTGGCTCTGATGAAGTCTAGCCACTGGACAGTGGTGCAACTGGTTAGTGCACAGGGGAATACTGCTGGGGTTATGAGTTCAAGCCCTACCTGAAGCACTGGTTTCTATTACCCATGTAGCTTCCCCAACTTGCTTTAGGGAGGAGGAGGGATAGCTCGGTGGTTTGAGCACTGGCCTGCTAAATCTAGCGTTGAGAGTTCAATCCTTGAGGGGGCCATTTAGGGAACTGCGGTAAAAATCTGTCTGGGGATTGGTCCTGCTTTGATCAGGGGGTTGAACTAGATGCCCTCCTGAGGTCCCTTCCAACCCTGATATTCTATGATAGTGTAGACTTCCTTAGATTGATGCAAAAGCCCAGGGACTGAAATAGAGACTGAGTCTCTTGAGCAGCCCCAGAGAAGTGAGCCATCCAGATATGGAAAGACTGTGATGCCCCACTGATGCAAGTGAGCCACTACTGCTGAAAACCCTCACTGCAGAGCGCCCAAAGGGGAGGACACGATATTGGTGTAATAGAAAGTTCTCAATTCTAAAGCATAGAAAGTGTTTGTGGGAGAGGACACTAGCAATATGAAAGTAGATGTCCTGAAGGTCAAAGGAGACAAACCAGTCCCCTGGATCTAGGGATGAGATTATGGTGGCTGGTGTTACCATCCTGAAGTACTGCAATAAGACATAGGTGCTCAAATTTCTGAGATCATATATCAGCCTTCAGCTGCTCTTTCTTTTGTGAATCAGGAAGCATTTGGAACAGAACCCTCTTTGGACAATTTGGGGGGAACCAGCTCCATCACCCCAAAATGCAAGAAGGACTAGACTTCCTGCTTTAGGAGATCCTCATGAGAAGGGTCCCTGATGAGGGACAGTGAGGGAGTTGGGAGGGGAGAATAGAGTGGGAATGAATGGAGTATCCCCTAGTGACCACCTCCAGCATGTACTTGTCTGAGGTGATATATTCCCAGGTAGGTAGTAAGTGGGACAGGCAGTCTCCAAAAGGGGGGGAGACGGCAGAATTGTGCAGTAGAGGCTGTTTAAGGCCCTTGATGAGATTATCAAAATGGTCTCTTAGAGCAGTGGCTCTCAACCTTTCCAGACTACTGTATCTCTTTCAGATTTGCTGAAATGTCTCTTTGTTGGAAGCACATATATTCCCAGGAACCACAATGTTGCCCTTGAGATTTTAAGGGAGTGGGGCCAGGAATCCATGTCACTGCTGAAGAATTTGGGCCCTTCAAAGGAGAAGTCCTCGCAGTGTTTTACACCTCCTTCAGGAGGCCAGAGCTCTAGATCCAGTATTCTCACTGCATAACCACTGTGGTGGCTAAGGACAAGAAGCCATGTCAGCAGCATCAAGAGCGACCTGTAGGGTAGCTTTGGTGATTAAGGGACCCTCCAAAATGAGAGGCTGAAAATATTTGTTTTGGTCTTCTGGCAAATGTTCAATAAAATAAGTGAACAATGAACAGCTATTAAAATCACATTTTGCTATCAAGCCCTGGTAATTTATGACTCAAAATTGAAGAGCCAACAACACATAACAGTTCCTACCCAGGAGATCTAGGCATCTGGACTCTCTGTTGAACAGAGAGGATCTGGAGCATGCTTGACGATTCCTTTCATTGATTGTGTCCATAACCAGGGAGTTGGGGCTGGGATAGGAAAAGTAGTACTCCATTACCTTGACCAGAATGTAACAATTTTTATCTGCCCACTTGCAAGTGGGTGAAATAGTGGCAGTTGGTTATCATGAAGTGCATGCAGGCAATAAAAGACGGTTACTCACCGTTGTAACTGTTGTTCTTCGAGATGTGTTGCTCCTATCCATTCCAGTTAGGTGTGTGCGCGCCGCGTGCACGGCTCGTCGGAAGATTTTTACCCTAGCAACACTCGGTGGGTCAGTTGGGCGCCCCCTGGAGTGGCGCCGCTATAGCGCTAGATATATACCCCAGCCGACCCGTCCGCTCCTCAGTTCCTTCTTGCCGGCTACTCCGACAGTGGGGAAGGAGGGCGGGTCTGGAATGGATTGGAGCAACACATCTCGAAGAACAACAGTTACTACAGGTGAGTAACCGTCTTTTCTTCTTCGAGTGATTGCTCCAATGCATTCCAGTTAGGTGATTCCCAAGCCTTACCTAGGCGGTGGGGTCGGAGTGAGACATGGCAGAGTGTAAGATTGCTGAGCCAAAGGCTGCATCGTCTCTGGACTGTTGCACCAATGCGTAGTGGGAAGCAAAGGTGTGAACGGAAGACCAGGTCGCTGCCCGACAGATGTCCTGAATGGGGACATGGGCCAGGAAGGCGGCAGAAGAGGCTTGCGCTCTTGTAGAGTGAGCGGAGAGATGACCAGCCGGAACCTGAGCGAGGTCATAGCATGTCTTGATACATGACGTCACCCAGGCTGAAATCCGCTGGGAAGAGACTGGCATGCCCTTCATGCGATCTGCTACCACCACAAAGAGCTGGGGCGAACGGCGGAAAGGCTTCGTTTGGTCTATGTAAAAAGCAAGGGCCCTACGCACGTCGAGGCTATGAAGCTGTTGTTCCCTACGGGATGCGTGTGGCTTCGGGAAGAAGACCGGGAGGAAGATGTCCTGGTTCACATGGAAAGCCGACACCACCTTAGGCAGGAAGGCGGGGTGTGGCCGAAGCTGCACTTTGTCCTTATGGAAGATAGTATACGGCGGGTCAGCCGTTTGGGCACGAAGCTCAGAGACTCGTCTCGCCGAAGTAATAGCGACGAGGAAGGCCATTTTCCAGGACAAGTAGAGAAGGGAACACGTGGCCAAGGGCTCAAAGGGGGCTCCCATAAGCTTGGCTAAGACCAAGTTCAAATCCCAGGTAGGAGTTGGGCGCCGTACCGGAGGGTATAAGCGTTCTAGCCCCTTTAGAAAACGGGAAACCATGTGATTGGAGAAGATCGGAACGTTCCCCTATGCTGGGCCTAAAGGCGGAAATTGCCGCCAGGTGCACTTTCATGGAGGAGATCGCGAGGCCTTGCTCTTTGAGGGACCAGAGATAGTCCAGGATCTTGGGAATAGGGATCAGGAGAGGGTTGAGACCTTTCTGACTGCACCAGAGCGTGAAACGCTTCCACTTAGCGAGGTAGGTCGACCGAGTGGAAGGTTTTCTGCTCTCTAGCAGCACCTGCTGCACTGCAGCGGAACAGTCCCGCTCTGCTCGGATTAGCCATGCAGGAGCCAAGCCGTCAGGTGGAGGGACTGCAGGTCCGGGTGGCGAAGCCTGCCAAAGTCCTGCGTTATGAGGTCCGGCCATAGCGGGAGGGGAATAGGATCCGCTACTGAGAGGTCGAACAGCAGGGTGTACCAGTGCTGTCTCGGCCACGCCGGAGCAATGAGAATGAGGTGGGCCCTGTCCCTCCGGAGCTTGAGCAGTACCCGGTGTATGAGGGGGAAGGGAGGGAAGGCATACAGCAGGCGATCCTTCCACGGGAGGAGGAATGCATCCGAGAGGGAGCCCTGGGAGGTGCCCTGGTAAGAGCAGAACAGATGGCATTTCCTGTTCTCTCTGGAGGCAAAAAGGTCTATCCGGGGAAAACCCCACCTCTGGAAAATTGTGTGCACCACATCGGGACGAAGCGACCACTCGTGGGAGAGGAAAGACCTGCTGAGGCGGTCTGCCAGTGTGTTCTGCACTCCTGGGAGAAACGATGCTACTAGATGGATGGAGTGGGCTATGCAAAAGTCCCACAGTTGCATCGCTTCCGTGCAAAGCCGGGAGGAACGTGCTCCGCCCTGCTTGTTGATGTAGAATCATAGAATTCAAGATCAGAAGGGACCAGTATGATCATCTAGTCTGACCTCCTGCAAGATGCAGGCCACATAAGCCGATCCACCCACTCCTGAACTAATTCTCTCCCTTGACTCTGCTGTTGAATGCTCCAAATCATGATTCTTTTTCCCAACCCGGTGCAGGCTCATGCCCAAGGCACCAGGATTTAAGCCGTGCTCGGCCTGCCAGCGAGCAGTTCGCTTGGCGTGCCAGACCTTTTGCTCCCAACTCCAAGGTCGCTGCGTGTCCGTCCTCACCGACAACACGACAGCTTGCTGGCACTTATAATCACTTAAAATCTATCTTTTGTAGTTAATAAACTTTTTTTTTTGCTTTATCTAAACCAGTGAGTTGAAGTGAAGTATATGGGAATCATAACTCAAGGGGCAAAGGCTATTGCATATTCCTCTCCACATTGAGGGAGGGGACGAACTTCATGACCTTATGCTGTACAGTTCCCTGTGCAGTGCAAGAGGGTATCATTTTGGGGTTATACTCCAGAGGGGGTGTGTACCTGGGGAGCTGGGAGTTGCCTTGGCTGTAGCCTTCCTATGCAGAGGCTAGTCAGAGAGCCTGCATGTAACTGCAGCTGGGTGTGTCCCTACCTGTATGTATGGTGGTGAAAGTGCTGGCTGGAGGCTTTGGGAGCCCAGGCTGCTGGGTCGGGGCTGTGTTCCCTGTAAGCTGTGTGCTTGCGCGGCTGCCCAGGAGAGATTCAAATGCTGCCCAGCTGATTAGCAGAGCATGCACAGCCAGCAGCATGTGTTCAGGTGCATTGATGCTCCAAAGATGGTACTGGGGGTGGGGGGAAAAGCCAAGTGCCAATCTGGATGGTCTCCAGTTTTAGATGCATCTTGGTGCCAAAAGATGAGATGCTACTGAGATAGGGGCTTCTTGGTGCTGCTTAGCTGAAGGCTTTTCTGGTTAGGACTTCTTAGATGGTACAAAAGCTTCGGTACTGGCATCAGCTGGAGCCTCAGTGGGACCCATTATGGGATGTGAGGTCTCCCAAGAGTCAGCTCGATGAGGTGACATATCCCACTTTCTAGAGTCTCTGGTAGATGAGATGGGCTTCTTCCTTTTAGAGATCTTCATCTCTGGAACCACCTCTGAGGCTCCAGAAGTCAGCAGAGTTGCCTGAGAGATTGAGGCCAATGTTCGGGGGTGCAAGTGAGTGGCCCCTACTGGACTAGGGAGTGTTCCACTAAGAGGAGCTTCAGCCTAACCTCTCTAACAAGACCTGCCTTTGAACCCCACACAGACTTTACACTTCAATGGGACGTGAATGTTTCAGACAATGGAGACAACTAGAGTGCCAGGCATAACTGGACACTGCAAGATGGACATTCCTAGGGTTGCGTCTGAGGCCGGAGATATTGGCTAGTGTCATTCAGTTGCAAATACCTGGGAGCAGCTTACATGCCAGAGGCTGTGCGTGAACAGCCCAGGAGTGGGGTTCTCACAGCAGAGCAGGGTAAGGCTGGCTCTCAGAGTCAAGGATTGGAATGACCTAGCAGATCACCGGTCCAGCTAACACCAGAGGGGAATGTCACAACCTCCAAGTCCCAAATTTCCCCCAAATCTTCTGCCCAGTAGAGTTCAGCTCTATCGCTGAATGCTTACAGAAGTTATTCATTTGTTGTTCCCTTAAAGAGACAGTACCTAGCAGCTTATTACCTTAAGTGGCATTAACACACATTCTTTTAATCAAAGTACTGAACTGATTTATAGTAGAAGTAAAACAAATTTATTAAACAAAAAGTGAGAGGTTTAACTGATACCAGGTATAAGGAATGAAGATAGAAAGGGTGACAAGAAAACGGAAGTAAAAATACACCGCTAAGCCTAAACCCTGATATAACAAACTAATCTCTTGCTCAAAGATGTTTCTCACTAAGTCTCCTTTCCAGCCTGGCTGACTAGACTCTGGCCCTGACCCTCCACAGAGCTCTGAGTGCTGGGTGCCTTTGTCTGCTCCGGTGAAGGCTACAATTGCTCCCCCCCCTTGTATCTTTCCAAAATCATTGACTCCGCATCCAGGGGCAGCAAGGCTTCCTCGGGGTGGAGTTTCCATCCCCTATCAAGATTGTTAAGTGGTCATCTTTCCCCACTTGCTCTCCTGATGACTTTGTTTCTCCTGCATGTAAATGTGCTTTTCTTTGTCACACCTTTCTTAATTTATATCAGAAACACATTCAAGCAGGTGGAACTACACTCCTTTGTCAGGAACAGGGATGTCCTGGGGGCTGCTTGCCAAATATATTTTGATAACATTTCCAGCATATATTTAGGTCCTTTGAGTTACCATATTTACACCATGAGAAAATATTAATTATCAGTGAGTTATTAGTTTTCCAGTGATATATACCCAAAAGGTGGCATGTAATAGCAAGACACCTGTGTGCCAGCTGGTATTGGGGTGCTTTGAGGATCACAGCAGCAGACAATGCAGTTGTTCCATCTTGAGCCACAGCTGGTTGAGAAGGAACAGGAGGGGCAGAAGCTCCATGCTGCTTATATGTTCTTGCATGGGAGCATAAGGTGCTGCTCTACAGAGGCATGGATGCTGCTGTTTACAATCTCCAATTGAGAGCACAGGGGCACATACACAGCCTATGGTAGGACATATACTTGAAGGAGGGGACAGTTACAATTGCATGATTTTACCTTTCTCCTTTAAAAGAAGGGTGGGATGAGGAGAAGTAGGAAATTACATATGTTTTGCCCCATTGTGTGTTGCATTGTGATACAGTCCTGCAGTTACATGATCACATACTTCCCCCTGCACCCCACTGCCTCATTCAGGGCACAGGATGGATGCATAAGGGGGCATTTCTAGTACAGGGCAAGTGGCAAGGCAGAGATTTATGAACCTTGTTCGGATCAGTTGGAACTGAACATAGCTTTGTCTCTACACCCATCAGAACAGCCCTGGGCAGCTCGCATGCTATGGCTGACTGTCGCTACATTAGCCAGCCATGCAACTCAGATCAGGAGCAATGGAAGCTCCCTAAAAGTGGGGAGGTCATCAGTGCCTGCACCATGGCCCTGTCCCCCTGCACCACCCCTTCCCCTGAGGCCCTGCCCCCACTTGCTCCTCTTCACGCCCTTCCATCGCTCGCCTTTACGGCTGGTAAAAAGTGTGAGGGCATAGCCCTCCCTTTTAAAAGTGATGAGGTTATGGCTCCCTGGTCCCCTGCCCCAACTAAGATCCGACTATAGCTACTGCTAATCTCTCTTCTGCCTCTCTTCTTTTATCATTAACTCTTGTGATTTTGGCCCCCACTACAGTCTGTCTTGTGCCTCAGAGCTCCAGCCCTTCCTGCAGCTTTCAGACTTGCCCAGGGGGAACCATCTCGAGGGGCTGGCTTCCCTACTTCCAGAGGAAGAGCAACCAATGGCAACTACTGCCTGAGCCCTTAGAGCACGCCCCCTCAGGGGCCCACAGACATGTGGTATAGGGGAGGGGAAAGCCCAGCCAAAGCCACTTTCAGAAAGGGGAAGCAGCAACCACTAGGAGCTGGCAGCTCTCTTCCCTCACTGCATGGGACCAGGCCTGGGAGGCTGAAGACACAGCCCCCTATTAGAGCTGACCACCCCCTCAGATCTGGGAGACCTACACAAAGAACCCTGAGACTGCCCCCACCCTCCCAGGGGGTGAAGCATCTTCACAGCTGCTGGAAGCCTACAGGTGTGCTTGAGGGCAACAGGTTCCATATCAGGGATGTATATGCAGACAAAGTTGACATGGGACTGGGTGAGTACCCTTGGTGACGGTCTGGGGCAAATGAGAGGGCTGGAAGGACAAAGCTAATTGATGTGGAATTTGGGGTGCATAACTACTGGGGAATGAGGCTGGGTAGAGGGCAGGAGCAGAGAATTCATTAACTGGGAGCCCTCTACATCAGGCAGCACTTCATAAAGACCTGCCCAAATTTGGATAAGCTAAAGGTCTGGTTTTGGCCACAAGACGTTGACACATATAGATTTTGGAGAAGCAAAGGGCTAGGATCAATGTATGTGTGACAATACCCTCGCTCAAAACAAGCCCAAAAAGGCTCCAAGCTTTCAGGCCCTCTTAAAAAAAAAGGAGGAGGGGGGAAGGGTAGAAAAGAGCATAAAATCCCCAGGCAGGCCCTGTTCAAGGCAGATTCTCAATGACATTACAATAGCTCTGTATAAAATACAGTGTGTGTGAAATCATTGCTGCTGCTGCTGCAGAACCAACTAAAAAGTAACCACAAGAAGATTGAATTACTTGATCTGAACAAGTGTAAAGGACAGAGACCACCTTCCCGGTGACTTCATGGCTCTGCCCACTTCTAGCTGGATTCCCCCTTACCCACACCAGGTCCTCACTGAGCTGGAGGGTCTGGTATTGTTCAGCAGCCCCACTGGGCAGGCTGAGTGAGAAGGGATCATAACAGGTTCCAAAGGCTCAGCTGGAAGGGGAGTGGTAGGCTCCCACTGCTCCAAGGGATAAGGGTCAATCCAATGGCTTCTCAAGGAATGTCCTGAATAGCTCTGCGCTGTGAACTCCCCTTGACTCCGCACCACTGACTAATCAGACATCCCCTCCAATGTAATATCTGTTAACCTCAATTCTGGTAGTTCAGTCCTGTTACCCTGCCAGTTCCAAAGGCAACAGATTCCCATCTTATTCTAAGAACAAAATAATTTACACACACAATTTGGTTTGGCAATCTTTATAGCCACAATACATCATAACCATGCACAAAAATCAAGTGATGCATATATATATTTACAAAGTGAATTGCACTTAACTGAACACATTAACCATGAATAAAAGTAAGTGACAGGAACCTCTTCCCAGTTGCATAAAGGTCCAGTGTGGTAGCCCACGAAGCCCGACAGACTACACTCTACCAAAAACTGATGATAGTGTAAATAACTGTAATGAAGCAGCCTTGGAATCACATTTTTCTGGAAATACCCCACTGCTCATCATTCTGAACTACAAAATTCTACATTACAGTCCTGTTAAAGGTCTGCTCTAGAAACCATGAGAATCCAAGCTCAGCCCTAACAGGCTGGAGACCAGTGAAGGACAATTTCAGCCTTCACTCCAAATTGCCTGACTTTTGCCTCTTTAAAAAGAGCAAGGTCCTTAATTAGTGTAAATTCCTTTACTGGGGCACAAAGGCCTCAGTAGGTGCCTATGAAATACCTTATTAGGTTTGTATTTTTCTACTGAGATCAAAATGTCTAAGGATGGTATTCTTCCTTTACGCTCAGAATGGAGACTCTCCTATCACAGAGCACAGATGGACTCCGTTTCACACCACTGATAGATCAAGGGTGACAGCACTCTGTGCCCACAGAAATCAAAATATTACTGGCCAAACAGAGAAGCAGATTTTTCAAAGCAAGTTGGCTTCTTTTAATGAGTGACCTATTCAAATAACAAAGGCATGGACCTGTCCTCAAAATCAAGACAGCAGCCTAACAATTCCAGTTGTCTTGCATATGAATCAAGAGGTATCTTCACACTGCATTTCCCACTTTGATTTTTTTTTTTTTTAAATGGACAAAGATACTAGGTCTTTTCCCACAGGCTGGGGGTTCTGTAGAGGCACCACATATAGTCAAGCTCCCTCTGATATAGCTCTGATGAGCTGTGGGGGGGTGGAAAGAAAGGAAATCATATTCCTTTCCCCTCTGCAAACACTTCTACAGCAGACACACACACAAAGTCCTTTTAATAAAGGGATTCAACAATTAGAGCAGAGTCATTGTGGAGTTTTGCAATAACAATTTTAGTGATTTAAACTTTCCCCTGGACCACACTTGCTTGCTTTGCACATCAGAGGTGAACTCCATAAAGACCGGCTGAGAGCTCCTGTCACTGAACTCAGACATGTAGGCAGTTACTGAGACTTCCCCATGTGACAGAAACGAATGTGAGATTTAACGAGAAAACCCTGATCAGAATAGGATGAGCTAATGTAATGAGGTTCCGCTGTGCATGTGTTCAATGACAAACATTGGGTGTTGGTTAATTTTGGTCTTCTGCCTCCTCTCCAAAACAGCTTCAATAGACAGTGATTAGCTAGTTATTTAATTAGTAAAAGATGCTGCTATCATGGCACCATCCAAGACAGAAATAAAATTTAAAGTCAGCAGGGACCTTCAAAATGGACACAACAACCAGACCATCCACATTTGATGGTGGAAGATGTTTTTGAAGTTAGTTTTAGCTAAGTTTTGAAAACTAACACTGTTTGCCGTGTCTGGGTGAAGTAGGGACTTGGAGAACAAGCTTTGTGAAGATTTAACTTTAACTCCCACAGAACCTGTTTGCTTCCTTGAACAGGCAGCTTTCTGTAAAAAGGAGTTTTAATTTATGAGACAAATTTTGCTCTCACTGACATGCAAATGCCCCCACTGCAGACAAGTGACAGAAGTGTACCTCTTCTAGTTTTTCCTCAGTTTTTTCATGTCAAGAAAGTGTAGTAATAGCCTGCACTACTGTACATCTTATTTAAAGGTTTGTTCTAGCTGCTCCAGGTCTGAGTATCAGAAAGCTGCCTTTGAATTCCTTTGTCTAGCACTCCAAGAGCAGGCACCTGCAGTGCTTTCTAATCACACTAAATTTCAGAAGTGTAAGGGATTGGCATGGGGGAGAATCAAGATACTTTAGATTATACGGTAACCCCATTAAGGTTTCCTAGCTGTGCATGGGAAGATATAAGAGCTATTAAGACTTAAGACTACAGTAAGTGCCCGTTCTCTAGTGCTAACGGCCTCTGGCATACCTTAGGCAAAATCATCTCATCCTCACAGGAGGGGGAAGAGTTTTGTGCTCTGCTGACTTTGCAAACAATTGCAGAACAGCCTGTGGGAAACAGTCCAGAACTAGGCTAATGAAGCAACCGACCAATTCAGACAAAAACAACTTCATGTCAAGTATGGGCTGGAGTGCAACCAGAAAACTAAGGGTATGTCTACACTGCCCATGTTACAGCATGGTGATGTGGGCAGTGCAGTCACGCTTCATCACTGGGGGAGAGCACAACTGAGCAGCTCGTTATGCCAGGACCTCAGGACAGGTGGAATTAGCACAGGATCTCTCCAGTAAGCAGGATGCTTGGTTGTTCTTGAGCCCTGGACAAGGATTTATTAGGGCTCTGAGCCAAATTCCAGAGCTCTGCACAAATCCCAGGAGTAAAAATGTTTCCAGGCCAGAGCCTAGGAATTTAACCAATTCTGACCCCTCCTGCTTCTCTCAACTCTTCTCAAACTAGCCAGAAAACCCCTCACCTGCTAACGAGAGAAGAGGCCGTTAGAAACAAAGGCTTTGCAGGGTAATCGCCGTATTAGTAAATTACCCCCGGACTAAGGCCTCTTAACAGCACAATTCTTCTTCATGCCATCAAAGTACTCAGGGATGCGCCTCGCTCCTTTACATCAAGTGTTCTGTTGAAAGAGCTTTTTAAAAACAAAACAAAACAAAAAAAAGACTCCAGCTCCAAGAGTGGCTGCCTGCTTTTGAAAGGAATATTTTCAAACCTTTATGAGACTGTTTTCAATATATTATGCATGATGTGCTTCCCCTGCCAGCCTCCAAATACTAACTGCAAGTCACACAATGTCTCAGACGCACCAGAAGGAGAAGGTTCCAGTTCAGGCTTGCTAGGAGTCCTGTTCTCAGGATGTTATTAGTGCTAGTGTCATGTGCTGAGAGTGCTTCTAGCACTGGGAGTTTGCAGGGACAGCACCCCACCACTTCCCAGGAGAGATAAATACCTTCCCCAGGAGATGGGGATCGTTCACCGTCCTAGAGCATAGTCCCACAGCCTGAAATGAACCCTGGCCAATGACTGTGGTGAATGTACTAGAAAACCGGTTAAGTTTAAATAATTTATGTTAAACTATGAAGTACTGAGACCATGTGACTGCTTAGCTTAAAACTCTGGCCTTCTATTTGTAAAATTTAATGCATTTGGCTGGACATCTTATAAAGAAAAGCCATCAGAGTTCACTGCCCTTAATTTTATTACATAACCAGATACAAAACAGTTGAGACTGGAATGTCAACTCCCCCCACCCCACCCCGCACCCCAAGCACACAATGTACAGTTTCAGATTCACTTTGTAACATAAAAATCAACAACTCACTGACATGCAAGGTAGGATGTGTCAAGTGAGGCCTGAACTCAGACTTTGGAAGCAAGTTGCTTTAGTTAGCCTCCCAAGAACAGCGGGTGCTCCCAACGCCTCGTTTTGATCATTTCACCTGGTACTCTTTCAACACAACACTGTTTACTGCAAAGATGCAACAGTACCAGAACTGGTGACCGATGAACCCTTCCCTACAGAGGATTTTCACAAGCAAGCAAGCGACTGACAAGTTTGTGATAAAATTATTCCTATTTAACAAGTTTAATAGTTGTTAGCCCTACTGATGACAGATAATCAGTCATATCATGTGAATTAGTCATTTGGAAGTTACAAGCTGCAATTCAGAAAACAGGCTAAGAGTGAAGTAGCAGGACAGTGTGTATTATGTGGAATTTTATACAGTTTAGTGGAGGTCAAGAAAAAAAAAGATTAAGCACCAGGTCAATAGTGAACGATAATGGAAAGAAAATCCAAGATGCTATGGTTCTGCATAAGCTTTACAAAATGTATAAAGTATTGGGTTTCTCTACAACAACCAAAAAACCTTACAAGTGCAGGTATGGACATGACATGAAAATAGTGCTTTACTCTCACTCAAACGGATTTAGGGATAGACCTAGTGAGAAAGCAGCATGCAAAAAAATTCTGGGACTAGAGAGGATTTCTCCTCCAGACACTGATCTACAGTATAAAATGAACCTAGTTCTACAGCTTGCAAGAGGACCTTAAAATGAATATGCTGGCACTTACTGTACATTAATGTTAGTTAACAAAGCCAAGAATAAATATTAAGCCACTTCATAGTGCCTGCCCAGAGCTGAACAGGCATCCATCGTGGCAAATAATGCAATGCAGACATACTTCATTGATCCCAAATAAAACAAATTAAGAGTAGAGAAGATTTCCCAGGCAGGAAACAGTAAACTGCACAGCCAGACTAACTCTGCATTCAGGGGAATTACATAATAAGTAAGGTTATTTTCAACACCACTCGTGTGTGCAGCCACTAAAAACCTCACTGTGATACTTCAGCTGGACAGAAAACAGAACATTTGGTAGACTAGGTATCTTCTTTTAATTTCTCCCCCATGTTTACAGAAACATAAGGGGCTGTGAAAAAGTCTGACTACGAGACAAATGAAAACCTAAATGTAGTTATTTCTTCAGCCATTCTAACCAAGTCCCCCTGCCTCCTCTCCCACACAAAAATAAAAATATACATTTGAGGAGAGTGCTTCACGGGATAACATCCAGCAGCAGATGTTCCACAACAAGTATGTCTACCAGATCAGTGCCTACATTTCAAGCCCAAAAGTCATCACATTCAAAAGGGAATTTCAGAGGCAAGGGAACGTTAGCCCTACAATTAAAGCTCTAAGATGACAGAAGTGGGCTGGGGAGGGGTGTGGAGAAGAGGAACACAGGGAGTCACTGAATCACAGGAAATATTTGAAAGAAGCCCACACAAGTTTCTAACTGAAGCACAGAAGATGTGAGGGGCACAGACAGCATCTACAGGTCACAGGTTCTGACAGCACTGGAGTTTGTTGGATTTCTGTCCATCGGTGGTTGGCGGGACGCTGATATCAACTACATTGTTGCCGGGAGACTCATCGTGTGCAGATCGATCTGCAATCTGCTTCTGTGAGACGATGCGGTAGATTTCTGTACATGAGAAGAGACTCGTTAGCGAGAGCCTAGACAAACATTTGCTTCAACAAGGTATTTGCACATTTCACAGAAAGGACATTGTAGAATGTGGTACTGAAGAGTTTCAAGGGTAATCTAGTCTGACCAGCCCCGGTGCTTACCTACAGCAGACCCTTTTGGCCAAAAAGGAGGCTGTTTACCTTGCCAAAACAGGGTTTATACAGTGTTATGTAGCTAATCCCAAATCTCTTCTAGTTTAGTCATAAATTCTGGTTTTGCTTCGTCCAATGCAGGGCAGAACGTTAATACCCACTGACACCTCTGAAAGCCATTATTTTTTTAACAGCTTCCTCATCAGTTCTGTAGCTGTATTCTTCTGCCCATGCTCTGTTAATAAGGACATCATGAAAACTAGATCTTTGTTTAGCGAAGTAATCTGCTCTTGCTACCAACTCCTCCTCCAAAGTGCTGCTTGACACCAATTTGCACAGGATATGGCTGATGGGCCTTTAGTGGGGTATAAGCAGAAAGAGGAGATTAACTCCCTAAACAGAGATACTATTTTCAAGGGCATGTCCTATATAAAAGGGAAAGTCACACCATCTAGAAGCATTATTGTTAAACAGGATGTTTGTTAAACTTCTACTTATGCATCAGCAACTCTTCCCAGTGGTCACTGCACACTTCTACTTTGGTCAAATGGTACAAGAATATCAGAACGCTGTTACCGCTGTACCGTAACAGCCATTGTCCCCCCCCCGGTGATCTACAACACACAGGTCAGTGGAAGCCAACGAGTCCCATAATGCAGTACTAGAGCATAAAGTAAAGTAATTTCTTTCCGATTCAAAACTAATCAATTCTGCCCTGAAGCAGGAGGATTAATAGCCTTGTAACACTTCAGAAGGAACATGGTCAGGTTAAAAGCTTTTTCAGCAATAAGCTTCTTTGTTTGTGTTATTATAGATTCATAGAATTGTAGGACTGGAAGGGACACAGATCATCTAGTCCAGTCCCCTGCACTCATGGTGTTATCTTCTAGACCAGGGGTCTCAAACGAGCACGAGGGTCACATGAGGACAAAGATACAAAAGCCCCCCACACTCTGCCCCCGGCTCCACTCCTTCCATGAGGCCCCACCCTCTGCCCCGCCTCTTCCCACCCCATTCCAACCCCTTACCCAAAGTCCCCGCCCCAGCCCTGCCTCCTCCCCTGAGTGTGCCATGTTCCCGCTCCTTCCCCCTCCCTCATGGAAAGTCCTAGGCACTGCCAAACAGCTGTTTGGCTGTGGGAAGCACTGTGAGGTAGGCAGAGGAGCGGGGATGGGGCGTGCTCTGGGGGGCAGAGAGATGAGGAGAACTGTGGCAGGCCGCAGGAAATAACTCTGCAGGCCACGTGTTTGAGACCCCTGTTCTAGACCATCCTTGACAGGTGTTTGTCTAAGGTGCTCTTAAAAATCCCCAATGATGGAGATTCCACAACCTCCCTCAGTAGTTTATTCCAGTGCTTAACCACCCTGACAGTTAAGAAGTTTTTCTTAATGTCCAACCTAAACCGTCCTTGCTGCAATTTAAGCCCATTGCATCTTGTCCTATCCTCAGAGGTTAAAGAGAACAATTTTTCTCCCTCCTCATTGTAACAACCTTTTATGTACTTGAAAACTGTTATGTCCCCTCAGTCTTCTCCGAACTAAACAAACCCAGTTTTTTCAAACTTCCTTCATAGGTCAGGTTTTCTAGACCATTAATCATTTTTGTTGCTCTTCTCCAGACTCTCCAATTTGTCCACATCTTTCCTGAAACGTAGCACCCAGAACTGGACACAATACTCCAGTTGAAGCCTAATCACCAGAGTAGAGCGGAAGAATTACTTCTCGTGTCTTTCTTACAACACTCCTGCTAATACATCCCAGAATGATGTTTGCAAAAACACCCAAAGAACAAAAAGCAACAGTGTTACACTGTTCACTCAGATTTAGCTTGTGGTCCACTCTGACCCCCAGATCCCTTTCTGCAGTGCTCCTTCCTAGGCAGTCATTGCCCATTTTGTATATGTGCAACTGATTGTTCCTTCCTAAGTGGAGGACTTTGTATTTGTCCTTATTGAATTTAATCGTATTTACTTCAGACCATTTCTCCAGTTTGTACAGGTCATTTTGAATTACAATCCTACCCTCCAAGGCATTTGCAACCCCTCCCAGCTTGGTATCGTTCGCAAACTTTATAAGTGTACTCTCTGTGCCAGAGGTTCTCAAGCTGTGGTCCACGGACCATCAAAACTTGCTGGGTTTTTGAAAGGCTCTAGAACATGCAGCCCACCAGGGTCTATGCTGGATATACTGGGAACCTTGAACTCATCCAAATGGCCCATCAGCTTCTACACACAGCTCCCGAGTGTAATTCAATAAGGCTACAGAAATTCAGGTTTTAAAAACCCACCAGATTACATCTCAGGCCCATTCCCTTGCAATACCTTGAAGCACCTATATATTAGGGAAAAGATGCCACAAATCCAGTCCCTCTAGACATCTGACACCAGGGAAGGAAAGCATTAGCATCAAATAGCACAAGGTCCTAGAGCTCAGGCCCATCTTAGTGATCTGCATCAGTAGAGCTGGTCAAAGAAAAGCTTAAGACAGCCAGCCTGGGGATCAATCTTGCCTTTTCTAGAGGAGGGTGACTTTTAGGCCTTGCTGTTGCTCAGGCACTCACAGTAAAAGTATCTCACATTCAAGCATCATCTCATTTCATCTTGTTGTTGGGGCTGATGTTGGCTCAGCATGTTTTCATGAAACACAGCAGGAGATGTCACCACTGCCTGCTTCTGCACAACCTGGGGGTGCAGGTCTTCCCTCTTCTGGAAGATAGGCTAATGAAGGACACCACTGTCCAAAGAGGGGCTGACTAGTGGTCTTATACTCAGATGCCTCACAGAACAAAGACAGATTTGTGCACGGTTTGGTCCTATTTGGGTAACAGCTAAGGGCCTTGTTAATCAACGTACGGACCCTGACAATCTGTGGATATGAATGAGCCTGGAAGACAGAGGCAGACCTGACTGACAAGTCAGAGGCTACTTTAGACGAGAGTCTGGGGCAGGACACAAAAACACTTGGCATTCCAGAAGGTTAATGTTGGAAGCGTGGGGGAAGAGAATCTGTAAGGTTTTGGACCTCACTTGCTCTCCAGGGTGATGTTAAAACAGGAAGAAGATATGGTAGCGATACGAGTCTGATAGTCTGAATGGGGGTTCCCCATCAGCTTTGTTAGAACCAGATTCAGATCTTGCAGTAGAGATTGTTGAAACAGACTATAGGGAGCAACTCTACACCTGCTTGCTATTTCCTTCTTTATACATACATGGATCACATTAGCCCAGTGTGATGCTATGGCGAAAAAGAGTTTGGGAATCACGATTGAAAAGGACTTACGTGGTTATTAGAGTCCTTCCTTTAAATGACAGGGGACTATATTCTAACATATGGCAGACGCCCTTCATCCCCTGGTGTATGATCTTTCATCAATGTGTGTGAGGTTTCCTACAGTTTGGCTTGTAGCCCAAAGGATTTAGTACAAAGTTTGTTCCCTATTGACTGTCCTGGCTGAGGATCCACATATCTGTTCCACGAAGCCAGATCCCGACACTACTCTTTGTGGCACAGTGGTGGAGGCTTGTCCAGGTTGTTCTCACTGCCTTCAGCCAGCTCTGGTCACCCACTAACCTGCCCTTGCATAGAGATGGTACTGCCAGAATATAGGCAAGTTTGTGCAGATCGGTAGAATTTTTTTTTTAAGTTTGTATTTCCTTCTCTCATGTTTCCCCCTTTGATCCAGAGATGGGAACCAGGAAGGCCTGGTCACTGGTGAGCAACTTCTAGTACAAGACTCCCTTTATCTCCTTACTTTCTTTCTGCTACACACACACTTAGTCCCTTGGGGCCTTTACTCCTGGGTGAATTTTGTACCAAAAAATTTAAATTTCTGCACACAATATTTTAAAATTCAGCATGTTTTATTTGTGAAAGACAACACTATAATCACCCCCGTTTCACTTATTTTGGTTATTTCAAAATACCACCCAGCAAGTATGTCTGTAACAATACAGACAACAAAAGAGATTCCCCTGGAGTAGTGAGTTAAAGAAACCCCTATGACAACCCAGTTCCTGTTTCACAGTTATGCTTTTGTCAGGTGCCTCAGTCTGGGTCTATCACATGCGCCAACTGGGCACATCTTGGGGGAAAACTCTGCCCCTCCAGTCTTTTAGTCTAGTCTCATTTTTTCACCCTGCACGTGTAGTGTTGCTATATAAAGGTTCCCAAATAGAGGACACTGCTGGGGGGGGGGGGGGGGGGGGGGGGGGAGAAGGGGAAAGACGGGACACCTAAAGGGCTCCGAGTATTGGGAGAGGGTATTTGGGGGGTACTGGAGGGGGCTGCATGGGACACCCCCAGCCCATACTCCCATACCCTTCCCTCTGCAGAGATCCAGCTGTGGGGTGCCCCCCACCCTGACCCAGACACCTGTACCCCCTCCACCCCCAGAGATCCAGAGGGAGAAACAGCCTGATGCTGCTCAGATAGGACTTGTATGGGGTACCCGGTGGCGATTTCAGTGTTGGGCTGTGCAGGGCTGACACTCCACAGGGCCTCCACCCCGGCCAGGCTGGGTGCTCCACTCACTGCAGGGCTGTGGCCCACACACCACCTCCTTCTTTCACGGCATGCTGGGAACTGCAGCTGCTGGGAACCCTCCAGTCCCCACCCCCCGCAATGGCCTGTATTTGCAAGCTGGGGAAGCCAGGCTCTGCAGGGTCCAGCAGCCCCTAGTGGCATCCAGCAGCTCCGCAGCACAAATTCTCTGGGGGAGAAAGTGAAATTCTGCACAGAACATTAATTTTGCATAAATTCTGCATTGTGCAGAATTCCCCCAGGAGTAATTTGTGCTTTGCAATTGCAGCAAGGTAAATAAATGGTTGGTAAAGCCCTACCAGATATATTTGTTTTTTATAATTAAAAGGAGGGACAGCTTTTTATATGTAAAGGACAGCTTCACATTGTTTTACTAGCATTCCTGCTTCTGGCTTCCCTTTCATATGTCTCATGTCCCAGACATGGATCTTCACCAGCTTTCCAATTACAACAGCAAACCTGAATCCCAGTTTGGTATGGAACTGGAGCACTTGAGAGCATGAAATATTTTATGAATGTGCAGGAATGTTGACATTTTATAGAATGCAGGGGGTCCTAAAAGTCACCAGCACAGCCGAGGAAAACAGAATTGGGCCTGTCCCGCCTTTCCAAAATGCTTTTAATGAAAGAACATTGTTGTTAGAAATTCAAGTCTTGTCAACTACGCTGAATTACAGAACCGGTAGAATTATCCTAAAATGGGAGTGAAAAGTGATTGGGAAGGTGCTTTTGTTAAAAAAATCTCATCTTAAACTGCATTAATCACCTCCTGTAGACCTGGCCCTAAACATTAGAAACTTTTGCCTGTGTAACAACAGTGGTTAGGGTGTGATATTTTACTAGCTTTTTATACTAGCAAAGGCCCTAGTGTAGATGCACGTATACTGGCAGAGAAGTGCTTCTGCCAGTATAGCTGATTTCATGTGGTGAACTAGAGCCCTTTGCTATGTCTCCACTGAGGCGGTTTGCTGGTATAGCTATATTTAGAAAATCTTTTCTAGTGCAGACTGGTCTAAGATTCAACACTTCCACTGTTTCACTACTGCAGTGTTTCCCAACCCACCAGTGGGTTGCGGGAAGGGTCTAGGTGGGTTCTATGTGCCCCAGAGGCACTCCCCCGCTGCACTCTCGCTTCCCCTGGGCAGTGAGGAGTGGGATCTGGATGGCAGCCACAGCACAGAGGAAGTGCCTCCAGGGCATGCACAGACTGCTGGCTGTCTGGTAGATGGCGCTGGCTGCTTCCTCTGCGCTGGCTGCTGCGATCATCATCTGGAGCCCACTCTCACTCCACCTGAGAACCGGGATTCAGGCAGCAGCAGCAGTTTGGAGCACACAGCCAAAGCCAGCAAGTGGCCAGTCAGCAGTGATCATGGCCCAGCCGCAGAGACACAGGTGCTGACTGGAGCTGCAGAAAGGGACAGAGCTGGGAGAACAAGAGCAAAGGGTTGGGGGAGCCGAGCAGAGGGTCTGGGAGCAGGGCAGCAGGAGTGTTCTCGCCTTGATGCCCAAGCAGACTGGCACTGTGTGCCCCCCTCCTTGCTGGGAGGGGATCCGTATTTGGTGTCTGTTTCAGTTGGGTCCCCCAGGCATAAAAGGGTCTTGAGAGGCTAATTCTCTCCCAGGAAAAGGACGGCCTGCAGGATGTTGTGTGTGTTCCTTTGTTTTGTTGTATGTAGCCTGCCCTCCACTCCCCCATAAAGAAAGCAGCGATGACCTTAGACTACAGGGAGCACAAGCCCTAATAGAGTCCTCTATTCACAAGAGAGGGCGGTGCTGAGAGAGCAAGAGCAAGGGGGCTGGGAGGAGCTGAGCGGGGACAAGTCCAAGTTAGAGGCCGCCCCACTTCCCCTTTTAAATGGAGCTCCGCAGCCCTGCACTGTACATGCTGTCATACTAGTGTGGATAGCACATAATTGTCGTTTTCTTTCATGTTTGAATTAAAAAAACATTTTAAAAGATTCAATTAAATTCAGATTAAATTTAAAGACAGTGGCATGTGTATGCACCGGCACACTCAGTATATCTATAAAAAGGTGGGCCCCCCCGAGGAGAAAATGCAGTTGGCGGGTCCCTTTAAGAGAGTTTGGTGATCAGTGCCAAGAAAACATCGCATACCCGAGTTCAAGCAAAACCAAATCCAGCCCTTAGTGCCCTGATTTAAAAATAATAAAACAAAACGAGAACCTTTCTGTTCACTAGTATCCATCGGCAGCAACTGCAAGGACAAATCCCTGCCAGGTCATCTTGGCATTATAAACCAGCAAAAGGGCTTCAGAAGTTGAACTGCTGTCCCTAATGGTCTGTCTCCACTGTACCCATCATCATGTAAGACTCCAGCCTTGTACCCAGCTGATAGGTGCCTTTCTTAGAGAGGTTCTCATGAGCTTTTCCCACATACTGCAGACATGCAAGCCAAAAAGCAAAGCCATACCTGTGAGGATGTTCTTGAAGGCTTCTTCTACATTTGTGGAATCCAGGGCCGAAGTTTCAATAAAAGATAAGTTATTTTTTTCTGTAAAAAGAAACAGATCATTCAGTTAAAGACTTTAGCAGCACTTTTGAATTATAGACCTTGGCTTAGATTTCTTGGTATAGCCGGCCTGGACCCCAGTCTTGTTTTCTGTGTGACAGAAGAAGCTCCACTACTTGCTCAAATGGATCTGGCACCCCAGTCCCAAGAGTCTGAGCACATCTCCCTCCTTTCAGTCCCTCTTCTGCCAGGCAACAGGGTCCCTGCCCTGCACGTTATTTATTATTGCGCTACAGTTGCCAACAGCAGTTTGGAACTACCCATCTACAACGCTGTCCTCGGGAGCCATAAGATCTTACCGTGTTATAGGTGAAACCGCGTTATATCGAACTTGCTTTGATCCACCAGAGTGCGCAGCCCCCCCCACCCCCCGGAGCACTGCTTTACCGCGTTATAATCGGGTTGCGTTGTATTGGGGTAGAGGTGTACCGGTGTGCTGCAGCTCCCAGCAACACAGGAGTACCTCTGAGCAATAGCAAAGGCACAGTCATGTAGATGGGTAACTGCAAGATTCATCCTCACTCCACTCCCAGAGACTGACTTGGGAAAAGCAGGACTTCTGTGACCCCACAGCCAATAATTCCCTGGAGACATCACACTAGCAAGGGCAAGAAACAATGAAACAGGAGTGCCCGGGGCAGCAGGTTTGTATAATTTTTGGTGGTACCCAGAATGGGTCCAAGTGCCACCACCCCGCACTCCCCTAAGGCTCTGGGAGGGAGTCTGGGTGCAGGAGGGGTCTGGGCTAGGATAGGGGTGCAGGAGGGGGTTTGGCGTACTGGCTGGGGAGGGGGTTGGTTGCTGGAGGGGTGCTGGTTCTAGTCTGAGACGGGTTGGGTGCAGGAGGGGGTATGGAGTACTGGCTTGGGGAGGCTGCTGGAGGGGGTGTGGGGCTGGGGATAAGGAGTTTGGGGTGCAGCAGGCAGGCTGCCCCGGGCTACGGGGGCCAGAGAGGACACCCCGACCCCCAGCCCTCTCCCCACTGGCAGCAGCGAGCTCTAGGGAAGGGGGGGCCCTCCCTGGCATGACACTCACCCAAGCCCCACCCAGGCTGCTGCTCAGGAAGTCCAGCCAGGATACGCCCAACTCCCTACACCCCCAGAGTTGCCTCAAGAGGCATGTGCCATGCACCTCCTCCCTCCACAGGTGCAGCAGCCGCCTCAGCCTGCCCCCGGCACCGCTCCCTTGTAGCCGGCAGCGGCAGGCGAGGGAGCGCAGCGTGGAGTGGCAGAGCAGCTGCCCAGGGCAGGCAGGGACACTTGGGGAAGGCGTGCAGGGGCGGCAGGTGGGGCTGGGGGAGAGAGACCTGGCCCCTTACATTGGTGGAGCGGGGCCCCTCCAGGCCCTGAATTTGCTGGAGCCTGGGAACCACGGGCCCATACAACTCGCCGCCCTTGGGAGTGCCTTCCCTCCACAGAGATCATGTACCACTGCCACCATCAACGTTTAAATGCTGCACATATGACGTTACAGTCCTGCCTGCCAAAATGTGAGACCTTAAATTGGAAGTTTGCATTGCAGCCCCCGCCCCCATCATTAACTATGACGGAACAGCCGAGGTAGGAGCTGCAGCCTCTCATTCCGTATTGCACTGGGTTTCAGTAGGACACGCAGGGGAAAGACTCATTTAGTCTCTTGAGATTTGTGACTTGCTCCGTTACATGGTGTTGGCTAACACCAAGGCAGGGAGGGTTTTAAACCATTTCCACAGCCAAAGGTAAATCTCTGTTCAACACAAATATTTCGCTCTTTACTGAATGTAATACTCAGAGAACGTTTAGTTTTTTGGTGTTTTATGTTCTTCTTTATTCATCCCTCAAGATTGGTTTTTAACATCAGCAACATTTTTCATCCAGATCTTTGTTCCTATTTCCTTGTCAGGCTGGGGAGAGTAAGAGTCTGTGCTTCAGATATCAGGCAGCCCAGGAACAGGATCACTGGTTTGCCAGACATCTTCCTAGCTCTGGGTCTCAAAAGAGTTCAGCCAAACACTGTTTGACCTTTAAGTGCACTTTTTCCATTGCCAGGTTGTTTTTTTTAAAATACATCACCCCTCACGTCAGAACTTCAAAATGGAAGGCTGCCCCTTGTCCGAGATGGAGTACTTGAGTCTGCCACACACCACATGCTGAAGTTAAAACACCAGCTTAACAGATAAAACACGCAGTCCACAAACCTGCAAAAGCCCGGGCCTCGTCGGTGGGCACAGCTCTCAGATGGCGCAGGTCACTCTTGTTTCCCACCAGCATGATGACAATATTGTTGTCTGCATGATCCCGGAGCTCCTTTAACCAACGCTCGACATTCTCATAGGTGAGATGTTTGGCAATGTCATAGACAAGGAGGGCCCCAACCGCACCACGGTAATAGCTGAAACCATGAAGAATACACTGCATTAGAAGGAATTCAGCTCAGGGATCTACACAGACATTTTACAGTTCACCTTAACTGATCACTCATTATAGTGTGTTTGGTAACACCCAATGGGGGGGGGGGGGGTCTGTGTCTGTGTGTCTGTCTTCCTACTGTATTTTCCACTGAATGCAACCGATGAAGTGCGTTTTAGCCCACAAAAGCTTATGCTCAAATAAGTTGGTTAGTCTCTAAGGTGCCACAAGTACTCCTGTTCATTTTACAGTTAGTTTTCCTATTTTAAATATTTTTTTTTAAAAAAAAGGGCACTACGGGTTTGGTTTTTTCTTTAAAAAGATAAAAGTAAGTTTCAACTTTAAAAATGGGATTTTCAGAAAACTGAAATGTATTTAACAAAACACTGAAGAATCTGAAGGCTATTTTAAGCAGGACATATTAGCAGCATAAAGGGAAACTCACTATCATTTCAAAGAATAAGATAGACAGGAGACTTCTGTTCAAAAGGTTTTGCTGAGTTTATGTAATCGATCTTTCCACTATGAAAATAAATTACTAGAAAAAAAGACCAATATGGACATTTGACTAACCCCTCCCCATCTCTCTCTCTCTTTTTTTTTTAATTTAAGAGATTCTCTGGGGTATTTGGACCCTTTCTCCCTTGGCCCATTATCCCAGAACCTGAGCTGTCCTTTCAACACGTTTTTCACAGCAGCCAATTTCAACTCAATTCCTTTAACATTTGACTTCTACAGGACAAGTGAATTGAGTGGCTAAAAGGGACAACACAGGGCTTGGGAAAAAAAAACAAAAAAAAAACGAACCACACACGGCAGTTGGGGTGGGAGATGGGGTAGTTTAAAATAATCACTCCCTCCTTTAGTCAGGGGCTCTTTGCTCCTGCAACTTCCTCTCTCCACACCTGTCCCCAAAGAATGCCAAAACCCCAAAAGTCAACATTCCAGCCACACCCCCATCCAATTTAACACAATGGACATGGATGCTTTTTGTCCACAATTCAGTGACAAAGTCCATTGATGACATCAGAAAGGTCCAATCAGCTCATCAGAATGTGGCTTTGGATAACCCACCTCCCAACCACATTAGTTGTCTTCCTCTAAAAGAGGAAAGTCCTGTGTTTTGGGATGCCAGCATTCTGCCTGTATGTGACAGGCAAATTGAAATTGGGATCTGAACAGTCTACTTTTTACACAGAACATTTCCCTCCCCCCCCACCCCATTAGACTCAAGTTTAAATCTTTATGTTGAGTTTACTTGTTTCTCTCACACTCCATTTCAAAACAGTAACATACACCTACACTCCACCAAGGTGCAGCATTCTCTGCAGTAGTCAGGATCTAGTTTCTATAGCAAGGCCTACAGATTTGGGGTCTCTAGGAGCTAATACAAATATGTAAATTAATATTAATGGACAAACCATGCACTTATCTCAGTGTGCAACCTGCAGCAAAGCCAGTAGATATCATCAAGACATCCTTCACTTTTGAGAAGGCCTCTTATTTGAAAGGATCTCAGAACTAGGTGTCTAGAGAGACATGCCCAATGCTTAGCAGCCAACATTATCCAAACTAGCTTCCAGTTTTTGGGTGCTTAACTCAGTGACTCCAGAGGTATAGGGCGCCCACAGCTCCTACTGACTTCAAATGAATCTGTGATGGTTGGCACCTCTGAAAACCAAGTCCCAGGTGTCTCAGATTGGAAACCAAGTCAGTGGACACTTCTGAATTTTTTTGGGCCTGCATGCCTGGACTAAAGGATCAAATAATGCCCATTTATTAATAGAGACTACTATTAATGTGACTGAAACACCTAATGAAGGTAGTACGTTTTAGGCAGCAAGAGAATCAGACAGAAGTTTTGGGGTTACCTAATGGCATTAGGGATGTAAACAACATGTAAAAACAGTAACCGTGTAACTGATTAAAATTCAGTTACACAATTAAACGCTCACCTGGGGAACTAGGGGCGACAGGGTGCTGCAGCACCCTCATATTTTACACGGGGCTCCCTGCTGCCACCCTCACGCCCAGGGCTCCCCAGGCACGCGTGGCCAGCAGCCGAGAGGGACCCTGGACGGAGTTTAATTATTAACAGAAACTGATAAGCATCAACACTATTGGTTAACTGGTTAAACTCTTACATCCCAAAATGGCCTAGTCTACTTTAAATACAGTGTCATTCCAACTGAGCAATACTTTCCACCATATTCATCTAGACTCCTCCCCATCCCACCCCCTAGTCATTCTTTTTATAGTGTGTTTGTACAAGTAGCATCGTGGTGGTTCTCTACTGCAGTGTTCTCAGCCAGGGATATGCATACCCCTGGGGGTATGCCGAGGTCTTCCAGGCGGTACATCAACTCATCTAGATATTTGCAAGGTTTTACAACAGGCTACATAAAAAGCACTAGTGAAATCAGTACAAACTAAAATGTCATACACAAAATGAGAAAGTAAGCAATTTTTCCAATAGGTATGCTGCGACTTTTGTATTTTTAAGTCTGATTTTGTAAGCAAGTAATTTTTAAGTGAGGTGAAACTTGGGGTGTGCAAGATGAATCGGACTCCTGAAAGGGGTACAGTGGTCTGGAAAGGTTGAGAACCACTGTCTACTGAGCCTCACTGACTGCAGATTTAGTGTGCAGATTAACCCTGGGAGTAGAAAGTAAAACTGGTTTCTTTCCTTCTCATGCGTTTCCACCAACAGCAGAAGTGGAGCAGAAGAGAGCTGCTGCTGGGTAATACTCACGCTGAGGTTATGGCACGATATCGTTCCTGCCCTGCAGTGTCCCAGATCTGAGCTTTTATCGTCTTCCCATCCACTTGGATGCTTCTGGTGGCAAATTCCACCCCGATGGTGCTCTTACTCTCAAGGTTGAACTCATTGCGAGTGAAGCGTGACAGAAGATTACTCTTCCCTACTCCAGAGTCCCCAATCAACACAACTGGAAGAAATCAAAATTAATCATTTATCTTGATATTTGTGGGAGGAATTAATGATAATATTTTATGACTTGGGAAACTTCAACTCAATCCATGTGAAACATGACCCAAGATTACTCTTCCCTACTCCAGAGTCCCCAATCAACAGTTTTATCAGGCCACTCACTGCTTGCCCAGATGCGGAGTACAAAACCCCTAAAACAATTATTTGCAATCCCTTCAGTACAGGTTTCGTTCTAAGAAGTTTCTGATCCTTAGGCATAAGGAGAGCCTCACATAAAGTTAGGCAGAAAGAAAGATAGTCAGACACTTACCACTATGAGCAAGATCTGAAAGAAACTCATGTTTCATAGTGTAAAACTGTAATTCATCCAGCAGCCAGTTTCTGGTAGATTACCTCTTTGTTAGTAAATGGTAAATGACCATTCGAAAGTCTCCACCTGAACGTGGCAAGGTTCCAACTGAACGTTGTAGAGAAATGGTATAAACCAGCAGTTCTTAACCTGTGGGCCAATCAGCACACAGCTGCAGTCCATGTGACATCCTCAGGGCCATACAGGTCGTACAGGCCCATATAAAACACTTATCACATTTACAGCGGTAAATAGGTTGCAAACCACTGGTATAAACAGCACTGAAGAGATCTTTACTACAAAGAGATCAATTTTACAAAAATACTTGCAGTTAGATTAAAATTAAATTAATGCCAGATCCCAATGCCATTTCCTAAATCTGGGACCAGCCACACTTAACATTACATGTATTCAGAGTAAACCCAGTCCTGGCTTGCACCTGTACTCACACTGTGAGATAAACAGGTTGCTCCTTTATTCTTTGGACAGTTGATGACCTCCAGATACAATCCCCTCTCCCCCAAATCAACAACTTCTTATTTTCTCAGCCAGATTTGTCACATAAGTTTCTTTAACAGAACATTACAGGGACTTTGACGGACATTTTAGGCAATTGCCTACAATCTCTTTGTGAGATCCTACCATATTAAGTTTATGCATCATTATGGGACAGGGATTATATGTAATTCCATGGGGGAGGGTAAACACATCTTTTTAGGAACTACGAACAGCAGGGGGTAATTAGGCAAATTCCCTCACGTTGTAACACCTCCAGAGCGAGGTACCACCCCCTGAGGATGCTCCCTTTTATTAGTTCAAAGTGGATTCTCCAGAGGCCAACGGACAAAAGGAAGGACTAGAGAGAGTCTAAGTTTAAATTTATTCAGTCTTTGTTCTGATCTAGCAAAACAGACAGGATCAGATTTGTCAAAGGGGAGGGCCCCAATCCTTAGGGAATGGTTGAAAGGACTGACGCCAACTGGAGCTCTTGGGGAGATGATCTCTGTTAAGCTTATTGGTATCCATGCAAGCTTGTTTATTTTTTTAATGTTCTAATGCTTTTACCTTAAGAATAAATGTACTTGCTTAGAAAGAGCTGTGTGGTAACTCAACTGCGGCAATTACACTGTTTAGAGCCTGCGGAGGTAGCAAAGTGCAGAAATAGGCCTGCTCCAGGAAGGCAGACTGCTGAACAACTCTCAGTGCAGGCAAGGAACTATGAAGACCGGAAAAACCCTGGTTAGGAGGGACACAGACAAAAAGGTCTCCATCCAAGAGAGGTGATGGCTGAGGAGCCTAGAGTTGAGGCTCTTGTGGGACCATGAGGGGAAATTATAGGTACAAGGACTACTTTTTTTTTTTTTTTAAATCCCTACATTAGGGAGTGCACAAGTTAGCAAGCAATAAATAAATGGAAACTCATGGTCAAATCAACAAAAGCCACCCTCACCAATCACAGCAAAGAATATGAGCATCATTCGCCCCTTTTCCAAAAGAGGTTACTGAAGTTGAAGGTGGGTCAAAGAGGCACAGACAGACTGCAGGTGGGACATCCCGTTATTGCAATAACAAGGGTGAATTATAATGTGTGGGTCGCAGGTCGCCTCACAGACTTCCCTTCACTAAATGTGGTACTTCTGCCTGCTAGCCAGGAGCATACACCATATCCATACACATTTAAGAAATGTATATTAAGCAATATAATTGAAGAGTCTTAATTTTTAAATTTTTGTATGGTTAGAAAATAGGATTTTTTATTTATTAGATTATTAATTTCTCTACTCATGATCTATGTTAAACTGCATTTGGATGGTAATTTAAATTCAATTAAAAATACACAAGTCATTTAAAAAAAAGTTTCATTAGTTATGTAAATATTTCTGGATACATAAGAAGTTTGAGAACATATTTTATAATTTAATTTATTAAAAGGACGTATTATCTGTAGCCAGTGAATTGAACTGACTGTTTCTGGTTCTGAAGATTTTAGAACTAAAAATTTAATTTCATCGTCACAGACCTCTTTAATTCAGAGATTGGAAGCAGAAAATAAGCTTTCCTGCTTTTACAGCTTTGAATGAACTGAAATAAAAGAAAATATTCTTCTGCATGTTCCAGGTGCTTAACTGTGACTTCCACCAGTTCAGTGATTTGACTCTCTTTAAAACTTCAGCAGTAAACATGTACTGCTTCAATTATTTTTTATTTAACATAAATATACTATACACCAGACATTACTGGTGGCTTTCGGCCTCAAATTGCTCCCTCAAGGCATTCCTAATCCTTGCAGCCCCATGATGGGCCCCTCAAATAGCCCTGTTCTCTCGCTGTTCAAATTCAGCCTCCAGGTGTTGAACCTCAGAGTTCCATGCCTGAGTGAATCTTTCACCTTCCCCTTCACAAATGTTATGGAGGGTACAGCACGCGGATATAACCGCAGGGATGCGGTCATTTGCCAGGTCCAGCTTCCCATACAGAGTGCCAGCGGTCCTTTACACAGCCAAAAGCACACTCCACAGTCATTCTGCACCGGCTCAGCTGGTTGTTGAGCCGCTCCTTGCTGTTGTCAAGGCTCCCTGTGTAGGGTTTCATGAGCCACGGCATTAAAGGGTAAGCAGGGTCTTCAAGGATCATACTGGGCATTTCAAATTCCCCTCTGGTGATCTTCTGGTTTGGGAAAGAAGTCCCAGCCTGCAGCTTCTTGAACAGGCCAGTGTTCCAAAAGATGTGTGTGTCATGCACCTTTCCAGGCCAGCCTGCATTAATGTCAATGAAATGTCCACAGTGATCCACAAGCGCTTCGAGAACCATAGAGAAATACCCCTTCCAATTAACATACTCAGGGCTAAGTGGGCTGGTGCCAGACTTGGAATGTGTGTGCCATCTATCGCCCCTTCGCAGTTATGGAAGCCCATTTGTGCAAAGCTGTCCACAACGTCCTGCACGTTACCCAGAGTCACCGTTCTTCTGAGCAGGATGCAATTAATGGCCCTGCAAACTTGCATCAAAACACAATTCCAACGGTCGACTTTCTCACTCCAAACTGGTTAGCGACAGCTGTCTGGAGTTGCCAGCTTCCAGATTGCAATAGCCACCCGCTTCTCCACCATCAAGGTAGATCTCAATCTCGTGTCCTTGCGCTGCAGGGTGGAGGCAAGCTCCTTACACAGTCCTATGAAAGTGGCTTTTCCTCACCCAAAATTTCTGCAGCCACTGCTCATGATCCGAGACTTGCATGACGATGTGATCCCACCACTCAGTGCTTGTTTCCTGAGCCCAAAAGCGGCGTTCTACGGTGGTGAGCATGTCCATGAATGCCACAAGCAAACTCGTATTGTATGCATTACTCGAGTCGATATCGTCGTCGGAACTCTCACTATCACTTTGGATCCTAAGGAATAACTCGACCGCCAAACCCTGGCGAGACTCGTCAGCATACTCCTCAGCAGTTTGGGCTCCATTCCCGTAGACCGAAAGGGAAGACAGAGCGTACAGTACAAAAAACATTGAAAAATGGCACCAAATGTGGACAGAAGCACAGGGAATGCTAGGATGCGAACTGATGCATCACAGGGTTTTGGGACAGGACCCAGAATGCCCTGCGCCCCCCACCCCCTTCCCACAAGCCACAGTGCCAGAATGGAAAGAGGTGCTCTGTGGGATAGCTGCCCATAATGCACTGCTCCCAATGCTGCTGCAAGTGCCGCAAATGTGGCCACACCAGTGCGCAAGCAACTGTCAGTGTTGACAGACTGCAACACTTTCCCTACTGCACTCTCCGAAGGCAGGTTTAACTCACAGTGCTCTCATCTGCAAGTGTAGCCATGTCCTGAGTCAGCTTCATGCAGCCCTTGAAGGCTAGTTACTACACAATAGCCCACCTCCCACTGATTCCAAGGGGAGTTACACTCTGGATTTTGGGGATAAGCAATCTTAAATTTCCACAGACCATAAATGGAGTTTGCCCTATCCCTAGAGTGAGATTAACACCCTGATCTAGACATATGTTCAGTATTTTTGGTTATCAGATTCATAGACAAATGGAGAAGGATGGGGAGGAAGGGGTCATTGCATCCATCCCGTGACAAGCGAATTCAGGGACCTCCTACAATTCTTAGTTCCCTAGTCTTGCCATAATCCTGCTAAGAGGGAGAGGCATTTCACCTGTATCAAGATTGTGTCGTTGCACTCTATATGAATTTATGAAAGTATGCTGATGAGTGAATATAATGTAACTAAAATATGCTTCATGCAAAAGGTCTCTTGTAAGGTATTACAAATCTTATAATCATTAGTGTGGTAATCCTATTTGTATAAATGTATTACTCTTGTATCTGAAACTAGAAATATGAAATATAACTCTGAGGGCCTATTGTAATTATGCAAAGTGTGGGCCATTAATGGTGGTTTGGCATCTTGATGGCTCCCATCAACCAGGACAACTGACTGTGGATCGCTCTGTTTGCAGACAGGCCTTCCTGAAGGCTTGGGGTCTTACCGTGACATGTGATCATGTCACCTGAACTGGAATCCATCTCTAACCTGGTGCTTTTCCATTGAGAAGGAGGGGTGGGAACCTAGAGGGACAAAGGATTCCTGCCTTATGCAAAAGAGACACAAGTGAGTGGACCTGAACAAAGGGGGTGGCCATCATAACAAATCCCCTAGCTACCACCTGAGCTGGAACAAGGGCTGTACCAGGGGAAAGGACTGTGCCCAGACTAGGAAGGCATCCAGTCTGTGAAAGAAACTTATTGAAACATCTCTGAGGGTGAGATTTTATCTGTATTATTACTGTATTAGGCTTAGACTTGCATGTTTCATTTTATTTTCCTTGATAATTCACTTTGTTCTGTCTGTCACTATTTGGAACCAATTAAATCCTACTGTCTGTATTTAATAAAATCTCATTTTACTTATTAACTAACCCAGAGTATGTATTAATACCCAGGGAGGGGGGGAGGGGGAGAAAACAGCTGTGCATCTCTCTCTATCAGTGTTTATGAGTTTACCCTGTATAAGCTTTATGCAGGGTTAAAATGGATTTGTTTGGACCCCATTGGGAGTTGGGCATCCGAGTGTTAAGACAGGAACACTTCTCAAGTTGCTTTCAGTTAAGTCTGCAGCTTTGGGGCATGTGGTTCAGACGCTGGGTCGGTGTTGGAGCAGACTGGCATGTCTGGCTCAATAAGGCAGCAAAAGCAGGGGCAGAAGTAGTCTTGGCACATCAGTTAGCAGCCCCAAGGGGGTTTCTGTGATCCAACCCGTCACAAGGATGACATTTTGGTTAGAAAAGGGTCGATTTGCAAATATCAAGTTTGTTTTATCAGTCATCATATAATTTGGGTAAGTACTAGTTAGTATTTATACTACTTTTCATCCAAAGGTCTCCAAGTACTTTACAAACATCAATCCGCATAACCACCTTGTGAGTTAAGCAAGGGGAAGCAGAAGACAAAGGTTGAAATGTGACCTTTGAGCAAGTCACACAACATGTCAAAGTCAGACATGAGTTTAGAATTCAGGAGGTTCCTAGCATCAGGAACAATTCAGTAGACAATATGTTTGCTCTACATCTATCAGCAGAGCTTTCTGGTGGAGTAAAATGATAAAATTTGTTTTGGATGTGGTGTGAAGCTTTTTTATTATTATTATTTTTAATAATAAATTAACATGAAGTAAGTAGGGCAAAACTCAAATTGTAAAAACTCTTTGGAGTAGGGACAGTTTGTCCTGTGTTTCTACAGGGCCTAGCACAATGGGAACCTGGTCTATGACTGAGTTCTAGGTGTTGTTTTTTATTGCAAAATTATACATCACTTTCAAATGCTCCTACACTGGAACATACCAAACCACAGTAGCATGAATGGGCTCTAAAGGTACTAAAAAAGTTGCACTGATCTAACTAGATAGATTTTTAATTTAGTTACATTAGGGATTTGCACTGGTTAAAGTGCACGTAAAAATCAGTTTAACCCAAGCTTGCATCCTCAACTACAGTGATGCTTACCTCTTTCCTGTACTTCCTTCTCTCTCCTAGCTACACGCTGCCATCAGTTTACTTTGTTTGGTGCTTGTAGTAATGGGTGCTCTGTAAACACACATAGTACAGTAAGTGAGCAAAAGAAAGAGGGGGGCACAAATGGTAAACTGGTTGCTGAAACAGTCTGTTCCCAGGTCATTAAAGGCATTTAAAAATCTACGATAAGGACCCTGAATTGGACAGAGTTGAGGGTGTAGAAGAGGAGATGTATTTTTATATCACACACACCCCAGAAGGCAAGCTGCTGTGTGCTGGACCAGTTGGAACTGCAGACTGGTCTTGAAGTGCATTGTGTAGAGGGAACTGTTGTGCGTTAGTCTGGAAGTAATGAATTAATGCATTATTGTTGCTAGGTCCTCATCCCAGAGAAGTGGTTGAAGCCTTCTGCCTATCTAGAGGTGCAAGAAACATTACTAACACTACCTAGTTCACAAAAAGAAGATTCAAGTCTCATACTGAATTCCAGATAACTGAAGTACCAATGGCGAAGTTCAGCCAGTAAGAACCAAAAATAGACATCCCAACTTTAAAAATACACATCTCATAGCAGAGCTAGAGCAGTAAAGACGGAAGACTGGATTTAAAAAAAAAAATTGAGCACAAAGACAAAAGTTGATTTTCTTACAGTTGTGCAGCTTAAATTGACGCTAATGACACTGTCATGGAGTATCTCACAGATAGTAGATAAACTTCAGGAAACTCAGAAGCATGTTGAAGATAAACACCCAAGCAATCTTCTCTGAGATCCTTTCTGTCCCACAAGCAAAGGAAGACAGAAGATTGAGGAAGTCAGCTGCTGGATAGGTAAGTGTTGCATGATGGAGGGTTTTGGTTTTGTGGAACATTGGTCCACCTTCTATGGGGAGAAGGGACTATATAGTTTGGTTGACCTCTGCCTCAGTAGAAGCGGGACCAATCTCCTTGGTGACAGGCTGGCTCGAGTAGTCAGGAGGGGGTTAAGCTAATAAAAGGGAAGATATGAGTGCTCAGCACAAAAACTGAGATGTGGAGAAAATAATTAACCAAGGAACCAAAGGACATGGAGACATTCACTAGCCTTTAATTGCCTATGCACCAATGCTAGGTGTCTGGGTAACAAACAAGAACTGGAATTGCTCATTTATGCACAAATTCAGTCTAGCTGGTATTACTGAAGTCCACTGGAATGATCTGCACAACTGTAATGTTAACATCAATGGTTATAACCTAGTTAGGAAGGATCAAGTGGGCAAAAGGGGAGAGGGAGTGGCACTGTCCAAAACGGCATTACCGGTTTCAGAGTCACTGATAACTCAGAAGAAAATGATCCTTAATACTTACAGATCAATGTCTTAACAGATAAAGCACAAGATGGGGTATTAGTTGGTGTCTTCTATAGACCAGAGGTAGGCAACCTATGACATGCGTGCCCAAGGCAGCACGTGAGCTGATTTTCAAGGGCACTCACACTGCCCGGGTCTGGGGAGCTGTGCATTTTAATTTAAGTTTAAATGAAACTTCTTAAACATTTAAAAAACCTTATTTACTTTACATATAACAATAGTTTAGTTGTACATTATAGACTTAGAAAGAGACCTTCTAAAAACATTAAAATGCATTACTGGCATGTGAAACCTTAAATTAGAGGTTGCTGACCCCTGCTATAGACCATCATATCCCACTAGGGAACATGACGACTACCTCCTTATGTACCTATCTAGAATGTGCAGGAAAAAGTTCTGGGTGATCATGGGGGTGGGGGGGGAAGGGAGAGAAAGAGCCGGGAGACATGACTTCAATTGCAGTGACATATGCTGGAGGTATCATGCTGCCAGTATTAGACCATCCCTGGAATTTCTAAAATTTATAGGAGGACAGTCTCCTAACTCAAGAAGTGTTGCAACCAATCAGAAGAATGTGAATGATAATTGGGAATTATTTAAGAGCACCTTACTAGATGCCCAAAAAGCCACAATTGAAGAAGGCTTTGCTGGTTAGAGGGGAAGTGAAGGCAGATATTTAAAAAAAAAAAAAAAAAGGGAGGGGGGGGGAGAACGGGAGGTTGATAGTAATGAATATAAATCAGTAGTTATTAATTTTCTACAATTCCTAAGGGATGCAAAGGAGCACAAGGGGAAATCTCTGGCCAGCAGAGTTAAGGCCAATAAGGGAGAATTTTTTAAAATATACTAGGAACAAAAAAAGATATCAATGTGAGGATCTGGTCCATTACCATTTGTAGAAGCATCAGAAATAATGCAGAAAAAGCAGAAATTTTCAATTATTTCAGTTCTGTATTTGGGAAAATACAGACTATACAGACTCATCACATGGTGATTAACAATTTTTATTCCACTGTAGAGTGGAAAACAGCAGCCACTAAAGGTAAACTTATCAGCAGGTCAAAATAGCTCTTTTAAAACTCTTGGATGCAAGTTGAGGAGCTTGCTGGACCATTAATGCTGATATTCAGTAAGTCTTGGAACACTGGGAAAGTTCCAGAAGATGGAAGAAAATTAACGTTGTGTCAGTTTTTAAAAACAGGATGACCAGGGTAAACAGGATGACCAGGGTAATTATAGGTTGGTCAGCTGACCAATCCCAGGCAATATAATGGAGCAGTTGACATGGGAATTGATAAGTATTAAAGGAAATAATTAATGCAAGTCAACAGGGGTTTTTGGAAAATAATCCTGTCAAATTAACTTGCTATATTAAATGATATTACAAGTTTGGCTGATCTAAGTACATTATATGAACACAATTACTTTTACTTCTGTAAGGCATTTGACTTGGTACCACAAGACATTTAAAATTAATATGGCACACATTAAATGGATTAAAAACTCGCTAACTGATAGATCTCAAAGTGTACTTGAGAGCGGAGACTCATCATCAAGCGGGTATGTGTCCAGTGGGGACCCACAGTGATCGGTTCTTGGCCCTGCACTATTTAACAATTGTAGTAATGACCTGGAAGAAAACAAAACCACCACTCAAATCTGAGGATGACAAAATTGGAGGAGTAGTACATAAAGAGGATTGGTTACTGATACAGTGTGAAGTAGGTTGCTTGGTAAGCTAGGCCCAAGAAAACAAAATGCATTTTAACTAGGACTGTCAATTAATCGCCATTAACTCGTGATTAACTCAAACATTAATTGTGATTAATCGCACTGTTAAATAGAATGCTAATTGAAATTTATTAAATATTTTGGATGTTTTTCCTACATTGACATATATTGTATTCTGTGTTGTAGTTGAAATCAAAGTGTATATTTTATTACAAATATCTGAACAGTAAAAATGATAAACAAAAGAAATAGTATTTTTCAATTCACCTCATACAAGTACCATAGTGCACTCTGTCATGAAAGCACAACTTACAAATATAGATTTTTTTTGTTACATAACTGCACTCAAACAAAACAATGTAAAACTTCAGAGCCTACAAGTCCACTTAATCCTACATCTTGTTCAGCCAGTCGCTAAGACAAACAAGTTTGTTTACATTTACGGGACATAATACGGCCTGCTTCTTATTTACAAGATCACCTGAAAGTGAGAACAGGTGTTCACACGGCACTTTTGTAGCTGTCACTGCAAGGTATTTATATGCTCCTTCATCCTTTGACTACCATTCCAGAGGATATGCTTCCATGCTGATGACACTCATAAAAAAAATGTGTTAATTAAATTTGTGACTAACTCCTTGGGGGAGAACTGTATGTCTCCTGATCTGTTTTACCTGCATTCTGCCATATATTTCATGTTATAGCAGACTCGGATGATGACCCAGCACATGTTGTTTGCTTTACACTGCAAATTTCACAAAACGCAAAGAAAGTACCAATGTGAGATTTCTAAAGAGAGCTACAGCACTCAAGGTTTAAGAATCTGAAGTGCCTTCCAAAACCTGAGAGGGACAAGGTGTGGCGCATGCTTTCAAAAGTCTTAAAAGAGCAACACTCTGATGCAGAAACTACAGAACCCGAACCACCAAAAAAAGAAAAAAAAAATCAACCTTCTGCTGGTAGCATCTGACTGAGATAATGAAAATGAGCATGCGTCAGTCCACACCGCTTTGTATCATTATTGAGCAGAACCGTCATCAGCATGGACGCATGTCCTTTTGGTATGGGGGTCAAAGCATGAAGGGACATATGAATCTTTAGTGCATCTGGCATGTAAATATCTTGCGACAGTGACATGCGAATGCCTATTCTCACTTCCAGGTGACATTATAAACAAGAAGCAGGCAGCATTACCTCCTGCAAATGTAAACAAATTTGTTTGTCTGAGCCAGGGGTTGGCAACTTTCAAAGAAGTCTTTTTTTGTTTTTGTCTTTGACCAAAATATTTCGAGAGCTGCATCACACCCAAAGCTACTAGAGTTAGAATTTATCAACTAATAATAATTGAACATATTAAAATTACTACTTGCCAATACTTTTAATGCAGCTAGAATCTAGGTGCTTCAGCAAGGACTGTACCAGACTGCCCACAGCCTGGGTATGTGGCCGCAGTGTTAAACCATGCTGGGTCCAGGCCGTTGCATCTTCACGGATATCTTTAGTCAGGGTAGCTAAATTAAAGCTAGCAGAGCTGCAATCAGGAGCGTGATTGCAATGTAGGCACACCCCCTGCATTTGTACAGCATCTAGCACAATGGAGACCTGATCTCAGTTGGGGCCTACTGATGTTACGGATATACAAACAAGTTTGGACCCATCTCTCCTGCAAATACTTGCATTCACATTTGGGTTTGTTAAAATGCATTTGCTACAGGGCCTGCGAGTGACCTGACAGTCCCTCAAGTGAGGCTCTGAATAAGGGCAGGGGGGGTCACAGTAATGCGCTCCCTGGAGACTGAGTGGTCTCTGCCCTTCTGAATCATGGGGTGCCAGAAGCATTGCGTACCTGAGACGACACCCATGCTGCAGTGCGTACGTGAACCTCCAAAGCCCCTGCATGCAAACCTCCCACCTCTTCCGCTGAGTGCCAGTCTTCCTTGATTACAAAGCAGGGGATTGGGGTGCAGGGGGGGAGGGAACCAGCCAATGAGAGCTGAAGGGGCAGTGCCTGTGGGCACAGGCAGCGCACAAAGACCTGTCCCCCCTCCCACCAAGGGGCGTGCCAGCAGCCAGCTGCTTCCTGGAGTGGCATGGGGCCAGGGCAGGCAGCCAGCCAGCCTGCTAAGCCCTGCTGCACTGCCAGCTGGGAGCCGCCTGTGGTAAGCACCTCCCAGCCAGAGCCTCCACCTTGCACCCCCTCAAAAAACAGTTGCCCACAAGGGGGCAGCCAAAGAGCCACAGGTTGCCGACCCCTGGACTGAGCGATTGGCTGTACAAGAAGTAGGAGTGAGTGGACCTGTAATCTCTGAAGTTTTCTATTGTTTTATTTTTGAGTGCTTTTTTTTGGTACCTAACTCTACATTTGTAAGGTCAACTTTACTGCTATAAAGACTGCACTATAGTACTTGTATTAGGTGAACTGACATACTATTTCTTTTGTTTCTTTTTTATAGTGCAAATATTTGTAATAAAATATAAAGTGAGCACTGTACACTTCGTTTTCTGTTTTGTAACTGAAATCAATATTTGAAAATGTGGAGAACGTCAAAAATAATGAGAATACCATTTATTAAGTATTTAACAGCACAATTAATTGTGATTAATTTTTTTTAATCGCTTGACAGCTGTAGTTTTAACATGGTTAAATATCAGTTATCTATTCAGGAACAAAGACCATAGTCCCCCATCCTGTAAGTATGGTCTATCTGGGAAGCACTGAATCTGAGAAAGATTTGGGGGTAGGCTTCCAGTGTGATGCTGCGACCAAAACAGCTAATGAAATCCTTATAAAAAAGAGGAATCCAGAACAGGAGGAGAGATGTTATTTCACTGGTGTGACCGCTACTGGAATACTGTGTTCAGTTCTGGTGCACACAATTCAAGGAGGATATTGATAAACTGGAGCAGGCTCAGAGAAGAGCCACAAGAATGAGTAAAGTATTTGAAAACATGCCTTACAGTGATAAGCTAAATATTTTGAGCTTTTTGAGGCTAACCAATCATTGGCCATGAGAAGGTCCATTTTGGTCAATCTCACAGTCACAGGATTTAAAAGAGAGTCCTGTGGCACTTTATAGACTAACAAACGTATTGGAGCATGAGCTTTCGTGGGTGAATGCATCTGACGAAGTGGGTATTCACTCACGAAAGTTCATGCTCCAATACGTTTGTTAGTCTATAATGTACCACAGAATTCTTTGCCGCTTTAAAAAAAAAAAAGTAAATTTCATGATTTCAGCTATTTAAATCTGAAATTTCATGTGTAACTGTAGGGGTCCTGACCCAAAATGGAGGGGGGTGTGTGTGTGTGCGCGCGCAGTACTACTACTCTTACTTCTGTGCTGCTGCTGGCGGTGGTGCTGCCTTCAGAGCTGGGCAGCTGGAAAGCAGCAGCTGCTGGCTGGGCAGCACTCTGGTCCAGCAGCAGCCCAGAAATAAGGATGGCACAGTATGGTATTGCCACCCTTAGTTCCGCGCTGCTGCTGGTGAGGCGCTGCCTTCAGAGCTGTCTCCAGCTGCCCAGCTCTGAAGGCAGAACAGCAGTAAGGGGGCAATACCGCAACCCCCCTAAAATAACCTTGTGGCCCCCTGCAACTCCCCTTTGGGTCAGGACCCCCAATTTGAGAAACACTGATCTCCCCAGTGAAAACTGTGTAGTATAGGGTAAAAGCACACAAAAGACCAGATTCCATGGTCCGTGACATGTTTTTCATGGCCGTGAAGATGGTAGGGCCCTAGTAATACAGACATTCAGACTAGACAATCACAGTGATCCCTTCTGGCTTTGGAATCCATCCATACAGTTTGTTAGCATCTTTTAATTTTTTGCCTGTGGTATTTTGAACACTCTAAACCAGGGGCTGGCAACCTTTCAGAAGTGCTGTGCCAGTCTTCGTTTATTCACTCTAACTTAAGGTTTCGCATGCCAGTAATACATTTTAATGTTTTTAGAAGGTCTCTCTCTCCAAGTCTATAATATATAACTAAACTATTGTTGTATGTAAAGCAAATACATTTAAAATGTTTAAGAAGCGTAATTTAAAATTACATTAAAATGCAGAGCCCCCCGGACCTGTGGCCAGGACCCAGGCAGTGTGAGTGCCCCTGAAAAATCAGCTCATGTGCCGCCTTCAGCACACGTGCCATAGGTTGCCTACGCCTGCTCTAAACAATATCAGAGCACATTTCCCATTAAGGCTTGCAGAAATAAGACTTGTTACAAATAATTTAACATATAAGGACGCCAAATCTTTGTACATTTTTTAAAATGGTTTATTATGAACAAACCTACCTTTACTACTACTGCTCCTACTACTAAAGCTTCAGTTATACTGGCCGTACTTCCAAAAAAGCTGGAGGCAAATATTTCTCTACCTCTAGATACAGTTTCTTAACAAAGGTCAGCAATTTTTCCTTCCTGCAGCCTTCAACATTTTTATTTAAGAGTGAACGTTTCTATAGAAACTGATTTTCTTGTTAGAATACAAGAGACAGAGTTTGCAGTTTTACAGGTACAGTGAATCACCTCAAAGACCATTTTGGGGCTATTATAAAACACTGAAGGACAACTATTAATGTATTTGACTCTAAACCAGAGGTGCACAAACTACAGTCCGCAGGCCACATCCAGCCCGTGGGACCGTCCTGCCCAGCCCCTGAGCTCCTGGCCAGGGAGGCTATCCCTGGCCCCTCCCCTGCTGTCCCACCTCCCCTGCAGCCATGCTGCTGCATGGGCAGTGCTCTGGGTGGCAGGGCTGCGCACTTATGCAGGGCAGCACAGCAGTGTGTCTGGCTCCAGCCGAGAGGCGCAGCTCCAGACATGCTGCTCCGAGCAGCATGGTAAGGGGGCTGGGGCGTTGGATATGGGGCAGGGGAGCGGTTGGATGGGGCAGAGGTTGGGGGGGCAGGGGTGTGGATGGGGTCAGGGCAGTTAGGGGTCAGGGAGCAGGGGGGGTTAGACAGGGGTGGGGTCCGGGGGGCGGATAGGTGTGGGGGCCAGGCTGTTTAGGGAAGGCTGTGCCTCCCCCATCCAGCCCTCCATACAGTTTCGCACCCCAATGTGGCCCTCAGGCCAAAAAGTTTGCCCACCCCTGCTCTAAATAGACCAGTGAACCCACCTGCTATATGTTCCATTTATAACTCAAAGCAAAAGGTTTCTGCTTTTTAAAATGTTCACACTGCAAGCTAATTTGCTAATAGAAAAATCCAAAGTTTCAGCTTTGTGTATTATTCACCAACAAGAGACTTACTTCAAAGTCCTTCACTGGCAATTTTAGTTCTGTTCTGCTACATGCAGACATCAGCTTGTTCTTCCCCAGCTAGAGCATAACAGACAAAGCTAGGGCAGTGCGGACAATGGGCAAAGTTTCATTTTGATCAATAAAAAAATACAACAAAAAAACAGATTTGAGTGAAGATGCACAACATGACACTAAAGATTATTGTACAGATATACTCTAAGAATGGCTAGTCCTCCAGAGCAGCTCTCTGACCATAACCACACTTTCACCCTCCAAGTACAAAAACAGATTACCTGAGGCCAGACTTCAGCCATCTTTCCATATCTACTACAGTCATATTAAAGAACAGCCACTCCCACATACAGAAGACAGCCAATTCTTGTGTGAGGGAACACCAAAACAGTGAGCTGGCTGTAACAGCTCATGCTCTAGTTTCTCAGCCATTTTCAAATTCTGAACAGTCAGTTTACGCAATAATTTCATATAAAACTTTGCTGAATACCATTTTTGCAAACAAAAAAAAAGTTACTGAAGTCAAGATTTCATAAAGGAAGTTCTAGAGCAGTAAATATTTTAACAGTTGAAGTGTGATTCTGAAGCTTTTTTTTTTTTAAAAGAAAAGAACTAAATAAATCTTAGTTATAAGCTTTGTGGGCTATAACCCACTTCATCAGATGCATGGAGTGAAAAATACAATAAGCAGGAATAAAATATATACAGCACATGAAAAGATGAGAGTTGTCTTACCAAGTAGGGGGAGGTCAGTGCTAATGAGGCCAAATCAATCATAGTGAATGTGGCCCATTCCCAACAGTTGACAAGAAGGTGTGAGTATCAGAGGGAAAATTATTTTTTGTAGTGACCCAGCCACACCATCAGGGGCTCGGCTCACCTGAACATCTACCAATGTGATATATGCCATCATGTGCCAGCAATGCTCCTCTGCCATGTACTATGGCCAAACCGAACAGTCTCTATGCAAAAGAATAAATGGACACAAATCAGACATTAAGAATTGTAACATTCAAAAACCAGTAGAAGAGCACTTGAATCTCCCTGGACACTCAACAACAAACTTAAAAGTGGCCATTCTTCAACAAAAAAACTTCAAAACCAGACTTAAACAAGAAACTGCAGACTTGGAATTAATTTGCAAACTTGACACCATCAAATTAGACCTGAATAAAGACTGGGAGTGGCTGGGTCACTACGAAAAATAGTTTTCCCTCTGTTGATACTCACCCCTTCTTGTCAACTGTTGGGAACGGGCCACATCCACCCTAACTGAATTGGCCTCATTAGCACTGACACACACCCCCACTTGGTAAGACAACCCCCATTTTTTGAGTGCTATATTTATACCTGCTTATTGTATTTTTCACTCCATGCATCCAATGAAGTGAGTTATAGCCCATGAAAGCTTATGCCCAAATAAATGTGTTAGTCTCTAAGGTGCCACAAGGACTCCTCGTTTTTGCTGATACAGACTAACATGGCTACCCCTCTGAAACCTGACATTTTTAAGCCTCTTTAGGTCTACTAAGAGCCACTCCAATACGTAAATTGGGAGGATGATTAGTACATATCTTTTGCTAGCAAAATGTGTCTGTAAAACTAAAATTAGAGTTAAATTGTACCCTAAAGATGCACCAGGAGATAAATACCAGGTCTCTTTCAGAAAAAGTGGTTAGCGTATTCTGTCCTCTTAACACAGAAAGTAAAATTCAAAAATCCTTCCTGAAACGCAATCATCTCCTTCCTGCTCAGACCACCATATATATGGTCGCTGGAACAGAGGTAGAAACAACTCAAAAAGCCAGTGCACAGATAAAAATAAGGGCAGGTCAGAATACCAGCAAAAAATTCACTCAGACACCAGTTATTTCTTCAGTGCCTGCACAACACATGATATATAGTTTCACAAGGCAGTGGGGATTGAAGTTGGTCTTACCCATTGTTTTTTATTACTTTTGGGGGCACAGCCTGGGCGGCAGCCCCATCTCTTTCCAGGTGAGATTCATAAGCCACTATATTATTCCTTCTCTGGTATCAATGATCCCATAGCTAGAAGGGGAACAGCACAACAGATTTTTACTGCTGGGCCAAGAGATAAATAATAAAAAATATCATCTAAGCAACATCAGTGTATGTCCAGCACCATTTGGCACATAGAAGACCTGGTCCCCACCCTAAGGAATTTAGGCTCTCAGCCACATAGAACAGGGTTCCCCCTCACTAAACAATGTTAGAAAGTACTTTACAATACAAATACAAAAGCAAGTCCTTCCCTGAAAATATAAAGTCTAATTTAAGTTCAACTATTTCTCAACAGTGTAGATTTTTTTTAAACAAGATCCATGTAATGTTGCGTACTTTCATCTACGTATCAAATTATTTTTGAGGGGGAAAAGAATAAGACAGTTGTCAAGCTTTAAAGTCTTCGGATATTGAGCCATTTAGAAAGCTGATGGGATTTAGTACCAGGCCTGGCAATTTAGCATACTCTGGAAGTTAATCAATTATGCTTTAAGGGAGGAGGGGAAAAAGAAAAAGTTTTTCCAACTGTTTGGCAGCTCTTAAAATGAGTGGGTCATATAGTGCAATACATATTAACTTTACATGAAAATAAGAGACACAGTAAACTGCTTCTAATGGGAAAAAAATAGAACATAACAAAAAAAACCCTCAATTTTCCCCTGGCAAGCAAAATATTTATGCATGGACACCAATGAAAAGAACAAGTGCTTGTCTATACAGCAAGTTCCAGCATGGCAAGACAGCGTGTTAATCTACAGCACACTAACTCACTGTGAGGACACTGTTACAGCAGGGGTCCCCAACGCGGCGCCCGCGTCCTGGCCGGCAGTCGAGCATCCGCCGAAATTCGGTGGCATTTTGGCAGATGCTCAACCGCCACCATGGTCCTTCATCTGGCGCCCACCAGACGAAAAAGGTTGGGGACCACTTTGTTACAGTGCAGAGTGTGTCCTGGAGTACCACTTGTAGGACAGTTGCAAATAGCAATACTTCAATACACATCAACTTCAAATCCTCAGGAAGGTTTTCATCAGAGAAAACACACACATCCTACTACAGTTCCAAAATCAACTACACACCTAGATGTCATCAATCCACAGCTTGTTTTCCTAGAACAGGGGTAGGCAACCTATGGCACGCTGAAGGCAGCACGCGAACTGATTTTCAGTGGCGCACACACTGCCCGAGTCCTGGCCACCAGTCCGGGGAGCTCTGCATTTTAATTAATTTTAAATTAACCTTATTTACTTTACATACAACAATAGTTTAGTTATATATTAGAGAGACTTATAGAAAAAGACCTTATAAAAATGTTAAAGTGTATGACTGGCACGTGAAACCTTAAATCAGAGTGAATAAATGAAGACTCATCACACCACTTCTGAAAGGTTGCCAACCCCTGTCCTAGAATATCACACTGCTGCAACTCAACTGGTGGTAGCAACAGTGAGAGTGCCGTTATTGCCAGTGTCACAGACCCGCTCAGAGCTGGGGCCAGCAGTCAGTCTGCACTAGTGCAACCATCATTGCTACTGCCAGTGAAGTTGTGACAATGAGATATGTGTTCACAGACACACCCTTAAAACTCCAGAGCATCTACCACCAATATTTTTTTGGATGAGAGCACAAAGTCATTTCAGTCTCTAAAGAGAAATTGCCAATACTAAAAACTTCTGCAGAGGTTCAGCAACCGGCTTCAGAGAATTTTATTAAGTTAATTTTATGTGGGCATTAAATATATACTGAGCAATCTCAGTTTAAAGCTGCCCAGTAGTTAGAAAGTTGCAGCGCTATTGGGATAGCAATAAAGGAATTTCTGCTTATTACAGCGACTCTAGAGTTAAGCGACAAAGAGTCCTAGAGTTAAGGTGGATAAGAGTTTTCTACTCTAACCCCCATTTTCATTTAGCAATTTTTGAGCAACATTTGAGCTGAAGTTTCTTGCCCTTTGTCTCAACCCAAAGGTAGTTTTTTGGAAAATTTAAATGAATGCTAACCTGTTGTTTCTAAGGCTATGTCTACACTGGCAAGTGAACGCCAAAACGTTTGTCTTTCAGAGGTGTTAACACCTCCCATCCCCAGAAAAACAACAGTTTTGCCACGACAAGCACCAATGTGAAGAGCGTGTTGTTGGCAGGTGCGCTTGTTGGGGGTGGAAGTTCTTGGCCCTCAGGAGAGCCAACAAAACAGCAGCTACACTGCCCGACGTTCAGTGGCACAGATGTAGCGGCACAGCCGTGTCGCTGAAAGCTGTGTAGTGTAGACAGCCTTAGGCAGCCAAGCATTAAACACACATTTTTAAGTGCTTAAAAAACAGAGAGAGGGGCAGCCAGAGTCCAAGAACAGAACAAAATTGTGTTCACACCTTTTTCTCTACTTCCAAGCGCTTACCGAGGAACGTTCTTCACTAGATTAACAATACTGGGTTTTCGAAGGTGCTTGAACACACCTACGGGAGTGACAGGGGTGCTCTGTGCATCGAGCCAGCACCGCCACCAGCCCCCCGACTTCTGCGGAACAAAGCGGACATGCTGGGGGCCCCGGCAGAGGGGGGCAGGCGGGACGGACGGCGCCAGACGCGGAGCGCTGCTCGGTTCCCAGCGGCAGAGCCCACACACCGCCCCGCACTCCCCGCGGGCTGCCAAGCCTGGTGGGCGCCGCCCCTCGGCCCGGGACGCGCCGCCCCTCGAGCCCCGCTGCCCGCCCGGCCCCTCCGAACATGCCCAGCGGCCTGCGCCCCCTCCGGGCCCAGCCGCCCCGACCCGCTGCCTGGCGGCCATGGCGGCCGACGGGCCAAGGCAGCGCCGCGAGCCCGGCGGCGGCGGAGGAGGAGGGGCCGCCCCTGGGCCGGGGGCCCGCGGCGGGGCGGGGGGGGCCGCCCGCGGTACCTTTGAAGAGATAGTCGTACTCGTCGTCCCGGGTGCCCATGGCGATGGCGGCGGGGCCGATCCTCTGGCTGCCAGGCACCGACGCGGTGCGGTGGGGGTGGGGAAAACCGCTCCCGTGGCCGCCTATCAGCGGCCGCCAGGGACGCCGGAGGGCGGGCACATCGCAACCTCCGCAGACACCACCCAATGGGAGGCTGCGTCAAGATGGCTGACAGGCGGCCCAACCAATCAGTTCAGGACGGTGGGGGCGGGGCGGGGCCTGGCTGAGCGGGGCAGGAGCGCTGTGATGTGAGGGGGGAGGGGGGCCCTGCTGCAGCCCCCCCCCCCCCCCCCGAGCAGGCCGCGGACCCGGCGCCTGGCCGCGCCCCGTGACACGGCCCGTGGCCACTGCCCGCGCCGGCCCTGGCCGATGAAGTTTTAATTGAATTACGTCACGTGCTGACCCCTGCAGGCGCGCTCCAGCCGGCACCGACTGCCCAGCCCCGAGGGCACCCGGCTGGGTTCAGTGCTGCCTGGTCCCTACCCTGGCCAGTCCTGAGGGGATACGCGGCCCCCGCCTCCACCCTGGCAGGCCCCGAGGGCACCCGGCTGGGTTCAGTGCTGCCTGGTCCCTACCCTGGCCTGTCCTGAGGGGATACGCGGCCCCCGCCTCCGCCCTGGCAGGCCCCGGGGGCACCCGGCTGGGTTCAGTGCTGCCTGGTCCCTACCCTGGCCAGTCCTGAGGGGATACGCGGCCCCCGCCTCCACCCTGGCAGGCCCCGGGGGCACCCGGCTGGGTTCAGTGCTGCCTGGTCCCTACCCTGGCCAGTCCTGAGGGGATACGCGGCCCCCGCCTCCACCCTGGCAGGCCCCGAGGGCACCCGGCTGGGTTCAGTGCTGCCTGGTCCCTACCCTGGCCAGTCCTGAGGGGATACTCGGCCCCCGCCTCCACCCTGGCAGGCCCCGGGGGCACCCGGCTGGGTTCAGTGCTGCCCAGCCCCCACCTGGGCCAGGCCCTGCTTGGCTCCCAATTCCAAGGACAGCACCCACCAGCTCCTCTCCCCCCCTCCCAGTGCCTCGCACACACCGTGTTCAGCAGCGTGCAGGAGGTGCTGGGGAGGAGGCACAGAGCAAGGGCAGGGCATGCTTGGGTGGGGGAAGCTTGGGGCGGTGGGGCTTGGGGTGGAGTGGGGGGTCAAGCACCTACCGGCAACTTAGAAAGACGGCACCTCTGGCATGAGCATGGGTTCACTGACTCATGGGGCTCCCTTTTCAGCATCAGTGACTAAACCCAATAAAAGAACTTCAGAGTTCCCTCATGGCTCAGGGAGTTCTAGGGGCAGAGCCCCTACAAAGAGCTAATCCAAAAGGAGATCTCCTCCCCCAAACCACTCTTCCACCGAGATTTTGTGGCCTAATGTGGTTCCCACCAAAGCTTCCTTGGCACCAAAGTGGCACACTGAGGAATCATCACAATTGTCACTGATGAAGCTGCCTCCAGTCAGGGGCTCTTCCTTCTTGATGTCACATTTGGCACCACCAAAAGTTTCTATGGTATTGCTACATCAGGCACAGCAACCCCAGCAGTTTGGGATGACATTGCTACTTGAAGAAACCACAGCACCATGTAGACTGTCTACAGCACCAGATGGCATCAGAGAGATTTACAGCACTGGCAGATAGGAGCCTGAATCACCTCTATTGTCTACATCAGTTTCCCTGCTGGTGCCAAAACATTCAGCAACCGTGGCACTAACTACCTCAGTGACTCTACTTACCCCACCAAGATTGACAACACCACTTACAGAGCTGACATACTCTTCCTCAATGGCCTGAGATGACAGTCACAACTCGGAGAGGTTGCAGCACATGTACTTCCCTAGAGCTTCAGTCTCTTACAGATGGTCTAGAGACTTTTCTGCAGACAGGCACTGGGACATCCATCAATCAGGTCATAGAATGTGGAATGTGGATCCCAATACCATGGCCACTGGTCCATAACTCTCAGTGCCAGTGTGGCTGTACTGGGGGCCTCGGTCAGCAAAAAAGAGGAATAATTAACCTCAGACCTTGTGTACTAGGACACTTCCATCCACAGTCTTGGCCACCCTGGCTGCTCTGGAACCTTCACCAGATCAGCCTTCACTTGTTCCTGAGGGGGTATCAGAAGAGTTTGCACCCACTGCTGCTGACATTATCCTCATTCTCATTCTCCCCTGACAAGGCCATTGTCCTTCCCAACTTCAAGGGGATGACTTCAAGGGGTTCAGGACCTACTTAGGAGAATCACAACAGCATTACAGATTCCCATAGAAGAGATCCAGGAGGCCAATCCACAAATTAATGGACATTCTACATGGACCCAGCAAACACCACCCACAGCAGCACTAACTTCCTGCAAGGTGGACAAAAAGTACCAAGTCCTCCCTAATGGAGCTGAATTCTTCTATACTCACCTTGTGCCATCTTTACTGGTCGTGACTTCTGCACACAAGAAGTCACAGCAAAACAAAGCCACACCAAAAGACTGAGTACCAATATGAATTGATTTATTTGACCATAAGTCGTATTCCTCAGCAAGACTATAATTTTGGGTGCCAACTATCATGCTCTAATGGCCAGATATGACTTCCAAGCCTTCAAAAAGTTGGCAGCCATTACAGACAGCCACCCAGAGACCAGAGAAGAGCTCTTCTCTTTAATCAACAAAGGCCAATTCATGGCAAATTCCAGTCTCCAGACTTCGCTGGATGCTGCAGACAGGGCCTCCTGATCAGTGGTCATGGTGATGGTCATGAGGACACCTCATAGTTGAAAGGCTCTGGCTCCCCTTGGGAAATACAATCCACCATTGAGGACATACCATTCAAAGGTTCAGTGTTCTTTAGTGCAAGAAGAGATGAGGCTCTTCACACCTTGAAGAAGAGCAACTCTGTGATCTCTGTCTACACTCTGGCCCCGAAAATGGAGCATTTTAGACAGCAATCTCATGCTCCGCCACCCTTCTTCTATTAGAGGTCCACGGGGCCTCTAAAAAGGACATATTCATTGACACAAGCAGCCACACTCAGCAACCCGCCCGTCACTACCAGCATCACAGAACAGAAGCATTAATTTTGGTGGGACTGTTGAGAGCTATGAGCCCACCTCTTCAGATCTAGAACCGATCCTGTCTTTTGGGAATCATCTAACCCTCTTCAGGGACTCGTGGTCCTCTGTCACCACAAACCAGGGGTTTATGGACATATCAGGCTATACCACCTGATTTCTCACTGTGCCTATGTAGGAGCAGGATTTTATAATTGTACTATGAGAATTAATGTATAATTTGATTTTATCCTGTCAGCCACCCTTTTTGAATAGCAGAAAGGAATGACAGACCAGAACAATCCTTATGACTGATTATGGTCACTCTTTTGTTTTAGGATAAGTTATAATGTCTACTATGGTTTCCTATATGTATCACAAATTAGGCACTCTAGTTAAATATACATTTCTTTGTTTTAAAGTTTAGAAAGTAGAGACAAGATCTTATATTGTGTCTATGTTAAGGAGATTAGAGGAACGTTAAAGGCCTGGGCCCCAATGTAAATTGTTTTAATTATAAGATTTAGGAAGGCTTAATTTACGATGCCTTTTCTTGCTCAACATAAAAACTGCTGTATACCTTTAACTGTAAAAAACTGTTTGTGTGAATGAGGAATGTATGCATCAGGAAGAGATAAGGTGTGAAGGCCATTATTATAGCCAAATGGTTAAGGAAAAAGGAGTGAAGAGACTTAACGACACCATCAATGTGCATCCATAATAAAGAAAGGGCAGATTAACGACCCTGAGGTGAAGGCTGGCACCCGTAAGGACAATTGATTAAATCTAAACCAGGACAGGATGATCCTCTTGGAGGTGTATTAAAATGTTTACACTAATTAAAAAGTAACCGGTCAGAAATTGACACAGCAAAATCCATAAACTTCAACAGAGAAGAACTATAAGAACAGGGTACTTTGCCATGGGGTTTGGGTTCATCTTGCCACACTCCAGGAGCATCAGATTGCGACCGACAGAGCCCAGCTCCCCTCTGCGACCAGTCTGGCTGGCCACTAGATTAATCCAAACTCTGGACTGATAACTATAAACATCAGCTGGCAGGACTCTGTGTGTGTAGGTATCTGTGTGTGCATGTGTATGACTAAAAAGCATATGCTAACTGCTGTATTCTCAATAAATGCGACGTTTTTGCCTTCTCCTCTATAAAAAATCCTGTGCGCTTTGTATAGCGTAACACTTACCTCCAAAGCCCCTTACCCTTCGTTTTCCAGGGACTCTTCTCACAAGGATCTTTTATAACAGGAGGTCCTCTCACTCCTCTCTTTTGGAATGATAGAAAAGGTACCACCTCAATACTGGGGGAAAAGGTTCTACAGCAAATCCCAAATAAGAAAGGAGGATGGTAACCCATCTTGGACTTAAGAAAGCTGAATTCATTCATATACAAGTTGAAGTTCAGAACGGTTACCCTCACTGTGACACCGCACCCCATATTCTCCATAGTGATATTATTATGGTATAATTATGGCATAATTACGATACATTTTGTACAAGATTAGGGAATGTAAGATGTCATCCAAAAAGTTATGATTTGCTGAATATGATTATCCTATTTGTATGCATGTATCATTTTTGTATCTAAAGTTATGAATATTAACTATGTATCTGAATTTAAAATGTGCTTACTCTGGGTGACACCCACAACTAGCCTTTCAGGTACAACAATGAAGAGGCCAAACAGTGCTGTTGGACCGTCAGCAAAGACAATGGATCCTGGAAGAACTTAACCTTCCTGTAAACGTTCCAGACAGCCTATAAGTAATGCCTGCTATGATTCAGCAAGGTTTGCAAAGGCCACATGACTCTGAATTCTACTTTGAGATATCTGTATTTTTCCACACACTGGTCTGGGAACTGGTTTTGGAACAAAGGGTTCCTGCCATACGCTAAAGCTATATAAGGCAGGGAGTGACATCATCTGTTGTTCTTCATTCCCCACACAGGAAAACTCCTGGAAACACCTGAGGAACAAAGATCGAACTGGGGGAAGTGCCAGACCCAGGCTAAAGGGATTTCTAGCCTGTGTATGAAAACCTGGGGATCCCAAGCTGCAAAGCAAATGCAGCTTATCTCTTAAGAATCTGCAAGCCTGCTTGTACCATCTCTTAGGGTAAGAAACTGCTAATTCATATCTAATCTATCTAGTATATTAAGCTTAGTTTGCATTTTTGTTTATTTGCTGGGTAATCTTCTTTGATCGGTTTGCTATCCCTTATAATCACCTAAAATCTATCTTTTGTAGTTAATAAAGTTGTTTTATGTTTTAATTTAAACCCAGTGTGCCTTTAAGTGAAGTGTCTGGGGAAAAATCTCAGTTTGGTTTAACACAGACTTGTTGCATTTCCACTCCACATTGAGGGGGAGGCAAACTAGATAATAAATTCATACTGGTTGGGGTTTGGACCAGGGCAGGATTGTACTAGGGCTCTGGAGTCCTTGTCTGGGAAGCTGGTGGTTATTTTGACTGTAGCTTCTCTATTGTTGGTTTATGCAGTGGCTGGTCAGAGAGCCTGCATGTAACTGCAGCTGGGTGTGTCCCTACATGTGTGAATGCTGGAGGAAGTGTAGGACCCGGAGTGAGTCTGCAGTTTGTCACAGCAGCACAGTGTGAGAGGGAACCCAGATTAGTGTGTCAGAGAGCTCAGTTGTACCCCAGTTCCAGGTGGCACCCTGGGGGGAACACATCACACTCACCTCCATAATTCCTACTCTGCATCCAGGGGATTGGTTCACATCTCTTGATATTCAGGAGGTGTACTTCCACATAGCAATAATACTATCACACAGGAAGTACATGAGATTCATGATAGGACACATATACTACCAATATCAAGTGTTACCCTTTGGTCTATTGAACGCACCAAGAGTATTTACCACGGTGCTAGCAGTCATGGCAGCACATTTAAGAAGGAGGACTATTTTGGTGTATCCTTACCTGGATGGTTGGCTGGTACAGGGACGATCTCCTCAACACATCTCAGAAGCCATTAGTTACATACTCAGTTTGTTCTAGAACCTGCATCTGAAAGTCAATGTTCAAAAGCCGATCTGACTCTGATCCAGAGAATCAAATTCATCGGAGCAATTTTAGATTCAAATAAGTCCATGGTTTGACTTCCTCATTTTTGTGTAGCTCCCCTTTTTTAAGTTAAGTGCCACTATGGTGGGTTTCTTTGGTATTTTGCCCCCTACAGGGATGTTAAATTTAATTACATTATAATTGCTATTACTAAGTGGTTCAGCTATATTCACTTCTTAGACCAGATCCTGTGTGCCACTTAGGACTAAATCACGAATTCCTAGTTTCAGGACTAACTGCTCCAAGAAACAGCCATTAATTGTGTCTAGAAATTTAATCTTTGCATCCCATCCTGAGATGACATATACCAGGTCAACATGGGGGGAGTTGAAATCCCATTATTATTTGGTTTTCTGTTTTTGTAACCTCTTTAATCTCCCTGAACATTTCACAATTGCTGGTCATCATCCTGGTCAGGTGGTTAGCAGTATATGCCTACTGCTATATTCTTATTATTCAAGTATCCAGACACCATAGTGAGAATTTGCTTCACTCTTTCCAGACACATGGCTTCGTGTACCTTCAAGATGTCTCATGGCAGACTATGACTCTAATGCATGCAAGTCTGGCTGAGATTGGTGTACACCCATCAAATATCATCTGGATATGGCCCTCTGTATGCCTCTAATAGTTTTGTCAACCTGAAATGGTGGAAGGACCCTACAAAGCCTGCAGAGGAGTTCCCTTTACATCTCCTCCCCTCCCATTCAGAATTAAGATGAAAGATGTCTCACTTTGGGGATGGAGAACACACACAGATGGTCTACAGAGACAGGGCCTGTGGGTGCCTTGAGAAGCACAAATGCACTTCAGCCTCTTAGACTTCAGAGCAGTCCACAAAACCTATGGGTCAGACTGTCCATATAATGACAGACAATACAACGACCATATTTTACATCAACAAGTGGACAGGCAAAATCCTCCCCTTTCTGTCAAGAAGCAGTCAGGCTGTGGATCTGGTGCATCAAGCACCAGATCTCTGACTCTGCGGTACTCTTACCTGGTCTGCAAAACAGCATAGCAGACCATTTGAGTAGACACTTCTCTTCAAACCACAAGTGGGAAATCAAAGACTCCATCCTCCAGAACATCTTTTTGGACTGAGGTTATTGTTGAGTGGACCTGTTTGCAACACAAAACAACAAGGTCTTCTGTTCCAGGGGTGTGTGAGCCCAGGTGACGTGTCTGATGCCTTCCTAATCTTGTAGACAGGGGGTCTACTATACATCTATCCACTGATCCCATTCCTTCCCAGAGAGCTCTGCAAAATCAGATAGGACTCATTTTGATAGCTTCAGTAAGGCTGAAGCAGTTTTGGTTCCAAAACATGTTTTCTCTTATCTTCTACAGTTTCCTACCCCTCTCATTTTCCCGCTCTGCTAACCCCTATCCCCTTGACAGTTGTGCCAGTGACAGCATACTGCAGTATACAGCATAGTAGTGTGATGGGGTGTTCACCCCACAATAGCCTAGGAAAAGTTAATGAGGCTGAGAAGGGGCCAATTAAATGGATAGGCCACACCTGAAGGGAATTAGGTGGCCTAAGTAACCCCATCTGAGAAGGAACAGGCATGGCTGGTATAAAGCCAGGAAGTTGGCAGCAGAAAAGGCTGCAGTCGGGGAGCCTGCATCCACTCTCGGGATGTTAAAGAGGGAAGGAAGGAAACCCAGGGGGGAGAGTAGAAACCCCCAGGGAATCCAGGCCCTAGGGAAGGGTTTATCCAGAAGTGTGGCAGAGCAAAAGCCTGAGAGAGAGTGTGGGAAAAGGCTCCGTGAAATGGCATCAAGGTAGGACACTGCAGACCTTGGCTGTTAATTAGAAGGTCCCTGAGCTGCAACCTGGAGAAGAGACAGGCCCAGATTTCCATACCAACCACTGGGGAAGTGACACAGTCTGGGCAGTGAGGAAGAAGACTGCCATTTTGGATGAAGAGACTTTGATAACCCCCAAAAGGGGAAAGCACACAGTGTCCTGGCCAGAGGGCCAAGCCACGAAGAGAGAGCACCCTGAGTTACAGAGAGAGAGAGAGAGAGAGAGAGAGAGGTGGCAGGGCACATGAACGAGTGACAGAAGGGGGCATCGGATCTGGTAGGAGCTAATCCCCGGAGGAGCCAGGAGGTGCCCTAGCAGTGAGTGAACTCTGTGACAGGCAGTACCAGTCTATTGTCCATGCTTTGACTGGGAAAACTAAGCAGCCATGGATTGGTGGCCCCTTATGCGAGTAGAGGGTGTGTGGTACAGTCACAGGATGGTGCAGAAGATGTCGGGTATCTGTAGAGGAAGAGTCGTCTGAGGATGACTCATGGCAGAGAGTTCTTTTCTGGAAGAGATGATGCTAACATAATGCAGTCACTCCTGTGCAGAAAGATGGGCATGAAGGTCATGGGAGGGAAGACCAGGACATGGAGGAGAAAGATAATAGGAGGGACTCAGCATTAACAATACAGACCTACTCCAGGGATTGTCTTCTTTTCAGAGAACACATGCTGCATTTTTCCAGAATAATATTTTCCTGACGACTCTTTGACTTCAGTAATTGATAAGCTGGGGGGCCTAGGCAGAAAGCATGGGAATACAAGCCTCAGTATTTGGGGACTGGCAGACAGCATAGAACACAGCCCACCAATGGTGCCACTCAGCATGTCACCATCTGATCAAGGAGGAGTGGTGCTAAGGGAAGCAGACGTATGGCTTTTGCCTCCCTCTTACACCTCAACAAGGCTCTCTCGGTTCCAGTGAGTTAACCTCCTTCAGGAATCCCTTCTCCTTCCTGCAGAGATCTCCTCAGATGTGGTCAGAGGAGCAGTCTCACAGGAGTGCCAGGAAGGAGAGCAGCCATCGCTGCTTCACAGAGAGTGGGGGATGGCTCCTTGAATGAATGTTTTTCTGTCAAGATGGACACTACTCTGCTCTTGGCAAAACCAATAAGTGATGCACTCTGTCCAGCTCTGTACACGACATAATTAGCACCAATGTGGTGCATAAAGGTAATGGACCAGATACTCAGCTGCAGCTGAGGAGCAGGCAATGCAACTCTGAAGCAGGGGGAAAGGTGGTTGTGAGCTAGGGTGGTTCCTTGATGTAAGTTAGAGCTGTCTGAAGGTTACTTTGATTTGTGCCAGCTGCCAATGTCTCCAAGGAGATCATATGGCAACCAGGGATCCGCAAAGTGTAGAGGCATCCTGGCCACACACCCCTTGCTCTGGCCACATGCTCTCAGGACCAGAGGCAGATTAAGGTTTTGTGGGGCCCTGGGCCAGAGCAAGTGGGGGTCCCCTCCCCATGTGTTCCACCTGTGGCCCTGCCCCAGTTCCACCCCTTCTGCCTGTGGCCCTGCACACAGCCCGACCCCTTTCTGCCCTTTCCTCAGGGGTGTTGCCCCTGTTCCACCCAGGGTCCCCCCTCATTTGGCTCCCCGCACTGTAGCCCTGCAACCCTTTTGTTCCTTTCTGCAGCTGTGCGTGTTCGTCACCCAGTGTCCTGCAAGCTTTCTCTTAACCATTGCCAATGCAGGGTGGAAGGAAACAAGGGAGAAGAAACTGGGGGTATTTGCTGTGGGTGAAGGACAGGTATTGAGAGAATGCCACCTTCCAAGAACAACTCTGATGGGGACTCAAAAGTCCTAAAGTCAGGCTTGCTAGCCAGGAATATCACCACCTGCCTGTTAATCTTCTCTCTGAGAGGGACCTCCGTACACCTGTGTCAGCACTAGCCCCGGGGAAGGGCTGTCGCGTGAAGGAAGCGACAGTTCCATAAATAACAAATGACTGTTTGGCGTGAAAGTGAAGCTAATGGGAGGAAGTGTCTGGCACCTCCATCCCAGGGACTCAGACGCTGCAACATGAGGAGGTGTTTTGCCAAGGGGAGATGTAAAAGGAGTCAGCTGTATTGAGATACAAGTAGGGTACCATTTAAGAGGGAAATAAGGAAACACAATGACAAATTCACCCATCTGCTGTACATCTGCCTCCCCTCCCCAAGGACCAAGCAAACATAGCCCCTAACAGCACATCTTTCCTCTCAGATCCCGTCTAAACTGGGAGAAGAAACCTCCTGCCCTCAAACAAGATTTTTGAGGATGGATCTAGCAGAGTTTAGTTCCTATCATAGTTTCAGGGTAACTGCACCTGTATTTCGCTCTCCAAGGTACCACCCAGCTTTGTCTAAGCAAGCAAATTGATTCTTAAGGTAAAAGCTGGCAATGCTCCTACTAATACAGCCCAATATGCTGTTGGCTTTCTTGGCAACAAGGGCACACTACTGACTCATATCCAGCTCATCCATTGTAACCCCAGGTCCTGTTCTGAAGAACTGCTGCTTAGCCAGTTAGTCCCCAGTCTGTAGCAGTGCATGGGATTCTTCCTTCCTAAGTGCAGAACTCTGCACTTGTCCTTGTTGAACCTCATCAGATTTCTTTTGGCCCAATCCTCCAATTTGTCCAGGTCTAGATTCCAATGCCCCCTTCCCTGCTCTTTATGATGTACAAGGAAGTCCTGGCTCACTGTTTTTAAAATATCTTTTTTTGGCTTGTTTTTTGTATTAGAAATATCAGATCTTGCCTACTTTGCTTCTGCTGGAGTATTATACAGTTGGCTGAAGAATTAGAGGGATTGTGATATCATCTGAGACTGAAGGTTGAGCAGTTGGGAGGGGAAGAGAGATTTAATTTGACTTGGTTTTGTGAACCCTTGTGAAAGGTAGGATGGTCCAGTAGTTAGGTGCTAGGCTGGGATGTTGAAGATCTGGATTCAGTTCCCTGTTCTGCCATGGGCTTCCTGTCTGACCTTCGGCAAGTCACTTAGTCTCTTACTGCCCCATTTCCCCACCTGTAAAATTGTGATAGTAGTTCGCTGGGGAGGTGTTCAGATGCTGCAGTCGAGGGGACCTGGTATCGGTGTTTGGGCCTGCTCGGTGAGAGTTGTTCTGTGTGTGAACAGGTGGTATCAGAATTGTTTATGCAGCTACAGCTTGTGATTTCTATGGATGTTAATGGCTCTCTGTTTTTGTTTAGTGATACTTATAGTGGTTTGTCTTGTCTTGAACTGCACTTAGGAACCTGAACAATGAGCACATAAAATCTTTCTTTGGGAATACACCTTCTGTTCAAGTATCTCAAAGTGTGTTACAAGTGTCATCACATCACCGGGAAGGAGGTAAGTAGAGTTATTCCTATTTCACAGACAGGGATACTGAGGCAATTACGGGTCACCACCACCATTTACAAAAGCAGAGTCCTAAGGTTAGGCACCTAAATCTATATTTAGGAATGTACTCTAAAAAGGCCTGATTTGTACTGGTGCTGAGCACCCACAGATCCCTGGACTTCAGTGGGTTTTGTGAGTGCTCAGCATCTCTGAGAAACCAGTGGCTTTAGGTGCTTAACTTTAGGTACCATGTGTGAAAACAGTAACCTTATCCTGAAGGAAAACTACTTTGCAGCACCATCTGATGACATGGAGAGTTACACATCAGCTCCAAGCTTCCCGGTTTTCACAGTAATGGGTCAGTCTCTACCCCTTGCTGCAAGGAGATCTGCAATGTCTCAGGCTCTATGGCCTGTTCTTGGTTCTGCAGCAGAAAAAGCCATGGGAAGCAGACTACTTCTTGGTCCACCAATGCAGAATGAGAGGGCAGACCCGTTGTGTGGCACCATAATAATGACTTTTCTAGCTTAGGTGAGGGGGTTGGGGTGGGGAGCAGGCCTTGCAAGAGGGAGGAGCTGCCCCCGGACTCCTCCAAAATGAGTTAGGAAGGGGAGGGGCCTTCCAGGCCACAGAGCAGCTCACCAGAAGACATTTAGGCCACAGTTTTACAAAGTAGCTACTGCCTTTGGGTGCGCACCCTGAGATGTCGAAGGCCTTTCTTCCATGAGTGCTAAGCACCACAATGGCAGCTGAAGTCAATGGGAGTCGCAGGTGCTCAGCACCTCTGACAATCAGGCTTCAAGTGTTTCAGGCTGATCACCCAAAAACAGTCTCACACACAACAAAAGGCCACTTTTGAAAATGTTGGTCTTTGTGGTGATTGGCAATGGGTCTGGCTGTAATGGGCTGGGGAGGGCTGTCAGGGCTCCTTGGAAGGGGTGGAGTTGTGGAGAACTTAACTGTTATTGTGCAATTAGCCAGTTTCTCCAGGATTCACACCAGAGTCAGATTCAACTTGTCAGTTTCTCTGTGACAGGATGTTCTACCGTCCCTGGTCCTGGGCTGGCCCTTTCCCGTGGAGAGCAGGAGCAAGTCTTTGGGCTTGCAGTTATCATGGCTGCTTGGCATGACTGCTCCAGCATACACACGCGTGGTGTTTAGATGTTGCTTGTAATTATTAGAACTGGCTGTTGGGAGTCTGAAGGGACAGGAAACAGGGGGGAGGAGTTGAGGAGGCAGAGTGAGAGTTACAGAGGGTGCAGCAGCAGCTTGGTAAAGAGGTTTCCACTTTAAAAATAAAGTCCTGTTGAAGTTTGTTAGTACCTTGCCTGGTTGACACATGGTCCTCTGAGCAGGATCTTCACAAACCTCCTGTGTTTTAGCTGCATCCTCATGACTAGCAGGGAGCCAGGGCTCATCCATATACAGAATTGCACCAGTTTAACTAAAGGAGCAACAGTTAAACTGACCTAGTTAAACTGGTGCAGCTTTTCGTGCGGTCACTCTTACTTTGGATTAAACCTGGTTTATATTGGTTTAGCTACAGGTAGCGGAATGAGAGCATCCACACACAGAGTTGCACTGGTTTAGTTGGTTTAATGCAGGGGTCGGCAATCTTTCAGAAGTGATGTGCCGAGTCTTCATCGATTCACTCTGATTTAAGGTTTCGTGTGCCAGTCATACATTTTAACATTTTTAGAAAGTCTCTTTCTATAAGTCTATAATATATAACTAAGCTATTGTTGTATGTAAAGTAAATAAGGTTTTTAAAATGTTTAAGAAGCTTCATTTAAAATTAAATTAAAATGCAGAGCCCCCCGGGACCGGTGGCCAGGACCTGGGCAGTGTGAGTGCCCCTGAAAATCAGCTCGTGTGCCATAGGATGCCTACCCGATTTAACATCACACCTTGAATTAAACCTGTTCAGCTTTATATGTAGATCCCAGCAGTCGTTTCTCTGATTCAACAGTTGTTTCCTTTGCAGCTATTTCTCTAGGCTACAGCATGGTCCTATCATGGGTATAGGGTTACCTAGGGAGGTGCTGGAATCTCCTTTAGAGGTTTTTAAGGTCGGGCTTGACAAAGCCCTGGCTGGGATGATTTAGTTGGGGCAGGGGGTTGGACTAGATACCTCCTGAGGTCCCTTCCAACCCTGAGATTCTGATTCACTCTTGCTAAAGAGGTTACTATGGTGTGAGAGCTAATCCAAGAGCCCTCCCATGCTACGTGGGGTATTTGCACTGTCAGGAGCTAGTGTGTGGTATATAAGCAAACCACATTTCCTACCCAGAGGCCCTTGGGGCTATGTCAAATCTTCCCAATTTAATAGTGTGCTGGGAGAGCTCATCAGTCTCATGTCACTCCCAGTCCAATGAGCTCCTGACTCCCAGCCCAGCTGCATTGCTGAGCCACACCAGGGCATCAGCACTGATCCCTCCGTAGTCTGGCACACACCACTCCGGTGTCACCCTGGATCTGTCTGTGGCCACTGGCTCCAAGCCAGCCGATTGACTCCAGGCAGCCCTGACTCTGAGGCCCACACCGTTCTTGACCTGCACAGGTTCTAGTTATCAGCCCCACATCATTCCCATCTGCCCACCTCTCACTGCACTTTTAATCACCGCTGTGCTGCATGAGATCACATCCCCTCAGGACTCATTGAGGCCTCTATGTGGTCATCCCCACAAAGGACCTCCCCTTGCCACATGCTCCACCTCTCTATCATAGAACCACCTGGGCACTGCTCTACAGCCAGGGGACACGCAGGGACCTGAACAGAGGTCATGGCAGTGAGTGAAGGAGAACTGATTTTCAGGTATACACTATTACTCATTTTAAAGCCTGGACTTAGAGTCTGTTACCACTTTTAAATTCTTGTGGGGTTTTTAAGCATAGCTGCCATTCAGCTAAACCCTTCTCTCTCCAAGGCACAGAACCTATTCCAAGGGAACAGTCCATTCACAGGTAGGATGGGTGAGGAAAAAGGGCAACTATTTCCAGCAAGGCCGTGGAGCTTTATGCCCCACTGGGCGCTAGAATTCAGGACACTCTTGTGCTGCACAGATAAACTCGCTGCAGTCCTTAGATGGAAGCTGCTACATAAATGCTTCTTATTATTAATTGTTATAAGGCCACAGCATCAGATATCACGTTACAACCAGTAACTTGGTGCTGGCCTGTTTCCTGGGAAGGGGGCGTTTCACATCCACAGATGAACAGGAATATTTGAAACTGCCCTTTCCTCGTTAGCACTGCATGTGGTGTCATTTCTCTCATCACCAGAGGGAGCCCTCATCTTTCATTTGGACCTGAAGATCAAACTGAAATCAGAATCCAAAGCATGCATTGGAAAATAGATGAGGGAGGATTCAGAGGGAATTCCAGTTAAGAGTCCAAGTACTTCCCCGTCCTTGTTAATGTCTGTCACAAGAGTGGAATTTCCCAGAGACAGAAGGCCCAGTAACACTCTTAATTTGTGAATGGTCTCTGCCTAGAGGGCCTCATCCCTCACGGCAAGAAGTGGAATTGGGTAGATCAGGACCAAGGAATAAGTGAGAACAGCCGGGATAGTTCTCCAGCTGGTCAGGGTCAGCTCTTCTGGCTAGCTTGCAAGCTTCCTGGTGCTAGTCTTTTGTGAGAGGTTGGATGGTCTATTAGCTTTGTTCTTCTGGCTGGAGACTTGCAGAAAGCCAATTTCTGCACATTAGGCCCCCCCGTGCCAGGCAGTAGCTCACAACAGGAACTATTTCTGGCTGGTGCTGGAAATAAAGGTTGAGTATCATTGGAGAGTAAAGCTGGAAAATTTATTCCAACTGCCATAGAATGAAAATCCAGAAATGAACAGATAAGGGTGCGGCTATTTCACTGCTCTTTGTAGGATTTATAGGAGCATCTTACTTCAATGAACATAGCACACAGGGCCTCTGACATCTTAACACATGCTGGGACCAATTTAGTTTTGAATGAAACGAACTCCATTTGTCCCCTGTATCTATCCACCAAGGTACTATTTCAGAACACAAGGGGATACAGATAAGGTGTGTGGGGAGGTGTACGTTGCATGGTTTGTATGAGCACTTCCACGCTAGTAGAGAATTTCACACAGCAATTCCTGTGTTGAGTCCAGTCATTTGTTGACTTAGTTTATCCTTTTAAATAGAGATTGGATGTCTCAGACACCAAGTGACGGAGAATCCAACGCAGTTCTTGAAAGGGTGCTCCACTAGAAGCAATGGTCAAGTTTGACCCTTCCAATTTGTCTAGCTTCAGCTTCTAGCCATTTGATCTTATTTTTCCTTTGGCTGCTAGAAGAAACAGCCCTCTGATATGAGCGATCTCCTCCCTGCATAGGTAATTATGGGGGGATTGTGTTGGCACTTAATGTTCTCTCCAATAAGCTAAACAGATTGAGCTTCTTTCATTTTATTGTAAGGCCTGTTTTCCAGACTGCATCATTCTTGTAGCTCTTCTGAGCTCTCCCCAGTTTTGCCTGACATCCTTTAACATGTGAACACCAGAACTGACCTAGCATAGTTGGGACCTAGCATAGTTGGGACCAAGAGGCGAGTCCCTTACACAGCAGTGCACCAGGTGACCTCCACCACCTCATTGGCAGTCATATGACAGAACTCAGAACACATGTGCGATATCGATCGGTTTGGTGGGGGTTTTATTAAAAGACATCTGCAGAAAGTCAGATTTTAGTATAAAAGGGTTAGAGCTGAAAATACACAAACTACTGATGATCTTTTTCAAACCCAACATTTATAAATTACACCACATTGTTATTAACACTGCATTTAAATACAGAAACAAATTAAACAGTAAATTCATTAAAAAGATCCAGCATTCTACAAATGACTATTTACAGTATCCAGCAGCTAAGAGCTCTAGCAAGTCAGTCAATATGACTCAAATAGAACAGGATACTTGGGAACACCCAAGAGGGAAACTTGGCCTGTAACAGTTTCAGTGATTATCACTTGACCTAGGGTCTCCCCAAAGATCAGATGCATCCCACAACACCTGCTCCCCGCCTCTAAGACACTCTGGAAAATCCTCAAATCCAGTCACTGAAGACACCAGAATAATATGTGCAGTGTTTAGGGCAGACACCATGTGCGACTGATGCTGCTCCCAGCATCTTGGGGGAACCCTACTGTACCTCACCTTTCAGGAAGATTGTTTCAATTTCAGGTCACAGCCAGGGGACAGGGTCTTCTCCACACTGGGATTTTGGAATCTTGCAAGGAGAAACTAAACCTCCAGGATAAGGCGATGGAGGGGAAGCACATCCCTTGCTGTGAATTCAGGGTTGAGCTCAGGCCCAAAGGACAGCAAGGGCAGACTGCACCTCATGCCATTCTAGAGACTGCTCTAGCTGACTCAGAGCAGCACCGGTAGGCTCTCTCTGAAGCTCAGGATTCACAGAGCCAAAAGCGATGTCTATGATCTAGTCTGGCCTCCTGGTAACAGGCAATTGGAGGAATTACTGGGAGAATTCCTAAGGAGGAAACTGTTCTTCCCAGGTGGGGAGGCCAGGAAGGAGGAGTTGCATATAATCTTTGAGGGTGAAGAAAGCTGGATGGACCTCAGTCCCCATTCCTCAAGAGGGGCCCCCAGAACCTTCCCCTTGGAGGAAACAGCCAAATGGTGTTTAAGTAACTGAGGAGACAGGGGGGCAGCTGGGCGGGAGTCATGAGAAACAAGGTGTCAGACATGAGTTACACTTGCTGCTGCCTCTATTGCTGCTGCTGTGTAACTGACCAGCCATGGCTGGAGGTGGAGCAGACGAGGAGGGTCTGGGGGGAATGGGGTGGGTTCTTGGCAGCAGCACTTTACTGCGGCTCCAAACCTAGGCTAGCTCCCTGCTGGGCTCTGAGAAGAAAAGCCCGACAGTATCAGCAGCCTCTTGGAGGAGGCTCACAAAGCCCCCATGAGCCAGGTGGGAATCCCAGTGAGAGGAGAGGATTAAAGTGGCACATGGGCCCAGGGTGCAGCTGTTCTATCTATGATGTAAGAGGACCCCATTCACCTCACCTCTCCCCAGCTTCAGTGCTGGGACCAAGCGAGCCCCTTGAAAGCACAGTGGCTTTAACTGCAAAGGTAACTGATCAACTAAGACTTAGGACAAAGCTTTGTACATCATTGACTTGGGCAGCAGCAGAGCTGGTCTGTGACTGCTCTCTCAGCTTGTGCGTTCCACAGTGACCCTGTTCAGGGCTCCTTGCCCATTCTGGGAGCTCCCATCCTTTGAGTTCATTGGACCCCAGTAACACTAAGTGGTTATACCTACAGGAAGAGCCTTTGCTGCATTGCTCCATGCTAGACTCTGCCAGCTAAACAGCTGCTAATGTGAGGAAAGGTTCCCCTCTGAACTGTCATTGTGAGGGCTGCATTTCTGGGTTTCTGTAAACACCAAGTGACGGAGCTGCAAATCTGCGCTCCTTTGAGTCTTTCAAGTGGCAGCTAGGTTAGGATTCTGTTTCCAGCTCTGTGGGTCGGATTTTCAGGGTGGTAGATTTCAGTGGGTAATACCTCCCCTTCCATGTCTTCCAGAAGATGCCCTGTTTCCGCTCATGCCGCTGGCGGGGGATGGAGCGAAAGTACTTTCCGTTGAGGTTGGCATGGCCACAAGTGCTGAACCACCAGCCTCCTAGAAGGAAGGAAGGGACAGATTTCAGCCAATGGGAATTTTCACAGCTAAAAAGTCCCATAACAGGATAAGAAAATCACCCCAGATTCAGAGCTATTGCTGCACTTTCCCTTCCAAGCACAGTCTGCTCACCACCCCCCTCAGAGCTCTGGAAGGTTAAAAGACCTGAAGTGTGTACGTGACAGGGGTTTCAGAGGGTCCCATGCTCCAGGGAACTCCAGCACTACTTCCAGGTCTCAAGGAGATCAAGCCACGCAGGCAGCTAGGCCTGCATGACCATCAAAGAGGCCAAATGAATGCAAATACTTCTCTAGCCCCATCCCGGTCATACGGAGCCCTAGGTGGTGGGGCAGACCCATTGATGTGATAGGACTTATTATTAGCTCCATTTTGCAGTTAGGGACTGGAGGCTGAATTGCAGCAACTTGCCCAGTGTCACCCAGCATGGGGTGGATGGGGAGAGAGACACGGGGCGTGTGTGCGCATGTGCACTCGGAATTGACACCAGATGTCCCAGTTCAGCGCTGTGGCTCAAGACCATTCCACTCCCATCTGCGAGCACACGCCCCATGTGTGCAATCTCTGGCCACTAGAGGGTGCAAAAGTGGAACTGTTGTAGCAGCTGGGAGCCACAGGTAGGCCAAGAGAAAGGAGTAGACTCTGGATGGATGTTACACCGCTAGCAGAGCTAGCCTTGTGGGAAATGCCACGGTTTTGCTTCACACAGGTTGTCTGTTTCATTTGTATTCAATTTACAGTTCAAACAAGCCAAACATTCTGACATGGGTGAATTCCTCTGTTGAACCCATGAACTGGCTCCTTCTTTGCCTGGACAGTTTGAGTCACAGGGAACAAGCTGGGCCAAGTTCTGACTTTGTAACAGAACCTGGAACCATGAGAATATCACCTGCTTTCAGGTTTGATTAGAGTTGCTCACACCGCTTCCCCTTGCGGATCACTTGGTCCCATCCCTGTGAAGAAGGAGGAGGGTGAAGCAGGGGACAAGGTCAGAGTCAAAATACCCAAATGGCCGTTTTTCACCAGTGCCATCTGCCCCAAGCTGTCAGAAGCAGAGTTGTGTTTGCATAGCACCGAAACAAGGCGGGTCTTACACTGGAAAAGGAGAGCTGGGCTTCAAGCAGCTTGGGGCAGATGCAGGAAGACTGCTGCCGCCTACATCCCCACCGAGAAAGACCAGACTGTTGCTTAGGAACACAGCACCTTGCCTTTGCCAGTACTGACCTGACAGGTGCTTGGCACAGTTAGTGTCAGCTTTGAAATCGTTGTCCTGATCTCGAGTGGAGAAGGGCAGCTGTCTGAAGTCCCCAAGGGCATTTTCCAGTTCTCCTGACACAGGTCCGAGGAGACTGAGTGTGTAGGCTGTGTTCTCTCCACCCAGGCTAAAGAGGAACTGAATAAGCTGAGAGTTTCCTTCCCAGTCTTGCAGCTCAATCGAGAGATTGTACCTTCCCTCTTGGACAATGTGGTATATTTTCTCCAGGCCCAACCAGAAATCACCTGAAACACAAGGAACTTTGCATTAGTTGGCATCACACACAAGCGCTATGCAAATCAAGGAAGATGTTAGCATGCAGTGCTAGGAGCACTCCAGATTCTCTGGTGTGCACAAAGTGCCTAGGGAGGTCAGTGGGTGCATGCACCCTTGTGTGGTGAACTTCCTCAATCCCTTCTCAGCCAGCTGTGCCCACTCGTCCAGCCGGGTGTTATGCTGGGTGGAGATTGTGGGTCCACCTCTGGGGCAGTGTGGGGATGGAATTTGCTTTCTGATCAGGGAAAGCTAGAATAAAAAGAATAAAAGTCTTCCACCATCTGCTTACCGCTAAGGTCTCCAAAGCCATTCTTGTAGGCTTCCCAAAGCTGGTCGAAGTCCACGGAGCCATCCAGACGCCTCTGGATCACCGTCCAGCCACCTTCTGCAGGTGGAAGAGATTGTTCACTTATTTCAGTTCTGTTATTTGCAAGACCTGTTTGCAGAATTCAGAATAGCCCGAGGTGCTCCCCTCACTTACCAGCAGTCATGTCACAGTAGACTTTAAAAGGCTGAGATCCCAAGGGCTGGATCTGAAACACATCACTGCTTCTCTCCCCTGCCAGGAAGAGCTGCTGGCAGTCCAGCGGGAGCTCTGCAAATGGACAGAGAGGGAATTTAGAAGAAGCCGTCTCAGCATGCTGCTCTCAAATAGGTTTGTTCACACCACAGTCCTAGCGGCTACACACATCTACAGATGAGCCCAGCTTAATCACCAGTTTGAATGCTAAAGCTAGAGACTGTTTGTACAGCACCTAGCACAATGGGGCCTGGCCCATGACCAGGGCTCCTAGGCACTGTGGCAATATAAAGAAGTAATAAAAAGCCCTAACATTTTCCAAGGCAGCTCTCTCTAGGCCCTTGGGCTTCTGTTTCATTTTGTACAGAAGTTAATACTGGACTCAGAGGGCCCAGGAAAACAGACAGCTACAGCCTCCCAGAGAACTGGGCCAAGTGTGTAACTCAGGAGGAGGAGCTGGTGAGACAGGTCACATGAGCTGTGCAGAGTCTGCAGACCAGAGGCAGCAGCACTGTGCGGCTTCCAGACATCTCTGGGGGAGCTCAGTCAGGACACGAGGAGGCAGATGGTAGGAAGGGGTAATGCCTTGCAGAGGGCAATAGGTGCAGAATATTGTTCTAACTCACCCCGACTACCACTAATGCACAAACCACTTGCAAGTTCCACCTGGCTCTCAAATGGGACTTTAGCCGTAGGCTGAGCCAGTTACGCACAGCATTAGTGAGGACCTGCTGCCGGACGGCCTGGTGCACTGCTTGCTGGCTGACACTGGAGCAGGTGCGGAGCAGAGACCATCGCATATGGTGACCCTTTTGCCCAGAGCCCTCATAAGCCCCCCATAAGCAATGAATGGGGGGAAGTGAGGGACCAGGCACAACCCTGTGGGACTCCCAGCTGCAGGCCAAGACTGGCTCACAGGGGCAGCTCTAGCTTTTTTGCCGCCCCAAGCACGGCAGTTAGGCAGCCTTCAGCGGCTTGCCTGCGGGAGGTCCCCGGTCCCGCGGCTTCGGCGCACCCGCTGCTGAATTGCCGCCAAAGGCTGCCTGACTGCTGCCCTCACAGGGATCGGCAGGGTGCCCCCCGCGGCTTGCCACCCCAGGCACATGCTTGGAGCGCTGGTGCCTGGAGCCGCCACTGCTGGTTCAGACACTGAGGGGTTGCCCTGCCAGGGCCCATGAGAAGTCACCAACCCACAGCTGCCATAAGGCCACTGGCCAGAGGCTCTGACCATTCCCTGCAAAGCATCAGCAAGACTAATTGTAAAGCGAAGAGAAGTTCTGCTCCTCCTGTCCCCAGATGCCTGGACTTTGGCCTCGGCTTTACTGTAACTGCCAGCAAAGCACCATTTCAACAGAACTGGTAAAAGTCCAACAGGCCTAAGAAGAATCCAGTTATAAAACCTGAGTCGAAAGGACAGGAAGGTGTCAGGACACGGAGGGACTTTATCCAGCTTTGCAGAGCATCGAGGAACAGCCACAAAATCAAACCGCTCTTTGTCTGCCTGCAACAGGTGGCAAGAGCCCCTTTCCCGGCATCTCCCCAAACAAAGCGAGGTCTGTTCCTAACGTAGCTGCCTGAGGGAAGCTGGGACGGTGCCCTTTGCATTCAGCTTTAAAACATATTGTCTTTGTTCCCCTGAGCTGCAAGGACAAAATAAATCTGTGTCTGTAAATGAAGACAGCCCCCTCCTTTGGGTTTGGCTAACTGGAGCTTGGATTCTTGTGCAGCTGCCATGAGTGCGAGTTCAAGAGGGACTGCGGGGACCTGAGAGTAAACATGAACTTTCCCCCACTTCCTATGCCTTGTTCCTCCACTGGGGAGCGCAGGGACCTCGTTCTCAGCACGGAGCTCCTGGGCCTGGAGGAGTTTTACTGTAAAGCAAGGCACAGTATGTCTTGCGTCATGCAGAGGAGCTGAGCTCTGGTGCGGGACGTGCAGCACTTCACACACGATATTGGGTTGCAGCGGGAAGCTAGCCTTGCACTGAGGGCTCCGAGAACTCGCTGGGCTCCAGCTCAGACAGCACCGGGGGTGGCACCGGACCGGGCTCTGAACTGGCTCCACTGTTCTCCAGCGCACACTGGAGCTATCTGTTGGGTTTGGTGCAGAGGGCTCTGGAAACGGCGGGACTGCCAGGGGGCATGCTCTCAGCAAACCTTCACTTCAGCCTCACACCCCCATTCAGCACAGCCCAGCCACTCACCCCCTCCAGCTGCTGCAGAAGGGAGGCAAGCAGGAGGGGGCTGGCCCCAGCTGAGAGGGAAGGATGGTGCCCCCCCCCAACAATTGGGGCTGGGTGGGATATGGGGGTCCCCCCTCCATTCCCATCTCTTGAGGTGCTGATGAGAAGGTTCTGTTGCTGCCCCCACAGGAGCGAGGTTTCAGGAATCGCCCCCCTGCCCCCCCGAGTGTCCATTTGCTCCCCACGCTGGCCCCGAGCCATGCTGGGCTCATGCTGTCAGAGCTCAAGCTGAATGCCACCCAGAGTATCACTAAGGCCTCTCTCACCGTAGTGTCTGGGCAGCAGGCCCAATGGGAAGCGCAAGGAGTGGCACTCGGTGCCAGCCACTCTCCATGTGTCCAGGCCAGCAGACAAAAGAGCCCTTCCCAACCTCTGCTGAGCACTGTGGGGTTGTTTTTAAGATAAAGCAAGTGACACCAAGATGCTGCAGGGATGGAAACCCCGGGCCAGGCTTTCAATACCACTCTCCAGGAAAGGCTGACGCCAGGACAAGGGCTCCCCGCAGCCTCCTTGCACCCACCCCTCCCTGCTCTGACATCAGCGTCTGAGTCTGAAGTAGGGGAAAGGTGAGCCCAGCCTGGGAACGCGCTGGGGGAGGGGTTTCTTCCCAAAACAATGAAGCAAGCCTGCTCCCGGGGAAGGGGGAGGGATGGTTAGAAAGGACTTAACTTTCACCCAATTTCCTTCCAGCCAATCACCGTGCTGCCTTTCTGATCAGCCATGCTCCCCTTCCCCCAACCAGTGTGGGTTGCACCCTGACTTCGTCATAAGAGCTATTTTCTTGCTAAGGTCTGAACTTTTACCTAGTTGACTCTTTGGGCACATTACTCCTCCTCCCTCCCCCATAACACCATGAAACCAGATGCCCGGAGCACAGGCGAGGGGGTGGGTTGAGAGCTGAAATCACCATTCACCAAGGAGGTGCAGCAGGGTAACCTCTCCCCATGCAAACGGCTCAAGCCTGCACGGACGCCAGCGCCAGCATGAGACCAGGCGACCGTTCCCGCACTGGCCTCTCGCTTAGCGTCAGCACTTGGGCTAGGCCATCACTGCTGAGTCCCACCAAGTCATTCATAGACAAGACCAGACCGAACCAGGCCACTCCGAGCCAGGAGCGAGCTACCAGAGGGGCTGTTTAGTCAGGTCAGGGCTGTGACAAATGGCACCAAACCACAAACTACCCTCAACTCACACCTACCCTCATCCCAGATCCTGCACCAACTCCCTCTGCTGGGCCTAGCAAACAGGGTCTGGAGAGAGGGCTGAGGAGGGGGCTGGGATTGTTAGAGTTATCCATTACTTTAGTTTGTCATGGGGCTGGGTGCAGGCACTGATTGACTGTCATCCTAAAGCTTTTGACCAGCGGGGTGGCGGACGTGTCACTCAGGGCCAGACACAGGTGAGTCAGCAGAAATTACAGCAGGGTGGGCTTGCTTCCCAGTCTAGGACATAGACCCAGTGGCCAGAAGAGATCATATCCTGCATTTTCTCAGGACTACTCATTGCTTCCTTCTCTAATCTGTCCTAACTATCTGCAGAAAGGATGCCTGGATCTCTTGCCAATCCATAAGTCAGGCAGATCACACCACGCTGCCCCAAAGAGATTGCTGGTTGCTGGGGCCAAGAATCTCTGAGCAGCTCCTGTTGTACAGTTACCTTCTTGCTGGGCTTTGCCAGATATACTGCACTGCTCAGCTGCTTTGTTTCCCCTACTGTAGCAGCAATGTTCCCACCAACAGCAGCTGGCTCCATAACCTCAGCTCATTTTGCTTTAGAAAAATACTACAGGTAGTTCTGACTTTAGTTTTTAGCATTGTTAGCTGTGCAGCTTTAAATCCCCGGTGGAAGAGCATGAGCCCATGGGCTAGTAAAAATGAAGAGTGAAGTGTTTGTTTAAAAAAATAAACTCATCAAGGAACGTTAAAACAACAAGGCCCAGCAGAATTACCCCTTGGATTGCCATGTATTTATGGAACGCGAAGGTCACCACCGTCAAGCAGAGAGTAAACACTGTTCCTTGAACACAGGATTGCATTCCAGGCTCAGTTGTTCAAGTGTTTCTTTTACTCCCACTAGGAACTGTTTGCTTTGCTTTCCCCACCCCGCCTTCCCCAACCAAATTATTTTGGAATCCCAGCACTGTTGGGAGATAGGGTTTAACTTTTGCCTACTTGGCGAGCTGCCAGGGAGGAGAGCGTATGCAGCGCCTGAAGACATGATCTACCTTCTGCAAGTGATTAAACCTCTTGCTCTTGAGGTTGTTTCAAATCTTCAACTTTTGCACAGTTGGCCGAGTGCCATGCTTAGTCTGTTAACTTGTGTTCGCTGGATGTACATAAAAGGGCCATTCTGAAGAAGTTGCTTACGGGGCTCATTGCCCACACGACCCCCAATGCAGCAGCATTGGGGGACTGGCTCTCCATAGGCAGGGAGCAGCTCTGAGCACCAACCTTCTGAGTGATTGGCTGCTAGGAATGCAGGGAGCAAACAGCCCAGGGAGGACACTGGGGCCAGTACTTGCCGGAAGGCTCCTTCTCCTTGCTAATCAGGGAGGAAATTGAATTGCAGTTGCCAGTCAACAAAAGTGATCAGGCAAATGAAGAGGAACTCAAGGTTTGACCTAAAAGGGGAACCTTCTCTTGAGTGGAACCACCACTGCCATCAACAGAAGAATCATGGCCTGCTCCACAGTGAAAAAGACCTAAGGTTCTGTCACTCTTGGTCATCCTGACCAGTCTTTGCCACCTCCTCTAGCAGTCAGTGTGCCCCAGTGTAGAGACAGGGTGTGGGGAGATGCTGCCCTCATAAGAGCATAAGAACGCTCAGACCAAAGGTCCATCTAGCCCAGTATCCTCTCTTTCAACAGTGTCCAGTGCCAGGTGTCCCAGAGGGAATGAACAGAACAGGGCAATTATCAATAAGTGATCCATCCCCTGTCACCCATTCCCAGCTTCTGGCAAACAGAGGCTAGGGACGCCCTCCCTGCCCAGTCTCATGCCAGCCATGTGGGGCAAGGGCAGAGGGGGACTCGGGAAAGGTTTTCAGGAATGTACTGCTCTATTTTGCTCCCCATTGTCCTAATATAGAGGACTCTGGTCCCAAGAACCCAGTGTGACCGAGAGCTAACCCAGCTCAACAGAAAGCTGGCTGGAAGTCCCCCAGGTGTGGCGCGCTATATTTTGGCCTCTCCCTGTCTGCATTCATCTCCTATGCTCTTTGTTCTCTGCCTAGCCCCTGGCGCTTTGTTTTGTTCTTGCAGGGGCAGCAGCAGCCGGGTAACAGCACTTTCTGCTTTCAGTCTTCCCATGTGCTAACTAACTACCCCCCTCTGCAGCCTTTCTGCCTGGAGAGCTTCCTGTGCTTGACACAGAGGGAAAACCCATTTGCCTTCTAAATCGTTCCTATTTGGGTCAGACCCTTTACACAGCCAGCTGGAGAGCGTAGGCATTTCCCTAGTCTGCACAGAGCTCCTGTCTGGGGAGCAGCCTGCAGTACATGGCCCAACAAGCCACTAAGCCACTCGCCCTGGTCCTGCTTCCACTGAACTCAGTGGGAGTTTTCTGTGTGATGGAAGCAGAGCCAGGCTCTGTGTGTGACCTGAAGGAGGTTGCTCTAAAGGTCACAGGCCCAATGGAAGTGTGTGTGCGCACACGTGCAGGGAATTGTCCAGCACTCAAGGCACTAACCTGGGACTCCGGAGACTGGGATTCAAAACCCTGCTCAGCCACAGGCTTCCCAGGTTAGCCTCTGGCTCCTTGCACCTCACTCCCCCTCTGTACCATGGGGACAGCCACAGTACTTCCCTCTTCGTGGGGGTGAGGTGCTCAGACCCCACAGTGATGCAGGTACATAGACTCACAGCTTCCCATCTAATTCCTGTCCTTCGCTCGTGGCAGATGAACCCCACCCCCACCCCGAGGGATACAGGATATGGGAAGACTCCTCAGCTGCATTTCAACCTCCAGATAGAACAAGACTCCTCTGCACAAAACCAATGACCAAGTGCTACCACCCTGGCCTGCCAGCCTCATTCAGCCACTTCACCCATTTAGCTACACACCTTCAGGCAGAATTCATCTGCTTCCCACAGGCATTCTCCATATGAAGCTGAAACACTCCTGTAAAATCCTTAAATCCCTGCCAGACTGGATCCTGGATCCCTGCTAGATCCTGGAGGCCAGACCCTGCCCACACAGCAGATCCTTCCAGTTCCACTCAACTCCCGTGAAAGCCAATTTCACATCCTGAATCAGGACAATTGAACCTTTTGTTTCTGGGCTGTAGCTGGAACTGCTGACAGGAGGACTCGGCTAACGGGGTGGGAGGGAGGTGACAGATACTCACTCTGTGGCTGTGCAGGTTCCACACTGGCGTTTTGGCTTTGGTTGGTGTGTCTGATGCTTTTCTTCAGGTTTATCCTCCACTTTAGACTCTGAGTTTTGTTGTCCTTAAGATGCAGAGGGATCAATAGATTGACCTGTGCCAAAAACATGGATGAGTTAGCGACTCAGAGCAGACTTGATCCATAGGAGAGCTGGTCTAACGGCTCCCAGAGCAGTTAGTGGTGACACTGCCTGCCTGCTCCAGGATCAGCTCTTAGCATGGCTGAACTCCCCTGGGCAGATTATACAACAGATCTGGTGCTCTGAGCGGCTGTGGGTTTGTACAACCCTGTCAGCCAGGGGTTTATTGTGCAAACAAAGAAAGAGGTGGCAGAGCCGAGCACCTCGGGTCCAGGTCCAATCTAGCTGAACCTCCCCCCAGTTTCAGAGCATGCCGGGGCTTGGATAAAAGGTTCCAATTTGTGTGTGTCTGACCCAGAGGCTCAAAGGCCACAATATTTTGTGCCAACACAACAAGCACTTTTAAAGCCCTGTGAAGCTAAATGACACAGAGGCTCAGATTCCTTCTACAGTCCCATGACAGCCAAGCCCCTAGGCTGGGTCCTGAATTATTAAATTAGGCTCCCAAGAAGCTCCCAGCCTGCTCCCGATTCCCACTGCTCCCTATTCCCACTGCTATTAGCATTCAGGAAAAGCCCCGGCGGAACTTACTTTGCTCTGCAGGCTTTTAATCTGCAGGTTCTGCTTGTCCAGTTTGTACTGCTGCTGTTTGACCTTCTGCAAAAGCTCCTCGATTCTCGTGTTCTGAGCATCCATCAGGGACTAAAACACAAAGGAAAGGATGAGCTCCGCACACCCCTGTCCCCACGGCCGGGCGAGGGTCACTCGGGGGCGTTTGCCGAGCTCCGAGACCAAGGCTGGGAATTTCCCAGGCTACTTTCGCTGCCTCTAGGCTTGTCCGGCACTTAGCGCATGAAGCCCTCAGCTGACAGCGCAGCCCGCTGGCCCCAGCGCTGCCTCCCCTTCCCGGCAGCAGCCCCCCGGAGCCGCGCTGCCTAGGCACTGGGAGAGGGGAGGGGACAGCCAGCCTCGCCGGGTCGAGGGCTCGCCAGACCGCTGTCCCCGGGAGAGCAGCGAGCGGCCGGGCGCCTGTGCGCGCCCCTGGGCTGACACGGGGGTTGCTTGAACGGACGCAGCCCTCCAGAGAGCCCCCTGCAGGGTCAGCGCAGCGGCGGGGGGACCCCCGGGCAGCCGGGAGCGGACTCACCTGCAGCGTGCCCAGCTCCTTGGCGCTCTGGTTCTCCGAGGGCCGCCCCTGCAGCACCTGCCGGATCTTGCCCTCGAGCTGCTCCAGCCGGCCCTGGATCTCCGCCTTGTCCCCGGCCATCTGCTGCAGCTTCTCGCGCAGCGCCTCGGAGAGCCCGAAGAGCTGCTGGTCCCGGCCCTGCAGCTCCCGCACGGCGGCCCGCAGCTGCCCGCCCTGCTCCTGCGCCTCGCGGGTCTGGCGCAGCAGCAGCCCCAGCGAGCCGTTGTGGGCGCTCAGCCGGCCGCCCAGCTCCCGCAGCTGCCCCTTGGTCTTGTCCACGTGCTCCTTGAGCCCGTGGCCCAGCTGCAGCAGCCCGTGCGCGATCACGTTCACCTCGTCCCAGGAGGCGAACTGCACCTTCCGCTCCTTGCTGCCGGCCGGGAAGCCGCCCGCCCGGGAGCCCAGCCACGCCGCCGCGCACAGCATCAGGGCTGCCCCCGCCAGCCGCATGGTGCCCGCTGCAGAGCGCAGCGCGGGTACCTGGCGCGTGGGAGCGCAGCGCAGCCTGGATACCTGGCGCGTGGGAGCGCAGCGCAGCCGGCCCGGTGCAGAGCGCAGCGCGGGTACCTGGCGCGTGGGAGGGCAGCGCAGCCTGGATACCTGGCGCGTGGGAGCGCAGCGCAGCCGGCCCGGTGCAGCAGCCGGCTCAGCCTAAGCGCAGTAAACACCCGGCCGCGGCCGCTCCCCTTTTATAGCCTCCCCGCGCACCTCGCCACTCTGCTTTGCATAATGGCGGGGGAGTGCCCTGGGGAGCGGCCAGGGAGTCTCCGGTTTCTCCTCCTGCCTCCCTGCGCAGCCCAGCCCAGCCCAGCCTGGCACGGCGAGGGGGGCTGAGGCTGAGCCCAGCTCCAGGCGTGCAGCCAGCCGCCCTTGCCCGCGTGTCTCCCGCCAGGCCGGAGCTGCGGTCTCCTGGGCACGCAGGAGCTCCCGGGGCCGGGCCCTGCTTGGCGAGCGGAGTTGGAAAAAGCGGGGAGTCCCCGGTCCCTGCGCGGTGGGAGGGGCTAAGGGGGAGCAGAGCTTCTCGGGGGGAGCAGCGGAGACCTGCCCCCCCCGCCCCGCGCTGCTCCCTAGGAGCCCGCCAAGGACCATGCTGCACCCAGGGGCGCCGGCCGCTGTGGGTTTCCTCCCGAGAAGGACGTACCGAGCCCGCCTCCCAGACACAGCCCAGGGGACAGCACCTTTGCCTGCGCTAATCGCAACAAAAACATCTCGTGCCCTGGCTGAGTCCCACCCCCTTAGAGCAAACCACCAGCAAGACCCCTGGGCCTGGGGGGAGCCTGGCTGGGCTGCTCTCATCCAGCCCATGGGCACACCTGGGTGCCACTGACAATGTCACCTCCCCGGGGGGCGGCTCTAGGTATTTTGCTGCCCCAAGCACGGCAGGCAGGCTGCCCTTGGCAGCTTGCCTGCAGGAGGTCCCCAGTCCCCCGGATTTGGTGGCGACTGTGGGAGGTCCCTGGTCCCGCGGATTCGGCGGCAGCCTGCGGGAGGTCCACTGGAGCCGCAGGACCAGCAGATCCTCCTCAGGCGTGCTGCTGAAGGCAGCCTGCCTGCCGCCCTTGCGGCGACCGGCAGAGCGCCCCCCGTGGCTTGCTAGTGCCTGGAGCCTCCCCTGGCCTGGACCTACCCGGAGAGGAGCGGGCTGCCCTAGGGCTCAATCTGGATGCTTTGTGCAGGGATAAGGCCTTGTGCCTTCTCAGTTCCCTGCTAGATTCCAGCTGCGTGTTCTCTGTTTTTGGCCCAGGGACTGGCTGGGGGGGGGCATGCCGGGGGCAGTGCTGACTGGGGCACTCCACGGATGGGCACAGCGCTGCCCGGGGGGCAGCATGTGGCACTGTCTAGCCAGCTCTCTGTTTTAATGAGTTTGGGTGCCTGCCTCTGCCTTGGTACTAGTGGGTTTAGATGGTTCTGTCTCATTCTTGGGGGTATGAGGAGGTTTGCCCTGTCCTCTGGTGGTCTGGGTGGGCCAGTTACCCCTGGATTGATCTGATAATTTGTGTTTGGCTAAAGCATCTTCCAGAAAGGCACCAGGCTGCATTTGAAAACCTCAGGAGATGGAGAATCCACCCTTCCCTTGGTAGTTTGTTCTGACGGTTGATCACCCTCCCTGTTCAAAATTGGTGCCCAATTTCTGATGTGAATTTGTCTGGCTTCAACTTTCAGCCACTTGTTCTTATTCTGCCTTTCTCTGCTAGATTAAGGAACCCTTAATACCCTCTGTTTTCTACCAGAGAAGATACTTATACTGTAATCAAGTCATCACCCAATGATTTTTTGGATAAACTAAGTAGACTGAGCTCTTTAAGTCTCTCATCGTCCGGCATTTCTCCAATCCTCAAATAATTTTTGTGCCTCCTTTCTGCATCTTCTCCAATTTTTCAACATCCTTTTTAAAACGTGGACCCCAGACCTAGATGCCATATTACAGTATTGTCTCACAGTGCTGTACACAGGGGTAAAATGGGTTCCCTGCGCCTACTCTCTACTCTCCCACTTATACATTGCAGGATTGCATTAGCCTTTTTTGCCACAGCATCACGCTGCGAGCTCCTTTTGAGTTGCTTGGTACTATGACTCCTAAATCCTTTGGAGTCCCTGCTTTCCAGAAGACAGCGAACCATTCTGTAGGTGTGGCCAACACTTCTTGTTCTTAGCTGCATTACTGTGCATGTGGCTGTATTCAAAAACATCTCGTTTGAATGGGCCTCAGCTTCCCAGATCACTCTGTATGACTGCCCTGCCCTGGTCGGTAGTTACCACTCCGCCACTCCTTGGGTCATCGTTGAAAGCTATGAGCTGCAATTTTACATTTACTTCCAGATCACTGCTAAAAACACTGAATACATCTAGTCCTGGTCCAGGCAGAACCCCACTAGACTCACCTCTGTTCAATGATTCCCCATTGACTACTACTTTTCTGAGACCTGTCAGTCAGCCAGTTCTTAAGCCATGCAATGTGTGCGCTATTGAAGTGGTACAGAGCTAGTTTTTTAATTAAAATGTTGTGCAGTACTAAACTAAATGCCTTAGGTAAGTCTAAGTCTATTGCATCAACGCAGTTATCTTCTTCAATCAAACTTGTGGTCAGGTAGCCCAGTGGTTTTCAAACTGTGGGGCATGACCCCTAAGCTCTGCCCTAGGGGGGCATGGAGGAACCTTTGCGGGGGTGAGCGGCGATGCCAGGCAGCTTGGGCTCGGGGAGGGAGCTCTGCCACCTCCACCCCTGACTCACCTCAGCAGGTCACCCAGCCTGTGGTTCAGTGTGAACATCCACTCCCAGCAGCCTCTGTGCCCAGCACTGGCTCCTCTCCCAGAGACCATCGCCTTCCCCCACCAGAAAACCCAAGCTGGGAGGAGCAGGTATTGTGTCTATTTTTGTCTGGTTCGGGGAGAGCAACCAAAAATTCTGACTCAAAGAGGGCAGGGTGGAGGGGCTCAGCTCAAAAAGTTTGAAAACCGCTAAGTTAGCCAGTACTGAGGGCATTGCTTGGTGGTTTCTGTTAGGAGGAGAAGTTGATGAGTCAGGCGTTGCTTTGGTGTGGTCCTGTTTGTTTACAAAGGATGTCCACACAGTCCTGTTTCCCTGTCCACAATAGGAACTAACAGTAGTAACAGTTTCCGTGGTTACAGTTGGCCTCCACAGTGACAAAGCCTTGGCTGCGATGATTTAATTGGTGTTGGTCCTGCTTTGAGCAGGGCAGGGGACTGGACTAGATACCTCCTGATATTCCAGGCCTGATATTCTATGATTCTATGAGTCCTGTGCCCCGAATAAATTCTTTCTCACTCTGCTTCCCCCAGGGCCACACTCACAGCTTCTCTTGCTTTCCTTTGTCTGTCTGTCTGTCTGTCTCTCTCACACACTCTCTCTCTCTCTCAACCAATACATCCCCTAGGCCTGCATTTTGCCAGCAGCCCCAGGAAACCCTTCTTATTCTTGCTGGGTTAATTCTTGCTCAGTCATTGCCATGTGGCCCAGTGCCTTGGGTGGTGGCTTTTATTGTTTCAGCTATCACCATGTAAAGGGGGACTAATTGTTCCTTCCACTTAGCCTGAATGAAGGGGGGAGAGGGGGAGTTACCACATCTATCAGCTTAAACCATGTCTGGGATCGATGGGGCCATTAACACCTTCCAGCCTAATGCTTGTAATTTTATGAAATAATAAAATCAGGTTGGTTTGACAAAACCAGTTTTCCATGTTGCCTGGCATTAATTATATTCCCATCCTTTAATTCTTTATCAGTTGAATCCCGTATCAGCCTTTCTGTTATTTTGCCTGGGATTGATGTCGGGCTAACAGGCCTATAGTCACCCAGGTCACCCCACTTGCTCGCTCTGAATATTGGAACAACATTAGCACTCTTCAGTCTTCTGGAATTTCCCTGGCATTCCAAGGTTTAGTAAAAATGAACCTACACGGGCCAGAGATCTCCCTAGCCAGTTCTGTAAGGACTGTTATCAGGCCTACTGATTTAAAAAGGTTTCTCTCTCAAGTAGATGTTGTTTAACACACTTTTCAGTTACTAATGGATTAGAAAGTACTTCGTCGTCGTCATGAGATACACATATCATCCTGCTTCTTTCTAAACGCAGAACAGAAATATTTATTGAACACTTTCCCCCTATTCTTAGGGGCTTGGGTGAATCTGCCTCATTCTTGATGCGTTTTGGTGGTTGCATCCCATTATCAGTGGGTTTGGGCAGTTTTATCCCATTCTTGGTGGAATTGGATGGTTCTGTCCCATTCTTTATGGGTCTTGGTGGTTCTGGCCTGTCCTTGGGTGTGTTTGGGGGGGTTGGGTGGTTCTGTTCCATTCTTGATGGGTTTTTGGTGGTTCTGCATTGTTCCCAGAGGGCGTTGAGTGGTTCTGCCCTATTCTCGGGTAAGGGGGTTGGTTGGTTCTGTATTAGTATAGTACAGCCAGGTGCAGGTGATTGTTGGTGAGAACAGAAGTTGGGGGTGATGAGAAATGACTGTTGCTGGGGAAGCTGCAGGTGCTGAATTTAACTGAAAGTCGTTGTTTTCCCCCAATGAACATGTGGTCTGGGCCATAGTGTCTGCTGTAGGTTATCTTCTGCCATCAGAAATCAGGGCACAGGCAGGGCCCGGCAGCACAATGTCCCACAAAGGGAAGGCTTCACAACTCTCTCCATCACAGGGTGTTAGTGCCAGTCAGATTTTGCAATGGGGGAAGTGGTTATTGACAAATAATACACAAATGAGAGCAGGATATAATTGTCTGGGTTTTATAAGAGGCTGCGCATTGCACAATCGCTAATGTTTGCTCAGCAATAATCTCCCACTTCCCTTGTGTTGGCCTAATTCCTATTTTCTATCAGGTGGTTAGTGCCTTGGGTCAGCTTTGACCAATAAATGCCAAAGCCCATCCATTCCAACAACGCTCAGCCAGTGACAGGGCAATGGTTCGAGGTAATGCTGGGAAAAGCTGAGGTCTCAGGCTGAATAGCCGTACAGGATGGCTCTAGTGTCCAAGCAGAGGAGGGGAGTGGATGTGAGCCCCATTTCTACCCCCAGCTGGGGTCACAGCTCCCCATGACTAAATGGAGGGGCCTAACCAACTGTTTTCTGTTGTAACAAGGGGTCATGGACTGGAATGACCAGGCAGAAAGCTGCTGTTCCAGCCTTCCCTTCCCCTCTGCCTCCCTTGGTCTGCGTTCTTCGTCATCTCCCAGGCCTTCTCTCCTCCTGTGCCCCCATTCCATCCCTCTCTCTCGGGCCTGTCTGGTCCACCTCCCCCCAGCAGCCCCCTGCAGCCTGCTCCCTTCTGGATCCTTGCTCTGTGCCTGCCCTGTCTCTGCATGGAGGAGGAGCCGGTGCTGGTCACAGAGCCCAGGGGTCATTTTATCAACAGGGATTTGTGAAGATTTTTTGAAATATATATTGTTTAACCTCGGGGACTGTTTGATTTCCCAAAGGCATCTCCCAGAAGAGTGGCTGCTCCCTTCACTCTCCAGTCCCCAGCATTTGGGTATGTCCGTGGGGTGGCTGCCTTGAAATCCTCAGCCCCCCTGTCCTCAACTGAGTTCTGGGGGGCCACTATGCAGTGAGGTGAGGGGAGAGGCACCTCGAGTTGCTCTGGCCTGGTCTGCACTAGATTTTTCCCTCCCCAGATTTCCCCATGAAGACCAGGAGCCTCCTGTCCCCCGCCAGGCTCGTTCCATATCCCGGGGGTTGTAGACTGCGGGAGTCACATTCACTGACATGCTCCTAAGCGCGATGTGCCCAGGTCGGGGCTGTCGGTCAGTCATGTCAGCAGACTGCACCCTGCACCCTGTGTGTGCCAACAGGATAAGGTCTGTCGTGTAGCCAGCCCTCAGAGCCCGAGGCGGCGGCCAGGAGCAGGGTCTCTCCAGATCTCTGCAAGACTCGGAGGAGAGAGGAGTGGGGGGCAGAGGACAAAGGGAGAAGGTGGGAAAAGAGAGGAGACAGCAGAAGGAAAAGAGCAAGAAACAAATGCTCCAGAGCCACCTTGTCTGCCCCCACCCCCACCGCTGCCAACACCCAACCACATGCAAATAAGAAAGGGGGGGAGGGCTGGCTCAGGGACCCAGAAATGGGGCAAGAAGGAGAAATCAGGGAGATGTCCTGGCCTGTGGGAGGGGGAGCAAAACCCCGACTGGGCCTTCTGTATCCCCTCCCCCAACAACCCTCACCCCAGCAGCCCCGTCCCCCACCAGTCCCCCTCCCATCAAACAACCCTCATCCCCCCAAAATTCCCCACTGAAGAGCCCTACCCCAAACACCCCCCACCTTTGCTCCCCCTTTTCGCTCTCTCTCCTTCCTCCTCTCTCTTTTTACCATCAGTCACTTTTGGGGAGGGGTGGGTGGGATTTTCTACTTTTGAAAATGGCCCAGAAGCTGAAGGCAAAGAAGAGAAAACCCCAAATGAAAAGAAATGATGAATATGATGAAAAAAGGATGGGGAAAAAACGGTAAAACGTGGTGAAGCTCACTGCTCTTCCTGGCGCTGTTTGATTGTGAAGAAAAGGGGGGAGAACCCTTTTCATGCAAAACCTTTCACCTGGCTATAACCACTAATAACACTCATTGTCCTTTTGTAGAGCTGGGCTGTGTCTGTTCACACGTCCTGAAGATTCCCGTTGGTTCTGCCGCTAGACGCCAGGTCTGATGCAAAAGGCCCAGCTAACAGCAAGACACATGGAGAAATTCCCTCCAACTTCCCTCCCCCCCCAAAAATGTGGAAATTGTTCTTCCTTTTCATCCTTTCCTCAGGTTCCCAGTGTTCCTGAGAACGGGAGAAGTGAGCTCCTCCGGAGGGTGCAATCGCACAGCGCACTTTGAGGGTCAACAAGCTCTTCAGAGCTCTCTAAAACAGGAATCAGAGAACACTTGTGGGTCATTGGGACAAACAAAGAAACTCTCTTTAAAGTGACTCATTTGTCTAAGTCGATGACATGGAGGCAATGAATCCCTGGTGTAACTCCACTGACCTCACCGGAGGATGAATGGATGAATTTGGTCCATATATTTATTCACATTAACTTTTCCCCTGCATTTTTTTTCTGTATTTTTAGTGCTTGAACTGAAATGAGGGAGATATAATGGAAGATGCAAAACACTGTTTAGAAAGCACAAAAGTTCTGCATTTTACTTTATGTGTATTTTACTATAGAAAAATCTCTGATATGCCAAGAAGGGAAATATTAATTTTTAATAAACAAAAATGGAAAATCCCCCAAAGCTCTGAGTTACCTAGTGCTGTAAACCACTGGGGTTTGTGGCTCTCTGATCTTGGTAAAGTCAGATACACTTAGCAGGATGCATCAGAACCTGTTCTATTTTTCAGTGTATTTCTCTAGGATCCTAGGTTTCTCGGCGTCCACTTCACTTCTGCCCTTTTGTAGAGAAATGTGCATAATTCTACAATCTCTGAGCTCCAGTGAAACACCTGCCAGATTCTGCCCTTTGGTTATGGCTCTGCCCACGATCTGAGTGGGAATGAAATTTTGGACTCTGAGCTTTGAGTAAACATAGTTCCTTATTCTGCTCAGCTGTGGGTCTCTGCTTACGTATGGTTGTCAGCTTTAACCCGGCTGTCCAGTCCAGGGCTGGTTTCTTATCCATTCTTTCACCATCACTGGCTGAGTCACTGTGATTAGCTTTGACAGAGGAATAAACAGTCACAGCTGAAATTGCAGGGCTCAACCTGTCTTGCAGCCACCTGAGCTGTGATCCTCTGCGTGGGAAGGAGCTCCCCGAGAAGCACTCAGATGCTGAAGGGAAGAGTGGAGCTGGGCGTCTGTACTGAATAACTGCACCAGTGTATGGCTGTGCTGCGGCGGTCCTGCCTTTCAGAGGAGCTGTACAATGGAGGGCCTGACCCCTGGGGGTCATTAAAGAGCCCTAGGTGCTTTTCAGTGTTAGCCCAAAACTCTAGCCCTGGCAGCTGTGGTCTGCCTCTAAATTCACTCTGCTCTTAGAAATGGGCGGATCTGTCTTCACTTCCTCTGTAGCCCAAGCAATTGATGTCTGTGAATGCTCTGAGCTCCCCAGCTCAAAGGTGCCTCAGAAGCACACAATGACGATGTGTCATTCCTCAGCAGGCAGGTGTGTAAGCCGTGGTTACGATATACAGAGCAATGCCCCCTGGTGCTCACCCCCAACCCTAACAGCGACTGTCACAAAAGAAGGACGGGAAAGCCCAGCCGAAAAGGTGCCTGAGTGACGTGTCTGGGACGGGTCTGTCCATCGGTCTCTTCTCACCCAGCGGATGAAGGATATTCCAAGCGTATCAATAACTCGAGTATGGGATCACTTAGAGCTGCACTGTGCCGGGGCCAGCACCAGGGGGAGCCGTGGAGCCCTGGAGCAGGGGTGGGCAAATTACGGCCTGCAGGCCGCATTCGGCCCACCAGCCATTTTAAGCGGCCCTCGAGCTCCCGCTGGGGAGCGGGGTCTGGGGCTTGCCCCACTCCGGAGCTCCAGCTGGGGAGCAGGGTCGGGGTCCGCTCCACGTGGCTCCCAGAGGCAGCGGCATGGCCCCGTTCTGGCTCCTACATGTAGGGGCAGCCAGGGGGCTCTGCTCTGCACACTGCTCCCGCCCCTAGCGCTGCCCCTGCAGCTCCCATTGGCCGGGAACTGCAGCCAATGGGAGCTGCAGGGGCGACTGTGGATGGGGCAGCGCACAGAGCCACCTGGCTGCAGCTCCACATAGGAGCTGGAGTGGGGACATGCTGCCGCTTCTGGGAGCCGCTTGAGGTAAGCACTGCCTGGAGCCTGCACTCCTGAGCCTCTCCCCACGCCCCAACCTCCTGCCCCAGCCCTGATCCCACTCCCGCCCTCCGAACCCCTCGATCCCAGCCCAGAGCCCCCTCCTACAGCCCAAACTCCTCATCCCCAGAGCCTGCATCCCCAGCGGGAGCCCTCATCCCATCCCCTGCCCTAGCCCGGAGCCCCCTCCTGCACCCTGAACTCCTCATTGCTGGCCCCATCCTGGAGCCTGCACCCCCAAGCCAAGCCCTCACCACCTCCTGCACCACAGCTCCAATTTTCTGAGCATTCATGGCCCATCATACAATTTCTATTCCCAGATGTGGCTCTCGGTCCAAAAAGTTTGCCTACCCCTGTCCTAGATCTTTCCAGTACCCAGGGGCACATCCCCATTCCCGGCCCACACACCTCTCTGGATGATGCTGGCTGGTCCTGCCCCAGAAGCTGTGACCTTGCTTCCACCTCCCCAGGGCCGGCTCCAGGCCCCAGTGCAGCAAGCCAGTGCTTGGGGTGGCCAATGGGAAGGGGAGGCACGTCCGGCTCTTCGGCGGCAATTCGGTGGCGGGTCCCTCAGTCCCTCTCGGAGGGAAGCACTGCTGCCGAATTGCCGCCGAAGAACGAAGCGGCGGCGGTAGAGCTGCTGCCGATCGCAGCTTTTTTTTTTCCCCTGCCGCCCGGGGCGGCAAAAACACTGGAGCCAGCCCTGCACCTCCCCCCTCCTTCCCCACTTCGGCGCCTCATCGTGTGCTCCTGGAGGAGTTGTGCCAGAACAGACCCTGCTGCTCTTCTGCCTGCCCTGGGCCATGGAAGCCTCTGGTACCCACCCCCCTTGTGAACTGACGTGCGGGGGGCTGCCCGCCGCTGCTCCAAAAGAACAGGGAATTGTGGCTAGGACAGCGCAGCCCCCTCCCTCACACAGAGCTACCCCTGGAGTCGGGTTCTGCTCCGTGCGAGTTGGGGGGAAGGATCCTGGGGCTTGGCCCTCCAGTCCCTGGGGGAGGAGATCACCAGCAAGGTTCTCCCCCATCCCACTGTCCTGGCTTGGCCTTGTGGTGGAGACCAAGAGCCAAGCGGGCCCCTGAGATTCTCCTGCAGCCGGCACTCTCCTGGCAGCGGCCAAGTGCCTCTGCGTTGGTGCTGGTCCCCAGCACCATCTCTTGGGGTTTCCTGACTCCAAGAGGGCCAAGAATCCCACCCCCTCACCACAGGCCAGAGACTCCGGGCTGTGATACTTTCTGCTGACAATGTCTTGACTGGGGTGGGGAGGGGAAGGGGATTCAGGGGAATAACGATGTGCAACCCTGGTCATGCCCCGACCTGCTCACTCCTCCTTTGGACCTGCCCTGTCTCCTCTCTGCTTCTGCACCTGCCCTGGGCCACCCAGAGCCGCCTGTGCAGCATGCGGTGATGGCAGGAGGCAGTGGCTCAGCCCCTCCTTCTGAGAGGAGAGGGGCAGATCGGAGCATGAAGGGCCTGCTCCACATGCGGCGCTAGGGGGTGATCGGCCCGTAATGATTAAACGGCAAAAAAATCAAAAGCGAATCCAGCCTGAGGGCTGCAGGGCAGGCCCAGGATGGGCCGAATTCTGCTTTTCGCCCTGCGCTGACACCTCCCCCTTCCGCTTCCCCAAGCAGGCGGGGCGGCTGGTTTTTCTGCCCTGTATTGCTTTGCCAGCGTTTCTCTGAATTTCCCCTGCTGGCAGTGGCCTTAGGCACGGAACATTTTGTGTCCCTCTCTCAGAGTCCAGCTTTCGTTTTCCGGCTAGGGATTCTCATTTTACTTCTTCCAACATGGTCTTTCCAGATGCGTTCCTCAGGGCAGGGCCGTCCCTCCTATAAGCTCGGCCAGCACCTAGCCCAGCGTGAGTGCTGCTAGAATATACCTAACAGCCAGGGACAGCCAGCCCGTTTTACACAACACTGGCACCCTCCTGCGCACATGGCTATCTTGTAGGAGGTCTCCCTCGGAAGAGCTGGGTTCTGGCGGTGCTCAGTGGAGGGCAGGAGGAGAGGTTTGTGGTTATTGTCGTTGTTCTGATCTTTTCTCCATACTGTTCCTTCCCATGCTGACCCTGGAGGTTATTGTGTAAAAGTTCAGCATGATCTGAACTTGAATGAATGCCTGCAGCTGCTGAGCCTGGTGACTGGTTACTCACGTCATTGAGTAAGATGGGAAACTTGCTGATTTACAGGAAGGCTAATCAAAAGTCTGCTTTATTGTTAGCAACAGGCATGCTGCCGCGGAACAGAGAAGACACAAATAAAGAGGGGAACAGGGCATTTTAGGTTTGGAAGATAAATTCGGATCTTCCCAAAGAACAAATATCCCTGATGCAGTGAAGTTATGTCAGCCTGGAGCACAGGTTTCGTGTAACTGCTCTGAATCGGGGGTCGGGAATGCTTCCAAACCCCCTTCAAGGCCAGCCCCCCCAGGAGCCCAGGCAGGGGCCTGCTCTACACACAGGTTTTTTTGGTTACGGGTGTGATTTTTACCACTATAGCTAGACGTACAAACCCTGGAATGGACACACAGGGCCGGCCTGAGGGAAATTGCCACCCTGGGAAAACTTGTATTTTGCGGCCCCTCCATCCTCATCATTCCCAGGCTCCCTGGGGCGTGAGTGGTGGGCTGGGCCCCTCCAGGCATGTGGGTCCTGAGGGAGCCTGGCAGGGGCAGGCTGGGCTCCCGCTCTGTCCTGGCTGGTTGTGCTGCTTCCGAGGGGCCAGAGGGATCCCTGACCAGCCCCAGAAGTGCTGCGGGATCAGCCCATGCATGGACACAGTCACTTCCAGCAGGCCGCCCGGTGAGTGTGGCTGGGGGCAGGAAGGGCGTGGGGCAGTGGGTCTGGGCAGTGGGGGTTCTGTGTGGGGTACTCCTGGGGGAATGAAAACAGATCCCTGCAGATTTCTTTGCTTCCCTTTCAAAAGTGACAGAGAAGCAAATGGAGTGGGGGTGGCAGCTGAGTTTATAGTCTGAGTTTAACTTCCCCTGATGAAGCCTAAGCAGATCTGAGGTGACAGAAAAGGGCCCAAGGGTCTTTTTATACAGTGTTCTAGTATCCACTTGACCACACAGTCCTGGTTAAACAATAGGCTTTTGATGAAACCTTTTGCTTTCTAACCACCACCAGTAATTAGTTACACAAATTGATACAGGGCAATGTATCCATTAGGCAGCCTATTGCAAACTTCAGAGACATATAGACAATGACCTTATTTTACCCAATCGATAGTTAAAGTGAAAGACAGGAACTGTCTGTTTGCGGGTAGCATCTAAGGGCTGGTCTACACTAAGGGGAAAAATCGATATAAGATCAACCAGCCACGCGTGATAACGTGGTGGCTGAGAGTCTTATCTCGATCGATCACCGTCCTCACCACGCGGGATCGTGTCGGTCCTCTCCTCTATTATGCCGCCGCCGCCGCGTGCGGGGTGTGGAGTTCGAAATCGAGAAGCGGGCGTTCGATCGATATATATATGATGAGATGAGACGCGATCATATATCGATCGAAAACGATCGCTCGCCGCTACGATCGGGTAGTGTAGTGTAACGTCAGCTACACACAATTCGAGTTACTTCTAACAGTGCTGGTTTGCATTTCAGAGTTCTAGCCTATTTAGCGTGAATGGCCCTAATTATCGTTCACATGCCTTTCTAACATGCCCTTAAAGGTGGGGTGTGGGTCAGTCAGCCTGCAAGCTGTTTAACCCTTTCTGGCCATGCAGCACACACACATTTGATACCTTTTACACTATCTTTAGTAGAGATACATAAAAATGAATAAATACTGCTTACTTTCTCTAACAGACACACTGTGTTACTGCCATTATCTCCTCTATTTTAGTCAATTGTTTTTCACTTAAAACATAATTTTAACATATGTGATTACATTTTTTTCTCTTTTATTAAGAAAGGGAATTAATTTTTCTAATTATTTTGGCATTTATGTTTACCGATCGCAATCATGTATGTGACTCACTAACATTTGACTCCATCATTGCAGTTGGTATCAGAGTTGGAACTGCAGTTATTTTCATGCAAATAAAATAGTTATTTTACAGATATAACTAAAAATACAATTTGAAAATAAGCAACTTTCATCTGCCCAGGGTCTAAAGTTATGCGTTTAGCTAATGTTTTTTAAACTGACACTGCTAAGGTGAGTACAAGCTAAAGTTACATTCTAGAAAGATACTGTTATTTGATTGTACCACTTTAGATAATGAATGACAAAGCACAATATGATAATAACAGTAATAATGATAATTACTCCAGCCAGGACAGGTTAGGCACTTTAGAACTCACTACTCAAAGAATTCAGTGTAAGCATGAGAGAGAAATAAAATGACGAAATACACAGACCAGTCAAAAAACTAAAATAACAGCACTTTGAAAGAATAAAATTACAGAGAACATATACGCATTGCAGGAAGTACCAACAAGTACCACCACCACCAATATAAGTATGTGTTGGGGGGTGAGTGTGAAAGAGACAGTGTGTGTGAGCTGGGGGAGTGTGAGAGAGACCATGCGCTGCCCCTTTAAGAGAGCAGCACTCAGCAGTTGAAGGAAAGCTCCTTCAGACACTGCAGCAGCTGCCAGCAGCTCCGTCCCTCTCTTGGTGAGCCCTGTCCTCACACACACACCCTGCTCTGCGGAGATGGGGTACCTGGGGGGGGGCAGGGGACACCCTGACATCAGAGCCCCTCCTCCCCCACAGCAGACAGGAAGCTCCCAGGAGCAGCTGGCCAGGGGCGGCTCCAAGGCAGAGGGCAGGAGCCGTGGGGCTGCAGATGCCAGCGGGGGGACGGGCACCCCTGCTCTGGAGGCACCTGTTTGTAGCTGGACCATGGGCTTTCACCCCTGCCTAAGGCCGGCCCTGTGGGCACAGTTATACTGGAACAAAGGTACCTTATTCTGAGGCCATTTATTCTCCTGCACAGACAGGAATAAGTGATATTGATATAAGCACCTTTATACCAGTATAACTGCGTCCACACTAGGGAATTATAGCACTTTAGACTGTGGTGTTAAAGTGGTGCAACTTTTGTGTGTAGACAAACCTCTCAGGCCGTGGTTCAAATCTAGCCCAGGTTAGCAGGGATTGGAAGCTGTTGTTATCTGATCCCTCTTTGGGGCCTCCTCACTTGATCCTAGAGCGGGCTGGGCTGTCTCCTCCAGCTCAGGCAATGAGCGTGGGGGCCCAAGGGGGATTGGAGTCCCCCAGGAACGAACACCTATCCCAAACCTCCCCACTAGAGCAGGGCAGGAAGCAGTTTTCCTATCCTGCAAAAGTTATCAAGGTTTCCAATTTTTTTTCCTTTCCTGGTTTGGGACCAACACACAATAACAATAATAATAAATAAAATCAAAATTGTAGAAACTTTTGCAAACCAAAACAATCCCCCCAAAACAAAAAACCAAAATGATTCAGGTCAATTAAAATGTTTTGTTTCAACGTCCAGAGAACAAACCAGGTGGGACAGCTGTTGCTGGAAAGCGCTCGGCAAACACCTAGCAACAGCAGTATGGACAGAGCTCAAACCGACTTGGGCTCTTGTTCCTGGGCGAGCGTGCACGGGGCAGAACGTTTGTAAACAGGGGGCCACACACGCTTCTAAAAAGCGTAGGTGAGTCCATGGCCCCCGTCAGGGTACAGCCAGATTCTCATTTCCACCCTAAGGCCCTTTACAGCACTCTGGTGCACTCCCACTTCCACACTTCACACAGCCAGAGGCATAATGAGCACAACGCCAAGGTTTTCTCACCCACTGCTATTCCGATACTGTGGGCTGGTGTTTTGCTGTTTTCCTTTGCAAATTATGCATAAACCTAGAGCGGAGGAAGGGAATTCCATTAGCTGCCTGCTCGACTTACTTAGCTGCTGACTCTTGGGGGAGTCAGCTCTGGTTTGCTTTGCAGCTGCTTAACTCCAAGTTCCCATCCCTAGTCTGCTGCCTGATCTGCACAGGCCTGGGGATAGAAGGCCATTTCTATCTATCGGGTTTGGTACCATTACTGTCCTGTCTGAGCCCCTCCTCTTCCTCCCCTCCCCGCCCACAGCAGGGAAGTGCTGTGACCCCCACTGGACAAAAAGGAACTGAGGCACAGAGAGACTAAGGATAAAACTTTCCAAAGCACAGAACCAACTTAGGAGCCAAGTCTCATTGTCAGAAGGGATTTAGGCACTTCAGAGCCTAGGTCCCAGTGATTTTCAATGAAACATGTTCCTAAGTGATTTAAGTGCTTTTGAAATTTGACCTTCACTGACGAGCCCCAAGTCGCACCGGAAGCCTATGGTGGAGCAGGAATTGGAGTCAGGTCTCTGTGCATCCTAAGCACTAGCCCATCCTTGCCCCTCGCCTGTTACTGAGCTGAATTCTCGCCTGCCAGTGTTCAAAGCTGTCACTGACCTGGGCTGATTGGGAAAGGCTGGCTCCTTCCCAGCTTTCCCATCTCCGTGAATACCAGCACATGCAGGCCGGATGGTCAATTCTCAAGGGCCTGATTCTCGCTTACATTGAGGCTCCTTTACACCACCCTGGCAGTGTACCGGGGTCGATAAGTGACCATATGCCAGAGAGGCATAAAAGAGCCTCAGGGTAAGTGAGACTCAGGCCCTCAAGTATTGTGCTGCTTAGAGGCACCCCACCCATCAAGCAAACCAGTTTGTCATCCCAGAGTCTGCTCTGTGCCTACTGTACCTGCTGGGCTGTCAGAGATCAGTTCCCAGGGCCATGCAACTGCACCTTTTTATAATCCAGACTCTGCTTTTCTCCTAGGGGCCATGGGAGGATAGATGTGGTGAACACACACTTTGCCAGGCAGCAACATATTGACAAGGACATTCTTCTAGCAACACACAATAAGTTCTCTTGACAATAACCTGAAACTAGAATCCTAGTTTACGTAGCAGAAGCTGAGAGCCTACATAAAAGCTATGGCGAAGTGCCATTTACCCAACTCACCCTTATTTCCTTGCTTGGATTGAATGGAAGTTATGCAGTTCTTTGCTACCCTTTATTCTTCCTGCCCTCTCTTCTCTGGACTCACTTTGGGACTCTAAGGTTACTGTGTAAAAGGTCATGTTTAGCCGGAAGACAGAAAAACAGGTCTTCAGTGAACGTGGGAGGCTTGGCAGCTTGAGAATTTAGTCCCTTATTTTTACAATCATCTTTCAATTTAGACAACATGCGTTTCAAATTACTGGCTCCTGCTGAGCTGGAGACCATAGTTCATTGATGGAGAGATCTCAAGGCCTCCCAAGGAGGAAGTTCCACATCTGAATCCCCAACCCTCAGTTTATTTTGGAGACTCTACATACAGCACTGAATTAGATGTCACTCTATGCTCTGTTTGTCGGCTGATTTTTGAAAGGAAACAATTGTATTCTGCAAGCGTTGGCGAGTGCCACCCTTGAAGTGTATGGTCAGCCCTTCCATAACTTTGACTTCTTCTCCACCAAATCTGTTGTTGCAACTGAGAAGGACTTGTAATTAATTCCAAGCAGAACAGAGCGGAAAGAGAAAGTTCTGTACTTCTGGGGTAAACAGGATTCCAGGAGCCAGGCGGACCTGGTACCTTTCTGGGTGAATCGTTCTTTGAAAGAAATGCTTTCCCCCAACTGCTTCCCTGTTGGAAAGTCTGTAGAACTTTAGCATAGTCTGGGTTGACACCACTTCAGTCTGTATCGCACCCCCATACACGATGTGTTCCTAGAGCTCAGACCGACGCGCGGTGAGGATGCTCTGCACTTTGCATTCGGTCTGGCTCGGCGAGTGGGTGGCTGGGGGTCCAAGTGTCATGCTGGGGCTATCATTTTTCCAGGCTCAGGTCAGGGCTCAGTTGTGCTCGGCCCCTAGAGAAAGATGGACTCAGACGGGTCGCAGATTTCTCTAGAGGAGAATATTGCATTGTCTGCTCTGCTCGTGGCAGCTTTTGTCCCTGACAAGTGTCTCCTAAATGTCCGTTTGCCTCATGTCACCGTCACACACGCCAGGGTAAATCCATGACCTGAGACAACGTTTGTAGCTCTGGCCAGCGCGCCCTCGACTCCGTAGTCGGTCTCCCTGGAACGATTGCTGACTGCGTGGGAGGGAAGTGGCCCTCCTGGGCCCATGCGCAGGAAGCCAGTTCTTAATGCTGACAGTCTTGCCCAGTCGCCTCTTAGCCTCTGACCTGCCTTTTTCAGGGCGGGCGCCTGGGAGAGTCACAGCAAAGGAGCTCTGGCTCCTTGGTCCCTTTCACTCTGCTGTTTGCTGGAGCTACAGAACTGGGTCTGTTGGTCAGTGAGCTCCTCGGAGAATGGCTAAAGGTCCCCTGACCATGCTAATATTTACAGATCTGCCAGGTGGGTTCTGCCCTCAGGGAAGGGGGACTCTGTCTTTTCTTCTTTGACAGATTCCAGGGCCTGTCATGGACAGCTGCTGGTTTGCTGTCCAGGCTGTCCCATGCAGGGCCTCTCCCCTCTGGTGGCTGTGAGTTGCAGGCCTGCCAGTGTGGCTGGGGAAGCTCACTTCTAGGTGTCATGGCAGGGGCTTGGGGGGTCAGGCCTAGTGGTTGGAGAGGCCAGAGCCGAGCCGGAGTCAGAGCCAAGGGTCAGAGTGGGGTCAGGAGTCCAGGAGTGATGCGCGAGGCAGGTCTGTCACGACAGCTGGCAGGGGAGTCCCCCTTATTTCATAGACACTTCCTGGAACTCCCTGGGCTCGGGCACCTGACCAGTCCGGGGCCAGGAGGGGAACTGTCGGGCCGGCCTTGCGAGGTGTCCCTGCCTGTGGAGTGTCTGTGTGACCATACGGACAGCCCGTGTGGGGTGGCTGCGTGCAGGGGTCCCTGTCCACACCCTGCAGAACCTCACGCTAGGTCCCCGTTTCATCGCGCGTGGGCATTGCAGTCCCTTTGCTTTGCCAGTGCCTGGCCACGCTGGGGGCATGCAGGAGAGTGAGGTGGTGGAAGCCAGTGCCCTGTTTGTGTCTCCTCCTGGGTCTGTCAGGTTGGTGCAAGGAGGCCCCTGTGAGAGCCCGAAATGCGTCCAGTAGCAGCAGAAGTTTTTTCCAGCCAGAGCTGGCTAGGAGGGGGTGACCTTTCCTGTCTCACTACAGCTGGCCAGGCCTCGCGCACCACCAGAAGGGATGTTAAAACATGCTCTGCCTGAGCCGAACTTGGGCACTGCTTGCAGAATGTATCTGTGCCCCCAGGGCCTGAGCCGACCCCCTCTTGCTTGCACTGAGTTAGATCTCACTCTGCACACAGACCCACTGAAAACCACTGAGGACTGGTCTGCTCGACAGACCTCTTCCAGCATCACTGCATCGCTCTGGGGGGACGTAGTGATACCCCCGTGTGGACAGTGCTAGGTCAGACAGAGCTCGCCCGTCTCCAGCTGCACCACTGCCGCCTTTGAAGTGTAGAGGTCCCCACAGGCTCTGCCTGCCCTTGGGACTCGAGGAGACGTGCCTGCACTAGCTCTGATGGGTTCGGGTACAGCCATGGCAAGGCAGGCACGGGGAGGGGCTAGCCGCCCCACACATGCAACCAGCATGTCAGACGGGATTGACTCGTGGTGCCACAGCTTCCCTCCATTGTCAGCACCCCAGCTCAAGCAGGGCAGCTCTCCTCGAGCTGGTGCAGACAGACCTTCCTTGGGGCCTGCTGCATGGGGCGCATTACGCTCCTGCTCCATGGACCCCGCTAGCTCTAACTGCAGAAGCAGAGACGGCCAGGCTCCATCATGCTGTGGCATCTGCCAACATCCTGGGTTCTTTGCAGTCACAGGGGCTGCCCCCCTAGCACTCCAGGCTGACCTCCTCGTGGCCATGTCTTCACGCTCCTGTGACCTGACCTCTCTACAGCTGTCAAAACTGTCACACAAGGGCTGCTAACATGCCTACATGCCATAGCTGGAATAGCTGGGCCTGCGCTCCAGTCATTCCTTTCCAGCAGAACCCAGAGCACACCCCCACCCCCTGCCCTGCACAGGGCCCTCACCTGGGGAGGTCTGCAAGACTTGTTCTCTATAGTATCTACACAAAATCGCTAGGGGAGGTGGGAGGGTGACAGGCTTCTCCACCAGCAATCCTCCCCTGAGGCCCTGCTGGGTGTCTCACTTCCCACAGATGCAGCCAGTGCCACCACCAGGATGTCCCAATGCCAGGGGGAGTCCAGCAATGGGGCAGATTCAAGGTGATGCTGGTGGGAAGGGGGAGCTGTTTGGAGAACTAGCTGAGGCACTGACCTTCCCTCCCAGCAAAGCCATCTGCCTCCATCCCTCGCAGACTCTGGGTCCAGCTGGACTCCTCGCTAACCTTGAGTGAACCATGCCAACCCAGTGCAGCACAGCCTGGCTCTTTGTCCCCACTGAGTGGCTAAACTACATGGAGAGGTTGATAAATCTGAAACACTTTGGCTTAGGAGGCCAGGAAATGCAGTCACGAGCTGTGCTTGTGCAGAGGACAGAGCTTTCGTGGGGCTGGGCTGAGTCTGTCTGTGGAATGAACTTGCCTGGGAGCTAAGGATCATCCCAAACCTCCTGCCTTCTGCTCCAAGTGCCAAGTGCGCTCCTCCGACTGGCCTTGCATCACTGAGCAGCCTGGACATATTTAAACACAATCCTACCAAAACAAAACATGGCACTTCACCCTGGAGGAGAGAGAATGAGAGAGGAAACAAACCACACGACAGCTGTTAGTCACGGCCTCTGCTGCATCCGTGGAAGGTGCTGAGGTGGTGCTGGTGACGAGGGTGAGATAAGAACCTGAGCCGAACGGACTCGAATAGTTTTGTGGGAGCTGCAGTAATGGCCATGCAGGGACCCTGACAATGGTGCTGAGCTGGCCCCGGGAATGTGCCCGTTTCTGGGTGACTTGTCGAGCAGACTGGACAGACATTCCTCCCTTTGTTTTCCCTCCCTTCCTTTATCAGTTACTGATTTTTGAATGGTTCAGCCTGTGACATCATCTCCTGTAGGCTGGGGAAATTGTCTCTGAACCAGGTTCATGGCACAGCTTAGTATAAACACTGACACCAATGTTCTATCAAATCTCACTGATTCCTTTCCATCTGAGTGAGTTCACAAACTCCCAGTCGCCCAGGGCTCGGGCATAACCCGGGAGTACCCAGTCTGAGGTTATAGTTTCTCTCCTGAGTGGATAAACATCCTCTGAAAATTGCACCCTCCGCCCAGCAATCTCCACTTTTTCCATTGGCAAACGCTGATTTCCCCTGTTCTATTCCTCAGGTGCTAGCAGTCAACATGGTCCCATTTTGTAGCTGCTTTGGTTGTAGCTCACCATGTCATCAGACACACAGTTCAGACGCCAAGTCCTCCAGGGCATGGACTGACTTGTTCTAGCTTGTACAGCACCTTGCACAATAGGCCCTCAATCCTGACTGGAGCCTGTGCGTTACTTTCCTATCAATACTTGTTAATAAAGGAATGTGCCCAGCGGAGAGAGGTAGCGTAAGGTAATGAAGCTGCACTAGCTGGACATGCGTTTTGTTTATTTTACATTTCTTGGAAAAAGAACTGCACTGCTCTTCTTAATTGTAAATAGATTTTTCAGTCTGTGGGACTTTGCCCGGCGGCGGATTGTAATGATGGGAAAGTAGATTAAAGCCTGGGGTGATCCCCTTCGGCCCTGACCCTGCCAGCCACTGAATCTGTGTCTTGGAGCTGCTCCATGGTTTTGTGATATATTCATCTTCACTGACATATTAAGAAAGAACCATTCTTCAGTCAGACCCCTGGCGGCCCACCGGGGATGCCAGTGGGGCTCTGGGCAGGCACGAGGTCCATCCATGCAGATCCCATTGCAGGGCGGGGGCCTTGGCATGGTTACACACGTGGTTACCAGGCACACAACTGGCAGTAGACTAATGTGTGGGCTGAATACGGTGGTGCACGCCGGGCCTGCCCCTCTCCCAGCACTGCCAGCCCCTGCACTTGCATTGCAACTCTGTTGATTTTGGGGGGATTTTTTCTCTGTCTCATGAAAACATGACAAAAGGCACCAACTTCTGAATGATCCCCTATGCGGACTTGGTGCCCGTCTTATTCCTGTCAATGGGGCTGACGCCCGCATGGTGCCCTACGTCTATCTGCATGTGGGAGTGAGTTGATCCTTAATAAAGTTGGCTCCCACCTCCCAGCGTAGCAATATCAGGCAGTGGCATGTGGCGCTGGGCCCATGTTTGTTCTCTGTCTGTGCTCACAGACACACAAAGTGTTACCCAAGTGCTGGAAATTTAAAAGCAGGTAATCTGGGGGGACTGTACATTGGGAGTCCCTTGTTCAGACTGTAGTGTGGTCCTCGCTGGCCATTGACCTGGCAAAACGGCGTTCGAGCTCAGCTGACTGTACGTGGAATTCAGCAAGGAGCCAGAATTGAGCTGTAACCAGAAACCATTCTGCTGCCTTAAATGTGCTGCAGCCCACACATTCTGGCTGTGGTCAGGCAAGGGATGAAGACGGGTCGATGGCCAGGCCTCAGTGTGAATGACTGAGTATGGAGCCATGAGCGGCTGCTGGCGCAGGGATGCTGGGTTAGCAGAGGGCGCTGGGTGTTCCTGGCTGAGAGGCACAGTGGCTAGTGCATTATGGCTTTTGTGGAGTCCCAGCAACTGGAGACAGACGAGTCCTGTGGGGTCACTTCTGGTCCAGTGCACTGGAGGCCAGTGAGGCAACCGCTCCTGCAGCGTTGTGCTAACATGCCCCAGCACACAGGAGCTGACAGCCTGGTAATGCCTGACAGCACGGGCGCTCGTTCCCCACACGGGTGTGAATGAGCACGTCCTGGATGGGAGGTTGTGATCCCCCGAGGCTGACTCACAGCCTAGCACTCCACTTCCAGACGCAGGCTGGCGGGAGGCTCGCGGTTCTGAGCCAGGCTTCAGAGACGTGTGCGAGGGCAGCCCATGAGCTGACAGACGAGTCCCTTTGCCCCTGCCCACCCCTCCCACCTGAAGGACACGTTCCAGTGCAGCGATTCACACACACTGATTAATATTAATGGCAATCGCACACGCCAGACTATAGAAATCACATCCCTGGGCCTCTGCTCCTGAATATCTCACCTAGGCAGGTGTCTTCAGTGTCACATACATCTCCCACTTGGCAGGGCCCATACCCGTGTCTAGGCCATATGCACTGTAAGGATCAAGCAAGAGCAGCAGGAACCAGCCCCGTTGAAAGGAACTGCCTCAGCTGAAATCACAGTCCTGTCTGCAACCACTTAGCCCTGCAAGATGACTTCAGTAGGATTTCTTTTAGGCTAAACCAACTGGGCGCCGTTAATCAAGGCTCAGCACCAACATCTTGTGCTGAAGGGGAGCCGTTGCTCATCTCTTGAGCGTCTGAGGGAAGGGCTCTACCCAGAAGGGAGTGTTAAGTGTAACGCCCAGGAAGTGCAAAATCCCGAACCAGTCTCAAGTGTGGTTCATGTCCAATCCGCCAGGTAAAGCACAGGCCCTTTCTGCTGACGAAGAGCCGACAAAATGCCAGTCACCACTGTGCATTTGCCCATGTGCAGACAGCAGCTCAATAAAAGCTGATCACCTAAGGAAAGGAGGAGATTGGATGATTTTAGCAGCAGGAGGACATAAAATAGAAACCTGTAACAGAACCACCTTGTGCTCTCTCTCCCTCGCCAGGCATTTGTATGGCTCTCAGCACCATCGCAGCTGCGTTTCGTACTAATGGGAAATTGCACCATTTCCTTAAGCAAATAATAGACATTGAGCGATTTGACCAGAGTGGGAATTGCTTTTAAAGATTAGGAAAAAGCACAACAGAACTGCCTCTTCTTTTCAGAGCATTCACTGGAGAGGGTGGGTAAATCCCTCTAACAATGTCTGGCAAATATTCCCTGTGATCAAGGCTGGATTTGCATTGCCTGTGTTCAGAGTCCTGTGTCATTCCCTTTCCATGAATATTCTAGCCAGCAATTCTACCCTGAAACAGTGACTTTCCTGCAACTGTTCCAGGATAGGCAGGTGAAGTCTGACGGTCAAACCATGAGTATTTACACCAGAAACCTGGTTCACAGTGTTTTGCTGAGACTAGACAGGGTGTTTGGAGGTTGCATCGCCTGGAGCTGCCCCTGAAATCTCCCCTTGGAGATCTCACGAGATAAGTGACTTTGCGATCAAATGTGCTGCTGAAAATTTAGATCCATTTAGCAAATTCAAATCTTCCCTGAGCTCTCAAGTGAAACTGCAGGGAGAGCGCACAGGAAACGCTCAGACCCATAATAAATATTAGACGAGAGCTGCTCTTTGCAGACCTGACACACAGCACGTCCTGTAGCGACTGCACCCAGGAGATCTGTATGGTAGCGCTGCCCCGTTAGCAATGTCCTTGCAGGGCTGTTGCCATTAGGAGGGGAAGATAGTGACCCACGTCAGGTATTTCTGTGGTGCACAAGGCCCTGCTTTCCTGAACACAGCAGGAACAAACTGAAGCAGGAAATTCCCGCGCCCAGAAATCCCCATCCAGCCAGCTCTGTGCCCATGAAGCTCTGGCCTTGGCTGTAGCATTAGTGCAACCGGAACGTCATCCCCATCACCATGTCGCTCTGCCCTGCTCAGCACAGAGTTCTCAGCCCGTGGGTCACCAGACTGTTTCTGAGGGTCACATGGCAGCTCCGGTCCCGTGGGGCTGGCTGGGCTCGCCTCCCTGGTGCAGGCACTGCAACCTCTGATGTCCCAGTGCCACTCTGGGGTGGCCAAGTCATCATGACGATGGGAGCCCGGGTAGGGCAAATCTCAGTGGGTGGCACTGCCACCCCATGAGCCAGGGCACAGCTCCACTCACACCCTGAGTTTGGTCCAGTCACGGGGGTGGGGCCAAACTTGAGCAGCGCTGCCACCCCGGGGGTTGCAACGCCTGGAGCCGAGAGCCAAGCCCAGCCAGCCCCACAGCACAAGGGCTGCAGGAGCCACCACTGTGGGGTGAGTGTCGGGCAGGACCCAACCCCGCCATGGGGCAGGACCTGACCCAAACCAGCCCAGAGCCTCCACCCCCAGACTATTTACGGCTATAACCATTTACAGAGACCACCAAGGTTGAGACCTACTGGTCTAGGGGACCCAGGGGGGGGGTAAGATGCCTGCTCCTGCCGTGAGATCGCCCCTGGCCTGCCCTTGCTAACACTACGGGAGCTGCACTGGTGTTAGGCCAATGGCGTGAGCTGCAAAACCTCAGTTCAGAACAGGCAGGGAGTGGTCCCAAGTGTCTGGTGCAGGGGAGGGACCCCCGCGTGGTGCCCAAAGGGGGCTGGAAGCACCTGCCACCGTGTGTTGTTCAGATCCCTAGCAGTGGGTCACTCCCTGCGAGACCCCTGGTAAAGCCGCAGGAAGCCAGCTGGATGCAGACTCATATCCCCAGGGCTGGAATGTTGCCTTTCCAGAGACAGCAGCAGCTTTCAGCCATCCCGCACACGTGCCTCCTCTCACCCTGCATAAATCTGCACTGACAGCTCATCCCTCCACCCACCAGTCCACACAGGAGTTACTCATCTCAGCAGTGACTTTTTCAGCTGAACCAGCTAAGGGACCAAGAGAAAATAAAGCCAATCAGTCAGTAGCACAGAAAGGAATGCAGCAAAATCCTCCCCCACCCAGGCCCTAGTTTAAGATGTGACATGTCTTTCCAAGAGGTCTGGAACCCATTTGCTCAACTAGATTTCCTGACTTTACCTGTAACACCAGTTACAACCGCCCTGCCCCATCCCCATTAATTCAGCTAGTAACATTCCCAACCGGCACTGGTTCCACTGAGTCAATTCTGTGTCCTCCGTTGGGTTGAGGCAGAAAGTGCTCCCTGTATCAGGCTAAGGAAATCAAGTCTTGCTTTGTTGGAGACAGAAACTCAGCTTCAACGACTGAGCAGGGCAGGGAACAGAACATAAGAACGGTTGTACCGGGTCAAACCAAAGGTCCATCTAGCCAGGGGCGGCTCCAGGCATCAGCACGCCAAGCGCGTGCTTGGGACGGCAAGCCACTGGGGGTGCTCTGCCGGTGCTGCGGGCCCCGAAGGCAGCCTGCCTGCCGCGCTTGGGGCGGCAAAATGCCTCGAGCCGCCCCTGCATCCAGCCCAGTATCTGTCTACCGACAGCGGCCAGTGCCAGGTGCCCCAGAGGGAGTGAACCTAACAAGTGATCTCGCTCCTGCCTCCATCCGGGAAGATTAAGGTGCGACTTGCTCACAGTCTGTAATTAGCAACATGAAGAACAAATATTTATGAATGGGCTCGTCAGTCTAGCAGGGAAAGGTCTCACACAAGGCAATGGCAGGAAGTGGAAGCGAGACGAATTCAGGCTGGAAACAAGTTGTACATTTTTAACATTGAGAGTAATTAACCATCGGGACAATTTACCAAGGGGCGTGGTGGATTCTCCATCACTGACCATTTTGAAATCAAGCCTGGCTGTTTTTTCTAAGAGATTGGCTCTAGTTCAAACAAAAATTACTTACTGGCCGTTCTCTGGCCCGAGTTCTGCAGGGGGTCAGCCTGAGCTCACAGTGCTCCCTTCTGGCCTTGCAATCGCTGCAGCATCTTTCTGTTCTGTGGCTGCACAGTGCCTGGTATGCTGGGGCCCTGGGGGATTGGTTGGGCTGCTAGACCCTGCTGCAGCACAAATAAATAACAATCCATTGCGAGGCGCTGCCCATTAGCATTGCCGGAGCTGGGGCAGGAGGGGGAGGCCAGCCCCTGTGGGGACAGGACGAATCACTGCCTAGTTAGTGTTAAATGCCAGCAACATGCTTAGCCCTGAATGAATCACAAAGTCAGGCCACACAGCGGCCAAGTGGGCCCTGGCTTTGGGGATCTCTCCCAGATCTTCCCTGCGTGGAGAAGGGGTGGAAACGCTGACCTGTCTCCTGGAGGGTTAGTTAACCTGTTTAAATAGCAACATAAGCGCTAAGGGCGACGTTTGCATAGGCCCTCCGAGGGGTGTCAGCTGAGCTCAGGGGAGGCAGGGGCCTAAGTACCTTGGAAGAGATGAGCGTCAGTGACGGAAGCCACCACTGAAAATCAGAGGGGCTCAGGTGCTGCTTACAAGGTTACCCAGCTCCCCAGGCTGCACAAAACTCCTCCCAGCAGCCCCCAGCCTCAGCCTCTTGGAACAACTTAATCCTCATGATCCCACAGTTCAGAGGTGGGATTTTGCAGCACCCTTTGGGATCTAGGCACATGGGCTAAAATCCTGGCTCCAGGGACTCAGTGGGAGTCGTTAATTGGCTTTAAAGGCACCAGGATTTCGCCCATTCCTTTCAATGGGCAATGAGTGTGTATCCCCTAGATGCTGGTATGTCGGTGAGCAAGCACCTCCAGGGCAAGCAGCTGGGCTCTGCTCATGTGTCCAGAGGCTGGGGTGACATCCCTCCCGCCCCCCGCAACCTCTTCATACACACGCATGGTGAGTGCAGACGGGGGCTGCCCCTGCCCCACTGCAGGCCAACATGGGGCTGAGTGGAGAGAGCCTGTTGGGGCAGAGTGGAGGGTGGGGAAACACTTCACCCACAGGGCTGGCCAAGACTGGCCCAGCTGGCATGGCCTAGGGGAAGGCGCTGGCCTAGAAGAGCTGTATGAACCCCTGACCCCTGGGAAACGGGGGGTGCAAAGAACTGGGAAGTGCAGGGGGTGGGGGAGCAGGAGCAAGACTGGTGCAGGAGGCTGGGAGGGGGATGAGGGGTGGCACAAAGCCAGGGTGCCCTGCTCAGAATGCCAGGTGTGTACATGGAGAACGGACTGTAGAGCAATGCTCCGTGATACCAGAGATGGGGTGAGGTGTGGTTTGGGGGCAGAATAATGGTGCACAGAGATGGGGGTGTCCAGTAGCAGGGTGGGATGGCAGAGGCTGCAGGGGACCAGGTGGCACGTGAGACCAGGCCATACAGCCAGACATGTGGGGCAGGAGGCATGAAGCCAGCAGTGACTGCTCTTCGGTCCGGGCTTATATATGTATAATAAAAACGAAGTCCCCGGCCCCTACCATCAGCAAGAAGCCTCCAGTTCCAGATTACAACCAGCTCAGTATTAACCAGTCTGGACAGGACATTGAGCAGGTGGCAATCATCAAACACTTGGGCAGCATCACAGATGGAGGATGTTCAGAAGAGGTGGATACTCACACGGCAGCAGCCGTGCCCTATTCCGGGCCCTTCGTCACCTCAGTGGAGATGTCAGGACATCAAGCTTGCACGAAGGCGCAGATCTAGAGAATCCCGTGATACCAGCTTTGTTCTGTGGCAGTGAAACCTGGGCACTGAGGAAGGCTGAAGAACAACAGATTGACATTTCTTATGCTCATCAGACTCATCAGCTGCTTTCTAGTAAGTGACAGGACAAGATCCGCAATGAGGACATTCAAAGCCTCCATCGGCCCTGGTCTGGCGCCAACGGCTTTCTTGGTCTGGACATGCTATTAAGATGGAAGATCAATGAATTACAAGCTCGTTGGCCAGGGAATGCCGCTTCACAGGGGGCAATCAGCTGGCTGCCAAAAGCCACAGTGGAGCAATAAGATTACCCGTGATGGACACAGACTGAGCGTCCAGCCAGACCATCTTAAGGACCTGGCTAGAGGTTGATCCGAGTGGCACTTGATCTGCAAGAAGGCTCCTCTTTGCAATTTGCCTTGGCAGTGATGCTGAAATATGGACTGCATGTAACATTTCTGTATCATAGAATCATAGACTCTCAGGGTTGGAAGGGACCTCAGGAGGTATCTAGTCCAACCCCCTGCTCAAAGCAGGACCAAACCCAACTAAATCATCCCAGCCAGAGCTTTGTCAAGCCTGAGCTTAAAAACCTCTAAGGAAGGAGATTCCACCACCTCCCTAGGGAACCCATTCCAGTTCTTCACCACCCTACTAGTGAAAAAGTTTTTCCTAATGTCCAACCTAAACCTCCCCCTCTGCAACTTGAGACCATTACTCCTTGTTCTGTCATCTGCCATCACTGAGAACAGTCTAGATCCATCCTCTTTGGAACCCCCTTTCAGGTAGTTGAAAGCAGCTATCAAATCCCCCCTCATTCTTCTCTTCTGCAGGCTAAACAATCTCAGTTCCCTCAGCCTCTCCTCATAAGTCATGTGCTCCAGCCCCCTAATCATTTTTGTTGCCCTCTGCTGGACTCTTTCCAATTTATCCACATCCTTCTTGTAGTGTGGGGCCCAAAACTGGACACAGTACTCCAAATGAGGCCTCACCAGTGCTGAATAGAGGAGAATGATCACGTCCCTCGATCTGCTGGAAATGCCCCTACTTATACAACCCAAAATGCCATTAGCCTTCTTGGCAACAAGGGCACATTGTTGACTCATATTCAGCTTTTCGTCCACCGTAACCCCTAGGTCCTTTTCTGCAGAACTGCTGCCCAGCCATTCGGTCCCTAGTCTGTAGCAGTGCATGGGATTCTTCCGTCCTAAGTGCAGGACTCTGCACTTGTCCTTGTTGAACCTCATCATATTTCTTTTGGCCCAATCCTCTAATTTGTCTAGGTCCCTCTGTATCCTATCCCTACCCTCCAGCGTATCAACCACTCCTCCCAGTTTAGTGTCATCTGCAAACTTGCTAAGGGTGCAGTCCACACCATCTTCCAGATCGTTAATGAAGATATTGAACAAAACCGGCCCCAGCACCGACCCTTGGGGCACTCCACTTGATACCGGCTGCCAACTAGACATGGAACCATTGATCACTACCCGTTGAGCCCGACCATCTAGCCAGTTTTCTATCCACCTTACCGTCCATTCATCCAGCCCATACTTCTTTAACTTGCTGGCAAGAATACTGTGGGAGACTGTATCAAAAGCTTTGCTAAAGTCCAGAAATAGCACATCCACTGCTTTCCCCTCATCCACAGAGCCGGTTATCTCATCATAGAAGGCAATTAGGTTAGTCAGGCATGACTTGCCCTTGGTGAATCCATGCTGACTGTTCCTGATCACTTTCCCCTCCTTTAAGTGGTTCAGAATTGATTCCTTGAGGACCTGTTCCATGATTTTTCCAGGGACTGAGGTGAGACTGACTGGCCTGTAGTTCCCTGGATCTTCCTTCTTCCCTTTTTTAAAGATGGGCACTACATTAGCTTTTTTCCAGTAATCCGGGACCTCCCCCGATCGCCATGATTTTTCAAAGATAATGGCCAATGGCTCTGCAATCTCATCGGCCAACTCCTTTAGCACCCTCGGATGCAGCGCATCCGGCCCCATGGACTTGTGCTCGTCCAGCTTTCCTAAATAGCCCCGAACTACTTCTTTCTCCACAGAGAGCTGGTCACCTCCTCCCCATACCGTGCTGCAGAGTGCAGCTGTCTGGGAGCTGACCTTGTCTGTGAAGACAGAGGCAAAAAAAGCATTGAGTACACTAGCTTTCTCCACATCCTCTGTCACTAGGTTCCCTCCCTCATTCAGCAAGGGGCCCACACTTTCCTTGACTTTCTTCTTGTTGCTAACATACCTGAAGAAACCCTTCTTGCTACTGTACATATAGACTGGGCCCAAGACATGGCTCCCAATCACCTTTCCCAACCCTGGCCCCTGCACCTCCGTCCCCATCTATGCCCACTTCCCCCCCTGCACCCCCTCTCTTCTGCCCCCTCAACCCCCTGATGCCTGCCTTCCTCTGCACCTGGCCCCGGTGTAAATGTTTAACTATTTTAACACAGGATCCTTATACATTTTTTAAACCTCAGAAATTCCCACCCAAATGCTTTGTTAACTCCTAGATCAGACTGCTAAGTGCAATTCAAAATGAGATGGTCTATCCCACATCAGAGCAGTACAAATAAATAAACATAAAATTTCTGGCACCAACCATAACACCCAATTCATGTTCAAGTGGTCCCTTCCCCCGCCCCCCAGTAAACAGAAACGTTCTCAGTGACCTCCATCCAGGCAACCTGAACTCTGCACCTGGAGTTCTGTACACCTTTTATATGTCTTTTGGCTAGAAGTAACACGCTGGCTCCATGATTAACTCACACTGAAAATTTGCACTTTTCAGTAGGGATTATACATCTCTTTATTTGTAAGTACCAGAGTAAGATCCCCAGAGCGCAGATTTAATTCTCTGTGACTCTGCAATAAATCTGGTCATTAGTTTATGAATTAAAAGTATTTATAACTGTCCCCCGACCCCCTTGTATTCAGCTTGGACATTCTTCTCACCTTCTCCAGACCTGAAGAAGACCTTGGTAAGATGAAAAGCGTGTCCCTTCCACCAGCACAAGCTGATTCAATAAAAGATATTACCCCACCCTCCTTGATCCTTTTTGTAATCTGATGAATGAATCATAGAATTTTCAGATTGTCCTAGCTAACTGATGACTGAATTTGAGATTTAAAATTTGGCTTACTGGTAGATTTTTAGTAAATCAAAGACATAGGTTACTTTGTAAAGGTAATAATCTGTATATAATTAATTTATTTACATTAGTGACTGTAACCATTTTTTTGTTTACACCACAGCAGCTATAACATAAAAAAACATTCATCAATAGATGACAAGTAAAATATTCCACAAGTTGTCAACATTTAGCATTTCTGACAGTGGGAATGCTGATGCATGAAACTCTTCGTAGATTCATAGAGTTCAAGGCCAGAGGTTGTAGAATCTCCATCATTGGGGATTTTTAAGAGCAGGTTGGACAAACACCTGTCAGGGATGGTCTAGATAATACTTAGTCCTGCCTTGAGTGCAGGGGACTGGACTAGATGACCTCTCGAGGTCCCTTCCACTTCTATGATTCTATGAATTAGATCATCCCATTTGACCTGTATATCACAGGCCATTACACTTCATCCAGTTACCCCTGGCTTGAGCCCAATAATTGGTGTTTGGCTAAAGCATCTTCTGGACAGGCCTTGATCTGAAGACATCAAGAGATGGAGAATCCACCATTTCTCTTGGGAGTTTGTTCCAATGGTTAGTCACCCGCACTATTGATAATGTACTTTATTTCCCGTTGGAGTTTGTCTGGCCTCTTAACATAAGAATCACCGTACGGGGTCAGACCAAAGATCCATCCAGCCCAGTATCCTGTCTGCCGACAGTGGCCAATGCCAGGTGCCCCAGGGGGAGTGAACCTAACAGGTAATGATCAAGTGATCTCTCTCCTGCCATCCATCTCCATCCTCTGACAAACAGAGACTGGGGACACCATTCCTTACCCATCCTGGCTAATAGCCATTAATGGACTTAACCTCCATGAATTTATCCAGTTCCCTTTTAAACCCTGTTATAGTCCTAGCCTTCACAACCTCCTCAGGCAAGGAGTTCCACAGGTTGACTGAGCGCTGCGTGAAGAAGAACTTCCTTTTATTTGTTTTAAACCTGCTGCCCATTAATTTCATTTGGTGGCCCCTAGTTCTTATAGTATAGGAACAAGTAAATAACTTTTCCTCATTCACTTTCTCCACACCACTCATGATTTTATATACCTCTATTATATCCCTCTTCCAGCCATTTGTTCTTGTTCTTGTTCCAGAGCCTTTTAGTGCCCAGGGTTTTCTCCCCATGAAGAAGACACTTAGACCAGGGATAGTCAATTTTTTTTGTCAAGATCCAAATTTCTTGGTCAAGATATAGTCAAGGTCTGGACTCTGGAGAAACACCACAAGTGTTCAATGAACACATACAATGCTGTGAAATATACCCAGGGCCTATATTGCTTATATTTTTACTGCATTAAATGAAAAATAAAATAAAATCACTGTATACAAATAAAAATAACCTCCAAGAAAGATGTAATTTATCTGAGACTTTGAGAAAGTACTTAGATAAAATGTCAAACAGATGCAAATATTAGCATTAAAAACACTTTTAGACAACTGTAAAAGCAGCAAAGAGTCCTGTGGCACCTTACAGACTAACAGACGTATTGGAGCATGAGCTTTGGATGCATCCGACGAAGAGGGTATTCACCCACGAAAGCTCATGCTCCAAAACTCCTGTTAGTCTATAAGGTGCCACAGGACTCTTTGCTGCTTTTACAGATCCAGACTAACACGGCTCACCTCTGACACTTTCAGACAACTGTTTCAAGTTGTGAATAAGTTTTGTCAAATACAATTATTGTAATGTAGACATATCTACATATAGATAGATAAACGTATTCAAAACTTTTCAGCCGTTTGTGGTTTATTTAACATAAGTATCAGAGTTTGAAAGAAAATAACACTTCGTACACATGAACTCTTTCTCTTTTATGGTTCAAATCGTTCCAATAACAAATACACACCCACCTACATGTTTATTAAGCAAAATAATCATGAATTACTGTGAAATACCTATTAAACTGTAGTATCACTATTGAAAATTTAATTTTATACAGCAACACAAATTTAAAATGAAATTGGTGTGAATAATGTATAATGACTTTACGCAAACCCGACTTACGCAAATCTGCACTTATGGAAAAAGTTCCGTAAGCTAGAAATAGGAGGGTTTTTTTTGTTTTTTGCTCAATTGTCGGGTATACGTTTCCGACTTATGCAACATTCGAGTTATGCAAGGCGTTCCGGGATGGAACACTTGTGTAAGTCGGGGAGCGTCTGTAGTGCTCGCCAGCAGTGGGAAAAGTGACAGCTCCTCTGCTGGACAAGGGCCTTGAAGTTTGGAGTGAGTTCAGTCCAGGCAAGACGGAGGTGACTGCCCAGATGATGATCAGTCAGAACAGAGCAATTACAAGATTTAATGTTGTTCAGTGTTGCGAATGCGACTCACACACGTGTTGCGCCAAACACAGCCAAAATGGTAAATGCCACCTTCCTCGAGTGTGGCTACGTGGAGTCCAGCACAAGGGTTGTCCAGAAAGTTTCAGACGTAGTTTCAGTGCCGCATTTTAAGCACATCATCCACTTGTAAATCAGTAAGCTCCAGCTGGAGTGTTGCTTTTTCAACATCTGGAAAGGTGCTTTTGCTTGATCCCACCAAATACCATTTGCTTGGGGCTTCAGCCCAGCAGGAAGCATCCCAGACTCAGGGCTTCAGAGCTTCGCGCTGGGACTGAAGCAGCCCTGCGGACGTGAAGCCGTAAGCCCCGCACACCTCCAGCAGGCTGGAGCCCTGAGTCCCCGTGTGCGTCCCGTGGGGCTTCCGCCGCCAGGAATCTGAGCATCAGTCCCACGGGAAGCACCTCAGGTCTGAAGCACCTCCCTGCAGGCTGGAGCCCCGAGCCCCCGTGAGCCCTGCGCTCCGCAGAAAAGGCTCTTGCGGCCCAGATTTGGACTGTGGGCCGCCGATTGACTACCTCCAACTCAGACACTCTAATCAAGTCACCTCTCAGCTAAACAGACCTGAGCTCTGTCAGTCTGTCACAGTCAGGCATTTTCTTCGCCCCCAAATCATTTTTGTGCCTCTTCTCTTCTCTCTCTCCAATTTTTCAACATTCTTTTAAAAAGGTGGATCCAGAACTGGCTGCAGTGTCCAGACTCATCTCAGTAACGCCGTATACAAAGGTCAAATCACGTCCTCACTTCTCTCCTGTTTGTCCAGCCAAGGGTTGCACCAGCCCTTTTCACCACAGCGTCGCACTGGGAGCTCGTGTTCAGCTGCTTGTTGCTGTGGCCCTAAATCCTCCGGCGTGCAGGAGACAGTGACCCGTTCGGTAGCTGCGGCCGGTGCTCCTTGCTCCTAGTTCTATAACTGTGTCATTGGTGCTATTCAAATGCATTTTATTGGCATGGCCCCAACCAGGGCCGTCCCTAGGGGGCTGCGGGGCCTGGGACAACCCCCGCTCCTCCATCCCAGGCCCCGCCCCCACTCACCCCCTCCCCCTGAGCCCCTGCCCTGCCTCGTCCCACCCCTGCTTTGACCCCCCCCCTCCACTCCTTCCCCCAACCCCCCGCCCCCACCCTGCCTCTTCCTGCCCCTACGAGGGGAGATTGAAAAAATTGAGTTTGGTTAGTCTAGAGAAGAGAAGACGGAGGGGACATGATAATAGTCTTCAAATACATACAAGGTTGTTTTAAAGAGGAGGGTGATACATTGTTCTCCTTAACCACTGAGGACAGGACAAGAAGAAATGGGTTTAAACTGGAGCTAGGCAGGTGTAGCTGGACATTAAGAAAAACTTCTTAACTGTCAGGGTGGTTAAGCACTGGACTAAATGGCCTAGGGAGGTTGTGGAATCTCCATCACTGGTGGTTTTTAAGAGCAGGTTGGACAAACCCCTGTCAGGGATGGTCTAGGTGACACTTAGTCCTGCCTCAGTGCAGGGTACGGGGCTAGATGACCTCTCAAGGGCCCTTCCAGTTCTATGGTTTCTGTGATTGTGCAAATCTGCCCGCAGAGCTCTGCCAACACGTCTCAGTCCTGACCTACAAGCACACCCTGCTTTTGTTCCAGCGTTGGGTCCCCTTGCTGATTTGCCAGGGAACCCTGGTCTTAAGCTGATCTGCTGTTATAGCCCCGGGCCTTCCTTAGGAAGAGAGGTGCCAGGCTCTGTGCTCGTGTCACAATGTGCCCAAAGGGGGGACTGGGTGAGACCAACAGACACTTTTCCTCTTGTGGTGTGAACGAGGCTGTGAAGTGAGGTCTCCAGAGGAACAAGGCTCATGCACCAGCCCACCTGCTCCTCCCCACATCTCCAGCTCTTCTGGGGCCACTAGGATTGTTCATTCTTCTTGTTGTGTTTCGTTTATTGTGAATCCCTCTCGTGCTGAGCCTGCTGGAGCGATTTCTGTGCCGCATGTGGCACTGCAGCTCACATGCCCTTGGACTTTGGTGTCAGTGACAAAAATAACTGTCAAAGGTGACAGTTTGCCATTTTAATAAATATTTGCTTGCTCAGTACGAGGTTGGGATGGTCTCAGGACTTACAGAGGGCCCCTGGGACTTTACTCCTGAACCAGACGCCGGTCGCCTGCTCCAGGGGCAGCAGCCAATTGTACCTAGCACCTGACCTCCTGCCCCAGCTCCACGCAGCAGCAGCAGTGCAGGAGAAGAAATACCCTGGAGCGAATAGATAGACTGTTGCCTTTACTTTGTATCCCTAGATCAGAAATAGTCTCCCTGCTCCCAGTGCAATGGCCTGTCATAGAATTCTTGTCCATCTAACCTCTCCTCGAACACGTTCCCCACGCACAGAAATTCTCTGACAAGTGAGAACGTTGGTGCTGTGGGAAGGATGCTGCAGGGACTGGGGAGGGTGTTACCAGGCGGACCCTTGTGGAACAAACCTGAATGATTCCGAATGCAAAAAGCAAAAGCTGAGCGGCTTCCTCTGGCTCGCATGTTGTGGCCCTTGGTCAAGCAGAGCTATTGCCTGCAGTGGGAGCTTTGCTCAGTCCAGGATCACAGAGCGTGGCTCTGCGGCATCGGTCAGGAACCCTCTGTGCACGACAGTGTCACTGCAGATCGGCATTTCAATGGGACTTGGCTGCCCCTGAGAAAACCCCATGTGAGCTGCAATCGCTGAAGCAAAACGACCATGGACCCCTGCTAGGGCATTTTACAGGAGCCTTTTCAGAGGAAGGATGGCCCAGCCTGGGACGCGTGAGACTAGCATTAATCCCTGCTCTGCTACAAACTCCCTGCGCGACCTTGGCCAAATCACTTAGTCTCTGTTCCCATCTGTACAGGCACTGCCCTGCCATACAGGGGGGTTGAGGGGATTAACCGTTAAGGGGTGTGAGCTGCTCAGGTGCTATGTTAATGGGGCCAGCCCTGCACCAGAGCTAGACAGATACAGTCACTGTTCAGAGCAGAATCACCTTCTATGGCCCGGTCCCCACCCATTCAGTTGGCCTTCGTCTCATTACGGCCATTATGGCTGGGCTGGGCTCCCCCAGGCTCGGTGCTGCCCAGGAGCGGGAAGCAGCATTTAGCTGGGGTTGCAGGCTGCCCCTGTCCCCGTGCGAGTGACGGCAGTGCCAGCTTCCCTCAGGGCCAGCTTCCTTCTCCCATTGATGGCTGGGAACCTTTCTCCTTCTCAGCCTCTGCGAGTCTTTCCTCACCTCCGTTGGGTGCGTGCTCCCACATCAGGGCAGCCCGCAACACCCGGCCCTAACTGGCAGCAAGGGCAGGCTCTGCCCACACTCACTGGCGCTCCCTCTGTCCATTCGCTTGCTTCATTTCAGAGTACTGTGCACCTGGCTGCCGCTCACAGGACTCTGGCTGCCACTGCTGGTACCTTTCGGCCAGGTCTCCCTTTGGGCAGACTCTTGCCGGCTCCGGAACAGCCAAAAGGCGGAGATTTCAGTGTTGCCAACTCTTGTGGTTTCGTCACCAGGTTCATAACATTTGGTGTTTTTCTTACAGTCTCAGATCCTGGAGTCAGGTGAGAATCTCCGCTTGCCTTTTTAAAGTACATTTCCAGCCCTCATGGTTGCAGAAAAGCTGGGAAACACGACCCCAGAGCAACCTAAAGGTTTGGAAACCAGGAAGCAAAGTCAATTAATCCAGAATTTATTAGTTTTAAAGAGCACATAATTTTTAAGTCAATCTCATGATTTTTGGGGCCTGACTCATCATTTTTGAATGTTTGTGGTGGGCTATGCTGATACTTTATCAAGTTACAGAAAATGCATTGAGCTGTGGTTGAGTCTCTGCTTTCCACAAACCATCAACAGACTCTTGGCCTGTGCAATCTGTTTGCAGCTGGGTCTTGGGCCTGGTTTAAAAACCCTTCAGTTAAACCCTTGCAAACGCCTGCATGGACCAGCTTGTATCAGTTTCCAGCTGGTTTATGTCAATTTGGCTCCTTTGGAGTTTGCCTGTCTGGAGGGAACCTGCCTAGGCACACTTGAAACATAACAAAATTAAAAGCAATTAAAAATTAATCTTGGCACATGCTCAGTACAAAATGTCCACCCATGTCAGCTGTGTGAACTTGGAGGCAATGGGGAGTAGAATTCCCCCCAGAACAGTGCCACATGGGGTAGAGATCCCTGATCATCGAAGGCTAGTGGTTGGGAGATGAAGCTAGATAAATTCAGACTAGAAATAAGATGCAGATTTGTAGCAGGGAGGGTAACTAACCATTGGAACAATCACTTGGAGTCTTTACATGAAGACTGGGTGTCTCTTTCTGAAAGATCTGCTTGAGCTCAACCAGAACGTATGGGCTTGGTGCAGGTCTCTGGGCGACATTGTATAATCTGTGTTCTGCAGGTGAGATGACCATAATGGTCCCTTCTGTCTTAAAGTCTCCTGATCTCTGAAGTGGGGCAGGAGGGAGAGCATGGCAATCTCCTGTTGGAGGTCAGCATTTGCACTTTCTTTGACCCTTCGAAACAAATGTCCTTTTGTGATGAAGCCTCATGTGTTTGGACTCCTCCCGGTGAATGTGTCTGGAAAATCTGAAACAATCAGATTCTTCAGGGTGAACTCCCAAGTGGCTGAGGTTCAGATTTCAAAGGAATGGAGGTTTGGGGTCAGGGAGAGATTTCCTAGTTTTAAAATGATAAGTGTGATGGGGTGGGTCACAGAAACCCCCTTGGGGCTGCCAACTGATGTGCTCAGACTACTTCTAACCCGTTTTCCCTGCCAGCTTGGGACTCCAGAATCCTGGCAGTTTGAGCCAGACACACTAGCTTGCTACAAACCCAGACCAAGGTCTGAACCATGTCCCCTAACAGCTCCAGGCTTAACTGAAAACAGCTTAAGAAGTGCTCCTGTCTCTAACACTCAGATGCCAAACTCCCAATGGGGTCTAAACCCCAAATAAATCCGTTTTACCCTGTATAAAGCTTATACAGGGTAAACTCATAAATTGTTCACCCTCTGTAACGCTGATAGAGAGATATGCACAGCTGTTGCCCCCCCTCTCCCCAGGTATTAAGACATACTCTGGGTTAATTAATAAGTAAAAAGTGATTGTATTACATACAAAAAGTAGGATTTAAGTGGTTCCAAGTAATAACAGACAGAACAAAGTGAATTACCAAGCAAAATAAAATAAAACACACAAGTCTAAACCTAATACAGTAAGAAAGTGATTACAGATGAAATCTCACCCTCAGACATGGTCCAATAAGCTTCTTTTACAGACTAGCCTCCTTCTAGTCTGGGTTCGGCAATCACTCACACCTCTGTCCTTTGTTCCAGTTTCTCTCGGGTATCCTTTGGGGGTGGAGAGGCTATCTCTTGAGCCATCTGAAGATAAAATGGATGGGTTTCCAAGGGTCTTAAATAGATTTTATCATGTGGGTGGTCCCCCTTCTTCCCCCTGTGTAGAATCCCAGCCACAAGATGGAGTTTTAGAGTCACATGGGCAAGTCACATGTCCATACATGACTCAGAATTTTACAGGTGGCAGCCATTGTTAACAAGCTACCTTGAACGTCCTCAGGTAGACTTCTTATGTGGATTGGAGTCTTCCAAGATCCATCGTCTGTTAAGTGTTTCTTGATTGGGCACTTAACTTGCACATTCCTTTCTAAACAAGCTGCCCAAATGCCTTACTAAGGCTACTTAAAATCAAACAAGTACACAGCCAATATTCATAACTTTGAATATAAAACTGATCCATGCCTACAGATAGGATGAATAGATTCAGTAGATCACAACCTTTACGGAGATATGTTACATGGCATATGTAGCATAAAACATATTCCAGTTATGTCATATTTACATTCATAAGCCTATTTCCATAAAGCATTATGGGGTGCAATGTCACAATAAGGTTCCTTTTTTTTTGAACTAAAGGATTCCTTCCTTTTCCTTTTTGGCAGCCTTCAAGCTAACCCAGGTGAGCAGAAAAGTGTCTGCAGCCAAATAGCAGCAGCAGCACCGTGCCGATGATACAATGTTTGTAACATGATCGCATGATGGCATGGACAGGCTGGCTGGAAAGTGATGAGCGGCACAGGAAAAGGCCAGGATAACTACTCAGAGTTTTTAGCCTGCCTGGGAGCCTTCCATTGTATTCTTTCTATCTCAGGCTTTGTCTGCACTGGCACTTCGTTGGCAAAACTTTTGTTGCTCAGGGGTGTTAAAAAAACACCCTCCTGAATGACAAAAGTTTTACCGATGAAAAATGCAGGTGTGAACAGCACTTTGTCGGCAGGAGCATTCTCCTGCCGACAAAGCCACTGCTGTTCATGGGAGGTGGACGTTTTTTGTTGGCAAGAGAGAGCTCTCCTGCCAGCAAACAGCAGCTACACTGCGCGCCTTTTAGCGGCACGGCTGTCGCAGCACAGTTATGTTGTTAAAACCCTTGTAGTGTAGCCATAGCCTGAGACACAGAGGCCTGCTCTACACTAGGAAATTAAGTTGGCATAACTATGTTGCTCAGGGGGCGTGAAAAATCCACACATCTGAGTAAAACAGTTAAACCAACCGAGCCGCCAGTGTAGACAGCACTGGCCCAAAGGGAGAATTCTCCCATTGACCTAGCAACCGCCTCTCGCGGAGGTGCTTCACCCAGGGCGGCTCTAGGCATTTTGCCGCCCCAAGCCCGCCGCCCTTGTGGCGACCGGCAGAGCGCCCCCAGTGGCTTGCCTCCCCAAGCACACGCTTGGCGTGCCAGTGCCTGGAGCCGCCCCTGGCTCCACCTACCCCGAGAGGAGAACCCCTCCTGCCGGTGTAGGTAGAGTCTTCACTGAATCGCTGCAGCAGTGCGGCTGTAGTGGTTTTTGTGTAGCCAAGTTTTGAGCCATCACGTGGGAGGCTCGGCCTGTAATTATTAACCCCCCTGACAAAGCAAACAATGTGGCACCAACTCTGAAAGGTCACAAGCAGGGACAGGGGCTGTGGAGCTACGTTATGGCATAGGAGCAGCAAATACACCTGGCTGACAATGATGTCTTCGCACAAACAGCTGTGCCAGGGCCAGCCTGTGCAATCAGCAGCAAGCCCCATGGAATAAGCTTTTGTTTGTCATTTTCCCCTCTTATTAGACACCTGAGAAGCTGAGGCTGCAGTCAGGACAATGGCAGCCCAGGGCCCCGGCCATGGTGGTGTTACCTGTCTTGCACCTGACTCCTAACAGAGGAGAAAGGGGAGGAACTGGTTATACTAGAACAAATTGCTTCAAATGATCAGTGGTTACTGGGCCAGCTGCATCTGAAGCTGGCAAAGGAAGGATTTTCACGGCATCCCTTACAAAGCCTTCCAGAACCGCACAACTAATCAATTACTCTAACAGGGACATAAGCCTCTTTGTGTTCAAATTATGGCATTATGATACAGCTGATCAGACACTCAGACCCCCATCACTCCTTCCCATCACGTGTTCGCGGTCATGTGCTCTGAGTATAGGAGTTCACCTGCAAATGGCCTCTATCCCATTCCCTCTCATCCCCACTGCTCTTGGGTAGGGTGACCACAGGCCCGTTTTGGCCAGGACATTCCCTTTTTCAGCTTGTCCTGACTTTTTTAGCAAAACCGGCCATTTGTCCCATTTACTCTTGCTAACTCGATCAGCTGGCAAGAGGAAACAGGACACACGCCCTCTTTTGCCAAAAACGTGGGGTGCAGAGAAGCGTGCGGGGGTAGGGAGTGAGCAGCAATGCCAACCCCATGCGGGGCTCAGGTGAGCAGTGACGCCAGCCCCAGCCCTGCATGGTGAGGAGGGGGCAGGGCTCGGGTCAGCCCCCCATGGTGTGTGTGTGTGTGTGGGGGGGCTCAGGCTAGCCCCACATGGTGTCCCATTTTCCCTTCGGGAAATACAGTCACCCTACTCTTGAGAATGGTCACTCTCGTCCTTTCCGCTGATGAAAGGCTTAGGCCAGTATTTTTATAAAGCACAGGAATTGGAACCCATTTTAATGGAAATGGACAGTTCTAATCTTCTCATCCATTATTTCCTAGGGCCTTTTTGTAACCCGGTGAGTGACCCAGAAACAGATACAATGCGGCAGGAACTCTTGCTTCATGAAATGCAGGGTGCAGCTCTGAAGAGGAACATTCTAGATTTGGTTGGAATTTTTTTTTCCTCTGAATAATTTTAACTTTTGGTTAAACTACCAAAACATGAAAAAAAAAAAAAAAAAGGCCCGAAATTTTTGGTTTTCAAATGAAACATCAAAACATTTTGAGGCCAACAGACACCACCTGTGAAAATTTTAAGTTAGTTAAAAACTCAGTTTCTTGTTGAAAATAACAAGTTTTGACAGAAAATTTTCCATCCGTCCAGCAGAATTCCTGGTCACTTGAAGTCTGTACATCAAGACTGGATCTGCCTTGTACTCAAAGATACGCTCCAGTTCAGCGGCAAGCTAGCTGGTTCCACTTCCCTAGCACAGGTTCTCCAGTGCGCGCCGACCGTCCTAAAACCTAGCTACCTCAGCCTGCTACTGCTACAGGAACGTCCCCTTTGAAACTCACCCTCTGGTGCTTTCCAGTGTGCACACAAAGGAAGGGCTGGGGAAAGTGCAGGGGGAAAGTGAGAGGAGCTGTCAGGGAAGCCTCCATGTGAATTTGATCCTCCCCTAGGTATCTGACTGCCCTGACAGCAGCACTTGGTGGTCTTCCAGCCGCTGCTAAGTCACTTACAAACATGCAATTGGATCCCCAGTACATTTATTTCCAGGAGAAAGTGTGATGCTGCGGAAAGGCCCCTGGGTTCTCTGGCGAGAGGCGGGAGTGGAGAGAAGGGGTCTGACTTATCCAGGGTACCTTGAACAAGTTAAATACATCAACAGAGCAGCAAACAGACTGAGATGAATGGGGAAAAGGTGTTTCTAACCTTCCCCTTATTACTCAGAAGGACCTGTATGCAACCCTCCCCATCCCCCATGTGGATTTTGTAAACTGAATCAAGTTTATTGCAATAGAGCCTCAGGACCAACCGAGATCAGGGCCCCGTGTGCTGGGTGCTGTACGAACACAGAGAACTGTACGAACAAGCTGAACAGGCAAAACAGGCATCACCCCCAAATCCCAGCGTGGGGATCAATGGGATGGCAGCAAACAGCATGGTAATGACATGATTTGGGGGTGATGGGGTTAATTAGATGGGGATTAGCTAAACAGAAAGACAAGGGAAGGGAGACGCATGAGGGGCACAAGGCAGAGGAGAAGAAGTTGAGGAGGGGATAAATCGGGAGGGAGGGGAGATTGGGAGTCAGCGTCTAAAAGATGAATAAATCCTAAACTTTCCCAAATGCTGAGCCAATCACACATCTTAGCTCCACAGCTGCACCGGGTCTCGTCCCATCAGGGCAGTCACTTCACCTTCCTCATTGCAGTTGAATTGGTGATTGGGTACAGAGCCATGGGGACCGTTTTTCCACCAAAAAATATTCCCCCCAAAAGGGCTTTTTGACCATGTTCCTTGACATTTTCCAGTTTTCAGTAAGAATCTGAAACCAGATTGTTCTCAATTTTTGGAAAAATAAATTCAGTTTTTGATATTTATTTTGGGGGGTTGGTAGATGCTTTACCAAAACCAGGTGTTGAAAACCAACATTTGTTACTGAAAACTGAATAGTTTTACCAAAAGCAGGTTTCAAAAAGATAAACATTTTACCACAATTTTTTGGAACTGAAAATTATTTTTCTTAAAAATGAAGCATTTTCACATCCTGTGAAAAATTCCTGGTGCTCTCCCACTGGCTCTCGGCTGGGCACTTGCCCTTGTTTGAACCTAACCGAGCGAGATTGAAAAATGAACGTGCTGCTCAGCCTGAGGGGCAGGGCCTATGGGGCACAGATCATCCCTTTTGAATGTCTGGCTGGTTCCCAGCAGAGGCGCTGACTTTCTAATGGGCTGGGGGGTGCTCGACCCCTGCTCCGCCCTAGGTCCCATCCCCGCTCCACCTCTTCCCTCAAGGCCCAACACCCACCCTGCCTCTTCCTGCCCTTGCTCGGCCTCCGCCCTGCCTCTTCCCACCCCGTTCTGCCCCCTCCCTCCCGAGCGTGCCCCACCCTCGCTCCTCCCCTCTATCCCCAGCGGCTCCTGCATGCCGCAGAACAGCTGACTGCAGCGGGCAGGAGGTGCTGGGAAGGAGCCGATCAGCGGGGCTGCTGGCAGGTGGGAGGTGCTGGGGGGGGAGGGAGAGCACTAACTCACAGGGCTGCCAGTGGGTGCTGAGCACCCACTATTTTTTTTCCGTGGGTGCTCCGAGACTGGAGCACCCCTGGAGTCGATGCCTGTGGTTCTTCACACTTGGGCTCTGATTCAGCACGGCATGGGCGTACGTCCCACTGGAGCCCAGTCAAAGGAAAACATGCTTAAGTTCTGTGCTGAATCAGGGTCCGAGAGGGTGTCCCCTGAAGAAAACCTTCCATCATCCTGGTTCCCACACTGCCCTGGGCATTCTTCAAAAGGGGAAACCATTTTCCTGACTGGATTCCACTCTGAAAGCGTTGATCTTTCATTCCTTCTTATCTGTGTTTGTTCTTATCCCCCACCCCTGCCCATCCCCAGTGCCAGACAGCCTGGAGAAAGCTGGCGATTCCTTGCTTGGCGAAAGGAGATAATTAGAGCTGACGGGTAAAGGGGAGGAAACAGGCTTGTCCTCAGCCTCCTTCCTTTCTGCTCTGCACAGGGGGCCTGGATGGGGCTGGGAGGTTTCTGCTCCCTTCCCCGTCACGTCTCGGCTCTGAGCTGCGCCATAGGTCTGGGTCCCTGGCTAGAGCCCGCCCGGGCAGCCGCACTGTTAGCTACACTCACATTGCAGCTCCACGGGCTGCCCGCCCCTTGGAGACACCTCCACACCCGCGGAAGAAGAGGAGAGGACGCTCCGAGCTCCCTTTTTGAGTCCTCCAACCTGAGGGCAGCCAGGAGACCAAACAGCCCATGACCCAAGTTAGAGCAGCCACAGAGCATTGCGAAAAAGGGTTTTGAACCCAGTCCCTCCCTCTCCAACCTCCAGTGGGGCCCTCCCCACCTTGGAACACGCACCCCCTCCTTGCTCCTACCTGGCCCGACATGTCCCAGCCATTGGGTCTAGGAGGGGCTGGCATTGCGCCAGCTAGGGTGACCAGATGTCCTGATTTTATAGGGACAGTCCCGATATTTGGAGCTTTTTCTTATATAGGCACCTATTACCCCCACCTCCTGTCCCGATTTTTCACACTTGCTGTCTGGTCACCCTAGCGCCGGCGCAGGGTTCCCTCCTGCCAGGGGAATGCTCAACGGTCCCTTTCAGGCAGCTTTGTGCGTCTCCGTGGTGCACTGGTTGCCTAGCGGTGATACCGAGGGCAGGTTTGGAAGATAGTGGGTGTGGATGACACAGTCTGGCCTGAAGACTGGGGATTCCCCATTGTTACTGGGAAGTCTAACAGCTCCTAAGCTTCCCGTCTTCTCGCACTACTCTTGAGGGCTGGCCTCCTCCTATTCTTCTCGTCTCAGACTGGGGCAGGCTGCTCTGGGAGCAATCATCCACCTTCTTGTTATTGTGTTGTCTTGTTTTATAACGAAAATAAGCTCACAGTAGTTTTTTGGTTTTTTTTTAAATTGAGCTTAAAAAAATGCTGAACCTTTATTTTAACTGGTAACCCTGATTCTTTTTTCAGTTCAGTTCAGGTAGAAAAAATTATGGTTCAGGTTCTGTTCTAGTTCAAGTAAAAAATACTGGTTTGAACGGGTTCTCTGGTTCTGGATCGGTTTTGGTTCGGCTCACTGCTGGGGACAATGCAAACCCCACTGGTCTTTCAGTAGCCAGGCTGAGTTTGTGGAGCTGGCAGTTAGAAGATCCACCTTCAGGGAAAAAGTGAATTTCTCCTGGAATCTGCTACAGCTCTGTCCACATGGAACCCTGGGAAGCTTTAACAGTAACTTTTTAATGCATAGCCACATGCTGATGTTTGTAAAGTGCTTTCAGGCCTAGGCGGAAGACATTCCCCAAGTGCTTTGTGCTAGGGTGATTTTTAAAGCTAGTTAGAAGAATTTGCTAGAGCTGAGTGAATAGCTCAAAGTGAATAATTGATTCCACAGATGTTGTCTTTCTTCCGTTAACATATCCAGTATTTCCTCCGCTCATGATTTTATCAGAAATTGTGTGATATTTGGTGATTTTTCTTAAATTCCCAGCTCCTGGAGTCATGAGAATATGTACAAACTTCTGATTTGCGGGGTATTGGTTTTGGTTTGGGGATTTTTTTAAAGGAAGTTTCTAGCCCTTGTGGTTGTGAAGAAATGTCTAGAAACATGACACAAGTGCACCGTAAAGGCTCAGAACTGATAAGATTAATAGAAACAACCAATAATGCATTATTTAAAAAACATCTCATGATCTGGAGGGGGACCAGTTAATGATTTTTGAAAAGTTGGAGTTGGAGTTTGCGAAGCTGCAGATTGGCCATGGATTTACTCAATTGTATTTATGACTGAAAATTCTTTCAGTGAATAATGGTTCATGTGCAGATTGTGCAGAACATGAGTTGTAAACAATCAATTACACATTTGTGCTGTAACTTGTGGAACTAATTTACCTTGCAACTTTATAGGTTAGATTGCAGTATGTGCAATTCACCCTCTCTGAGCTATTTAGCTAATGCAGTCATAGAATCATAGAATCATAGAATCTCAGGGTTGGAAGGGACCTCAGGAGGTATCTAGTCCAACCCCCTGCTCAAAGCAGGACCAATTCCCAACTAAATCATCCCAGCCAGGGCTTTGTCAAGCCTGACCTTAAAAACCTCTAAGGAAGGAGATTCCACCACCTCCCTAGGTAACCCATTCCAGTTCTTCACCACCCTCCTAGTGAAAAAGTTTTTCCTAATGTCCAACCTAAACCTCCCCCTCTGCAACTTGAGACCATTACTCCTTGTTCTGTCATCTGCTACCACTGAGAACAGTCTAGATCCATCCTCTTTGGAACCCCCTTTCAGGTAGTTGAAAGCAGCTATCAAATCCCCCCTCATTCTTCTCTTCTGCAGACTAAACAATCCCAGTTCCCTCAGCCTCTCCTCATAAGTCATGTGCTCCAGCCCCCTAATCATTTTTGTTGCCCTCCGCTGGACTCTCTCCAATTTATCAGTCAGAGCACAGAAACAATGCCACGTGACTGATGTCGCTAATCAGTACTGTGTGGATCAGATATAAGCTTTGTAACTGTCTGTGAGCTCAATATTCTCTGTGGGTGTCTCTTGCTCCTACACTCAGGTTTTCAATTGGTGGCAGTGAGTGGAAAAGCCTCATGAACATGGACATAGGGAAATTCACTTCGGCGTGTGATTATTCACGGGAAATGTTTGCTGCTCTTGGCTCCTTGCCAGGGTCTGCTTTCAGTCACATTTCAGGGCCATTCACCCAGCCGTGGGTGGAAAAGCTTTGGCATGTCCGTCCCGGGCCCCACCCGGCTTTGGGAAGGGAGATGTACAGTGTGGTAGCTGTGAGCCAGGGCAGCCCAGGGGGGTGCGGCGCCTCCCTGAAGAGCCCAAACTGTTTGGGAGGAGCGGGAAGAGCAGGAGCAGAAGCTGCACAGTCCAATGTGGCCTCACACAACGCTCCTGTGCTTCCTCACCAGGCCATTGGCCTTCAGCATGTTACATGGGGGAGATAGCTCAGTGGTTTGAGCATTGGCCTGCTAAACCCAGTGTTGTGAGCTCTAATCCTTGAGGGGGCCATTTGGGGATTGGTCCTGCTTTGAGCAGGGGGTTGGAGTAGATGATCTCCTGAGGTCCCTAATAATCTATGATTCTATGGAGCTGGGCAGAGACAGTGACCTAGTTTAGCTGGTCAGGACTTGGAATGACATCTGTGTGTATGCAATGGCAATGCAGTGCCCCTCTCTCCCCCACACAGCCCTGAGCTCTTCTCACAGAGAACAGACGCACACTTGTATGTGTAAGGGGAGGGTGGCCCCCTTACTAACATTCAGTGGGGGTGTTTTGGTTGACTAGCTCCCAGCACTGAAAGGGGAAGGGTTGATGGGAAATCAGAACCCTAGAGCAATGGGGAGAGGCTAATGCTCCAGGTCAGCCTGATTGACAGGGCAGGCAGGCAAGTCAGGTGGCCAGGGAGGTCCTGTCCTCTGTGTGAGCTGGAGCTGCCTGGGTCTAGGGTGACCAGACAGCAGATGTGAAAAATCGGGGTGGGGGGTAATAGGAGCCTATATAAGAAAAAGACCCAAAAATCGGGCCTGTTCCTATAAAATTGGGACATCTGGTCACCCTGCCTGGGTCAGACAGAGTGGGGCTGAGCTAAGGAGAGAGCAGGGGCCCAAGCTGAGCTGGGAGCAGAGCTGGAGCCAGGTGCGGTGAGCAAGGGGGGACCCTGGCAAAGGGCCCAGCACAGAAAGACACCCCCAGCCAAGGGTCCTTGCAGGCCAGACTGGGAGGGGGATCCTAACCTGACAGGGGGCTGACGCTGGGAAGAAGGGTCCCACCGCCCAAAGCCTGGAGGTGTGTGGCCACCGCCAGAGCAAGTGTCCAACCCGCAGCGTCCCTGCAGCACAGCCAGGGCCTGAGACGGAGGCCTGGGACCTACAAGGAACAGACTGTGAACTGCCCTGACATCCCAGAGACACTGTATGTGATGGTCCCTGCCACAGAGCAGGGTGATGTGTTTTCCTTTAACCTTTCCCATTTTTCCTTATTTTTTTTTAAATTAATTGTTAATTAAACAACTTGTATTTGCTTTAAATTGTATGATGTGATCAGTGGGTAAGGGAGGTGCTCAGTGCAGAGAGGGTACCCCGGAGTGGGGACACCCTAGCCCCTGTCCTGGGTGACCACAGCAGGGTTGGGGGTCGAGCCCCCCAGGAATCCTGGGCCCAGCCTTGTTGGGGTGACGAGGACCCTGCCAGACAGGAGAGTGGAAGGGGAGTCCTCAAGGGCTGGGAGGCCTCTGGGTAAAGGAAGTGGGAGCGAGGACTCAGATCCTTTCACTAGCCCACTTCACCGGGGTAGTGCAGAAGCCAGGAAAGTTCCCCACAATAGCGGGACCATTCCCCCGCTTACATACGGTACAGCCACAGCACAGACACACACACCCGGTACAGCCACAGCACAGACACACACATCACAGACACACACCCGGTACAGCCACAGCACAGACACACACATCCACACACACTCATGCACACATACATCAGATTCAGCACAGATACTCATGCACAAACACAGAGCACACTCAGAGCACACACACAGAGCACGGCCATGCACACTCATGCACACATCCTACGTGGCCCAGGATACCAGAACAAATGTCCTTCCTAGATTCTAAGGCCAGGTGAGACCTCACAAAGAACTAGTCTGACCTGCATATCGCAGGCCCCAGGACCCCTCACCCACTCACTGTGACGTGGTCCCTGGGGTGCAAGCCGGACTGTGGGACTGCTGAGCACCCCTTCCCCACCAACCTGGGCTCCCTCTCACCCTGTGATGCTGTTGCCAAGCTACAAACCACTAGCAGGTACAGCACTGACACAGACATCCCCAGGCAGGGACACACCCAGCTGAGTTACATGAATGCTTCTCCCAGCCACTCATGAACTATCAATAGGGAGGCTCCAGTCAATTCCCACCAGTTCCCCAGTCTTGCACCCCAGAGCTGTACTGTCTGGCCCTGGTCAGAAGCCTGAGCAGTGTAAATCCATTACCCATCCGCCCCTCTCTCGATGTGGAAAGGACACACAGTAGCCTTTGTAAATTGAGCTGAGATTTCCCAAGCACTTCAACCAGAACACAAAGTTTTAGGTAACGTATAAAAAGATTTATTAACTACAGACAGATAGATGTTCAGTGATTATAAGTAGTGAGCAGAGAGATCAAAGTTGGTTATTTAAGAAATAAAAGTAAATTCTCAGTTGGAGTTCTATAAATTAAACAGGATTTGTATCACGCAGTGTCTCACCCTGATAGATAATAGGTCACAGATCTTCAATACACAGGCTGGAACTGCTTTCCAGCCCAGGACCACCCTCCCCCAGTTCCAAGTCTTTGTTCTCCAGATGTGATGTCACTTACCCTCTTTATACTTTCTTCCAGCTTGCTGGAAACATCTATGCTTGTGATGTGGGGGTTCACCCCCGTTGGTCAAGTCTTCTCCATTGTCTACGTGCTCACTCGGAGAAGACTTCTGGGATGGTCGTTAGGAGAGAGGATTCCCTTTAATTGGCCATTGGTGCATCTGGCTACTTCATTGTTGTACCTGAAAGGCTGGTTGTGGGTGTTCCCAACCTTACAACATATTTCAGTAACACATACATAGCAAAACTTCATAACTCCCCATACAATGATAGCACACACAATCCAACAGGATATTAATGTTCGACTGATGAAGAATTTTAAAATGATACCTCACAAGGCACACTCTGTACAAAACACACCATAATTACATGATGGTGGTGACTATGAGGGTTCCAAGGTGCTATTTTGGGATACAGAGTGCTGCACCCACTCCTGCAATGGGCCCAGAGTTCCTGGAATCCTAAAATCTTGATGTAAAGACTTTCAGTTACAGAGAGTCCACCATTAACTCTAATTAAAACTTGCTGAGTTTCAGAGCCCAGTTCCAGCCCGAGTGACAATGCCTACACTGCGATTTTTAGCCTGTGCCCTGCAAACCCGAGTCAATTGATCTGGGCTCTGAGACTCTGTGCCAGGGGTTTTTCTTTGCAGTGTAGACATACCCTTTGGGTCCTTCAAAACTAATCCCAGCCTAAATTTTCAAGGAAAACTAACCAGACAACAGAAACCAAAGCTGTGAGCAGGACATTTAAATCAATACAGGAATTATTATTAGTGACATAGAATCATAGGACTGGAAGGGACCTCGAGAGGTCATCTAGTCCAGCCCCCTGCACTCATGGCAGGATTAAGGATTATCTAGACCATCCCTGACAGGTGTTTGTCTAACATGAGGACAAAGGACCATAAACGCACACCTCCCTTGCTTCCTGGGTGGAGGGATAGCTCAGTGGTTTGAGCATTTACCTGCTAAACTCAGGGTTGTAAGTTCAATCCTTGAGGGGACCATTTGGGGATTGGTCCTGCTTTGAGCAGGGGGTTGCACTAGATGATCTTCTGAGGTCCCTTCCAACCCTAATATTCTATGAGTCTATTTATTTTTTTTCTGTTTCGGATTTTGAGACAGGAGGGGCCAGTTGCCCTGGTTACAACTAGTTACCAATGGGATCTAAAACATGGGTTTTAGTAATGACATCATGCCAGGGCCGTTATACGTTCATAGAGTCCAAGGCCTTGATCGTGTAGCCTGACCTGCTGTATAGCACAGGCCAGAGAGCTGCCCCCAAATATTTCCTAGACCAGGTCTTTCAGAGAAACATCCAATCCTGATTTAAAATTGTCAGGGATGAAGACTCCACCATGACCCTTGGTAAACTGTTCCAATAGTTAATTCCTCTCACTGTTAAAAATGTACACCGGATTTCCAGTCTGACATTGGCTAGCTTCAACGTTCAGCCACTGGGTTGTGTTAGACCTTTCTCTGCGAGAATGATGCCCATTATTAAATATTTGTTTTCTCATGTCGATTGTAATCCTTGACCTTTGCTTTCTTTTTGTTAAAGCTAAATCGATTGAGCTCTTTGAATCACGCACTATAAGGCAGGTTTTCTAATCCTTTCCTCATTCTTGTGGCTCTTCTCGAACCCTCTCCAATTTATTAACATCCTTTTTGGATTGTGGGCACCAGAACTGGACACAGTGTTCCCGCAGCAGTCACACCAGTGCCAAATACAGAGGTAAAATAATCTTTCTACTTGTACTCAAGATTCCACTGTTCATTCTTCCCAGGATCACATTAGCTTTTTAGGCCGCACTGGGTATGTCTACACAGCAAAGAAAACCCCATGGCTGGCCCGTGCCAGCCAACTCAGGCTCGCAGGGCTCAGGCTGGGAGGCTGTTTCATTACAGTATAGACTGCTGGGCTGGGGCTGCAACCCGAGCGCTAGGACCCTGTGGGGTGGGTCCAGCAATGAAACAACCCTGCAACCTGAGCCCCCTGAGCCTGCGCGGGGTTTTCTTTGCTGTGTAGACATACCCAGTGTCACGCTGGGAGCTCACGTGCAGCTGATTATCTTCCATGACCCCCACATCGTTTTCAGAGTCACTACTTCCCAGGACAGAGTCTCACATCCTGTAAGTATGGCCGACATCCCTTGTTCCTAGGTGGATATATTTACATTTAACCTTATTAAAATGGATATTATTTGCTTGCACCTAGTTTACCAAGCGATCCAGGAGATCAGTCTGTGCATTCCCAGAGCTCCGGCCATTTCTGCCCCTCATGGATCTCTGGAAGACAGGGCTAATCTATCCTGTCCAGCAGGAGATAAAATCGATGAAGATTTTCTGAGTGGTGGCCAAAAAACATGCCATGAGGCCCTAGATAACTTAATCCCCACCAAGGCTAAAAGCAGGCTGGCTGAATCACTGGCTCTCCTGGCTGCGAGAGGATCAAATAATATCGAAGGATTTCAGGAAATATGGAAACCTTTCCTGGGCTGCCGGAAGCCACTACATCTGCCCAGAAATGTGCGGATTGTATAGCACGTCAAATTGCAGTGTCCACTCTCAGCTCAGCTACCACCTGCTGGAGCTCTGAATCCTTCATCACAAAGCAGCCCCTTGCGGCTCTTCTCTGGCTTCCCTCTGTTTGGTCAGCAGCATTCTCGGGGCTGCAGTGCCCGGCTCTGAACAGGTTACTCCAGTGTAGCGTCTCTGTGGTGCTCGCTGCAACAGGTCCCAGGGAAGAGCCATTGATGGAAAGGACCCAGCCTGACTGCCAGTGCCCAGCCTGAGTCTGTGGCACCTGTAGTTCGAAAAAACACCTTTTGCCTTGCAAGTGGGGCATGGCTGGCGAGGAAATGCGTTCAGCCCAGGAAATGGAGCCCCACGGGACCAGGCTTCAAGCAACATTTTAGGGCAGAAGTGCACTCGCCAGGCCAGCCCCTCAGCTGGTTTAACCAGCCCAGCTCCCAGATCTGGCCCAGGGTATAAGGCTTTGCTAGCTCAGAGCTGAGTGTAAGGCTGCCAGGTGACCTAGAAGTGTTTCTAAATAAGTGAATGCACCAGATTGCACTGACTTGTCTGTATTTGCAGAACCTGTTCTCAGGCCAGGATACCCGTGGAGCCCTCTGCGAGGGCTGAAGACCAGCTCCCTCCTCCCATCCTCACTTAATTCAAACACCGCTGGTTGCTGGAACATGCCCCTGGTTATGTAATGAACAGCCAAACTGTAGTGGCACTTCTGGTGCCAAAATGGGATTCTCACATGTTTTTACTCATTAATGGAAAACTAGAGCAATGACAAGCTCACTGCTACTGGCTGAGCAGGTAACAAAGCCGGCCCTCCCCCAACAACGCCCATCGTTTGTGACTAGGGCCTGGTGTCACAGGGCTGCACTGGACTGGAGACAGAATCATTTGCATTTTACACTCATCTTGCCAGTCACTGGCAGAGCATCCAGCTCAGATTATCTGTGTCACTCACTGGGCTCTGACCCTGCTAGGAACCTCTGCTGGGTTTGTCTTGAAGGCCTCGTTTGCTCGTGAATTCGAAGGGGGAAAGGCTGTTCGTAAACAGACACTGGTTCACCATTGCAGACACTGCCCAGCCAAAGTGCTGGGTCTGCAGGGCGTCTTTCCTGATACTGCTATGGGCAAAGGCCTGCACAACTCGCTGGCTTGTGCGCTAACAGGCAATGTGGTCCGGGGGAGAAGCCAGAAGCTCCTGAGCGCTAATCCCTGGCATGGACTTGCTGTGTGGAGAGTCACTTAATCGCTCTGCCTCCGTCTCTCCCTCAGTGAAGAGGGATAATGATCCTTACACTGCCTGACCTCACTGGGTTGTTGGGAGACTGACCAAAGCCAGACTGGGTAGGCCTAGACGGGCTGTAGCCACACCTGGCTGCAGGCTTGCCAGACCCACAGTGTGGGCCAGAACCTGCTCCCAGGGAGCTCCATGACAGATTCCCTTCCTGCTGGATCTGGCCTTGTCGCTGGGTCTCAGCTTCTTGCCATGAAATGTCTTAGACTGACATGAGCACAACTCACCTCCCAATGCCTCCATAGCCCAGGGCATCAGCCTGTACCAGGAACCCTCTATCTTCCCACATCCCCCTTGACTGCAAACCCACCCGTCCCTTCAGCCAACACTCCCCACTGCCTGAGCCCCCCGGCTACCGAGACCTGCACCCCTCTTGTCTGGGCCATGGCCACTGAGCCCTAGCCCTCCAGACTCAGCATATGCAGCATGCTCTGCACAACTCCCACCTCTGGCCCCGAACTCCCCAGCCCCCTGGCTCCTCTGTCATGCCAGAAGTCAGTGCCAAGCTCCCCTGCTCCTAGGGACTAGCCCCAGCTACCAACCGGAACTCCCTCCCGCCATTCTCCTGGAACCCCATGCGCGGGTTTCCCCCCTACCCTTCCCACTCGTGCCCATCTGCTGGGGGCTCTCCATCGCACCATCTGGGAGCAGCCTCCTTTCGGCTCTTCCCTGGCTCTGTCTGCGCCCTTGCCTGTGCGGGGTGGGGGACGTGGGGGGGATCATAGAATCATAGAATCTCAGGGTTGGAAGGGACCTCAGGAGGTATCTAGTGCAACCTCCTGCTCAAAGCAGGACCAAACCCAACTAAATCATCCCAGCCAGGGCTTTGTCAAGCCAGGCCTTAAAAACCTCTAAGGAAGAAGATTCCACCACCTCCCTAGGGAACCCATTCCAGTGCTTCACCACCCTCCTAGTGAAAAAGTTTTTCCTAATGTCCAACCTAAACCTCCCCCACTGCAACTTGAGACCATTACTCCTTGTTCTGTCATCTGCCACCACTGAGAACAGTCTAGTTCCATCCTCTTTGGAACCCCCTTTCAGGTAGTTGAAAGCAGCTATCAAATCCCCCCTCATTCTTCTCTTCTGCAGGCTAAACAATCCCAGTTCCCTCAGCCTCGCCTCAGAAGTCATGTGCTCCAGCCCCCTAATCATTTTTGTTGCCCTCCGCTGGACTCTCTCCAATTTATCCACATCCTTCTTGTAGTGTGGGGCCCAAAACTGGACACAGTACTCCAAATGAGGCCTCACCAGTGCTGAATAGAGGGGAATGATCACATCCCTCGATCTGCTGGCAATGCCCCTACTTATACAACCCAAAATGCCATTAGCCTTCTTGGCAACAAGGGCACACTGTTGACTCATATTCAGCTTTTCGTCCTCTGTAACCCCTAGGTCCTTTTCTGCAGGAACTGGGCCCATTGAGAGGCCAGGGAAGGTCCTGTCTGAGGAGAGGGATGGTCTAGGCCATCTCACCCATTCTGGCTGTAACCACCCTTTCCCTGATCCAAGCCCCCCAGCCGGGAAAGCCAGGGCAGGCTGACCGCCCCCAGCAGGTTCCCTCTGTGAGAGCAGTGACCTCTCCCCTCCCGAGACAGGTGATGAGAGGAAGGACGAGTCCAGCTGCACGGAGCCCAGCCAAGGCAATGTGGCAGCTGCTGCTCTGTGGCCTTTACAGGAGCTGATCTTTGATCTGCAGAGCTGGCCAAGTCCCTGCAGGACACTCTGACCGGCCTCAGCTGGGGAACAGCCAATGCTCCTCCCATGACCTGGGGCTTGCAGCGCTGGCTATAGGGAGGGGTGGGGCACTGGGGCAGAGGCACTAAAGAGGGCAAGGGGCAGGGTACACAGAGGGTCTGGCCCTAGGGATAACAGACATACTGTAGGGCAGGGCAGCAAAAGGACATGTAGGGGTCAGGGACATGGGGGGCACTGAAGGGGGCAGGGCCGTGACTGGGCCAGGGAATGGGCTCAAATGGTGTTTGCAGAGTGCGTCAGTTCAGTCAGTCCTAGAGTTTATACCTGCATCTACCTAGCCCTCCCCAGACACGCTCGCCTGCCTGCCTAGCTAGCTAGGTCTGGGGGGTGAAGCTCAGTGGTTTGAACATTGGCCTGCTAAACCTAGCATTGAGAGCTCAATCCTTGAGGGCCCCATTTAGGGATTCAGTTGGGGATTGGTCCTGCTTTGAGCAGGGGGTTAGACTAGATACCTCCTGAGGTCCCTTCCAACCCTGAGATTCTATGGTCTATGAAAGGGGAGCTGGGAGCTTGTTCTCCTGGGTAAAACTCTTCCACCAATGGTGAAAGGCCTGAGTGGGGGAGAGCCAGGGTCCACTACAAACAGGCCAGAGTTGCTGACCCACCTGCTGCAGCACAAGGGAGAATTCTGGCTGATGCAGAACAAGTAAAGCTGGGGCCAGAGGCAGCCCCTCCCCTGGAAGACTGTGAAATGCCCAATGCAATTTCTTTCTATTTAGATTTGAAGCCATTTCACAGCAGAGGTTATATGTCCATAAAACGCAGGCACCTGAGCAGCTTTGGCCAGGGCTGGAATAACTAACCTGAGGCAGCTTCTGTTCTTTAGGGAAGTTCAATTCTATTGAAACACCCACCTAACGCTGGACACCAAACCCCTAGACTCCAAGTGGCCTCACGTTCTCCAGCCAGATGTGCACACAAACCCACAGGGCAGGCTCCCCTCCCTATCCTTTCACTCACTGACCCACAGCCATCCTGGTGCTGGGTTTTTTACACCCCCTCCCAGTAATCCACCTGGGGGGAGGTGAGTGGTATTTCTGGGATATGTATTTGGGCAGAGATGCCATTTGGAGGAGAGAACACTAGTGAGCTGGGTTCTGGCAATCTCCATCAGCATGATGCAACTGTACTCTTGTTTTCACCAGCGTCACACGTGGCTCCAGCAAAGCAAACACTCTCACACAACCCCAGGGTTTCATTGCAACAGCTGAGAAAGCAATGACTGGGTATGGAATGGATGCTGGTCAGAGCCGTGGAGAGAAGATCCTGGCAAAGATGCAGAAAATGCCACCAATTGTGAATGCCTCACCCTTTGTTGGCAGTTTTACCCAGACATCTTTGCTCCAATCCCTTCCAAAGCCACATCACCTGCCCCTTGTTCCTTTGTCTTTTGCTGGTAAATTGTAGCCTGTTGTATCAAATTGTGGTAAGGTTTCAGGCTCCTGGGACCAAGAATGATAACACTGTTTGCTAATGCACCACGTGTGTTTGATTCCTTGCTTGAGTGGAGATGTCAGAGCTGCTGTGCAGTGCGTTCAAAGATCCCAGCCTCCCAGTGAAATGGCCTGGCAGGGATCAGTTCCCTGAAGGGGATTTAGCTGTCTCCAAGCTCTTGTTGAGGGAGGGGGCAGAGTGCAGGGCTGGGAAATGAGCTAGGAAGGCTGTGTGGGGGAGTGTGCTGAGGTGGTAAATGGGCAGCAGAAAAGGCGCCTGCGACAGCTTGCACGGGGCCATTCCTTACTGTGACTTCTCCAAAGAGCTCCTGGCCCCAAGTGTCCCCTGCGAGTCCTGAGGAGAGCTAGGACATGTCCGCTCTAGCAGGGCTTTCTACTTTGTGGATAATTTAATTATTTTGTCATAGCCCAGGAACCAATTTGGTCCAGGCGTGAGGCTGTGTTTGTGCACCTTCCCCCCACCCCCAGGAATATGGTCGTCTGCGGCTTCAAGCCTCTCCGGAGTTTTCTCTGGCCTGGCCATTCTCGCTCTCCTCCAGCACTTTGGCCTTTGGCCTCACACTCTCTGTTGGTTACCAGCCTGAGAGGCCATGGGGTCTTCAGACTGAGCATGGGGCTGGGAGCCAGGCACTACCTGTTGCGCGAGAACCTTCGCCTGCTCCTCCAGAGAGGAACCGATCCTGCCCTTCCTAGAGAGGGGCCCGTCTGCCCTTGCACCGAGCTCCAAGCCGTGTGTCGCAGCAGCCTGGGGGAGCAAGCCAAGAGTGCCCGTGAGTCGAGCACGGCTACGTTCTAAGCCTGGCTCTCTTCCTTCAGGGATCAGCTCACCTCTCTGGGGCGTGTAAGTGCGACTCACCGGCACAGGGGGAGGGGACAGACAGGCGTGTAAGTCAGCAAAAGGGGATGCCTCCTTCAAGCTGCACATTCCTACAACCTTCTGGCAGCTGTTCTTCTTCCTGCACTGCTCCGTCTCGGCTCCTCCCCGCGTAAAGCAGCCCCTTGGGCCAGCAGAGCAAGCCGGGCGATGGGGAGGAAGGGCAGGGCTTAGTGAGGTGTTGGGACGTGGGCATGAGTTTAAATGAGTCTACAGGCAGGGGCAGCAGGTTTGTAGAAATGTTGGTGGTGCCCAGAACTCTCCAAACTCCGCCCCCACCTGCCTAAGGCTGTGGGAGGGAGTTTGGGTGGGAGGAGGAGGTCTGGGGTGCAGGCCCTGGGCCGGGGCAGGGGATTGTGGTGCAGGAGGGGTGCAGGGTGCAGGCTCTGGGAGGGAGTTTGGGTGAGGGAGGGGTGAGAGGTTGGGCTCTGGGAGGGAGTTTGGGTGAGGGAGGGGGTCTGGGGTGCAGGCTCTGGGATGGAGTTTGGGTGCAGGCTCTGGGCTTGGGATGGGGGTGCAGGAGGTGGGGTTGAGGGGTGCAGGCTCTGGGATGGAGTTTGGGGATGGGAGGAAGCAGGCTCTGGGAGGGAGTTTGGGGGCGGGAGAGGGTGCGGAGGGAGGGGTGCAGGCTCTGGGGGAGTTGGGGATGGGAGGGGGTGTGTGGGAAGTGGGAGGAGGTGCAGACTGGGAGGGAGTTTGAGGGTGGGAGAGGGCAGGCTCTGGGAGGGATTTTGGGTCGGGGGAGGAGGTCTGGGGTGCAGGCTCTGGGATGGAGTTTGGGTGCAGGCTCTGGGCTTGGGATGGGGGTGCAGGAGGTGGGGTTGAGGAGTGCAGACTCTGGGATGGAGTTTGGGGATGGGAGGAAGCAGGCTCTGGGAGGGAGTTTGGCGGCGGGAGAGGGTGCAGAGGGAGGGGTGCAGGCTGCCCCCTGGCTCTAGGAGGGAGTTTGAGGGTGGGAAGGGAGAGGAGGTGCAGGCTCGGAGGGAGTTTGGGGATGGGAGGGGCAGGCTCTGGGAGGAGTTTGGGGATAGGAGGGGGTGCAGAGGGAGGGGTGCAGGCTCTGGGGGGGTTGGGGATAGGAGGGGGTGTGTGGGAAGGGGGAGGAGGTGCAGACTGGGAGGGAGTTTGAGGGTGGGAAGGGAGAGGAGGTGCAGGCTCTCGGAGGGAGTTTGGGGATGGGAGGGGCAGGCTCTGGGAGGGAGTTTGGGGATAGGAGGGGGTGCAGAGGGAGGGGTGCAGGCTCTGGGGGGGTTGGGGATAGGAGGGGGTGTGTGGGAAGGGGGAGGAGGTGCAGACTGGGAGGGAGTTTGAGGGTGGGAAAGGGCAGGCTCTGGGAGGGAGTTTGGGGGCCGGAGAGGGTGCAGAGGGAGGGGTGCAGGCTGCCCACTGGCTCTAGGAGGGAGTTTGAGGGTGGGAAGGGAGAGGAGGTGCAGGCTCTGGGAGGGAGTTTGGGGATGGGAGGGTGTGTGGGAAGGGGGTGCAGGCTCTGGGAGGGAGTTTGAGGGTGGGAAAGGGCAGGCTCTGGGAGGAGTTTGAGGAGGTGCAGGCTCTGGGAGGGAGTTTGGGGATGGGAGGGGGCAGGCTCTGGGAGGGAGTTTGGGGATGGGAGGGGGTGTGTGGGAAGGGGGGGTGCAGGCTCTGGGAGGGAGTTTGAGGGTGGGAGGGGCAGGCTCGGGAGGGAGTTTGGGGCGGGAGGGGTGTGTGGGAAGGGGGTGCAGACTCTGGGAGGGGGTTTGGGGCAGGATCGGGTATGAGGGTGTGTGGGGGGTGCCACTTACCTGGAGCTCCTAGGCATGCCGGGCTGGGCGGGGGGGGGGCGCTCCACGTGCTGCTACCCCCAGGCACTGCCCCCGCAGTTTCCCATTGGCCACAGGGGCGCTTGGGGCGGGAGCAGCGTGCATGGACACTCACCCGGCCCAGGGGCCGCAGGGAGGGGCCAGCAGCCACGTGGCCCGAGCAAGCAGGAAGCCGCTCAGCTCCGCTGCGCTGCCGGTGGTGGGCGGGGGCCCGGGGCTGTTTTAAATGGCCCGGGGGATGCGTCGGGGGAGCTCCCGGGGGCGGAAGTTGGGGCCAAGGGAGAGACCCGGCCTCAAACATTGCTGGAGCTGGGCCCCGGGCCAGGAATATTCCTGGTGCCCAGGCACCACGGGCCCATAGAACTCGCCGCCTATGTCTATGGGCCTAGAGGGCTCTAAGCTGGAAAAGTTCCCATATCGGAGGCAGAAGAACGCATGAATTACACCAACATGGTCACTCAGGGCCAAACTGATACCTGTGGTGACCCCCCTGACTCAGTGGAGTTACCCTGGGGTGAATGTGACCCATAGCTCACCTCTGAATGTAGCCCTTTGGCTGGTGAGGGATAATAACACTCTCCTTCTTCCCCGCGGGGTTATTACTGAATGGTCGTGAAGCTCTTTCAAAGGGTGAAGTTCTTGGCAAGTGCCAAGAGTTGATCAGCAGGGGGAGGGATAGCTCAGTGGTTTGACCATGGGCCTCTTAAACCCAGGGTTGTGAGTTCAATTCTGGAGGGGGCCCTTTAGGCAACTGGGGTAAAAATATGGGGATCGGTCCTGCTTTGAACAGGCAGTTGAACTAAATGAGCTCCTGAGGTCCCTTCCAACCCTGATATTCTATGAGCATCCTGGTTATCCAAACATTTCCTTCACTCCTCTTTATGTGCCCTGGAAGGGAATAGGTGCCAGAGGGATATTATTAATGATGTGTGTATTACAGCAGTGCCTCCAGGCCCCAGCTGAGAATGTTAGGTGGTGTACAAACACCATGTAGGAGACAGGCCCTGGCCCAAAGAGCTTACAGTTCTGAACAGACATGGGGAGAGGGCAGGCACAGGCACAGCAAGGGGTTGTGACCTGCCCAGGGTCACCCAGTAGCTAAGAACTGCTCTGGCAATTCTTTACCAACAGTGCTCATTACAAGTGTAGCCCCTCTGCAGCTAGTGACTCACATAACAACCTGCATGGAAGTTGGAGAGAGGAGCACAGGCTGCAGCAGAGAAGAGTTTGGAGGACAGGAAGCCAGTCTGTGTGCACATGGCTGGAATGCCCACTGCAGTTGCAACATCTCTGTAACTAGTTCTCTTAATACAGAGTCCATTTAGTTTTACAAGGATCGAGTCCTCTCACGTTATTATCCAGCAAGAGTACATGAAACAATTTGTGTCTTGGACAATCTGGGCTCCTTTGGTGAATTATTCATATGGATTTGCTGAATATTTGCACAAATAATTTATAGCTTCCTGTTTGTTCAGAAACTGCTCACTTTTCCCTGCCTGTGATTCGCTCTTAGATGGTCAGCTCTCCAGGGCAGGGACCATTCCTTTGTTCTGTGAGTGCAGCACCGAGCACACTGGGAGCCTGGACCATGACAGAGGCTCCTAGGTGCTACCGTAATACACCTTAAATAATGTACAGCATCATGCACAACAGGGTGGGGCTGGTCTATGATGTGGGCTCCTAGGCGCTACCGTAATACACCTTAAATAACATACTGCGCCTCACAAAGTGGGGAGCTTGGTCCATGACGGGAGCCCCTGGGCACTACCACAATACAAATAATAAAATAATAATAATGTTGTTTGTGCTGTGTGGTTGCTCATCTTGGTCACATGGTGCTGCTGCTGATCCCTGATTGGATTTCAAAGAGGCGAATAATGGAGAGCAGAAATTTTCTGGGACAGATTTTCAGACAAATGATCAGTTTTGAAATTGGGACCCCTGACCATTGCCGTGAGCACCAGGCATTGTCCAGATGCTCAGTCCCCAGTGACCCAGGCTCCCGAGCAGAGTGACCCAGCATCTGGCTCTCAGGGGAGCAAGCCCTGTGCTATCTTCCTGGAAACTACAGATGTAGGTGAAAGTTAAACTCGACTCTGGAAGCTGAGCTTTCCCAGGACCCACTGATGTAATATTTCCAGGAGCAGCATGTCCCAGCAAAGCTATAAACACGTGCGAGGCATAAGCAGGCCTTTATCTGTCTGCAGGGCCTTGGGGCTGCCTAATTTAAGACTGCAAACGTTGTTTTCCAGCAGCACTGTAATCAGAGAAGGAGCTGTGGATGGGAGTTCAGCTCGCACGTCCTGTGAGAAGCAGCTTGCGTAGGCTCTTGCCTCTTCCTAGCCTGACTGGGCTGGAGTGGTGCAAAGGGTGAGCAGCTGCAGAGCGGGAGACACCCTGCCCTACTTCCACCACCTTGTGCAACCGGGCTTCTGCATCTCACTAGCCCGGCCCAGGAGAGCCACCTCCCTGGGGCCCTTTCCCTCTCCTCCTCCCCAGTGACCTTGCTCTCTGACTCAGGGGGCTGGATGAAGGGTGGAGGAATGTGTGTGTAGGAGGGGGGCCACAGTAGGGTGACCAGGCGTCCGGTTTTCGACTGGAACACCCAGCTGAAAAGGAACCCGGGTGGCTCCGGTCAGCACGACTGACCGGGCCATTAAAAGTCAGGTCGGCGGTGCTGCAGGGCTATGGCAGACTAATCTCTACCTGTCCTGGCACTGTGCTGTGCCAGAAAGCGACCAGCAGGTCTGGCTCCTAGGCGGGCGGTCCACGGGGCTCCTTGTGCTGCCCCCACCCCGAGAATCGGCCAATGGGAGCTGGGGGGCTTTGCCTGTGGGTAAGAGCAGTGCACGGAGCCTTCTGGCCCCCCTGCCTAGGTGCCGGACCTGCTGGCCACTTCCAGGGTCAGACCAAAGGTCCATCTAGCCCAGTATCCTGTCTACCGACAGTGGCCAATGCCAGGTGCCCCAGAGGGAGTGAACAGAACAGGGAATCACCAAGTGATCCACCCCGTCGCTCAGTCCCAGCTTCTGGCAAACAGAGGCTAGGGACACCATTCCTGCCCAGCCTGGCTCATAGCCATTGATGGATCTATCCTCCATGAACTTATCTAGTTCCTTTTTGAACCCTGTTATAGTCTTGGCCTTCACAACATCCTCTGGCAAAGAGTTCCACAGGTTGACTGAGTTGTGTGAAAAAATACTTCCTTTTATTTGTTTTAAACCTGCTGCCTATTAATTTCATTTGATGACCCCTAGATCTTGTGTTATGAGAAGGAGTAAATAACACTGCCTTGTTTACTTTCTCCACACCAGTGATGATTTTATTGACCTCTATCATATCCCCCCTTAGCCATCTCTTTTCCAAGCTGAAAAGTCCCAGTCTTATTAATCTCTCCTCATATGGAAGCCGTTCCATACCCCTAATCATTTTTGTTGTCCTTTTCTGAACCTGTTTCAAGTCCAATATATCTTTTTTGAAATGGGGCGATCACATCTGCACTCAGTATTCAAGGTGTGGGGGTACCATGGATTTATAAAGAGGCAACATGATATTTTCTGTCTTATTATCTATCTCTTTCGTGGTGATTCCCAACATTCTGTTCACTTTTTTGATTGCCACTGCACACTGAGTGGATGATTTCAGAGAACTCTCCACAATGACTCCAAGATCTTTCTTAAGTGGTAACAGCTAATTTATACTCCATCATTGTATATGTATAATTAGGATTATGTTTGCCAATGTGCATTATTTTGCATTTATCAATATTAAATGTATCTGCCATTTGGTTGCCCAGTCACCCAGTTTTGAGAGATCCTTTTGCAGCTCTTCACAGTCTGTCTGGGACTTAACTATCTTGAGTAGTTTTGTATCATCTGCAAATTTTGCCACCTCACTGTTTACCCCTTTTTCCAGATCATTTATGAATATGTTGAACAGGACTGGGCCCAGTACAGACCACTGGGGGACACCACTATTTACCTCTCTCCATTCTGAAAACTGATCATTTATTCCTACCCTTTGTTTCTTATCTTTTAACCAGTTGCTGATCCAGGAGAGAACCTTCCCTCTTATCCCATGACAACTTACTTTGCTTAAGAGCCTTTGGTGAGGGACCATGTCAAAGGCTTTCTGCAAATCTAAATACACTGTATCCGCTGGATCTCCTTTGTCCACATGCTTGTTGACCCCCTCAAAGAATTCTAGTAGATTGATGAGGCCTGATTTCCCTTTACAAAAACCATGTTGACTGTTTCCAAACAAATTATGCTCATCTATGTGTCTGACAATTTTGTTCTTTACGATAGTTCCAACCAATTTTACTGGTACTGAAGTGAGGCTTACTGGCCTGTAGTACCTCTGGAGCCCTTTTTAAAAATTGGCGTCACATTAGCTATCCTCCAGTCATTTGGTACAGAAGCTGATTTAAATGATAGGTTACAGATGACAGTTAGTAGTCCTGCAATTTCACATTTGAGTTCCTTCAGAACTCTTGGGTGAATGCCATCAGGTCCTGGTGACTTATTACTGTTTAGTTTATCAATTTGTTCCAAAACTTCCTCTAATGACACCTCAATTTGGGACAGTTCCTCATATGTGTCACCCAAAAAGAATGGCTCAGGTTTGGGGATCTCCCTCACATCCTCAACAGTGAAGATATAGTGAGGATAGGTAGGGAGCCTGCCTCAGTCCTGCAGCACCGCTGACCGGGAGCTGCCCGAGGTAAGCCCGCGCCCACGCCCCAACACCAACCCCTTGCCCCAGCTCTGAGCCCCCCCTCAACCCAGAGCCCCCTCCTGCTCCCCAAACCCCTCATCCCCAGCCCCATCCCAGAGCCCATACCCCCTCCAACACCCCAACCCTCTGCCTCAACCCACAGCCCCCTCCTGCACTCTGAAACCCTTGGCCCCCAGCCTGGGGCCCCCTCCTGCTCCCCAAACCCCTCATCCCCAGCCCCACACCAAAGCCCTGAACCCCAGCCAGAGCCCTCTCTCCCTCCCGCACCCTAACGCCCTGCCCCCAGCCCGGAGCCCCCTCCTGCACCCTGAATCCCTCATTTCTGGCCCCACCCCGGAACCTGCACCCCCAGTTAGAGCCCTCAGCCCCTCCTGTGCCTCAACCCCCTGCGCCAGTCCAATGCACGTGAGTGAAGGTGGGGGAGAGTGAGACACTGAGGGAGGGGGAATGTAGTGAGTGGGGGGTGGGGCCTTGGGAAGGGGCGGGGCTAGGGTGTTAGCTTTTGTGCAATTAGAAATTGGCAACCCCAGCCCACAGGGAGCTGGCATCCCTGCAGTGGAAATAATGGAGGGGAGGCTCCTCTCTGCATAGACTCGTGCACACGTGTGGAGGGGGGGAGGCAAGAATGGGACCCAGACGGGCTGGAGTAGCTGCCGCAGCACTCAGGATCAGGCCCAGGATAGGAACCACCAGGACCTCCCTTCCCAGCCTGGAGTCTGCTCCCCTCCCCCCAAGCCCCCTGCCCTCCAAGTCCCATAGCACCCCTCGCTCCTTCTGCCATGCCTCTGTCTCCCCATTCACAGCAAGCTGCTTCTTCGGGGGGGTCAAGCACAGGCTGATGCTGGGATGCGGCTGCAAAAAAGGCAAAGTGATCCGGGGACGTATCAGGTGAGGCATTTCCAGCGGCAATCAAGAAGTATTAATGCCGCCGCACAAAGCTCGGCTAAGCCCTCCCCGGAACACCGTGTGCAGTTCTGCTCATCCATGTTCCCAAGAGCTGAATTCAACTGGGAACAGAGGCAGAGAAGAGTCACAAGGATGACTGGGGATGCAGGGCCTGTTTTAGGAGAGGAGACGGCCAGAGCCAGTGCAAAGGAGGCTGAGAGGGGCTTGGGTTGCTCTCTGTTAATACAGCACGGAGGTAACTCCAGGTTGGGTGAAGAGCCAGGTAGGCTCAAGGAGAAGGAACAAATGGGGATAAATTCAGACTGGAAATGAAAAGGTTTCTAACCACCGGAGGGGTGAGGTTCTGAAACAGCCTCCCAGTAGGAGAGCAAACGACTCAATCCGTTCCGAGAGCGAGCTGGACAAAGGTACGGGTGGGATTGTCTGAGGGGGTGTTTGTGATGGTGGGGGACAGGGTCTTATGTTCCTAAAATCTGATGCTTCCGGGTTTCAGCCGGCCGCCAGCAGGGGTCAGGATGGGGCTTTCCCGCCCAGTGTATTTCTATTGTTCTTTTCTTTCTCTCTCTCCTTTAAAGCCTCAGGGACGGCCACAGCTGGAGATGGGTCACTGGAGGGCCAGGGCCAGGGCTGGGAGGGGCACGGGGCAATCTCTCACTCACCTGTGCGGCTGGCTGGCCCTTGCTCCCATGCCCAGGGCTAACCCATCGCCCAGTGTGGGTCAAGAGGGGATTTTGCCCCAGATCAGGCTGGCAGTGACCTGGAGGGGGAGGGCGGTTCGCCTGCCTCTGCAGCGTGGGGGGTGCGGGTCACTTGCCAGGTTCTCTGGGTCTCTCTCACTCATTTCCCTGCCATTGCAGGGTCTGGGGCACTGGGGCCCCTCAGCCCCTCCTGTTCCCTGCCTGTGGCACGGAGCGGGTTAGTCTCCTGTGGGCTGCAAGACCATCAGCTCATTTCGGTTGTTGGGCTCGGTGTGCGGGGCTGGGTGGAGCTGGGGGCCTGTGATCTGCAGGTGGTCAGACTGGATGGTCTGGTGCTCCCATCTGGCCTTCAGCTTCCTTCGGACCTGATTGTTAGAGGTACTCAGTACCCAGCACTCCCGCTGAGCCCATCTTCCTGTGCCACGTAGCCCCACAGGCCTTACTCTGAGGGCCAGCTGCGTCCCAGGAACATCTGCTTGATTTGACCTTTGTGCATATTGTCACCATGTTAAGGGTGCTGGGTGGTGTCAGAAACCTGTGGCAGTGGGTGAACTGGCTGGACCCCAGGCTGGCAGTGTTCGCCTGCCGACCCTCTGCTAGCAGGTGGTGTTGACCCTGCTGGAAATGTTAAGTAAGCCCTACCGACTTACTGAGGCAGATCATGGCTCATTACCTTCCAGAAGACCTAGGGTGTGGGCTGAGTACTCTGAAGGAGGAACCTTAGTAGCCAGGGCCGGTGCAAGGATGTTTCATGCCCTAGGCGAAACTTCCACCTTGTGCCCCCCCCACGCCCCCGCCCCCACCCTGAGGCGCCCTCTACCTGCAGCAGCTCCCCCCCTCCACCCTGAGGCACCCCCCTTGCGGCAGATCCCCACCCCTCACCCTCCGCCCTGAGGCACAGCCCCCCGCCCCAGCTCACCCCTGCTCCGTCTCCACCCTGAGCTCGCCATTGCTGCTTCACTTCTCCCGCCTCCCAGGCTTGTGGTGCCAATCAGCTTAGGCACCGCAAGCCTTGGAGGCGGGAGAAGTGAAGCGGCCATGGCGTGCTTGGGGAGGAGGCGGGGCAGGGGTGAACTGAGGCGGGAAGTTCCCTTGTGTGCCGTGCCCCCCCCCTTACTTGCTGCAGGCGGCCCTCCCCGCATTCCCCTGCCGCAGCTCCCTCCACCTAAATGCTGGTGGCGACCAGGGCGGCCGAAGATCTGGCCACCGCAGTCGCTGCCAAAGAAAATGGCGCCCCCCAAATCCTAGCGCCCTAGTGCCCTGTTAGTAGCAGCCGAGTTTAGGGAGGAACCGTGAAGAGTGAGTTTGAGCACTACATACTGGGTGGACTGTGCTTTAGAGCAGTGCTTCTCAAAGCCGGTCCACCACTTGTTCAGGGAAAGCCCCTGGCAGTCTGGGTTGGTTTGTTTACCTGCCGCCTCTGCAGGTTCAGCCGATCGCAGCTCCAACTGGCCGCGGTTCGCTACTCCAAGCCAATGGGGACTGCAGGAAGGGCGGCCAGCACATCCCTCAGCCCATACCACTTCCCGCAGCTTCCCTTGGCCTGGAGAGGCGAACCGCGGCCAGTTGGAGCCGTGATCCGTTGAACCTGCAAATGTGGCAGGTAAACAAACCGGCCCGGCCCTCCAGGGCCTTTCCCGGAACAAGCGGTGGACCGGCTTTGAGAAGCGCTGCCTTAGAGCACATCAGGAAAGGCGCCTGCTCACACAGTAATGCTAAAGCAGAACCCTTGAACTCTGTAGAGTGATTTTCTTTTTTTACCTTGATGTCTGTACCATTAGCTTTCGAGATCTCTTGTCAGTGATATTTATGATCATTATCACTGTCTTGTGTTTCCCTCTCCTGTTCTCATTGGGAACACAGTGCGTTTTTGCTGATTCGTTTTTTCAAAAATCGGTTACCAAAGATTCATGTCTTACTAACTAATTTCAAATGCCAGAATGTCCACAGGTCCATATATGTTCTTAATACATGAACTGTGTTTCTTAAAGAGCAGAATAGACTACATAGAACTAAGACATGATCTAAGTGTAACTATAGAAAGATGCCAGCAAAATTCTGTTGGAATCTTGTTAATGGAAATAAAAATTATGTCAGCTCTCATAAAAGAATTGCAGGAAAATAAAAGAAATGAGGTGCATGCTCTCTGCTGGGAATTGGGCCTGGCATCGCCCGTCATTACTTGCTTTAGTAACTTTGCATATAAACCTTATTGAAAAAATTAATTGTTTACAAAAATATGCTGAATGCACTTGGTTGTACCATGTCCCGCATGTCCCCACCAGCCACAACCCCACCAGCCACGCCACACACCTCACGCCCTCACCAGCCATAGCCCCACGCCCCGTCAGTCACGCCATGCCCCCCCGCCCCCACCAGGCACAACACAGCCTGCCACCCCCCAAAATCCCATGCCAGACATGACACATCATTCTGCCCCACACGCCCACCAGCCACAACCCACCATGCCATTCCCGCACCCAGCCAGCAGAGACATGCCATGCCACTCCCATGCCAGCCATGAGGTGCCATGCTATCCCCATGGCCCAGCCAGCCATGGCATGATTTGCCATCACTACACACTGCCATGCCAACCCCTCGCCCGCAACACACCATGCCACCCCCAAGTCTCCCCAGCCCGAATGTGCCATGCCAGCCTTCACACACCCACTTCCCCCGTGTCCCCACAATCAGGCCCTGCCCTGCAGGCCAGGCCCTCACCCAGTGGCTCCCTGGCAGCTGCCACACATGGGGCTTCCCTGGCTTTGCGCTGTGTAATTTGCGAGCACTTCCTGGCTTGTGGACACTGGGCAGAAAGGTTGGGACGGGGCAGACAGCAGCGCCAACTTGCCACCCTGCCCTGAGAGACCAGACACGTGGGTTTATTGTTAACCCCAGGAAACCACAGGGGATAAACCTGCTGAACTCTGCCCCCATCACCCACCTCCCTGTGCCAGGAGCCCCGGCCAGCCCGCTCTGTACCAGCCTCGGACACCTGTGCTCATGGCAGGCCTAAGGACAAACCTGTATTCCTCCACCATCATGCCCTGTGCCAGCTCCACCCCCTGCCCTCACACTTGTGGCAGCCCCACAACCCCTGGTCCCACACCCCATTTGCCAGCCCCGCCCCCTCACCCCACCTCCTGTGTGCCAGCCCCACATGTCCCACCCCCATGCCTGCCCAACTCATCCTGCCTCCCCCAACCTTCCTGTGTGCCAGCCCAACACACCCCTCCTCTCTCCAACCGCCTGCCACCCCAGCCTGGCAGAGAAAGGGAGACCTAATGAGCCACGGGCTGGAAGCTGAAGCTAGACACATTCAAGCTGGCAACAAGGCAAACACTTGTAAGAGGGACAGTGATTAGCCATGGGAACCATTCCCCAAGGGGCGTGATGGAGTCTCCATTGCTGGCCATTTTAAAACCAAGATGGGATGTTTGTCTGAAAGAGCGGCTCTAGGAAGTGGGCTGGGCCAGCCGGGGGCAGGTCTCTGGCCTGTGCTGTGCAGGGGGGGTCAGACGAGATGATCACAATGGGCCCTTCTGGCCTTGTAATCTATGAATGTATACACTGCCCCTCCCCCATGTGCCACCCCACCTCCACCCCAACACATCATGCCCCCATCCCCGGGTGCCAGCCCCACGCCTCCTGGCCCGCACCTGCCCCACACCCCGCAATTGCCAGCCCCACACACCATGCATCCCCTACTCTCGAGTGCTAGCCCAACACACTCACCACTGACCCCTTGGGTGCCAGCCCCACACTGCCTGCCCCCTTCCCCCATGCTAGCCTGATTTACCCTTCCTCCCACCCCCATGCGCCAGCCCTACACACACCTGCCTTCCCCCCATGTGCCAGCCCTACACACACCTGCCTTCCCCCCATGTGCCTTGCCCACACACCCTGCCCCCTGCCAGGGTGCAGACCCCAACTAGTCTTTCCCCCACCTCTGGGTGCCAGCCAGTTTTGCAACACACATGAAGGACACTGGCTGTGTGTGAGCATCCCCCGCCCCCCAGTAGTGGAGGGCTCCCAGGTTTTTATGCTGAAGGTCTCAGGTTCCAGCCCAGCTGAAGCCTGTGGTTTCAGTATTGATACATGGCCAGGGTTTGTCACACACAACCACCCTCTGCGGCCAGGGGCCAAGTTCAGAGCTTGGCCCTGATCCACTGACAATCCGGTCAGGTCAGGGTGACCTTGGCTGTGGAGCAACGTGTATCTTAGCGTTGGCCAAGCTTGCGAGGCCCCTGCCCACAACGCAACAGCATTTCTCTGTCTGTCTGGAACACAATGACGTCCGGAATCCAGATCCCATCCACTGCAGAGCTCCAGGGATGGGGCTGGGGGGAACCAGAGACCCAAGGGGGGAAAACAGGAGACAAAGTCACAGCGTCAGGCACCTCTGTGGTTGGGTACAGGTCAAAGAGCCCCTTTCCCACCGTGCGCCACAACACCCCAGCCCCCAACAGAGCTTAAGACGTTAACACCCAAACGACTTCACTCCTAGACAAATAATAATGGTGGGAAAGGGGGAGTGGAGGCTGGCACATAACCCCTGTCATGGGGAGGAGAATGTGGGATCCTGCGATGGGGGGAGAGGGAACAGAGACCCCTTAGCATGAGGGGAACCTGGCAAGGGGGGAGATTGGGTAAATCCACTATGGGAAGCATGAGGGAATGGGGGAAGAGGGAAATGGGGGAGTATCCAGAGCCCCTACCATGTGAGGGAGACTGAGGGGCCCTGGGATGGAGGGAGGAGGAAACGGGGGGAAACACAGCACCCCTGTTGAGGGTCACATTGAGGGACCCAGGCATGGGGAGGACAATGGGGGACCTGGAATGGGGCCGGGGAAAGGAGACACAAAGAGCCCCTGGCAGAGGGGAGGCTGGGGGGTGGGAGGGGGGCCCCCAGGGAGCTTGGTGGGGATGGAGGGATGCAGAGCGCCTGTAGGGTGTGCACCGGGCCTGGCCTGCACTCATGTGACGTGTGGAAGCCCTGAGTGTAGAGTGTGTTTGTATAGCCGAGTCCAGCTGGGCCTGGGCCTGGCTAGCGAGGGGCAGCTTGGAGGTCAGTCACACACACACAGGAGTTCAGACTGCAGCTCTGCGGGGGTCTGGCTGACTCACTCTGCAAACAGTGCCCAGACCCTTCGCACCCACACTAACTCAGCCCAGCTGGAGCCCGGAGGCTGCTCTGGCAACTCTGTCAGAGCCTCAAGCCTGCACTTAATCTGCCATCCAGCTGGGAGAAATCGCCACTGGGGACAAACCCGGGGCCTTTCCCCGGTTTGCACATCGCTCCCAGGCCTTTCCCCGGTTTGCACATCGCTCCCAGGCCTTTCCCCGGTTTGCACATCGCTCCCAGGCCTTTTCCCGGTTTGCAAATCCTAAGTACCGAAGGGTCAGATTTTCAAAGATATTTCGGTACCTAAAGATGCAGGTAGGGACTTGACGGGATTTTCAAAAATTCCTAAATTACTTAGGACCAGATTCTTAAAGGTATTTAGGTGCCTAAGTCCCATGGATGACAATGGAAGCTAGGTGCCTTTAAAAGTCTGGGCCTTTGGCCCTATTGAAAAATTGACCTCACAGTTCCTTTCCTTTGACTCACGTTGGGCCAGCGGCAGCAGAACCACCTGGTGCCACCAGGGGGCCCATGCAGCTCGTGAGTCGTGGGTCTGCAGCGGGGCGAGTTCTGGGCAGTGGAGGGGCAGCACCAGTTTATTGTCTGGATGAAGGACACGGCCATCCACAGGTGTCATCTGTACATATCTCCATTCCCTTGGACCAGCTGGATCTCCAGAGGTATCTTCCACGTTGAGGACCTGGTATCCGCTGGAAACTTCTAGTGACAGCCTGCCCAGCCTCATCTGTCTCTCCAGCCACGCAGAATGCTGATGTGATCTCTTGCTTCCAGGGGTTAAAGCTGCCAGGTCTCCTCTCTGCCCAGCTCCTTGGTGGCCAGTTCCTTTCTTTCTTGAACCTGGGGTACTGATGTTTTCTGAACTTGGCGGTCTAGGAACTCCTCAGCTGCTCTGCTTCTCGGTAGCGTCTCTACCTCACCCTCCAACCCAGGAATCTTTCCCTCCAGCACAGCTGCACTTCATGCACAGGAAATCCCGTCTGGCTTCAGGCAAGGAAAAAAACCATGACACATCTGTTCAGGTCACCAGCCCTGTTCCATTGCTGGCCATCGTGGAATCAAACATGGAGCTGGACCTGGGAGGAAAGGCTCTCACACTCCCTCTCCTGCTGGCTGCCTCCATTCGCTGCCCTAGGGGTAAGGCACCCAAAGAGCTGAAGATGCTCAAGGATTGATATTAATGTTGATGATGCCTACCACCGTAGCATCTGGGTACCTCATATACGCAAATGAATTTATCCTCCCATCTATACTGGAGAACATCTAGTGGAGCGTTACAACAAACATTTGAATTAATGAGCAGTCTACAGAGATGCCATGTGCAGAGTGAGAGCAAAAAAATAAATAAATGGAGATATACCAATCTCACAGAACTGGAAGGGACCCCAAAGGGTCATTGAATCCAGCCCCCTGCCTTCACTAGCAGGACCAAGTATTGATTTTTGCCCCAGATCCCTAAGTGGCCCCTTCAAGGATTGAGCTCACAACCCTGGGTTTAGCAAACCAATGCTCAAACCACTGAGCGATCCCTAACCAAGGTTAGCAGACTGGCTGTTATGGTGGGTGCTCATGTCTGATTTGCCTGCTTGTGTCCAGGCTGGTCTGTCACCACGCACGACCCAGGTGGCCTGGTGTGCAACTGGGGGTGCATCCCTGCCCTGGTTTCCTCCAATGGGTTTTCATTGAGTTCAATGAGGCGTTTATGTAGTGAACCTGCCCCTGGAGAGGTCTGATTTATTTAATCAAAGGCCAGATGGACACGTAAGCAAACCTTCATCCCGCCCTCCAAGGTGGGGCTGGGTGGCATTAATCTTCATCTGTTTGAACCAACGGAGTCCAGGCTCCATCCAGGTTCTTCACCAGCAAGACCCTCTTGACACAGGAGCCTCTCTAGAGTCCAGCCTCTTGCCTTCTCTAGACACAGCAAACGTCAAACAACTGCAGCGCTTCTCCAGAGCAGTGTGTAGCTCCTCTGCAACCTGGAGCACCTGCCGCTGTCTGGGAAGGTCCTTTTGCTGGGACTACGTCTCCCTAGGGCAGGGGTCACCAACCGGTCGATTGCAATCGACTGGTCGAACCTGGGGACTCTCCCAGTCGATCGTGATCTCTGGTGGCGCAGCGGGGCTAAGGCAGGTTCCCTGCCTGCCCCGGCCCCACGTTGCTCCTGGAAGCAGCCAGCGTGGCCCCGTGGGAGGGGGCAGGGGGCTCAGCGTGCAGCTCCTGCCTGCAAGCACCACCCCCCAGCTCCCATTGGCCAGGAACGGGGAACCGTGGCCAATGCGAGCTGAGGGGGTGGTGCCGGCAGAGAGGGGCCGCACGTAAAGCCACGTGCCCTCTGCCCCTCCCCAGGGGCCACAGGGGCGCATTGACCCCTCCCAGGAGTGGTGTGGGGCTGGGGCAGACAGGAAGCCTGGCTTAGCCTCCCTGCGCCACCAACGGGGAGCCGCCGGAGCTAAGTGCTGCCTGGCAGAAGGCCACACCCCAACCCTCAGACCCCTCTCAGAACCAGCACCCCAACCCCCTGCCCCAGCCCTGCCCCCCCTCCCAGAGCCAGCATCCTGCACCCCCCTGCACTCCTGCCCCAGCCCTGACCCCCCTCCCAGAGCCAGCATCCTGCACCCCTGCACCCCTGCCCCAGCCCTGACCCCTCCCAGAGCCAGCATCCTGCACCTCCCTGCACCCCTGCCCCAGCCCTGACCCCCTCCCAGAGCCAGCATCCTGCACCCCTCCTGCACCCCTGCCCCAGCCCTGCCCCCCCTCCCAGAGCCAGCATCTGCACCCACGCCTGCACCCCAACCCTCAGACCCCTCTCAGAACCAGCACCCCAACCCCCGGCCCCAGCCCTGACCCCCTCCCAGAGCCAGCATCCTGCACCCCTCTTGCACCCTTGCCCCAGCCCTGCCCCCAGAGCCAGCATCCTGCACCCCTGCACCCTGCCCCAGCCCTGACCCCCCTCCCAGAGCCAGCATCCTGCACCCCCTCTTGCACCCCTGCCCCAGCCCTGCCCCCCCCAGAGCCAGCATCCTGCACCCCCTCCTGCACCCCTGCCCCAGCCCTGACCCCCCTCCCAGAGCCACCATCCTGCACCCCCTGCACTCCAACCCCCTGCCCCAGCCCTGACCCCCTCCCAGAGCCAGCATCCTGCACCCCCTCCTGCACCCCTGCCCCCTGCCTCAGGCTCAGCCTGGAGCCCCCTTCCACACTGCAAACCCTTGGACCCAGCCCAGAGCCCGCACCCCCTCCCCAACCCCCACCCCCTGCCACAGCCCAGTGAAAGTGAGTGAGGGTGGGGGAGAGTGAGTGATGGGGGGGGTGGAGTGAGCGGGGGGGGCTTTGAGGAAGGGGCGGGGCCTCAGGGCAGGAGCGGGGTAGATCCTGGGTTGCCCTTACATTCAAAAAGTGATTTTGGGCATAAAAAGGTTGGAGACCAGTGGACTAGGGGCTTGGCCTTCCCAGCTCTCCCCTTTCCAAAACACTTCCCTTCAGGAGCACCTTTCCTGGGTCCCTTTCCTGGGGAACTCCCTTGAGGAGTCCCTCTCCTCAGAGGCTTCCTCTGTTCTGGCACCTCTTGAAGGAGCCCTCAGAACCCTTTATTAGGTCCAGGTGTTCCCTAGCTAATTAACTGTGGCCCAGCCACCTAGGAAATTAACGACTAACAGCTGGAGCTGGGTTGACTCCCTGAGAGGATCCTGTCACAGGTAGGCTGGGTGCCTGACCCCATCAGGGGCCACCCTGTGCCAGACTGGCAGGCCTCTTGAATCCACAACTAGATTGGGGGGATTGGTGGAGAGAGAGACAGAGAGATTGAGAGAGAGAGAGATGTATGGGGATAGATAGATAGATAGATACTCCATTTCCCAACTGATGTTGACAACTAAATCCAGAGAAGTCGCCATGTCACATCCCTATTCAGATACGGAACGTTATGTACAGAGAGCTACAGGAAGGTTCTGAAGGCTGGGATCAAAGGTCTAAGAGTGACTCTGATCTGAGTGGTCTCTAGTTTCGGTGCCCCACTGGAGATGTCTCGGGCCTGGATCTCAGAAGTGGTGGTTCAGTTTGGAGTCAGTGGGAGCTGTAGGTGCTCAGTGCCTCTGAAAACCAGACCTTCCATGTCTCAGAGGTAGTGGCCACCTTGGGACGTTTGGCAGCACGTCTTTGCACTTTTGCATCCCTTCAAAGGGACCTCTGCAGGGGAATCTCCTGGGAAGGACCATATGGCCCAAGGGAGCGAGTGTTCAACCCTGGAGCACAGGCTCTCTCCTGCTGACCCCTTTGTGCTGCCCCAAGGGAGGGGGGCCCAGTGCAGTTGTCAGCCATAAGCACAGCTACTGGACAGAAGCCTCCCCCACCCTGCCCCGGCTGGTTTGTGTGGCGCTAGGAGGCCTCTGAGCAATCAGACGCTGCATGGTGTGACTCAGGCAGAGGAGCGCCTGTCACCCCCTGCTTCATGGATTGTGCTGGGGGAAAGACACCAGGCACCTAGAGGGACCTTTTACTGCACAGATATAGGTGCTGAGCCAGCTTAGGCACCGCCAGGCTGTTGGCAGCCGAGTGGGAGCTTTGCGGGTCGCAGCGGTGCCTAAAAGCAGAACTTCGGCACTGAAGTCTGGGCTTTGGGAGCCACGTGCCTCTGTGGACCCAGGCCCAAGACCCTCACCCCCAGCTCCTTACTCTGGGGCAGGGTCTCCTGCACTAGCCCATTCTCACCCATTCCTCCCCCTGCATGGTTCCTGTGTCCATCGCGAGGGGTGGTGCTGCAAAGATAGAGCTTCTGCCGCCCTTCCCAGTGCACCCAGCCCCCTTCGTGGGCCAGTACCAGGGAGAGCAGAGCACAGGCTTTGACGGGGGGGGGGGCAGATGGAGGGAACAGTCCTTGTGCTTGAGGGAGCCAGGGCCTGCAGTTGTCCTAGGGCGTTGGATCTGGAGAAATGGCTCTACGCAACCTTCTCCATCCCTGCACAAGGGGCCAACCCAATCCCTCCTGGCTCTGCCGGGATCTGGGGGGCAGGCAATGGTGCATGCAGGCCCCTCCTTTCTTTCCATTACGGCGCCTCTCCATTCTGTCACTAAAATGTCACTGATTCTTATTAACCCTTTCTCCACCATTGCCCAAAATTTGCACACGAGGAGATTCCAGACAGGGCCAATCAGGGGGGGCCGGGAGGGCCATTTGGCCTGGGCCTCAAGCTCAAAGAGGGCCTCAAATTTAGACACTTGTTAATTTTTTGGCATTTGATAAGTTTCGCAACTTGTTTTTATGCGCATCCCTATTGGGCCAAAATGTGACACTCTTTCTCTCAGCTTAGAGCTGCAAATTTAAGCAAATAAGAGATATGATTTGGTACAAGACATAATTTTCGTGTTAACTCATATAGATTTTGTCATATTAAAGAGTTAAAAATGTTCATAAATATTAATAAAAATATATCGGTTCTGATGGCTCAAGATTAGACTGTGATGAACGTGTCCTCTCAGATCAGCTGATTATTTAAATAAACCACTACCGGTGGCTGGTGCTGGATCAAGTGCATGTTGGAAGGTAGAGAATTGTTACATTTTAGTGTCTTTATGGTTTTTTGTCTAGCTGACTAAGGAATTATCTATGTGTGAGAATTCCTCATTATTATCTTCGTATGGGAGCTAAAAATGGTGACTGGTTGGTTGGTCGAGCCCTAGCCTGGCCATCATCATTGGCTTTCATAGTCTATAGGCCCAGATTCAAGGTGAAAATTTGTGAGGAAAATCTTATACAGTGAGTTTCGTGAGGACACGTTTGAAATTTTTGGACATTATCCCTCTGTCTGTATCCATGTCTGTGTTTACTATATCTATGTCAACCCTTTGTCTTCAGCTGTTATATTAGACCTTGCATGCTTGAGTTTTGACTCAGTGATAAGGATAATAACCTGACAGTTTCATTTTGTGTTCTTAATTAGTATTCCTTCATTTTAAGTCTTTTCAGCATTTGTGGACCATTTATCGCTTGTGTGAATCTCTCTGCACAGGCTCAAACTGAACTTCAGTCTATTCAGAAGCACATGTCCAAATTTGAATGCATTCTGATGTCATCTTTGTGGATGAAGCTTTGTGGATGAAGCTACAAACTAATCTGGTAATTGAAGCACGCAGTGCTACACTTGATGTTGAGAGGGATAATATTGAAAGTCTTATCAATCACATTCAACAGATTCGTGAACAATGGGATGCGATCCTGACTGAGTCCAAATTAGTAGCACAGAATAGTGGCATTTCATCTGAGTTCTCCACCAATCACTACTTACCTACTGAATCCGATGCCAAGCATCATTATAGGGTCAATGTCTTCTTTGTCATCATTGACTCTGTTCAATCAGGTCTTACACGTCGATTTGAGGCACTATGACTAATTTGTACCCTTTTGGAGTTTCTTGGCAGTTCAACAGACTGAGTAATGCAGATGTACTTTCTGCAGCTGAACAATTTCAGCAATAGGACAACAAAGAAATCTCAAAAGATCTCAGTGACGAGGTCATTTTCCTCAAACGAATATATTCCACAAACTTTAAATTGGATTGCAAGCCAAAGGAATTGCTTCAGGAAATACTCGAACGTGGACACTCTGGGTTGTTTCCTATTATCACAATTGCATTGCGTGGTTTTGTCAGTTTGCATGGTGAACGCACCTTCAACGTGTTGAAGCAGGTAAAGAACTATCACCGTTCAACTATGGGACAGGAGCGTTTGAATGGGTTCTCCAGACTTAATATCAACTGTGACATTGCATGAAAACTAGATTTCCCCTCAATAATTAGTGCATTTGCACAGAGAAAGGCTAGAAAAGCATTTATTAAATAATTTTGTTTTCAAATTAGGTCTCACTCTTTTTTTGGTGCCTTATTTTGTTTTCATGCATCGTCATTTTTTCTTTTTATTATGACTAGGGGCCTCAAAAGCTGGAAGTGGCCCGGGCCTCTCTGGACCTCTGAGAGGGCCTGATCCCACAGCTTGTTTTCATTCGGGATTGTTCCCAGCTGTGAACAGCAGGTCGCATTTTGCTCAGTGGCCCGTGTCCTAGCACACACCTCTGTAGAAACCAGCTTTGCACAGGCTGAGAATTTCCCGTCTAACAGGAGAAGGGAATTTGGCTCCCAGAGTGCAAAGCTCTGACTAGCTTGTTTCAGGATGGAGATTTTGCCAGGTCCTGAGCTCTAGCTGCCCTCACGTGATGCCATAATTAATAAATATCACATCTCATGACACGCTTAGAATCCACTCCTGCCCACGGCAGCATGGCACATACAGCAACGCTTTGGCGAGGAGGAAGTCAGATGAGCCCAAGGAGCCACCCTGCCTTCTCAGGACAGGACTGCAGTGTTGTGTAGGCAGAAGCACCAGGCGAGCTGGCACAGCATGCTCTGGGACACGTTTTGCTGCTCCTCTCAGCAGGAGCAACACGTGAGCTGCTTCTGCCGCTGGTCTGCACGCGGTCTGGATGGGATCCTACATTCCTGCTGGCTTACACTCTAGCCGCACCCTTTTCCTGCTCCCCCGTAGCCTGTGGTGCATGCTACAGCCTCCTATACCAGGGTGTGGCAGCCACCCATGACCTCCTGTGAGGCCAGGTCTACACTGAGAGGGAGGGGGGGGAATTGATCTAAGTTACGCAACTTCAGCTATGTAAATAATGTAGCTGAAGTCGACGTACTTAGATCTACTCACCGCAGTGTCTTCACGGCAGTGAGTCGGCTGCTGCCGCTCCCCTGTTGACTCTGCCTGAGACTCTCACAGCGGTGGAGTACAGGAGTCGATGGGAGAGCGCTTAGGGGTCGATTTATTGCATCTAGACTAGACACGATTAATCGACCCCCTCTGGATCGATCGCTGCCCGTTGACCCGGCGGGTAGAATAGCCATAGCCTGGTCATGGCTCTATCCCCAGACACCTGCATGACTTGAGCAGCCACCATATATGCTATTTTTACTTCCTTGCATGCCAGTGCCAGGCATCAGAGGCAGGATTCAGCCCAGAAGAGAAGCCATGGGGGTGGCAATGCTGCTATAGACCGAACAGCCTGCTCCAAAGCCTTCGCCGTCTTATACAGCTCTACCTGGAACTGGAGGAGGGGAGAGCGTGCCCTGAATTCCCACTGGGTGAGTGGTACAGCTCAGCCTGGGACATGCCTCAAAGGGGAATGCTCAAGATTTTAACAATCCTCAACTGAGAGTCCACTTCCTTGCCTGTGTTGCTAATAATACCTTACAGCAAAGGCACTGAGAAACCTGCTCTAGCTTTGATGCTGGGTGGTTCCTTTTTGCGTTTCACTCTGCTCGGCTAGCAAAGCTGAACGGCTCCAAACTGTGTCGGTTTTCGTTCCCAGCTGGGACACAGGCCTCTGCGGTATCTTGTGGTCTCAGGGTTACCTCGGACGGGGACAGGGTAAATAACTGTGCAGGGATAGTTTGGGTTTGTGATGTATGCAGCTGTGCACAAGTTATGATTCTACCTTTAAGCCAGATTCTGGAGCTGTCTCCAGGAGGCAGCTGTCGTCCTAAATTCAGTTCAGCTGCAGACTTGCTTATTTGTTCTCGCGTCGTCCTTTTAATTAACCTAAACTTAAACCTCATTCAGACTGACAGTTCCTGGCTCCTGTCTGCGCTGACTGACAGTGCTGATGTTCGTTAAAATCACAAATAGTGCAAATAAACAAAGCAATTCAAAACTTGTGAGATGCCAGATTCCAGGAACTTGCAAAATCCAGGGTGTGTGCAAGCTACCCAAGCCAAGTAGCTCCAGATCTGTCATTTACAGTTTTGCTTTAAAATCTAAAATAAATGCAGAAAGCTGGTGCTAATAGAATGCAAAAGCCAGACAAAAGGAAGCACTGAAGTGTTAGAAAAGTCCCACATTTCAGTTCTTCCCTACTCTATTAGCTTGGCCTTATCGCATATCCTGCATAAGCAATCTCAGTGTTGCTAACTGGCAGAGTGTTAGCTTGAGTTTCACAATAGCTGACATTTTTCTTACATCCCTAGCTCCTGGAGTCAGGGGATTATGTAAAATCTCATTTTTCAGTTTCAAAACAAGGCATAAATGTGATCGGGAGAGTAATTAACCATTGGAACCTTTTCCCAAGGGTGGCGGTGAGCTCCCCATCACTGGCAGTTTTTAAATCATGATAGGCTGTTTCTCTAAAAGCTCTGCTCTAGGAATTGTTTGGGGGCAGGTCTCTGGCCTGTGCTGTGCAAGGGGTCAGACTAGGTGATCACAGTGGCCTTGGGATCTATGAAAGTTTCTAGCTCTTGTTGTTGCAGAGAAACCAAAAGGCAAAGGAAAGGGCCCGACCTTGCTGTTTTCAACCAGTCCTGTGGTTCCTGGGACCTGACTCATGAGGTGTGAGTAACCTGAGCAGCCAGCAACTGAATCCTACAGATAACAGCATTGAATAAAAAAAACAGGAGTACTTGTGGCACCTTAAAGACTAACAAATTTATTTAAGCATGAGCTTTCGTGAGCTACAGCTCACTTCTTCGGATGCATAGAAGCGGATGCGGATGCGGATGCGGATACAGACGAACACGGCTGCTACTCTGAAACCTAGCATTGAATAAGATGCCCTGGGGTGTCTGTTTTGTTCTTCATGGGGCGGGCGCGGGTGCGGGAGTTGGCTTGTGCAGTTCACCAGCCTCACAGGTTCTGGGAGGGAAAAGCTGAGCTGCAGCTATTCAGCCTGGGTGCCTGCAAACTCTGTCTGTTGCTCTTGCCAGCTCCTTGCTCTGGAGCTAATGGCTCTGTGGACCCAGATGCCGCTTTTACTAGCTCCACTGTGTCTTGCTCCAGAACTGTTACGGCCACTTTTCTCAAGAGCTTGAGCAGGAGCAAGTTGCTATTCAGGTCTTTCCCCCAATCCAGGACACACAGGGGGTGGGTGTCAGGGATCATACCCGCGTTGCATGAAAGTCCAGTGGCTTGAGCACTCCAAGGGGGCGGGGAGAGGGCTCTGTTTGGGCGAGGAGCAGTCGGTCAGTATGTCAGGCAGTGCTGGGTGTGCTCCGTGGCTGCTCAGCAGTTGGTCGTGTTAAGAGACCCAGCTAAGAGGTGTAGGGAAGGTGCCAAGACCTTGTTAGCTTCCCTGCAGCGCATGCACCCGAATCAGACAGCACCCAGCTGAGCGTGCAATGGCCGAGAGAGTCATGCAGACAGGAGTGGCTGGACGGAAAGTCAGGCTGAGGAGCAGGGGTGGGAGTTCCTGGGGGTTGCGGGACAGGGATGCAGCACTGGGAGAGGCTATATTGGGAAGTATATATATATATATATATCAATATACATTGTGATTCATAGATCCATGTAATATCTTATAGGTCATTGAGGCCTGGTGTGAATGATGTCTGCTTAACATGAATACATGCACTGCAAGTTAGCAACCGAAGCAAGAACTTACGGTCAAGGACTATTAGAACTATTTGTTCAAAAAACATCGTATGTTCAAAAAAAAAATACAAAAAATACAAAAAATCAGCAGAAAAGGAAACAACACCAGCTGAATTAATATAAAATTGTATTAAAATTTTAAAAAATGGCCTCACATCATGGTGGCCTGCCCAGAATTGTCTCTTTGGAATTGTGTGGGTAGAAGGCCTAGTAAACAAAGACAAAAACACAATAACGCAACAGAATAAACTATATTTGGTTGCCTCTAATTTCTGCAAATCGGAGTCGTTTATTGATCCAGCCTCCCGTGTGGATATCGATGTGGTTTTATCATATTATAATCAAAAGGAATCTCAGCCGTCCCTCGAAAGCGTTCTGGCCTTTGGACTCTGGTATAGTATGTTTGGGATGTAAATGTAAAGTGAGTAAGGTTGGTTTTGTAATCAGTAAAAAGCATTTGAAGTGTTATATACCAACACCGTGTCCTGTATCTGCCTGCTTCCCATCCCATAACAAAACCTCCAACAGCTGGAGTACAGCACCTGCCCATGCTGGGCCTGCACAGGAAAAGGAGGCACCAGGCAGGGAAGGTGGAAGCTCAGAGAGCCCCCGTCCTGCTCTCATCCCTGACCTCCCTCAGACCTGGGTCACTCTGACACCACCCAACACCTCTGTGATGAGCTGCAGAGGCAGCTGCTGCCCCTCCCCCACCTCATGCCCTCCCCCCACTAAGCGAGTTTCCGATTGTTTTGGTCCTAGGCTGACTCCGGGTTGTCATGTTCTGCTCACATCTCGAATCTGATGAGGCCCCTGCGTGGGACTTCTCTGTCCTGCCTGTTTAGCATCATTTCTGAATATTGCTAATGTGCTATTTCCCCCGTAAACACGCCGCTGCCGCCTGCTAATGAAGAAGTTAATGAGACCAGACCTGCCCCGATCCCTGCCGAACACACTGCACTCATGCGCTGCCATGGACGCCCCTAAAACCAGCATGCAGCGCGGGTGACAGCTCTCCCAGCCACGGAGCCACTGATGAGACACTGCTCTGCATCAGCCCAGGACCTGATCCTGCTGTCAGGGACAGAAGCAGCCAAAACAAGGACAACTGCACTAAGCGGGGGGAGGGGATAAAATGGGGCCTAGCCAGAGCTACCCCTCCCCCAGACCCCGACCCCAAGGCCACAACTGTACAGGGGAGACTGTCACACTCTGGAGGCACTAGGACCCAGGTGGTCCTTAGTCGGGGGGAAAACTGCAGAGAGGAACCAACCAGCCAGAGACTCCATCCGGAAGGAGCAGAAGCTGCAATAGCAGGGACATTTGGGCAGTAAAGAACTTTCTACTGCCCTGTGCTGACAGGCTGTTTGCTCCAAGCCTTCCCCTCCCTCCCAGTCCCTTCACCTCAGCTTCACTCCACCCCCGAGAGCAGAGGGACTGAAAGCAGAGCCAGCAAGCGTCACAGGCCCTGTCCAAGTTCTGTCCACACCTGGCTGCAGTAGCAGAACCCAGATCTCAGCTCCCCAGGCAGTTGAGTTCAATGGAACTGGGCATTAGCCGTGCTGGACCAAATGGTAACAAATGCCCGTCCTGGATACGACCAGCCAGCAGAGCCACGGACTGAGCTTTTGCTTTTCAGGCTTCTGTGAGCTGTAAATGCAACATCTGAAGAGGCTCGTAGAAGGAAGACAATTTGGATAATGAGCGATCAGCTGTTGTGACCTGCACAGGATGTGCCATGTTTGGCTTTCTCCCAGAGGATTAGAAGTGACTTTGTCTGTACGAAGTGCAAGCTGGTCCCCATATTGGAAGAGAAGGTTAAAGGACTAGAGACCCAAGTATCAACCCTGCATTGCATCAGAGAAAATGAAGATTTTCTGGATAGAAGTCAGCGTTTGGTACTGCAGGCACAGCATGCTGAAGAATCAGAGAGGACAGTGCAGAATGGGGAAGAAAATTGGCAGCATGTGACCTCCAGAAAAAGAAAGAGGAGAACCCATGTACCCCCAATGCAGATAGAGGGAAGAAACCGTTTTCAGGCTCTCCGCACAGGTACTACGGTGGAGAATGGTTTGGAAAAGTCATCTGAGGGAAGGGATCAGAAGGGGACCCCATCGACTGGAAGGCATGGGATGCATTTGTCCTAGAGATGGGGGTTCCACAACCACCACTTCTGTCAAGGTTCCTTCCCCACTCTGAACTTTAGGGTACAGATGTGGGGACCTGCATGAACACCTCTAAGCTTAACTACTAGCTTAGATCTGGTCTCGCTGCCACCATCCAGATTTCTGAGTTATCTGGAAAACTCTCAAATACTAGCTCCCTTTTCTGGATAGTCTTGAGAGACTTCTTCACAAAGTTCCTGGTGAACACCGATCCAACCCCTTGGATTTTAACACAAGGAGAATTTAACCATCCCCCTTCCTTTCCCCCACCAATTCCTGGTGAGTACAGATCCAATCCCCTTGGATCTTAAAACAAGGAAAAATCAATCAGGTTCTTAAAAAGAAGGCTTTTAATTAAAGAAAGAAAGGTAAAAATCATCTCTGTAAAATCAGGATGGAAAATAACTTTACAGATAATCAGATTCATAGAGCCCAGAGGAACCCCCTCTAGCCTTAGGTTCAAAGTTACAGCAAACAGAAGTAAAATTCTCTCAGCAAAAAGGAACATTTACAAGTTGAGAAAACAAAGAGAAACCTAACACGCCTGGCCTGGCTGTTACTTACAAGTTTGAAACATGAGAGACTGATTCAGAAAGATTTGGAGAGCCTGGATTGACGTCTGGTCCCTCTTAGTCCCAAGAGCGAACAACGCCCAAAACAAAGAGCACAAACAAAAGCCTTCTCCCCACCAAGATTTGAAAGTATCTTGTCCCCTTATTGGTCCTTTGGGTCAGATGTCAGCCAGGTTTCCTGAGCTTCTTAACCCTTTACAGGTAAAAGGATTTTGTTGTCTCTGGCCATGAGGGATTTTATAGTATTGTACACAGGAGGGCTGTTCCCTTCCCTTTATAGTTATGACAACTCCCTAGAGGAGAAGACAGGTGGTGGTGGTCGGGGACTCCCTCCTAGAGGGGGACGGAATCATCCATCTGCTGTCCAGACCGGGAAACTCGAGAAGTGTGCTGCTTGCCTGGAGCTAGAATTCAGGATATGACAGGAGTGTCTGCCAAGACTGATCAAGCCCTTGGACCGCTACCCCTTCCTACGTGGCTCTGGGAAGAAGGATAAAGAAGTTTGAGGCACAAGTCGTGTTCTCGTCCATCCTCCCTGTTGAAGGAAAAGCCCAGGTAGGGAACATCAAATTGTGGAGGTAAATGCATGGTTGTGCAGGTGGTGTTGGAGAGAGGGCTTTGGATTCTTCGACCATGGCATGTTGTTCCAGGAAGAAGGATTGCTAGGAAGAGATGGGATCCACCTAATGAAGAGAGGGAAGAGCATCTTTGCAAGCAGGCTGCTAACCTAGTGAGGAGGGCTTTAAACTAGGTTCACCGAGGGATGGAGACCAAAGCCCTGAGGTAAGTGGGGAAATGGGATACCGGGAGGAAACACAAGGAAGAGGGAGCAACAAGGGAGGCCTCCTGATTCACACTGAAAGAGTAGGGCAATCGGCTACTTACCTTAGGTGCCTGTACATGAACGCAAGAAGCCTGGGAAAGAGGCAGGAAGAACTGGAAGCCCTGGCACAGTCAAGGAACTACGATGTGATTGGAATAATAGAGACTTGGTGGGGTAGCTCACATGACTGGAGCACTGTCATGGATGGGTATAAACTGTTCAGGAAGGACAGGCGGTGGAGAAAAGGTGGAGGAGTTGCTGTCAAGGCTGATTCCCCACTCTGTCACCCCGAGTGCAGAAGGTGGGGGCCCACAAGGGTTCTAAAAATTAATACTGGCCACTCCAGGCTTGTATTAAATGCCCAAGGTTACAGCTTCTTTCTAATGTTCGATTGTTAGATGCTGCCACCACCCATGTGCAAAACCCCTTTGAGAGCCTAGGAAGGCGCACTTGGGAATTCCTTCCTGTGGGGTCTCCTCAAGCCCTTTCGCCCCCCCCCACCCCGGGAAGAGCTGAGAAAGAAAAACAAAGGAAATCAGCTGTTGCCACCAGCTAATTAAACAATGTGTGCACAAACCTCTTAGGACACAAAAATCCAGTCTTGTTCTTAAAAAAGGTAAATTTTATTAAAGCAAAAAGAAAGCAAATACATCTGGAAACTCAGGCTATTGCTAGATTTAAAAAGAGCAAATAGAAGGATTAAGCATCAAGAATAGATCTTGAGGTCCAGCTTAAAGGTTACAAGGAAAACAAAAGCACCTGAGGTTAGCACAGAGGCGTCCACAAGCCATAAAGAAATAAAAGGAGATAAACCTGATCGCATCTTCCCAGACATTTCCTGATCTACTTACATATCAGAGTTTTAAATAAGTAGTTTCTAGGTATGATACTGATGGGTTTTCATACCTGGCCCCAAGATTCTTACAGCAGAGCTCTGCCCTGTCCGCGTCTCCCCAGGAGAACAACCACAGACAGACAAAAGGGGAGTCTTGTTTCGATTTTAAAAAGTTCTAATCTTCCCATTGGCTCTTTTGGCCAGGTGCCCACTCACTTCCTTTTATCTATGCATAGCAGTGAGTTTTAACCCTTTACAGGTAAAGCAAGTAGAGAACAGCGACTAAGAGGGATTTTATAGCTAACTGGCTGGCTGGGTTCATAAAAGGGAGCTACCCTCCCCCCACCTTTTCATTTATCACAGTTGCAATGTATGTAAGAGACCAGTATGATTGTTCAGAACTCCAGTCTTTGGGTTAAGCTTACAGGCGAGAGCAAGAAGGGTGATGTCGTGGTGGGCATCTGCTATAGACCACCAGACTAGGAGGATGAGGTAGACGAGGCTTTCTTCGGAGTATTAACAGAAGTTTCCAGATCACAGGCCCTGATTTTCATGTGGGACTTCAATCACCCTGACATCTGCTGGGAGCACAATACAGCAGTGCACAGACAATCCAGGAAGTTTTTGGATAGTGTTGGGGACAACTTCTTGGTGCAAGTACTGGAGGAACCAATTAGGGGCCGTGCGCCTCTTGACCTGCTGCTCATGAACAGGGAAGAATTGGGAAGGGAAGTAGAAGTGGGTGGCAACTTGGGCAGCAGTGACCATGAGATGGTCAAGTTCGGGACCCTGACAAAAGGAAGAAAGGAGAGCAGCAGAATACGGACCCTGGTCTTCAGAAAAGCAGGCTTCGACTCCCCCAGGGAACTGATGGGCAGGATCCCCTGAGAGGCTAATATGAGGGGGAAAGGAGTCCAGGAGAGCTGGTTGTATTTTAAGAAGCCTTGTTTAAGATGCAGGAGCAAACCATCCCAATGTGCAGAAGGAAAAGCAAATATGGCAGGCGGCCAGCTTGGCTTAACAGATAAATCTTCAGTGAGCTTAAACACAAAAAGGAAGCTTACAGGAAGTGGAAACTTGGACAGCTGACTAGGGAGGAGTATAAAAACATTGCTAGAGCATGCAGGGGTGTAATCAGGAAGGCCAAAGCACAACTGGAGTTGCAGCTAGCAAGGGATGTGAAGGGTAACAAGAAGGGTTTCTACAGGTATGTTAGCAACAAGAAGAAGGTCAGGGAAAGTGTGGGACCCTTACTGAATCGGGGAGGCAACCTAGTGACAGATGATGTAGAAAAAGCTGAAGAACTCAATGTTTTTTTTGCCTCGGTCTTCACAGACAAGGTCAGTTCCCAGACTGCTGCACTGGGCAGCACAGTATGGGGAGGAGCCCTCAGTGGTGAAAGAACAGGTTAAAGACTATTTAGAAAAGCTGGACATGCACAAGTTCATGGGGGTGCTGAGGGAGTTGACTGTTGTGATTGCAGAGTCATTGGCCATTACACTGCTCTACAGCCAAAATGCTTCTGAAATAAATGTAGTCAAACTTTACTAATTCTGGGTCACTGAGAACGAGAATGATGCTTAAAATTGTTGATTGGCTCTAGTTTTCAAGTTATGCTATTGGGTCAGTATATCCGACCCTTGACTTGGGAATAGTGGAGGATAAGTGAATTATAAAGGGAAGGGATCTCAATTTAAACCAGAAATGACTAAAATACATCTTTGACTGGATCTATGAATAAATCTATGACTGGGTTTGGACAGTACTTGCTTTTTAGGCAAAACAATGAATGATGCAATCTGAAGCTGGTATTGCGTCATACGTGATATGAATTGCATCATGTTATTCCTAGAAGTCATGGATGATGCCATCATAACGAAGCTTACATCACTCTGCTGAACTTGATTCAACAAGTGGTGGATGCTGAACACTTTACCTTCCAGGCTCCAATGACTGTCGGAGTGGCCAATCTTTCTTGATGTAGTGGGAATCTCTTGCACGATTATCCCATTCACAGAGAATTAGAGCATTAGTACTAACACCCTAATTAAGGGGTGTTATTATAATTCATTATAAAAGGGGTAGCACACTAATTTTAACTTATGCGCACCCATCCACCACCAAGGTACTCTCAGAGAAAGGATTGTGAATCCCCCCTCATGGACTGAGCACCTGTACCTGAATCACTCCATCTCAGGAGGTGAGGATCGGTGCAGTGGGTGGTGATATGCCCACACCTTCAATACAATGTGAGCTCAAAAAAAAAATATTGGAATTGGAAAAGGTTCAGAAAAGGGCAACAAAAATGATTAGGGGTATAGAACAGCTTCCATATGAGGATAGATTAATAAGACTGGGACTTTTCAGCTTGGAAAAGAGGTGAATAAGAGGAGATATGATTGAGGTGTATAAAATCATGACTGGTATAGAGAAAGTAAATAAGGCAGTGTTATTTACTCCTCATAATACAAGAACAAGGAGCCACCAAAAGAAATTAATAGGCAGCAGGTTTAAAACAAACACAAGGAAATATTTTTTCACGCAACGCACTGTCAACCTCTGGAACTCCTTGCCAGAGGGTGTTATGAAGGCCAAGACTATAACAGGGTTAAAAAAAGAACTAGATAAGTTCATGGAGAATGGGTCCATCAATGGCTATTAGCCAGGATGGGCAGGGATGGTGTCCCTAGTCTCTGTTTGCCAGAAGCTGGGATTGGGTGACAGGGGATTGATCACTTGATGATAACCTGTCTGTTCATTCCCCTTGGGGCACCTGCCATTGGCCACTGTCAGAGGACAGGATACTGGGCTTGATGGACCTTTGGTCTGACCCCAGAAGTGGCCATTCTTATGTTATGTTCTTATAATGCGAGGCCTCTTTGCTTAATGCGCTGTTTTATATTTAATAAAGCTTTTAATTTGGTCACTCATTGAGTCATTCACAGGCCTGCGCTAAATTAAACTGTGTTTCACCACCCTAGAGGCTCGAACCTAGAAAAATTCAGTTTGGTTTTATTCCTCATTACTAATTGGGAACACACCGAATCAAAGGCTCCAGAAACCCTGGAGACGAATTCCTCCCCAAGCTGTCACCGGGCCTCCACACCATCCTCCCAGCCGTGGGCTGTGCATTGTGGGAGAAATTCACTTTCCCACTCACTCCCAGTGTGGGGACTAAGTAGCACATAGGCCTTGGCCCCTGCAGAGGGGTGAATTTCACCCAGAATCTGACCTGCCAAGCCCAGGCATTCAAAAGCACAAAGTGGCATGAAAATCATGAGATTCTGTTTAAAAAATAAATTCTGGGTGCTTATATTTTTTTGTGTTCTGGTATTTGAACCGCTAAGATTCACATTTTCAAGCTTTTCTCTGAAACTGAGAGGGCCAGAAACTCTCTTTATCTAAAAGAAAAAAACAAAAAGTTGAGATTGTCACATGACGGCAGCAGCTGGGGCTTTAAGAGAAACACCAGATATAGCGATTCTCATGCTAAAGTGGTAAGAGTAGCAATGCCACATGATGCACAGTTTGTATGGAACGAAATCAGTGAAGTTCAATTAAACGTCAGTGCTAGCTGCCATGATGGGCTCTGTGGTTCAATAGCGAGCTAACCGCGGAATATCCAGGCACACGGAGGTTTCCCACATCACCTAAGATGCACAGACAGTGGCTCTGTACTCGGAGCACCGCCGCATGTGGTACCTAGACAGCAAAGCTTCTCTTTTCTCCAGCAAAACCTGCATTTCAAGTCCATGTGAAATGTGCTGGGGAGAGAAAGGCACTTTGCGCTGCCTTTGCCAGTCTCTGTGGAGTTTTATTTAGACATCAAAGAACCATTGTGTTTCTTGTCGGATCATTTAGATTGTCGGCGCTTTGGGGCAGGGCCTGTCATTATGCTTGTACAGCGTGTAGCACAAGGGGCCCTTGGTCTTTGCCTGGGGCTGCTAGGTGCCATGGTCCCACAAACAGTAAATAATAACAAGCGGAGATGACGCCGCGTGGCAGGTCAGCTGCGGCTGCTTTGGGGTCAGAAGCGCTGGGGGGTTCTGTACCAAAGGACTCTGCTGTTTACTAGAGAGAAAAAGAAATTCTGTGTCAGCTTAAAATTGTGCAACACTTTTCTCCTCCCGGCAGAGAGGTCCTTTCCGTTGAGTCAGAGGCAGGGCCGCCCAGAGGATTCCAGGGGCCCAGGCTCTTCGGCGGCGGGGGGCCCTTCCGTTCCGGGACCCACTGCCGAAGTGCCCCGAAGACCCGCGGCAGGAGCCCCCGCCGCCGAATTACCGCCGAAGCGGGACCCGCCGCCGATGTGCAGCCCGGTCTTCGACGGTAATTCGGCGGCGGGTCCCGCTTCGGCGGTAATTCGCCAGTGGTGGGGGGTCCTTCCGCCCCGGAGCAGAAGGACCCCCCGCCAGCGAAGACCGGAAGCGAAGAAGCTCCTGCGCTCTGCCCCGCGAGAGTTTTCCGGGCCCCCCGGAGCGAGTGAAGGACCCCGCTCCAGGGGCCCCGAAAAATTCTCGTGGGGGCCCCTGTGGGGCCCGGGGCAAATTGCCCCTCTTGGCCCCCCCCGGGCGGCCCTGACCCTATCCACCCCCCCCCAACAACACCCACAATCCAACCCCCCCAGTCCCTGCCCCCTGACTGCTCCCCCAACCTCTGCCCCCTCCCTGTGCCCTGACTGTCCCCAGGACTCCCTGCCCCTTAGCCAACCCCCCCGGCCCCAGCCTCTTACCCCCGGCTCCCTCCTCACCCGGAGCCTCAGCGCGTCGCTGAACAGCCGCAGCGTGTCTCCGGCGGGGCCTGAGCTCCGTCCCACTCCGAGCCGCGTGGGGAGGGGGCGGGGCTGGGAGCTCCACGCCGAGCGGAGGGAGCTGAGCTCAGCCCGGAGCTCGCAGCCCCGCCCCCCTCCCACGCGGCTCTGAGCGGGGCGGGGCTCAGGGGCCCTGCCGGAGACACGCTGCTTGATGTGCCAGGGCTCCAGGAGCGGGACGGAGGCGGGAGCCTCAGCTGTTCTCTTGGGGGCCCCGCGGAGCCCGGGGCCTGGGGCAAATTGCCCCCTTTGCCCCCCCCTCTGGGCGGCCCTGGTCAGAGGACATGGGGCTTGCAGGGCAGCATAAACAGCTCAGGCTGCAAGTCCCTTATTCTCTAGGTGCCAAGAAACACCTCCCAGATTCTGGGCCTGTAACGGGGGTGCAAGGCAGAAGTGGGGGAATGGGCTACTGGGTCCTTTGGCCCAGTTAGCCCCAGTTAAGACTCCTGGAGCAGGAAGCAGGCCCCCAGGGAGGTTTCAAAGGAAGAGCCCGGCTCAGGTGTTGCGAGCAGGTGGAGAGTGAGCGGATGTTGAGCTCTCGGTGGGGGAGAAAAGGCTGGATAGGGGGGCCAGGGACTGGGAAGACTCGGGCCAGGCGGCTCTCCTGGCAGCATGGGGAATTATGTTGCTTTATACTTGGTTTGGACTTTGAGCGCCCTGGAAGGGGTAGCACGGTAAGAGGCCTTGCTGGAGGGCTGCGCATTGGAGGGTGGGCAGAGCAGTGGAAGCCTGCCCAGCTGGGAAACTGAGGCTGAGTGGCGGCTGCCCTGCACAGCGCTGGACAGGGCACGCTGCGTTTACACAGCTGTTCCGGTCCGGCGTGTTAGGCTGAATGTTTTAGCCATTCAGTTGCTGAGGGAAGGGTATTGTGCAAGTCCAGGGGAGAACCAGGCATCCCTTGCCAGTGGTGCACCCTGCCAGTGTATCTGATCTAAAACCTTCCACCTGGCCACAGCAGCAAAGGGGAGAGTGAAGACCCCCCTCCCTTGCAGCGTATCCGATCACTTTACAGCCGAAGGGATTGCACTTTGCCCACAGACGGGCGGAAGGACAAACCCCCGGGGCTGGACGGTTGGAGCTGTCATGGGACAGGCACTGGCTGTGTTTGAAGCTGGTTTTTGCCACCTGGAGGTGACGTCAAGGTTCTTGAAAGGAATTGTCCAAGCAGAGATGCCTTAAGCTAAGACGGCAGATGGTGGATTAGACGCAGCATCAAGCAGGGGAGACGTGGCACGTCTTGTGCCTTAAGGGTGGGGACAAAGCCCCTCCCGAGGCCACTAGGGAGGGTTCTGCATGGGGTGCCCTGGACAAGCAGTGCACTGGACCCATGACCGCCTGGGCTGTGCCCAGGGTCTGTCTGCACTGCAATCCGAGGTGTGACTGCAGCACAGGCAGACGTACCCGAGCTAGCTCCGGGAACAGCAGCCTGGGGCCTGGGGCCCTTGGGGGCAGCTAGACCGTGTAGCTGAGAGTCCTTGGGGCGGAGGGAATGAGCAGAGCAGCCCTCCCATGATTCCCACCCCGGCCTGGTCCCGCTGTCAGGCCAGCTCCGCCCGGAAGGACATGGGCTCAGCCAGTGGCTCTAGCCTGGCTGTTGGGGATTGTCCCATGCTCTCCTTCATTTATTCTGTTTCCTTCCGAGAGCTGAAACGCCCCCTCGCTTGCCTTCATCTCACATACGTGAAGGCTCTGCCGTGGTCCCCAGCCCTGCGCTGAGACCCGCACAAGGGGCTCGAGTCTCCCCTCCTGGGTACGTGAGTCACACCGCTGCAGCCCATTGACTCCTTGGAGCTACTCCTGGTCGGCGTGTGAGTGAGGAGAAGGGCAGGACACAGCAGTGAGGCCCCCAGGGAACCCTGCTCCTCTGTACGTCACTCCAGGCCCTCTGTGGTTCTTACCAGACTCCCGTCTGGGAGTGCTGCCACAGCTGGACAGGACCTTGCCATGCCTGGAGGAGGTTCATTTCCTGCACACACCAAAGGAAGGGAACAGATTTATCTGCTCCAAAGGCCTAAAAATCGTCTGCCAGCTTGGGAGAGAAACGTCCCGCTGTGCAATAGGAGAACAAATACTGAACCCCGGGGCGGGGTCCACACTGGCGCTGGGGGCTGGATCCCAGGTGGTTGTGCTCTGAGGGGTGGCACGGGGGGAAGTGAGTTTGCACTGGTGCTGTAGAGGGCAAGGAGGAGCCAATTCATGGTGGCACCAGCCACGCCGGCTCATTAGCGCCCGTCGCTTTCTGCAGAGTCTGGCCACCTTCTTCTTTTCAGAAAAATAAAGATTCTAGGGTGGGATTTTCAAACTGCCCAAGGGATCTGGCCGGTATTTGAGCATCCAAGTCCCTTCAGCAGCTTGGCAAATCCCCTCCCTAGCTTGTCTCACTGCAAGGATCTCGTTCCGCTGCAGGGTTCTGTCTGTACCTCCCTTCCCATTGAGGCCTGGCCCATGGACGCTCCGGAGCACAGCAGGGCCATCACACAGCCCAGCTGGCTGTGCCAGGCGATTGCACCCAGAGAGGAGAGGGCTTTGATAGACGTGCTGCTGTGCACACCCCAGAGCCAGAACCCCCACAGGAACTGTGCAGAGGCCCCAGTGCCACCAAACCCATCGGGCAGTGGGGCAGCAACACAGGTGATGACACGGAGCTGCTGACCTCGAGGGTGGGAACAGAAGGTATTTTTCCTCTTCAAGGCCCCTTAGATTCTCTGTTCAAAGGCGTGTACTGGGGCTGCGGATGAGGTGGGAGGGAGGGGCCTATTAGCGTGGAAGACAAGGGCAGACCCCCCCACTCAGCGCAGTAGGGCGTTCGCTTGCTAGCAGGGCTCTTTAAATGTCAGGTTGTTAACCATTTCCCTGCAGCAGCTTTGCAGCACTTCCAGCAGTCCCTCCCAAGCCTCATTGCAAAGGGAGTCGTTCCCTTTAGCTCCCTTCCACATGGGTGGGCCACCCCCTCACTTTTGTTGTTATTCCCAGCGCAAAAAATGAATCATGAAACCGAGGTTACAGAAAGCGTCGTTTGCACTAATGTCCCGAATCCCACAGCGTTGGAAATTTCATTTCCCGGGGGCAGAGTGTGGTTGCAGGCATAATGGTTCAGCTGCAGGCTGCTTATTTAAATTGACAGAATCTCCATCATTAATTACAAATGTGCTTTTATGCGGGAAAGAAAGTGCTTCCCCTGAGCATCTGGCTGTGTGTACGCGTCTCTTGCCCACTCCGTTTACTTGCATGGCTACAGTTCTGTTATCGGTTGCTAGACTGTTTGCACTGAGCTTCCATGCGGCCTGTGATGTCCGTATTTCACACTAGCAGAGCTCCCTGGCTGGAGGGCAAACCCACATCCGGAAAAGGCAAACACTGGCGAGGTAAAAATACAAGATGAAAAAGTTTGGTTTGGGTTTGTAGTGAATTGGAAAACTCAGTCCCCTGCTTGTTAACATCTGGGGACTCTGTTAGCAACACACTAAACACTTTGCCAGGCCAGTTGATTATTTACCCTGTAGTGAGTTAGGTGGCAGGATAAGGCTCTGGGATTTGCAACTCCCAGAATTCCACACTGCTGGAAACTCTCTACTGCAGTGGTGTGAAAACTTTTCCAGTCGCCCCCCCCATCACTGTGCCCCCCTCCATCACCCCACAGCAGCAGAGCATGAGCCAAAGTCAGAGCTGGGGGTGGAACTGGGGACGGGGAGGAGCTGGTCTGGGGACGGAGGGAGAATGAGGGCAGAACTGGGCTGGAGGCGGAGCAGGACTGGGAGCTGAATGGGGTTGGGGGTGGAGCTGATCTGGGGGCAGAGCAGGGCTGGAAGCATGGCGCTCCGTTGCCGACCCCTGTGGGGGCTTGCCTGGGTCCCCTACACCTCCCCCCCAAATGTTCCTCCGTGCCTCCCTAGGGGAGCACACCCTGCAGTTTGGGGGCCACTGGTCTATGGACCCGAATGATGGGGAGAATAAGAGTGTGTAATAATAAATACTAATCCTTAGCTCTTATCTAGCATTTTCCTCAGTAGATCTCAAAGCGCTTGGCCAAGGAGGTCAGAACTTTACAGATGAGGAAACAGGCCAGAGAGGAGACGAGGCTGGTAGCACTGCCTGGGATTAAGGTGCCTTTCCATTATAAGACCTTGTTTGCTTGTTTATAACTTTGTCAAACTTTAATCATTTGGGCTAAAACTTTCCGCGCCAGTGTCTGCCTCAGGCTGATTTTCTTTAATTTCATCCAAGGTGGTTCAGCCATTTCTGAGAATGAGCTTAAGGAAAACATTTCTGGCGATCTTTTCTTTCAGTGCTCTAGCTCGCCCATGCTCTGGAGCAGGGACTGGGACTTTGGCAAGGGAGTGGCCTGTGGAGAGGCCTTCTGCTGTGTCAGTGAAAACTTGCCCAGCTTGGTCCATGCTTTAAGGATGGCATGTCCCTCGGGCTCCTAGGCAGGGGACAGGGAAGACAGGGGAACTCCACACACTGCCCCCACTCACAGGCGCCACTCTGAGTGCTGGCTCTGCTGTTCCCATTGGCCAGGAACCGCAGCCAATGGGAGCGGCGGGGACGGCGCCTGCGGGTGGGTGCAGCGCATGGAGCCCTCTGGCCGCCCCTCCACCTAGGGGCCTGAGGGACATACTGCCACAATAGCTGCAGTTAACTGTTGTCGGATTTCTTTTCCGATTGCCTCCATCCTTCTCATTATGGTTGTGTCAGACAGTTGCAGCCCTTTGGTTTGCTTTAGGGTTGCATTTTTGTTATTGAAATCAGCATACAGGATTGCCGCAGAAGACAGTTTGCACATACTCAGTAGAGACTTGCTAGAGCTCAGCAGTTAGAGCCACTGAAGATGCCACGTGAAGCAGGCGGGGCACCGGGGCTCAGCTCCAGACAGCAGTGGGGTTGCCAGGAATCCAGTTTTTGACTGGAACGCGTGGTCAAAAAGGGACCCCGGCAGCTCCACTGACGCAGCGGGGCTAAGGCAGGTTCCCTGCCTGCCCTGGCTCTGCACAGCTCCCAGAAGTGGCCAGCATGTCCCTGCAGCCCCCGGAAAGCTCCACGCACTGCCCCCGGCCTCAGCGCCACCTCTGCAGCGCCCATTGGCAGGGAACCATGGCCAAGGGAAGCTGCAGGGGCAGCGTCTGCAGGCGTGGACAGCATGCACCATGCAGAGCCATCTGACTGTGCCTCTGCCTAGGGGCCGGACATGGCAGCCGCTTCTGGAGCAGCACGGAGCCAGGGCAGGCAGGGAACCTGCCTTAGCCCTGCTGTGCCACTGACCGGGAGCTGCATGAGGTAAGTGCTGCCCGGCTGGAGCCTGCACCCTGAACCCCCTGCCCCAGGTCGGAACCCCCTCCTGCACCCAAGCACCCTCCCAGAGTGCACCCCCCCCTCCCACACTCCAACCCCCTGCTCCAGCCTGGAGCCCCTTCCCGCACCCTGACCCCCTCATTTATGGCCCCACCCCAAAGCCTGCACCCCCAGCTGGAGCCTTCACCCCCTCCTGCATCCCGACCCCCTGCCCCAGCCCAGTGAAAGTGAGTGAGGGTGGGGGAGAGGGAGGGAGGCTGGAGTGAGTGAGTGCAGGGCCTCAGAGAAGGGATGGGGCAGGGGTGGGGCCTTAGGCAGGGAGGGGGCTAGGGTGTTCGGTTTTGTGCAATTAGAAAGTTGGCCACCCCAGGCCCTGAGCTCAAGCCTGCCAGCGACCAGGAGCAGCGCTGGGGCCAGCAGGGGGAGGAGGGGCTGGTGCGGGGGACAGCCGCTTGGCCTGGTGGTAGAGTTGCCAGGCATCCGGTTTTCGACAGCTGACCAGGCTGCTAAAAGCCCGGTTGGCCACAGCAGGGCATGCAGGCTCTGTGCCCGGCTCCGCGCGGCTCCGAGGAAGCGGCTGGCATGTCCCTCGGGCTCCTAGGCAGGGGACAGGGAAGACAGGGGAACTCCACACACTGTCCCCACCCACAGGTGCCACTCTGAGTGCTGGCTCTGCTGTTCCCATTGGCCAGGAACCGCAGCCAATGGGAGCGGCGGGGATGGCGCCTGCGGGTGGGTGCAGCGCGTGGAGCCCTCTGGCCGCCCCTCCACCTAGGGGCCTGAGGGACATACTGCCACAGTAGCTGCAGTTAACTGTTGTCGGATTTCTTTTCCGATTGCCTCCACCCTTCTCATTATGGTTGTGTCAGACAGTTGCAGCCCTTTGGTTTGCTTTAGGGTTGCATTTTTGTTATTGAAATCAGCATACAGGATTGCCGCAGAAGACAGAATCACTCTTTAACGAGCTCTTTGTCAGTAAATGCCTTTTTATGTCTTGCTCAGATCCATGCGATTTTGAAATATGCCTCTGTCAAGCATTCTGCAACGGACCTCGAGCGCTGTTTCATTTTTTGCTGGCCTTTTAGTGAAGCAGCAAGTTGTTCAATTTTACTTTTTCGTAGGTTACTTCCAGGTGGATAATTTTTGCTGAAATTTGCATGCGCTGTTGCATAATGGCATTTGAAATTGCTGCACTTAAAAGCAGAACAAGTCTGCTGACAAATTAAACAAACAGGCTTCATGCATGTTTCATTAAGCACAAAGGAAAGGTCATCAGTCCACTTTTCTTGAAACGTCCGGTTTTCATCTTCCAAAGCACGTACTTTTCTCTTTTTCTTGGCGGGCTCTGGAAGGGGGCTCAGGGCTGGGGCAGGGGCTTGGGGTGCAGGGGAGGGGATTGGGGGCTGGCCCCAGGAGGCTGCAGGGTTGGTGGTGGAAGAGAAACGCTGTTCCAGCATAGCTGGGCCTGCTGTACTCATGCTACTCCTGGTCTTAATGCTGCAGAACTGTTCAGAACCTGCCCATTGAAGGGGCGGCACTTACTTCGGGCAGCCTGGGCCCCACGCCACTCCCGGAAGGGGCCAGTGCGCCCCTGTGGCCCCTGGGGGGGGCATGTGGCTCTGTGCGCTGCCCCTCTCTGCAGGCACCTCCCCCACAACTCCCATTGGCCACAGTTCCCTGTTCCTGGCCATTGGGAGTTGCAGGGGCAGTGCTTGCAGGCAGGAGCAGCGTGCGGAGACAGCACGGGCCGTGGGGGTGCGGTGGCTGCTTCCAGGAGCGGCGTGGGGCCAGGGCAGGCAGGGAGCCTGCCTTAGCGGCAGCCCCACTATACCACCGGGGATCGCTGGAGATCGCGATCGACAGGGAGCTGCACTTAGGGTCGATCGGAGCCGCCACTGGCTCTCGGGCCTTGCAATGAAGAACAGTGGTTTACACTGTACTGCTATGGCAGGTCCTCCAGCCCCCCGCAGCACACATACAGATAGGGACACGCCCAGCTGCAGCTGCACACGTGCTGACATCAGTTCTGCATGGGCAGGCTCAGCTAAGGCACCTCCCGGTTTCCAAGGCTCGCACCCCCCTCTGGAGTGTAAACCCCAAATGATACCAGCTTGTGCTGCACAGGGAGCTGTACAGCGTAAGCTCGTGAAATTCGCCCCCTCCCCCAGTGTGGAGGAAGATATACACCAGCGTTCTGCCCCCGGTTATGATTCCCACACATTGGGGGTATTTTGGCTGGAGCCTTTCTACTGCTGGTTCATGCAGTGGCTGGCAGAGCCTTCCCGAACACAGCCGGGTGTGGCCGCTGCCTGTGGATGCCTGTGTTGGGGCAAGCTTGGAGGGCTCTGCAGCTCGTCACAGCATGAGAGGGAACCCAGACTAGTAAAACAGAGGGCTCAGCCGTACCCCCGTTCCAGGGGGCACCCCGGGGGGACCCCTCACAACCAGAGCCTGTGGGAAGAGCTTTGCGGCTGCTGTAGCCTGCTACAGGGGCTGGCCAGGGCCCAGAATTTGGAAGGCACCATGGGAGCCTAGAGCCACTTTGCCCTTACGCCACCAGGGCCTGTATGCTGCCCCCACCATTGCATCGGGGGCCCCCTGATGCTGCTAATCCACCTCCTGAAGGGACTGAATTCCCAGGCTCTTTGGCTGGAAAACAGTCTCTCTGTGGAAGCCAATAGACTGTTTTTCTCTTCACCTGGGCAGGACACCTCTGGCAAACTCTCAGCCGCTGGTGTTGGCTTCCTGACAGATGTGGGAGAACTTGTCCTTCATCCCTGCGCTGCAGACCATGTGAGAAGGACAGGCCGTCACACAGGGCAGGAATTGCCATCTGGCAACATTCCTCCTTCTGACCAGCTCCCAGGTAGAAATCAGAGCCTTGGATTGCGCGTCTCTCAGGCTGGGAGGAGGATGAAGCATAGTGCGTGGAGATGGGAGTCTCATGGGAAGAAAGTGCATACAGGCGAGGACTTGGTTACTCTAGTAACTGTATCCATAGTGATGGAGCTCACTCACCCTGATCGTTAAAAGCATATTACAAACCATCTTACAGCTGGGCACAATCTCCAGGTAAGGGGCTTTCCCACACACATTAATGACAGTGAGTCACTCAGATACTGCAGTAATGGGGACTACATAAGTAGTATTGTCCTACTGGCCTGAGCGGTTAGCCAATACTTGGGGCTTTGCAGGGCTGTTTCCCTTCGGAGGTGATATGATGATACGAGTCAGGTCATTCTTTGGTGCAATTCTATTTATTTACAAAGAATGTGACCAGAGTGCTCTTCCCCTGCACACAATAGGAACAAACAATTTCAGGGAGTTTCCTTGCTCAGGAATTCTCAAGCCTGCCATTCTAGCCAGCCCTGTGCCCCAAGAAGCTCTATTTCTGTGCTCCGTCTCAGGGCCATGCTGGTGATGTCTGCTGGCTTTTTCCTCGACACACACAGCTTGCCAAACAGTCCCCTACCTCTGCATTTACAACCAGTCACAAGGAAACCCCTCAGACCACTCAGCTTACCCTGATCAAGCTTTGGTATGTGGCCCTGTACCTTGGGTGGTAGCCTCCTACAATTTCCAGTTATCACTACATAAAGGGGCATTTAATTGCTTCTTCCATTTAACCTAAAAAAAGGATGCTTAGCACATCCATCAGCTTTAACCAGGTCTGTGACTGACTGTAGAGCAAAGATCTCTTTGATTGCATCTTGTGACATTCTGTACCTCAAAGCAGCACCCTGGAACCACCATATTCACCACCATCATATAATTATATGTTTCGTACAAAGTATGCCTTGTGAGGTATCATTTTAAAAGTCTTGATCTGTTGAACATTAATATCCTGTTGGATTGTATGTGCTATCACTGTATGTGGAGTTATGAAACTGTGCTATGTGTGTGTTATTGAAATATGTTGTGACTTTGGGAACCCCCACAACTAGCCTTTCAGGTAAAACAATGAAGTAGCCAGACGTACCGATGGTCCATTAAAGGGAATCCACTCTCCTAACAACCATCCCAAAAGACTTCTCAGAGTGAGCGTATGGACAATGGAGAATGCTTGATCCACATCATAGCAAAAGATCTTTCCAGCAAGCTGGAAAAAAACATAAAAGAGGGGAAGTGACATCAGGATTTGTCCTCACTCTCCCCCCCTACCCTCAACTCAACACCTGGAAACACAGCTGGAGGACAAAGACTTGGAACTGGGGGAGGGTGGTCCCGGGCTGGAAGGCAGTTCCAGCCTGTGTATTGAAGATCTGTGACCTGTCTGCTATCTATCAGGGTGAGTCACGGCTTGATTCAAATCCTGTTTAGTTTATAGAACTCAAACTGCAAATTTACTTTTATTTCTTAGGTAATCAACTTTGATCTCTATACTCACTACTTATAATTACTTAAAATCTGTCTGTAGATAATAAATCTGTTTTATATGTTACCTAAAACAGTGTCTTTCAGTTGAAGTGCTTGGGAAATCTCAGCTCAGTTTACAAAGGCTAGTGTGTGTCCTCTCCACATCGAGGGAGGGGCGGACGGGTAATGGATTTACACTGCTCAGGCTTCTGACCAGGGCCAGACAGTACAGCTCTGGGGCGCAAGGTTGGGCAGCTGGGGGGAATTGACTGGAGCCTCCCTATTGCTGGTTCATGAGTGGCTGGGAGAAGCATTCATGCTTCTCAGCTGGGTGTGTCCCTGCCTGGGGATGTCTGTGTCAGTGCTGTACCTGCCAGTGGTTTGTAGCTTGGCAACAGCATCCCAGGGTGAGAGGGAGCCCAGGCTGGTGGGACAGTGGCTCAGTGGTCCCCCAGCCCAGGTTGCACCCTGGGAGCCCCGTCACACAGTTATTAGCACCTGCCGGGAGGAAAGCGCTGGGGAGGAATGGAGAGTAGCTAGCTTGCACAATGCTGCAGTGTTGGGCTGCAGACACATTAGGGGAACAGACTCTTGAATCCTTGCTCATGTAGGTGGCATCCTTGTTCTAGGGGACATCAGAGCTGAGACTGGGGCCCTTTTTCGCACCCAGGGACTGTATTCAGCAGCAGCTGGAACAAAAATGCACAGGGAGAAGAGCCAAGAAATACGAGGGGAATGTGGAGGCTTGGAGGGGGTGGTGTCTCTCCTGCTTTGCCAAAGGGAATGTGGTGATTGACAGCACCATAGACATACTGGGGGTGTCTATCAGTCAGGTGCCACTAGACAGATTAGGTTGTGATAGGAAGATTCCTAGTTGCCAGCAGTGGGTTTTGGGATGCTGGGGGTGGTGGGTTTTGGGATGCTGGGGGTGGTGGGTTTGGGGGGGGCTGGGTGATCACATTACTGACCCCAGGGTCACCCCATGCTGTTGGTTACAATATCTGCCTCCTTGCCACGGGACTCATTCCCCTGGCCTGAGCTGGGCTGCTGCGGGGAATGACGTGTGCCGGGTAGCAGGAAAGGTGAAATGTTGGCCCCACTAATTATCCCGGAGTGGACTCAATGGAGCATTGTCTGCTGCATTGTTCCTGCAATTCCCTTGAGGGGGGCTTACTGGCATGAAAACTGGGGATTCGCTATTTGAAGCCTAAAGCCCATGTTAAAGCAGCAGTTGTTTGGATTGTCTATGGCTCAGGGGGTGGGGAACAGTCCATGGCAAGGAGGCAGACATTGCATCCAGTGGCACGGGGTGACCCTAGGGTCCATAATGTGGCCACCCTGCATTGTTTGTGCACATCACTGCCAGGCTGTTTTTAGGGCCCCAGCCACCAGAGCCACGGCGCGTTCTGCACTTGGGAGCATTGCGCCTGCAAAGGAAATCTGGGTGCACATGGGGAGGAGCAGGCCCAGCAGGGCTGCTGGCCAGGGAACGTTACTGAGCAAGTGGGATTGGGAAGACAGGCTCATTCTGAGGGATGATCCCACCTCTCCAGGTGCATCCCCAGCCCCACTCTCCATAGTGTCTGAGCACCAGGTAACTGTCCAGGAAGTCAGGTTTCAGAGTAGCAGCCGTGTTAGTCTGTATCCACACAAAGAACAGGAGCACTTGTGGCACCTTAGAGACTAACACGTTTATTTGAGCATAAGCTTTTGTGGGCTACAGCCCACTTCATCGGATCCACAAGTACTCCAGGAAGTGACCCCCTCCCCTGCCCTGGGAAGTGGGGTCTCCACCGCAGAGCCAGAAGGTGACTTTCCCCACATCACCCAGGGAGTCTGGGTCAGAGCTTGGAATTGAACCCAGCTCTTCTGGGCCCCAATCCCGTGCCTCAGACAGCACAAAAGAGGGGCTCTGCCCTGCCCTGTGGCAGCCCTGTTTTGGGAAGTGGGCCCAGGACTGTTTGAAGTCCCTCGACCCCTGCTGGGGAGACCTGTGTGATGTGACGATCATGAGGAAGGAAATCATTTGACTCGGGGTGCTGGTTTGTGAGCATTTTCCTGGGGTCCCTCTGCTTCCCTTCCCCTTTGGGTGGGGACCGTCCGCCTGGAGATGCTCGGCAGGTGGGTGTTGAACCATTGTCACTGTCTTCATGTAAATGCTGCCCCTGGTTTCTTCCCTTGGAGACCGTTTGTCTTTGTTCACATGGCAATGGGCTGGTTTTGAAGGTGTGATTCTGAGCAGTGTGACACATTCCATGAGGAAAGTACAGGGCCTTGGGCTCTTTCAGGTGCATTTGTTTGGTGTTAAAATCTGTTCGGCTTCATTTTAACTGCATTTTATCTGGGCTTTTACCGGGTGCTGCCCAACGCAAGTCTGTGCAGCTTTTCATTCCCTGTGGCAACTTTATAAGATTGTTTTCTATTAAACAATAACAGAGTCGTCAAATGATCAGAGTGGTCAAATGATTCCCTGATCTGTGAATCCAACCACGAAGTGAGACAATCAGTTAGTGGGGCCCAGAGCTGAACACCCAGGGTCTGGGAGAAACGAAAAACTCTCTGATGAAGAAAAGAATTGTTTGTGCTTTTGACATTCTCTGTCCCAAGAGGGGATTGCAAAGAGATCCAGACTGAACGTTAACACAAGCAATGGGCAGCCTCAGAAATCACCACACAGCACATCCAGAAAATAAAGCAGGAGCTGGTGTGGATTCATCGAAAAGCAACATCTCTGGAGAGCGTCCATTCCATAACTGCATTTAGCAGAACCAGTGAGCAACTAGGGCAAAAGCTGGGCTGTGGGAAATGCGGTTCTGAGCACTAGAGAAATAAGGCGCCGACACAGCAAACCACTTACATTAAATCCAAACACGCTTAAATGCTTTGCTGAACAGGGACGAGATGACTCACTTGCGTAATGGTAAGCACGTGCTAAAATGCTTTGCTGAATCGGGGCCTAAGTGTCCTGCACTTGGAAATATCTGCAGAGACTGTCCCAGAAAGGACCATGATGAAAGAGACGTGAAGCAAGAGACGTGCCAGCAGGCACAGACAGGCATGAAGTGAGGAGCGTGAGGAATGGAACTGAACAGAGGTGCTGGGTGAAGTCTTCAAAAGCACCTAAATACCTTTGAGGATCTGGGCCTTAACTCCCATTGAAAGCAAGGGGGGATCTGTGCCTATGTGATGTAGAAGTAGGGTGACCAGATGTCCTGATTTTATAGAGACAGTCCCAATATTCGGGGCTTTGTCTTATATGGGCACCTATTGCTCCTCACCCCCATCCCGATTTCTCACACTTACTATTTGGTCACCCTACCTAGGAGCCTGAGAAGCCAACGGGACATAAGCTCCTGAGTCACTTAAGTGGTTTTGAAATGTTGTTTGCAGTGGTGTTGTAGCCATGTCGGTCCCTGGAGATTAGGGAGACAAGGCAGGTGAAGGAATAGCCTTGACTGGATCTTTGAGTGAGAGACAAGCTTTTGAGCTTCCCAGGGGTCTTCTACCTGAAAAAGCTCTGTGGGGCTCAAAAGCTCATCTCTTGCCCCAGCCGAAGTTGGTCCAATCACAGATAACACCTCCCCAGCCTTGTCTCTGAAAAGTTCACACTTCCATGGTCAGTGTAAGGCAGGAGCTGAAGTCACTGCAGTGCCAGGAAAGCTGGCAATAAATCCGAGCTAAAAAGCACAAAAGAAATGTGGTTTGAGCAGAGCTCAGGAGGCCAGTCCTGAGTGAGGAGAGTGACAAAGTCTGGGGACTACGGTTTTAACAGGAAGAGGGGGACAGCAAAAAAGGCTGAAGTTTGAAAGTTGAAATTTGGGGTGGAGCCAGATCTGGGCAGCCTCTGGCCGGCTGAATGAAGCTGATTGGAATTGACACATTAGGAACATTTGAAAATTGCCCTGGGCCAGATTGTGCAACCCGTACGCTGAGAAGTGCTTCTTCATGGGAGCCTGAGAGCGCGTGCTCACCAGCACAGTGTGGGGGTGACTGAATGCACCCCTCTATTCACACCTCCGTGCTAGTGTAATAATCTTTGTACCCAATATGCCTTGTGAGGTATCATCTGAAAACTAACAACACACCGTGCAATCATATCATGAGGCAATGCAGCAACATTATAAGTAAATGTATGAATTCCTCCTGCATGGTGTTGGTAGCACATGTTCAAACCCACGTAGCCCTGAGCCAGCAGGAGTGGTTATGCAGGTCTATCTTAAACAAAGGAATGTGTGTTTACCTCAATTTACATAGAAGTAGTAAACCGGGTCCTTGAGACAGCAAGGGGGAGACAAGGCAAATCTGCATTTCAGCACACGCAGGGGAGAAGAAAGCATGGGGCAACTTCACCCCCAGACTCCACGTTGCCTTTACTGCTTGAATAAACTTGGGGTTAATCTTCAGATGGGGAGAGGCAAAACACCCCAGTCTCCCTCTCTCTCTTTCACTGAAGAAGACAAGGGACCCGGAGTTCGGGAGGGGTTCCGGCCAGAGAATTTGGTCAGCCCTGTGGCTGGGACCATGTGGTAAAGATTTTACCTTGAACCAAGTCTAGTTTGTTAAACCTAGAAAGAGTTTTCTCTTTATTTCTCTTGTAACCATTTCTGACTTTAATACCTTATACGTGTCCTCACTTAAAATCTCTTTGTAGTTAAATAAACTTGTTTTCTTTAAAATAAAATTGAATCTGGTTTTGTGTTTAAACTGAATGGTTTGGTAACTCCAATTAAAGTAGCAAACGATTGTGTATTGACCCCTTCTAAGGGCAATGGACCAGTAATCTCTGAGCTGTCCAGGTGCACGTGGACAGTGCAGAATACATGTTTTTTGGGGAAAATCCAGGACTGGGAGTGTGCTGGGGTCACCCTGCAGGTAGGAACCAAGGCTGCTGGAAGCCAGAGTGGGGCTGGTGTGTTGCTGACAGGCTGCTGGGGTCAGAGCTGCTGGACCAGGGCTGCAGCTACACACAGACACTCAGGGTGTGCCCTCCATGCTGGTGGGTGGATCAGGGCCAGCTCTACAGTTTTCGCCGCCCCAAGCAGCGCACCGAATTGGCGGGGGCAGTCCGTGTGCCCTTATGGCGGCAGGCGCGTTTCCGCGGTGGCAGCAATTCGGCAGCAGCTTCTATGTTTAGCTGAAGCCGCTGTGGACAGCCACCCCTTGCAGATTGCCGCCCCAAGCAGCAGCTTGCAATGCTGGTGCCTGGAGCCGGCCCTGGGGTGGATTGTGGGCAGGACAAGCTGCGAGATACAGCAGCAGGGCATTATGAGACACCCCAGGTGGCAGGGCAAACGGTGTCAAAAACCCTCACTGGTCTGTATGGCCTGGAACTGGAGTAGGGGAGAGGAGACCAGGGAACTGGGGCAGGGATGCTGGGCAACAGGAGGGGAGTATGAAATGGACCCAAGCCGCAGCAACCTACAAAGAGCATTTGGAGACTGGCGTGGGCGGACAATGGGTTTGTGGAGCAAACGGCTGTACGGGACAGGGGGGTTCCAGTTAATTTCTGGGGGTGCTACTGAGGCAGTCTGTCTACACCAACATGCAGCAAGGGAAATGCCCCTCCCCCCAGAGCAGGGCCTGAATCGGGGGTCCTGGGCTCTGTGAGCAATTCCAGAAGCAGAAGCTCATTTTGGATTGAAGGAATTTTCCAGGAATCTCCTTTCACTAGCCAGCCGCTAACACTTCCTCTGCAGCATCGCAAATTCCTTCAACCTCCCCTTTCCAGGACTCAGGAACAGGACACTGGCACTTTCCTTACTGTGGCAAATGGCTGGCACTATTATGATGGGTCTCACACTTTCTCTTCTTTAGGGGGGGTTCAGGGCACCATTTCTTGCCCCTGAATTGGAATATTAATTGCCTCACTAGTGTCTTTGAGGAGGGGAGTGGAGAGGGAGGGACCTGGGCCTGCTCTCTACTCCAGGTCCCAGCCCAGGGGCCCTGAGGATAGTGGTGAACCACTTGAATTGGCGGTTCCTTCCCCTGGGCTACTTCCCTCTCCTGCCCTTCAGCTTGTGGGGGCTTCCTGCCCTCCCTCTGCACAAGCCAGGTGCCCCTTACCTAGGGTCTAGGACTTCTTAGCCCACCGCAGCACTTCTCCAAACTGTTCTCTGCTCCAACCAAACCTTCCTGCTCCAACAACCCACACTGTCTGACCTGAAGCAGGGGTTTATATCATGTGACTCACTGCTGGTGCTCTAATTGACTTCAGGTGCTCTAGTTAATCTATAACAAACCTTCCACCCCTTGCAGGGAATAAGGCTCCCTGCTACCCCTCTCCTGCTGCTCTCTGGCCAGGCTGTATCACATTACACTTACACGGGGCAGGAGTGCAAGGGGCCAGGGCTGAAGAGCCCTGAGAGACATAATGCAGAGGGAAGCCTCCAGCGACAAGCTGGAGGCAGGCGGTGGGTTATTAGGGAATGGTGCAGGGGTTGGGATCATAGGGGGACGTGGCAGCTGAGAAGGCAGAGTTGCGATGGGGACAGGTATAGGAGGGTTTGGAAGCTGCTGCTTGGGTCATGGGTGCTTATGCCAGGAGTGCAGGAAGCTGAGGGAGGGTCTATTTGGACAGCATGAGTCTTGGAGGAAAGAGAGGGCAGACAAGGGTACTCATTGGGGTGTCAGGTGGCCTCCAGATTCCCTCCCCTTTCTGCCTCTGGACCCGGCCAGCAAGCCCCCACTCCCCTGTAGTGTCCCTGGCACTTTAAGGGGCTATGGGAGAGCTGCAGATGGGGCAGGGCTGTGGATGGGGAGGTGGGTCCATGCCCGTGGAGTGGGAGGCACCAGACTATGGAATGTGACCATGGTTCTTTGAGATTCACTAATGTCCCAGCTGCAGAGCATTCAACGTGAACTCAGATCTCGCAGGAAATAGCTTCGACTGCACAGAACCCACATCTCCCTCCCCAGCTCCTGGCTCTTCGGGGGACTGGAGGGTGGGAGTGAAGAATGGAGGAGTTTCCTGTGTGGGCCACTTCAGGGCACTGACCTTCTACTGGAGGCAACTCCCTTAAATGAGCGAGCAGAGGTCAGGCTGCGTTGGAATTGCTCCCTGCTACCAGGACAGCAATTCCAGCTAGTGCCAGAGGGCTCCCAGCAAATAAACAACACACACAAGAACAGAACATAAGAACAGCCACACTGGGTCAGACCAAAGGTCCATCTAGCCCAGTGTCCTGTCTCCTGACAGTGGCCAATGCCAGGTGCCCCAGAGGGAGTGAACAGAACAGGGAATCACCAAGTGATCCATCCCGTCGCTCAGTCCCAGCTTCTGGTAAACAGAGGCTAAGGACACCATCCCTGCCCATCCTGGCTCATAGCCATTGATGGATCTATCCTCCATGAACTTACCTAGTTCCTTTTTGAACCCTGTTATAGTCTTGGCCTTCACAACATCCTCTGGCAAAGAGTTCCACAGGTTGACTGAGTTGTGTGAAAAAATACTTCCTTTGTTTGTTTTAAACCTGCTACCTATTAATTTCATTTGATGACACCTAGTTCACGTGTTATGAGAAGGAGTAAATAACACTTCCTTGTTTACTTTCTCCACACCAGTGATGATTTTATAGACCTCAATCATATCCCCCCTTAGTCGTCTCTTTTCCAAGCTGAAAAGTCCCAGTCTCATTAATCTCTCCTCATACGGAAGCCATTCCATACCCCTCATCATTTTTGTTGTCCTTTTCTGAACCTTTTTCAAGTCCAATATATCTTTTTTGAGATGGGGCGACCACATCCGCATGCAGTATTCAAGGTGTGGGTGTACCATGGATTTATACAGAGGCAACATGATATTTTCTGTCTTGTTATCTATCCCTTTCTTAATGATTCCCAACATTCTGTTCACTTTTGTGACTGCTGCTGCCCATTGAGTGGATGATTTCAGAGAACTCTCCACCATGACTCCAAGATCTTTCTTGAGGGGTAACAGCTAATTTAGACCCTATCATTGTATATGTATAGTTGGGGTTATGTTTTCCAATGTTCATTACTTTGCATTTATCAACATTGAATTTCATCTGCCATTTAGTTGCCCAGTCACTCAGTGCTGAGAGATCCTTTTGTAGCTCTTCGCAGTCTGCCTGGGACTTAACTATCTTGAGTAGTTTTGTATCATCTGCAGATTTTGCCACCTCACTGTTTACCCCTTTTCCCAGCTCATTTATGAATATGTTGACTAGGACTGGGCCCAGTACAGACCCCTGGGGGCAGCGCCGTAACAAGGACGAGGCGAGTGAGGCACTTGCCTCGGGCACGCAAAGCTGAGGGGTGCAGAAAAGCCCCAGATCGTCCCTGCCTGAACGAAAGCTGCTGCTGCCGATGGCAACAGGACGCCAGCAGGACGCCAGCTGCTGCACATCCGGAGGGGGTGGGGGGAGGAGGCACACATGTGCTTTGCAGCCCTTGCCTCCCCCGGCACCCGCCTGGAGGAGACACCGAGGGGGCTTCCGGTGGGAGACAGGCCGGATCATCTGCAGCCAGGGGACCTCACTCACCTGAGCAGCTGCTGAGGCTTTGGTGAGTGTTTGACCCTGTGATCCCCCCCTCTCCAGCCACCACTCCTGCAAACTGGGCAAGGGGCAGCCCCATCCCCCACCCCCAGGGAGGCTATGGCCAGGGGCAGCAAGGGAGGAAGGAAGCCACATGTGATGGCAGTCCCCTCCCCCCAGCACCCACCACCCCCTCCCAGAGCCCACACCCCCTCTCCGGCCCCCCAACTCTGTCCTGCACCCCTCCACCCATCCTGCACCCCACCCCATGCCCCAGCCCGGAACCTCCACCCAGCACCCAAACTCCCTCCCAGAACCTGCACCCCAGACTCCAACCCAGAGCCCAACTTTTCAACTGTCCTACACCCCAATCCCCTGCCCCAACCCAGGGCCTGCACCCCAGACCTCCTCCCCCAACCCAAACTCTCTCGCAAAGCCTTAGGAGGTGGGGGGCAGAGTTTGGGGGGAGGGGGGATGGGGGTGGGCTCTGTGTGTTCTGGGCACCACCAAAATTTCTACAAACCTGCCGCCCCGATACCTGGGGAGGAGGGTTGAGGAGGCGAGTGGCGAGTTGGAGGATGGAGGGGGGCATCCATTTTCAGTATTTTAATTTTTGGTACTGCAGTGATTGACTGTTGTGTGCAGTAATATAGTGACCCCTGGGTCTCTGAGTGAGGCTTTATACTGGGGGGGAGTGGTGAGGAGGTGAGCGGCGAGTCGGTGGCTGGAGGGGGACAAATCTCCCAGATTCAAAATCTGGGACTGTCTCTGTTGGTCCTTTTTTCTGCTTTTCTCTGGGCTGGGGGTTGTCCCAATGCTGCACAGAGGGTGTTCCCATAGGAAGGGGCTTGCTCCTAACCCTGAGGCCGTCAGTGTGTCTGCGCTTCTCTAGCCAGCCCACTGACAAGTCTGATTGTCCTTGGTCCAGCTCCCAGCCCCTCTCCAGGGGTTGCAGCTGTCTGGAGGTGCTGCCTTCCTCAGTCCCACCTCAGTCATTCAACAGGGCAACTGATTACCAAGTGGGGGAAGATCTTATTCTACTCCTAGCAAAAAGACATTTTTCTTTTACCTTAATTACACTACCTCAGGGGCCTGCTATAACATATTACCAAGGTTTAATACAAAGTCATATAAAAGTTATACAAAAATGCATAATGCAGAGATTTATCTACAACTGCATTGACTGCCTGCTGTGTGCAGTAATATAGTGACCCCTGGGGCTTTGAATGAGGCTTTATACTTGGGGGGGAGAGGGAGGGGAGGGGAAGGGGCAAGTGGTGGGTGGGCACAGTGGCGAGCTGTGAGCCAGCAGGGGCTCTAGGGGCGGGCATGGGGGCTTCTGGCAGGGGAGGGAGAAGGTGAAAGGAGGCGAGTGGTGGGTGGGGGACTGACTAGGAGGGACGCAGCAAGCCAGCGGGGGGGCTGGGGGGGAGAGGGGTGTGATGGTGGGGCTGAGCGGGGAGGGGGCGGGTCCTATTCTAGTGCTGTGATCTGGTCACCCTATTGGTGCCGTTTCTTCTTATATGGAGGGGGGAGGGCGCAATTTTAGATTCTTGCCTTGGGCACAAAAATAGCTAGTTACGGCTCTGCCTGGGGGACACCACTATTTACCTCGCTCCATTCTGAAAACTGACCATTTATTCCGACCCTTTGTTTCCTGTCTTTGAACCAGTTACTGAGCCATGATAGAACCTGCCCTCTCATCCCATGACAAGCAACATCCCACCCCGAGAGAACCCCCAGGCCGGCCCCCAGCACCACACCAAAGCAATGCTATGCCCTGCCCGGGGACAGGGGCTCTCTGCCAGCCTCCTGCCCCAGGGAGAGCCACTGCGGCCTGCCCTGCCCCAGCTCCCATGGGTCCGTTGGCAGGAGCTACCAGTGGCCACATGGCCACACTGCTTGGTCAGAGGAGTCCAGGTCTCTGGAACCAGCCAGTCCACAGTGCCCAAGATTGTTGCTGGGGACAGGGTTCTGGGGGTCAATTCCAAGGGGAGGCCCTGCAGGCAGGGTGCTAGCGGAAGGACCAGCTGATCCAGTCCAGGACCAGTGCTTGCATTTTCCCTCCCACTGAGCTGTTAGAGGCAGCACCAGGGCGTGCAGCCGATGCCGCCAACAGGCTACAGCCCAGTCAGCTCTGGGAAATGCCCCAGCTGGCAGAGGTGTGTGAGTGCACATGCACTGCTCAGGCACTGCTCAGGCACTGCATGGCATTGCACAGACAATGTACAGGCACTGCACAGTCACTGCATGCTCAAAGCAATGACACCAATGGTTGGTGCAATATCTTTTTGCCTAGTGTAAAGACATGTAGAGACGCCCAAGTGTCAGCCCCCAAAACTGCGTCAGGTTCCTTTGGGGTTCTCCCCTACCCTTCACCCCCGGGACAGCCAGCTCCAGCCCCACCCTTCCAGGCAGGGGCGGCTCTAGGTATTTTGCCGCCCCAAGCACGGCAGGCAGGCTGCCTTCTGCGGCTTGCCTGCGGGAGGTCCCCGGTCCCGTGGATTCGGCGGCAGCCTGCGGGAGGTCCCCGGTCCCGTGGATTCGGCGGCACTCCTGCGGGAGGTCTGCCAAAGCCGCGGGACCAGCAGACCCTCCGCAGGCAAGCCCCCAAAGGCAACCTGCCTGCCGCCCTCGCGGCGACCGGCCTAGCGCCCCCGTGGCTTGCCGCCCCAGGCATGCGCTTGGCGTGCTGGTGCCTGGAGCCGCCCCTGCTTCCAGGTCCCTTCGTGTTGGTCACATTCTTCCAGCTCCTCTCCCTCTGCTTCTCTCAGTGGCAGGAGGAAATTAGCTGGCTTTTCCCTGGTGCTACTAACACCACGAGTTTGCACCCTGGCCAAGATCTGTACTTGTGCCAGTGGTCACCATCTCAACTTGGCTCCAGCCTCTACGTCCAGGGGAGAGACCCAGAGAGAACGGCTCCACTCTCCAGCCATCTCAGAGAGGGCCCCACTGCAGGCCCAGAAGCTACCAGGCCCCTCCCCAAGGCCTGGCAGTAGCACTCAGAGGGCTGCTCACTGGTTTAATTTGTTGGACTTGCCCGGATTGAGATCTAACGTTTGCTGCGACTCCTCAGATGTCTTCACGGCATCCTGCAGGCTGGGGCTTGGCCCACACGGGAAGGTCGACCTGGTCTGCTTGATACTTGGATAATGGTACAGACACACCAAACCTGAAGTGCCAGCCCCACACTGCTTACTCTCCAGCCGGGACACGGCGCAGTGCGTGGGGTGGGAATCCTAGGGGGCAAAGGGCTGCTGCTAGGCTCTGGGCATTCCGGGTGCTTTTTGCAGTGGATTGTGGGTACCTGCAGGTATCTTAGGGTACTGTGGGACTCGGCAACAAACTCCCATGATCCCTCAGGATTCAGCAGCTTTTTGCTATCCAGCACCATCTGCGAACTGCTGCAGGCAGCACGGGGAAGCACTGCTGAGCGCTGGGACCGACAGACCAGGTGAGCCTGGGGAGCAGCAGTTGCTTAGCTGGGCAGCTTTGGCAGAGGCAGCAGCAAACCATCACCAGGGCGATTCACGTGGGGACAGAGGCTCTTTCCTAGCCACTGCTTCTACGGCGCCAGGCTCGTCCCAGTTAGCGCGGCTGAATCACCGCACAGTGCAGAGTCCTCAGGCAGCAACGGACGGATCTGAGCTCAACAGCCAGACTGGACCAAACTTCTCAGAGAGCATCAATTCCCAGGGACCTTCCCCCTGGATATCTACAGGATGTGACATGGACGCAACGATGGGGGATGGCTGCAGGAGTCCCTGCTCTCGGTGGCTGCAGGCAGCGCACTACGTGCTGTGTCTGGGGGCAGCTGGAGGGTCCGTCTCTAGGAAGGCATTTGAACGCCTAACCCTAGGAGAGCAGAATGCCCAGGGCTTGGGGGAAGACACCATTTCTTTCTGGACACTCGCACTGCCCTCCCAAGATATTTTTATTTATTTATTTATAATTGGAGGTATACCTATCTCCTAGAACTGGAAGGGACCTTGAAAGGTCATTGAGTCCAGCCCCCTGCCTTCACTAGCAGGACCAAGTACTGATTTTGCCCCAGATCCCTAAGTGGTTCCCTCAAGGATTGAACTCACAACCCTGGGTTTAGCAGGCCAATGCTCAAATACTGAGCTATCCCTCCCCCCTAAACTTTTAAACTTGAGGGATGAAAGCTTGGCCCTGCTGAAGTCAAGGAGGGTAGAGATAGGGTCCAGAGTGACCTAGACAAATTAGAGGATTGGGCCAAAAGAAATCTGATGAGATTCAACAAGGACAAGTCCTGCACTTAGGAAGGAAGAATCCCATGCACTGCTACAGGCTGGGGGCCGACTGGCTAAGCAGCAGTTCTGCAGAAAAGGACCTGGGGATTTCCGTGGACGAGAAGCTGGATATGAGTCAGCAGTGTGCCCTTGTTGCCAAGAAGGCCAGTGGCATATTGGGCTGTATTAGTAGGAGCATTGCCAGCAGATCGAGAGAAGTGATTATTCCCCTCTATTCGGCACTGGTGAGGCCACATCTGGAGGGTTGCATCCAGTTTTGGTCTCTCCGCTACAGAAGGGATGTGGACAAATTGGAGAGAGTCCAGCGGAAGGCAGCGAAAATTATTAGGGGGCCAGGGCACACGACTTAAGAGGAGAGGCTGAGGGAACTGGGATTGTTTAGTCTGCAGAAGAGAAGAGTGAGGGGGGATTTGATAGCTGCTTTCAACTTCCTGAAGGGGGGTTCCAAAGACGATGGAGCTCGGCTTTTCTCAGTGGTGGCAGATGACAGAACAAGGAGCAATGGTCTCACGTTGCAGAGGGGGAGGTCTAGGTTGAATATTAGGAAACACTTTCACTAGGAGGATGGTGAAGCACTGGAATGAGTTCCCTAGGGAGGTGGTGGAATCTTCATCCTTTGAGGTTTTTAAGGTCAAGCCTAACAAAGCCCTGGCTGGGATGATTTAGTTGGGGTTGGTCCTGCTTTGAGCAGGGGGTTGGACTAGATGACCTCCTGAGGTCTCTTCCAACCCTAATCTTCCATGATTCTATAATTCTGTGATTCTAAGGGGAGTTTTGCTGTTGATGTCAATGGGACTAGGATATCTCCAAGGGTTGGATCCTGTGAGCTAGAGAGCAAGATTCAGGTAGCAGAAGGCCACGCATCCAACCAAGCCCCTTCGCGGTACAGATTGTTTTCTTAGAGGCTTCAGGATATAGTGGAAGTGGAAGCCACAGCAGTCAAGGAAGAAACAGCTTTTGCTGTCCCATGGCAGCTTGCCAGCTGCTGCTACGAGAGCATGTGCCAGAGCAGCGAGTCCCACAGCGACACCACCATGCCGCACTGCGTCACATATGCTGCCTGTCCGGGTCCAGCTCCATGTTCTCCAGGAAGGCAGACAAGCCTGTGCCTGCTGACACCACCCCAGCCCCCGTTTGGTAACCCCCGGGCACCGGCTAACTGGGCCACCCAGGAACGAGCCAGCTGCCAACTCTTGCCCTTACTCCAGCAGGCACCTGGGCATAGCTGCCTCTCACCCCCTTTCACCATCCTCTGCACTGCGCTGGCAGAGCCTGTCACCCTTCCCTCACCCTGGGCCCTGGCAGAGCCGGCCCAGCTCAGGCTCAGATTTGGGTGGGCCTGGGTGCTAACTGGGTGGGGTGTGGCCCACTCCTGGCTGCGCCCTAGCAGGCCTGACATGGTCCCCGGGCTGCCCGTCGCCCAGCCCTGCTGTAAGCAGTGAGCGGAAATGGGAGTGACGGGAGCTGCGGCACGACAGAGGGGAGGGACACCATTCATCTCCTTGGTAGCTACCCGCCCTCACAGGGCCACTGGCAAAGCCTCTCAGACCAGGTTCGTTCTGACAGTTTCAAACTGCACAGGGCCTCCCACTCCTCACATGGGGGATGAGACTCTGCACAACTTATAGGGTCCACACAATACCCTCCCTCAGCCCCATTACCCTCCCCTATTCAGCCAGATAGGTGATTAGCCAGATCATTATACAGCAAACTTCACTGTCCTTCCCTAGATGCCCTTACCGGGGTGGCAAAAATGCACTGAGCATGGTCAGTAGGGATCTGAATTCACTCATTGCTCAGTCGGCTCAAAGGCAATTTGCTCCAGAACAAAGCTGTGTGCTACCGCTCGGTGAGGGCTACTTCCAAGCCAAACACCAGCATCCAAACCGCAGGCGTCTCAGCTGCAGGCCTGTTCAGAAGCAGTTTTTATTTATTCTGTTTTTAACCGTTTCTGCTCCTGCTTTCCCAAACTAAGTCTGGAAAATTGCAGCCTGAGAAGTGAAAGTTTTATAAAGTTAAGAGTGAATGAAACTGGGGACTTGGAACGGAAACCATCGTGCAATTGGAACTATTCTGGGTTAGAACCAGTGGCCCCTATAATGCAGCTTTCCAAATTCATGCAAGGCACACTCTCAAGTCCCATCCCATAATATTCTTTTCTCTGCACTAACTTTTCTCTGCATTTTTCATAATCAGCCCTGGTGCCCAGGCAAGTCTCCCTACCTCCCTCATGGCAGCCTCAGCTTTGCAGAAACTCTAGGCAGAGAGGTCTCCAGAGAACAGCTGATGCAATAAACCTTATTCCAGGCACTTCTGCCTTTGCCTTCTGAGCACTGTGAATATTGTAGCAATGCTGTTCCTTTCATCTCGGCTTCCTTCCAGGGAGCCCCCAGCTCTCCACACATTCACTTCCACCTTGCTGTTCATCTGAATTATTCAGACTCTCCTTCCTGAAGTGGAGAACCGTCCATTACACTTTTATCTCTGTGATGCAGCTGGAATCATGGGGTTTGAAGCTCCACTGCATTAATCTACTCTCTTTCCTGACCAGCGTGTCCTTCCTATAGATTTAGCACAAAGGACTTTGTCCTTCAGTGTGCACAGGCCAACCCCATTAACCTCCCAATGCCTTGATTGGTTTTATTTCAGGTCGGGAGGCAGCCCGTCAAGATCTCAGGGTGTTTAGATTTGGGAAGGATTCACCAGGCTCTCGCAAACCTTAGAACCAACCTCTCTTAGACCTGAAGGCACCTAGGATTGGCAGCGAACTCTCAAGTCCATTGGCCCTTCAGACCCTGAGACAGAGAGGAGCCCGCGGGTTGAGGCAAGGGCTGGCAGTCAGGGACTCTTGAGTTGTGTTCCCAACTCCACCATGTGATTTGGCTTGACTGCATTGCACGGACACCGCACCTTGTGTCCAGAGTGCTGTGCAAACCTGACGCAAGGGTCACAACTCTCCCACCGGCTGGAAAGATGCTTTATGAGGGATGGGCGAGAATTTTCTCTGTTTTTTGGTGGAAAACTGGGTTTCCCATTAAATGAAATTTTCATGAAAAGTGTCTGCAGAAAATTTTGAATATTCGTTGAAAATCAGAAACCTTTTGGGTCCAAACCTGAAAGCGCATTAGCTGGACCCCAGGGTTTAGTTTTTGCCCCAAAGGCTTCCAGTTTGTCAACAAAAAGTTGAAAGGTTCTTCATGAAATTTTTTCCCCAACCAGCTCTAATTTTAACCATGTTTTCTGATGGGGAAAGTGAAGCCAGGGAGGCAATGGGATTGGCCCAAGGCCACCAAGTGAGACCGTTGGGATTAAATCAGAGGCCTTCCCACACCACTAGGCCACGCTGCCTCCTGCACAGCTCACTTAACCTGTTTCTCCGTTGTTAGAGTGGGGCTAATACCTCATGGGGATGAATGAGCTAATGTGTATTGCTGCGGTTTGACAGTCAGACTGGTTGTACAAGTGATTCTGTGATACTCACCCGGGGTGAAAGTAACTTAAAGGACTTGCCGGTACTCCCGGAGGGGGAGGGGAGGGGCCTCAACCAGAAGAGGCATGGCCTCTATCGGAAGAGGTGGGGCCTTTAAATCCCGGGGCTTTTAAATCAGGATTTAAAGGGCTCAGGGATTCAGTTGAAGCTAGGAGCTGGGCCCTTTAAATCACCCCCGGAGCTACCAGCTGTAGAGGCGGCTGGGAGCCCTGGGGTTTGGGCAGGGGTGAAAGTAATTTACATTTCTTACCCATATAGTCCAATCGCAAGCAACCCACCTCTCCTATGTACTTCATGGATCCCTCCCATTGCATGACATGGATAGAGAAAATAAAGCTACTATTACTACTACCAGTACTGTCTGTAATAAAACTTTACTATTGGAATAAACCTGGAAAAGTGAAAACTCACTGTCACATTTTTCTCCGTGTCTTCCCTCCTCCTCCAGCCAGGCTATGGACACTAGGCTCCATGCTTTCTCCCTGCCTGGCACTGAGCAGCAGCTGCAGGGGCTTCCCTCCAGGTTGCAGCAGGAGCAAGGAGACTGGCTGAGGGAGGGAGAAGCCTGCCTCCTGCATAAGAACAGTTTAAACTCAGCTGTCCCCTGCGCGGTTCAGTAACATTTCAAAGAGGATCTGCAAGCAGTTTGGACATCACAACCATGATCCTCTGCTGGGGAGGGAATGGGATAGATTTGAACTTGGAAATGGTTCCTGATTTTGATTGTGTTTTTTGTTTATAGGAGATCCCCTCATCTCGAGGGCAGAAAAGAACTGCCCCTGCCATGGTCACACACTGTTCTTATGCAGGCAGCAGCAGCAGGCATCTCAGCCGGTCTCCCTACTGCAAGCTAGAGCCTAGAGGAGAACCCCTGCTGGGGGTGGGGCGGGAGGAATACAGAGCCTTGTCTGCAGCCTGGCTGGAGGAGCGGGAGGGAGGAGACGAGAAACCAATGTGACAGTGAGTTTTCCCCTTCCACCTGCTTTTATTAGCTCTGGATTTAAGCGGTGAAGCCAAATGCTTGTATTTGTTGTGTATATTAGTACTGGAGACAAGATCCCCTCATCCCAGGGGCAGACAAGGACTGCCCCTGCTATGGTCAAACACACCCTCCCCACTCCCCCCAGCTACTGTGAGTGAAATTAACAAGGATGCCAGAAACCACTCCTAACCCCGAGGGCTGAACCACTCAGGGAACAGCTGAATTTGTTCAGCTGAATTTCTTATGCAGGGGGCAGGCTTCTCCCTCCCTCAGCCAGTCTCCTTTTCTTACCGGTCCTCCGTACCAGCCCATACCTGCTTACTTTCACCTCTGTACTCACCATAGACAGAACTTCCCTGCATGGATGATGCCTGCAGGGGAGCATTGGGTGGGCAGAGTTATGATTCTTTGAGATTCCCTGGTGTTGCCTTAACTCCAGTTTTTCCGGTAAGGGGAGTGTAGGACAATGTTCCATGGCTTCATGGTAAAGCAGACGGCTCATCCACGGAATGGGATTACCGACAACACAGCTGGCATGGAATGCCTCCGACAATCCCAAAGTCTGCAGATTTGTATTGGTCTCCAGATCTCTCGATCCTTCACTTACTGCATGGAGATCTGACAGAGGGCAAGTGTCCATCACAATAGCATCTAGGTGCCCCATACAGCATGGCAATAGCCACTCACTGCTGTCTGCTACCTACTGGTAAGGCCATGCTTCCCGCAGCTTGGGGAGTAGTGCACGGAAGGTGGGAGGGGAGATATTTTAGAGGGGGGAGTGGCTCCTGGTTGTTCTCGCTGTGGTGAGGGGGCTTTGCCAAGAGGTGTGCCCCGTGTTTTTCTCTAGAGGAGGAGGGACGTGAGCCCTATGGCAGGGTGCCCGGCTGTCTAGAACTGTCTGTCGGAAGTGCCCTTCCCTGGCTCCCAAGACATTGGTGGGTGACAGTGCTGGTATCCTGGGGGAGAGAAGCACTCTTGGAGGCTGCAGGCAGAGAGCTAGCCAGGTCCCAGGCACCTGAAGGGAATCTGGGAGTGGAGAAGGAGCCAGTGCAGAGCACACGATATCAGTGTGGTGTGTTCTTGCCATGGGGCCTGGGTGGGGAGATGATCTGCAGCATCCTGCAGTGGTGGAAGATCTGCCCTGAGTGGAAGACGCTACCGTGGACACGGGGGCATGTGCCCTGTGGCCAGGCCTGTGTCTCTGAGGAGGGGCCACATGCTGCTTGCCGACAGCAGGTGGAGAAATCCCCATCAGGTGACTGAGGCTATTCGGTGCCTGGCTTCAGGGGTGACTCCAATAGGACTCACTGTATAAAGAACCATGACATTGCCATGGGCTTTCCGAGCCCCGTCTGTGTGACTGGCACAGGGGGCAGGAGGGCAGGCCCAGTCTGGCTCTGCTCCTGCCCACGAGGAGGAGAGCGTGCCAGGAGCTCTACAGGGCTGCAGCCAGTTTGAGGCCCACAGAACAAAGCAGCGGATCCCGGGTTAGCCGGCTCTTTGGCACAGTAGAAGGGTCTTTTGGTTTCCATCCCAGGAGTAGCTAGACTCACAGAGAAGGTCCCTCATACTTAGGCTTGGCAGCACTAGCTTGGGATCGGTAAATGTTGTTTTCTCCGTACACACACAAACCCACCAAAAATAGTTCCATTGATAATAATTGAAACGTGCAGAGAGGCAAAGTAAGGAAAATGCTGCTTGAGAACTTAGGAAAGTTTGATTTAAGGATATTTACTTTGTGCATTTTGCCATGTTCTGTGTTTTAGTGGTTACAGGGCTTTAACTTTTTGAATCTCAGTATTTACTGACATTAAATCAGTGCTTAATTTGTGCCAGGGCTTGCCAGGGCCTCTGGGCTTGGTGATTCATAGCCCCAGAACCTCTGGGCTTGGCGGTTCATAGCCCCGGCACCTCTGGGCTTGGCGGTTCATAGAATCATAGAATATCACTGTTGGAAGGGACCTCAGGAGGTATCTAGTCCAACCCCCTGCTCAAAGCAGGACCAACCCCAACTAAATCATCCCAGCCAGGGCTTTGTCAAGCCTGACCTTAAAAACCTCTAAGGAAAAACCACCTCCCTAGGGAACCCATTCCAGTGCTTCACCACCCTCCTAGTGAAAAAGTTTTTCCTTATATCCAACCTAAACCTCCCCCACTGCAACTTGAGACCATTGCTCCTTGTTCTGTCATCTGGTATCATAGCCCCAGAAACTCTGGGCTTGCTGCATCAGTAATGACATTTTTTTTAAAATCACTTGAGCCCCGGCACTTTTTTCCTTATAAATTAATCCCAGCATTAAATAATCATTGTTTTAAGCCCTGTTGTCTGACCTACTCATAATTTTGAAAATTTACATCAATAAAACTAGAACAAATGCTTAATATGAACATTGATTCTATCTGTTGAAATTATAATAAATGAATATAGAATTGTGCCTAGCAGACCCATACTGTCCATTGACAGGTCACCCCACAGGACGGGGTGAGATTGTAGGGAGCGGCTACGAGGATTCCTTCACGGGAGGGGACTGGGCTTTCTGAACCCCACATTGCTAGGCCCTGGGACAGAATGTGACAGGGAGTTAAAGAGTGGCTGGCATAGGCCAGCAAACCAGGAGAATGAGGTCTTGAATGGCCAGGGCACCCTCAATGGTCTCAGAGGGGGACTGCGCCCCTCACATGTCTCCATAAGGGAATCCGCCAAGTTCCAGGGTCTGACAAAGCACCAACAATACAATCAGCCCAGCAAGCCGCTCTGAATCGGCCTGTGGCAGCTCAAGGGGCCACCAGGCAAAGTCAGGGTTTGCCAGCTGTTATTCCCCAGTAGCACCTGAGACCAGACCCTTCCAGTCGTCTGAACAGGAAACAATTGCGGCATGTGAGATTCACATTCATACTCATGAGACGTGTTGGTGTCGCCTGGGTTCGGAGAATAGCCAGAGCCCACAGTGCTTTGGTCCTGACTGACAAATGAGACCAAAGCCCTGGTCTTCCATTTAGGTTTGTGTCCCCACCACTGGGCTGTGTAGAGAGACAGCCCTGGGCTCCCTACCCCTGCAGCAGGGCGGCTGGCTTTGCTTTGCTCCAGAGCTCACAGAGCGCCTGCGACTAATTCTGGAGATTTAGAAAATTTGCCATGACCAGTTTGTGATTCTTGGCAAAATGCACCATGACCAAAGCCTTGCCCTGGTCACAGCTAACGGCTCCAGGGTGGGAAGGGGGAAGTGTGGGGTGACAATTCATCTCTCTGGGGGCGAGGCCTGGATGAGTTGCATTTTTGAAGACTGATCTCTGCTCGTGACGAGGGGACCCCACCCTGAGCACACTACAGTGAGACAAATTGCGAAAGCTCCTCTGGACTCCAGTGCAGCAGGTTCTAAATGAATAATCAGCACTTGCTAGTCGCTCTACACTGGGGCTTGTTACTTAAAAAGATTCTTACACATGAAAAATTCATTGCGTTAAATGATTGATGGCCAGTCCATGGAGGTGCCCTACATTCTGCAGCAGAGCTTGGAGCGCAGGCAGGTTCTCTCTTCCACTCTGGGGCCTGGGCTAGAATGAACACAGCTTCCTCCTCCAGAGCGTCGTCCTGCCCCATGGAAAGTGAGGACATTCCCATTCACACCAGAAAGAAATCACACAGGCAGGCAAACCCCTACCAAAACACACAGAAATTAGAAACATAACTCACTCACTCACTCACTCTATCTATCTATCTATCCCCATCCACTCCCTCTATCTATCTATCTATCTATCTATCTATCCTTTGAAGTATTTCTCATAGTGTAACATATTCATTTCCCCTTCTTCCTCCTCCAACTTCTCTTTTCCTCCCTTCTTTGGGACAGCCATCTTGGAGGGAACAGATGTTCTGCCTGTGGTTGGGGGGAGATTCCTTATTAGCTCTTGTGGCAAAGGCCTCCACGTCTGTTCTATTCGGGTTCTTGTACCACCCTCATCCCTGCATGAGTGGAGCACCTTCCAGTAGCACATTAAGGGATATGACTAACAGCTGTCCCATGTGGTTCATTTCCTCTCTGTCTCATCTTCTCCCCACTAAGCACGTCCACTAGAAGATCTTTAATAATAATTTGAGCCGGCTGGAGGGGGAAAGGAAGAAAAGATTTTTGAAAATTTTGAGATTTTTTTTTTCAAAATTTGAAATGTTGAGGTTCAGACCATTTCAACTCACTCTGTAGCGGGCTGAGAAACGGAAACGTTATCCTGGGAACATTCTAGCTCAACTTATTGTGTGAATTTTGAAAGTTCAAATTTCAAAATCTGTTGACCAGGTCCAATAATAATGCTGGAACTCCCAAGCCAAGGTAACACACACACACACACGCACGCACACACAATCTTAGTGACCCAGAACATATTAGCTCTCTCTCTGGATTTGTGTCACTGTACTAGGGCCTGGTCCATTCAAGTCAATGGCAGTCTTCCTTTTGCCAGTGATGGGAGTTACTCTGGGCCCTGTAACATTTGAGAAGTGGATAATTCAGTGTGGATGCATGTTATTTGCATGGCAGTATCAAAGTGTCTGGGCCATTACAAAATGAATACCTCCTGTTTTTAATGTAAATGACGTTCTGATGAGCGGGTGTGAGGTGGGTTATGTTTAAGCTGTGTTCAGCCATTAGATTTGCCTCTAATGATCGGTACGTGGAATTATTTTGCTCAGTAGGAGAACGTTCCTGTTCGATTATGGGTATTGCAGATAACCCCAGCTAGCTAGTTTTGAATGTTAACGTAGCCTTGATGTTGCAGGTTGGTTATAATTGTACAAAAAGCCACATTTTGTGTATTTTTGTAGGACTGGGAGAAAGGCATTACAGGGCTCATGGAGCCCTCAGGAGAAAGCTGGAAGCCTGGAGAAAGCGTTGTTGACACTTTGCAGTGCCTGGGCTTTGTCCCAGGGCGGAGGGAAAGCCGCCCAGTGGGAATGGTTCTGTCCAGTGGTGTAGGTGATGGGGTAAGGCTGGGCTCCGATAGCTCATCTTGCCTGAGCTTGCACTTTCCATCGTTTTTAATGTTCGTGGCTTGTTTTCTTACAGCTGGATTTAGTTCTGCAGCTTCTCTTGCAGTGAGGTTAGCGGCCGTAGTGAGCCTTAGCAGGGCTCACGGTCTGGAATTTCCCATATTTTGTATCACTCCCTGGTTTAGCTGGATGCCAGGAGCTGCTGGGGCTGTGCAGGAGAAGCTCTGCAGCGCTGCCTGGAGACCAGCTGGGGGCGGGGGGTTTCTCAGCTACGCATACAAAGCTTTTCCCGGAGCAATTAGGATTTTTACCAGCTCCCTGGGCCTGATCCTGGTCCCCAGCAAGTCCCTCTCCACAGACCTTCAGTCTCCAGCTTTGGTTCCCCCGTAGGGTTGCCAACCCTCACAGATTGGCCAGGAGTCTACTGGAATCGGCATCCATCTGGTGACTATTCAAAGCAATCCAGGAGATTTTAATAGGCTGCAAAAAGTCCAGTTGGCGGTGCAGTGAGGGTGGCAGGCTCCCTACCTGCCCTGGCTCTGCACGGCTCCTGGAAGTGACTGGCATGTTGAGTTCCTAGGTGCAGGGACAGCCAGAGAGGCTCTGCCTGCTGCCCCTGCCCCAAGCCCCGACTCCACAGCTCCCATTGGCCAGGAACCACAGCCAATGGGAGCTGCAGGGGTGGTGCCTGCAGGCAGGGGCAGCACGCAGAGCCTCCTGGCCGCCCCTGAGCCTAGGAGCTGGACATGCTGGTCACTTCGGGGCACCACCCGAGATAAGTGCCACCTGGAGCCTGCACCTCAACCCCCTCCTGTGCCTCAACCCCCTGCCCTAGCCCTGAGCCCCATCCCACACTCTGAACCCCTCATTTCTGGCCCCACCTGAGAGTCCACACCCTCAACTGGAGCCCTCACCCCCTCCTGCACCCCAACCCCCTGCCCCAGCCCAGTGAAAGTGAGTGAGGGTGCGGGAGAGCGAGTGGGGATGGAGTGAGTGGGGGGCGGAGGTGTGGCCTTGGGAAGGGGCGGGGCAATGGTGTTTGGGTTTGTGCGATTAGAAAGTTAGCAACCTTATTCCCCAGCAGCCCATCTTCTCCTTTCCTTCCCCCATGGGCTCATTCTTTGTCAGCTTCTGGGCTCTTTCCAGTGGCTGCCCAGTCTCCCCCACCATTTGTGGTGATCTCCCTCACCCCACAGTGGCCCCCCCAGGGATGCAATGTGCTGCTGCTGAGCCCCTGGAAGCTGCAGAGCAGGCCTCTCCCTCGTTTGCTGCCCCACGCATGGCACTGAGGGGCTTGGGGGTCAGGGAGCCAGCAGAGGTAGCAGTGAGAAGGGGATGAGGAAGCCTTGGCTGTTTGCTCAGAAGCGGCCCCTAGCAGCAGAAAGGAGGCACTGGGGGGAAAGGCCAGTGCAGGAGCGAGGCATGAGTCTGACACCTGGGGTGTAACCGCACTTGGGCTGGTGGGGAATTCCCAGCTTGAGGAGACGCACCAGAGCTAGTTCTTATCGAGCTAGTGTAGCGCTGGCAGAGACCCCCAGCCTGCAGCGGGGATCAAACCTGGGACCTGTGGAGCTTCACGCAGGAGCTTCAGGCTACATCTTCCTTGGCCCAGGCGGCAGCAGACTCATCCCTGTCTAGCTGGTTTAGCTGCTACTAGAGGGGGACAGGGGGCCACCCCAAGCAGGCCTGAGTTACACTAGCAGCTAAAAACAGAGGGTGGCGGCTCATTGCCCTGGGGTGACCCCATCCCGACCTGACACTAGGTACGGACTGGGGGCAGCTACACTACAGCTCAATCCGAGCTAGTGCTGGCCTGTCTCCTCGAGCTGGGAATCGCCTTCAGCTCAAAGTGCAGCCAGACCCTCAGAATCAGGGACAGGCAGGGTTTTACATGCCCGGCAAGAGGAAGGGTGGCCTAGTGGTTGGGGCAGGGGCATCCTTAGGCATATGCAGCATAAGCAGTTGCGTAGAGCACCATGAAATTTGGGGCATGAAATTTCATAGTGCCCTAGGCAGCTGCATGCTGCACATGCGGCAGCACCAGCCCCGGCGACCAGCCCTATCCCCCGGCAGTCCCCCCTGCAAGGGGTAGGGCCGTCCTTAGGGGGGTGTAGGGCCCCGGAAAACTCCCTCCGCCCCCACCTCTTACCCTTCCCCCCTGTTCAACCCCCGGATCGCCCCCATTTCACCTCTTCCCCCAGTGACCCTGCACTCACCGGCAGTGGGAAGTGGAGCAATGCGGCCCCAGCCGTGTCACTGGGGGAGGGGGGTTAGGGAAAGGTTCCCCCCCACATACACTCACCAGCAGTGGGAAGCGGAGCCCCACAGCTGGCAGCTGGCAGAGTGGAGCAGGCTGGGGCCAGGCTGCTCCACTTCCCATCACTGCCGGTGAGTGCAGGGGGGGTGGGGATCCCTTCCCCCAAGCCTTTTCCCCTGAGTGAGGCAGCTGGGGCCAGGGCGAGGGAAGCAGAGTGGGCTGCTCCTAGCCCTCCGCTAATCCCCCAGGCCACTCTGGGCCTGTGGGGCCCCCAAAAGTGCCCCCCCAGCTCCTACTTCCCAGACCCTGGGGGCGGGGCTGTGTAGGGGACCCAAATGGCTAGGGACAGCCCTGGGTTTGGGTGCTCATGTAGGATGTGGAAAACTTGGGTTCAATTCTCTGCTCAGCCACAGACTCCCTGCGTGACCTTGGCCAAGTCACTCAGCCCGGCTGGATGTCAGTTCTCCTCTACAATGGAGACAACTGCCCTGCCCTGCCGCACAGGGGTACTGTGAGGTGCTCACATATATGGTAATTGGGGTTGTACAAATATCCTGGGTAGACTAGAGCTGTGCTTTCTAGTGAGTATGTGAATTAAATACACCCGGGATGTGGAAAAGGGTTTGCAATGAGCATTGGCTTTTCATGGAAATGTCTGTGTGGCTCAAAAGGCTCAGATTTCTTGGGGGAGCGATTCAGAACCAAAAGGTTTTGTTCCAGCTCCACCCCACTCACAATGAACACTCAGTTCTGTATCTATAGCTGAAAAATCAGAAAATTCCAGGGGAAAATTCCGTTTCGATTGAAATGGTTCCTGGAGAAGAATTCCCATTTTTCTAGCAGCCCTGGTGGAAATCTCTTGAGCCTGAAACACTATCTCTGCCCGGGCACAGGTGAGGCCTGTCCCCAGAGAGTACCCTGTTAGGAGCCATTGATGTCTTTCACACCTGGGTCCCCATTCCCAAATCCGGGCTTCCCACCACACCCTGCTCTCTGTAAGTTGTCCCAGCCGGACAGCCTGGAGGCAATGGCTAGCCCTGTTCTGTGGGGTAGCGCTGCCCTCTGCTGTCTATCCAGCAATTTGCATTCATGTTTATTTTCCATTCTCTCGTCCGGCAGCAGTGGCAGGATTTAGAGGGTGGGACTGAAATTTGAGGCCAGATGTTAAATACAAATAGAGCCACCTTAATCAAATGCAGTGCCCTTGACCCACTGCACTGTGTGGTCTCCTAGGCCCCTTTATGCCACTGTGGTTGGAGGACCATAGGAATTACAGCATGAGCTAGAGCAGCCCTGAGGCTGCTGTAATTTACACTGTGGGCTGGACAGATGCTCAAACAACCCCAGAATACAGGACAACAAGGTGAACTCAGTTATGTAACTCTGATTTATACCAGCTGAGGCACTGGCCAAGGGAGTACAAAGTTGCTATATAGCTACCTTTGTCCTAACTGGCCATTCCCCTGGTCCTGTACTGCTCCGGGACAGGGCACCTCAGATTGGGGCCATGGTGACCAATCACCCTGTGCTGTGGTGTCTAAGTGCTGACATAGCCTGAGAACTTCTCTGCTTTTTCTGCTGCTTCACACTTGAGATCCTGCCAGAACTGAGCAATGCGGCTGAGCTGGCAAACACCTGGTGGTGTTAAAACCTTCTGAGATCTTAATGAAAACAGATTTTTTAAAAGTTTCCCTGTACGCCTAACAGGGAACAATGACCTCAAATGTGTCAGAGATGCACGTCAGGCAGATATATTATAGAACCAACTTCTCACTCTCAGGTTAGACTAGCTCCATGACCGTGGGTGGTGGGGATAAGACGCCAGGGGAGGCTAAGCCTCCCCAAACAGGACACGGTGCTTCTCCCTCTGGAGCTGTGCTGGCCCACCGCCGCTGCTAGCCACTGGGGCCTTGGCCCCACCCACGCTCCTCCCTGTGGCCCCACATTTGCTGCTTCTCTTCCCACCTCTGCCCCACCTCTTCCCCCCATGCGCCCGCACCTTCCATTTGTGCCTTTCCACCCTGGCGGGCAGAGAGGACCTCTGGGGCAAAGAGGAGCGAGCAGTGGGTGGGGGAAGGGAGCAAAGAGGCACGAGTGGCAGGGAAAGGGGCCTTGGGGGAGGAGGCCAAGTGGGGACAGGCCTCGGGGCAGAGCAGGGGTGGAGTGTGGGCAGGGCCTCAGGGTGGAACAGGAGATGTGGCCTCCCCACTTCTAGGAAGGTTCTGGCGCTCGCTCCCAGCCTCCCCAAATGCAGGAGTCACACGCTGCCCATGTCCATTATGGGTACAAAGCCAACATCCCACCTTGACTCTGGTTCTGAATTGTTCCTGGCGCGTGGCCCTAGGTTTGTTGCCAGCAGTGGGTGGGGGGATGAGCTGGGGTGGGAGTGGCATGAGCACAGCTGCTTTGAGAGCCATGAGATAAGGCTCTTGTTTTATTTAAGGGAAAATGGAAAATCAAACCAGTCTTGAAATAACTGCGACGGCTCCCTAGACATGAGGTTCTCGCAACAAATATTTTGGTGGCCTCCGAGTGCGGCCACCAACTCTTGCTGGTGGCCGCACTTACACTTTTTCCTAAAATTATTTATTTTTCCTAAAGTTAAAAAAGGTAATATGCACATCTATACGTCCAAATCATTGGCATTCCTTTATGTAAGGCCTGGGTTTTTTTTGCAGACTCAATAATAAGAATCATGCACAGTTCTCTCTATTCTTTACTGACCTAACAGAATAGAAACACAAATAAGGTGCTTTGCACGTGCTTCTCTTTTTTTATTATTGTTTCTTTGCCTGTTTTGGTAGAAGCGGGTGTCTGTATAACAATTCTGAAGTAAATTTAAAAATGCTTTGACATAATAGAAGTCCAAATAATAATAGAAAACGTATCTGGGTGGCTTGGGTCTGGAGAGGGGAGGGGAACGGAGGCACGGCTGCGTCTGGCCCAGGGGAGCTCGGGGCTTTGGCCAGCCTGGAGCTCCTCTGGAAGAGGTGGGGAGGGGGCTGGTTTCAGGGCTTCGGCCAGCCCGGGGCTCCTCTGGCCACAGGGGGGGGCACTCGGGACTTCTCCAGGCAGGGGACTTGTGGCTTCAGGCGCAGGCAGCCTTGGGGCACCAGCTGCCAGGGGCACAGGCAGAAGGGATGCAGTTGGGGGCTAGCCTCCCCAAAGGGGAGCTCCACCTGCTGCCCAGGCACCCACCGCTCACCTCCTCACCCCCTGCCCGCCGCTCGCCTCCTGTGTCCCTCCTCACTCCCCCACTCACTGCTCACCTCCTCACTCCCCTGCCACAGACACCCCCCTGCCCGCCGCGAGAGCTCCCGCTCGCTGGTTGGTCACCGCTCCCCTCCTCACTCCCCCGCTCGCAGCCAGACCCCCCTGCCCGCCTCGTCACCCTGCTGCTGGCTCACTGCTCGCCTCCTTAGCCCTCCGCCAGGCCCCCCGCCACTCGCCTCCTCCCCCCCATGCACCCGCTGCTCGCCTCCTCACTCCACCCCTGCTCACCTCCTCACCCCCCCCCGCCTCCTCACCCCCCCATGCACCTGCTGCTGGCCTCCTCACCACTCCACTCGCCTCCTCACCCCCGGCTTGCCTCTCGCCTCCTCACTCCACCCCTGTTCACCTCCTCACCCCAGCCTCCTCACCCCATGCACCTGCTGCTGGCCTCCTCCACCCCTGTTCACCTCCTCACCCCCGCCTCCTCACCCCCTCACCTCTCGCCTCCTCACCCCGCTCACCTCTCGCCTCCTCACCCCGCTCACCTCTCGCCTCCTCACCCCACTCACCTCTCGCCTCCTCACCCCTCCGCCTCCTGCCTCCTCACCCCCCCTCCTCGCCTCTCGCCTCCTCACCCCCCCTCACCTCTCGCCTCCTCACCCCCCGCTCACCTCTCGCCTCCTCACCCCCCGTCACCTCTCGCCTCCTCACCCCCCCGCTCACCTCTCGCTTCCTCACCCCCTCCTCGCCTCCTGCCTCCTCACCCCCGCTCACCTCTCGCCTCCTCACCCCCGCTCATCTCTCACCTCCTCACCGCCCCGCTCACCTCTCGCTTCCTCTCCCCCACATCCACCTGCTGCTCACCTCTCACCTCCTCCCCCCCCCGCTCACCTCTCGCCTCCTCACCCCCCCGCTCACCTCTCGCTTCCTCACCCCCGTCATCTCTCGCCTCCTCACCCCCCCGCTCACCTCTCACCTCCTCAACCCCCCCATTCACCGCTCACCTCCTCACCCCCTCCTCGCCTCCTGCCTCCTCACTCCACCCCAGTGATATTGCTTTATGTGATGCACGATAGATATAATGATTTTCTTTTAAAGGGTTAAAGATCTGGCTGAAGACTACTACAGATCTATTACAGGGGTAGGCAACCTATGGCACGGGTGCTGAAGGCGGCACGCGAGCTGATTTTCAGTGTCACTCACGCTGCCCGGGTCCTGGCCACCAGTGTGAGGGGCTCTGCATTTTAATTTAATTTTAAATGAAGCTTCTTAAACATTTTAAAAACCTTATTTACTTTACATACAACAATAATTTAGTTATATATTATAGACTTACAGAAAGAGACCTTCTAAAAACGTTAAAATGTATGACTGGCACGTGAAACCTTAAATTAGAGTGACTAAATGAAGACTCAGCACAGCACTTCTGAAAGGTTGCCGACCACTGATCTATTAACTAGTCTACTAAGGGGTAAGGAATGGGAACTACTCAATTGTCAGTCCTCATTCTGCCTTGGCAGACTCAATAGTATGATTGTGTGTCCAGAATAGCAACCTCATTTTAAGCCAGACATGCAGAATGGCCCTTTGATGAGTTTTCAATGGCAGATCTCTGAGATTTCTGCAGGGGGGGGTGCCCATCACCACTTTACTGACCCTTCCCCAAACCTCCTCCTTTAATAATCAGGGCCTTCAGCTGAAAGGCTGGCTCCCGACCCACTGGGAGGAGAAGGGCCACTCTGTATGCAAAGATACATGGCTGTTTTCAGCTTTGTCTGAAATGTCAAAGGAAAGTGGAAAAGCCTGTGACGTAACCCTGAAGCTTCTTCTCAGCTGCAATATGTGAGTGAGTCAGGGTGCGGGGGGACTAGAGGTGAAATCACAGCTGAGATGAATGGATGATGGATGGGCCGGGATGAGGTGGCAGAAATAACTCTCCAGTTTTACCAGTGAATGGATACAGAGACCCAGTTCCTACTGGTGCTGCCTAGTGCTGAAGGGCACCGTGTTCTGAGGTCCTGGCTGTAAGGGGTGTACGAGCCAGAAGGACACTCTAGCTTTGTCATGAGTACATGGCCAGAGCTTTTCCTGGCACCTAAAGGGGAACGATCCTTTGGATGAAAAGGGGTTTCTGAGCAACCATTTACTTTTTCCTCTTGTCCCTCTGGCAGCTGCACCCCCAACTTCAGAAAGAGCATCCACGGCAAAGCTCCCGGTCAGGCCAGTGGGGTAGGGATGAGCCCTAAGACCACAACCATGAAAGGCAGAACGAAATGTGAGAGAGCCACCCTATCACACAGCCATGGAGCCAGCGAGTGTGTAACACCAGAGATGGGGAAAGTGCAAGCTAGGATCATGCAGCTGAGTCTGAGACTGGCAGCCCCATGGTCGCGTGGGAAATGGTGAGACATCAGAGAAAGCACTGCCAGGACTTTCACTTCTGGGGAATCCATCCCCAGTGCTCACAACATGCTCATTACCAAGAAGAGACAGAACCAGTGACCAGCCCTCAATGGTGGAACCGCAGATTCCAGGGTGATGGGTGGTGCGGTGTAAGAATGGAACAGGGCAAACTGAGATCAGAGGGAAAGAGGAGCAGAGAAGCTGACCCCACCCCCAGCCGAGCCCCTAGTAGCCACTGTAATACACTGGGGCACTGGAGGTCCATGCAGGAAGAGCTTAGAGCACCTGGTTGTGTGTGCACACAATTCTGGTACTACAGTTGCCGAGCAAGTCAGACTAATCATTTCCAAATCAAACCCCAGCTATGAACCAAGGAGGGGCTTTGAAGATGCCACCAGGTGAGATGTAGATCAAAGCCATTGCAAGTTAGGGAGATTTTCTGGGTCTGAATGAGGGTTAAAATCACTTGTTCTGCTGCTCATATGACATCCCATAACCTGTGCTTTGTTGTGTAGGTAATTGGACCACACTGAAGGGCTCATGTTTGATTTCTTGCTGGAAGTCTGGCGAGGATGAAGGGAAATCTCTTTTAACCTCTCATCTGAGTGCTGAGGAGCTTTGTGGCTTGAAAAAGCATGAGTCAGTTTGGGTGAGTAAAGTAATGCAGATAGAAGCAGGAGCAGATAAGCCACCACAAGCCCTTTTATTCAAACACCATTTCACTTTGATGTAGGTATTTTCTGCCTCTCAGTGCACTAGAATGTGCATTTTATTGCTCTTCATAGATCAGCAGGAGCCAAAAGCCCAACTGCCAAGGGAGATGGGGAGCAAAAGAAGAGTTTTTCAGATGCTTGCTCTAGCGTGGCAACTGATGGCCTCCTCTGCCAGCCAACTCGTGCGGCAAGTGGGCCAAAGTGACATTCCCTTGGGTAGGAGCAAGACCCTGCTTGCATTTGCCACAGCTGGGAATCTGTCTTGTTCCAGGTGAAAGGAGTTTTCTGATGCCTGCAAAAGCTGCTTTTCATTTTCAATAAAATTTTGAAGCTAAAATGTATTCATGGAATCTTCAGAATAGGGCAGGGTGAAACTTTTCCAAGGAAACTTTTTTTGGTGGGAAATGTAGATTTGGAGATGCCAAAACATTTTGTGAATTCATGTGGGTTTCACCCAATGATTTGTTTCATTTTTTTAAAAAATGAAATGTTTCATTGAAACACTTCCATTTTTCCCTCCAAAATGACTTTTCATTTAGAAATTTCTCCTAATTTAAAATGTCCTTAGTTCTCTCAATGCTGTTTCAAAATGCTTGGAATCGAGACGAAACATTTTGTTCAATCTGAAAATATTTCTTTGTTTCAACTTTTTGATGTGCCGAAAATGTCAAAACATTTTTTTTCTGGAATTGCCAGAAAACTGAAAAATCCATTAGTCCCCCAGCTCCTCTTCAGAGCTGGGATTTCATAGCATTTAGTGCCAGAAGGGTCTCGTTCTGATCAGCTAGTCTGACCTCCTGCAGAACTCAGACCAGAGAACCTCACGTACTGATTCTGCATTGAAGCCAACATCTCATGGTTGAGCTAGAGCTGATCTGCTAGAGAAAGACCCGTCTTGATGTAAAGGCCCCAAGAGATGAAGAATTCACCATGGCCAGGAAAGTTGTTCCAATGGTTAATCGTACTTATTTCTAGTTTGAGTGTATCTAGCTTCAGCTTTCAGCCACTGGATCTTGTTAGGATTTTGTCTGCTGGGTTTAAGAGCCCTTTAGTATCAGAAAAGTTCTCCCTCTGTTGGTATTTGTACACTGTGACGCAGTCACCTCTTAACATGCTCTTGGAGAAGCTAAACAGATCAAGCACCTTAAACGTCTCTCACTGACAAGCAGGTTTTGCAGACCTCAGATCTTGTGGCCTTTCTCTAAACCCTTTGCAACCAATTGCAATTCCCCAGCACTGACCTTTTCTTTCTTTCTTTCTTTCTTTTTTTTTTAATACCCAGTTCTAATCAGAGCACCAGACACCCTGTGGTTTGGGCGCACACTGAGAGCACGCTGGTGCACAAGGAAGCTACTAACATCCAAGGTCTGAATTATTCATAAGAGAGACTGGACTTGATCCAGGTCTAGTTATGCAGCTTCCAGCACCAAAGGAGAGGTAGGACCTCCAGCCATGGGAAGGCTTGTTGTCCTTACCGGCCCCACTCACCACAGTATCTAAGCACCTGAGAACCTTCCATGGCACACCCAGCGAGGCGGGGCAGGGCGAGCATCCCTATGGTGCAGATGGGAGATATGAAGCACAGCAGAACTAAGTGACTTACGCTGGGTCACAAGGGAAGCCTGTAGCAGAGCAGGGAGCTGAACAGGGAGTGGCTCCGTGCTATGGAGAGGCCCTAACCACTGGCCCATCCTTCCACACATCAAAACACAGCTGTGGCTACCCGCAGATGATCTTACTGAACCATGTGCAGACAGGCACAAGGCACAGAAAAAGGATCCTAGTAAAGAGGAGCCCTGCAAGGCCTGCATGAAGGGTGTCATGCAGTCTGGTGCAGTTCACAGCTGTGAGTGCCTCCCTCACGGCAGACTGTCACAAACCAGGGCAGACACCCCAAGCTGGCGGCGTGTTCTATTCTTAGATTTCACCTAGACAGTAACAAATGTGAATTCCTGGTCACTATCCCAGTCTTACCATGAGTCACAGACAGTCCCCTTAGGCCCTCCAGCCTATCCCGCCACCCAGACAAACTGAACTTTGTGAGAAAAGCCTCAGATCACACCCCATCAGCTTGCTCCCAGTCCCAAAGGACTAGCCGCTTACCCCGGATCAGTTAGTTCTCCAGACCTTACACCAAAGGCAGCCAATTCTATAGTAAACTAACTATAGGTTTATTAGCTGAGAAAAAAGAATGAGAGTTATTGAGCAGTTAAAGCAGGTAAAATATAACAACAGGTGCATCACAGTTTGGAATTCCAAGTGGTGGCAGTGATTAATAAATTGCCAGTGTCCCAGGAGTCTTTTCCAGAGCGACCCAGAATAATTCTGGGGATCTACATGTTCTCATTCAGTTATTTTGCCCTGTTAGAATCCAAGCAGTCCAGAGATAAAGGATCTTTCTTTGAATCCATATTAATAGTATCTTCACGCAGAAAGAAACCTGGCAGTGTCTGTACCCCTGTGGGTTTTTTCTTTGATGACTGATACTGAGGAATGCACTAAGAGTCCTTGACCTGGATCATCACACACAATGGCCACTTGTTTTGAAATTAGCATTTTCTGTTAAAGACCTTAAGTCCTTCATTAGCGTTTCACAAGCTTTCTTTGGTGGGTAATTTGGGTACAGGTAAATGTTTGCTGTTGCATTATAATAGGACAAGATAAGTGAGAACAATTCAAGTAATAATACATTCGTTTTCATAAAGTTTAAACATCTGAATACACACTTATACATTAACAATCGCCTTGATCTACACTAACACAAGTGAATTGGCCTGTGGCCTGGGACTGATCTGGTTTGCCAGCGTCACAAAGGGTAGGAGCAGAGCACCAGGACTGGTCAGAAAATGTTTTTTTTCCCCATGGAAAATGTAAACTTGTCATTGAAAAACCAGAACATGACATTTTTGATGGGCCCTGCACAGCATGATATCTAGGACATTAATGATCAGCAGCAACGCAGGGATATGACACAGACTTTACAAGTGTGTTACACATGCAGATTCAGAGGCCTTGTCCTGAATTGTACCATGGTTGGTTACAACTTTGTTAGCCACGTTTAACAATCTGAAGCACAGAACACAGTCACTACCCCGATATCCTCTGCTCCCAAGAGAGAACATCAGGCCTGGCCGTGACAGATACAGCCATAACAGTAAGCAGTCAGGAGGGAGCTCTGGAGTGCTGGCTGTGACCAAACCTTCCCAGTTTGAGCTGTCCCTCTTCCCGGCTCTTGTTCTCTGTGTGGCTGTGTTAATTCTGTGGGCCGAGTGCTCCTCGTGAATGCTGTGTGGTCTCCTCACATTCTGGCTCCTCACATGGGTTTAGCAGAAATAAATCTCTCTCAGTGCCCAGCTCGTTCCAGCCCCATTCCAGACCCACAAGCTGTTGTGAAACAGAGGAGGGGTTTAAGGCAAGATCGAGATGGGGACTCAGGATTTTCCCAGGCTGTGGTGGGGTTTGTAATGACCCTAACGTTATCAGAAGAGAGTTTCCTGCATGGCAAACAACCAGCGAGTTCGGGGACAGGAAGGCAGCAGAGATCCTGCCCATTAGCAAGTTCCAACAGACGCAGAACCATCATATGGAATCAAAAACAGCTGCCAAATAATCCAAGAGTGTCCCAAGCTGAGTATATGCAATCTGCATCACTGAAGGATGCCCCGGAGGGTTAGCTAGGCATGCAGCGCACTGGGGAGGGCTTTGTTCTGCAGGGACAGGACAAGAGGCTGAAGCAGAAATGAAACATGGGAAACCAAAAGCCAACTCATACAATATTTGGTGTTTTTCTTAAAACTCCAGCTTCTGGAGTCATGTGATTCTGGGAGAATCTAAGCTTTCATTTTAATGGAAATAATATTTCTAGCCCTTGTGATTGTGGACGAAAGCTCGAAAATATTACATGAATGTGAAAAGGCCCAACTGTGGGAAAAGAAAAGGCACCCAACAGCTATTATTTTTCAGAAATCTCATGATGTTTTGGGCTGGTGACTCATGAGTTTGGAATACTTGGGGTTGGGATACTGAAAATCATGGCGTGTACACGAGGAACGAGCTCATCCTGTGTCCCCTCTCCCCAGGCAAAATGTACCACAAGGGCTGTCTGCAGTGTAGCCGTGTTGGTCATGGGCTATTAGAGAGACAAGTGGGTGCGGGAATAGCTTCTATTGGACCAACTTCTGTCGGTGAAAGAGACAAGCTTTCAAGCTCCACAGAGCTCTTCTTCAGGTCCTCAGGTCACCCGGAGCTTGCAAGCTAGTCTCTTTCACCAACAGAAGGTGCTGGATAAAAGACATTACCTCGCCCACTGTGTCTCTTCCACAAGGCCTGGGCAGTTCAGAGACAGGAAGTGAATAGCCAGCCAACAACAATGTGCTGAGGCTAAGAAAAAGCCTTTAAAGCCTGGAGCTTCACAGCTCAGAAGACCTTGGGGAAGGGAACATTCAGGGTGAAGATAAGGAAGTAGCTCCTGGCAGAGAGAGGTATCAGATGGGGGAATCCCTCCCCAGGGAAAGGAGGGAGGTGTCAAAACTGGACACAACACTCAGCAACGTGGTGTGGGGACCTTAGCCCCAGGGAGATGGAGCAGCAGGTCTGACAGACCGTGTCTGTCCCTCTCTAGTGGGATTCCAGGGCCCCTCCTGAGGCAGTTCAGAAAGAGTGGAGGAGCTAGGGAGCTGGGATGGCCATGTGAGCTTGAGAATTAGCATACAGTGTGGACAGTCTTTCCTGGGCATGCACAAGCAGTGAGGGAGTGTCTAACATCTTGCCAGCCAAGGCTTGGACTCTGGCACAGCAGGGGCCAAGCGATTGGTCTATCGCTTTTGGGCTCTGTGGCACAGCACGCCCACCGTGAGGCAGGGTCTCCCTCTGATGTTTTACAGGCAGGCTTCAGCGTGTTTATGGCAAATCAATGGCAGGAAGTCGCCCAGGCCGAGGGAGCTAGTGGAGCAGCACTGACTTTGGGCTGGAGACTGGCCAAAGTAACGCCCTGGACTTGAAAAGCACAGACGGCATTTTTCTCAGCTCTGCTCCCTCCAAACTCTTGATAAGGCTGAAACGAAACGTGGCCCAAACAAATGAGAAGCCGCCAACCTTTCCCGCTTGCTGATTGGGTAACTCGCCAAGTGGGCTAAATATTGACTGAGATAAAAAGCTGCCTTCACTCCCCTGTGCCAGCAGGAAATGCCACCTGCAGCTGATTAGCATCAGTGGGAACTGGAGCGAAGGTAACAAAGGGACGGGGGGTTCAGCAGAGGGACCATATTTCCCTAGGCTGAATATGGGAGATCTGGTAAAATTACTCACATTCAAGCGAGGTCCATGGCAATCAGTCAGAACGATGCAGTACAAACGTTCTAACTGACATCAAGCTGACTGAGCCCCTGTTAAAAAGAAATACTGCTTTAGGGTTCACACAGGGAGGGGTGACACACCACCCCTACCCCCCCCCACACACACACACGGGGAGAGGTGACACACACACACGGGGAGAGGTGACACACACACACAGGGAGAGGTAACACACACACACTCCTGTACACCTCTCTCACACGGGGTGCCCGACTGACCTGACCCTTCCTGCCCGGTGCTCTCTGCCCTCCATGCCTGCCTGGGCCCCCGTGATGGACCCGCCTCTCCCAGTACCTGGCACCACGTCTTGCCAAGACAACATGTTGGGGGGCACGCAGGGTCACATGCCCTCTCTTCCCCCCTGCCCCCGATTTCTGCCAGGGTTCACACCAGAATGTGGCGGTGGGAAGGGACGGGAGCTGCTGCAGCTGTGGGGGGCGGGGAGGGATGACCTGGCCCATGTCTTTGCAGAGCTCATCTCTTCTTCTTCTGCTCCCCCTCTCCCTCCCACCCCCCATGGCAGGGAGCTGCTTGTCTCTTCTTGTCCACACAGTGTCAAAAGGCAGCTAACACCTCCAGGCTGCTGCTGGCCACCCACCTAACTCAGCTGCCTCCTGTCCCGCTCGTTCCCCCCACCCCCACGGCTACAGCACAGGCAGGAAGGGGTTAAGCCCTAAGGCTGCATTGTGCACCAGAGCCCAGGGACTGCAGGGGCTCCAGCGAACTGGCCAGAGAGGTGGCTCAGCAGGGGAGGGCGCCTAGGGGCCAGAGCAGCCCCACACTCCCTGGGGGCAGGACCTAGGGTGGGGGGTGGATGAAGAAGGTGCTAAACCTCTGCCCTGGGGGCTGCTGTGGAGCCTGCAGGCTTGGGGCGGGAACAGGCTGAAAAATGGCTCCCCCCCACACACACACACACTGCCGCCACTCCAGAGCTTAGCTGAGGGGCGAGAGGCTTCCCCGTGCCAGTGCTGCGTGGGGCTTCAGCACGTGCAGGGCTCGGCTCCTCCGGGCCAGCACCCCGGGCCGGCGGGTCTTGGGCGTTCCAGGGGTGCCGGCCCAGCCAGAGGCAGTGCGGGAAGGAAGGAGCCTGCCGGCCAGGCTCTGGGTGAGCTGGTTCTCCGCACAGCACTGGGAGTGGGACATGCCCCGCTGGGGGGGATGTGGAGGAGCAGCGCGGCTGGGGAGGGCAAAGCAGGGAGAGGACAGCGAGAGGGGGAGCACGTAAAGGGCTGATGGGAGGGCAGCAGAGGCGACACGTAACCAGCCGCCGCCTGGCACCTGCCTGCACTCACCCGTCACCGCAGCTCTCAGTGCAGCCAATGCCGGCTGGAAATGGGAGGGTGGGGCAAGGCCCTGCTGACCGAGAGCCAGCACACAGCGGGGGCTGCACCGACGGACCAGCAGGGGGAGCAGCTGGCCCTGCCCGCTGCATCTGTGCCCCGCCACCAGCCTTGCACACCCACCCCCATCGTCAGCCACTGGACCCCCCCCACTCACCGCGGGCGGGCGGGCGGCTGGCGAGCAGGGATCCGGCCAGCAGCAGGACCCGCCAGTACTGATGTGGAGGAGACAGAAAATATGGGACAATTTGCCCGTTTTTAAGAAAAAGCTGGGACACCTGCAGGAGGGCTGAAATACAGGACTGTCCCTTTAAAAACGGGACGTCTGGTCACCCTGCTTCCTCAGCTGTGCTAGGGCCTGGTGAATTTCATGGTGGGAGCCTTCCGAAGATAGGGGAATGTGGTCTGTTTGCAGAAGGTTTGTCCAAATAACTCTAGGGAAATGAGAGGGCGCTTAGACTCCCCCTCCAGCCCTGGCACCAACCCCAGGATAAGGAGCAGTCCCACTGTCTCCGTCTGCTCTAGATCCCTGCAGATGCGGTGGTAACGCCCTGTGAAAGCACAGAAATCAGGTGGTTCCCACAGTGAGACTAACTGGGCCACCCCGCACACGGTTGTTCAGTGCTTGGTGGGGGTGGTGACTGATGTCAGCATTTTCGGGGGTGTTCCCCTACAGTGGGAGAGGAGGAATGGGGGAGGGGCAGTTTATAGTAGCTCCATCGCCTCGGCACCTGGACTCCTAGCCCAGAGGAAAGAGCTAGTCTCAAAAACCCAGACACAAGAGCAAGATCCCCAGCCCAGCTCGCTGTAGTTAAACTGATCTCAGAGTCCTGGCTGAACAGCTCTTACCCTGAGCCCCGGCAATCCTGAAATGGGGGGTCCGGTGGGCGGCTGGAAGGAGCAGGATCCAGGGGAGAGGGTCCCTGTCACGGTTACAGGGCTAGCTGCCCCTCTCTGGGCTCTCTGGATTCACCCCCTCAAGTCTCAGGTCTCCTGCCTTCCCCTCTCAGGGTGGACTCCTACGATTCTCCCACTCTTAAACCAGGCTCTGGGCATCAACCATGCTTATGCATCAGCTCCTACCGGGTTCGGTACCTGCAGTTCTTCCTCTCAGATTCTGCGGCCAAAGAACTGCATTGACCCACAACCATCTTCTGAAACCAAAGCGTTGTTTGTTTAACCACAGGAACACTGCATAGCATGAGACAAAAAGGTTTTAAAACAACAAAAGGTCTGCAGGCGTGTCTATCTTCCCTGGAAGTCTGCATTCTAGCCAAGCCTAGCCTAGCCTACTGAAGTCTGCATTCTCCCTTCCCTGGGCTGGATCTGCTACCCAAAACCCTTTGGGGAGCTCAGCTGGTATTGGAGATAGAACTTCAAAGCATGTGGCTTTTGCATTGTCCTGGATCTCCGAAGCCATTGTCCTCTTTTCTTCCTACATGCTACCACCAGCTTCTTCTTGAATTAGCCCCACCTTTTCCTACAGCAGTCAGGGCAGACAGTATTCATTGCAGGCAGCCCCAGATCCCGCACAGAATGCCCTAGAGATCTCAGCCCCTGAGACACGAATCCAGACTGACCCAGTAGCCCACAACCGCCACAACAGGACGCAGGAGAGAGGCAATCTCAGAGGGACCATGGCCAACCCCAGCAACTTACCATCAGCTTCCCACTTTCCTTCTTTCCAAGGGTGGCTGCCCCGCTCTGGGCCCCCAGCTCCTTCCAGCTGACTCTGTAAAGGTCAAAGAGGGGTGGGAGGAATCCTCCAGCTCACAGCAATGCCTGCCCGTGGGGAGCTGTCTCTAAAAAGCTTCCTGTCTGAGTTCAGGCCCGTCTGATTCTCTTGCCCCTGTGCCATTTTCCTCGGGGAGGCAGGACTGGTCTCCTTGCTCCCTAGTTCACTGCCATGGCCAATAGCTCCTGTGACTCTTCTGCCTTCCCCACAGCCTGCCACGCCCCACTCCCAGGCCCCAGAGATCTGTGGTTTCACTCAGGCCTTGTCTACACTGCCACTTTACAGCGCTGCAACTTTCTCACTCATGGGTGTGAAAAAACACTGATAGCTACTCCCCTCATGGGGGTGGGTTTTTTACAGCACTGGGAGAGCTCTCCCAGCTCTCTGCCGTGACTACACAGCCACGTGAAAGCGCTACGTTGCTAGTGAAGACATACCCTCCGTCTGTGGGAAATAAGCTTAGAATTTGCACAGACCCTCTCGTGCTGAATTGGGAGAGGTGAAGAGAAGTATCCGGCAGCTATCCCAAAGAGCACAGGTGTGGCCAATCCTTTCCCAGCCTCAAGCTGCCGAGACAAGGCCAGAGCTGCCCTCCTGGGCAGGTACTGTCGTCCGTGCACTGTTACCTTGCTGGGAGAATAATGGCTTAATAAACAAGAAACTTGGCGTCTGTCCGAATGTCGTGATCTTCAAAACCTTGTGCTGTAAACGAGAAAAAGTTACACTGGCACAGCTCAGGTGATGTTGAATTTCTGCATCAATATCTGCCTTGGATGAAAGATGACTTCCAAGAGGAAAGGATCGACATTAACATGGAGTGAAGTCCTATGTGATGGTCCCCTGCATTTTGAACTTGCTCGCCGACAAGCTGAAGAGGATAAGAGGCGCAGGAGGAAGGAGAAACTGGTTCTCAGTCATGGTCATCAGCCTCTTGCTGAGCCTGAAAACATCTGCCCTCATTGTAATAGAACTCGTGGTTCAAGGGTTGGCCTTGTTAGCCACCTGAGGACCCATAACTCCCATGGAAGATGATCATACTTGGTAACGAGTGATCGCCCATCATCATCATTACCTTGCTGCTTGCTTTGCTCCCTGTCCCAGTTATTAATGGGGACCAGACCAGACCTACCAGCTGGCCCTTGCCAGGGACCGGCCCTGCCCCCACGACCTCCCTCAGCTCCCTGCTCTGTCTGTGAAAGCCTCACAAAGGAGGCCAGACTGTGCTCGGGCTTGGCCCACCTTCACGTGACGCCTCAGCCCAAGCACAGCCCCTGTCATCGTCCCACTGACTCCTCTGGAGTTACGCCAGCCGAGGAGCTGGCCCAGGCTAAGCCTTGTACAGTATCTGCCCCCAGACAGGCAGTGTCTCGCCCTGGGGCTTTGGTGGGGAGAGAGTGACACGTACTCAGCCAGCTGACACTGGTGCTTGTGTGACGACAGGGGTGAAGCCAAACATCGAAACATCACAGCCAGCATTTGGGGGGCGGGTAGGTACAGGGCTAGGGCTGGTGCATGGGACACTGGGGGGGTAGGGACAGTTGGGGGGCTGGTGTATGGGGCACTGTGTGGGGGTTGGGGCAGTTAGGAGGATAGTGAATGGGACACTGTGGGGGCTGAGACACTTGGCGGGCTTGGGGGTTGGGGCAGTTGGGCTGGTTGGTGTATGGGGCACTGTGGGGTTGGGGCAGTTGGGCTGGCTGGTGTATGGGGCACTGTGTGGGGGTTGGGTCAGTTGGGCTGGCTGGTGTGGGGCACTGTGGGGGTTGGGGCAGTTGGGGATGGTGTGTAGGGCACTGGGGGTTGGGGCATTGGGGATGGTGTGTGGGGCATTGGGGGTTGAGGCAGTTAGGGGATGGTGTTTGGGGCACTGTGGGGGTTGGGGCAGTTGGGGATGGTGTTTGGGGCACTGTGGGGTTGGGGCAGTTGGGGATGGTATGTGGGGCACTGCGGGGTTGGGGCAGTTGGGGGGATGGTGTGTGGGGCACTGTGTGGGGGTTGGGTCAGTTGGGGGGATGGTGTGTGGGGCACTGTGGGAGGTTGGGGCAGTTGGGGGGATGGTGTGTGGGGCACTGTGTGGGGGTTGGGGCAGTTGGGGGATGGTGTGTGGGACACTGTGGGGGGTTGGGGCAGTTGGGGGGATGGTGTTTGGGGCACTGTGGGGGGTTGGGGCAGTTGGGCTGGCTGGTGTGTGGGGCACTGTGGGGGTCATTTACATTGCTCTGCAGCTGGTGTTGCAGTCCCCTGAGGGGAGGGATTCGAGGCTGGATGCTGGAGCTCTGGAAACAAATGTCCCATCTGTCCCCCAGCCCAAGCCTGCCGACACAAATGTGCAGGAGGACATCCTGCCATGGGCTTACCCCTGAGCAGCTCAGCAGGGGACCAGCAGCCCCCCACCCCGCGGCTCGGCTTGGTTTATTTATTTAGGCGTACAGGCATACGCAGTGCTTTCGCACCAGGGGATGGGGGCAGGCACAGAACATAGGGCCCGACTCTCCCCTCCTCGCACGTGTGTGGCCATTCACGTCTGTGCGCAGTGAGTGTGAAACGTAACCACAACCGAATGACAGCATTTCACACACTCTTTATACAGTCAGTAGGATGCGAGGAGCCGGGCAGTGGAGAGCCAGTCCCCAAAGAGCTGGCAGGCTGGAGGCCCTGGCGGGTGCAGTGCAGCATAAACAATCCCTCATTAGCTCCGACTGCCAGGCAACGACTCAGGGAAGATATCAGACCTCTTTCCAGGTGCGCCTTGAATAAACACAGTGCTGTGCCTGGCTCACTCCTTTGGCTGAGAGAACCAGGTCGGCTGTCAGGGAACTGGTACCAGCTCCCTGATTCTTGGGCAGGCCTGTTCTCCTGGGCTCTTCTAACGCACATCAGCAGCGTGTGCAAACCCAGTGGAGGCCGCGATGTTCTTTATGTGTCAGTGGGGGTAGAACCTGGCCTATAGAACATTTATTCTGCAAGAAGGAAGGAACCAACCCAGCTTGACTCTCAGGTCCCAGACTGAGTGCAAAGCTGCTGGTGCATTTATGTGCAAATTACTGAAAATCAGTAAACATGGAAGTAATGATGCCATCATTACAGGGCCACTCTTAAGATGTCTTTTACCCCAGGACAATTTTAAAACAGTTCAGCGTCCGAAAGCCAACCAGCAGTAACTGCCCTGCAGAGTTAAACTGAAATACCGTTTCTTAAATAACCAAAATACCTGTGTTTAGAAATAACATTGGGAGCTCTGAGTCTATGGCATGGGTGGATGGGGGGATTTGTGCTGCAGGGCACCACTTGTGACCTTTTCCAGACTGTGACCCCATGTTACAATACAAGGGAGCTTTGGGACCCTCCTCCCATCCAGCCATAATGAAAGAGAGGGAGGTCCTGATCCTCCCTGGAGGTCTCAGGCCCCTGCTTGGGACCTGTCTAACATCCTTAGAGTTCTGGAGGCCTCTGACCCTAAAGATCCTGCCAAGTGCAGCCTAGAGTGTCTCCTCAGCTCTCCAAATGAGGAGACTTGTGCTGTTGGTCAGGAGCAGGGCCGGCTCTAGGTTTTTTGCCACCCCAAGCGCAAAAAAACAAAACAAAAAAACCCTCCGGGAGCGCAACTGCCAAAGGTGGCCGGAATGCCACCCCTGAAATTGTGCCGCACGTGCTTGGTTTGCTGGTGCCGAGAGCTGGCCCTGTTCAAGAGCAAAGGAAAATGCAGCTAAAAGTGTGAGTCTCCCCCACGCAGGCAGAGTGGGAGACTGGACTGTCCTTCCGGAGACAGGAATGTCTAGTGTCCCTCCCAGACCAGCCTCCGGTCTACAAATATCCTTCCCCTTGCTTTGAAAGGCTGCACTGATCCCAGGGGAGAGGTTCCTTAGGCTCCGGTACTTTAACACACTGACATATCCAGTTCCCACTCACTCCTTCAAGTATTAAACTGTTCCCCAAAGTATCACAAACAATGTTAATGCTGAATCTGCCTTGATTAACCCACAACTCGGTGGCCACACAGGATCCCATCACCAACAGCATGAGAAAAGGCAGACCTAGTGTTACCCCTGGTGAGTTGTTAGCAGGGCTCCTCTGTGCCTGTCCAGAGAGGAGAGCAGGGGGTAGAGCCCTGCCTAGGGAATGCTAGCAGCTTGTGCTTTTAGCTGTGGTGGCTCCCGGGTCCATCCATGGTGTGTTGGCCAAGATGGCAGCTGTCACATGAGCATGACAGCAGCAATTCAAATGTACCTTAAACAATAGCTTAACCTAGTACAGTGCTTTACATCCATTGATTGCAAAGGAAGTATCATTATCCTCATTTTACAGATGGGGAAACTTAGGCACAGGGCAGTGAAGTGTTTTGCCCAAGGTCACCACGGTAGTGCCATCTCCAGTGGGTTACATTGCCTGCCTTGTGGGAGCCCTTCTCATTATGCACAGATCTCTGGGCTCTGTTTATAATGGGTATGTATGTTCATAAGCAGGTATGCCTCAGATAATAGGATGAGTCTATTCTTGTCATTTGGAATTTTGTAAATAATTTTCTTAATTAATGCTCATACTAGTTACTGCATGCTCTGTAATGTACATATTGTTTAACTCCACCGTCAAATGTTAATCAGCCTTTGTAACTGTTCTTTCTTTGTCTATATAGATTTAGGAAAATTAAAGAGAAATAGAATTTAGGACTAAAGAACACAGAGAGATGGCTTCTGTTACTGGCAATTTCCTCACTTCTTTGAAATGAGCAATTTAAGAGTAGATGCAAAAGTGGTAACATTTGTCAGGGTAATACTAGTGGGCGTCACCAGATGGCGCTATCTCAGATGGTCTTGCTTATTTATAGGCGTTAAAACTTCCACTAACGCTGCTCTGTCCGCACTAATGCAGCTCTTCGGAGAAGCACAGCACAGCACCAGCAAAGTCTGTTCTGGCTTCAGCTGTCTCTGACTAAAATCATTCTTAGGTACAGAGCTGCTGCAAAAACAGTGCACAGGGCCAGGACATTCCAGCTTGGTTTGGACTTCTGTTTTCATGCTCCTTCCTACTAACAATGACAATTCACTCAAAGGATCAAAAATTCTTTGAGATACAAGAGTTCCGCCCTTCAGCAGCCACCCATGGTCCTCAGCATACCCCCACTGGCTACCTGGGGGGCCCCATGCCTCTACCTCATGCTGTGGCTCTGACCCTGTAGGGGTGCCTCATACCTCCTTAGGGTAGGGACATGTTGCAGAGTTAAGCTGAATGGGCCCTTTCTAGCTCTTGCAAGCTATTGTTTCAGGCTGTCAGCAGACTCAGGCAGGTATCAATTACACTCAATTTAGGCTTTTCTTTGTATCCATGAGGAGGATTAGAAATATAAAGCTGAGATTCTGATCTCATTGTGACTCCAGGAGCTAGATTCGTAGGCATGGGCTAATAGTGTCTACTCTTTAATCGAATCCTGCTACCATGTACCACGCTGGAAGCATAAGACCCAAGAATGAGACTCCTGCACTGATGAGAAGGGGCACTTTCCATTAAAATAACATCTTTAAATAGGGATGAAAGGGGGCCGAAAGTACAACTGGGTTCAAAAGAGAACTAGGTAAGTTCATGGAGGACAGGTCCATCAATGGCTATTAGCCAAGATGATCCAGGACTCAACCCCATGATCTGAGCAACCCTAAACCCCTGCCTGCCAGAAGCTGGGAGGGTAAGACAGAGGTGGATGCTCCAGCTTCCCTGTTCTGTGCACTCCTCCTGAATCTGGTACTGGCGTCTGCCAGAGACAGGCTACTGGGTTAGATGCCCCATTGGTCTGCCCCAGTGTGGCCGTTCTTATGTTCAAAGCTACACTTGGGCTTTTGCCAGCACAATTATGTTGGGGGGGTCTCTTCCCCTCACCCCCCCATAACCACGCTGGCACCACTTTTAAATGTAGACAAGGCCTCAGTAAGAATCATTGGATGGTGTCCTGCAGCCTGCTGTGTCCCTGCAGCGCCTGGCGCAGTGGGGGCCTGATCTCACTTGGGGTCCCCTGGGTGTCACCCTCATGGAAATAACACAGAACCGTGCGCCCTGCGCCCAGAGCCACGCGCTAGGGTTACACTGCTGGCTGGCTGGGGCGAGGCCGGCCTGGTTCATACAGCGCCTAGCACCGGCGGGTCCCGGCCCGCGCTGGGCGCTGCTGTAATGCGAACAAAGCCCCCCCGCTGCCAAGCCAGGCGGCAGCTGGCGCGGGCTCCCCGGCGCTGCAGGGGTCCGAGCCGGCTGCAGGGACCTGCCCCGGAGGGAGCCCGGCTCCGCGGCCCGTGCGAGCGCATTCCGGGCAGGCAGCGCCCCCGGCGGGTCCCACCCCTGGCGCGCAATTGGCCAGATGTGAGCGGGGACCCGCTGCGCCGGCCGAGCCGCAGCCAGTGTCGCGGGCGCTGCGCGGGGCGCGCCGGGCCGGAGGCGAGGCGGCAGCTGCAGGTCAGGAGGGGTTTTCTGGGCGGCGCGGGGAGCCGGGGCTCGGGGCAGCGTGGCGGGGTCCCCGGGCTGCTGGGCGCGGCGACACGAGCCGAGCGCGGCTCTGGCAGCCGGCGAGCCCCGCGCCGAGCCCAGCCCAGCCCCGCTTGCACAGGTGCAGCGGGAGGCCGGGGACCCGCCGGTGCCTGACTTCGGGGCAAGTCCCGAGGCGGAGCAGGGCCGCTGGGCTCTGCTCCCCTCCCAGCCGGCCCCTTGCAGCGCCGCGGGCTGGTGCCCCACGTGGGTCCGTGTCTGATGCGTGGACGGGCTCCGCGCTCGGACACGGGGGGCTCAATGGCCCCCGCTTGGAGCTGCCCTGACTGGCTCGCTTAGGAGCGCGAAGGGGGCTTTCCCGGGGGCTGCTCTGGTGAGCTCTGCGGTGGGTGTCGTCCCTTGGCCGGGGGCTGGGGCAGAGCCCTGGGTCCATCCCCAAACCTCAGCTCCTGAGAGGAGCCGGGGGCTGGAGGTTCCCCCACAGCGGAACAACTTTATGGTGGGCGGCAGAGAGCCATGAACCAAACTGTAAATCCTGTAGAGAATAGAAACTACTCCAAGCCCCCACCAGCACCCCTAGTTCCAGCGCCTGTGTTCCTCCTTCCTTCCCTTTGCTTTGACGGGCTCAGTAATGCAGCCACAGAGCGGGTGGCCCCCTGCTAATGGGGAGCTCCCATCCCTGGCCATGGCTGTGTGGAGTGGGGCAGAGATGAGACCCTGCCTCACACCCAAATCACGGGGTAGCTGGTTTATGTCCGTGGCGCCTTCATGCCACAGTGATGGGCACTTTTGAAATGCAGCGAGGTGGACAGACAGGTTCTGTCCAGGTTTCACGTGACTGACTTTCCTATGGTACCTGGTACAGAAGTGCCTAGCTGTCTCCAGATCAGCCACTCCCTGCGTGAAGTATGGGTGTGAATGAAATACTTTCTCAGGCACCGTATCTATCTATGGTCCATATAGAAATGCCCTCCCTGCCCTGGGCCGGTGGCTCTGTTAGACGCCTATCGGATTCTTGCGGGAAGGATCCTGTCAGTTGGAGCTCACTCGGGGGTTTGGCAGCTCTGAGTGGTTTCGCACAGAAAGGTGGAACGTGATCCAGTGGCTGCAAGTTGAAGCTAGACAAAGTCAAACCGGAAATAAACTGTACATTTTTAATGGGGAGAGTAATTAACCACTGGAACAATTTACCAGGGGTTGTGGTGGATTCTCCATCAATGACAGTTTTCAAATCAAGAGTGGGCATTATTCGAAAAGCTCGGAGTCGGTATTAGGAATTATTTGGGGGAAGTTCTGTGGCCTGCGCTATACACGCAGCCAGGCTAGAGGATCACAGTCGTCTCTTCAGGGCTTCGGATCGATGAATCTGTAAGTGTGGGAATCTGGCAAGGAAACTTGATCCCCAACTTCCCGTAACTGCCTCGGATCCTGCAGCTACAGTGTGAGCCTCCTGCTGCTCTGTCCTTTCTTGTCTGTCTAATGCAAATGATACCAGGAAACCAGATTATTTGCAAAGGCTGGTGATTTTGTGTCCACTGTTATTAAGCAGTAATAAAAGGAACAAAGTGGAGACGGTTAGGGTAAGAATCTGTTCTTCTCCAGTCTTCTGGAAGACCATTTAAAAAGACTACAGTGACGCAGCCCTAGCGAAAGGGAATGTCTGCTGTGAATGCCCACCCACCCCAGGAAGCGAGAGAGCTTTCCATACTGAACCCAAATGCCAGGCTTGTTAGCGGCCATATCCTCAGCGGGTGTAACTCACTGGTGCTCTATTGAAGCTAAAGGAGCTATGCTGATTTACACCGTAAATGCTGTGTTTAAGGAAACGTATGTGGATTCCAAGAGGCGGAGGGATGGAACAGGCCAGACCCACTTTGGGAGTGAACCTCTTGAGCTCCCTCAAGGTATCTGGGTTGCAACCAAATTGCTCTGCTTTTCTGTATTGATTTTATCCTCTGAGTTGTTATGGGCTTAATGGCCTCAGCTGTTGTGGCTGAGCCTGAATTCTGCAGGGTGGACAGGCCTCCATTTCCCCTGTACTTACGCTGCAATCCTGTTGATTACCTCGTCCTGCCATGTGGGTCGTGACGGGCCTCTGTGTCCCACTGAACCACCTCAGATTAGCTTTCCCAGGATAATTGCTCTCCCTGGAGACACGCCAGCTGCTGTAAGCGCATACACCTGCCAGCGATGCCGTTATTAGCCAGAACGCACACAGCACCGGAGCTGTGCAAGGTACATGAAAGGTACCTGTGAGGATCCCTTCATCGATGCCATACACAAGGCCTCAGATATTGCAGTGGTGGGGCCCATGTCAGTGACTGCACAGTTCATTGGGCTAAGCCCTTCGTGCTAATGAGGATCCAGGTGGGGAGGGTGCACAATGGAGCAAAGGAGAGATTCTCTCACAAAGGCAGGAGAGGTTAGCTAAGGTTCTCCCAGAGCTTTGGAACTGTGCTCAGTAATACGGGGAGAGAACAAGGGCTTTTATTGTTGCCTGCAGTAGGTTTATTGCTGAAGCACAAACATGTTGTCTCAGACCGTGAAACAGCAGTTAATTTGCCCCACCCTTTCACAAGACTCCTAGCCCAGCCACAGTATCCATTCATAGCCATTGGGCCTGATTCTGAAGCCCTTGCCCCCGTTTGACACCGGTCGGACTCCATTGTTCTCAGTGGGGCTACTCCTGATTCCCCCCAGGGTTAGTGAGTTCTGACTCAAGCCTGGTTGTATGAAGTATAATTTAACAGCAGGGCGCCGGTTACAAAGTCCAGGGCTGCTGGAAACGCGTGGCTGTGGGGTTCACTGGCACACTCTTTCCAGTGTCTGATGAAAAGCTGCGGCCTAGGAACTTGTTTGAACTTGTACAGTTGTTCCTGGTAGTAGAGTTAAATTATGTGGGTATTAAACACAGTTGTGAAGTCTGATGACCATTCATCCCCAAGGGAAAGAAAAAGGAAAATGAAAACATGGCTGAGTTTAGAGTTTATACTGTGTATACAGGCATAGAGACACTGCATGTGCAAGGAGGCACAAACGTGCATATGTGTCAGCCCAGTGTGGGTATGTAAACATACCTGCATGCCTTCAAAGGAAGCGTGCGCACATGCAAATGTATTTGTGAACCAATGTAGTAAGAACTGTGAGCACACCTTTTATACATGTGCCCTGCTGCACTGAGGCGTTCTCAGATAAATACAGATGCACATACATGTGTCCACGCATACAAACATGCAGATCTGCACAGATTGTGTGCGCACATTCTGACTCGTGTAATGTAAATCACGAGTTATCCTGGCTGAAAGTGTGTGTTTACTCTTTGTAAAATGTAACCGTTTCATCCATGGACACCTTCCTCCTGACTCCCCCATTGGTCTCAAGTAGACTGGGTCACCTGCTGCAGGCCCGTTCATTTGTCTTCCGTCGGTGGGAGATGGTCAATGTGCTTTTGCCGCTGGATTGATTCAGGTTCAAGCCATTGTCTATATCGTTATATGTAGATTCCAGAAATTGACAGGAAGCTGCAGAGAGGGGAATGGATGGATGTCCCGTTTTACTGGAGCATGTGCATACAAAAAACTAAGTAACTAGAAATGTTGGGCCAGATCCAAGCTGGTGTAATGAGCATGCCACTTACACCAGCTGAAGATCTGGCCCAGGTGTCACAAGCTCAGGATGTTCCAACAGCCCCTTTGCAGCAGTGCCTTTTTTGCATTAGTATAGACAGAACCACTGTTCTGCAGAAGGAAGAGGGTTAGGTTGTGATGATGATAACTCCATAAATCATTACTCCATCCTGGAATTAGACGACTGAGGATATTCAAGCTTGCCTTCTTCCCTCCAGTCCTGACTTCAGTGGGTCAGACCAACTACACCCCTTCCGGTGTGGCTCTGGCTCCTGAATGAACTTTGGAATAGTTGAGAACCTTAACAAAGATGCCTGGGATGTATATCCCTGGGTTGTCTTGGAGACGACATGTGGGCATCTCAGACCACTCTGACCGTCCTGCTGTCAGTCAGACAAAGCAGGGAGCATTCACCTGCAGATGGATATGTGGTGTGTCAGGGTCACTGATGGCTCCTGGAGAAGAGGTGAGATGTCAAATGCATGGAGAAGACCATGTGTGGAACCAGCCTCTAAGATGGAACAAGAAACTACTGACAAGTGAGCCTGTAACTTCAGCACCAGGTCCAATGGTACAACAGCTAACAAGGTAATTGCTCAGGGAGGCATTCGGGTCAGAGGTCTAGGTCTAGGCATGACAGAAGGACCTTTCTGCTGTGTACCCAGCATGAGGGGCAGAATGATACTGCCCAGCGTGGTTACTGCTCTCCAGTGGAGTCCAATGAATTCTATGGTGAGGGGGACACGAGATGTTTCCAGATGACATCATGGGTCTCCAGGTCTGGGGAGTTCACTTTTAAGCCCCCAACTAATTGCAGGCGGAAACGAGCTTTACACACTTGGGCCCAATGTTTCCAAGAGTGACCACTGCTTTGGGCTACCTGACCATGGAACTGTGCAGACATGAGTCAGCGAGCTTCTGGAGAGCGATTTGATTTGAAGGGCGCGCTGTAAGAGGTCCAGTGGGATGCAGGTTCACAGCCAATGGAAGGGGAAGTTGATGGCAGGAGAACACTAGGATCGTCTTGGGTGGAGGATGTGGTATCCTGGGAGCGTCAGAAGGACCATTCATCCCCAGAGATTCGCAGAGGATAGTACAGAGCTGGCTACTTTGGTTGCAAACCTCCAGTATTGGAGAGGCCACATGAGACGAATCTTAGACACCGAGCGCCCAGATGGCAGCCGGCATTACAGGTGCCGTCCCTTCTGAAAAGCAGGCCCGAGCGAGCTGTGCAGCCAGCCCATCTACCCTGCTCCGAGCTTCTCCTGCTGTTCTCGCCTGGCTGGGGCCTGGCATTCCCAGCCTTGCTTTGGCAGCTCTTGGGGAGGATTTCTGCCCGCTCACTGGAGAGGAAGCAGCCTGCTTGCTCAGAGGTTTCCCTTTAACTCTGGAACAGCCTCAGCGCTGGGTCTGCAGAGCTTATCTCCATGACCCAGCTCAAGGGGAAATGTGCTTTGCAAAGATAAATCAGCCTGGGGCTGCTCTGGCCACTGTCCCCCTCACGCTCTTGATGACCTCAATGATTTGGCAAAGCGCGAGGATCAGCTGGAGCCACCGTCTCGGTCACTTATCCCACTCGAAATCGCCTAGAAAAGCGTTCCCGGGTTCCCAGCAGCAGACTGCGCCGCAGCTGGGGGGAGCAGACATCAGACTGACCTCTTTGGAAAGTGGCTTAAAGGACTGTGAAGCTTTTAAAAAAGCCACATAAGCCCCACATCCCCATCTGATAACACACTCCAGACTCCCCCACAAAACACACAGAGCCCAGCCAGACCCTGCAGGCTGGAAAGCCAGAAAATTCAGAGTTCAGTTTCCATGCAGTGTTCAAGCTATCACAGTACGGCTGATCCCAAATGGTCAAGAACCCTCAAATAAGAGATTGGGTTTGACATCATGAGATTTTTAAAGATTTTTTTCTTTTTAGCTTTCTGAGCTTTTAGGTTGCACTGTCCAGGGTCACGTGCCCAGCTTTTCTCCACGGCCAGGAGGGCTAGAAATGTTTTTCATAAATATAAGCTGAGCTTTGCCCGTATTCACCTGGCTCCAGGAGCTGGGGCTTCACCCCAGTATCACGGCACTCATGATAAAATTGCGAGAGTTGGCAGCACTGCAGTCCGTTTCTTCTAGACAGAAGGTGTGGTAGGGGCCTTGGCCCTCGGCTGACAACAGTAAATCTTTTCAGTCAGGGATTTGAACAGAGACTCCGAGAACGGCTTCCTTCAGCCTGGCGTCTACCTGATCTTAGTCAAGAAAGGACAATGGGTGGCTTTGTGCAGCCAAGGTTTGAACCTGGCAAGAAACCAATACAAACCAGTGGGGCAGGAGGCAGGCAGGTGTCAGCTCACAGTTTCTAGGAATGATCCCTGCTTAGGTCTTCGTTCTGCTCCAGGAGTTAAGGCTTTTACTGCCATCCCCTGGATGGGACCGGTACATCTCACCACACATCATTATGAGTAATGGCCAGTCTTTTCCTTGCAACCCCCACTTGGGAGCCAGCCCCATCTCCGATAGCAACATGGCTGCATTTCAGGGCAGGCTCGGTGCTTCATGTACAGTAACAGGCGATCGCGGGACGTTCTAAGTGCTTTGGGATCCTTGAGGATGAGACTATGTTGGGGCAGAGAGCTAGAGACCAGGCGAGGCAGATGCTGGGGGAGCTGGAGTGGAGGAGAAGGTCTCATTGAGGTCAGTGCCTTCCACATGCAGCTTGATTCGCAGCTGGCCACGGGATTCTTCTTATCCTCAAGTGTCTGCAACATAGCTGCTCGCTGCCCTGTCAATTCATCTCGCCTCCTCCAACTCCCTCTTCTCTGCCCGGTGCTCTTCTCCTGGGACGCTCCCCTGCTTCCCCCTCAGCAGGTCTGCACCTGGGCTAGGGGCCTGCAAGGTGTCCTAGAGCATGGCTCCCCATTTATTTCTGTCCCTTGGGCAAGGGCTGCTCCCCCGGCCCCCCAGCTGACCACAGAACCTCTCCAGCTGCAGACTTGCCATGTGCTGAGGAGGAGAGTTCTCTGGTCCTGCCACAGCTGCAGGAGGTTCCTGCGGGGCTGTATAAATCCAGAGGGGGTCCCATGGAAAAGTGGGAGCCTGCTGCATAACTTAGGTGCCGCGTGCTGCAGGGGATTGGGACCTCACTTGTGGCCATTGAAAACACAGCAAGGAACATTCAGAGAAATAAAGACAAAGACCTGGGGCCTGGTCTTTGTGCCAGTGTCACTCGACTGACTTGGAATCAGGCCCCAGGAGCCCCCAGATTCCTCCACACACCTGCTGCTTACCAGGCGAGAAATGCAGAGCCTGCGTCCAGGCTCTGTCCCACTTGCACATTCCACACTCCTGGCTCCCTGGACGTTTCCTGCCATTGTATGTGGTTTGGGAATGTGACTCACGGTGGAAGTGTTTGTGGGAGCTGGGCTGCATTGAATTCTCTGCTGCCTGGCCCGGGAGGGTTTGCAGTGATGCTGTATGCAGCTGGCCCTGCTTTCTGAGCTTTGTACAGACGGCCACAGAGTTTTTTTCATTTTTATAGTCTAGCAAATAGACTATAAAAGAACAGTCCAGCCTTGGAACTCCTGGGGGGATGGATTGGAAAGTCAGGGGGGGCTCCATGAACTGTCCCCCCAAAGGCCAGAGAAGGGCAGCACAGCCCCAGAGCTAGTGACTGCTTGGGCAGCTGACGAACCTCATAGTTCCCCATCTAAACAGCCGAGAGGAGGAGAAAGAGCCGAGCAAAGCCCGTGCTTGTGTCCGGGGGAGCTGGGGGGGCTCCGTTTCCACCCTGCCTTTAAAAATAACAGCACGGCTTCCTCTCTAGCGGGGTCCGTGGGAAGTGCCAGAGAACGGCTTGGAGGTGACTTAACGCTGTTGTGTGAGAGGCCCCCGAGCAGCAGGAAACTGGAGAACAGACCTGCCCAGCATTAGTGGAGACGTGCTGAGAGCTAAGGCCAGAAAACTTCCTAACCAGGGGCGTTTGCTCAGACGCAGCGGGGGCAGTGGGACGGTCCAGGGCTCGCGCTGAGAGATGAACGTAGCCAGATTTTCAAATTCTCATCTCTTGTGTAGCACCTGAAGAGCTGGGCGCTGAGCCCTTGAAAGCCTGGCCTAGAACTCCCCCGGTGCGAAGGAACGTCTGAGATGGGCGAGCCCCTTATATCCCCCCGGGCCCATTGAGTCCCGGGTCTGTGGCCTCCCCTCCAGCCTGGTGTGATGGTGAGAGGCGCTGGTGAGTGTGCAGCGATCTGTGTGCTAAGGGGTGACACAGCGAGGCCTCTAAGCAGGGTCACTGATTCTCCTCTGGCTCCTGCTGGGCTAACTGGGGAGTAACCGAAGTCAGTTGTGTTGCCAGTGGGAGTGAGGGGCTGAGCCACTTGAGTGACACAAAGAAAGAGTCACTGGGCTGGCACTCAGGAGACATGGGTTCTAATCCTGGCTCTGCCGTTGGCCTTGGCCGTGACCCTGGTACCCATCCTGCTGGGTCAGCTAGACTGTTTGGTCATTGGGGCAGGGATTGGCATGGGCTGCTACTGTAATAGAGCTTGATGATAAGAAGAGGAGGTGCCAGGCTCCTCAAAAAGGCAGCTGTGCGGTGGAGAGGGACCTTGCCAGAGCTGCTGCCAGTGGACGGTGCTGGTTAATGTTTGACTGGGGCAGCTGATGCCATGTGTCTCCAACACATGGATCACTGTGCTCTCCCCGGGCAGGAATTGCTCTTTGCAGACAGGCTTGATTGGATTCAGGGCTGGAGAGGGTGGGGTCTCTGCCCCAGGTGCCAGGCCCACCTGCTGAAATGGCTGGTAGAGGGGCTGGGATCCTGCCGCAGTGACATCTGGCTCCTTTTGGTTTCAGCTCTGGGCACTCTTACTCTGGATTGTTCCTGAATGTGTCAACCAGTCAAAGAAAGGAGCAAACTAAAGAACAGTGTGCCTGGATTAACACTGCTGCCTCTGCAGTGCAATGTGGCTATGGCAGATCGCCGCACTGTACCCCCCATAACTAGGGGGAGGTGGTGCTGCCTAGTGGGGAGAGCACTGGATTGAGACTCGCAAGACCTGGAATTCTGTTCGCAGCTTTGCCACCCACTGACCAGCTGAATGATCTTGGGCAAGTGACTTCACCACTTTGTGCCTCAGTTTCTCCATCTGTTACAAACTGACTTGTTTGTAAATTGCTTTGAGATTCTCTGATGAAAAGAGCAAGGTTTTGTTATTAGATGCACCCAGCTTCCTAGCACATTCGCAGCCACTAAGACCATTCTCACTCTCTCCTTTTTAAATAGATCTAATCAACCGGTGAAAACCCCTAATGCAAACACACTTAAAGCAGCTAACCCCTCGGTTCAGTTGGTTGAGCTTCATTCAATAACTTACCTGTGCAAGGCAAAGCAATTTAAGAATGGCTTAAACCTGTTTAAGTGCATCTACATGAGGCGTTTGCGCTGGTTTAACTAGATTAGTTTTAAAAGATGTAGTTTAACCTTTGCAACTTTCCTACTCTAGACAAGCTCTCAGTGAGCTAACCAAGAACAGTAACCAGTGTGAGGCCTAGCAGAGATGCGTCACTTCAGTGCTTTTCAACCCGTCTCCATGGACCTCTGGGGGGCCAGAGACTAAGTCTAAGATTTCCAAAGGGGTCGCGCCTCCATTCGAAAAATTGGAGGGGTCTGCAAATGAAAAAAGGTTGGAAACCACTGGGCTAGTTCAAAAAGGTGTTATCTGGGGGCCGTTCTCTGGCCCAGGTTATCCAGGAGGTCGGACCAGCTGATCACAATGGTCCCTTCTCACTTTATCATCTATGAAAATGGCTGAGATGCTGAACTGCTCTTTAAGAACCTGTCTTCAACAAGAGAAATAGTGAAAAGAAGTTGGGCCCACGAGGTAAGTAATGAAGACCTGGTAAAAGAGAGACTGATGAAGAGAAAGCACAGACCCTCCAGAGGATGATAACTTATTCAAATCCACCTTGACTGTCTGGTTCACATCGCAGAACAATGAGGGACTGCGCTAAGAAACGTGGTGCTGTACCACTGACGACTGAAAAGTCATGGAAAACCATGGAGCTACCAGGAGACTGGAGAAAGCAAATGCGGTTCTGATTTTCAAAAAAAAGTCAGACGAGTGATCCTGGTTGTGAGGATGTGGGATTTTTCTGTAGCATTTTCATGAATCCTATGTATGCCTCAGTTTCCCCTATATGCTGTACTGTTACCCAGTGGGCGGGACAGAACTGCTTGTTCTCAGGGCACGCGAAGAGACATGGGTATGAATGTGGCCCAGCTGTCTGAGCCTGGCTGGGCCATTGGAAAAAGACTGGCCGAGGCGACCCCATATCAGTGGAAAATCCATGAAGACAATGACAAAGCCAGTCACCAGGACGCTGACACCTAGCAATCACCAGGGTGAGGGATCTCCCCACCTCTCATCAGGGACGCTTGAGAACAAAGGAGTGCGAGGGGTGAGGTGGGGGCATAAGAGCTGGCTGCTGGGGGGCTCCCACCACAGGCAGACAGACAGAGCTTGAACAGTGGGGTTCACTGCAGCTTGGCTGGGCTCTGGGCTGACCAGGAGGGTCTCTGTTCGGACCTTCAGTTCTCTGCTAAGCTAAGGACTTACCATGCTGCCTTCCAGTTAATGACAAATCCCGATTGTTTTGACAGCGCTGTGAGTGTCACTGCAAATGCTTGGTGAGGTGCAGCAATGCCTGCAGAGTGCACACGTCTCAGCCCGACTCGCTGAGCAGAGCTCAGAGTATGAAGCAGGAGGGCGGCAGGCCCAGAGGGCCAGTCTAAGGAGGGGGTGGTGTGGCTCACTCTGGGAGGAAAAGCGGCACCCCAAGGAGTCTGCCACACTGAAGGGTTCCTCCTGGAGACTGTTTCAATGCTGGGGGCGAAGCCCCAATCCTGTGGGTCTTTGACATGGGCCGTGATCTTCCAGTCAATGTAATTTCTCCCCAGGGCTGATCGACACATAACAGTGGTATCAGTTTAAACCATCTGGAATAAATACATCAAGGCTGCCCTCACCATGGCTGTGGCACCTTGAGGCTATAGCCGTTCTGCCAGTCTAGTGCCCCATTTCTGCTAGCAGCTCCCTGGGTAGCTAGGAGAGGAGACTAGGAATCCAGCTCCCCCTCGCACCTCTGCACAGGGGCTGGCCAGGATCTCCTATGGGAATGTCACCATGCAACAGGGGCAGGGAGAGACCGGATCACAGCAGTAAAGTGATGCAGGGGGAGCTCGGGTGCCTTGCTCATCCGGAGCCTAGCTCCGAGGAGAACAGACTCTGCTAGGATTCACGTGCAGGGCAACCTCTGACATGCCAGGACTCCTTGCTCATGACTGCGATGTGCTGTGAGATGGGACTGGACTCTAGGAGAAACCCACTCTCCATGGCTGGCAGATGACATGGATGCAGGTTCTGGCTGGAGGGCAGGAGGGAGGACAAGGCAGCTGGGGATATTTTCAAAGGCCGAGTGGCTGAGCCCTGGATTGTCTCCCAGACGGTTTGTTTGAAGGCTGAAGCTCCTCAGGAAGTCTGGGATGGAGTGTGGAAGGTTTTTCCTGGCACGCTCCCCGCACAGGATAGAGCCAGGTTTCCCGGCGGATGGGAGCTGCTCCTCTGTTTCCCTTCTCTCAGGAAGCAGGGTAATTAATTGTGGTGCAAGAGATGGCTACATAGCGGTCGGTCTGTCACTGTCCCTTTTCCTCTGGTTTGATTTATTCTCCATGTGAGAACCCCCCCGGGAGGGTCAGCCTGTCCTGGAGTCTGCTGGAGGAAGGAGGGTTAAGATCTAGGTATAAGGAGGTTAGTGGTTTCCCAGAATGCTCTGATGCTTTTAGACTAGAGAAAGAGGGAAACTTTCAAAAACACCTAAGGAAACTGTGCTCCTAAATCTCTTTGGCTTTCAATGGCATTTGTGCTCCTAAATCCCTAAAGTGCTTTTGAAAATCACCCCAAAGAGGTTTAAAGCAGGTCTTTCTCTAAAGGCCCATATGTGGCCAGGTTTCTAACAGAAGCACTCACTCACCATGCTGAGGAGTGCAGTAAAAATGCCTGGACAGACAGACAGACGTGCCCTTTGGAGGGCAGGGAGCATGGGAACACCAGATGAAGACAACCAGTAAAAAATACAGGGTCATGTTGTGATTGGAGCCTTAGGGGATGGAGAAGCCCCTTAGGGAGATGGTTACTGCTGCATGTTTCTCTGCTTGGCCCCAGCACAAGTTAGAGTAGCCTGGGGGCTGCTCTAATGTGTGCTAGCCAGTAGGGGTCCCTGAGAAACCATCCACAAAGCTGCGCATAGATGGATTGTGATGTGCGCCAGCCAATCCTCCTCTCCTCCCGGCCCCCAAGATTCCTTCTGCACCAGCGGCTGCCGGAAGGAAAGTTTAAGAGCGGGCTCTGTCAGCTCTGTGTCCGCCTGGCCTCTGAGCACCAAGCTGGGCCTTGCCAGCCTTCCTGGCATCACCCGTAACAGAGATTCTGCAGCCAAGCTAGGCCCGGTGACTCCTGTGCAATCCCTTCGGTGCGGATGGGTTTGCACAGGTCACCAAGTGGAACGTAATAAGCAAGCCCGTCGCTGGCTGATTTGTTATTAGCTTGGATTTGTAAGAAACCCCGTGGCAGGGTGGTCACCCCAGGCAGGAATAGAGCCCTGCTCGCTCCCCCGGGCTGGCTTGGCAGAGCTACCAGGAGTAAGAAGCAGCACACACTCGTTTCGGTCACTCGGGTCAGTGGATGTGGCCTGGCGGTGCGGGGAGGCAGCCTGCTGGGGTTATTTTAAGGAGTCTCTGTTGGTCTGATTCCTCACAGTGCGTCCCAGAGCCCGGCAGGGCTCTGGCAGATAACGGCACCACCAGGCTTTTCTGTCTAAGCGAGCAGAGAGACTGAGCTAATCCGGCCTCCTGTGAGCGTGTGATGAGCCAGCGGCCGCCTCACGCCGCCCGGCAGCAGGAGCCTTTGCGTGAGGGGCTCTGTCAGGGCAGTTCTCCTGGCTTTGGTATGGTCTCTTGCTGCCGGAGAATGTCCCTCTCCCTCCCCTCCATTCCCACGCAGTAGGTGCAAAGAGAGTGGGGTTCATCCCATGCCTGGGGCCACCCCAAGTCCTGTGCTCCTTGGATGTCCCGCTTGAGCCCTCGGGAAGGAACAGAAGCTGTGCATAGGCCCGGAGCAGAGGAGGAGAATTTACTCTGCCCATGTTTGAAATGCACAGTGCCCCTCCGCTCCCAGGGTGGGGCCAGAGCAGCACCTCGGCATGGGGGTGCCAGGAGACCCCCCCCCAGCCCCAGATTTATATAACCACCTTTCCACTGCATCAGAGTTTGGCACTCTGGGTGGTAATGTCCTCTCAGCCTTCAAACCTGCCAGTGTGTGGCACAAGCTGTGGAAATCCATGGCTTCTTCCCCGTGAGAGGAAGGACACCGCTGGAGAGTCCTTGCTCTGCCACAGACTTCCTGTGTGACCTCGGGCAAGTCACTGGCTCCCAGTGTCTCAGTTCCTCATGAGTAGTGGGGAGGGTAAATACAGTAGCGACTGGCAGGTGCTCAGATATTGTGGTGAGAGGGTCAGATATGTACCTTAGATGGGTAAACATATGACAGATGTGCAGAATGTGGGAATCTGGCCTTTGTTGCATGTTCCACCACAAGTGCCAGATTATGACTGTTACTTGCTATAGAAGCTGTTGTTTTCTCACAGTGTCAGTGCAATAATCCATGTTTTTCTGAAAGAGGAAACTGGGAAACCAGAAGTTTTGTCTTGAGCAGCTGTAAGTGCTCCCCATATGGCCCATCCTTAGTGCTTTGAACACAGGACTTTCAGATCCCCAGACCTCCACACGGGAGGTGAAGGGGCAACTCCTATTCTTTGGGGACTTGCCATGTCTTTGTGGACGTAACACACCCTTTGCCAGTGGGTTACAGTTATTTGCCAGAGAGCAGTAGAATGCAAGTGATCGGGAACCTGGGCTTCCCTTCCTGGCTCTGGGAGGGTAGCGTAATCTAGTGGCTAGAGACAGGATAGCCACACACATAGAGCTGGTACAATCAGCCTGGAAGGCAGTGTGGCTGAGTAGCAGAAACCTGGGTTCTGTTCTGCACCCTGCCAGTAATGATCTCGTGTAACCTCTCATTTAGCATGTTTATCAAACGAGGGAATGGTACTGCCTGGGACGGGACACGGGGCTTCGCTCGATTGACATTAACAGCAGTCAGTAGATGGGATACTCGAGTGCAGGGTCTCCTTGCTCCCAGTTCAGTGCACTTCCCCCTAAGCTACAGAGCATTCGAATGGTACGTTGGTCTGTCTGTCCTCTGCAGAACAGGGAACCGGATTGAGCTGCATTGTGGAATGCCCTGCAAAATCTGGGAGCTCCGGCCTTGGTGCAACCGGACTGTGCTGTCAATGGCACTAGTGTAAATCTAAAGTGACCCATTTGAATTCAGTGGGGACGTTACAGGGAGCAAAATCTAATCCAGTGTGTCTGGGAGCCGGAGTCTCTCTGGAGGACAAAAAGTGTGAGACCATTGCTGGGCGTTGCTGGCTGCGGACGGCGCTGGGATTCTGCAGGGCTGCTGTGTAATACAGCCTGGCCTGGAGGGCAGGACCGGCTGGAACGAGTCTGCACAGCTGTGGGCAGTGGGAAGGAAAGCAATGTTCTTCTCATGGGCACGGTGTTTCCTTGCAGCAGCTGGGGGAAAATCCAGGGTGACTGCTGGGTTTCCGTGCTGGCTGCTCCCCTCAGCCTCCATCTGTCTGGAATGGGCTTGTGTACAAAGCTGGCTTTGAAGCACAAGACTGTGGCCTTTTCGGCTTTAACTTGGGAGGGGAAAAGTGCCTGGCCCAGAGCTCCATGCAGCACAGTCTGTCTGCACCACACCACTCCTGATAGTAGTGGGCAGACATGCGAGAGCTTTGGGGTGGGCTTGGAGGCTGAAGCTGTGACGACTCAGCTCAATGTAATGCTGCCCTCATCCCATGAAAGAGCATCAGAGCATCCCGGAGCCTCGGCCTGGCCTCCTGGAACTGGCAGGGGGTGGACACCAAGGAGCCATGGTGCTGGCAGAGGGTCTGATCTGACTCCCACTGAAGTCAGTGGAGAGACACGGTGGGATCTGGATCAGGCCCTGAAATAGGGCTAATCGATTGGGGGAGGGGCAGAACAAACCCAGACCCAGATTCAGGGGGAAGGAGAGGTTCGGGGCTGCCCCACTGCTGTGGCACCAGGCCGTACCCATCAGAGCTTGGCCTGGCAAAGGTTGTTCCAGCCCTGTTGGCTGGGGGAGTCTGACTTCCTGGATACCGATCAGTGCCCAGGGCACCTGCCAGGGCAGAGGCAGTGATTCAGCTGCAGCTGGTTAGCAGGTTGTGACCTTTCCTCCTGCAGGCATGCCCTGGCCCCTGCCGTGCGCTGTCCGGGGGCTGCGCCTCGAAGCCGGTCTGTAGCTGGAGCCAGCCAGACCCGTGTGCACCTCTCGCGGTGAGGCGGGGCTGGTTGCCAAGCGTTGCCAGCTGTAGTTCAGAAGGACAGTGTCCCCAGCCCTGCCTCTGACCTACTCCTTCCTTCCCGTCCCCATGTGTGGCTCCCGGTCTCCGCTGGCCCAGGCTGGGCGGGAAGAGGATGGTGTCTAGACCTGGCTGTAACCCCACCGTCCAGGCAGGACGAGGAGCCTCTGTATGTCAGATCCCAAGGGACTTGAGCGCTGGTTCCATGAATGTCTGGCTGTGGGACATTGCTCACTGAGCAGCTGGGAGGGCCCTGGGCAGAGGTTTTAAGGCCCTTTCATCTATAAAACTGGCAAGTTTGCCATATGCCAGATGCGTGCGAGGACTTGGGTGGAGTCCAGCAAACACAGCAGATAGCTGGTACTGTACTGTGCTCGCAGGCGTGGGTGGAGCACCTGCAGAGCTCCTGGGAGGAACCTCTGGGCTGGAGGACTTCAAGAAAAGCTCAGGTGAAGCCTGGAAGGAATATTGGTACAGCTGCAGCAAGCAGGGGCACGGGCAGGGCCGGCTCCAGGCAGCAGCCCAGCAAGCAGGTGCTTGGGGTGGCCAACGGAGAGGGGCTCTTGGCGGCAGTTCAGCGGCGGGTCCCTCAGTCCCTGTCGGAGGGAAGGACCAGCTGCCGAATTGCCGCCGGACACTGAAACGGCGACGGTAGAGCTGATCGCGATCGCGGGGGGTTTTTTGCTGCTTGGGGCGGCAAAACCCCTGGAGCCGGCCCTGGACACGGGACTGGTGAATGGATGCCCCCGAGCAGCGGTCGGGTTACAAACCTCCCGTCTTGGACCAGTAGGTCTCATTCCTTCTCTAGGCGGATGGGGCCTAGACACAAGGAAACGCACAAGCTCCAAACGCGTGTTCTCCGTGAATGTAACTGATTCCTCGAGGAACTGGCAGGCTGCGTTAGGCTGCTGTCTAATGTCTGTGATTAGCCGTGTAATTATAGGGCTTAGAGCCAGGGGACTCGATTGCCAGCGGGTCTGACAAAATATCCTCTGCTGTCAGAGGGAGCTGGTTCGAAGCTCTTCTGCTGGCAGTTCCCAAAGCAGGTGCGACTCTGCGCCGGCTGTTGTTCCTCTTCTCTTCGCAGCCCACACGGCAGCTGTGTCGTGTCCACCCACTGGGAGCGCTGAGCTCTGGGCTCTCAGGGGCTGCTTTCTGAGTCAGCTCCCTGGTGACTAATCCTTCTAGGCGGAGGTGTGATATTTCTGATCAGCAGCGAGAGCATCACTGCCCTGGCACGGCCCCTGAGTGCAGGCAGCCAGACTCAGCACCAGCCGCAGGCACCTTTGAACGGCTAAGAAGCTGGAGATCTGGGCACTGCTGAGCCCTCCGCTTTGGGAATTCACGACCCCCGCTGCGTTCACACACTGCGATGGTTAGTGGCAGTAGGAGGCAGGCTAGCTGCAGAGACCCAGCACTTTCATTCACGGCTCGATCATCGGCCCAGTCTGAGGCTGCTCAGACGTCTAGAAACTCATCCCTGCCCTGATGCTTGCAGACAGCTCCAGACGACGACCCCTGGCTGAGGCTGCTGGTTGGCTTCTTGCTCCCACGCATGGGTCACACAGCTAATCTGCACTGCCACTGCCTGCTATGGTTGTTACCCCCACCAAGCCTGCTCGTCTTGACCTCTCGGGTCCGGTGGCTCTTAGCTTTAAGCTCCCTGGGTCAGGAATTGTCACATTTGTGCAGAACCTAGCACAATGGGTCAGGGATTTCCTCGAAGGTACTTACCTGGCTCCATCACCGTAGGATCTGAGCACCACACAATCTTGAATGGATTTACCCCGTGGGGTAGGACAGAGCTCTCAGCCCTGCATAGCCTGGGCAATGGCACCTCTATTTCCCTCCTCGTGGTCCGGCAAGGGAACCCACTCTAGGCACCTGGCTCCTCAGCTGACCTCTGTCTCCTTCCTCACCAAGCTTTCTCCCCGCTGCACAGTTCTCTGCCTACACTGTGTTACTCCACAGTAAGACCGATGGCCTGAACAGGTCTTTGAAGACTATGATGACTGGCATAATTACCCACAGGCACAAGTTACCTCACAGTGCTTTCTAAGCACGTACATTTATTCTTAAGGTTGAAGCATTACAGAGAAAACACCACCCTGAAAACAATATGAACCTCCCCCCATGCCAGTAAACTTATTCCCAACCCCACCCAGGGATTTTTCTGTGGTCACAAGTTCATAACAGCTGCTAGCTCAGAACAAGCCCACCCATGACTCTGCAGATGCCCCTTTACCCAATGTGTGTGTGGTCTGCAGAACCCGTGAGTAAGTAACCGGACAGAGAGCGGGTTTCTCTGCAAGGCCTGGCTTGGAAAGGATGGGTCCAGAGGTGGGTAATCTGCATTCCCTGCCTCCCAAGTATTTCCTGGGAAACTCACCCAAGCAACAGTTCAGTCTCGTCTGGCCCATTCTCTTAAGAACCCTTTGATGCTCACAGCACTTCCCAGGGGTTATGTAGTCTTGGCTCCTACAGACAGTCCCACCATAACACAGCAACATTTGCACTGTTAATACAATGGCCTTGGAAGACACTGAAACGTACTTCGGTGAGGTGTCTGCAGCAGAGTGCAGGAAACCCCACGTCTGTCACAGTCCTCGTTTCACAGAGAGGTGACTGAGTGGCAGAGAGGCCAAGGCTCCTAACTGCCATTGGAATCAGGGGCAGTTAGGAGCCAAAATACCTTTGAGGAGCTGGGGCTAAGCAACGTGCCCAGAGCAGTGAATTGTACCTGGGTCTCCTGTGCCCCAGGCTAGTGCCCTTACCACGGGGCCAGCCTTCCTCTTCTGGCCGAGTCCTCTGCCTGCTGCCACTGCCGAAGTTCTATAGCTAGAACTTGTTCCACAGGTTTGTCACAGTGAGAAAAGAGTGACGGATACTGGATATTTCCGTGGGGCCGTGACTTAACAGAGCGGTGTCCCCAAACGGTGGGTTGCTGGCCCGGGGGAAGAGGAGGCCCCGGTGGTGGAGGCTGAAGAGCATGCCTGCCCTGCACTCATCCTGCAGTGGTGGCTGGGCCCTGCTCTGGGTTGCAGCACCACTCGGGTTTGGCCTGGCCGCCCCTCCATCATGACCATGTATAAAACAAGAGAAACTGAAAGATCAGCAAACTGATCAAAGGGAATGCTTTCCCCACCTAATGACCAGCGGAACTCACTGCCACAAGATATCACTGTGGCCAAGAGCTTAGAGCAGGATTCAAACCAAGAATTGACATTTCTATGGATAATGGGCACGTCCATCATCGCACTAGGCAGATGGGCTATAAACCTTCCAGGTTCAGGGTATAAGCCGACCACTAAGTGACAGGGAGTAGAAACAAACGTTCCCTATGAGCAGGATCACTAGGGGCTTCTTTCACCTTCCTCTGGAACACCTGATGCTGGTTGCTGCTGGACACAGGATTCTGGCCTAGCTGGACTCTGCTGTGACCCCGCCTGGGCCAGGGCTGTGTGACACACACGGTCTGGTATGGCATGTCCTGTTCTCACAGGCCGATGTTAATCCTGCTCTCAGCAGCTTCCCTGCTCTGATTTTCTTCCTTTCTGATCAGGAGCAGAGTGTGGTGCCCCCTGCTGCCAGATACAAGTATTGCAGCTATCAGACAAAACCTGCCTTCCCCCTCCCCAACACTGGGTTTTTCTTGTAAATGTGCTGCAGTGTTTAAAGAATAAACATCTCTGATAATGCTGAAGATCTCTTAGCTCCTCCACGACCCCTGCCAGTCCTCCTTGGAGAGAGAGATTCCCACCCCCTGCCGTGCCCTGGAGGCTGGCAGAGTCCTTCTCTAATAGTCACCCTCATTTTTCCGTTTCTTATTTTTACTCCCTTTTACCCTGGCAGCTCCCAGCCTGCCTTTTGGACCCTTGTATGCCCCACGTCTCTGCAGGCGCTGAGCATGTCACAATCATTCGTCCTCCCCACACCTGGCCAGGCAGGGACGGATCATTGTTCCCATTTCACAGATAGAGGAGCCGAGGGAGGCACAAAGAGATGAAGTGACTTGCCTGAGGTCACACACACAGTCTGTGGCTGAGCTAAAAATTAAACCTGGGTCTCTTGTGTCCCAGCTGTAATCACGGGCTTCTCCTCTGGCATGCCGGAGCCCCATGATCTCTGCAGGAGACAGAGTGTGCCAGAGCCCAGAGATCTCAGATTTCTGTATGCGTCCACCAAGTGAAACCAGTATGTGCATCAGTCCAAAGATTACCTGTACCTGCCAAGAGTAGGGCGCGGGGGGAGAGGGAGTGAGGGCAGCGGCTTCAGCAGATGTTACTGAGCATGCTCACAAGCAGCAAATCAGGGGGTTCACATGACTCCCCCCACCATCGCCTCTCATGGCACTGACATGTCTGGCGTGACCATTATTTGGAACAATTCTGCTGTCACTGGGGATAACAGCACATCCACACGCTCTCGGGAATCTGAGTAGCTCTGGCGCATTCAGGAGACTCTGAAACTGAGGGACATGCTGCTATGTCACTATGTTACATCTCGTTCCTAGCAAGGGGTTGAAACCAAACCCCAGATTCAGCATCCTTGGACTTCGGGGAGTCCAAATCTAGCTGCGGATTTTACCCCAAACTCTGGATCCAGCCCCACTGCCCTTTGTGGGAGTCAAAATCCAGAGGCGGAGCCAAGTCTGGTGACTCCTGCTCATCTCTGGGTGCGGCAGGAGAAGGAGGACCCCGGTGGGAAGCTGGGGCTGTGTTATATTTGGGATATTGCTGCATTCACTTTGTCTGGGGTTTGTTCTAATCTGCGGCCTGTGGGCTGCAGTCAATCTCTTGTGATTGGCTGAGCGGCTTTCAGTGATGTATCACATCTGATAAGAGGGTTGTTTTTGGAGCTGGAGTTTATCATGAGCTGTTGGGGCTGGGGTGCTGGCTGCTCCGATCTGGCGCTGGTTCTGGGAATTACAAACTCCCCTCCCTTTCGCTCCCCAACCTGCGGGGTGGTTTGTTCCAGCAATTTCCCACAAAAGCAAACATCATTGTTCCTGCAGCGCTGGGGCAGTTGGCCAGCAGATGCAGACAGATGTTCCAGCGGGTCAGCGCTGAACAATTGCATGTTCCCCGCTCCCCAGCTAATTAACTCACTTCTTGGAATTCTTTCAAAAACAGATTTTTTTCCCCATGTTTCATGGAATTCTCCGACTGGCTCCTGGAGCTCTGCTCAGTTTCACTGCCCTAATCTCTCTCCCTCTCCCTCTCCTGCTCTTCCCCTTCCCTCCTCGGTTGTGTCTCCCTGCTGCAGCGAAGGGGGCAAGGCCTTGGCTACAATAACAAGGAGTCTGGTGACACCTTAAAGACTAACAGATTTATTTGCCACCGGACTCCTTGTTGTTTCTGTGGCTACAGACTAACGCGGCTCCCCCCTGATACTTGGCTACAATGTGCCTGATTCCCATTTGCTCTCAACTCCAGCCCGCCGTGTGCATCTGAAGGTCGGGTTAGAAAATCTGTCTTTGGGCGACTGCAGCCCCAATGCTCCCTGCCAAGGGCTGGGGGTGGGATCCTGCTGGGGCTTGGCTCACACTCTGTCCCTGGGAGCAGGGCCGGCTCCAGGCACCAGCGCAGCAAGCAGGTGCTTGGGACGGCCTAAGGAAAGGGAGCGGCACGTCCGGCTCTTCGGCGGTGGGTCCCTCAGTCCCTCTCGGAGGGAAGGACCTGCTGCTGAATTGCCGCCACAGAATTAAGCTGCGGCAGTAGAGCTGCTGCCGAAGTGTCGCCGATCACAGCTTCTTTTTTTTTCCTGCCGCTTGGGGCGGCAAAAACGCTGGAGCCGGCCCTGCCCGGGAGAGCTCAGTCCCCTGTGACCAGAAATTCCCGTTCTCGCAGATCTGCACGGCCTGAACATGCTGCTGAAGGAGCCATTCCTGCTGCAGGTCACCTCGGACGCTGCAAGTCACTGAGTGCTGCTCCTGGAAAGCCATTGAACCTGGGGAAACGCTGCTGCTCAGCAGGGTGTGGTCACCAGGAAGTGATCACAGGCCTGAGGTGTCAGACGGCCTCTCGCTCCCTTCGCTGAGCTCACAGCAGCCAGACCGCGCCCCCTGCAACTGCCTGACGACACACCCGGAGGTTCCTCCTAGCTGCCCCTGCTGCAGCGCTAGGAGTGTGATTCTCAACATGTCCTGAGGCCGTGCATAGTGCTGGCCCGCTGCTCCTCCTCCCCGGGATAGCCCAGCCCCACCCAGCCCTGGCAGCCAGGAGCCACTGGGCTTCCAAAGGTGAAATGCAGAATGGGCTGACGTTGAGCCACATTTATCGGTGCAGGATGTTGGAGCAGGTGCTCTAGGAGCTAGTCAGGTGCTCTGGTCACATGGGCACGAGAACACAGGAATCCCAGCTGGGCCAACAGGGAGGAGACAAGTGGGACTAGATTCACACCCTGCCGAGTCCATTGGATGCCATGATCTCCCCTGGGGCAGCAGCCTCGTCATTGGTCATTTGCATTCTAGCTGCCCTCAGGCTGGGTATAAAACAACCTGTCTGTCTTGGACCCAGATAATCATTTCCTTAGCAGCGAGGGCGCACGTTCCATAAAGCCCCGGGCTACGCCCTTCGAATCTGCGCCCGGCTCCGAGTTTAGCTTCTGTGGCCTGAACGAGTTATCCTGATTGTCCTGTGGCTAGCTGGGGAGGGTGACTGGGGTGTCTCTGGGCATCTTCTAATGAGTCTTCACTGTGATAGTAACATGCCAAGTACACGGATTAAAGGAAACACTAAAATTGTTCAGCTCTGCACCCCTCTGCAGGGCCGGCTTTAGGCCGAGTCCCCCGAATCGGGCCCCGCGCCCTAAAGAACAGTGCCTAACCTTTTAATTTTTACTCACCCGGCGGCGGTCTGGGTCTTCGGTGGCACTTCAGTGGCAGGTCTTTCAGTGCCGCGGAAGACCCGGAGCGAGTGAAGGACCCGCCACCGAAGACCCAGACTGCTGCCGGGTATTCAAATCGGGCCCCGCACTTCCTAAAGCCGGCCCTGCCCCCCGTGACCCATTTGCTTTTCTCTTCCTCTTCGTCTCCTCTCCCTCTGCTTCTCCTCCCTCCTCATGGTCACGATCTGGCCATGCAAAGGGTGAGAAGGGTTCCAGGCCCTCTTGTGGCCTAAGCTCCTCAAAAGTCTGATTTGCTGCTTCTTGCGTCCCTGGCTACTGCCCCTCCCCGCTTCCCGTGCACTCTCCTTGGCAATGACTGAGATTGGGCCTCATCTCTGGCACCTCTTGTGTTATCAGGGAAGCAGGGGCAGCGTTTCTCTCTCTCTCTGTGTGCACCTAGTATGGAATTGCTCCATGTACAAGGAGCTAATTTTAGCCGGCATGACTCAGAGCAGCAGCTCCGCTGAGAGCTCACGAGCAGCCCCTTGCAACAGAGCTAATCAGCGACTGCTGAGTGTGGCGAGACATGGACAAGGTGAACGGAAAGCCCTCCACACCAATCTCTACCATGACCCTTGGAGCAGGGCAGCCTCTGCCTTCTGCTTCGGGCCCAAAGTGGCCCACTGGCCACCCTTCCATTTATGGTTCCTGCTCTGAGCATGTCAGACATCCAGGAAACCTCCATCTCTGTTCATATAACCATAGTTAGGCGCCAACTGTCCAACCCACGACTGGTGGGAGATGCCCTAGATCCAGCAAACCTTGGGAACGGAGCGGGGAGACTAACAGGCCAGAAGTGAAAAGTGGGAGATCTTCATTTGCCTGGCAGGATGTCTGGACTGACACTAGATCATTGGTGCAGGAACCAAGCTACCCAATAGGAAGTAGGGATGTAAATATTAGTTTAAAAAGTTAACTGGTTAAACAATTAAAATTATCTCATTTAACTGGTTAACTGTTAACTGATGTCGCTCCGGCGGTGGGCTGGCATGGGGAGGCAGGAGCTGGGGTCCCAGCAGGGCTGGGGTCGCGCCGGCCCGGCATGGCTGGGGGTGCTCCAGCTCACCCGGCAGGGCTGGGGCCGCTGGGGCTGGGGTCCCACCAGCCAGCCAGGCGCAGCCAGCCGCAGGGGTTAACGATAAGCCTATGCTTACCAGGTAACCAGGTAACCCTTTACATCCCTAATAGGGAGTCTGCTTTATGCTGCGCTGGGGGTGCAAAGCAACCTCAACCCAGCTGGAGACAGCCCCGGATCTGCACCAGCCTCTTCATGCTTCACTTTGCACTTCGGAGACTTTGCAGCGTTACAATAAGTGTGTTGCTGAAGCCAGACCAACACTGTGTCCTCCCAAAGCAGAGAGAATGGCCTGTTCCCTGGGAAGGAAAAGCCGTCTCTCTTGGTGTCCCTCGCTTCGATCGCAACAACGCCCATAACGTAGCCAGAGTGGTATAAAAACTACAGCCAGTTCTGTAACCAGGAACCCAATAGCACCCAGTCCCCCCTGCAGTTCGGACGAGCCCAGCTGAAACAGAGGGACGCAGCCTGCGACTCAAGGCCTTAAAATGGCAAAGTCCCACTGCACAAAGCTCGTGCCTAGGCCAGGCTCACCCCGAACCTCCGAATCACCTCGTCCAAACTGCCCCTGGGCGCCAAGGAGATCCCTTGAGCCCCGCTGCCCTCCTGGAGGGGAGGCTGCTGGGCTGGCAGGGGAGAACGGGGGTATGAGCACACCCTCCCTCAAGTTCTTCCCTAAGCAGCGGGGAGGAGATTGGCCCTGGTGTCCTGGGCCTGAATGTCTCTGTCCACGTGCTGCGCGAAATGCTGGGGCTGGGGGTATCGTCAGCAGTGGAGAGCGAACCTCCCTCTGAGGTGGGAGACAGGCCAAAGAGCCTTTCAGACGTTCCAGAAACAGCTTAGAAAACATTCCAGAAATGCACTTACAACCCCAGGCCTTGCAGACAGTTTGATGCTAAAATCTCACTGGAGCCAGACTGCAGCGGGAGCTGAGCGTGGCTCCTCCAGAAGAGCTCGTTTCAGTGTGTGCGTCATGTCCCAGCCAGCCCCAGGCCCTACTCAGATAGAAACCCCTCCACCTCCATTGTTACCTTAACTATGGCCGCAGGGTCTAGTGGCCAGGGCGCTGGTCTGGGACTTGGGAGACCCGTGTTCATAAGACCAGCCATGCTGCATCAGACCGATGTCCATGAAGCCCATTTCCTCTCTCTGACAAGGACCAGCTAGAACTTCCAGAGAAGTGCACAGAACAGGGCAACTATGGAGAGATCCACCCTTGTCTTCCCCTCCCAGCTTCTGGCAGTCAGAGGTTTCGGGACACCCAGAGCATGGGGTTGCATCCCTGGCCATCTGGGCTAATAGCCATTGATGGACCTATTCTCTATGAACTTATCTAGTTCTTTTTTGAACCCAGTTATACCTTTGGCCATCCCCTGGCAATGAGTTCCACAGATTAATTGTGCATCGTGTGAAAAAGTATTTCCTCCTGTTTGTATTAAACCTGCTGCCTATGAGTTTCATCGGGTGACCCCTGTTGTTTTCGTATTGTGGGAAATGGTAAATAACTCTGTTCACTTTTTCCACATCATGATTTTATAGACCTCCATTGTATCCTCCTTTAATCACCTCCTTTTCTAACCTGAACCGTCTTTTTAGACTCTCCTCGTATGGAAGCCATTTCATACACTTGATCATCTTTGTTGCCCATCTCTGGACCTTTTCCAGTTCCACTTGATCCTTTTTGGAATGAGGTGACCAGAACTGGACACAGCATTCCAGGGGTGGGCGCACCAGAGATCTGTTCCCAGCTCTGCCCGTACCCGCTGAGTGCCCTTGGGTGAGTCATTTCCTCTCTCCGTGTCTCTGATTCCCCTACACTCCCAGTCTTCAGCAAATAGCCCGGCTCTTGCTCAAGCCTCCTCCTTGTCTCCAGGACGGTTTTCTCCACACGGAGATTTTGCATTAGGGATCTTGGGGAAGGTGCTCTTCATTGTAAAGCATTTTAATAACCATCCCTACCTCTTCTATGGTGCTTTGCCTCAGATCTACAGAGAAGGTCAGCGTCATTCTCCCCATCTTACAAATAAGGAAACTGAGGCACAGAAAGGTGACTTGTACCTACGGTCACCTAGCAGCGAGCCAGGTCTCCTGAGCCTCGGTCCAGTGCTCTCTCCAGCAGCCCTTATGCTTCTTCAAGATCGCCAGCTGACAAGTGCTGAATAGAAGCTGGGGCATGGTACAGATTTTGCCCTTTCTCTGATGCAATTGGTGCCTGAGCAGAGTCTTCTCCTCCCTTATCTTTGAGGTTATATTTTCTTTTCCAGGTTTCACTTCAGGTCTCCCGCTTCCCTCTGTGCATTGCAGAGTCTAGCCGCAATTTCCCCTAATCCTCCTATGCTGTGCGTTGAGGCAGGCTGCCCAGATGGGGTGGGGGTGGCTAAAGGCTTCCAGGGCAGGAGCCAACACAAATGCTGCAGACTGGAGTTGGGGAAAGGGAGACACAGGGTCCCCGTCTAATCTGTGTGGGAAACGCAGGCTCCTGGCTCCTGCTGCGCTGAGCCGTCTCTGCAGGAGGAGGAACGCTGAGGCTGTCTGGGCACAGAGCTCTCTGAGGGAGGTGGGTTTCACCGTGTGATGCGGCGGGAGGCTGTTCCCCTTGTGATTGGGGTTTCTTTGTGATGTTTTGGTGTAGGAAGTGGAATTGGAGTGTGAAGCCAGGAGGGCAGTTGGGGTTGCATAGACGGGCTTCCTTCTAGTCTGTGCTGCTGAGAGTCACAACCTGCCTACCAGGAAGGAATTCACTCTGGCTTGTAATGTCTTTTCAGATTTCCAGTCCGCTGGTCTATGGTTTTGTGATCCCCTAGGAGAAGATGGCACAGCCCATACACCTGAACCAGAATCTCCCAGGTAAAGACACGGGCAGCTCCTACCTAAGGGGTACTAGGATGATGTGTTCTCCCAGTGCTCGGCTCTGAATGTAGAGATGGGGCACCCCCGGCCCTCCCACAAAAAGAGATGGGAGGGGGTGATCAACCTCTGCCATGAATGCAAATGGCAGGGGCTGCAGGCTAATCAGAGTCATCTGCACCGCCAAGGCTGCAGCCAGGGCCGGCCTTAGGGAAAATGGCACCCTGGGTGAACTTGTATTTTGGCATCTCCCCCCTCCCCCCATCACTCCTGGCCCCCACAGGCTCCCTGGGCTTTCCCTCCCCTCCCCCCATCACCTCTGGGCCCCGCTGCCTTCTCTAGTGTTTAATTTGTATTGAAAGAGATGCCAGAGGCTAGACCTAAGCACCGGCAGGGCTGCCTGATACTGGCCAGGCACCCAGCTCTGAAGGCAGCGCCACCACCAGCAGCAGCGCAGAAGGGTGGCCTGGCATATGGTGTATTGCCACCCTTCTGCGCTGCTGCTGTGGCTTGTGGTGCCTGATGCTAGGCATGTGGCTTCGCGCTGTCACATGGGGGCTGCATCTTGCCAGAGCCCATGGCCCTCCTGGCTCACCCAGGGCACCATTTCAGACCTGGGGGGGAGGAAACTTTAACCGTGATTCCAGGGACTGCTTAGGTACCTGAAAATTCTAGGGTTTTTGCAGATAATAACGTAGGAATTAGCTGACAGGAGCACTGTGTCTAATTGTTATATAAAGAAAGAAAAAATTATATACAAACACCAATTAAAGCCACGTTTAAAGTTTATATGTAAATTTAGAACAATCAGGAGATAATACAGCAAGATATTCCCAATCCCAAACCTTGAGGTATCAGTGCTGGAGCTTTAACACAGATCTCAGAAACACACGTTTGATACTTTGTACACTATCTTTATTAGAGGTACATAAATAAAATCTGCTTAAAATCTGTGTTACTGCCATTATCTACTTTAGTCAATTGTTTTTCACTAAAAACATAATTTTAAAATATGTGATAAGGGTTTTTTCTCTTTCATTAAGAAAGGGAATTTATTTTTCTAATTATTTTGGCATTTATGTTTACCGATCGTAATCATGTATGTGACTCACAGGGGCGGTCGTTTTTTTTTGGCCGCCCAGTCACATGCGGCGCGAGGCGCCCGAGCCGCGGGAGCAGCGGACCTCCCGCGGCATGACTGGGCAGAGACCGCTTGGTCCGGCTGCGGGCGCTGGCGGCGCGCGCTCGCGCCGCTGCTGCTCCGGCGGCTCTGCTCTGAGCTGCCGCTGAGCTGCCGGCGAGCGGGAGGCCGCGCCGAGACCGAGCGAGCCTCCCGCGGTCATGCCGGCAGGTCCAGCCGCCCTGGGGGGCGGGAATGCCCAGCCTGCCGCCCCGCCGCAGGACGCCCCTTTTTTTGCGCTAGGCAGGCCGCCAGCTGCTTTGCTGGTGCCTGGCCCTGCCTGGTGACTCACTAACATTTGACTCTATCATTGCAGTTGGTATCAGAGTTGGAACTGCAGTTATTTTCATGCAAATAAAATAGTTATTTTACAGATATAACTAAAAATACAATTTGAAAATAAGCAACTTTCATCTGTCCAGGGTCTAAAGTTATGTGTTTAGCTAATGTTTTTTAAACTGACACTGCTAAGGTGAGTACAAGCTAAAGTTACATTCTAGAAGGAACAAAAAGATTGTGGGCATATATAATCAACAGATTTTTGTGCAGGAGTGCGGTGAATAGTGATTCTTCAGGATGCAAAGACCCACTTCACCCAAGAAAGTCACCTGCTAAAAGCTCATGCCTATACATTCTAGAAGGATACTGTTATTTGATTGTACCACTTTAAATAATGAATGACAAAGCACAATATGATAATAACAGTAACAATGATAATTACTCCAGCCAGGACAGGTTAGGCACTTTAGAACTCGCTACTCAAAGAATTCAGTGTAAGCATAAGAGAGAAATAAAATTACGAAATGCACAAACCAGTCAAAAACTAAAATAACAGCACTTTGAAAGAATAAAATTACAGAGAACGTATACGCATTGCAGGAAGTACCAACAAGGACCACCACCAGCACCAGCACTACAAGTATGTGTTGGGGAGTGAGTGTGAAAGAGACAGTGTGTGTGAGCTGGGGGAGTGTGAGAGAGACCATGCGCTGCCCCTTTAAGAGAGCAGCACTCAGCAGTTGAAGGAAAGCTCCTTCAGACACTGCAGCAGCTGCCAGCAGCTCCGTCCCTCTCTTGGTGAGCCCTGTTCTCACACACACACCCTGCTCTGCGGAGATGGGGTACCTGGCGGGGGCAGGGGACACCGTGACATCAGCACCCCTCCTTCCTCCCCCTCTCCCCCATATAGCAGACAGGAAGCTCCCAGGAGCAGCTGGCCGGGGCAGCTCCAAGGCAGGGGGCTGGAGCCACGGGGCTGCAGGCACCAGCAGAGCAGCAGGGGGAGGGGCACCCGTGCTCTGGAGGCACCTCGTTTATAACGGTGCCCTGGGCTTTCTCCCAGTTCGCCCCTAGGTAAGGCTGGCCCTGGCTGCAGCCGTATCTCTCTGTGGGCTGTTGGTAGAGCTGAGCAAAACCCAGCATTTCCACCCGGCAGGAAATTCCTGTATGTCAACATTTATTTTCACACAAATTGGGATGAAAAGTTGAAATTTAGGAATTTTTTCATAAAATGGAAAGTCTGAGAAATTTCTATTTGGAAATGTTTCATAGAATCATAGAATATCAGGGTTGGAAGGGACCTCTAGTCCAACCCCCTGCTCAAAGCAGGACCAACCCCAACTAAATCATCCCAGCCAGGGCTTTGTCAAGCCTGACCTTAAAAACCTCTAAGGAAGGAGATTTCACCACCTCCCTAGAGGACCCATTCCAGTGCTTCACCACCCTCCCAGTGAAAAACTTCTTCCTAATATCCAACCTAAACCTCCCCCACTGCAACTTGAGACCATTACTCCTTGTTCTGTCATCTGGTACCACTGAGAACAGTCTAAATCCATCCTCTTTGGAACCCCCTTTCAGGTAGTTGAAAGCAGCTATCAAATCCCCCCTCATTCTTCTCTTCTGCAGACTAAATAATCCCAGTTCCCTCAGCCTCTCCTCGTAAATCATTTGCTTCAGCCCCCTAATCATTTTTGTTGCCCTCCGCTGGACTCTTTCCAATTTTTCCACATCCTTCTTGTAGTGTGGGGCCCAAAACTGGACACAGTACTCCAGATGAGGCCTCACCAATGTTGAATAGAGGGGAACGATCACATCCCTCGATCTGCTGGCAATGCCCCTATGCAGTGATGAGCTGCCAAAATATTAACAACCAGTTCCCTCCTCCTCACCCCATGAGGGTGACCCCCCCCCCCCCTCCCTCTGCCCCCCCCCCCCCCCCCTGCCCCCCACCCCCCCCTGCCCCTCCCTTAACCCCCCCCCCTGCCACCCCTCCTCCTCCCTCTCCTAGCCCCAGGACCCCCCCCCATCCTACCCCCCCCCTTCTCTCTTCCCCTCTTCCCCCCGACCCTACCCCCACCCCCCCCCCCTGACCCACCCCCATGGTCCTTCCTGACTGCCCCAGTACCCTTGCCCCATTCAAGGGCACACTGTTCCTGACTCATATCCAGTCCCGTCCACTGTAATCCCCCCGTCCTCTTTGCAGAACTGCTCCCTGCTCCCTGTCCCTTACCCTGCTGCCTGGAGATGGGGCCGTGCCCTAAGTCGTGGCTGGACTCCACGGGCGCTGGGCTGCAGTCGGGGTCCAGGTCGGCGATTTCTTTGGCCCAATCCTCTAATTTGTCCGCCCCTCTGTATCGGGTCCGCGCAGAGCCGCGCTGCCAGAGTCTACCAGGGTCCCAGTTTAGTGTCATCTGCAAACTTGCTGAGGGTGCAGCCCGCCAGGCCAGAGTCGGGCCAGATCATTAATGAAGATATTGAACAAAACCACGCCGCCCGCCCAGGACTGGCGCCTGGCGAGGCACTCCACTTGATACCAGCTGCCCCACCCAGCTTACCTGCAGGAAGCCATTGATCACTACCCCTTGAGCCCAGGCTTCCTGAGCTAACAGCTGATTGGCGGGAAGCCTGGAGGCACCTTCAGATAGTCCATTCATCCAGCCAGGTGAGCTGGGACTTGCTGGCAAGAATACTGCTGGAACTGTTAAATTTAAAAGCCCTTTACAACCGGTTCTAAAAGGGTTTCTAAATTTAACACAGTCCACTGAACTGGGAACCCCTCAGCTCACCACTGCCCCTATGTATACAGCCCAGAATGCAATTAGGTTCTTGGCAACAAGGGCACACTGCTGACTCATATCCAGCTTCTTGTCCACTGTACCTAGTTGAAATGATTCAGAACTGCTTCTTTCCAGTCAGTCCATTAAACTGTGCATGGATTCTTCCGTCCTAAGTGCTCATGGGAGCTCAGGAGTCCCATTCTCCCTATGAACCAGACTCCTTTCCCAGACTACATCTCCCATGATGCACCACACAGCTTGGGCTGAGGGAAATCTACACTGCATTATGGGAGATGTAGTCCTCCAGGGAGCTTGGCTCATAGGAGAGAATGCAGAGTCCTGCACTTAGGAAGGAAGAATCCCATGCACCACTGCAGGCTGGAGACCGACTGGCTAAGCAGCAGTTCTGCAGAAAAGGACCTAGGGATTTCAGTGGACGAGAAGTTGGATATGAGTCAGCAGTGCGCCCTTGTTGCCAAGAAGGCCAATGGCATATTGGGCTATAGTAATAGGACCATTGCCAGCAGATTGGGGGAAATGGTGAGGCCACATCTGGAGTACTGTGTCCAGTTTTGGTCACCCCATTACAGAAAGGATGTGCACAAATTGGAGAGAGTCCAGGGGAGGGCAATGAAAATGATCAGGGGGCTGAGGAACATGACTTATGAGGAGAGGCTGAGGGAACTGGGATTGTTTAGTCTGCAGAAGAGAAGAATGAGGGGGGATTTGATAGCAGCCTTCAACTACCTGAAGGGGGTTCCAAAGAGGATGGAGCTAGTCTGTTCTCAGTGGTGGCTGATGACAGAACAAGGAGCAATGGTCTCCAGTTGCAGTGGGGGAGGTTTAGGTTGGATATTAGGAAACACTATTTCACTAGGAGGGTGGTGAAGCACTGGAATGGGTTCCCTAGCGGGGTGGTGGAATCTCCTTCCTTAGAGGTTATTAAGGCCCGGCTTGACAAAGCCCTGGCTGGGATGATTTAGTTGGGGTTTGGTCCTGCTTTGAGCAGGGGGTTGGACTAGATACCTCCTGAGGTCTCTTCCAGCCCTGATATTCTATGATTCTAATGCAGGGGGCGCGGCTGAACTACAATTCCTACAAGGCCCTGTGCTTCAGGGAAATGTAGTTTAATGTTTTATTGAACAGATTTTGGTAAAATCAAGATTTTCCCACTGTAAACGTCGACTTTGTGGAAACTGCATTTTGTGTCAGAAAATCACTGTGACAAAAAATTCCCAACCAGCTCTAGCAGGATTCTAGTGGGGTTTCAGAGCTAATCCAGTGGGAGGGTCACACACCTGAGTCAAGTGGAGAGGGGCTCCCAGGGGTCAGCCACCCTCGCTGTCTGTCCATTCGTACTAATGACGGAGGGTTTCCTTCAGATGCTCCGGGGCTTGGCCATACACCTGAATTGACTGGCAGCTGCACCAGGCAGGGATGGGGAGCTGGGCACCCCCCACCCTCGCAGCTCCCCTCTATTTAACCCCAGAGTGAAACTCAGACTCCTAACCTCTCTCTTGGCCTGATCCAAAACCTATTGCCACCACTGCCCTCCATGGACATTGGATCCAGCCATAGGGCACTTTGTCTCATGGCTCCGTCCCTGCTGAACATGCCCCAGTTTAGCATCCTCTGTCCATGGACTGACCGTGCTGCTTCACCTCCCTCTCAAAGACCCGGAATTAATCCTCACCCTCAGATCTGGGTGTGACACTCACACGGGTCCAGGCTTCCCCACAGGCTCCAAGTGGTGCTCAGAGCAGAGGGCACATGGGGTTATTCCAGACCCCTGCTTCCCATCTTCTGCCAGGTGAGAAAGCCCCAGGCCTTTTCGTCTAGTTTGGGCACCTACGTGAACTTTCTGTGACATCAAACACTCGCCCTGCGTCCAGCAGGAAAAGCTGAGAACATGGAGACAGGCAGGGGTGCTGAGAGCTGAACCAAACTGTAAACTCTGTATATGATGGAAACCGCTTCAAGCCAGGGGGTGCTGCTGCACCCCCAGCACCCCACTTCCAGCACCTCTGGAGACAGGGACAGGAGATGGGTTTGACAAACTTAGGTCTTTCTTGACTGTACCAATGGTTTCCTTTTGGCTTTCCTGGCAGATTTAGGTGGCCCCTTCTTGTACAGAGATCAGGACGATGGGGAGAGGAGCTCCTACTCTGTGGAAACCCCCTACGGCTTCCTGCTAGACCTTGATTTTCTGAAATATGTTGATGACATTGAGAGTGGCCAAACTCTCAAGAAGGTGCCGAAGCACCGGAAAGTGAAAGGACCCAAGCAGCACCCCAGTTCCCTGAGAAGCCCCAGCGGCCACGCCAGTGGATGGACCTCCACCGAGTCTCTGGCATCCACAGCCAGCGAGGATGGAAGGAACGTGCTCCTGTTATCTCCACGCATCAGAACGCAGTCTGGGTCTTCAGAAATGAGAGAACCCCTGAGCAAACAGGCTTCCAACCCCGTGTCTCCAACTCCAGTTATAAATCTCCTCCCACCTCCTGCCCCCAAATCCCTCATGCGAAATCCCCGGGTGGAGAAAACCCTGCAAGAGACAAGTAGGAGGCTGGAGCTAGAGCAGCTCCATTTGCTGAATAGTGGAGATGCCCAGATGACTGGGCCACCCAGCAGTCCCTCTAAAACATGGATCTCCTTCTCCAGTACCACTTTTTTTCACCAGACCCGCTCCTCCTCTGCTGTCCCTTTGAATGGAAATGGGGACAGCCAAGCCACACCTGGCCCATCTCTGACGGGCTCTATGAGAATGAGCCCTTCGAATTCCGGAAGGAGCACCCCGGCCACCAACATCAGCCCAGCGCATCTGCAGCATGTGCGGGAGCAGATGGCTGCTGCCCTCAAGCAACTCAAAGAGCTGGAGGAACAAGTTAAGACGATCCCAGTCCTAGAAATGAAAATCTGCAAACTGAAGCAGGAGAAGGAGAAGCTGATGGCGGGTTTGCAGGAGCAACCCCTGCCCGAAACGAGCGAGGCCTCTGTTTTCAGCTTTCCACCCAGGTCTCTCGGCGCAGAGGTTGCCAGGGCAAGCCAGGAGGCTCCCGCGGAACTGGAAAGGGAACTAGAGTCGGTGAAGGCTCGAGCAAGTAAAATCACAGAGTTAAGGAGACTCACTGAGAAACTGTCTGCTTCGGACAGGAACGTGCGAGCCAGCAGGGCGGCTGCCCACCCCGCAAGGGCCATGGAGAAAGCGTATAAGTCTGTAGGTGTGGGCGAGGAGGTGAACATGAATGAGGCCGTGTTCTACTACCGATCTCAAAAGCCATGCCATGAGATTGCCGTTGGCCAAGAGACTGAGACCAAGGACGCTGCAGTGTGGGTCGTGGAATCCTTGTTAGGGCTTCCGACGGAAGCAGAGAAGGAAATGGAGCTGCTGCAGCACACGATTGGCCACCAGAGAGAGGTTATCGCCATGATGGAAGGCCACTTGAAGGACGCGACTAAGGAGCTTGAGGAGTTAAGAGTAGAGGTTTGTTCCAGAAGGCCAAGAACTTTGATAGATAAGGAAATAATGGCCACGCCTCAGATGGTAGAAGCGCATGCAGAGGCCGCAGTACCAGTGCAGAGCCAGGGGGTGGGCAGCCACTTGGAAATGATCGATAAGGGTGTGGATTGCTCGCCAGAGATGTTGTGCATTGGAGTCAACTGCAATTTGGAAAGTAGAGAAGTTGCTGTAGGTCCAGATTCACCAGCCCAGTATGAAGAGAAGGACACCCAAGCTGATCTAGAGGCAGGAATCGATGCAGCAATGGAAGAAACAGATCAAGGTGTGGCTGGTGATAAGTCTAAACAAACCCCCAGTGGTGCCGGAGAAGGTGGAAACCAGGTGGATGTTGCTGAGTCTGGCATCGCCAGTGGCACTAAGACAGCCGTGCCTCAGGGAGGGACAAGGACAGGGACAGTGAAAGTGGAGCAAGGGGCACGTTTAATTCCCCAGGACTCCAGGAAAGGGGTGCACGAGTGTGTGAGTGCAACACGGGAAAGGCCTCTGGAGAAGGACAGTAACGCTCCTCTGAGTCCTGGGGCTGGTGAGTCACTTACGCCAGCATCTGCTGCATGCTGACAAGCCTCACGCCTGTCAGGCCCTGGCAGAACACGCCCACTTGCATTTCTTTTCAAGCAGTTAGCTGGAGCCTGACCCCCCAGGATCCTGGTTCTCCACTCACTCACACCGGCTGACACCGTCCCATTAACTTCAATGGAGCTACTCAGCAGTGTCAGTGAGAGGAGACTTCCAACCTGAGAGGAGGCTGTGTTGATCAGGCACCTGGGCAGATGACCTCATCATAGGTCATGTGACAGCAATTCTGGTAACCACATGCTTCCAGCCCCCCAGTGAATTAACCCAGAGGCTCTGCAGGCTGGGGGAGGGGGAACGCAGTGTTTGTGTGGAGCAGGACAGGTGGAGCCATTGTAGGGGGCGGCTGGGGGAGGGGTAAGAGCGGCAGGGATTGTGCGCTTCTGTTTGGGGGGCTAGGAGCTCCCACACCGGGGCAGCCATTGAGAATTAGAGCCCCGGGTGCTGGGGGTTAGAGCTGCCCTCCTCAGCACATGCAGGATGCTGCCCGGGCCCGTGGCTCTGCTGAAGCTCGGGGAGATGGACGGAGCAGCAGATTCCCCTGTGCTTTGTTACTCTCTAGCGAGACGAAGGAAGAACAAATTCCAGGCCTTCGGGGCGGGAGACGGAGCGACAAGTGGAGAATCCCCCAGCCCAGCAGGCTCTGGACAGGAAGCCTCCTGGCCCAACCCCAGCCTCTCCTGGACGGCCTCCCGCCTCACCCAGCCCCCTTTCCAGGAACTTGGGGTGGGGTGGTGGGTGGAGTGAGACCCTGGCTTTCCACCATCTCTGTTTCCTCAGGTGCCCTGAAGTCGATCATGAAGAAGCGAGACGGGTTTCCGAAGAGCGAGGCCGAGGGCGGGAGGAAGAGCCTGCAGTTCGTGGGGGTGCTGAATGGGGAGTATGTGCCCTTCATTCCATCTCTTGCCAGGGCGCAAGCTCCAGCACTGGCCGATCTCTGTAATCCCGGCTGCATCCTAGTCCCACAGCAGGGCGAGAAGCTGCCGTGATTGCAACATGCCATGTGTGTGTTGGGGGCAGGGAGCAGTGTGACCCCAGCTCTCCCTCCGCACAGTACGGGCGCCATGGGAGAAGGTGGCAGATCTCACTGCAGTGCCCTGACCCCGCTCTCTCTCACGGCAGGTACGAGAGCACGTCCAGCGAGGAGGAGGAGGACAGTGAAGACAGCTCCTCTGAGAAGATTTCACCTACCAGCTCTGACAACGACGCGGAGGACGACGCAAACACCTGGGACAAGGAGATGGGTGTGAACGTGGGTGAGGCTGCGAGCAGCATGGAGGGTCCCGAGCCGGGCACAGAGCAGAGGAAGAGAAACGGGGAGCAGGAGACAGAGAGCACACCAGCTCTGGACCCCACCGAGGTGAAGGAGAAGTAAGTGCAGGGTAGTCTCCCCAGGGCTGGAATTCCAGCCAAGCTTAGTCAGAAAGGCCCAGTAATATGAGAGCGCTCCAGTCCCAAACCCCCTGGAGCCAGTGGGGAGGGAGGAGGAGTTGTCTAGAGCCCCTTCCACAGAAACGTCTCAGGCCAGGAGCGGTTCCAGCTGCTGTCTCCCTCTCCTGGCCGAAAAAGCCAATTTTATTTCTGCAAAAATGTCTAAGGAAATGATTTCGTTCTGATTTTGCCATAGACGATCCCTTCCCTCCCCCAGTGAACAACACAAAACGGAGCCACAACGTTCATCTCATTTCCAACTCTTTGTGGCCACAATTGGACCCATTTGGTGAAACATTTGAATTGTATTTTTTTGACAGGAAATTGAGTTTAAAAAATCCGACTGGCCCTAATCTCATCTGAATTGGTTAGTAAAAAGATCGGCCATTCAAACTCATCCTAGCTCCACCCCCCGGGCGAGCCAGCATCTCTCAGCTGGGTGCTGCCAGCAGAGGCTGTTAGAGCCATCACTAGTGGCAACCAGTGAAGCTAAGGTTGCTAAACAGTTTGCATTCTGGCCCCATTTCCACATGCTCCTAGCTTTGTAAAACACTCCCCCTCGGGGGCTGGCATCTGCCCTGGGCTCTGCTAGAAGGTGAATCTTTCAGGAAATTGGAGCAAGATTCTGCCAGCTGTATCAGTGTTATGGGGGCTCGGGGGGAATTCTCCCTGCTTGGTGTTTTGAGCAGGGCTTCATTAAACAGTGGAAGGTTGAAAACAGGCCTGGGTGCAAACTACTCTGGGGACATTGTTCTGTTGGGGGAAAAAACAGATTTCAGTTTAGCAATCTGCCCATTTGAAATCTGTGATGAAACATGCACAAAGAAAGCTGCCTTCGATCTGCAGGAGCACCCAGCTTGCTAAAGGTGCAGTCACAGCTCCTAGGGCCAGAGGAAGGAAGTGCACTGCCCTTAGCTGAAGCTCCTAGCAAGAAAAGCCGTAACGCCTCCAGGGGAATCAGGGGAGCATGTCTCCAGGAGAGCCTTGCTGTACTTTTGAGAAGGGGTAGCATGTGTTCCCCAGCGCAGCCCTTCCACTGAATGACTGGAAAACCATTCACAAATGGCAAGGTACAAGATGCATGTAATTTAGACAGGAACCAAACAAGAGGGAACATGCTAAGGGTATAGGAAATAATGAATGGTACAGAAAAGCTGGATTGGGCACTACTGAAACAAGAACAAAGACACCTCCAAGGCAGAAACTTTAAAACTGAAATAGGGAGACTTCCTTTTTACACAACACAAGATTAGCCAGTGGAAGTAGATACACTTCACTGCCTCTGGGTATAATTGAGGGCAATTGCCCAGCAGGATTAAAAAATAGGTACAACATTTATATGGGAACATCCACATTGGCTAGGATTAAAAACCCACAAAGCTTGGAATGGATAAAAAACCCCATGCTTTGGGCATCAGCCAAGCACTAAATCAGGGGTAGGCAACCTATGGCACATGTGCCGAAGGCGGCACGCGAGCTGATTTTCAGTGGCACTCACACGGCCTGGGTCCTGGCCATCGGTCCAGGGGCTCTGCATTTTAATTTAATTTTAAATGAAACTTCTTAAACATTTTAAAAACCTTATTTACTTTACATACAACAATAGTTTAGTTATACATTATAGACTTATAGAAAGAGACCTTCTAAAAGCGTTACAGTGTATGACTGGCACGCGAAACCTTAAACCAGGGTGACTAAATGAAGAGTCAGCACATTGCTTCTGAAAGGCTGCCGACCCCTGCACTAAATGATGGGTTAGGAAGAAATTTCCCTCTTTGGCCATGTTATACCATGATTGCGCACTGTGGGGTTTTTGCATCGGAGACTGGTCGGTGCAGGAGACAGGACACTGAACGAGATGGAGCTTTGTTCTAACCCAGCTGGGCCGTCCCTCCATTCCGGTGTCGCTGCTTGCTAGGGCCTGTAACCATTTCTCTGGGAGCTCCAGGAAAGCAGAGACTGAAACGCACGTTCCCTGAGTGCTGCAGTCCGGGACCCTTTGGGCCCGTGCAGAACACAAATGGGATTCTGAATGACGGAAATAATGGGGGCTTTTTCCAGGGCAACCCCCCAGGAAGGCAGGAATCCAGATCGGCCCTTTGACCCCTCTAGCCTGACCCTCCCTGCTGCACCAGATCAGATATTCGTGCCTTTACTCTGGATTCAGTCTCTGGCTGTTACCAATGTCTGATGCGTCGGAATCCCATGCCCAGCACCTGGGAGGCGAGAGCGTCCCCACTGCAGAAGAGGAAGGATAATCTTGTGGCTCTGGCACTTGCCTTAGACCCAGACGTTTTGGCCTCGCTCCGTTCCATGCTCCCTGGGGGAGCCATGGGCCCTCCTGTCTGTGCCTCGGTTTCCTGTCTTCAAAATGGGGAGTAGCAGATGAATCTGAATGTCTGTGAGGTGCTGAGATCCGCTGGCAAGGGGAGCCACAGCTGTATCTGGTCGGTAGGGCCAGGGCGTACGAGGGAGGGTTCAGGGCTCTCTCCACTCATGCATGGAAGCAGCACGTGGATCATTTTCTTTTCCCCTAACAATCCTTTGAGTCTATTGCTGATGAATTCCACCCCCCCCACACTTTGTGCTTTAATGAGCAACTAACTTAGCTGCTGAAACCCCCCCAGCCTGTCCTGCCAGAGACTTAAAAGCAGCTCCTGGCTGTGCCCTGAGGCATGGCTAGAAGCTGGCGTGATGTTTAGGCACACGCCCGTCAGGAACTCTAGGATCAGGTTGTTAGCCAGCCGCTGCGCCCGCTCGAGGCTGCCCGTGCTGTTCTGCAGGCCACCTCCGTCTCTGGGGTAACGCTGCAGACAGCTCCGTCCCCCACTGCTTTTCACAGGTTTGAACTGAGCCCAAGGATGAGAGAGGCCTGCATGATCGTGAAGCACCACCTCAGCCATCCCAGCGCCGTGAAGAGCAAAGAGGTGGTGAGTAGGGGGGGTGCCGAGAGGTGAAACCGCTGGGCTCGCCCTCGGTGAGATGGAGACCCACAGTCGGGGGTGTTCTCCCCAAAGAGGCTTCTGTTAGGTCATCAGAGCCTGGATCCACAAACCCCTCTGCAACCCCTTGTACTGCTGGGCCCCACGGCTAGAGCCCATAATCGGCCACACTGAGCGCAAGGAAAAGGTGTGTGAGCCAGGACAATGGAAGACTAGTTGTTCCCCTGCATGCCACATGCTAGACGCCCTGCTCGCCCCAGAGCGCCCCTTTGGGGGTTGCTCTAGTGCAGAAGGAATTGTTCTGGGCAGGTCTCTGGCCTGTGTCATGCAGGAGGTCAGACGAGATGATCACCGTGGGTCTCTCTGGCCTAGGAATCTCTGAATCCCACCCCCAACCCCTCCCTGTCCTCCTCTGTGCTGCAGCCTTGGAGTCATGGTCTGAGTCACTAACCCCTCCTCCCGGCTGGGCTCAGCCTGACATTCCAGGCATCACAGACCCTAAGAGATTGGAGGCCGAACCGCCCGTGCTCCCTGCACACACAGTCCCCTCAGCATGCTGGGAAAGCCCTGAGGGCAGGTATAGAGCCAGCTGCTGCTGCCTGCTACCCATGTCTCCAGACATCTGTGCCTTCCCTCCTGGGGCTCCCTGCCCGTGTCCACTCCCCGCCCAGGGAATGCCTAGCGCCATGTGTAAGGCTTCAGTCCAGAGGGTTCGGCCCTGGCCTGTCACCCAGGGCCTTGGTGCAGCTCAGATATGTGCCATGTTCTCGAGGGGGAGGGGGAGGGAATTGCACTGCTTTGTATTTGTGGCAATGGGAGGACTTGGCTGGGGATGGCGCAGCCTCGGCCACAGCTGCTCGTGGGAACTCTGGCTCCCCGGGCTTCGTGTTAGGGCGAAGCTTAGCTGAGGAAGTGTTGAGAGCAGCCACAGCATTGGCCAGCAAGCACGTTCCCTTGGAGAGAAGCATTTCCCAGCCCTTCTCCTTGCCCAGCTGTCCAGCAGCAGCATCCTCCTCCAGGAGTGGTTCCGAGTGTCCAGCCAGAAGTCCTCCGTCCCAGAGATGGTCGCCAACCACCTCCTGGCCTTCGCGGAGGCCTCTCCGGGGATGCTGGCCCACGTGGTCAATCTCTCGGACGGGAACGGGAACACAGCTCTCCACTACAGCGTCTCACACTCCAACTTCCAGATCGTGCAGCTGCTCCTGGACACAGGTTAGTAGGGCAAAATGCCCTCTGCTTACCCCGGGCGTGATGTGACCCTGTCCGGTCCCGAAGTGGGGATGGCTCAGCTGGGGGTTCTGCACTAGGAGACGGGAGCGGAGACCTTGGTTCCCTTTCCAACAGCTGCCGTGCTCCCCGGGCCCCTCTTGGCTGCTGCTCCTGAGCCCTCCCATGAAACACACCCAGCCAGGAGCCCTGACCCACCGCCTCCTCCCGACTGCCTCCCTCTCCTAGCGCCCCCTAGCGGCCAGGCTCTCGCCCGAGAAACTAGCCTGTGCTCGAGGTGTAGAACGCATCACTGGCCCATGCCCTGGGGTTACAGAGACATGTCAGGTGAATTAGGCCTGAAAATGAACCTACTACACAGGCATTTCCCTGCCCTCAGCATCCATTCCAGGGTCCCCAGATCCTCTGCCCACAGATTCCTGCAGTGGTAGAATCTGATGCAGGAATGCTGCCCATGGGCACTGCAGGGCGGGTGCAGTGACAAACACACGGACGGGGTCTTGGTGTCTGTGCTGTGACAAGGGGCCTGATCTCGCTGCCCTCATTCATGCCCAACCTGCAGTCCAAGGTGCCACCTGTGTACAGAGAGCAAGACGCAGCCCAGGCAGTGGCCATTGCAGGGGCATGTAAAAGTGGGTCCCTGTGCAGAACACTGTTCAGTGCCACCATTAGACATTTGTCATGAGCCCAGGTAGCTGAAATAGCTTCGGCGGGCCCTGAGGTCGCCCACCCCTGGCAGGGTGGGGAACAGAACAGGAGATTCCATGCAGCAGCAGATCCTCCAGTCCCAGTCTTGCTCCACTCCCTGCGTGGAGCCGCTCAGGGCTCTGTGCTGCACAGAGCATGTCAAACCTCCTCTGTAGCCCCAGGAACCCAGCAAGGGGTTCCCCGCAGGACCGCAGCTGTGGAGGAGGGGGCTGGGTTTGCCCTTACATGCCCAGCAAACATGTACCATAGGGCAACATCAAGGGAACAAGGCCTTTCCAAACCGCAGAGCATCCCCGGCGAGTGCGCCTGAGACGGGTGGGGGCCATGCGGTCTGTGGCTGTGCCTTGGCCTAGCAGTGCAGCGCATCCACGGCACAGGGAGCATTGCCATCCGGAATCCAGACTTCCCAGCGCACAATAGCTCGGCACCAGCAGCTCCTTGACTTGAGACAAGCTCTTGGAATCAGAGCCGAGGGCAGTTTTGCTGCTGAACGTGCCGGCCTGCTGGGGTCTCCAGCGCTCCCCCACTTCTCTTTCTGCAGGGGTCTGCAACGTTGACCATCAGAATAAAGCCGGCTACACAGCCCTCATGCTGGCAGCTCTGGCGTCGGTGGAGCATGAAGATGACATGAACGTTGTCAGGAGACTTTTCAGCATGGGAAACGTCAACGCCAAGGCAAGCCAGGTCAGTGCTAGGAGGGCTGCTCCCTGCAACCGTCACCTCCACTCTAAACCCCCAGATTCAGCCCGGCTGAGCTCCCAGGCCGGGCCTCTGGCCTCGACCGACCGTTGGAAAGAACAGCTTGTGAGCAGGTGGGCCGGCTCACCTGAGTGACAGGGCTTGTTTCTGTCCCCTGATTGGTTGCCCTAAGCTTCGGAAGCCGCTCGTGCTTTGGACCAAAACAAGCTTTGTTTTCCCCCCCAGTGAGCTCTGGGTGGGACAGGCTGGCTGCAGGCGGCTCCCACACAGAGCCGGGAACACAAGCCAAGCCAGCCTACTCCCAGATAGCGCTTGTCACCGTAAGCAGCTGCTGGCCGGATCCTGCGTGTGCTCAGTGCTGAGCTCCCAGTGCTCTGTCGCTGGCAGGACCAAGCATTTTCCTAATTTGGATTTGCCTTCTGGGTGAAGCTGCCCCTGTCCCGTGCCTGGGACCCCGAGGGAACCAGGACTGGGGGGGAAACGGTAGCTGGCAGACTTGGGGGATAGGCAAAGCCGAGCAGGTCCTCGGGGGAGAAGACCCCGGGGAAGTGGAGAGAATCCCTCCTCCCCCTGTCGGGCACATGAGCCATGGCTGAGTAGCCCCTGTCCTCTCCCTGCAGTCATTACCCCCTCTGGCCTAGGGTGACCAGACAGCAAGTGTGAAAAATCGGGATGGGGTGGGGGTAATAGGAACCTATATAAGAAAAAGACCCAAAAATCGGGACTGTCCCTATAAAATCGGGACATCTGGTCTCCCTACTCTGGCCTAGTATGAGTCTGTAGGTCCTGGGCACTTGTCTGTCTAGGAGAGCGTCCAGCTGTTACTAATATCCCCTCTCCCAGCTGGAGGGGACCATGCCAGGTCTCTTCTCACCTCTCCTCTCGCTTGCAGGCCGGCCAGACGGCGCTGATGCTGGCGGTCAGCCATGGCAGGCAGGAGATGGTCGAAGCCGTGCTGGCCTGTGGAGCCGACGTCAACCTGCAGGATGAGGAGGGCTCCACAGCCCTGATGTGCGCCTGCGAGCACGGGCGAGTAGAGACTGTGAGGCTGCTCCTGGCCCAGCCAGCTTGTGACATCTCCATTGTGGATAACGTAAGTCACTGCCTGCCCCACTCGCCCCCAGGGACCATAGTGCTGGGTTCTCACCACTGCTGCGTTATGCTGCATACGCTGATGTGCTGCCACCTCGCCAGTTCCCTGCATGACAGAGCTGGATGAATCGCTCCTGCCTGGGGATTTTCACCTTGTGTTGGCCTGCAAATTATCCACAAACAGAGTTTGATTTTTCCCAGTGTGTTTGTGCTCAGTGATTGTTTGACTAACCCCTTTATGTGAACAAACCTCAGCCTGTCGGGAGTTCACAAACCGTCCACTTGGACTAGTCACTGTACATGGCATCCGGCTGATCATCTGCAGCCTCGGGTGCCTGCCTGACTAACAGGGACTAGTGCACAGTGCATGCCCTTGTTTGCAAGTGAAACCAGGTATTGTAAAGAACAGCTGAGCCCCGAACATTCAGAGACTGCAAGGCCAGAAGGGCCCATAGTCTGATTTGTACAACACAGGCCAGAGAACTGCCCCATGGAAGCACATGGAAACACAAACCCATTCAAACAAACAGCCCACACCTAGGGAGCCAACCCGGCTGAAGCCGGCAGCTGCTTGGAGGCAGAATGAAAGCATTGCTGTGCGGGTTTCACCCGGCCCTGTCACACCTGCACTCCACGGTCAGTCCAAAAGCAGGAGGGGAGGTGGGTCTGGCAGGCCCTGCTTTTGGACTGAACCATGCCTGTCCCCATTTAGCACCTGTCTCCTGTGTCATCCCACCATCCGTTATTCCAGCCCTGGACCTTCACCTGGGAGAGAAGTTCCATAACTTGCTCAGCCTGTCAGGCCCTGGCTGTTGCTGCCTGTTCCAAGGCGTTGGAAGCGCCAAATGTTCAGTATTGTGTCACACCAAGTCTCCTGCTGGGAGCTCTCTGAGGAACCCTTTTCCTTTTCTTCCCTAGGATGGGAACAATGCCGTGGCCATCGCTCTGGAGGCCGGTCACAGCAACATTGCAGTATTGATGTACGCCCACCTCAACAACTCCAAGGCACAGTCACCCGTAAGTAACCGAAGGCTCCCCCAGTGGAAACCATGACAGCTTTGGCCCCATCCAGACCGTCCAAAGTGCTATGCAGGAAACACGTCACCGTGCTCACCGGGACCTGCTGAAAGCGCAGTCCGGACATTTCCCGAGCTGGCTTTTAAATGCAATTGGCTGCTGAACTCTCACTGGGTGATAGGCCAGGGTGGTTAGCACAGGGCCCAGCATCGGCCCTCTCCAAGCGGGGAGGCTTATGGAAACCTGAGACAACAGCAGGGTGAACTGACTGCAAATAAATCCAGCCTGGATCTCTCAGGAACTGAACTCTCTGCTGCCAGCTTATAAAGGGAGGGATCTTGCCGGGGGGCTCAGGGAGGAATAACAAGAAGTCACCCAATGGACCTGCCCAAAGGCAAGGTTAAAATGGATAGGAACTAACCTTTCCCATCAAGGCTAGTGGCGAGGTCTCCCAAGGGAAGTGGTGAAAGCCCTGGCCTTCGAATTGTTTAAACCTTGAGCAAGACCGAGCTCCAGGGTGGGCTCTGTGGGGACCGGCCTGCCCAGGCTGAGGGAGAATGATCTGTACTGAATATATTAGGAATTGTTAAGGGGGCAGAACAAAAGCTGGGACTTCCCATATATGCGAGAACTATTCATGAGAAGATAAGAACGACCACACTGGGCCAGACCAAAGGTCCATCTAGCCCAGTATCCTGTCTTCCGACAGTGGCCAGGTGCTTCAGAGGAATTGACAGAACAGGGCAATCGTCAAGTGATCTGCTCTACAATGTGTGTGAAACAGGCTTCTGACACCCAGGAAAGGGGGAATTCGGAAAAGGCGTCTTTCTGAATGGCCTCAGAACTATGGGCCACCCACCGCAATGAGAGTTTGTGCTAAGTTCGCACTTGGTGTTTCATTGGCTTAGTGTGCTGTCACTCAACCACCTGATGGAGAGACCGGGGAGGGGTGGAGTTCTAAGGAACATCCCAGAAGTTCCTCTCTAGTGCTCAGCTCTTCTGAAATGCAGTTGTTATTTCTCCATCTTGCCTCTAGACTCAGGAATTATTGCTGTCAATCAGCTTTACCTAGTGCCCCAATGACACACGCATGCAAATGCATGTAAATTACAATACATGGCAGGAAAGCAGAATCTAGGAAGTAAATTACATTATTCTATTTGAAATAATTATTAAACTGTACGTGATTTTCTGTTGTTTGGCATTGATTGTATTAGAAAGTTGGACGAACTTCCAGAATTGTCAGTATATGTCCTAGCGCTGCCGCACTGACACACTAGGAAGACTAAGAGCTAGGCTGGCATTTCTCAGAGTGGTTCTTAGCTGGGATGCATATTTTGGGTGAAAGTTTGAAGCAGCCATTAGGGAGTTCTCTGCATTTGGAAGCAGAGAGGTAATTTCATGCACTCAGATATATTTTCAGATGCTTTTTTTTTCACTTAGTTGACTCTGAAGCAGCATCAGACTTTTAATTGTGTCCTGTGCCTGGGCCAGGGGTAAGGAGCCACTCTGCTGAATTGATGAAATTGGAAGAGATTTTTTTTTTAAACCTATCCATGCTGTTCTTGGCGTTCTCCCCAGGGGCTCTCCCAGAGATGCCCAGCTGGGTTACACCCAAGAGAAGGGGTGACTCATAATGTAGATGAAAAATTCTCATAAGGCATCAACAAGGAATTGGCTACTGAGCAGAGCTCAGGCACGGCTTTGCATGCTCCCCAGACTGAACTGCTGGGGCCTGTCCTCCCACTGCCCTAGCTGAACAGGGCACCGGGGGCTGGAGCAAGAGGATCTTCCCCTTTGGTCCCACACGCAGGAATACCGGTGGGGCGGAGGAGGAGGCTGTTGTTTCTGCATCCTAGAAAAGTTTAGTGACTGATGTTCTCTCTCTCTGCATCAGGGGACCCCACCGCTAGCCTTGAAGAGCTCTAGCAACCTAATGAAGAAACATTAGAGCAGCCTTCACATCCCAGGCGGCTGGATTCTCCGGGCACTCACTCCTCATCGTCCTGAAAATGGAAACTCCCCCATAATCTCATCACGTCCAAGAACTCGGGCCCAATCCCCCAAGGGCCCGTGTGTTTAAATTCCTGTCAAGTGTGCCAGGCATCTATTCTCAGCCTAATTAACCCAATCTCCACTGGAGGGAAGCAGCTGGCACTAATCTGTGTCATGGGGGCTGCTGTAGAGTGAAACAGAGGGTCACTTCCAGCATTTCCTCTCTTCTCCCCACCTTGATGCTCGTCTAGGCTAAACCGGGCAAGTCGCCCTACCCGGGCCAGCCATGAGCACTATTTCTAACAGCATACCTAGAGCTGGTAGAAAGGTTGGGTTTCATCATGGAAATTTTCAGCAAAAATAGGAAAAAATCATCTACATCTACATTTTCCACAGAAAATTTCAATTTTTCAGTGGAAATTTGAATTCCAAAATACCTGAGGCTGAAAACAAACCAAAAGACCAAAAATAAAAAGTTTGATTGGGAAATGCAGCTGTAGCTGTGGTTGCTCAGGTCCCATTCTTCTCTCCGGGCTGTATTGTTCTGCTGCTTTATGACACGTAGGCTCTGTTGTACCAAGAATTCTTATGTAACATTTGAAACATAACAACTGGTGGGGGTGGCTGTGCTGCTGGTCACTGCCCTGCATCCTGGCTCTGCCTTGCTCCCAGTTCCTGCAAGATGTCTGACTGCCAGTTCCTGCCCTTGCCATGCATATGCATAAGTTCATTAGCATACCCCACACATCTTTCCTTTTTTTTTAAAAAACAACTAAAGAAACGAATACCCTCATTGTTCATGCATTGGTGAGACGTGATTCTGCTGCTGCTCAGCAGCTTTCAATGAGTCTTTTTGGGTTTTTTACCACTGTGTTGTAATTGTTCTCACCTCCGCTGGGCGTCTTGGAGCAGCATCAGTTTCCTGTGGTCATGGCGGTGTGTTTCCCAGATCACCGACCCAGGCATCCAGTGATCTTGTGTCTGAGAGTCCCAGCAGCTGACATCACTTTGGTATGTGTCAGTGTTGTTATCAGGATGTTCCTAGTTTGGTGTGTAGGTGGGTTTACTGTTAAGTTCTGCACTGTCTGTGGAGGTAGCTCATCCGGGACATTTATCATCAGTACCAGTAAGAGATGCTTATGGCTCTGCCGCAACAAAAATCCTTGTTTTGATCTCGTGTGATCTTGGAGCAACCGGACAAATCACCTCAGCCTTATCCCCCATGCACCATTATTCCAAATGTTAACAGATTCTCCAGGGCGTTGTTCCCTCGGGTGCACCGCGGTTTTGTCATAGTAGCACATTTTTATGCCTTCATCTTTCTTTCCTTCTGCACCTGTTTGTGCCTCTGTTCTTTAGCTGCACCCTGTTTAATTTGAGGCTGAGGAAGTTGATTTTGTACCTGACATCCTAGCACAAGCTCTACAGGCGACTTACCACATTCTAAACACTCTGAATTTGCCTGCCCCATTTTCAAGCCCATTATCCTGCAGGTATTTAGAAGTCGTATATTCAAATCATGTGCATCTGCACAAGGCTTGAAGTCTCTGCTCACAGGTTGAGATCCATTGTCAGTCCCCACTACCTGTGAAATCCCAAATCTGGCAAAAGTCGCTTTGTGTTTCAATATGACCGGGTAGGATGTGGCATCCGTCCGTATTTCTACCTCTGGGTAGTTTGAGTTTGGATCCAATATAGCCACATAGTCTCTGTCCAGTAGGGTAAAGGTATCTGCTCTCACTGTGTCCCAAACACCGGCTGACACATCTATATTTAACAGTGATTCTTTGGCTGTGGCTGGCCTATGGGTTTGACATGTGGCACAGGTATTTACCATATCAGTGATGTCATCATTCATGCCTGGCCAATCGAGTGCTCCCCATGCCCTTCTTTTGCATATCTCTCTATCCAGGTTTGCTGTATTAATTTTCATGCACTCTAGTCCGCTGCCATTCCACACCACTAAGTAACAGTTTTCTCGTATTTTTTGTTGTATCAGCCAGGTTATCTATGAAGTTGCCCAGCCAAGTCACCAAACCTATAAACCTTTGTAAGTCTTTCGTTTGCTTTGGGTTTGGCATCCTAAGGATGCTTTTGCTAGATCAGGCCTGACACCACTTTCTGACAAGATTTCCCCTGTACAGAGAAGTTCTGTCTTCATGAACTGGCACTTTCCTTTGTCCCTGGCGAGCTGCTGAATAGTCGCAAGCCTTGCATAGTGTTCCTGTTCTGCAGTGCCCCAGATGAAAATATCATTATGTGACCTTGACACCTTCAGTGCCATCCAGTAAAAACGCATGGTTCTATGGCAGAGGTGGGCAAACTACGGCCCACGGGCCACATCTGGTCCTGCCTGGCCCCTGAGCTCCCAGCCGGGGAGACCAGCCCCGGCCCCTCCCCCGCTGTCCCCCCTCCCCCGCAGCCACGCCACCGTGCAGGCAGCACTCTGGGCGGTGGGGTTGGGTGCTCCTGCAGGGCAGCTTGTCTGGCTCTGGCCGGGCGGTGTGGCTTCCAGACATGCTGCGCTGAGCGGCATGGTAAGGGGCTGGGGGATTGGAAATGGGTGGAGGTTTGGGGGGGGAGGGGGTTGGATAAGCATGGGAGGCCTGTCAGAGGGTGGGGGTGTGTGGATAGGGGTCAGGGGACAAGGAACGGGGGGTTGGATAGGCATGGGGTCCCGCAGGGCTTGTCAGGGTGCGGGGGTGTGGAGAGGGGTCAGGGAGGTAGTCAGGGGACTGGGAGCAGGGGGGTTGGTTGGGGGTGGGGTCCCGGGGGCATTTAGGGGTGGGGAGTCCTGGGAAGGGGCGGTTAGGGGACAAGGAGCAGGGGGGGATGGATGGGTCGGGGGTTCTGAGGGGGGCAGGAAGTGGAAGGGGGTGGATAGGGGGCAGGGAGCAGGCTGTTTCAGGAGGCACAGCCTTCCCTACCCAGCCCTCCATACAGTTTTGCAACCTCAGTGTGGTCCTCGGGCCAAAAAGTTTGCCACCCCTGTTCTATGGAATGCTCCAGGTACAGAGCAGATTCCGAAAGGTAGACGTTTGAAGCAGTATCTGCCAAAAGGAGTGTTACAATACTGCACACAGCCGTGAGCTCTAAGAGATCTAGAATGGTGAAAATGTTGGCACCCGCCATCTCTCCCAAGAGTTCCTCTTGGTCAGTGTGTGATAATGCTCCCGTCTTATGTTAGTGTTTAATTCCAGGGGTTTGAGACACAAGCGCAAAGATCCAGATTTCTTTTGTACTATCACCAGTCTGTGGGTTCCTCAACCCTTTCTGTTACTTCCATGGCTTGGAGACATTGCAGTTCTTGCTGGAGTCTGCCTCTCAGGGCCACAGGTACCTTCCTGGCTGTGTGTATAACAGGGTTTGCATCCTTCTTCAAAGTTATTTTATGCATGACTGCCAATTTCCCCAAGCCTTTGAACACATCTGTATCTGTATCTACTAAAGTTTTGATGCCTCACAACAAGCTGTGTCCTGTATTAATCAGCTTGCATATTAGTCCCAACTGTTGACCTGATTCCAGGCCCAATATAGGTGTTCTGTGTCCTATCAGAAAGGTGTACTTAGTCTTTTCTTTCTTATATGTGAGAATGAGCCAGCATCAGCCCACCACAGGACTATGGAGTCCATCACGAGCTGTCTGGACGTTTGCCTGTTTCATCAGTGGGGTCTTGTATTTTAAAGTTCACCACCATTGTGCTGGTTGTACATTCAATGCTTGTGTCTACGTTATCTGTGATTTGTGAGCCATTAGTATTACCAGCGATGAACCAGTTCTTGTCTACTGGCAGCTGTAGGGTGTCAACATACACTGCCTCCTCACTGGAGCTAGCACCATAGTCCTGGATTGCATCCACCGTTTACTATTGGCTGCATTGGTTAGCAAAATGGTTGTACTTGAGACACACACTGCACTTCTGTCCAAATGCTGGGCCTTGTTTGTACACAAGTTTGGCTCCACACGTCCCACGTTTGTTTGGAATGGCCCTTCCACGGAATTTTTTTTTTTTTTTGCCCTTTCTTATATTGATTGGTGTCAGTTTATCACTTTGTGAGTGTGCGTCTCCTTGTCCTGCACTGCAGTGACCTCCTGCACGATGTCCCTGGTACCCTCTTTGCTTAAAGCCTATATTTACAATTTTGCCTATTCTGCTGCTTTGCAGGTGTTCATGGCTTTCTCCAAAGTTAAGCCACGGTCTCTCAGTAGACATTCCTGTAGCTTTAGATCACTGCAGCCTGTCTCTAATCAAGGAATCTCTTTGGGCCCCAAAGAGGCAAGACCGGCTCTTGTGCTTAAAGTCTGTGACGTAACCCTCAATGCCTTTGTTTTCCTTTTGCATTCATGTGGAAAAAATGTAAGTTTCCTTCTTTCTAGGAATGCGATGAGTCTGAAATTGTGCTAGGACCTTATCAAAATCTTCACTGTCCTCAGGGGACAGCTAGAAGCTGTTAAAAAGATCTAGAGCTTCCCTTCCAGTTACAGTTAGCAACAAGGCTGCTTTCTGGGCTTCTACTCAAGGAGCCTGCATCTATTGCCACCATGTATAGAACAAACAATGCTTAAACCTCATCCAGGATTCCTCTACGTTCCCCATTAACCTGAGTTCCAGTAGTGGCTTTATGCCATCCTTTTTTTTTCTGCCTGTGTTGCAGAGGAGGTGTGTTTATGGAGCAGGGAGGGTGGGGAGCTCCTCTGATGTAAGGCTGCTTGAAACAATCCCTCTTTCCTTAACATGCTGCCTTTAAATGTTCTCCAGACAGTGCTCTCCTCTCTGGCCACTTCTGGTACCGCGTCTTGTTCGGCTACTTTATGAAACAGACGCTGTTTTATAGAAAGGATTTTATTTAGTGTTTGAAACATAATTCTGGGTGGTGGCTGTGTTACTGATCACTGCCCTGTGTTCTGGCTGCACCTGGTGCTCAATTCCTGCAAGATATCAGGCTACCTCTGCCTGGAGTTGTGCCTCAGCACATAGGCTGTGCTCCCTTGTTGAACTACACATCCCATGATGCACCAGTCTCCCCTCTTGGCAAAGTCCGTGGCCAGGGTGCATCATGGGAGATGTACTCCATCTGGTGAGGCAGGTCCATAGAGGATAATGGAGACGTGAAGCACGTGAACTACATCTCCCATGAGGCACCATGGCAGTATTTCCAAATCAAAATACTTTGGTTTTCAGGCATTCAGTTTTTCAACCAAAAAATCTGACATTTCTGTAGGAGAACCTGCACTTTTAATGAAAAAAATGTGTTTTAGTTTAAAAACAGTTTCAATGGAAAATTAAATTACTAGTTTAATCATCTTGGCAGGAACTAGCTCTTGTGTTTGCTGTAGTGCACTGGTTCAGGAGGTGGCTAGAGTACCAGACTGGGCCACCCCATACCCATGAATCCACTCAGACTGGTCAGCTGGGGCTTTTTTGGAATTCTGACAGCTGTTCCTGCCTCCTCCCCCTTGGGGGCAGCCTCCTTCTCCCAATGGGGTTGGGGAGGGAGGCAGGGAAATTCCCTTTTGAACTCCCGCCCCCTGCTTTTAAAGAAGCTGGCAGCTTTTAGCTGTGAAGCTCCTCTTGCCCCTTACCCACCCTTCCCTCCAGCCCTGCCTGTGGGGAGGAGCACAGGGGCCAGAGGCAGCTGGGAAGGTTACATCAGTGAGTGAAAAGTGGAAGTAGCAGCTGACAGCGCAGCCAAGCTTGTGCGGGGAGGGGAAGGGCTAAGATTATAGGTCCATGGGGATGAATGCAGCTGGGATGGAGGAGGGCAACACACCCATGGAATGTAACAGCAAATATTGAAACCAGAGCAAGGCTTTCCTGGGACATATCACTACTGGGCTTTCAGGTTCTGCTGCTCAGCTACAGTGGAAGTGACCCCGCCAGTTTCCAGTAGCTGGGGGAGCAAAGGGCTGGCACTCCCAGAGACCTGCCACCTCACTTTACCCCCGTTTCCTTCACTGGGGCAGGAGCTGGACCTAGCCGCTGAAAATCATTGAGAAGCTCTAACCTGGAGCTTTGGTTATGCCCTCCGGAAGCAGCCTGAAAGGCAGGTGGAGAGACCCACTCCTTTCCCTTGATCTCCGCACAGGAGACACTGTGTGGGCCTCACACCAGCACTGCACCTTTGCACCTACAAGCCAACAAATCACAGTCCAGTGCCCCTTGCGCATGGGATGGGCTGGTATCTCTGATTCCAAGAGGGCCTGCTCACTTAGGCTTATATGGGAGTTAGGCACCTAAATTCATTTGAGGATCTGGTCCTTAGCCCCTTTTCAGCCCAATTTTTCACTCGGCCCTTCTCAAAGGACTCCAAACCTGCCAATCAGTGTTAAACGCCCTGCATGGCCGAACATACTCGCTTATAGGGTGTGTTACTGGCAACTGCACTGTGAGGTTTCACTAACTCTCGGAGGGGCCTCCTGCCAGCTATAAAAATCAGAATATTTGGTCATGAAAAATGTAAGTGGATTTGAAAAAGTGATCACCTCCTCTCGTGCACAGCAACGCTGTCCAGCAGCTCTGTGAAAAACCTTCCCGTCACATAGCAGGGGTGTGAGCTCAGAACAGCAAAGGCTGGGCCAGGACACACACACACGCCCTGGGGTTAGTAGACAACCATGCTGGGGCATTTGAGAGCTTACAGCTGGGTTTGTTACCATGTTATCAGTATAGAGCAGTGGTCCCAAAACTGTTCCTCTCCCCCTCCTGCTTACCAGTAATGGGATGTGTCCACATTCCCCCCACCCCAGCCTGGAGCCAAGTCGTGGCTGGGGGTGAGGACCATGGGCTGAGCCACGGCTGGGATCAGGGCCAGAGCGGAGCTGGCCTGGCCATTCCTTCACACCCCCATAGGGGAGCAGGCCCCCCAGTTTGGGGACCACTGGTATAGAGCCAGCAGTTCCAGCCTGACTCTCCCAGACCAGCTGTTATTGTTTGTCCCAACCAGACTTTGTCTGAGCCAAGTTTATAGAATCTGAGAACTGCTCTTCTGATGGGCAAAAGCCCAGAGCCTCAGAGGTATTTGGGCATCTAACCCCTATTGCTTTCAGTGGAAGTTAGGTGCCTAAATACCTTTAAGGATCTGGGCTGAGGCTCCCATGCGTGTTGCAGCAGGCCTGGGTCTGCTATACCCTGAAGTCGATGGAGGATGCTCACAGCAGCTTTCTAGTGCTCTGATTACACTTGCTTTGTATGTACCACCCATTAGAATGCCTTTGCCTGGTGTCTTTGCTAATATTTTAATATTGTTTATTTTTTAAAATATAAATAAAATGTAAAGTTAAATATATTTTAAAATCAAGTCAAGGTGCCATCAGCATCCCCTTAACCTTTAAGGCTGCCTCCAATTGAGGTGTCCAGAACCTGAACTTTACAGAACAAGGCGACCTGAGCTGGTTACCAGCTCGCTGTTTCACCTGATTTCTTCCAAGTTTATTATGCATTGGCTGAAGCAATTCTGCCTGGCTTCCCCCATTCAGTGGTCCAGGGGGTGTGGCCGGATGCAGGAATCACTGGGTGAAATATTCAGCTGTGTTGGGCAGGTCAACCTAGCAAAAATGGTCATGTCGGACTTTAAAATCTATGAATTAATTTCTCAGTTGCAATCCCTGGCCCCTTGTGCGGGTTAGACCAAGGCCCACATGGTTATACTGGAGGTCAGCTCAAGTGCTAGCGTGTGCACTCAGCACTTGCTGCTCCTATCGGTAGGGCCCTACCAAATTCACAGCCGTGAAATCTGATCCTTTGTGTACTTTTACCCCATACTGTTCAGAGTTCACAGGGGAGACCAGCGGTTCTGAGTGTGTGTGTGTGTGTGTGTGCGCACGCGCGCGCACGCGCCAGTCTTCCACCCAAAGGGAGGCTGCAAGGTTATTGCTGGAGGGATGGGGGGGTTGTAGTATTGTCACCCTTACTTCTGCGCTGCCTTCAGAGCTAGATGGCTGGAGAGTAGCAGCAGCTGCTGGCCAGGTACCCAGCTCCAAAGGCAGCACCCCTCCAGCAGCAGCACAGAAGGGTGGCAATACCATACTACACCACTCTTCTGCGCTGCTGCCTTCAGAGCTGGGCTCCCAGCCAGCAGCCACCGCTCTCCAGCTGCCCAGCTCTGAAGACAGCGCAGCAGCACACAAGTAAGAGTGGCAATACCACAACCTGGCTATAATAGTCTTGTGACTTTGGGGTCAGGACTCCTACAGTTACAACACTGTGAAATTTCAGATTTAAATATCTGAAATCATTAAATTTATTTTAAAAATCCTATGACAATGAAATTGACCAAAGTGGACCATGAATTTGGTAAGGCCCTACCTATCAGACCTGCTCAACCACCTTGGAATGGCCTGTCACTGCACTGCCTAATTCCCACAAACAGAATATAGACCAGTATTACAATTGTTCTCGTTCCTGCCAAGGCTGTGCTCTGCCAGAGGAACAACCCGGGGCTGGGGAACTCCTCCCATGCTCTAGCTCTGGTTAGTTAGTGAGGCCTGGCTCCACAAAGGGTCTTAGGCAGCACAATGCTGAACTTTTAGGCACCTAGTAAAATCACCAGGAGCGACAGTAGTAGCCACAAAGGCTGAGTCAGGCACCTGGGCTCCCTGTATGAAGGGAGAGGTGCCTTCGGCTGCTGTCCACAAAACCCAGCACAACAGGCAGGGATCTGCCTGAGCTAGCCAGTGGGCAATGCCAACCACAGGTGTGGGCTGAGCCCTGCTCCCTCACAGAGCTAAGCAGCTGAGTCCAGGGGGCAAGAATGGGAGCCTGCACAGCACACCCGGCGGGAGATCTCTTCTTCGAAGCCTTTCTCCCGCTCCAGCAGGACAGTCAACCTGGGGCTCCCACATCCCAGGCAAGTGCTGGGGTCAGTTATAATGTGGTGGCAGCACCTCCTCCTGCTAGAGTTTGAACTCGACCCAATCCAACAGGCAGGCTCTGAGCACACCTACCGGCCAGGACCCTGCCCACAACTCAGGGGGACGAAGGTCTCTCTTCCCCAGGTTTGTGAATTGCTTAGGCAAGGGACAGGCATTCAGATAGCTAACAGGGAGCAGCCCACATGCCCTGAGGGGACTTTTACCCTGAAAACTTAGGTGCCAAGTGAGGTTACAGGCCTACGGTGTGGGGTGGGAGCTTTGTGGATCAGAGTGGACCCAGAACCAGGACACAGGCCCCTTAAGTGCCCAAAAGCAGGATAAGTGTCCTAAGGCCACAGATCTACAGCCCCAGCTCTAAGTGACACACGACAGGGAGGGGACAAACCGGGGGGGGGGGGGGAGAGGGGGGGCAGAAGAGACACAGCAACAAGATCAGGCAGAGGATCATTGGCTGTGGGCACAACCAAGGGAGATTTGTTTTTATATTACAAATACACTGGCAGAGCCACGGCTAACTCATTCTCTATCGCTGTTGTGGCAGAAAAGGAACTGCCAGGTCAGGGGAGATCTTCTCTGCATAGGCTACGCTGAGGGGAAGCCTGCACAGAAGGCTGTGAAAATAAACAAATGGGGCATCATTAATGGAGGAGACTGGAGGCACCTCAGCAAGAGATTGGGCAGGTGGGAAGCAGGGACTTGTGTGCCAGAAGCAGCTGGAATTTGATGTCGGGCGGGGTGACAGTTATAGGATCAACAGGAGAGTGATTGACTGGATGGGGCAATGTCTGTCAAGTAAACCAGAAGGGAGGCTACAGCAGTCTCCCTGAGGTAAGGGGCCTGCATGCATATTTTAGCTCTAAGACGCAGATCCAAAAAAACACAGACTCTTGATGAGCCAGTCAAGATGCAGGTATTTGTACCCAGAATGGAGGGGAAAATGGCCCAGTCCTGATAACTCTGGGGTAACAGCCTACAGGAGGCAGAATGAGCTAGTGAAATGAATGTCAGGACACCTGGCTTCTTGGCCCAGCTCAGCTCTTGATCTGCTGGGGTGACCTTAGCCAAGTCCCCTTATTTCGTCCCTATGAGAAAATTGCACTGGTTTAACACTCACACCCAAAGTTCAACTGGTGCAAGTTACCCAGACACAGAAGCTCTTAGTTTAAGACCGGCACAGGTCAGCTTTAAGGCAGGGACTATCATTCACTCTGTACCCATGCAGCACCTAGCTGCACAATGGGCCTCTGATTTATGTTGAGGCCTCTAGCTGCTACTACATAAAACAGCTCTAATCCTTCCCCCACAAAGGGTATTATGGCTAAAGCTACAATTGTGTCATGGGTATTTTTTTAGTAAGTCATGGACAAGTCACAGGCAATAAAAAAAAACTACAGAAACCATTACCTGTCATGGAGGGAGGGTCCAGCACCTTCCCCGATCCCCACCCAGCAGCCGGGAGCTGCAGGGACTCCATTGCCCAGTGGCTGGGAGGTCCCCCTGCCCCACCCTGGGGGTGGGTGGGAGCTGCGGAGGACCCCCTGTCAACACTGAGCAGCTCCAGGGTCCCTCTGCCGCTGGTGGCAGTGGCTGGGAGCTGGGCTGGGGAGGGGCAGCTGCTTGCAGTAGCAGAGCCGCTGCAGGGGGGACCCCTACCAATGGCAGCAGCTAGGAAGCTCAGGGGTCGTCACCAACGGCCAGTCAATTGCCAGGGTCCTGCCAACCGCAGCTGCCCAGCAGAGGCTGGGCTGCTGTGGGGTCCCCCGCTGCCGGCAGCATCTGGTTAGCCAATGTCAGAGGTCACTGGAAGTCATGGATTCTGTGACTTCCATGACATAATTTTAGCCTTAATTACAGCCGAAAAGCATTCGTTATCTCATGCCTGACAGCCCATGGTCTAAAAGCTTTTTTTGTTCATTAACACTGTCAGTCTTGGTACTGCTGAGGTCTGAGAATGGATGGAAATGCACTGGCTTCCAGCATGAAGTTTCAGCCAACACCAGATGGGATCTTTTGTATGGCAATTCAGCTACAGCACTTGTAATGAGTTTTAAATGAAAGCGAGGAACAAAGTAGCTCAGAAGAGGTAGCCTCTGGAAGTAGTTTCAATATTTTCTTCCTATAGAACTTTGTTCTGCTTACATCACCAGCATACATTTGTTTCTTAAATAACTGAAAGAAAGGAAAGATGTTACTGGAAAAAAATCCTTTATTTTAGTCTCTGAAACAACATTCCTCTTCACTACGTCAAGTGGAGTAGGTATGAACTGTCACCTCTTCATTACAGGAAATCAGACATGGTAGTCACATCAGGCTTGCCATCTATAAAGAAAGCATAATGCAGATCTGAGCCTTACATTATCTTCCAAGACTTGGGAGGGGAGGCAGGGGGAAGAAGGACTAGAGATAACTGAAAAATCAGAGTTTCATTTTGCTCCTATAGTTAGTTCGGGAGCCAAACAGCCCTAACGTGGTTAATGGGGCATTTGCACATGTCACTGCAGTAAGTGGAATTCAGGATTTCACCTGCCTGCTCTCACCCACCGTATTTCATTGAAACTTGAGGACCAGTTACAGCTTCCTGTGGCTAGGAGATCATTACATAAATGGAAATATCCTGGGCTATTTTCAAAATAGCTAGTTAATTGCCCAGACACATGCCTGAGCCCCAGAAGCAGAACATTCTACAGAAACAGGCTGCACTCTCCAGTTTACACATAGGAAAAGCCACAGCCAGCAGAACCTGAGCACTCCATAACAATTACATATGGCTCCTCTTTGACCTGAAGTTCAGCCTGGATCAAAGGCTGCACCTGGAAGAAATCGCCTTCAAAAAAGTTTTTTTTATTTGTATTATCGTAACACCTAAGAACCCTGGGCACGGACCAGGATCCCATTGTTCCATTTGTTTTTACAAGCCAATAACTTGCTCTATGGCAGCATGAAAAGGCTACAGAGCAACTCTGGGCAAAAGCTGCAGTAAAGCAACTAGCCCTGTTCTCCCAAGCCTGCAGAGAGGGGTAGGCATCACACGGTCATGTTGTCTACACTACAAAAAGCTACTGTATTTGGAGAGTTATGAAAACCATCGTTCCATGGAGAACTGAGTTAGATGACAAGCAATGACTAGGATTTTGCAGTTAGTGTAGACAAAGAAATTGTGGTCAGCTCTCATGACTGCTAACTCAATTCTTCACAGCTGTGTTCAAACACGGTAAACACTGCTAGAGTGCAGACCAACACATGGAGTGTCTCAGTTATATGCAGTAAAGCGAAGGGCACCACATTTGAGTGTTAAGGTTGTTATGGCCTCAAAGCAAACATCCATGAGCACTCTACACAGAAGGGGTCTTAGAACTCAGACACATGTTCTAGGCCTAGACCAGGGGTAGGCAACCTATGGCACGGGTGCCGAAGGTGGCACGCGAGCTGATTTTCAGTGGCACTCTCACTGCCCGGGTCCTGGCCACCGGTCTGGGGGGCTCTGCATTTTAATTTAATTTTAAATGAAGCTTTTTAAACATTTTAAAAACCTTATTTACTTTACATACAACAATAGTTTAATTATCTATTATAGACTTATAGAAAGAGACCTTCTAAAAACATTAAAATGTATGAGTGGCATGCGAAACCTTAAATTAGAGTGAATAAATGCAGACTCGGCACAGCACTTCTGAAAGGTTGCCAACCCCTGGCCTAGACAGACTAATAATTTTCCGGCCTCTTAACCAGCTCACTTCAAAAAAAAAATCTGGCTGGATATTTAACGTATTAACAGTGAAGATTAACATCTCAGATACAATAAGGGCTCGATTACAGCCTGAGAATGAAATGAGTTACCAAGCTGCAGCATGCAGATCAGCGTAATCGCCTTGCTTCACGCTCAGACTCCAGCAACGTCAGGACATCCCCCTCACGGACAGGCCCCTTTACGTTCCGGATGATGGATCTACTGGTGTCGTCCATGAATTCGACACGAACCTGACAGCCACAGCAGAGAATGAACAGAAATGCGCTAAAGCCCCATTTTCCTGGCCCACTTGCCCGACACGCCTGCTCAGCTGGGCCCCAGGCCTCTGCTCACGTCTCCCCCCCCCCCCGCGTTTCAGTGCACGCTGGAAGTCACAGGAGAGGCGCAGGAAGAGCTATGAGGAGAGTATATAAAACATGGCCTGTCTACAGACGGCAGATGGGGAACGCCTGTTCCCCCGTCTCGCAACACGGGGACAAGGGAACCGGCAATTAAATTAAACGGCGGACGAATCAAACCCGTAACAGGAAACGCTGTTAGGGGAGGGGGAGAGTAAACGGCGGAACTCCCCGCCACTGGACGCCACAGGCGAGTCGCATGGGCCCGGCTCCCCGGGAGAGGAGCCCGCGACGCTCCTGAACCGCTCTCGCTAGGGCAGCGCTGGGTCCGCCCGGTCACTCACCTGGGTGCACTGGCCCTGCGAGCCCGTCCGGCCCAGCACCTTGGTGACCTGCGGGGAGAGACTCGGGTCAGCCAGGCGCAGAGACCCGCCCGCCGTGCCCGCCCGCCCGCCGTGCCCGCCCGGCTCCAGCCCCCCGCCCGCCCGCGGTCCCCGCCCCGCTCGCCCCCCACCCGCTCGCACCCGGGCCAGTTTGATGGGCTGCACGCGGCTCGTATCCATGGCGGCTGCTGCGGGCGCGGATAGGAGAGGGGGGGCCCGGCCCCCTCGCGCGTTTATATAGCCCCAGCTATCGCGAGACCCAGCGTGCACCGCGCTCCGTCCCCTTCCCGGCGTGCGCCGCGCACCGCTTCCGTCTTCTCTCTTCCCGACAAGCGCCGCGCCGTTTCCCAGGTAGCACCGCGGCGGCGCCCTTCGCAGCTGTCGAGATGGCGTCCGCCACCCCCTTCATCCAGCGGCTCCGCAACTGGGCGGTGGGGGTAAGCGGGGGGCTCGCGCGGGCCCGTCCGGATCCCTGGGGGCCGGTCCCCGGGGCCTAGCAACGCCTCGTGCTGGGACCAGCGTAGCGCGGCCCCCTCCGCCGGGTCTGCCCACTAGCCTCTGCTTCCCCCGCCCTGGGCCCGGCCCTTGTGACCCCTTCTCCCCTGTCCCCGGCTGGCACCTCCCTGAGACCCTCTCGTCTTCTTTGCAGCGGGACCTTCAAGCCAAGCTGCAGCTTCGGTACACGGAGATCTCCAAGAGGTAAATCCGGGGAGCTGGGGACAGAGCTGGACGGCTCCTAGGCAAGCCCGTCTTCTGGTGGTACGTGCGAAACTCCGCACCCGCTGCAGCTGAAACTCTCCAACCGCAAAGGGTGAAGCCTAACCGCACCCAAACTGCTGTTGAATACAGACGTGCAACTTGGCGTAAAAAGAGAGAAAACAACTGGTCTCGCTGATCTTTCACGTATAGGAACCTTAAATGTAACAGCAGATGATAAAAAAACTTTAGACAAAATTATAATATTTATTAGTAACTTGTTGCTACCAATTTAAATACAAATCTCAGGAACTTTAAAAGTTAAAGGAGACCTTCAAAGGTAGAAAAATGGGTTAGTGCTATTTTCTGAGTTCAGGACATAAAGACCTGAAAGTTTCTCCCTGCCCTCTGTTTCTTTCTGCTTATTTTATATTAAAAATGCAAGTCTTGTCTCTCTTGGGGGGGACTCTGAGGCTCTAATAGGGTAATCATATCCAATGCCATGCAAGCAAAACTTGATCAAGAAGGGAAGTGAGTTTTATTCAAACAGTTTACACCTGTGGGGGTTTTTTAAATAAATTATTATAGTTAATTAAAATGTTGCAGAAACATACTGCATTTTTAATACTGTGCTCCAACCAATCATTTTTCATTGAGGGACTAAAAATGTTCAGACCGATGTTTGAGACCTCTGGAGTGCAAAACCAGACTGGACAGTCCTTGTATTTCTAAGGTAAATAATAAAGCTGGGAAAAAAAACCCACAAGGTTTTCAGACCTCTTTACTCTTCATAAAGAAGCAATACCTACTTTTTCTCTTTTGTCGGTCACACATAAGATTTCAATAGCAACATTAACTTTCTCTGTTGCATATAATTGCATGATAGTTACTTTTTAGCCTTGCAAAGAACTCAAAATCCTGTTTCACATAGCTGAATTAATATTGCTGTGGAAATATTAACTTTTTGTTTTCCAACTTTTGTATTTAAAGTTACAGCTTAAAAAGAAAAAGAAGATGCAAACTCGCTGTTCTGCAGCTCCTGGTGGGAAAAGTTATGTCTGTTACCCACATAATGGCTGATTAGCATCTGATAAGGAAAGAAGCTCAGACCACTGCATTTGGGGTCATGGGGAGGATCAGCTCCTCACCTATGATATCCCTGCTTAGGTCCATTTAGTGTTAATAGGTATGTAGGCTGGTGCCTGGTAGGAAATGGAGAGTAAGACCTGCAGTTCATTTCTCCCAAAGACCAACTGCATGCAGGTGGAAACGTTCCTTCACTACCCATGTTCCTGAACTTGGAGTGGCAGCCTGTAAGTGAAAGGCTGGATCGTGTTCCAAATATAGTAACTACTCACTTAACTCACCTCAGTTAACGTCATTTCATTGCTGATCAGTTAGAGAACATATTTGTTTAAAGTTGCGCAATGCTCCCGTATAACGTCATATGGTGGCCGCTTGCTTTGTCCACTGCTTACAGAAAGAGCAGCCCGTTGGAGCTAGCTGGTGGGGGCTTGGAACCAGGGTGGACCAGCAGCTCCCCTAAGTTCCCTGTGCGGCAGCCACCCAGCAGGCTATCAATTGCTGGGCAGTTCAGCTGTATCTCCTCCCACTGCCTGTGCTGCTCCTGCTCCTGCCCTCTGCCTTGGAGCTGCTCCTGGGAGCCTCCTGCTTGCTTGGAAGGAGAGCGAATGGAGTGTGTGTGTGGGGATAATGTCACCCCATCTCCATGGGGGAGAGACAGGACAACACACAACAGGGCTCAGGACAGAGGGAGCTTGCTGGCAGCAGCTGCTGTCTCAACTTGCTGGCCTACTTAAAAAGGCAATGTACTTAGATTGGGGTCAGATTACTTAAAGGGGCAATGCGCGTCTCTCTCACACAAGTGACCAGACAGCAAATGTAAAAAATCGGGATGGGGGGGTAATAGGAGCCTATATAAGAGAAAGACCCAAAAATTGGGACTGTAAAAACCTATAAAATCAGGACATCTGGTCACCCTACTCTCACACACACAATGTCTGTCCGTCTCTGCCATGCTGCCTTGAGAGTGTGAGGCTACATTAACAACGTGTTAACCCTTGAGGGCTCAGCCAAGTGCTAGTTCATGTAGTAAGGCATTCCATGGGAAATATCCCACCCTCTGTCTTCACCTCCTCAACTAAGCTTCACAATCATCATTGCTGTATATAGTATTAAATTGTTTGTTTAAAACTTATACTGTGTATATGTGTGTATGTATGTATATATAGTCTTTTGTCTGGTGAAAAAAATTTCCCTGGAACCTAACCTCCTCCTCACCCCCACCCCCCCATTTACATTAATTCTTATTGGGAAATTGGATTGGATTGGCTTAACATTGTTTCACTTAAAATAGCATTAAGCGAAGAATTACTGTACAAGATATCAAATTCTGCCTCTTCTCACTCTCAGTTCCTGGTCTCCCTCTTCTCAGCAGCAGCTATACTCCTGTTCAAGCAACTGGAATTAAGTTGTTTTCCACCTGTATGTTGGAACCCAGTAATGATGTTTTATTAAGAGATGTATTCTCATTTGAAGGAGGTGTCCCTGTTTTTAGTGTAAATGATTGTCCTTTAAAGACTACAGGTTCTGCTGAGAGAGTGACAGTTTCCTGGATATCCTTTTTGTTGCTTGCTCTTTCCTCAGATTTTTTAACATAGTCCAGATACAGGCTACTTGCTCTCTGCAGGTGCCCTACTCTCCTAGTTTGGTACTGGGCAATGATGTTTCCCTAACTTTTAATATACTGCAGGGGAATTAGAACATACATGTTTGGAACTCTGCCCTGTTTTCTGTTTCTGTACATGAGAGAGATTGGGTTGTTATTCTTTGCCCTGTGAGCCTTTGTTTACATGAACAGATGCTCTGAATTCATGGCCCCAGTTCTGTATTGGTCCCATGACTGTGTCTAAGGCTTTCTGTGCTCATTCTGAAATCTTGGAAGGTGGCTCAAGCTATTATGCTAGTGTGTCTTGTGCATAACACTATGGTGCCTATTTCTCATAATACTCCACTCAAGAGTAAGACTGAGAATATAGTTCTCACTTAGCACGGTGTGTGTGCTGATGCTTTCTTTGGATTGTTTGCTGTTTAGAACTCAACCACCTCCTAATCTTCCACTGGGTCCCAATCACAAGTTTGCAAATAACTACTACTGTACTCGTGATGGACGCAGGGAGTCCTATCCTCCAATTATTGTTGTGTCTCCGCAGAAATCCCTCGCATCATGCGCTCAAGGTGCCAGGTAGGTCCTGTTTATCCTATGATCTGCAGCCACACAACTTCTGGCTGTGATATTGTGATCTTGCAAATTAAGCAGGGTCAAGTCTGGTCAGTGTTTGGCTGGTGCACCACCATATAACACATTGCTGCTGCAATAAATGATAATGACTGTTCAGTAGGTCTTGCTGCTAGTGAGTGAATGCTCAATTAGTGTGCAGTCTCTATGCACCTTCTTTTGAGTAAGAGGGGATGTTAGGGTTGGGAATGGTTTCCCTAAAATGCTCTATGTTACTAATAAACCCTGTATTGCTGTTAAATATGAATTGATTATATAAACTAACAGTTTCTGAAGACCAGTCTCTGTCTCTCCCCTAGCTCAGAATCTGCAGTAGCAACAACTGAGAAAAAGGCAGTGACACCAGGTGTTCCACTTGAGAAGTGGGAACTATCAAAAGATCAACCTTACCTGTGAGCTGGCCAAGTATGAAGAGAAGGCTGAATGAGAATGGACTTGATAGGATTAACTGAAAAGCAGCAGCCTCACTGGTGATCCAGTGACGGGGTTAACTTCAATAACGCTGTGTAGAATTTATTCTGGAAAAGAGACCATTTTGCTGGGGCGTGACTGATTAAACATATTTATCTAATGTATAGCTAATGTTCTTTTCAGAACTTTCTTTATTCAAATGATGGTTCTGAGTAAACTTGTATTTTATGGAAATGAGGGATAGATAATCTTGAGGTGTGAACTCATCAGCTCTCACAAGATAAACAGATTCAAGCCTGGTCACTCCTAGGATGAATCCTCAAAACACAGGTCGTGTACAAATTAGAGCTGGTGATACTTCTGTTTGAATCATTATTAAAACTGGCTCTGTATGGTGCTAGAGGGTGCAGTTCTGCAAAAGGTGCCATAGTCAGAATGAGACTTACAACTCGGAGCTATATGCAGTGCTGTTGTAGCCATGTTGGTCCCAGGATATTAGAGAGATCAGGTGGGTGAGAGAGAGAAGCTTTTGAGCTTACACAGAGCTCTTTTTTTATGTCTGGGAACCTTACTCAGGGCTTGGCTACACTTACAGTGGTGCAGCTGCCCCTGTGCCACTGTAGTGCTTAGTGAAGACACCTGTGCTGACACGAAAGCATCTCGTGTTGACGCAGGTACGCCACCTCCCCAAGAGGTGGTAGCTGTGTCAACAGGAGAAGCCCGACTGTCGACATAGACCTGTCTAAACCAGGAATTAGGTCGGTATAAGTACATTGCTTAGGGGAGTAGAAAATCATCACTGCGAGCAACGTAGTTATACTAACAATTTTGAGTGAAAACTAGGGCTCAAAGTGTCACAGCTAAATACAGGATGGAACAGACTGTTAAATATAAGTAGTTAACACATTTCAACGGACCATTCAAGGTGAAATAGCCAGTAAAACTCCAGTCATAGGGAGGAAAGGAATGGGGTGTGGAGGTTGACTAGAAATGTTTGTGTCCCGTGACCTGATTGGTCAAACTTCACTAGTTTTAACTTGTTACTCACTTCTCCTTTGAAGAATTGTTGTGTAGTGTTGCTATTGTACAGTCTGTTCATTCTATCCCAGATCTACTTGCATTTTTAGTCAGGCTGTTCCCTATAGACACTATACTGCACTATGGTATCCTAAAGGATGAAGGATATTAATGTACATAAGTTACCATACTTGACTACCATGCATTCTCCAAGCAATCCCAGCATTTTTTTCACTTTCCCCAGGGCTGTGAAAAGTGGTTGTTTCACTCACCAGTGCTGATTGCATCTCAAGGACATGAGAAAAACTAAGGATATGTCTTCATTACACTTAACTTGGGTGATGGCAGCTGGCTTTGCCACACTGCAAAGACATAATCAAGACACTGGGTCCACAGTGGTGTTGCACTTACCTATGTGTTGGTAGGACCTCTGGAAGATACATCCCATGATTCTTTGTGCTGCAGTAAGCTAAGTTGCTCAGATTCTTTACCAGTGAATTATGGGAGAATGTCTGCCCTTTTGGGCAGAGGTGGGGAGGCATTGTGGGAAGGTATTGGAGAACTGTCAGCCCTTGAGTGGCTTAGCCTACATCCTCCCTGTAAAGTGGGTGGGTTTGCAGCCTGAGTGAAAGCAAAACCCAGGCAAAACACCCACACCCCCAGCTGGGCAGGCTAGCTTGGGTTGAAAGCACAACCAAACTCAAGTGAGAGGGTATTGTGTGTGGAAAAGAGGGAATGTTAATGGCAGCACCCAAGTAAGAGCTGAATTTCTGGACAAATGCACCACAGAACCAATGATCTGTTTGAGATAAATTGATATCTTCATCCTCTGGAGAGAGGACCTAAATTCCCTCAGATTTCCACTACATCTTCAACAACCAGAACCCATCTATCACACTCTGTAGAACTCTCCTGTGCCAGCATCAACTTCCTGAACACCAAGATCAGCTTCAACAAAGGAACCCTACAGACAACTATATACAAGAAATCCACAATCAGCACACCTACCATCATATATCCAGTAACCATCTCAAACACACCAAGGCATCTCTTATCTACAGGTAAGTACTAAAATACCAGGAACAGGCCACCCAAGAGAACCTGATGGGCGGAGGACCCACCAACCCACACACCCCTGGTTGTCACATACCATCCCACACTGGAACCCAGATGGGGTATAATTAAACAATTACAACCAATACTCAATGAGGATCACATCCTGAAAGAAATCTTCCCCAAATCCCTTTGTTGTCTCTGAATCCTTTGAGTTTTTCAACTGGAGATGGGATTCTTAAGTCATAAAATCCTGGAAAGTAGAGATCAAAACAGATTTCAGCTCATCTAATGCATTTGGCTTCTATTGTCTTTAGAATGTTATTCTGCACCTTAATACACCTTTCACACTGTCAGGAAGACGTTTTTCCTGATATTTATATCTAACTTGCCCTTTAGCTTTATCCCATTATATAGATAGCATGAGGGTCATTCCTGTTTGAGGTAGTAAGTGGATCCTGGGCTGAATAAACTGAAAAGCAGTAGGGAGATGTTTTGCCCAAATATAGGATTAGAGTTAACAAAAACCACTAAGTTTTACTAATATAGGCAACTAAAAAAAGTTTTAAAGCAGGAATACTTTCAAGCAAACATGGCAGGGCTAGCTGCTGAAAGGGAAACTGTTTAAACGCCCTTTTGCCTTGTTTTCCCCACATTCCCCTAGCTCTCAGCAAAGCTTTTCTCCTGGAATATTGGTCATTTCTATTTTCCTTTAGCTTCCCTCCCAAACCCAAAAAGTGTTCTGGGAAAAGAGCCATGGTGCCTTAAATGACCACAGAGAGAGGGAAGTGGGTTGAGATTGAACGTTTAATGCTTGAACACACCTTGGGCTTGTGTTGGGAAATGTAAGAAAGCAGTGAGAGCCCAAAGGCCTGCCCACTCTACCATCTGACTGCAACGCAGCCGCACAGAAATCAGTCCCGTTTCGTTGTGCCTTGTCCTGTCCCTGACAGGAAAGCCCACGTCACATGCAGCCACAGAATCTAAGCAGAGTGTAAGCCCACCACGAGCTTGTCCTGCAGCAACCAGGCCCGCTGCTTCCTTCCCTCGTGCAGCGTGACGCGCAGGCTGCAGCGGAGCCAGCGCCTCCATGGCTGCAGGCTGCAATCCGGGCACAGGCTGGGGCAGGCACGAGCCGCACCGCACAGCTGCCGCGGGGCACTCAATTCCCTCGCGCGCGCCTCGTTGGCTCGCCTCCTGCGCATGCGTTCTATTTGGAGGTTGGGGGGGGAACCCCTCGGCTCCTGCCCCGCGCATGCGTCTTCCCTGGACTGCCCCGCCTTCTTCCTCTGTCGCGCATGCGCCGCAGCTCCGCGTGGACGCGCTCTTTCTGACCTGGTGCGGGCGGCATGTGGCCGCTTCTCGCGCTGCTCCTGAGGCAGTTGCTGGCCGCGGGGCTGGAACCGCCAGCGGGGAACGGTGAGGACCCGGGCCGGGGGGACGGGCGGGGGGGGTCACTGAGCGCACTGCCGGGCGCTCATCCTCTCCCTCAGCGCCGGTCACTCGACTCCGCCCCCCACGCGCTGGCCCCGCCTCTCAGCGGCGCCTATTGGTCCCCAGCCGCCCGTCTCGTGTCCTGCCCCCTCCCTATTGGTCATCGCGGGGCCCCGCCCCTCCGCGTGCCGGGGTGACACTTCTCAGCGCGGGCAGCCCGGGGGAGCCCCGGGGCGAGCCCGGCCGGGGAACGGGCGCAGGGGCCGGGCTAACCTGCCTCTCCTCCGGCTCCAGCGTCCGGCCTGCCGTGCAGCCCCCGCGGGGAGCGGTGCTGGAGCCCCAGGCACGCCCGCAGCCTGCCCCCGGAGCGGTTCTGCGATGGCCGCCCGGACTGCCCGGACCGCGCGGATGAATCAGCCCAGGCTTGTGAGCACCCGGGAGCCCCGCCGGCCCCCGCCTGCCCCTGCCTGTTCCAGTGCGCGGAGGGGGCCGAGTGCTTCCCATCCGCCTGGGGCTGCGACGGCCACGCGGACTGTGAGGACGGGCAGGACGAGCGGGAGTGCGGCCCCGACTCCCCTGGCACTGCCCCAGCGCCGAGCACTGCCCGGACAGGTGAGCGCTGCAGGGAGACCGCCTGTTACAGCCAGGGTGGGCTGGGGGCCACACGGAGGCAGGGACAAGGGGGAGTGCGTGCAGGGTGGGAGCCGAGTGCTGGGGCACTGGCAGATTGGTGGCTGGGATGGATGCAATGCAGGGGGTTGGGACATGAAGCACTTAAAGGAACACAACCCACTTTTAAATCTTCCTTTAGTCTGTAAACCTTACACCTGCTACAAGTGACACCGGGGATTCCTGCCTCTTGGACACCTGAGAGAAAATTTGGGCTGGTCTACACTCAGGGCCGGCTCTAGGTTTTTTGCTGCCCCACGCAAGAAAAATTTTGGCTGCTCCCCGTCCCCGCCCTGGGCTTCCTCCCCCGCCCCCCCCCCCGCACTCCCCTGCTGCCCCAGCCCTGGGCTTCCCCCCTGCGCTGGGCTTCCCTCTTTTCCCCCCCACCAGTGCCCTCCCCGCACCCCGCTGCTGCCCCAGCCCGGGGCTCCCCTCCTTCCCTCCCCACACACACACCTCCTGCCGCCCCAGCACTGGGCTCTCCCACACACACACCTGCACCCTCCTGCCGCCGCAGCCCTGGGTCACTGGTAACTCGCTCCCAGGGCAGGTCATTCATCAGGAATTTTGGATGTGCACAAAACAGACAGGATTGGTTCCCATGTGGTTCCAGAACTGCAGTAAAGTGGAACAATTTTCAGCTTGTGTGATTGGAGGATATCTGGATGCATATTATAAGACTGTCCTACATAAATGAGGAAAAGTTGAGGTGCCTTTATTCCACTCTTTCTTTCTATGGGGAATTTGCCAATGCAATATCACTGTCTTCCTTTTAAACAAACAAACAAAGAAGGCAATGGCTGTTGAAAATAGCAATTCCAGTCCTAATAACCACTGGGGAGCATTTCTTGCTCAATTTTATCCTACCTTTTCTACAGCAAGTTACAGTGTATTTGATTTGGGAGAAATGAAGAAACAGCTGCTCAAACTGAGCTTGAGCGCTCCTGAATTTTGAGGTGTTCAAATCTGGAAGGCAGGTGCTGGGTGGGGCGGGGGGGCTCTGCAGGGGAGCACGACAGCATGTATGCAGCAGTGTATCTGGAGCTGCGCGGAGCCGGACATGCTGGTCTGAGTGGCACAGTATGGGGGCTAGGCAGTTGGAGAAGGGGTAAGGGGTTCCGGAGGGGCAGTCAAGGGACAGGGAGCAGGGTGGGTTGGATGGGGCGGAGGTTCGGGGAGGCAGTCAGGGGACAGGCAGCGATTGGATAGGCATGGGAGTCCCAGAGGTTTGTCAGGGGACAGGTAGGGGGTGGGGTCCTGGGGAGAAGTTGGGGGGGGTCTCAGGAGGGGGCAGTTGGGGATAAGGAGAAGGGAGGCTTAGATGAGGGGGTGGGGTCCCAAGGGGCAGTTAGGGGCAGGGGTCTCAGGAGGGGGCAATCAGGGGACAAGGAGCAGCAGCGCTTAGATAGGGGGTGGGGTCCTAGGGGCAGTTAGGGGCAGGGGTTCCAGGAGGGAGTGATCAGGGGACAGGGAGTGAGGGGGGGGGAGTTGAATGGGTTGGGGTTTCTGTGGGGGGCAGTCGGAGGGAGTGGATGGTGGCAGGGTGGGGCTTCCCTCCTCCTGTTTTTTGAATGTTAAAATATGGTCTCCCTACCATTCACCGCACTCACAGCATGCTGCCACATGAGGTCCCCCTCTTTCCTTTCCAGTTGGGTGTAGCCAAGGGAATGCTGGGAAATGTAGTTCCTTCTCTGCTCCAGGGCTGGCTCTATAGGCAGGGAGCTAACCAAGGAACTACAAGACTCTTTGCTGCTTTCAAGGAACTACAGCTCCCAGAGCCCCCTGTTGGTTTTCAGCTCCCATGCCGCCCCTGCAAATGGGCTGCCCCAAGGAGGTGCTTGCTTTGCTGGTGCCTAGAGCCGCCCCTGTCTACACTGGGAACTTCCATTGGCGTAGCCATATCTCTCGCATCCCTGAGAGACATGGCAATTGCGACCTAAGCCCTGGTGTAGACAGCACTAGAGGAGGTGGATTACAGGACCCCTCCTGTCACCATAGATCATGTCTGCTCTGAAGTGCTATAGCACAGCAGCTGTGCTGCTGCAGGAGTTTGACTAGACACACCCCTTGTTTTCTCCATTTCCCCCCACCTTAGTTAGTTTTTTATGCCTGCCACCGAGCACTGTCACAATCTTTTTGCTCCCACCCCCACAATCTCATCCTTTCTGGGCCTCCAGAGGTTATCTGTATATTACCTCGCCCACCTTGTCTTTCCTACAACAACGCTCTCTGCTTTCCCCTCTCCCCTACCGCAGTAGTCAGGTTCCCTTAGTTGTTCATGGGGGCTGTTCATACAGCCATAAGGCAGAGAAGACATTTTTTAAAATATGAAAATCTGGTGGTGAAACCCTCAAAATTGGCAAGGAAGCTGAAGGTGAGGTGCAGAATGGGAACTGCTTTGAACCCTTTTTGAGCGTAATTCAATCTCAGTATGACAGCGACCTTTGAAAGCCCAATTATTGAGTGCCCTCTGCTTTCATTTTAGAGAATCCAGCGATCTCCAAACCTGGGAAACCTGTGTTGTCTGAGATGCGAGGCCCCTTGTGGGTGACAGCTGCTTTTGGTATGTGAGACTCCAAAGGGTGCTGCAGAACTGAGCTTGGCTTTTGCTGAGTAGCGTCAATGAAACTGAACTTGGCTCCTATCGGATTGGATAGGAATGGCTGCCCTAGGACTTCCGCTAACCACTCTCGCTGCAGTGTGGCTTAGGCATCTTGTCCCAAGCGCTTAGGTGGCAAAGTCGAAGGGTCTAAATTTCCAGCTTTGGGAAAAGGCACATTATTTCCTTCTCCTGTTGGAAACGGAGTCCCACTGCATGGGACTTGGCACTAATCATCCCTCCAGGGGACACAACCCCACTTCTTACCATTGTGAGTCATTGCTTTGTCTGTCTAAATGCTGGGGCACTAGCATGGAGCAGCTTAGCCTCAGTGCTGCTGCCTACTTCGGGGCAGAAATCACAGCAACTTACTGCCTGTGTGTTTTTCTGTCTGCAGTGCTCCTGAGTGTGCTGGTGGCTGCAGGCTGCACTGTTAGATGGGGCCAGTTCAGAGGAGAGAACAACTTCTCCACCTTCAGCCTCGAGAAAGCTTCCAAGGAGCAGCTAGTTCCGGACAGGAGACCTTCGGACTCGTTCCCTTGATGGGTATGTCTCCTACTCTGCACTGGAGCCAAACTGCCCCATGCTGAGCTTTCCCCCCCTTCTGACCCCTTAGCCCTCCATTAGCTCTCTGGTGGAGCAGAAATCATTTTCTACTGTCCACTCTGCAGTGAGTTCCTTTCTCTATATGAGGGGCAGGAAAGGAGTCTCTCCCCACACACAAACCCAGCTTCTCTGTGCTGGGCAGACTTCTGGCATCTCTTTCAATGACTGGCTTGTTGCAGTGGGGAGATAATTGGGCTTGATGAACCCAGAGGAAGCTCTGAGTCCCTAGACACTAAGGGGCTGCTAATTTTGGAGCTTTTTACAGTGGATGGCTTCCCCACAAGCTTTGCAAAATAAAATTAAATAAAAGTCTTTGGCACAGAGGATATTAAATAACCAGATGTCTTGGTTTTTCTTAATCTTGCAGGAAGTTGCGGTGCTGTGAGATGGGACCCAATGCAGTGGTCCTCATCACACTCCCTCCAAATGCTGATTGCACAATTTCTGGGTCAAGTTTTCTGGGGTTTGACTGGGTGACAATCACACTGGAATAATCAAGGACTCTTCCTTTGGCACAGGGAGTTTAGATTGTGGGATTATAGTGGCAATGGGGAATCAGAAATGATTGTCACTCGTGCTCTAAAATCAACCCTACAAGAATGTGATGGAAACGCTTGGAATGTCACAACGGGTCATCCATTTCCCCCATTGTAGACACAACTCCTCCCCCCCGTGGGTTATTCCACAAGTCACTTCTTGCTGGAATAGCTCTGGCCAGTGCACTATGTAGCCTCTGCAGTACATCTGGCTGCTCTCCCTTCCATGTCCTCCCAAGAGTCCAAAACTACCTCTCCCTACCATGCTGTATCTTGCCTGTAAGCACAGCTGTTTGCTCCTGTTCCAGGGCAGGCTGTTCCATTCTGCACACATGTGAAGGGCCGAGCTGAGAGTGACATGGGTATATAATCTATATCCCCGAGGATACTGCTCATATTTCTAAGCCATGAGCTCAAATGTCATGTACCAGAAGCTCTTAAAACTTCATTGACTGCAGGAGAACTGTCAAGGAGATGGAAAAATGGAGTCTCCTGTGTGCTTCGCTTTGCATTGGGTCACGGGCAGTGCAGCGGCCCCTAGGCACAGCACAGGCCATTCAGGACCTGAGTGCCCTCAACTCCCAGTGCACTCAATGTAGGAGGTGCACTAAGCTCCTTGCAGGATTGGGCCCAGAGTTTCCACTTTGACACTGAAATCCCTGGACGTTGCATCCTCCGTGCAGTCAGAAGAGTTTGTTAGCAGATGTTTTAAGTTTTGACAAACATCTGGAGCCAGCTTTGCTCTTCTTTGCTTTTACCTGTGAGTAGTCTTGGTCTCAAAGGTCAGCTAGTAGCTGTGCCTCCATTTCAGATCTTGGTCGGTACATTTTTTCATGGACTGTTATTAAAGAAGTGTAAAACACTGGACCTGTTCCCTCTACAGTACTAGTGTAGAAACCTGGTGCTGGTGGAGGGCGAACACTCTCTTGTCCCTTTAATCCATTTTTGACATTCAAGACCTATTCTATTTTTTGCACAGATGCTTGCTCAATACACGCACAGATGGTAGAAGCTTGCTGCCCTGTTGGCTGAATGTGGTGCCTTACAGGTGATGCTTCTGCTTGCAGGCATACACTCCACCCAGCAGCCTCAGAGGGCAGGACTCCTTGGGGGTTTGTATAGTGAGTACATGTGCATATGTAATATGAGAGAGTTTGTAGGAGGTATGACATATTTAGGATCTTGGCTCTTCCCAGCACTGGAATAGAGCACTAGCGTGAGGCTGAACCCCTGAGGGCTCAGTGTGCTGCATTCTGGACAATGGACAAAGAACCACCGTTGGCAATTGGGTGGGTGCTGAATGACCATGGGCGAATTAAAGATCTTTAGAAAACTTTTGGTGGCTTCCTGGATTTTGTTTTAAGGGTCATTTCCATTATTATGATTGATTCAGTCCCTGCTCAGCATTAAGACAGACAAGGGTATGGATAGAAACATTCCAATACCAAACGCAGAGGATGGCTGAGTCCGAAGTGCAGCACAATGCTTTTTTGGCTGGGGATGTGACAATGTCACTTAGTTTGGAGCGTTAACCTTGATAGCTGCTCAGGAGACTGGAGTTAAGGAAGGATTTAGCTAGAGGCTGACAGAAGTAAGTTCTGTATGCAAGTCCCAACATGGAAAAAAGCACAAAGCCAAGAATGAGCAAGAGAAATACAGGGAGCATAGAGGCTTGACTGAAGCAAAGGGAGCAAAACAAGGAATGGGGAGATGCAGCTGGAGCTTTGGGCAGAGGCACAATTGTGCATGGCTGTAATCCTGGTGAAGGGCAGCTCAGACTTAAAGAATGAGGCAAGAGGGGGCTGGTCAGTAGCCAGTGAAGGGGCTTTTGCCTGCTGGTGGGGAGTGAGAAGTGAATTGGGTATGGTAGAGAGAGGAGGTTGCAGTCAGTGAGACCTAGGCCTGTGAGAATGCTTTACTATAGCAAAGGAAAAGAAGGGTGGTATTTTGGGGGATGTGGAGAAACTTCAAGTGCAGGCAGGAGTTGGTAACTGACTGGATACATCAGGGATATTAATCAAGCTCCCACTTCAACTCCACGCATTAAATGCAAAAAGCTCCGATCTGTGAGCTAGGCCTGCACAGTTAAATATCCAAAAGTGAGGAAATGCCTATGTTAAAGTGCACCATTAGCTCTGCCTCCTGGTGAGTCTGTTGTTCCCATACAGTCTGGTTGTGATCATGTGCCATCTCTCAGACAACACAGTGTAATATACTGATTTTTCTACAGTCTTACATGCACCTACCTGTGCTGCATCATTACTGCTTATGGTAGTTTTTATTGTCAGTCATAATGGTCTGGTCCATCTTTATGAATTTAGTCTGTGATTTTCATAGATTATAAAATGAGAAAGGACCATTGTGATCAGCTAGTCAGACATAATACAAGCTAAAAAACTTCCCTGCATTAATTCGTGTTTGAGCTAGAGCAGATCTTCTGAAAAAACATCCAATCTTAATTTAAAGATTTTCTGTAGGGCTGTTGATTAATCTGTTGACTCATGATTAACTCCAAAAAATTAACTGCTATTTAAAAAATAATTGCAATTAATAGCACTGTTAAACAATAGAATAGCAACTGAAATTTATTAAATATTTTGGATGTTTTCCTACATTTTCAAATATAGTGATTTCTATTACAACACTGAATACAAAGTGTATAGTTCTCACTTTATTTTTTATTACAGATATTTGCACTGTAAAATTAAAAAAATAGTATTTTTCAATTCACCTCATGCAAGTACTGTAGTGCAATCTCTTTATCGTGAAAGTACAACTTACAAATGTAGATTTTTTTTTTGTTACATAACTGCACTCAAAAACAAAATGTAAAACTTTAGAGCCTACAAGTCTACTCAGTCCGACTTCTTGTTCAGCCAATTCCTAAGACAAACAAGTCTATTTACATTTCCGGGAGATAATGTTGCCCGCTTCTTATTTGTAGTGTCACCTGAAAGTGAGAACAGGCATTCACGTTTCAAGATATTTACGTGCCAGGTATAACTTAGATAATTTTTAAACATGCATATGCCCCCTCATGCTTCGGCCACCATTCCAGAGGACATGCTTCCGTGCTGATGATACTCATTAAAAAAATAATGCTTTAATTAAATTGGTGACTGAACTCCTTGGGGGAGAATTGTATGTCTCCTGTTCTGTTTTACCCCCAGTCTGCCATATATTTCATAACAGTCTCAGATGATGACCTAGCACATGTGCGTTTTAAGAACACTTTCACAGCAGATTTGACAAAACACAAAGAAGGTACCAGTGTGAGATTGCTAAAGATAACTACAACACTCAACCCAAGGTTTAAGAATCTGAAGTGCCTTTCAAAATCTGAGAGGGACGAGGTGTGGAGAATGCTTTCAGAAGTCTTAAAAGAACAACATTCCAATGTGGAAACTACAGAACCCGAACCACCAAAAAGAAAATCAACCTGCTGGTGGCATCTGGCTCAGATGATGAAAATGAACATGCGTCGGGCCGCTCTGCTTTGGATTGTTATTGAGCAGAACCCGTCATCAGCATGGATGCATGTATTCTGAAATGGTGGTTGAAGCAGGAAGGACATATGAATCTTTAGTGCATCTGGCACGTAAATATCTTGCGAGGCTGGCTACAACCATGCCATGCGAACCCCTGTTCTCACTTTCAGGTGACATTATAAACAAGACGTGGGCAGCATTATCTCCTGCAAATTGTAACCAGACTTTGAGCGATTGGCTGAAATCAGACTGAGTGGACTTGTAGGTTCTAAAGTTTTACATTGTTTTATTTTTTAATGCAGTTATTTTTTGTACACCATTCTACGTTTGTAAGTTCAACTTTTATGAGAAAGATATTGCACTACAGCACTTGTATTAGGTGAAATGAAATATACTATTTCTGTTTTTTACAGTGCAAATATTTAATAAAAAATAAATATAAAGTGAGCACGGTACACTTTGTATTCTGTGTTGTAATTGAAATCATTATATTTGAAAATGCAGATAACATACAAAACTATTTAAATACATGGTATTCTATTATTAACAGTGTGATTAATCATAATTTTTCTAATTGCTTGACAGCCCTAATTTTCAGTGATGGAAAATCCATTGCAACCCTTGGTACATTTTTCCACTAGTTAATTATGCTCACTGTTTTAAAAAAAAGATTGTGCCTTATTTTAGTCTGTTTGTCTAACTTCAACTTCCAGCTACTGGATCGTGTTATGCTTTTCACTGCTAGTTTGAAGAACCCTCTATTATCACATTTCTGTTCCCTATGTGGCTACTTACAGACTGATCAAGTCACCCCTTAAACTTCTCTTTGATACGATAAACCGCTTGTTCTCCTTGAACCTTTCACTGTAAAGCCTGGTTTCCTAGCCTCTAATCATGCATGCTGCCTCAGGGAGTTAGGTGCCTGATTCTCATTGACATTCAATGGGATTTGAATAAAGGCCAGATTTTTAAAGGTATTTCGGCACCTGAATATGCAGATTGATGCTTTTGAAAATCCCTTTATACAGCTAAGTACCTTTCAAAAAATCCAGCCCTAATTCCATTAAGCCCCTTTGAAAGTCTCTTAGCTGTTTTAAATGATAGTTTCTCTCTAGTGTATATTAATAATTTTGTTTGGATCCATGAATTGTCCATATTTAATTTAAGGCATTTTAACAATGCCTGTCAATCTAGGATTTACGTGTTAATACAGTTATTTAAATTCTCATTGTGATATTTAGCAAATTCAGAGGTAAGTTAGTTGTACTAACTCCCTTTCAGGCTTCTTTGGAGCTACTTACACATGTTTATAGGAGTCTAATGTCTAACTTGTATTCTGGTTCTCCATTGCTCTGCCCTGTGTGTTTTCATTTACAGTGTGCAGAGTGGTATCAAATGCTACCAGATCAGAATGGTTTACATTGGTGTAAATGACTGCACAAGGTAGAGGGAAGCACAGCAGGTCCTCTGCCACCAGAAGAAAGTAATTTAAAGCAGGGTTAGAGTAGTAAAGAAGTGGAACTTAAACATCTTCTGACTCCTTAGCTTGCAAGTTACACCAAACTTGGGACTCGCTTAGACTTTGATAGAGTAGGTGCAAGTAGGTTTAAGCTGGGGGGCGGGCATGTTTCTATGCCAGTGTAAGGGGCTCTAACATGCCACCTCTGAATATGGCACCATGCATCTAGAGGAAGTCTAAGTAGGCAAATGCACAGAGTTATTAGACCCAGCTGCTTCAATCCAAAAAGCCTGGTGGTCTTGGAACAGTCACTAACTCAGGGTTCTGTGGTGCATTACAGTAGCAAGAGAATGGGCTCCATGAAAAGAGGCATCAAGTCATGGAGCAGGGAGGTCCTTCTGTGCAGCTCTGGGCACTTCATTACCAGAAAGTTATAGACAATTTAGAGTATCAGAGGGGTAGCCGTGTTAGTCTGGATCTGTAAAAAGCGACAAAGAGTCTGACGAAGTGGGTATTCACCCCGGAAAGCTCATGCTCCAATACGTCTGTTAGTCTATAAGGTGCCACAGGACTCTCTGTTGCTTTTTACAGACAATTGATAGTGTTCCAAGAGGAGCCACAGGAATGGGTGAGAGCCGGGAGGAGGGCTGGGCGTTGTGTTTCTAGCATCTAGCCCTTTCCACTTTACAAACATTCATTAATTAAGCCTCTCTGAGAAGTAGGTCAGCACCAGTATTCCCATCTGACAGACGTGGTGGATCCCCCTATCGCTGATAACCGGACTGTACAAAGCATCGAGCGACACTACAGGGAGTGCCCTGGGCTGGCTTGGGAATGGGCTAGGACCCAATAGGTCTCTTCCATCCCTAGTCTATGTGTCGCAGTGTCTCTTGTTGCAGTGACCCAGAAAAGTGATGACAGAATGGAGCCGTAGCGATTGCTTTAAAGCACAGGTGCTTGATGAATGAATAAATCTCAGAGCAGTATCTCAGCTGGGGGTGCCCATGGAGGTTAAAGCTGGTAGAAGTTCCCAGACAGTTCTATTCCTGTTGCCTCCTTGGCACTTGAGACAGTGGCAGGAGTTAAATGACCATGAGATGGGCCATGTGCCCTTCAATTAGGTTCAGAAACAGAAATGATAAATGGTTGTCTCCCTACCTGAAAGGGGGCTAGTTTGTGATAGAAACAACCAGCTAAAATGGAGGCAACAAGAAAAAGAATGAAAGAAATGCTTGTATGGAAATAGTTCCTTATAAAGGGTTAAAACGTCAATCTTATTATTGTCTTAAGGCACTAGAACTTAGCTGTCTCCGGCCTCCGCAGTATAAGCCCAGTTGCTCAGTCTGATAAGCAATCAGCTTTGTCAGCCCAGCACGGCAGGAGATCAGCACATGAAGCACTGATGCAGCTTGTGCCCATGGAGGCTGAAGGTGGGGTGCTTTTGATCACCTCTTTACGACTATAGGGAGCTTTTCTTAGTCAGCACTTGCCTAATGGAAGCATTACCATGAAATCAAAGCTGTCAACCCTCAGGCTGTCATTTTGGGGATCTCTGATGTGAAATGCCAGGTACCATGAGGCAACTGGGGAAGAGGCGCGCAAGCCTTTCTGCCAATCTGAAAATTGGGGACCACCGTGGGTGTTGTCGGACGCCAGAGGAAGAAGAGGTCTTCTTCCCGTTTGCACAAGACAGTGTGGTGAAGCAGTGGAGCTCCATGCACAATGTGACTGAGAGGAACCAGGAGAAAAGCAAGGCTCCTCCCCGACGGAGCAGATGCTTCCTCAACATCAACGTTGGGGGCAAATCTTTCCAGATCCCTTACAAAATGGCTGCCCGTTACCCCATCACCAGAATCGGGAAGCTGGCCATCTCCACGGACCCCATGAAGAAGCTGAAACTTTGTGATGACTACTCGGTGCAGAGGAATGAGTACTTCTTCGACCGAGACCCTTTAATCTTCCATTACATCTTCCACTTTTACCGCAGCGGGGTCCTGTGGATCATGGATGAGCTGTGCCCCACTAACTTTGTGGAGGAAATTGAGTACTGGGGTATCCACCTGAAATGTTCCCAGCGGTGCTGCCGGATCCTGTTTGAGGAGAAGCAAGATGAGCTCAAAGAGTACCTGAAAATACAGCGGGAGCTGGAGGCGGAGCTAGAGCCCATGGAGCAGGAGGAGAACTTTGAGGGAAAATGTCTGGGGGAGTTCCGGAAAGCTGTCTGGAACCTCATTGAGAAACCCTACTCCTCCATCCCTGCTAAGATCATCGCCGTCATGTCCAGCTTCTTTGTGCTGATCTCCATTGTGGGCATGACGCTCAGCACAGTGGAGGAGATGCAGCACAAGACTGGGAAGGCATTCATGGAGCAGCTGGAGACCATCTGTGCCGTCTTCTTCACCTCCGAGTACCTCATGCGGCTCATATCCACAGCCACCTTTCCGAAGTTTCTGCGGGCAGCATTCAATGCCATTGACCTGGTGGCCATCCTGCCCTTCTACATCCAGATTCTCTTTGAGCACCTGGATGAAGGGGATGCACTTTACCACGAGGAGCGGCACAAAATGGAGAGTGTGGGCAAGCTGGGGAAAGTCCTGAAACTCATCAAACTCATGCGGATTTTTCGCATCCTCAAGCTGGCACGTCACTCCACTGGCCTGAGGGCCTTTGGTTTCACCATGCGCCAGTGCTACCAGCAGGTGTGCTGCCTCCTCCTCTTCATCGCCCTGGGCGTTTTCACTTTCTCGGCTTTGATGCACTCCGTGGAACATGATGTCCCCGGCACCAACTTCACCAGCATCCCTGATGCCTGGTGGTGGGCAGCGGTAAGATGCAGTCACCCCACGTCTTTACGTATGTGGGTGGGGTACACATGGGCAACTGAGTCTGCTGGGGCTGCCATAGGAACATTCACCACCTCTGCTGGCCAGGAGTCTCCCCCAATGTGAGCAGTAACTGCTGGGCTCAGGCATGAATTCAGAGGCTGCCCAGGCCCCTGCTGACTCTGGAGGGGGAAGCTGGCGACGGGGAGTATGGCAGCAAAGCACAGTGCATGGGTCCCATCAGGGAGTGAGACACGGGGCTTGGGGGCTCCTGCCTCCCAGCACAGGACACTAGCCATGGTGTCGGGGGTACCCAGGTGGGGACAGGCAGATGGACCTGGCTCTGTGGCACAGCAGTTCAGCGAACTCCAGGACAGTGAGGAGCTGTAGCTGAGAACCAAACCCTGGCAGGGCTAGCGTCTAACCAGGCTGATGTGAGCCAGGAACTGAGAGTCTTGGGCCAGGGAGCGCAGGACACGCATGCCCCAGGCACCAGGACCATCCACGCCGCACTGGGAACATGCAGAGCACCACGTCTAGTTATTGGGGTAGGGTGCTAAACCTCAGGATCCAGGGACAGTGAGCACCTGTGACTGGTACTCATGGCTCCCATTCCCTAGGACACAGGGAAGGGAGTTCCCGCACAGCGCACAGCAGGAGGGTGGGGCAAGAGGGACACATGCAGCAGTGCCTGGGATCATGCTGGAGAGGAGAACTGTGTCTGGGGCCACCAGAAGGAGGGGGAGGCTAAACCCAGATCAATGTCAGAGCCGGTGACAGGGGATGGAGATCAACTATGAAGGGGTTTGGGCCAGGGGTCATGGGGGAGGGGCAGATTAGGATCCTGGGGATTGAGGAAGGTACATGGATTTGTCTGGGGCTCATGCAGGGGAAGGGAGATGCATAGCTCAGCCCTGGCCTCGTAGGCCCTAAGGGGAAAATGCACATCTCAGAACCCAAACACATGGGTCTACGAAGGGGAAACAGATCGGCCTGGGTTTATGCAGGGGGAGAGCGACACAGGTTGAGTCTGGGCTCATGGGGGATGTGCGGAGAAACCATTCTGGCCTGAGCTTGGGTGGGGGAGGAGGGGCCCAGACTGGGGCATAGGGAAGGACTTTTGTATCTCAGGTCCAGGGGGGTGTTTATAGAACCTTGTGTGGTACGGGGGTCACACCAAGTTATGGCCAGTGATTCCCATGCTAACGAGCACCATTGAAAACCTGCTGCCCTTGTATTAGCACAGAGCAGGCAGGAAATCAGTTAAAGCACTGGAGACTGAAGGGTTAAGCAGGGCTTTCCTGTCAATAGTTTGCCTCATTCCCTTCCCTGCAGGAGTGCGGTGTCTTTTCTAGGGGAGAGCCCACAGCTTCCCTTATTCTGAGTTGCTAAAGACAAGAGCTCAAAGGAAAAAAGAAAAGATACGAACACTGCAGGCCTGTCACTGTCCTCCCGTGGTCCCCCAACCGCTGGGGGCAGGGGCGGGGGCGGGAATGGAGCCCTGGGGGCAGGGACAGCAGCTAGGGACAGAACCGGGGCCAGGAGCGCAGCTGGGTGGTGCTCCCTCCCTACCCCCCGGGGGGGCTGGCCCAGGACCAGCCACATACCCAGCTGTAAACGATTGTTTACACAGTTTCAGGGCAACTGGTCCCTCAAAGTCTTCTACTCTTAGGCTTTTGACTCTCAGCCATCACCTCTCTTAGGAGGAGACCTGCGACTCACTCCCTCCTGACTGGGGTATTTCCAGGCCACACAGTTCCCTGTGGTTTGTGGCCCTGGAGGTTTTTCTGTGGCCCTGGAGGTTTTTCGCCTTCCTCCGAAGCATGGGGCAGGGGTCGCTTGCTGGTGGATTATCTGCTACTAGAAGTCTTTAAATCATGATTTGGAGCATTCAGCAGCAGAGTCAAGGGAGAGAATTATTTCAGGAGTGGGTGGATCGGCTTATGTGGCCTGCATCTTGCAGGAGGTCAGACTAGATGATCATAATGGTCCCTTCTGATCTTGAATTCTATGATTCTGTGATTCCCTGCCTACACTGTGATATCCCCAGCAAGCCAGACTGTGCTTTGCTTTCTCTCCAGAGGCTATGACCAGTGTTTTGCCTGCAGTCACAGGTTACCACACAGCTCTTTCTAAGCAAGCACCTTTATTCTTATGGTGAAAGTGTTACAGAGAAAACACATTAAAAACAGTAGAAGAACCTACACGCATCCTGAAAAGCTTATGAGAGGTCATCCCCCAACTCCAAATGTCGGCTCCGGTGGGAGTCAGTACTTCAAACCTCACGGCTGAGTTTTCCCCATAGTTACAATTTCATAACTGTCTCACATTCAGAACCAGAGCACTGGCTAGGCAGTTCAGCCATTTCTTTACACAGCTCGGCCTTTGAGCTTCAGTCTCCAGGAACAGGTAACAACAAATAATCACCCTTTCCTTAGGACATAGCTAAGTCTATTCATACCTGGCACATTTTCAGTATAGTCCTTTGAACTCCTAAGTCTCACATCTGTCACATCTCCCTCTAGAGAGATTACATCCCATCCTGGTCCATCCTAAAACAAAGCCATTCAGTTAATACAATGGACCCCAAACATACTTAAACTTAAGTGGATAACGTCTCCCAAGGATAAGCAGGTAATTGCCGTACCTGTCACAGTTGTGATAAAGAGCACAGTGAGCAATTGTTCTTCATGTCCATCGAGAGAAGGACAAGAGGATTTGGCTTGGTTTACAGCCAGGGAGCTCTAGGTTGGAAATTCGGAAAAACTTGCTAACTCTCAGGGTAGTTAAGCACTGGACCAGGTTACAAAGGGAGGGTGTGGAATCTCCGTCACTGGAGGGTTTTAAGAACAGGCTGGACAGACACCTGTCAGGGATGGCCGAGGTTTACTCAATGCTGCCTGAGCACAGGGGGACGGACTAGATGACCCCTGGAGGCCCCTGATTCTATAACTATCAGCACTCAAGGGATTTAGCCATTATCCTCTTTGCAATGAGGGCAGGTTACCAGCCTGGCTGTCCCAGCTAGCCTGCGTGTGAGGGGTTTATGTGTGGCGAGGAGGGGGTTAGGGACAGCATCCAGGTAAGAGCCCACCTAACTCTTCACTGAAGACCTTCCCAGGAATTTGGGTCCGAGAAGGGGAACTCATGGATTGGTGCGTAGCTTTGAGGGCAGAGGGGGTGACACATGGGTTGATGCCTGGACCCCTGGGGCTGAGAGAGAACATGGTGTGGTGCCCAGGTGGTGGGGATGAGGGTGACATGGGATAGTGGGTGTGAGAGGGACAGGCAAGCTGGGGGAGGGGTGACAGGATGAGGCGGACCCTCAAGCTGGTCCCAGGGTTGGGCCTAGGGGAGACTCCTGGAGTGGTGCCCAGCTTGGGTGAGTGGGGGGACAGGACCCTGGAGGGCTGTGACTCAGCTGTCAGGTGCAGGACGCAGGATCAGGCTGTGGCAGTGGGGCTGGGGTGAGTTTCTCAGTGGTGGGGCCTGGCTCAGAAGCTGAGCAGTCCTGGAGGAGTTTGCTGAGATATGAGCTCAGGGAGGGGCTGATCATTTCCCTCTCTCAACCCCCTTCCAGGTCAGTCTGTCCACAGTCGGCTACGGAGACACCGTGCCTGACACGGTGCTGGGCAGGATGGTGGCGTTCGGGTGCATCTCCTTCGGCATCATTCTCAACGGGATGCCCATCTCCATCCTCTACAACAAGTTCTCCGATTACTACGCCAAGCTGAAAGCCCATGAGAACGAGGCCAGCCTCACGCTCAAGTTCACCAAGAAGATTCGCTTTAAGGAGCGAGTCCTGAAGAAGCTGGCTGAGTGCTGCAGTGGTGACGCCCACATCCACGGCTGAATGGGCCACCCCGTGGGTCACGTGACTGGGCTACTCTGAGCACCCACCAGGCCACCTGACCTCCTCCCCCACCAGCAGGGCCATCCAACATGGCTACACCACCCAACCCGCCCGACCTGGGTAACAGAACTCCCAACCTGACTACCCGACTTCCCCATATCAACTAGGTCACCGGACCTCCCAGCCTGGCTACCCCACCTCCACCCTAGACACACACCCAGCTAGACATGGATACTTCACCCTACAACTCGGCCGTCCGTCTGGCTAGGCTAGACACTCAGCCCCCTTGCCCAAGTAGGCTTCCTGGAATTGTCCACCTACTTCCTTGGCCTGGCCAGTTCACCTCCAGGGAACATGCACATTCGCTGTGAGGGAGACCCTGGGATGTAGGAACGTGTGAGTGAGAGCAGCAGGTTAGGCCTGCGTTTGCAATGCGATACGGCTGCAAAACTGTCCAGGCCGTTTGTAGGGCGGAAGCAGGGAGGCGACCGAGCCTCTGCTGTGACCTGCCTGGAATGTCACACTCATTCCTGGACAGCACAGTCCTGGGGACAGACTGTCTGGGCAGGAGCTCAGAGAAGAGCAACAAAAAGGACCCAGGGGCTGGAGGGATGGACTGTGGGGCACAGCTGAAGCTGCCCGGCTTGGCTCAGGGACTTGGGTAGGGCCTGAGAACGCTCTCCAAGCCGAGAGGAAGCAGGGAATTAATGTGACCCCTGCAGGGAGTGGGGCACAATTAGGCTGAATGGAGGAACATTCCCCAGCAGTCAGATGTATCAGGCTGAGACCTGGCCACCCCCCAGGAAAGCGTGGAAGCGCCACTGCTGCTGACAGAACTAGATGAGGCAAAGCCAGGTAGGATTGCTGCCAAGGCTGCTCTGCCCTGGGCTGGGCCCCAGGGCCTGATGGGACGTCAAAGGTCTTTTCTAGCTCTCGTGCCCCAGGCAGAACCCAATGGACGCCACTGAGAAATCGTGTCTCTACCTCAAAGAAGCTTTTACAACTGGAGCGCCGAGCCTGGGTCATGGCACGGGGGAAGAGCCGCAGAGCGGGAAGTAGGAGGGGGCCGGGGGGGGCAGTGTGGGCGGGGCCACGGCCGGCTGTTTGGGGAGGCTGAGCCTCCCCCAGCCTACGATACCCACCGCCCGCGCTGGCGGGGGCAGTGGTGGTGCCTGCTGAGCTCTTCTGCAAACTCCCTTTTGGGGGGCTGTTCTCACACTGCTACTCTGTTGGCACCTGGGAAATCTGTCTGCTGGAGGGCTGAGCCTGAGACTGTATCAGCAGGAATGTTCATCCAATAAAACAGAATGGGACAGTGTGTCATATTCACTGGCAAATGTCTCTGTGCCTGTGCCAGGGAGAGCGGGTTGGCGGAGCCAGTACTGTCTGTAGATTAGCCAGGGGAAGCTGTTTGCAGACATTGGTCATGAGAGATTTTGCAAATTCAAACATAGATTCCCTTCATAGTCTGCCTTCTATGGACCCTGGGCTGAATGTTTTACAAGGTACCCGCTGCATTCGCGGGCAGATTGCTTCTTTTGGTGCAAGAGTCCAGTGATCTGTCTGTGCGCAGGTGTGTCTGGGGGTGTCTGCTCATGGCCCAATGTATGGTGGTGCTTGTGCTTTAAACTCCTGCTTGTGCAGACTCAGCTGTCCTTATGTAGCGGTGTGTGCGGGCGCTCGGCTGCACACTTCCCTGCATCTTCCTTGTGCGTGAGGAGATTTGCTATAATGGCCAAACCTTGACGCGTTAGTGGGTAACTTAGAAAGTTCACACTCTTATAATGCCAAAGCTACTCCAGCTAGAAACCACAAACCTGTGGAGTTATGGGCTGGGCCGGCTCCAGCTTTTTTGCCGCCCCAAGCAGCGAAGGGGGAAAAAGAAAAAAAAAAGCCACGATCGGCTGCTCTTCGGCGGCAGCTCTACCGTGCTGCTTTCTTCTTCGGCAGCAATTTGGCAGCGGGTCCTTCCCTCCAAAAGGGACCGAGGGACCCACCGCCAAATTGCTGCCGAAGACCTGGACATGCCGCCCCTTCCCATTGGCCGCCCCAAACACCTGCTTCCTGCGCTGGGGCCTGGAGCCGGCCCTGGTTACGGGCCCCATCAGGGAATAAACCTCATGCTAAGTGTAAAGAAAATTGGTTTGGTGTTTCCTTTTCTTTTCTTCAATTTTTATTGAACTAAACAACAGCTATACAAGAAAAAATACAAATGATAAATCAGAGTTTGCCATAAAGCCATTGCTGTTGGCCACAGAATACATCTCTCAGCAGAGATCTCCTGATTCTGATCAGCAGAAAAATCAGGAAGATTTAGCAGGGTTTGGGATATTTTCTATGAGCCCAGGTTGGCCACCTGTACATGAGGTGGTATCTTTCCTCGCAGTGGCAGTGGGGGTTACTCACTGCTCAGCAGATGGGTACCAGGCTCTCTCTAGCCACATATAGGGCCCGTTTTTGCTCACTGGAACACAGCCGTGCGGGGTGCTAAGAGTTCCCAATGCTCATGGTTTTACTGCAAGCTTCCTGATAAACGGGGTTTTTCTTAAAGTGCCAGCTCGGGGTGTGTCATGATTACACGAGAATCTCAGCTTGTAGCTAAGTTAAAACCTTGCTAGTGCCAACCCTCAAGTCTCACCTCCCAGAAGGCAAATAAAAGAACCATTAAAAAAACCTCATGATTTTGAAGAGAATCTCGTGCTTGGGGAGGTCTGACTTGTGGGTTTTGAGGCTGGTGACACTGTGAGGGGAAATACTTGCTGCTCACTCGCCCTCTGCCACAGGTGGGGGCGGGGGCGGAGAGGGAATGCTCAGCCTCCCCCCCAATTCACTGGCCAGTGAAATGGAGCTGGTGTGAAGGGGCAAATAAGCTGCTTCCTTTTTAGTTTACTCTCCCCAGAGCCAAAGGCGGAGCAGGGAAGGAGCTGTGACTGAGTAACCAGACACTCTGGGCTCTCACCAGGGTGGCAGGGGCTGCCCCACCCTCTCTGGCTCAGTCTAGCCCTGAATTCAGCGCTCTGCTGCTTGTGCTGTGGAGATCAAATCTCCCCATTTCTCCATTTGCTGAATGAAATATCCTGGGGGAGGGGCCCAGTGTCACAGCAGTGAGGAGTGGCTTCCTGAGACAGAATAGAGCTGCACTGAATCTATCGTGTTATGCGCTAAGACCCAACCCCGAGGGAAATTAATTTGTGCTTCAACGTTTACCCCCCTGGGGCAGAGCTCAAACCTACAACCCCTGGACTTTGAAGGCTGAGCTTCTTCTACTGCCTGAGCTAAAAAACCCCAGTAGCAGGTGCAGTGACTGCCCAAATGTGGGGGTGGACCACACAGGGAATGACCTTTGCCCTCCAAGGGATTTCACAAGTGCACGACTCTGCAAGGCCAACTTTGAAGATTAAAAACCCCAGGAACTGCAGGAGGCACATGGGAGGAGCACAGAACTAGCCTGGGGCTGAGAGGCAGAACGGATGGGGTGCGTGTGAAAGGACAGAATTAATTTCTGGACAGGGGGTGGGATCCTGCAGCAGAGGCCAATGTTCCCTTAGTAAATTTGGGCACTCTCAATTACCACCTACATTTGGGCACGAGGAGATCAAAGGACCAAACGTTACAATATTATTATTATGAATTGCAAAGGGGTTGAACAAGTTACCAAAGTCACCACAGTGGGGATCAAAATCAATGTGTTGAACCTGCAAGAACCGACCATTCCCACCAACCCATTCCCCAAGGACCTGGGACCCTCCAAGGTGGACCCACATCTACATAAGAACATAAGAACAGCGCTACTGGGTCAGACCAAAGGCCCATCTAGCCCAGTGTCCTGTCTGCCGACAATGGCCAATGCCAGGTGCCCCAGAGGGAATGAACAGAACAAGGAATCATCAAGTGATCCATCCCATCACCCATTCCCAGCTTTTGGCAAACAGAGACTAGGGACACCATGCCTGCCTGGCTAATAGCTATTGATGGACCTATCCTCTATGAACTTATCTAGTTCTTTTTTGAACCCTGTTATGATCCTGGCCTTCACAACATCCTCTGGCAAAGAGTCCCACAGGTTGACTGTGCATTGTGTGAAGAAATACTTTCTTTTGTTTGTTTTAAACCTGTTGCCTGTTAATTTCGTTTGGTGACCCTCTAGTTCTTGTGTTATGAGAAGGAGTAAATAACACTTCCTTATTTACTTTCTCCACACCAGTCATGATTTTCATAGAATCATAGAATATCAGGGTTGGAAGGGATCTCAGGAGGTATCTAGTCCAACCCCCTGCTCAAAGCAGGACCAATTCCCAACTAAATCATCCCAGCCAGGGCTTTGTCAAGCCTGACCTTAAAAACCTCTAAGGAAGGAGATTCCACCACCTCCCTAGGGAACCCATTCCAGTGCTTCACCACCCTCCCAGTGAAATAGTGTTTCCTAATATCCAACCTAAACCTCCCCCACTGCAACTTGAGACCATTACTCCTTGTTCTGACATCAGGTACCACTTAGAACAGTCTAGATCTATCCTCTTTGGAACCCCCTTTCAGGGAGTTGAAAGCAGCTATCAAATCCCCCCTCAATCTTCTCTTCTGCAGACTAAACAAGCCCAGTTCCCTCAGCCTCTCCTCATAAGTCATGTGCTCCAGCCACCTAATCATTTTTATTGCCCTCCGCTGGACTCTTTCCAATTTTTCCACATCCTTCTTGTAGTGTGGGGCCCAAACTGGACACAGTACTCCAGATGAGGCCTCACCAATGTCGAATAGAGGGGAATGATCACGTCCCTCGATCTGCTGGCAATGCCCCTACTTATACAACCCAAAATGCCATTAGCCTTCTTGGCAACAAGGGCACACTGTTGACTCATATCCAGCTTCTCGTCCACTGTAACTCCTAGGTCCTTTTCTGCAGAACTGCTTCCTAGCCGTTCAGTCCCTAGTCTGTAACAGTGAAGAAGATTCTTCCATCCTAAGTGCAGGACTCTGCACTTGTCCTTGTTGAACCCTCATCAGGTTTCTTTTAGCCCAATCCTCTAATCTGTCGAGGTCCCTCTGTATCCTATCCCTACCCTCCAGCGTATATACCACTCCTCCTAGTTTAGTGTCATCTGCAAACTTGCTGAGAGTGCAGTCCATGCCATCCTCCAGATCATTAATGAAGATATTGAACAAAACTGGTCCCAGGACCGACCCTTGAGGCACTCCACTTGAAACCGGCTGCCAACTAGACATGGAGCCGTTGATCACTACCCATTGAGCCCAACGATCTAGCCAGCTTTCTATCCACCTTATAGTCCATTCATCCAGCCCAGACTTCTTTAACTTGCTGTCAAGAATACTGTGGGAGACCATATCAAAAGCTTTGCTAAAGTCAAGGAATAACACATCCAGTGCTTTCCCCTCATCCACAGAGCCAGTTATCTCCTCACAGAAGGCTATTAGGTTAGTCAGGCATGACTTTCCCTTGGTGAATCCATGCTGACTGTTCCTGATCACTTTCCTCTCCTCTAAGTGCTTCAGAAATGATTCCCTGAGGACCTGCTCCATGATTTTTCCAGGGACTGAGGTGAGGCTGACTGGCCTGTAGTTCCCTGCATCCTCCTTCTTCCTTTTTTTAAAGATGGGCACCACATTAGCCTTTTTCCAGTCATCCGGGACCTCCCCCGATCGCCATGAGTTTTCAAAGATAATGGCCAATGGCTCTGCAATCACATCCGCCAACTCCTTTAGCACCCTCAGATGCAGCACATCCGGCCCCATGGACTTGTGCTCGTCCAGCTTTTCTAAATAATCCCGAACCACTTCTTTCTCCACAGGGGGCTGGTCACCTCCTCCCCATGCTGTGCTGCCCAGTGCAGCAGTCTGGGAGCTGACCTTGTTTGTGAAGACAGAGGCAAAAAAATCATTGAGTACATTAGCTTTTTCCACATCCTGTGTCACTAGGTTGCCTCCCTCATTCATTAAGGGGCCCACGCTTCCCTTGACTTTCTTCTTGTTGCTAACATACCTGAAGAAACCCTTCTTGTTACTCTTAACGTCTCTTGCTAGCTGCGACCTCAATCACATCCTCCCTTAGTCATCTCTTTTCCAAGCTAAAAAGTCCCAGTCTTATTAATCTCTCCTCATATGGAAGCCGTTCTATACCCGAATCATTTTTTTTGTCCTTTTCTGAACTCTTTCTAACTCCAATATACACTTCTACCCCACTATAATGGGACCCGATATAACATGGGTTCGTGTATAGCGCGGTAGCAGCGGGGCTCCGGTGGTGCTTTAAAGGGTCCAGGGCAGATGAGTGTGAATAGGGTGTGACAGCTGGGTATCAGTGCAGACACGGGTGTGATGGCTTGGCATCAGGGCGGATGTGGGTGTGAATGGGGTGGGAAAACTGGACATCCGTGCAGACCTGGGTGTGACGGCTGGACATCTGTGCAGACCCACATGTGAATAGGGTGAGATGGCTGGACATCAGGGCAGATGTGGGTGTCCACAGGGTGTGATGGCTGGACGATGCAGAACTGTAGGATCAGCCCTGTGCAGAACTTGTCGGGAAGCATCAGCAGCGGAACAGGTAACCAGGGCAGAGGGCCCCCAAGGAGACACCCCACTAACTGATCCAGGCCTGAAAACCTAGAAACTCTTGTTTGTCTCTAGTGGACTCTGGACTGAATCATAGAATCATAGAATCTCAGGGCTGGAAGGGACCTCAGGAGGTATCTAGTCCAACCCCCTGAAGAGACATCTGAGGAATTAACCTAGTGCAGTGCCCTCCCCAGGGCCCAGCTAGGAACCATTAGTGTTTTATATTAAATTGCAGCTATTGAAGCCATTGCACTGAGGGTTTTTGCAGCTTCCCCTCTCTGCCAGTCCCAGTTAAAAACCTCTTCATTTAGCCCCTGTGGGAGTCATTGTGGAGCTCCCCAGGGTTAGTGCCCAGAGGGCTTAGTGTTTGAAGCACCTGCCTCCAAGCCCTGCCTCACCTGGTATATCTTGGAGGGCTGGTTTGCCACTGCCCTGCAGCTGTAATAATCACATCAGTTCCCCCACAACTGCCCCACCCCCGACAGGTTTGGTGCAGGGCTTTGGGTAGCTTACAGTGCAGGGGAGCCGCCTACCAAATACACAGCCAGCAGGGACATGGGCAGGGAAGGCAGTTTGCACAAATAGTCCATCACAACGCTCATACTTCCCCGGAATGGCAGCCCTGCCGTCTGCCGAGTCGCTGCCCCAGAACGTGCGCAGGGAGTCGATACACGCTGGAGCCAGGGCCGGTGCTACCATTAAGGCGAACTAGGTGGTTGCCGAGGGCGCCAAGATTTGGAGGTGCCAAAAAGCGGTGCCCCAATTTTTTTTTACAGCGGTTCCTCCCCGAGCACGTGGTCACTGCTCCACTTCTCCCACCTCCTGGGCTTGCAGCACCAATCAGCTGTTTGGCGCTGCAAGCGGGGGCGGCGTGCTCAGGGAGGAGGCGGAGCAGAGGTGAGCTGGGGTGGGGAGGTGCCGCAGGGCTCCCCGGGGCGGAGGGGAAGCTGCCACGGGGGAGGCGCCTCAGGGTGGGGGGGGGGCGGGGAGCTGCTGCAGGGCTGCGTGGAGGGGGGGGGCGCAAGGTGGAAGTTTTGCCTAGGGCGCGAAACTTCCTTGCACCGGCCCTGGCTGGAGCTGCCATTAACTGAAGGTCTGAGCTGGAGAGGAGCTGGGATATTGATGTTAAGAACCTTCACTGGTTGTTGCTGTGCATTTCAACGCCCGGGTATTTTCCACTATCCTGCTCTTGGAGTGTATTTTGCATGAGGATTATAACGATCCCTGAAAAGAGCCTGAGGCTGGCTTAGCACACGGTGTTCCTGCTTGTGCAGAACAGGCATCTGAATAAATGGGCAGGGCCCAGCCCACAGTCTGTGCTCCTAGGCAGCACAGATTTACCCAGTGTTGTTTTGCCATCAAACCGGATTCTAGGTAGGAATTCAGGGATTAGCAGGTGAGGGGGAGGGTCGGGTCCCCAGGCTAAGCAGCTGCTATTTTTGAAACGGTGTTTGAAAGAGGATTGAGACTGACTTAGCCTTGCTCACTGCCAGTGCCAGGAGACAACGTGTCAGGATCCCTCCCATGCCGGGGACCGAGTGTCACAGCAGGAGCTGAAGGGTTTCTGCAACGTGATGAGCCCGAAGGAGGTGAAGAAGCCCCATAAGTCCCACCTAGTGATTTATCAAGCTAGGGTTCAAAAAAGAGCTAGATAAGTTCATGGACGACAGGTCCATCAGTGGCTATTAGCCACGATGGGCAGGGATGGTGTCCCTGGCCTCTGTGTGCCAGAAGCTGGGAATGGGCAACAGGGGATGGATCATTTGATGATAACCTGTTCTGACCGACTGGCTAAGCAGCAGAAAAGGACCTGGGGATTACAGTGGACAAGACGCTGGATAGGAGTCAGCAGGGTGCCCTTGTTTGCCAAGAAGGCTAACGGCATTTTGGGCTGCATTAGTAGGGGCACTGCCAGCAGATCGAGGGAAGTGAATATTCCCCTCTATTCAGCGCTGTTGAGGCCTCATCTGGAATATTTCATCCAATTTTGGGGCCCCCACTACAGAAAGGATGTGGACAGATTGGAGAGAGTCCAGCGGAGAGCAACAAAAATGATCAGGGGGCTGGGGCACATGACTTATGAGGAGAGGCTGAGGGAACTGGGGTTATTTAGTCTGCAGAAGAGAAGAGTGAGGGGGGATTTGATAGCAGCCTTCAGCTACCTGAAGGGATGTTCCAAAGAGGATGGAGTTTGGCTGTTCTCAGTGGTGGCAGATGACAGAACAAGGAGCAATGGTCTCAAGTTGCAGTGGGGGAGGTCTAGGTTGGATATTAGAAAAAACTATTTCACTAGGAGGGTGGTGAAGCACTGGAATGGGTTCCCTAGGGAGGTGGTGGAATCTCCTTCCTTAGAGGTTTTTAAGGTCAGGCTTGACAAAGCCCTGGCTGGGATGATTTAGTTGGGGATTGGTCCTGCTTTGAGCTGGGAGTTGGACTAGATGACGTTCTGAGGTCTCTTCCAACCCTGATATTCTATGATTCTGTGATTCTATGTTCATTCCCTCTGGGGCACCTGGCATTGGCAGACAGGATACTGGGCTGGATGGACCTTTGATCTGACCCAGTGTGGCCGTTCTTATGCTCTTATGAGTGCCCAGCGCCCAGGGGTGGCTCTAGCCATTTCGCCGCCCCAAGCATGGCGGCACGCCGCGGGGGGTGCTCTGCCGGTTGCCGGTCCCACGGTTCCGGTGGACCTCCCGCAGACATGCCTGTGGATGCTCCACAGCCACCGGACCCTCCGCAGGCACGTCTGCGGGAGGTCCACCGGAGCTGCCTGCCACCCTCCCGGCGACCGGCAGAGCGCCCCCCACGGCATGCCGCCCCAAGCACGAGCTTGGCATGCTGGGGCCTGGAGCCGCCCCTGCCAGCACCACCCTCTCCCAGGGATCTGCCCACAGCCAGTGCCAGATTAGCGCATATGCAAACTAGGCATGTGCCTAGTGCCCAGCTTTGCGGAGGCCCCAAATCTGAGCAACACCGTGACCCTGTGTGCCAGATTACACTGCCACTCACTCAACTCTGACCCAGCTGCTTCCCTGTCATGGAGGGGCTGCCGAGCCAAACCCGAGCGGTGCTGCGACCCTGTGCTCACCTCGGGCCCAGGGATGGGTTAATCCGGTTGCACTCAGCTCCTCACTCCCGAATGAACCCAAGTTCTTCCTCCCACTGAGCATCCACCCCAGCCCTCACCCTGACCAGCCGGAGGATTGGTTAAGCTCTTCATTCACAGGGTATCTCCAGCCTCTCCCTCAGCCCCTGTGAGAGGCTTTCATCAGCCAGCCCTGGCCCCTGCTCATGTTATCTCTGAGTAGCTGCTGCCTCCCATTGCTTAACAGCGGCTCTGAACCTTTCCGGACGACTGTCCCCCTTTCAGGAGTCAGATTTGTCCCTTGTACCCCCCCAAGTTTTACCTCACTTAATAACTGCTTGCTTTCAAAATCAGCCATAAAAATACCAGTGTCACAGCCACGCTATTACTGACAAAGTGCTGACGTTCTCAGTTACCATCTAATTATAGAATAAATCCATTGGAATGTCAATATTGTACTTACATTTCAGCGTCTAGAGCAGCATAAACAATTTTCAGTTTGTACTGACTTTGCTCTTGCTTTTTATGTGTCCTGCTGTAAAACTAGGCAAGTATCTGGATGAGCTGATGTACCCCAGGAAGAGCTCTGCCTACCCCCAGGGGTACGTGTACCCCGGCTGAGACCCACTAGCTTAGAACAAGAGCAGCTCAGCAGAGCTGGCCAGGTGGGGCCCAGAGGGAGCTAAAAGCAGCATTAAAATCCACAGCCGGCTTTCCCAGGAACACTGCCGCTGCTTCCCTTTCACAGGCGTTGGCTTCTTGCTAATTTTTCAACAAGAAATCTCTGCACTTGAAAGATGAGAGCAGAGAGTGTCTCTCTGTGTGGTTTAAGTGCTCTCGTGGGGGTGGGGGGCGCAGTCCTGCTGCCACTGGAGTCAGTGACAAAACTCCCATTAACTGATGGGGGAGATTGGGGCCCAGCTGCTCCAGACTCAGGCACATTATAAACAACTGGATTTTCCTCAGTAGCGGGGGGGGTGGGGGGGTTCAGCCATAACAACAGTGTTTGCCTATCCCTCCCCTTCTTCATAGGTTCCACTCCCTGGGGTCAGGCTGAAAAGCATCTCTGCAGCTTCAGCGTGCGACTTAAGGAAAGGAAGATGCCAAGATCATTTGATTGTGAAACTCTCTCAGAAACCTGGAGTCAGAGACTGACCATGAGGATTTAACCCGCACACCAGATTAGCCTCAATCCCCCACCCGCTGCAAGCACCAGCCTCCAATCAGGATCCTAATCCCACATTAAACAGCCCTTAGCAGCTGCAGTGAACTGTCTCAGGGGCAGAGGGAGGCAGCCACATCTTTGTCTTCTGGGGCTGTTTGCGCCTTTGGGAATCCCACCGTTTGGGGACTTTTAGGGGTACACGGTATGACTACTTGCTCGTCATGTTAATCTCTTATGCTGCACTGAGAGGCAGGCGAGAAGCCAGCGGGGGGGTGGGGGGAGAAAGCTGCCCCCTAAAGGCTGGGAGATGGAACTTGTCACCCCAGGAACCTGCTAGCGTGTGACATTTCAGCTGGGCTGAAGAGTAACAGCAGGTGCAGGGGTAGGCTGAGCCCACCAGCTCATTCTATACAGGGCACCTCACAGCATCAGAGCCACTGCTGGCCTGGTGGCTCTGTATCCCAGGCTACTGCAGCCTTGCCAAAGGAAACCCCACTCCAAGAACTTCGGTCCTATGTTTAATAGTTACTCTGAATTCATTTTACAGGTTGCATAAGGCAGAAATGTACAGACATTTACAGGCACACTGTACAGGAGTTTTCCATCATATATTAGTGCTTTTGCTATATACATATTGTACAGCCTGCAAGGAGGCCTTTCCATGCACAACGCTTCCCGAAGGGTCTCTCCACCACACTCTGCAGGACTGGAACCAGGAGTGGACCTGGGAAATTTAATCCACTCAGTTTTATTTTAAATGCGCCCAGTCCACAGCTTTTGGAATGGTGCGTAGGCTTTAGCCATGTGACAAAGGCCACAACAACGTTCGAGGGGACGAGGGGCACACAAAGGCATCCCAGGCGTAGGCTGCTTGTCTTTAATCAAAGCATTTCCCAGGTGCTTTAGACAAGTTAGGTGCCGTTTTGGTGTAATTGCCCCACTGAGCCAAGTGGTGGCAGCTGGAGATGTGGATTTCTCGCAGGACAGAGATTCTTGGAAGTGTGGTGAAAATGCAGGTACCTCTAGCCTGAGTGGGCAGCACAGCATAGGCTCCCGCTGGTGAGTGGCTCTGGGAGGGTTGGTTCCTGGGAGCAGACGTGTTTACAACTGAGGGAGGGAGGTTCCTCGTTGCCCTGACCCATTCCTGCTCTTCCTATGGGACAGGCATCAGTGGCAGCCACAGCTCCCAGCCACCATGTCATCGTATTGTTTAAGGACAACGTTCTCATCATCATCAAAGTAGAGGAGGTTGATGGAGAAGAGTTTGTCTGGGACACAGCAGGGGCTGCTGACGCCCTGGCTCAGTTTAAGGGCGTTGATGATGGACTGCACTGTGGCGTGGTTCGTTGGTCTCATGTTCTCGCCCAGGGGGAAGGGACAGGATCCTTTACAATGATACGCGTTGTAGCTTTTCGGGGAGATGATCCATCCTGACCAGCCGATTTCCTCAAAGTCCACGGAGAGGAGTTGTCTCTGGCATGGCAGGATCTGATCCAGCGAGCGGGCATTCCGCGCCCCGCTCACTTCTGGTGCCAGCGATGCAGCTGGGAGGTCTGGAGTCTGAGGGCTCAAGTCTGGGGGGGAGAGTAACAAGATCAGAATAACGTCCTTATTGATCAGACAAACCTGAAGTGAGATTGAAAGCAAGGTAGCAAGTGTGAACCAACCCCTTCCTGCAGCCAGCCATTACCATTACCCATTACCAGCCTGGTCATCTAGTCACTCAGCCCCCTTCTCAAAAATCCCAGTGTCAATCTGAATCATTGAGCACTTTGGGACTGAGTCTTCTCTCACTCACGTAGGTTTAAATCGGGAGGGACACCACTCGAGTCCATGGAGTGACAATGGAGTAGGGAAGAGACTCAGGTCCATCCATCATGGAGCTGACAGAGCATGAGAGAAAGGCAGATACATGCCTAAAGGCTGCACCCGTGTCCAAGCCTAGTTCTCTAAAGAGTTTGTTCTGATGCAGCTCCCCTCACTGTAGAAAGAAACTGCAAACCCTTCATGGGCCATTGTTTGCCTTGGAGCTTTAGGAAGCTAGGAGCACAGGCTTTGCTTTACCAGATCAGAGCACTGGTCTAACTGCAGGCAATACCTCGAGGCAGCCATCCCTGTAATATACCTGGCTAATTCCAGGTGCTGTGTAAGGAGGAGGGATCTGATCCTTTGGGTGACCAGCTGATAGCCTGAGCCATGACATTTCATTAGCCCATCCCAGCATAATTACAATTGTTATTCTCCAACAGCAGGAAATTCCACTGCTTGATCACTGCCACAAGCTGGAGGGAAGCAGCATTTCTTTTCACTTGTGTTAAATTTGCAGCCACTAATTTAACAGTGATGCCCCTCTCCCATTCCTCTTTTATGGGACAGCATAAAAACAAGGGTCTTTAATACTTTATACTTTGCAGATAACTAGCCACTTCCACCTGATGCTCCCACCGTGCTTTTCAGGGGCAGGCTGGGGAGCGATTGTTATGCCCATTTCACAGAAGGGGAAGCTGCACAGGACAGAGAATTACAGTCCAGTTCTGCTCTGAGAGAAGACTTTACCCAAATGGCTCAGGGGAGGAGGCAGGAGGGAGTCTGTCTCTGACTCCATGTTGAATCTCCTCAGATTACACATAAAATGATCTCAGCTGCCAAAGTTGCCCTGTATCAGAGTCCCACTGGGCTCTCCCCGGCTCCTGCATTGCACCCGTGATGAACCAGAACAAGTGTAGCTAGAATGTAGCTGGTGAGGCATGGAGCCATGGAAGAGTCCAGCCCCCCCATCCCACAGCTGGCCTGGGCTCCGCACAAGAGTTCAAAGCAGTGACCCTTAGTTTAGTCAGCAGGGCCCAGATCCTCAAGGGTATTTCGGCACCTAACTCCCATTGGATGGAAGTTAGATGCTTAAATACCTTTGCAGATCTGGGCCCAGCAACCATGACTTGGAACGGTGAGTAAGGAAGTGATGGCAGCCGCTTTGCAGAGAAGAGCTGCACTTTATTCCCTCGTTATTTCATCGACTCTGTGCCCTTCCCCGCGGAGCGTGGGTGGGTTCGCCTGACCTGGGAGGCTGCTGATGGGCAGAGCAGCTCCTCGTCTCCCATCATCAGTGAACAGAACCAGCATGGGCTTCTTGCTTTCGTGGTGATCTCTTCCTGATGCAAATCGCACCGTGCTGGGATCCACCGGAGCACTCCCCAAGCCGCGGACAGTCACCAGCAGGCCGTGGTTACTGCTGTCCTCTTCCATCCAGTCACGAACCTGCAAAACCACACAACGGTCAGCATGGCAGTAGCCCCTGTGAAGGGACGGAACCCAGCCCCCAGGAAAGCACCGTGAGGTACAGACAGGAGATACTGGGTACTGACAAACCCCTGAGGACATCTCCATCCTGAGATTGTGTCAGTCCAGACCCCGCAGCCTCCCCAGTGAAAGGGGCAATAAAAGAGCCACTGCCAGCCCTGCCTGGTGACGGCTGTCACACAGACCAGCAGTGGGGAGTGACGCTTACCAGCCCCACTATTCGCCTCTCCTGCATGCAGCCAAGGGGTCCCTCCCCTCGCCTGCACTGAGCCCTGCAGTCAGGAGAGGAGATGAACCGAGCTTCCCTGAGAACAACTCCGCTTGGGTCTGATCCCAGGTTGGAGCTGGAGCTCCCCAAGCACCCCGGCCTGCGGCAAGGCTTACGCTGTGCTGTTTATGTGCAGCTCTCAGTGGGCGCAGAGCTAGAATCCTGTGACTGTCCCTCTGTAACAAACAGCCCCAAGTGTGGTAGCCCTGGCAGCTCCAGTCCAGGATCAGGGCCCCACTGTGCAAGGTGCTGTACACACGTGATAAAGACCATCCTTACTGCAAAGAGCTCAGTCTAAGGCCCTGATTCCGCTGCTGCAGCATGCAGGACACCTCTGCTTTCAGTGGGCCTCTGCATGGACACAGGGGTGAGTTGCACACTGCCAGCTGCAAGCCTGGGATCAAAGCAATCTACCGTGGAAAGTTAGTCTGCTGTGCCTCTCACCAAAGTATGTAAGCTCTTCAGCCACTTAGGAAAGCAGGGCTCTGCCTGACCCCCTCTGGTATATTGGATAGTGGTCTCGCTTTCACTGAAGAGTCACAGGTCTCTCATTGTATAATGCCCTGGACTGGGAATCTGCTTTGGAAATACGACCAGTTAAAAGCTCTGTGGGGCAGGGACTGTCTCTTTCTGTGTACTTGTGCAGTTCCTAACACAGTGCGGCCGTTAGGAGCTACTGTAACAAATAAATAATGGGTAACTGTTTATAGTAAGGTTCCACTTCTACATAGTTCACATCATTTATGATTTATACGTGCTTAATACATGTTTTAATAAATGGTTAAGCTATGGTTATAGAGTGCAGCAAGCCAATAGGTTGTTAATAGCAATCTGCAACACCTACTGCTGTGCTTAAAAGCACCCATATCACATGCTACTCATATTCATCATCTGTTAAATGGAACATTCCTATAAAATGTGACCATAATGATGATAACAGTGTGAAATTAAGAGATGTTAAACCCCAGCTCTTGCAGCTCATCATTAGCCCTGCCCTCCCGCTGTGGCTAAAGGTTGCTCTATAAGCAAATGGACACATCGCCTATCAAACCCTTACAGAGGAAGACAAATAGAAGACTGCCACATCTCCTTGGTGCCATTTTGTTCTTACATGAGTTACTATTTCTAGAAGATATCGTCTTGTTTCATAATAAACATGGATCTATACAACTGTTTTGTGATATTTAGCACTTTTTTTTACAATGGTTCATATTAAAAATATGTACGTTGCTCTTGGTATCACCCCGCAAATGTAGACACTGCGCCAGATGTCACCCTGCAAATATACACATGGTGCCAGGTGTCTCTCACAAAATATACACCCTCTACGCTACACGTATGCAGCAGTGCACCAGACATCACCACACCTCCCAAAAATCAGCAGCATCAATAGAAAGTTTGGTTCGATTCTGAAAAGTGACTGTGAAAAAAATTGGCATGGTAGGCTCAGTGTTTAGTGTCTCTCTGATTTCAAATCAAGACTGCCCCATTTCCAAGGGATTGCCACTAGCCCTGCAAACTCAGCCGAGGATCAGTCCTGGTGGGTTCTTTCTGGCTCCTGGATCATCCCTTGGGAGCCTGACCCAAATGGTGGATTATGGATGTGGTTAAGATAACATTGAGCTGCACATCTCAGATTAAAGACCCTACAGCAGGGATTTAGTTAACAGTTCTGCTGCTGCTGCACAAGGCAGACTGGAGCTCAGCTCACTCCTTCTCAGGCACCAACAGGAATGACAAGAACTGGTTTTAATCTGACAAGGAGCTGCTCAGACTAAAGAAGCTGGTGTGTTTTTACATCATCACTTTCCTGATAATAACCTCACTTCAAACTAAATTTTAGCAGAAAGCCAGACTTCTCTGTCCCTTTCTCAGGCTGTGAAGATTATAGCCAGTGCCCTGACATCTGTACTGTAACATCTGGGCTGTCCATATTCACAGTTGCATTACTCAAGACCACCTCTGCTCTGACGTTTTAACGGTTCTAGAGGAGCCATTTCAGTACGGTTCAAAAGCAGTTCTGTAAATAAGATTTAAACCCAGCTGGTCTGGCTAGCGCAGCCTCAGTGAAAACCCCTGCAAGTCACCTCTATTGATTCAAGAACACAGGTTTGGGAAATGGCTGGATCTGCTGTCAAGGCTGCAGTGTCAAAGGAGGTGGGCTAGCAGCCTCAGCCAACTTTTTCAAATGGTTGCACAGAAAAGCCTTTGACAGATATCCCCTCCCCCCTCAGCAGCTGCCCCTCTAGGCTGAAGCAGCTGGAGGCCAAGGAGGGGCACTGGGAGCTCCTTTGGTTTAAAAGGGCTGGGGAGGGCAGTTTGCTGACAGAAGGGACAGAAAGGTTTCATTCTTCCTGTCTGTACACATTTGAATTTAGGCTGAAGACACTTACAGCTTGTGTGATGCCAAACACCTCCCAGCCAGAGCCCTGCAAAGCGATAAGTCTGGCTGCCAGCAGCTTCTTCCCTTCAAAGGAATCCAGTTTGTTCTTGTCCAGGACTTGATAGACACTCACCTGGGGATAGTGGATACAAGGCAGTTAGCACCAGGGGCCACCGGAAGAGGAAAATCTCATTGAAAGTCTATGTTTTAAAGGAGAAGAGATGGGGGAAAGTCAAATTAGCCTAGTGAGAAACCTCTGTAGTCTGAGGCCTGGTCCACCCATAAAAATTGCACCAATTTTTTAGAAACCAATTTACTTAAATTGGTGCAACTTATTGTGTGGACACTGAAACTGATTTAAAAGTGGTTTATATTGATTTAGCTTAAGTCAGTAAGGATCCAACTTTGGTGAGGTCAGCACACAAACCAGGAGCCAAATCCCACTCTCAGTAAATGTCCAGGAGTCACTCCAGATTCATAGTAGTGTCCCTGAGAACAGAATATGGCCCATGCACTTTCAAAGCAGAGACACATGCACGTCTCATCTCTCCTTACCTGGCAGAAGTGATGTCTCTTGTAGAAAGGTCCCTCAGCCACCTTAGTCCGCAGTCTGAAGAGATGCAGCTCTGCTGTCAGGATCCTCTCGTTCTTAGCCACACTCGATAGGATGAACAGGAAATGCATCTCATCACTGTGAGCTGGACCAAAGAGTCAGATTAGAAACTTTGGTGACCCCAGTTTCAGCCAAACTAAAAAGGAACATCACATAGGCACATTCTAAACATTCTACTCTGATGCTGCACATCCTCTGGGAGGATGAGCTTCATCAGTGCATATGGGATACGCTTACTCCAGGCCTCCCCTTTGCTTCTAGGATCCAGACAAGCACCAAGAGCCCTGGAAAACTACACTCAAACTCTAGCAGAAAAGACGATTAGAGCAACCGAAGCCACCAAGAGTCCTTACTTTTATCCAAGAAGCTGCGGACGGTGTTTCCCTCCAAGATGTCAGGGTCTTTAGTGATGCCATCAGCTCCTGCTACCGTGTTGTACAGGTCCACCATGTACTGGGGAGGCTGCTTGATATGGTGGGGAGAGCGGGGAGGGTCTTCTATGCCAAATACTTCCAAAAGCCTTCGAAGAGCCTCTGTTCTCATGTCTTCTGAATCCTCCTCTGGAAGGACACTGGGGGGTCTGGGATTGCAGCTTTGCAGCCTGGCAAGAAGTAGCAGCAACAGGAGTCTCAGCATGGCTTTCCTCTTCCAGTCCCCCTGCATAACTCCCACCCTCTCTCCAGCAGCACATTTATAACAGTGGGGAGAGATGGAATTATGTCAAATATGCAAATGAGCCATCAGGAAGGGTAAAGAGAGTTAATTGCAGTGCTAACAAGGTGCGAAACTGGACTACTGAACGCCTTTCAGCAATTAGCCCAGTACACAAGCTGTATGGAGCAGGAAGCCCACTTGTGTACTCTTGTTATTTGAGAGCCCAATGTGGAGGGAAGGGAGCAGGCAGGAAGGGGCACCTGCACTGCTTACTGTAGTAAACATCCATGGCCATTGTAGAAAGGCACTGGCTGAGCGGAGTTTGCTCTCCATAGGAGACTAACTGCCTTCTAATGATGGCATTAATGGGGCAAACAGGAGGACCTTTGTGCTCAGGAATTGAACAGCTCTGAGCAAAGGGTGGAGGAAAGGGTGGAATGGCCTCTGCCCCTCATGTAGTAGAGGTAAGAAGTGCACCTGACAGATAAGCAACCACTGTCCAGAGGGATGAGAGATCAAGGCCAAGAGACATTTTTCTAGGGCAATGTCCAAGCAAGATACTTCAAACCATGGATAACATGGGGGTGGGGGGAGGAAAGAGAGGGCAGAGGCAGCAGACTGCCGCTAGTCTGAAAACAAATACCTGGACCTCGTGAGATGCGCCATAGACCAGCCACCTTCAACCACCACCGTTATAACCACCCGGGTGTCTAGATCTGTTCTGAGCAGGGTTAGACGCTCAGATGGTTAATGCTGTAGACGCCGCCCCATACTGAATGGACAGAGGGGCTCAAACCCTGTTCCCTGCTGTGACAACATCTCCTGGACATACGATTGTTGCACTGAACTACCTCCTAACAGCAAGTCAGTGCTCAGTTGGGACTAGTGGGTCAGGTATTGCTGTGGGACAGCTCTGTCCCTACCCTGCTGGGAAGGCACTTGCCCTCCATTTCTCTTCCTACCCTTTGTCTGTCATGTCCATTTCTAATGTATATTCTTTAGGGTGGAGACTGTCACTGCGTGTCTGGACAGTGCCTACCATGGCAGGCTTCAGGTGCTGCCGCAATACACATGATAAATAAGAACCGTTTGCCAGGCCAGTGAAGTTGATTGATTTGATTTGCGAGATACATCTCAGGCATGACAGGATGAAAAGCGAAGCATGAGAGCAACCCCAGACTGTGCTCATGAGCTCTTGGCCTTAATGTGGGCCCTCCCCAGCCAAATCTTCCACCATCCATACCACAAATGGGAAAAATCCCACAGACCCCAGAGAAGCTGCCTCAGTGACACGGACACTGAGAGGGACAGAGCAGGCAAGGCCCTCCTGGGCGGGGGACAGACATTCCTGATATGGGGGGAGTGAGGGGACGGGTTCAGCCAGCCCTGTCATGGGGGTGCGTGGAGGAGGTGCGGGGGCTCAGCTATTCCTATCATGGGGTGTGTGAGCAGGGGGGGGCTCAGCCATTCCTGTCACAAGGTGTGGGGGCTCAGCCATTCCTGTCACAAAGTGTGGGGGCCTCAGCCATTCCTGTCACACGGGGTTACGGGGAAGGGGGCTTAGCCATTCCTGTCGTGTGTGTGTGGGAGGGCGGGTGGTCAACCATTCCTATCACGGGGTGGGGGAGGAGCTTAGCTATTCCTGTCGCAAAGGGGTGTGGGGTCAGCCATTCCTGTCACAGGGATGGGGGTGTCTGCCATTCCTGTCATAGGGGCGGTGTGTGTGTGTGTGTGTGTGTCTGCCATTCCTGTCACAGGGGCGGGGGTGTGTGTGTGTGTCTGCCATTCCTGTCACAGGGGCGGGGAGGGTGTCTGCCATTCCTGTCACAGGGGCGGGGTGTGTGTGTGCGTGTGTGTGCGCGCCATTCCTGTCACAGGGGGGGGGGTGTGTGGGGGGGTGTCTGCCATTCCTGTCACAGGGGCGGTGTGTGCACGTGCCATTCCTGTCACAGGGGTGTGTGTGTGGGGGGGGGTGTCAGCCATTCCTGTCACAGGGGTGTGTGTGTGTGTGGGGGGTGTCTGCCATTCCTGTCACAGGGGCGGTGTGTGCGCGCGCCATTCCTGTCACAGGGGTGTGTGTGTGTGTGGGGTGTCTGCCATTCCTGTCACAGGGGCGGTGTGTGCGCGCGCCATTCCTGTCACAGGGGTGTGTGTGTGGGGAGATGATAAACACCAGTTACTTTCCGACTGCTAATAAATGTTCTGAAGGAAAGGTGGCTGAGGGAAGGAATGGTCCCTGTGCCCCATGTACCTGTCGTCCTGCAGGGGAGGCAAGGACTAGGAGCACAGACAAGCAGAGCTATTGTTATCTGGTTCATTTAGGCTGAAGGGCCAAATGTTTGGCTGACAAACCAATTTTCAAGGACAGCGTTTGGGTCACAAATTGCCATGGTAACAGATGACAATATTCTGGATTTGAAGAGGAGGTTGATATTCACAGGCACCAGAGTAGTTTATTTTGATGGGACAGTTACTATTTTTGGGAAGCAGTGGATAGTTATATCATCAGAAAGCCCTTGCTAAGAAATAGGATACGTTACCAAAATATAGAGTGATTAGACTTTGTTTCTGATGCTACAGAGTAGCTGCCATCCTGTAAGTGACAGTTAGCAGGACACACACACTTTCAATACCATTTAACTAAGGCCAAGTCTACACTAGGAAACTAGGTTGCTGAAAATCCACATCCCTGAGTGATGCAGTTAAACCAACCTAACCTCCAGTATAGACAGCGCTAGGTCAAGGGGAGCATTCTCCAGTCGGCAGAGCTACCCACTCTCGGAGAGGTGGAGGACCTGCTGACAGGAGAAGCCCTCCCGTTGCCATAGGTGGTGTCTTTACTGAAGTGTGATAGGTGCAGTATTTTAAGTGTGGAGTTGCCCTTAAAAGAAAAGATTATTGACTTTCAAGCTCTAAGAGCACAAGTTCTAGGCCTATCTTTTCCATTAACTGCTGTTACATTATTTCTTTGTACTTCACAATTCAGGCCGGGCAACTGTCACCTGTCCCTCACTTTACTCATAAAGTGATTGAGAAAGTGCATAAAGCCATTTTAAACAGAGCAGTGAATAGAACCCACATCTTCAACATGAAAGACTGCTACCCCCTCAGACACACTGCTTTTCAGCAGACACCGGCTAACTCTCTGTTCTTGGGTGTTCAATCTGTTATACATTGCTCTCCCAGATCCAGGAAGAGAATCCAGGATGCACGATTCTCAGCATTCTACTGCTGTCTAGAAAATATTTGTGCAACCTGTTTGTAAAGTGTGTGCACACATTTCCTATGTGCTCTTGAGTAAGACACTTACCACAGAATGTTTCCAGGTGACTAGTAATTTTGGCCTTAATCTCTCTGGACCTCAGTTCCCAGTGTATAATGGGGATAATACTCCTGCCCTGCCTCACAGAAGAGCTGTGTAGAATTGTGTAGTGAGAAGGAAGAGGTATTGGAGAGATGGGAGTTTTCTCAGGTGGTAGGGCAGAAGCTGGGCTGGGGAGGGGGCCTGGACCTCTGCTGTGCAGGGAGGGAGTAGAGAATGGGGTGCCTAGGAAAAGCAGGTGAGAGAGCCAGGAGACGAATATCTTCTGTGGTTTGTGTAGTGACCAAACCACAACCTTCACTTCTTGTCAACTTTTGTGATTTTTACTGTGAGTCTCACCATATTTGGTGTTTTTCTTAAATCCCCAGTTTCTGGAGTCATGAGATTATGTCAAAATCTCAGTTTCTTTCTTCTTACTTTTTTTAATGTAAGTTTCTAGCCCTTGTGGTTAAAAGCTTGAAAATATGCCCCGAGCATAACCTAAAGGCTCAGAAACCAGAAGATTAAGAGGGAAACTCCCCACTACCACATTCAAAATTAAAAAACCCTCATGATTTTCAGTCCAATCTCATTTATTTTTGGACCTGAGTCAAAATTTTTGAACACTTGAGGTTGGCAATACTGGGAGACTCACCATCCCTTAAGAACATAACGGCCACACCGGGTCAGACCAAAAGTCCATCTAGCCCAGTATCATGTCTTCTGACAGTGGACAATGCCAGGTACTTCACAGGGAATGAACAGAACAGAACTGAGCCTTAGGACCAGAGGTCGCTCTAGCTATAAGTGAACTAGGCATCTGTCTAGGATGGCAGTGATGGCCTGGCCACTCCTGATGCGGGGGTGGTTGAACCAAATTTGAGTGGCTTTGTGATCCTGTGTGTCGGGACCAAATATGCCAACCTAGGCCTATGAGGAGGGGGGAGGCAAACAGATGGTCTTGAGCAGCCTCTGTTTAGGAGGCTCATAATGACTCCCCCTTCCCTCAAGAGGCTATTTTGGCTTGTTTAGGGCAGATCTGTGCCTAGGAGCCTTTTAAAGCTCATGGGGCATCCCACATTCCCCACCATCCATTCTCTGGTGGTGGGGATGCTCTGTGGGGGCCTTTGGGGGTACACCACAGTTACATTGAGGGCATATTTGGGCATGTTGCAGGGCCATGGGTCAGTGCTGCGCTCTTTGTAAGGGTTTTGGTTTTAAATTGACAACAGTGACTATGCTCCAGGTGTTTCTGAAACCACAATGTTACCCCAGTTCACTACACTCCCATCTCTGAGACATGCATTATTCACCATTGTCACCTTAGCACTGTACCCCGGGTGAGATCAGGGAGATGTCCGAGGCCAGGCGTGGGGAGAATGTTGTAAAATACATTTCAGTAGTAGTGATTAGGCTCTTTCCTTTGACAAGATTGTGGCTCTCAGGGCAGCTGTTGTGCAGGCAGGGATCTCTGGCAGTGGTTCTCTCTGCAGCACTAGTATCAGGGATGAGTCAAGCTCCCTGAGACTCAGAGCAATGTCTAACATTGTCTATAAAGACCTGCTGTCCCAGCCATGGCAGATGAGTAAACTCACTCTGGGTTAGAGACAAAGGCCAGATCCAAAGTTATCTAGGCACCCAATTCCCATGAAATCTCCTCCTCTCACCCCATATCCCTAAAGAGAATGTTAGTATGAGAAGGAACGACAAAGCACAGATTGACGAAAAACAAAACATGTACAATTAAGGGGTTGCTTCACACATGGCACAACCATGTAACCTTAACTCAGCTCCATAGGGAGGGCAATAGCAAGTGGGAACATCTCAGTACCTTGCCTCTCCCTCACAGCCAATGCCATTTTCTCTGTGCCAACACAACTGCACGTCAGGACATCTATATAATTCATCCAGTCCATTGGGCCCCTCAATGTGGCCTGGGCAGCAACTACAATATAGGGATCACACTGGACATACTGAACTAACCTGTCCTCCTTGTTTCCAGCTACACGGTCTCAATTAAAGAGGCTAATGGTGGTTTAGAGGATTCCTTGTTATTAGGTTCCTGTGTTTTAGGCAAATATTCCCCATTCCCAAAAGAACAATCCAGCAAGGAGCTGTCATTTTGGGGGGAGGGGGGAGATGGTCATTCTTTGTGTGTGAAACAGCGCCTTGGTGGGGCATTTCCTGGTCTTTATACAAACCAATGGTTTGGCCTCATCTGGAATACTGTGCGCAATACTAAGAGCCTTTGGTGAGGGTCCTTGTCAAAGGCTTTCTGAAAATCTATGTACACTACATCTACTGGATCTCCTTTGTCCACATGCTTGTTGATCCCCTCAAAGAATTCTCGTAAATTGGTGAGACATGATTTCCCTTTACAAAAACCATGTTGACTATTTCCCAACAAATTATATTCCTCTATGTGTCTGACAATTTTGTTCTTTACGAAAGTTTCATATGAAAAGCAATTGAAAAGATTGGGATTGTGACCTTAGAAGAGAAATGAATACGAGGGGACATAATAAAAGTCTAAAAAATAATAATTTGTCTAGAAAATGTAGATCAGGAGCATCTGTTATCTCTATCACATAAGACAAGAACAAGGAGAAATTCAATGAAATTAACACATGGGAAATTCAGAACTGATAAAAGGAAATGCTTTTTCACACAGTGTGTGATTAACTATGGAACTCATTGAGGCCAAGAATTGAACAAGATTCAAAGAAGCACTGGACATGTATATGGATATCAAGAATATCTAGAGCTATCATAAATTCATTATAACAATTTTCAGAAGGGGGTCTATAACCTTATGCTTCAGGTTTTAAGCCAATCTCTTACTATTAGAGACCAGGTTGGGGCAGATTATCTCACATCTGCTACCAGGAGGTTCTTAGTTACACCTTCCTCTGAAGCATCTAGAGCTGGCCCCTGTCAGAGACAGGATACTGGACTAAATCGACCTCAGCTCTGATAGAGTCGGACAGTCCTTATATTCCTTTGTAAGTTTGCACTTCATTTCTTCTTGTCACACTAGCGAGCATTGTCAGGGCTACGCATGACGGCAGGGAGCTTAACTGAGTATTTATTGTTTTTTGTAAGTCTGAGTCCGAGGTTTTGAAGTGCCTTGTTCTGGAAGGGTCTGGGGAAAAGGTGGCACTGTGTGTGGAAGGACCTTAACCTTTCGTAAGTAATACATAATACATACAGCCATAATAAACCAAGGGCATCCTCATCTGCCCAGGCCTGTATCACCTATTACCAGGAATTACAGCTTGGTTGTATGTGCACAAAGCAGCAATAGTCTTAAGACCAATGCATTAGCCAGAATCCTACAACACACAAATGATGCATCCCCCTGCTGTGTTAAAGGAAGCAGCGTCTTGCACCCATTAGTAAACTGCCACTATGAGTGGCACATCGGCACATACACAATGAGGAGAAAGAATTAAGGAGAACAGCAACAAAACGATTCTGCCAAAACCACATGTTTAAGCCCCTGGGTAGAAGTTAGGGGACAGGCACAAAATGGGAATTGCCAGATAGTATCCCCCTCTTCCCAACCTTGGGGCAGATGAAGATGGTGATGGAGGAGCACCATGCAGGAATGGCAGGCTAATGCATTTTTTACCTGGGTTGGTAAATTTTTGTGGCAGTTCTGAAAGGCTGACTTAGATTAATAGTATGGGTAGGAATTCAAAAGGCAAACATACATTGGTACATTTGGCCAAAATTGTCAGACCTGTGCCTAGAACTGGACTCCTAAATCTCTATGAAGGAACCTAAATAAAAGTGACCTGATTTTCACAGGCATCATTCAATTCAGTGTCTTCCACACCTTTGAAAATCTGTCCACTTCCTAAGGCTTTAGGAGCCTAACTTTAGGTTGCCACTTTGGAAAAATTGGGGCCCTGGGGAAGAAGAATCGAAAGCACCAATACTGAACAGGAGGGAGATGTGTGGGACGCATTAATGCAAAAAGAGACCAAAGTGTGATTATGGACAACAAATTATATAGGATTTTCATCTAATCATAGAAATGTAAGGAAATGTGAGAGGTCATCAAGTCCAGCCCCCCGCCAGAGGCCGGACCAGGTAAACCTAGACCACCCCTGGCCAACCTGTTCTTAAAAAATCTCCAATAATCCTCCTCAGAAGCCTATTCCAGAGCTTAACTACTCTCATCGTTAGACATTTTTTCCTAATATCTAACCTAAATCCCCCTTGCTGCAGATGAAGCCCATTACTTCTTGCCCTATCTTCAGTGGACATGAAGAATAATTGGTCACAGTCCTCTCTATAACAGCTCTTAGCATATTTGAAGACTGTTATCTGGTCTCCCCAAGTCTTCTTTTCTCAAGACTAAACAAGCCAATTTTTTAAAACCTTTTTTCATATATCAGGTTTTCTAGACATTTTGTCATTTTTGTAGCCCTCCTCTGGATTCTCTCCAGTTTGTCCACATCTTTCCTAATGTGTGCTGCCCAAAACTTGACACAGCGCTCCAGCTGAGCACTCAGCACTTTGCAGTGGGATAGGGAAAAACCTCTGCAGGCAGCAGCAGCAGCAACACACAAAAGTTGACTATTTCCAGGGGTATGTGTTGCATTTTGCTTCATGACTAAGGTTCCACACCTGCAAGCACATATACTGAAATTTACATATATGAGCAATTCTATTGACTTTAGTGGAGCTGCTCATATAGATGCAAAGTAAAGCACATGCATAAGTGTTTGCAGGATCATGCCTTAATTTATATTTTTATTTATTATGTGTGTTGTTTTAGCTCCTAACGGCACCAGTCAGAGACCAGGGCCCCATTGTGCTAGGCACTGAATACACATAGAACTAAAAGATAGTCTCTGCCCCAAACAAATTAAAATATAACTATATCTACCTAAAGAGCAAAGGCCCAGGGTACCAGAAAAATGAAAGGAGCTGCAGTGGCTCAGGAGAGACTGCCAAAGCAGATCAACTTCCATTTTCAATGGAAATTTAGGTCTGTTTCAGGAAATGGGGAAAGATTAGGCCCAATTCTTAATTTGCCTGAATTGATTTTCCCACCCCGAGTTATAGACTAAGAATATTAAAGCAATTGTCTATTATACCCTCACAGCGTCTACGTACACACGAGAGCTGGGAAACTGTGCAAAAATGTTTTGCAAAAACTCATTCAAATTTTTCATTGAGTTCGTTTCAGCTATTTTCCTGCCCCTTTTGTTATCACGTTCTACAAACATTTCTGTGATCAAGTTTTGCTGACATGAGTGTTTATGGCACATTGAAATAGTCATAGAAAGAGAATTTAAAATTCAATTTACAGCAGTACTCATATGCTCTCTATTTGAACAGTAAGCAAGCAGGATGATAAACGGCATCTACTAAAATTAAACATTTTTTTAAAAAAACGGGTAATTGCACCTGAGTTTTAAAGAAGTTGGCTGAGACTCCTGGACAATTGATATTTTTAAAGGCTTAGAAACATGCATTATAGTGACAGACTCAAGGAGCTCAATTTATTTAGCTTAACAAAGAAAAGGTTAAGGGGTGACTTGATTACAGTCTATAACAGGCCTGCACAACATGCGGCCCCCGGGCTGCATGCGGCCCACGTGGGCTCACTGTGAGGCCCCCGGGTAAGCGGCAGGGTGGGGCTGCTGGGTTCGCCCCCTGCCCCACCTCATGGCCCTGTGCTCGCACGCTGTGCTCCATCTCCCACCCCGCTGCCCGGTGTACAGGGGGTGCGTCACTTCCGGGGCCTGCTGAGGCGGGAAGCCCTGGGCACGAGGCAGAGCCAGTAAGTGCGGAGCGAGGGGAGGGGTGCCTGGCCACAGCTCGGGGGGGGACTGGGCCGAGACACCCCCCCCAAGCCACCCCCTTCGGTTGGGGGCAGGGCGGCTACTGCACTGGTTGGTCCCAGGGCAGCCTCCGTAGTGATGGGGGTGGGGGCATTTGAACTGTCTGTGGGCAGCCAGGAAATCCCCGGGGGAGACGTGTGTGTCTCTCTGTGTCTGTGTGTTGCACCTGCCCTGCCCAACTGCTGCCCCCCTCCCCGGCTCCTATCACACTGTCCCCCCGCCCCCAGGCTCCCTGCGGCCCCTGTGCTTGTGTGTTGGACAGTCACATCCAATCCCTTCACACTGCCCCCGTTTCCCCTCCCCTTATTTCATGGGGGGACGACGAACCGAGCTGGCCGGGCAGGCAGTGTCGGCGAGGCTTTATACTTGGGGGGGTGAGGAGGTGAGTGGCGAGTCAGTGGCTGGAGGGGGGCATCCATTTTCAGTATTTTAATTTTTGGTACTGCTGTGTGCAGTAATATGGGAGAGGGGTTTCGGCGGGGCCAAGGAGGTTCGGCCCTCAGCTGTTTTCTTTGGAGTAATATGGCCCTCGCCGCTTTACGCGTTGTGCAGGCCTGGACTAGATGATCAGAATGGTTCCTTCTGGCCTTAAAACGTCACAGCAGGTGGCTGGGGGACGTACAGGTTCAGGGAATTGCCCAGGCCGCCTCTGCAAGCTGCTCTGCCTTCATCACAGAGGCTGCACTTTAGCTTGACGGAGGAAGTGGTGGAAGGGTTAAAATGATGGGAGAACACTGGACTGTTCTCTTCAACCACCTGGAGTCAGCCAACAACTCTGCTGAAGGACCCTCCTGAGTTTGCTCTCACCCCTGGCTGCAATGTTGGGCAGCTCCTTACACCTTCAGTCATCTCCCCAGTGGAAGTGACTAAGCAGCAGCTGGCAGCCTGGTCTCCTCTCCTTACAGCCCCGGGACAGGCTCTCACAGGGCTGGCATGGGCAGAGTGGTTCTCCTCGCACCTCTCATTTCCCCACATCACAGACTAGACTGACTGACCTGAAATTGAATCCTCTCATGGCCAGGCAGTTTGTGGGGTGCCTGGCCCATCTGAGCCCCGTGCTGGGCTGCACTGTACAGGGGATTAAGGTTTAATGGGATTAGGATAATGTCAAAGTCTCCTTTGAAAATCTGTGTCTATAATTTATTCTAATCCAATGTAACAAGAGTGAGAGGGCTCCTAATTATCCAGAATACACAGGGACTAATTACAAGCAATTCGAGTAGCTTTTAGTTAATTGGCAGAAGGAAACTATTCAGATTCTTTCCTTCTTCTGCACATTTCCCCATTGCCAGGGCCAGAGCTGTTTGTAATACAGAACAGTGCGGGGCTGGGACTGCTCAGATCCTACACACCGAGAACAGCCTCTGCTCCAACACATTCCCCTGGCTCCCCTCCTCCATTCCTACTGCCTCCCCAGTCCTGCTCCTTTTACATCCTCCACTGCTGCTCCCTCTCCCCCAATTCCTCCTTCCTCTGCCTGCCTCCTCCACTCCCCGGGTCTGTGTGTGTTATGGGGCATTATCCATGTTGTCTCATTTCAAGCATATTTTGTAGGTGAGTGTATCTTTGTAAAAACGAAAGGATGACAAAGGTGCTGGATCCTGGTGGGGTCAGTCCTGGGAAGGCCCCCTAGCTGCGCAGCTGAACTGTCTCTCGGCTGTAATGCACGTTGCCTGTTTTCACAGGACACGCAGACAGGTGTGTTTGACATGCAATTGTTCACACAGAACAGGCGAGAGAAGAACACTGAGGCACATCAAAGCCCATCTTTAGCCTGTTTAGGTTCTGGCTCTTACAAGGCCATATTCTGGCTTTGAATACACATGGGCTCCCACTGGAGTCCTTAGGAGCTGTAAATGCTCCCCAGACACAGACTATGGCCCACAGTGTTTATTAAAAAGCTGCAAAACATTCTGGAGGTAGTTAATTTCCACACAACCACTGTTTAAAATACCTTTAATTTATAAAATAGCCTTCTCTCATTTACATATAGTACAGACAGTCTGGCAGAGGGTGGGCACGGCATTTGCATTCCCCTCCATGTGCTCTCCCTGGAAGCTCCAATCCCTCCCTCCCCCAAGTCTCTAATAACTCCCACATTTACACTTCTGGATGGCGAAGACAGTGCGGATGTTGCCACTGCGGCTCTTGAATGTGTGTGTGTCGTACTGGTGAGGGACACAATGGCTGGAGGCACCTTCCGCCCAAACCAGGCATTTCTCTCCATTCTGCGAATCCCTGCAGTTAAAAAACAAACGCACTGACTACCCAGATGCAGAGAAGATGTAGCACTCTCAGTCTGCCCAGGGATCTGGGTTCATAGCTCACGTCCTGTCACAAAGCTGGGCTCACAACTCATGACTGGTCTCTGAAGCAAGCCTGGGTTCACAATTATTATTTGTATTGTGGTATTACCTAATAGTAATGCCCAGCTCTCATATAGAGCTTTTCATCAGTGGATCTCACAGCCAGTTACAAGGGAAGTATCATTTCCCCACATTTTACAGATGGGGAAACTGAGGCACAGAGCAGTGCATTGACTGGCTCAAGGTCACTCAGCAGACTAATAGCAGATTCAGGAATAGAACCAAGTCTTCTGAGTCCCAGTCTAGTGCTTTGCCCACTAGGCTACACTGTCTCTCTGCCTAGGAGCCCCCGTCATGGACCAGGACCCTATTGTGCTAGGTGCTGTACAAACACAGGAAAAAAAGGATGGTTCCCACCCCAAAGAGCTTACAGTCTGCAGCATGTAAAGAGACACTACAGGGAGGACAAAGCAATAGTAACAGTACCAAGAAACTATTTTTAAACACCCAGAGGAAGCATTAGCAAACTGCACAGAAGACTCTAGACAGTGGGGGTGGAGTTCTAGGCTTTGTCTGGGTGGGTGAGGTTTGGGAAATGGGCAGTGGTGTTGCTTGTTTTGAGGTTTGGTGCAATCAGAACTTGTCTGAGGATGAGAACAGCTGTCTTTCACTGCCTGTTGACATGTATTTGGTTACAGTTTGTTTTAGTTTTACACCATGCCTAGGGAGTTCTGAAAGGCACAAACGGAAACAAATAAGCAACAATAAATAAACGATCCCCGTTTTACAGATGGCGAAACTGAGGCACAGAAAGATGAAATGGCTCAACCAAGGCCCCTGTGAGAGAGCATCAAACAGAATCTAAATTGGCAGATGCTCCAAGCCCATCTTTCCACTTCTGGGTTGAGAGCAGCCTAACCAACAGGTGAGTTTGCAGCATGTCAAAAAGATGATCAAATCCAGGCTCTGGCACAGAAAGGGAGAAAGTGAATTTGAAAACCAGACTGTCAACAAAAACACCCTGTTACCAGCCCCCTCTCATTTAAACCAGCTGTAGATTTGGGATATCTGCAGACTAGGGACATCTATGGAGAGCAGTGGAAGGGGGAAATATTCCACAGGGAGGGCACGTCACCCTGCTGTGACTTCTATGGGCAGAGAAGGCAATTTCGGCCACAGATATCAGGGCCGTCTTTCCATCACTGCCATAGTGTCTGCAATCAGATCCTGGCTAGCTTTGGTGTCCAACAAGAAGGATGTTGATAAATTGGAGAGTGTTCAGAGAAGAGTCACGAGAACAATTAAAGGATCAGAAAACCTGCCTTATAGTGTTAGTCTCAAGGAGAAAGGTAGAACATGGAAATTGAAGCTAGGCAAATTCAGACTGAAAATAAGGTGTATATTTTCAATGGTGAGAGTAAATAACCACTGGAACAATTTATCAAGGATCGTGGTGGATTCTCCGTCACTGACAATTTTTAAATCAAGACTGGATGTTTTGCTAAATGATCTGATCTAGGAATTATTTGGGGGAAGTTCTGTGGCCTGTGCATTTGGCTGTCTGATAGAACAAGAAAGCTTGCAAGTTCTTTGTCCAGGTTCTTATAGTGCACCCGCTGCTGTAGCAACAGTGTCCAAGTTATAAAACTCGCACTTGGATTGCCATCTTCAGAGTCAATGCTTGATTTCCTTTGCTCGAATCTCATGACATTACCAGAAATAACAATGTGGGATGTGAATTTACGAAAGACAAGTGAACTGAATGCAAAATATATTGGTGCAGTTACCCTACCAAACTCTGAGACACTGGAGCCCAACAATGGTAATACAGGACTAGCTGGCAACTGAATGAAAATGACAGACCCCTTGGAGGCAGCTTGGATGCTGACTTTACACTCATTCAGTTGCATTTAGGTCAATGGAGATACACGGATATAAGTTTGTGCAGAATTTGTCCTTCATCCTGTAGGGAATCTGCATGTTTAGAGGATTGTAGCTAACCCTCCTGTAAGGGGAGGGGCTGTGTGTGAACAGCTGTGCTTACCTAAGCAGGCAGTGATTCCCTGAGGTGCAGCTCCCCAAGCACCGTCCCACATCAATTTCCTGAAAAGATTTGCAAAACAAAGACATGAAAATCACTTGCAAGGCCCTGCCGATAAACGCCCAAAGGGACACAGCATTCCAGCTACTTGGCAGTAAGTCCTGCTTGTGGAGCAGTGCTGCGTCCTGATCCTGGCTACATGCAAGGGGTTATTTTAACCCATCTTTAACTGACGGACAGTACTAAGTCCGGTAAAGGATGCAGCTTTCATTGGGTCAGAGGTACTTTAAAGATAAAGTCACATTAAACATTTCACTGAATTTTTTTGCCCAAGAAAATAAAACGTATTGCTTTATAACTGAGTTTGGGAAATAAGACCTGGGCAATACACAGATATTGTACTGGTGTAACTATTTCAATTAGATGTGTGACTTTTTAAAGAAGTAATTATACCAGTATAACCCATAGTGTGGGTCCACTTATGCTGGTATAAATTTGCTTATACCAATATAACCTATTGCCCTTAACTGTATAGGAATAGCCATACTGGTATAGAGCATCCTTAAGGCCGTTTAATGTGCATCCACACAAGAGTGGGAATTGTATGGCTTATAGTTAAAGCAATACAACTTTCGTGTTTGGACAAACCCTAAGACTCTTTTAGAGCCGCATGCAATTGACTAACCTTCAGTCGCTCTTCTCTGTCCCCAGCAGAGTTGTGTATGATTTCATAATAATATTCCACATAGGAAACTCGATAGCAGGTTTCTTTCATTTCACAGTTTTCCAGAGTTTGAACCACCTCAACACCATTTGGGCTTTTGATCAGAACACCATCAAACTTTGTAGGTGCACAGAAGAGTCCGCCTGAAAGAGAATGAGAGTTTAATTTAATTTAGGGCCCAGTCCTGAGGCCATTGCATGTGCAGCATTCCTGCTGAGCATCTTCAACATGAGTTCTATGTACAGAGAAGCTGCAGGATCAGGCCTGAATCATGCAAAGTACAACATGGAGAGTGCTCACTTTCTAGGTGAGGTGCTGGTCTCTCAGTTAGCAAGCCCTGGGCACGCTTTTTGCCAACTCAAGCCACTGTTTTGATTTTTATGTTGCTCTCTTGGTGATTTCACTGCGTGTGGCAGTGATATTGTGCTAGATGCAGACATCATGCACCCAACAGACAGGCCCTTCTCCAAGGGCCAAAGTCCAACCTTCGAAATCAGTTCGAGTTATGTCTGAGGAAGAGCTGCAAGACTTAGACCCAATGAATATTTAATAATTTTTTTTAAAATAATATATTAACGGCCGAGCTACCAGCAGGTCTAGGGAGGAAGAGAATTTACTTTTACATCGTACAGGAAGCCAAAGCCCTTTGCAAAGGAAAGGATTGTCCTCAGAGCTACTTTGAGGAGTTGGGTAGCATAGTAGCATATTGTGATGTTTGATTTTTCTGGATTGCCTTTTGGATTTGATTAGCTCGTCTCCTCATGACCCCCTGCCTGAGCTGGCAGACATCACTTTGATGTCACATCTGCTTCACACTTTCACTTTGGATCTTAGTGTTGAACACTTCCTGCCCTTCCATGAGTTTTCACTCTTATTTTCACAAAGGTCTGACAGACACTGGCTCATTGAGGTGATGAACGTTCTCTGATGTTCCTCCATTGCACAGCATTATGGTTTATGAGCTGTACATTTTCATGCAGTGTTTTTGATAACAGCCAAGGGCTGACATCTATTCCAGACAATTGATGAAGGGAGTCAATATATAAATGTCTGGAAACTGATAAAGGACATGTGTTATTGGCGTGATCATTACGGGGATTCAAGAGGGCTCAGTATTCGATGGGCTCCGTGCTGTGACCTACACTGTTGAACCCTTTCATCAGCACTCTGGTTCAGTGGCTTTTAAAAGTTACTGTGGATTCACTTCTTATACTAAAGCTTCTCCCATGGGCTCTTAGCCATCCAGCCTCCCAATCCTGATCCCATCCCTGCTTTGAGGCAAGTATAGGGCCAGACAATGGCTAGCCCCAGTAAACTGGGGAGGAGAAGATTGCTCCTTGAGACAGACAATCCAAAGGGATGGGGTAAAGGTGGGACCATGGCCCACACCAGCCAGTAGAACTGATGCAGTTCTATACATACTAAATCCTATTAAAGGGCATGACATCCCCCTCTCTGGTTTTCCAAGCATTGCAATCCTCGAATCCATCCGCCAAACAAGATCTGTGGTTTCAAAGCCACAATGTAGCCTATAATGCTGGGCTGTGTGCAAAGACAATATATTCAGCCAGGAATCCAGTCTGGTCTATGTAACCACTCTAAGAAGCCAAGATGATACTGAACTTATTAACGGGGTCAGCCACTAGGCTACACCTCCCCTTCTGTCTTGGCGCCCTGGTGTGGCACTTCATTCATATTGGTACTGACTCTCCCCTTGTCCCTCTGCAGCTGGGCACTGCCTTCCTGCATGTCTCCTACTCATCCAGTTCTGGTGTCCAAAAAACTGATCACACTGAATTTACCCCAAAGAGAGACCCAGAGCTGCCACAGGGAAACGGGGTGAAGAGGTCGTTGTTTCAGTTTAGTTCATGCAAAACCACAACATCAGCAATTCAAACCCTAGGTGAGTTCCGGAGTGGGCTAGAGCCAGCAGAAAGAATCATCACTCACAGAAAACCAACATATTCTTCATTATTAGAAGCAGCTTTGCAAACCACCTGGCAGCGCTCTGTGGAAAACAGCACAAGAACCACTGTCCTAGACGGAGGTGTAAATTCAACAATGGTCCAGTTTGCAGATGATGCCAGCACTGGATGGGGAGCAAACAACCAGGACAGAAATAAACTACAAAATGTCCCGAAGGGATTAGCACAGGAGATTGAGACAAGGTGAGATTCAGCACTAATAGCAGGAAGTCCTATGTACAAGGAGTGGAAATACAATGGAGAGATTGAAAGCAGGACCTTGGAGTGCCGGGTCATTGGCTCACACACTGGTTTCCTCATCCTGAGTGTGGCTACTGTGCTATGAAATAACCTTCATCAGCAACAACATTCTTCAAGCAAACTATAATTTTTTAAAATAACAAAGTGACTGACTTGAAGTGTACAGACACAGTCTGTCCAATATGGCGCTTCGTTAATGCATTAGTTGAGCATAAGGACAGATGTTCGTCTCTAACCTTCTCAGACCCCTTTCTCCAGTGAGGTAGGTAAATAAGGATGAAGATCCCTGTTTTACAGGTGGAGGAGGGTGGCTAGGTGATACAGCAAATAAGAATCAGACCCAGGAGTCAAACCCTAGTTCTCTGGCTTGCAGGTGGAGCTCCCCCAGCCCTTCAAGCAAGTCATTCAGCCTTTGTGACTGCTGTAAAGAGGGTGTGAGAATACTTTGTGCTTTTCCAGCTGTGCATCTCCAGGCACTTGACAACACAGGAAAGGTGTCATTGGCCTAAATGTTCGAAACTGCCTAGTGATCAGGTGCCCAGCAGCAGATGCCTGGAAGGGGCCAGACTTCCAGAGGGTGAGTGCTCAGCACTGTCTGGAAACTGGGCTCCCTCAAGGTGTCTCAATTTGGGCATCCCAAATCACTGGTTATTTTTGAAAATTGAGAACTGTTGGTGGATTTTCAAATCTGCCTCCAGGATTCTGAGGCCAAATTCATCCAATGGGAACTGGGTGTCCACATCCTTTGTGCAACTTTGAAAATCTCATCCCAGCCATTATTGTCACTTTACAGATGGGAGACAGAGAAAGGGAAGCGATTTGAGCTGACATGGGAAGTCAGAGGCCGAGCCAGGAACGGAACCAGATCTCCGGAGTCCCACCCCCGGGCTTTAACCACTATATCCTTCCTCACATACCCCGCTGTCTCCTGTGTGGGAACAAAAGATATTTTAAGTAGAGAGACTCTGCTACACTCAGTCTCCCACATCCCATTCCCCCAACAACATATGGAATATCCTGAGGGAAAGAAAAGCCTCCACTGAGCTTGGAGACATAGGGCCTAATTCTTCCAGCCCTTACACCTGTGCAATTTGCATATACAATACTTCCACTCACTGTAGTGCTGCATTATTTAGTTCTTGGTTGGCTGTGTCCTCCTACCAGATCACACACATGCTGTACTGCTGGAGGAGGCCAAACACGCTACGCACGCCCTCTCTGTTCAAGGACTCTGAACAGCACGCACAGTTCACATCCAGAGGTCCCTGTGTTTCTTGTTATTATGCCATTGGCTTTGGACCAGATTTTTAAAGGCATTTAGGCATTGCTGAACTCAGCATTGCAGTGCCTAGCTGATTTAGGAGCCTAAGCAAGCCTGTGGGATTTAGGCACAAAAGGAATTTAGCCTATGATGTTTAGGCACTTAGGAATCTAAATCCCATTTGCAGTTAATAGGATTTAGGCCCCCTAAGTTCCTAAATCACTTTTCAAAATGAGATTTAGGCTCCTAAATTAGCTAGGCATTACAATGCTGAGTGCAGCAATGCCAATATACCTTTACAAACCTGGGCCTTTCTCTTCTAAGGGCTTGTCTACACTACGCAGTGTGTGTAAACGTTCTCTGTCGGTATTTTGTCAGCACTTTTCCAGCCCCACAAGTGGCGGTAGCTTTGCCGGCAGGAGAGCCGCGTTCACACTGCCTCTTGCGTTAGCAAAACTTTTGTCTTTCACTGGGGGGCTTTTTTAAATACCTGTGAAAGAGAAAAGTTTTGTCGACAACGTCACAGTGTAGACAAGCCCTTAGGTCTTGTCTCTCTGGACTTATTTCTGTGCTGCTGCTGTTTGCATATCCCATGCTTGGCGAGTGGGTCTTTGTCCCTCTCTAGTGGCAAGTCCGCATAAGATATTTATTAGTAGAGCTAATCAAAAACCTTCTGATGGAAGAGTTTTTCCTCAGAAAAGACCGATTTGACAAAACTGAAAGGTTTCATGGAATCCTATCAATTTCAACACAATTTTCAACAGGAAGTTATTGTAATAATTTGTTTAGACTTTATCATTTCAACTTATATGCTATATTAGGTGATAAGTTATGACAGAAAAGTCAAAACGATAAAGTTCAAATGAAACTTTTCAACCTCATTGAAATGAAATGTTTCAAGAAAATAGTTTTGATGTCTCTGAAACATTTTTTGCAACTTTTGTTTTATGGTAAATTTTGAAAATTCAACTTTTCATTCCAAGTGAGGATGAAAGGAAATTTTGAAATGTTAGAATTTCCTGCAGAATGGAAATTCTGTTTCCTGAAGAGCTCTGCTCATGTGTCTGCTACTGCTCACAGCGGCTGGACCTGATTGTTGAAGTCCTGAAGCAGAAACTCAGGTTTTTTAGCACTGAAGGTTACAAGTTCAAAGCTGGATGTCACTCCAGGTAAAGTATCAGGCCCGCCGACAGGGGGCGCAAAGGAGCAACTGCCCAGGGCCTTGGAAGATTTAAAAGGGCCCAGGGCCCCTTGCTTCCTCTGCAGTTGTGGCGGTGGCTGGGAGCCCTGGGCCCTTTTAAATCGCAGGGCCCACTCTGCAGAAGTGGCAGTGGCTGCTCTGTGCTGCCTCTGCAAGGAAACGCCTCCTTTCTGCCGTGGGAACCAGCGCCACGCAGGTAGGGCTGGATGGGGCCCCGGGGGATGGGACCGCTCTGTGCTCCCAAGCTTCAGGTGTTGTGCCCCCTAGGACTGTTCTGGGAGGGGGGATCCCTGCTCTGCACTGGCTCAGCAGGGCCAGTGAGTGCGGCCGGGGGCCAGGTCATGGGGAGTGGGTCTGTGGGGGGGTCTTGGCTGTGAGGGGGTGGAGGACACTGGGCATTGGGGAGTGTTGTGTGTTCTGTAGTGCTAGACAGTGGGGTTGTTGGGGAGTGCAGTGCAGTGGGGGCGGCCTGTGTGTGTTAGGGTGCTGGGCAGTGGGGGGGTCTGTGTAGGGTGTCAGGCAGTTGGGGTACGGCTGTGTGGGGTGCTGGGCAGTGGGGGGGTCTGTGTAGGGTGCCAGGCAGTTGGGGTAGGGCTGTGTGGGGTGCTGGGCAGTGCGGGGTCTGTGCAGGGTGCCAGGCAGTAGGGGTAGGGCGGTGTGGTGTGCTGGGCAGTGGGGGGGTCTGTGTAGGGTGCCAGGCAGTTGGGGTAGGGCTGTGTGGGGTGCTGGGCAGTGGGGGGTCTGTGTGGGGTGCCAGGCAGTTGGGGTAGGGCTGTGTGAGGTGCTGGGCAGTGGGGGGTCTGTGCAGTGTGCCAGGCAGTTGGGGTAGGGCTGTGTGGGGTGCTGGGCAGTGGGGTCTGTGTGGAGTGCCAGGCAGTTGGGGTAGGGCTGTGTGGGGTGCTGGGGAGTGGGGGGTCTGTGTGGAGTGCCAGGCAGTTGGGGTAGGGCGGGGTGGGGTTCTGGGCCGTGGGGGGTCTGTGCGGGGTGCCAGGCAGTTGGGGTAGGGCTGTGTGGGGTGCTGGGCAGTGGGGGGTCTGTGTGGAGTGCCAGGCAGTTGGGGTAGGGCTGTGTGGGGTGCTGGGAGTGGGGTCTGTGTGGAGTGCCAGGCAGTTGGGGTAGGGCTGTGTGGGGTGCTGGGCAGTGGGGTCTGTGTGGAGTGCCAGGCAGTTGGGGTAGGGCTGTGTGGGGTGCTGGGGTGGGGTCTGTGTGGAGTGCCAGGCAGTTGGGGTAGGGCTGTGTGGGGTGCTGGGCAGTGGGGTCTGTGCAGGGTGCCAGGCAGTTGGGGTAGGGCTGTGTGGGGTGCTGGGCAGTGGGGGGTCTGTGTGGAGTGCCAGGCAGTTGGGGTAGGGCTGTGTGGGGTGCTGGGAGTGGGGTCTGTGTGGAGTGCCAGGCAGTTGGGGTAGGGCTGTGTGGGGTGCTGGGGTGGGGTCTGTGCAGGGTGCCAGGCAGTCTAGGGCTGTGTGGGGTGCTGGGCAGTGGGGGGTCTGTGTGGAGTGCCAGGCAGTTGGGGTAGGGCTGTGTGGGGTGCTGGGCAGTGGGGGGTCTGTGCAGGGTGCCAGGCAGTTGGGGTAGGGCTGTGTGGGGTGCTGGGCAGTGGGGGGTCTGTGTGGAGTGCCAGGCAGTTGGGGTAGGGCTGTGTGGGGTGCTGGGGAGTGGGGGGTCTGTGTGGAGTGCCAGGCAGTTGGGGTAGGGCTGTGTGGGGTGCTGGGCAGTGGGGGGTCTGTGCAGGGTGCCAGGCAGTTGGGGTAGGGCTGTGTGGGGTGCTGGGCAGTGGGGGGTCTGTGCGGAGTGCCAGGCAGTTGGGGTAGGGCTGTGTGAAGTGCTGGGCAGTGGGGGGTCTGGGTGGAGTGCCAGGCAGTTGGGGGAGGGCGGTGTGGGGTGCTGGGCAGTGGGGGGTCTGTGTGGAGTGCCAGGCAGTTGGGGGAGGGCTGTGTGGGGTGCTGGGCAGTGGGGGGGGTCGGGGTGGGGTGCCAGGCAGTTGGGGTAGGGCTGTGTGGGGTGCTGGGCAGTGGGGGGTCTGTGCGGAGTGCCAGGCAGTTGGGGTAGGGCTGTGTGGGGTGCTGGGCAGTGGGGGGGTCTGTGTGGGGTGCCAGGCAGTTGGGGTAGGGCTGTGTGGGGTGCTGTGTAGTGGTGGTGGTGGGGCTGTGGGGAAGGGCATCGGGTAGTGCAGGGTGGGGGAGATCTGAGTATGTTGGGGTGCTGGGCAGTGGGGGGGTCTGTGCAGGGTGCCAGGCAGTTGGGGTAGGGCTGTGTGGGGTGCTGGGCAGTGGGGGGTCTGTGCGGGGTGCCAGGCAGTTGGGGTAGGGCTGTGTGGGGCGCTGGGCAGTGGGGGGTCTGTGTGGAGTGCCAGGCAGTTGGGGTAGGGCTGTGTGGGGTGCTGGGCAGTGTGGGGTCTGTGTGGAGTGCTGTGTAGTTGTGGTGGTGGGGCTGTGGGGAAGGGCATTGGGTAGTGCAGGGTGGGGGAGATCTGAGTGTGTGGGGTGCTGGGCAGTGGGGGGGTCTGTGTGGGGTGCCAGGCAGTTGGGGTGAGGCTGTAGGTGGTCTGGGGGAGGCTGGGCATAGGTAGTTGGGGGGTGTTGGGTGAGGGGGCTCTCTGGCACGGCGTGGGCCCGCCCCAGAGGGGAATGGACATGCTGGCCGGTTTGTAAATACTGCCCTGCACTGGGCTGGGCAAAGCAGGGCCTCCCCCTCCATGCCCTGCCCCATTGCCCCTGGCCGGCTTCTCACTCCAGGTACTGACCTCCCCGCACCATGCTCCATTGCCCCATGGGGGCCCACAAATATGTTGGGTGCCAGGTCCACGAAAAGTTAATCCAGCCCTGGCTCCTAGGCGCGCGCAGGGTGGTACCGGCAGCGGGGAAGGCAGCCGGGCGGGCACATCCCTTTCTAGGGGGCCCATTGACCATTCTGCCCTGGGGCCTGGAATTGCTGTCCGCAGGCCTGTAAAGTATGATGTAAACTGCACCCCTTTTATTTCACTGTGATGTTAACTTTGAAACCTAACTAGCAACTGTTTCACTGCTGATTGCTCTAGCAGGATCATTCACCTACTGTGCTCATCCCTCAATCGCAAACCAGCCTCTAACTATGTCAACACCGCACTTCCAGTAAAACTTTTGTCACTCAGGGATGTGAAAAAAAACACCCCGACCGACAAAAGTTTTAATGATGAAAAGCACCTATGTGGACAGCGCTTCATTGGCAGGAGATGCTCTGCCAGCGACGAAGCTACCGCCCCTCGTTGGAGGTGGTTTTATTTTGTCGCCGGGAGAGCTCTCTCCCAGTGACAAAGAGCGGCTACACTGCAGACCTTGCAACGGCGCGGCTGCAGTGACGCGGCTGCCCCGTTGTAAGGTGTGCAGGGTAGATACAGCCTGAGTCCCTTCTCAGGCACCATGAACCCCATTGGTCGTAACCTCTATCCCCCTTGGATCCGCCTCCCCCAAGTAACGTTCTGCATTTTGAATCCGAATCCTTCCTGTGTCGTCAAACATCACTTACGGCACAAAGTCACTTTAATTCTGGAATAACTGTGTGCTCACAAAACAGGCTAATTATTCCAAAATAAATTCTAGAACAGAATGTCTCCACCGCCAGTTATTTCAGAAGAGTTTATTCCACAATAGCTCTCCTGGCCAATTTCGCCAGGTAGACAAGCCCCTAGGATTGTTTATCTCTTTTCTGCAGCTCTAAAGTGAGGGTTTCCAGGATCTTTTCCACAGTAATCTTCACTCCCATATACTTACACCTGACCATTGCTCCATTTAGTGCATATTTCCCAGACAAGTTCATTGCTACTATTCCAATTATTTGGTATTTGTCTCCAGTTAAATGCATTAGTCACCTACTGCCCACTCCTTTGCAAGCTGGGTGCACTGTTCATCACTGTTTGCTCAGCCTCCACTTTCAATATCGTCTGCAAACTTAGGCTTTGTCTACACTAGCACTTTTGTTGATAAAACTTTTGTCTGTCAGGAAAAAAACATGCCCCAACCAACATAGGTTTCACTGAAAAAAGTGCCAGTGCGGACAGTGCTATGTCGGTGGGAGATGCTTTCCTGCCAAAAGAGTACTGCTGCTTGTAGGGGGTGGTTTAGTTATGCCGGCAGGAGAGCTCTCTCCTGTCGGGCATAGAGTGGCTACCTGGGAGACCTTGCAGCAGTGCCGCTGTGCACTCACTGTAATGTCTCATCTGGTGGGTGGCCCCTCTACCCGTTCAGCGTCCCGTTAGCCCGCTGGGCCTGCAGGCACTCCATGTAAATTATCTTCAGGTGAAAGGTGCATAGCGTTATCAGTCCTCACATCCGCAGAAAATTATCCTCAAACCCATTTTACAGAAGAGGGCATTCAGGCACAGATTGGTCAAGTGGTTGCACTACAGTTCAACAGCAGAGGTGGGACTTGAACCCAGGTTTCCTCAGCATCAAGCCCCAAACCTAATCCATACACTCTGCTGCCTCAGTGCAAGGTGCATTAAATTCCAGATCATATGAACTACCCTCCTGTTTAACCAAGAGTCAGACATGGCTTTAAGTAGGATAAGGGAGTTTTTTAGATTTCACCTGGCGTGCTCAGGTTGCAATAGTAGCATTTGAGGTGCTGATCCCAGCCCTGAGATATGACGAGGAGTAACCCCTTCCCCGTGTTCACCTCCTCAGCTCATCTCCTCTCGCCCACCCCAAGAGATGAGGAGGGAAAAGTTCCTCCTCTTTTTCCATACCTCTTGCATGGGCTGGACTGGAGCACTTTCCAACATCTACCGTGAACTCCAGCGGGGTGTCCGGAAAGTAGGTTTTCAGGGATGGCAGCCGGAGACACTCCTCTGGGCTTGCATTACACTGGCAGGCCTCAATCACTTCCACTTCCTGAACCCCTTCAAACAGCAGCACCCGCTCCATGTGAATTCTAGTGGGTTCACAATGGGAATCCAAAGGGCAGGAACGTTCTGCTCCAGTCGACAGAGGCTGCTCCATCTGCCTATCCTGCAACTGCACAGAACAGGCACAAGGTAACAGGTATATTTAAAAAAGGGGGGAGGGAGCAAAGAGGACCTGGGTAATTATAGACCAGTCAGTCTAACTTCAATACCTGGAGAGATACTGGAACAAATTATTAAACAATCAATTTGTAGCACCTAGAGGATAATAGGGTTATAAGGCGTAGTCAGCATGGAGATGTCACGAACAGGTCATACCAAACCAACCTATTTTTCTTTGTCAGGGTTACTGGTCTAGAAGATGGGGTGAAGTTGTAGACATGATTTGCCTTGACATTACTAAGGCTTTTGACACATTCTCCCATGACATACTGATAAGCAAAGTAGGGAAATGTGGGTCTAGATTAAATTACTGTAAAATGGATGCAAAACTGGTTGAAAAACCATACTCGTGCAGCTCCCTGCCCTGCCCCACCCCCCCTGCTCCAGCTTACCTCCACCTCTGCCTCCTCCGCGAGCGCACCACCGCATTCTGCTTCTCCCCCCTCGCTCCCAGCACTTGCACCGCGAAACAGCTGATTCGCGGGGCAGGGAGGGAGGGGGAAGGAGGAGGAATGCTGCGCGCTGGGGCAGAGGCGGGGCTGGGGCGGGGATTTGGGGAAGGGATCCAATAGGGGCAGGGAGGGGGCGGAGTTTGGGCGGGACTTTGGGGGTGGGGTTGGAATGGGGGCAGGGCCAGGGGCAGGGAAAGGGGCGGGGGGGGGGCGCGGGCACCCAGTGGCGCCGGAGGAAGTTGGCACCTATGGTTAGCAATGGTTCACTGTCAAACTGGGGGCACGTATCTAGCGCTGTCCTGTAGGGCTGTGTCCTAGTCCAAGTACTAGGCAATACTTTCATTAATGACTTGGAAAGTGGAGTGGAAAATATGCTTCTGAATACTGCCCCTCCCTCTATAGGAATAACTGTCCTGGTACAGATCACATTTATACCAGGGTAACTGTGTCCCCTTTAAGGGCTTGTACTGTTTTATTTATACTGACATAGTTAAAAGGCTGCAATTTTTGGGTATAGACAAGTCCTTAACAGCACAGGCTCTTGTTAGTTTGTTAATTAATTAGGGTTCTTTGTCTTGGTTATTTTATACACAGGGAGGGAAAGTATCCCCACGAAGGATCTGCTGTGAGAGCCCCGCTGGCCAAGCAGAGAGAGGCTAACACCACAACAGATAATCTGATTCTGTGGCTGACAATTTTACTGACTCAGACAGGAAAATGCATTTGGCCTCTTCCCACCTGTGCAAACTGACAAGCTCAGGAAAGAAGTTTTTAATTACTGGGACCTAGTGTAGAGCAGATGTGGGTTAAAGTACCAGCACCAGTGTGAGGCTGCAAGGATCGGGGGGATGTTAAGTGATCCCAAAGCAGGGCCATAGCCACAGGTGGGCCTCAGTGGGCCATGGCCCACCCAGATCGGAGCCAGAGTCCCCTGAATCCACAGGCTGAGACTCCTGAGCCTGTCTCGGTGTCCGTCAGCCCGGCCGTGTTCCTCTCCTACCGGCGCCGCACGCTGCTGCCCCAGTCTCCAGCCCCAGGGTTAGCCCCGCCGGGGTGTGCGTGTGCGTGTGCCTCGTGGGGGCGGGTCTAGTGCTGGGGCCAGAGACCAGGGAAGCAACGCGCCACGCCAGTAGGAGAGGGATGCGCCATGTGGCCAGGCTGATGGACACAGGGCTGGGGTCAGGAGGGGCGGGCAGAGCTCGAGCCCTGGCATGGCCTCCCCACCCCCGCCTGTCCCCCCTCCCAGGGCACTGGATCCCTCCTGCCCCCTCTCCCAGGGCCCCCCTGCCCTCCTCGCCCCCTGTCATTGCTGGGGCCCACACACTTTTCCTGTCCTAGCTATGCCACTGTCCCAAAGTCCATCAAACACCATCTAGTCAAGATATTATAATGTAGGAAACACTGCAGAATCATCGAAATATAGGCCTGGAAGCAGCATTGCCAACCCAACTGTTCAAAAATCGTGAGTCAGGCTCACCAAAAATCATGAGATTGGCTTTACAATCACGAGATTATGTACAAATAATAGATTTGCTGCTCTTTTGATTTGCCTTCTGCTTTTTGAGCCTGTAGGCTGCACTGGGGTCACATTTTGAAGCTTCCTCCTCAGCCACGAGGGCCAGAAACGTAGTTTTCTTTAGGAACGAAGGCTGAAATCATCACATACCACTTGACTCCTGGGACCGGGGCTTTAAGGAAAACAATAATTCTCATGAGAGTTGGCAATGCTGTTTCTAGTCCAGTCCCCTGCACTGAGGCAGGACAAATCCCTGACAAGTGTTTGTCTAACCTGCGTATCTCCATCTCCAACTGAGCTCTGGCTGTTTCTCTCACAGCAGGTGTCTGACACCCAAGGAGAATTAGTTTCCTTTCCTGTAACTCAGTTATCTCACTTGTTTGTCGACTGGCAGGACAATATGTTAGATGAACAGTTTAGTATATTTCAGGAGATCTACTTAGGAGCATATAGAAAAACCACAATGCATGAGCTACTTCTGGATGTAACTACTTCCATTGTGGGGATAGCAAAACACGGAGATGCACATTTCTCACCTTTTTAGTTCTAAGGAAGTCCAGCATAGAGGAATGTTTGGGAAATCCAGACTGATGGGAGTTTATCCTTTGGGATAAACAGTGGGACCTGCACATCCCAACATCCAGACTTACAGGACTGCCAGAGATGTCTGTGAACAGAGGAAAGATGGAATCAGAATCCCCACAGAATGCGGAAATTATTGCTATCTATTAGTTGTATTGTGCTAGTGCCTGGGAGCCCCAGCCATGGATCAGGCCCGGATTGTGCTAGGTGCTGTACAAACGCAGAACAAAAAGATGATCCATGCCTCAAAGAACTGACAAACGGAAAGAAACCTCTGCTGCAGACGATTGCTAATTCTGCAAAGAACAAACACACCAGATCCACAAATGTAACGTGGTCATTTATTTTGACTGTGGTTCCTGGTGATATATTTTGTAAATTCGCTCTAGCATATTTTACAAAAAGCAATAAGATCTCAGTAATAGGAAATCACATGACAATGTCTCTGCCATCTAGTTTTTAAAGAAGGAGGTAGATCACCAGTGCTTTGGTGAGAATCACTAAGTCTGCATATTAGCAAAGGGAGAATGTGAGAAGTTCTATTGTGGTTGAATTATTTAACCAAGATAGTAGGAGTGTCTGGGTAAACTCTCTAATTCATGGGCAAATAGAGCATTCAAGCTGGTCCTCACACCACCTGAGGAAGTCTCACACACTCAAGTTGGGCATTTCATGTCTGTGAAACACCAGTGATTATCAGCTAATAATTGTTTCCCCTAGAAATACTTCAGAAAATTGGCTAGTTTTCTCCAGCAGCTTTGTCTATATTCAAAGTTGCTTCAGTTTCATTGTATATTGGTTTAAAAATCAATCTCAATTAAATCAGTGCGTGGACATTTTTACTTTAGTTTAGATTAAATCTGTTCCCAGTTGATTTAGGCTGAACCACACTGAGCCTGCTTTAAACCAAACTAAGTGTTCGCATAGAAGTTTACACCAGTTTAAAATCACACAATTAGGCCATGACTACACTAGCATTTGTGTCAGCAGAACTGTCGCTCAGGGGTGTGAAAAAAACACTCCTATGAGCGACGTAAGTTTTGCCATTGTAAGCACTCGTGGGCATAGCACTATGTTGGCAAGAGAGCATCTCATTGAGCTGGTTTTAGTCTATCGATGGGAGAGCTCTCTCCCATCAGCATAACATGCTACACGAGCACTCCTTCAGCTGTGCATCAGCACTGTACAGCTTGTAAGTGTTGGCAGGGCCTTAGTTAAACCGCTGCAACTTTCTCCTGCAGACAAGGCCTTGTGTGGACACTTAGGCTATGTCTGCACTACAGACCTGAGCCGGCAGGAGACAGCTCTCCTGCGAGCAGAATAAAACCACCTCCAATGAACAGCAGTAGCTGTGTCAGCAGGAGAGCATCTCCACACCAGCACTTCTGTCAGTGAAACTTACGTCAGTCAGGGATGTGTTTTTTTCACACCCGTGACTGATAAAAGTTTTACCGACAAAAGTGCTAGTGTAGACATAGCCTTAGTTCAGTTTAAACCAGGTTTATATCAATTCAGTTTAATTTGATAAGGAATCTACTTAAACTAAATTGATACACTCTAGGTTTAAATTGAATTAAGAGCATCCACACTGTGTCTTTCATCACTTTAACTCAATTGGTTTAAAATCACACCTTTGGTTAAACTGGTGCAAGTTTGAATACAGACAAGGCCTCACTACAGAAAGCCTGGTGCTACCTCTAAATGAGTCACTAATATGAATGTATTCTTAGGTAAGGTAATAATTGGAGATATACCAATCTCCTAGAACTAGAAGGGACCTCGGAAGGTCATCGAGTCCAGCCCCCTGCCTTCACTAGCAGGACCAATTTTTGTCCCAGAACCCTAAGTTGCCCCTTCAAGGATTGAACTCACAACCCTGGGTTTAGCAGACCAATGCTCAAACCACTGAACTATCCCTCCACCATGTCTTCACAAGCATGACAGCATAATAAGACAATTGAAATGACTGAGGCTTTCTGAGGCATTTCACACGTGTCTGTAATCATGAGGGCTATATAAAAGCCGCATGCTTAGCAGAGCAAAAGGGAGCAGGCAAAAACCTTCTCCAGAGCTGTCCATATAAGCTACAGAAGGACATACTCTGCTTGTTGCTCCTAGACTTCTCTGTGCTGTCAAAATGTAGAGGGGGGTTGGGAACTATCATCTACTCTATTCCCTTTCCCCCCATTCCTTTGCCATGAAAACTTCAGAAAGTGCCTGCCACAGCTCCAAACTCCAAGCCATAGCAGAAAGTTTGTCTCAACGTGGATGTGATACTACTATGCACTTTTTTCAGAGGAGCAGCCATGTTAGTCTGTATCCTCAAAAAGAGCAGGAGTACTTGTGGCACCTTAGGGCTTGGCTACACTTACAAGTTGCAGCGCTGGTGGAGGCTTTCCAGCGCTGCAATTAACACCAGCGCTGCAACTCCTGGTTGCAGCGCTGGCTGGAGTGCAGCGCTGGTGACACCAGCGCTGCTCAGCAGGTGTGGACACTCACCAGCGCTTTACCTGTCCTCCAGGGAATAAGGAGCTATCCCAGAATTCCTGTTCAGCCACTCTGCACATCAGTTTGCACTCTACTGCTCTTGCCTCAGGTGACCCGCCCTTTAAATGCCCCGGGAAATTTAAAAATCTCCTTCCTGTTTGCTGCAGCCAGGTGTGGAGTGCAATCAGTTAATCAGTTACAGGTTACAGGTAACCATGCCTCCCATGGAGCACAGGTGCAGGACCTCATCAGTGTTTGGGGTGAGGCGTCTGTTCAATATCTTTGAGCAGATATCAAGGGACATGCTGGATAGGGGCCATCAACCGCACTACAATGCAGGGTGAAAGTTAAAGAGCTGCGGAGTGCCTATTACAAAGCCCGAGAGAATCGCAGATATCCGCCCCACGACCTGCCGGAGATGGACAACATACTTGGGGTGACCCACTGCCAATCCCAGGGTAACGATGGACACTTCTGAGCAGGCTGGGGACAGGAGGAGGAGGAGGCTGCGTGAAGCTCCTGGGATGGGGAAGAAACCGCAGATTCCTGGAGGCATGCAGCCAGGAGCTCTTCTCAAGCCAGGAGGAAAGTACTGTCGCAGCAGCAGCCAGCAGTTGCAGAAGGACAAGCAGAGTTATTTTCTGGGTGGACATGGTTCTGGAGAGGCAGGGGGGTTATGGATGCATGCAGGGCAGCGTCTAGATGTGGAAGAGCCCGTGGATGTGGTCTGTCACGTCGCGGTACTCTGCTTCAGTTATCTCAGCAAAAGCTTCATCCAGGGTTTATAGGCAGAGCCACTGTGTCCCTTGTCCCAGTGACGGTGCGCCACTCTTCGGCCAGGGGACCATTTCTGAACACAGGCACGCCGCATAGGGTCCGGGGCGAATCACATTGCTCTAAAAGAGCCCCGCTGTTCCCTAGTGACTGAAACATCTTCCAGGATTAAGTCCTGTGAAAAATGTTGGGAGACTCTTTAGTGAAGAGATAGGAGATAAGATCACCCCTGCATCTGCATCTTCACTCAACCCCTCTAGCACTCCAGATTACTCACTCACCATTTCGTGGCTTCTGTTGTGTTTTCCTTTTGGGATAAAGAATGCAAGTGAGAACTTGCAAGTGAGAACTCCTCAGTGTAACAATTCATGTCTGGAGATAGTGGATACAATGCTGCCCGTGTTAAATGTTGTCATTTCTGTGTGTACAGTGACCTTGACTGGACTGCCCAGATGTTCAACATCACAGAGGCTTCAAAATTTGAGAAAAATCCCGAAAGAGCAAAGAGGACATGCTGAAAACTGTTCTTCAGCACTCTGCTACAGAGAGAAAAGAATTGAAGGAGTGGCGAGAGAAAGAAAGCAGGACCGCAAGAGAAATGCAGTGGCCAAGAGGAAAAGCACATCCTGGAGCGGAGTCTATAGAGTCACTCGTTGCCATGCAAGCAGAGCACTACCGTGCTACTCCCCACCCGCCCGTCCTTTGTGCCTTGTGCCCCAATGTCAGCTCCAACCACCTTTCCCCAGCATCCAGGCTCTTACCACCACCAGCTGCCTCCAACACCTGCCCAACCAGCCCTGATACCTACCACCACCCTTACCCTCTGCATTCAACCCCATCACCATGCAGTATATGCACCCTGAAGTGCAGGATTCATTAAACAGCAATCCAGACATGGCATATGCAAACTTGTGACTGTACAGTTCACCAACCCACACCCTTGCCCTCTTGTGTTAATGAAATGTTGTGTGTCTGTCTGTCTGTCAAGGAAGTTTTTTTCTTTTCAATAAAACAATTCTTGGCTTTGAAAACAGTCTTTATTATAGCAGATAGTAAAAGACACCTTAGCCCAGTAAAGAAAGAGGCACTGCAAATCATATTATTATTATGGATAATAGAATAACAGTGTAAGCAGTGCAATTCACTCCCATGCAAGGCAGCAAACATTACTGTTGGCTTTCAGCCTCAAATTCTTCCCTCAAGGCATCCCTAATCCTTGAAGCCCTGTGCTGGGCCTCTCTATTAGCCCTGCTCTCTGGCTGTGCATATTCAGCCTCCAGGACTTGAACCTCGGTGGTCCATGCCTCACTGAATGTTTCACCCTTCCCTTCACAAATATTATGGAGGGTACAGCAAGCGCTTTAACCGCGGGATGCTGCTTTCCCCAAGTCTAGCTTCCCATACAAACATCTCCAGCGAGCCTTTAAACGCCCAAAGCACACTCCACAGTCATTCTGCACCGGCTCAGCCTGTAGTTGAACCGGTCCTTGCTCCTGTCAAGCTTCCCTGTATAGGGTTTCATGAGCCAAGGCAGTAAGGATCACAGTGGGCATTTCGACATCCCCTACTGTGATCTTCCTGTCTGGGAAAAAGTCCCTGCCTGCATCTTCCTGAACAGGCCACTGTTCCGAAAGATCGTGCATCATGCACCTTCCAGGCCAGCCTGTGTAAATGTCAATGTGATCCACAAGCGCCTGGAGAACCATAGAGAAATACCCCACGATTAACGTACTCTGATGCCAGGTGGGGCCAGAATAGGAATATTCCATCTATCGCTCCACAGTTAGAAACCCATTTGTGCAAAGCCATCCACAATGTCCTGCACGCTCCCAGAGTCACGGTCTTTCTTAGCAGGATGCGATTAATTGCCTTGCAAACTTGCATCAAAAGCGATTCCCACGGTCGACTTTCCCACACCAAACTGGTTCCCGACCGACCGGTAGCTGTCTGGATTTGCCATCTTCCAGATTGCAATAGCCACCCGCTTTTCACCGTCAGGGCAGCTCTCAATCTTGTGTCCTTGCGCCGCAGAGTGGGGGGCTCAGCACACAGTCCCATGAAAGTGGCTTTTCTCATACGAAAGTTCTGCAGCCACTGCTCGTCATCCCAGACTTCCATGACGATGTGATCCCACCACTCAGTGCTTGTTTCCCGAGCCCAAAAGCGCGTTCAACGGTGCTGAGCATTTCCGTGAATCTAGTGTCACACGCGCAGACAAATCCATATTGATATCATCGTCGGACTCCTCACTGTCACTTTGGAGCTGAAGGAATAGCTCGACTGCCAAACGTGTTGTGCTGGTGACACTCATCAGCAGAGTCCTCAGCAGATCGGGCTCCATTTGCCACAGAAATCGCGATTCACAGAGAGTAACAGAAAGACACTCACAATGGCGCCAAACGCTGCCGGAATGAATGCTGGGATGTGAAGCGATGCACCACGGGGCGCTGGCAAACAGGAAGCGGAATGACCCGCACACTTCCTTCCCCTTCCCACAATACTCAGCGCCAAAGGTGTTCTGTGGGATAGCTGCCCACAATGCACCTCTCAATACAGCGCTGGAAAGTGCTGCAAGTGTGGCCACACTGCAGCGCTGGTAGCTGTCAGTGTGGCCACACTCCAGCGCTGGCCCTTACACAGCTGCATGAGCAGCGCTGTAACTCCCAGCGCTGCAACTTGTAAGTGTAGCCAAGCCCTTAGAGACTAACAAATTTATTTAAGCATAAGCTTTCGTGGGCTACAGCTCACTTCATCAGATACAACTGTATCATCAGTATGAATATAGTGAACTGACATATTTCCTAATTTACACTTACCATAAAAAAAAGCTGCACATTGGTCCAAAAAAAGATGTTACCTCACCCAACTTGTTTCTCTAATAGCCTGGGACCAACACAGCTTCAACTACACAGCACTCCCAAGATTACTCCTGACAGGGGCGGCTCTAGCAATTTCGCCGCCCCAAGCACGGCCGCGGGGGGCGCTCTGGCAGTCGCCGGTCCCGCGGCTCCGGTGAACCTCCTGCAGACGTGCCTGCGGAGGGTCCGCTGGTCCCGCGGTTCCGGTGGAGCATCCGCAGGCACGCCTGTGGGAGGTCCACCGGAGCCGCCTGCCGCCCTCCCGGCGACCGGCGGAGCGCCCCCTGCAGCATGCCGCCCCAAGCACGCGCTTGGCGTGCTGGGGCCTGGAGCCGGCCCTGACTCCTGACAATCAAGTCGTTCTGATACAATACACCTCTGAGCTAATGCAACTTTGAAAGAATGCAAACATTTGTCTTGAGAGCAAGTTCAATACATTTGGTACAGAAAATAAAACTTGTTTTGTTCAGGAGAATGTATGGACCAATTAACTAATCTTCCCACTAATATTTTGTGAAATGTGCTTTTAGTACCTGGTTATGTAAGTGAGCAGTAGCATTAGCCTTTTAAGGATCTTGCTAGGAGTGCAGCATCCCAGAGGTTGATTAGGCAGCATGGGGTGTCACCATTACATTTACTTACTTCAGCCCGTAGCTCTTTGGGAATAAAATGACAGTGAAGTCTTCTGAGCATCCATAGAATGTCCAGAGGGATATTGATGATGGAACATGAGGGGGAATGTTTAAAGGAATCAGGCTTCTCAGAGCCTAAAAGGAGAAATTTGCTTACCGTGCCCAATATAGGTGGAATGGCTCTGCCTCCTGCAGCAGCCCCTCTCTGCAAACAAGTTTCTTCCTTCACTCTTCCTGCTGATGGCTCCTGCACCTGCACTCACAAAACATAAAGCTCATATGTTCACCAGCTTACAGCTTGAGCTGCCTTCCTTCTTTAGCTGGAAGGGGAGTTTGAGCTCCAGGCAGAAGGCACACAGGCCTCATTTCTTTAACTTTATGATTTTGATTTAAGGAATAAGCAGGATCAAAGTAGTTAAAAATGGAACTGACCCATTAAATCTCCAAGACTACTCCATGGCAAGGATAGACTGTGTACACGCCATCATTAATTACCATTAATTAAGTTCTTGATTCAGCCATCCCCATTCTCACTTTACTCAGCGTGGCAGAATCATGTCCCCGCTTATTGCAGATGTCTGACAATCACCTCAGCACTGTATAGAAGAGGGAGCAGACAAGTAGAGATGCTCCAGTTCTCCAATAAAGGACGAACTGGATATTAAAATAATTTTACACTTGACCTTAGCACATTCACAAGTCCTTTACTCCTTAAAATCAGCACACAGAGCCGTAAAAACCATAGGAGGAAAAGAGAAATGAGACTTACTGACAAGGCTGGGAATACAGAAAAGGCCACTGAGAAGCACAGTCGCCAGTGAAAGATCCCTCATAGCTGCACCCTTGGAGACACTGAATTGTCTCCAGTATTCCTATCTCCGATATTTATAGTAGAGCTCCCTTAGCAGGGGAGAAGGCGCTTGCAACAGAGACAAATGGGTCTGTATATTGCTGACATATGTTGCCAAGATTGTGATCTGAATAAACACCAAAGAGGCCTCAGCAGTAATGGAATCTCATCACCAACTTGTCTAGGGGAGCGGGTTCCAGCCACACTTCAAAGCCTTGCTTGGAAATGGCAGGTTTTCCATCCCAGGATGGGGGATTTCTCCCTTGGGGGCCTTTGTTCTCACCACCACTTTCAACCTAATTAAGCTCTCAGTAGCTTGGAGTCATTTTTAAGTTGTCTCATTTAAAAGAGACTCAAGTTCTTCAGCCTCATTCATTGCACTGAATGGCCTTTTCTCTGGAGATAACCCGTCTTTTGTTTCTTTTCAACACCAGACTTTAGATTAACCCTAGCTCTTTGGTAACCAAATACACTGTGCAAGGCTCACAGAGTCATAGGAGATCTCAGAGCATTCCCTCTGGAGAGCAGCCCAAGGCAGGTATCTGGGCCTCCCTTTCTGCCTTTCTTTCTTTATCAGAGGGGTAGCCGTGTTAGTCTGTACCCACAAAAACAACGAGGAGTCCGGTGGCACCTTAAAGATCTGTTAGTCTTTAAGGTGCCACTGGACTCCTCATTGTTTTTTCTTTCTTTAGCAAGGCTGAACCCTTCGACTGGGAAGAAGTTTCTTTCTTTCATGCTCAGTAAAAACAAGGAGGAAAGTTCCTGAGCTATGGAGGAGCAGAAGCACCATGGACCCCTCCTATGCGCAGCAATAAATTCTCTCTAGCGCATGCACTGGTTTCTGGAACTGCAACATAACCCCCAAAGAGCTCTCACAGACCTTGTCTAGACTAGGAAAACAGGTCCTTCTTTCACTGAGGCAAAGCTAGTTCCACGGAGTTAACATGATTGAAAAAAGCACCTTTTTTCCTGGTCTAAAAGAGGACACACGTGTAGCTGTCAGGGTCCCACTTTGTTATTTGGTTGAGCAAAATCATGGAAGAAACTACAAGAAACTGGGCTGTCAGATTCTGTATCTGTAAAAGGTCACTAGTGTCACGTGAGAAACGGTGGCAGGCCCGCAAGCACTGCTGTGAGGGAGAGGTTGCAGAGCAGAGAGGGCAGAGTAGGTATTAGGCACAGAGGAGAAGAAAGAGGGTGCAGGGATGAGCTCATTGTATAGGGCATGTAAGACAGACCGGGGCGAAAGTGGCACCGAGGTGGGGCACGAGGTGGGGAGGGAGGGTACAGAGTCTCGTGTGCACAATGACTCCGCTTGTTCTTTTTTTACCTTCTAGCTTCTATCAGGTTGGAAAATGAAATGACCGTCCCACACCATCCCTGCTGCATCTCTGTGCTCTGCCTCTGTGGCTGAGGAGAAGAAATTGAATCCCACAATGGGCCAGAGGGTTTGCAAAGGCCTTACACCAGGGGGCTGGGATGGAGATAGACCGGAGACTCCCTTGTTAGCCAGGTAATTGATTAGATGGAATCCTGATGTCTGCTTCCCCTGGTCACAGTCACTTGCAACTGGGCTGCCAGAAATCTCCTCAGGGTGTATGTGTTGATTGTAGTCTCCTTATTCTGTACCCACAGGGGCAAGAATGATAGAAAAAGGTCACTATGAGTGAACTCCAACAGTCTCTCCCAAACCCCAGTGCACAGGCACACAGCTGGGAGGCTGTGACCATCCTATTGATAAATACACAGCCCCCTTGTGGATTGCAGTGCAGGGCACACGTCCGAATTCAAGCAGTGGTGCACAGGGTGCATTTTTTCTTTGGCCTGTACGTCATCTTACCACCCTCGGTTACAGTGAGGGGCACCCCACGACATGCTCTACTGAGCACCTCTGTAATTATACCTGAGTTTTCCGTCACTCGGAACTTCCTGAAACGTTCACCTTTGAAACCGAAGGTTGAAAAGCCTGAAGGTGAATTTCATAGTCGGGCATCAGAGCAAAACCAATTCACCCGTTTCTGACAGGAGGCAGAGTGGAAATAAGACCCCTTCCCCAAGATGTAAAAATAATTGGAACAGCCTGATAGTCCAAAGGGCTGACTTTGGCAGAGAAGTAGAGCTCTCTGAGGAGCAGAGCCCTTCCTTTCTCTGAAGGAAACCGGCCTTGATTTGATAGTTTATTATTTGTATTGTCATAGTGCCTAGGTGCTCCATTCATGGACCAAACCAATGCACTCTGGGAGGGGCTGGGTTTTTTTTTTTAGTTTTTTGTTTGTTTTTTTGTTTTTGTTGCCTTCCTCTGGAGCATCAGGGATGGCCACAGCTGGAGATGGGACACTGAACAGAGGGACAGGGCTGTGAGGTGGCATTGGGCATTCTCTCGCTCTCAGGTGCTTGGCTGATCCTAACTCAGGGATGGTCAATTATTTGTCAAGGTCCAAATTTCTTGGTCAAGGTATAGTCGAGGTCCAGACTCCAGAGGAAATAATAAAAAATATAACAACGATAAGTAAATAAAAAGATTTTGGTGTCCATTCCAAAGTGTCTGGCGGTCCGGATTTGGCCCATGGTCTGCCTATTGACTGCCCCTGAGCTAACTGGTGGCCTTATGTGGGGTTGGGAAGGAATTTTTCCCCAAGTCAGATTGGCAGTGACATTGTGGACTTTTCACCTTCCAAGGACTATCTGGCTCTATATAATTTACTCATTTCCCTGCCATTGCAGGAGCCTCAAACCCCGATGCACCTCAGTCCCTCCTCTTCCCTGCCTGTGCCATGTAACAGTCTAGTCTCTTGTGGGCTGTTACACCGCGGTCTCATGTTGATTGTTGGGGTTAGTGTGCACGTGCAGGTGCAGGTGCAGGGCAGGGTAGGTGGCCGTGATCTACAGGATGTCAGATTAGATGATCTGGGGGGTCCCTTCTGGCCTTAATCTCTAGGATTCTAGGAGGCCCCCATGGTGCCAGGCGCTGTACACAGAACAAAAAGACACTCCCTGCCCCAAAGAGCTAGAGTTGCCCATTTTTGAAAATTAGGTTCTAAGCCTTTACAGGAGCAGATTTTGTGAAGTTCGTAAGTGTCACTAAGCATAGGCGCCAGGGCTGGAGCACCCACAGGGAAAAACGGTGGGTGCTGAGCACCCACTGGGAGCACCCATCAGCTCTCCCCCTAACCCCCAGCAGGCCCCGCAAATCAGTGCATCCCCCTCCCTCCCTGCGCCTCCCACCCTCCGCAATCAGCTGTTTCACAGTGTGCAGGAGGCTTTGTGAGGGAAGGGAAGGAGTGAGGGTGCGGCACACTGGGGAAGGGAGAGGAACAGGGCGAGAAGAGGTGGGGCGGGGGCCTTGGAGGAAGAGGTGGAGTGGGGGCAAGGCCTGGGGCAGAGCCAGGGGTCGAGCTCCCCCCAGCACATTGGAAGGTCAGCGCCTGTGTCACTAAGAACAATTGCATGGTGCATCTGTGCACAGCCAACTTAGCTTCACACTACCACCTCCAGGGCTGGATTTCCAATTTGGCACAGTAAGCAAGTGCCTTGGGGTGCCAGCATTCTAGGAGCACCTTACCTCTCTAAAACTGCGTGCACCACGAAGGTCAACTATAGGCAGGAAGGGCACTGAAGATGCTGTGCCTAAGGTGTAAATCCGGCCCTGAAAGCTTCCATTTGCAAAAGTGTCCACTCATTTTGGATGCCTCAATTATTGGATAGTCACATAGGGCTCAATTTTGTCCTTAGTTACATTAGCAGACTCTGTAAAGACCTAATTTTAGACTAGGGCATCACATCCAAAGGTGCTGAGCATCTGTAGATTCCATGGACTTCAGCTGGAGTTGTAGGTACTCAGCTCCTTGAAAATATCAAACCCTTGGTGTCTGAAGTTGAATATCCAAAAATGGAGGCCCCAAAGCTCATTTTTGAAAGTGTAGGCCAACTGAATCCTCCTGTCCCATGAATTACTCCAAAATGTTTCGGGGAAACATAGGGTCTGTTAAAACGAGCCCTCGGACACATGCAGTCTACTGCTCTGCATTCCCACCAAAACGGCCTCTTTCCCTGTGGGAAAGCCAGGAGATCTCGAGTTACTGTGTCACCTCTTCCACTGAAAGGTCTCACTTCTCTTTGCATCACAACCCTTTCTTTTTTGGGGGTGGGGTGGGGGGGAGCAAAGCCCCATAGTCCTAACTTAGGGAAATAGGCAAATATCATTACTCCCCTTATAGATTGTGAAGCTAAGGTTAAGCAAGTCATGCAAGGGGACTGAAAGCTTGGGACAAAGCTGGGAACAGAACCAAGAGCTCTGAAATGAGACACTGGTCTTATTCACTACAATACCTCTTGGAGAGATTCAAATCTATGTGCTTAGTCATGCTGCCTGTACAATGGGGTTACTCCTGATGAGTCACCTTTATGTGCTTTAAGATACAGAGGGAAAAAGTGCTATGCCCATGCAGGGTATTAAGCCCATTCTACATGGACAAAGATAGATATAAATGTTGCATGACTTGCAGTGGCTGCACATAGGATTCAGGACCGGGTATTCTGCAGCCAAAGACATTTTCAACAGGTATTAACTCAGGGATATTTTGTTAGTTCTAAGGGATATAGAGACATGCATTAGTTAGGACGTCATTGTGAGGGCATTGCTAGACTCCTTGGGCCAGGTTGGCCAAGTGCAAGTTGGAGTAAGTGTGTCCTGTCCCCATGGACACAAACTGTGGGGTCAGTGCAGCAGGCATACGGTAACTTGCACGATTTAGCATGCAAGACAAATGTAAAAGAATGCAATTTATGCACCAAGGATTCAAGTCAGGCATCACTATCAGGTGCAGCAATCAGTGAAGTTGCACACCTTTACATGGGAGAAGAATTCAACCCCAAAGGTTCACACCCATGTTCCTGAGGGCAGAATAGGGCCTCAACAGGACAGAGGTAAGGCCCTCAGGGGGAGATGTAGCAGGAAAAGGAACTGACAGGAAGATTTAAGATACATTTTAAAGCTGCAAACCCCTCCCCCCCGATTTTATCTTACACTCAGACCATCTTCAGCATTCCCACATGCACTTATGAGATTCGTGAACTGGTCCCCACACAATCCCAAATACATGTAAGTTACACTCGTTTTGCACACAAATCAGTGCAAGTTACACATCTCTGACTTTCAGTTACTTTATGGCCAGCTTGCAGCCCCTGCACAACTCTCACCATTTATTCAATGTGGACTTTGGCTCTAAGGGAACAGAAAGCTCTTCTTCACTTAATGAATTTCCTACTTCATAAAGTAGGAAATTCATTGAGAGGTTTTGGACACAAGAAGCTAAATTACTAGCTGTCGTTGCACTGAAGTGAAGGGAATTACCATAGTCATATGGTTATTGTATGGTTTTACTGAGACATGTTAGAGTTTGTGGCTCCAGATTAGATTAAACTGATATTTAAACACAAGAGTGGTGTGATTACAAAGCAGAGTTAAGGTTGTTTGAGTCCCTAACTCTGCATTTCTGTATCTTAAGGTTAAAGTTAAAACAAATCTCAATGTGTTAACTGCAAATTTCCTCAGTTTAGCATGCTCAGTTTGGGAATAATTATGACACCAAGTAATGTATTTTACCCTAAGTTACCAATACCCTAAGGCTACGATTCTGTCATGGAGGTCACGGATTCCATCCTTTTCCAGGACCTCTGGGACTTCATCTGGGCCAGGGCTGGAGCAGCTGTTAGCCCCAGGGCCGCCAGAAGAGCTGACCGTGCCCAGCTGCAGCACTGCCAGAAGAGCTGACCAGTGGCCAGCCCCAGGGCCATTGGGGCAGCAGTCCCCAGCCAGAGCAGTGGCTGGGGCTGAGTGAGCTCCCTGGAGCTGGCACAGCGATGAGGCTGGAGCAGCTGCAAGCGCCAACAGCGCTCTGTCCCCTCACCTCTTCTGGGTATTTTTAGTAAAAGTCAGGGATGGGTCAATGAGCTTCCATGAATTTTTGTTTATTGCCTGTGACCTGTCCTTGACTGTGATCAGGAACAGTCAACATGGATTCACCAAGGGCCTAACCAACCTGATAGTCTTCTATGATGGGATAACTGGCTCTGTGGATATGGGGAAAGCAGTGGATGTGATATATCTTGACTTTAGCAAAGCTTTTGATACAGTCTCCCACAGTATTCTTCACAGCAAGTTAAAAAAGTATGGATTGGATGAATGGACTATAAGGTGGATAGAAAGCTGGCTAGATTGTCAGGCTCGATGTCTAGTTGGCATCAAGCAGAGTGCCCCAGGGATTGGTCCTGGGGCCAGTTTTGTTCAACATCTTTATCAATCATCTGGATGATGGGATTAATTGCACCCTCAGCAAGTTTGCAGATGACACTAAGATGGGGGGAGAGATAGATACACTGGAGGGTAGGGATAGGGTCCAGAGTGACCTAGACAAACTGGAGGATTGTGCCAAAAGAAATCTGATGAGGTTCAACAAGGACAAGTGCAGAGTCCTGCACTTAGGAAGGAGAATCCCATGCACCGCTACAGGCTGGGGACCGACTGGCTAAGCAGCAGTTCTGCAGAAAAGGACCTGTAGATTACAGTGGACGAGAAGCTGGATATGAGTCAGCAGTGTGCCCTTGTTGCCAAGATAGTCAACGGCATATTGGGCTGTATTAGTAGGAGCATTGAAAGCAGATCGAGGGAAGTGATTATTCCCCTCTATTTGGCACTGGTGAAGCCACACCTGGAGTATTGTGTCCAGTTTTAGTCCCCCTACTACAGAAGGGATGTGGACAAATTGGAGAGAGTCCAGCGGAGGGCAACAAAAATGATCCGAGGGCTGGAGCACATGACTTATGAGGAGAGGCTGAGGGAACTGGGGTTATTTAGTTTGCAGAAGAGAAGAGTGAGGGAGGATTTGACAGCAGCCTTCAACTACTTGAAGGGTGATTCCAAAATGGATCTCAGCTGTTCTCAGTGGTGGGAAATGATAGAACAAGGAGCAATGGTCTCAAGTTGCAGTGGGGGAGGTCTAGGTTGGATATTAGGAAACACTATTTCACTAGGAGTGTGGTTAAGCACTGGAATAGATTACCTAGGGAGGTGGTGGAATCTCCATCCTTGGAGGTTTTTAAGGCCTGGCTTGACAAAACCTTGGCTGGGATGATTTGGTTGGGGTTGGTCCTGCTTTGAGCAGGGGGTTGGACTAGATGACCACCTGAGGTCTCTTCCAACCCTAATATTCTATGATTTACTAAAAATACCCATGACCGAATCTTAACCTTACTGATACATGCGCTCAGAGTTAACTCCATCTTAATGCAGAATACTGAGCAATGATTTGGAGAGTTGATGAATCAATCATTTTTTAAATTTCAACTTTTATGGCCAAATTCACCAGTATACTCTGACTGGTTTGCCCTCACCCTGGAGCAGCTCAAGGCAGCCGAAGCATACAGGCCAACTAGCTGTTTTGCCAACGCAGCCAGAGTGTACATCCCACTTTCGCCCTTCTTTGCCCTGAAAATTCCCCCTCCCTCATCTTCTCCCTGTTATGCAGATAGTACATGATCCTATCGGTAGCTTTTGGAATTAACTATTTAAGATTAATGGTGTTATTTTGCCATTATTTTTCATAACTGAAACTTTATCTGTCAGCTGAGGCTGGTACCTAAAATCTTCTCCTTAATGGTAACTCCCAAAGATTTATCCTTTTTTCAGAATAGTTATTGTCTCCCATTGTTCTCAGTGGGACTGAAATCATGAGCTGCCCTCAGTTAAGAGTCCTTTTCAAAATGGCCAGTGCTTCCCATTGTTCTCAGCAAGAGTGAAGCCAAGTTGCCATCAGGGAAGATGTTGACCACTTATGTTGTCAGCAGGCTGAGGGAAAATCTCTGAGGAGCAGCTGAAGAAAGAGAGCAGCCATGTTTGCTCAAGGGTTCTTCTGGCCTTAGTCCCCTGAGAACAAGAGGTGGCAGTCATTTTGAAACTGCAGTTCTACTCTGAATTCTCTGTAATAAAGTATTCTTCAGCCTCAGCTGTAGAAGAAGCTTTTAGTTTTGAGGAGTGACAGGGAAAAATGACTACTAATCCTAAATGAAAAATTCTTCATATACCACCTACAGACAAGATTAGTGAGTTTTAACTATATGGGAAGTTTGAGACATCTGTTTCATTCCTTAAAGACATGGAAGGGGCGGGGAGGAAGGAGGTCTGACATATTCTAGATTTCTTAAAGGCCCATTTTAAAATTACTTTTAATTGCTATACTAATCAATGGATTTACTTGTTCTCAGAAAATTCATTCTATGCTCAAAGAGTAACAGCTGTAATTTTGGGAAGAATAATGCTCTATTTTTCATACATAACGAAGAGACTGAAGCCCTCTTTTAAGTGCAAAATTCAACTCAAACTCAATGATGGATCTGCAACTGTTGCCTCCAGAAAACTGCCTAGTTCAAATGAGATGCCAAGTTATATTATCCAACCCACTATGAGGCCAACATTTCCCATAATGTATGCATGAATGTGCGCCCCCCACCCCAGACCCTTCACACAGACACATTGAAGAGAAACTATTACACCCATTGGTCAAGAAACGTTTAACTCTATTTGGCCAACAGAGTAACATATACAAGAAATACATTTCCATAAAAAAATAACTACCCTCGGACTTCAGAGGCAGGATCACCCCAACCTCAATGCTTTTTATTACCACCGAGTTCTAGAGGAGATGCTAGTACAGCATGGCTATTCTGAGCTATTGCTGTGTTACACAGTGAAAGTCTGAGACTGGTTCTGAAATGTGAGCTGGAGGTCATATTACATACAAAAATGTATGAAAAAATATGGATTTTAAATAAAGAACTATCACAACTTAAGCTTTTTACAATACATTCTGGCTGAGATTTCCAAAGCAGTCTAGGAACAGAGACACATCTTCCACAAAAATTTGTCTAGATTAATCTGAAAATCTCATGCCACGTGTCTTCCAAGGGCCACCCCACTCCGCTGACTCTTTCTTCAGGTAAGTCCTTTCCTGGTGAGATCAGTCCAAAGTACCTAGAAATTCAAACGGAAATTCAAAAGGGGCAAAGGCAGACAGACAGCACAGGTAGACATCAACAAACAGTGGAACCTAGTTTGCAAGCAGCCAAGGGAAGATGCTGTAATTTTTCAAAATTTAACCAGATTACAAAATTCTAAGAACAAATCTCCCTGAAAGGTATTTCATTGCTGATGTTCCATTTTACTTCTTAATTCAGTGTTTTGAATGCTGAATTTTAAATGTTACCAAGGCAAGTGGCACATTTCTAGTTGGGCCATTAGCTATTACTAAACTGAAGTCAAAACCGAAAAATCTGCAAATAATTGATTTGAATGCTCTCCCTGTCGATATGGAGACAATGTCTGCAAAAAATTAAACAAAATTAAACCAACCAGAAACTCACCTTCCAGAAAAGCAAATTCATCAATAGCTTCAATGGCATTATCTGTAAAACAAAGTGAATTGAAAACAATTGGCACAGATAAACAAATTCAAGTGCAGAGATATTTTAAACACATCAACATATGATTTTAACAATGACTTTTTTAAAAATAGGTTTATTCATTTTGGAGACTACGGGGGTGGGGAATATTTTACAATGTACTATTTGTCGGAAGAGAACTTTTTTCTTTTCATCTCTGGGAACAAGATAATACTGTTTATATCTGCACCCGCAATGTCACAAAACACATGGAATCAGCTGGAAAGAGCCTTTAGTTTAGCATAACAAAAATGGTCTTCTTACCCAAGTCTTTCCTTTGCAGAGTTTTCCTTTTTCCTTGCTGAGCATACACATAAGCATCTTTAGCTATGGTTTCAACAAACAACTCCTGCAGGATGGAAGAGACAGATTGTTACAACAAGGGAAAGGTGTGACTGCAATCTGTTGATCCGAGCAGACGGGACAGTTGAGCCCTGAAGGATTAAAGGAAAAAAAATACACCCTCTCCCCCTTTCGATGCTCCCTTTCCTCTGAGAATGTTCAATGAAACCTTTAAACTAGACAATTACTGCATATCAGGGACAAGTGTTATTAGGGTGCCGGGGGGGCTTTAGAGGTCCCTGTGTATATCTGGAGGTGAGGGAAGGAAGTGTGAGTCCTGCTTTTCTTCTCTCTCAAAACATCACACTTGAACATGCAACATACTTTTCTGATTCTGTGAACCAGTTATCCACTTTTTTGGATTATTGGGGCCCATGGTTAATATTCCTACCCCAAGACCTGCAACTTGCGAAGAGATTTCTTTGGCAAACTCATCTTGGCTCCCAAGTATCAGCAATACTCGAGATCACAGCAAATTGTGTCAAAACATGCCTTTGCCCTTAAGGAGTGACCAATTTTAGGAAAGGATAACTCCATTCAGGGCTAATTATGACACTTGATGATTTGAGCTTAGCAGGCTTTGCTATCCAAAGTAAGTATTTGTCAGGGATACCAGCTACCAACTGCCCATCACTGCACCTTCTGAGTGCCAATCATATCTGCACTACTTTCAATGGACAATGTAGAATAACCTACCTATAAGTACCTCCACCTACCACCAAATGAGCTTCTTTGTTGCAGCAAGTAAATACATCCTGTACCTGTGCCCTGAAGGACATGAAACTCAGGCTCTGACTGATCAGAAGAGGGAACAAATTCCACAGCTGGACACTCTCCACTGCCCAGACACCAGACCACAAGAGCACAACCACTGGAACTGAGAGCAAGAGTAGCTCAGCTGATCTCGTCAGGGCACAGAAAGACAACCTCCTGCTCCAGCTCCCTCCTGCTCTCAGTCCCAGCCCAAAGCCTCACCCCAGAGCCCGCACCCCCAGCTGGCGCCCTCCCCCCAACCCCCAATTTTGTGAGCATTCATGGTCCGCCATACAATTCCCATACCCAGATGTGGCCCTTGGGCCAAAAAGTTTGCCCACCCCTGGGCTACTCTGTCAGCTGGGAAGAATAAGTGACATTAACAAAATGAAGGAAGCTAATAGACAAGATGAGTTAAACAGGATAATTAGTGTGGTTAACCTGAAAGAGAGCTGGAAGGGCCCTGGAAGAGACCATAATAAAGCCACACAAGCCTCAGCACCAATCTAAATGAAAAAGTCTCACAACCAAGACGGAAAATGGACTGACTATTGAATGAAAGCGGAAGCCAGATTATACAGTCAAAATCTCAGCAAAAGGGCTGTCGGAGATACTGCTCCCCAGTGGGAGCAAGTGACTGAATGAAACATTCTAAGGGTCCCACAGGGCAATTCATTCACATGTTCATTTTGGAGGTGGCATAGAGCCGCCCCACCCAAGCAGAATTGCTCCTGGAATTCTCCAGGACAGCGGAGTGCACACTGCACCACTCCATGGGATGCTTCCCCGCTCTGTGTCCACAGAGCTCTGATGGCAGCTGCAGAAAAGGTACTGGCCATCACCTTTGGGTTAGTTTGCCTCCTAGGGATGCTAAGAAAGAAGTTATCTTAGCTCCTGCCTACATTAATAAACTGGTCTCACTGCTCTGCTCCCTAACAATTCCTAATCATGTCTCTGACAACTGCCTCCTGCCTTTAATGCTACCCCTATGTGTGGAATAACCTCTCTAGTCTTGTCTGTCAAGCTACCATTCTCTTGCCATTCAAATCCATCTTAATGGCTCACTTCTTCCACAATGCCCAAGAAGGAAGTTAACAACATTATCACTTTTAAAAAAAAATCCTAGTCATTCCCTCTTCTGTTGTTCCCAAAGCATCCTATCTTCTCTGTCTTTCTTGTTTAAACAGTAATCTCCCTGGAGCAGAGACTGTCTGAGCTCGGTGACCCATAAAGTGCTGAGCACACAGTCAGCAGTTAAATAATAATAAATAAGCCATAGCCTACAGCCACAGGCTTCTTGTCAGATTAACAAACATCACAAGTCAGTATCTGGGGCATTGAAAGTCCCTTCCCCTGCTTCTTGTAGGATGACAGCCTCCCCACTGGATCATGCCCAGAGGTAACTTCAAATCTTAATCCTCCACTGCATCTATCATCTCAGAGTCATGTTCCTCTGCGACCCAATATTGCTGCTAGTAACAGGCAAACGGTGACAAGGGAAGTTGTACAACCTAAACAGGTTATTTTCAGTTTTGCTTTGTCATAAAATAAGAGGCATGGACAGAGCCCATGTTGTGGCATCACCCAAACTCTAGGAGGCTATTGTGGGATAGAGGCAGGAAGAGAAGGAGATTTTTTAAGAGAGTCTCATTTTACATTGTAACCAGAGAAGTTTATTTCAGTTTCAAATTACATATGAAAAGTTCTTCCAGGGGACATTTCCCTGAAATGCAGCTGCGTGTTAGCAGGATCAGGCTCTGATCTTTGATTAAGCACCTCTTGAATACTCAAGGGTTTCACAACAGTCTGGCATCTCTGATTTGGTCTTGTGTATGCTGAAACAGTGGAGAGAACTGTGCTAATTCATGCCAATAACTGGAAAGACTTGCTGCAAATAACTGATCAATGTCATCAATTTGCAAAATCAATCTCAATTGAAAAAGCAAAGATTCTGTACCTTAAAGTGTATTTCTCTCTACTTATTTTGAGAGGATGTTTACAATACTTGGGCATATGCTAGTAAGTGTTCTGTAATGTTTTGTAAAAGTAAAAAAGTTTCAATAATCAGAGATTCTGCCTATAGGTGAATCATATGTGGAAGTGACCGTTTTATTTGTGAATTATAAAGTGCAGATTAATAACACCACCTAGTTTTTATCTAGCACTTTTTGTCAGTATGCCTCAAAGGACTTTACAAACGAGATCAGTGTCATTATCCCCATTTTACAGATAGAGAAACTGAGTCACAGAGAAGTGAAGTGATTTGCTCAAGATCATCCAGCAGGGCAGTGGCTGAGCTGGAGGGCAGTGGTCTGTCCACTGGGCTAGACACTGAGGTTATGATGGGCAGGCTCTTTGTTGCTTATGCATGAAAGCAAGCAATAATCTGAAATGGACAGGATCTAGGGGTTACAGTGGGTCACAAATTGAATATGAGCCAATGTCACGATGCAGTTATGAGAAAGGCTAATATCACTCTGGGGTATATTAACGGAAGTGTTGTATGTCAGACACAGGAGGTAACTGTCCCACTCTACTCGGCACTGGTGAGGCTTCAGCCAGAGTAATGCGGCCAGTTTTGGGCACCACACGTTAGGAAAGACATGGACAAACTGGAGAGAGTCTAGAGGAGAGCTACAAAAATGATAAAAGGTTTAGCAAACTTGCCCTACAAGGAAAGATTAAAAAAACTGGGCATGTGGGAAAAGGCTGAGGGGACCTGACAAGAGTCTTCAAATAAAAGGGCTGTTATAAAGACGACAGTGATCACTTGCTCTCCATGTACACTGAAGGTAGGACAAGAAGTAATGGGCTTAATCTGCAGCAAGGAAGATTTAGGTAGATATTAGGAAAAACTTTCTAACTATAAGGATAGTTAAGAAGTGGAATAGGCCTCCAGTCATTGGAGGTTTTTAAGACCAGGCTGGACAGAAACCTGTCAGGGATGGCCTAGGTTTACTCAATGGTGCCTCAGCGCAGGGGACTGAACGTGACCACCTACATTTCTGTGATTCTTAATTCTTCCGTCTTTGAAGCACAGAGTAGTTCAGCCACCAAAGTGCATGACAGTCAGTTTCCCACTGGGGCTGGAACAAGTGTTGCCTAAATGACAACAGGACCTATTGCCTGTGACCAGTACAAGTAACGGACCTGATGCCAAATACAATAATAAATCAGTGTGTATCCAAGGGCGGCAGGGAGCAGCATAGCTTCATTGAAGAGCTAAAGCTGCCTGGGGCAGGCAGTTCAGAAAGAGAGGGAGGGAGGAGAGGAAAGTCCCAAACAGAAGAGAGGGGAAGAGAGTCAGAGTGTAACACAGAAGGAAAAGCAAAGTTCAGAAACAGGATAGACCTACAGACCCTCATGGGCACCCCACCCCCACAGGCACCTCCCCACCTCTGGGCACTCCCCCCATGGGCACCCCATCCCCACCTCTGGGTGTTCCCCCCACGGGCACCCCACTTCCCCCACGGGCACCCCACCCCCACCTCTGGGTGTTCCCCCCACGGGCACCCCACTTCCCCCACGGGCACCCCACCCCACCTCTGGGTGCTCCCCCCACGGGCCCCCCACTTCCCACGGGCACCCCACCCCCACCTCTGGGCACTCCCCCCACGGGCACCCCACTTCCCCATGGGCACCCCATCCCCACCTCTGGGTGTTCCCCCCACGGGCACCCCACGTCCCCCACGGGCCCCCCCCCCCCCCCGCAGGGTGCTCCCCCCATGGGTACCCACCCCCCAGTTCCGGGCGCTCCCCCCATCTCTGAGCACCCCGGGCTGCCGGGCAGAGGGAGAAGGGGGCGGCGGCCATCACCCCCGGACGCCCCTCACCGTGGCCCGGGCCAGGACGAACACGGCCTCCTGGCTGGCCAGGCTCACGTCGGGGTCGGCTTTGACCAGCGCCTTCACCCGGGCCAGGGGCAGCCGCGCCAGGCGCAGCGGGGCCGCGCACAGCGACCCCGAGCCCGGCTCCTCCGCGGGGGGCGCGGCCCCGACTCCCGGCTCCGCTCCCGCCACCGCCGCCGCCATCCCGGACACAGGCGCCCAGCGCGCCTGCGCACCAACCGCCCGCGCGCCGCAACGACGAGACCGCGCGTGACCTCCCGGGAGCGCGCGCGCGCGCGCAGTTCCCACGGTCCCCGCCCCTCGTCAGTCTCCTGTGCCCCACGGGTGCTGCCGCCCCTCCCCCCCCGCTGGCAATGCGGCGCGAGCCCAGCCCGCTAGGCCCGAGCGGCGCCTGTCGAGCCCGGAGCGCTGGGGCTGCGGGGCGCAGGCCGGCTGGGGCCACCCCAGAGCACCTCCAAGCGCCCCCCCCGCCCAGTGCCCCGCCTCCCCCAGGGCCGGCGCGGATGCTGGAGGGGGCGATTTCTCGACTGACCAGAGCCAGCTTCGGGCGGGGGGGGCACCAGGAGTGGGGGCCTCGTGCCTGACCGTCTTGGCTACTGGCCCTTGGCAGAGCTGCCCTCCGGGAACGTCTCTCCTGCCTTCCCAGCCTTTAGCCGCGGGCAGCGGGTGAAGCCCCACTTCGGGGCGGCCAGCCCAGTGCCCCCGCCCCGAGCCCAGCCCCCATCGCCTCCTGCACCCCCTCCCCACATGGCGGGAGGGTTTCCCTGGGCTGGCCTGGGCACCAGCCTGAGCCGGCACCGGCCAAGCCCCAAGCTCCCGGGCAGGGCTGGGGAGCTGAACCCCCACTTGCTTGGGGGGGGGGGCAGCATGGGAGGGGCCACAGCCTAGGTTAGGGGAGGCTTAGCCTTCCCTGCCCTATTGTACCGGCGCCTCTGCCTTTAGCCTGGCACCGGGCCACAGCATGACTGTGCATTGTGTGAAGTACCCTTGTTTTAAACCTGCTGCCTAGTCATTTCATTGGGTGGCCCCTGGTTCTTGTGTTATGTGACGGGGTAAATAACAGTTCTCTGTTCACCTTCTCCACCCCCGGCATGATTTCACAGACCCCCTTCATAGCGCCCCTTAGTCATCTGTTTTCTAGGATGAAGAATCCCAGTCGTCTTAACCTCTCCTCACACGGAAGCTGTTCCATCCGTCCAGTCATTTTTGTTGCCCTTCTCTGTACATTTTCTAATTCTATTTTTTTTTAGATGGGGCGACCAGAACTGCCCGCAGTGTTCAAAGTGTGGGCATCCCATGGATTTATGTAGTAGCATTATGATAGTTTTTTCTGTCTTCTTATTTAGCCCTTTCCTCATGGGGGGCAGGTGGAGCCCACTTCTGGGAGGCTAGCCTCTGACTCCGCCTCTTCCATCCACCCCCCCCCTTTGTGATCAGAGCCCCGAGACCCCCTCCCTCTCTCCACAGCCTGAGACTCCCCTGCCACGGCCCCGAGCCCCGAGATCTCCTCCCCCCCCGACCGAGCCCCAAGCCCCCTTCCCCCCCCGCCATGGCTAGAGCCCCAAGCCCTCCGATCTTCCTCCGTGGCCAGAGCCTTGAGCCCCCTTGCCCCCCGAAGCCCGAGCCCCTCTCCATGGCCGGAGCCCTGAGACCCCCTGCTCCTCCCCCCCAGCCGGAGCCCCAAGACTCCCTGCCCTGCCCCCTGCAGCCCAAGCCCTGAGACCGCCCTGCCCCATCCTTAGCCAGAGCCCCAAGCCCCCCTCCCCTTGTAGCCCAAGCCCCGAGACCCCCTGGCTCCACTCCGTGGCCAGAGCCCTTAGAACCCCTGGCCCCTCCCGGTCATCACAACCCAACTCTCTATACTTCTAATAACTGAATCCCCCATTACTGTCTTCTGTTTCTTCCTACCAGGGTGCCCTCCCCCAGAGAGGTGTCCTCAGTGCACAAGGATACCATGACAACACTGGGAAGAAGCGTCCCATCTATGGAATCGTTTCCCTGTGTTCCAGCTGAAGTTCTCCTTCCCCAAGACTATCATCCTTCCCAACAGCACAGAGGCTGCCAGACTGGGGCTTGGCCTGCTCTGCTGTGTCCCAGAAAGTCTAGTCTGTCTCCCTGAGCTCCTCCAGTTCAGCCACTCTGATCTCCAGAGCGTCTGAGGGCCAGGAGCTGCATGCACCAAATGCACACATACACTGCCTGCCCACAAGGAAGGTAATTGTATCTGCTCCATTCAGTGCAATAAACTGGATCCCCCCACCCTGCTGCTGCCATCTGCTTGGATTATTTTGACTCTTGCAGAGTTTTTGTTTGTTTGTTTGTTCTTTGTTTTTCAGGGGGTTATTGGCCTAAGTTTAGAATATGTTTGTTAGATGTGTCTGGCTCTCACGCTTCCTCGAAATTCCCTTGAAAAGCTCCCATTTGCAGCTCCACTGCTCACTTAGGAGCTGACTTTTTAAACCCCTCTTCTTCCTGAGTTAGCCTCACCCCTCATCAAGGGTTCATAAAGGGAATAGGAATCAAAGGATGCCGGGCTGGGTAGGGTAGTATTGTCTGCATTTTACAGCTGGGGAAACTGAAGCACAGATGGATTAAGTGACTTGGCCAAGGTCACACAGGAAATCTGTGGCAGAGCAGGGAATTGCACCCTGAGCTCCCGAGTACTAAAGTCTCCGGGTCTGTCTACACAGCAGTTTGGAGTGAGCCCACTAGCCGGGGTTTGACAGACTCGAGCTAGCAGGGCTCGTGCTGCTGATGTGCTTTCGAAGTTGTGGCTCGGGCTGGCGCTTGGGCTCTGACACTTAGGGAGCAGAGTGATTTTCAGAGCCCGAGCTCCAGCCTGAGGTGCAAATTCAGCGCGCTGTCTGCACGGCTATTTCTAGAATGCTAGCATGAGTCCCAGGTCTGTTGACCCAGGTGGGGAGGCTTGCTTCTGCTTGCTCCAAAGTGTAGAATACCCTTAACCCCAAGCCCATTCTCTTCCTAAAGTTCACGGGGTGGTCTCTGCCTAGTGCTCAGAAAGGCAGACCAGGGCTTGCCTCCTGCCTCGGAAGCCCATTCATTCCCAGCCGTCTTGCACCCTGCCTCTGAGACCCAGCAAAACTGGCCACTGGCCACCCCGCAACAAGAAAAATGGTCTTAGTGCCGACCATAGCTAATTATTCCTAACGTGTTTAGAGAGCCATTTTACACACAGTTGGTGTATTTTGCTGCTGTTGTATCATTTTTCTTAGCTTATCCTAACATGGTGCCGCCGTCCACACTACAGGCCAGTGCACTGTTGAGAGCGCTAATGTGCCCAAGTGAAAAAAAATCTGGCACTTTAACCAGCAAGGCGGTACAGCCACCAGCCAGGTGGCAACTGCCCTGCTCCCAGGGGCAGCTCTAGGCATTTTGCCACCCCAAGCACGGCAGGCAGGCTGCGTTTGGCGGCTTGCCTGCAGGAGGTCCGCTGGTCCCGCGGCTTCTGGACCTCCCACAGCCGGTCCAGAAGCCGCGGGACCAGCGGACCTCCCGCAGGCAAGCCGCCGAAGGCACCCTTCCTGCCGCCCCCGCAGTGCCAGCAGAGTGCCCCCCGCGGCTTGCCGCCCCAAGCACGCGCTTGGCATGCTGGGCCCTGGAGCCGCCCCTGCCTGCTCCACAACTCTCCATAAGCCTTCCCATCCCCCACTTTTGGCACCTTTCCAACCTCACTGTTACTAGAACCCCCGATACAGTGCTAGGTCACCCACACATCACGTGTTATTTGTTTCCCAAATGTCAGTTAATGTGTCCGAACCCCCCCAGAGGCAGGGCAGTAATTACCCCCCCCCTTTGCACAGAGAACTGAGGTTCAGTGAGATTAAGATCAGAAGCAGGTACCAGTTGCAGCTGATCTGTTTTAAATGTCTCAGCCAATATCCCACAGGAAGTCTCTGGTAAGCCAGGGACAGAGCCCAGGTTTCAAGAGAAGCAGGTGTATGAAGCTACTTCCTTGATCACAAGATCATTTCTTTCCTTCCTTTTCCTTGTTCATTGCACTGACATTATTCATAGGTAGCTATTTGCTACCAGCAGTGTGTCTCAGTGCTTCTGAGAAGTGAGTATGCGGCCAGATAGCTCTATTGTGCACACAAGGGGGCCTGTGGAAAAGAATTGTTTTCCTATGGGTGAGTCTTTGATTCTGCTCCAAGCTGACCTACCTGTTCGCAGAGCCATCTGACTTTTTAGTAGGTTTTAGAAGATGCAAATCTGCATTTGCAAATCTGCTTTTAAGCAGAACTGCTTTAACTGAACTGATAGAAAAGTCCTGATGTGGAACCAGGGTTTAAATACAGACCCTCAGATTTACATCACAAGCAGATACGAGCAAAGTGTATGCCAGCTCAAAGGGTGAGTTACGCAACGATTTGCTGGACAGCAGTACAAAGGGGTTGGAATCAGGACTCCTGGGTTCTGCTCCTGGCTATGGGAGGGGAATGAGGTCTGGTGTTTGGAACAGTGGATGGAACAAGGCCTAGCACATTCATTGCAAAAGGCAGGGTGGCTATGTGGATGAGCCTGGAGTCTGCCATATTTAAGACCTTCCAGCTCTACCACCAGTGACTTTGAGCAACTGCTCTAAAATGGGGGAAGGGCTAAGTGAGGCCCCTAAGGTAGCGCAATAACAAGAGAGGACTGTGAGCTCACATTATCGTTACATCAGATGGGAGCCGTGTTAGTCTGGATCTGTAAAAGCAGCAAAGAGTCCTGTGGCACCTTATAGACTAACAGACGTATTGGAGCATGAGCTTTCGTGGGTGAATACCCACTTCGTGGGATGCATGTAGTGGAAATTTCCAGGGGCAGGTATATATATGCAAGCAAGAAATTGGCACTCTCACTGAAGGACTGTCTGGATATGTGGACTCTCTGCTCAGACCCTACGCCACCAGCACTCCCAGCTATCTCCGTGACACCACTGATTTCCTGAGAAAACTACAATGCATTGGTGACCTTCCAGAAAACACCATCCTAGCCACCATGGATGTAGAGGCTCTCTACACAAACATCCCACACACTGATGGAATACAAGCTGTCAGGAACAGTATCCCTGATGATGCCACAGCACAACTGGTTGCTGAGCTCTGTGCCTTTATCCTCACACACAACTATTTCAAATTTGATGACACTATATACCTCCAGATCAGTGGCACCGCTATGGGCACCTGCATGGCCCCACAATATGCCAACATTTTTATGGCTGACCTGGCACAATGCTTCCTCAGCTCTCGTCCACTCACGCCCCTTCTCTACCTATGCTACATTGATGACATCTTCATTATCTGGACCCATGGGAAGGAGACTCTGGAAAAATTCCACCACGATTTCAACAGCTTCCACCCCACCATCAACCTCAGCCTGGACCAATCTACACGGGAGGTCCACTTCCTAGACACCACGGTGCAAATAAGTGATGGACATATTAACATCACCCTATACCGAAAACCTACCGACCGCTATGCCTACCTTCATGCCTCCAGCTTCCATCCCAGGCACACCACACGATCCATTGTCTACAGCCAAGCACTGAGGTACAACCGTATCTGCTCTAACCCCTCAGACAGAGGCCAACACCTACAAAATCTCCATCAAGCATTCTCAAAACTACAATACCCACACAAGGAAATAAAGAAACAGATCAACAGAGCCAGATGTGTACCAAGAAGTGTCCTACTGCAAGACAAACCCAAGAAAGAAACCAACAGGACTCCACTGGCCATCACATACAGTCCCAGCTAAAACCCCTCCAACGCATCATCAGGGATCTACAACCCATCCTGGACAATGATCCCACACTTTCACAGGCCTTGGGGGCAGGCCAGTCCTCGCCCACAGACAACCTGCCAACCTGAAGCATATTCTCACCAGTAACTGCATACTGCACCATAGTAACTCTAGCTCAGGAACCAATCCATGCAACAAACCTCGATGCCAACTCTGCCCACATATCTACACCAGCGACACCATCACAGGACCTAACCAGATCAGCCACACCATCATCGGTTCATTCACCTGCACATCCACCAATGTAATATATGCCAGCAATGCCCCTCTGCTATGTACATTGGCCAAACTGGACAGTCCCTACGGAAAAAGGATAAATGGACACAAATCAGATATTAGGAATGGCAATATACAAAAACCTGTAGGAGAACACTTCAACCTCCCTGGCCACACAATAGCAGATCTTAAGGTGGCCATCCTGCAGCAAAAAAACTTCAGGACCAGACTTCAAAGAGAAACTGCTGAGCTTCAGTTCATCTGCAAATTTGACACCATCAGCTCAGGATTAAACAAAGACTGTGAATGGCTTGCCAACTACAGAACCAGTTTCTCCTCCCTCGGTTTTCACACCTCAACTGCTAGAAGAGGGCCTCATCCTCCCTGATTGAACTAACCTCGTTATCTCCAGCCTTCTTCTTACTTGCATATATACACCTGCCCCTGGAAATTTCCACTACATGCATCCGACTAAGTGGGTATTCACCCACGAAAGCTCATGCTCCAATACGTCTGTTAGTCTATAAGGTGCCACAGGACTCTTTGCTGCTTTTACATTATCATTACATGACAGCATTAGGGGAGGCAGCGTGGTCCAGCAGTGCGTCTGCTAGGCTGGGATCTGATACCTGAGTTCTTTCCCTGGTTCCCTGGGTGACACTGGGAAGTCAGTTTATGTTTCTCCATCTGTAACAGGAGTATTGATACTGGCCTCCTTTGGAAAGTGCTTTGAGAGTGACTGTGTTACCATCCCACTTAGGAACAGCTCCCCACCCTGGCAACACAGTTGCTGATCACGAATGCCTCGTGCTCTCTGCAAATCTCACGATGCTCTGAGGAGCAGGAGCAGTGTCGTCAGTTTGGCCATTGTAAAACTATACAACTAACTAACAAAACTTTCCCAGACAGTCACTCACAGGAGCAAACCATCTCACTGTAGTACAAAGAGAGAACCTGAGACATGAGGCTTGGTATTGGGGGCCTGGCGTGAAGCCTAAGGCCTGAACCAAAGTCGGGCCCTGCTGGTATAAAACAAAGTTAGCAAGAGTCAAACTATGAGCAAAAGTCGGTCCCTGTTATAGAACAGATGCCTGCTTGCAGGTGCACTGTCCAGCACAGGAACTTGGCAACAACATGGCGTGTTCCAAAACCACAAGCATTCCTAGGCCTTAGATAGTCACATAAACACATTCCAGAAGGGTGGTACCAGGACACCCCGATACAAGGTTATGGTATAAACACACTCCCCAGAGATAATACAGGACACAGACCCCTCCTAAAGAGATGGTAGGATGACAGGGTGATGGCTGGAGATGTTTTGATCGAGCCAACATGCACAAGCTAAAGGATGGGAACTAATCACATCAGAGGCGCAATATGTAACGTGGTTGTATCAGCATAAAAAGCGGGCTGCAGAGGGGGTGTCTTTGTCTGGCCTCGCAGGAGGTGGAAGGTCCTGCCCCTCGCTGAGCGGAGTCTATTGTCAGGGCCATACCTGTATTAGTGGTCCCGCAGAGTCTGCCAGGTGCTAGTACTGTGCTTTGTCGGCAATAAACCTGGCCGAGTGCCTCTGCTACTGAACCGTCTGTGGCCTTGGGAAGCTCACTCGAGGTCTGCGCACAGCTGGGGCAGCACGCAGAGAGAACACGCAGCCAACACCTGATAACACGTACTTCAACTTCAAATCAATATAGATACAGTTCTTACATCCAAACGAGAGCTAAGGGAAGAACTGGGGTTTTGGTTTGGTGGCTGAACCAAAAAATCCAGAAAAAATGACCTAATTCAGGTCAAATGAAACACTGTGAATGTTGGCTTGAAACGAAACGCCAAGATTTTCGACACAAGTTTCAAAATGGTTTGTTTTGAAAATCTCAACACGAAGCATGCTGACATTTGCAATTTTGGTTTGGGGGTTTTTTTTTCAGACGAACTATTTGCCAAAGTCGACCCAAATTTGCAAATCATTTTGGACCCTGAGAGATGCATTTTTTGGGTGAAATTTCTATTTGCCAGAAAAAAATTGTCCAGCTCTACTCCAAACAACCAAGGCTGTGTAGCTACACCCAGCTCAGTGTCAGCAGGACACGGTGCTACCACTCAGGCACCAACTGAAGCTAGGTCAGAAAGAGCTGCTCCCCCGCCCCTTGCTGCTTTTCATACAGACCACAACTACTTCCTGAAGTTAGACAGTCGCTTGCTACACACCTGGCAAAAGCTTTTGGTTTCAAGATGCAGTAAAGGCAGAGGGTGAACACGCTACATACAAATGCTGGATCCCAACCTCCCACAGGCAATTCTGCGTGAGGACATTTGACTCTCCATGGAGAGAGGGGGAGAGAAGCAAGCGCCTGGTGACAGAAAATGGTGAGTAATTTACTGTGTCTGAGTTGTTCACACCTGGTCTGTGACGAACACAAGGGCAGGAGAACAGGGCACAGGCAGTGAGGCAGGATCCCTCCATAGCACTAGGAAAGATGGAGTGTCTTACTTATTGCCCTGTCGTTGCAAACTGGTTACCAGCCAGACTCAGCAAGAGCGACACAGGGTGGTGAACCTTGCTCTGGGTCAGAGGAGCAGCAAAAAGCTCTGTGCAGGACATCCCCATGGACAATAGGCCTTTTGCACTTGTCCAATGTGGTACATAAAGAACCACCAAAGGACCTCAGATTGCTTTGCAGTGTGAGATGTAAACCAGACAGGGATCACTTCACTCAGCACTGAAATGCAGCCACCTCAGGGTCAAACCCAGAAGCTGGAAAGAGGCACACAGAAACACTAAACAAACTAGGTCAAGATGTGATGTCTTTTTCAAAGCTACCCCCTAGTTCAAGCACAAGCTGTTGGGCTCAATGCGGGAATCACAGGGCAAAACTGGCTTGTGCAGGGAGGCAGACTAGAAGATTGTGGTCTCTTCTTGCTTTAAAAATCTATGAAAGCAGAGAAGATTACCGCATATGAGTGACACCAAAGAGGAGTTTAGGGAGGTAGAATACAACAATCTGAGTTGGAATTTGATCGGGATATGGGGGTATCAGCAGCTTTAGTTCATAACTAGACTTTTTTTTCCATCCTTTTTTAAGTTAATGAAATGGCTGCAAAATGGACATTGGCGTGGTTCAAAAAGCAATTATGGGTCAAGTATTTGCACTTGTGAATCGGATAAAAGCTGTTTTATACAGTTGTTGCTTCAGAAGCCACCTGGCCTATGGGGGAAGCACAGGCTTGGAGGACAGATGCCACATTTTGTCTCCATCTGTGCTACTGCTGCAGGAGCGGCTTCAGGCCCCCCGCACGCCAAGCGCGTGCTTGGGGTGGCATGCCGTGTGGGGCGCTCTGCCGGTCGCCGGGAGGGCGGCAGGCAGGGCTCCGGTGGACCTTCGGTGGAGCTGCGGGACCAGCGACCGGCAGAACACCCCCCGCGGCATGCCGCCGTGCTTGGGGCGGCGAAATATCTAGAGCAGCCCCTGTACTGCTGGCGGGTAACAATACTCATCTTGCAACTGCTGGAGATAGTGGCTACTTCTGTGCCTGCTCCCCTTGATGTCAAAGGAAGCTGGGGGTGCTCCTGCCTGTGGAGATCAAGATCAATGGTGCCTACATTTAAGCACTCAAGTTTTAAAACGTTGCCTTTAACTTCTTTGTGTCCACTCCCTCATATGTAAAACTAAGTCACGTACAAGTGCAAAGTACAATTGAAGTCTGGGCGTAGCAGGGGGAAGAGACAGATCCGGTGGCTTTGGGAGAGTGAACCCAAACATGCTGATCAGCTGTTTTGTAAAGGGACAGAATCAGCACTGCATGGTCTGGGAAATGACTGGTGGGCGGCTCACGAGGTGACCCCTTTGGGGGATGCGGTCCAGGCTATCCAAAATGTCCAACTACAAGCTTTACAAAACTCCAACTCCATTACACCTGCTGCTCCCCCGACATGCACTAGTGCTATCCCAAAAGCATCAAGGCTCTTTTCTCTGCAGCCGTTCCCCGGGGATTTCCAATGCAGGTTTCTAGGCCATTTGGGCAGCTCTGAAATGCTGTTGTAGAGGCCAGCCCCTCGCTGGTGCAGTTACCAGCCTGCCCCACTTCACAGTGCGTGCTCAGCACAATAGGAACCACACAGGAAACTCACCGGGCACTGCTCTGAAAAGCGTGGGGAGCTCCGCCCGCAAATACAGAACTCGCTCTCCCAGATGGCGGCGACAGCGACAGCAAGGTGACGAGCAGAGGCATGCACCTGGGACTGCCTCTGCCTGCCGCGGCAGCGCTCACTAGTGGGGCCATGGTTCCCAACGGGCAGCCTCAGTTGACACCCTTGAATCAGGCTATTGCACCCATAGCAACTGGTGCAAATGACATTTGGGCCTGCCAGGCTGTGCAAAGAACAGTGCAACTGGGGTACGAGTGAGCTGCCAAACTTTGTGCCTGCTAGAGCCATGGCCAGGAGGGAATTTACCGAAGGGGTGTGTGACCCTAGGGATGCACCTAAGAGCAAGCGGGTTTTCGGGCACAAATACTTTGCACCCGAACTTGCACTTGTAATACGCAGGGTGCAGCCAACACCAGCAACTCTGCATTACCTGTCAAGAGAGGCCCAGCCACGCAGCAGCCAGCATCCCTGGGCAGCAGCGGGCTCTCGGTTCACACAGCGGCCAGACTGACAGGTTCCCTGGGAATCGCTTTGCACCGAGATGGTCTCACTTCTCAGATCCCAGAGGGATGAGGAGCAGGATGGAGAGGGCATGTGGCTGCCTCCTGCCTCCCCTCATTTTGCCGTTGACTTTGATTGGGGTTGGGAGCAGGACTGGGCCCTTGGCTCCCCTCCTAGCCCTGTGCAGCGTCTGGATACTAAATTCTGCTTTTCGCTCTGTTGGTGCCAATGGGAAGTAACCCCATGGGGCCAGAGTGCCCCTCCCATTGGACCCATGGAGCTTCTCCAGGTTGTTCTGTCGGGGGCCGGGTGCTTATCTTTGCCCCCATCCCCAGAACAAGCAGGAGTGTAACGGGTCGGACTCACCCCCTGCGGCGCCTCCTGCTGGTGACTCTGGGAATTAGCTCTTTCCAGCCCTGGAGCGCCCTCTGCAGGCCAGTGATCCACCTGTTTAGTACTGGCCCCTGTGTCCCTCCCAGGACCCCGGTGCCCCTTTAACTCTTAACTGGGTTTCCCTGTCCCAGGGGAACTCCCACCCTACTATCCCCACTTCGCCCAGCCTCTATCTAGCCCCCGTTCGCTGGGGCAGACTGCAGTGTCCAGTACTCATCATTGGCAAAGGGGGTTTGGACCTGCTGCCTTGGCCTACCCCTAGGTTGCCCCCTGCAACCCCCAGTACCTTTTGCCCTATGCTAGGCCGCAGCCTGGGGTTTTCCAGGCAGGAGCTCCCCAGCTCCTTAGCCTGTCCCCAGCCCTGCTCCACTCTAGGTACTTTGTCTCAGTTCCCAGCAGCCAGGCCCATCTCCCTCTAGAAACAGAGAGAGACTGTCTGGGCTTCTGGCTTCCCTGGCCTTCTTATAAGGCCCTGTGGCTCAGTTTGGGGCGTGGCCCCAGCTGCCCCACTTCCCCCAATCAGCCCAGCCTAAAGCTGCTTTCTCCCGCCACAGCCCCTTCCCAGTGCTGTTTTTAACCCTTTCAGGGCAGGAGCAGGGGTCCACCCTGCTACAAGGAGGTTCAACCCTGAGATCATTCAGCCAGTGCCATCAGCATCGGGGCCCTGTGGTTCCACAGCCGCTCCGGGGTCCCTTTGGCTGTTCGGACTGTCGGCTCTTTCCCTCCGCGTATGTGCAGAACCTTACGTAATGGGGCCGCTGGCTGCTGCTATAATACAAAGAATGATCCTTCGCCAGCTGGGATGTGAAATGTTTGTGGTTTTGATTAATTTTACTCCACGGACATTTTCAGGGTGAGTGCGTAGAACCGTCCTGAATGATCCTCAGCCAGGTGGAAATTAACGTTGTCTGCTCTGTCCTAGGAAGGAGAACGTGTTAAACACCTACGGGCCAAGTTCCAAGGGAACAGGCAAAAGTTCCCTGAAACGAGCACCAGGCCAGGGATTCCGCTTGCAGACTCACTCGCAAAGGAGGAGACACATGGACTTAAACCTGGACCAGAGAGGGATCAATCTACTAAATTACCCAAAGCCAAGAGGATGGGTTTAAAAAATGCTCCTTTCTCTCAGGATGACGTTCCAGGCTTGGGGTTCCTTTGTGAAAACCCCGCCTGGGTGGCTAGCTCCAAGGACAGAAATGCTATGGAATCCAGCCTCCACCCGGCCGGTCTGCAAACAGGAATACAAGAGGCACCCTCTGAACAAAAGGGCACAAGGAGGAATTCAAACCTTCCTCAGAGAAGCCAGACTCAGCAGACCTGGCCACTGGTCAAGCATGCTAGGAATCAAGGAGTAAATGCTGGTGCCCCCCTGGTTCCTGCCAAAGGGACAGCCGTCCCATCCCTACTGGACAGTCCAAGAAGCGTATCAGAGAAATGGCAACCTAAGGTTCCTAAGAGAAAGCAACTGCCACATGCAACCGCACTGGGACTCAAGCCAATGAAACCCCAGCGCCCCCCTGAGGTGGATCTAGAGAGGTTCTGGAAGGCTGCTGCTATCAGAGCACATGCTTATCCTGCGCCAGAGCCAGTGAGAGGCATGAGGCATGGTATGTCCAGGAGTATTTGTGCTCCATGAGAATCCCCAGGCAGCTAGAGGAGAGCGGTCCTACAGGATGGGAGGTCAATAGTGCAGGAATTAGGATCTGGAATTCCTTTGAGTGAAAGTGTTGAGACTTTAGGGAACGATGAGGTTCTGGCAAAGGAGGAGGGTTTTATAAACATAACAGGATGGGGAAAGAACTAGACAAGAAGTTGATCCATTAATAAATGAGGAGATGGAGGAAATTAATGAGGACTCAGAAATGACTGAGATGCTGAGCTTGTTTTTTTAAATCTGCCTGTAGCAAAAGAAAGACCAGAGTGGTGCCTAGTTAGGAAGTGATGGAGATCTCCTCCAGTGAGCTGGAGAGAGCTGCTTACGCACTGGTTGGCTTAGGGAACTAATGAACTTCTCTGTCGCTGGCAGTAACTCACCAGGAACAATCTCTCCCCCAGGCAGCCCTGAATGCTCTCTGATACTTGGTGGAATTGCGAAGGGTATTCGGAGCCAGCAGGAGCATCCGAGTGGGGCCCAGACAGTTGTCATGTTCCTGCTTTTTGTGTCCAACCTGAATTGCCACAAGCCACCTTTGGTATTAATGCCTGCAAAGACTTTTGTGTTGGCTCAATGTGGCAACACTCCTCCCCTGGTAGGCAGGGAATAGTGCTCTGCTGAGGTCCTCAGGGTCTAAGCAACTTGCATAAGGTCACTGCCTTGCTGACCCCAGCTCTTTTCACAACCCCCTCGTTCCAGGTCTTTGCTGTTCTTTGTGCTGCAGTGAAGGATGGACGTTGGGCCCTTCAGCCAGTTCATGCTCCACTGTCTTAAACTTGGGGCAGGAGCACCAGAGCCTGTGTAGAAGTGGTGATGTCACTGGTGCCAGGGCTGTGGCCTTGTTCCCTGCCCCCCTCTTCCCCCAGGGCCCTGCCCCCTGGCCAGGGAAGCCAGAACCTGGCCATGGCAAGAGCCACCCAGGGAGCCGAGCTGCTGTGGGGAGCTCTGAACGCTCCACCTGTGCTGGGCAGGGGACTGGGGTGCCCGAGAGCAGACCCCGGCCTGCGTCTCCACCTCCCAAGGTGTGCCGCCCAGCTTCTCAGCTCCCCTGCCGCCACTCCACGCCTGCCCAAGGCTGCTACACCCATGTTAAAAAGCGGACAGGCATGGCCCTCCAACCCCCCCAATTCTGGCACCCCTGACTTGGGACCCTCCTCCGAACAGCACTCTGCGGGTCTCGGATACTTCTGGCCTCCATTGCTGTAACATCTGAGCATATCACAGTCATTTGTATATTTACGCTTGCTACATCCCCTGGGGTAGGGCAGTGCGGTTATAGCCCTTGTACAGATGGGGAAGACAAGCAAAGAGAGAGACTTGTGCAAGGTCCCACCCCCCCATGTGGGGGAAGCAGGGAATCAAACTCTGTTCTTATGAGTGGTAAGGGGGTGCCCCATAACACTGAGCCATCCTGATCATCAGGCGAGAACCTAACTCCCTACCGTAATCCCGGTGTCGGCCACGCTCTTCTCCTGCATCAGCTGTAGTGCATCCCTGGTGCATCTTCACTCTGAGATGTCTTGCAGACAGGTTCCCCATTTGCTGTAATTAGAATCTTTTCCTTACAGGTTTCAGTTGAAACAAGTGGTTTCTGTTACCCTTTTACCACTTCCAAGTTAAGCCCGTAATTGTAATTCTTACATGTACAGCTCGGTGATAAGAATCATCGCATAACCTTCGTTTGACTTCACACTGTTGCAAAGCCGGGTTTCCCTCTTGTCAGTAATTGGTGCAGCTATTAGGTCACGCAACAGCCCTTTCTGAGACAGCATTGCCTTGCCTGGCTGCTTGCCAGGACCCACGCTTAGCTGTTTGCCTGGTGTTCTATCTGCACCGATAATACTGACTATGGACACGTCAGGTGTGCTGGCCTCTTTTGCCTTCATCCAAATGGGACCTTGTTTTGCTACCTGTGCAGTCAGCAGGCTTTCCTAAAATGGTTTATCCTCATCTCTGGACACGTCTCTCTGCCCTCACACACTGGCTATCGCACAACGATGATACACAGTAATCTCAGTACACAAGAGTTTCTGCATTGTCCTCTTTTCCTGCTGTTTGTCTTTTCTTTTCTGTGCAGGTGTCCCCTTCCCCCCCATTACGGGGTTTGCCTCGGTTGGGCTGAATTCATTTTTCAGACACAAATCTATAACGTAGCAAATCTAGCTTGGCCTCTGCTCACATCCGAGCCCTGGCAACTGCATCCCTTGTGTCCAGTGCCATGTCATCTTGTGTCAGTTCACCATGCAATGGCCAGACATGCCTGTGAGCTGATCCCTGGGTTCGGCGTGTCCCTGGCCTCTTAGGTTAAGTGCATTCATACAGCACGTTCCTGTGCTTCCAGGGGCTCTGTAACTGCCTGCTGCTGTGCCCCAGGCAGCATGAGATGCTGGTAAATACGGAAGCAGTCTGTTCACAGCAGTCCTTCCTCAGGAGCTCCCTTGTCCAGTTCACTTGCAACCTCACAGACTTCCCATTGTGGCTGAAGAAATGTCTGGCTTGCCCTCCAAGGGAACTGGATTTATTTCCGATCACTCAAGCTTCCTCACAGCAAGTCCAGCCCTCTCTGCCTTCATGGGGTCTTTGGGCTGGAAGCTGATTTCTTCTTTACTTGGGGGTCTAAAACCACTCAAATTCTCCCAGCCTTTCTGGCTCCACGTTTCATCAAAGGCATTTCAAACAGCAGAGCTACTGTCCTCTGGGCAGCCACCAGGAGGCGCCAGACACTGGCCCTCAATGCCCTGGCTGGGGGCTGGGGGCTGGGGCCCCAGGTGTGTGAGGGTCTGGCGGGGGGAGGGAGTCAGTCCAGGGGAGCGCTGGCTATAGGAAGGGGGTCAGTCCGGGGGCGTTCGGGAGCTGGGCCTGGGGAGGATCCATTTCTGGACAATGGAATGAAGCGATAATCGAATGAGATGGGCTGAGGCGGGTGATGTGTGTTGTCATTTTAGCTCTCTCTGTTGTAGGCTCTTTCACCTTGAAGGACTGGCACACAGTGTTGTGAACGGTCACAGTTTTATCGCACAAGTGGGGTGATATTTAGTGCACTTCGTAAAGCCCCAGCTCATGAGTCATGGGATCCGCTTGCATTTAAAAAAAAAGTAACTTTCTAGCCCCACTGGTTTTTGAGGACATGGCCAGAGAGTGACTTAAAAGAGCAACAGCCAGGAACAAAAAGAGCCCCAGATTTATTAGTATTAAAAAAACCTCTCGTGATTTTTAAGCCAATCTCGAGATTTTGGGGGGCCTGATTCCTGGGTTTTCATTGCTTGGGGCTGGCGATGCTGTATAAAGACATGGCATCGGGCAGCGGCTGCAGCTGCAATGACTTGGCTACTGAACCCAAGATGGAACGAGTGGCCTGGGGGTAGCTTTTCACTTGGGAGCCCCTCGCTGTGCTGAGCTTTGTGTGCATTGTTTCAAGCCAGTGAAAGTCCCTGTGGTCCATCCAAGGGGCGGACTTGGCTGGCTGGAATTCCTGGGAGCAGTGATGGGGTGGGAGCAGCCTTTTAATGGGAGCCTTTTGGAAACAGCCAGGTGACCAGTGAGGCAGCATTATTAAGAGACCGGAGCACTGCCCCGGCCATGCTCCATGGGCCATGACTGTGCCTTCCCCAGCGGGTTGGTTTGGGCACAGCCTCTGCAGTGGGGAAGGCGGCATGCCCCTGCGTACAGAATGGGCGGGGGCAGAGCTGGACTCTAAACACGAGTTTCTTGGTGGGGGTGGAGGTTTGCACTGCTCTGTCAAACCCAGGAAACTGGCTTGAAGCCATCAGTGAACTGGCTTTTCCCTCTACCCGTCCCCGTCCCCACAACCTTTGCTACAGGTCACCTGAAGCCAAATTCTGCTGCGTCTTCCCCAGTCCGACTTTCATCTCAAGCTGCTCCATCTGCTCGTGTCCCGAGTTCGGCGGGGGAAGTACTGAGATGGTAATTCTTTCTTATTCTTGCTTTGCACCCCTAGCTACAGGATGGGCTGCTGCGACCAAGGGCCAGAGCTGGGGATACAGTCCAGCATTTTCAGAAGTGGCCCCAGTCTTTGGGTGCTGCAGTTTCTGGGTGCCCGATGTGAGACCCCTCGGGCTGGATTCCCCGTTGGGCAGTCAGTCACTCCAGTGCTCAGTGCCGCCATTCTGATATGGGGGTGTTTCCCAGCCACCGTGCACTAGATTAAATGGTGCACAAGCTGCAGGGCAGAGGAGAATCAGACCTCTGGGGTGTGATTCCTCCATGGTGCTGAGCACCCTGATCTCCAAATGGAATAAATGGGAGTGCCCCGAGAGCAGCCGCGTCCTGAGGTGTCTCCTGTGGGAGACTTAGGCACTGGGCACCAGATCATTTTGAAAGCTCTGGCACTGGTCTCCCTCTGCAGCTCAGGCACCAATTGCTGACCAGCACACACCCTGCTGTGGTTCATTGCTAGAAGGGAGGTGCAGCATTGCAGGCCCTTGCAGAGCACTCTGCAAAATGATGGCACAGCCTCCAGCCCCAAGCCCCACTCCTTTTGGTACCTAACAGTGTTGCATGTTCCTACCCCTGCTGCAGCCCACTGCCAGCCCCAGGCACATTTTGGCCTCCTGCCCCTTGCACCTCATCCACCCTCTTGCAGTGCTGATGTTTGTGACAGTCTGTTAAACTCGGCTCTTGCGCGGCAGTCACTCCTGCCACACTCAGCTCCCTAATCCCATTTTCTCTGCTGCCCCAGTGACCAAGAGCAGATATATGATGATGTGGAAGCACTTGGGCCAATTGGCAAAGGGAAAGGATGTCCGTTGTCACCTGCTTCCCGGCTCCCAGCAAGTCCCCGCTCTGGAACAGGTACGTACCCCAGACTGGAGCAGGGGTTATGGAGCGTGTAGCCGCACGGCAAATAAAAAGGTGGCCACTGCCCACGAGACAGCTGTTCAGAGCAGAGCTCACGAGGAACTCACCGTCCACTACGAGCGTAGCGTGCAGCTCCACTCTGAAAAGTGAGTGTGCAAACCTGACCCCCTTCCTGCCCTGCTCCCTGTGTGCATCAGAGACCCGGGGAGATGCCGCCCCTCTGGTGCTCAGACAGCTTGAATGTGGCCAAACACCAACTCTGGGATGCCTCTGAGTGGGGGCCCGAATAGCTCCGGGCCGAGCTTTTGAGAACTCAAGTCAGAGCGAATAGAAACTGCAGCCTGCTAGCAGCATGGGGGAAAGGGGCTGTGTTAGCACTGTCAGAGACTGGCACCAAGGTGCCCGCCCCCGTCCACTTCTCTTAGGAGGTCAGGCACCAGAGAGGTCGTGGTACTGGCCCAGCAGCCACAGGTGCCCGTGAGCAGCTGGCTGGAGGGGCTAGAGGGCTTGTGGTGGATGCGGAAGGCAATGACATCTAGGCCTTGGCTATGTGGCAAAGTTTTATCAGACAGTGTAACCCCCAAGGGGACCCTCTTAGTCCAGTATAACAGTGGTGTTTTCTGTTTACCTTAATCCCGTCTCAAGAGACATAAACTAACTGCTTATACCAGAGGCAGAATGTCCACACACAGGGATGGAGAGGTCTAAAGAGCTACACACCTTGGGTTACCCCAAATCCTTTCCCTTGTACCCAAGGATAACAGCTGCACCTGGAGAGCACAGCGCCCTCTAGCAGTGAGGTTGGAAACCTCAGGGGCCAGGGGCCTAGCTGAGTCCTGAGTCAGCTTGGGCACCCAGTGCTAAGAGCAGATTCTTAAAGCCAAAGCACCATCCACCTCTGTTTTGAAAATTCCCCTTCTTGGTTGAACACCCAAAATCCTCTGCAAAGCCCCAGGTGGCCCTGTGAACCCCTGCGGTGAAGCCCTCGGTCTCTGCAGAGGCTAGGAGAGTGAGTGAATGCACAGTCAGCACGCGGATGACCGACAGTGCTGTCTAGCGGGGTTACAGTGTTACTATGGTGATGTGATGGGATTCTGGGGAAGCGCTGGCTGGAGTTCTGAGTTCCAGCCACATCAGTATCACAAAGATGTGCATCAGTTCCGGCGGGAGGGTTAGAGCCAAAGGGAAGGGGCTGGAGAGACCAATTTGTGACCCTTCTTAAAGACGGGCTAAGCAACAGCAAAGGAGCGACCTGAGAATGGTCTCCAGGTATTTGCAGAGGACAACATCATCGAAGGAAGAACCTACTAGGGCATTCAGTGCCCTCCTGCCAGTCCCGGATGCCCCCTGCAAGGGGGAGAGGGACAGGGTAAAATGTAAGCTGCCCATCAGGAAAGCCTTCCTGACAGCAAGATGGGTCTAGCTGTGGAGTCATCTCCACACCAGAAGCCCCATCGTTTGGCACAGAGGAGACAGGGTAGAGCCCTGGGGGACAGGCTCAGAGGGCTGGATGGGACCCAGCCTCCACCTCCGATGCCGGCAAAGCATTCCCGCCAGCCACCGCTTTGAGCTCGTCTCAGCACGCGGCTTTGCCACACCAGCCTCACTGACTTCTCCATACCCCATTTGTTTGTGCAGGTGCCAAGCTGACCCCTGACAGATTTCCCCCGCCGCCCACTGCGCCCAGGTAATCAACGGCGTTATTAATTCAATGCTACCCACATGCCTAAACACTGGGAATCGAACCGCCTAGGGCATTCGCTGTGCTTCTGTAAGGGCCACTGTTTTAGCCGAGCCCCAGGGGACTGAGAGCTATAAGCCTGCGGCTGTAGCATGAGCCACAGCTGCCTAGCGAGGGCTCCAACAGCACCTCTGCTCTGGGGACCGGCAGAGAGGCCCCGTAACAGCCTCAGGCAGCCAGCACGGTCAGGGCACATTTCCCAAGTTCTCTCTTTTTCAGCATGGATCTCACCCTACGCCAGCGGAAGCGGTTTTCCTGTCAGGGCAGTTCATCCTCCTCTCCAAGCAGCAGTAGTGGGGTTGGCAGACACTTCTGTTGACCTCGCTGCGTTTATAGCTGGGGTTAGGTTGATGCAGCCACGTCTCACAGGGTTTGAAATTTTTCACAGCCCTGAGCGATGTCGCTAGGTGGGTCTCATTTTTGGGTGTCGACCAGGCCTAACCTGCACAGCCGTGGAACTGCAGAGTACACGTGGCTCTGGGTAGAGATTTCCAGCTGGCCTAAAACAGGACAGAAGACTGAGCTCCCCACTCATGGGATCAGCACAACCGTCTCTTACTAGGGCTCTGTGCTCAATGCCCTGCGGGCCGGCTCCAGGCAGCAGCAAAGGAAGCAGATGCTTGGGGCGGCCAATGGAAAGGGGCAGCACGTCCGGGTCTTCAGTGGTGGGTCCCTCAGTCCCTCTCTTCCTCTGAGCTGCCGCCGAAGAGGAAGAGAGGGAGCGAAGGACCTGCTGCCAAAGTGCCGCCGATCGGCTTTATCGGTTTGTGATTTTCCCCCCTTCGCCGCTTGGGGTGGCAAAAAAGCGGGAGCTGGCCCTGTTGGCTGATAAAGGTAACTGCATAGAAGTAACATGATTTCTGCTTGGTAAACTCAGCCATGAATTTGGTAGGACCCTGTGTATAACTGTGCATTTGGCTGTATTAAAATTCAACAAACCCAAATGTTTCGGCCCTACCTGAAATGAAATACTTTGTTTTACTGATGGAAAATTAAGAATTCAGCAAATTTGAAATTTTCCCACTGAAAATTTTGCATGACCAAAAAGCTGCATTTCCTACTATTTGGATGAAAAAATCCTGACCCGCTCTCCCCATAGAATCATAGACTATCAGGGTTGGAAGCGACCTCAGGAGGTCTGGTCCAACCCCCTGCTCAAAGCCCATGGGGTTGCTGGCTCAGTCTGGGCCTCAGGGTTCTGGTGGGGGATTGGTTCTCCGAGTCCTCATTATCCAGATGGAAGTGAGAGCCCGGTAGCTCTAATATAAGAAAACAGTCTGATGGTTATAACCCCACATTTGACTTTGCAGCTCAACTTTGAACAAAAGGCCCCCACATGGGCGGAGTTAAAGACAGGAACTGAGCTTTCACCTTTGGAATTTCCACTTGTAGTTTCTTTACCTTCACCCTGCATTAAAGCCAGGGTTTGCTGTGGTTCTTTGCATGGAATTTATCTTAGCTTAGAACAGGGATCGGTGCGGAATGATTCTCCAGGCCATCTACGGGCTCGATTCACTATAGCCCTGCTTCTTGCACAGTCATTTACACCAGAGCACGGGAGTGCAAAACAGGCCGGGGATGTTTCACTGTGGCTCTGTGCCGGAGTAAATACCTGAACACACGGCAGGGCAGGGGTGAGTGAGGCCTGACGAACTGAAACCCAAAGGCGCTGATTCTGTGCTCCATTGCACTAGCGTAAAGCTGACACAGAACCAAGTGGGGAATCCGGCCCAAAGAGTTTAACTTCTCTGCTGGTTTGGAAGGCAGCCCCAAAGCCCTGGACAGCTGGAGACCCTGGGCTGTAGTGGGCTGTGGAAATGGGCTGCGGTGTGATTGCCATGGATGATTTAATGGGAACTGGATAAGGGAGGATTGGGGGGCGGGGGTGGAAAACGCTGGGTGTCCTGAACATTCCGGAAGATCATCGTGACTTCTCCTGGCTCTGCAGAAAATCCCAGATTTCAGAGCTAAGCGGGAAATGTGTGAAGAATCTCAAACAGTGCAAGAAAGAAGAGCAGGCGGACAAGGAATTTCGGAAGAAATTCAAGGTGAGCAGCAATGGGCCTTTTTTCATAGCAGTCCCCCCCTGAGGTGCAGTCAGTCATTCATTCCCCTCCTGCTGCCCTGTGTGACAGGGATTTCATACAAACCAACGCTCAACAGAAACCCAGACCAAACTCTTTGTTAGCTTAGACTTAACGGTCATAGGTCCCCCACTACAAGATCTGCCCTAGCTCAAGCAGAAGTGACGGGCTCAGGGAAGAGATAAGTGGGTCAGGTTCCCAGTGGTGAAGCCATCTGCCAGAACACCCCCCACCAGCGTGACACCCCCGCCCCCGTCCTTGCGAGGTCGTGCTCTGCAGAGGACGCCCTTCTGACACCAAACCGGCTCCTCCATGCAGCCAAAGTGCTGGTCGCCATTCCGGCGTGATCCGGCTCCACTACAGCCCAGCCGGTCTCTGGCCAGTGCCATGCAGGAGCTGAGGGCTGATCTTAGAGAGCCGTCCCGGCCTTCCAGTCTCTGATGCTATATGAGCACCTCCCAGTCTTTAACATGCGTATCCCCATAACCTCCCCGCACACGCAGTGCTGCTAGCCTCAGGTTGCCGATGAGGAGCTGAGCACAGAGACACTTGCCCAAGGGCCCCCAGCAGGAACTGCAGAGAGGCCTCCTGCCTCCCAAGCTAGCACCCAAAGCCATGGCTGATTTGGGTGCTTTTCCTGTCAGCGCAGCCATTCCTCCGCCGCATCCCCTGCAGAGCTTCTTCGTCTCCACAGGCGCTCTGCCCCCAGCCTCCTCCCATGCCCTCGCACCATGCGACGCTGCTTCCTCCCACATCCACTGTCTGCTGCCTACGGTCAACGTGTGACAGCGGACTGGGACAGTGGGCCGTGGCGTGGGGGAGGAGTTGCCGGGGAATGAGGCTGTGTCAGGGTGCAAGAGGGAGCAGGGCTGTGTGCAGGGGTATGGGGCTGTGGAGAGAGCACGGTAATGGGGGGATATGGGGGAATGGGCCACGATCTGGGAGGAGGCTAGGGGAAGGGAGATGGAGAGAAGGGAGCAAGAAGGGACATGGGAGGGGATGATGGGGGTGAGCGAGGACATGGGTGAATGGGGAGGTGGGATGGGATGACGGATCGAGCAGATACATAGGGAGGGGACAACGGGGGGAGAGGGGACATGAGAGAGGATGACCGAGGGCGAGTGGGGACGGGGCAGGGGATGATGGGGGCGAGCAGGCACATGGGAGGGGATGACGGGGGCGAGCAGGCACATGGGAGGGGATGACAGGGGTGAGTAGGGCCATGATGAGGGGATGACAGGGTGAGTGGAGACGTCTGAGTGGATGACAGAGGCAAGCGGGGATGTGGGTGGGGACGACGGGTGAGCAGAGATGTGGGGAGGGGACGACAGGGGTGAGTGGGGACGTGGAAGGGGATGAAGGGGATGGGCGGGTTTGTGGGGAGGGGATAACGGGTTTGAGTGGGGACGTGGGAGGGGACTACGGGGGCGAGTGGGGATGTGGGGAGGGGATGACGGGGGCGAGCGGGGACGTGGGGAGGGGACGATGGGGGCGAGCGGGGACGTGGGAGAGGACGACAGGGGCGAGCGGAGTCATGGGGAGGGGGTGAAGGGGGCAAGCGGGGATGTGGGAGGGGATCACGGAGGTGAGCGGGGACGTGGGAGGGGATGATGGGGGCAAGCGGGGATGTGGGAGGGGGTGTGTGGGGCTGTGTGCAAACCCCTAGTATGGATGCATGAGGTCAGCACAAAGACAGGTATTAAGCAAGTTACCAAATTACACCCCACTTTGTGCCAGTGCAGGACATTTATCTTAGAGGTTTGGACCAGGGACTACATTGATGCAGTTGCAAAAGGGCAAATTCCCTTAACAGAGACCAGGCCTCGAGTTCAGGAATTTACCCGATGAGGTAGGGCAGTGTTATCTGTAGCGGGGTCAGAGCCCAGAATTCCCTGCCAGGGAAAATTCCAAAATTAAAAAAGGAATTGTTCCACATCGGAACAGTATCTTGAAATGTCAGTTTCCCATGGACTGGGATTCTCAACGCTGCTTAGAAAAAATCAAAACAAGGTTATGTTCCAACCGTTGAGAAATATTTCCCTGGCTCCCGGCTCCCATCCTAGAAGCCCCAAGAATCCCAGCTCAAGCAGAGGCTTCCAGGGTCCCAGCTCGACAGCTGCCCCCTCAGTCAGGGAGCTGGGAAGGCGAGAGAGCTGACAGGAAACCAGGCCGGCTTCCCTCAGAAACCTGCCTCCATTCCCACTGAAATTTCATCAACATCGCCACATTCCTGCGAAAGGTCTAGAGTTCGATGAATCCAAAGGAGAAGCATTCTGAGCAGCTCTAGGGCCATTCCCCCGTGGGGAATCAGGCACGGAAAGGCTGAGATAACAAGCCTGGTAGAGCGAGGATTAGAGCCCAGGTCTCCTGATGCTTAGCCCGGCACTTTTAGCACCAACCCATTCTCCAGAGGAAGGGACTTTCCCCACTGCTCCCCAGTAGCTCGAGAGCACCAGTAACCGCAGGGCCCAAGTTGTTTCTCCGTCAGCCTCTCCGCGGATTCCCTCCCGTTCTCAGATGAGGTGATGGCTGATGCGAAGTCTGCTGGTCCATTCTGGTACTCTGACCACGTGAGCTGGACTTGTGAGGGACTCAAATCCCAACCGCAGTCCCTGTTCAGTGCCGCTCTTGGCCTACCCCAGACACAACGTCCACGAGTGTCGTCCCTGCCTGCTCCCTGCGGCTGTCGGCAGCTCCTGCGGAGCGTACGGGGAGTGACATGCTAGTGATGGGTGCGCTGCTGTCAGGTATGAAGGTTAGCACCAGTTGTGAGAAACAAGGATCTGTAAAACAGAGCCTGGCCTCAGCATGGAGGCACCTTCAGGGCTGCTGTGCCCCCAACTCCGTCCACCTACAGGGAAAGTGATTGTATGTTAAACCAGGTCACCATGGCTGGGGAAACAGTTCCTAGTCCACCCGGCCTCCTGAGAGTGACCCCCCCGAGGAATGACGCTGCCATGACAGAGCTGTCTGGCCTGCACTCACCTCGCACAGGTACCTCAAGCCATTGTCAGCCATGGAGCCATTTACAGCGTGTCTCCTTCCTGCTCACGTTACAGTTCGAAGGGGAAATCCGCGCTCTGACCCGCATGATGGTCGATCCCAACGTGGCTGAGAAGAAAGGGGGAGGGAAGAATCTGCCGCTCAAACGAGGAGAGATTCTGGATGTCATTCAGTTAACGAGTCCCGAGAGAATACTCTGCCGGAACAGCCAGTGGAAGTGTAAGTCTGAGGCGCTCCGGTGACCGGTGTACTGCCATGCTTCTCAGGCGGGTTGCTGGTACCGGGGATCAAACCTGGGATGTGGGGCTCTAAAAAGCCTGCACTGCTAGCACCTGAACTAACGCACCCAGCTCTGTTAGCCATGGCTGTAGGAGGTGCATCAACCTCTCCCTGTGACCCACCACCACTAGAGGGAGACAGCCCCACACTGAGCGGGGTGGGTATGTGGACGTGGTAGACATGCCAGCTGGGCAGATATGGAGATGAGCTATTAATGGCTCTGTCAGCAGCTCCTGGCAGTAAAACACCTGGCTTCACACCTGCATTTTGAACTGAAGGAAAATCTATGCCATGAGACTGTGAAATCTGCCACTGGGGAGACAGACCCAAGTTTTATCCTAGATCTCAAACATTTCCAAGTTTCGGGGCCAAAAAGCTCAGCTCAGTGTCCTGCTTTTCCTTCCCCACAGCCCCGGCATTTGCTGAAAACCAGCTGGAGGCCTTGGCTGCAGACAGTCTGGCATCTCTCCTGGGCCAGCTGCAGCCTGCACATCATAGGAGCTCCAGGGCTTCCTGGTGGGATGTGTGTTTGCCCGAGTGAGGGGGAGGGCATCTTTCATCTCATTCCCGGCACAACCAAGACCCCAACCGAGTGCAACGTCCGTGCTGTGCACAACGTGTCTTTAAGAGGGGAGCTGCTGGTGGGCTGGAGATCCTGGGAATGGAGAGATGGAAAGGAAAAGGGAAAGGGATGAGTGGGTTGGAGGAGGATGGGAAAGGGATGCTCAGGTGGGTTTGAATCCTGGGGGCGTCTCCGAAACTCCAGCCTATTGGAGTTCTCGTTGCCCCTGGCCACAGCCCTATTTCCACTCATTCACATTCTGATGAAATGGGCCTCGGAGCCACCAGATGCCAGGGCCCTGCCACACACTGGACCTTCTTCTCTGTCCCGTGGCTACCCCCAGCTGAGGCAGACTCTGCCCTGCCCTTCAGCCTTCATAGCAGGCAGACTCTTCCCGTCTCCTGCAGCACGGGGCGTCCCTTCCTAGACGGTCAGACTTTGCTAGGGAGATTCCAGCCAACAGGGCAGGCTGAGTGGGGCTTCCCTAGATCAAAGTGTCTCTCATTTTGCTGCCCCCTTTGGCCACTGCCAGAGGATCCAGCTTAGCTTCTCCAGGCCAGTCCTGGTTTTGGTGCAGGCTTGCAGGGCTGCCACTCTCCTCCCTTGCACACCCAGATCTAGAGCCTGGCACCTACAGCAGCCCCATACAGCCCATGTCAGTCTCCAGCCCCAGCACTGATTTCTGTGCATCCATGGCCTGCACTACTAGGCTGCCCACTCTGAGAGTGGACGTTCTGCTGGGACTGTGGCCTTAGAGGTCTGCTGGCCTGATTCCTTCGCTGCCTGGGGGAGAATTTACATTTCCATTAAATGGGTCCCTTCTCCTGTCTGTTCCAGATGGCTACGTCCCCAGGGTGGCGCTGCTGCAGCTGTGAGTACAGACACCTTTCCCTCTTGTTTTCTCTTGGTTAGAATTTTTTTTTCAAGCTGTAAAGATTAAGCAGAATAGCTGACAATGGACAATAGTTAAATGGATGTTAAAAGGAACAGTCAGGAGAGTGAAATGCCTGGAAGCTGCATGAAATGTTTTAAAAACACCATAATAGAAGCTCAAACTAAATGTAAACCCCAAATAATAAAAAACAACAACCCAATAACTGGACCAAAAAATGCCAGCATGGCTAAACGACTGGGTAAAACAGGCAGTTAGCGGCAAAAAGCCATCCTTTAAAAATTGGAAGTCAAATCCTAGTGAGGAAAATAGAAAGGAACGTAAACTCTTGCATGTTAAGTGTAAAAGTATAATCAGGCAGGACAGAAAAGAATTTTAAGATCAACTACAAAAAGACACAAAAACTAACAGCAAAACATCAGAACCAGGACTGTCTGCCACACAGTCAGCGGGGCCACTGGACAATCAAGGTGCTAAAGGAGCGTTCAGGGAAGACAAGGCTGTTGCAGAGAAGCGAAATGAATTCTTTGCATCAGTCTTCACTGCACAGGGTGTGAGAGAAAGTCCCAAACCTGAGCCATTCCTTCTAGATAGCAAATGTGAGGAACTGTCCCAGATTGACCTGTCAATAGAGGAGATTTTGGAACAAATTGATAAACAGTAATAAGTCACCAAAACCAGGTGGTGTCACCCAAGAGTTCTGAAGGAACTCAAATGCAAAATTGTAGAACTACTAACTGTGGTATGTAACCTGTCATTTAAATCAGCCTCTGTACCAGATGACTGAAGGATAAACAATGCAACGCTGATTTTTAAAAAAGGCTCCGGAGGCAATCCTGGCAATTACAGGCCAGTAAGCCTAACTTCAGTACCAGGCAAATTTGTTGAAACTATAGTAAAAAACAGAATTATCAGATAGATGAACATGATTTGTTGGGGGAAGAGTCAGCATGGTTTTTGTAAAGGGAAATCATGCCTCACCAATCTACTAGAATTCTTTGAGGGAGTCAACAAGCATGTGGACAAGGGGGATCCAGTGGATATAGTGTAGTTAGATTTTCAGAAAGCCTTTGACAAGGTCCCTCACCAAAGGCTCTTAAGCAAAGTAAGCAGTCATGGGATAAGAGGGAAGGTTCTCTCCTGGATCAGCAACTGGTTAAAAGATAGGAAACAAAGGGTAGGAATAAATGGTCAGTTTTCAGAATGGAGAGAGGTAAATAGTGGTGTCCCCCAGGGGTCTGTACTGGGCCCAGTCCTATTCAACATATTCATAAATGATCTGGAAAAAGGGGTAAACAGTGAGGTGGCAAAATTTGCAGATGATACAAAACTACTCAAGATAGTTAAGTCCAAAGCAGACTGAAGAGTTACAAAGGGATCTCACAAAAATGGGGTGACTGGGCAACAAAATGGCAGATGAAATTCATTGTTGATAAATGCAAAGTAATGCACATGAAAAGCATAATCCTAACTATACATATAGAATGGTGGGGTCTAAATTAGCTGTTACCACTCAGGAGAGATCTTGCAGTCATTGTGGAGAGTTCTCTGAAAACATCCACTCAATGGGCAGCGGCCGTGAAAAAAGTGAACAGAATGTTGGGAATCATTAGGAAAGGGATAGATAAGATAGAAAATATCATATTGCCTCTATATAAATCCATGGTTCACCCACATCTTGAATATGGCAAATGTGGTCGCCCCAGCTCATAAAATATATATTGGAATTGGAAAAGGTTCAGAAAAGGGCAACAGAAATGATTAGGGTTATGAAACAGCTTCTGTACAAGGAGAGCTTTAAAAGACTGAGACTGTTCTGCTTGGAAAAGAGACAACTAAGGGGGATTATGATTGAGGTCTGTAAAATCATGACAGGTGTGGCAAAAGTGAATAAGGAAATTTAATTAACCTTTTTCATAATACAAGAACCAGCCAACGAAGAACCAGGGGTCCCCCAAAGAAATTAAGAGGCAGCAGGTTTAAAATGAGAGAAGCAAAACAGCTGTTCAAAGGCCATAAATCTCACAGTACCTTGTTCTTTTCTGTCATAGGGACACTGACATTTACGATGACGTTGCCTTTTGTGGTAGGTATCCAAACTAACCAAGCTTCCCCTCCCCCACCCCAGATTCAGAGGTGACTATAGGGCTAAGTGCTGGTAATCTGCAGTGAGAGGTAGCCTGGCTCACTGGAGATATCCGAGTCTGGACATGACACCTCCTTCCCACCTCTCATCCCGGCTAATGGCATCAATTTCACCCCTTGCAGTGCCGAGACTGCTCTGTGGAGGGACCTGCCAGACCTGCCCATGCTGGGCCACCTCGGTGACCAGACAGCAAATATGAAAAATTGGGACAGGGGGTGGGGGGTAATAGGAGCCTATAGAAGAAAAAGACCCAAAAATCAGGACTGTCCCTATAAAATCGGGCCATCTGGTCACTCTTGGGCCACCAAACATGCATGTTATTCGCTTATTCATAGTAGAGAGGAATTTGAGTATATTAGATTGCTCAGTCTCCAGGAGCCAGACAGCAGGCTCACCCTTGCCCTCTCCAGGGTCCCACTCCCCTTCTCCTTTCTTTGGGGTTTCCGTCTCCCCAGTCTCTCTTCCCCGAGAGACCCCATCTCTCTCTCTCCTCCCCAGAGGTTTCTGAGCTCCCAGAAGATTTGACCTTTGTTTCCCTTCTCATCTAGCTTTCCCACACTGTCTCTTCAGCTCAGCCCCTCTGCCCACCTCCCTTGAATCCACGAAGAACCACAGGAGAGCGGATGTTACTGGTTGGGCTGGCTGAGGCATTTCGCCTTTTCCTGGCCAGTTGTTTGGTGGGTTCGCAAACTCTGACTGCTCCCTGGCAGACATGCAGAGAGGAAGCCACGGAGAATGGCTGTGTACCTACATGGATGTACAGCAGATCTTTAGTTATTAGCTCTCTAATGAATACATATTTTCTCTGCTTATCTTCCTCAGATTAAATTAATTCTTCCACCAACGCCAGCAAGTGATCTCACCAACAGAGGGGGGGCTGTGAGGACAGAAACATGAAAAACATTAAATGCACGTTTTCTTCTTCGAATTGGGAGTTGCCTTCTCCACAGTTAGTGCTCCAAAGGCAACGTGTCCCTTGTAACGTGGTAGCATGGTTCATTTTAAGATGTTGGGCCTCTGGAAGGATTTTGCCCTGCATTCAGCAAAACTACTAAAAAGTAGGACAGGAACCACAATAGTGCTCAGAGAAACAGGTTACAAGTGAGCTGCAAATAAACAATCTGCCGTTTCTTGTTTTTAGCTGTGTAAAGAATGGTGATGACCTGAGAGTTTGGGGTTTTTTTAAATTTTGCTGGTTGTTTAGCTTAGAAATCCAGGTCTTGTCTGTCTTATTTTTCCTGAGAAGATTCTGATATCTCTGCTTCTGAGTATGTGAAGCCTCAGCAACTGAGAAGGGGTGGAGAGTTCACTAACACTGAGTTACGCAGGTGTAAATACAACACAACAGTTGGGAGGAAGGATATCTTTGTTAATGATTCAAAGCCCCACCCCTTGAACTGAGATCTGAGAAGGCTCCTGCTCCATTTCTGCCACCCACTAAGGTGGCACGTAGCAAAATTAGAGATGCTCTGATAGCCTGAGGGGAAAGACAAGTGGAGTTTTCAAAAACCCTTTAGGCCTTTATAGCTCAGAATGGAATAAAAAAGGACAAGCCCAATTTCTTGTTCTTTGCAAGTGAGCTAGTGACAGTCCAATTGAGTCTTCTCCTGGCAGCTGGCCACACAGAGACAGAGGTTGGTCTTGTGATTAAAGCACTGGCCTGGGATTTGGGAGATTTGGTTTCAGTTCTTGGCTCTGCCACAGACTCTCTGTACGATCTTTGTACCGTGCTCTGCCTTAGTTTTCCATTTGTGAAATGGGGATACTGGTTCCTCCTCTGTCTGTCCAGTTAGATTGTGAACCCTTTGGGGCAGGGACTCTTCCTATGTATATGTACAGCACCTAGCACCATGGGGCTCAACTGATCTCGGCTGGGACCTCTAGGCACCACTGCAAGACAAATAAAGACGCAGTTTGTTTCCAAGATGTCTTTCCTACCATTGCTCTCGTTCACTAGTTCTCGTGACTGTTTCCTCAAACATCAAGGACCCTCAGGAGTTCACACATGGGCCTTCGGCTCTGGGTCCATCTTCACCGCAGAGTTAGCAGCAAGTGAGAACAGACACGCTACAAAACAAACCTTGAGTTGCTGGGTTCACACTGGTATTGCACCCCCTCACGAGAACCTTCTGGGTGGCTGGCCTACAGTTCATTGCGCTGCCGTATGTGGAGCTGCTCTGCGAATTCTTTCCCACAGGGAACCTGTAAGAATGTCAGATACAGGGATCTCAAGCCAAGGCCTGCAGAGTTGCTGAGCACAAGCCTTGCTCATTGCAGCACCACACTGCCAGGCTGGCTGGGGAAACTGCAGTTCATGCCCCACAAACACTCACTGACTGTGGAATCAGCTGACAAGCAGCCAACTGCTGATTGGTCACCTCTAAGGATACAATTTGATCACAGACGTCAGAGATTCCGTGACTTTAACAGACTCTGTGACTTCCACTTCAGCTTCAAACCCTCCTCCTCCCGCGCGGCGGGGCTCTGGCAGTCAGCCCCCATGGCCGGCGGGGTTCAGGCAGTCAGCCCCCATGGCCGGCGGGGCTCAGGCAGTCAGCCCCCCATGGCCGGCGGGGTCAGGCAGTCAGCCCCCCATGGCCGGCGGGGCTCAGGCAGTCAGCCCCCATGGCCGGCGGGGCTCAGGCAGTCAGCCCCCATGGCCGGCGGGGCTCAGGCAGTCAGCCCCCCAGGCCGGCGGGGCTCAGGCAGTCAGCCCCCATGGCCGGCGGGCTCAGGCAGTCAGCCCCAGGCCGGCGGGGCTCAGGCAGTCAGCCCCATGGCCGGCGGGGCTCAGGCAGTCAGCCCCAGGCCGGCGGGGCTCAGGCAGTCAGCCCCCAGGCCGGCGGGGCTCAGGCAGTCTGCCCCCAGGCCGGCAGGGCTCAGGCAGCCAGCCCCCCTGGCCGGCGGGGCTCAGGCAGTCAGCCCCCATGGCCGGCGGGGCTCAGGCAGTCAGCCCCCCAGGCCGGCGGGGCTCAGGCAGTCAGCCCCCAGGCCGGCGGGGCTCAGGCAGTCAGCCCCCCAGGCCGGCGGGGCTCAGGCAGTCAGCCCCCCAGGCCGGCGGGGCGCTGGCAGGCAGTCCCCAGGCCGGCGGGGCTCAGGCAGTCAGCCCCCAGGCCGGCAGGGCTCTGGCTGTCAGCCCCCAGGCCGGGGGGCTCTGGCTGTCAGCCCCAGGCCGGCGGGGCTCAGGCAGTCAGCCCCCCATGGCCGGCGGGGCTCAGGCAGTCAGCCCCCCAGGCTGGCGGGGCTCAGGCAGTCAGCCCCCAGGCCGGCAGGGCTCAGGCAGTCAGCCCCCAGGCCGGCAGGGCTCAGGCAGTCAGCCCCCATGGCTGGCAGGGCTCTGGCTGTCAGCCCCCCAGGCCAGCGGGGCTCAGGCAGGCAGTCCCTGGGTCTGGCATGGCGCAGACAGTCAGCCCCACATGGCCAGCAGTCTCAGGCAGTCAGCCCCCCGCAATGAGCCTCCAGCTGTCAGCTCCCCGCCCCATGCAGGGCTTCAGCTTCATCCTTCAGCACGTCTGTTACCCAGTGTAGACTCCTATTTATGCTCCAGCCCCAGGAATACACCACAGACCAGATGCTTGCTTGCCAAGGAGGCTCTAGCATGGGCCCGTGACAGGATCCCTGGGGTGCAGCCTGGGACTGTGGGACCACTGTGCTCCCGAACTCTCTCCAGCCTGGGCTGTCTCACAACGCCTTGCTAGTGACAAGCAGCAAACCCCTCCAGGCACTGTGAGCACTCAGCACAACAGCGTGCGGAGCCCCACACCCAGCTAGGTTGCATGAATGTCCCAGAGCCCCTCATGAATCACACAGAGATAGGCATCAGCCGAATCCCCCCAGCTCCCAGCACTGCACCTCAGGAATATACCACCTTGCACTGCTCAAGACAAGCAGTGCAGATTTATTAATTGGTTCACCTCTTCGTCCATGGAAAATGGATATACACCAGCCTTTGTAACCTGAGCAAGCACCCGAACCAAACACTTCAGGCAAGCTCACTAGTAAAGATAAACAGTTAAACAAATGTATTGACCACTAAAGACAGATTTTAAGTGATTATAAGTGATAGGAAAAAGTCAGAGTTAGTTACCAAAATAAAATAAAATATAATCATGCAGTCTAACCTCTCAACTCTATTAGACTGGGTAACACCTAGATTAAGCAGTTTCTCACCCCACTGGATATTGCAGGTCATAATACACAGGTTTCACCCGTGAAACCTGGGCCAGTCTCGTCTGTTGGAATCTTCAGTCTTCTGAGTATCCTTGTTCCTTGCAGCATAGGTGGGTGGAGGAGAAAAGGCCAAGCACGGGGCCCCCGTGTTCTGTTTTATACCCTTAGTGCATGTGCTTGGAGAACACAGGTCCAGGCATGACTGGTGGGCACTGCTGTCACAAGGTAAAGCAATACCCCAGTGTGGCTCCTGTGAGTGAGTCATTGAATTGTAGGTCCTCTGCTGGACAATGGCTGGTGATGTCTGTGCAGCACCCACCGGGTGTTGGTTACCACCCTTATCATTGTATCTGGAGAGCTAGTATCTGGGCGCGTCCCGAACCCACAGCATATTTTAGTGACAACCATACGACACATTCTCATAACTTTATATGCATTAATGAGACACATATTTAGATAGGAAAATGACTTTCAACAGATCATAGCCTTTCCCCTGATACCTCACACGGCCTGTTTTATATGCAATATCACCATTATATATAAATAAGGAATATAGGGGCTACAGGACGCTCCCCCAAGGTATAGAATGTCACAGGGCCTCTCCCCTTTTAGAGCAGGACCACCCAGTGCTGATTGTGATGGGTTCCCCCCAGGGTGCCACTTGGAACTGGGGTACCCCTGAGCCCGCCTGACCCAGCAGCCTGGGCTCCCTCTCACACTGTGGTGCTGTGATAAGTTGCTCAGCTCTCCAAGCTTTGCTCTTTCACCAGCATTCACACAGGTAGGGACACACCCGACTGCAGCTTCACACACACATGCTGAGATCAGCTCTGCCTGGGAAGGCTCAGCTAAGGCACCTCCCAGTGGCTAAGGCTCGCACCCCCCTCTGGAGTGTAAACCCCTGTCTTGCGCTGCACAGGGAACTGTACAGCGTACGCTCATAGAAGTCGACCCCTCCCTCAATGTGGAGAGAGATATGCAACCACAGGCGCCGACTTTTCAATGTGCCGGGGAGTGCTCGACTCCTGGCTCTGCCCCAGGCCCCGCCCCCACTCACCCCTTCCCCCAAGGCCCCACCCCCACCCTGCCCCACCTCCCCACTCCAACCCCTCCTCTTTATGCCCCATTCCAGCCCCCTCCCCAAGCGCACTGAGTCCTCACTCCTCTCCCTCCCCCCCAGAGCCTCTCACATGCCGCGAAACTGGTGGTCGTGACGGGTGGGAGGCGCAGGGAGAGAGGGAGATGTGCTGATCGGCGGGGCCTGCTGGTGGGTGGGAGGTGCTGGGGGGGTGGAGGGGAGCTGATAGGGGGCTTGAGGGTGGGTGCTCAGCACCCACCATTTTTTCCCTGTGTGTGCTCCAGCCCGGAGCACCCATGGCGTCAGCACCTATATATGCAACAGCTTTCTGTCCCAAGGTATAATTTCTACACACTGGTTTTAGATAAAACAAAAACAAGTTTATTAACTACAAAAGACAGATTTTAAGTGATTATAAGTGATAGCAAACAGACCAAAGCAGATTACCTTAGTAATTAAACAAAATTGCAAACTGAGCTTAACATGCTAGATAGGTAGGATATGAATTAGCAAATTCTCACCTTGAGTGATAAACAGGCTGGCAGATCCTTAAGGCACAAGCTACCTTGGCTTTCCCAGGTTTTCATACACAGGCTAAAATCCCTCTAGCCTGGGTCCATCACTTCCCACAGTTCAGTCCTCGCCCCTCACATGTTTCCAGGTGTGTTGTTATAGGGAGAGTGAGGTACCAGCAAGATGTCATTTCCCCCTTTTATATTTTCTTCCCACTTGCTGGAAAGCTCTTTTGCTGTGACCTGGGTCAAACAGTTCCCATTGTGCAGTGCTGTCTCGGAGAGGTGTCTATTGCACACAGTTCCTGGGGTAATCCTTGTGCTTGTGTGCCTTTCCTCACTAAGCCATTAACATTGTTTGGCCTTTTTACAGTTGTACTTGAAAGTCTGCTTGTGGGTGTTTTCAACCCCACAACAGGTTTCAGTAACACATACGTAGCCAAACTTCATAACTTCACATACGACGGTAACACATACAATCCAATGAGATATTACGCTCTGGCAGATCAAAACTTTTAGAATGATACCTCACAAGGCAGACTTTGTACAAAACGTGTCCTAATTACATGATACTGCCACTGACCACCTGGGATTCTTTCCTGCAAGGGTTTACTACTATTTTTGACAACTCACATAAAGCTCGCGCAGTGGAAACTGCCTTATATGATCTCCAGCTAACCCTGGGGTCAGCCCCTTCCTATGTCACCCCGTTTAGACGTTTGGCCGCAGACACCTCCTGGAATGATGTCACTCTTGTCCATCAGGCGCTGCAATGAATTAGAGGACAAGCTGACACAGGTAGGCCCTCCTGCCAGGTTAGAGGCTTTTATGGGGCTGGATAGACACCAGGCTTCATGAATGACAAATGGAGCTCAGGAAGCCACCGTCTACGTTCCGCATTTGCCCAAGGTTGAGCCCTCAGACTCAAAGGTGGTGCATCAAGCCCAGGCAGATAGACGTGGTCCCTGGGGGAGCAAGAGCACCGAAAATAGGAATACCTGTTTCTACTGTGGAGGAGCAGGACATGCAGTATCAATGTGCCCTGCTACAATCTCCACCAGCCCAGTAATAGGAAAACCATAGGTTCAGGCTCAGCTGGGGTCCCGGATCTGGTCACCACCATCGACAGATCCAAGGTTATGTTCAACTAGGAGGCCCTCAGTCAGAGCTGGCGTAAGCAGACTAAGCAATTGTTTAGGGCCTTGAGCAGCTCCAGGGAGCCCCCTATTCACTTTTTATTATGTGTTGTGGTGGGGTGGGGTGGCAAAATATTCCTACTTAAGGCCCCAATGGGCTAACACCATGTCTGCCCTCATTCATCCCCACGTCTACAAATCCTCCTGAAACTGCGGATCCTGCAGGGCAAGCCATGCAATGTGCCTTGACTGGCTCAGGAATGGGGGATAACTTCATGGATTTTTCCATATCCTGGGTCCTCGGCCTCCCAGCTGATGTGCCAAACCCACCAAATAAACACAGAAATTGGGCTTCATTTTGGTTTAATTGGCTTGTGAGTTGCTTGTTGGCTAGTTTTGGCTTGTAGCTTGTTGCTTCTTTTTTTGATCAGCTCCCGGCAAGCAGGGGCAATGGGGGGAGAGAGTCAGGGGTGCACAGCAGGCCCACCACAGTCCCAGACTGCAGACTGGGGGGGATCTAGTCACATAGAGTGTTGAGGCTCTTAGGGACTGGCTTGTTTTGAAATGGGATCAGCTTGATTTTTGGCTTATTGTGAAAGTTGGGGGGCTTATTTACCGCGTGAAAGTTGGCAGCTGTGCCTGCCAGTACAACTCAAAACCATCCTAGATATGGTGGAAACAGTGGATGGGTCCCCACTGACACCAGGCCCAGTGTCTCAGAAGACTGTACCTTTGGATGTGGTGATTAGGGAACACCAAGGAGTCCTACAGTTCAGTCTTATCAGCTGCCCATATTTTACCTTGATTTTTGGGGACACCCTGTCTAATCCAGCATAACCCCATAACCTGTGGTCCAAGGGCACCATCTCTTTCCCATCGAGCTTCTGTAGAAAGAACTGCCTCCCAGTTCAAGAACCCAGACTCCTAGAACCCAAGCCTGAGAACTCTGCTTCATGCACCGAGGTACCTCCCAGGGGCAGACACTCTGTCAGTTCCAGAAATGCCAACTCTCCATGAAAAACCGTTCCTCCCCACAACATACCGAGACTACCAGGAGGTCTCTGCAACATGAAATGCGGCCACATTGCCCCTGCATTGTGATTACGATTGTTCCATAGCAGGGGTGGCCAACCTGTGGCTCCAGAGCCACATGCGCCGTTTCAGAGGTTAATATGCGGCTCCTTGCATAGGCACCGACTCCGGAGCTGGAGCTACAGGTGCCAACTTTCCAATGCTGGCTCTGCCCCAGGCCCTGGCCCCACTCCACTCCTTTGCCCTGGCCCTGGCCCCTTCCCCTGAGTTTGCCGTGCCCTTTCTCCTCCTCCCCCACCCCCTCGAGCCTCCTGCACACCACAAAGCAGCTGATCGCGGTGGGCAGGAGGCGCAGGGATGGAGGGTTAGGTGCTGCTGGTGGGTGGGAGACACTGGGGCCGGGGGGCGGGGAGCTGACGGGGAGCTGCTGTTGTATTACTGTGGCTCTTTGGAAATGTACATTGGTAAATTCTGGCTCCTTCTCAGGCTCAGGTTGGCCACCCCTGTTCCATAGACCTTCAATCTGGAGCTAAAATTCCATTCAGACACACTCATTGAATGTCTGAGCCAGGGTTAGCAGTCTTAAGAGAATACATCCCTGAAAACCTAGGAAAAGGCTTTATTTGCCACTCTACTTCCACTGCAGCCCCCCCCGCCCCGGTACCCTTAGTCAAAAAGAAAGATGGCTCTCTGAGACTTTGTGTGGACTTCGGGGCGCTCAGCCGAATAACCGAACTCAATCAGCACCCACTGCTGTTAATTCTGGAGGTTTTGGATAGAATACGGTTGGCCTGGTGTTTACCAAATTGGATCTTAGGAGAGAATATAGCCTAGTTTGCATCAGGGTGGAGGATGAGTGGACGGCAGCCTTTAGGACTAGGTATCAGCATTTTGAATATTTAGTAATGCCCCTCAGCCTTACTAACACCCCTGCCGCCTTTCGGTACCTAATTAACAACATTCTTTGAGACATCCTCGACCAATACGTGGTTGCATATCTGGATGATATCCTAATGTACTCGAGCGACCAAGCAAGCCATGACCATGTCTGTGAAGTTCTCACAAGATTACACCAGCATGGGTTGTACGCAAAGCTGGACAAGAGCACATTCAATAAGTCAGCCATCAAATTTTTGGGGTTCATCCATCAGCAGGAGGGCTATGGATCAATCCTCCAAAGGTGCCAGCGGTTCAGGACTGGGCAGAGCCCTGGTTTATTTGACACATTCAGAAATTCATGGGGTTTGTCAACTTCTATAGATTTATCTCCAACTTTTCAAACATCACATTTCCCATAACCACCATCCTTCATAAACCTGCTAAATTTCACTGACCTCCCGAGGCCTGTCAAGCTTTTGAACATCTGAAGGTAGACTTCAACTCAGCCCCAGTGCTAGCCCACTCTGACCCCAACCAGCCTTTTATCCTTAAAACTGATGCCTCTGATGTAGACATTGGGGCGGTACTGTCCCAAAGAATGGGGTCCCAACAGGAGATGCATCCCTGTCCTTTTTTCCCCCTTGAAAACTTACTTCAGGTGAATACAATTATGAAATAGCTGACAAGGAATTACTCCCAATCAAGGCAGGGTTCAAGACATTGCAACACTACCTCAAAGGAGCAAAACACCCCATACGAGTCTTAACAGACCACAAAAACCTGGAATATATGTGATCCATCAAGGCTGTGAATCAGCAGCAGTTATGCTGGGCCTTGTTCTTTTCGAGGTTTGACTTCACAATCACGTACTGCCCAGGCCACAAGAACGGTAAGGCAGATGCCCTTTCACAGATGGGAGAGAACTATATGGACACTGTGAATCTCGAAGAACCACCACCCAACTTAATAAAACCACATCTTTGCCTTTGTGGAACTGTCATTGGACTTCCCTACTTCACGTCAAGTAGCTCTTCCTCATGGTCCTTTTGTAAAGCTCATAACATCATCCAAGGAGGGCCTCCTTGGGACCACTCTACACCATTACTCCTGGTCCGACGAGCTCTTCTGTGTTAATAACCATCTGTAGATCCCCAAGGATCCCCTGGGACTCGAGATGCTGCACATTCACCATGCCACCCCTTGGGTGGGTCAGTTTGGACAGTCCTAGACTTGGCGTGCACTCTGACTAAGACCTCCAAAAGCAAGTCTTTCAGCCGGATACCATCCAAAACCCCTTCCTGACCATGGTCACATATAACTCTTGATTTCTTAGTCGTACATAAGCAGAACAACACAATATCATACTAGCCGTAGTCAATCAGCTCACCAAAATGGTGCATTTTATTCCTCGTGTACACCTGTCGAACATAGATACTACTACACAACTCCTGATTATGCTTTTCAACTTCATAGTCTCCCCAATCATCTTACCACAGATTGGGGCTCTCAGTTGATATCCAGGTTTTGGAAGGAAACGTTTCATCTCCTGGATGTCCATTCTCATACATCCACCTCCCATCAGCCCCAGCCGGCCGGCCAATCAGAACAAGTCAACCAGGTACTTGGCAGTATCTACACTGTTTCCTGAACCAATGCCAAAATCACTAGCTTGCTTTACTCCTGTTAGCCAAATTTACTTATAATAATGGAAAACATGCTTCTACCAAATTCAGTCCTTTTTACTCCAAGTATGGTTTTCATCCATGGCTCCATCCCTTTGTCCCCCACCACCCATGGTAGCTCCTGCTGCCTCAGATCTGGTACAGACTATTCATAAGATCCAGGCTAACCTAAAGGAGCACGCAGAGCAGGGGTGGGAAAACTACGGCCCATGGGCTGGATTCGGCCCACCAGCCATTTTAAGCCGGCCCCTGAGCTCCAGCCGGGGAGCAGGGTCGGGGGCCGCTCCACGCTGCCCACGGAAGCAGCGGCATAGCTCTGCTCCAGCTCCTATGTGTAGGAGCAGCCAGGGGCCTCCGCTCTGGATGCTGCCCCCACCATAAGTGCCACCCCTGCAGCTCCCATTGGCCGGGAACTTGGCCAATGAGAGCTGAAGGATTGGTACCTGCAGACAGGGCAGCACAGTTCTGCGGAGGAGCCAGAGAGGGGACATGGCTGCTGCTTCCAGGAACTGCTTGAAGTAAGTACCACCCAGAGCCTGCACCCCTGAGCCTCCTCCCACACCCCAACCCCCTACCCTAGCCCTGATCCCCCTCCCGCACTCCGAACCCCTCAGTCCCAGCCCAGAGCCCCCTCCTACACCCCAAAGTCCTCATCCTCAGCCCCACCCCAGAGCCCACACCTCCAGCCAGAGTCCTCAGCCCCCCGCCTCCCCACATCCGACTCCCCCGCCCCTGCCCCGAGCCACCTCCTGCACCCTGAACTCCTCATTTCTGGCCCCACCCCGGATCCCACACCCCCAGCCGGAGCCCTCACCCCTTCCCATAACGTTTGCCCACCCCTGATGTAGAAGCTGCCAAAACAGCCTACAAATGTCACACTGACAAAAAACTCCAAGAGGCCCCACCTCTGAAGGATGGTCAAAAAGGACAGCTGTCCACTGAATGCCTCAGACTGGCCAATCTACACACAGATTGGGCAACTGAAACACAGGCCCTTACCCCATTCTTCGGCAAATCAATCTGGTGGCATTTGAATGTATCCTTCGATCCTCGAAGGTCCATCCAGCGTTTCATGGATGCCTCCTGAAGCTGTTCCTGGATGATCAGTTTCCACCACCGCTGCCCCTGCTGCTGGTCAGACCCCTGAGACCAAGTTCCTGCTCCCTTGTCCTGGCCCCAGTAATGACTCTGGTTTTGACCCGTCGGGTGGCTTCTACCTGTGACACCGCTTTGACCCTGGGTGTGACTCTGGACCAAGCCCGTGGATTTGAAATCACTATTTATATGGGAAATCACCAAACACCAATTTAACTGTAAATTCCTTTATTAAATCCAAAGGCCAAATGGTACTTTGAGCAGTTGCTCTAAACATGCCTAAAAAGCCTAACTAATGTACGACACCCAAACAGTAACAAAACATGTCTAAGCATTTGTTCAAGATACTTACAAATGGGCTAACCCCAGAGGTGCTTAGACCCATATTGGTCAGCTCCAGCGTGGTCAGGCAGGTGTTAGCAATGAACCTTTCAGAGATTACTTTTATACCCTTTAACAAACAGCTGATGTCATTGCCAATGATTGACCGGCTAAAAACCAATCTGAGACAGTTCCCCCTTATTTCCAGTCCTAATCCAGATAAGATTTACATCTGCCTTTCTCCCCAAGGCCTTCCTTCTACTTGCTAGTCAGGGGCATTCTTTGGAACACAGATATATTTCCTTAACCAAAGCTAAGCTGACTTTAATTCTTTAATTTTATACTTATCCTGCAACAACTCTTCTCTGGGCTTTTTACCATGTATGGGCCCTGACAGAATGTGTCTGACCCTTCTGGGCACGTGGGGATTATTGGAAGGCACGAAGGACGAGCACCACTGGCGTGGAGCAAGCCTGTGCCCACACTGCAGAATAGTTGTGTTAGCAGCCGACAAGTTGTGCTCACTTGGGCTATGCCCCTGGTGAGCCAGCTTATTCGAGCAAAGGGGTTTAGCATGGGGCCAGGATTCAAGTTGACCTGAGTTAACTTTTCAGTGAAGGCAAGGCCTCAGGTATGATTACATCAAGGGACACTGCTCCTAACAAGACCTCCTGTGGACATCGGTATTTTCCATCTGTCTTGTAACAGGCTTGGCTAAGCTTAGCAGTTGCGCAATATTAGCTCTCTGTTCACACATTTCTGATGATACCGTGTTTTACCCAAAGGAAACGCATCTTTGCATTATTGCTTTAGAAAATCTTGTGCTATCTCATGCGATTGTATCTTTCACATCACCCTTAGGCGTTGTGTAGGTTGGGATCTTGGTACTACTCTATTTCTTTGATTTGCCTTATTAATTATCATAGTGAATATTCTTATTTTTGCAAATCTCTCTCATGCTGCAGAGACCCTTATATTGATCCATCAGTGGGGCCTTGGGGGTACAGTAAGAAGAAAAGCTCCAGGATCTAATTATTATTAAACAAGGATATTGCAGGGGCACCCAGAGCCCCAGACAGGCCTTGTTATGTTAGGTACCAAGGAGAAAATTCATAGAATCTCAGGGTTGGAAGGGACCTCAGGAGGTATCTAGTCCAACCCCCTGCTCAAAGCAGGACCATCCCCAACTAAATCATCCCAGCCAGGGCTTTGTCAAGCTGGGCCTTAAAAACCTCTAAGGAAGGAGATTCCGCCACCTCCCGAGGGAACCCATTCCAGTGCTTCACCACCCTCCTAGTGAAACAGTGCTTCCTAATATCCAGCCTAAACCTCCCCCACTGCAACTTGAGACCATTGCTCCTTGTTCTGTCATCTGCCACCACTGAGAACAGCCGAGCTCCATCCTCTTTAGAACCCCCCTTCAGGTAGTTGAAAGCAGCTATTAAATCCCCTCCTCACTCTTCTCTTCTGCAAACTAAACAATCCCAGTTCCCTCAGCCTCTCCTCATAAGTCATGTGCTCCAGCCCCCTAATCATTTTTGTTGCCCTTCGCTGGACTCTTTCCAATTTTTCCACATCCTTCTTGTAGTGTGGGGCCCAAAACTGGACACAGTACTACAGGTGAGGCCTCACCAATGTCGAATAGAGGGGAATGATCATGTCCCTCGATCTGCAGGCAATGCCCCTACTTATACAGCCCAAAATGCCGTTAGCCTTCTTGGCAACAAGGGCACATATCCAGCTTCTCATCCACTGTAACCCCTAGGTCCTTTTCTGCAGATCCTAGTGCCAGTCACTGCTGTCAGCCTACTAAAGCCTCAGTGTGTGACCCACAGCAGGGACCCTCGACCTGCGACCCTGTGCAAAGCACATATACCCCAATGACAGCTCTGTAGGATCAACCATCCAGGACTGGCTTCCTGGGCTGTGTGCACTAATGCAACTCTCCCTCCTCTAACCTCTCTGATTCCATGTCCACGTGGAGTGCTGCGGAGAGTGTACCTGGGGCAGCCACGTAGCAATGAAGGGGTTAACCTATGCATGTTTTTGTCATCAACCTTTCTTCCAGCCAACTAGAAAGCTTGGATTAACTAGTCTAAGATGTCACTTTCCATTAAGGCGAATGGGTCTCAAATAGCAGTATAACACTGGTTCTCCCTTTGGGATTATGTGAGAGAGAGTTCTCTGATTCTGATCTGGTTTCTGGTGGGTTCTGAACCTGGCAAAGGGAAATTATTCTGCAGAACAAGAAAGATCACTAATGATGACTCTTAGCAACCTCGGGAATATTAGCAGCATCAAAGAGACATTTTGCTCGGAGTGGAACTTCCTGGACCTCTAAAGAGGATCATGTGGGAACGTATTAAAAAAGTCTTGTTAAACTCACTTTCCATTAGCTGCTCGGCCATCTGGAACTGGATCCGAGCTTTCTGGAGAAAGAATGGCCTGTTGACTCTTTCAATGCTCTCTGTGGTAACTGGATGCCTGCTTGGATTTCTGCTAAGGGTTTTGGAGCTGACAGATCTGGTAAGTGGCAGAAACGTGTTGTATGTGCAGAAAAATTGGGGTGGGATCACGGGGTGGGTTAAAACTCCTTAGGATAAAGGAACTATTGCTATAAAACGTCTTTTGTGTAGAAATGTGTTAATCTGCACTAGATTAAACCTCACACTATAAACTGTGCAGAGAAAAACACCCGTTCATCTCAGCCCTGCTCCCCAGCATAGCTCTAGCAGCATTAGCAGGCTCTCCTAGAACTAATGCTTATTTATTGTCACAAAACGTACTGCTTGGCACAGCATGAGGGGTTAGCACAGGAATCCAAACTAACCTGCAGTTGCCAAACGAACGGCCCTTTTGGTGAGGAATCCTCCATGCAGTCTCAATGTTTCTCCACTTCCTGATCTACAGAAATCGTTCACTCACAGTGGGGCAAACCCTGCCCCTCACTCTGCCAGGGGGGTGCAGCTCCATTGCACGAGGAGGGGACAGGGCAAGCCAGCATGGTATGGAGCCCAGTTCTGCAAGGGCTCCTTGGTTGGCAATGTGCAGAGAGGGGTAGGACATGGGTGGGGAAGGGGAGGGCTCGAGTACCCACTGCTGTCTGGCCTTTCCCTTGGAGAGGCTACTCCAAGTTACTCCACCAAGGGGCTACAGCAGCCCTGGGGAATAGTTCTGCAGCATGGAGGAGGCAGGTTCATTTCACCACCCCCTTTCCACACATCTGCCCTGTTCCTGGTTCAGCTACTGAGGCTCGCTGCTGGGTGCAGGATTTGCTCCACTGTGCAAATGAGCCAGGTTCTGTTGTCATAGTACTTAGCACGTGCACAGCGCTTGAGGAATCCTCCCACCAGCTCTGGGAAGTGTGTCAATAAATAGTGAGCCCCATTAGAGAGAGCTGGCAACTGAGATGAAGAGATTTGCCCAAGGCCACACCACTACTCAGTGGCAGAGGTGGGATTAGACTTTAGCAATTTCTGATACCTGCCCTCATGCTGCCTCTCGTCTAGGAGCTTCTTGTAGAGGAATTAACTGAGCCAAAATGTAATTGACTAATCTGATCTTTCAGCATTTCCCAGGACCCTAGGGACCATGGACAAGGATGCAGTGCTAATGAATAACACGAAGTTAAAAATACATGTTAGATGCCATTGGTTCTCTCAGAATATGCAACAACTTCCTCCTGATTTTTGATGTAGGCGTTATTTTTGCTGGCTCTGGTGCTGGGTACTTGAGAGGTGCCTTTGTTTGGTTGTTACATCTCAGAGCTCCGCTCACTCCGTAACAACCTCATTTAATCTGGCAGGATTTAGAAATGTCTGTCACTTCAATTATGGCTCCCAGCATGCTGCCCATAGCAGAGATAAGCTGGTTACTTGAAGCAAGTGCCAAGCCTGGTGACTCTCAGTGACACCCCATCTGCCACACCTGCTGAGCTTTCATGGAGCATTGCTGAGGGAGTCTCCCTGCCTGCTGAGCATCTGTGCCCAATGACCCACTGAGGTTCAGTTTGCTGTGTTCCCATGCCCTGGAGCTAGGGCCCTACCAAAGTCACGTTCTAGTTTGGACAATTTCACAGTCATAAGATTTAAAAACTCATAAATTTAATGATTTCAGCTATTATAATCTGAAATGTCACGCAGCCCCCAAAGGAGCTGTGGGTGGGCCACAAGGTTATTGTGGGGGGGTTGCAGTGCTGCTACCCTCAGAGGTGATGCGAGGGAGGGGCAGGAATGGTCACATGCCCCTCCCCAGATGCCAGAGGGGGCGGGGAGTTACAGCTGCGCTCAGGTACGGGCCTCAGGTCAGAAGGAAAGTACCTTGCCTGTGCTCTGCAGCTGCTGGTCCTGCCCTGGTGATGGGGCAAAATGGGAGGGAGCAGGGAGGAAGTGGGGGCTGCTGGGACAGTGGGGATGCTCATGGGGATCATGGGGAGGAATGGGGGGCAGCATAGGCCAGGGCTGGGAGTCGGGGGGGGAGGGGCGCAGTAAGGAAACAGCCATGTGCCCTGGCTAGATGGGCATCTGTTTGTTTTTTTAAGCTTGAAACAAAGAGAAGGGCTGAGCACCTCTCTGGCTTGTAGGGAAAGAGTGGGGCAGAGTCTGTGTATGTCAGTGGCTCTCAAACTTTTTTACTGGTGACCCCTTTCACATAGCAAACCTCTGAGTGTGACCCCCCACCTTATAAATTAAAAACACTTTTTATATATTTAACACCATTATAAATGCTGGAGGCACCGCAGGGTTTGAGGTGGAGGCTGACAGCTCGTGACCCCCCATGTAATAAGCTCACGACCCCCTGAGGGATCCCAACCCCCAGTTTGAGAACCCCCGGTGTATGTCGGGGTAGCCCGGGGTGAATGCTCGCTCACTCACTCCATTGCCCTCCAGAATCCCAGGTCAGAATTAAGATACCCTGGATTTCCTCCCTCACATGATGAATCCCTTAGGATCAATTATGGTAGGACCACAATTCCCAGGGATTCGGTTAGTCTCTAAGGTGCCACAAGTGCTCCTGTTCGTTTTTCAGGGATTTCCTGTTCATGGCCATCGTGTCTGCAGACACGTGAACTTCACCATGGGCCAGTTCTCTGGGCTGGGGTGTGTCTGCTCGAGCTCTCTGGTTGGAGGCTCAAGGGGTTTGAACTGGGACTTTCTAACATGCCCAGTGCCCCTTCCTTGTTTCCTTGCCCCTCTTCTGAACGGGCAGGTCTAACCTGGGGAAATAGGCTGTGTTTAAAAACAGGTTTGTGAACATGCTGGAACTACCACGTTTTTCAATACAACCTATTTCCTAGTCTAGACAGGGTGGGCCAGTGCCAGATCCCCACATTCCATTCTTCCCTCAGGTCCAGGCTTTGAAGAGGGAAATTGCTCTATTATATAGTAAGCAGGGCGGTGGGTGTGTTTTCCAGCAATGTCTCATTATTCACCCTCTCGACTCTCCTGGCCTTGAGACAGAAGCAGTTGCTGACTCCAGGCTCCTCTGAGAGCCACAAACCCCTCTCCTGTTTTTGCTGGGAGTGTGGTTTGAATCTAATGCTGGAAGAGCTGAACTGCATGTTTCGCTGATGGCCTCCTTTCACACTGTGCCCTTGGCAGCACATTCCACGAGATCGGTTTGCTGTAGGGCCACAGCGTATGCGCCCTATTCCCAGAGTCGCACTGTGGTGGTCTTGCTACGTAGCAAGAGAGCCACTCCCAGCTCACACTGGGAATACAGAAAGTAGCACTCATGGCAATGTTTCCACTGCAAAGAGTTTGCCAAGAAAGGATAACGACAAAGTGTTGTTAGCTGCTCTCTCCCAGTGATCCCGAGTGTCACCTTACTGCACCCATCCCTGCAGCGGCTGAGTGGTACATGGAGCCATACTTCAATATTATTTCTATTACAATACGTGGATACCTAATAGGGGCTTATAAATTGCAAGCACAGGCTGGGGTATGAGAAGGTGTGCTGTATTGTACACCGTGGTGGGTTGCAAGGTATGGGTGCTGGCGGGTGAGACTTGCCCACATGCTCAGGGTTTAACTGGTCACCATATTTGGGGTCGGGAAGGAATTTTCCTCCAGGGCAGATTGGCAGAGGCCCTGGGAGCTTTTTCGCCTTCCTCTGCAGCATGGGGCACGGGTCACTTGCTGGAGGATTCTCTGCAGCTTGAGGTCTTCAAACCACAATTTGAGGACTTCAATAACTCAGCCATAGGTTAGGGGTTTGTTATTGAAGTGGGTGGGTGAGATTCTGTGGCCTGCGTTGTGCAGGAGGTCAGACTAGATGATCATAATGGTCCCTTCTGACCTTAAAGTCTATGAGTCTATGAGTATGGCATATTGGGTACAGTGGAGTATTAGAAGGTACGCTATACTGGATTGTATACAGGGAGATATTGAAAGGTATGGTATATTGTTGCCCTTTGAAAGCCAGGGGTATAATGAATCTGTTGTAATTCCACTGACTCCAGTGAAATTACACCAGGGGTAAAATTGGCCTAGTAGATTTAATTCTTTTTCTGTACTGCTGCAAAAATATCTTCTGGTGCACATTGTTCCAGAAATCCTCAGCAAACATGCATTAGGTATTGTTTGTTCCCTGCACTTTAGTGTAACAAAAACTAAAATGAAAAGAGAAATTTAAGGCTTAAGCCATAAAGCAAGCAGGTCAAATGTATAATTGAATTGACTGAGCAACGCAGTAGGTGTCCAAAAGCTGGGCTGCTAAGGAGAACCTGGTGCCTGGTGGAGACATGCAATAGATCTGCTCTGCTCCCAAAGCAAGTCAGCGGTGAAAGGGGAGGTAAACCTGGTCTAAGGTGATCACACCATTATCTGTCCCTGGTATTACAGACAGCTCTCTGCTCAGCAAGTCCAGGGGTCCCCTCACTCTCCTCCCATACTTGAATGGGGAAAACCCTGTGGATTCCTGGGGCACTTCCCTGTATGCCAACAGCAGGTGGGGTAAATACTTGTCCCAATCCTGTGGGTGCTGGTCCATAAAATGTTTTCAGCATCATCTTTAGGGTCCCACTGAACCTCTCCACCAGCCCGTTGGACAGAGGGTGATACGCTGAGGCTCAGGTGTGTCGGACCCCACACTTCTCCCATAAGCACTGGAGCAGGACTGACATGAAGTTGGACCCTTGGTCCATAAGGACCTCCTTGGGGAACCCCACTCTGCTGAAAATGGTCAGCAGCGCGTCTGCCACAGTGTCTGCCTCGATAGAGGACAAGGCCACTGCCTTGGGGTAGCAGATAGCGAAATCTACCACCACTAGAATGTACCTCTTCCCTGACTGGCTCACCCTGCTGAGGGGCCCCACTATGTCCATAGCCACCTTCTGAAAAGGCTCCTCTATGATGGGCAAAGGTCTCAGAGCTGCTTCACACTTATCCCGGGCCTTCTCCACCCTCTGCAGGAGTCACAGGACCTGCAATACTGTTGGACAGTGTCAAAAGTTCTGCAGCAGCATCTGCCTGGTGCGCCGGATGCCCTGATGCCCTGAGAGGGGACTATCGTAGGCCAAGTACAACAGTCTGCGGCAGTACCTCTGGGGGACCATCAACAGCCTCCTGGCTTTCCAAGGTTCAGTTTGCGCCGAACCAGTCCAGTCCCGGTATGGGAATCCTTTGTCCCACAGGAATCTCTCCCGGCGGTCCTCCCCCTGGGATCCTGCACTGCTGTGGCCTGCAAGGGGCCTCAGCTTCTCCAAGGAGGGATCCTCCTCCAGCTCCGTCTGGAATTCAGCTGCTGGGTTTGAGGATACAGCCCTGATTGGCGGTGCCTCAGTTTACCCACCTTGGGACAGAGGCACCAGCCCGGTCCTGTCAAGCTCTACCCTTGGTGCTTCGGTCCCTCCCTTCGGGAGGTCCCACGTCCCTCGCTGGCTCTGGCTCCGGCTCCGGGTAAGGACCGGGCGCTCCAAGTGCCATCCAGCCAGTTCTCCAAGTCATTACCCATTAGCACCTCGGTAGGCAGGTGATCGTGCACCCCAACCTCTTTGGGTCCCTCCTGAGCCCCCCTATCTGCGGTCCACAAACTCTTCCACCAGTGCACCCGCACTGCTCAGATCTTTAGGCTTCGGGTCCACTAAACATATCTTAAGGCCTGGAGGGCAGATGTCATAGAGCTGCTCCAACCCCACCAGGTTATACACGTCCTCTGCGGTGGTGGCCCCTGCGCCCTTCCCCCACTTGCGGAGATATTCCCCCAGCAGGTTGGCGACCTCCTTGTAAGTGACACCTGGGGTCTTACGTACACCCCGGAATAGTTTCCTGTACGTCTCGGGGGTCAGTTCAAACTTCAGCAGCAAAGCCGGTTTGAATACGTCATAGTCCCCTGTCTCATTTGGCTGAACCCCTCTATGGCCTTGGGACCCAGCAGAGGGGGTCAGACAGCGAGGCCTGTCTGTGGGGTCAATCTGCTTCCGATCACAAGCCTTCTGAAAGGCTGAGAGGTAGGTATCAATATCTACACACACACACACACACACACACACACACACACACACCTCCTTAAACTGGGGCAGCAGTCCGGTATCTAAATTCCCCACAGAACTGGCATCTCGGGGCCCTTCCCCCACTTACCCCCGGCAGGCCCTCTTGGCTCGCTGCTCCTCCAACTCCAACTCGTGCTTCCGTTGTTCTGAACGGTCCACCAGCCTCCGCTCCTCCAGCTCCAGCTCCTTCGCTTTCAGCTCCAGCTCCAGCCTCCGCAGCTCCTCCAAGGAGAAACCTGACTGGGGTTCCCCTGTGCTGACTGGGGAGTTGGGTCTGATAGACTCCTGGTTGCTACACGGACTGTCCCCACGGCTACTCCCCAGCTCTCCGGGCACCCTGGGAGCCCCCCTGGGGTCTGGAGCCTGTTCCTCAGACTGGTCATTCTCTACAAGCTGAGCCATCAGCTGCTCCTTAGTTTGCCTCCCCACGCTCAGCCCCCTCTCCCTGCACAGACGTGCCAGGTCCCTCTTACTGCAAAGCGCCTGAGCTCACAGCCAACTGTCTACAGGGTGCATCCACCAACCGTCCTCTGCTACCATGTTGTCATGGACTCACAGGTCGTGCCCACTCTTGGTCCCATACGGTCCTTGGGGGGAACCCCCTGCAGTGCGACAGCCCTTCTCGGGTATCCACTCTCTCTTGGGTATTAAGCCCCTCCGCCTCCTCTCAGAGAACCGCACCTCTCTGAGCCTTAGCACGCCTGTCTCTTGCCGTGGGCCCCCTCAGGGAGTCCGCTCGCTCTGGACCCCTGGGGCCTTCACTCCCAGAGGGAATAATGCAACCCTGTTCTCTAGACCTGAGCAACTTTCAGCCAGCATAAAACAGGAGGGTTTAGTGAGCGTCTGAACACAACATAGCAAACTCTCAGGGCCCTCAGCACAGTACATCTACGTCTCTCTTGCATCCAGGTGGGCTCTGTGCGCTCTCTTTCTCCAGTCCCGAACCCCCCGTGCTTTCCAGCTGTGCATCCGATATCACCTGCCCTCAAGCCCTGCCTCTGTCCACTGTCTTCTATCCAGGGAAACAGGGTCACCTGGGCCTCCTCTCCTCTCAGCTGTCCTATGTTCCCCACTGGCTGGAACCGGCTGGTCAGGTCACCGGGGTCCTCTCTTCACAGCCCATTGTCCTCCCACTGGCCAGAACCAGCTGTGACTCCCGAGCTGGGTCTCCGGGTCACCAGGTCACCAGTTGCTGGGGTATCCATCCTCCAGGCCATTGTCTGGGGTCCCAAGTTCCTTCGCTGGTCCTCTGTAACAACAACTCCCTCTCCCATCACCTCGTTAAACCAGTAACACCCAGGGAAACTGCATCCCATCCCCTCTGCATGCAAACCATTGAAAAAAAAAACCAAGAAAATCCCCCACTTCGTCACAGAGATTACGGATTTGGTGGATAAAGTTAGTAGTGTTGATGTAATATACATAGACTTCTGTAGGGCATTTTACTTGGTACCACATAGTATTTTGATTAAACAAACTAGAGCATATTAAAAAAAGCATGGTGCACCTTAAATGAGTTAAAAACTGGCCAAGTGAGAGGTCTAAAATTGTCATTGTAAATGGGGAATTGTCATTGCATAGGTCTGTTTCTACTGGGGTCCTGCAGAAATCAGTTCTTGGCTGTACACTATTTTTATCAATGACTTGGGGGAAAAAAATCATCACTAATAAAATTTGCAGATGACACAAAAAATAGTCTCTAGGGTGCCACAAGTACTCCTGTTCTTTTTACAAAAATCAGAGTAGTGGTAAATAATGAAGAGGGGACGTCACTGATACCGAGCAATATGGAATTGCTTGGTAAACTGGGCACAAGCCAACAATAATTTTTAATACTGCTACATTACAAAATCATAGACACCTTGGGCTGGAAGGGACGTTGAGAAGTCACCTTGTCCAGCCCCTTGTACTGAGGCAGGACCACAGGGCCTAGACCAGGGGTCGGCAACCTTTCAGAAGTGCTGTGCCGAATCTTCATTTATTCACTCTAAGCTTTCGCGTGCCAGTAATACATTTTAATGTTTTTAGAAGGTCTCTTTCCATAAGTCTATAATATATAATTAAACTACTGTTGTAATTAAATAAGGCTTTTAAAATGTTTAAGAAGCTTCATTTAAAATTAAATTAAAATGCAGAGCCCCCTGGACTGGTGGCCAGGACCCGGGCAGTGTGAGTGCCACTGAAAATCAGCTCGCGTGCCGCCTTCGGCACCCGTGCCAGAGGTTGCCTACCCCTGGCCTAGACCATCCCTGACAGGGGTTTGTCCAACCTGTTCTTAAAATCTCCAGTGGCAGGGGTTCCAGAACCTCCCGTGGAAGCCTAGTCCAGTGATATCTGTGTAGAGGTATATGACATAAATGTAGAAGAACATAAGAACGGCCATACTGGGTCAGAACAATGGTCCATCGAGCCCAGTATCCTGTCTTCCAACAGTGGCCAATACATTCCTATACATCTAGGAACAAAGAATGCAGGTCCCACTTACAGGATGGGGGATGCTAACTTGGGAAGCAGTGACAAGAAGCTCAGCTTGGACCACCAGGCACCTCTCAGAGGAAGGTACCCACGGCCCATGCATTTCAGCCGCCTGATCCAGCTGGAACTGCTGAGCTGGGGGGAGCAGAGCAAGAGATGTGTGGTCCTGTGGCTCTACTCAGAGACGTGAGTTGGTCCTTCTACGCCCTAGTCAAAGCCGATATGAACAAGTAGGATATTAAGCTGGAATTTTCAAGGAACCCTAAGGAGGTAAGTGCCCAAATCCCATTGAATTTCAGTGAGAGGGGCCCCTAACTCTCTTAGGCTTCTTTGAAAATCTTAGTCTTAGAATACGCCTAGGAACAGTCATAGACACAGGTTATCCCCAGCACTCTGTGTGAGGGCACTGCCAGCCTCTAACCATGGGAGGGAGGGGAATCTGCCCCTGCGGGAAAGTTATCCCAGAACTGCTCTTGCACCTTCCTCTGAAGCATCTGGTGCTGGCCTTGAAGACAGGCTACTGGACCAGGTGGACCCCACGGCTGATCCTGCCTGACCATTCCTGCACAGCCAAAGTTACCTGGGATGTGTTCTCAGCCAGTGTCTTCCCAGAAAGAGCGTGCAGTGCACGTCCTGGGAACGCTTTCCCCAGCACTGACTGCAGTGTGAATACCTCAGAGAGAGGAGAGTGGCTGCGAAACGTGAGGTAAACCACCCACTAGCTCCCCACAGTGAGTGCGTACATTGACACTGAGGTGGAGGTGGGGACCGTGGCTTCAGTGGTTCCTCTACCCCAGCCTGTTGCTTCGCCTGCCCGGCTGGTATGCAAGCCTGGGCCCTCCCCATGAGTCACTCAGAATTCAGGGGCTCTAGCAGAAGAATTTGGATTCCTTGCTCCAAGGCCAAGGTTATTGGTGATAGCAATCCCTTGGGGACCAGGGAGGGGGTCATCGCTGACAGTGATTCTTGCAGGAACTGGAGAAGAGGGTTATTCATGTTGGCGATCCCTCTGCATTGGGGAACATGGGATTATCAGTGCCAGCAATCTTTCAGCTTGGGTGGGCATGGGTTTATTGGTGCTGGCGATCCCTCAGCATCGGGGGACGTGGTGTTATCAATACTGGCGATCCCTCAGCATCGGGGGACGTGGTGTTATCAATGCTGGCGATCCCTCAGCATCGGGGGACGTGGTGTTATCAATGCTGGTGATCCCTCAGCATCACAGAGGGTCGGGTTATTGGTGCCAGCGATCCCTCAGCATCGGGGGACGTGGGGTTATCAGTTCTGGTGATCTCTCAGCATCCGGGGGCATGGGGTTATCAGTTCCGGTGACCTCTCAGCGTGGGGGTGTGTGATGTTGTCAGTTCTGGTGATCTCTCAGCGTCCAGGGGCATGGGGTTATCGGTGCTGGCGATCTCTCAGCATCGCAGGGTGTGGGGTCATCAGTGCTGGAGATCCCTCAGTGTCAGGGGTTGGGCAGGGGATATTGATGCCGGCAATCTCTCAGCAGCTTGGGCAGGGGCTGGGGTAATCGGTGATAGCAATCTCTCAGCTTCTGGGGGCGTGGGGTTATTGATTCTGATGATATCTTAGTGTCTCTGGGCCTGGGATTATCAGTGCTGGTGATCTCTCAGCATCAGGGGACGTGGGGTTATCGGTGTCAGCGATCTTTCAGCGTCAGGGGGCATGAGGGTTATTGGTACTGGCAATCTCTCAGAGTTGGGGGGCATGGGTTTATCAGTGCCAGTGATCCCTCAGTGTTGGGGGACATGGAGTTTTCAGTGGCAGCGATCTCTCATCATGGATGGGCATGGGTTTATTGGTGCCGGCGATCCTTCAGCATTGGGGCGGCATAGGGTTTTCAGTGCTGGTGACCCCTCAGCGTGGGGGGCATGGGATTATCAGTGCCAGCAATCCATCAGCATGGGCCCTTGTGGTGTTATAGGAGCTGGCAATCTCTCAGTGCTGGGGAGTGTGGTGTTATTGGTGCCAGTGATCCCTCAGCAGCAGGGGACATGAAGTTCTCGATGCCGAGGACCCCTTTACGTTGCAGGGGGTTATTGTTGCTGCTGATCTCTCAGTGTTGGGGAGGGGGGCATGGGGTTACGGTGCCAGCGATCCCTCAGCATCGGGCAAAGTGGGGTTATCGGTTCCGCTGATCTCTCAATGTTGGGGGATGTCAGGTTATCGGTGCCGGCGATCTTTCAGCATCGGGGCATGGGTTTATCAGTGCCAGCGATCCCTCAGCGTTGGGGGATGTGGGGTTATTGGTGCCAGCGATCCCTCAGTGTTGGGGGATGTGGGTTTATCAGTGCCAGCGATCCCTCAGCGTTGGGGGATGTAGGGTTTATCAGTGCCAGCGATCCCTCAGCATTGGGGGATGTAGGGTTTATCAGTGCCAGCGATCCCTCAGCGTTGGCGGATGTGGGGTTATTGGTGCCAGCGATCCCTCAGCGTTGGGGGATGTGGGGTTATTGGTGCCAGCGATCCCTCAGTGTTGGGGGATGTGGGTTTATCAGTGCCAGCGATCCCTCAGCGTTGGGGGATGTAGGGTTTATCAGTGCCAGCGATCCCTCAGCATTGGGGGATGTAGGGTTTATCAGTGCCAGCGATCCCTCAGCGTTGGCGGATGTGGGGTTATTGGTGCCAGCGATCCCTCAGCGTTGGGGGATGTGGGGTTATTGGTGCCAGCGATCCCTCAGCGTTAGGGGATGTAGGGTTTATCAGTGCCAGCGATCCCTCAGCATTGGGGGATGTGGGGTTATTGGTGCCAGTGATCCCTCAGCGTTGGGGGATGTGGGGTTTATCAGTGCCAGCGATCCCTCAGTGTTGGGGGATGTGGGTTTATCAGTGCCAGCGATCTCTCAGCGTTGGGGGATGTAGGGTTTATCAGTGCCAGCGATCCCTCAGCGTTGGGGGATGTGGGTTTATCAGTGCCAGCGATCTCTCAGCATTGGGGGATGTGGGGTTATTGGTGCCAGCGATCCCTCAGCGTTGGGGGATGTGGGTTTATCAGTGCCAGCGATCCCTCAGCGTTGGGGGATGTAGGGTTTATCAGTGCCAGCGATCTCTCAGCGTTGGGGGATGTAGGGTTTATCAGTGCCAGCGATCTCTCAGCGTTGGGGGATGTAGGGTTTATCAGTGCCAGCGATCCCTCAGCGTTGGCGGATGTGGGGTTATTGGTGCCAGCGATCCCTCAGCGTTGGGGGATGTAGGGCTTATCAGTGCCAGCGATCCCTCAGCATTGGGGGATGTGGGGTTATTGGTGCCAGCGATCTCTCAGCGTTGGGGGATGTGGGGTTATTGGTGCCAGTGATCTCTCAGCGTTAGCTGGCATGGGGTTATGGGTTCCGGTGATTTCTCAGTGTTGGGGGTTGGGCAGGGGTTATCGATGCCGATGATCTCTCAGTGGCTGGGGTTGGGGCTGGGGTAATCAGTGTTAGCAATTCGTCGGCTTCCGGAGGCGTGGGGTTATTGGTTCTGGTGATCTCTCAGCGTCAGAGGACGTGTGTTTATCAGTTCTGGCAATCTTTCAGTGTCTCTGGGCCTGGGATTATCAGTGCTGGCGATCTCTCAGCATCGGTGTCACACCTCAATGGCCCCGTCCCCTTAGGGAGTCCCCCCACCCCCGGAAGGTAGATCAGCACTGTATATTGCTAACGCTGTTGCAAGTATCGCAAAGCATTTTCCGGAGGGCCAAAGGTATATGAGTGGAGAGTGGAAGGTTTCTTTGTAGGTTACAAGAGGCCGAAAAGGGAGGAGAAGAAAAAGAAAAGAGCAGAGAACACTGCAGCTAGAAAGCTCAGTCCGAAGATAAGACGCAGGCCTCCGCCCAAGGACACTGCTCGCCAGGGCCGGCTCCAGGCACCAGCCCAGCAAGCAGGTGTTTGGGGCGGCCAACAGAGAGGGGCGGCACATCCAGCTCTTCAGCGACAATTCAGCGGCGGGTCCCTTGCTCCCTTTCGGAGCAAAGGACCAGCCCCCAAATTGCTGCCAAAGACTGAAGCGATGGTGGTAGAGCTGATCGCGATCGCAGCTTTTTTTTTTTTTTTTTTTGTGCTTGGGGCGGCAAAATCCCTGGAGCCGGCCCTGCTGCTCGCAGCCGAGACTTGGCTGACAGCCGAGAAAGACGGGGTCTTGAAAGTTGCCCGAGCGGCTGTGAGAAACCGACTACACAGATCTGCACCTGCAGGACAGCAAAACCAGTAGAGAGGAAAACAAAGCCCAGGGCTGCAGAGTCTGAAAACACAGACGAGACAACAAGAGGGGGAGCCAGCCAGGCGTCCCTGAAGCCGGCATGTTTTGGGAAAGGGAAGAGACCACAGAAAGTGGTTTGGACCGGCACAAGGAGCACCAGGAACAGAGGTCACAGAATGGAATACCCCCAAAGGAGCCCAGGACTTAAAACCCTCCTGAGAGCTGGAGCAACTCAGAAATTACAGTGGATTTCCTGGACAACCTGGGCCCAGGACAAGAACTCCCATCCACCCCTTCCCCTCTTCTTCTTGCATTACACCCAGGCCTGGCCAGCTTTGGGTAGTGCGTGTGTGAGTATGAAAGTGGGTTAGGGTTTGGGGTTCTAATTCTTTCTTTCTTCCCCGAGTGACGTGGGAGCATTCCTAGTACTCTCTGCTGTATTTTATTATTTAATTAATAAAGCTTTAAAATGTAAACACTTGGTGGATTACGTCATCTCCTCCCTAAATGATCCTGCGGCGCCAGCCTGATCACTTGACGCTCCAGGCGGATTGGTAATGAAAATCTGTCACATCAGGGCATGTGGGGTTATTGGTGATGGCGATCTCTCAGAGTTGCAGGGGTTATCAGTGCCGGCAATCCCTCAGTGTCAGGGGTTGGGCAGGGGTTATTGATGCCGGCGATCTCTCAGCGTCTGGGGTGGGGGCTGGGGTAATCAGTGCTAGCAATCCCTCAGCTTCTGGGGGCATGGGGTTATCGGTTCTGGAGGAGAGGAAGATGATCAGAAACAGTCACTCCTGAAGGTAACAGAGGCAGAGAGCACAGCTGCTATTTGCATCTTGAAGCCACCGAGGCCCTTCTTGAAAAAGGGAAGAAGGAGAAGCCACAGAACTACAGACCGGTCAGCCTCACCTCAATCCCTGGAAAAATCACAGAGCAGGTCCTCAAGGAAACCACTTTGAAGCACTTGGAGGAGAGGAAGGTGATCAGGAACAGTCAACATAGATTCACCAAGGGCAAGTCATGCCTGACCAACCTGATTGCCTCTATGATGAGATAACTGGCTCTGTGGATACGGGGAAAGCAGTGGATGTGATATATCTCGATTTTAGCAAAGCTTTTGATACGGTCTCCCACAATATTCTTGCCAGCAAGTTGAAGAAATATAGATTTGATGAATGGACTATAAGGTGGATAGAAAGCTGGCTAGATTGTCAGGCTCAACAGGTAGTGATCAATGGCTCCATGTCTAGTTGGCAGCTGGTATCAAGCGGAGTGCCCCAGGGGTAGGTCCTGGGGCCAGTTTTGTTCAAGATCTTCATTAATGATCTGGATGATGGGATGTATTGCACCCTCAGCAAGTTCACAGATGACACTGAGCTGGGGGAGAGGTAGATACGCTGGCGGGTAGGGATAGGATACAGAGTGACCTAGACAAATTGGAGGATTGGGCCAAAAGAAATCTGATGAGGTTCAACAAGGACAAGTGCAGAGTCCTGCACTTAGGACAGAAGAATCCCATGCACTGTTACAGGCTGGGGACCGAGTGGCTAAGCAGCAGCTCTGCAGAAAAGGACCTAGGGGTTACAGTGGACGAGAATAAAAAGAGGTTATTTAAATATATTAAAAAAAGAAGACAGAATGGATAAGTCCTCTATTTAGTGGGGAAGGAGAGGAGGATTTTCTGCAGCTTGAGGTCTTCAAACCACAATTTGAGGACTTCAATAACTCAGCCATAGGTTAGGGGTTTGTTACAGGAGTGGCTGGGTGAGATTCTGTGGCCTGCGTTGTGCAGGAGGTCAGACTAGATGATCATAATGATCCCTTCTGACCTTAAAGTCTATGAGTCTATGAGAAGCTGGATATGAGTCAGCAGTGTGCCCTTGTTGCCAAGATGGTCAACGGCATATTGGGCTGTATTAGTAGGAGCACTGCCAGCAGATCGAGAGAAGTGATAATTCCCCTCTATTCGGCACTGGTGAGGCCACACCTGGAATGTTGTGTCCAGTTTTGGTCCCCCCACTACAGAAGGGATGTGGACAAATTGGAGACAGCCCAGCGGAGGGCAACGAAAATGATCAGGGGGCTGGAGCACATGACTTACAAGGAGAGGCTGAGGGAACTGGGGTTATTTATTCTGCAGAAGAGAAAAGTGAGGGGGGATTTGATAGCAGCCTTCAACTACCTGAAGGGGAGTTCCAAAGAGGATGAAGCTCAGCTGTTCTCCGTGGTGGCAGATGACAGAACAAGGAGCAATGGTGTCAAGTTGCAGTGGGGGAGGTTTAGGTTGGATATTAGGAAACACTATTTCACTAGGAGGGTGGTGAAGCACTGGAATGGGTTCCCTAGGGAGGTGGTGGAATCTCCATCCTTAGAGGTTTTTAAGGTCAGGCTTGACAAAGCCCTGGCTGGGATGATTTAGTTGGGGTTGGTCCTGCTTTGAGCAGGGGGATGTACTAGATGACTTCCTGAGGTCTCTTCCAGTCCTAATCTTCTATGATTCTATGATTGTGGTGATCTCTCAGCATCGGTGGTGCAGGGTTATCGGTGCTGGTGACCCCTCAGCAGCTGGTGGCATGGATTTCTCAATGCTGGAGACGCCTCAGCGTGGGGGGTCTGGGGTGTGATGAAGTGGGGGGGTTTCTTGGGGTTTTCTGTGTTTTCCAGTGGTTTGCATGCACAGGGGGTGGGACTCAGTGTCCCCGGGTGTTACTGGTTTAACGAGGTGAGAGGAGAGGGAGTTTGTTGTTACAGAGGACCGGAGAGGGAACTTGGGACCCCAGCCGATGGCCTGGAGGATGGAGACCCCAGCGACTGGTGACCTGGTGACCCGGAGACCCGGCTCAGGAGACACAGCCAGTTCTGGCCAGTGGGAGGACAATGGGCTTTGAAGAGAGGACCCCGGTGACCTGACCAGCCGGTTCCAGCCAGAGGGGGGCTGAGAGGAGAGGAGACCCAGGCCTTCCTGTTTACGACCCTGTTTACCTGGAGAGAAGACAATGGACAGGCTTGGGGCTGGGGATATCAGAGGCCCAGCTGGGAAGCAGGGGGGCTCTGAGCTGGAGAGGGGGAGCAGGCAGAGCCTCCCTGGCTGCAGGGAGACTGGGATATGCTGTGCTGAGGGAGGCCAGGCCTGAGGCCCTGAGAGTTTCCTGTGCTGTGTTCAACTCTCAATAAACCCTCCTGTTTTATGCTGGCTGAGAGTCGCTCTGGTCTAGAGAACACAGTTGCATCAACCCCTTCGAGGGTGAGGAGGCCCCGGGGGTCCAGAGCGCATGGACTCCCTGAGGGGGCTTACGGCAGACTGATGTGCTAAGGCTCAGAGAGGTGCGGCTCCAGGAGGTGGAGGGGCCTGACCCCAAGAGAGAGTGGACCCCTGAGAAGGGCTGTTGCACTGAAAGGGGCACCCCCCATGGACCGCACAGGGCCAAGAGTGGGCACGATCTGTGAGTCCGCAACATGGGGTTATCAGTGCCGGCGATCTGTCAATGTTGGGTGATGTGGGGTTATTGGTTCCAGCAATCTCTCAGCATATGGGGCGTGGGATTATCGGTGCTGGAAATTCCTCAGTCGGGAGGCATGGGGTTTTTGGTGCCGCCGATCTCTGAGCATCACAGGGTGTGGGGTTATCAGTGCCGGCGATCTCTCAGTGTCGGGGTTGTGGGGTTATTGGTGCTGGCAATCCCTCAGCATCGAGGGACATGGGGTTATCGGTGCCGTCAATCTCTCAGCGTTGGTGGGGGCAGTTGGGGTTATCAGTGCCGGCAATCCTTCTGTGTTGGGGGGCATGGGGTTATTGGTGCTGGCGATCTCTCAGAGTGAGGAGGTGTGACATTATCAGTGTCAGCGATCCCTCAGGGTCGGGGGGACATGAGGTTATCGGTACTGGTGATCTCTCATAGAATCATAGAATATCACGGTTGGAAGGGACCTCAGGAGATCATCTAGTCCAACCCCCTGCTCAAAGCAGGACCAATTCCCAACTAAATCATCCCAGCCAGGGCTTTGTCAAGCCTGACCTTAAAAACCTCTAAGGAAGGAGATTCCACCACCTCCCTAGGGAACCCATTCCAGTGCTTCACCACTCTCTGAGTGAATAAGTTTTTCCTAATATCCAACCTAAACCTCCCCCACTGCAACTTGAGACCATTATTTCTTGTTCTGTCATCAGGTACCATACAGAACAGTCTAGATCCATCCTTTTTGGAACCCCTTTCAGGTAGTTGAAAGCAGCTATCAAATCTCCCCTCATTCTTCTCTTCTGCAAACTAAACAATCCCAGTTCCCTCAGCCTCTCCTCATAAGTCATGTGCTCCAGCCACCTAATCATTTTTGTTGCCCTCTGCTGGACTCTTTCCAATTTGTCCACATCCTTCTTGTAGTGTGGGGCCCAAAACTGGACACAGTACTCCAGATGAGGCCTCTCCAATGTCAAATAGAGGGGAATGATCACATCCCTCGATCTGCTGGCAATGCCCCTACTTATACAGCCCAAAATACCGTTAGCCTTCTTGGCAACAAGGGCACACTGTTGACTCATATCCAGCTTCTCGTCCATTGTAACCCCTAGGTCCTTTTCTGCAGAACTGCTTCCTAGCCACTCGGTCCCTAGTCTGTAATGGTGAATGGGATTCTTCCGTCCTAAATGCAGGACTCTGCACTTGTCCTCGTTGAATCTCATTAGATTTCTTTTGGCCCAGTCCTCTAATTTGTCTAGGTCCCTCTGTATCCTATCCCTACTCTCCAGCATATCTCCCACTCCTCCCAGTTTAGTGTCACCTGCAAACTTGCTGAGGGTGCAGTCCACGCCATCCTCCAGATCATTAATGAAGATATTGAACAAAACCGGCCCAGGACCGACCCTTGGGCACTCCACTTGAAATGGGCTGCCAACTAGACATGGAGCCATTGATCACTACCCTTTGAGTCTGACGATCTAGCCAGCTTTCTATCCACCTTATAGACCAATCATCCAGCCCAGGCTTCTTTAACTTGCCAGCAAGAATACTGTGGGAGACCATATCAAAAGCTTTGCTAAGATCAAGGAATAACACGTCCACTGCTTTCCCCTCATCCACAGAGCCAGTTATCTCCTCATAGAAGGCAATTAGGTTAGTCAGGCATGACTTGCTCTTGGTGAATCCATGCTGACTGTTCCTGATCACTTTCCTCTCCTCTAAGTGCTTCAGAATTGATTCCTTGAGGACCTGCTCCATGATTTTTCTAGGGACTGAGGTGAGGCTGACTGGCCTGTAGTTCCCTGGATCCTCCTTCTTCCCTTTTTTAAAGATGGGCACTACATTAGCCTTTTCCCAGTCATCCGGGACCTCCCCTGTTCACCATGAGTTTTCAAAGATAATGGCCAATGGCTCTGCAATCACATCCGCCAACTCCTTTAGCACCCTTGGATGCAGCGCATCAGGCCCCATGGACGTGTGCTCATCCAGTTTTTCCAAATAGTCCCGAACCACTTCTTTCTCCACAGAGGGCTGGTTACCTCCTCCCCATACTGTGCTGCCCAGTGCAGCAGTCTGGGAGCTGACCTTGTTTGTGAAGACAGAGGCAAAAAAAGCATTGAGTACATTAGCTTTTTCCACATCCTCTGTCACTAGGTTGCCTCTCTCATTCAGCAAGGGGCCCACACTTTCCTTGACTTTCTTCTTGTTGCTAACATACCTGTAGAAACCCTCCTTGTTACTCTTAACATCTCTTGCTAGCTGCAACTCCAAGTGTGATTTGGCCTTCCTGATTTCACTGCTGCAGCCTGAGCAATATTTTTATATTCCTCCCTGGTCATTTGTCCAATCTTCCACTTCTTGTAAGCTTCTTTTTTGTGTTTAAGATCAGCAAGGATTTCACTGTTAAGCCAAGCTGGTCGCCTGCCATATTTACTATTCTTTCTACACATTGGGATGGTTTGTTCCTGCAACCTCAATAAGGATTCTTTAAAATACAGCCAGCTCTCCTGGACTCCTTTCTCCCTCATGTTATTTTCCCAGGGGATCCTGCCCATCAGTTCCCTGAGGGAGTCGAAGTCTGCTTTTCTGAAGTCCAGGGTCTGTATTCTGCTGCTGTCCTTTCTTCCTTGTGTCAGGATCCTGAACTCGACCATCTCATGGTCACTGCCTCCCAGGTTCCCATCCACTTTCGCTTCCCCTGCTAATTCTTCCCTGTTTGTGAGCAGCAGGTCTAGAAGAGCTCTGCCCCTAGTTGGTTCCTCCAGCACTTGGACCAGGAAATTGTCCCCTACACTTTCCAGAAACTTCCTGGATTGTCTGTGCACTGCTGTATTGCTCTCCCAGCAGATATCAGGGTGATTAAAGTCTCCCATAAGAACCAGGGCCTGCAATCTAGTAACTTCTGCTAGTTGCTGGAAGAAAGCCTCATCCACCTCATCCCCCTGGTCTGATGGTCTATAGCAGACTCCCACCACGACATCACCCTTGTTGCTCACACTTCTAAACTTAATCCAGAGACTCTCAGGTTTTTCTGCAGTTTCATACTGGAGCTCTGAGCAGTCATACTGCTCTCTTACATACAATGCAACTTCCCCACCTTTTCTGCCCTGCCTATCCTTCCTGAACAGTTTATATCCATCCATGACATTACTCCAGTCATGTGAGTTATCCCACCAAGTCTCTGTTATTCCAATCACATCGTAGTTCCTTGATTGTGCCAGGACTTCCAGTTCTCCCTGCTTGTTTCCCAGGCTTCTTGCATTTGTGTACAGGCACTTAAGATAACTCCCTGATTGTCCCGCTTTCTCGGTCTGAGACAAGAGTCCTCCCCTCTTGCACTCTCCTGCTTGTGCTTCCTCACAGTATCCCATTTCCCCACTTACCTCAGGGCTTTGGTCTCCTTCCCCTGGTGAACCTAGTTTAAAGCCCTCCTCAATAGGTTAGCCAGCCTGCTGGCGAAGATGTTCTTCCCTCTCTTCGTTAGGTGGAGCCCGTCTCTGCCTAACACTCCTCCTTCTTGGAACACATCCCATGGTTGAAGAATCCAAAGCCTTCTCTCCGACACCACCTGCGTAGCCATTTGTTGACTTCCACAATTTGACACTCCCTACCCAGGCCTTTTCCCTGCACAGGGAGGATGGATGAGAACACCACTTGCGCCTCAAACTCCTTTATCCTTCTTCCCAGAGCCACGTAGTCTGCAGTGATCCGCTCAAGGTCATTCTTGGCAGTATCATTGGTGCCCACGTGGAGAAGCAGGAAGGGGTAGCGATCCGAGGGCTTGATGAGTCTCAGCAGTCTCTCCGTCACATCGTGAATCCTAGCTCCTGGCAAGCAGCAGACCTCTCGGTTTTCTCAGTTGGGGCGGCAGATAGATGACTCAGTCCCCCTGAGGAGGGAGTCCCCAACCACCACCACCCTCCTCCTTCTCTTGGGAGCGGAGGTCGTGGAACCCCTATCCCTAGGACAGTGCATCTCGTGCCTTCCAATTGGTGGAGTCTCCTTCTGCTCCCTTCTCTCAGATGTACCATCTACTCCACTCTCCGCATTAGTACCCATGGAGAGAACATGAAAATGGTTGCTCATCTGTATCTCCACTGCTGGTACATGGAGGGGCGTGGGTTTATCAGTGCCGGTGATCTCTCTGCATCGGGGTTATGGGGTTATCAGTGCTGGCGGTCTCTCTATGTTGGGGGCCGTGGGGTTATTCGTCCTGGGGATCCCGCAGCGTCGGGGGACATCGGGTTATCAGTGCTGGTGATCCCTCAGCGTGGGCGTGTGTGCTGTTATCAGTGGTGGCAATTGCTCAGTGTCGGGGAGTGTGGGGTTATTGGTGTTGGCAATCTCTCAGTGTCGAGGGGCATGGAGTTATCAATGCCAGCGACCTTTCAGCGGGGGGGCGGGTATCAGTGCTGGCGATCTCTCAGCGTATGGGGTTATCAGTGATGCTGAGCTCTCAGTGTTGGGGGGGCATGGGCTTATCTGTGTCGGTGATCTGTCAGCGTAGGGCGACGTGGAGTTATCGGTTCAGCATCGGGGAGTGTGGGGTTATTGGTGTTGGCAATCTCTCAGTGTCGAGGGGCATGGAGTTATCAATGCCGGCGACCTTTCAGCGGGGGGGCGGGTATCAGTGCTGGCGATCTCTCAGAGCTGAGACTGGTGTGTACTGCCCTGCCGGATCCCATGTGGGCAGGCAGTCGCCGGTAATACCTGGTAAGCTTAGCAAGAGCATTGTCTGTGTATTGTTTTCTCTGCAGGGCCTTTGTTGTAGCTGACTGGACTGTGCCCTGCGGGAGCTGGTTGCTCACCGGTGAGCCCTGTCATAGTCCCTGGGCCAGGCAGATGAGCAGGTGCTGGTCTATAGTCAGACCTGATGGGATCAGCACAGGCAATTTCAGCCTCAGTCCCCGGTCTGGTGGGAGAAGGATGCGAGTTTCCGCCAGAGAACGTTGATGCCTAGAGGCCTGAAACCTGAGCGGGGGCCTCTCTCGGTGCCCTGAAGCAGGCCAGGAATGGGTGAGCAGTGCGGCTCCCCCAGAACCGTGCCAGGGATGTATCAGGAACACGGAAACCTCAGTGACAGGGGATTGATCCCCAGTGACACCAACCTCTGAGGATCGCGGGTGACAGCACTCTCCCAATAATGGGGAGGGGCATTAACAGTGACAGGGACCCGTCAGTTGTGGGGAGGGTTTATCAGTGACAGATCCCTTGTGAATTGGGGAGGGGGCGGGGCTGGAGCCTGGTCTCTAAGCCCCTCCCCCATCTCAGGATCCCAGAGCCCAGGCTCCAGGCCAATCTACACTCTGAGGCCCAGCAGCCCCGGTCGGCTGGCCCCGTGCTGCAGTGCGACGTTGGGCAGGGTGATGGTGACCACAGTCCTTCAGTGATGGGCGAGGCAGGTTGTTGGTACCATGGGCCTTCAGCGACTGGGGCAAAGGGGGTTACTGGTGACAGCAGCTGTCAGGGCAGGACTGCCTCAGGGAAGGCTAGGCCTGGACACATCGATTTTTTATTTTTAATCATTTTACCACATATTGACATTTATTAGTAAGCATTTTTTATTGATTGAAATGTTTTACAGTTGCACAAAATTATGTGGGCGTGGAGGGGTCAGACAATAATTTAATGACAGTAGCTGCTGAGCTTCAGAAAGTTAAAGCTTTATAAGCCTTAAAACACAAATTGCCAACATCCGACCAAAACACGTTCTCGCAGCATTTCCCTTTCTCTGCCTCTCTGTACGTATCGATTATTAGCAATGGAAATATTTTTTCATCGGCTTGTGTGTGTCTAGTGAAATCCATGTTTATCAGTGTTTACAGATAAAAATTTAATCTTTCCAAGCCCAGTGATGGGGCAAGGAGGGTATCGGCACCAGCTATCCCCCAGAGAGTTGTGGTGCTGTGACAACGATCCCTTGGCGAGAGGGCAGGGCATGTGTTAATGATGCCTGCGATTTGTGAAGAGAGCAGAAGAAGGAATCTGAGGTACTGGTGAGTTGGTGAAAGCCAGAGTCTCCAGCTAATAGCCAGGGAGTAGGCCAGGTTACTGACCAGCCCTCAGTGATACCGACAATACACCGAGCGCTGTTAAAACTACAGATGAAAGAACCTGAAAAGCAGAACATTTGGTGCCCTCCCCACACTCAATTTTGTCAGTTCTAGGAATCAGCAGCATGTGCAACCATAGTAGGTTCAAACCCTTCTCCCGTGAGCCTCGCGTGGGTTTAGTCCCTTTAAAGGTCACTATCTGCAGCTTGTTGATGAAATTCATCTTTGTGCAAAGGGATGACACAAGCCTCAGGCCCCAGTTTACAATCTCAGAATTAGACTGACGTTTGATTTCAATAGTGCATAATCTCTGTGCTGGCTCTGTGCACAGAAGTAAATTTCTCTCTGTGAGCACCGGTTGTTTCAGAGTAGCTACAACTCCAAGGGAGTTTGTAAAATTAATTACTATGGAGCAAGGGGATTGCAAACCAAATAGCTCCAGTTTTTTTCATTTTTAATTCAGAAAATAAGGTAAATGCCACAGGCAGCATTACTGCTGGGACCCGGTGGCAGAGCTGAAATCACAAACTCCTGAAATGGCGAAGGCCGGGTGCAGTAGCAGTATTAGCGTGGGGAGGTTGCACACAGGTGAGGCATGTTAGAGGAGGGATGGGCTAGTGGGATTGGGGACACCTGGGTTCGGTTTCCTGCTGCACTCCAGGATTTTTGTTTGACCTTGAGCAAGCCACTCTAGGGCTAGATCCACAAAGGAACTGATGTACCTAGGACCTAGCTTCCACTTTAGGCACCTAAATCCAAAATATAGATCCTCCAACCCCCTGCTCAGCTGCCAAATAACTCTGCAGATGCCTGCATTCCCCAGCCGCTTAATTTTCTGCAGGTAAAGTCCTCTCAGCAACTAGATTTCTGCTGGTGAGCATGAGCAAAGCCACCTAAGTCCTGATGCGGCTGAGTCATTCAGCACTTGAAGGCCCTGACTAGGCAGATATTCTGAGACCACCTTGGAGCATGTCTAGCAGATCAGGCCCTGTACAAAATGCCGCAGAGGAAGAATGATTTATTTGAGTATTTGATGCAAAGTGGAACGGCTCCAACAGGAGAGATTGAGAGAGCCCCAGACCCAAAATGCCCAGTGAGTAGGACACTCAGCTGGGAGGTGGGGGACCTGCATTTAATTCCCTGCTATGAGTCAGACAAAGGAGGAAATTGAACTGGGTCTCCTATTTACCAGTTGAATGCTTTAACCACTGAGCTATTAGGCACAGGGGCACCTCTTACACCATTTTTTGTGAGAAAGGCCTGGCCTGCCTTTCTCTGGCCTCCAGGGTAGAGCCATGCAAATAATCAACATTTTTGGTTCAAAGGCAGAACAAAAAATTGAGGAAAAAAATGTTTTGGGTCAAACAAAATGCTTTGTTCCATTCTCAAGGGTGGGTTTTTTTGGGGGGAGGGGGCTTTTAAAAGCAATTAAATAAAAAATTGAAGTAAAATTCTCAATGAAAAGTTGTTTCCAGTCTAAAAGTCAGCATTCCAGTTCAAAAATGCCAGAAGGAAATGTGTCTGCTTTGTGGGGATTTTATTTATTTTTACCCAAAAGACAGCATGGCATTAGAGCAGACCACTGAGCTTTTCAATCATCCTTCAGACACATAAACCTATTGACTCAGTTTAGTGTCACGGTTTGTCATCTGGATTAAAACGTGTGAGGGCTCTTAAATATGTGTTAGATCCTGAGGTGCACCTGCAGGACACTGCACTGGCCATAGTGAAGAGCACTTCATCTGCACCTAGTAAGATGAGTGTGACCTTTTCTCCAGTACTGACCATGTCACCGTTATCCCGACCTTTATCATTGTGGAGATTAATAGAAGGAGGAGGCACACATCAGAGCCCTAGGGGGGCTCCTGTTAGGGCCTTAGTGGGGCTCTGGGTGATCGCTACTTCCCACCACCCAACACAGATGTAATGAGTAGTGTCCGCAAAAGAGAAACTAACAACTAATTATTCCTCAAGAAAGGTTTTTAATGACTTATGACTATAAAGGCAACACAGACAGAACGTGCCTAATGACAATGTGCCTAATGACTTTACGTGTACTGTAACCATCCCCAACCAACACAAGTTCATATGCAATAGTAATACATTGATTAACTATATTTTAGTAACCTTGACCTATTTATAACTGTATCTAATCAATTTATAAACTCTTATTGACTTTTATGATAACTTGATGGTAACTTATACTGAAGACAGGCACAGCGGCTTGCAAAGCTACTATGATTTATAAACTACTAACTTTACCAACGCTGTACCTGTTTCCAGCAAGGCACAAAACATATACAGTTACTATACATTGATTAAACCTATAGTATTAATACAGACTTAAGATTAACCAGCTCGAGCATCACCAGACTGTTTTAGTTCATATCTCACCCTGCATTCGTCCAAAGATACGTTACCTTTCAATTGACCATTTCCTGTGCTGGCGAGGCACAAATAGTCAGTGAAGCGCAAGTCCCTTTGGTTCACGGGGTGTATGTGAGCCTGACAAAGAGCGATTTCTTTTAGGTCAATACACACACACACACACGTGCCTCTGCATCTTATTTATACGGTATTTGCTGGCCGTGCTTCAAAACAAGTCAACCAATCAAGGTGGCCAAGTATTCCAGGGTGGCATTTGCAGTTGTTTTGAACGAATGAACTGTGCACCAGTGCTCAGCTCATCTCTTCTCTATGTGGCTAATAGTGGTCAATTTGCTAGACTCAAAAATGCTCAATTCAGCTGAAAGAGGTGTCTGGTTGCAGAGCATAGTAACCACAAGCCTGTATCATCCTTTACAGAGTTTCCTTCTTAGTCTATAAAGCTTCCTGGATAGATTATGCTTATGCTTGCAGGAGTCTACTGTACTTGCTTCTTACAGCTTCTGGAAGTTTGAGGCCTATCAGTACTTAGCCTGACACTACTTGACAAGGCTTAGGCACATTAATCCCAGTCATCTCAAAATTCGATTGCTGTAAAATGCTGTACATGGCACTATATCTTGGAACCATTCAGAAACTGAAGCTAGTGAAAAATGCTGCAGCCCAGGTAAGTGGAATTGCATGCTGGGAACACATAAGACCAGCGCTCTGCAATATTCACTGGTGTCCAATCAGCTTCAGAGTGGAATCAAAGGTGTTGATTTTAACCTATAAAACCCTAAATGGAACCTGGTTACCTGAGAAACTGCCTCTCTCCCCAGGACACACTGCCACAGCTGAGGTCACCAGAGGCACAGGAACACCCTTGGTATACAGGAGAGGTAGCAGCTGGCAGGATGTCGTCCAGGCAGGGCTCTTGGGTTTGGAACTTGCTCCCTGCCTTTGTCCCGCAGATCCCAGTTTTGTTACTCTTCCGGGCATGCGGCAAAGCCCCTAGTTTCTCCTGCATTACGGATGTTGGGGGAGGGCAGTCCTTTAGTCATGTTCATGTTATGGGTTTTACTGCGTGGGGCTGGTACCCAGAACGCTGGCTGATGCCTGTGTTGCATCTCAAAGGTTTGAATACATAGATGACCAGACCAACGTGCTTACCAGTTTACTTTTGCTCCCTCATGTGGAGCTACAATTTATTTTGTGCATTGGGCAACTAGTGAAAAGGTTGCACACAATTGCACTTGTGCACTGGATGTCACTTGCAATTGCCTGTTTTACATATGCAGATAAGGCCCAACTTCTTGATAGTATGTAACCTTTCGGCCAGGTGGAGCCAGGCAGCAGGCAGCAGCAACCTCACTGGCTACTCTTCTGCTCACCACCCCTCCAGCCCCTCATTCGCCAGCTGACTGCTGAAGGTGACCCCCTCATTTAGCAAAGGTTCAGCATAGTTCTGCTCCTCTTTATTCATACAATAACAACAACATTGGTAACAGCATTTCACTCCCCCCGCATTCAGTACTAAAGTGATTTGTAACCCCTACCAGCCAAAGTTGATTACTTCAATCAATACACCCCTCGATCTGCTGGATATGTCAGCAGAGTAGGTGTGTTCATGCTCTTGAAGTCTCTCCCCCTCCCAGCTAGCTGTCAGGGAAAAATTCATTCAGACCCTACTTACAGCGATAACTAACAACGTCCAGGAATTGATATTACTAATAACTGATGGTTGAGAAAGTGATTCTGATTATTGCTACAGGACCAGTGTGCTCCCAATGACTCCTTCAAGTGCACTAGTCTAACATCCTTTTCTAGCTTTGCTTTCGTTTGGTTACACTCTATTTGTTGTCCATATTGCCTGTCCCAGTACATTCCCCCTGTACAGCATAAAACCAGACAAGACCAGAAGGTTCAGCAATCATCCCTGGACAGTGAGGGGGAGAGAACAGATTTAATAAAAGATACAAAGTTGGAATTATGGATCTATTGCAAGAATGAGAATCTGTAATTTTTGTATCGTTGAACAATTGTATATTTCCATTAATTACATCTTGCCAGATGATTCTCCTGCCTGATCAATCTCTGTTCTTTACACAGGAGAAGCAATACTTTTCTTTTCCTGGAGAGCTCCTTATGAGGATGTTAAAAATGCTGATTCTACCCCTCATTACTTCTAGGTAAGAACAACTCTCTTACTTTAAGAATAAAAAGTCATGTTTATTAAATTGTGCTGAGGAAATGTATTTACAGGAGCCAAGCCATCTTCTTTACAAAGCCGGATGGAGGGAGACACTCAGATCCTGAAACCATCCTCTAACCAAGGATCAGTAGATTGCACATTTGCGTGCATTGACATTGTAACATATGCATTTATATTAATTCAGGCATGACTTATCAGAAGCACATTTGCGCCCATTTTTAAGTATGCTGCAACAAACTCCAACAGGCGGTTTACTTAGTGAAAGTACCGTACTTCTGTAGCAGGGTGGTCACCCCGCTCCTGCCTGAAGGGGAGAAAGCAGCCCCGGAGAGCGCTGCAGCAGGGGAAAAGCCAGGCTGATTGGGGGAAGCAGACACAGGTGGGGCCATGCCCCAATCAGGCCACAGCCGGCCCTATAAGAGGGCTGAGGGCCAGAGGCTTAAAAAAACAACAACATTCTCTCAAGCGTCCCTGAGAGAGAAGGAGCTGGCTGCCTGGGAAGCAGAGAAGGGTACCTAGAGTGGAGCAGTGCTGGCGAAGGGCAGAGGGAGCTGGGGAGCAGGGCCGGCTTTAGGCTGATTCCCCCAATTCCCCCGAATCAGGCATCATGCCCTAAAGAAGAGTGCCTAACTTAGGCGCCTTTTTAATTTTTACTCACCTGGCGGCGCTCCGGGTCTTCGGCAGCACTTCGGCGGCGGGTCCTTCACTCGCTCCGGGTCTTCGGCGGCACTTCGGCGGCGGGTCCTTCAGTGCTATGGAAGACCCGGAGCGCCGCTGGATGAGTCATCCCTGCTGGGGCCCTGTCAAAACGAATCAAATCGGGTCCTGCACTTCCTAAAGCCGGCCCTGCTGGGGAGCTCCAGCCTAGCAAAGCCCCAGGCTGCAGGCCGAGTTAAGGGCCCAAAGGTACTAGGGCTGCAGAGGGGCAGCCCAGGAATAGGCAGAGGCGGCTGGTCCAACCCCCCTTGCCGATGATGAGGGGTTTACAGACTGTGTCTGCCTCAGGGAGTGGGGGCTAGATGGTGACTGGCAGTAGCCACTGAAGCAAGGTGGGGATAGGGGGTTGGGGTCTCCCCTGGATGGGGAGACCCAGATTGTGGGTTACTGTGGGGACAGAACCCTGATGTAAAGGGGCACTGGGTCCAGGAGGGACACGGGGGCCAGCGGCAGGCGAGACACCAGCCTGCAGAGGGTGCTCTGGGCTGGAAGAGCTAATTCCCAGGACCACCAGCAGGAGGTGCCGCGCCGGGGAGTCGTCGCCCCGCCACAACTTCTCTGCCGCCTTTCCAATACTCACTGCTCCTATTGTTTTTTTCATAGTGGTAAGTCCTAAGAAGATGGGGAAACAAGTAGTAACATCCCGAAATTAATTGTCACTTAATGAATCATCAACATGTCAAAAGGAAATGTAAAAACAGTTTCAACAGCTCAGTGCTGGTGATACTTTAAAGTTGATACCAGAAAACTAGGAATCCAGAAGATGCAAGTTTCTTTCTTTCCCCTTTTCCTGCAACAGAACAGAGTTTATTCCCTGACACTAAGGAACAATTTGATACCATAGGGCTTCTTAGTCTTGTAAACAAAACCATACAGCGATACAGTAGCTCGTAACTAAAGCTAGATAAATTTGACCTAGAAATAAGGCACACCTTTCTAATAGTGAAAGTAGTTAACTGACCTCAAGTTGTGGTGATTTCTCCGTCACATGAAGCCTTTACATCAGGACTAGATGTCTCTTTCTAGAAGAGATGCTCTAGCTCAACAACAAGTCACAACCAGGAGTCACTGGATGAATTTCTGTGTCCTGTATTATGCAAGAGGTCCAACTTTTTTGTCATAATGGTCCCTTCTGGCCTTAAAAATGTAGGACTTTCTAGTTTAATAGTATATGTCTGTAAGATTTCTTGCATACGCTTGTGTCACGGACTCACAGATTGTGCCCACTCGTGGCCCCGTGCAGTCCGTGGGGGGTGCCCCTTTCAGTGCGACAGCCCTCCTTGAGGGTCCACTCTCTCTCTCTCGGGGTCAGGCCCCTCCACCTCCTGGAGCCGCACCTCTCTGAGCCTTAGCACGTCTGTCTCTGCCGTGGGCCCCCTCAGGGAGTCCACTCGCTCTGGACACCCCGGGCCTCCACCCCCAAAGGGGTTGATGCGACCCTGTTCTCTAGACCGGAGTGACTCTCAGCCAGCGTAAAACAGGAGGGTTTATTGAGAGTTGAACACAGCACAGGAAACTCTCAGGGCTTTCCAGCCTGGCCTCCCTCAGCACAGCACATCCCAGTCTCCCTGCAGCCAGGTGGGCTCTGCCTGCTCCCCATCTCCAGCCCAGAGCCCCCGCTGCTTCCCAGCTGGGCCTCCGATATCTCCAGCCCCAAGCCCCCCCTCTGTCCATTGTCTTCTCTCCAGGTAAACAGGGTCGTAAACAGGATGGCCTGGGTCTCCTCTCCTCTCAGCCCCCCTCTGGCTGGTCAGGTAACCAGGGTCCTCTTTCCGCAGCCCATTATCCTCCCACTGGCCAGAACTGGCTGTGACTCCTGAGCTAGGTCTCTGGGTCACCAGTCTCTGAGGTCTCCATCCTCCAGGCCATCGGCCGGGGTCCCGAGTTCCCTCTCCGGTCCTCTGTAACAACAAACTCCCTCTCCCCTCCCCTCGTTAAACCAGTAACACCCAGGGACACTGAGTCCCACCCCCTGTGCATGCAAACCATTGGAACACACGGAAAAACCAAGAAACCCCCCACTTCATCACAGCTTGTGGCTAAGTAGGTAACGGACACATTTGTGTTTCCCCCGGTACATATTCTCCGGTTATCCTGCCACTGTGAAATAACGTTTCCACTGTTTTGGATGGTGTAGAAGAGTGGACTCACCATTCAAGCGTGAGCACTTGGCTGGGTGTGGTGTAGTGTAGCAGGCTCTCTTCTTGCCAGCATCCCCCTGCCGATAGTTGCTCCGGCCCTGCTACCTTCCTGTAACTCGGCCCTCCAGCCAGGCCATGATTTAATCCCACCAAAGTCCAACAAATAAAAGTCCAAATATCCTTACAAAAAGGTCTTCAGCCCTAACTCTGGGCCCCATGGTCCCTGCGCCCTTCTTTCAAGGCCCCCTGTTGTCCTTGTCCCCTTCTCCAGTCACACACCACCTTGCCGGTGGCTTGTAGGGGAATTGGGGCCATTCCGCTCCACTGGGTTACAGCCCACAGCCCTATAGTGAGCAGGCAAGGTCTGTCTATTCTCACCTGCCCTTGCTACTTCTCTGGGCCTCGTCCTACCTATAACCAGCCCTGCTCCCCTCAACCTCTCTATGTTCACCCTTCACTCAGAGCCAGGACACACAGGGCTCGCCACTGGAATCCCCCAACAAACTCCTAAATGAAAAGTACCAACATAAACCCAACTTCTGCCTTCCCCAGGCTTAACCTTTCATCCCTATCTGTTCCTCAGCTGAACACTGCTCAGGGCTCTCTCCCTAGATCCTGCCATTTTATCAGAACTTTACAGAAGATAAATTAGTCACTGGCTCATTCCACAGGCTGACATGAAAATGTGTGTGTTTCCGAGAGCAAGATAGTTAATTGTTTAACATAGTAAGATATTTGCAATAAGCTGTGTTAATGAAGCAGGAGAGACAAGGGGGGTGAGGTAATATCTTTTATTGGACCAACTTCTGTTGGTGAGAGAGACAAACTTTCAAACTTACACAGAGCCCTTCTTCAGGTCTAGGAAACATACTCAGAGTGTCACAGCTAAATACAAGGTGGAACAGATTGTTTAGCATAAGTATTAAACAAAGCTCAGGATTAAACAAAGACTGTGAATGGCTTGCCAACTACAGAACCAGTTTCTCCTCCCTTGGTTTTCACCTCAACTGCTAGAAGAAGAGGCCTCCCTCTCCTGATTGAACTACCTCGTTATATCTCTAGCCTGCTCTTTTTTGCATATATATATACTGCCCCTGGAAATTTCCACTACTTGCATCCGATGAAGTGTATATTCACCCCTCAAAAAAACTGCAAAAAACGTCTGTTAGTCTATACGGTGCCACAGGATTCTTTGCTGCTTTTAGCATAAGTAGTTAACACATATTTCAAGGTGAAATGGCCTGTTAACACCCCTCCAATCATAGGGGGAAAGGAAGTGTGTGTGTGTGTGGGGGGGGATTGTTAGCAGGTTACAGATTGTTGTAATAAGCCATAAATCCAGTGTGTCTGCTCAGTCTGTGATATTTGGTGTCTAGCAGACTAATGAATTTAAGCTCCCAGGCTCGCCTTTTGAAAGTGTTGTGTTGAGGATGAGGACTGATAGATCAGACATAGAGCAATCGCTTTGTGAAAAGCGTTCGCCCACAGGGGATAGGGTGTGTTTATCTTTTATTCTTTTCCTGTGTGAGTTCCCATGAGAGCGAAGTGATTATATGGTTTCACCCACATAGCTGTTAGCGGGGCAGTTAGTGCACTGGTGGCAATAGGCATGAGTGGGACCCATGGATCTTGAAGTGTGTGTTGTGAGGAGTGTTGATCATAGCAGTGGAGAGATGTTTGCAGGTTTTACATCTGTTGTTCTGACAGGGTCTGGTGCTGCTTTGAATTGGTGTGTGACCAATATCTGTGAGGAGTTTGCTTCTGATGATTAGCTTGGAGTGGTTGAGGGGTTGTCTGAAGGCCAGACGTAGGGGGTCAGGAAAGATTTCTTTCAGGACGTGGTCCCCGACAAGTATGGGTTGTAACTGTTTAATGATATCCCATATGGGTTCCCGTGTGGAGTGGTAGGTGACAACTTGGCGTGTGCGGACAGAGGGGATTCATGTCCATATTGAAGCATGTTTTCAGGGTATTTGGGCGTCCCATTCCATGGTGTGAACTACTTTGCTACTGGAGTCATTCTTTCAACCCAAAGCTCTTTGTAACTTTTATTCTGTGCGAGGTGGTGTCAGGAAATGAATCTGGGGAGACACGGCTGTCCGACCGATCGATGGCTGGCACAAACAGGACAACACAAGAGTGCTTTCACTTAAAGCTAAACTTTACTAGACTCAAGCACTTACACACGTCCGCAACAGGCTAGTAAAACACCCCCAATCCTTGATAATTATCAAAGCTGAGTGTGGCTCTCGAGTGGCACAGCAGCAGCCCGTCTGCTAGTGGGGAACACAAGATGTATCCAGAGGGAGAGTCCAGTCCTGAAGAGTCCCCCTACCTCAAACTTTTCCCCCTTATTTATGCATTAGTAAAACAATGACATGTCACTTAAAGAAAACTTGTTAAGCAAGCAGTTTCAATGGTCAAGCAAGAGATTTCCTTCTGATCATTGATTAACCAGGTCTGGTTTTCCCCCAGAGTTTGCAGCCTTGAGGCCCTAACAAACATTCCTGAGGGCACATCCTGCTCTTCTAAAATGCATGTATCAGCAACTTCAACACAATTCTTATCAGGAAGGACACAGGGTCAAGCTGCCCTTTCTGTGGCACCCAAACCCCGCTCCCCTCCTGCCTTGGTTAAGCTAAGGCTGCTGCATGGCCACTTTATGGCCTAATCACTTGGCTGCTTTTAGCAATAAACGATAGTGATATCAGGCACTTTACTGGTTTGCCGAAATCTCCCCGTACAGAGTGTCCTTGATTGGTGAAGACGGTTTTAAGTGTGTTAAGGTGTATATCTCAGACTTTCTCCTTGAAGCAAATTCTGCGGTATCTGAGGGCCTGGCTGTAGAGAACAGATTTCTTGGTGTGTTTGGGGTGGTTACTGGACATGTGAAGATAGGTGGGGTGATCTGTGGGTTTCTTGTATATTGTTGCCTATTGGTTCCATTGTTGAAGCTCATTGTGGTATCTAGGAAGTTGACACTAGTGTGGGAGTGTTCTAGAGAGAGTTTAATGGAAGGGTGTTGGTTGTTGAAGTTGTGGTGGAAATCTATGAAGGAGTTTAAGGGCTTGGCTACACTTACAAGTTGCAGCGCTGGTGGAGGCTTTCCAGCGCTGCAACAACACCCCGTCCACACTTGCAGGGCACAACCAGCGCTGCTGCCTGTTGCAGCGCAGCTGGCTGAAAAACCCCCCCAGGGTATAAGGAGAGTGCACCGCTGGTGCTGCTCAGCGCAGGAGTGGAGGTGGACAGGCAGCGCTTTAATTGTCCCCCAGAGTTATCCCCATTTCCCCTTCAGCAGCCCTTCAGCTGCACACTTTGCACTACTGCTCTTCACTCTAGGTCTCCCCCTTTACCCTTTCCCTCCTTAAAAAAATTAAAAATTTAAAAATCCTGTTTGCTGCAGCCAGGTGTGGAGTGCAAGTTCAGTCAGAGTTACAGGACACCCACCCACCCAGCATGCAGCAGAAACGGTGGTGGAGCACATCTCATCAGGGTTCAGGCATCAGTTCATCAGTGAGGGGTCAGTTCAGGCAGCTGAGCAGATATCCGGGGAGAGTATATATATGAGCATATTGGAGGGGCCATGCTGGATGGGGGGGGGGCCATGGGCCACAATGCAATGCACGGAGCAGTTAGCAAAGCCCCGCGAGCGCCTATTACAAAGCCCGCGAGGGCACCGCTCCGGATCGCCGACCCCACGACCTGCCAGATGCCAGGGATATGCATGGGATACCCACTGGGGGGACAGACCCCCAATAGGAGGAGGGGAGGAGAGGAGAGAGCAGGAGGAGGAGCTGGGGAGGAGAGGAGGAGGGAGGCGAGGGAGGAGGGGAGGGAAGCTCTCCTGGGGGGAAGATGGAAGAGACTGGAGCAGAGCAGCCAGAAGGAGCAGAGAGCAGCAGCCAGCAGCAGCCAGCAGTTAGCAGCAGAGCCAGCAGGAAGGAAGTGCAGGAAGAGGAGCGGGTTTTGCGGTTTTCTGGGGCTTGAGTTATTTGGGTGGGGGAATCATGCTGGAATGGGCTGCATGGCTGGGTGCATGCATGCCCGCCTCTCATGACTATCATGCTTCATCATGTGGGTAATCTGCATCTCATTCATCAGCAAATCTATCAAGAGGCGCTCCAGTTGGGCATGCAGAGCCATAGTACTCTGCTGTGTCAGTGGTCCCAGTGCGCCCTGCAGGTGTGCCAGTCTGCTGCCAGTGGCCACGGGACCCACTCTGCTTGGAGGGTCGCTGCTGTTCCAGGGCATTGCTCACATCCACATCTAAATCCTGTTATTCCAAGTGAGAGACCCTCTTGGGGAAACTGTTTGTGAAGAGAGGGATCACTTGAGCAGGAAAGATCTTCTTGGAGAGATGAGAGATAAGATCACCCACCAAGCACCTCCTCACTCTCAACTTCTCTCAACCTCCTCCACCCCCTTAGCTCACCCCTCCCACTCAAGCCCCCTCCCTCCCCTCAGCATAAGCTCCCACCTCACCCACATTTCGTGGCTTCATAAGTGTGTTCATGTCTGGGAAAAAAGAATGCTAGAAGAACTCAGTGCGTGTGGGAAATGTTCATGAAGAGTGATAGTAATGCTGCCCGGATAATGTTGTCATTTCTGTGTTTCTACAGATGTTGTTGACTACTGGACTGCCCAGATGTTCTCAATCACAGGAGGCTTCAAACAAGAGCAAAAAGAAAAAAAAGAAAAAAGAGAACATGCTGAAAGAAAAAAGAAAACAGAGTGCTCGAGACAAGAAGAGAAGGAGAGCGAAAAAGAAAGAGAAAGAAAGGAAAGGAGAAAGAGAGTGGCGAGAGAGAAAAGCAAGGAGCTGCAGGAAAGCAAGGATGGCCAAGAGAAGCAGCTAAGGGAGCGCCAAGCAGACTCCCTGCAGTCCTTGTTGCTAGCAGCAGCAGAAGCACAGCACCCCCCACCCCCACCCGCCTCCGCCTTGTGCCCACCAGCCCCCCCCAAACCACCTTCAAACCCCCCACCCCCAATGCCACCAGCCCCCACCCTCCCCCAGCCAACAACTCCACCACCAGCAGCCAACCCCTGCACCCACCCCCCACCCCCCCCCACCCCCTCCCCCCATCACCATGCCACATATGCACCCTGCCACCCAGGATGCAGGAACAATTCCCTCCAAACAGGACATATGACATGTTGTGACTCTGTTGTGTACAGTTCACACCCCCCCCACTGTCTGTTTCTGGTGTTAATGTGTGTCTGTGTCTGTCTGTCTTTCATTTTTTTTTTTTTTTTTCTGAAAAATAACAATTTTTTTAAAAAACAGACATTATAATTATAGCAGATAGTGAAAGATAAGCAAATCAGTAAGAAAGAGGTATTATAATTATTATTATTATTATCATTAATATTGGCTTTTAATTCAGCAACATCCTCCCATCCTACTCCTGTTCCAAACATAAGGCAGGCTCATCCTCTCTCCCTCTCCCTGCCTTCTCCTCTTCCCTCCTGGCACTGGAACTCTCCTCTAAGCTGCTCATCTGGCTGTCTTATTTCAGCTCTCTGGTTCATGCCTCACCAGCCATGCCTCACTTGAACCCCTTCCCACCCCTCCACACAACAACAGCTTCCACCCCACACATATTAGCATATTTTAAGCAAGCTCAGTCCATCCCCAAATCTGCTCAGCCCATCACACACATCCCCAGCGGCTTTTAGGCTGTCATAACAGCTACTCCAATGCTCCTGTCAGCTCAGCCTGTAGTGTTCCAAGTCCTGCAGCACTGTGGTTCCTTGTCCTGCCAGCATCCTGTCTGGGGTGGTCCAAGCTGCATCTTGTGCAAGGATCACCTGTTCCCTGCCTTGATCTTCCTGTGTGGGGCCTACTGTGATCGCCTGCTCTGCAGAAAGCCACCCATCAGGCCATCTGTTACAATGCACTGTTCCAATACCCAGCACAAATGTCAATGTGTGCCGGCCAGCCCAGGTAAACCACAATGAACCATAGAGAAGGATGCCTTCATGATAGAAACCTGCCAGGTGGCAGCCATCACCGGCCAGAAATAGACCATCCACGCAATATCCAGCATCAGGATGCGTCTGGCAGGATGCCCCCACCCAAACCCACACCCAACACCCCAGCCCAACCCAGGTCACGCTTAGCAGGATCCTGCTTTGCTTCCAGAAACAAATCTGCATCAAAACTTTTCCCACACTCATCTTCAAAACCCTTTCCCACAACCGACCCGTAGCTCTGCCTGCTTCCAAGCTCTTGCAGCCAATTGCCGACCCTGCAGCCTTCAGCCGCCCTCCAGCTCCCCAATCTCCGGTGGTTTTTTCCACCGTCAGCGTCCACTCAGCCACCCTTGTCCACAGCTCAATGGTGGGCAGCAAGTCAACGTCATCCCAGACTGCCATCCCCATGAGCCCATCACTTGGTGCTGCCCACCTCCGCCCACGCTTTTTGAGCCAGCGGTGCACCAACATTTCGCTGAGGCTGCAAGCACTTTCAAGCACGGGCATCACATCGCGGGCACTCGATAGACAAGAAGATCTGCGATGTCACCGTCACTTTGAGAAGAAGCTCAAAGGCTGAAAGGAAAGACCTGTGCGCTGGACCACAGGGCACTCCTCAGCAGCTCAGGAAGCAGCTGCAGCAGAAATCGCACCACCACTCAGCGACCACAAAACAGAGCACAGAAACAACAAGACAACCTGATACAGCGAGCCAAAGCTGCCTCTGAATGGAATGGATGCACCAAGCGCTGCAACACTGGGGAAGTGAATACCGCACGAATGCTTCCCACACTTCCCAGCCCTTCCCGCGCCAGCATGCTTCCTTCCTGTGGGCCAGCTGCCACACTGCCACCGCACAATACAGCCCTGCAGCGGGCTGCTGCTGTACACGCACTGAAGCACTGTGCAGTGTGCCACACCGCTGCTGGGGCCACACTCCAGCAAGCCACCTGTAGCTCCCAGCGCTGTAGCACCCCCCAGCTGCCAAGCAGCCTAAGTTGTCTGTCCAGAGGATGTCACTGACTTATCTCAGGTATGCCATTTGTCTAGAAATTCTTCCTCTATGTGGCCCATGAAGAAGCTGGCATACTGGGCAGTCATCTTAGTACCCGTGGCTGTTCCCATGGTTTGGACAAAGTGTTTGTTGTTGAATGTAAAATTGTAATGGGTGAGGATGAAATGGATGAGTTTGGCGATGTGTTTGGGGTGGATAGCTGCGTGTTGTCCATTGTCTTGTAGATATTTGAGGCAAGCAGCTATGCTGTCATTGTGAGGAGTGTTGGTGTATGGGGAAGTGACATCCCTGGTGGCAAGGATAGTGTTGAGAGGAAGGTGGTTAATGTTTCAGAGTTCAGGTATCAGAGGGGTAGCCACTGCTTGCATCCGAAGAAGTGGGTATTCACCCACGAAAGCTCATGCTGCAAAACATCTGTTAGTCTATAAGGTGCCACAGGATTCTTTGCGGTTTCAGAGTTTGTGGAGGAAATTAGTGTGTCCTGAAGGAAGCTGGCCCTTTGTGTGGAGAGTCCTTTCAAGATGGTTTCTAAGTAATTCCTTCAGTAAGAGTGCTATGGCAGATGTGATGGGTCTCCCTGACAAGCTCCCCACAGACCAGGGCACACAAACTCAAAGCAGCACCTGACCCTGCTGGAACAACAGATGCAAAACCTGCAGCCATATCTCCACTGCTATGATGATGAACACCCCCACCCCAACACACCTTTCCAGATCCATGGGCTTGTCACCACACATGGTGCACCTCATCCAGTGCACTGAATGCCCCAATAACAGCAGTGTGGGTGAAACCAGATAACCATTATGCTTTCAAATGAACTCACATAGGAAGATGATAAAAGACCATATCAGCTGTGGGTGAACACTTTTCACAAAGCGATCACTCCACATGTGCGTGATCTACTCTATCACACTCAGTCCTCATCCTGAAAGGAAACCTGGCCAGCAACTTCAAAAGACGAGCCAGGAAGCTTAAATTCATAACTTGGTTAGACCCTAAAAATCATGGACTGAATAGATACATTGGATTTATGGCTTATTACAACAATCTGTAACCCACTAACAATCCCCACCCTCCTCCAAGTAGCCTTCCCCACCTTTCCTTCACCCCGGGTCACTGGAGAGGTGTTATTGGGCCATTTCACCTTGAATGGTCCCTTGAAATATTTGCTAACTGCTTATGCTAAACATTCTGTTCCATCTTGTATTTAGCTGGGCCACTCTGAGCAGGCTTCCCAGACCTGAAGAACAGCTCTGCATAAATCCTAAAGCTTCTCTCTCTCACCAACAGCTGTTGGTCCAATAAAAGATATTACCTCACCCACCTGATCTCTCTAATATCCTGGGACCAACACAGCTACACCACCACTGCAAACATTAATGACGCATGACAGATAGAAATGGAATCATTGCAAGATTTCGCTTTTTACTTGAATTGAAAACCCCTGTGTATGTAAGATATACTACAGCCTTGGAGGATTCTCTCTAATCTTTGGTTCCAGTTAGTACTGTTCGTCTACATGATTTCCATGTGCTGCTTTTGTCGTATATCCACACAGCCATCCAAAGTGACCGTACAAGGTGGATATTTATCTAAGGCGGAACAGTGAATCCCATACTTAAAGCGAGTTTCCCTTCTTACCCCCTATTTCCGGTAGCTCCTATCTTTCTGAAATTTTCACTCTTTAGGGTGAAACTTCCCAGACTCTGGGAAAAAAATTCAAAACGTCTTCAACTCCAAACATCCAAGTTACTAATTAATTAATTTTATTTGTCTTCTGGTTCTGGATTTCATAAATTCACATTTTTTAGCTTTTCTCTAAACAAGGGCTAGAATTTTACTTTTCTTTTATAATGAAAACTGAGATGATCAGGTAATGACATGATTCCAGCCACTGGAGCTGTAAGAAAGGCAGCAAATATCATGCGAGTCAGCAATACTGCTTCTGCTTTTGAAGGAGTTGCTCTCTGTCTCTACGTAGCCTTTGATTAATTTAGAGTGTAAATTGTACCAGTCACTAATAAGTGTTCCTTTACTCAGGCAGCTATGTACGTTTATTATAGGAAATGAGATTGGTGGAGCACACATTGAGCCTTTGAGTTTTATTTCATTCAGACGAGCAGGGCCACCCAGAGGGGGGAGCAAGTGGGGCAATTTGCCCCAGGACTCGGGTCCCGCAGGGGCCCCCATTCTATAGCATTGCAACTTTTTTTTATGGAAGGGACCCCCGAAATTGCTTTGCCCCAGGCCCCCTGAATCCTCTGGGCGGCCCTGTGAAACAAGTATAATTGAAATAATAGAGAAGTAAGAGAGAGCAAGACAAATATCACAAAATGACCCACTACTCCCCCCCGACCCCTCCCAATAGCGTGTGCTTTCAATCTTATGGCTTGTCTAGGCCAGAACAATTCCCAGAGCTGACGTACTTACAACCTCATAGTGACTGGTAGCAGCAAAGGCAGGAGAAAAAGTAAGTGCTGATCTTCACAAGTGGAAATGACATTTGGGCTTCCGCCTGCTTATTATTCCAATGAGCCCAACTAAAGGGTGGGCATATATCTTATTTTAGCCCCTTTTTTCCGTACACTCACACACAGGGTGACCAGATGTCCTGTTTTTATAGGGACAGTCCTGGTTTTGGGGACTTTTTCTTATATAGGTGCCTATTACCCCCCACCCTCTGTCCTGTTTTTTCACAGTTGCTATCTGGTCGCCCTACCTGCACGTCTGGGGACCATATTGAAATTTATTTCCAGCCTCCTGTCCACGTATGACTCTGTCAAACCATAATTGGGTTTCCGATCATTGCCCCAAGCTATTTGTGTCAATAAGTTTCCAACACATGAATGTGGTTAGCCCTCTCGGGTACATTTGCCTAAGAATCCCTGAGAAAATTGTTTGCAAACATAAACTGTTCTTTGTGATTTGCTTGTTTATCACGAGATCCATGTTGCAGAAATCCCTATAACCTTAGTGAGATTCTCACGCTAACTCTCATTGCTTAACTGCTAGACTTTGCTAAGACTTAACCAAACTTATCGCAAAGCCTGTCCAAAACATTAATGTATATTAAAGTGGCCACCTACTTTTGTTACAGCTTTAAATGCTCATATTAAGCATTGTGGCATTTAAACTCTGCTTTAATTCCAAATAGCCCCTTTAAAGATCAGGTCAGTGGTCAAAGGTCAACACTGATGTAATGCGCCCCCTTTGATTGTACTGGGCCCTGACCAAGCCTGGTCTCCACCTCTGCCCCCCTCACAGTGGACGGGTAGAGATTCATTTATACTGCTGAGCATCATTCACACGTTTCTGCCCTTGGGAGGAATGCTCTCTGCACAGGCACACAGCAAACAAATTCGGTGCTAGCACTTAGTTTGCACAACTCTACCTTCGGTCCTCAGCAGCCTCTGGGATGGGGTCCTGAATGGTCATTGTTGGAACGGCAGTGACTCCTGTATTTAGGTTCCGTATCATTTTCCATTATAAATATTTTGTTCTGACTATTTTTTTAAGAGAACTGATGTCTCCATGTTTATATCAGGAGCTTGAAATTAGACAGAGAGTCGGTCTTGGGGCCTTTTGCTCTTCCCATGAAAAATCTACCCAGATTTGGTCAGGTTATAAACTACCAAAATCGCTGTTTTCCCATCTGTGGTTTCCTTAGTAGAGTTTGCTCCAGGCTTGCTGCTAAAATAGTAGGGGAAATAGTATGTCAGGGGTCGGCCACCTTTCAGAAGTGCTGTGCCGAGTTTTCATTTATTCACTCTAATTTAAGGTTCCGCGTGCCAGTAATACATTTTAACGTTTTTAGAAGGTCTCTTTTTATAAGTCTATAATATATAACTGAACTATTGTATGTAAAGTAAATAAGGTTTTTAAAATGTTTAAGAAACTTCATTTAAAATTAAATTAAAATGCAGAACCCCGTGGACTGGACCTGCGCAGTGTGAGTGCCACTGAAAATCAGCTTGTCTGCTGCCTTCGGCGCACATGCCATAGGTTGCCTACCCCTGTAGTATGTGATCATGTAATTAAAAACTCCTCATAATTCATAGACACAAGGGGACAGAATTAAGGCTACACAGGAAACCATAATTCTGGTATTTCCTAACTTTTGAGTGCTTGGACTTAGCAATCATACTGTTCTTTTAACAATTTTTTTTAAAGTAATAGCATATATGCACCAGCGGATACATTTAAGCTACTTTTGGAAGCCAAAACTCAGTTAAAGATGAGGAAAGTTTGAAAGTGTGTTTGAATGGAGCTCGGCTAGTACCAAAAACCAAGCGTATGCTTATTTTCCAAAAAATCATCATCTTTTTAAAATACCCAAATGTTAGAATGTCTGGAAATGAACAGGGCTGGTTGGAAAACAAGAATTACATTTCACCAGAAATGTGAGGTTTTGATGCAGAATGAACACAACAAGACCTTTTGAAATTGTTCATGACAAAAACCAGAGAAAATTTCCTGATTCAGAGCTGAGACTTGAACCTAGGTCCAATCAACTGGTTATAGTCAGTCTCTGTAATGCTTCCTTAATGTCTCCTGGTGGAGCTGTTCCACGTCGTAAAAAGAATGTAATATCCATTGGATCAGAACATAAAAAACTAACTCCACCACCCAGTGGGTAGGGCACTCATTGAGATGTGGATCTGAGGTTTTTAATGTGGCACAGATGTTTGTACTGAGGGCACATAATTGCATTGCACAGGTCTTAAGGGGGTAGCAGTGGGTTTTGGCAGCTAGGTGGGGAGCAATTGGGGCTTTTGGCACATCAGAAGGCAGGGGAGGGGAATTGGGTTTCAGAATTAAGCCCCATTGAGATGAGAGGAAACAGTGCACTGCTCTGAGCTACTGTTTCAGGCAGCCCCTGAGCGACAGATGTTTTGCCAACATAAGTGGTCGTGTAGACATGGCCTGAGGCTCTGTCTACACCACTGTACTGCTTCAGTAAGTGTAGCCACTTACTACAGCGATGAGATTGTAGGTCATCCACCTCCCTGAGAGGCAGTAGCTAGAAGAATTCATCTGTCAACCTACCACTGTCTACACTGGGGGTTAGTTGGTTTAACAGTGTCTCTCAGGGGTGTGAAACGTCTCTAGGCAGATGTAACTGTTCGGTGTAGACCAGCCCTGAGTGTACAAGGAGTTTGGACGTGTAAAAACAAACCCATTGGGAGAGCTCAAAAAAGGCTTTTGCAGAATTCAGAAACATTCAGTTTTCCTGAAACCCAAGAAGAGCTCAGAACACGGACATGCCAGACTGGCTCTGACAGGGGCTACTCGGGGGAGGTGCACGGAGGCCCAGGTGCCCCAGCAGCCAGCCTGGGCAGGGAGAGGCAGGGGCAGGGGCAGAGCCAGAAGGGAAGAGGCAGGGCCAGAGCAGTGGCTGCCCGGGAGAGCACCTGGCTGTGGCAGCAGCAGGCTGCCCCCTGGGGACAGGAGCTGACTCTGAGCATGCCTTGGGGGGGCCGGGGGGAGCTCCGACTCGCTCAGCCGCTGTCCTGTATGCCAAGCCTGGGAGGGAGGCAGCCGCAGTCAGACACTCTCCCAGGCAGCCACTGCGCTGCACTGGGCAGCATCCGGGAGTGGCTCCAGGGCCTGGCTGCCAGGAAGAGCCGGGGGGGAGCCAGCGCAGCGGGAGAACAGCGCCCCCCCCCAGGTAAGAGCGCAGGGGCCCCGAGCTGGGGGTGGGGTGGGGAGGAGTCACGTGGGGAGGCCACGTGTCGTCCCCTTTGTGTCCCTCCCACGAGTCACCAATGACCAGGGAATGGGCTCCCTCCTGACTCGGATCCCTTCCTGATGATGGGCAGTACCAGCCGCCTCAGAAGAAGGTGCAAGAAACCTGTTGTATTAATTTCAGTGGAATAAATGGACGCAGACAGTCAAAGATGCTCACCTGACCCTGTCACTGTACAGCGCTAAGTTTTAAACCAAGTGTGGGGTTCTGTGTACAGAGACCTCAGCTGGCTTAGTCCCAGGGAACACACAACCAAAAATCTCTCTGGCCTTTTATTAAAGATCGAGAAAAAGAAGGAAAAACAGCTAAAGCCTTAAAAACGTAAAGTATTAAGTAAGGCTTTGAGCAGCATCTCTTCTTCCTTTCCCCTAACTGTCAAGTTTTTAGAAGGAAAAAACCCCGTGCCTGGCAGTCTCTGAGATGTGTGCAGTGTAGCTGTAGCCGTGTCAGCTCCAGGATATCAAAGAGACAAGGTGCACCTCACCCACCTTATCTCTCTAGCCTTTTAGATGGATTAAAAGGGGTAATAACTTTCCTGGTTTGGGGCGCGTGAGAGAGAAAAAAATAGCTGAGATGAGCTGGAGCTGTTGCTGCTGCTGCTGCTACTGTTAAAGTCCGATCCCATTTCCTAGAAAATAAGACAAGTTGAACCCACGAGGGGAGAGAAAAGAACAGCTCTGAGAGAAAATGCAGCTTCTCTCTTACTTGCATCCTTACTGGTGGAGAAACACGGGCATGACCCACGGTCTGATCAGCTGCTCTGAGACCTGGCAAACTTGCACCAGCTGCTCAGATTATTGCTTTTAGCTGCCTTTTGGTTTACAGGCTTACAGCAGCGGTGCAAAATATACAGTCTTGGCCCCCGATTGAGTGTTACCCACAGATTCCATCCATCTTACTGAACGTGGACTCTTTAACAAGTGTCTGTGTGTGTGGTCTGGGGATATGGTTTGGTTTGTGGCATGAGAGGTAAGAGGGGCCCCCAAAATGTTCCTGCTTGGGCCTCCCATGGGTTAGCGCCACCTCCGATGGCAGCCTTGATGGAGAAGCGTGCTCCTTCCCGGCCTCCTGCTTCTGAGCCAACAGTTGTCCTGATTCCACCCCCCCAAAGTCTTTTCTTTTAAGGACCCTGCAGGGAGTGGTGGGCAGGATAACCCAGCCCTTCAGGAGTCTGTCCGCCGATTAGGCCTAATTTCTGACACACCAAGTTTGGTCCATTGCTTTCTGGCCCCACACGGCTCTTCTTTACCGGGCATGATTTTAACACAGTCCTTGGATTCTAGCCTTTGCGTTTGGACTCCATTTCCCACCTTTTTCCATTAACATTTATTGCAGGGGTGCTCAGACTTTTGTCCCGGTGACCCCTTCACACAGCAAGCCTCTGAGTGCGACCCCCCCCCCCTATACATTAAAAACACTTTTTTATATATTGAACACCATTATAGATGCTGGAGGCATGGCAGGGTTTGGGATGGAGGCTGACAGCTCACGACCCTTCCCCATGTAATAACCTCACGACCCCCTGAGGGGTCCCGACCCCCCGTTTGAGAACCCCTGATTTATTGTGACCCATTATTGTGACATTCTAGGAAGTTCCACTCACAGCTGAGCTCCCAATTAGGGTAAATTTGTAGGCCCAACTATTACAAAAAACTTGCCAAGTGACATTTATGGACTAACCTGCCTTTGGGGGAAGTTTGGATTCTGCCCTGAAGCAGACAGGCTCACTTACCTGTAAGGCTCTGTCCTATCTCATGTAAGTGTGGGTGTTCTCATTATTCATTACAGAGGTGCCGGCTTTCTGTGTTCCTGGGGGATGCTCCACCCCAAGTCCCACCCCCACTCCACTGCTGCCTCACCTCTTCCTGCCCCCACCACTCCCCCACCCCATTTCTTCCCACTCCAGCCCTGCCCCCGAACGTGCCCCACTCTCGCTTCTCCCCCTCCTCCCCAGTGCCTCCTGCACACAGCTGAACAGCTGATTGCAGCGGATGGGAGGTGCTGGGAGGGAGGGGGAGCAGCAGATGGATGGGGCCTGCTGGCAGGCAGGAGGTGCTGGCGGGAGAGGGAGGAGCTGATTGGAGGGGGCTGCTAGTGGGTGTTTCCGTGCGTGCTCCAGCCCCAGAGCACCCAGGGAGTCGGCGCCTGTGATTCATTAAATGTCAAATCCCTTCTTTTTAATCCTACTGAATTCTTGGCATATCTTGTGCCAATTAGTTCTACAGGATTTTTTAAATCCACTTAAAATTTGTTGTGTTTCAGTTTCACTGACGTCTCATTTATGAGTCATGGACCATTATGATCAACTAGTCTGACTTCCTGCATAACACAGGCTGGAGAATCTGAGAGGGTAAATAGGAACTCCTGGATTACTTTATCTAACCCTCTGTCATGTCACTGCTTATTTTTCTTGTCTTTGAGGCCTCATATGAAGTCTCTCCAGGTTCTAACCATTTTTGTTGCCTATTTCAAATGGCGTGACCAGCGTTGGACATGGAATCCCAGGTGGAAGACTCCCAGTGACTGATATAATGGCTGACACGATGCTATTTTCAGCATCGTTCTCCGTTCCTGTCATAACGGAAGCTAACACCTTGTTTGCTCCTTGTCCAGCCCTGTGTACTGAGCAGATGGTTGAGCTCAATGAGCTTAAGTAGATTGGAGTTCAGGACCTTGGCAGGTGGCAAGCACCCGGCCGATCTCATGGCCAGCGTGGGCTCTGCTGGGGCAAGCACCACATGGAGCTGGTGACTCGGGCGGTCTCTGCCAGAGACATGTCTTGTGCCGTTCAGTTGTGAGATTCGCTGAACGTGTTCTTTTCTCTTTCAGCCTGATGTCTGGCCTGGCCACCATGGACTCCAAGGCCTGCGGGAAGATGGGGTTGATCACACTCACCTATTATCTTTGGACGACATTCATGGCTGTGACTGTTGGGATTGTGCTTGTGATCAACATTCATCCAGGTGCTGCTGCCCAAAAGGAGGAGTATACCGTGGGCAAAGTGGTGCTGAGCTCTGCAGACGCCTTACTGGATTTAATCAGGTACTCGCCAGCAGCTTCCGGAATAGCCCTGGTTTTATAAATACGGGCCCTGTTTTATTATTTACAGCCAAGTTCTTCGCACTGTAAATGAGTTCACATGAGCTTTTAACAAGATCAATGTCTCCAAGAACATTTAAGAAGAAATTGGCCAAATTCAGCCCTGGAGTAAGTGGGTACAATTCCAGGCACTTCCCCAGAGTGCACTTGTTCACACGACAACTGACTCTGACTGCAATCCATGCAGCAACTTAGGTGCCTAAACCCCTCTGTGCGGCACCATAACGATCCCCAGAACTCCTGCTCAGCTGCTGCTTAACCCTGTAGGCACCTCAACTCCCTCAGCACCTCACTTTCTGCGGTGAAAGTTCCCTAGACAGTAGACACCCAAATTTTAGACTGTGGGGCGTACATGCTGCTGCCTCTCTCTAGGCTTCCAGACACCTGTCTCCTGCCCTAAGCCCCAGAACAAGCCATGAATGGGGGAAGACAGGTATTCAGCTCCCTAAGTTGTGTGCAGAGCCCGATCTGTATGTGGCCTCTGAGCAGGTCTACTGGATCTGGTCCCATTCAAAATCTGGCTGGAGGAGGAGGTGGTGGCAATGGTACCCACCCACCTTATAAACTTTAGCCCAGTGGTTAGCACACTCGCTTGGGGTGTGGCAACCCCAGGTTCAATCCCCCTCTCTGCCAGGGGAGTGAAGGAATTTGAAAAGGGGCCTCCCACCTCTGAGAAGAGCGTGCTGCCCACTGAGCTGGGGATGTTGTGAGGTGGGGTCCCTGAAGCCGTTCCACTGTGGATCAATCACGAAAGAGTGACTGGAGGAAGGGGACTGGACCCCCAGGGTCTTCCACCTTGGGGCCCGAACCACCAGGCCACAGAGTCATTTCCAGTCTCTCTAGCCCCATAGCCAGTCCACTGTGGATAAACACTTAGTTATTGGGTTGGTGGGGGAAGATAGGGGGAGTGCAAGAGAGGCGCTCTAGTCTGGTGTTCAGATCCTGGTGGTGGCGGATTGGCCAACAGGGCCCCGGCCAAGTGGGGGGCTCTGGAAAAATGGGCACCCCTGTGCCCTGACCTGCTCCTGCCAGGGATCAGGGGAAGCCCCCGCACCCTGACCCCATTTCCCCAGCAGGAGCACGGGGAGGGGGCCCCCACTTGCTCTGGCCCAGGGCCCTACACATCTGTAATCCACCTCTGGATCCTGGTTCCCTTCTTGGTGACGGGTGGGGGGGAGGGAGCTGGACATCCCACATCCCAGGTGAGCGCTGCAAGTACTGGGCTAAAAGTTAAGGTGGCCGTCACCACCTGCTGCCCCTGCAGAGATGTGTGGGTCCAAGGGACTGGGTCCAGGCTGGGGCATTGCCCAGACCCTGTGACTCTGGGCCACCTCCCTCCCATTCATCATGTAGGAACCGGGGCACCTAACTCAGGCTTTGTGGAGCCCAGTGTTGTGCCTGTGATTTTCTAGGTGCCCAAAAGTTGGGTGCTGCGACACTCGGTATTGCAAAACCTACGGCCTTTCGTGGATCCCCCCCAGCTGTCTACGGTCAACGAAGTGAGAGGGATCTGCACTTCCCCAGCTGCCACTGAGAAGTCCCTCCCTCAGACCCAGCCATCTGCTTTCTCCTTACTCCCTCCGGGCAGGGGGCCCTGCGATGAACGCAGCAGGAGTGGGCTCTGCCCTCAGAGTGAGCCCCAACAAAGTCAGTGAATTCTTCCCTTCCCCCACAACACCCCCCATCAACTCATCGTCTCCCGCACATGCATGCACTGAGTCAGCTGCCCTCCCTCTCCTGAGAGAGACCCCAGTGGTCATACTGGGTCTTGGGCACCCTGGCCACCATCTTCCTTCTCCTCTCCCCCGTCAGCCAGCCGGCTGCAGGCCTCGAGCCAGGGCTCTGAGTGGCTTGTCTCGGGCAGCCAGGCTTTGGCGGGAGTGAACAGCCAGCCAGCGACATGAAAGGAGCTCAGTTAATTCTGAAACGTAGAGAAATAGTTTGTGCCATGTAGCTGTAGCCCAGGATATTAGAGAGACTCGGTGGGTGAGGGAATATCTTTTATTGAATCAACTTCTGGTGGTGAGAGATCGAGAGAAGCTTTTGAGCCACGCCGAGCTCCTCTTCTGGTCTGGGAAAGGAACTCACTGGCAGCAAAATGCCAGGGGGAACAGATTGTTTAGCATAAGCAGTTAATACATATTGAAGGGACCATTCAAGGTAGAGTGGCCCGTTAACACCTCTGCAGTCAGAGGACAAAAAGACAGGGTTCATGGGTTATAGATTGTAGTACACCTGTACCCCAATATAACACGACCTGATATAACACAAATTTGGATATAACGCAGTAAAGCAGCGCTCTGGGCTGTGCGCTCCGGTGGATCAAAGCAAGTTCGATATAACGTGGTTTCACCTATAACACAGTAATATCTTATGGCTCCCGAGGACAGCGTTATATCGGGGTTGAGGTGTAATAAACAATAAGGGTATGTCTACACTGGCAGAATTAAAGCGCCGGGAGTAACAGCACCACTCAGAGAGCACCAAAGGAAAACCGCTGTTGTGTGTTCACACTGTCAGCTGCCTGCGCAATAGCATGTTCACACTTGCCGCACTTGCAGTGGTATTCGGAGTGGTGCACTCTGGGCAGCTATTCCACAGAGCGTCTCTTCCTCTTCTGCCGCTAAAAGTTGTGGAAAGACGGAGTGGGTCACGGGGCATCCTGGGTCCTGTCCCAATGCCCCGTGATGCATTGTTTCCCATCCCAGCAGTCCCTGTGCTTCTGTCCGCATTTGGCGCCATCTTTCAAAGGTTTGAGTACTGCACGCTCTGCTTCTTCGGTTTGCAGGAATGGATCCCCACTGTTGACCAATATGCTGCTCGCTCTGACTAACACGTCACGAGTGGCAGTGGATTTATTCCTTAAACTACAAAGGCAAGAGGAGTGTGACATTGATCTCACCACGTGTAGTAGCTACGACACGAGATTGCTTGTGGCATTCACGGAAGTGCTGGGCACAGTGGGCTTGGGAAACAAGCACTGAGTGATGGGATCAGATCGTCATGCACGTCTGGGATGACGAGCAGTGGCTGCAGAACTTTCGGATGAGGAAAGCCACATTCATGGACTGTGTGATGAGCTCACCCCAGCTCTGCAGCACAAGAACATGAGAATGAGAGCTGCCCTGTCACTGGAGAAGCGCGTGGCGATTGCACTGTGGAAGCTGGCTACTCCAGACTGCTACCCATCGGTCACTAACCAGTTCAGAGCAGGAAAGTTGACTGTTGGAGTTGTATTGATGGAAGTGTGCAGGGCCATTAATCGCATCCTGCTCTGAAAGACCATGACTGTGGGCAACGTGTGTGACATTGTAGATGGCTTTACACAAATGGGCTTCCCTGGCTGTGGAGGAGCGATAGATGGCATGCACATTCCAATTCTGGCACCAGACCACCAGTTGTTTGGGGAAGGATTTGATGATGTCCTTGGTGAATTGTGGTGTAGGCTCTTTTTTGAGTTCTTTATAGTAGTTGGTGTCAGAGAGTTGTCAGTTGGCCTCATTAACATAATGACCACGGTTGAGGACCCTTTTGCTGGTTCGATGACTATCTGGTGGTTAGATTTCAGGGACTGTATGGCTGTCCTCTTGGCGGTAGAGAGATTATGGTGGATGTGATGTTAAGGATTTTGCAGTCAATTTTTTGAGAAGTTTCACAAAACTCATACCACTGCTGCCTTCCCCCTGCTGAATTTGCAATGGTGAGCACATCTGTAGGCCAAATCCTTCAGTCCCTACTCCTGTAAATCTCTCATCCATCTTACCTGGAGTTTTCCCTAGGTAAAGAAATTTGGCCCAATAGCCTGTTAAAACAGCTAGTTAATTCTATGACAAATGGGTTCTCAGAAATATAATATTAGCCTCTGGGTTTACATAATTGGCTCAGCGGCCTTGTTATCACTTGATTTTTCAATCCCATTTCCGCTCCTGATTTAAACTTGGAAAGAGGGCAGTAGAATCAGTTGAACTGAAGGAGCGTGAGCCATAATGTACTTTACTCACCTTAATTCTCTGAATGTTAATCCTACAAAGAGGATCTCCACTTTCTTTTCAAACTCATGAGGCCAATTCATTCCTGTCTCATTCGTCTCTTACAGAAATATGTTTCCTTCTAACCTGATTGAGGCTTCATTCCAGCAGGTGAGTTCCCTTGATCCCGAGCTCCTAAGTCACCTCTCGGCTCCTGAGAACAATGAGAACAGGGGACGGGTCACATGGGCAGCCCGGTGGGCTTGGATGGCTCTCTCAATATCAGTGATTAGCACCTTTCACCATAGGAACCTGCCCAGGAAGAAGCGTCCCCCCTTCCATACGCACCCTCAGTGACTGTGGCTCGTCGCAAGGGTGGATCCCGTCTCGTGGCGCAGGGTTGGAAGCTTCAACCCAGCCATGTGTGCTGGGGCTGCACATATGTCCTGGCCAGGCTTAGAGCCCTCCTGGCTGGGAGGCTGCACGGTTGGAGGGAGGGGGATTCCCTTGCTGGTGATATGTCCTGTCCTCCCCAGACTCAGCCTCCATACACCTGGGGAGTTAAAAATGAAAAGGTTCTTCTGCTCCCCACTAGAACGAGCCTAGGGCCAGATTTCCCGAAGACCCCGGGGCTCGGCTCCTTTGGAAATCTGGCCATTAATGCTGCTCTGGACCGAGCCGTTCACTTTTTCTCTGGCCCAAGCTCCTGTTGGTACCGGACGGCAGAGCCTGCGGGGAAAGGGCGAACAGCAGAGCGTCTGCCTCCTGTCCAGCCTCACCCCCCCCCCGAGGGGCATGTTGGGGTGGGGGTGGGGAATCAGCAGGAGGTAGAGGGGCAGGAAGGGTCGAGAGCTGGGAGGAGAAGCTGGCCGGTGGGAAAGAGAGAATGAGCTTGGGATGAACAACAACAGAGCCTGGGGAGAAGGGTGAGGAGGCCTGAGAGGGAGGATGGATGGGGACTGGAGGGGGGAGGGAGAATGAGCCACTCTGTGGGTGCAGGGGGGAGGCCTAGGGGAAGGAGGCTGCATGTGTGGTGGGGAGGGGGATGGGAGAGAGTCTGGGAGGGGGAGGGGAGGCAGAATGGCACGTGTGGACTTTGCAGGGTGGAGGCTCTGTAACAAGGACCATGTGGGTTGGGCAGAGGGAGCCTGTGGCAGGTACCAGCCTATTCCAGGTGAATGTGCACCTGTGGTTTGTGTTTGCTGGATCTTCCCTGGGAGGCAGTAATTGGGGGGGGGAGTGTGGTTTTGGGGGTATGAGGCAGAAGAAAGCACATGAGAGACGGTGACGGTGGGGAGAGCCCAGGGCGATTGGAATGTGGAACATGAGAGGGGGAAAAGAGAACAACTGTTCCACAACCGAGAAAAGGGGGATAGAGCAAGAAACAGACTGAAAAAGTCAGGGGAAAAGATCACAGGGTCAATGAGAGAGGAAAGGAAAAAAAGAGAGGGAAGCACAAAGGCAAGTGAGAGAAATGCGAGGGAGCCGCAGGAAACGCAGGACTGGTGATTGCACAGCAAGGCCGACCCCTCCTAGCTGGGGGCAGTTGTCAGCACAGCCCAAGCTGCCCATCATGCAGAGCTTTAGGGGAAGCCCCCCACACGCAGGGCTGGCCTGGGCCCCAGGTGTCTGCCCGAGCCCCTCCGGGTGAGGCTGGCACAGCCCCTCATTCCCCCCAAACGTTCCTCCAGGCCCCACCAGGGGCAAGCCCCATTTGTTTTGCAAAACTGGGCATTTGTCCTGTTTGCTTTCGCTGACGATCAGTTGGCAAGAGCAAATGGGACAAACGCCCAGTTTTGCCAAAAAATAAAATAAAATTGGGACACCAGGGACAGGGCTTAAAATGGACTGTCCCAGCCAAAACAGGCCACATGTTACCCTGCCTGTCACGCAGGTAAGTGAGCTGTGCATGTACCTTCAAGTGCATCCTGTACACTGCATACCGGGGTGCTTGGGCTGTGATCTGAAGGGAACAAAACCACTTCCCCAGCCTGGTTTCTTGCTTAGCTCACAGCTGGTCTCTTTTATTTTCAGTGGTAGTAGCAGCTGATCTTCGTATCACTCTCCCGCATGCAGAACAAGCCTCCCCCTTGCAGATTTTGGGCTTGAACTGGCACCAGTCAATGGGAGTGAGCACAAGCCTGTCCTTTGCTAGGAGGCCGTTCGCTTTTAATTTCATTTCATTTAATTGTTACAGTATCGAACAGTTCTCGTCCCAGTGGTGAAATCTTCAGGCTTTCCAAAGATCCCAGGGAAACCTCTCAACTTCATTTACTTTGCACCTGACGATGAAAATCCCGAAATCCAAAGGCCTGTGCTTCTTGAGATCACCCCGTCTCCAGAAATGACCTACCGGACCCTGCCTGGGACCAGCAATGAAATGAATGTCTTGGGGATTGTCATCTTCTCTGCTACAATAGGTACTTGCCAAATACAGTCAGATTTCATGCTACCCACTGATCAAGCATTACTGGGAGGCATTTAATTATGACGGTATCATAGCAGCTCCATAGCTAAGGTTGCATTGATTTAAACCTCTGTGTTCGTATGTAACAAGGCAGGGTTTCCTCCCCGTGTATTCCCAGTGCAAGATGCATTTTGTGATAAATTATTAATTATTTTCTTTATTATTTTATTAGTTCTATTAATATGAACAATGATGACTGAAAATAGGCTCTTTATTAAGTGTTTTAAAATAATTTTGTAACATTTTGGGGCTCTTCTAGGTAACACAGCTTGTCACTAATCATCCAAACTTTTCATATCGTTAAAGCTCATTAAAAAGGGGTGACAGGCTACATTTGGAAAAGTTAGGTCATAAGTAAACACAGTTATCAGAAATCATTACAGGCTACTTCTAACGCTCTAGAATTTACACAGCACTTTGTGAACTGTTCAAGGCAGGGAGTGTTTCTCTTCTGTGTCTGTAACCTCGCAGAGCCAAGCCATCGTAGGACAGCCAATGAGGGAAGGGAAATTGAGGCGAAATGCTGGGTGAACAAGAAAGGAAAGATTCTGGGTTTTAAGTGGGGGAGGTGAGGAAGGAAAGATGAGTTGCTGGCAGCAGGAAATTGGAGATTGTTCCAAGCACCAGGGACGAAGTGGTCAAAGATGAAGCTGAAAGTGACAAGCAGATGAGTGGAGGAGTAAGGAGAGACCAGAACAGGAGGACCTGAGATCAGAGATGTAAGTGGGGGGCAAGGCTAGGTAGGGCTCTGAAGGGGAGGGAACTTGATGTGGCAAGGCAGCGGCTCTCAACCTTTCCAGACCACCGTGCCCCTTTCAGGAGGCTGATTTGTCTTGCGTACCCCAAATTTCACCTCACTTAAAAACTACTTGCTTACAAAATCACACATAAAAATACAAAAAAGTGTCACAGCCACACTCTTACTGACAAAGTGCTGACTTCCTCATTTACCATATAATTCTAAAATAAATCAATTGGAATATAAATATTGGGTACTTGCATGTCAGTGTGTAGTATATAAAGCAATATAAACAAGTCACTGTATGAAATTGTAGTTTCTACTGACATCACTGGGGCTTTTTATGTCGCCTGTTGTAAAACTAGGCAAATATCTAGATGAGTTGATTACCCCCTGGAAGAGCTCTGCACACCCGTAGGGGTACACGTACCCCTGGTTGAGAACTACTGTGGTAAGGGACAGAAAGCCAATTAAGAGACTTTAAGGGATAGAGGTGATGTGGTCAGAGCAGTGGGAGATAAAGGTGAGTGAAGCACAGGGATGCTTTGAATAGACTGAAGGAGGAGAGGTGAGAAGAGAAGGTAGCAGTGATCCAGGTGAGATCATGGACTAGGGGAAGCAGGAGGGATACAGGAAATGGTGTATCTGGTTATAATAAAGGAGAAGGACTGACAGGGTGTGGCCTAGAGACTGCATATGGGGTGAAGGCAGGAGAAGTAGACAAAAGAGATGAAGATAACACCAAGGCCTGAAGCTGGGAGCGGGAAGGAGGGTGGAATTGTCATTAGTGGTAGAGAAGGGAGGTAGCAGAGCGGGACCGGCAGGAAGGAAGGTCAGTTCAGTGTTGGAATGGAATGATTGTGATGTAGCGACTGGACCTCTGAAAGGAGATGGCAGACTAGATACAGAGGTAGGCGCCCACACAGACATTCCTTCAAGATTTGAGGAGACGTCCATCGTGGACTCGGTTCTCCCCAGGGTCAGCAGCATTTGCTCACTGTGTGGGGTTTTTTTTTATTGTAATTCCTTGTCTTCAGACATTGAGCAAAGCCTTCTGCAAGCAGGTGGGATTGGCCAGGTAAGCTGAACATGCATTGGCTTCAGGTAGTTTTCCCCCTTTGGTTCTTCAGGTAGCCCCTTCAGCTGACATTGCCTTGCCTTTGGCTGGCCAGAGCTTCCTCCTGGGGGTTGCTGTTTCTAAAAATACCAACATTAAACTTGAAGATTACGAACAGAATTCTAACGACACTCATTTGGGCCAGTATCTCAGCCCATCCCACACCGTTCTGAAGTCATCACAGTAAAACAGGCTCCTAGAACAGGACAGCAGTTGATATTTTCTAGCTGGCCATATGAGGGAGTTCTCAATATGGTTCCAACATACACAGCACAGACGTTCTCCCAGGAAGGGATCTATCTGCTCTCTGTCTAGGGCTAGTCAGTCACTAGCCCAGGAGTTCTCAAAACGGGGGTCACGACCCCTTGAAGTCACAAGGTGGGTACATGGGGGTCACCAGCTGTCAGCTCTGTGAGGCTGACAGCTCCGAGCTCCCATTAAATTAAATTAACCCCCCTCGTTTTTAATTTATGAGGGGGGTCACACTCAGCGGCTTGCTGTGGGGAAAGGGTCACCAGTCCAAAAAGTTTGAAAACCACCGGACTAGCCTTTACTTGGCACATGAGGGCAGCTAACCCAGTGCGCACCCCTCCCCCATGGTCACGTGGCAGAGAGGAGGTGAAGATGGAGGAATCTTGGCTCCACAGCCCCCACCTGCCCGCTAGAGCAGCTGGCTGGGTGCCTGGGAAGGAGGAGTAACTTCCTCCCTCCCACCAGCACAGCAGGGGAATAGCTAACTCCCCTGCCCTCCCCTCTCCAAGCAAGGCGACAGCAGAAAGCGCCACTTGCAGGTGGAACTGTTACGTGCCAACCCTTACTCTGGGCTGAGTTGAGTCAAGCCCATACTGCCTATAACTCCTTACTCCTCTGTAGCTTATCTATGAGTTCTCTGGAGTTTCACTTCATTGGTTCAGTGAACTTAGGAATTAAAGCAATTATAATAAATATTTAGATCCTCGTGGGCCATCTTTCAGAGGGTATGTTGAATAGATGCTCAACACGAAGGAGCAGTCCTACCCATTGCCCTCCCTGACTCCCACCGTGGTGCCCATGGAGGAGAAGGGGGATGAGTTGATGAGTCTTTACTATGTCCCGATGGAGAAGACAAAGGAATACACCTCTGCCAATGTAGGGCTACCCTTCCTGGTGTACTAAGGTGCTTCTGCATCCCTTCTACCTGGGATGGGGGGTAGACAGTCCCGATGGCCCAGTTCCTACGTGTTGCCATGGTTTGGTGGCCAAAGGTCTAGTTAGTACTCTTGATGTCATGTGAGCCAGCAAGTGTGACTGCAGTACTAAGCCCACAGACAGGTCATGCCATGCTGAACAGGCCATAGATGCCAAGAAGGATGGTATCGATGGGCTGGGTACCCAGAAGGCTGGAGGAAAGGTGCTCAGTGGATTTAGCTGGTACCACAGGCACTCTATTCATATTGGTATCAAGGCACCAAAGGGATCTTAGATCATTTGTGCCCCTCAGCTGCAGAGCTCGAGATGAGTCTAACACATGTTGACTCTTGTGTCTTGATTCTGAAGGCCCTGGAGACCTCTCTCGTCTCTGGAGTGATGCTCATTCCTACCCCTTCTTGAGACAGTTGACACATGGATCAAACTTGATACCTGGGGTCTTTTGGGTGTCTCAACCTTGGTGCTCAGGGTGGACTCTCACCAGGGTGCTAGCGGAGAGGGACTGGATGGAGGCCTGAGCCTCAGCTATATCCTTCATCATGTGTGCGGAGGCCTTCACAGAGCACTCCAGAAAACTTTAGGTAGGCACCCCGGCCTGCGGTGTCGCTTGGAAAAGAGCACAGGGTGCAACAGCCAAGGATATGTCCTTTTCCAAAACAAGAAAAGCACTTAAGCATGCCCATCACTGAGTGGCATAGAAGCAGCAAAGGCGGGGCATGTCTTAACCCTGGGGCTTTAGCTTCTGCTGTAACAGCTCAACTTCAAAGGGGGCTCTAAGCCATCTAGCTACCTAGGAATTTTTTTTTAAACATTGGTAAAGCCAATGGGTAAATAAAAAGGGCTGACTACCTAATAACTGCACTAACCAGTCACCAGCAACTAACTGCAGTAGGATCATCAGGCACTGCAGGCATTCTGTCTCACATATAGGCAGTAAGAAGGAACTGAAAGTCAGATGGCCCTACTCTGTGTGGGGATGGAGGGACACAAGGACAGTGAGGGTGCAAGGTGGCCCTAGAAGACACTGCTTCCCAGAAAATCTGATCTCACGCCATGGGAACCACGTTGGTAGATACTCGAAGAAGATCTTTTATTTTGTTAAAAGCCAGGAAATTGAGAGTTACAGCTTCCCCAGCAGTCTGAGTATGACCAGCTCAGTAGGGTTTGTCATTATGGACTCAAACAAGAATGTCACATGCTATTAGGTAAATCCAGTACTAGAGTAGAAATGAGGTGCAATCCCTTTCATTCAAGAAGAGGGATAGTTTAGCCTGTTGCATTATGGGCTGTATTAATCCCACAAAACTAACTTTTGGAGGGTCAGTGCCCCAGGAAGTGGATTATTCTGTTATTACCAAATAGGAACAGGAAAGATAGTCCACCTGCCTCTAGAAGTTACTGCTTGGTGGTGGTGAAATAGGTTTACCAGCTCCCTGACCAAAAGAAGGGGCCAGATCATAGATGTCTCTGTAACTTGAACTCTTTAAACTGTGCTTTGAGAACTTCAGTAACTCAGCCAGAGGTTAGAGATCTATCACAGGAGTGGGTGGGTGAGGTTCTGTGGCTTGCAATGTGCAAGGAGGTCAGACTAGATGATCACGATGGTCACTTCTGACCTTAAAGTCTTTGAGTCTATCATAAGCCCAGGTTGTTAGGGAATGATCACATGACTTCAGGGAGGGTGGGGAGAGGACGGGGGCTAAATAAGTTCAGATAAAGTTCACAGATGTCCAAAGCTCGTTATATCCCTCTCCCCTGCCCAGTGTCTGACTTTCTACTTTGGGTTTGTCTTCACTGCAGTAGCAGCTCAAGGTATAACTCAAGTGTTGTTCCTAAATGGACTCCCAGAAGTTTGTAGCTCAGGAGAAGTGGTAGGGGAATGACACTTCAGGTGCTGCTGATGCTGGAGCAAATAATGCAGTGGGGATACAGCTATTCTGTGCTGCAGATCCAATCACTCTGTGCCGCTTGAGTGTTATTTTGCAGTGTGGCCACTCTCCCTCGAGCAAGGCTAACTGGAGAAGGTAACTCAAGTGTAGCTAACTCAAGCTAACTTTGCAGTAAAGACATAGCCTTGGATTGCCAGCTCTTTGATGTAGGGAACTGTCCATGACTCTGTGTTTGTGTAGTACTGAGCACACTGGGGCCCTGTTCTTGGCTGGTCCCTAGGTCCTTCTGCAATAAACATTAATAATAAATAATAATAATAATATAATATAAATTGCATGGATGTTTCTCTCGATTAGAAATTTGCTCTTTTGGGAGTTTGTCAATTGACCCTATACTGCAGCCACCAGCAAGTGAAGGTCTTTGCATGTTAAAAGAACAAGTTAAAAATTACTTAACCAAGTTAGATGTCATCAAGTCACCAGGGCCTGATGAAATACACCCTAGAATACTCAAGGCTGACTGAGGAGATAGCTGAGCCATTAGCAATTATCTTTGAGAAGTCATGGAAGATGGGAGAGATTCCAGAAGACTGGAAAAGGGCACATATCTATAAAAAGGGAAATAAGGACAACCTGGGGAATTACAGACCAGTCAGCTTAACTTCTGTACCCGGAAAGATAATGGAGCAAATAATGAAGCTATCAATTTGCAAACACCTAGAAGATAATAAGGTGATAAGTAACAGTCAGCATGGATTTGTCAGGAACAAATCGTGTCAAACCAACCTACTAGCTTTCTTTGACAGGGTAACAAGCCTAGTGGAAAGGGGGGAAGCGGTAGACGTGGTATATCTTGACTTTAGTAAAGCTTTTGATACTGTCTCGCATGACCATCTCATAAACAAACTAGGAAAATGCTACCTAGATGGAGCTACTATAAGGTGAGTGCAAAACTGGTTGGAAAACTGTTTCCAGAGAGTAGTGATCACTGGTTCACAGTCGAGCTGGAAGGGCATATCAAGTGGAGTCCCGCAGGGATCAGTTCTGGGTCAGGTTCTGTTCAGTATCTTCATCAGTGATTTAGATAATGGCATAGAGAGTACGCTTATAAAGTTTGTGAATGATTCTAAGCTGGGAGGGGTTGCAAGTGCTTTGGAGGGTAGGATTAAAATTCAGAATGATCTGGACAAACTGGAGAAATGGTCTGAAGTAAATAGGATGAAATTCTATAAGGATAAATGCAAAGGACTCCACTTAGGAAGGAACAATCAGTTGCACACATACAAAATGGGCAATGACTGCCTAGGCAGGAGCACTGCAGAAAGGGATCTGGGGGTTAGAGTGGACCACGGCGCAAGCGCTGGGAGGGAGTGGGGAGAAGCAGGATGCGGCGGCACGCTCATGGAGGAGGTGAGCTGGAGCAAGGAGGTGGGGCAGGGCCACAGAGAGCTGCCAGTGGGTGCTGAGCACCCACCAATTTTTTTTCCGTCGGTGCTCCAGCCCCGGAGCACCCACAGAGTCGGTGTCTATGCTCAACAGTGTAACACTTGCAAAAAAAAAAAGCAAACATCATTCTAGGATGTATTAGCAGGAGTATTGTAAGCAAGATATGAGAGTAATTCTTCGGCTCTACTCCCTGCTGATTAGACCTCAACTAGAGTTTTGTGTCCAGTTCTGGGCACCACATTTCAGGAAAGATGTGGCCAAATTGGAGAAAGTCCAGAGAAGAGCAACCAAAATGATTAAAGGTCTAGAAAACATGACCTGTGAGGGAAGATTGAAAAAAATTGGGATTGTTTAGTCTGGAAAAGAGAAGACTGAGAGGGGACATGATAAGTTTTCAAGTACATAAAAGATTGTTACAAGGAGGAGGGAGAAAAATTGTTGTTCTTAACCTCTGAGGATAGGACAAAAAGCAATGGGCTTAAATTCCAGCAATGGAGGTTTAGATTGGACATTGGTCCTGCCATAATTGCAGGGGACTGGACTAGATGACCTCTCGAGGTCCCTTCCAGTCCTATGATTCTACGTTCCGTATTAATGCTGTTTAATAACTCAAGTTAACATGTCTGGTTGCAGGCCTCCTTCTAGGGAAAATGGGTGAGCGCGGAACTCCTTTAGTCAACGTGTGCCAGTGTCTGAATGAAGCAGTTATGAAGATTGTCTCAATGGCGGTTTGGTAAGTAAACCTGATTAACTCAATTTGGATGTTTTCATATCTCCCAGTTAAGCCCTGTTGCAGTTATATTGCTACAAAAAATAAAAGTTCAGGAACTGTAAGTTCAGGATGTTAAAATATTCCCTCTTCTGCAGTCAACATTTTTGTTTCAAGCTTAACTAAAGAGTTGAGGCTACTGGTTCTCTGTAGTAAGAAGAGCCTCACAGTTACATTAGCTAGGAAAAAATAAGAATTAATTCTCATAGTTTAGGATATAAAAAGGGTAATAAGCTTGGGCCAAGAGGAGCTCTCAGACTTTCAGGTCAGAAGGGACCATCGTGATCATCTAGTCTGACCTGCTGCACATCACAGGCCACAGAACCTCATCCACCCACTCCTGAAATAGATCCCTAACCTCTGGCTGATACTGAAGTCCTCAGAGCACGATTTAAAGCAGGGGTAGGCAACCTATGGCACAGGTGCCGAAGGCGGCACGCGAGCTGATTTTCAGTGGCACTCACGCTGCCCAGGTCCTGGCCACTGGTCCTGGGGGCTCTGCATTTTAATTTAATTTTAAATGAAGCTTCTTAAACATTTAAAAAACTTTATTTACTTTACATACAACAATAGTTCAGTTATATATTATAGACTTATAGAAAGAGACCTTCTAAAAACGTTAAAATGTATTACTGGCACGCGAAACCTTAAATTAGAGTGAATAAATTAAGACTCGGCACATCACTTCTGAAAGGTTGCTGACCCCTGATTTAAAGACAAAGTTACAGAGAATCCACCATTTATACTAGTTTTAACCTGCAAGTGACCCGTGCCCCATGCTGCAGAAGAAGGCAAAAAATCTCCAGGGTCTCTGCCAATCTGATGGGAGAGAAAATTCCTTCATGACCCCAGATATGGTGATCAGTTAAACCTTGAGCATGTGGGCAAGATCCACCAGCCAGACACCTGGGAAAGAATTCTCTGTAGTAACTCAGAGCCCTCCCCATCTAGTGTCCCGTCTCACCACATGGTATAACATTGTGCAGCCGGTTGGATTCATAACGTGGAATTTTACACCTTCCTCTGGTTTATGCAGCATTTGGCCACACCTGGAGACACTCTAGCACAGTAGTGGGCAGCCTGCGGCCCGTGGGCCACACGCGGCCCGTCAGGGTAATTGCTGGCAGGCCGCCAGACAGTTTGTTTACATTTGCTCAGCTTCCCGCAGCTCCTATTGGCCGCGGTTCGCTGTTCCTGGCCAATGGGAGCTGTGGGAAGCAGTGGCCAGCATGTCCCTGAAGCCCACACCGCTTCCTGCAGCTCCCATTGGCTGGGAATGGTGAACCGCAGCCACTGGCACGCAGGCGGCCGTGCAAACGTAAACAAAGTGTCTGGCGGCCCACCAGCGATTACCCTGATGGGCCGCGTGTGGCCCGCAGGCCGCACGTTGCCCTCCTCTGCTCTAGCAGGATGGGATGGTCTTTTCTGTTATGACATTTGCCATGTTCCTATCCCAATGAGCGATGTTTTACTATTCTTATTGCAGGTACTTCCCATTTGGCATTGTGTTTCTCATTGCTGGGAAGATTTTGGAAATGGAGGATCCGGCTGTGATTGGAAAGAAATTGGGACTCTACGCCATAACGGTGGTGACAGGGCTAGTCATCCATGGACTTATCCTCTTGCCTTTGCTTTTTGCACTCATAACCAGGAAAAACCCCTTTGCTTTCATCCGGGGAATACTGCAAGCCCTGCTGATCGCCCTTGCGACATCATCCAGGTATGACAAAGGGTCTGGTCGTCATTCGTCACAGACATTCCATTATTCCAGCCGAGAGAGAAGCTGGTTTCACTATTCAGGTCTAGGCTGTGTATAAATGTTTTCATCCTTGGTTTAGCACAAGGGTTTCCTGAGTAATGTACCAATCACTGGTCCCTCATGTGCTATTCTTGCAAGGGAAATACCTTAGCAAACTCCTTTCAGCTATTTGAACTATGGGAGAGTTAAGCTACTTCTCCATTGTTTAAACCCCCTGCCCCCCCCCCCAAAACAGTCTTTTGAATGAAGCTACAGAAAAACAAACAGGCAAAAGTTTGAAACTTGAGATGTGGCTCAGGCTTAGTTCTCAACGAAAACTAGAGCCGCTGCCAGGTTTGAGCAGCGTGGGGGAGAATAACTCAGTGTGGCAAGAAATTAAAAGGAAGCCCGGCCCTTTCTGCACGTTGAGTCAGTTCTAAGGATTTTTAGAACCACCCTAGAACCGCAGTGTTATCTATCCCTTGCCTAATGATTTCTAACATTGTTCGCTTTTTTGACGGCTGCTGCACATTGAGTGGATGTTTTCAGAGAACTAGCCACGACTCCAAGATCTTTCTTGAGGGGTAACAGCTAATTTAGACCCCATCATTGTATATGTATAGTTGGGATTATGGTTTCCAATGTACATTACTTTGCATTAATCAACATTGAACTTCATCTGCCATTTTGTTGTCACCTGGTTTGGTGAGATCCCTTTGTGACTCTTCGCAGTCAGCTTTTGTGTTGTCTGCAAACTTTGCCAACTGACTGTTCACCCCAGTTGAGACAGAGAGTTCTGACACTTTCCTTCCACCATTGTTTAAGAGGGAGGTGGCAGCTCATGTACAGAATTTTCACTTCGCTTTATGAGCAGATGTGGTGACCTTGTGCCTCCAGCAGCCTTCTTATTAACTGCCTCAGTGACACCAACGGCAATGGAAATGGTTATTTCTTTGCTATGCAGCTCAGCAACCCTGCCCATCACCCTGAAATGTCTTCTGGAAAACAATGGGATAGACAGACGGGTGGCACGATTCGTTCTCCCTGTTGGCGCAACCATTAATATGGATGGGACTGCACTGTACGAGGCAGTCGCTGCAATCTTTATTGCTCAGGTCAACGAGTACGATTTGGACTTGGGACAAATTATAACTATCAGGTAAATACATTTCTTCCTTTATTTACACTAAATCTGTTCTCGTTCTTCCCTGTCCAGATCTAAGGACAGCGTATCATAACAGCTACCAACGTTCCCACTCAGCGTTGGTCATTCTATTACATCTTTAAGGTAGACATGGTTGGACAGTAGTGCATCATAAGCATAGACGCGTCTGGTTACTTCTTTACCTGTTGCAGTGCCTCTGCAGTCCTGTATACTCGAAGGGTATGTCACCACTACAGATCCTAGAGCAGCATAGCCAGGGCATAGCCGCCCCCCCACCCCTGTGCAGATGCAGCCTGCACCAACAGGAGTTTCTCTACTGGTGTACAAACACTGTGCGAGGAAGCTGTGTCTATACTAGGGGTTTCGTTGGCATAGCCGTGTTTTCACACCCCTGAACACCATAGTTATGTCAACCGAAATGTTAAGTATCGATCAGGCGTAAAGCAGTACAATTCCCCTAGCCTGGGTGCAGTTATATTGGTAGAGAAGTGCTTATACTGGTACAGCCTATTCCCATTCAGGGAGGGAATAAGCCAGGCTGGTAAAAGGCACCTCTGTACCTGTATCACTGTGTCCAAGTTGGGGGCTGTACAAGTAGAACTATTTCAGTTTAAAAAAAAAAAAATCACACCCCTAATCAGGACAGTTACACAGAACCACTCTTGTGCATAGACCAGGCCTATGTTTTCATTCAAAAACCTCCTAAACGGACCCAGTGCTATCTCGTCAGTCTGCAGCCAGCCTGACAGTTCCCTGGAGAATGCCGTGAACTACCCCAGCCGTCTCAATGAAACTGATGATCGTTTTTAAGTATTATCATTAACTATTTCACACTGATCAATTTAGCAGAAACACATACGGCCAATGTGCTCATCCTATAATCCCAAACCACACTTTGCCAGTGGCTAAAAGCCCCAAAGAGTCCCTACCTAGCTGCCAAAACCTGCCGTTCTCCTCTGAAAACGTACACAGCACAGGTGTGAATTGCCAATGCAAACTTCTGTACCATGTTTACATCGGGACAATTCAGGGCAGAGTAAAATAAACTGAATTTATAGTGAGAGAAACATAAGGAACCCTGTGCTGACTGGATTAGTCGTTATATTTCAGTTAATAATAACCTCTGTGCAACCTTAGCTCTGCCCCTTGTGAGTGTGTTAGTGAAGAGTGTTTATTTAAGGCTCATTCACTATTCTTCTGCAGGACCCTGCCTCATTCAGTGCGAAGGACGAATAGTCCTCAGGGAATGAGCCTGCTGTGGGATATTTCTACTTGCCCTCCCTCACGCCCTGAACTGCGGCAGTGAAATGGGAAACTGCCCCTTGATTCCCACTCCAGGGTCCAGCCCAGGGCACCCACCCTCAGGCTTTCAACTCCCCAGCTGTTGCCTCTCCTGGGGGGAGACCCGCGTCTCCCCTTTCTGGCCAGGGTATTTCCAGGCTGCAGTTCCCTGCCGTTACTGTGTATTGCCCAGCACAGACAGGTCGCCCAAGGACACCTGCTTCAGAGACAGCTAACTGGGGTAACTGCTCCAGTTTACGCACCACCCAGTTCTTTCCATGGAAGCCCACTTGATTCTTAAGGTGAAAAGCACCACAGAGACCAGAAGCATCACACAACGGCCAAATTGCAGAGAACATAATTTTGTCCTTTCTTTTGAGGCCTGCCTACGGCTCAGCACTCAAGTATCTGAGCACCTCACAAACATTCACAAATTCATCCGAACAGCCCTGTGAGGTGTGGAGTGGGACAAAGTTCCTCCTCTGCCATGGTGGGTTCTGCGCTTTCTGGCGGATATTCTCACCTCTGAGGTTTTCGGCAGTCCTCAGTCTGGCTCCTTTTGTTAGTGGCACAAACCTGCCGTTCACTCAGCTTACCTCATCACTGGCCAGCATGGGGAAGAGGAGGAGAACAATCCCCTGCAGTCTCTGCTGGCCCACCTAATGGGTCGGGGGACAGGCCAGAGACCTTCCCCTCTGGTGGGACCCACAGTCCAGATCAACTCCTCTTATATCAAATGGGGGGATGGGGGGAACCTGGGCCTGCCCTCTACTCTGGGTTCCAGCCCAGGGCCCTGTGGATCGCAGCTGTCTAGAGTGTCTCCTGTAACAGCTGCATGACGGCTACAACTCCCTGGGCTACTTCCCCATGGCCTCCTCCCAACACCTTCTTTGTCCTCACCACCGACCTGCCGCCTGATGTCTGATAACCCTTGTACTTCTCAGTCCTCCAGCAGTTCGCCTACTCACTCAGCTTCTTGCATGCCTCTTGCTCCCAGCTCCTCACGCGCCCCTCACTGACTGCAGGGAGGTCCTTTTAAACCAGGTGCCCTGATTAGCCTGCCTGTCTTAATGGATTCTAGCAGCTTCTTAATTGGCTCCAGGTGTCCTAATTAGCCTGCCTGCCTTAATTGGTTCCAGTAAATTCCTGATTGTTCTGGAACTGCCCATTACCTTACCCAGGGGAAAGGGACCTGCTTAACCTGAGGCTAATATATCTGCCTTCCATCACGCTCCTGTAGCCATCTGGCCTGACCCTGTCACAGGAGCTATTACTCTATATACAGAGGGTAATTCTGAGTGCAGCGGCCCTGTGGGGACACCAGGAGTCTCAAGCTGGGCCCTCAGAAACTGGGGAACACACAATTAGAACCGTCTTTGAACATTTTTGGCCAACGTCCCTCAGGCTGTCTGTGGCAGAGCAAGGGCTAGAACTCAGTTCTCTTGTGTCTCCGCCCACAAGAACATCCTTCTGCCACGTGCAGAATGTTGCCACCTTTGCTACACGCCATCTAGCTACTGCTGTGAAAGACACACCGAACTCATTCACTCCAGGCCCGCCTCATTCGCTGCCCCAGCAGTACAGTAAGTGAGGTTAGACGCTTCTGGAAAAGATTTCAGAGCTCACTCTAGCTAGCAACGGACAACCTGAGAAACATGACAGCAAGAGAAGAGGTTTCTGTTTTATTTACAAGGGGGGTTCACAATCAGCCTTATAATGAGACCATGGTTGCAACCTTAACTGTACAGAGGCTGCCACCTCTCCATAATTACATATCCTTCTGGTCCACAACTGCAGGCCTCTACTGCTTCAGCTGAAGCTAAAGTGCAGTCACCTATGGGTGGACAGATGGACACACACTCTCTGTCTCGCTCGCTTTCTCACTGCCACTGAAGTCAATAGCAAGAAATTCCTGTTGACTTCAGTGAAAGCAGGACTGGGCCTAAAGCTATTTGCCACAAAAATCTGTATTAAAACGTTGATTACAAGCAATCTTCTTCCAATCTGGCCTGCACGTACATTTTCAAGGAGCCTTTGCTAGATGGAATGTTTGCAGGGGTCGGAACAAGCCCCTAGGTGCACAGAAACATCAGACGTATGTTGAAATATTTCTGTATTCTACAATGGTGGCTCACTGGTTGAGACAGGCAGATAAGTCGGGGGCTGGGGGGGCACACTGAGGCTTAATACGGAGGGGCTTATGAGTGAGTGTTCCCCAGCTAGCCCCCAGCGCTCGCCAGGGCGATGTGAAAGCCCAGGAGGGGGTGAGGCTACGTGATGAATGCGCCCACCGACCTTTCATTGGAAGAGTTGACGTTTACTTTGCCATACAGTCAAAACCATTAAGAGCCTTCCAAGTGACAAAGGTGCTGTGGCCTTTCTGTTTCTGCAGCATAACAGCGACAGCAGCAAGCATAGGTGCAGCGGGAATCCCCCAATCAGGACTCGTTACAATGGTCATTGTACTAACCTCTGTTGGCCTTCCCACTGATGACATCACACTGATCATTGCAGTTGACTGGGCTTTGTAAGTATTTTTTTTCCATATCCTATGTTGTTGTTTTTAGTGTTCAGGACAGTGACCCCTGAGTATTCTGACCATACAAATGTAACTACGGTGGTTCTAACAGACGTGACTGGAGTCTAAGGGGATACAGAACAAGGCATGGAGCCAGGAACTGTGCATTGTAGTCTTGTCTCTGCCACGGACTTCTTGGGACACCCTGAGGAAATCGCTGAAGCACAATTTTCTTAAGTGGCTAGTGATATGGGGCCAACATTTTTGGATGCCCAGCTTGGGCCTGATTTTAGAAGTTCCACGGGCTTTGATAGGAATTGTGGGTGTTCTGTCCTGAGGAAAGTCAGGCACCAGGCTCAGTGCCCAGTTTTGAAAATGTGGCCTATGTATCTCTTTGATGATGGGCTTGTTTGATGATGGGCTTGTTTTCCAGACCTTTCCTAGAGCCTCAAATAGAACTAAGAGGAATTCTTCCTTCCTAAAACATTCTGACCCATGTAGGTACATTCTCAGGTGGTTGAGAACATGCCAGATTCTCTCCTTCCTAGTGTGGGGACAGGAACGAGGGAAAGAAAATTCCTTGGTTTGAGTGGAAGGGACAAAACTAGGAGGAGACCAGAGCATGAACTTGTTGCTGTGGATCATCAGCTGGGCAGGGCTGCTAGTTCCCTTATTAACCAGAAATACCTCCTGGAGGTCAGAGCAGGACAAGGGTATGAAGGAGGAGTCACTTAGCTTTTGAATACCAAGTTAAAACTGCAAAGGGCCACCAGAAACCTGATGGTGGGAGTGAAGGGAGGAAAAAGACTATCCTAAGAAATGCGGACACTAGGCCCATAAGCGACTAAGAGCAGAGGCGTGAACTTTTAGGGAACTAGGTGCTAACCCCTCAGTAAACTGTGCGGGTAAGAAATGCTCACTGAAATTTTGGCTCTCCTAGCTGAGGTCCCCCTACCATTACACCATGCCAAGGATGGACCGTCCTGGTAGCACACAAAGGAGGTTCTCATGAGATTGAGGCACTGTCTGAGTCATCCTGGCAGAGGTGCTCCGTTCTGTTACTGACCATACATACAGAGGCACCCAGAGCTCCCAGGTCTGGATGTCTCACCAGCCCTTTCTGCAGAATGTCTAGGCAGGTAGAGGGAGGGTGTTGGGCCCATCTGGACAATCTCAGCTCACCGAGCTACGTCTTTCACTGCCATGCTGGGATGTGAGGAAGAGAGGACCCTAGGGAGAGCTGCCTTTTTTAGTTCCTTCACATAAAAGGTAGCAGGAGAAACCAGACAGAAGTTCCCACAGACTAGCAACCCATCGTGAGCAATAGCCTACAGTGCTAGGTGTTCCTGTAGCTAGTAATACCAGCAGCTGTGGTGCCGCTGGCACATCGCCTTTCCTTTCGAAGGGAACAGGTCCATGGTACGAGTCCCCTGCTGGCCAGTTAAGTCAAAAACGTCCTCCTGTAGAGACAGCTAATGGAACACTTGTGACCTGCAAGCCAGCCTACCTGGCCGTTTAGGTGGTTTGTGTTGTACAGGGTTTTCCTCAACAGCAGATTCTTTTCCACCCAGTTGAACAGACGTGTGCTTTCCTGGAGCAGTATTGGGTTCAGATAACCACACACAACGCAGCAGTGCCTATCAGCACATTTCCCCCTGTATGTCTTGCAGAGCTCTAGGAGCCCTGGTCTGAGTGCCCTGGTCTGGGGACGTTTACACCAAAGCTCTTTCCCCTCCTAACCGCTGCCCTGTAGCCCTAGGATGGCCGTGTGTATGGCCTAGCCCAGCCCAGCCCGTGTATCGGTTGCAATGCAGAGTCCCGAGTCAGTGCAGAGTTATGCTCTCTCTCCACCTGTGCCGGCTCTGCCACCAACACAGATAACGTCACATCTTGGGCAACCTTCACTGGGGCCTCCGGATTGGTGGAAGGCCCTCGACTGAAGCTATGGCCATATGACTGTCACAGGGTGTTATGGTTCTGGGCTGCAATCCAGAGCAGTGAGGTGTTGTGCCACCACTTGCCCTGCAACCATGGGTGCCTTATAGCCTGGTCTCCCAGCCGCTGTAGCTCCCAGCCTGGGCTGCTCACAGCCAGCCTACCAGCATGCGGGTCACACGCTTAGTGTGTGTGCGCTGCACAGCCCTGGGCCAGCAGCTCTGACCCCAGCAGCCTGTCTGCAGCCCCACCGCCCACTCTGGCTTCCGCCAGCTTGGTTACAACCAGCAGGGTGACCCCAACTCACCTCCAGTGCAGGATCTTCCCCAACCTGTGTGTCCTGAAATGGCCAGCCCTCTGCTGGACAGCTCAGAGAAACAATAAGGTTCATTTGATCCTCTAAAGACACAAAAACACATCACAGCTTATTAACTTAACTGGTAAATACACCCTCCCCTTTTAACACTGCACTGAGCTGGCTTATAGTAAAATAAAACAAATTCATTAACAATAAGACATAGGTTAAGTGACGCTCAGTAAAAGGAATGAAGTCAGAAAGGGTTACAAGCAAATAAAAGCAAAACCACACATCTAAAAGTCTAAAACTTAATCTAGCAAGACACAAGCTTGTTCAAGATGGTTGCTCTCACTCGTTCTTCTTCCCAGCCATGACTGACTTTCCGTCAGCCAGGACCATCCACAAAAGCACAAGGTTCTGGCTTCCCTTGTCTTCTTAGGTGAAAGACCTTTGCCTAAGCAGGTTTCTCATGTGTATTCGGGTCCCCCCACATTGAAGGACCCATCTTTCTCAGCTTGCAGGAACTCTGGCCTCTTGTGCCTGTCTAGTGACAGATGCCATGGAGTCCCATCCTCCCCTCTTCCTATGAGGTTTCCATTCCCCTGTATGATTTCTATGTAAAAGGGGCTTCCACTGTTTGACTCTACCATGCTTCATTTGCACAGGTCATTAGCTGTGACATTCCCTCCTATCTGGGAAGACAACCCAGCCTGATATCAATAATACACACATTTCATAATGACATTAATCACCAGTGTCACAACTTTCAGAGAAGGCCTCACTCTAAACATGTGTATAATACAGTAATGCAGCATACAGTCAGTTCCTTCAGTTGCTTATCACTTGAGGTTCATCCCCCCTCCCCTGCCTTTATAGACCAGCCCACCTTTGAAATGGATTCTGAAAAGTAAAACCCAGACCAAGCTTCACTCTCCTGCCTGGTGTAGATGCCACTCTGTCTTTTCTCCCACTTGTTAGTGTGAGGAGTCTGTTTACTGCTTCTATGGAAAGTGCGGTTAACACACATTCCTTTGTTTAGGACAGACCTGTTTAACAGCTCCCCATGACACACCTGGTTTGAACCATTATCATCCCAGCATATGTCCTTAACTCTTCATACCCATCAGGTACACACATCACACAAGAATATTAATGACCAGTGAGTTGTTCGTTTTCAAATGATACCTCACAAGGTACATTTTGTACAAAGATCATGACAATAATGTGTAGCTTGTGACTATGGGGGGTGTCGTGTCACAATAACAAAGTCTGAGCACAAAACTCTGCTGCCCAGAAGGGAGAGGACAAACCGCAGTGGGCACAGTGGGGTTGCCAAGCTGAGGTCTCTGACGGATCCAGCTTCCCAAGCGTCTCTTCCAACAGAAAGATCCTGCTTTGCCTCTAGTATGTACGGATCAGTTCACGTCAGGGGCAATGGCGAGTTCTATGGGCCTGTGGTGCCTGGGCACCAGGAATATTCCTGGCCCAGGGCCCAGCTCCAGCAATGTTTGAGGCCGGGTCTCTCCCTCGGCCCCAACTTCCGCCCCCGGGAGCTCCCCCGATGCATCCCCCAGGCCATTTAAAACAGCCCCGGGCCCCCGCCCACCACCGGCAGCGCAGCGGAGCTGAGCAGCTTCCTGCTTGCTCGGGCCACGTGGCTGCTGGCCCCTCCCTGCGGCCCCTGGGCCGGGTGAGTGTCCATGCACGCTGCTCCCGCCCCAAGCGCCCCTGTGGCCAATGGGAAACTGTGGGGGCAGTGCCTGGGGGTAGCAGCACGTGGAGGCCCCCCCACCCCGGCCCAGCCTGCCTAGGAGCTCCAGGTAAGTGCCACATCCCCCTCCCAGAACCTGCACCCCCCACCCCTTTCCGACACCCCCCTCCTATCCCCAAACTCCCTCCCAGAACCTCCACCCCCAGCCCACACACTCCCTCCTGCTCCCAAACTCCCACCCAGAGTCAGCAACCCCTCCCACCACATCCCCACCCATCCCCAAACTCACTCCCAGAGGCTGCACCTCTCACCCCCTCCTGCACCTCCACCCCCTGCCCCAGCCCGGAGCCTGCACCGAACACTCAAACTCCATCCCAGAGCCTGCACCCCAGACCCCCTCCCCCCCCACAACTCCCTCTCAGAGCCCAACATCTCACCCCTTTCTGCACTCAAACTCCCTCCCAGAGCCTGCACCCTGCACCCCTCCTGCACCACAATCCTCTGCCCCAGCCCAGGGCCTGCACCCCAGACCTCCTCCCCCGACCCAAACTCCCTCCCAGAGCCTTAGGCAGGTGGGGGCGGAGTTTGGGGGGGGGCTCTGGGCGTTCTGGGCACCACCTAAATTTCTACAGACTTGCCGCCCCTGTCTTCTTGTCATTTACCATTAGGCTCAGTGATTCGAATACAGCAGAGTCTCTGGCACTGCCTGTGTAAGTCTCCCAATTAACTATAATAACTTAATAAAAAAACCTGGGCATCATTGTAAGACAGCTCACCGAAGATCTCTGCTCAGTGTGAAGCTTTCAGTTTGATAGGGATGACCTACAGCCATTGTTTAACCTCGCATCCACCTCCAAGCAAACAGGCAGCTGTCCTCCACAGAGTGGAGAATTATTCGGAGAACGACTGGTTTTTACCTTACAGTAACTGATTCTTCCAGATGTTTTGTCCACATGGATTCCACAGTCTGCCCTCCTTCCCATTACTAGAGTGACTCTGGCATTCTGTATTGGCAAAGCACCCGAGGGACTGCTGGACCTGCTTTATGCCCTTAGCTGGGGATGAGAGAGGATATCAGCCCCCATGGACGCTGCTGGACAAAAGAATCTGATCTCATGCACATGTGCAGCAAGATTAGAAACCACACGGACAATCACTTGAAGAGGAATGGGACTGCATATGTTAGAGAGGAAACAAATAAGAGGAGACATGACAGAGATATAGAGAGGGCCGAAATTATGCTTATTCTTAGGTTTTAAGTACAGAAGGGACCACTATGGTCACGGTCTGATTGCCTGCACAACTCAAGCCATAGATTTTCACTCAGTCATTTCTGCTTCAAGTCCAAAAACCTGTGGGTGAATTAGAACATCTCTGTTGGAGTATTTAAATCAAGACTGATGACTAAGTGATGGAGAAACCACCATATCCCTTGATAAGCTGTTCCTATGGTAAATTACACTCAAAATTTAAAGGTAGCCATCCTGCAGCAAAAAAACTTCAGGATCAGACTTCAAAGAGAAACTGCTGAGCTTCAGTTCATCTGCAAATTTGACACCATCAGCTCAGGATTAAACACAGACTGTGAATGGCTTGCCAACTACAAAAGCAGTTTCTCCTCCCTTGGTGTTCACACCTCAACTGCTAGCAGAAGGCCTCACCCTCCCTGACTGAACTAACCTCTTTATCTCCAGCCTGATTCTTGCCTGCATATTTATACCTGCCTCTGGAAATTTCCACTACATGCGTCTGACGAAGTGGGTATTCACCCACGAAAGCTCATGCTCCAACACGTCTGTTAGTCTATCAGGTGCCACAGGACTCTTTGCTGCTTTTACAGATCCAGACTAACACAGCTACCCCGCTGATACTTGACAAAATGCACACAGGTGTTTAATGCAGTTTAACTAATACACTTGAAATTCACACCTTTAGTTAATGCAGCTCAATTTTCCTGAGTGTCCCTATGTAAACAAGATTTCAGTTATCCTCTCCTTGTTCAAGTATGTACAGACCATGACCAGGTCATCTCCTAGAGCTTGTCTACACTGGCAATTTGCAGCACTGCAACTTTCTCGCTTAGGGGTGTGAAAAAACACACCCCTGAGTGCAGCAGGTTTCAGCACTGTGAAGTACCAGTGTAAACAGTGCCCCAGCGCTGCAAGCCATGCTCCCAGTGCTGGTAGCTACACCCCTCAATGAGGTGGTTTTTTTAAAGCACTGGGAGAGCTCTCTCCTAGCGCTCTGCCGAGCCACGTTAAAGCATTGCCAATGTAGACTAGCTCTAAGCCTCCTCTAAGATAGGCATTCTTGAAAATCTCGAGGTATCATTAGAGAAGGTTTTGGGAAAAAAATGATAAATTAAACAGCAATAAGTCACCAGAACCAGATGGTATTCACCCAAGTATAGCAAATGTGAAATTGCAGAACTACTAACTGTCATCTGTAACCTATAATTTAAATCAGCTTCTGTACCAGATGACTGGAGGATAGCTCATGTGATGCCAATTTTTAAAAAGGGCTCCAGCGGTGATCCCAGCAAGTACAGGCCTGTAAGCCTCACTTCAGTACCGGGCAAACTAGTTGAAACTATAATAAAGAACAATATTGTCAAACATAGAGGTGAACATAATTTGTTGAGGAAAAGTCAACATGATTTTAGTAAAGGGCAATCATGCCTCACCAATCTACTAGAATTCTTGAGGGGATCAACAAGTATGTGGACATGGGGGAGCCAGTGGATACAGTGTATTTAGATTTTCAGAAAGCCTTTGACAAGGTCCCTCACCAAAGGCTCTTACACAGAGTAAGCTGCCATGGGATAAGAGGGAAGGTTCTCTCATGGATTGGTAACTGGTTAAAAGACAGGAAACAAACGGTAGGAATAAAGGGTCAGTTTTCAGAATGGAGAGAGAGAAATAGTGGGATCCCCCAGGGGTCTGTACTGGGCCCAGTTCTATTCAACATATTTATAAATGATCTGGAAAAAGGGGTTAACAGTGAGGTGGCACAATCTGCAGATGATACAAAATTACTAAAGATAGTTAAGACCCAGTCAGACTGCGAAGAGCTACAAAAGGATCTCACAAAACTGGGTGTCTGGGCAACCAAATGGCAGATGAAATTCAATGTTGATAAATGCAAAGTGATGCACATTGGAAAACATAATCCCGACTATACATATAACATGATGGGGTCTCAATTAGCTGTTACCCCTCAGGAAAGATCTTGGAGTCACTGTGGAGAGTTTTCTGAAAACATCCACTCAGTGTGCAGCAGCCATAGGTGCTGACTCCCTGGGTGCTCTGGGTCTGGAGCACCCACGGGGAAAAATTGGTGGGTGCTCTGAACCCACCGGCAGCTCCTCGCCCTCCCCCCCAGCTCACCTCCGCCTCCACCTCCTCCCCTGAGCGCGCCGCATCCCGCTTCTCCCCTCTCCTTCCCAGCGCTTGCCACCGCGAAACAGTGGGGAGGAGCAGGAACGTGGCGTGCTCCGGGGAGGAGCTGGGGAAGAGGCAGGGCTGGGGTAGGGATTTGGGGAAAGGGTCCAATAGGGGCAAGGAGGAAGCAGAGTTGGGGCGGGGACTTTGGGGAAGGGGTTGGAATGGGGGCAGGAGGGAGAGGGGCAGGGGCGGGCTCGAGCACCCACCGGTTTTGGGAAAAGTTGGCGCCTATGGCAGCAGCAGTCAAAAAGGTGAACAGAATGCTGGGAATCATTAAGAAAGGGATAGATAATAGGCACAGAAAAATATCATGTTGCTTCTATAAATCCATGGTACGTCCACACCTTGAATACTGTGTGCAGATGTGATCGCCCCCATCTCAAAAAAGATATATTGGACTTGGAAAAGGTTCAGAAAAGGGCAACAAAAATGATGAGGGGTATGGAACAGCTGCCATATGAGGAGAGATTAATAAGACTGGGACTTTTCAGCTTGGAAAAGAGACAGCTAAGGGGAGATATGATGGAGGTCTATAAAATCATAACAGGTGTAGAGAAAGTAGATAAGGACGTGTTGTTTACTACTTCTCATAACACAAGAACTAGAGGTCACCAAATGAAATTAATAGGCAGGCTTAAAATAAATAAAAGGAAGCATTTCTTCACACAACGCACAGTCAACCTGTGGAACTCCTTGCCAGAGGATGTTGTGAAGGCCAAGACCACAAGAGGGTTAAAAAAAGAACTAGATGAATTCATGGAGGACAGGTCCATCAATGGCTATTAGCCAGGATGGGCTAGGGAATGGTTTCCCTGGCCTCTATTTGCCAGAAGCTGGGAATGAGCGACAGACAGGTGATGGATCACTCGGTGATTCCCTGTTCTGTTCATTCTCTCTGGGGCACCTGGCACTGGCCACTGTCAGAAGACAGGATACTGGGCTAGATGGACCTTTGGTCTGACCCAGTAGGGCCATTTTTATGTTCTTATCTCTTCCTTAGGCCATGTCTACACTAAAAAATTATGTCAACTTAAGTTACATTGGCATACAGCAGCCTCGGTTATCACATCGCTTGTACTTGTGCGCACTATGCTCCTTGTGTCGGCACACACCTCCTCACCAGGAGCGCTGCTATTGATGCAGAGTGCAGGGCACCGTGGCTCAGTAGCCCACTGTGCAACTTGCCACCGCGCGACACAGGATGTTTTGGGAAGTTTTTGCAATGCCGCATGAAGCAGAAACGAGTTGCACAGGTGTGACTGGGAGCATGGGGTCAACTTCCCATAATGAAGTGTTCTCCATCCCATAATTTCATCTGCATCCCGTAATATTTCACACCTCTTCAAAATCCCCATAAACCCATGTGTCCCTCCTGCACAGCTCTGCATTATTGTCATGAGCGTTGCAAGCACAGGGCGCCTAATCTTGCAGTATTTCCAAGAGGAGATGTGGGGAACATGACATTTCCTTGAAGGCTAGATTGCTGTGGGACATAGAAACAATTCAAGGTTGTTGATGGCATTCACAGAGCAGCTGCAGATGGTGGAGCACCACTTCTCGGCCTGAGAAACAAGCACTGACTGGTGGAATCGCATTGTCATGCAGGTCTGGGTTGACGAGTCGTAGCTGCAGAATTTTTGGATGCACAAAGCCACATTCCTGGATCTGTGCGCCAAACTTGCCCCAGTCCGCCAGCGCAGGGACACCAAAATGAGAGCTGCATCGACAGTGGAGAAGTGAGTGGCGCTTGCACTGTGGAAATCTGCAATGCCAAATTGCTACCGGTCGGTGGGAAATCATTTTGGAGTTGGAAAATGCACCATGGAGGCCACTGTCATGCAAGTGTGTAAGGCCACTACGCACCTCCTGCTATGCAGGACTCTGGGCAATATGCAGGACACAGTGGATGGTTCTGCAGCAATAGGCTTCCTGAACTTTGGAGGGTCAATAGATGGCACACACATCCCTATTCTAACACCAGACCACCTTGCCACAGAGTACATTACCGTAATGCAAGTGCTGGTGGATAACCAGAGATGCTTTACTGACATCAATGTGGGCAGGACAGGGAAGGTGCATGCTGCAGGCATCTTTAAGAACACAGGACTGTTCAAAAAGCTGCATGCAGGGACTTTTTTCCCGACCCACAGATTACCATTGGGAATGTTGAAATGCCAGTATCACTATTCTGTTGAAATCACAATATCCTGGGAGACCCAGCCTACCCCTTGCTCCCATGGTTCATGAATCCATACACTGGCCATCTTGACAGCACCAAGGAATGCTTCAAATATCAGCCCAGCAGGTGCAGAACAACAGTTGAATGAGCCTTTGGTTGTTTGAAGGGTCACTGGCGTTGTTTACTTACGTTGGACCTCAGTGAAAAAAAATATCCCGATGGTGTTAGCTGCCTGCTGTGTCCTGCATCTCATCTGTGAATCAAAGGGGGAAAGTTTCCACCGGGGTGGAGGTGGAGCTGCTGTCTGCTGAATTTGAACAGCCAGACACAAGGGCAGGGCCAGATTAACTTTTTGTGGGCCTGGTGCCAAACACATTTCTGGGCCCCCATTGGGGAAATAGGGCATGTGATGTGGGGGGGGGCGGTCTGCAGAGTGAGGGGCCGGTTGGGGGCAATGAGACGCAGCGCAGCAGGATGGCCCCACTCAGCCCAGCACAAAGACACGGTTCACAAACCAACAACTGCTAAACGCACACTGGCTCGCCCAGCCCTGCGCTGCCAGCGTGCCCCTTCCACACTGCCCCCTGCCCTTATGCCAGCGCCCCCTCACCCAGAGACTTCCCCCACAGATCCCTATGCCCAGAGACCCCTCCCGCTGACCTCCCACCACCACGGCACAGCACCCTGCACACCATACCCCTGCCCAGCTCCCCCACCCACAGATCCCCTCCTGTCCAGCCCCCCCTTCACAATCCCACCATCACAGCTGTACAGCGCCCCATATTCCTGGGGGAATTCTGCATCAAATTCTGTGCATAATATTTTAAAAGTCTGAACTTTTTTTAATAAATAAATGTGGAAGCTCCACCATGGCAGTGGGGAGCACAGGCCACTGGCTGCCTGGAGGTGGGAGATCACCCTGCAGCCTCCCCCACCCCCCTGGGACAGGGACTCGGCAGTGAGGCTGAACCTGCCCCAGAAACACCCTGGGGCCCTGCCCCTTTTGTGCCAGGCACCCCAGATGTGGGCAGGGAGGCTCAGCCCAGCGGCAAGATCCAAGTGCAGGGGGATTTAGTGTGGGGGGATCCAGAGGGGGGTAGGAGGGTTCTGTGGGGGGCAGTCTGGGTGCAGGCAGCTCAGTGGGGGATCTGGATGCACAGGGAGGTGCCAGGTGCAGGGGCACTGGGAGTCTGCAGGGGGCCCAAGTGAAAGTGGTTGGAGCTCAGCAGGGTGGGGGAGGCTGGGTGCAGGGGAGGTGGGGTTGTTATTGCTGCATAGGAACTTTTCAGGGGGAATAAGGCAAACACCACATTTATTGGTAATATAAGTATCAATCAACACTGTATCATATGCATATGATATATTACACTCATGCACACACACACACACTCTCACTCACTCACTCCGTCTTCTTGTTACCACCAACTAGTTGCTCCCCTTAACTGCACTGGCCAGGTGAGTTAGATGGGGGAGGGATGGAGCTGGGCTTCTGCCAATCCGGATCGATGCTCCGATGTTTGACGAGACCCGGGGTCCTCTGCAAGACACCTCACATTTATAGCAGCTTCCCTCTCGTGCAAATCTAGGCCAGATTCAAAATCTGTGTCTGTGTCCGTTGGTCCTTTGTGTGTTGTCCTACTGCTGTTCAAAGTGGGTGTTTCCAAAAGAAGGTGCTGGCTTCTAACCCTCCCTCCCCTAGGCCGTCAGTGTGTCTGCTCTTCTCTAGTCAGCCCACTTGACAAGTCTGATTGTCCTTGGGTCTGGCTCCCAGCCCCTCTCCAAGGGCTGCAGCTGTCTGGAGGTGCTGCCTTCCATGCCCTCCTCAGTCCCACCTCATTCATTCAACAGGGCAATTGATTAAGGTGTGTGTGGGGGGAATCTTATTCTATTAGCAAAAAGACATTTTTCTTCTACTTTCAGTATCCTTAGGGGCTATAACATTATACCAAGGCTTAATGCAAAGTTTTCTTTAAGTTTTTCTACATGGGGATCTGATACAAAGTCCCTATATCAAAGGACTTGATACAAAGTTGTATGAAAATAGCTTAATACAGGGTTATATGAAGAAGCATGATACAAAGTCATATGAAAGTTATGTGAAGATGCTTAATACAGAGATTTATCTACAGGGTTCATTTGGGTGGGGGTCTAGGTGTAGGTGGCTGGGGCTCAGTGGGGAGGCTCATCGGAGTGGTACAGATGCAGGGGAGGTGGGGCTTGTCAGGGTGAGGGGGTGATGGGCCTATTTAACAGGGGAGCCCCAGCTGCTGGCAAGAGGATCTGCATGCTGGGCCCCCGTTTCCCCTATCCCAGGAATCGGCAACTTTCGGCATGCGGCCCACCACAGTAAGCCCCCTGGCAGGCTGGGCCGATTTATTTACCTGCTGCGTCTGCAGGTTCGGCCGATTGCGGCTCCCACTGTCCGCGGTTCGCCGCTCCAGGCCAACGGGGCTGCGAGAAGCTGTGGCCAGCACATCCCTTGGCCTGTGCCGCTTCCTGCAGCCCCCCATTGGCCTGGAGCAGCGAACCGTGGCCAGTGGGAGCCGCGATTGGCTGAACCTGTGGACATGGCAGGTAAACAAACTGGCCCACAGGGGGCTTACGTGGCGTGCCGCAGGTTGCCGATCTCTGCCCTATCCCCTTCTCTTCCCCATCCCATGCCCCTTCCCCACGACTCCATCTCCTCCCCATCCCACCCCCTTCCTTCCCCCCTGCCTCTGTGCCCCTGCCCTGCCTGCCCCACCACTGGCACTCACTGTGGTACAAGATGAAGGATGGTTCCCAGCACACAGATGGGAGCTCAACCAGCACTAGGACCCAGAGGGTCGTGTCCAGCTGCAAAGTCCAGGGAGCTGAGCAGCACCTTTTTTCAGCCGGGCTGTGCAGATCGCTCCACTCCCCCCCGCAGACCACACCCCCGCCTCACCTCTGCCTCCTCTCCCCCGCCCTCCTGCCGGTGAACAGCTGATCGGCAGCAGGGAGGGGGAGGGGGGACAGAGCAGGCTGTGAGAAGAGGCAGGGGAGGGGGAGCCTGGCTGCCCTACTGCAGCAGGAGCCTCAGTGCCAGCAGCACCAAGCTTCTGCTCCCCGCAGGAGAGAGCGGGCGGCGGCGAAGCGTGGGGCTGGCTGGGCCCCCCTGGAGCGTGGGCCCGGCCCCGTGGTAAACCCACTACTGCCCAAGGGCTAGTAGAAGGGATCAGCACAGAGCCATGGAGACTTTAATGGTGAGCCAGGCCAGTGGGTGCTGCTGCAGTGTACTCGACCTGGCCTTGCTCGTTGCAGCCCGGTACGATTCTTGTGGTGACTGTGTGCGCACAGAAATATAACACTGCAGTGCACCTCGGAGTATAGTCCTGAGCGAGGTTACGGTTTCTGTGACAAAACCAAGTAACAGGAAATTGGTGCTGGTCAGACCTGCTCAGCACCAGGCAGCACATGTTGTGAACTAATAAAGATGAATTTTGTTCCAAAAATGGATTTTTATTCTGTAACAAGAACCAGGCAATTACAAAACCCCCTTTGAAACTTCGGAAGAGAACTCACGAGGGGCAAGAACATCTCAGGTTCACATACACCAGCCATGGCTTTCACAGGTCAGGCTGCGTGTCCCTCGGGGTGGAGTGGCAGGGGCAGTGCAGTGACCTACGTTCCCTGTAAGCTGCGCGGACGTGCAGCAGCCGACTTAGCACCGCGCAGGCGCTTAGGGGACCCGGCCGGGGACCTGTTGCGGCCCCTGCCTAGCCCAGCCCCCAATCCCTCCCCCGGCCCCAACTCACCCTGTGGCCTGGACCTGCCACAGCTGGAGTGGCCCAGACCCAGCTGTGGCCCTCCCCGGTCCAGACCTGCTGGGGCCAGGGGAGGGTCACCTGTTCTGCAGCCCCAGCCCTAGAACTCCTGCAGCAGGGACAGGTGCCTCTCCCACCCCAGCCACTGCTGCAGGGAGAGAGTGCTGGGGGGGGGGGAGTCCTCTCTCCCCACCATAGCCCCAGAACACCCTCCTACACCCCAAATCCTTGATCCCCAGCCCCACCCGAGCCTGCACCCAAGCCTCTGCCCCAGCCTTCAGCCCCCTCCCACAGGAACCCTTCAGCCCCACCCCCACCAGATGAATTTTATGTGCACCTCCATATTGGTACACACAAAATTCATTCTGCACATGGGTGGCAAAAATTAAAGGGAACACTGGCAGCAACCCCTGATGCCGTGTGGAATATTGAGGGGGGTGAAGGGAGGCGATATTGAGTTCTCCATGGGCTGCAGAGGAAGGCGAGCACAGGATTCTTATACCTGCAGGTTACCAGAGTCAGTGCAGCATCTGTTTGCTACCTGAGAAGCCCCATTATGTCCTAGTGCATCTCCCTCTCCTTTTCCTGCTTGGACTCCCGGGCCTTTCTCCTCTCAACTTTCCCCTCTCCGTGCTGTCTGAAACGGTCACTCTCCAGGCCCTGGTCTCATTCTCTAATGCAGCACAGGCTTGCATGATCTCATGGAACATGCCAGCCCGACTCCTCTTCTTTCTCCTCCTCCTCTGGCTCAGGCTTTCCGTGGGTGTGGAGCAGGAGACCCTGACGGCCCCAATGGCAGCAGCTGCAGATACAACACAGAGAGGTACCATTGTTAGTGTAGTCAGGGTGGAAATCAAAACTTAGGATACAGTAACTCCTCACTTAACGTTGTAGTTCTGTTCCTGAAAAATGCAACTTTAAGTGAAACGATGTTAAACGAATCCAATTTTCCCTTAAAATTTCATGTAAATGCAGGGGGTTAGGTTCCAAGGAACTTTTTTGGGGGCTGACAAAAGGCATTATATACTGTACAGTACTGTGCTTGGGAAGTGCCCCTGGCTTACCTCACACAGGCACAGCCCGCTGCAGGCAAGGACGCTAGGAAGCACCTTCGCAGCAGCAGTAGCAGCAGCTTCCCCGGAGAAGAACAGGTGCTGCCTTTGCTGGGGGATGCTCCAAGCCTGACTTTTCCTGTCCCCACTCCACTCCAGGCCCATCTCTTCCCACCTCCACTCCACCTCCTCTCCTGAGCATGCCGCAGCCTCGCTCACCCCTCCCAAAAAAAGTCCTAAGAGCCACCAAACAGCTGTTTGGTGGTGGGGAAAGCACTGGGAGGGAGGGGGAGGAGGCGGAGATGATGAACTTGTGCAACGCTCCTTTGGAAAGTCGCTGCTCTTCCACAGAATCTTACAAGCAGTGGACAGAGCAGGCAGCCAAACGACGTTATAAGGGAGCATTGCATAACTTTAAACGAGCATGTTCCCTAATTGAGCAGCGATGTAACTTTGAAACAAAGTTAAGCGGGAGGACGTTAAGTGAGGAGTTACTGTACTGAACTCACTTCCCTTGCTCCCTAAATGTTGTAAGCAGAACATTCTCACAGCTGCTTGGGCTTGACAGAGCACAGCCCCAGTCACAGCACCTGCCATTGCGAATATGGCCCTTGGGGGGAGGAGGTAGGGGAAATGAGGGGGGAATAGCTCACAAGCAAGAGTATATGTGTATGGGGCAATGAGACTGAATACTAGCACTGCTTTCCACAGGCAGGGGAGATTTTAGCTGGTATCTCACTCCTGAAGGTAACAGAGGCAAAGAGCACAGCTGCTATTTGCATCCTGATGCCACCCAGGCCCTTCTTTAAAAAGAGAAGAAGGAGAAGCTGCAGAACTACAGGCCAGTCAGCCTCACCTCGGTCCCTGGAAAAATCATGGAGCAGGTCCTCAAGGAGACCACTTTGAAGCACTTGGAGGAGAGGAAGGTGATCAGGAACAGTCAGCATGGATTCACCAAGGACAATTCATGCCTGACCACCCTGATTGCCTTCTATGATGAGATAACTGGCTCTATGGATATGGGGAAAGCGGTGGATGTGATATATCTTGACTTTAGCAAAGCTTTTGATACGGTCTCCCACAGTATTCTTGCCAGCAAGTTAAAGTAGTATGGATTGGATGAATGGACTATAAGGTGGATAGAAAGCTGGCTAGATGGTCGGGCTCAACGGGTAGTGATCAATGGCTCGATGTTTAGTTGGCAGCCGGTATCAAGCGGAGTGCCCCAGGGATTGGTCCTGGGGCTGGTTTTGTTCAACATCTTTATTAATGATCTGGATGATGGGATTAATTGCACCCTCAGCAAGTTTGCAGATGGCACTAAGCTGGGGGGGAGAGGTAGATATGCTGGAGGGTAGGGATAGGGTCCAGAGTGACCTAGACAAATTGCTAGCCTGCGCTCTGTAATGGTTGTCTGCTGAAGTAATTGCTAAGTGGCGAGGTAAAGTGTCCTACCGCAGCAGAAAAAAGAAGGCAGCGCTTCCCAGAAGCCTTCGGTAGAGGATTGCAGAGTACCTCCATCAAAGTGTCACTGAGATCTCTCCAAAGGATTCAGGGCACATAAACTGCTCCATGTGGCCCCTCTCTTGGTTGTTTCACTACCTCTTCTAGCACAAGTAAAAAAAATAAATTAACAGATATGTCCTGCTACTTGGGGGTTCCATCCCTGGATTTTCAAAGAAAATGGCGTATTTACCAGCGGTTCTTTTCCTTGCATCAGGCTTCCCTGAGCTGGACTGTTGGGACTGGCTGGTGGAGTCAAAAACATGTCCTGGCTCACTGGGCAGCTAGATCCCCTGGTCACCATATTCCTCCTCCACACTGTTCACGGCAGGGGTCTGTGACTTGGGATCCTTGAAAGTATCCACATGGCTCTCGGAGGTCATGGTGAGGTCTCCACCAAGGATGGCAGGCAGCTCTTTGTAAAAGTGGCAGGTCTGCAGCTCCGCACCGTATCGGTTGTTGCACTCTCTTGCCTTCTGGTATGCCTGCCCCAGCTCACTGGCTTTCAGGAGGCACTGCCGCTAGTCCCTCTTGTAGCTCTTCTCCTGCTGGCCCTGAGCAATCTGCTCTTAATGTCCACATTTCTCTGACTGGAGTGGAGCTGGGATTGCAGAGCCTCTTCTCCCCACAGGCTTGGGAGATCCGATACCTCCAGGCAGGAGCACACCTGCAGCATGTAGACAGGGCATGGTCAGCTGGGCAGTTACACTCAACAGTGGAGAGAGGCTAGGTGTGCTTGGCAAGCCAGGCAATCAGGAAAAGGAATTTCAAAAGTGTGTGGGGTTTTTAAAAGGAGGGGCAGCTTCTTGTGAATTCGCTGCCTACGGGTCATGTGGACAACGGCAACCAGAGCAGTCTTGTGAGGCATTGCAGGACAGCTCCTGGAGGCCAAGAACAGTTTATGTAAGTAACGTAGTGTCTACACTGATACTGCATCGACCTAACTACATCCACCCTGAATCTGTGCTGCTTGGGGAGGTGGTGCTATTCAGTTGGTGTAGTACGGCAGTTACATCAGTAAAAACAAAATTTAAGTGTAGACACATCCGTAGGGAGGTCTACATAAACTGTCTTGTCGATGTAACCGTGCAGTGTAGACCAGGCCTTAGTTTGAAAGATTTCTGCTCCTAAATTCTTTAATGGGAATTGCACTCCTAAAAATCCCTGAGGCATTGTAAGGAGCTTTATCTATTTAGGGGGCGTTTTACCCAACTCTTGCATTGTAAAGTGTTTTTGAGACCTCAAATCATTCTTGTAGCTTTTCTGTGAATCCTGTTTTCAACATCCTCCTTAAAGTATGGACACCAAAAGTGAATACAGTATTCCAGTAATAGTCCCATCAATACCTATGCTAAGGTAATATCTACTTCTACTTTTATAAGTAAAATTGTTATAAAATCTATAAAATTTTAGATTTTGTAATTTTTAATTCACACTTTGGTAGATCAAAAATGTAGGGCTCAATGACCTGACCGTGTCCTTTTGAATAGCTGTTGCATTTTACTCCAGAGGCAGTTGCCTGGCAATGTCAGGTGAAGCAAATCAGTGTACTGTGCATGTATGTATTTAAAGCACTTTAGGATCTCTTTGGGATAAAAAGGTAGTATGGAAATGCAAGAGGTTATTTATTTTGCTTGTGTTCTTGCAGGGGAAATCAGATTATCTATCACCACCAAAGCCAGCTGGCTCTCACGGCTCTTTTTTCTTCTAGAGATCGACTTAGAACAATGACCAATGTCCTGGGTGATGCACTTGCTGCGGGCATCATAGCACACGTCTGCCAGAAAGATTTTGCCCCGAAGCCAGAGAAAGTATGTATGTCCATTGGGGAGAAAATGAGGGGTGCCTGGGCAAAACTCAAATACAGAAACTGGGGGCAGGTCAGGGAGCAGAATTAAGAGTATCTCTTTCTCGTTTTTGCAGCAAGATCCAGTGAGCACCACAGAGAAGCTTTCTTCTGCAGAGAACTCCCTTCTCCAGCCCAAAGACCATGTGATGGAAATGATTGTAGAAACGTTGTCCGAACGAACAGGAGTTAATTACAATATCTGCCAGGTGTAATGGCTACAGCATTTTCATCCCCAGGAAGGGGGTTTTGGTGCTAAAACGTTGCCACTCTACTCTGTGTGAACATGTGGACCTCACTGTGCACAAAGGAGGCAGAAAAATCCATTATTTTCTATGGAGGTGTTTGGGAGGCTTCAACGAGCTACAGCAGCATAACGTTACTGGCCAGAAGTTAAATAAGAAGCAGTAGTGCCAAGTGCTTGCGGCGTTAACCTGAGAGGCTACATCTATGAAGTTGTCTTGACACTCCAAAGCAACAGATTTTTAAAGGTTTCATGCCACTAGTTTCTCAACACCATTTTTTTTTCTAGGACAGAGGAATGGACAGTTATTAGAGGAGAACCTTAGCTGGTTGTTTTAAAAAGGGCGAGACAAGGCAGAGATTTGTCACCTTGGCCCATTCTCTGTAGGCAATTGCTGTCAGTTTGCATTGTTTATTATGCCGATAATTTTTTGACCATCTTATTTTTAAATGGTTGTTGGTAAAAAATTTTATAGTGAGATTTTATATTCTCTAAAAATGGAGATTTCAAGCAGACTTTCTGCCTGTCATTCCAAATCTAATTTTGTCTTCAAGGAACAGGCTGTTTGGACATCTTCGGACATGGAATTTAGGAGCAGAGTTGTTTGGAAATGTTCCAATCTTTTCACATGATAAGGTTCCCAACAACCATTCGTGGCTCTGTCAATGACTGCTCCATCTAGTGTGGTGAAGATGCAGGTACTAAACACAAGATTTGGGAATGAATGGCAAAACTTGCATGGTGAGAGTGGAATACAAGAATCAAAATCACCTTTGGTTTCTTCATGATAAATTTGAACTAAATGCAAGCAATTGAAAACTGCATGCAGGCATGAAAAGGAAATGGAAAATACAATTATATCTGGCTTTAAATGTTTTTTTAAATATGATCAAGCATTAAAACAGTGCTTTTGAATATATTTTATTTATGAATCAATCTTCCTGTTCAAGTATAAAACATGTCATATTAACCAACCCCTCCCCACATAATTTTTCCTGATCAGCGAGTTATGGGCCAGATCTCAATGAAATTATGCTGATTTCCCATCTGAGGACCCAGCCCTGTTTCGAATGTTATTCCATAGGTAGCCTTAATATATCAAGACTGTTTTTGTGCAGGAAAAAAAAACCCATCATTAGTGAGTTTATATCTTTTTGGAAATGTCATTCTCCCCCACCCCAATGTATCATTACCACTCCAATAGAACAAAGCGCTGCCTTTCTCAAACTCCCATTAATCTATTTTGCATTCCCTAGAAGGAAACACTCAGTGAATTCCACAAGGGCCTGATCTGACTCTTTGAAGTCAGTGGAAAGCTTCAATGGTTGTTGGATCAGACCCTGAGAGACTATGGAGCTGCATGGGGTTTATGGATGCATGCAAGCGCCTGTTTCTTGCAGTACATAATTTAAAACAGTCATACTTAGACCTCAGTGGTTCAGGAGCCAAATTAGCCAGCACCATTACCCAAAAGAGCCACAATGGTGTGAATTCATGGTTTCATTTACTATAGTGCTAGGTATTCATATTTAACCAGTATGGCAGGGGCAATATTTAGATTATATCTTATTCTCACAGCAAAATGACTGACCAAGTATTTTATCAACTACAATTGGTTAATAACATATAGTAGAAGCATCCTGATTGGTCAATCACTTAAATTGGTTAATAATTAAATCACAGAGTGTTTTAATATCACTTGCGGCAAAGAGCAGAAGACACATTAGAGTACCGCTTGTAAGCCTCAGGGTGAGTATCACTGATTTAAAAGGTATAATTGTGAGGGGAAGGGAGAAAAGCCTTTGAGGAAATAGCTAGTACTTATTTCCTTATTCTACAGTGCGCAGCACAGAGGCTATTATTTCAAGAACAAATAAACTGGATCTAAAATTTCTATGTATGATTCAATGTAATCTTCTGCGGTGTTTTGAGGGTTTTTTTCTGTTTTTGTAAGAAAAATATAAACTGAATCGTCTATGTGGCAAGTACAAAAGCAAATGCTATTAAATTATGCAAATAGGTGTGTGCAGCCCAAAACTATAATTTTCCTTTAATGTTTATTTAAGCAAAATGTCATTAACAGCTTTGGGCCTTATGATGGTTGGCCCTGTAAGGCTGCAATAAAAAAGTGTAAGCAGGGCACGGTGACCTTTGTAGGGAGACAGCACCTAGCTGGAATCAGCCAGCCAGGAATGGCCTGTTTGTGGCAGTTGGGGACAGCAGATTTCATTAATTAATTTAAAAAAACCTTGATCTATATTAAAACCTACGTACCCTGGAGGGAAAAGGGAGCGAGGATAAAGCCAGTGTGTGTAAACACTTACTTGGTGCTTGATTTCAAGTTAGACTGAAAAGCTTTTTGGGTCATGGACTATCTCTAATGCAGTACTCACCGGGACCTTTGGGAGCCACCATAATCAAACAACGTACACACTATTAGTTGCTCTTCAGATCAAGAACTCCACTCCCTCCTGAAGACTGCAGGCAGGAATAGAGACTGCTAACACTACTACACAGCATTTGAATTTGTTAGTAAATTTGTTTCATTTTCTCAAATCCAAAGAGGAATGGAAATCTTTTAAATAAAAAAAAAATACGAATCTTATAAACCCTTTCAGTATGGTTGAGGGATACAGCCTATTGGTCCTAGGCCTTGTCTCTGGGGATAAGATGGCCACAAGGAAGACAACTGAGACACGAAAACTGAGGTGGTAGCCTCTAAATCAAATGGGTTTCACCAATAGTTTATTCAAAACTAAAAATTCATCTTCTGGCTAGCCAACACTGGTCTACAATTTTTGAGAAGTCGTGTGCTTCAGAGATAAAATGTGCTATTTATTATGTATTTTGATGTGCTGAATTCAAATATGACAATTAAAACAACTGATTGGCTACTGTTTCTAAGTTATTTAAGTTTTTACATTTTATGTTTATGTATATTGTGTAGATGATAGAGTTTTAATCATAAATTGTAAACCTAGGTCTTTTCATGTGTTTATGGTTGCTTTACATGATAATATTTCACCTGTCCTGTTTATGTAACACTTTAAAAATCAGCAAAAGGGTTATATAACTAAAATTTATTATGAAACAAAAGGCAAAAAACTATTACGTACATAGTTTAGTCCTATTCAGTGTCTACTCAGCGCTTCTTGGCTTGTCTCTTGTATTCATTAAATGGAGCATCTCTTGTCACTGTCCAGCAATAGTCTGCAAGCATTGATGGGCTCCATTTGCCCTGATAGCGTTTCTCCATTGTTGCAATGTCCTGGTGAAATCGCTCGCAGTGCTCGTCGCTCACTGCTCCGCAGTTCGGTGGAAAAAAATCTAGATGAGAGTGCAAAAAATGTATCTTTAAGTGACATGTTGCAACCAAGGCTTCTGTATGCCTTGAGGTTTTCCACCAACAACCTGTAGTTGTCTGCCTTGTTGTTTCCGAGAAAAATTTATTGCCACTAACTGGAAGGCTTTCCATGCCATCTTTTCCTTGCCACGCAGTGCATGGTCAAATGCATCATCTCGAAGAAGTTCACGAATCTGAGGACCAACAAAGACACCTTTCTTTATCTTAGCTTCACTTAACCTTGGACATTTTCCACAGAGGTACTTGAAAGCTGCTTGTGTTTTGTCAATGGCCTTGACAAAGTTCTTCATCAGACCCAGCTTGATGTGTAAGGGTGGTAACAAAATCTTCCTTGATTCAACAAGTGGTGGATGCTGAACACTTTTCCTCCCAGGCTCCAATGACTGTCGGAGTGGCCAATCTTTCTTGATGTAGTGGGAATCTCTTGCACGACTATCCCATTCGCAGAGAAAACAGCAGTACTTTGTGTATCCAGTCTGCAGACCAAGCAAGAGAGCAACAACCTTCAAATCGCCACAAAGCTGCCACTGATGTTGGTCATAGTTTATGCACCTCAAAAGTTGTTTCATGTTGTCATGAATAGTTAGTAAAGGGTTAAAGCATAGTACCTGGTGGGCACCTGACCTGAGGACCAATCAGGGAAGAGATTTTGAAACTCCTAGGGAGAACTTTTTTCTCTCTGGGGGGGTTTTTTGTTGGCTTTTGGAGTTTCAAGAGAAGAGACCAGTTAATCAAGTCCCTACAAGTTTTCACCTCTGAACTAATTTTTCTCTAGTCAAAGAGTAGTAGTAGAAAGAGAGATTTTGTCTGTGTCCTAATAATAATATGTTGTTGTTTGTGTGTGTGTGTATTTGTTTTTCTTTATTCTTGCTTGTACTGGTTGTTGTTGAGAGAGAGAGAGAGGATTCTCCAGAACTTAGCTTATATGCCCATACCAGCTTGCTTTCATAGCTTGGATTCATTTCTTTTTCTTTCTTTTCTTTTTCTTTTTTTTTCTTTTCTTTTTTTTTAATTAATTCCTTTCTTCCTGAAATTAGGAGGAGGAAGTGGGCTGGTTCCTGGTGTTCTGTGTGTGTAGAGATTCCAGGGGTTTAGGCAGGCACCTGTGTCCCGAGGAGGAGGAGAGGAGGGGGGAGGGGGGAGGGGAGGTCCTCTGTCTGTGAATGTGGGGAAAGGTGTTGTCAAGGGGGAACAGTGTCCCACGGGTGGTACCCGTGTGGTGGCAGCTAGGAGGGGGGGGACTAGGGTTTTGGGGGTGGGAGGGAAGATGGTGTGCTGGTCCTCACTTTGAAACCGCCCAGTTTCAAGTGAGGGTTCAGACCAGGACACATGTTGTCATAGGTTTCCTTCATATGGACTGCATGACCAACTGGAATTGATGGCAAAACATTGCCATTATGCAGTAAAACGGCTTTAAGACTCGTCTTCGATGAATCAATGAACAGTCTCCACTCATCTGGATCGTGAACGATGTTGAGGGCTGCCATCACACCACTGATGTTGTTGCAGGCTACAAGATCACCTTCCATGAAGAAGAATGGGACAAAATCCTTTTGACGGTCACGGAACATGGAAACCCTAACATCACCTGCCAGGAGATTCCACTGCTGTAGTCTGGAGCCCAACAGCTCTGCCTTACTCTTGGGTAGTTCCAAATCCCTGACAAGGTCATTCAGTTCACCTTGTGTTATGAGGTGCGGTTCAGAGGAGGAGGATGGGAGAAAATGTGGGTCCTGTGACATTGATGGTTCAGGACCAGAAGTTTCATCCTCTTCCTCTTCTGACTCAAGTGAGAATGATTCTGGTGCATCAGGAAGCGTCAGTCCTTCTCTGTGGGGTACTGGGCATATAGCTGATGGAATGTTTGGATAATGCACAGTCCACTTTTTCTTCTTTGACACACCTTTCCCAACTGGAGGCACCATGCAGAAGTAACAATTGCTGGTATGATCTGTTGGCTCTCTCCAAATCATTGGCACTGCAAAAGGCATAGATTTCCTTTTCCTGTTCAACCACTGGCAAAAATTTGTTGCACAAGTGTTGCAGCATATGTGTGGGGCCCACCTCTTGTCCTGATCTCCAATTTTGCAGCCAAAATAAAGGTGATAGGCTTTCTTAACCATAGTGGTTATACTGCACTTTTGTGATGCAAAAGTCACTTCACCACAAACATAGCAGAAGTTATCTGCACTGTTCACACAAGTACGAGGCATCTCTGCTCACTTTGGCTAAACAGAAATGTGTCCCTTTGCAAAATCAAACTGACAAATAAGAGAGCACGGCACTGTATGATTTCTAGAGCTGATATAGGGCAATTTGTTCAGCAGAGTGATGTAAGCTTCATTATGATTGCATCATCCATGACTTCTAGGAATAACATGATGCAATTCATATCATGTATGACGCAATACCAGCTTCAGATTGCATCATTCATTGTTTTGCCTAAAAAGCAAGTACTGTCCAAACCCAGTCATAGATTTATTCATAGATCCAGTCAAAGATGTATTTTAGTCATTTCTGGTTTAAATTGAGATCCCTTCCCTTTATAACTCACTTATCCTCCGCTATTCCCAAGTCAAGGGTCGTATATACTGACCCAATAGCATATATTGAAAACTAGAGCCAATCAACAATTTTAAGCATCATTTTCGTTCTCAGTGACCCAGAATTAGTAAAGTTTGACAACATTTATTTCAGAAGCATTTTGCCTGTAGAGCAGTGTAATGTTTAGCACAGTGGTTACAGCACTCACTTGAGATGTGGGAGACCCACGTTCAATTCCTGTGTCTGCTGGAGGTGGGGAAAGAATGTGAACAGGGGTCTCCCACTTCTTGGGAGGTGCTTTAACCACTGGGCTGGAAGTTATTTGGTGGGCACCACTTAGTTCTACCACATTTCGAATGGGATCCGATCCAGTAGATGGACTTGGAGCACAGCTAGTGGATGAGGCCCCTCCACAACTTGGGCAAATTCCTATTTTCCCCTGGGTTGTGAACTGCCCTGAGCCTCAGGCAGAAGACAGGCACCTGGAGGCTTAGCAGGAGGTGGCAGTGTGCATGTTCAGAGGCAGGAATGTAGGCGCTGAGTAAGTTTGGACACCCATAGGCTTTCATGGGAGTTTTGTGGATCGCCATGGAGCCAAAACTAGGATTTAAGTTCTAAATACCTTTGTGGATCTGGGCCTAATGTGAGTTGCCCCAGGTCTCCATTGTTGCAGGCCAGGGCCCTAACCATTGAGCCATCCTTCCTCTAATGCAGGGGTCTAAATGCGCCCAGCGTCCTGGCCGGCGGAGGAACATCCGCCGAATTTCTGCGGCGTTTCGGCGGCGACGCCTCTCGATGACATCACTTGCCGCCGACAAGTGACATCATCGAGAGGCATTGCCACCGAAACACTGCAGAAATTTGGCGGCGACGCCTCTCGATGACGCCGCTTGCTGACAACAGGTGACATCATCGGCGGCATTTCGGTGGGTGCTCCACCGCCACCACAGTCCTTCGTCTGGCGCCCGCCAGATGAAAAGGTTGGGGACCACTGCTCTAATGCTTCACTACAGGGCCACACTAGAAACAGCCCCATCCAAGAACCCCCCTTAAATAACATTTTTGATCCATTTAATGGGGACCACACATTGATATGGGTCAGTACTTTTTTTTTTTTTAAATAAAAAAAATTGTACAGTACTGAGGCAAATGCCTTTACTTTATATACAAGTAAATAACATCAGCGTAATTACTTTTATTAACCTCACTTTCTTCTTGATGTAATTATTTACAAAAGTATAAATTTTATTTTCAATACAAGAACTATATTCTGTCTAGCCCTTCTGACTGGCATTTCCATCCTTAAATGCTTTATTGATAGAGGCATACAGTATCAGTTCCTATATTCTGCCTGGCATCGGGCTAACCAGAGAGACACGGAGGATGAGGTAGTATCTTTTATTGGACCAACTTCTGTTGCTGAGAGAGACAAGCTTTCAAGCTATACAGAGCTTCCCTCAGGTCTGGGAGAGGTATTCACAGTGTCACAGCTAAATACAAGGTCAAACAGATAGTTTAGCGGCGTCACTAATTATCACATATTCGAAGGGGGCCCCGTAGTAAAGGGATGTTAGTGTGTTACGGATTGCTGTAATATGCTATAAATCCACAGGAGCAGCTCCAGGCACCAGCATGCCAAGCGCATGCCTGGGGCGGCAAACCCCGGGGGGTGCTCTGTTGGTCACCACAAGGGTGGCAGGCAGGTTGTCTTCGGCAGCTTGCCTGCGGAGGGTCCGCTGGTCCCGCAGCTTCGGCGGACTTCCCGGAGGCGTGCTGCCGAATCCACGGGACTGGGGACCTCCCGCAGGCAAGCCGCCAAAGGCAGCCTGCCTGCCATGCTTGGGGCGGCAAAATACCTAGAGCCACCCCTGTAAATCCAGTGTCTTTATTAAGACCATGATTTTTAGTGTCTAGCAAAGTTATGAATTTAAGCTCCACGGCTCGTCTTTTGAAAGTGTTGTGCAGGTGCCTTTGAGAATGAGGACTGATAGGCTGTATTTGACCCAACCCATTTATAATTACCCGGTCATATCTGGCATTGGTTTCTCATTGCTTTTTCAAAACCTCTAAAGCAAGATGGTTTTTAGCTCAAGCAGCATTTCCCCCATGACAATGGAAGTGATGCATCTTAGGCCTGGTCTACACTACACGTTTAAACCAAATTTAGCAGCGTTAAACCGATTTAACCCCTGCACCCATCCACACAACGAGGCCTTTTATATCGATATAAAGGGCTCTTTAAACCGATTTCTGTACTCCTCCCCGACGAGGGAAGTAGCGCTGAAATCGGTACTGCCATGTCGGATTAGGGTTAGTGTGGCCGCAAATTGACGGTATTGGCCTCCGGGTGGTATCCCACAGTGCACCACTGTGACCGCTCTGGAAAGCAATCTGAACTCAGATGCACTGGCCAGGTGGACAGGAAAAGCCCCGCGAACCTTTGAATTTCATTTCCTGTTTGCCCAGTGTGGAGCTCTGATCAGCACGGGTGGTGATGCAGTCCCAAATCCAAAAAGAGCTCCAGCATGGACCGTATGGGAGATACTGGATCTGATCACTGTATGGGGAGACAAATCTGTTGTATCAGAGCTCCATTACAGAAGACGAAATGACAAAGCATTTGGAAAAATCTCCAGGCTATGATAGACAGAGGCCACAGCACAGTGCTGTGTGACAAGCGTAACGGAAAGCCAAAGAATCAAATGGACACTCATGGAGGGAGGGAGGGGGTACTGAGGACTCCAGCTATCCCACAGTCCCCGCAGTCTCCGAAAAGCATTTGTATTCTTGGCTGAGCTCCCAATCCAGGGAAAAAGAGCGCGAAATGATTGTCTGCCGTTGCTTTCACGGAGGAAGGATTGAGTGACGACATTTACCCAGAATCACCCGCGACACTGTTTTTGCATTGGGATCTCAACCCAGAATTCCAATGGGCAGGGGAGACTGCAGGAACGATGGGATAGCTACGGGATAGCTACCCACAGTGCAACGCTCCGGAAATAGACGCTAGCCTCGGTACATGGACGCACACCGCCGAATTAATGTGCTTAGTGTGGCCGCGTGCACTTGACTTTATACAATCTGCATCTAGCGAGTTATTAAAAAAAAACCCTCAATTCCTATTCACATTTTTCTGTTGAAATTTTTGGCCCCAATTAATTGCTGCTCACAATTAACTTTAGTTTTGGAAAAATCAGTTCTTGTAAAGGAACCCAGGATATATATTATTGGTTAGGACTGTATTCCATTTGCACAAATCAGCTGCAACTCAAGTGAAGTTTTTTACCCACGAAAGCTTATGCCCAAATAAATCTGTTAGTCTTTAAGGTGCCACCAGACTCCATGTTGATTTTGTGGATACAGACTAACATGGCTACCCCGATACTTGCAACTCAATTGGTCCCTTGTATTTAGGCAACCAATATTGTTTAGTTCAGTGGACAATTCATCTTTCTCTGTCAGAATGAGGTCTGCTATTGAATGACCCCATATTGGATGCAATGTATTTTGTGTAAGTAAAATGTTCTTAGAGTATCTCAAAATTATAATTTTCTATTGATGGCCTGAGACCTGCAATAAATCTCCCAGGCTGAAATTCTCCCTGGATAATGCACTTTTTCTTTTTATTCATTATAGACAGGTGCTTAACGAGGTGTTTACCCTGTTCTCTAATCTTATTTGGCAGTCTGTAACAGACTCCTTTCACTGCCTTCTTTTGTGCTCTATCACTGATCCCCAAGTATTCCTTAAGAGCTTGTGCTTCCAAGTTGTCAATAATTCTAAAGCAGGTAATAGCATCTTTGGCCTTGTCTACAAACAAACTGGCACTGATTTAACTACGTTGGTTTAAAAACACACTAAGTTGAACTGGTGCAAGTCTGTGTGCAGATAAAGCCTCTGATGACGTGGCTTGCTCCCTCTACCCTTCCTGAGGAGGCTGTAGCCAGTGCAGCCGGTATCAAGCGGAGTGCCCAAGGGGTTGGTCCTGGGGCCAACATCTTCATTAATGATCTGGATGATGGAATTAATTGCACCCTCAGCAAGTTTGCAGATGACACTAAGCTGGAGGGAGAGGTAGATAAGCTGGAGGGTACGGATAGGGTCCAAAGTGAGCTAGACAAACTGGAAGATTGGGTCCAAAGAAATCTGATGGGGTTCAACAAGGACAAGTGTAGAGTCCTGCACTTAGGACAGAAGAATCCCATGCACCACTACAGGCTGGGGACCGACTGGCTAAGCAGCAGTTCTGCAGAAAAGGACCTGGGGATTTCAGTGGACGAGAAGCTGGATATGAGTCAGCAGTGTGCCCGTGTTGCCAAGGCGGCCAACAGCATATTGGGCTCTATTAGTAGGAGCATTGCCAGCAGATCGAGGGAAGTGATTATTCCCCTCTATTTGGCACTGATGAGGCCACACCTGGAGTACTGAGTCCAGTTTTGGTCCTTCCACTACAGAAGGGATGTGGACAAACTGGAGAGAGCCCAGTGGAGGGCAATGAAAATGACTTACGAGAAGAGGCTGAGGGAACTGGGCTTATTTAGTCTGCAGAAGAGAAGAGTGAGGGGGAATTTGATAGCAGCCTTCAACTACCTGAAGGGGGGTTCCAAAGAGGATGGAGCTTGGCTGTTCTCAGTGGTGGCAGATGACAGAACAAGGAGCAATGGTCTCAAGTTGCAGTGAGGGAGGTTAGATACTGGGAAACACTATTTCACTAGGAGGGTGGTGAAGCACTGGAATGGGTTCCCTAGGGAGGTGGTGGAATCTCCTTCCTTAGAAGTTTTTAAGATCAGGCTTGACAAAGCCCTGGTTGGGATGATTTAGTTGGTGATGGTCCTGCTTTGAGCAGGGGGTTGGACTAGATGACCTCCTGAGGTCTCTTCCAACCCTAATATTCTATTATTTTAATATTCCAATCATATGAATCTTCCCATCGTTTTTATTACCAACGTCAAATTTTCTCTCATACATGAAAGAAATTCCAATCCCTCCTGTTTAATACCCAGGTTCCTGGGAATGACATAAGAAATTAAATAATTTATTCCTTTCAGGTCTCTTGATACTTTGATTTACGTCCATGACACCTCGAGACCAAGTTACACGTTTGAGTATATGCATGGTAGTTACTCCCTTAATGCCCTCCTCTGTTGCAGCTTAACACCTACCTGACTTGTCTATCACCAGAATTATCCTCCTTCGCAATGGAAGGACCACCAAACTGTAGGCCATCTTATATGGGAAGAGGGTCTGTGATGTTCCAATCACTTACCTAGACATCAGTTCACCCCAAGAATCCTCTGCCTGTGTTCCCTTGCTTGTGGAAAGTCATCTGGACTTTCCTTGTCAACAGTTCTTCTCCAAGATCCCTGAAGTCTTCAATTATCTGTGAAACCAGGTCATTGGTGCCAAAATTTGACAGACATCATGCCTGCTGTCTTAAGAATCTTGTCCAATCTTGCAGCCACATCCCTCGCCTTAGCTCAAGCAGCACAGCACACCATCCTGCTGTCTGTACCCTTCAGAACGTTTTGTCGACTCTTCCTAACATGGATTTCCCAATAACGTGTGTGTTTCCTATGGATGGCTGGAGGTCTTCTCTTGGACATAACTCAATCCAAAGAGTTGGGACAAGTGGCTGCCTGCAATTATGTCCCCTGCAACTCTTTTTCTTTCCTCTAGTGGATTTCTCAGAGACATTCACTGCAGTTGTCACACCAAGCACTTGATGTTGATCAGATAGCTTTAGTCACGTAGAATTCCTCCTAGTTCTCCTTTCCCCATGGTCAAAGTGCCAATCATCTCTGTTTTCTACTCTCTATTATTCTTAGCTGATTCTTCCTCCCTTGTTGAATCTACAGTGGTGATGCCTGAAGTTTCTCTGATGTAGGGTTAAGAGTTGTTCTTTTCTTCCCATACAGGCATCAGCTTACATGTCTTACACAGAAAGTCTCTTGTCTTCAGGCAGGAAAGAACACATGGTACATCCTCTGCAGGTCACAATACCTGTTCCCTTGCTGGTCAGCAGGGTTACCAAAGTAGAAATGTAGGTTCTGTCCCCACTGTTCTCACAACAAAAGCTTCTTGACCAGTCCATCTCTTTTGGGGAATACGAGATGGGACCAGAGGCCAAGTCTGGCGATTGTGAAGGATGTGGGCTTGAACAACAGACACTCTCTCATCAGCTCTCCATGTGGTTTAATTAGCCTCACTGACAACCTCTTGTATCTACAGCTGTAAACTCCCCAGCCTCTTTTTCCCTTTTACCGCGTGAACTCAGAGTGGCTCAGTCAAGTTGGTTCCTATGGCTGGGGCACACCTTGTCTCTGACTTCAGTATGGAACTGGGGTGACTGTTGTTCCATTCTCTCCCTCTAGAGCAGGGGTAGGCAACCTATGGCATGCGTGCCAAAGGCGGCACGCGAGCTGATTTTCAGTGGCACTCACACTGCCCAGGTCCTGGCCATTGGTCTGGGGGGCCCTGCATTTTAATTTAATTTTAAATGAAGCTTCTTAAACATTTTTAAAACCTTGTTTACTTTACATACAACAATAGTTTAGTTATATATTACAGACTTATAGAAAGAGACCTTCTAAAAATGTTAAAATGTATTACTGGCACGTGAAACCTTAAATCAGAGTGAATAAATGAAGACTCAGCACACCACTTCTGAAAGGTTGCCAACCCCTGCTCTAGATGTAGGATAATGGCCTAGCTGGACCAGAGGTCACACCTAGTGTGTCAATTCTTGTCACTGATAGTTGTTAGCACCAAATGCTTCAGAGGAGGAAGCAAGAAATAATAAAGCAGATATGGGACAATCTGTCCCCCTTGCAGGTCTCAACCTACTAGTTCAAGATAAGATTAATCTCCAAAGAATGAGGTGTTATAACCAAGATTGTTCTCCCAAAAGCTCCTCCTTCCTCATCTCCGAAAAATGGGAGCTAACAGTTCCGTGCTGAGTCTGAACAGTCCCTCTCTTTTGCCAGGAGTCTTTGCCATCATGACTATTTCTCTGTAGCATGTCCCCACCTGGGGCATCCCACATGTAACATCAATTGTGATACTGCTTAAAACAGAGTGCCAGCCTGCCCCTGCCCACCTCTTCGAGATGTGTTACTCATGTCCATTCCATTCTCGGCGTGCACGTGCCCATGTGCGCAGCTGTCGGAGATTTTTGCCTTAGCAGTATCTGTAGGGTCAGCTGGGGCACCCTCTTGTGTGTTGTGCTCACGCGCCGGGATATTAGGCACCACCGGACCTACACCGTATCAGTTCCTTCTTGCTGGCAACTCCGACAGAGAGGTAGGAGGGCGAGTAATGGAATGGACATGAGCAACACATCTCGAAGAACAACAGTTATGAAAGGTAGGTAACTGTTTTTTCTTTTTCAAGTGCTTGCTCATGTCAATTCAATTCTAGGTGACTCCCAAGCAGCATCCATGGAGGTGGGCTCAGAGTTCACTGTCATGTGGCTTGCAACGTCGCTCTGCCAAAGCCAGCATTGTCTCAGGCTTGCTGGATAAGTGCATAATGAGATTAAACATGTGGAAAGACAACCAGGTAGCAGCTCTGCAGATATGCTGAATCAGCACCTGGGCCAGGAAGGGTGCCGACGAAGCCTGCACCCTAGTCGAGTGGGCAGTCACGGTTGCTGGTGGAGGCACCTTCACCAGATCATAGCAGTAACGGATGCAGGCCGTGATCCAGGATGAAATCCTCTCAGGAGACACTGGGCGACTTTTCATCCTGTCTGCCTCCGCAACAAACAACTGCGCTGACTTGCGAAATGGCTTAGTCCTGTTGAAGTAGAAGGCAAGCACCCTCCACGTCCTATGCCATTTGGAGGAAGCAACTTGCCACTGCCATACCCTCTCCACCAGGGCCCCAAATCCTGGGCCGAATCCTGGGATAGGGACTCCTTGAACTTACAGAGGGAGTCTCATAAGTTGAAGTTGTAACTCCCCGAGAGAGGCACGTGGTTAGCCACCTGGAACTGAAGGCTGGCCACTGAATAAATCTTTTTTCCAAAAAGGTCCAGGCTCTTCACCTCCTTATTTTTGGGGGTCAAACTGGTTTGTCCCGGCTGTTCTTCTCAGCCGCCAAGATGACCAGCAAGCCCAGAGGAGGGTGGGTATACAAATATTCAAAACCCTTGGCAGGGATAAAACATTTTTTCCTCTGCTCTCCTGGAGGTGGGAGGGATGGAAGATGGAATATGCCAGAGGGCTTTGGCTATTTTTGGGACCCCATTGTGTACTGGTAGCGCAACACAGCCTAGGATAGATGCAGAGAGTAAATTAAACACAGTATCCACCTGTTTGGCCATCTCCTTGGGCTTGGAAGTAGAGTTCGTAGCCACCCTACGAAGCATGGTCTGGTGTTCTTTAAAATCGTCTGGTGGGGTGGCACGAGAAGGCCTTGCCACTGCCTCATCTGGGGATGAGGAGGAGGACAACGGGGTCACCAGGGTAGGCCACGGGGCATAAGGTTTCAGGGTAGGTTATCGCTCTTCTACTCTGCTCTCTGAGCATGCCATGCGCATTGAGCTTGATGCCGCTAGTGCTGTTGGTTGCTGCTCTGAGGCGGCGGCTGAGGAATAGATTGAAGGAGGCATTGGCATCACAAGGCATACCCCACGTGCTCCAGGAGGGCCACTGGTCGGCCACTGGTGTTGCTCCCAAGACAGCATCACGGAGGTCAACGCAGCCTCAGGTGCCCAATTGCACCAGTGCTGTCTTGGTGAAGGGCTGAATTACCCTTCAGTGCCAGAGGAATCACCTTCTGGTGACCACGGAGGGGCTGTCGATGCTAGTGTCTGATGGTGAACCATCGCCGCAGGAGACCTTGAGTAGGTGGATCGGTGTAGGGGGTGAGGGGGATCGGTGCCTTAAGGGAGACCACTCCCACGGTCTAGGAGACAGGGATCTGTGCCGAGAACACAGCCAGTGGGAGGACGATCGGTGCCAGTGATATGGTGACTGATGTCTCCCTCTAGGCAACCCGCATTGAGAGGGTGGAGACAGCAATCACGGTGCCGGCAATCTCCAGTGTCCTACAGAAGATGGAGACCTGGGGCGTGGAGACAGAGAATATTATCTTGTCTCTGGAGACTGGCATAGTTTGCTGACCCTCTAAAGGGTCTTTACGGCTGGCTTGCTCTCACATGGAGCCCTCGACGTGTCCTGCGACGCACGTGGTGCCACTGGCGCTGGTAGAGGCCTTTGCTCTCTGGGTGCTAGGAGAGCCTGGAAGGCATCGGCCCTGCCACAGGTCTGGGTCCTCTACCATTCCCAGGAGTTGGAGGCGGATCCCTTGGGGGACTAGGGGCCCCAATCAGGGAGGCATTCCCATACGGCTGTGGCGTGGGCTGGCGGCCAACTGGGTCCTTTGCCTGAACTCTCTTGGTCCTTCTTGCTCGGTGCCTGGGAGTCAAGTTTCTTCAACCTCTTCTTAGGCACCAGTGACGGGGGGTGCTGGCAGGCAGAGGCCAGTGCCAGCGGTGTGCTGCGCACCGAGGCCAAAGTGCTAGGGGCAGAGTCCAGCCGGGAAGGGTCGGACGTCAGGCAGAGAGCACTTTCAGGCAGCTGCTATGGGGGTCACTAACAGACACAGGCCAGTTGCAATCAGAGCAGGGCTTAAATCCTGCAGATAAGTTCCCGTTGGGACACCTTCTCTACCTATACTACTTAACTACTTACTAACTACTGTAAACAAACGATTTACAAGGCCCTAAGGCTCAAAGACTGAAGAGAAGAAACCACTAACCCTTGCTAGGCAAGGGAAAAAGGCGCTTCAACTAACCACCATGGGCAGTAAAAAGGAACAGAGAGCATAGGGCTGGAGGCACCGGCGCATGAGCCCGGCACTCAAGAGGGTGCCACAGCCAACCCTACAGATACTGCCTAGGCAAAAATCTCTGACAGCCGCACACTTAGAATGGAATCGACATGAGCGAGCATTTGAAGATTATCTATGGTGCTAAATTATTATATTCAAAGCACTGTGCAGATAACCATTAATTAATCCTCACAACAGCTGAGAGGCAGGTACTAGTGTCCCTATTTTACAGACGGGAAAAACAAACAAAGATGAAGAGACTTGCCCAAGATCCCACAATGAGTCAGTGGCAGAGCCAGGATTACAGCTGAGAATCAACTTCCTCCTAACCTTGTGCTTATGCTTCCTGGCCATACTGCCTTAATGCCAGCATCCATGGCTCCCACTGACTTTAGTTTTAGTTATGAATGCTCAGCACTTCTGAAAAACCAGACCTCTAGTACCTCACACTGGGAATGAGGAGCACACAATTAGGGGCCACCTGTGGAAATTTTAAGTAACTTTTTCAACATTAGATGGGAACTCTGGTGCACGTCCAGGAACAGAAGCCATTTCTCCAGGGCAGCATTCAACTGCCTTAACTAAAAGACCATATTTAATCTTCCTGCAGTGCCTTGCCTCATTCGTTGCAGGCCTTCCAACTTCTATAGTAAGTGAAGCACGGTTCACATACAGACAACTGCCTCATTCCCTACACAACCCTGACTCGTTCAACTAGGTCTGTGCATTCTGTGCACTAAGGCCCTGATTCAGAAACAAACGCTTAAAGGCAAGGACCTGCTTATGTCCATACTCTTCAAGGGGACCTAAGCACATGCTTAAGTGTCCTCTAAATGAGGTGGGGTTCTATGGAAAAAACAGTATGGGATCACGTAATTAAAGACAGTAATAACGCACAGCCCAATGGGTCCAAATTACAGTTCTACAAGCAATGTCAACACTGCCATTTCTAACTTTCGAGTGCTCGGACTTTGCAACCTTAATAATCTTCTTTTAACATATTTTGCCAGGTTTGTTTTTCTAAAGAAAAAAAGGCAACATCAAATCCTGTAATTTGGAAGTGTAATGCCCACCCCTGCCAACCAGCAGACATAAGGAGGGTTTGAACCTTGGACTTTTCAGCACCGCAACACAGACCTGTACCGCTTGAGCAACACAGTTAGCTATAATAGACAGCAGCAGGAATAGGATGTTATCCTTGGTGGCATGAGAAGAGGACTCACTATTCACTGCATAGACGAGTAGCCTCATTTTATAGACAGTAGAGCTAGCACATGAAGTTGACACATTCTGAGAGGCAAGGTGGTTAAGTGGGTGATATTTGGGTTCCTATATTAGAGATCTAGGTTCTTCTATTCACAGAATGTGTAACTACTTACTGGGCTATGAGGTTTGGTTCAATAAGGGTTTTGAATGGCCAGGAATTAACACCAGTTAATTAACACACCTCTTTTACGGTTTTATTTCAATTTAACATTAACAAAAGCTCTGACTACACTGACAATTAGATTTACAATAGACATCCTGCATCAACACTAACATACAAATAAACTGACAGTCAGCAGCCTTAAATAATCGCAGCGGTAATTTACCGTAGCCAGTACATAATAAAAAATGGAGAATCTCCAGAAAAGCCACTACCCCAAAATCATACCCAGGAACATACCCTCATCCCATCCCCCAAACCCAATCTAACAATGATCATAACATTCAGGCTATGCTGGACCAGGGTGGGAGGAAATTCCAGCCTCCTGGGGCCCTCACAGAGAATGCCTTGCTGGCAGCCCCTCCCCCCCTTATTAATAAAGGGATCTAGCTCAAGCATCTCTGCTGACCACAGCTGTGGGAGTGAGTCATGGGGAGAGAGCTACTCTCTCAGGTAGGCAGGTCCCAGGCCATTTAGGGCTTTGTAGGTCATGACTAAGGCGGCGAGTCTGTCATGGAAGTCACAGATTCCTTAACTTCCCACGACCTCTGTGACTTCTGCAGCATCCGGTGGTGGCCTAGGGGCTGCCCAAGCTGGACAGCCCCTGGGCCAGCAGCAGCAGCTTGGGTGTGTGGGAGGGGGCTCAGGTTTAGAGGCAGGAGGTTGGGGTGCAGTGCTTACCTCGGGGTGGGGGGCTCCGTGGCTCCATTGGCATGGCCCTGCACAGCTCCTGGGCAGAAGGGTCAGGGGGCTCTGCATGCTGCCTGCAGTTCCTAGCCAATGGGAGCTGCGCAGCTGGTGTTTGTGGCGGGGGCAGAGTGCGTATCCCCCGGTCCCTCTGCCGCCTACAAGCTGCAGGGACATGCTGAGCCAGGTAGGGAGCCTGTCAGCCATGCCAACCCAACCCCCCCCAGCCACAATGGGGGGTCCCAGGCCATGCGCTGCCCATCCCCCCCAACACCAGCGGGGGTCCTGGGCCACCTCCTCCAGCACCCCCGGGCCACCCCCCCCCAAATTTTAGTTAGCAGTATATAGTAAAAGTCATGGACAGGTCATGGGACATGAATTTTTGTTTACTGCCTGTTACTTGTCCGTGACACTTACTAAAAATACCCATGACTAAAACGCAGCCTTAGTCATGACCAACAGCAACACTCACAGAGTAGCAGCCCTGGCAGCCACTTCCAGAGAGCTGCCTCCCTCACCTTCTACACCAGCTTCAGTCTCCACGTGGCTGTAAGGTGCCACCCCACGAAGAGCACACTGCGATGGTCTCATCTTGAGATGACAAAAGCATTGACAACATTGTAAGGTTGGCATCTGACAGAAGAGGTCGCCACCGCCTGACCAGGTGCTGTAATATGATCATCCACCATCAGCTTGGGGTATAAAATTGCCCCCATTTGCAAACTCTGGTGGTGACCAATGGCAGACGCAGTACCCCCTCAACCAGAGAGACAGACATTCACGCCATCTCCTCCAGCTCCTTCCCCAACCCACCCTCACCTCAATGTTGTATGGGGAGAGTTTCAGCCAGATCGCTCTCATCTGTGCCCCATTCTCAACTAGACAATGGTGAAGGTACTGAACTGCACTGTTGTGAGAGTAGGGAAGAGCAAGAATCATACAGGTGGGTGTCAGCATCCTGAAGACCCCACGCCGCCTTCCTAACCCACATGGCACACTGCAGCACTCCACACTTAAAAGCCTTTCAAGAAGAGGAACAATTGCCTATAATTACTCACTCCAATTTCTGAGAGAAAAGAATGAAGCTACTGAATGTCAGTCTTACGCCCGCCAAAGCCAGGTCTACATCCAGAATGATGTCCAGCAGACCAAATGCATCTAGATACTTGAGCTGTCTCAACACAAACTTTTGCACAATCATAGAATCATAGGATTGGAAGGGACTTCAAGAGGTCTTTTAGTCCAGTCCCCTGCATTCAAGGCAGGGCCAAGTATTATCTAGACCACTCCTGACAGGTGTCTGTCTAACCTGCTCCTAAAAATCTCCAATTACGGAGATTCCACAAGTTCCCTAAGCAATTTATTCCAGTGCTTAGCCACCCTGACAGTTGGGAAATTTTTCCTAATGTCCAACCTAAACCACCCTTGTTGCAATTTAAGCCCATTGCTTCTTGTCCTGTCATCAGAGGTTAAAGACAACAACATTTCTCCCTTCTCCTTATAACAACCTTTTATGTACTTGCTAATTGTTATGTCCCCTGTCAGTCTTCTCTTCTCCAGACTATACAAACCCAATTTTTTTTCAATCTTCCCTCATGGGTCATTTTCTAGACCTTTAATCATTTTTGTTATTCTTCTCTGGACTTTCTCCAATTCGTCCACACCTTTCCTGAGATGTGGTGCCAAGAACTGGATACAATTGCTCAGAAGGAGAATACCTGATAAGGGGCCAGTTTGTCAGCTGCTGACCATGGTACTCAAAGTCCCCAGCAGGACCCCTTCCCTTATGCCAAAGGCTGTTGAAGGCAGCAGCAGCAGCAGAAATGAATGGTGGTAGACAGACACCTTCCATCTGTGTCACGACCAGAGGCTTATTTCTGGGAGGCATGTTGAAATGCAAGAGCACACACTCAATGCAGATGGAACATTCAGAAGCATGTTCTACTGCTGGATAACTCAGCCAAATCTGAACAGATTTCACGGGAAGTAGCAAAAGGCACTTTCCTGATCCTGGAACTATCCTTTTGACAAACTTCTAAGTCCTGCTGAAAACCATAAAGGTGCCAGAGTTCTTGTTAAAAAAAAAATATTTTTTAATAAAGGGAAGGATAGTCAACTTGAATATATGGGTCACCACTAGAACTAGCCAAAAAAAAATTATGGGGGGGAGGGAGAGGAGACTAGTAAATTTGCAAAATATATATTTTTCAGGTCAACAAAACTATTTGAGAATTTGAAATGGGGTGGGGGGGATCAAGTCAAATCATTTCAGACATTTCAAAAGGTTTCATTTCAACTTTTCAGTTAGAAGGCAAAATACACCCAAAGTCAAGCTGAAACCAACCAAAACAACTTTGTTTTGTATCAAACAAAATGTTCATTTGACCCAAAACAACTTTGTTTTGTTTTGTTTCAGTGAGAAATACTGAAAATATTCAGCTTTGGTTCACACCAAACTAATTTGTTTTCTAATTTTTCAGTTCAGCTCTAGAAACAAACCATTATTCACTCAGCTCCAGTCATTACTGATTCCCCTGTAACACATCTTATAATGTTTATTGTATCTACAAAGGAAGAGCTTGTTTCACTATAGTACCAGTTTTGAGAAGAGGGAATTCTATGTCCTGTACAGAGTGAAAAACTCCCTGGTGCAAATTCATTGTACCTGAGATGAGGAGATTTTTTTCTTTACTGTTTGAGAGTGTTAATGAGTCAGCTAAAATTTCAGTGACTTGAGTGATATGTCTGCAATCAAATGCAGAAAGAAATGCTAGCATTTACCTCTCTTAAGCAGACTTACATTTTTAAAACTACTAACTTATTTTAACACAAAAAAATTGAGCATAGTCTTGTCCCCCTGGCACTGAGATGCAAAGAAGTTAAGGACCAGATTTTCAAAAGAGCTCAGCTCCCAGTAACTTCCATTGTAAGTGAGAACTGCTGTGTATTATGAAAATCTGGCTCCAGTAGCGTGTTAATTTATGGAAGTCTGACAACAATGTGAATCACGAAGTCATAAAAAAGTTTTTTCAAATCCCTGGATTCCTTACAAACACCCCCCCCACACACACACACACCCTATCTCTCAGTGAAGCAAAAAAAAAAAAGGGGGGGGGCCAAAGTTTCTCCCAGACCTCAATCACTAAGGGCATGTTTACACTATAAAATTAAATTGACCTAAGTTACATCAACATACAAAACCGACTTAACAACTGCAGTGACTGTGTTCACACCAGTGCCAACTGTTGGAGCCGCCCAGCAGGGCTCCAGCTGTCAGCTGGAACGTCAATACATTGTCTACACTGACACCGTGTCAATCTAACTACACTAACCTAAGCACTATGCCTCTCGTGGAGGTGGGAGTCGGTGTAGTGGGCAACTTACATCAGCAGGAGCAACACTGTGGTGTAAAGGCTTACACAGGTCAACGTTAGCTGCCTTATGTTGACTTAACTATGTTGCTTAGGGCTGTGAAAATTTTTATACCCTGTGCGACACAGCGAGGTTGACCTAACCCCACTGTAGACATAGCTTGGTGGACACAAAAATGATCTGAATCACGGTATTTTCTTACTACAGAGCCTCCTGATAGCAGCTCCACACAGTTAGGCTTTCATTCTACAGTGGGTTTAAAATGGAGAACAAATCCCCATTATTCTCTAAAATTAGGTGGCCAATGACTGTGAAATGATATAGAAGTTTAGAAAATTCAAAGGGATTAAAAACTACACAGTTGTTCTGTTTTTCTTCATAAATCCCAATAGGAAGACTTTGAAATTAGTCTCTGGCTGAAATTTGTCCTTGACAGTCTGACATTTCAACGTTGATTAGTATCTTTTGAAAAGTATTATGTATCTACGCAAAATATGGTAGACAGGTACATCCAAGAACTGATACAACATATAGTTTCTTTTTTTTATTTGGATTTTGGGTCAATTTTACACATTTTTCACCACAGCTGAAAAAGTTTATTTGCCAACAGCTGCCAATGGAGAAAGTTTATATGCTACAAGCATAAACAATGTACCAGTGCACACACAATGTCTTCTCCGTCAGGAGATTCATTTATCTTACAGCAGAAAAGGGTCTGATATGTGGATACTTATTGATAAAATCTTCTGTCAGTCGCTGCACATCTATCTCCCACAGGTACACTCCCAATTATCTAACTCCCCTCTCACTTAAGCATAAAAATCTCCCTGAGAACATTAATACACAAAAAACTTTGAAGCAGTTAAGGTAGCTATACACAACAGATATGACAAAAACCCACAAAAGAAAATTAAAAGTTAAAACCACCACACTTTCATCCAGTTGCACCACAACTGAGTTACACAGAAGACCACACACTGCACTTACCTTTGTCCCTTGGAGTGCCATCCATCCCTCACCCCATCCCAACACACTGCTGCATCAAACATCCACAAATTATACTATGGAGAGGGGTTAGGTTGGTAAAAAGGTGTGTGGAGGGCTGGCTGAGAGGGTCGGTTGCAGCGTGCAGCTTGTGGTATAGAGTAAAGGGACATGCTTGTGAGTGGCAGAGGAGGAGTTACTTACATTTACATGATTGGAGTTCAAGATGTTTTGTACCTACAGGAGAGCTCCATGCGAGGATGTGCACACATGCACTATACAGCTACTCATATACAGGACATATAGGGAAAAGTGGACCCACAACACTCTTGTTCTTTCTTAACCTCCGAGCAAGATAAAACTCTGAAGCAGAGGGGAAAGGAGGATGGGTAGTGGACCACCCATACAGACAAAACACCTTGAAGAAGTCCAGTTACTGTAAGTAATCTCTCCTCCTCCTCCAAATAATTGTCTTGTGGGTGCTCCACATGAAGAGACTCCTGAGCAGTATCTTAATGTGGAGAAGGGTGCTGAGAGGGCAAACCCTATGCAGGGTGTAGAACAGCTTCACCAAAGGCCGCATCTCCCGTGGAGGCATGGAGTAAGGCTGTCACGGAGTGTGGGGAGTCAGGGCCCTGCACCCTCCGGCTTCCTGCGATTCACCATGACTCTCAGCCAGCCAGTAAAGCAGAAGGTTTATTTAGACGACAGGAACCCAGTCCGAAACAGGTTTTGCAGGCACAGACAACAGGATCCTCCCCAGTTAGGTCCATCTTGGGGTCCCAGAAGCCCCACAGCGCCCTTGGGGAGTCAGAGCCCTGTCTGTCCTTCCCTCCATTCTCCAGCCAGCTCCTGAAACTCCCCTCTCTCCCCAGCATCTCCTTCCCCACCCTATGTTCAGCTTCCCGGGCAGAGGTGTCACCTGGCCTCCAACTCCTTCCTGGGTTCTCACGTTACATGCTCAGGTATTCTCCCTCCAGCCAGTCTCCCATCCCCCAATGCAGATCGTCCTCCCAGGCCAACATCATAGAATCATAGAATCTCAGGGTTGGAAGGGACCTCAGGAGGTCATCTAGTCCAACCCCCTGCTCAAAGCAGGACCAAACCCAACTAAATCATCCCAGCCAGGGCTTTGTCAAGCCTGACCTTAAAAACCTCTAAGGAAGGAGATTCCACTACCTCCCTAGGTAACCCATTCCAGTTCTTCACCACCCTACTAGTGAAAAAGTTTTTCCTAATGTCCAACCTAAACCTCCCCCTCTGCAACTTGAGACCATTACTCCTTGTTCTGTCATCTTCTACCACTGAGAACAGTCTAGATCCATCCTCTTTGGAACCCCCTTTCAGGTAGTTGAAAGCAGCTATCAAATGTGCTCCAGCCCCCTAATCATTTTTGTTGCCCTCCGCTGGACTCTCTCCAATTTATCAACATCCTTCTTGTAGTGTGGGGCCCAAAACTGGACACAGTACTCCAAATGAGGCCTCACCAGTGCTGAGTAGAGGGGAATGATCACATCCCTCGATCTGCTGGAAATGCCCCTACTTATACAACCCAAAATGCCATTAGCCTTCTTGGCAACAAGGGCACACTGTTGACTCATATTCAGCTTTTCGTCCACCGTAACCCCTAGGTCCTTTTCTGCAGAACTGCTACCCAGCCATTCGGTCCCTAGTCTGTAGCAGTGCATGGGATTCTTCCGTCCTAAGTGCAGGACTCTGCACTTGTCCTTGTTGAACCTCATCATATTTCTTTTGGCCCAATCCTCTAATTTGTCTAGGTCCCTCTGTATCCTATCCCTACCCTCCAGCGTATCAACCACTCCTCCCAGTTTAGTGTCATCTGCAAACTTGCTAAGGGTGCAGTCCACACCATCCTCCAGATCGTTAATGAAGATATTGAACAAAACCGGCCCCAGCACCGACCCTTGGGGCACTCCACTTGATACAGGCTGCCAACTAGACATGGAACCATTGATCACTACCCGTTGAGCCCGACCATCTAGCCAGTTTTCGTAGTGAGCAACACCCATCTGCAGTTCGCAGTCCTGCCTTTCAGCCTGTCAACGGCCCAGAGGGTCTTCACAAAGTGCATGGCAGTCATAGCAGCCTTCCTGCGCAAGCACGGAATTCAGGTGTTTCCCTACCTGGATGATTGGCTCATCAAGAGCCGCTCCCAGGCACAGGTGTTCTTTATCAGACAGACCTTCCTCGAGCTCGGCCTCCTGCTGAACGAGGCCAAGTCTACCCTGTCTCCTGTCCAGCGGATAGAATTCATAGGGACAGTTCTGGACTCGATGCAAGCCAGAGCATACCTACCGGAGTCCAGGTTTTGGTCCATGTCCGATGACATTCTCTGTCTCTGGCGTTTCCTGACCACCACAGCAAGGAATTGCCTCAAGTTGCTGGGGCATATGGCTGCGTGCACCTGTGTGGTGAGCCACGCCAGGCTCAGGCTGGGCCCTCTTCAGTCCTGGTTAGCGACTGTGTACTGACCAGCCAGAGACGCACTGGACTCTCTGGTGACTCTTCCCCTAACGGTGCTAGATTCCCTCCAGTGGTGGCTCGACCCGCAGGAGGTCTGCGTGGGAGTACCCTTCGCCAGCCCCCAGCCATCCCTATCCTTGGTAACAGACATGTCGGATCTGGGGTGGGGGGCACATCTGGGGAATCTCAGGACCCAAGGCCTTTGGTCCCCAGAGGACTTCTCCTTGCACATCAACGTCAGGGAGCTACGGGCGGTGTGTCTTGCCTGCCTGACCTTCAAATCTCACTTGGTGGGGAGGTGTGTTGCAGTCCTCAAGGACAATACCTTGGTGATGTTCTATATCGGGGTAGGCAACCTATGGCACGGGTGCCGAAGGCGGCACGTGAGCTGATTTTCAGTGGCACTTACACTGCCCAGGTCCTGGCCACTGGTCCAGGGGGCTCTGCATTTTAATTTAATTTTAAATGAAGCTTCTTAAACATTTTAAAAACCGTATTTACTTTACATACAACAATAGTTTAGTTATATATTATAGACTTATAGAAAGAGACCTTCTAAAAACATTAACATGTATTACGGGCACGCAAAACCTTAAATTAGAATGAATAAATAAACTCCTGAAAGGTTGCCAGCCCCTGTTCTATATCAACAAACAGGGGGTGCACGCTCCTCTCCCCTGTGCTGGGAAGTCCTCGCATTATGGGACATTTGCGTACAGAATGCAATTCACCTAATGACACCCTACCTCCCAGTGGTGCAGAATGGCCTAGCAGACGCCCTCAGCCACTCATTCCATGGTCATGAGTGGTCCCTTCGCCGGGATGTGGCACATTCAATCTTCCGTCTCTGGGGCTATTCCCAGATAGACCTGTTTTGCCTCGTGGGACAACAGGAAGTGTCAGCGGTTCTGCTCCCTCATGGGGTGCAGTCCAGGGTCTCTCATGGATGCCTTCCTCCTCTCATGGGAAGGTGTCCTGCTTTATGCCTTCCCCCCGATTCCGATGGTCCACAGGGAACTCCTCAAGATTTGCAGGGATCACGCTCGAGTCATACTGATAGTGCCGGTGTGGTTGCGCCAGCATTGGTTCACGTCGCTACTGCAGATGTCCGTACGGGTGCTCCACGCATTGCCCCTGCTCCTGGACCTGATCACACAGGATCGAGGCCGCCTCCGGCACCCGAACCTGGAGTCGCTCCACCTCACGGCCTGGATGCTCCATGGCTAAACCCGGTAGAAATGCAATGCTCACAGCAGGTTAGACAAGTCCTCCTTGGTAGCAGGAAACCCTCCACCAGGGCCACATACATGGCCAAATGGAAACGGTTTTCCATCTGGGCAGAACAGCAGGGACAGGCCTCATTGCTTGCCCTGATCCCACTCATCCTTGACTACCTACTTTATCTGAAACAGCAGGGTCTTTCTCTCTCTTCAGTTCGGGTCCACTTGGCGGCCATCTCCACATTCCACCCAGGAGCTGACGATGGTTCAGTCTTTGCAAACCCACTAGTTGTTCGCTTCCTCAAGGGCCCGGATAGGCTTTTCCCGCATACTCGACAACCTGTCCCAGCCTGGGACCTTATTTTGGTCCTGCCCTCACGGGGGTCCCCTTTGAGCCTCTGGCTACATGCTCATTACTGTGTCTCTCCTATAAGGTCGCATTCCTCATGGCTATCACCTCAGCCAGGAGGGTATCGGAGCTCAGAGCCATGACGTCCACGCTCCATACACTGTTTTTCACAAAGACAAAGTCCAGCTCAGTGCACACCCGGCGTTCCTTCCTAAGGTGGTCTCCCAATTCCACATGGGTCAGGACATTTTTCTCCCTGTGTTCTATCCTAAGCCACACTCCTCCAGCACGGAGCGTAGGCTGCATTCCCTAGACATTCGCAGGGCCCTGGCATTCTATATTGAAAGAACCAAATCATTCAGGAAATCAATCCAACTCTTTGTTGCTGTGGCCAACAGGATGAAGGGGCTCCTCGTCTCATCACAGTGTATCTCCTCATGGATCATAGCCTGCATCCGTGAATGCTACGATCAGGCTAAGGTGCCTGCCCCACTGATCAAAGCCCACTCCACAACGGCACAGGCCTCCTCCGTGGCATTCCTGGCTTAGGTCCCGACACAGGAAATACGCAAAGCTGCTACATGGTCTTCAATCCATACATTCACGTCGCACTATGCCATCACACACCAGGCCAGAGACGATGCAGCCTTCGGCCATGCAGTGCTCCAATCCGCAGTGAATCCTGACCCCACCGCCTAAACTCAGGCTTGTGAGTCACCAGCTTGGAATGGACATGAACAATCACTCGAAGAAAAAACGGTTACTCACCTTTTTGTAACTGTTCTTCAAGAGGTGGTGTTCATGTCCATTCCAATACCCACCCTCCTGCCCCTCTGTCAGAGTGCTGGCAAGAAGGAACTGAGGGGGTGGAGGGTCGGCAGGCCCCTATATAGGGTGCCATGGAGGCGCCACTTCAGGGGGTGCACAGGCCAACCCTAAGGCACTGCTAGGGGAAAATCTTCAGCAGGCACGCACGCGGCGCGCACACATCTGCTTGGAATGGACATGAACAACACATCTTGAAGAACAACAGTTACAAAAAGGTGAGTAACCGTTTTTTTCTGTACCTCACCGACTGGCTGATCAGGGGCCTCTCCAGGACCTAAGTGGAAGCTCAGGTCAGATTTATCAGACCCACCTTCGACAACCTGGTTCTCCTTCTAAATGAAGCGAAATTGACTCTGTCCCCCGTACAAAGGATAGAGTTTATAGTGGCAGTACTGGACTCAACCCAAGCCAGGGCATATCTGCCAGAAGCGAGTTTTCAGGCCCTGGCTGACATCATTTGAGGCCTCAGACAGTTTCGCACCACCACAACAAGAAACTGCCTGAAGCTTCTGGGACACGTGGCTGCCTGTACCTACGTGGTGCAACATGCCAGACTCAGGCTTCGACCTCTTCAGGCGTGGCTCATGTCAGTGTATCGACCAGCCCGGGAAAGCTTGGACAATCCTCGACTCTCTCCTGGGGTGGCTCAACCCTCAGGAGGTATGCTCAGGGGTCCCCTTCACCAGCCCTCAGCTGTCTCTCTCCCTAGTGACAGACGCATCAGACTCGGGCTGGGTCTCCACATCAGTGTCACAGCGCCGAGAGTGGTGCACCTAGCATGCCAGACCTTCCCTGCACACTTAATGGGTGATTGTGCATCTGTTACGATGGACAGTACAACAGCAATTTTCTATATCAACAAACAGGGGTGCCCACTCCTCTGTCAGCATTCAATACACCTGCATGCGTCATACCTCCCAGGGATACAAAATGAGCTGGCGGACCACCTCAGCAGGTTATTTCAAGTCTACAAGTGGTCCCTTCACTTGGACATCTTATTTTCAATCTTCCAGAGGTGGGGCTTTCCCCAGATAGGTCTATTTGCCACGCAACGAAACAGGAAATGGCAGCAGTTCTGCTCCTTCCGCAATCACAGCCCAGGCTCCAGAGCAAACATGTTCCTCCTTCCATGGGGAGGCCATCTCCTTTACGCCCACACCGCCCCTTCACAAGGTGCTCCTCAAGATCCGAAGGGAACGAGCTCAGTCATATTGATAGCTCCAGCCTGGCCCCGCCAGCACTGGTACACATCTCTCCTAGACATGTCCGTGGAAGCTCCAGTCGCCCTGCCACTCTTCTCGGACCTTCTGATGCAAGATCACGGTCGTCTTCAACATCTGAACCTCGTGTCACTTCACCTCACGGCGTGGAAGCTCCATTGTTGAACCCGGTGGAACTTTCTTGTTCAGACCAGGCTAGACAGGTCCCCCTTGGCAGCAGGAAACCCTCTACTAGAGCCACCTATTTTGCCAAGTGGAAGAGATTTTTAATCTGGTCAGCGCAGCGCCATTCGTCCCCAACACTAACACATCTCAAAGAGCAACAATTGCTAGAAGGTGAGTAACCTAGTATCTTCAAACCTGACTTAAAGTAACCTACACTCCCAACCAACACAAGCTGCCCAGGGAGGTGTCGGCCCCACAAATTGTACTCAACTGCCTCAATTGGGGAAAGGACCTTCAAAAAATCTGCATGGGAACCACCTTCTTACATCCACCTTCCACGCACATCATGACGATGGATGCTTCCATTCGAGGCGGAGGTGTTCACCTAACAAAAAATAATAATTCGATCCAAAGCAGATGGACTCTTCTAGAGTTGTCAAACTTGGAGTGGTCCTTTGCTTCCTCTCTCTCATCTGGGGGCAGTCAGCCTGCGTGATGCTGGACAACCCTTCCGTCCTAAGCTTCCCCTCCTCCACCAGAACGGAGAATTCCGTTCGCGATTCCTGGGGAGGAGTTCAGCGAACTTGGACAAGGCCAAGCACGTGTTATGGCCATACTGGCTCACTATAGCCTGTTAGTTGGCTATGCGTAGTTGCAGACCTCCTGCTGAGTACACTTTTCTACCAAAGAGGTCCAACTTCTTGGTTTCCCTGTTCTTTGGTGTAGACCCTTGAAACCCGTCGCTCCCTTTGGTTGGCCGCATCCACAACCAGAGAGTCCGGGGGAAGGGGAGCGTATAGGTGCTCATGGCCCTTGGAAGGTACAAAGTAGCGCTTCTCTGTCCTTTTCGCCATGGGGGCCAAAGAAGCTGGTGTCTGCCAACGGGTGCAGGATGTGTCAGCTATCATTTTGATCAACAGCGGGGCGACCCTAGACGGCCCCGAGGGAGCAAGGATGTCCACTACCGGATCTACATCCACCTCAACCTCTTCCGCCTGGATCGCCAGGCTCTGCACGGCACATTTAAGTAGCTGCTGAAGCACCCGGTTGTCCTCTAGAGCCGGTGCCACTGAAGTTCCTGCGATCGCCTCATCCAGCAAGGAAGAGAAGGAGATCACTTGCAGGGGACCTTCCTTGCTACCTTCAGCCTCTACACGGTCTTGCGGCACACGGTACTCTGGTTGTGCGGCCAGTGCAGATGTAGGATGCAGCACCGCGACCGGTAACGGGGTCGACACTTAACAACAAGGCGTGCTGGGTGGTGCCTGCAGCGTCGAAAACATGGCCCCAGTTGGTGCCCGTGTCTGACTAGGCGGTGCTGGATTCTGTTGTGGCACACTCCTGTCGGACAGCGGTGCTGGTGGTGGAGGCATTTGCGCCGGAGCCACCGATGTCAAGGAGACCAACACAGACCTGGAGCGCAGACCATGCACCTGTCCCAGGGTCTGATGGTAAGCCCAGGGAGCCCAGAAGGGCCACTGGGAGGGCAGTTGCCACTGCTGCTGCCACGGCACCGGGTAAGGTCATTGGCTTGCCTGTGAAGCCAACCTCCTGCTCCTTGATCTACTGGAGCAGTAGGATTCTGCATCCGATTCTGAGGTTTTCGACTATGAAGACCGAGGGGGGGCAGTACCCACTGTCGCCGGCAAGCGGTGCCGCAAGGCTGGGGAATGCTCTCTTTGCACCGTTACCGCTGGAGCGGGGCGGGGACTGTGGCATCATCATGGCCGTCTTGCCCCTTGATTGGATCAGGGGTCGGGCCATCCCTGGCAGCTATTCCCTCCAGAGCAGGGAGGCTGGCACCGGGAAGCCGCCTTGAACGCCTCCAGCATCAATAGGAGGCGCGCATCATCGCTGAGGTCCGGGGACCTAGACTGGTCCGGACTCGACTGCACCCCCACGGGGGCAAGAGTCAATGGGCCCTTGGGAGGATGTGACTGTGGCACGGCTTGTCCCACACTTGTGGACGCAGCCGGTGTGATTGGCCCCTCACCGGCCTCTTTTTTTGCAGGCACCGGCGAAGCTGATCGGTGCTGCATGGAGGCCAATTTTCTATGTCCGGGTTCTCTCCGGTGCCGGGACTTAGAGTTCTTAGACTGGGCCTCCTCTCTTGCTAATGGTGACAGAGTGCTGCGCACCAAGGATGAGGTGCTGGGTGCCAGGTCGGCAGGCTCAGGGGCCAAGTGTAGCCATAAGGCCACCTCCATCAGGAGCCCTTTAAGTCTCTACTCTCTGTCCTTAAGAATCCTGGGACGAAACCCCTAGCAGATACTGCACCGGTCTCTTTGGTGGCTCTCCCCGAGGCACCTCAAGCAGGAAGAGTGTGGGTCACTCTTCAGCATAAACTTCCCACAGTCCACGCTCTTTATAAATATCAGAGGGATAAATATTAGGGAGGGAGAGGAATTATTTAAGCTTAGTACCAATGTGGACACAAGAACAAATGGATATAAACAGGAATCTAGGAAGTTTAGACTTGAAATTAGACGAAGGTTTCTAACCATTAGAGGAGTGAAGTTCTGGAACAGCCTTCCAAGGGGAGTAGTGGGGGCAAAAGACATATCTGGCTCCAAGACTAAGCTTGATAAATTTATGGAGGGGATGGTATGATGGGATAGCCTAATTTTGGCAATTAATTTGGCAATTGATCTTTGATTATCAGCAGGTAAGTATGCCCAGTGGTCTGTGATGGGATGTTAGATAGGGTGGGATCTGAGTTACTACAGAGAATTTTTTCCTGGGTGCTGGCCGGTGAGTCGTGCCCACATGCTCAAGGTTTAACTGATCGCCATATTTGGGGTCGGGAAGGAATTTTCCTCCAGGGCAGATTGGCAGAGGCCCTGGAGGTTTTTCGCCTTCCTCTGCAGCATGGAGCACGGGTCACTTGCTGGAGGATTCTCTGCAGCTTGAGGTCTTCAAACCACAATTTGAGGACTTCAATAACTCAGACATAGGTTAAGGGTTTGTTACAGGAGTGGACGGGTGAGATTCTGTGTCCTGCATTGTGCAGGAGGTCAGACTTGATGATCATAATGGTCCCTTCTGACTTTAAAGTCTATGAAAGTTTAAACCCTGGGGACCTGGGCATGCCCCAGATGGGGCAACGATTACGGTGGGGGGGAAGCCCCCCAACAGCTATTAACTATCTTACAACTAACACCAACTCTAAACTATGAGAAAAAACAAACTATATACACTTAGAGACACTGCTAGGCTTGCTGCGAGAGCGAGCAAAGTTCCAGCTAGCCGTCACAGGCGGTAAGAAGGAACTGAGGGGGTGGAGGGTCAGCAGGCCCCTATACAGGGCACCATGGAAGCGCCACTCCAGGGGCACACAGGCGAACCCTACTGCGCTGCTAGGGGAAAATCTTCCAGCTGGCATGCACACGGCGCGCACACACCTGCTTGGAATGGACATGAACAATCACTCGAAGAATATCTGTACCTGGTGCCTATACAGGAACACAGCAACGACTGCCATGCACTTGGTGAAGACTCAAGGTGCTGATGATAGGCCAAACAGAAGGACTGAATTGGTAGTGGGTATTGTTCACCACAAACCTGATATACTTTCTGTGGGGATGAGTAATTGCAATATGAAAATACGCGTCCTTCAAGTCGAAAGAGGCATACCAGTCGGCTGGATCCAGCAAGTGGATGATGGAGGCCAAAGAGACCATGCAGTTTCTTTATGAATTTGTTGAGTTCTCGCAGGTCCAAGATGGGCCTGAGGCCATCTTTGGGTTTCGGTATTAAGAAATACTGGGAATAGAAGACCTTGCCCTTCTGCTGCTGAGGAACCTCTTCCACTGCCCCTAGCAATAGAAGCGAGTGCACCTCCTGTGTAAGGAGTTGCTCATGAGAGGGGTCCCTGAAGAGGGATGGAGAAGGGGGGTGAAAGGGTGGGAGGGCACAGAATTGGACGGAGTATCCCCTCTCTGCCGTGTGGAGCACCCGGTGGTCTGAAGTAATGCGGGACCACGCACAGGAGAAAGGGGATAATCAGGACAAAAAGGTATGGCAGGGTGGATCCAGATCTCGCTCTGGTGCGCCTCCCGAGCCCTGGCCAGAGGGTTGACGCAACCTTCCCCTGCCACTCCAATTTCTCCTTCTGGAGCCATCTTGGCGGTTCTGATGACTGAACCATTGAGGAGGTTGTGCACGGAAGCATCGCCGCTGCATTGAAGGTTTATAGAGGCCTAGGGACCTGAGGGTGGCTCTGGAGTCTTTAAGACTGTTAAGCCTTTTGTCAGTTTTTTCTGAGAAGAGTGTCTCGCCCTCAAAAGATGGGTCCTGAATGGTTTTCTGTACCTCGGAGGGGAGGCCAGAAACCTGGAGCCATAAGCCCCTTTCCATGGCCACTCCTGTGGCCATAATCCCAGTGACCGCATCTGCCCAGTCAAGTGCTGCCTGAAGGGACACCCGAGATGAATCTCCCTTCCTCCACTGCCAAAAACTTGGCATGAAAGTCTGAGGGGAGCACTCTGTGAATTTGGCCATCGCCAAGCTGGTGGTGTAGGAGTACCTAATGACAATGGCCTACTGATTGGATATTCGGAGCTGCAAGCCCCCAGTGGAGTAGATCTTTCTTCCATATAGGTCAAGCCTTTTCACCTCCCAATTCCTCGGGGAGGATCCTTGGAAGCCCTGACGCTGATGTTGGTTGGCAGCATTGACCACAAAAGAAACGGGTGTGGGATGAGTGTATAAATGCTCGTAACCCTTGGGTGGCACAAAGTAGCATCCTTTGTTGTGCTTAGCTGTAGGGGGCAACGAGGCTGGGCTCTGCCACAGGGTTTTTGTGGTGTCAGAGACGGTCTTTATGATGGGCACGGCAATACAAGCAGGTCCAGAGGGGGTGAGGATGTCCACCACTGGACCTACATCCTCCACTACCTCCTCCGCCTGAATGCCCATGACCTGAGCAACCCTCCACAGCAATTGCTGCAGAACCCTGTTGTTCTCCAAGGCCAGGACTGTCGCCGTGCCCGCCAACACCTCATTTGGCGAGGACGAAGAGACACCCATGAGGGGTGGCTGTTACCTTCCTTCCACCCCCAAGGGGTCCCACAGCACCTGGGTTTCTTGGGCCGGTGCCGACCCAGATGGTGTCGCAACCCTCAGTGTAGGGGCTGCATACACCCATGCAGGCACTGCCGGTGCTGAAAGTGCCATCGGTGCCAATGTCATTCTCAATGTCGGAATCAGTGTTGGAATCGCTGCCTGTGCCAGAGTCCCTGCCAGTGTCACTGGGACCTCTGGACCCGGTGCTGGCTGCACTGGAGGCGCCAAAATGGTAGCACAAGGTGGTAATCGGCCCATACCTGACCCTGCTGGTGCCGGCAGTGCTGGCAGGGGAACAAATGAGGCCAAGGCCACAGACGCTGCCCTTGAACAAGACCCTTGGCTGTGACCTTGGCTTTGATAAAAAGCCCAAGGAGTCCAAAAGGGCCACTGGGCTGGCCACTGTGCCAGGTAGGGGTGCCGGTCCTGAGTTGTTGTGGACCATCTGCTCCTACTCCTCCAGGACTGATAGGAGCCCGACTCCAACTCCAAAGTGTCCAAAAACGACGACCATGGGGGAGTGGTATTTCTACGCACCATGATTTTGCGCCGAGGGCTCGGTGTGGCTGGGTGTGCTCCGGTGCTGGGGAGTGGCACGGCGGGGTTGGCGATCAGCGGGCCATCGTAGAGGGCTTTCCCCCTGAAGGAGTCCGGGGAGCGACCAGTGCTGGTGACTTATCCTGTCTGGGTGGAGAATGGTGCCATGAGGTGAAGCAGTTCTTGGGCCGCCTCAAATGCCTCCGGTGTCGAAGGGAGGTGAAGCTCACGGCTTGGCCTTGGCGAGCGAGGAGGGTCCGGCAACCACCCCTGTATGTGCAGGAGTCGACACGACCGTCACCAGTGGAGCAGCACTAGCATGGCCCAACTCGAGTCTAACAGCGGCAGGCTCCTTAGGCCTAGAAGCGGGAGAGAGACCCCTCTCCATCTTCTTTTGCGGCACCGGTGATTGTAAACGGTGCCTGCTTGCGGCATATGAGTCGCGAGTGGACCCCCAGCACCGGTGCTCGTGCTGACAGTGCCAGAATGCTCTGCACTGAGGAGGAGGTATTCGGCGCAGGATCCGTCGACTCAGGGGTGGATGGGGGAAGGAGCACTGCCTCCATCAACAAGACCTTCAGGCGCTGCTCTCTTTTAAAGTCATGGGTCAAAAGGTCTTAGAAATGGCACAACGATCCTTCTGATGGCCATCTCCTAAGCACCTTAGACACAAGGTATGAGGATTGCTTCTGGGCATATACTTGCTGCAAGCTTTGAAGCCTGGAGACCCCGGCATGCCCCAGTGTTGGGAGAGTGTAGGAGGGGATTCCCCTACAAAGGAAACTTATCTAACATTAACGAACTAACTATTAACCAACAATGGAGATCTAATGGAGAACAATATAAGAACACTGCTAAATGTGCTTGTCAAGACAAGAGCACAGGGAAGTTTCAGCTAACTGTCACTGGCAATAAGACGGAACTGAGGGGGTGGCGGGTCGGCAAGGCTCTATATTGAGCGCCATGAAGGTGCAACTCCAGGGGGCACCCAGGCCAACCAACGGATGCTGCTAGGGAAAAAATCTTCAGGCTACCGTGCACATGCGTGTGCACACACCTGATTGGCATTGACATGAACAAGCACTCGAAGAACAATTGTTGCTAGGGTGACAATGCTGAAGTGCTGAATATGAATAGAAGTGTTTACAGACTGAAAGTCTATCTGTTTCCACCCTCTTTTTTCCTTTGAGTACCTAAAGAGAAAATTGTTTCTGATGAAGTCTGGAGGAATTCAACCTCCTAATTAGGAGCACCTGTGAGACAGGTCCCTGAATGGGGATGGGAGACGCAGAACTGGATGGAGTAGCCCATTAAGATTACTACCAGTATCCTTTTGTCTGAAGTGATATGATCCCAGGAACGAAGAAAGTGACCCCCAAAGGATGGGTGAACAGATGGATGCTGCAGCTGAAGATCCAATGGGGGAAGATTTATGGGGCTTTACCAATGTATCTAAATGATCACTTGGATGAGGTAGTCGTCTGAGAAGTAACAGTGCTGGAAGGGTCTTCCTTGTGTGGCCTCAATCTCTTTCTGAGTGGCTCAGTTCTTTGGGGTATCTGACAGTACACCAGATGAAAGAACTGTGATGTCTGAGATGTGCTGTATTTTCTCTTTGTAGATGGTGCATAGATACCAAGAGAGCACATTATCACCCTGGAACTCTTGAGCAAGTGAAGACAGTCATCTGTAATGTCACTCGAGAGTTTAGGCCCTTCGAAGGGCAAGTCCTCCACTGCATTCTCCACTTCTCTGGGCAAGCTGCAAGATTGTAGCCAGGAGGCCTGGCACATGATTATGGCAGTAAACATCAAATGAGAGGTTGTGTCCACCATGTCAAGAGAAGCCTGAAGCAGGGTGGTCACATGTCGCGATTTTATAGGGACAGTCCCGATATTCGGGGCTGTGTCTTACATAGGTACCTATTACCTTTCACCCCGTCCCAAATTTTCACCCTTGCTCTCTGGTCACCTGAGCCCGAAGGGAGGCTTTGGCTGTTGTCTGACCCTCTGTAACAAGAGCTTGAAACTGCTCTCTATTGAGTTTTTTTGCCTCCGGACAAGAAAGAGAAAATTTACTATAATTGGTAAAGTCACATTTTGCCATCAGGGCTTGTTAGTTAGCAACTCAGAATTGAAGAGAGGCCAATAAGTAGATCTTATGCCCTAGGACAGGGGTCTGCAACCCGCGGCTCCGGAGCCGCATGCGGCTCTTCAGCCTCCTTGTTGTGGCTCCTTTCGGCCTTGACAAAAGAAAAAAAAAAAGAATAACAGTTATTTATTAATTTATTTTTTATTTATATATTTTATTTTTGTTTATTTTGTTGCACAGTTATCTTGGAGTTTGAGGTGATATTTTAACATCGAATTTTTAAAAAGTTTTTATAATTTGTCAATTAAAATATGCGTCACATCCACGTCTATAGCCCTCACCTTTACCTGCAGGCGGCTTCTTGAGTGTGCGACCCCCGCGGTAAGCTAACCATGAATACATCCCAAAAAAGTAAAATCTCAGAAGAAAATAGTTTAATTCTGCATGGACAGATTCCTTTGCCTTCACTGCTAACGACGCTGGCTTACCTGTGTGCTTGATATGTGGCGAGAAATTAGCAAACAACAAAAAATGTAATGTTGAAAGACATTTTCAAAACAAGCACTCAGAATTTTCTGAAAAGTACCCAACTGAAGATGGGCGAAAGAGAGCGATTTCGGAACTACTACGGAAAGTTGAGCAGAGCAAACATACTTTCAAGAAGTGGATCAACTCTCCAAACTCAACTACAGCTGCTAGTTTTGTGGCAGCTCATGAGATCGTAAGGAGGGGGAAGCCGTTCACAGACAGAGAATACATGAAAGAATCGTTCATAAAAATATCAGAGCATCTATTCTCCGAATTCAAAAACAAACAGGAAATTATTCAGAAAATTAAAGAAATGCCTCTCTCTGCAAAGACCATCAAGGACAGGACCATTAAAATGGCAACAAACATCACCAGTAAGCAAATTGATGACATCAATTCAGCTCAAGCATATTCAATTGCCTGTGATGAGTCAAGTGATGTAAACGATATTGAGCAGACAGCACTGTTATGCAGATATGTGAACTCTGATGGGCCGCAGGAAGAACTGATTGAACTCATACCGCTAAAGGGCCAAACGCGGGGACAGGACATTTGTGAGGCTGTTTAGAGTTGTCTAAAAGCCAAAGGAATAAACACCACTCACCTGGTGTCAGTGTCTACTGATGGTGCACCCAGTATGAGAGGAGCACAGAAGGGCTTTGTGATTTTTACTTCAAAAGTCGCTGGATCGAGAGCTGATGACGTTTCACTGCATCTTGCACCAAGAAGCACTGTGCGCTCAAATATTCCCCTCTGAATGTGTGGAAGTGATGAACCTCGTTATTAAGATAGTGAACAAAATAATTGCAAACGGGTTAAACCACCGACAGTTTTGTTCATGGTTAGATGAAGTCGAGAGCGCATATTTGGATCTCCTGCTGCACAACAGAGTTCGGTGGCTGTCAAGGGGAGACATGCTGAAACGCTTCGCTGCTTGTCTGGAACATGTGAAAACCTTCTTGGAAAGCAAAGGCCTCAGCTATCCCGAACTGGGAGACCTCGATTGGCTGGAAAAGTTTTATTTCATGGTGGATATGACAAGTCACTTAAACACGCTGAATAAAAATCTCCAGGGAAAGGGAAGCACGGCCCTGCAGTTGCTGGAGGATGTTCTGGCGTTTGAACGCAAGATGACAGTGTTTGCCAGAGATGTACAGAGAGGTACGCTCTCTCACTTCCCCTCCCTGAGAGAGTTCAAAGAAAAGAACAATCACATAAATTGTGATTATTTACACCGTGCAATTATGGCAATGCAAGCTGCATTTGGAGAAAGATTCAGCGAGTTCAGAAAGGAAAAAAACACTGTCCTTCCCTGTCACACCGCTGGACATCGACCCATCCCTGCTGAACATATCCGCATTCACAGGGATAAGTCAGCCCGATCTTGAAATTGAACTGGCCGACATAGCGGATAAAGACTTATGGGTGTCCAAGTTCAAAAGCCTGACAGCGGATCTCGAAGAAGTCGCCCGTCAGAAGGCCACTCTCGCTAAAGAGCGCAAATAGAATGATATTGAAAACCTCCCCAGCCCCGACAAACTTGTTTTTGAAACATGGAGTGCCATTCCCGACACGTATATGAACATGAAAAAGTATGCATTTGGAGTCCTGTCCATCTTTGGCTCAACATACTTATGCAAGCAAGTTTTCTCGAGCATGAACTTCATAAAGTCCAAATATCGCTCCCGCCTCACAAATGAGAGCCTACAGTCCTGTGTGAAGATCAAAGTCACATCTTACAGCCCCGACATAGGGAAGATCAGCATCGAGCTTCAGAAACAGAAGTCACATTAAACAGGTGAGAACACTAGCATTTAATAGGCTATTATTATTCAGAAAAAAAACATTTATTTCAGACCCGGAACTGATGTAGTTTTTTATTGTATGTTCAGGTGCTTCGGTTGATTGCTGGCCGAGAAAGAAACCCAAAGAGGATGAGAGCACACTGAAATGGACTTGTCAAAAAACGTTCCTAATTTTATGTTTACTTTTTTAAAACTGCTAAGCTGCAACTATATGTTTTTTATATTAAAGTGGGCTATGTTTTATTTTAACTTTACACAAATACGGGAAGGACTCAAAAAGGCCTGCATAGTTCAGTGTTTAATTTATTTCAAAGTAGGCCTACACATGCACACTGCACTTCTGTTTGTTGTATTCTGTTGTTGTAACAGGTAAAATTAAAAAAAGATTAAAACTTTTAAAAGTTTATAAGCAGTGTTATATTTTGCGGCTCCAGACTATTTTTCTTTAGTGGAAGAGGGGGCAAAATGGCTCTTTTGATAGTAAAGGTTGCCGACCCCTGCCCTAGGAGGTCCAGGTGCTTAAGCTGCTTGTCAGATGATATTGATTTGAAGCTATGTTGCCTACACCTTTCATTGGTGACACTCATGGGCATCGGGCAAACTCCCCCTTCAGGGAGACTAGGCCCCCAGTTCCACCCCTTTTGCCCAAGGCCCGGTCCCCCCACCTGCCCGACATCCAGGCCAGCCCCAGCTGCCCTAGGCTGCTAGCCCGTGGCTGCCAGCCTGAGCCCCGAGCCTCAGGCCACTGGCTGGAGCTGAGCCCCCGCTGGCTTCAGGGGAGTGAGGACGGGGCCTCAGGGCAGAGCGTGGGCAATGCCATGGCCTAGGTTAGGGGTGGCCTCCTCTGGCCTTCGATACCCGATACTCATGGTGGCACTAATGACCAGGCAGTTAAAACCAGGATGTGGAAAGTACTCTGAGTCCTTCGTTGGGAACAGTACTTTTTATTGACCCTCTTGCAGGTGGGAGGGATGAGTCTAGAGTCTGCCACACTGCAGGCTGGCAAGGGAAGGGCCTCATTAATAGGTAAGGCTTGCCCTGCGTGAAGGTGTGTAAGATGTCCACGAAGGAGTGCTGCTGTTCCTGGATTTCCTCCCAACGGACTCTGGCAAGGCTTCTGCTATGAGTTTCATCATGTCCTGAAAGATTCTGAAGTTATCCACAAATGATGGCAGAGGGGGAATCGTTGCCTCATCTGGAGAGGAAGAGGATGGTGGTGTCTCCTTTCTGGTGGCCATTCTTTAATAGGGTGAGGAGACTCCTGAGGTGATGATGGATGAGACTCCTGATGAGACCTTTTGCATAAAAGTGCCCTGTAGACTTGGTCCCTGTAAGAAGCCCAAGGGTTCGTTTAAGGGAAAGGTGCTGGACCCCATGGGTGGTCTTTCTAGGGCAGCCAGGTCAAGCATCTGCTGGGGTCTCTTCCTCAGGGAAGACCTCAAGGGGAGGAGGGTGGTGGATGGTAGAGCACTAAATAGTGCCACTAGACAAAGGAGGAGCCCCTACTGGGACTCACATCAGTACAGAAGTTTGAGCAGAATCCAGCCATCATGATGGTACTTGTAGGCAGTTCTTTAGTTGAGGCTGCAGCAGTACTCGGGAACATGCTGGGTGAGGCTGGAAAACTGGTGCCAGTGGGAATTCCTCCTGGTATCCCTTAGCAGGAGGGAACTCCGGTTCCTCCATAACATGACTGTCCTTGTGAAAGAGAAACCTGGAAGGTACTGAGCCCATGGAATGTTCCTCCAGATGAAATCTGTCCATGGGTACCAGTGGAGGTCCCAGTAATTTTGGAGAGATCTGGGTGCTGGTGGATGGTACCAGGTAAGAATTTCTTTAAAGAGCCATTAGTCTTTAAAGAGTCCAGTTTTGGTACTGATGGGTCCAAAGCTTGGGGCTCCTGAACAGCGAACTTCTTGGTACTCAGATTCTCTGTATCTGGTTTCTTGGCTTGCAGCTAAGAAGTCTTTTACAGCCATGCTGACACCTTGGTACCATGCTCAGTGTGAGCCCTGGTGGTACCTGCAGAGGGATGTGGGGTCTCCCTGCTTCCAAATCGAAGTGGAGACTCCTTTCCCTGTTTAGATTCTGTCAGGAGAGTGGGGTCTCTTATGTTTGGTTGCTTTCAGCAAGACCAAAGTTGCCCCCTGATTTCTGTAGCTTAAAGCTGGAGCCAATGAATTCTCTGGAGAACTTTACATGGCTCAGTCCGATTTACTTGGGGGTAGGGCATGGAAACCCAGATCCTGCGAGTCTAAGGGAATGCTCCATGAGCAGTAGTTTCAGGTGGTTTTCCCACCATTTTCAAGATCTGCTCTTAAAGCCACAGCAGATCTTACACTTGGATGGGATGTGAGAACTGCAGAGGTAGCTGGAGTCCCCATCGCTGAAGGGAAAAGACCTGTGGCAAGTTTGGCAGGGCTTGAATCCTGGAATCTTGGCCATACTGCTAGGAAAGACAGGCAAAAAGGCCTGACAGAGAACGGGGTGCCTCGAAGAAGAGGGGGAAAGCAGGAACGGAGAACCCGGCGGTGGCTCCAGGTACCAGCGCATGCCTGGGGCGGCAAGCCGCGGGGGGCACCCTGCTGGTCCCTGCGAGGGCGGCAGTCAGGCAGCCTTCGGCGGCTTGCCTGCAGGAGGTCCCCGGTCCCGTGAATTCAGCGTACCCACCGCCGAATCCACGGGATTGGTGGACCTCCCGCAGACAAGCCGCCGAAGGCTGCCTGACTGCCGTGCTTGGGGCAGCAAAAAAGCCAGAGCCACCCCTGGGAGAACCCCCCTTTCAAAGCACAAACTGTGCTATAAAAATAAACAACCAAAAAACCTAATTATAAAACAGAGTAAAAAGGTGCAGAAGAATAACTGCATCAGCTAGATACTGGACATTACAGAACTCTTCAAACTGCAGGTGATTGAGAAGGAACTGGAGTGGCACAGGTCCATTCCTCTTTATATGCTCTCTCATCAGAGCATAGGGTGTTGTATGGCACAGACATAGACCCCCAGGGTACTACTAGCAGAAAAATCTCAGAGTGCACGGGCGCACACACCCTCAAGGGGAGCAGCCATAGGGGCAATAACTTGAAGAGATGTAATGTTAGGTGGTTTAACTTTTCATTTCCTTACTTTTGTGAGTTCATGCCAGTGTGTTGCTTCACAACAAAGTGTTTTCTATATTATTTATATAAATCCTTTTTACCTCATCCCAGCCTCTCTGGTTTATTCTCAAGCCTCACTTTTTACATCATACCTATATTTTTATTGCAAGTTCTTCAGGACAGCAATCTATTTTATTTTGCAAGGTGCCCAACGCGAGATAATATTATTAATTCCTCCTGGGGGAAATACTGCCCCACTGCGCATGCACATAATTCATAGGAAAAGGTACAGAAAAGGGCAACAAAAATTATTAGGGGTATGAAATTGCTTCCATATGAGGAGAGAATAAAAAGACTGGGCCTGTTCAGCTTGGAAAAGAGACAAATAAGGGGTGGGGGGGAACACAATATATATTTTAATATCCATGGTGTGGAGAAAGTGACTAGGGAAGTGTTATTTACCCCTTCCCGTAACCAGGATCCACCCAATGATATTAATAGGCAGCAGATTTAAAACATAAGGAAGTACCTCGGCATGCAACCCACAGTCAGCCTATGGAACTCATTGCCAGGGGATGTTGTGAAGGTCGAAACTATAACTGGGTTGAAAAAAAAAAAGAATTAGTTCATCAGCCCTGATGGTCTGGGATGCAACCCCTTGCTCTGGGTGTTCCTAGCCTCACTGCCAGAAGCTGGAAGTGGACAACAGGGTATGGATCAGTTGATAATTGCCCTGTCCTGTTCATTCCCTCTGAAGAACCTGGCATTGGCCACTGTCAGAAGACAGGAAATTGGTCTAGATGGACCATAGGTCTGACACAGTATGGCCATTTTTATGTTATTTTAAAAGACAGTGGGGGGCCAGAATGGATTCTCCAGCACAGAGTCAGTGCCTTCCTGCTCCTCTGCTGCAAGAGGTAATCAGCCTCTGATGAATCCTCTGCATCAGTGACTATTCAGAAATCACACTCCCAGTGCTTCCAAATTAGTCAGCATGGTGCTTTTCACAGGAATGGAAGCAACACCAGCTACTGAGAGACTGTATGGGTAGCTGTAGGGGTCTTCATGCTGAGACTAGTGTAGCAAGTGCTGAGGCCTACTCCTGAACTGCATGTACTGTCCTCAGGTCAAAGAAAACCCTTACTATACCAAGAGCTGAAAGATCTCTATGCAGAGGCCTCTACCTACAGCAGACTCAGCACCCAGGCAGACTCAGCACCATGCAGGGCAGGCAATACCTCTTGGAAGCAACGCCTCATCAGATGAGCCAGAACTCATCACCAACATCTTGCAGTCTATTTTGAGACAGAACTAAAGGCTGGCAGGATCAAAAGGCACTTGCTGTAAGAAGCTTTGTGTCTGGCTGGCTCCAACAAGGGATTAGGTGTAAGGATCTGGTAGGGCTACGGTAGTGACAATTGCTGGGGCACAACTGACCAGTAAGGTGAGGGTGTCTCACGCTAGCCTTTATTACCTCAGAGAGCCAAAAATAATTTGGGGTAGAGTATTTCTGCCTTGCCCCTAAGGGGAGCACAAGACCCAAGGGTGAGAATCCCTAGTATCTTGAACCGAAGCTACTTACTTAATTGCTTTCCAACGATAGAAATTGCAATAGAATCACATGCATCTTCACCTTCCGCATTAAGTGAGGGATACATGGTGGCATGGGTCCTTCACTCAAAAAAGAATTAACAGCTGGAGCTCTATCGCCTGCCACTCCCACTGAGCAGAGAGGATATGCATCACCTGCTGCTCTTAATACTCTATAGCAAGGGTCTCAAAATCCTGGCCCACGGGCCATCTGCGGCCCAAGAACCTCCCCACTGTGGCTCACGGAGGAGAGACGCATGCAGCCACACTGCCAGCCATTTCTGCTGCTGGCACTGCCCCCCGCAGCTTCCATTGGCTGGGGGAGAGGGACAGAGATACCATCACTAGTCACCCGGCAGAGTCAGCCATAGCGATAATCTTTAATAAATCCCTAAATTCGGGGATTGTACCGACTGACTGGAGATTAGCTAATGTAGTTCCTATATTCAAGAAGGGGAAAAAAAGTGACCCAGGGAATTATAGGCCTGTTAGTCTAACATCTGTAGTATGCAAAGTCATGGAAAAAATCTTAAAAGAGAGAATGGTTTGGCAACTGGGATAGATTACAGCATGGATTTAACCAACTTGATCTCCTTCTTTGAGAAAGTAACAGATTTTTAGACAAGGGAAATGCGGTGGATCTAATATATCTGGATTTCAGAAATGAAGAATTACTGGTTAAATTGGAAAAGATGGGGATCGAAATGAAAATCCAGAGGTGGATAAGGAGCTGGTTAAAGGGAGACTGCAGAGGGTAGTATTGAAGGGGAACTGTGGTTACCAGTGGAGTTCCTCAAGGCTTATTCAATCTATTTATTGCTGACCTGGGAACCAAGAGTAGGAGTGGGCTGATAAAGTTTGATGACACCAAGTTAAGAGGATCGGGATATTCTCCAGGGAGATTTAGATGACCTTGTAAACTGGAGTATTAGTAACAGGATGAAATTCAATAGTGAGAAGTGTAAGGTTATGCATTTAGGGATGTCTAACAAGAACTTTAGTTATAAGCTAGTTGGAAGTAACGGAGGAGGAGAAGGACCTAGGAGTCCTGGTTGATCGCAGGATGACTATGAGTAGGCAATGTGATGTGAAAGCTAATGCGGTCTTGGGTTGCATTAGGCGAGGTATTTCTAGTAGGGATAAGGAGGTGCTAGTCCCGACCTCATTTGGAGTATTGTGTGCAGTTTTGGTCTCCCATGTTTAAGAAGGATGAATTCAAACTAGAACGGGTACAAAGAAGGGCCACTAGAATGATCCGAGGAATGAAAGGCCTGAAAGGAGACTTGAGGAGCTCGGTTTGTTTTCCTTAACCAAAAGAAGGATAAGAGGAGATATGATTACACTCTTTAAATATATCAGAGGATAAATACCAGGAAGGAGAAGAATTATTTCAGCTCAGTGCTAATGTGGATATAAACTGTCAGTCAGGAAATTCAGGCGAAGGTTTCTAACCATCAGAGTGCAATACTGGAACAGCCCATGACTTTAAGATTAAGCTAGATAAGTTTATGGAGGGGATGGTGATAGGATAACGGGCTTTAGTCATAGGTCATCATTAAGTGCCACACTGGTAAATAGTACAATGGGTCAATGGTATGATATAACCTTTTCCAGAGGGTTTGGCTGGAGAGTCTTGCCCGCATGCTCGGGTTCAGCTGACCGCCATTTTTTGGTCGGGGAAAAATTTTCTCAGCCCGCATGCTCGGGTTTTCAGCTGACCCATATTTTTGGGGTCGAAGGAATTTTCTCCAGGAAGATTGGCAATGGCCCTTGGCCTGCATCTTGCAGGAGGTCAGACTAGATGATCATAATGGTCCCTTCTGATCTTGAATTCTATGATTCTATGATTCTATAGCGGCAGCATCCTTAGTTTCCGGGCAGAGTCAGTCATAGAGGCAGCGTCACTTTTTTCCACAATGAATATAAACAAGTCAAAATACCGAAAACAGCTCTCGGATGCAAACTTTGCTGCCATCCTGAAGGTTTCAACCGCTCAGTCACAGAGGCCAAACGTCAACAAACTGACAGAACTGAAGTGCCCCCAGGTGTCTGGCAAACACTAAAAACTCTCTGGCAGGCGAAGAATTGTTTAAATTTGTATGACAGCTTTATTACTTCTAAGAAATTCAAAATAAAAAAATACAATATAAACGTTTTCTTTTCTGAACACCATCTGCAGTGACATTATTGGCCCGCTGGGAGGATTTGAGGACTGGCACTGGCCCTAAGGTAACTGAGTTTGAGACCCCTGCTCTATAGAGATGGGAATTGTTGATGAATCATGCATTGCAGAAGAACTGCTCCATGAATCTATTACGTCATGTACTTCAAAAGAACAAGAACTACAGATAAGCAGTTTTCTTCTCCCAAACATCCTGGCAGCTGCTAGAATGAGGATGCTGCTGAACCCATTTCACCAAATGGCCCATAATGGGTTTGCAAGACTGTTGCAGCCCTTTTAGAAGGTGGAATTCTGATGCAAATATCTATTAATCCCAAATTATGCCAGCTTTAGCAACAGTCCCATGAACTGGAGAAAGACTGGCTTTCCCCTGGTATCCCCCCTTTGTCCTTCTCAGTTTGGGGCCTAAGTAGTATCACCACCTTTCTCTTCCTTGCCTAACACCCCCAACCCGATAACATCTGATCCAAAGCAGGAGTTGGGAGATCAGATGCGCAAGCAGGCATTAGAGCTAGTTACATCAAATCCACCGTTACAGATAACGACACTGGTAACTGTCAGGACTGGTGCAATGGATAGTGAGGGTGCTGAAGTCCAAATCAAAGGCTCCTACATCAAAGAAGACAGCAGCCCAATAGCATTCAAGGCTACAACCTGCCCAGATGACAAATTGGTGCTCTGAGGCATTGAGGGGGTGCAAAGACCCATGACAAAATTGAAGACACAGGCTGACGAGATCAGATCAGACAATATCTCCTGCTGTTGCCTTTGAGAAGCCCCATGTTGAGGTAACATCAAATGTCATTCAAAGCAGGGTAATTGGAGGACTAAATAGGGGCATACAGACGTGCTGAGGACAGCATTAGCCATGAATAAAGAGATGAGTGATGATGGCATAACTGAAGTCCATTTTCCTAAGCTACCTGTGTGGCTGGTGGAGGCACTGAGGGTCAACATGACTCAGGGACACCAATGCATGGGGTCATAAAAGGTACTATGACAGCAGTTGTCATGAATACAAACCCTCAGTGTCTTGGCTAAAACCTTAACTCTGCCTGGTGGGGACTTGAAACTCCTGAGGCTCATTTGGGCCAGCCATAAATCAACCTTAGTTAAGCTAATGCAGGCAGTCAGGATGCTCATTCTGGGATTCTTCGAGCACATGGTGCACCCCAGTCAGTTATGTTCTGTGCCACGGCAGACGAGGTCAGTCAGGGTCACCATTTCATTACCTTCATCGTACTTCTGGAAGTTGTTGGGTTGTCTTCCTTGATCCATTCCTGCGGTAAGAAAGGATTAAAAAATTAAGACGGTCTATGCAGCATTGGTAAAAATAGAAAGGGTGAAAGATAGGGAGAAGATGCCCAGAAGAGGCGAAAATAATTACATTGAAGGCTGCCAAGTCCCCGAGGAAACAACAGCATTTTCCTTTATGGGGCAAGGACATGGACGGCAAAGAGAAGCCTTTCAGTCCCTTTAATACAAACTCACAGAAAGGGCATTTTTCTGAACCATTAGCAGTCATAGGTCTCACCCCCACCTAGAGCTGTTGGGTTCCAATATGGGGACCTGCATGGACTCCCCTAAACTAAAATCCTAGTTTAGATCTGGTAAAAGCTGCCACCACCCAATAATGTACGTGTATTGGGACACAGTCCTTCCCCAAAATCCTTGGGGATCCCAAGAGCCCCAAATCCATGGAGATCTTACACCTAGGAGAAGTAAACCATTCCCCCCCTGCTTCCTCCCCTTTTCCTAGGAGAGATACTGGGATTCAACTACAGAGGGATGCCTCCCTCCTCCCCTTTCCTTGAGAATTTACCCAAGGAAATTTTAGAGAAATTTTAGAGAAAATGTGAGGAGAGGAGGGAATTTAAATACAAATTTTTTATCCCACCACCAATTCTCATTTGACATGCTTACCTTGCTCATAAACCAATGTGCTATGGTGTGAGAAAGACTGACTATAATAGCTGAAGCTACAGAAATAAAATAGGATTTAAGGATATCTCTGCGGTAGCCTAGTCTGAGCCTCCTGAGAGATACAGCACAGAACAAACAGTCAGAGAAAAAGAGTGATGGGGTGAGGAGGGAACACACGCTTTCCAATTCAGGGTGGCTGCAGACCAAAACTATCTCTGACATTAGCTAGAGTAGCCCAAACAGGCTGTTCTAATTTACAGCAGCTTTACCCGGGCTGACCTGCAGCTCACAATCTCTGCAATAGTGAGTGTTACAAACACATGCTTTCTTTCTGTGGCTCTGGCATGGCCCTTATGCCAGGGCCTGGGAAGGGGTCAGCCTTGGGCTTCTTTTATTTGCCCTATACTATTCCTGTGCCAAGAGAATTCTCTCCTGCATTCCTGCAGCCCCTTCGTGGCCTTTATATGATGCTCAAAGAGGATTCAGATGCTGTAACAGGGGCCACAACCGATTCCAATATGTTTTAAGGAGGATCAGTTGCAATCAATGAAGCTAAAAAAAATTAAACATTAACAGATAGCTACATAAATAGCTACAGATCGAGGAATGCCCCAAATCCTATTTATTAGTCAAGAACATTTTCTATAAATTCTAGTTTAGGGCAAAGAAGCACATTATCTTTAATAAAGTGCTCCAGCTAGAGCTCCTGTAGAAATCCAAAATCTTCTCAGATTTTATGTTTTTGCCTGCATAGTATATTGTTCTGAATTTACCATTTTAATTGAAACAATCTAATTTTAACTCAGATGTGTCAAGTTTAGTTTGAAGAATTTTTATTGTAAAGAAAATCTTCTCTAATGAGCTGTTAGCAGAGGTGTGTGGTGAAGAAAGGGAATCAGATTTCTGTTATTCTAATTTAACAGCTTCTAAACCAGGCACAGGAAAAAGGTAATTGTAGTAGGAAGTGAAGAGAAAGAAAATATCTACTCCTCACATTAACAACTCACTTGTATTTATGGTAAGAAAATGTGAAAAAGTTATCCTACAACAACACTTGTTCCCTTTCTGCCTGATTTTGGAAGCAAAATAATAAAAGGAGGTGGTATTTAAAAGGAAAGAGGTACTTCCTTGAAGTCAAGAAATTGAAGAGGGGAGAATAATCTCTCTTAAAATAATCTCTCTTTGAGCAGGGGGTTGGACTAGATGACCTCCCGAGGTCCCTTCCAACCCTAATATTCTATGATTCTATGAATACTCAGGGGAAAAAAAAAAAAAGATACCAGGAGACTTGAGAAAACAAAAACATTTACCTCCCTTAAAACAAAGAAAATATTTATATATCTATACACACACACACACACACAGGGTGACAAGAGCAACCAGGTGGGCAGGACCAGATGGAAACGGTCCTCAGCTGGTTTCTGAAGTAGCACTGGGTAGGAAATTAGTGGAGCTTCTATTGCTGTTCTCTTAGGGTCCTCTGGGCTAGAATCTAATGGAACGTGACCCCGGCTGATTCTCTGAAGCAGCTAGGATGGCACAGGCTTTGAAGAACCTAGAAAGGAGAAGCATGGCAAGTCTCTCCCTCTTCTGGAGAAACTGCATTTTGGAGATAGCCTCTTTATCTAGCCTAAAAGTTGTCTCTTCTTTGAGTCCAGCAGTAAGCAGCCATTTGTGTGAGGAGAGGTATGTTGGGCTTAACTGTTTTGTGTTAGCAACTAAAAAGTAAGTAAGGTAAGTCATCAGCTCTCTGTCCTCCGTGAGATTTTCCATAAAAAAGGGCAGAAAACTCATCAGTTAGAATCAACCTGAGGAAGTGGAGTTTACTGCAACACACTGAACTAAGCTTTTAAAATGAACTGAGGAGGTAAAGAGAAGCAACTTACCTTGGGTTCTGAGCAGATAAGAGCTCAGGGAAGATCTAAACCCCATTTAAATATACTAAGCCCAATAAATGGGATTTAGATTTGTTTTCAGTGTTGTCTTTTTGTACAACTCAAGTTGTACTCAGTATTGTGTTACTCTTTGGTTGTCAGTAATAAATGCTTTCACAAGCATAGTGTGAAAAAGCTAATTTCAGCATGATCTACAGTTTGCCACACTAATCTGATCACCAAGATAGGTAGGAACAACTCTGAAATCCATCTTCCAAATGGGTCCAAATTATCAAAAGCAACATGCCTGATTCTTTGTGTCCCTGCACACTGTATATTCATTAGTACAAAGTAAGTATAAAACAATAAGATTCTGATGCAGCAATGTTTTACACCCACTTTGCACTGAGATAAATGATTACACAAGATGCAGGCCAATGGAGATTCAGAGCCTATGTCAAATGCACAGATCTCAGAAGAAAACATTATGTCTCAGAAAATCAAAAAGAATGATTTCTCTGGCTGAAAAGCAAGGTGATCATAAGATGTACGGCCAAGGCTTTCTGGCAGTGAAGTAATAAAAAAATTACAGTTCCAGTTGAACACATAGTATGTTCAGAGAAAAAATGAAAGCAGGGTGATGTGACTCAACTGGACAGAACATACACACTATTCTACTCAGTGAACCAAAACTTTCATGGCCTTTCTTTCCAAAGGGGTCACTTTATACAGTCTTCCTTGAGTGTGTAAAATCTAGATGTTACCACTGCCTCAAAGAAAAGGCAACATTTAGAAGTGAGGCAGGGAAAGGGATCAACCGAAGTTCACTTCACCTTCCCATCTGATTTGAAGACTGGGTGGAAGGTTCTCATTTTCAGGTAGAAAGCTCCTTCTCAAATTGCCAAACTCAGATTTGCAATTCAGACTACGGTCTGGTTAAAATAAAAATCTTTCAGCCAAGGTAACTGCCATCATTTGGTGGGAAAAAAAACAACATTTTACCTGAAAAGTAAAAAGTAAACCAGGTGTCTTATTTTAATTCCCCCTCTGTTGATAACATTACAAGTACGCAAAATTTATACTGTAGTAACCCTGATTATCTCATTTCATGAATGAACATAATTCAAATGCTTCTGAAAAATGTCACTATTCCAATAAGTTAATGTACAGTGTACAACAACAATCCAATTCCTGTGGAGAAAACAGATAAGTATTTGAACAATTCAGCAAAAATTACATAAAAGCCTTAATTGTGATTTTATATTTGAAAATACATTAGGTTTTCATTCCAGTTCACTTACTAACATTATGAAGAAGTTATGAACAAGGGTTTAATAAAATTAGTAATGAACATGTGGTTAAAAAAAAAAAACAAAAACCTTGGTACAGATTATTATTTACTTTGTATTTTTAAAAATTCTGAAAAATGGAGTAAAACATTTGTGTTTTTGTTTTTATTAATTTTGAGAATACCATTTAGAAAACAGAATGCTGGTAACTTCACCCACAGGGTTCTATAAAATTGATTCTTCTTTCATAGGTCCTTTAAAGATTTAATGTTCTTGAATATCAAAACTCAGTTGTTTTGTTGTTTAAAAAACATTGCTAAGAACTTCCAAGAATATGAATCAAAATGCAAACAGAAGTTGGACTTTGTACATTTCTGCAACTACTACTAAAATAAACTAATTACATAAACGCTCTCAAAATAACAAAATGGGATTCAACTTCATTTTAGACATTTGGAAAGCAGTGTCATACTTTATTTTAAATAAACCCATGTAAAAACAAAGTTAAAATGAAAAATGGTACCTGAAAAATAAATTATTTGATATAAAACAAATCAATAACTTAAAAACATACTAATATACAAAATGATTAACGATATACTGTACAGTATGGGAAACAATTGATAAAGCCTTCTGTCCCACAAAACAGATTACTTTATAAACAAAAGATTACATAAGTTAAGGGAAATGAAATCAGTAAATAGACTAGAAGTACAATATTATTCAAACTTACTGGTCAAATAAAGGTTTATCCCAACTTATGATGCTTCAAATGTCTCAAGTCATTTTCTTCTTAATGACCAAGTGAAAAAGTTTAGCTATATCACTGAAAGGTTGTTTAAAAATGTTTAAAAATAGAGAACAATAACTAATATGAAAATGAAGTTTCTAAAATGTGAACACAGTAGCAATATTTCAAGATTTCAGGTGGCTGTTCCACTATTACTGAATTTCCATCATCATGAACAAAAGAATTTAGTGTTGAAAATTCCACTCAACAGAAAAATATTTCTAGTTAAAATTGTCCTTGTAAATTGTTTACCAAGTGTGATATACATCAAAGAATTGCAGCAAGATTGAACAAAGCAACAACAAGTTTTAAAGGCAAAGCCACTCACTGGATGCTTTGTGTTCTGTTTTAGAGATCATAAAAGCTTTAACATCAATTGTGTTTTTATCATGCACAGGGAAAAATATACACCTAACTTTTTATTAAATATATTTTACTACATATGAATGATACAAAAAAGCATACAGAAAAAATAATGCTGTACCTGATTAGAACTAAGACAAGAAATTTAGACAGAAGTTGAACTTCAATTTTTAATTCTATCGGTTATACCTTGGACACACTAAGCTGTGCATTACACAAGTACCTCAACTTAAAAATGGAAGTGGGGTCATTGTGTTTTCTTTGAAATCCATGTATTTTCATAATGTAGCGGAAACCCAGTAGCATATACTACAGATCACAATGCTTAGCCTTTTGATCAATATATTCCTCTATCAATCCTACGGTGCTGGGATCTCCCAGTATTAACAGGAAGTGCAGACATAATGTTAAGGAACCTGCCTTCAGCACAGCAGAAGACTCTTCTGCCAACAAACAGAGATTAAAGAAAATGTGGTACACGCTAAGTGACAAATTCGGTCCTTGACTAAATTAATGCAACTCCACTGACTTAAAAAAGATGTGTGCCTGTTCATAGTAGGCATGAATTTGGTCCCTTCTCCCTAGAACTAATTGTTTGGAACCCCCGCCCCCCAAAATTGAAATGCTGTAATAAGGTGCTTGCTCAACAATGATACAAACTTCCCATTTTGGAAGTCAAAATTCGGTAACCTTATATCAGAGGTAGTATTATGACAGAAAGCCCTATGTGAAGGGTGTTCTGTGTTTTACTTTTGAGGATTATGGAAAACCATGACATCACCAATATTTCATTAAAAAGTTGTGCATTTTTTAAAAAAAAGTTTCCACAAACTATATAACATTTTACAGGTAATTATTAGAAGTCCTAATTCCAATAAGCAAATTTTTGTTAGAACTAATCAAGTACATTTGGGGACATCCTTATAAAATTAATTAGAAGTACATATTATGTAATTATAAACTGTACACATTTAACTTTAATCACTCCAGTTTCACATATACTGAAGCTGAGACCCTTTTCTGAAATGTTTGAAGAACCTCCATTTTATTGCCTAACCAGAACAACATAAAATTATGTAACTGCTTATAAGGAGGCTGGGAAATATCCACGTCTGAAATTTAGCATTCACAAAGATTGGGTTTCATTTTTAGGAAAAAATGACTGATATTTTAGTTGAGGCTTAATTCAATTGCTGAAAGCTGTCTCGATAGTAATAGCTACAGTATCTTTTCCCCAAACTTTGAATTGCTTTGTAAAAGTAACATTGCTACAACTTTGCATGCGCCTATAAAAACAATGTTAAAAACACCTGACTTACAAACCTTTAGGAGTAAAGGTATTCAAACCCATTTGGTCACTTGCAATAAAGTAAATGACCATATACTGACCATCTACAAGTAACTGCAGTGAGAAATTCATAACCTATTGCAAGGACTTGAATACCTCAATACTATCAGTGTGTTTTCTGATACTATCATGATGCAGATGTGCTGGAAAAAAACAAAAACAACCAAGGGGAAAGAAAAAAGTTTAGACATACATCACTGAGGGGATATTGCCCTGGAGAGTGATGCCTCCTACTCTTTCCCTTCCATCCCCAGCATGATCTTGAAATAATTCACAGTCCCAAACCAAAAGAACTGAAGAGGAGGGGTTGCCATAGGCTCAGGGGCAGAAGGCAGCATGACTGTTTTGGCTCAGTTCCACCCCCCATCACACCTCATAGTAGAGTGGGGGCACAGGATCCTAAATGAACCAAATATCTTATGATGCAACAGCTTCAAGGATAAAGATACCCCCCTGCTCACTTTAGCACATGGGAACAGTTTGCAAATAGGAGAATCGAGGGGATCAATGTATTTGGAACAGACTAAAAACACTAAGAGAAGTTGTTTTACTTCATCTCAGTTCATAGCTTTCATGATTCTCGGTATTATTTTGTTGCTGCCAATTCATGTGAAAGAGTTGTATTTATCTTTGCATCTTGTACAAAAGCACATAGCAGCATTATAATTTTATGTTTGTTTTTTTTTTTGCTTTTAAAGTGAAATTCCCCCTGTGCTAATGACCAACACAAGCCTATACTGAAGGCTAAAGTGGCACATGGGCCTTGTTGTTAACCCTTCTTCTACACAAGGGTGAATTCCATCCACAATGGGATCTTGTGAAGCAAACAAAACATGGATTGTTGGAGGGTTTAAGAAATATTACTTATATTAATATAAGTAAGATGGACTGGAAAAAGCCAGTTTCTGAATACTTTTTCAATTCATTTGAATTCTTTTGAAAACATTGAATTTTACCAGATTAAAATATTTAATCTAATACTTTTAAAAAATGTCTTAACAACAACAGCTAAAGCCCAGAACATTTTAATGGAGTTTTAGAAGTCATTCCATGGTTATAATTAGGATAGTTTTGCCTTACCTATAAAAAAAACTGTCTCATCTTAAGAGTGAAACTCCACCACTCATGCAAGAACTGCCAGTTAGCCATGCCAATATCAAATTCTGTCTGCACAGGACTGCTTCCAATGTGGTTAGTATCCAAACTCTGGTCCTGTAAGAGCCTGCTTGGAGCAACAGCCCCAGGAAATGCTTGGAAAGATGAACAAAAACAAAGAACAGGTAAACAGAAGGAATGATGCCAGACTGGCAAAGGTTCCCATCCAACCGAAATTCCAGGATGAATGATAGAGTGGCATGAAGAGAAGTGTACACATCTATGGAAGAGCATTAATGTAAACAGTAAGACCAGTCATCCAATTCTGAGGGTAGTTTTTCCATGCCCTCTGTACAATTTCTATCAGTTGAAATGAGTACCCAAAGTTCTCAAGGATCATCCTTGTCAGTCTCCAAACAGTCAAAAGGGTGTTACAGGAGCAAAGACAAACAACTATATGCTTGATCAATAGGAAAAGGAATCCACCTTTCAAAACCCAGGAACCTCTGTGTTTGGGGACGAGTGGAGGTAGCTGAATATTGTTAAATGAAGCAGGCAGACTGACATAAAAAATGTCTGTCATAGCACTGATTTCTTCTATTGAGGTTCTCACTTGCCAGTCCCTTTGAGTATGCAGGTTGCCTTGAACATAGGTGGATATGAATTAAAAATGGGCTCATTTTTGGAGATTATATAAACTGCAAAGATTCTGTTTTCGCATTCAATCAGAATGGCTGGTGAGTAGACGTAATGAAGAAAACCCTGTGTCCTCCAGACCTATTGTCCTTCGTTGCATGATGATTAGATTCTTCAGACCAGAACGAAGTCTGTGACTCAAGTGCACATTCCATCCTTTGAAACCTTGTAATTCTGGTGACAGAATTATCCTGGAAACAGATAACTCTAATAGCAAATTGTCCTTCAATAGGGATTTCTTATGCAACATTGCTGGAGTGATGTCTGGACCTGGAGAGAAAGTAAATTAAGGAGCCCAGGGAGTCTTTCCAACTATCTCAGACAGAACAAAGGCCAGAAGAATTCTTTTATGTAGTGCTGCTCATTGTAGTGTGCCTGCTATAGGGATTGATCAGGATAAATTGGTTCACCAGGCATGACCTGACAGTTTCCTTTATCTTACTTGCCTTCTGTGTCTGATGAGAAATGTACCATGCCTCTGGTGTGAAAATAGACCCCTACATTAACAAGATTTTGAGAAGGAATAGGGAAGTTCTTGAAGCCAGAATTATGGAAAACAGACAAAAGTAAATGGAAACACAGATGTGCCAAGGTATCTGCATTAGTTGGTCATCCAAATAATGAAATCTGTGGATGACCTCTGTCTTGGGGATGGGTATGATGATGGTTATGATTTCTGTACACTCCCTGAGGGCTAAGAGATCAGAAAGTACAACTGCAATGCTGGAAGTGGTGATGGTCCAGGTAGAAATGGAAATGTGTGGTATGCTGGATGACTAGGCACACCAAGGCAGGCACAATTCTAAACCACCAGGCAGAAGAAATCATTGGATTTATCTTATTAGAATTGAGAGTGTAAAGACTGCAGGATTCAGGATGGAAACAGAGGGATTGAGAGAAAGCAGGTCTGGTATGGGTCAGAACTACCCATCCGATTAGTTATCAATAAGTAATGTGAACACATGCCTCAATTTCTCTCCACCTGGGGAGTCAGATTGGAGTTGTTAGGGACAGTGACAAAAAAGGACTTTGAGCACACTCTCTGGCCAGATATAAAGTGGCCCCTAGGCCTGAAAGGGAGATTTGTAGCTTTATCTGTCTAACATTATCCCCTGAGGAATTAAATGAATGTATCTTCTCCTGATTTTCTCCTGCCTCGGTGAATAGCAGTTTGCTCAGGTGAATGGCCTCATTGACAGATTAAGGGTTCCCCCCAAAATTGCTAAAGGAAACTTGGATCAGATGGGTTCTAGAAACAGAATCTGCATCCCCAAGTGTGAAACCAGGATGTTGTGTCTCAGTCTTACTGAGCAGAAGTGTATCGGAAAGAAAAATCAGTAATGTTGCACGAAGCAGCCAACAAAGGAGAGCAATATCAAAGTCTTTGAGGATTTCGCAAAGAGTTGTCATTACTCTGCTTGAAGAGCAAGGTTTGGCAAGCTCACAACAGTGAAGCTTTTGATGTGCAGTTTTAATGGTTTAATACCACAAAGGCCTTGTCTCATTTTAAATATTGGTCTGTGCAATTATCTATCATGCCCTTTACAGCAGCAGCCCTACTCCCACTAAAATGTTTCTTAATGAGCCATGAGATGGAGGGAACTACAAGGAAGGTTCTTGGATCTCTAAAGATGCACTCTTGTGGAGGAGTCTAGGGCTGGTAAAAGAGTTGATAGGACACTGTGAGAGGACTTTATTTAAATAATAAGAATCCCAGACCTAACATGGAGATATGGGTAAAATAACCCTGATACAGCTGCTGAACCCCCCAAAACTAGTATCTAGCCACAGGATACAGGAAAAGAACAACTCACTGGAAGAAAACATGAGTGATGGAGAGGAAGTACTGGAAATAGCAGCCTGTCCAAGGAGGAGCTCATAGAGGGCCCACTGTCTACCTTTTACCTGGTGGCAGCTGCTGGTTTTAGAGGACATTATCCTACAACTATCTGATGCTGACTGTGCTTCTCAAAGGCTTGGGGCATGGAGTAAATGGGAATGGCAAAAAAAAAAAAAAGGCAGCACACATTAGGCAGCAGAAAGCACTTCAATATACTGCACTGGAGCTAAGACAGCTCACTCAACATTGCTGGAGATCTTGGAAAAGAGCTCTGCTCTTGCTGGGCTCTTCTGGAGCCAGCAGAGAGAGGCTGTGTACAACCACAAAAGAGCCAATCATCAGAGCAGCAAATGACTGGCTGCTGACAGCAAAAAGTGCACACTGCAGATTAAAGGAAAGGCCAACAACTGAATGAAGAATGAGTAAAGAACCAACCAATGAAGTACAGGAAAGGAGAGCACAAAATTCCAGTGGCAGCACAGGACTGGAGGTCCTGATGCTGAAAAAAGAGAAATCATAGTTGTGATGCAAGATAGGATCTTAAAGAGCCAATGTTTGGGCACCATACAAACAAAAACAATTCCGCATGGGACTGCCTCCAGAATCTGAAGTGACTACTCATTAGTTCTTGGGGATTGGCACAGGTTCACTCAAAAGAGAATTGCTGACAAGTTGTCCCAATTTCTGCATTTCCTCTGAACTCTGGTGACAGAACACAGATAAAATTCTTGCAATAGTCTGTCAGGTGAAGTCCCTGCTCATGCACACTAGCTATGTACCTACATACCTTACATAGCACATTTCTGATAAAAGAAATATTGTTCAGTCAGTCTACAAAGCAACAAATATGTGTTTAACTCAGTGTCTGGCACATACTTCCTATGCGACAGATTTATTGTAATGCTTTTGTTTTCACACAAATATTTTCCCCTACTGATCTGTCAAAAGGACAGATTAATGGATTTTAATTTTAATGAAGACCTATAGTACTTTAAAGAAATATTCTTTTAATATTGGACACTTTGTGCAATACTTGGCAAAAAAAATAATATAAAATAAAAAACAAAACAAAATTCGAGCAAAACAAAATCAAATTTAATGGTCTTAAATGCAAAAGTAAAAACAAACAAACAAAAAACACAAAAAAGCAAAAGAAAATTAACAGAAACAGAACAACTCAAAGTTTCAAGGCAGTCTGCAGAAAACTTGGGGGATTAATCTTTCAATCTACAATCAGTTTTTTGTTAATATCTAACTTGCAAGAAGTAAGTACTTTTCTGCTGAGTGTTCAATAAGTAAAGCTAGTTGTCAAAACAAAATCCTATTAAAATAGAAAAATCTAGCACTCGTTAGAAGGGATGCGAGAAATACAATGCTCAAATGTTTATAACTGTTTTTACAAAATGGAACTATCCTTAGGAATTCAAACTATAATGATCTTTGAAACTGAATAATTATCTTGCTGCATTACAATGTACCAGTAAGTAGTGCATCATGCATTAAATATTTGGACAGAAGAGATTCAGTTTGATGAAGTAGAAACATATATTCACACTGTTTTTGGAGTTTAGTTTTGACTCTGAAATCTTCCGAGTTTCTCTGAAACTCTTTGGTCCATTCCTATGAAAAACTGGGCTTAAAATTTTTTGTAAAACCTTTTAATTTGACAACTTGGCCACTGTTCAGTGTGCAACTTACCTCATCAATGGTGTTAAAAGTTACGCTGGCATGCTACTACTTACAAGACCTTCATGTTATGAAGTCTAATCCTCAACTAGATGTAGCAATGAAAATTACTTTAAAAAGCAATGTACTGCCAACATCAGTATTTCTCAACTTTTGTACCAGGCTATTGGGGACTGAGGGGAGGACCATACTAACAGCATCCACTTGATAGTTTAAAATTAAAAAAAAAAAAAAAAAAAAAAGTTCCAGTTTTTGCAGACAACATTCAATAGAACAAATGTTAGTCTCATAAGTGAAAGCATGCTTCAATTTTACCACCATCCAGAGGGTCTAGTTAATGCAATCTACTTAAGATTTTACTTTTTTTTTTTTTAATATATATTTTTAAATGAAATAACTTAAGGAACTTAAAATTGGTCTAACATTGTGGGATTTCAAACATTTGAACATGTCAGTTGCATCCCAGAGTATAAAAACCTTTTTCACTTCTCATTTAGACTAAGACAAACACTTGTGAAAATTGGCGCAAAATGAGTTTTACACTAACAAAAATGTTTTAACTTCTGTCACTCAATTATCTATTCCATACAAAAAGCACGAGCAAGTTATTTGTGGGACTTGTTGGTTTTGAAGGAAACCTGTAAGATTTTGTCCCCCAGGCGGTAGCCATTAAGACTTGCTATGGCCATTGCAGCTTCTTCATAGTTTGTCATGGTCACAAAACCAAAACCTTTGCACTTGTTGGTGTTGAAATCTCGAATAACTTTCACATTGGTAACCGCACCAAAGGGGCCAAACATCTGCCAGAGGATTCCCTCATCAGCATCTTGACCAAGGTTGTAGATGAAGATACACCAGCCAGAAGATGCGTTTCCTGGAACATTTACACCAGAAAGCCCACTCATGTGATCTACACCCATAGGAGAGAACCTAGCAAATAAAAAGCACAATATTTCATGTAAAAGTTCAATACAATCAAGCAAATTAACTTGAAAGGGAAGCAACTGAATATTTTCTATATAAGCATCAAAACTTCTAATCAGAGTAAAATGTTTCACCTCCCCCATTTATCATAGGACAATCAAACTGGCAGCTGATAGAGAGAAGAGTTAAATTCAGCAATGTGTCTACATTAACGGATAACTACGTAAGAATAGACAGGCAATGAAAGAATTGCCTGGTGATGGGACAATCCTCAAACAGGATATACAAGGATATACACTATTAGGGATGACTTAGGGCAGCAATATGGCACTACTCAGTGCTTAAAAATAGGCCAAGAATCCCTCCCACATGCCCCAACTAGCCTTAAATCAACTGATCTGTGTCTACAAAGGGCTTGTGCCCAATCCCCTCCTGGAGCTAATCCTGCCTTTACTGCAGTGTCTCGGGGTCTCACCGGTCAAAGGGTTTTCTGTGGCAGCAGATACAGCTTGACCCCTTTTCCACCATAAAGCAACAGCGAAACACTCCTGCTCACAACTGGCTGCTATACTGAACACAGGCAGACACCTCATAGTCCCTACCACAGTAAGCAGGGAACTACTAGAGTTTCCCTAGCAGGTGCATATTAGTTGGAATAACCCACAATTCCTAGTACACTGTTAATATGTCACTTCCAGTGCATTCTGATTTAATTTTGGTAATGCATACGCATAACTGATTATGTTTAATTCCAGTAACTATCATTTATAATTTATTAAATAGCCACTTCTGTTTTTAAATATTGATTCTAAAGTTTCTTCTGCCAAATATAGATTATCCATGAATGTATAATTTAAAAATAGTACTACTTTTTTAACATAAATCCAATGGGGTTGAGTCTACTTTCATTTACACCCATTTTACACTAGTAAAACTCCAGTGACTTCACTAGGGTGGACTCCTTATTTACATACATATGAGAAGAGAACCAGACTCAATATGCCTATGCTTTCTCATCCCCGATATACATTTCTCCCCTTCCTCCTCTCCCCAAGAATCCTGTCTTGACTCCTCCTGCACAATGACCCAGAGGCATCTCAGGACTTCTGAACCTTTGCTCTTTTCTGTTTTGCTTTTTTCTTATTTTTTTTCTTTCCTTCCCCAACCAACGTCCCACACCCTTAGCTATTTCATCCTCCACTTCTATTCTGCTGACCTAGGAAATTAAATCAATACAATTATTTTAATAAAGCATTAGGGTTGCACAGTTAAAGCACTCAAAGATCAGCAAGTGTCAAAGTTAAGGCCAAAGGTACAATTTTAACTGTGATCCCATGCACGTATATGTTTAACAATCTAAATTTGTGGTTCCATGTGACTCCAGAAATACTGTGTAGTATTAGGCTATAGCTGAGAAAGTCGTTAGCCGACTAAAAGCAGGCTGAAGTACATGCAAGGCTCCTGTACGTAGCCCACACATTAAGTGCCCAAAACAAATTTTTCTGATATACAGAAATTGCACTTCTTGTACAATTCTTTACTGAGCAGACTCAAGTGATTTGATGACTAACTTCTTATGCCCTATCAAGCAGTTCTCACTTTAAAACATAAAATAGTGTTTTTGTTTTCTTGTGTTTTTGTGTGTGTTACGCTTTTGGTTCTTCTAATGAAAACCCTGAGCTTTCATTTGTTTATCCAAGTCTTGCTGGGAAGGAGAGGCCTATTTTCCTGTAAATCATTCTTTGAAGATATACAATCTTGGGTTCCTGCAGTCAATGCTTTATTGCACCCCTTGCTGTCAAACCTAGGTGCCGCCAACCCTCACCCAGCGTTCTAACCGTTGGCTATGGTCATGGCAACAAGTGAAAATACTCTAAAGAGAAGAAAACCCAACTTCCTGTGGTGAACAGGGTAGATAGGCTAATGTGTATATATGCAATAATACCCATCTGAACAGATTCCTCACTCGAGACTAAAAAGCTACAGGAATGTTACTAAAGAAAACTACAAAGAGAACTGCAGCAAGCATTTTCTGTAAACAAACACTGACAACAGGTTTAAAATTAAGAAAAAGCAGAGGGGAATAAGATACACCCAAAACCACAAGAGATTATAAACAGACACATTGCAAAAAAAAAAAAAGGCTTTGCAGCGTTGTTGTAGCCATGTTGGTCCCAGAATATTAGAGAAACAGCGTAGGTGAGGTAGTATCTTTTACTGGACCAACTTCTGCTGGTGAGAGAGAAGCTTTCGAGCTTACACAGTGACCTGCTAAGCTCACACCTTTATTATCCTGTGGCCATGACTTCCACCACTGTACAAACAAATATCAACGTTAAATTCGCTGGCTTTTAAATTTTCCTGGTTACTCTCTTGTTCTAGTATTATGAGGCAGGATAAAGTCTAATTTCTAAACTAGAGACCTAATCTTTTCACCACCAACATCCTTTCATACTTGTAAACATTTTACTTGTCCTTCCCTAGATCCTTCTATTCTAGTTGCATCTTTTGGGGGATGAGCTGACCAGAACTGGATATAGCATTCAATGTGAGAGTATTCCCTCAATTTACATAATTACGATAAAGGAAGAGAGAGTGATTTTGAAATCACTGTATCATCATTTAACAACTTGTTTGTTTTGACCACATCTGCACACTGAGCAGAGGTTTTTATTGAGCTATCTCCAATGATGTGTCCAGATCTTTTCTCCTGAGTGGTTACAATTAGATTCTAGCTATGGGTAGGAACAGTCCATCCTTTACCATATGGGTGTTGACAACACCTTCATGTTGCAGGCTTTCCAGCCTGAAACAGGGAATGATGGGTCAGAGAGCAGTATCGAGCATTCAGTAACAATGAGCTATTGCTTTGCCTAGACCAGCAGTTCTCAAACTATGGGGTGGGCCTCCCAAGGGAGGTGTGCTTTTTCTGATTTTTGTAGAGCTCTCGCAGTCAGCCCCAAGGTGACTGGGGTTTGTGCAGAAGGGCTGTACACTCCTGGGAAGTGGGGATAAATGGGACAACAAGGGGCTAAAGGGGCTCTCCTTTCCCCCTCCCCCGTCAATCCCTCACTAGGAGGTAGCCCAGGCTACGGCTCGCTCCTCCTTCCCCCAATCCCTCACCTGGAGGTGGTGGGGCTCCGGATGTCAGCCTGGGGTGGCGGCGGCAGCAGCGCAGAAGTAAGGGTGACAATGGGGCACTAAGTCTGCTGTGAAAAGTGATATTGACGAATACCACTTTTCACGTTGCCAGCCTTACTTCTGTGCTGACGCTGGCGTGGCACTGCCTTCAGATCTGGATGCCTGGCCAGCAGCCATTGCTCTCCGCTCCGCCTTCAGAGCTGGGTGGCGGTATTTGTACTTGCGGGGGAGGGGAGGTGCGTAAACGACTACAGACAAAGAAAGGGGGGGAGGGAAGCTGATCAAATACGTTTGAGACCCATTGGCCTAGACAGACCAAGTTCTATCGAAGTGAAGCTCTTCTCTGTGGGCTCTCCATTCCATGCAAGATGCAGCCACAGTAAAACAGTTACTAACCTTGCATAACTGTTCTTCTTCGAGATGTGTTGCTCACACCCAATCCAATGTAGGTATGCGCTCACCCTAAGCAGTGCTGCCAGAAAGTTTTTCCCTCAGTGATATCCATCAGGTCAGCTCTAGTGCCCCCTCATGGCACCAGTATATAGGGCCCCTCCCCCCTTCTTGCTGGCCAACTCCAACAGAGGGGAAGGCAGGGTGATTTTGGAATGGACATGAGAAACATCTTGAAGAACAACAGTTACAGGATGTTAGTAACTTTTTTCTTCATGTGCTTGCTCACGTCCATTCCAATGTAGGTGACTCCCAAGCAGTTATGCAGGTGGAGGGATCAGAGTTTGTTGGCACGCTGATTGTAACACCACTCGGCCAAAGCCTGCATCGTCTCTAGCTTGCTGGGTGATGGCGTAGCGTGACACAAACGCATGGACTGACCACCACGTTGCTGTTCTACAGATAATTGGAATCTGCATCACAAACACCATAGATGATGCCCGAGTTCTTTTAGAATGCACTGTCAACTGAGGAGTTGGGACCTTCACCAGGTCGTAGCATGTGCAGATACAAGATGTGATCCATGATGACATTCTCTGGGCCGAGACTAGACGGCCTTTCATTCTGTCCATGATGGCTACAAACAGCTGTGTGGACTTCCTAAAGGGTTAGTCCTTCCTATGAAAAACGCCTGCGCACATCTCACATCCAGTGAGTGGAGTCTCTATTCATCCCTGTTTGCATATGGCTGAGGATAAAAAACACTGGCTGAACGATATCCTGGTTACTATGAAATTATGAGATAACCTTTGGCAGAAAAAATGGGTATGGCAATAATTGTACCTTGTCCTTGAAGAAGACTGTGTAGGGTGGCTCAGAGGTAAGAGCTCGGATCTCTGAAACCCTACTGGAAGAAGTAATGGAGAGTAGGAAGGCCACCTTCCAAGACGAGCAGAGAACACGCTGTCAGTGGTTCAAATGGGGGTCCTGTTAGCCTTGCCAGCACCAAACTGAGGTCCCAAGGAGGTAGTGGCTGGCATACCTATGGGTATAGCCATTCCAGTCACTTAAGGAAATGGCCACAGACTGAGTCTGAGAAGACTGACTGCTGTTCATCTGTGGATGAAAGGCTGAGATTGCAGCTAGATGGACCCATATGGATGACACCATTAGGCCATGCTGCTTTAGGTGGAGTAGATGTTCCAGAATGAAGGGCGGTGATGAGTTGGTAGATGAAACACCTTTTTGTGCTAACCAGATAGAGAAATCTCTTCCACTTTGCCAGGTAAGTGGCTCTATTAGATCGCTTTCTGTTCCCTAAAAGCACCTAGCAAACAGGCCCGGAGAAAGCCAGTTCCGCTGAGTTCAGACATGGAGCTTCCATGTCACGAGGTGAAGAGATCTGAGGTTCAGACTGATGTATCCACCAAGAGATCTAGGAGAGTGTTGAGCCAGTGTTGGTGCAGCTAGGCTATCAGGATCAGACATGGTGACCAGAGGCCTTGAGTTCTGAGGGTTCCCAAGTGAGCCCTGCATCCCACTGCCAACGCCTTTGTGATGAGACACATTGACAGTGGAGATCTCGAGAATGGAATTCCCGCACATACCATTCCTGGGTCCAGTCAGCAAAGGAGGGAGGAAATCACCGACAGGGGAAGCAAGACCATCTTGTCCAGATGGTGTCAACCTTGTATGTATACCAATGCTAGCCAAGATTGGAGAGGTCTGAGTCACAGTCTTGCGTGTTGCACTATATAGGTGCATGATGCCTTATGCCCCAAGAGCTTTAAGCAGGTTCTTGCTGTGGTGATTGAGTGACCCCTCAGACTCTCTCTGAGTGCCTCCATAGCTCTGAAGCTGTTTTCCTGGAGAAAAGCTCTGGCCTGGATCGAGTCGAGGACCGCCCCTATGAATTCTATCCTTTGAACCAGAGAAAAGGTGGATTTGTGCATTTTTAATCAACAGTCCCAGGTCCTGGAAGGTTGACTTTACATTTGCCTGCACCTGGTCCATGGTCCGACTTCTGATCAGCCAGTCATCTAGGTAGGGAAAAGACATGAACCCCTTGTCTACTCAGAAAGGCGCCTCAGAGACTGTCAAGCACTTCGTGAGGACATGAGGAGCTGCTGACAGGCTGAAGATGAATACTGTAAATTGGTAGTGTTTGTAGTTTACAACAAACCATAGGTACCTTCTGTATCCCCCCAAAAATAGCAATATGGAAATATGTGTCTTTCAAGTCAAGGGTGGGGTACCAGTCCCCTGGATCCAGAGAAGGGATAATGGAGGACAAGGAGACCATGTGGAACTTTGGTTTTTTCATAAATCCACTGAGATTTCACAGGTCTAAAAATCAGTCTGAGGCCGCCATTGGCCTTTGGAATTAGGAAGTAACGGGAGTAAAACCCCTGCTCCCTTAGTTCCAGTGAGACCTCTTCCACTGTACCTGTGCTTAGGAACGACTGTACCGCTTGGGTTAGTATTTTGCAAGAAGAGTCCCTGATGAGGGACAAGTAAGGAGGGTGGGAAGGAGGGGAGCAAGTGAACTGAAGGGTGTACCCCACTTCTATTGTAGTACCCAGCAATCTGTGGAAATGCAGTCTATGCCTGATAGAAGTGGGACAACTGGTCCACCAACATAGGGGAAATCGGATCCACACATTGTCCTGGTAAGTCATCCCCGAGCGTCCCATCAAAAGGCCTGCTTAGACCCTGCTGAGTATCTCGGGGTGGGGGGGTGAGAGGGGGATAGAGGCAGTGGGACAGACGAGGATTTGGATGGAGGCCTCTTCTTATAGCCTCTGTTCCTTCTCCTGTTGTACTCCTACTTCTGATGTGATGGACAGAAGCAGCCCATTGGTTGGGCCTTGTAGTGCTTCCTGGCAGGGGCTGGCGTATGCAGTCCTAGGGATTTAAGGATTACTCTAGAGTCCTTTAAGCTATGCAATTTTAAGTCTGTTTGCTTCAAAAAGAGCAATTTGCCTTCAAACTGAAGGTCCTGAATTATCTGCTGTACCTCATAGGGCAGTGGTCCCCAACCTTTTTGTCTGGCGGGCGCCAGACGAAGGACCATGGCAGTGGTCGAGCATCCGCCGAAATGCCGCCAAATTGTCAGCGGCAAGCGGCATCATCGAGAGGCGTCGCCGCCGAAATGCATCTGAATTTCAGCGGCATTTTGGTGGATGCTCGACTGCCAGCCAGGACGTGGGCGCATTTAGATGCCCCCGCGGGCACCGCGTTGGGGACCGCTGTCATAGGGCAACCCCGAAGACTGAAGCCACGAGCTTCACCTCATGATCACTGCAGAAGCCATGGAGCAGGCTGCAGAGTCTGCTGTGTTCAGTGCTTACTGGAGGGACACCTTGGCCACTAATTTTCCCATATCCACTCAAGCGCAGAACTCACCCCTGGAATCCTGCAGCAAGAGCGCCCTGAATTTTGCCATTACACTACAGGAGTTGCAGTCACACCGGCCCAGGATGGCTGGTGATCCTGAGCTGGAGACTGCCTCTGGAGTAGATCTTTCTGTCAAAAAGGTCAAATTTTTTGGCATCTTTAACCTTGTGAGTTGGCCCTTGTTGTCCCGGTCTCTCCCTTTCGTTCGTCGCTGAAACGACCAGCGAGCCCAGTGTGTGTGCGGGGGGAGGGGAGGAGGAAGAGGTGTTACCAAAATTCATACCCCTTGTCTCCATCCCCTTAACAGTAGGTTGGTGGGATGCAGGAGTCTGCCATAGAGCTTTTATGAGCTCCATGATGACATTGTTCAATGACAGGGGGCCACCTATGATGGCCCTGAGGCTGCTAAAATAGTCACTAGGATGTGGAAGGACTCAGATCTCCTCTGCCTGGATACCCAGGTTCTGGGCTCCCATCCTCAGGAGCCTCCTGGTGCACCCTGTAACACCTTGGGTGAATGCCATAGCTCCACCTCATCTAGAAAGAAGGAAGCAGCAGCCTGCCCTGGCCCCTGTACTTCTCCCTCTGCCCTAGATGGGCCCTGTGGGGGAGAGTCCTGTAGTTCAGTACAGGCTCGGCATCGGGGACTGATCCCCATTCTGATGGAAATGGCAGGGAAAATCTTGACTCTGATGTAACAGAGCTATCTTCTGGCCTTGGGGCCCTGGATTGGCTGGAAAGCCCAGGGATTCCAGAATGGGCACTGCAGTGGCATTTGCCATTGCGCCAGCCACCAGGCTATTGGCAGCACGCCCTGGTTCATGTCAGCCGTAGGGTGCCACCGTTCGGAGCGGCGTCTGCTCCTGCACAAGGCATAGGGCTCCGCTTCTGAATTGGAGTCCGAGGAGTCACTTCTCAGCGACCAGGAAGGAGCAGTACCAACTGGTGCTGAAGAACGGTGCCAGGGAGGGAGGGAGGGATATCAGCGCTGCACTATCATGACTTCAACAGCTCTTGTTTTGGTGCTGCCGTGGTCCTCGTTTCAGGAATTAACAGTAGCAGCACTAGAATGGCCAGGGGTGGCGGTACCAGGAGGGATAGTCAGTCACTTGCTGCCTCAAATGCCTCTGGCCTTGATGGCAGTGCCAGGGCTGTTGAACCCCCATGGCCTCCCTTAGTGGGGAATCCAACAGAACTGGACTCAACGGTTCCCTTCCCATGGCTAGAGGCAATGGTACTGCTTACCCTGCTAGCGTCTCTGAGGGGCCCAGCACAGGTTGCACTCCATCGGCATCTCTATGGCCCGTAGACCTTGGAGTTCAAGAACACCCCAGTCAGTTTTTCTCTGCTTTTTCCTCAGAATCGGCGATGGGAAGCGGGTGCCAAGAATCCCGTGCTGGAGTTGACTTCCTCGGCACTGATGATGTGCGTTTGTGCTGGGAGTCCTGCGCCATCAGTGCGGAGTCCTTCCTTGGTGCCGGGGAGGTGGAACAGCTCTGCGCTTCCCTCAGAGATGCCAGGATACGTCTCACTGAAGTTTAAGTGCTCGGTGCCGACTTGGCTCCAAAGGGGAACTGAGCACTGCCTCCATGCGGAGGAACTTAAGCCCTGTCCTTTTCTGTTCTGGGTCTGAAACTCCTGCAGATCCTGCACGTGGGTCTCTCCCAGACACTTAAGGCAGCTAGCATACAGATCACTAACTGGCATTGGTTTGTGGCATGATGCACATGGTTTGAACCCCTGGGACCGAGGCATATCCTGGTGCTCAGGGAAGGGCTAGCCCTGCCAAGTGGGGTTCGCTGACTATACCACTACTACTACTGCTAAGCTAACTAAACTTAACTCTAAAGGGTAACTATTTACAATTTTACAGAACCAATCCACTTAGAGCAGATATTAGCAGAAGTGCAGAGAGCAGAAGTTCCAATGACCATCATGGGCGGTAAGAAGGAACTCAAGGGGTGGTGAGGCCCTATATACTGGCACTATGAGGGCGCAACTCCAGGGGGCAACAGAGCTGACTCAACGGAGACCACTGAGGGAAAATACTTTCTGGCGGCAGCGTTTGGGGCAAGCACGCACCTACACTGGAATGGACATAAGAAAGCACTCAAATAAGAGCTACACATTTGTTTAGATGAATTTGGAAGCCCTGACCAGATTTATATTGTCCCTAGATTGGCATCAAGACAGATGCCCTCCAGGCCTATGTGGTTCCCACTGAGGTTGCAAAAACCAGTGTGTATGAATACTAATGCAGCCCTCAGTCCCAGCATTTATAACAGTTCCAGCAGATACTTGCTGGCTAAGGAAAACTCTTACACTGGGGGGGAGGGATAGCTCAGTGGTTTGAGCATTGGCCTGCTAAACCCAGGGTTGAGAGTTTAATCCTTGAAGGGGTCATTTAGCGATCTGGGGCAAAAATCTGTCTGGGGACTGGTCCTGCTTTGAGCAGGGGGTTGGACTAGATGACCTCCTGAGGTCCCTTCCAACCCTGATATTCTATGATTCATGCATCCCGTGCTGGGACAGGAAAGATAGAATTCCAGAACTCAAGTGAAAGAGAAACAGATTATCGGATCCCTTCCATAATGTTCTTGATCAGATAATTGTCAATGGGGACAACAAACATGCACTCTCGTCCTTATACATTTTGGGCCCAACCAAACACCTACTGAACTCAATGGAAGTTCTTGTATTGACTTTAACAGACATTGCATCAAGCACCATGAATGTACTGAGCACCAAAGCCAGCGAATACACCTTAGAACTAGCACAGTTATTCTCCTAGAATAACTTTGATACAAATCTAGTGGTTGAGATGTAGTCCCTTTGTGCAAGTACATATCTGTAAGACTTTGCAACATACTCTACAGCCATGAATTTAACATGTCTACACTTAATCTGAATGAATAACTAAAGCTAATACTTTCTCAGCTTACAACTACAGAACTTTACTGGCAGTGTTGCTGAAGAAAATACCAATATTAGTGGATCTTAAGAGCTTAACAGAAATGCCAGTACCAACCCTTGTGAAAGCTGCTGCTTATCAGACTGCCAGGATTAAAAATGAATCAACAGGATGGCCAGCTAGTCAGTAATTCTATTAGTTTCTGTTCTCTTTTTCTTTGGGTCCTTTTCCATTTTTGCTTATCTGTCTCTTTGTCCTAGAATTCTGGTAATGCTGGAAAGTGCTTTGAATGAAAGAGAATTTGCTCTAATTAAATTGAGAATGCAAATACAATTGTAATCCTGTCTCTTACCAATTTTTTTTTAAACAGCTTGTTTTGTTATTACTCTTATGATCCAAATTTTTACCTACTAAATGCAGACAATTAACACAAGAGTGGCTTGTGTCTCAGATGTCACGTGATTAGAATTTTTTATCTCCAAGACGTTTCCTCTATAATACTCAATCTCCATCTAGTGACATAATGAAAAACAAACATTCATGAACCCCTTTAAGCATCACTTATGAAGGCAGATGCTCTTACTGTCATACTAGTGACATCAAAGGATGCTTATATGTGAGGTCCAGCTACTCTTTGCTATAGTCCCTTCCTGCAACCAAGCTCTTGAGGTGAGGGTGGAAAGAACAGTTACTGACATCTGGAGGCAGAGATATTTTCTATATACCTGCCTTTGACAAAGATGGAGTGGTGGAAGGAAGCGAAAATACCTCCTTTACGTCCGTTCCTAAACGGAGATATCTTCCACTGTTGTTCAGTGTTGGCCCCAGGATATTAAAGGGACAAGGTGAGTGAGGGAATATTTTTTAGTGGACCAACTTCTGCTTGGGAAAGAAACAAGCTTTCAAAACTCTTGTTCAGGTCCTGTGTAAGCTCAAATTTTTGTCTTTCACCAACAGAAGTTAGCCCACTAAAGGATATTACCTCACCCACCCTGTCTCTACAATAAGATAGAATTGTCCAGATACCATATTTGTAATGCGACCCATCTTTAGGTATCTCAATTTGAGTCTTAAAAAGCCTCCAATAATAAAGAGGATGGATTTAGCCTCGGGCTTTGTTACCTCTCTACTTCACAGTGAAGATACACTGGCCTCAAAAGATTCCTTCACATCCCTTAGCCGAAGTTAGTCCTAATTGTTTTCATCCAATCCTTCAAATAGGAGCCCCATGTTGTGATGTCAATTCAAGAGGTGGAAGCACTGAAGCTTCTGGAGCATGCGTCCACATTAGCAGCACTAAAACCATGATATGCCACAAATTATTAAGACCAGTTTCAAGTGCAGAACAGAGGAGCGCAGGAGCTTTGAGAACATGGATGACTCCAACTATTATTTGTGTCAAGACATTGCTTCATTACACCAGACTGACACAAAAACCTTAGTCCTGGACATAAGAGAAGAGGACTAAACTGAACAGCCTAAACAACACACAAATGTCGTTCAAGAAATACCTATAGTTCAACCTCTAAGTAACAGTGACCACAATTATAATTCACTCAGATTAGAAACTCTTTAGGGCAGGGACCATTTTTTTATTATTTGTGCAGTGCCTACCACAGTGCAGTTCTGGTCCATGACTGGGGCTCATAGTTATTTGTATTGTGGTAGCACCTAAAAAAAAAATATTGTTTAGTAGTTCTAAGTTCAATGTCCTTGGGGGAAGGATCACACCAAAAACCAGTACAGTAACACTATGCTGGAAATGTACCAAAAAAGAAGATCCTTAAAAACAACATCTCTGAAAAAATTAAGTATCCTTCATATTGAGTTTAAGAACCTTAATCACCTCTCTCAAGCAAAGGTAATAAAATAAAATGATAAAATAGTTTCTTTTAGCAGTAACTAAAGAAGATGCCATTTAATATCTTCTACAATTAAGCATTTTTAAATCAGCAGATGCAGATAACTTGCATTTAAGAGTTTTAAAAGACTTGACAACCAATGTTAATTTTTAATAAAAATGTTGTAAAACTGGAGAAACTCTAGGACTGGCAATATTTTTAAAACAGTAAACAGGATGACTCGGATAATTATGGGCCAATTAACCTGACAATGATTCCCAGCAAAATAATTAAACAAATTATTAAGGATTCTAACATTAAAGAATTAGAAGATCTAAGTATAACTCCAATCAGTATGGTTTCATGAGAAAATATGTTGTCAGACAAACATGATATAGTTCTTTGACAAGATTACAAGTCTTGTTAAAATATCAGCCTGCCAAGGTGTGACACAAAGGACAACAGAAGTTGGTCCAATACCCTGGGACCGACACGGCTACAACAACACTTCATATACTTTCTCACTATGTACTACTTTGTGGAACTAGAAACTTTGCTTGATTAGTTTCAACACAGTTTTCCATATAGGTTATTACTTTAATTATACTCTACTTGAGCAATTTTTAGATACATACTAACATACACACCACAGAAAGACACAAAGCATTATTATTTATTCACACATGCTAGGACAAATATATTTATTACTTTACGGTTGAAACAGTGCAACACTTTCCCCAGTGGAAGTGTGGGCAACAGAATAGGCCTTAAATGGATTATTCTTCCTAACGTACCTGAATCTTTGCGCCTGGTGATGAACTGGCCCTCCAAATCGTCTAGCTGGTGAATGATACAGCTGTGATAACAGTGCCACATTTTTGTTCTGGTTAGGATTAGCTGCAAACTTCACAGTAATAGGTTCAGAGGAACCTGGGGGTTTGTGACCATTGAAACTTGTAATTGCCTCTTCTGCTTCTGACCTTTTGTCAAACCGGATAAAAGCGACTCCTCTGGACAAACCTTTTAACCAAACAAATAAAAATGCATAAAGGATAAGCTCAAAACAACTGAAAAAACAAAAATTAAGTATTTCTAAGGTCATGGCTTTAAGTTCTACAATTTTACTAGTGGTTCTTCAAAAGGATGAAATCAAAACATTTAAAATTAGGAAATTAAACACAAATGAGCACATTTACTTCAAATATATAATGATGCTGGTGGAGCAAAAACACATTTATAATATGTTAGTTCATAGTCCAAAAAATAAAAAAACTGTACGATGTACACGTGTTCTAGGAAACTCACTGTCAACTGATATTAAAGGAAAAATATTTCAGATCAACTAAAACTTTTTCAAAGGAGAAATGTAAAGTGACTATTGGGCTAAAAATCATTTTTTGTTTTTGCTCAGTTTTGTTACTCAAAACATCTAGAGACCTAAACCTGAAACATAATTTCCAAATAGGAAATGAATGCTTGCTGATGACACACACTATTTCACAGATTCAAAGACCATTATGATTGTCTAGTCTGATCTGCTGAACGCATGCCATAGAATCCAGTGATTCCCACATTATTTGTGGTTAAGCTAGAGCATCTCTTAAAAAGACATCCTATTGTGATTTAAAGACTTCAACTGATGCCAACTCCACCACACGCCCTCAGAAGTTTTTCCAATGGTTAATTACTCTCTCAAAAATTTGCACTTAATTTCTAATTCGATTTTGTCTAGGTTCAACTTTCAGCCACTGGATTTTGTTAGACCTTTGGTAGATAAAAGAGCCCTGTACTATCAGAAATCTTCTCCTAACATATATAGTCATAAGAGATGACTTGATCACAGTTTAACCTTCACTTTGATAAGCTAAATTGAATGAGCTTCTTAAGTCTCACTCTAAGGTAGGTTTGCCAGACTTAGAATCATTCTACTGGCTCTTCTCTGAACCTTCCCCCTTATTTTTTTTAGATGTGCATAGGTATAGTAACAACAAGAGTCTGAACATTTATATAGCATTTATTATACACAGACTGGAAAGTGTTTTTAAAAAGGTGGGTACACATTGTCTCCATTTTACAGATGGAGGAAACGGAAGCGTAGAGTGTTTAAGCAGCAAAGAGTCCTGTGGCACCTTATAGACTAAGACGTTTTGGAGCATGAGCTTTTGTGGGTGAATATCCACTTCGTCGGATGCATGATCCAGACTAACACGTCTACTACCCCTCTGATACTAGAGTGTTTAAGTGATATAATCAAGGTCATGAAGCAAGTGAGTGGGAGAGCTGGGTGGAACCCACATGTCCTGCTTCCTAGCATAGTTATGGTTACATTATTCTACTTTATGCATTCTGAGTCTTTCTATTCAGGAGCTTTTGCTGCATTCATTGCATGATTTTAAAGTACATGGGATTGAAACTGAGCATGGCCCTTACCTTAGTCCCTGCACTAAGGAAACACTGTGTAGCTCCAAGGTGCCTGAGTTAGGAATATGTTCTTGGGTAGCGCCAACAATGACACTAGCCTCTCCCAAGTTAGCTGGGAAGGAGCAGTGCCATGAACATGTTATGTTACTCTGTGAACTTCCATTTGGGGGTTTCTCGCACCTTGATGTATCTGGTACCAGTTATTGTCAAAAACAGGAGACTTAACCAAATTAGATCTCACTAGTGGTCCATCTGGTCATGTTCTCACATACCCCCTGCACCACCCAGAAGAGATGTTCCTATGCTAGAGGAACACACACTATATTCTTGCAAAGGGTGTTACAGCAGCTGCAACTCCTAGCTTCCAGCATGCACTATACCCCAGTCTAATGCACAGTCTCACTTTTCAATTACTCTGTGCTGTGCTCCTTTAGTCCTCTCTCCTACCTTACCATTTGAAATAGATCACCTATAATTTGCTTGCTTTATAACAGCACTTGCATTTTTATTATTTTTACTACATTGTTCAATTTCCCTATTCCCTTCTCTTGTTTATCTTCATGTTATATGTTCATCTAATTCATTTTGTAAACGCTTCAGGTCATGGCCCTATCTTTTAATCTCTAAAGACCATGTAAAGTTATGGCACTATATACAAGTTTGCTAAAATTAACATTGTCTGTACTGTTCTATGGGACATAGGGGAAGAAACTACACAGGAAAATTAAAGAATTGCATCCTAAGGGACAAGATCTTCTCATGAGACAGATTAAAAATTGGTTATGTGACAACCAAGTTTAATACACAGCTGTTGCTTAAAGTGCAGAAAAGTTATTAATAGGGCACTAAGAGCCTGTATTTAAGACCAACGCTACAACTCCAACATTTATAACAGCTATAATTGAAAAAGCTGATCATTTCTATGAGAAGCCCCTATTTTCAAATACTCAACTTTGAGAAACTTTCACACACTGGAATGAAGTTTTCTAGGACTGGTCTCTCTTTCAAGGGATGTCAGATCAAATAGTTTCACTGTCTTTGTGTACAAGGAGAATGAGTGCATGGGGGAACCTCTTCCATTATCAAAATGTAACTACTTTTGGACATATCTTCCATGGGAAGAAACTGGGAGCAGAAAGCTAGAATTTGGCAAGAGAATGGCCCTCACTGAGGAGCATCTGAGTGCTCCAATGAAAAACTACTTTGACCGGTCCAAGTTATGAGGATCAGAAAACTAAGTTTTTGTACAATTGTTTAGCAATGTTCTGCACGTGCAATTTTTACCAGTGTTTTAAAGGGAACGAAGGCTGTGCTGCACATGGCATGGCTAACTTAGCTGTACAATGTGTACAAGATACTTCCCTGCAACAGCTACACAGTTAGTGTCATTTGGGGTTCAAACAGTGCACTTGTGTAATCTTTCACGAGTTGCCATCTCCAAAATTCAACCTAGATGGAGCTACTGTAAGGTGGGTGCAAAACTGGTTGGAAAACCGTTCAGAGAGAGTAGTTATCAGTGGTTCACAGTCATGCTGGAAGGGCATAATGAGTGGGGTCCCGCAAGCACCCGTTCTGGGTCCGGTTCTCTTCAGTATTTTCATCAATGATTTAGATAACGGCATAAAGAGTACACAAAGTTTGCAGACAATACCACGCTGGGAGGGGCTGCAAGTGCTTTGGGGGATAGGATTAAAATTCAAAATGATCTGGACAAACTGGAGAAATGGTCTGAAGTAAATGGGATGAAATTCAATAAGGACAAATACAAAGTACTCCACTTAGGACGGAACAATCAGTTGCACACATACAAAATGGGAAACAACTACCTAGGAAGGAGTACTACAGAAATGGATCTGATGGTCATAGTGGATTACAAGCTAAATAGGAGTCAACAGTATAACTCTGTTGCAAAAAAAGCAAACATCATTTTGGGATGTATTAGCAGACATGAGAAGTAATTCTTCCGCTCTACTTCGTGCTGATTAGGCCTCAACTGGAGTAGTGTGTTGTTAGGGAGTTCCTGGGCGATTGCTTTGGAACTGCTCCCCACAAAGCCAGTCAGGACTTTGGGAAGCCTCCTTTCCCTTGGAGCAGACTGTTTTTAGGGCAAGAAGCTCCCACATCTTCACCTCCTGGGTCTCTCCTTGGAGCATACAGCATCCTCTGCCCCTCCGTGCACTTCCCAGAGCGAGCCCGCCCCAGCAGTCCTGCACCCCCACTTCGCAGTCAGACATGACTCTCAGCCAGCCAGTAAAACAGAGGTTTATTAGATGACAAGAACACGATCTAAAACAGAGCTTGTAGGTACAGAGAACTGGACCCCTTGGCCGGGTCCATTCTGGGGGGCATGAGCCAGACCCCCACGTCTGCACTTCACTCCTCGTTCCCAGCCAGCTCCAGACTCCAAACCCCTTCCAGCCCCTCCTCCTTTGCTCAGTTCCTTTTCCGGGCCAGGAGGTCACCTGACCTCTTTGTCTCCAACACCTTTAGTTGGCACCTTTGCAGAGGAGGGGCCCAGGCCATCAGTTGCTAGGAGACAGAGTGTCAGGCATTTATGTACACTGGACTTTTGCTCTGCAGCAATCACACACCCTTATTCCACCACCTAGATACTTAAGAACTGCAGAGGGGACACTGAGGCACCAACACAGTATTCAGAGAAAACATTAAGAACATTCCCAGTTCGTCACGAGTCTAGTTCTGGGCCCCACATCTCAGGAAAGATGTGGACAAACTGGAGAGAGTCCAGAGAAGAGCAACAAAAATATGATTAAAGGTCTAGAAAACATGACCTATGAGGGAAGACTGAAAAAACTTGGTTTGTTTAGTCTGGAAAAGAGAAGGCTGAGAGGGGACATGAAACTCCAGATATACTTAAGTGCAATGAGAAATTATGAAGCACAATCATAGATCAATTTCAAGTTGATTAAATGTAAGGTAACAAGTTATCCTTTCACATAAGAGGATAGGCTGGATTTTACTGCTAAATAATATCTGTCTGTGAAAAGTGCTTTCTTGCTTCACCTTGTCCAGCGGCTGGGGTCGGCAGTGCAGACTCACAGAGCATGTGTGATTGGCACAACTTTTGCAAACCAGATGGACACATCAGATGTTCTTGGGTTAAAATTGGAGTTTTCATTCTCTGCCTGCCACACCTGACAAGCCCCCTCTGCCCACCAGAGGTACAGAGGGGGAAGCAACATTCCTAAGGTCAGTTACAGAACTGGGAATGGAACTCCGGACTCTTGAATCTCAGGCCTACACCCTCTCCACCGTACCATGCTGCCTCCCCTGGGAAAAAGTAAAGAAAAGGTAACAAAATTTCCTGCTTCAGGCTGCAAGCTGATCTCCTACAGTGATGAAGTACTGCATAATCAGATAGTTGTATTGTTCTATGTCAAGCACCAGGCATGGACAATTGGTGGGGGCAAGATACTGAATTTGGCAGACCAATGATCTGATCTAGTATAGAAAATCTTGTGTTCTTAATTCCATTCTCAATTTACAGAGCATGATCTACAAAATGGACTCTAAGTCACATGTTTCAGAAAAGCCCCCAAACAGGGATGTTTGCCATTCTAGTTCTATATTTCTGTGGACACAGTGATCAATACCAAACTCAACAATTAATGTTTATATATGTTCAGAAACTATCTGGAAAATTAAAAGTTAATTTTAAGCACCAATAATCTTTGAAAGAATGAACATTTCTGTGTGTCCTGTATAGTCAAGTTTTTAATATCCAACATTATTGTGCATACCTGTAGTTTGATCCACGAGTACACGCGAGTTGATGATGCGGCCAAAACGTGAAAACATGTCTTCTACATCTTTTTGTGTCATTGTCCTTGGTAGTCCACTAATGTACAAGTTAGCATCTTTGATAACTTCAGAACTTGGACGAGCGTACGATACCTTCAAGAGAAATTTTTTTTATTGTATGTGAAATTACATGAATGATTTGCTGTATTATTAAGACACCCACCTAAAATCCTTCCTTTGTAATATAGGCAATTTTCCTATGGTAGTTTCATAAAAGGAAAAATGATTGCCAAGATATGGAAAGTAAGCAACAAAAGTGTTTTTTGTCCTTGATTAAAAAAAGAAGATACACAATCCTCTTCACTATTTGACTCTACTGACAAGGCCCTGTCTACACTGGCAAGTTTCTGTGCAGTAAAGCATCTTTCTGTGCTGTAACTCCCAAAGAGTACACACTAGTAAGTCACTTAGTGCGCAGAAACTGTGCAGTTGTAGTGCTTTAAAAAAAAAACAAAACACCCCAACAAAAGACGTACAACTTTCTGTGCTGGGGCTACAGCACTGCGGTGCCAGCGTAGACACCATGGTCGATTACAGTGCTGCGAGGTGTCCCACAATGGCTGTTCTCACATCATCGGTTTGAACTCTACTGCCCTGCCCTCAGGTACCAACCGTAATCCCCACCCCATAAATTCCTTTGGAAATTTAAAAGTCTCCTTCCTGTTTGCTCGGTGATGTGTGCAGTAGTCTCAGCTATCTTTCCAAGTGGCCACGCCTGCTCCATGCACCAGGCGATCCCCCAACTGGAGCAATGCCGAGCTGCTGAACCTCATTGGCATTTGGGGAAAGGAGGCTGTTCAGTCCCAGGCGCTCCAGTCATAGGAATCCTGATATCTATGGACAGATTTCACAATGCATGACAGAAAGGGGCCATGACTGGGACACATTGCAGAGTAGAGTCAAAGTGAAGGAGCTGCAGAATGCCTACCACAAGGCGCAGGAGACAAACCGCGGCTCCAGTGCTGCGCCCACAAGCTGCCGGTTCTACAAAGAGCTGGACGCGATACTCAGCGGCGACCCCACCTCCACTGCGAAGACCACTGCAGATACTTCAGTGGCTCACATGCCAGTCAAGAGTGGACTGAGCCAGGAGGAGGAAATCTTGGACAAGGAGGACCCAGAGGCAGAGGATGGTTCGGAGGTCAGCGATGCATGCAGCCAGGAACTTTTTTCTACCCTGGAGGAGGCTAGCCAGTCACAACTGTCGGAGACTGGCGAAGTGCAAACAGGAGAGGAGGCCCCTGGTAAGTGGACCTGATTTTGGGAATCGCTGATGTGAGTTGCTGGGAGCAGGAGGGTTGCAGAAAGCAGGCTTGTCTCCCACCTCATGCCTAGTTTGATCGGCGGAACAGGCTGTTGATTGACTCCCTCACTTCACGGGAATCTCCCTCAGAGATCTCCAGGAAACTCTCGTGGAGATACTGGGCAATCCGCTGCCGCAGGTTCATAGGCAGAGCTGCTTTGTTTCTCGACCCATTATCAGTAACTTTCCTGCCCCACTGTGCCGTCACAGCGGGGGGACCATTGCTGCACACAGGTGAGCCACATAGGGGTCAGGGCAGAAGCCGCAAGCTTGGAGAAGACCCTCCCTTGATTCCCTGCTCACCCTCAGCAGCGAGATATCTTCCATAATGATCCCTCCTGTCGAAAGTGTGGAGACAAGGAATGATTATCAGGCCCTCCTACAGTGCTGGCTCCCCCCCAAGAGCCACGTGCCCAGTATACTGCAGGGTCCGGGAAGAGTGATTTACCCTGCGGCTACTCACCATTTTGGGGGTCTTGTGGCTCATGTGTGCTTGCCTGGGGTCAGCCAGTTAGTGACAAGCGTGAGAGTACTGGCTGTGTTTTAAATCACTGAATCAGTGTTCTCTGTGTTGCAAAACAATACTGCTTCTGTAAAATATGAAGTTTAAACGCAACAGAGATGACCTGGGAAACACAGCCTCCCTCTTTGTTATTGGCAGCTGAACGGCTGTGCAGAATTAGAAAGCGGCCACGAAGAACTAAGGAGGACTTTCTGAGTGATGTTATGAGGCACTCAGCCGCCGAGAAACAGGAATTGAAGGAGTGGCGGGACAGCGAGAAGAGGGACCAAAAGGAGAACATGGCACATCAGAATGAAGCCATGGAGCAGCTCTTAAACATTATGGAGCGCTAAGTGGACACGCTCCAGGCAATACTAGCGCTGCAAACCAAGCAGCTCCATGCCTGCCCTCCCCTGCAGCTGCTTTCGCAAAACTTTTTCCCATGCACTCCCCAGACACCGCCAACACACTCTTATCAACCTCCTGACTCCAGTCTATACCCGCGGCATTCCACTCCTCCCCCCTCACAGGCCAGCACGGTGGACTCCCACTACCCACTTCACTCAACAGTTTGGCCCTGCTGAAGTACAGTGCCCGCTGCAATGTACTCCAAAGGAGAAGGCTGGATATGATCCCTGGACATACACAAATCTTTAGCCATCCCGGGACCCCATCTCCTCCTGGGACCTTCCCTTCTCCCATCCCCCTCCCTGCTGATGTGTTTTTTTGTTTGAGACTCTCCCCCGGTTGTTGTCTTTTAATAAAAGAATTGTGATGGTTTGAAAGCAATCTTTATTCTATTAATTGAAGGCAAACAGAACCCTGCAAAGCAACATACAGTTATGTTAAACCCTCTTATTGCATTGTGTGCACCAATCACCTCCTAGCATTGCAAGCACTGCAATCCAGAGCATAGCAACAAATATTAGTGGCTTTCAGCTTCAAATTGCTGCCTCAAACCATCCCTGATCCTTACAGCCCTGCGCTGTGCCCCTCTAATAGCCCTGGTCTCTGGCTGTTCAAACTCAGCCTCCAGGCGCTGAGCCTCTGTGGTCCAGCCCTGAGTGAAGCTTTCACCCTTCCCTTCACAAATATTATGGAGCTGTGATAAATGAAAGGGGGGGAGGGGCAGTATCTCCCTTTTACGGACACCCAGCCAGCCCGTTAGCTATAGAGTCTCACCTGACCAAAAGAGCCAATGGGAAGGCTAGAACTTTTTTAAAATGGGGAAAAAGCTTTCCCTTTGTCTCTCGGTTGTTCTCTCTTGGCTGAAGAGACGGGAGCAGCAGGAGTGCTGTGTAAAGTTTGAACCAGGTATGAAAAATTATATTCCATACCTAGGAGGATTCATTGGGAAAGGGAATGTTTAGATAGACACGATCAGGTTTATTTCTTTATTTTGGCTTGTGGATTTCCTCTGTGCTAAGCTCAGGTATTTTTGTTTTCTTTTGTAACATTAAGCTGGACCCCAGGGAGCCACTCCTAGTGTTTAACCCCTTTTCAGTTGCTTTATAAAATCTAGCAATAGCCTGATTTTCCAGATGGGTTTCCTTTCTTCTTTTTTTAATAAAATGTACTTTTCTTAAAAAACCTGATTGGTTTGTGTCTTAAAGGTCTGTGCATATGTTTTTCAATTAGCTGGTGCCAACAGCTCGGTTTCCCCTTTTGTTTTTCTTCTTTCTTGGCTTCCCCAAGGGAGGGGTGGAAAAGCTGAGGGGCCTCAGGGAAAACTTCCCAAGTGAGTTTTTCCAGGATTTGCAAGAGGCAGTTTTTCACTTGGGTGGTGGCAGCATTTACCAAGCCAAGGTCAGAGAAAAGCTGTAACCTTGGGAGTTTAATACAAGCCTGGATTGGCAAGTATTAATTTTTAGAATCCTTGTGGGCCCCCACCTTCTGCACTCCAAGTGCCAGACTGGGGAATCAGCCCTGACAGGAGCATACAGCACATGGATATAAGCATAGGAATATTGTTATCGGCCAGGTCCAGCTTCCCACAGAGGCAGCACTAGCGGGCTTTTAAATGGCCAAAAGCACACTCAATAGATATTCTGCACTTGCTCAGCCTGTTGTTGAACCACTCCTTGTTGCTGTCAAATTGCCCCATGTATGGCTTCATAAGCCATGGCATTCAGGGGTAAGTGGGGTCTCCCAGGATCACAATAGGCATCTCAACTTCCCCTACGGTGATTTTCTGGTCCAGGAAGAAAGTCTCTGCTTGCAGCTTCCTGAACAGGCCAGTGTTCCGAAAGATGCATGCGTGATCCACACAAGTGCCTGGGAAACCACTGAGAAATGCCCCTTGCAATTAATGTACTTGGTGGCTAGGTGGTCTGGTGCCAGAATTGGAATATGCGTGCCATCTATCACCCCTCCACAGCCAGGGAAGCCCATTTGTGTAAAGCCATCTACAATGTCACACACGTTGCCCATAGTCATGGTCTTTCAGAGCAGGATGTGATTAATGACCCTGCACTCTTCCATCAACACGACTCCAATGGTAGATTTTCCCACGCCAAACTCAATAGCGACCAATCAGTAGCAGTCTGGACTAGTCCACTTCTACAGAGTGATCACCACACACTTCTCCAACGGGAGGGATGCTCTCATTCTCATGTCCTTGCACCACCAGGCTGGGGCGAGCTAAATCACAGTCCCATGAATGTGGCTTTCCTCATCTGAAATTTCTGCAGCCACTGCTCATCATCCCAGACGTGCATGACGATGCGATCCCACCACTCAGTGCTTGTTTCCTAAGCCCAAAAGCGGCGTTCAACCGTGATCAGCACCTCCATGAATGCCACAAGCAGTCTCGTGTCATAGCTACTACACGTGGCAAGATCAATGTCGCACTCCTCTTGCCTTTGTAATTTAAGAAAGAACTCCACTGCTACTTGTGACGTGTTAGTCAAAGCGGGCACCATACTGGTCAACAGTTCGGGATCCATTCCTGCAGCCTGAAGAGGCAGGGCACATAGTACACAAACCGTTGAGAGATAGTGCCAAACACAGATGGAACCACGGGGATTGCTGGGATGCGAAGCAATGCATCACGGGTCACTGGGACAGGACTCAGGATGCCCCGCGACCCCCTCAGCCTTCCCACAAGTCTTAGCAGCAGAAGAGAAAGAGGTGCTCTGTGGGATAGCTGCCCAGAGTGCACAGCTCCGAATACTGATGCAAGTGTGAACACGCTGTTGTGCAGGCAGCTGACAGTGTGAACACACATCAGTAGTTTCCCTTCAGCGCTCTCTGAGCAGTGCTGTAACTGTCAGCACCGTAACTCTGCCAGTGTAGACGTGCCCCTAAGTGGCATCATTACTCTGATGACCCAACTATAGGCCCACCATTGATGCTGCCAACTGACAATGATACACTGAGCAGCCTCAACACGAGTTTTGCTTCATGTTTCATATCTGTTATTTTGTAATAATTTCAGTGCCTACTAAGAACCAATAATCAAGCACAGAGCATATCAGCTGAAGAACTCATGACATCAATACAGGCTTTTAGCACCTGAGTTAGGGACAGTTAACTAGCAAAAGTACACCTTTTATCCTCTTTTCAAACCTTCTACTACAGAAAAATATTTCAGCAGATCTGAGAGTCTATCCTTTTCAGGACAATGGTATATATACACATTGTGCACGTCTTTCCTTTGTTTTAAGGCAGCGCTTATTGAGTACCTGAGATTCACATGAGTTCAATCCAAAAGCCAGGCAACAATCTGGAATAATCTTACCTACTATGCACAGACACCACAGTCATCACATATGGCATTGGGATAGAACCCATGACCTGCCAGTAATTATGTACACCAGGAGTATGTAAATTGGCACCTAGATACTATAGTGATGGGTGCTCTAAAAATGGAGGGAAGGAGAGAGAGAGAGAGAGAGAGAGAGAGAGAGAGAGAGACTTTGACAATAAAGCTATTACAAAAAGCTGAGGTGTTTGACAGCTCATTCCACAGCACAGTTCCCCTATAAACACCCTGTTCCCAGTTTCTGGTGCTCTCTTTCTTGAGTGCACAGCATTCACTCAAGAACATAAATGACAAAACTAAATATTTATCTGAGCACAGAATCTAAAAAGTCTCAGACTTATAAGAACTTCTTCCAATGTAAGTTACCAATATGATTGACAAATATATTTGCAAAACAAATGGGTACTATTTGAGCTGCCTACTTGGGGTGGCTATTGTGCTTTACAGTGGTATCATCAAGGAGACAGATACTTTGCAAACTCAAGAGAAAAAAAATGCTGAATACTCAGCAATCCACACTTAATTCAGTAGCAGCTGCTGGGTGACCAGCATTTATGAAAATTAGTCCAAAAGCTCTCAAAGCAGTTTTAAGACAGTAATGAAACAACAAAATGCTAATTAGAAGTTTTCAGAATAATTTATCTCACCAGCTAAGCTTTTCAAACATTTTCTCACATCAAAAGAAGCACTGCTTTAAGTTATGCAAGATATTAAACCAACATTCATTCTTGAGCTTTTAACCTTGCAAGGCATATAGAAGTCTAAAAGGAATTGGGGAGACAACTTACTAGGAGAATGCATTAAAGTTTTAGAAGACAGAGTTCCAGTTAACTGTTCTTTATGTGTAAGTTTTACAATATTAACACTTTTACAATATTAAGCTTTAAAATCCATGCTTGTTACCTTGATTGTTTTTGACTGAAGTCTCAGGCCATTCAGTGTGTTTATTGCTCTTTCAGCATCTTTAGCACTCACATAGTTCACAAAGCCATAGCCTAAGCTGTGTCCTGCATGAAATAACATTTTTTTACATTAATCCTGATGAATAAAAAGGTGTCACTGTTGCAATGAAGTGAAATACATGTAATAAGTAAAAAAGTATTCAGTCTTTAGATGACAAAACTTCACCTAAAACATACAAAAACTTAAGAGCTATTCCAACAATCCTGAGTTACGTTACTCAGGCCTGGCACATCATGTGGGGTGTCTGATGTAATGCTCACCCATTTGTCACTTCAGACACTTGTGTCCCCTTGAGGCTAGTGCATCTCAGATGGCAAATAGGGAGCCTCAACCAGGGCTTTGGAGCTGTGCTCTGGCTCCGCTCCAGCTCCAGGCAAAAACCTGCAGCTCCACTGCTCCGGAGCTGCTCCGGGCTCCGCTCCAAAGCCCTGGCCTCAACAATACATTCAAGTCTGAAACAATGACTCAGGTACCGTGTGTCATCTGCAATCACAGTTAGCAACTATTTTGTCACCTGGGACAGATCCTGACATGCAACATTTTCTATTTCACTTGTTATCTTCTCCCCCCTACCTTCAACAGGGTGTTTCAAAATCTGTGAGAGAACAGTTAAACTTCATGCAAAAACAAATGATAAACTAAGTTTATAAATACACAAAGTTTGAAAAAGAGTGGCAAGTGAGGTTTGGCAAATGACCGTGCACCAGAAAAGGCACAAGATTATCAGTTTCCCTGCTGCTGCAGCAACTGAATCCTCCATTCCTGGAGGCAAGAGTAGAGAAAGAGGGCTCTCTTTCACACCACTCTTATTATTTTGTTAAATTTGTCATGCTCTGTATATAAGGATAGAGAAAACCTTAGGTCCAAGTTGGTTCATGCCTTGTCTCTTAAAACAGAAAAAGCTCTACTTCTCTACAGGTATATTACTGGATGTTCATGTCCATTCTTTTCTTAAATTATTCTTTACTCCCTCTTAAGTGTTTGAGAAGAAAAATTCAATCTTTAAATCATCTCAGACAGGAGCAAGCTCCTTATCTCTTAGGCCTGTAGGTAAATAAGGCAGTATGCCAGGAACAGTACAGTTACTTACTCTGAAAAAATGAATTCTCAGATAAACATTCTTTCTTCAATTTCCCTACATGCCAGCCCCTACTGAAGTACCAAGTACGAAGCCCACTTTAGGGGGCAACTACTTCCACCAGATATATAACACATTTTAATCTTCTCAAATCATTTGACCTCAATACAGTGACACTCCTCCACTCCCTTCTCAGACTCCCTCTCCCTGCTCCCCAGTCAGAGCCGTGGGCTATGATTAAAGACAGCTAGGGAAAGATCGTATTATTTTATCTGACAGTCTAGAAGCTTTGCTTTGGTGCAAATGGTTTGGTTTGAGGTCACTAGGGGAGAAGACATGGCTGAGAAAGTTGCCCCAGAGGACCTTCTTCTGAATCAGTCACTTTTGGCATGTGGGCTGGTTCCAAAGTAGCCATCACCAGACAAAGAGGGAGCTCTGTACTGTCCCAAGGTGAGATCCCCTGCAGGACCCATGTATTATAGCAAAATTAAACCCTCTAGTATCATTTCAAAGTTGAATACACCAAAATAAGGCCAGCTTTCCAGTACCTGCTCTGGACGATCTACAGATAATAGCAGTGGACTCAAACATCGATCCTCTCAAAAGTACCAGTACATCCACACAAGGATGCATGAGATGAACTAACAGCAAATATCAAAGAACAGAAGGAATCTCGATGGGTATAACGATTCAGTGATTATGAAGAGTGCTGGGAATAAACTATGTATGATATGGGGCTAAATTTAATATGCAACTACAGCACCCTTTGACATTCTTAATGAAGTTGTACACGTCGGCCAGCAAAATGACAACACCCACTAGGTAAAAGATGCAACAGCCCGACAGTCTCTAAAGCCAAAGAGTACTACTGTAAATTTCACACCTCAAATCAATCACAAAGGATCAAATGCTTCTGACTTCTACCAATCTGCTATAGCTCCCAAATGAAACTGACCTCTCATCAACTTTCCCCACATAGGACTAAACACAGTGTGCTATTCTCTCCATTAATATAGCGGGCATACCCTATTTTTTTTGTTGAGGATGAGCCCTCAGTCTGCTTCCAGATGGTTCTGAAGGAGAATGTGTTATTTATGACAGACAACTCTCTTGATGGCTTGGTACCACTCTATAACAATCTTTTCCTCTTAACTATGGATAACGGTGGCCCCCTAGGTGCCTGCTTCATCCTTGGAGGATACAAAGATTTACAGTTTACCAGTGACAGATGAAGCAGAGAAGATGACAGATGTTTTTAAATTGATATGGTATGACTATACAGATGGCAAAAAAAATAAATATCTTGACTTCTACTATAGCATGTGCAAAGTCCTGATCAATGGATTTGGACTGATTGCAGATAGTGTCGTCAGCAATCAGATGAAGGCAGTTTGCATTAACCAGTCTTTCTCCAATTTGGAGGAAAGGTCTGGTTACTTTACAGATAAAGATCAGAGGTAGACTGAATTCTCTATATCTGAGATAATGGGGCAGAGCCTGGGAAGAGAGAAATACTAGATTCTCTCTATGGTTGAGTTTTGGTCTGCATTATGCATTGGTAGAACTTCATGCCACAACCTGTTATTTGGGTCCCTGTCCTTCCTGACTGGTACAGACCACTGGAGAGATAGCATGCTCCAGTTGTGAAGGATCCAGTGCCTTTCCTAACACCTCCTTTGAAGAGCGGAGTGTTTAATGCTCTATAGGAAGCATATTTTCAGCTTCTGGCCAGAAACCCACCTCGAAGCAGACTATAAACTAGTACCTAATCTCTTACCCTTAGCAGAGATTATGGAAAAGGTTACAGTAAAACTAAACTTCTCACTATCTGGACTTTCCTCCACCTTTTTGATCAGGATTCTAGCCTAGGTGCAGAGATTGCCAACCAACACCACAAGTGCAATCTTCTCCTGGCAAAGGATAAAAGTCCATAATCCTTGTTATCAACTCTCCCTTCAGTACCACAGATCATGAAGTGTTATGGCAAGTCAACAGGGCTGCTCTTTAGTGGCTGTGTTACTTTTTATGGCGAGATCCTGAGGGCTCTTTCATGTGAAGTACCGCAAAGTTCTATGATGTCACTCAATGAGCATGTTAAATGAGTGGCAAAGTAATATGGCCCTAAATATTTCAATATATTGATGATAGATTTATTGCCAATCCCTACAGCTCAGAGAGTGAAGTTGAGCATCTTCCCTAGCTCTGGACAAGATTGGCTATGGATGAGAGTGAGCTGGATGAAACATATTACACATAAAAATTGAATGATATAGTGGGTTACGGGAGGCAACTGGAGGGGGTGGCTTATGTCGGATCCTCTGAAGGTGTCTGGCCATAATTAGTAGTAAAATTAAAAAATTAAAGGTCTGGTTAAATTTCCAGCTGCTGCTAGATGCTTAAGCAAGAGCAGCGACAAAGACACTCTTTTCCTGCCTCTGGCAATGGGGTTGCATCCTTTCCTCTCAGATGAAGACTTTTCCACTATAATCCATGCCTTTGTCACCTTTAGATTGGACTCAATGTGCTCTATACATTGGATTTAAGATGTAACCTTTCACAAGCTGAAGCTAGTGCAGAATGTTGCAACTTGTTTGTTAAAATGGAGTACCTTGCTGTAAGTGCATGATGGCAGTGCTCCAGGACCTATCCCTTGGCTCCCAGTTGTTGATTTTGAGTTTTAATGCCATAAATGGGTTGGGATCACCCAACATAAAACACACTTCTTTCCTTGTGCAATCCTGCAGTAGTTGTCATCAGAAGAGGCATATGAACTAGAGCTTCCTGGGTACAGAAGAGGGAGCTGGTCACAGACCACCCGCTCTGAAGGTTTCTGAAATTGTAATTCACTCCCATCTCCTAGTTCTAGATAGTCCAACTTAACCGACTTTTAGGGCATGCTGGAAAGTATATTTTGAGCAGGCAATTGGAGAGAGCTGAAGTGATTAGGGAAAGTGTTTATTTAGGGGCCAGGAGACAGACAGGGGACAAATTATTTAATTCATCCTACGTTTACAGATTGGTGATAGTATGTATGATATTGGAGGGGAGGGAGTGACTAGAGGAGAACATACTGCTGTATTGATTTTGTAATGGTTTTCATAGTCTATTTTTAGTTGATGGAAAGATAGCAAGACTCTGGATAGACCAGCTTGTGTGTATATTTAAATCCAAACACATGAAATTAAATAAAAAGCAAAAGCAAACACACTCTTTCTTCAGCTGAATCATTAGCCAAGCACAGCACGCATAGAAGTTATTTTAGATAAAGTATTATGCTCACAATCAACACAAAGAATCTCTTTTTTGTTGTTGGTGTATTCTAACTGCTTCTCTTGAGGCATATGGTATTGGCCACTGTCAAATACAGAAAAACAGAATAGACAGACCATTTATTCTGATCCAATATGGCAATTCCTATGTTTCTGAACATCAATTTTAATGAACAAACTCCCCAAAAATAACCATGTGCAAAACCATTAGCTTCAATTTAAAAAAAGATATTTAAGAACTTGTTCATCCTTGCTGTTCACTCCTTGTTTGGACAGGTGTGAAAAGCCTGAACACTTTGCCTTTTCAGTCTTTATTGCATTTACAAACAGCAGCATTGAAGTGCTTTATTCAGAGACTTTTCCAGAAATCAAGATCATCTTCAACTGGCCCAGTCTCCCAGTACCTTCAGGTTAGGCATTAGGGTTCTCAGCTTTTCTGGAAAGCTGTTTCATACAATTAACTTAATAGAAACAATAGCTTCTGGACAAACAGGAACTAAAATAAGTAATTTATATCAGTTTTGCTGTGAACTTGGTAAAGAAGTGTTCACATATATGTAGTGGGAAAAGTTAGCCCAGGGGAATGGGATTTGACTTAGGAACAGAATCAGCAATCTTGATTTGCAGCACAATAAAATTAAAATGTAAGTTTTTAAATGTACTTTAAGACTAGCGTGGTTAAAAAAAAAACTATAAAAGTTGGGTGGGTACAGGTTTTGAAGAAATTGCAGTCAAAGAGGTGAGAAATGTGTTATACACTTAGTGAACATGTCCAATTATTAGACTATCGGCAATTCATAACCACCAAACAGTTCCATATGTTTATATATTTGGCTGAGCAAAGCAAGGCCTTACACTCAATTCAATGGCATTTCTCTGTCTGTAACGTGGTAACTTTTGAAAACTGCACAGGCTCAATTCCAAAGTGTCAGGGAATGTTCCAGGTATCAATTTGCCACAAATCGGTAAGATTCTGCACAAGTCAGAGAAGCCTGATATCCACTGACCTAATTCTTATGATTACACAGGCTCTGGATACAAGGGTGAAGTCAATGCCCTGAGGGGTTAAGGTGAGATATTGGGGCTCGAGAACTTCTCTCTGCAGCACCAAATGGGCATTCTGTGGACCTAATTTAAGTGAAAATCAGGCTTGCTAGAAGCCTCTCACACATTCACCCACTGGGCCCCTCACCTCCACTCCAGCCAGGTCTGCTCCCAGCTGGGACACTCACCCTGGGGCAAGAGCTGGCCCTCAGGGGGTCAAGGGATCCAGCTGGGTTATATAGCTTCGCCTACATAAACATTGAAGTATGCAACCCTCTAGATATTACCAAATGATTCTTTAGGGCTTCCTAGTAAGAAATGAAAAAGTGAACAATGAATCTTAAATTAGTAGCCACTGGGCTACTGGCAACTTCTCAATGGAGAAGGAAATTTTTTTGAAAATTAGACAAACTTTAATAAGTATGGTTGTCAAATTATTAAAAAAAACAGTCACAATTAAACGCAATTTTAATCACAATGTTAAACAGAAAATCAATTTAAATTTGTTATAAATATTTTGGATGTTTTTCTACATTTTCAAATACATTGATTTCAATTACAACAGAATACAAAGTGTACAGTGCTCACTTAATATTTCTGATCTTTTTTAGTTTACAAATATTTGTAAACAAAAGAAATATTTTAAATTCACTTCATTCAAATATATAAAAATATAACTTTAGAGGCTACAAGTCCACGCAGTCCTACTTCTTGTTCAGCTTAATCATTAAGACAAACAAGTTTGTTTACATTTATGGGAGATAATGCTGCCCACTTCTTATTTACGATGTCACCGGAAAGTGAAAACATGTATTCACATGGCACTGTTGTAGCTAGCACTGCAAGGTATTTACATGCCAAATATGCTAAATATTCATATGCTTCCATGTTGATGATGGGTTCTGCTTGATAATGATTCAAAGCAGTGATTAAATCGCGACTATTTTTTTTTTAATCTAGATACTGTAATTTGTTTTGCATTAATCCCTTGCATTAACTGCGATTAATTTGACAGCCCTAAAATTATGTTTTGCTGTAACTGACGGGTTAACTCATCAAGTACATACCTATACAAAAATATACACAAAGGAAAAACATACTTAAATATTTAGTTAGAATTTGCAACATTGGACAGTACAATCACCTGCAAATGATAGAGCATTTACAATTGTTTTTGAATATCTTTAAATACATTACACTTGCTTTGATTTGCTAATATAAGCAGAAACAGATTAGGAGGTACTTAGATTAGGTGGTTACTTAATTAGATATTTTGAGACACATGTGGTACCTACTTGTATTCTACTGAGGGTTTGTGCATGTGCACCATGCATCCAGAGCTGGAGATTTTTTTCAAGAAGTAGACTCTGTTGAGCTATGCATGTGCCCCTTGCTCGCCTCACAGTTTCAACAGAGGTAATCGAGGGTGGGGCAGACTGACCTTGTCTCCAATTCCTTCTCCACTGTGAATTTCAAAGATATTCACAACAGAAGGGAAGGAGGGCAGGAAGTGGAATACAGATAGGGACCACAAATCTTGAGGACTCTCCAGTTACAGGTAAGTAACCTCCTCTTCTTCTTTGAGTGATGGTCCCTATTATATTCCACTGAGGGTGATTAACAAGCAGTACACTTAAGTCGGAGGATGGTGCAAGGATGAAGATGGAATGGTTGAGCAGAGGACAGCTGTGCCGAATGAGACATCTGTCGCAGAATCCCACACCTATGCGTGGCAAAGGTATGTACTGAGTGCCATGTGTCCACTCTACATACGTCCCAAAGCAGCACAATGTGGAGGATGGCCATGGTCAAAGCCTAGGCTCTCATGGAATGGGCCCTCACCCCAGGAGATGAAGGCAGTCCCAATAACTGATAGCACAGTGAAATCCACTTGCAGATTGCATGCCACTTAACCCTCTTAGCTATTGTTTATCGCAATCTAGGAGATTTCCTGATTGGTCTTGTCCTCTGCAGGTAGAAGGCCAAGGCCTGATGGACATCAAGGGAGTGAAGTCATCATTCCTCTTCAGAGGCATGAGGCTTCAGGAAGAGAGCAGATAAATGGATGGGTTGGTTGAGATGAAACTGGGATATGAACTTTGGCAGAAACTGGGATGTAGGTGCAGGGAGACTTAATCCTTATGGGAAAGTGGAGAAAGGAGGGTCCACCCTCATGACCCCAAATTCACCTACTCTTCTTGCCAAAGTGATAGCCACAAGGAGGGCAACTTTCATGGAAAGGAGGGACATAGAGTAGGAAGCTAGAGGCTCAAAGAGCTGTTTCATCAGTGCTGACAGACCTAGATTAAGGTCCCACTGGGGGGGGGGGGGGGAGAAGGGGCGATAGGTTGCATGGTGAGAAGGTTCTAATGAGGCCTTCCAAAACCTAGCAATCAACAGATGTGTACATATGGAGTGTCCTTCCACAGGGGGGTGAAAAGTGCTAAACTGCTGCTAGGTGGGCCCTGAGAGAGTGGAGGGCGAGACCTGGTGACTCCAAGCACAGGAGGTAATCCAAAAAAAGAAGAAATCTTCACCTCTTCTAGGGAAAAGTCCTTTCTGTTGGGCCCAGGTGGAGAAGTGGTTCCACTTGGCCTAGAAGGAACGCCTTGTGGACTCCGTTCTGCTACTCAAGAGGTTGTTTTGCACTTCTCATGAACACACCCATTCTAGAGAAGATGCCCATCTAAATATCACACTGTGAGGTGAAGTGTCTGCTGATCAGGATGTCTGATCTTCCTATTATGTTGCGTTAGCAGCTCAGGGAAAGTAGGGGATGGGAAGTCGAGGGCAAGCTGACATGCAGAGAAGGTTGGGAAACCAGAACTGTCTGGGTCACAGTGGGACAATCAGGATAACCATTGCTCTCTCCTGCCTGATCTCGTTGAGTACTTGTGGCAGGAGTGGTGGTGGGAAGATGTAGTTGATCTGGTCCAACAAGCAGAGAATGAGTGCATTCAAAGTGGAAACCAATACTGCACTAGGAGAGGTATGTGCCTTGGGGGAGGCAAAGAGGTCCCTTATCGGAGGCCCCCCCATTTGTTGAAGATGTCGCTTACTACGGTATTGTGGAATTCCCACTTGTGATCAGTCATGAACTGTCAGCTAAGAGAGTCTGCAATCAAGTTCTCAGTCCCTGAAGGATAGGTTGCAGATAAAAGGATCTTGTGGACGACGCACCAATATCATAGATTGACCACCTCACCACAAATAGAGCAGTTAACTTCATGCCCCCTTGTTTGTTGATGTAGTAAACAGTGGTGGTGTTGTCCAGAATGATAAGAACATGATGGGAGCAAATGGATAGGAGAAATGCTTGGCATGCCTTCCTTACAGCTCTGAGTTCTAGAATGTTGATGTGCCTCCTGAATTCCTGAGGGGTCAATGTTTCCTATGTTATGTGATCTCCCCACTTATGAAGGATGTGTTGGTGATAATCATCTTGTCCAGGGAGGATGGGAGAAAGAGGACCCTCACACAGACCTATTGGGGGTCTGTCCACCACTGGAGGGAAGAGTGTACTTCAGTAGGAACTGTTGGTATCAGATCCATGGCATGGCACGGCACACGGGTGAGTAAACTCTCTAGAGCCACATCTAAAAGCAGCAAAAGTGGAAGCGAGCCAAGGCAGTGATGTATGTGCCCAAGGCCATATGGCCAAAGAGGGATAGGCAAGTCCTGACCGGGACAGAAGGACCGTTGACTATTCGGGCTACGAGTTCCTGCAGAGACTGGAATATGTTCCTTGGTAGGTACGCTCGTGCTATGATTAAGTTGATGCAGGCCCCTATACATTCTAGGGACCATGTGGGGTCCAAAGTTGATTTTTCAACATTGATGCTCACCCCAAGGGATGAAATGAGTCTGATCAACATGGAGGTGGAAATCTGGACTTCATCTCTGGACCATGCTGCTAAAAGCCAGTCATTGAGATAGGTGTTATGGGGTCCTTGTAGTCCGCTGAGATAGGCCCCTATGATGGAGAAAGCTTTGGTGAAGACCCTGGGAGCAATGGTGAGTCCAAATGGCAGGACCCTGTATTGAAAGTGCTGAAGGCCCACCCTAAACATCAGGAACCTTTGGTGGGACGGATGAATGTTTATATGAAAATAAGCATCCTGAATATTGAAAGCCATAAGCACATGCCTTCTTCGAATGACGGGATGACAGCTGCTAGAGGTGACCATATGAAACTTGGGTTTTGCGGATAAAGCAACTGAGATGATAGAGATACAGGATTGGGCTCCACCCATCCTTCTTTTGGGGTATCAGGAAGTAAGTTGAATAGTAAAGTCCAGAGGAACCCACTCCATCGCCCCTCTTTGTGGTCAGGAGGATGCTGTCATGAGTTGTCCTTCAGGAGGGATCAGGGACGGGGTTGTGAATGAGGTAGCATAAAGAACTCGATCATATAGCCCTAGTGGATGACATTTAGCATCCACTTGTACAGTAACTTCTCACTTAAAGTCGTCCCGGTTAACACTGTTTTGTTGTTACGTTGCTGATCAATTAGAGAACATGCTCGTTTAAAGTTGTGCAATGTTCCCTTATAACATTGTTTGGCAGCTGCCTGCTTTGTCCACTGCTTGCAGAAAAAGCAGCCCGTTGGTGCTAGCTGGTGGGGGCTTGGAATCAGGGTGGACTGGCAGCTCCCCTAAGTTCCCTGTGTGGCAGCCGCCCAGCAGGCTAATCAATTGCCAGCAGTTCAGCTGTATCTCCTCCCACTGCCATGTGCTGCTCCTGCCCTCTGCCTTGGAGCTGCTCCCAGGAGCCTCCTGCTTGCTTGGAAGGAGAGGATGAGGGGGATAATGTCAGGGTGTCCCCCTCCCCCCTGCTCACCCCATCTCCATAGAGCGGGGGGGGGGAAGAGGGGAGAGACAGGACAACACACAACAGGGCTCAGGACAGAGGGAGCTTGCTGGGAGCAGCTGCTGTCTCAATTTGCTGATCTACTTAAAAAGGCAATGGACTTAGAGTGCAGTCAGTGTACTTAAAGGGGCAATGCATATCAGTGTGTGTGTGTTTGTGTGTGTCTGTCTGCCATGCTGTCTCCCCTCCCTCCATTTGTGCTGCCTTGTAGAATGTGAGGCTACATTAACAACATGTTAATCCTCGAGGGCTCAGCTGAGTGCTAGTTCATCATTTCCCAGGGACTGCCTTACTACTAAATATTCCACCCTCTGACTTCACCACCTCAACCAAGCTTCACAGTCATCATTGCTGTGTACAGTATTACATTGTTTAAAAAACATATGTGTGTGTGTGTGTGTGTGTGTGTGTGTGTGTGTGTGTGTGTGTGTGTGTGTAGATAGTCTTTTGTCTGGAGAAAAAAAATTCCCTGGAACCTAACCCCTCCCCCCTTACATTAATTCTTATGGGGAAATTGGATTTGCTTAACATCGTTTTCGCTTAAAGTCGGATTTTTCAGAAACATAAATACAATGTTAAGTGAGGAGTTACTGTACGTTGTTATTGCGCTTCAAGCTTGTAAAGAGTGCTAGACGACACCCAGACAGAGTGGTGTGGTTGTATGGCAGCAGGCAAGGTGGCTAACAGCTCTCTAGAGTTCCTCAGAAATACCTCTTCTGTACTGGTTGCATCTGGGAGGAGGAAGAGACTGTGAGGGTGGATCCTGGAAGATGAGATTTTTGAATCTTCTGATGCTTCCTTGGTGTTTCATAAGGCTGTTGACGGAAAAACTGGGAGGTTCTGTAATGCTGTGCGAGCTGCGGCAGTAGAACTTAAGTTTCAGCACACGTGTGTAAATACTCAAAATGGAATGTAGCTCTCAAAATCTTGAGGGTGTGGAGAGAATCATCAGGTCTTTGATGGTATTTTGTACCTCCCTGGGTAAACCAGACAAATGGAGCCACCACTACCTCCTCATGACGATGTGCCCATGGCCATTTAGTGCGATGAGGTATCTGCTGCATGTACCTCTGATTGGACTGAGGTCCTTGCTACCAGCTTCCCCTCCACAATTATTGCTTGGAATCGGGTCTGGTCCTATTGTGGCAGTTTCTTGGCAAAATCCTTCAATTTTCTGAAATTCAGGAAATCATATGTGGCAAGTAATGCCTGATCATTCGAAATCCTGTATTGAAGGCTGGCTGAAAAGACGACTTCACAGCCTGAAAGGTCCAGTTGCTTGCCCTTCCTGTTGGATGGGGTGAAGCGTGGATGCTGTTTCCTAGCCCGTTCTGTCACTGCATGTACCACAAGTTAATTGGGAGGTGGATGTGAGAACAGAAACTCAGACCCCTTGACTGGTACATAGTATCTTTTTCTGCCCCCCCTTTCGGGTAGGCGTATGTGTGGCTGGCATATACCAAACTGTGTGAGCTGGCTCAAGGATGGCATCGTTGATTGATATCGAGGCCAAGCAGAGTCACTCAGAGAAGTATATCCAGCAGCTTATGCTGAGTGTCTTGGATCTCCTCCAGGGGAATGTGAAGCTCTCCAGCCACTCCACTCAGGAGATCCTGGAATTGCTAGCAGTCATCAGAAGATGGGCAGGACGTTTAAACCACTGCCACATCAGGAGAGGATGATGGGACTTTCTCCTGTTCCAGCAGTACCGTCTGAAACGCTCATCTTCCATTACAGGTTCCAAATGTTGACTTGAAAGCACCTCAGATGGTGAAATAGGCGAAGCCTCCCTGACAAAACGGACGGGTTCTGAGAGAAGGTATTGGGGCCAGGATCCCCAATGGGGCCAGCAGGATGGATCCAGAGGGTGCTGAGGAGGGCCCCATGGTGCAAGGAAAAAGACGGTTACTCACCGTTGTAACTGTTGTTCGAGATGTGTTGCTCATATCCATTCCATGTAGGTGTGCACGCGCCGCGTGCATGTTCGTCGGAAGACTTTTACCCTAGCAACTCAGTGGGTCGGCTGGGCACCCCCTGGAGTGGTGCCACCACGGCCCCGGATATATACCCCAGCCGACCCACCCACTCCTCAGTTCCTTCTTGCTGGCTACTCCGACAGTGGGGAAGGAGGGTGGGTTTGGAATGGATAGGAGCAACACATCTCGAAGAACAACAGTTACAACGGTGAGTAACCATCTTTTCTTCTTCAAGTGATTGCTCATATCCATTCCATGTAGGTGATTCCCAAGCCTTACCTAGGCGGTGGGGTCGGAGTGAGACGTGGCGGAATGTAAAACCGCTGAGCTGAAGGCCGCATCATCTCTAGATTGCTGGACCAGAGCGTAGCGTGGAGCAAACGTGTGGACCGATGACCAGGTCGCTGCATGGCATATCTCCTGGACCGGTACGTGTGCCAGGAAGGCGGCTGAAGAAGCCTGAGCCCTGGTAGAATGGGCAGTGAGGTGGCCTGCTGGGACATGGGCCAAGTCATAGCACGTGCGGATGCATGCTGCTAGCCAAGAGGAAACCCGTTGAGTGGAGATGGGAAGGCCTTTCATACGGTCCGCAATGCCACAAAAAGCTGGGGGGGGACTTACGGAAGGGCCTTGTGCGGTCAATATAAAATGCAAGCGCCCTGCGGACATCTAGGGAGTGTAATCGCTGCTCCCGTGGAGATGAATGAGGTTTAGGGAAGAAAACTGGGAGGAAGATGTCCTGATTGGTATGGAAGGCCAAAACTACTTTAGGGAGAAAAGCGGGATGTGGCCGCAACTGAACCTTGTCCTTGTGAAAGACAGTGTAGGGTGGGTCTACGGTGAGTGCTCGGAGCTCGGAGACCCTCCTGGCCGAAGTAATGGGCACCAGAAAAAACTGTCTTCCATGACAGGTATAGGAGAGAGCAGGTTACCAGCGGCTCAAAGGGCGGACCCATAAGCCTGTTCAGTACTATGTTGAGGTCCCAGGTAGGGGCAGGACGACGGACTTGAGGGTAGAGGCGTTCCAACCCCTTGCGGAACCTAGCGACCACCAGGTGAGAGAACACAGAGTGCCCACCCTCGCCGGGATGGAAAGCGGATATGGCCGCTAAGTGGACCTTCAGGGAAGATATGGCGAGGCCTTGCTGTTTAAGGTGCCAGAGGTAGTCTAGAATGATTGGAACATGGACCTCCGAGGGCGCAAGAGTCCTTGCTGCACACTAGACCGAGAAACGCTTCCACCTGCCCAAATACGTGGACCGAGTGGAAGGTTTCCTACTACTGAGCAGGATGTGTTGCACAGGGGCGGAGCAGCGCAACTCCGAGGTGTCTAGCCACGCAGGAGCCACGCCGTGAGGTGAAGAGCCAGGAGGTCCGGATGGCGGAGAGTGCTGTGCTCCTGGGTTATAAGGTCCGGGCAGAGGGGGAGGGTGATCGGAGGGGACACAGAGAGGCTGAGCAGCGTGGTGTACCAGGGCTGCCTGGGCCACGCTGGAGCAATCAGGATCAGATGAGCCCTGTCCTGTCGGAGCTTCAACAGAATCCTGTGAACTAGTGGGAACGGGGGAAAACGCATAGAGCAGTTGGTGCGTCCACTGAATGAGAAACGCGTCCGAGACCAATCCTGGCGAGTGGCCCTGGAACGAGCAGAACGCTTGGCACTTCCTGTTCGCGCGCGTCGTGAATAGGTCCACCTGGGGAAAGCCCCACTTGCGGAAGATCGCATGGATAATGTCCAGTCTTATGGACCACTCGTGGCACAGGAAGGATCTGTTCAGCCGATCCGCGAGAGTATTCCAAACTCCCGGGAGAAAGGATGCCACCAGGTCGATCATATGTGCTATGCAGAATTCCCACAACTCGATGGCCTCTAGGCAAAGAGGGGAGGAGCGAGTCCCTCCCTGCTTGTTTATGTAATACATGGCCGTTGTGTTGTCCGTAAAGATGGAGACACAACGGCCTGACAGAAGCTTGAGGAATGCATGGCATGCTAGGCGAACCGCTCTGAGCTCCCGCACGTTTATGTGAAGGGAGAGTTCCTCCGGAGACCACAGGCCTTGGGTGCGCAGGCGGCCGAGGTGGGCTCCCCAGCCGAGGGATGATGCGTCTTTCGTCAAAGACAGGGTGGGCTGCGGCGGATGGAACGGCAACCCCGCACACACCATGGAGGGGTTCAGCCACCAGTCGAGGGATCGATGTGCACTCGGTGGATCGGTGACTAATGTGTCCATTGTGTCCCTGCCTGGACAGTATACCGAATGGAGACACGACTGAAGAGCGCGAAGTCGGAGCCTGGCGAATTTGGTGATGTACGTACACACCACCATGTGGCCCAGTAGAGCGAGGCAAGTGCAGACCGAGGTTGTGGGAAAGACCTGAAGGTTGCGGATGATGGTTGCCAGCGCCAGGAACCTTGGCTGAGGAAGACAGGCCTTGGCCGGAATAGAATCCAAGGTCGCTCCTATAAAGTCCAGCCTCTGAGTGGGAACCAGGGTGGATTTGTCTACTCTGAGCAGCAGGCCGAGGCTCGTGAACAGGTCCTTTGCCACTCGCACATGCTTCCTGACTTGTTCCCAGGAGGCTCCCTTGAGGAGCCAGTCGTCCAGGTAGGGGAACACGTGGATCCCTTGACAACGGAGGTGGGCGGCCACCACTGCCAGGCACTTCGTAAACACTCGAGGCGCTGTGGAGAGGCTGAAGGGAAGGACCGCAAACCGAAAATGCCGATGGTCCGCTACAAAGCGGAGGTATGGCCTGTGCGGAGGAAAAATGGCTATGTGAAAGTAAGCGTCTTTCATGTCGAGGGCAGCATACCAGTCCCCGGGATCCAAGGACGGGATAATGGTCCCTAGGGAGACCATCCGGAACTTTAACTTTATTAGGAATTTGTTGAGGCTGCGTAGGTCTAGGATAGGCCTGAGAGCCCCTTTTGACTTGGGAATCAGGAAGTAACGGGAGTAAAACCCCTTGCCCCATTCCTTCCTTGGCACCTCCTCTATTGCTCCGATGTCGAGAAGCGTTTGGACCTCTTGTAAGAGGAATTGCTCGTGAGAGGGGTCCCTGAAGAGGGACTGGGAGGGAGGGCGGTAAGGCGGGGTAGAAGCAAACTGGAGGTGGTATCCTTGCTTCATGGTGCGCAGGACCCAGGTGTCGGAGGGTCAGGTGGGACCACGCAGGGAAAAAATAAGAGAAAGTATCCTGAACTGGAAGTGGTATGCTGTCCCCGGGCGCGCCTTCAAAAGGACGATTTCAGGTCCGGTTGTGGTTTGGAGTGGCCACGATTTTGGCCAGATCCCGAAAAGCGCCTGCGGCCTCCGCGTCCTCGGCATCTGCCGAAGTCTTGTCTCTGCCTAGGGACAGAGTACGGGCGGAAGGGCTGGGGGCGGTAGGTGCGCCGCTGGGTCACGGGAGTACACATACCCAGGTTACACATAGTAACCCTACTGTCTTTTAAATTCTGGAGTCTGGTGTCAGTTTTCTCCGAGAATAAATCCTTGCCCTCGAATGGCAAGTCCTGAATGGTATACTGGAGTTCGGGCGGAAGGTTGGAAGCCTGCAGCCAGGAGATGCGCCTCATGGTAACACCGGCCGCCAAGGTCCTGGCTGCGGAGTCCGTCGCGTCCAGGGAAGCCTGCAAAGAGGTCCTGGCCACCTTTTTCCCTTCCTCAAGGAAGGCCTTAAACTCCTGGCGGGAATCTAGGGGAAGCAACTCCCGGAATTTAGCCATCTCTGCCCAGGTGTTATAATCGTAGCGACTCAGCAGAGCATGTTGATTCGCTACGCGCAGCTGCAAGGCGCCCGCCGAATACACCTTGCAGCCCAGAAGGTCCATCCGTCTGGCCTCCTTGGATTTTGGAGCAGGGGCCGGCTGTCCATGGCGCTCCTTATCATTGACGGACTGGACCACCAGGGAGGAAGGAGGAGGATGCATATAGAGGTACTCATACCCTCGGGATGGCACCATATATTTCCGCTCGACTCCCTTTGCCGTCGACGGAATAGATGCCGGCGATTGCCACAACGTATCAGCCTTAGGTTGGATTGTTTTAATAAACGGCAGAGCCACTCTGGTGGGCGCGTCAGCCGCCAGGATGCTGCCGACAGGGTCCTCGACCTAAGGGACCTCCTCCACCTGGAGATTTATGTTGAGGGCAATTCTCCTGAGGAGGTCCTGATGTGCCGCAAGGTCTACTGGGGGCGGACTCGAAGACGATGAGCCAGCCACTGCCTCATCCGGCGAAGAGGAGGACGAGACACCGGGGGCCAGGGCATCCTGTATCTGCTCCTGGTCTTGTTGAGGATCCTGCTCAAAGTGCATCGGTGAGGTGGATGCCTGAGCTAACTGGACGTCCGTGCCAGCTGGCGGAGGACGACTAACCGTAGCCTCAGGCGCACGATGCTCTGAAGAGGCGGCCTGTGAGGGAACCAGAGGAGCACCTTGGGCCTGATGGTATGCCCATGGTGTCCAAAAGGGCCACTGCTGAGCACTTTGCTCCTGGGAATGGGCTTCCTGAAACAGGCCCTCCGGCACATCCGCTTCATGGTCCTGGGAGTAGTAACTTCCCGCTTGGGATGAAGCCGACGGATGTCTGGAAGGCCACGGCGGAGCAGAGAGGCCTTGGGCCGATGTTCCCACCAATCTGGTGCTCTTCCGCACAGGGGAATCGGTGCAGTGAAGAATTCCGGCGCCGAGAACAAGACCGGGACCTACAACCGGCCCAGTACCGGGAGGTCGACCGGGACCTGGAGTAGCGGCATCGGGAGCGGCTCCTGGGAGAGCGGTGCCGGGACCGTGAGCAGTGCCGCGGATAATAAGACGGCGACCGGGATGGAGAACGGTGCCGCGAGTCAAACCGGCGCCGTGTGGTGGAGCGGGCCGGGACTGCAACCGGCGTGAAGAGTGGGAACGGTGCCGGGACCTGGAACGCCTGCGGGACCACGATCGAGACCAGTGCCGGTCAGGAGCGCTGACAGAAGCCGGGCGAATCAGGGCTGGCTTCCCGATCGACTGGACTACCCGCACCGGCAGTGCCGGAGGTGGCGGCGGTGCCGAGTCTGACAGCGCAATCAGGTCCTTCGCCACTTCACAGACCTCCAGCGTGGATGGTATAACCAGCTCAACCACGGCGGGCGCCGGGGAGACAGGTGCCGGACTCAACGGCCCTTGGCGGACCGGAGTCGACGGTAATGGCTTAGCAGGAGCCGCAGTGGCAGCAGGCACCGGGCGGTGCGATGGAGCCATGCCCTCGTGCCGCGCTTCGGGCGGTGCCGGAGCGGCAGGGGTCTTAACCTTCTTCGCTCTGGGCAAGAGCGAGTGCCTCTGGCTTGACTTGGGGGCCGGGGACGTCCGGTGCTGGGAAGGAGTGGGCGCCCCGGTGCCGAAGAGGAACTCCTCAAGTCCGATGGTGGCGCACTCAGTGCCGAGGATGGAGGGGTAAGAGCCGCCTCCATAAGGAGCTGTTTAAGTCTAATGTCCCGCTCCTTTTTAGTGCGAGGCTTAAATGACTTACAAATCGAGCACTTGGCAGATAAGTGCGACTCGCCGAGGCACTTCAAACAGGAGTCGTACGGATCTCCTGTGGGCATTGGCCGATGACAAGCCGAGCACGGCTTGAATCCCGGGGAGCCGGGCATGTGCTCCGGTCCCAGTGCGGGGAGGGCCTAAGCCCTGAACCCGACTAAACTCACTAAACACTAACTTAACAATTAAGAATTAACTACACTTATCTAAATTCCAACTAAATCTACAACTATATACACACACAAAGAGAACGAGAACTACAAGAATGCTAGGGAGGTGGAGGTCAGCTAAGCTGCACTCCACTGTTCCAACAACCGACACGGGCGGTAAGAAGGAACTGAGGAGTGGGTGGGTCGGCTGGTGTATATATCCGGGGCCATGGTGGCGCCACTCCAGGGGGCGCCCAGCCGACCCACTGAGTTGCTAGGGTAAAAGTCTTCCGACGAACGTGCACGCGGCGCGCACACACCTACATGGAATGGACATGAGCAATCACTCGAAGAAGAACCAGTGGCTCCACGGCAGCTGGAATGGAGAATACTGTCATAATATAGAAGCCCTCAGTGTGTACTCATAGTGGCAGAAAGGGATGGATGGTCCCTAACCCTCATCCAAGTCCTCTGAAGATGAAAACTCGGAGACCAGTTCCATTGACAGTACCATCGGAGCTGGCAGAAGCATGTGCACTGCTGGAGTGAGGGGCGAGAAGTGCCTCAGATGTGGCATGTCTGATGCCAGATATAACATCTCCCTGGAAGTAGAGGGCTCCAGAAAGCATGGGGACCTTGGTACTCCCAGAACAAACACTTACTAGGGTTCTGGCACTTTTCCCAACCTCCCTGGAGTCAAGAGCGCTTTCTCGGTCCGCGGAACCAAAATGGAAGCGATGGTCTTCCTTGGAGCTTATGGCTCTCTGGCTCTGAGCGATGCTAATGCTGACTTGTGTGTGTGGGTCCACACTCAGTACTGGTGGATCTGTGGATTTATGCAGCTTCTTTTCATGTTTGTGCACTTTAGGTTGCACTCCGTCCAGGGGCGGCTCTACAAATTTGGCCGCCCCAAGCAATCATGCCCGGGAGGCGCCCCCGAGCCGCGGGAGCAGCGGACCTGCCGCGGGCATGACTGCGGAGGGTCCGCTGGTCGCGCGGCTCAGCTGGACCTCCCGCAGCTGCGGACGGTTCGCTGATCCAGCGGCTCCGGTTGAGCTGCCACAGTCATGCCTGCGGGAGGGTCAGCCGAGCCGCGGGACCAGTGAACCGTCCGCAGTCATGCCTGCGGCAGGTCCGGTCGTCCCGGGGCTCCGGTGGACCTCCCGCAGGCATGACTGCGGCAGGTCCACCAGCCCAGCCTGCCGCCCCCTGGGAAAGGGCCGCCCCAGGCGGGTGCTTGCCCCGCTGGGCTCTAGAGCCGCCCCTGACTCCGTCCCCATGACTAGAACTCACGGAAGGAATCTCTCCCTTCTTAGGTTTAGAAGACTTACTGCCATGCTTATGTGCATGTCTCCTTATCTCCTGACTAGGCCCAGGCACATGGTCCACAATGGTGGTACTGCTGGTACCGGCTTCGAACTTCATAGTTGAAGGCACACTGCTGGTAGCCTCAGGTTGACGTACAGGGGGTTGCCTGGCCAGGGTCAAAGTGAGGTCTCATGGCAACTTCCATGAGGTACTTCTGGGAGGTGGAAAGTCTGGGTATGGCTTGGGAAGAACTGGCAGATACTGCACCTGGATGAAATGTGGGCTTCTTCCAAGCAGTAGATGCAGTGTTGATGTTCATAGCTGACCAAGAAGGAATGCAGGCAGGAGGCGCAGATTTTAAAGCTTGGGGTTCTCTGCATAGGCCAGTAGCCGCACATGGGTGGTGGTGGTGGGTGTTCACTGGGAATAAAACATCCCAAAAAGGAACCCCGATTCGCCTAACAAACTACTAAAACTACTATAAAATCTACAGAAATGGTAAAAACTGTAAAACTATGTACATTTTTTTTTTAAATAATAAAGTGAATCACACGCAAGAGGACACTAATAGTTCCGACCTGGACCATGTGGCAGTCAAAAGGAACCAGAGACGTGACTGGTCCAGTCCGCCCTTTATCACCTCAGACAAAACCATGAGGCAAGCCATGGGCGCATGCACAGATCAACGAACACTATTACCTGAAAAAAATCTCCAGATCCAAACACACGGTGCACATGCATAAGCCCTCACTGGAATACAATAGGGACCAATCACTCGAAGAAGAACTGTCTTTTCAGTTTAAAGTAGAAAAAAAGACCTAGATGACAAGGAGGTTCACCAATGACTATTTTTGTATAAGATTTCTCTAAACAAAATGATTTTCTGTAATTGTTAATATTACACTTGTGGTGCTTGTGTGGTAGAGAGATTTGTAAAATTGCTAAACTACTTCCTAAATAAACAGTTATTTTAAGGGGGAAATCATAATAAAGGTGCCCCTTCTTCCTTAATTTTGCCCCAATGATATGACCACATCATTTTCTTGCCCCACAGAACCTGGGCCTCAAGTCAATGCCTAGCATACATACTAAGGCTATAGCTACAGAACAGCTTATATTGGTATAAAACTTATATCACACAGGGGTGTGAGTAAACCACCACCGAGCAACATAAGTTACACTAACAAAGTGCTCGTGTGCATAGTGTACGTTGGTGGAAGAGCTTGTCCTGCAGACATAGCTGCTGCCGTTCGATGAGGTAGTTTTATTGAGAGAGCATCTTCACCCAGACGCGCTGCAGCGGCATCAGTCCAGCCATGCCGCTGCGCTTAATGTGCAGCTATGCCCCCAATGAGGCAGTTATCTGAAGCCCTCACCCCACCCCTGCCTCATTCAAAGGTGTGTAACAAAGCAGGGAACTACAGGAAGAGAAAGGATGGGCTTGTGGTTTAGGAAGTGCATTGGGGCTGCTTCAGAAAGTGGGCAAAAGTAAGATCATCCTGGACAGACACTGCCTTTGTCTTCCTCCTCAGTGGATATTTACATAGCTTGAGAGGAATCATCAGCCCATCACACTCTAAACAGTCATATTTCTTTTCAGCACTATCCCTTTGCCCCCAGTTAGGTGAGAGGCTGAAGCATTGTTAAGGGGGGGCTGGGATAGCTTATGAACCTTGGGCAACCATTGACATGAATTATATCAAGACAAGGGTGTTGCATATCCACAAAACAGCAGCACAAAACAGGCTAGAGGTGCAGTTTTCTGCATCAAGCCAGGAGAAATTTCCATGGTGCCCAACCTTCCAACCAAGCCAGCCACCAAGACCTCCAAGTGTGATGTGACAATCAAACAGCACTTGGAAGTTCAACCTCCTTTGAGGAGTTAATCAACCAACTAAGCAATGCAAAGGCTCTCAGGACAAAACCCTCAGCCCCGACACTCTGCACAGACGTCAGATGACTGCTTTGAAGCAAGCACAGAAGCATAACCACTCCAACAGAACACAGAAATTCAAGGTGAGTGCTCCATCTAGTTCAGTATCCTAGCTCTAAAACTGAAGCAGCTGGCATTGGCCACAAGATACCAAAAAAACCCGAACAGATATGGGGGCAACCTGCTCCCAGGGAAGTTTCCTCCTAAACCCCAGAAGTTAGAGGTTAGATTATGCCCTAAAGTAATGGTTTTAGATACTAGTTACTAAAACTTTGGAAGGTAACTCTGGATGTTGCCCTCTAGAAAAGCAGTTCCTTCTCTACTTAGGCACAAGTAGCTTAAAAGCCATTAACCTCTGGGAAAGCACGGCAATTTTGAATGAGATAATTGCGAATGTAATGGGAAAGATAGAAAAATAGTTAATAACATTGCTTAAACACTAATTTCTTCAATGGTTAAAAAAAATAATAGTAATTGGAGGATAACTGGCAATGATATTTAACTATATGGAAAAATGTAACTAAAGACAGCCATTTGTTAGCAAAGAGGGTTCAAAAAAAGACATTACACAAAGATTATTTATTGAATTTTATTTAAGGGACAAAGATGCATTGCTCAGCAAAATAAAGAAAGTTAGCAGATGCCTCAGTACAAGTGACCATGATCTTACTTGCTGTGTGAAAACAGAATACAGTTCCAGCCAATAACATAGATTCTTAGCATTCTACTAAAAGGGCCATTTCTCAAAGCTAAAAATAATTATATGAAATACTGACTGGGAGCATAATGCTTCAGTTAGAGAGGCATCTTGGCTGAGAGGATATGAAAGGAACAATAAAATATAAGTCAGCATGCAGCAATCAGCAAATGGAAAAAAGGGAAATGGATTGCAATGAATATAAACTAGAAGTTAAGAATTGCAGTTGACTCATAAAGGAAGTTAAAGGTACCAATGGAGTAACAATGGCTAACAGGTTAAAGGACAATAAGGAAGAATATTTTTAATGAATCATGAAGCAAAAGAAATCCTAATGCTTATACAGATCTTTACTAGACTGAAATGGTAAAATAGTCAACGATGCACAGAAGGTAAAAGCATTTGGTTAATGTTTATTCTGTATGAGGAACAAAGCTAGATAATGTATCCACCTCATAACCGCACCATTCCAGTAGTAACCAAGGAGGGTGTTAAGCAGTTTCTACTAAAGTTAAAAGCTTTCAATCAACAGATCTGGAAATGTTGCACCCAAGAGTCTGCAGGCCACTGGTGTTAGTTAAATAAACCTTGGAAAACAAATTCCAGAGACCAAGAAGAAAGTCAATGTTCTGACAATATTTAAAGAATAAAACAGGATGAGTAGCTAATTATAAGTTAGTTTGTTTGGCCTCAATGTCAGGCAAAAATAATGGAACAGATGATGTGGGACTATCAATAAATAGAAGACGGAAATATAATTAAATGACAATCAATCAACACAGCTTAATGGAAAATAGGTGCTGTCAAGAAAACATGATTTTTTAAACAACATTACAAATCTGGTTGATAAAGGGAACTTGATAGAATATACTGTGATATCTGAAGGGCATATGACATTACCTCAGATTAATAAGTCTGCATTATATTAAATCAGTGGTTCTCAGACTTTTGTCCTGGTGACACCTTTCACACAGCAAGCCTCTGAGTGCGACCCCCCTTATCAATTAAAAACACTTTTTAATACATTTAACACCATTATAAATGCTGGAGGCAAAGTGGGGTTTGGGCTGGAGACTGACAGCTCGCAACCCCCCATGTAATAACCTCACGACCCCCTGAGGGGTCCTGACCCTCAGTTTGAGAACCCCTGCATTAAATCAATGATACTTGTTAGACTGGAGGGATGGGAGGAGGGGAAGAGCCCAGGCTGCTGGAGGGAGGGGACCCTGAGCCCTGAAACCCCCTGCTCCTCCCCCACAGCCGGAGCCCCGAGACTCCCTGCCCTGCCCCCTGCAGCCCAAGCCCCGAGACCACCCTACCCCATTCTCCATAGCCGGAGCCCCAAGCCCCCCTCCCCCTGTAGCCCAAGCTCCCCTCCGCTACCTGTTTATCCCCACCTCCCAAATGTGCATGGCACTTCTACATGAGCCCCAGCTACCCAGATTGACAGCCAGAGCTCTCAAAATATTATTTATATATATATATATATATATATATATATAAATCACACACACACACACGCACACCCCACATACAGAGCTTGCGCCTCCCTTGACATGTTCCTGCTCCTCCCTTGGGAGGCCTGCCCCATAGCTTAAGAACCACTGTTCTAGAGGGTTCCTGCCTCATCTTTCTCAGCCTTATGCCATTTAATTTTTTTTTTTTTATTAAATCAATGACCTGGAAGAAAATATAAAGTCTTTGCAGATAAAATTTGCAGACGACTGAAAAATTGTAGTAGTAAACAACTCACACAGAGTAGTCTAGGTTGCTTGGTAAATTATGTAGAATATATTGAAACCATGAATTTCAATATAGCCAAATGCAAGTTCATAGATTTAGGAACAAAAACATAGGCCAGTATTTACAGGATGAGTAACTATTCTTGAAAACAATGACTGCAAAGTACTTAGTGTCATTGTAGTAGGCCACCTGAAGACAAGAGGGATGTTATGGCAAAAAAGGCTAACGAGATCCTTGGATGTATACACAGGGATCTAGTTAAGTGTAGGGAGACAGAATCACTTGCATATACAGCACTGGGAGACCGCTACTGGAATACCGCACCCAGTTCTGATACTCATACTTCAAAAGGAGATGGAAAAAACTGGAGAGAATTCAGAGAAGAGCTATGAAAGTGATTCAAGGAATGGAATACATGTCGTACAATGAGAAACTTAAGAAGTTCAATGTAGCTAAGCAAAAAAAGTTAAAGGTCTTGATCATAGTCTACAGGCACCTACTGAGGTAGAAAGTATCTGACACTAGGGGACTAATTGAGCAGAGAATGCATAATAAGATCCAATGCCTGTAAATTCAATTTAGAAAAATTCAAACAGGAAATAAGAAATTCTTAAATAAAGAGTAATTACCAATAAGGGACGAGGTAAATTCATTATCACTTAAAGTCTAAATAGAGAGGTTGCATATCTAACTCAACCACAAGTTACTGGGCCTGAAAGTATTCATTTGTATAGTAGGGACAAATAATTTCCTTCAATACAGGAATTACCATATGAATTCTTCAGCCTGTGTTATGCAGGCCAGACCATGCTCACAGTTGTCTTTTCTGGCCATAGATTAGATAGATAGATAGAGATACAGCATGGCCAGAGGGCAGCAGGAGAGGAGTAGAAGGGAGCCTTATTCCCTGTAAGGGGAAGAAAGTTTGCTATAGATTAATTAGAGCACCTGAAGCCAGTCACATGATAAAACCCCCTGCTTCAATCAAACAGTGTGGGAGTTGGAGCAGAAAGGATTGGTGTTGGAGCAGAGAGCAGTTTGAAGGGAAGCAGAGGATAGTTTGAAGAAGTGCTGCGGTGGGCTAAGAAGTTCTAGACCCTAGGTAAGGGGCACCTGGCTTGTGCAGAGGGAGGGCAGGAAGCCCCCCCACAAGCTGAAGGGCAGGAGAGGGAAGTAGCCCAGGGGAAGAAACCGCCAGTTCAAGTGGTTCACCACTATCCTCAGAGCCCCTGGGCTGGGACCTGGAGTAGAGAGCAGGTCCAGGTCCCTCCCTCTCCACTCCCCTCCTCAAGGATACTAGTGGGGCAATTAATATTCCAATTCAGGGGCAAGAAATGTGATCTTATATTACCAGAGACACAATGATGCAGTGGAATACAGTTTACGGCAACAACCGTGGTCAGACGGATTAATTTACGAGGTAAGATTAGAATAACTAAATCTCACATAATTGAAGCAGCAACTAAGAAGAGAGTCATACTGGTGAGACTATTTCCAAAAACAGTATTTGAAGGATTAAGACATCAAAGATGGACAGGAATTGCCAAGAGATGAAAAATCCACTCACTAACAATAAGTAGTTTTCCCTCGTTAGAAGGTCTAGGTCATCATTTCTGCAGAAAACAAGATTAAATAAAAACACCATCATAAGGAGCAAAGATCATCTTCCAAATGTTAACTGATGTCTAATGTCTTCTCAAAACTGCATATAGCTCCAATGTCTGTGCTGCTACTCATAGATTCCACCCCATAGCTGCTTGGGAAAGTAATGAAACACAGTCAAGTACTGGAGCTATTCATAGCAAAGGATGATCCAAAAACGCAAGCCAGATGAGGCGATAAAATACCAGAAATTCCAGACCAGACCCTCCAGAATGGGATGCAGTGGTAGTGGAAAGGGAAGGAGGAGGGGAAAAAAGCCTCTTCCCTTCAAGAAGCCAAAAAAAAGAGTAAGAGTGGGCAAGAGAAATGAAAATGGAAAACTCTTCAGATTTATCTTGGATGCTTAGGAGACAGAAGCTGATGTGGAAGACCAAGCCCATCAGCTGGATCCACAGGCAAATCTAGAGATGAATTCCTCCTCCCCAGCAGATGAACGAGGTGTGTGGCTGGGCTTGCTATTCAGTTACAGGCCTCACTGTTGGCTCTCCATTCTCCATCTTTCATATAAGTCTTTGGTTAATAAGTGTTTTAGTCTAATACAAAGATTATCTAGCTAGGAGTAATTAAGGAATGGAACAATTAAGATGACCAGGAAAAACATTCCTGTCAGTTAATGTATAAGGTTGCAAAGTAGATTCCCCAAGAATGTGGTGGAATGTCTCTAGTCCCAATTATAGTGCTTAAGACATTTTAAACTAGTCTGAACAAAATAATGGACAATGTGCTGTAGAATTCAGTCCTGCACTGACTGGGAAATGGACTGGATGGCTTACTATCACAGGTCTTCTCCACCCCTACATTGTCAAGCTTCTGTGTAAACCCCTCATGAACTGGTTCTGCTCATACTACCCACATATCCACATGCCATATAAAGTAGTTTCAGCTAAAGAAGGACTCTGAAAAGTTTTGGAAAAAATGAGAACAGAGATCAGAAGTCATACTAGTCATCAATGTTATAATTAAAGTTTCAAAACCATTTCCGCTGTAGTAACCTGTTCTCACATGCATGCTTTCTAAAATATTCACCTTCGGCATAAAATTTTACATGCTTCATCTCTAGCAAAACTGACATTCTGTACAAATATTAATTTTTATTTATGAGGATAACAACCACTGAATTTTGAAGCTTCAGACTTGGTATATAAATAGGCCTTAATGAACAATATGGACTTTGCTAATTTTGAAGAAGCGAGTAAGAATCTTTGAAATGCAGGATTCACCAAGTGCTATAGAAAATTCCACTAGGCTGTTAGCTGCATGCTTAGACATGAGTGTAGGCAAACATGTATCCACAGTCAGTTAGCTGCACAGCTACTTGGTTATAGGAATTTACAACCTCACCTACTGAAGCAGGAGATTGTAAACTCAAAAGATTCTGAACAAGGATGAGCAGAACTTGTAAATATAGGAAACTGCTTAGCATGTCAAAAATTAGTGCCTTTATACTCTAACCACCTCATTATTTCCACACCAAGAAGCTGATAAAAGCTCTGCTAGTGAACCCTGTTAGCTAATAAACTGAATAGGTGTATCAAGAAAGTTACGGCTCTGATTTCATTTGTTGAATTTCAAAGAACCATCAAGTTCCACAAGTCTAAGCAGCTCTGTGTTTATTACTTTTCCCTGAGCCCCATCCTGCCTTCTTCCTTAAAGAGCTTGGGAAGTTAAAATGGAATTAGCATTAGAGCAATGTTAAGGTCACAAAATAAAGCACTCAAATAAGAAAATTCCTTAAAGTAAGGTTATCCTGCAACAATACATAAGGCACGTTGCACATGTAGTATTTTCCTGTTTTGAAGACTCTTATTGTTTGCACAGTCTGTCTCACCTTATTCAGTAAGGTGAAGTTAATATTGCAGAAGAACTTACGAGTTGAAGAGACCTGTTCACACCAGGGTCTGAATTAAATTAATGAGTTGCACCTCCTAATCCAAGAGATGAATTTAACTCCTTCATTTATGAAATGTCTTGACTTTATAATACTTTATTTCTTAATCTTAACATTGCATTAAATCTAGTTGTGTTCATTCCTGTTCGCTGCAGACAATATACACAGATATCCAAAATATCTACTTGAACTGCATTTAGTCAAGGGTTTGAGCAAGAAGTCTACCACAAAGCAAAAACTCTTACAGACTAGATTATACCTGCAACTTTGTCCCGAATAAGTTTAGCTGATTCAACTTCGCCAATACTGCTAAACAGACTCCGTAACTCATCCTGTGTCATGTTTTGAGGGAGGTAGTTCACGATTAAATTTGTTCTACCAATATCATCCCTGCAATCTTCAGCCATGTGATCTTCATAACCATTAGACATTCTATAAAATATCTGCAAAGAGAAAAATCACAAATAAGGTCTACAACTTCATTTTAAAATAAATTGAACTTTCTCTGCCTGTATTCAATTGAAAGCTTTTTACTTTAGGAAGATGAAAACAAGTAGCTATTTCAAAACTATGTATTATCTTAATTTCCTAAAGGAAAAGTCCAGTGTTTTTCAAAAAATTCCAGACTATTTCATTCTCTCAAGCTAACAAACGTGAACCACTGAAAAGCCCCCCAGATGTTCATTTCAATAAATTGGAAAAAAAATAGAAAAGAAAAAAAAAGAAAAAAAAATTAAACAGGAGTACAAATAGATTTTAGGTACATTTCAATGTATAACAAACCACATACACAAAACTGTTAAAAAGAGTTGCTATTATAATACATATGAGCAAGGGGCTGAACTCAGATTGCAGGGGCAACAGCTTCACACAACGTAACATCAGAAATCTATGGCAGAGACTGAAATAGAAGCTAGTTCTCCTGGGTTCCAGCCCAGTGCCTTAACTACAAGTTATTTTCTTACAAACTTCTGCCTTATACGCTGTCGAGCCTTTATACAGAATGAGGCCTGGGTGTTGTAGAACTGACAGCACGTGACCACATGAAGACTTTAATCATTCATAATACATACAGAAAAGGCAAATTAAGATTGCATAAGAACCTTAATTCTGGCATTTCCTAATTTAGGGCTTGACTTTGAAACTCAAACATGCTTTTAACAGGGGTGTTTTTTTTTATTACAATTTAAGTTTAAAAAAAAAATGGAAAAAAATCCAGAAGTTTCATGGGAAGTCATACTGACCTCCCCACCCAACTTAAGTCATCATCAGGACTTGAATCCAGAACTTTTTAATCCACAACAGAGATGTACTACCTGAGCTAAATGAATAACTGGTCACAATATCAGGCTGTTACCCACTATGTGGGCCAACCACCTGAAGGGCAGTGACTTACACAACTAGCTGGGAATGTTGAGAATCAGAATTCTTGGCTCAGGACCGAAATGGGGCCTAGTGGTTATAGAAAGCCCAGACAAAACACACAGGTCTGGCACATGCATTCTCAAAAACAAAGTAGCTAGATGGCTGAGACTTGGTCTGCAACATTAGAGACTTGTGGCACCTTAGAGACTAACAAGTTTATTTGGGCATAAGCTTTCATGGGCTAAAACTCACACTGTTGTTTTTATTGATACAGACTAACACAGCCATCCCTCTGAAATTAGGACTAGGTTATTTTCCCAGTTGTTTGACATTATCTTGTGCAACTCTCAGTGTGTAGGGGGGGGAATTATACTTTCCTGCCTCCTAAACTAGGTATTACTGAGTTACAAGGCTACATACAAAGGCTGTGAAGTGCACAGAATCGGAACTAAAACTCAGAATCCAAGCGCTCAGCCTAGCACTCCTTCCCCTATGCCAAAAGGGCTGCAACTGCTCCTACTAAGCAGAAGGATGCCTAAGTGGATGGTTATTTAAAAACAATGGGCATAAAGAATATTCTTAAGTGATGGAGGCCCCTACTGTACACAACTAGGAATTGATGCACTGGCATCACCTTATGTCTGGCCAATTACAACAACATTTTCAAAAGAAATCTATGTCCATGAGCACATTCATACTGTTATTAAATCTTCCCTGTAGAAATTAATTCCAACTTCAACTTACCAAATCACTCCCATCACCAGTTATATAAAGCAGAACCAGTCCCTTTTGGTCACTATATATTAGCATTCTTTTTTACAGCACCCTACGCACACATTTTGTAATAAGTTACATTAAAAAAAAAGTTCCTTATTACACAAGGAACCTTTCAGCATACAAGATTAAAATTTAACCCAGAGTGCAGCACTATGTTAAACTGGAGTTCTAGATGGAAATATGTACCACCACCAATTTTCAGGAGATTTGCAAGTGTTAAAAACAATGGAATACCAAAAAATTCTGAGTTAAAAGTAAAAAAAAAACACCTACACTTTGGACAGTATATAGATGCAAAATTTTCCACCCCTATAGTCTTGCCATGCTCCATACAAACTTATGAAACTACTAGACCTATACACCTTTAACATTAAAAATTTTTAAATTCGTGTTACGCTTGTCACCATGGAATCCGAGTACCTTGATTCAATATATTGATGTATAAATAAGGTATGCAAACACCCACCCCTCAAGTGATATGCACTTCACACTAGATTTTTCTAATACCATCCTTCCTTCCCAGTATAACACCCTCATGACAGCCACTGGAAGTGTTGAAGCTATTTTAACCTTTTAGCCACAGTGATCTTATTCCTTTTAACTTCAGAAATACTAAACTCCATACACTCTCCTGGTCTGACTACCAGTAGGCTTTGCATTCTTCAGGCTGAAGAGAAAGGTATACCACGATCCAATGGCTAGAAGTTGAAACTAGACAAATTCAGACTGCAAAATAAAGTACACATTTTTAACAGTGAGAGCAATTAAAAACATTGGAATAATTTATGAAAGATCATGGTGGATTCTCAATCAGCGATCATTTTTATATCAAAATTAGATGTTCATCTACAACAGGGGTAGGCAACCTATGGCACGGGTGCCGAAGGCGGCACGCGAGCTAATTTTCAGTGGCACTCACACTGCCCAGGTCCTGGACTCCGGTCCGGGGGCTCTGCATTTTAATTTAATTTTAAGTGAAGATTCTTAAACATTTTAAAAACCTTATTTACTTTACATACAACAATAGTTTAGTTGTCTATTAGACTTATAGAAAGAGACCTAAAAACGTTAAAATGTATTACTGGCACGCGCAACCTTAAATTAGAGTGAATAAATGAAGACTCGGCACAGCACGTCTGAAAGGTTGCCGACCCCTGACCTACAAGATCTCTTCTAGGAATTATTTTGGGGACGTTCTATGGCCTCTGTTATACAGGTCAGACTAGATACAATGGTGCCTTCTGGCCTTGGAACCCACTGAAAAAGTTCCACAACAAGCTTATGTTTCACTTACCCTTGTAGTTCAGATTCAAATATATGTTACCAAAACACTGAAGGTCAATTCTCAGGGTGAATGAAAATTTTCATTAACTTTGAAAAAAGTTCAAGTGTTATGGTTTAAGAAACACACAACAGTGAGATCACATTTTGTCTAAAATTTCTATAAGACACAATGTGGGGGAGGTAGTATCTTTCATTGGACCAACTTCTGTTGGAGAGAGAGACGCTTTCGAGCTTACACAGAGTTCTTCCTTAGTCTGGGAAACGTACACAGTGTCACAACTAAATACAAGATGCAACAGATTGTTTAGCATAAGAAGTTACATGTATTTCAAAGGAACAAAATGCAACAAAAATGATTAGGGGTACGTAACAGCTGCCCTGTGAGGAGAGATTAATAAGAGTGGAACTTTTCAGCTTGGAAAAGAGATAACTAAGGGGGGATATGATTGAGGTCTATAAAATCATGACTGGTGTGGAGAAAGTATATAAGGAAGTGTTATTTATTCCTTCTCATAACACAAGAACTAGAGATCACCAAACAAAATTAATAGGCAACAGGTTTAAAACATACAAAAAGGAAGTATTTTTTCACACAACACAGTGAACCTGTGGAACTCCTTGCCATAGGATGTTGTGAAGACCAAGACTATATCAGGGTTCAAAAAAGAACTAGGTAAATTCATGGAGGATAGGTCCATCAATGGCTATTAGCCAATGGCTGTTTGCCAGAAGCTGGGAAATGGGAGACAGGGGATGAGATGATTACCTGTTCCATTCATTCCCTCTGGCGCACCTGGCATTGGCCACTGTCGGAAGACAAGATACTGGGCTAGATGGACCTTCGGTCTGACCCAGTATGGCCGTTCTTATGTTCGTATGATCATTCAAGGTGAACTGGCCTGTGAACACCCCTCTAGTCACAGGAGGGAAAGGAAGGGTGTCAAGGGGAAAGAAGGCAGCTAGGGAAGGGTTACAGATTGTTGTAATAAGCCATAAAACCAGTGTCTCTATTCAGCCTGTGATTTTTGGTGTCTAGAAGAGTTATGAATTCAATTAATTCTTCACAATGAGGACACCACTCATATTACCACGTCCCCATTGACACGCACAAGAAAAAAAAATTGACTGGACACCACAGAGCAGATTAAACCATACCCTTGATCATTACATTGATTGCATCATGAAAGAAATTGACTGAAATCCTTAAAAAACATCACATACACCAGAATCTCTCCACCTTTGAGAGGACAGCTATACAGTCCCTGAAGTCTAATCTGGTGATTAGATTATCTAACCACACAGTGATCAGACAATCATAATCCCCAACCACGGTGACTATGTTAACGAAGTCAACGAGCTCTCTGAAACCCCCATACTATAAAGAACTCAAAGCAGAGTCCATGCTGCAATTCACCCAGGAATTTAAGGACATCAAATCCTTCCTGAACAACTCCAAGACAAACTCATCCTCCCAAGAACCCACCCCAGGGACCTTCTACATGCTTCCCAAGATACCACAATCAGCTTCAACAATGGAATCCTACAGAAAACTATGTACTAGAAACTCACAGATCACCACACCTACCTTCATAGATCCAGCCATTACCCAAACACCAAGAAATCTGTTCTCTACAGCAAGGTACTCTGATACCACAGATTATGCTCAGAGGATGAAGTAGTCCTGGATGTGACGGGTTCGGTCACAGAGATGCCCTTGAGACTGTCACCTGAGCCCATTTTCCCTGCCAGCTTGCGACTCCAGAACCCTGCCAAATTGAGCCAGACACGTCAGCCTCCTGCAACACAGACCCAGGTCTGAACCACGCCCCAAGCTGCAGGCTTTAACTGAAAGCCACTCAGCAGGTTACCTCTCTTCAGCACCCAGATCCCAATGGGATCCAAACCCCAAATAAATCCATTTTACTCTGTATAAAGCTTATACAGGGTAAACTCATGAACTGTCCGCCCTCTGTAACACTGATAGAGAGATATGCACAGCTGTTTGTCCCCCAGGTATTAATCACTTACTCTGGGTTTGTTAATACACAAAAGTGATTTCATCAAGTATAAAAAGTAGGATTTAAGTGGTTTCAAGTAATAACAGACAGAACAAAGGAAGTTACCAAGCAAAATAAAACAAAACATGCAAGTCTAAGCCTAATACATTTAAGAAACTGAATACTGGTAAATCTCATCCCCAGAGATGTTCCAATAAGCTTCTTTCACAGACTAGATTCCTTCTTAGTCTGGGCCCAATCCTTTCCCCTGGTACAGTCCTTGTTAGCTTCAGCTCAGGTGGTAACTACGGGATTTCTCATGACTGGCAGCCACTTTTGTTCTGTTCCACCTCCTTTTATATCTTTGGCACAAGGCGGGAATCCTTTGTCTCTCTCTGGGTTCCCACCCTTCCTTCTAAATGGAAAAGCACCCGGTTTAAGATGGATTCCAGTATCATGTGACATGTTCACATATCCTGTGAGACTTCATTACCGCCTGGTTGACACAAGGTATACAGGAAGGCTAACAAGTAAACAGAGCCATTTACAACCAATTGTTCTAGCTAATGGGAGCCATCAAGATTTCAAACCACCATTAATGGCCCACACTTTGCACAGTTACGATAGGACTTCAGAGTAACACTTCATATTTCTAGCTTCAGATACAAGAATGATACATTCATACAAATAGGATCAACACACTCAGTAGATAAGCTTTGTAATGATACCTTACAAGAAACCTTTTGCATAAAGCATATCCCAGTTACATTATATTTACACTCATAAGGATATTTCCATAAACATATGGAGTGCAACGTCACACTGGATACATACCTTAACACACAAAGGACACTCCACCAGTGAGTAGACTGAATCATGGAACAGGCCACCCAAATACCCCAAGAGAATCTGCTTCAATATGGATATAAAACCCACTCCAACTGCATACCCTTAGTTGTCACCTACCACCCCATACTGAAACCCATATGGGGTAACAAACAACTACAACCTATACTTAATTGTAACCCCATCCTTAAAAAAAGTCCTGAACTCCCTCTTCTAACCTTCAAACAACCCTCAAACCTCTCCAAGCTCATCATCAGAAGGAAGCTCCCCATAGACAAGGATACACCAACTCAAAGGAGCACCAGACCCTGCCAGGACAACACATGCAATCCACAGACATATCTTCAGTGCTACAATCAACACTGCTACATATCAACATTGTTATAATGATTAACAAATCTGTAAGGTGCTCAGGCATCAGAACAACAAGTACAGTATACCTATGTTGATTTAGTAAGTTATAGGGACACAACAAAATTTTAGTGGGGAATTCAAATGATTAAATTTAAATAGGAAAAATTAGCATTGTTTGATATTAATGATCAAGTGTCCGTCACCAAAGCACCAAGAGAACTTTCATCCATCAGCAGCAAAAACCAATAAGGAAAAACCTTCTCAACCCTTTTGACAGAAAAACGCTTTATAGTAAGTGGCAAAACTTTTTGTTAAAAACAGAGTTACAGTTGTCTGGTGATGCCTCATGCCCTTGCAGAATGTTGAGTTCAGAAAAACTTGAACTTCTGAAAACCAGGAAATACAGACAAAAGCCCACACTCATTTTAGTTTTCCCCCTGAAGCTGACAATAATAGCTACTGGGAATTATCTAGATGCACTCCAAATGCATTCACTGTGCCAGGTGTAGCTGCACTGAATGGGGGGGGAAGTATGTTGGGGCAGCTTGGAAGAGCTGTGATTGTGATATGAGATCTGGGGAAGTGCATGTGTACCTTGAGGTGCCAGTCTGCATTATGTCAATATAGGATTGTGTATGTTGTGTCAATAGCAGGGCACCCTTACCATGAGTACTGTCAGTAGTGAGGTGGGATATGAGAACCAGCTGTGGATTTATTGATGGACCGGGGAAAGTATAGGTTTAGGCTCTCTCACGTACAAATGTAAAGAGACGATGAAAGGACATGAAGTGGTTGTTAAATTTTACAAGTGTAGTATTCTGTTGGGAGAGTAGGCTCGGTGTTTGAGCATACAGCAAGCACAGATAGCTACTATCATTACAGTGAAAAGGCAGCATGGGAGTGTGCATGTTGTGGGTGTATTGGGGCATCACCCAAAGAGGACAGAATTCAGGTTGTGTGGGCATTTACCTTAACTCTGCTTCCTGGCTTTCAGAGCTTTGAGTTTTACAATCTTAACTCTGCTTTAATAAAGGCTTTTCCCATTTAATTTCCTAGTATTATTAAACAAGGAAGAAGTTTGTTGGTAGGAACTAGCGGTCATTTTTAGACAGCTGAAGTTCTCACCTAGGTTTGCAGTTGATATGCTACTGTGGGTAATAATCAAAAGACCTAGCTTTTATATAGTACTTTTCATCACTACATCTCAAACATCTTTACATCATTATTCCCATTTTACAGATGGGGAAACTGAGGCACAGAGAGGTAAAGTGACTTGCCCAAGGTCACCAAGCAGGCCAGTGGCAGAGCTAGAAATAGTCCCAGTCCAGGACCCTTTCCTCTATGCCACATGGTTACTATGTGATTCCTCGGTTCTCCTCCCCGCTTTTGTACATATTGTTGCTGTGGAATGAAGACAATGGTCCATGCTTTGAAATATTTGCAATGTGTAGCTGCTAACAGGGCTGGGGAGAGAAATGTGATCCATGGTCTATGTCCCAAAACCTTAGATGACTGTTACAGTAACTTTAAGCATATGCGAGAAGACTAGTGTGTCTCTCCTTCACCCCCTGCCTCACCACTCCCCACAGTATGTAGCCCCACACACACAATATGTAGCCCCCCCTCATGCCAACACTTTCAGCTCCCCATCCCCATCATATTAAGTCAGTAGTTGACACTGAAATCCATGAATATGTAAGAAGTTGCTTCTTACTGTCTCCTGCCCGAAGCGGCCGCATACACATATAGGCAGAGGCATACTGGAAGGCTGCATGTTACCTTGGTTATGTAGCCTAAGCTGCATTGCTCACTTCCACTTCTTACCTTCAGCTGAGAATCCTGCTCCTGCTGCAGCCAGGCTTCCTCAGCAATACCCCAGATCCACCCAGTCTGCCCCTCCTCCAAAAAGGGCCTCTCCCACACACTCTGGCCAGCTTCCCCGCCCCCCACATTACCTCCAGCCCCGGTAGCATCACACCTCCCACCCCAGATCCTAGTCACATGGAGGGGCACAAAAAGAAGCTCAGACACCCCAAGAGGAGCAAGGTCCTCCAGATCGTAGAATACACAGCAGGCAGGGAGAGGGACTCAGTCCCCCAAAGAAATGTAGAGCTCCAAATCCCAGCATACATACAAAAGGGCTCTCAGCCCTGTAACCCTAAGCACCCTGTATTCACCCCCTACATGCTACTGCAATATCATCTGTACAAACTATGCCTTGAGGGGTATCATTTGAAAACTAACACTGGTGATTAATAGAATTAAAAATGTATGTATTACACTATGAGTAACTATGAATACTCAATTACATGATACTTTGAAGTCTGTATTTGGACAAAGTAGAAACAGGTCCACCCAGGACTTGAATACAAATGAAGCAGGGAGACCAGTGACAATGAAATTGCAATTTACATATGCAGTAAACAAAACCATCAAAGCTCACAAGGTGGTTCGGGAGTTAGCATGTCTGGATCATCGGGTATGTCTACACTACAGGATTATTCCGATTTTACAGAAACCGGTTTTTTAAAACAGATTGTATAAAGTTGAGTGCACGCGGCCACACTAAGCACATTAATTCGGCGGTGTGCGTCCATGTACCGAGGCTAGCGTCGATTTCTGGAGCGTTGCACTGTGGGTAGCTATCCCATAGTTCCCGCAGTCTCCCCCGCCCATTGGAATTCTGGGTTGAGATCCCAATGCATGATGGGGCAAAAACAGTGTCGCGGGTGATACTGGGTAAATGTCGACACTCAATCCTTCCTCCATGAAAGCAACGGCAGACAATCATTTCGTGCCCATTTTCCCTGGATTGCCCTGGCAGATGCCATAGCATGGCAACCATGGAGCCCATTTAGCCTTTTGTCACTGTATGTGTACTGGACGTTGCTGACAGATGCGGTACTGCAGTGCTACACAGCTGTATTCATTCGCCTCTGCAAGGTAGCAGAGACGGTTACCAGCCCTATATCACCGTCTGCATTGGAAATTGGCGATGACGGTTATCAATCCTTTTGTACCGTCTGCTGCTGTCATGGGTGCTCCTGGCTGGCCTTACTGAGGTCGGCCGGGGGCGCATGGACAAAAATGGGAATGACTCCCCAGGTCATTCCCTTCTTTATGTTTTGTCTAAAAATAGAGTCAGTCCTGCCTAGAATATGGGGCAAGTCTACTAGAGAACCAGAGAGCACAGCCGCTCCGGGTCAGAGCCCCAGATATCCTGCAGAAATGATGAGCTGCATGCCATTCTAGGGGGTGTCCCTGCAACAACCCCACCCGTTGCTTCCCTCCTCCCACACCCCTCCTGGGCTACCGTGGCAGTTATCCCCCATTTGTGTGATGAAGTAATAAAGAATGCAGGAATAAGAAACACTGACTTTTTAGTGAGATAAAATGAGGGGGAGGCAGCCTCCCACTGCTATGATAGTCCAGGCAATACAGGATCTTCATTAGACATCAAAGGGGGCTGGGGGGGGGGGAAGGCGCTCAGCCTCCAGTTGCTATGATGAGGATGGTTTTCAATCCTTTTGTACCGTCTGCCGGGAATGACCAGGAGTCATTCCCATTGTTGCCCAGGCGCCCCCGGCCGACCTCACCAAGGCCAGCCAGGAGCACTCACGGGATGATGAGGATGGTTTCCAAGCCTTTTGTACCGTCTGCCATCAGGAAAGGAAGGGGAGGGGATGCTGCTGTTCAGCGACGCAGCACCGTGTCTACCAGCAGCATGCAGTAGACATATGGTGACATTGAAAAAAGGCGAGAAACAATTTTTTTCCCTTTTCTTTCACAGCGGGAGGGGGGGATATAAATGGACGACATATACCCTGAACCACCCGGGACAATGTTTTTGACCCTTCAGGCACTGGGAGCTCAGCCAAGAATGCAAATGCTTTTCAGAGACTGCGGGGACTGTGGGATAGCTGGAGTCCTCAGTCGCCCCTCCCTCCCTCCATGAGCGTCCTTTTGATTCTCTGGCTTTCCGTTACGCTTGTCACGCAGCACTGTGTTGAGTCCCTGCTGTGGCCTCTGTGTGGAGATTTTTTCAAATGTTTTGGCATTTCATCTTCTGGAACGGAGCTCTGATAACACAGATTTGTCTCCCCATAAAGCGATCAGATCCAGTATCTCCCGTACGGTCCATGCTGATCAGCTCTCCACGCTGGGCAAACAGGAAATGAAATTCAAAAGTTCGCGGGGCTTTTCCTGTCTACCTGGCTAGTGCATCTGACTCCAGATTGCTGTCCAGAGCGGTCACAATGGTGCACTGTGGGATAGCTCCCGGAGGCCAATACCGTCGAATTGCAGCCACACTAACCCTAATCCGAAATGGCAATACCCATTTGAGCGCTACTCCCCTCGTCGGGGAGGAGTACAGATATTGATATTAAGAGCCGTTTATATCGAAATAAAGGGCTTCGTTGTGTGGACAGGGGCAGGGTTAATTTGGTTTAACGCTGCTAAATTCAGTATAAACGCGTAGTGTAGACCAGGCCATAAAGAATTATGTATTCACTTGTCTAACCAGCCTCGTCCTCAGGCAGAGACAATGAAGGTATGTTACATAAAAGGTAAACAAAGCCATCTAGCTAACAATGGGAAGAGGTAACAAGTCAACTACCTATGGCAGTTATTCTCAACCAGGGGTACATCTACCCATCTAGATATTTGCCAACTAGCGAAGTCAATACAAACTAAAATTTCATACAGACAATGACTTGTTTATACTGCTCTATATTCTATCCACAGAAATTTACGTACAGTATTTATATTCCAATTGATTTATTTTATAAGTAAGCAATTTTTCAGTAATAGTGTGCTGTGACACTTCTGTATTTTTAGAACTGATTTTGTAAACAAGTAGTTTTTAAGTTAGGTGAAATGGGGTACGCAAGATAAATCAGACTCCTGAAAAGGTACAGTAGTCTGAAAAGGTTGAGAGCCATTAACCTATGGGGGATGGAGACTGCACCCCCAGGAAGCCTCCTTGCTTCTTGAAGCATGGTCAATGAACTTTAAGAGATATGCTTTTCTACAATTTACTGCACTATAAAAAGAGAGGCAGTCAACCCCTAAGTTATCTTTCATCTAAGATGCCAAGGGAAAACCTTCCCTACTGTTCTTTTTCCTCCTCCTAATACCCCATCCCTCACAGCAGACCCAAACCCCTCTTCCCCTATTACCACCTACTCTTGGACCCCTAATCACCTCTGCCCTCTCAAAGAACAGTCACATGTGCAAGTTACCTTCTTTTCAAAAATAGTTTCAGTGCCTTCTGAATATTTTGTTGTACTAATAATAATTAAAAGAAAACTTGACAGATGAACTTTAGCAATATGCCTCCCAACCTTTTCCAGATTTCTGCCCCAGGTGAAACTTGAACTTGAACTGAGTGACACTGACTCAGTGGGTAGGTTAAGAGGACTACTGCAGCAGTTCCCAAACTGGGGGTCAGTCACATTTTGCTCCGAACACAGCGATCTTGTGGTCACAACTTGACCTCACACACACACACCATACGTACGAGGTCACACTCTGCAGATGATGAGGTTTTGTAGTGAAAAATGGCATTATCCATGCTGTCTGGGATCCTGGGAGAAAATAATTAAAATGGGGTTGTGCTGGCAAAGAGTTTGGGAATCCCTAAAATTTGGGAAATTTTGAAGACTTACAATCCTGTTAACTTCTCTGTGCATGTTCAGTGCAATCTATTAGGAGTGAGACTGAGGCAGGCAACAAATCTCACAGGAGAAGAAAAATCTTTTCCAAACAACATTTTAATTTGATTTTCCCTAGAGGGCTGGTGGGTGCCGTGCACTCTGTTGCAGTAACCTTTGAGCAGTAGCAGCTCTGGTGTGATAATCTGAGCCTTGGTTTTATCTCTATCCGTGAGCAAAAAAGTTGCTAGAATCTCTCAACTTTTTTCAAGTGTGGGGGGGTGGGGAAGGAGTTGGAGGAGGAAAGATGGCTATATCGCAGGTCAAATAGCCCCAAACTGGCTCACTAACAGAACCCCCACTGTCATGAGGCACACCAACTTCAAGGCAATCTGAGTAACCATGTAGATTTTAAAGCACTCAAAAGAGTTGAGCCTTAAACAGAAAGTTGGTCTTAACCTTAACAGTTTAGCCCAAGAGAATGCCGAGTGCCAGAAGATTGGAAAAGGGAAACCTTCAGAGCATAAGTTGTTATACACTGAATTCTACATAATGTGTATTGTTATACACATCTGTTTGTACTGAAGTAATTGTCTGTAAAGTACACCACATAGAAACTGGAGAACTGGTTTGCGCTATAACCATAAAGGAAGACTTGATCCCTTCCTTTAAGAGTTTACAGCTAGATTAAGACAAGAAATGAGTGAAAGTAAAACAATAGGAGGAAATGGGAGAAACAATAAGATCACAGAGTCATAAGGGTCAATATACACAATTGGATTCTACAAGCTTTTTGCTAAGCCGCTATTTTCTTTCACAATATTTTTTGAAGAATTTAATTGCATATGAATATCAGATACTAATATTTTCACTTTTAAGTTATTACACAAAACTGTTTTGTATTCCACAGTTAAAAACACCTAAGATATTTACATAAACTGATGCTTGGGAGTTAAGTTTGTATGGAAACAAACAAGTTGTTTCAAATTTTTGAACTTTTTATAACTTGAAAAGAAACGTATTTGTTGAAAGCTATGTTTTGGGGGTTAGAGTTAAACTTTTAATTGGCTGTCTAACATGACATTTCATGTGACTGTATTTTTTAGAGAATAAATGAATTTTTTAAACATTACCCTGATGGACTGTTTCCATATTTCAATGCTGAGTGGGGTGGAGAGGCAGGAAGCAGAATGGCTCGAAGATGCTGCAGCTCACTTCTCCTGAGGAGGGGCGTACATGTGCAGGTGAGGGGATAAATGGACAGACTGAAGACATTTAAGAGATAAATTAGAAAGTAGGGAACTGAGTAAATGAGAGAGAAAAATAGATGAAAAGGTAAAGAGTAACAAAGAAAGAAAGATAAAAGTACTAGTGGGCAGAGGTAAAGTACCTCTGGTGGTAAATAAAACCATGCAGGAAGAAATACACCACGTAATGAAATGTGGAACGAAGCCAAGAATTTATAAAGCAGAAGAAATACAGTATGCTACACTTTATAAAATGTATTATTAGAAAACTAGTCAACAAGCTATGACTAAAAACCATGCACAAATAGTATACCATCAATTACATTCCTTAAAACACTGAGCACAAATATTTTTCACTTTTGGTAGTAGGCTTGTGTGTATGCATGTTACAGTCTTTAGATCAATGATATTCAGACTGAGGCTCGCAAGCGGCTCTTTAATGTGTCTCCTGTGGCTCTTTGAAGCACATGATATCAAAACACTGTGTGATTTAATTATTAACCAATCCAAGTTATTAACCAATCAGGATGCTTTTACTATGTTATTAACTAATTGTAGTTGATAAATTAATAATACTTGGGTAGTCATTTTGTTGTGAGTATATATATAAAACTAAATATTTCCCCTCTCATACTGTTTAAATATAAATATATAGTACTACAGTCAATGAAACAATGAATTCATACTGCTGTGGCTCTTTGCGTAATGTTGATCACTAATTTGGCTCTTAAATCACAGAGATCTGAGTATCACTGCTTTAGATCCTATTCCCCTCATCCCAGAAACCCAGCCTCATTCAGTGCACAGAATGGACAAAACTCAAAAGCTCGAAATTCAATATTTCTTTATCATCTTTTCAGTTTGTCTCAGATTCTTTACTACAGACAAACCAAACTCTGCTCTGAATAGAGAGCTTACTTTCTTCACAGGCTTTTCAGTAAAAAAAAACAGGAGTACTTGTGGCACCTTAGAGACTAACAAATTTATTTCAGCATGACTTTTGTGCTAGCAGCTCACTTCTTCTATGAATAATAGAACACAACACACAGACAGACATATTATTTATACATACAGAGAAAATGTGAGGAAGTATGCATACCAACAGGCAGAGTCTAATCAATTGAGATGAGCTATCGTTAGCAGGAGGAAAAAAAACTTTTTGAAGTGATAATTAAGATGGCCCATAGAAGGTGACATTCATCAGTGTAGTGCCAGCACCTCACAGACATGAATTTGTCTTTACAAAAAGTAAAGTTTTATTAGGGTTTGTGAATTTTAACATTTAAAAATAAAATTTCCAAGCTATGTGATAAGTGCAAGAGATAAGGGTTTAAACAGATTTAGATAATCCTTATGATTATCCTTATGATAAAACTGGGCTTAACTTCTCATTTAAACAGTGGTACAAAGAGCTGGAGTAGGAGGAATCTTTCATTTACAAGCTCATTTTCTTAAAGCAGGACACTGAGTAGTAACTCAATGAGAGAGTGACTTTTTAAAAAAAAAAAACACCATTTTGTTTCAGAGTCCAGCTAGGCATAACAAGTTATGAATGTCCATCACCTGCAAGATCTACAACTTCAGAGCCATCTGCTGATACCACTAGTAGCGCTGCAACTAAAACACACATCCAAAAGTAAATTACCTGTATCAAAAAGAGAGACGACGACTTCATCCAGTAAAACCACAGATGAATTCATAATCAGGACCAGCAAATTCCAGCAAGACTCCATAAAGGAAAAGATTGCTCGATTCATTTATGCAACAAGTTCTCCCTTTTATCTTGAGAACAAACACTTCAGAGGCATGGTTCAATCATTACAACTAGGCTATACACTACCCAGCAAAGCAAACGTTGCTGGATACAGCCTATGAGAAGGAAATTGAAGAGTGTGCAAAAAACATCGACAGAAAGTTCATTAATATGAGTCTTGATGGGTGGAGCAATGTACACAATGATCCAGTAATATGTGACTGTGACAACAGAATATGGGGTTGTCTAACTTATAGAAACTATTTATATATCAGGAATGCCTATACGACAGAATACTTAAAAGTAGCACAGCAGTAAAAGCTATAATAGACTGAACAAAAACTCAAAGTGTCAAGTGAGTAGCTTTGTCACAGACAATGCTCCAAATGTAGCAAAGATGAGAGGAAACCTAGAAGACAATTAAAGGAACCTGAAACTTCTAACATATGGGTGCAATTATCATTTGATACATCTTTTAGCCAAAGACTTAAGTACAACCCCAGGAATAAAAGAAAATGTTGTTGAAATTGCAAAATACTTCCATAACAACCACTTCACTTCAGCTTCACTGAAGGGAGCAAAAGGATCCAACTAATTTGCCCCCAAAGGTGTACAATGGAATTTAGTGGTTGACTGTTTTGAGCTATATTAAGAACTGATCTATTCTGATGACAATTTATGAAGAAAATTGTGACAAAATAGATGGAACTACCACAGTCAAAGTAGTCAATATCAGGCTAAAGAGACATGTAGAAGATAGCTGAATATACTGAAACCTATTTCCATAGCCTGGAACAAACTGCAGACAGATTACTGCTCTATTGCTGATGCTATCAAAATTTGGAAAGAACAGCCAGAGACACTGAAGCAGCAAATACCCAACAACAAAGTTAAATTACACGCCGTAAAGAAGCAAGCAGATCAAGCACTTATTCCCCCTCATTTTCTTGCCAATATTCTCAACCCAAAGGGTAGATAACTAAGTGATGGATAAGAAGATGCTGCTGCTATGGACATCTAATCACCACCTATCAACCATAATAAATGTCAGGGCTAGAGGTGAACCATTCAAGCAGTACATGTTTGTTGATGATGTCTGAAAGAAAACCACACCACTGAACTGGTGGAAGTCATTAGCTAAGTGTAATGGGGCATACTCCCCACATCAGCCTGGAAGAGTTGAATTAGGCCAGGTGGGCTCAATCAGCCAATTAAGCTGCAAACTGATACAGACTGAGTTGGGGGCACTAATTAGAAGGATGCTCACCTGTGAGGGAACAGGTGGGGCTTCTATAAAGCCAGGAGGCTGGCAACAGAGGGGAGCAAGGAGGAAGCTTGCAGCATCTCTCCCTAAGGTAAGAGCAATGAAAATAGAGCTAGGAACCCATGAGGAAGGGTTTGTCTAGTAGACCTTTACAGAGGGGTCTGGCTAGGAAGGCTGATGAAGGAGAAGCTTAAAGAAGCATGATAGGAGGTAGTCCAGAGAACAGTATGGTTGGTGACGTCACAGACCTGAACAGCTTACTATAGGGCCTTGGACTGGAACCCAGAGTAGAGGGTGAGCCTGGGTTCCCCTACCATTCACTGCAGAGTAGTACTGCTTGGAGCAGTGAACAAAATGAATGCTTGAGTAACTGCTTGACTGACAGTCAGGGCAGTGGGCATGAGGACTGCCTGACACTGTTTGTGCAAAGGAACTTGGAAGGACCCCCATTCCTACTCACCCCCCAAGGGGGAAAATCACAAAGGCCAAGTCACAAAGCAACCATACTGCAACTCTGAGTGGGAGAAGGAGCACCTGCAACAGTGGAAGAAAGAGGATGCTGAACTGGGCAGAGCTAGCCTCCTTCTGATGATTCTAGAGACACCACCTAGCATTGTGTAGAGCACACCATGACACTAAGGACCTGGAGCCAGAGTTCATTGAAATGCTAAACCAACTTTTCACAGGAGCATCTTCTGCAGGCACAGAGAGAATATTTTCCTCACTTGAGCTAATACATTCAAAGTTGAGAAATCAATTTGGAGTTGAAAAAGCCAGAAAACTTCTTCTAGTCTCTGAATAAAAATTAGGAGGGAGGAGAGGAGATAATAATTTTAAAAATCTGAAGGACAGCCTAAGTAATCTAGGAGACTCTCTCTCTTTCAAGAGAGACTTATGCTCCAGTCACTTTCACTTTGGCATACTTAAATTTTCCTAAGCTAACCTGATATGTCAGGTTAATTCACTGACTACAGTTAATCACTCTGATCCTTTAGTAAATCATTTAGTTGCAAATGTCAACAGATTATGTATACAAAAATTAAATGTTTTATTATATACTGCTGTTTTTAATTAAACTCCAGTTACTATCCTAATGCAGCTTGATATTGCTTTAGATTAACTTTTTGGTCATAGTTTATATCAGTCATCAATTTCTAAACAAATTAAAAATGTACAAGAATCTGAAAACATTAAGCTATATAATTTGTTAAATATAGAAGTACAGTAATGCCTCACTTAGTCATCCTGGTTAATGTTATTTCATTGTTACACTGCTGATCAATTAGAAAACATGATCATTTAAAGTTGCACAATGCTCCCTTAAAACTTTGTTTGGCAGCTGCCTGCTTTGTCCACTGCTTGCAGGAAGAGCAGCCTATTGCAGCTAGCTGGTGGGGGCTTGGAAGCAGGGTGGACTGGCAGCCCTCCCCCAATCAGCTCCCTGCTCCCCTAAGTTCCCTGTGCAGCAGCCACCCAGCAGGCTATCAATTGCCAGCAGTTCAGCTGTCCTGCCCGCGCGCCACCCCCCCCCCCCATGTGCTTCTCCTACCCTCTGCCTTGGAGCGACTTCTGGGAGCCTCCTGCTTGCTGGGGAGGGGGTCACTTGCAGGTTTAAACTAGTGTAAATGGTGGATTCCCTGTAACTTGAAGTCTTTAAATCATGATTTGAGGACTTCAGTAACTCAACCAGAGGCTAGGGGTCTATTACAGTAGTGGGTGGGTGAGGTTCTGGGGCCTGCAATGTGCAGGAAGTCAAACTAGATCATGATGGTTCTTTCTGACCTTAAAGTCTATGAACATAGATTCCCCCACTTACCCCACTCAAGATTATTCACCCATTTGACCTGGAATACAGGTACAGGAGAGAGAACTGGCCACCTCTCCAACTTGAGAGGGTGGGAAGGAGATCATTTTTGCCTCAGTACTTCAAGTAATGGGATGAAAAAAACATAGATCAAGGAAACCCTTCACCTTGATTTGGTAAGAGGAGAAATCTACAACCCTTCTCACCAGTTAAAATGAGGGAGGGAAAGAGAGAATGTTGCAGGAGGCCATTGTTCCAAAAGAGAAGGGGTGTTTGTGTGCACGTGCATCGGCATGGCAAGTATTTCTGAGAGAGGACAGTGAAACTGAGTGGAAGTGACATCAGGGTAGAAAAACTAGAGAAGTGGGCGGCAGAATGCATGGAGTAGTGCAGAAAGGAGAAGAGGGGACACTGAATGGTCATAGGGAACATAGTGCAAGTCTAGCTGTTAAACTTTTTTTTGATTCTTAGAAGTAGTGGGGAAAGTAGAACAGCAGGTCCTCTAGTAGCTGTTACACACAACCTCCTGCAGAAAATAAAAGCTGTCCCTCAAAACGTTTCAGCCAGTTCCTTTGACTGCACAGGATGCAAAACTTTATAAAGAAATACCAATACAAGATTAACAAAAATGACAGGGATGGAAGAAAATAAAAATGACACCTTAAAAAAAAGCCTCAAATCTACATAGAAGGCAAGTAAAAATCCTGGAGGGAATCTTGTAAAAGATTCTCTTTAGAGAAGCAGAATTAAAAGCTTGTAGTTCTCCCAGCTCTAAAAATATTATCCATGAGTAACACACTGCAGTTTGTAGGATGTCCTAAAAGGAAAAAAAGTGTACCAAAAAAAGTTGAAGTTCTTTAACAATGAAAGCATTATTTGAGACTCCATAGCTAGGGATGAGTCAAGTTTTACACTTCAATAGGACTAAACTCCCGGTTCACAGTTTAAAGAATTGTTTCCAAATATGACATTAATCTTCAGAGGACAAGAACTTTGTCATCGTCTGCCTAAAGTTTTTCCAGAATAAATGTTTTCTTGTTTTAAATTCAACACTTGTTCCCTTTCATTATTTCTGACCTGAAAGTATGTATACATTAAATATTGAAAAAATTAAATTAAAGCATTCAATTACTAGTCTGTTCCTATTATGTGCTGAGGCAAAGAAATGGGGCATCTCCACTTGATCTCATTCATTCTGGTAAGAGCTTGGAGTAGCTCATTGAAGTCGATGGCTTTAGACCAGAATCCATCTTGATACTCAACTTCCACCCATAACAGTTTCAACTCAGTGATCACAAACATGAGCAAAGCTTCACTTAATTGCAGAGATACAAAAAATTGCCATGTTTACATTAATAGAAAGGCAGTTGTCTAAATTCCTACTTAGACAAATATTCTAAAGGCCATTATTCTTTTGAGGATTTTACGCCTTAAGTTTGCTTCCACAAAGGAAGCACATTTTTGGCATCAATTTTGATATTATATTTTAAACAGGTACACAACGCATTCATAGCAGTCAGTTATGTCAAAAGAATGTTTAATCAATCTTTTAAAATCGATCAGTACACCTATATAAGTAGTTCCCCATCTTTTAGGCATGAACTGGCAGATTCTAGAGCTATGCTTGAATAAGAGCCACTGAATTTTGTTCTTCCATTAGATCACTGGCTTGCTCTTCTACTATGCACCTGAAAGGCAGGAATTTGTATTTGTTAAATATGCTGTTTAAAAAGGAACTACTTTGAGTAAGTCAGCTTACCAGAATTTACATAATGGCTAAGCAGGTGGCAAGCTAGGAACAGTGGTGCAAGTAAAATCTATTTCTTATGGGTACCGGGGGGGGCACCAGCTAAAAGGGGGCATGTGACCCTCTACGTGATTCCTCCCAGCCCAGGGCCCCCATGCTCTCATGTTACCCGGGGGGGGGGCGTGGCTCTGTCCTCCTCCTGCTGCGCCAGAGATTTTGGAACAGCAGCTGGGCAGCCCCATGCCAGCAGCTCCTCCGGCACAGCCCTACTGTCCCCAGCCCTGCTCTCTGCCCTTCCACACCAGAGTGCGGGGCTGGGGGCAGTATAGGCACTTGTGTCAGCCAAGGGTGTGGGGAAAAAACCACCACGCCTGACCGACAAAAGTTTTACTGAGGGGGAAAAAAAGGGCAAGCGTGGACAATGCTTTGTGAGCAGGAGATACTCTCCTGCCAACAAATGTACCACCCATCATTGTTGGTGATTGTATTTTGTCAGCAGAAGAGCTCTCCTGCCGCAAACAGCAGCTACACTGAGTGCCTTACAGTGGCCAAGCTTTAGCAGCACAGCTGTGCCGCTGCAAGCTGTGGAGCGTAGACATTGCCTTACATTGGTTAATAACTGAAGTGTTTTAATATCACGTGCTGCGAAGAGCTGCAGGAGACACATTAAAGAGCCACTTGCAGCTCACGAGCCTCAGTCTGAGTATCACTGTTCTAGAGCATAGAGAATGAAACATGAATCCCTCCTGGAGGCAAAAAATCCAAGAAATGATGTTTTTAATGTGTGGCCAGAGCATCTTAGTTGCTTTTCAAGCATCAGTGATGTAAACATCTGAGACAGATCATGACTGCAGCCCTGCTTTGAATTGTGGAAGTCATGCCACAACCATTTCATTTCAAAAGAGACAAGAATACAAAACACATTCCAACATCCACTTAGTCAAGATCCTCTTGGGAACAGCACTGGATAACAGATTAAAGCCCTTCGAGAATTTAAAAGTAGAACCAAAGTACAAGAGGACACCACCAGGATGGCCACGGGAACTCTGACAGAGAGAAACTCAGTAAGTTTTTAAGACCACTTTAGCCTTGGAAAAAAAAGTCTGGTATATGGTGGCTCAGTTGTTGGGCTTAAGGTTCACTACCACCAAGAAAATGACCTCTATAAGAAACTTAACCTCTTGGGAACTGAGAGGTTCAAAAGGTTTCATCAGTTTTGTCATGTACATATTAAAATCTCAAAGGGTCATGCTCTGTGTTAACCCAATGGCTGCAGACACACTGATGTAAAATTTTGGCTAATTCATGACAGGCAAATAGCCACAAAAGCTATCTAGATGAAATTGGTCATCAGGCTCAGACAGAAGGTAACCAAGTAGAGGTACCAACTTGGATCTGACTGCATCATACGATCCCTTATCAAAAAGTACATTCTTCCAGTAGATTTCTTCCAAGGTGACAGGACCCAAACCACCTGATTAGAGATACCATGTCTGTGTCTCTACCCTGTCAACAGCTAAGCTGTCAGTGAGAAGGCTCCCACAATGAGATAAAGCAAGGATATCCTAGATCAGTGGTTCTCCACAGGGGGTCCGGGGCCACCTGTGGGACCGTAAACAGCTTTCAGGGTGTCCACCAAGCAGGGTCAGTATTACACTCGCTGGGGCCCAGGGCAGAAAGCTGAAGGCCCACTGCATGGAGCTGAAGTCCAGGGTCCTGAGCCTCTCCACCTGGGGCTGAAGCTAAAACATAAGCAATGTAACTTTGCAGCAATCTCCTGTCCTAGATATGAGACCAGACTCTGCCAAAGCCAAATCTCATCAGGCTACCTACGAAAGATATGACAAAAGTAGTGAGGTAGAGTCCTCCAGCTTTGCATATTCACACACTTGTGAAATACATGTCTCTAACCTCATTTCCTTCCAACTACACTTGTTTATGGACACAGGAACCGCAGTGTCTGGTTCTGATTCAAACACCTACATTCTGTTTCTCTCAGTAAGATGAGGCATATTTACTGTTCGTCAGGGAGGATTAAATTTCCTCCAGAATCTTTCCTGTTAATGAGCTCAAGAGCACTCATGTTTGGGGGAGTTAACTGCAGTCTGTCCCTGTTTCCTAAAAATCTAATTTTATAGTCTTATCAAACAGCGTTCAGGATTCTTGAACAGAGGTGACCAGCTCTCTTGAAGGGGGAAGCCTGCCTCGGGCAACAGTGTTCTGGCAGGCTACTAGCGATAGAAGGCAGACTAAGTACGTTAGAACCTTTAGAAAAATCCTTTATTTTCTGCCTGCAGAAAAGGGTATTAGGACCCTTTGGCTTCTGCTGTTGAGTCAGAGTACCCAGTGCAGGGGATACTGGGCTTCTTCCTTTTGAAACCAGCCATCAACATGGACAATTTCCAAGGGAAGCCTTTTCTTTTCCCCCCTTATATGAATGTTTGCCAAATGCTTGGTGCTAGGATGGCGAGTGCAAACCCAATAGCCACAACTTCTAGGATGTTTGAGTCATGCAGCATTTCTTTGACTGCAGCCAAGCAGACATTCATTCATGAAGCAGCACCTCTTGCCACTATATCAACTGCATCAAAAGTAGACTGGGTCTGCATCCTCATGAACTAGCTTCATAAGCTCCTGGTATTCTCCTCTTGGAGAAAAGAGGCCCAATGAGGGTTGAGGCCTTCTTACTAAGCTCCACCTGATCTCTGGTCACGAAGACTTATTAGACAATGGCACACAGGTTTACTGGTCTGACTGAAACCACTTTGGAATACATCTCAGTGTCACCATTTAGGATTCTGAGGCACAATACAGTGAACAAAAGTTCTTTTAATGGCCACCTCCATCACCAAGAGCTTGGGGGGAGGGAGGAGGGGAAAGCAAGAGACTTAGCCAGTGGCATTCTCATGGAGGATGGACTTTGTACAGCTACCTCATCTTGAAGGTAGTCAAAGGATTCACCACACCACACCCTCTCCAGCTAGTTTAAAATAAGGTACCTCACATTTGCAGGGTTGAGAGACTGCAGAACCTTGGAGAGATTACAAATCACAATTTGGCTGACTTAGACAGCTACTGTAAGAACTGGAAGTAGGTAGGGTTCTTCCCTGAAGAGTCAGAGTCTTGTACAGGCAGAGTCTTCTGGCTCATCACTATCCAAAATACAGTTCCTATCACTCTGATAGTTAGTTTACCTTCACTCGAACACCTGGATTTGTTTAGACAACAGAGGGCAGGAGGGCCCTATAGCACTCTAAGGCCTGGTCTACACTGGGGCGGGGGTCGAACTAAGGTACGCAACTTCAGCTACGCGAATAGCGTAGCTGAAATCAAACTACCTTAGTTCGAGTTACTTACCCGTCCTCACGGCGCGGTATCGACATCCGCGGCTCCCCCGTCGACTCCGCCACCACCGTTCGTGGTGGTGGAGTTCCAGAGTCGACGGGAGCGCGTTCGGAGTTTGATATATCGCGTCTAGATGAGACGCAATATCGAACTCCGAGAAGTCGATTGCTACCCGCCGATCCGGGCAGGTAGTATGGACGTACCCTGAGTGCTCTGCTAAGCACCAACACTAGCTGTCCAGAGCCCTCAATGCAACTGTGCCAGCATCAAGGCCAGAGTTTCCTTTCCTTGGCTTTGGTGCAAAAAGCACTCTGACTGCACTCAGATCTGACATCTGGTAACAGAGGGCAAGATTAATGCCTTAAAACTGGTACTGGCTTCATCGCAGCCTCACAGAACACCCAGAAGTGTTTGGCCAAGACTGAGGAGCACAGAACGGCTCCCCAAATGCAGAAGGGGCCATCCAAAAAGCTTAAAACAGGAGCTGACTAGAATACAGGGTTTCAACTGAAACATGCTGAGGAGCTGTTGACTCTTTGCACCTTCACTTCTTATGCAAAGCTTCATCTTATTCAGCAAAGTGAAGCTCAGTATCATATATGACATATAACAAAGCCATCTGAGCAATGAATATTGGTGGGGGAAGGGACTCCTACATTGATACAGGTGGCGCTGGCACCAAGTTCTGATGGGTGAGCTATCATGGCCAACTCTAGTTTCAGCTCCAAGGGTTTACCCTTTTAAGTACACTGGCTGACCTCAGGAGTCTTCCTGGGCTGCCAAAAGGAAAGCTTCAGTCCTCTGCAAAGAGCTCCTCCTGTTTCTTCAGTGCCATGGTGACACTTGCTGACATGTCACCCATGCAAATCACAGAGGTAAACACAACCAACTTGGCCATCTGTACTGGACACTGTTCTACCACACAAGTTTTGAACCTACTGAGCAGTCTTCCTTGGAAGCCACACCTGAAATAAAACAAGAGACACACTACTGCAAGAAGGGAAGACCAATGAACAACCACCAGAGAGAGACTGATACTGAATCACTGAGATGCCTAGACTCCAACACTAGTGTGCCAAGAACAACGTTACAACCAAGCATGGCTAAAGAAATAAAAACCTCGCTCTGGAGTAATTGTGAAGGTTTAAACACTAAGGCACTTGAGTGCTGACAAATTAGGAAAAGCACTCGCAGCAAACCCCGCACACATAAAAGCAGGTCAAAGTGACGCAGAGGTGGTCCTGTGGAAAAAATAATGTAATCATAATTAAATATTTTATCAAAACATACTCACATGGAGGCAGAATTAAGGTTACAACCATAATTCTGGCTTTTACTAACAATTCAGTGCTTGACTTTGTAAGTTTACTGTTCCTTGAACAGTTTACTTTTAATATGAATTCCCATTTAATTAACACGGCACCTGTAACAGTTGTTCTACCAAGTTGCAGTTATGTCCACTAGGCAGTCTCCAACATACATGAGATTTTGTTTTTCTGCATTTTATTATTCTTCTTATTCCAAATGAACAACCCTGTCTACCACCTTTGTATGTTGAAAGTATCTGGATATGCCAGACTGATTGACTTCAGCTAAAAGCTCATCTTTCCTTTCACAAATTATTCAAAGCCTACAGAAGAAGTTCTCCCTACTATTTTTAAAACTACAGTAAGAAGAAGTTTGTAGTTTACTTAGCTAAGGGATACCACCTTAGCTAAGTAAAACCACCACAGTTGCTTCTGTAGCCTATCTCATCACCCAAAAAAAACCACAGAACTCACACCAGGCCCAAATTCAAGACATTTAATGGTCACAATCCCATCTCCACTGCCTCCAACCCTGATAGTACTTTCCTGGGAGGCAATGTGCACATTCTCCACCAGTTGTGATTTTTCCTTCATCCCATCTCTCCCCCCGTGCCCTGGCCTGAATTCCCCCTCATGCACATCCTCTCTTCAGGCCCTCCCATTCTCTCCCTGGCATGGATTCCTCTCCTTCTCTCTTCCCCTACCCTCCAGACCCTAGATACACTCAACTCTTCCCACTCCTTTTCCCAAATGTCCACCCAAACTACAGATCAATGAACAAAGAGAAAGCAGAAGACATATACACCACTACCCTGATATAACGCGACACGATATAACACAAATTTGGATATAACACGGTAAAGCGTCGGTGGGGGTGCACGCTCCGGCGGATCACAGCAAGTTCAATATAATGCGGTTCATTTTTTGGCTCCCGAGGACAGCGTTATATTGGGGTAGAGGTGTATATTTTAACTATCATCTTTGATACAATGCATCTCACAATCTTACTCAATTTATTTAACTGGCCTGAAAATCATCTCACACACAAAGCTGACTGAAGACATGGAAACAAAAAACATTCTACTAAGTGGCAAAGGTCTGAACTGGGGAGGTGAGATCACTGATATAGGATCACAGGATTTAACATTAGACTCTATAAATATTAGAAAAACAGGAAGAAAATAAACATGGCTTGGAAAAATGCAAATAAACCTAAAATACAACCAATAGAGAGGAGAAACCTGGAAGTCAGCAATGCTGATCAAGACCTACGGGTAAGTGGACAGCAAATCGGACACTAGAACTTATCTAATGTATCATTAATTCTCAAAACCTTTTATAATGTAATATGACAAGCAAAGAATCTTTTAGCCTTTGTATTGACTCACCCATTAGAAAGCAAGGAAATATCCAATTAAGGAGTCATTCCTTAACATCCCACCCTCATTCACACTTCACAACTTAGTATCATGCACCTCCAACATGTACACACAACACTACAAACTCACTGGACCTCAAAACCTGAACTCCAACTTCAGCAACATGATATATGCTCGTAGACATCTCTTTACATTTAATAAGTTTAGATTGCTTAAGTTTTTTTGGGTGGTAATTTCCCTGGGTTTTATGAAGTATGGGTGTTTGAGGGGGGTATCAAGAAAAGGGAAAAGTAATGGGGGAGGGGAAATGTGCACATCCCCTATAGACACAATGCAGTAGTTTCCCTCCCTTCTCCCACAGTTTTCCCCCATGCTAAGTAGGGGCAGGGTTCTCTCCGGGATTACTGTCCCACACAGGAGCTCTTCTCTTCCATTATTTTTGTACCACATAATGCTCATTCTGCCCCCTAGTTCCTGGCACTATTAGTCTCCTTACCAGGCATTGTAAGGAAAATAAAATGTGAGAGCATCACAATAAAAATAGTGGACTTCAACAAAGCAGACTTTACCAAACTGAAAGAACTGGTAAGTAACCTCAAAAGAGTTGGCATTTTTTAAACACACATTATTAAGAGCACAAGAAAAAACTATCCCACTACACTGGAAAGATAGGAAGTATGGTAAGAGACCACCTTGGCTTAATCACAAGCTCTTCAATGATCTAAAACTCAAAAAAATAGTCTTACAAAAAGTGGAAACTAGGTCAAATTACAAAGGATGAATATATAAAAAACTACATAGGGACAAAATTAGAAAGGCCAAGGCACAAAATGAGATTAAACTAGCTAGAAACATAGAATAAGAAGAAAACATTTTACAAATACACTGAAAGCAAGAGGAAGATCAAGGACAGGGTAGGCCCATTATGCCATGAGAAGGGGAAAAAACAACAGAAAATATGGAAGTGGCAGAAGTGCTAAATGACTTTTTTGCTTCAGTTTTCACCAAAAAGACTCAACATCTATCATAGTGAATGCCAGTGAAAATGAGGTGGGATCAGAAGCTAAAATAGGGAAAGAACAAGTCTTCAAGTCACCAGGGCCTGATGAAATACATCCTAGAATACTCTAGAAGATATCTGAGCTATTAACGATTATCTTCAAAAAGTCATAGAAGATGGGTGAGATTCCAGAGGACTGTAAAGACAAAATATAGTGTCAATCTATAAAAAGGAAAATAAGGACAACCATAAGAACATAAAGACGATAAAGTCATTGCGGAGAAACTAAATGGATTCTTTGCTTCAGTCTTCATGGCTGAGGATGTTAGGGAGATTCCCAAACCTGAGCTGGCTTTTGTAGGTGACAAATCTGAGGAACTGTCACAGATTGAAGTGTCACTAGAGGAGGTTTTGGAATTAATTGATAAACTCAACATTAACAAGTCACCGGGACCAGATGGCATTCACCCAAGAGTTCTGAAAGAACTCAAATGTGAAGTTGCGGAACTATTAACTAAGGTTTGTAACCTTTCCTTTAAATCGGCTTCGGTACCCAATGACTGGAGGTTAGCTAATGTAACGCCAATATTTAAAAAGGGCTCTAGGGGTGATCCCGGCAATTACAGACCGGTAAGTCTAACGTCGGTACCGGGCAAATTAGTTGAAACAATAGTAAAGAATAAAATTGTCAGACACATAGAAAAACATAAACTCTTGAGCAATAGTCAACATGGTTTCTGTAAAGGGAAATCGTGTCTTACTAATCTATTAGAGTTCTTTGAAGGTCAACAAACATGTGGACAAGGGGATCCGGTGGACATAGTGTACTTAGATTTCCAGAAAGCCTTTGACAAGGTCCCTCACCAAAGGCTCTTACGTAAATTAAGCTGTCATGGGATAAAAGGAAAGGTCCTTTCATGGATTGAGAACTGGTTAAAGGACAGGGAACAAAGGGTAGGAATTAATGGTAAATTCTCAGAATGGAGAGGGGTAACTAGTGGTGTTCCCCAAGGGTCAGTCCTAGGACCAATCCTATTCAATTTATTCATAAATGATCTGGACAAAGGGTAAACAGTGAGGTGGCAAAGTTTGCAGATGATACTAAACTACTCAAGATAGTTAAGACCAAAGCAGATTGTGAAGAACTTCAAAAAGATCTCACAAAACTAAGTGATTGGGCAACAAAATGGCAAATGAAATTTAATGTGGATAAATGTAAAGTAATGCACATTGGAAAAAATAACCCCAACTATACATACAACATGATGGGGGCTAATTTAGCTACAACGAGTCAGGAAAAAGATCTTGGAGTTATCGTGGATAGTTCTCTGAAGATGTCACGCAGTGTGCAGAGGCGGTCAAAAAGCAAACAGGATGTTAGGAATCATTAAAAGGGGATAGAGAATAAGACTGAGAATATATTATTGCCCTTATATAAATCCATGGTACGCCCACATCTCGAATACTGTGTACAGATGTGGTCTCCTCACCTCAAAAAGATATTCTAGCACTAGAAAAGGTTCAGAAAGAGCAACTAAAATGATTAGGGGTTTAGAGAGGGTCCCATATGAGGAAAGATTAAAGAGGCTAGGACTCTTCAGTTTGGAAAAGAGGAGACTAAGGGGGGACATGATAGAGGTATATAAAATCATGAGTGATGTTGAGAAAGTGGATAAGGAAAAGTTATTTACTTATTCCCATAATACAAGAACTAGGGGTCACCAAATGAAATTAATAGGCAGCAGGTTTAAAACAAATAAAAGGAAGTTCTTCTTCACGCAGCGCACAGTCAACTTGTGGAACTCCTTACCTGAGGAGGTTGTGAAGGCTAGGACTATAACAATGTTTAAAAGGGGACTGGATAAATTCATGGTGGCTAAGTCCATAAATGGCTATTAGCCAGGATGGGTAAGAATGGTGTCCCTAGCCTCTGTTCGTCAGAGGATGGAGATGGATGGCAGGAGAGAGATCACTTGATCATTGCCTGTTAGGTTCACTCCCTCAGGGGCACCTGGCATTGGCCACTGTCAGTAGACAGATACTGGGCTAGATGGACCTTTGGTCTGACCCGGTACGGCCTTTCTTATGTTCTTAAGGACAACCTGGGGAAATACAGACCTGTCATCTTAACTTCAGTACCTAGAAAGATAATGGAGCAAATAATTAAGCAATCAATTTACAGACATCTAGAAAATAATAAGTTGGTAAGTAATAGTCAACATGGATTTGTCAAGAATAAATTGCATCAAACCAACCTGACAGCTTTCTTGGACAGGGTAACAAGCCTTGTGGATAGGGGGGAAAAAGAGGTAGATGTGGTATATCTTGACCTTAGTAAGGCTTTTGATACAGTCTCACATTACCTTCTCATAAATAAAATAGGAAAATACGACCTAGATGGAGGTGCTACAAGGTGGGTGCACAACTGGTTGGAAAACCGTCCCCAGAGATTAATGATCAGCAGTTCACAGAGAAGCTGGAAGGGCAAACTGATTGGGGTCCCGCAGGGATCAGTTCTGGGTCCGGTTCTAATCAATATCTTCATCAGTGATTTAGATAATGGCATAGAGAGTACACTTATAAAGTTTGTGGATGATACCAAGCTGGGAGAGGTTGCAAGTGCTTTGGAGGATAGGATTAAAATTAAAACTGATCTGGACAAACTAGAGAAATGATCTGAAGTAAAGAGGGTGAAATTCAATAAGGACAAATGCAAAGTACTCCACTTAGGAAGGAACAATCAGTTGCACACATACAAAATGACTGCCTAGGAAGGAGTACTACGGAAAGGGATCTGGGGGTCATAATGGACCAAAAGCTAAATATAAGTCAACAGTGTAACGCTGTTGCAAAAAAAGTAAACATCATTCTGGGATGTATTAGCAGGAGTGTTGTAAGCAAGACACAAGAAGTAATTCTTCCACTCTACTCCGCACTGATTAGGCCTCAACTGGAGTAGTGTGTCCAGTTCTGGGCGCCACATTTCAGGAAAGATGTGGACAATTTGGAGAAAGTCCAGAGAAGAGCAACAAAAATGATTAAAGGTCTAGAAAACATGACCTATGACAGAAGATTGAAAAAATTGGGATTGTTTAGTCTGGAGAAGAGAAGACTGAGGGGGCATGATAACAGTTTTCAAGTACATAAAAGGTTGTTACAAGGAGGAGGGAGACAAATTGTTCTTGTTTAAACTCTGAGAACAGGACAAGAATTAATGGACTTAAATTGCAGCAAGGGCGGTTTAAGTTGGACATTCAGAAAAACTTCCTGTCAGGGTAGTTAGGCACTGGAATAAATTGCCTAGAAAGATTATGGAATCTCCATCGTAGGAGATTTTTAAGAGCAGGTTGGACAAACACCAGTCAGGGATGGTCTAGATAATACTTAGCCCTGCCATGAATGCAGGGCACTGGACTAGATGACCTTTCAAGGTCCCTTCCAGTCCTACTATTCTATGAATAAAATAATACAAGCATGTAAGGACAAATTCAGAAAGGTTAAGGCAGAAAAGGGAGTTACACCTAGCAAGTACATAAAAGGCCGTAAGAAGAGGTTTTTTAAAATACATTAGGAACAAGAGAGAGGAAGGAAAGTGTAGGTTCTCTACTTAACAGGAAAGGAGAGCTAATAATAGAAGACATCAAGAAGGCTGAAGTGTTTAACTATTTTGCTTCAGTCTTCATTAAAAAGGCAAATTGCAACCAGATATTTAACAAAATTAAGATTAACAAGGGGGAAGGAAGGAACACAAGCCAAAATAGGGATAGAACAGGTTAAAGAATATTTAGTTAAGTTATGTATGCAGGTCAGCAGGGTTGGATGAAATGTACCCTAGGGTACTTAAACTATCTGAAACAACTTGGAACCATTACCAATTATCTTTAAGAACTCATGGAGGACAGGGAGGTCCCAGAGGACTGGAGAAGAGTAAATGTAGTACCTATCTTTAAAAAAAGGGGTGAAGGAAGAGGACCTGGGGAATTATAGATCAGTCAGCCTAGCTTGGATACCTGAAAAGATACTGGGACAAAATATTAAACAATCAATCTGTAAGCACCTAGAGGATAACAGGATTGTAAGTAAAAGAGAACATGGATTTTGTCAAGAATACAACAAGCCAAACCAACCTAATTTCTTTTTCTAATAGTATTACTGCCCTGGTTGTTGGTAGGGGTGGGAAGGGAAGAAAAGATGTAGACATGATATATCTGGATTTTAGAAAGGCTTCTAACAGTCCCACATGACATTCTCATAAGCAAACTAGGGAAACATGGTCTAGAAGAAGCTCTATAAAGGTGGGTGCAAAACTGGTTGGAGGATCATACCCAAACAGCAGTTATCAATGATTTGCTGACAGACTGGGATGGCATATCTAGTAGGTCACACAGGAGTCTGACTTGGGTCTCGCAGTATTCAGTAATTACTTGCATAACAGAGAGGAGAGTATGCTTATATATAATCTGTGGGTGACACCAAGCTGGAAGAGGTTGCTAGAACTTTGGAGGACAGAATTAGAATTCAAAACCTTGACAAATTGAGAATTGGTCAGCAATCAACAAGATGAAATTCAGTACAGACAAGTACTACACTTAGGAAGAAAAGAAAAATTCACAACTATAAAATGGGAAATAACTGCCTAGGCAGTTATACTTCTGAAAAGGATCTGGGGGTTATAGTGGATAAACTGCATATGAGTCAACAAGCTGCAAAAAAAAAAAAAAAAAAAAAAAGTGTATCATTCTGGAGTGTATTAACAAGAGTGTTGTAAGACACGGGAGGCAACTGTCCCACTTACTCAGCACTGAGTCCAGTTTTGGGCACCACACATTAGGAAAAATGTAGCTAAATTGGAGGCAGTCCAGAGGAGAGCAATGAAAGTGATATAAGGTATATAGAATACCTGACCTCTGAAGAGGGGTTTAAAAAAATGGACATGTTTAGTCTTGAAAAAGTGTTGACCTGATAGTCTTTGAATATGTTAAAGGCAGTTATAAAGAGGACAATGATCAATTGTTTTCCATGTCCACAGAAGTATTGGGCTTGACCTACAGAAAGAGATTTAGGCTAGATACTAGGAAAAGCAAAGCAAAGTTACATGTTTCAGCCCTGCCACTTGGGGTTCAGGCTTCAGATTAGGCTCAAGTATCACACTGAAAGGATAGCTCAGTGGTTTGAGCATTGGCCTGCTAAACCCAGGGTTGTGAGTTCAATCCTTGAGGGGGCCATTTGGGGATTGGTCCTGCTTTGAGCAGGGGGTTGGATTAGATGATCTTCTGAAGTCCCTTCCAACCCTAATGATTCTATGAAATGTAAGTACAATATTTATATTCCAATTGATTTATTTTATCAATGTGGCAAAAATAAGTAAGCAATTTTTCAGTAATAATGTGCCGTGACACTTCTGCATTTTTATGTCTGATTTTGGAAGCAAGTAGTTGGGGTACACATGACAAATCAAGACTCCTGAAAGAGGTACAGTAGTCTGGAAAGGTTGAGAATCACTGTATCAGATCAATGATCAATCTAACCCAATGTCCTCTCTTCTGATAGTGGCCAATGCCAGTTGCTTCAGAAAGAATGAACAGAATAGGGTAATTATTGAGTGATCCATCGTGCCATCCACTCCCAACTTCTTGCAGTCAGAGGCTAGGGTAACCCAGAGGATAGGCTTGCATCTCTGACCATCTTGGGAAATAGCCATCCAGGAACTTATCTAATTCTTTTTTAAACTTACAACATCCTTCACAACATCCCCTATACTGGTTGACTGTGCACTGCATGAAGTAGCACTTCCTTAAGTTTGTTTTAAACCTGCTACTTATTAATTTCACTGGGTGAGCCCTGGTTCTTGTGTTATGTGAAGGAGTAAACAGCACTTCCTTATAAACCTTCTCCGCACCATTCATGATTTTATAGTCCTCTAGCACAGGGGTGGCCAACCTGTGCCTGAGAAGAAGCCAGAATTTACCAACGTACATTGCCAAAGAGCCACAGTAATACATCAGCAGCCCCACACATGAGCTCCCCCGCTCCCAGCGTCTCCCACCCACCAGCGCCTCCCCCTCTCTACCTGCACCTCCTGATCAGCTGTTTCATGGCATGCAGGAGGCTCTGGGGTGGGAGGGAGGAGGAGTGAGGGCACTGCAGGCTCAGGGGAGGGGGCAGGAAGGGGTGGAGTGGGGGCAGGGCACATTGGAAAGTTGGCACCTGTAGCTCCAGCTCGAGTTGGTGCCTATACAAGGAGCCACATATTAATGAAGAGCTGCGTGTGACTCTGGAGCCACAGGTTGGCCACCCCTGCTCTAGCTATCCCCCCTTAGTCATCTGTTTTCCAAGATGAAAAGTCTCAATCTTTTTAACCTCTCCTCATATGGAAGCTGTTCCATCCCCCTAATCATTTTTGCTGCCCTTCTCTGGACCTTTTCCAGTTCTGATATTTTTTTTGAACCAGGGTAACCAGAACTGCACAGAGTATTCAAAGGGTGAGGGTACCATGGATTTATATAGTGGCATTATGATTTTTCCATCTTATTATCTATCCCTTTCCTAATGGTTCATAAAAGCAGCAAAGAGTCCTGTGGCACCTTATAGACTAACAGATGTATTGGAACATGAGCTTTCGTGGGTGAATACCCACTTCATCAAATGCATCCAAAGCTCATGCTCCAATACGTCTGTTAGTCTATAAGGTGCCACAGGACTCTTTGCTGCTTTTACAGATCCAGACTAACACGGCTACCCCTTTGATACTAATGGTTCATAACATTGTTAACTTTTTAGACTACCGCTGCACATTGAGTGGATGTTTTCACAGAACTATCTATGATTCCAGGATCTTTCCTGGGTGGTAACGGCTAATTTAAACCCCATCATTTTATATGTATACTTGGGATTATGTTTTCCAATGTGCATTACTTCTGTTTATCAACACTGAATTTCATCTGCCTTTTTGTTCCCTAGTCACCCAGTTTTGTGAGATCTTTTTGTAACTCTTCGCAGTCAGCTTTGGCTTTAGTTACCTTGAGTAGCTTTGTATTATCTGCAAATTTTGCCACCTCATTGTTCACCCCTTTTTCCATATCATTTATGAATACACTGAACAGTACTGGTCCCAGTACAGACCCCTGGGGGACACCACTATTTACCTTGCCCCATTCTGAAAACAGACCATTTATTTCTATCCTTTGCTTTCTGTCTTTTAATCAGTAACTGATTAATGAGAGGATCCCTCTTATCCCATGACTGCTTACTGTGCTTAAGAGCCTTTAGTGAAGGACCTTGTCAAAGGCTTTCTGAAAGTCCAAGTATATTATATCCACTGGATCACCCTTGTCCACGTGTTTGTTGACCCCCCTCAAAGAATTTTAATAGATTGGTGAGGCATGATTTCCCTTTACAAAAACCATGTTGTGTTCATCTGGGTGTCTGGTAATTCTGTTATTTACTATAGTTTCAACCAATCTACCTGGTGCTGAAGTTAGGCTTATCAGCCTGTAATTGCCAGGATCACTTCTGGAATCTTTTTTAGAAACTGATAGCACATTAACTATCCTCCAGTCACAAGCTTATGCCCAAATAAATTTGTTAATCTCTAAGGTGCCACAAAAACTCCTGGGTTTTTTTTCCAGCATAGGTAGTAAGTTATAAACAATAAGTTTAAAAATAGTTATATATCACCAACATTCGATGACATAAGAACCCTTATGGATGTGAACGTATGAGGTCAGCAGTCTGGGGTTTCTAGGTACCAAGGTCATGTAGCTGCAAAGATCAAAAAAACTGGAGACACTCTGATGTATTTCTGAAAAAGAGGATTTTAAAATTTATATTGTGTCCAGCAGCACATACTAATGTTCCTAAGACCCTCAAAAATTAAAGAGAGCCTCAGAGTGTTCTGTATTTTTAGGGCTTGTTTACACTTGGAAGTTTACCAAAACAGCTATTCTGGAATAGTTGTTTCAGTATAACCCCCCGTGTGGACACTTATTCCAAAGTAAGACTGCTCACACAGGGCTTGTACCAATGTAACTATTCTGGAGTAATTATTCCAGAATAGCTACTTCCATAAACTTCCAGGGCTTCAGATAGTATGGGCCCATGAAAATCAGATGTCTGATATAACCTTAACCATGATGCCACTAGCACTTTTCCATAATACATCTCTGCCCTGACATTCTTACAATCAACATAGGTATCAAAGAAAAGGGGGAAAAATCACTTCAGGAAACAGAGGGTGAAGGTTCCTGGGACTGCTTAGAGAGGTTTTAAAGGAAAGAGGTTGGACTTCTGGCGGATGTAGACAAGATGTTGCAGCTATAGAAGGTAAAAGTGATAGAAGGCACAAAACTAGGAATGGGGAAAGGAGACAAAGATTTGACCTTTTGTTAGGATGTTGGTGTGGATTCTTTCATTGTACTTTTGTTACCCCAGAAGGAGACAGAACTGGAAAGAGGTGACCTGGCTGGAGGGCTAGACCATAGAAGACATAGCCACAAACAGGCCATCGCGGGGACCAAGAAGTGATCACTAGGGGTCGCTAGAGGCTAAGACGACTGTAACACCATGACCTATTGCTAGGGCTTCAACGGTAGTGAACGTAGCCATAGATGCTGACTCTGTGGGTGCTCTGGGGCTGGAGCAGCCCCAGGGAAAAATTGGTGGGTGCTCTGCACCCAATGGCAGCCAAGCTTCCTGCCCCACCTCACCTCCGCCTCCTCCCCTGAGCACGTCAGTTCCCCGCTTCTCCACCTACAAAGATTTGAAGAAGGCAAAAGGATAAGGAAGCAGAGAGTGAATAATGAGAAGAGACAGAGATGGTGGGGGTTAAAGGCAATGTAGAGCCTTCTATGAGGATTATGCTCCTTATATGAATTCAGAGACAGGAAGCCAAGGAAGGATCACAGTAACATTAAGTCACAGGAAAGAAAGATGACTTTGGCAGCAGCATTTCAAACAGACTGGAAGGAGAAGAAACAACAGAAAGAGAGGTCAGACAAGAGATTACAGTAATAAAGGCAAGAAGTGACCAGGATATGAACAAGCATTTCAGCAGTCAATACAGGACAAATTTTGAAGAAAGAAGCAACAGGTGTTAGCAAAAAGACAATATGGGGCAGAGTAGAATAAAAGGTCATAGCAAGATTACAGACTGAGACACAAGAAAGAGTAGAGTTATTAATGAAGACAGAAAAGAGAAATTAGGAGAAAAGATGAGAAGGTCTACTTACCAGTAACTAGTTTTGAGTAGATTGTCAGTACACATCCTCATTACTGGAATGCAGGATGCATAGGCCAGCACTGCCAACACAGAAGTTCAGATAGTGGCTGGACACCCAAGATGTCAGCATCAGCTAAGTATGCTAGAATGGATGGGGGTATGGAAGTGTCATGAGTATATAGGGGTGATAATTAATTTATAAGTGGTGATGAAGTCAGAAAGAGGACAGTATACAGAAGAAGCTAAAACGGAGAACTGAAGGACAATTGCAGACAGAAAGAGGTGAGTATGAAAAACTGTTTAAAGGAAACTAAGTTTTCAGCAACTCTAACTAATTGTATGACACCCCATCTATTCAATACATCATCCAAGTGCAAGATAAGGAAGAAAAAGAAAAATATCACAACAATCAAGAGGATTAAGTCATCAACCACATCAAAGGCAGCAAAAATGAATAAGAGAACACTCTATATGATAAAGCCCCTTCCTCCTTATCCTCCACAATATCAACATATCCAAGACCCCATGACCCAAAACATTCCCCCATCTGATTCTACCAGGGCACAAAACACACCCTCCCACACATACACTCCCCCCAAACATCATACACATGCTCCGCTCTACACATACACTTCATCATCAATCACCCTGCATCAGAAGCAGATACAACACACGCTCTCCCCATGGGCCAGATCCACATACACACTCTCTCCACGCACACATTCTTCCTATCACCCAGCTCACTACACATACAGGTGGTCAATACACTCGGCTTTACTTGAAAAATCTCTCACCAGAGCACCCTCGCTGATGGTAACACGAGTGGAGCACTAATATAGCCAAGGTTTCGCACAGTCTCTGGCATTTAACACGATGTGGGTTAACCTTATTCAGAGCAGGTCTAACTTACAGTGCTAATGTGAGTGCACATGGGATCCCTGTCCACACAGGAATATTTCGTGGTATTCACCCACGAAAGCTCATGCTCCAATACGTCTGTTAGTCTATAAGGTGCCACAGGACTCTTTGCTGCTTTTACAGATCCAGACTAACACGGCTCCCCCTCTGATACTGTCCACACTAGTACTCCCACCCAGCGCGACCACTAGCCAGTGGAGTCGCTCTAGTCTTACCAATCGTGGGAAATTTAAAGAGAACAAAAAAAGAAGAAAAAAAAACCCACAACCCATGATGTAGACAAGCCCACACTCGCTCCCCCTGGCCTGCATCCTGCACACACAATACCACTGCAACCAGCTCCACTCCCCCCCTCCACAGGCCCCAGCTCTGGTCTGATGTGCCCCCGCAGGCCCAGGGTCTCTCCCTCCCCCCCCTTACACACAGGCCCAGGGTCTCCCCCTCCAACAGGCCCAGGTCTCGCACTCCCCCCACACACAGGCCCAGGTCTGCCCCTCCCCCCACACGCAGGCCCCAGGACTCCCCCGCAGGCCCAGGCCGCAGCCTCGCTCTCGCGCCCAGCGTAGCCCGCCCTCCCACCGGCAGGAGGCAAGTCCGGCCTGGCCCCAGCCTACCCGCACACCTCGCGCGGCCCGGCCTCACCTGGCGGCGGCTCCGGCAGGGCCTGGGCAGCGGGAGGGTAACAGCTCCGCAGCGCGCACAACAAGCCGCTCGCTGCGCCGCCTGCACACGCCCCCCGCTCCGCCCGCCGAGCCCCATTGGTTACTTCGCGCACGTGGCCGGCGCCCTATTGGAACAACGCTCAGTCCGTCAATCGTAGCCCCGGGGCGGGCTCTCCCGGCGGGCGCGGAGGCCGGGATGGGGGGAGCCTGGCGTGGGAGCGCCGGGCCTGGAGCGGGGAGAGTCGGGGATGGCGGGGAGCCACCTGGGCTGCCTTCCCAGTGGCCCGCGGGCCCCTTTTCGTGGCGCTTGCTGTGTCTCGGGAGGAAGGACCCATCCCCTGTCCAGACCAGAACTAGCCCCCTGTGTGGATGCTCCCGTTAGCCCAAAGCTGCTTCCACCACTTGGGGAGCGTGTTCACTGGCACGTGTAGCAGCTAGTCTTGGCAGGGTCCAGGCTGGAGCGGGGCTGCTAGAGCAGAGGCTTGTTCCTGTGTTTTTTAGAGAGTGAGACACTCAGGTCACTGGTTTGATTCGGAGGGGGAGAAAACTCTTTATCTACTTAGACATGTCTGCTTGCAAAACCGATGTCAATACGGTCACAGAAGGCAAAGATACAATTGTCAGCCTAAACATTCATTTTCCTTTGGAATCTTTAGGCTAAAGAAATGAGGAAATGAAGGAATGAATGGAAGGAGTAAAGAAAGGTCAGGCTACAAATATAGGAGGGCAGAAGGCTTCAAAGTGACAGTTTTGGCAGTGGATACTGATGTTCATCCTTCCTCTGCTCCCAAGCATTTTTGGCCAAAGCAAAATCATGGGCACCTTAAGCACTCTTTCATAGGTCCTGGCAAGTAGGAGTCTTTCTGCCTTTCAAGCACCTATTTGGCCTGGCCCCAATTCTACTTGCAGAGATGGAACAAAACTCTTAACACTCCCTGGCTACAAATCTTCAGAGTAATAGGGTGGTAAGGGTGAAAAGCAAGAAGCTGGAATCATTGAAAAGCTCTAGCAGCATTCACTAATATCAAAAGACATGACTGGGTGAAATGAGCTCTTTGTGTGTGGGGCCAATATCAAAACACAGGACACAAAGAGAAATAGATTGTTACAGTACAAGTCAATGTTTGTGCTAAGGTGAACATGAAAGCTGCTCTACCCCAAAATAGTAGGCCAGCTATTTTAATGCAAAAAGCATTGTGTTGTGTAAAGGCGTGACAATGATTTGAAGCAATGCCACCATTTTACTGCACTGTGTTAATTTTTTAAAGAAAGTGTGATGCTGTTTTGAGGGAATGTCTTAATTTTGTGTTGTTAAGTTCCAATGCCATATGATGACACATCTGTGCAATGCCTTCGTGTTGCATTAGGATATGGCATTTTTTTAAATGTAATGCTAGTTTGTCACAATGCAATTACAGACTCCTAGTTTTTAAGGCCAGAAGGGACCATCATGATCAACTAGTCTGACATGCACATCACAGACCACAGAACCTCACCTCCTGAAATAGTCAATTAACCTCTAGATGAGTTATTGAAGTCCTCAAAACTTGATTTAAAGACTTAAAATGACAGAGAACCCACCACTTACTCTAGTTCAAACCAGCAAGTGACCCATGCCCCATGCTGCAGAGGAAGGCAAACAAAAACCAGAGTCTCTGACAATCTTACCCAGGGAAAAATTCCTTCATGACCCCAGATATGGCAATCAGTTAACTTAGACCTTGAACAAGCGGCAAAAAAAAACAACCACCACCCCCTCCACCGCCCATGATCGCTGGCACTTCGGCACTGCCGCCGCTTCTTTGGCGGCAATTCGGGGGCAGGTCCTTCCCTCCGAGAGGGACTGGGGGACCTGCCACCAAATTGCCACCGAAAAGCCATTTGTGCCAGCCCTGCATTTGGCACAACTCAAACATGTTGAATGATGTTATGTTGCTATACAATGCAACATTAATAAATTTAAATGCAATTAAATAATGGTGTGAGAACATTTGAAGAAACTTGGTGACAATTCAGCAAAACCTCCTCAACTTGTGATTCTGAACACAGTACAGCAGTGTTATGATGTTATATTTACATATCACTACATATTGAGATGTTTGTTACAGAAGGATGGTGTTCTGAGAAATAACAATGACTTTTCAGCTCCATGCCATGATGTCACACAATGTAGTGATGACATTTGACAAACAGTGAAGCTCTCCAGTATCATGAAAAATCATGGAGCAGGTCCCCAAGGAATCCATTTTGAAGCACTTGGAAGATAGGAAGGTGATCAGGAACAGTTGACCTGGATTCACCAAGGGCAAGTCATGCCTGACCAACCCGATTGCCTTCTATGATGAGATAATTGGTTCTGTGGATATGGGTAAAGTGGTGGATGTGACACATCTTGACTTTAGCAAAGCTTTTGATACAGTCTCCCATAGTATTCTTGCCAGCAAGTTAAAGAAATATGGATTGGATGAATGGACTATAAGGTGAATAGAAAGCTGGCTAGATCATCGGGCTCAATGGGTAGTGATCAACGGCTTGATGTCTAGTTGCCCGACAGTAGAAACTGGAGTGCCCCAGAGGGCAGTCCTGGGACCATTTTTGTTCAACATCCTAATTAATGATCTGGATGATGGGATGGATTGCACACTCAGTATTTCCATTCCAATTTCCACTGCTTGCATCCGAAGAAGTGGGTATTCACCCACGAAAGCTCATGCTGCAAAACATCTGTTAGTCTATAAGGTGCCACAGGATTCTTTGCTGCACACTCAGTAAGTTTGTGGATGACACTAAGCAGTGGGGAGAGCTAGAAAGACTGGAGGGTAGGGATAGGGTCCAGAGTGACCTTGACAAATTAGAAGATTGGGCCAAAAGAAATCTGATGAGGTTCAACAAGGACAAGTGCAGACTCCTGCACTTAGGACGGAAGAATCCCATGCACTGCTAAAGGCTGGGGACCAACTGTCTAAGCAGCAGTTCTGCAGAAAAGGACCTGGGGATTACAGTTGATGAGAAGCTAACAGCATATTGGGCTGCATTAGTAGGAGCATTGCCCTCAGATCTAGGGAAGTGATAATTCCTCTCTATTCGGCACTGGTGAGGCCACATCTGGAGTATTTTGTCCAGTTTTGGGCCCTCTATTACAGAAAGGTTGTGGAGAAATTGGAGAGAGTCCAGCAGAAGGCAGTGAAAATGATTAGGGGGCTGGGGCACATAACTTATGAGGAGAGGCTGAGGTAACTGGGCTTGTTTAGTCTTCAGAAGAGAAGAGTGAAGGGGGATTTGATAGCTGCTTTCAGCTACCTGAAGGGGAGTTCCAAAGAGGATGGAGCTCGGGTGTTCTCAGTGGTGGCAGATGTCAGAACAAAGAGCAAGTTGTAGTGGGGGAAGTCTACGTTGGATATTAGGGAAAACTATTTCACTAGGTGGGTGGTGAAGCACTGGAATGAGTTCCCTAGGGAGGTGGTGGAATCTGCATCCTTAGAGGTTTTTGAGGCCCGCCTTGACAAAGCCTTGGCTGGGATGATTTACTTGGGGTTGGTCCTACTTTGAGCAGGGGGTTGGACTGATGACCTCCTGAGGTCTCTTCCAAACCTAATCTTCTATGATGGTGACATTTCAATGACATGCAGCAATGATGGCTTCAGACACAGTGCAGCAGCATTTGTATATGTCATAAAGACATTTCAGCATGGGGCTGTGATGTCACACATGTAGTGATGGTAGTTGACAGAGTGGCACCATAACTCCTCTATAGTGATGGTATTTGACACGGTGCAAGGGTAATTTCTGAGGTGTTGCAATGACATTTGATCATGCATTGTGACATCACACCATGCAGCGATGGCAACTGACACCATGCAGTGCCATTCTGAGGGGTTGCAATATCTCAGCATGGCACTGCGAGGAAACCATGTGGTGATGGATGCCACACGGTGTGGTGGGGCTGTGAGATGTCCCCCTAGAAGTACCTTCTCATGGCCCACCAGCACCCTGTCCTGGCAGCACCATCCTTAAAGGTCTCCATGGGGTGCCCTGCTCTGCCAGACCCCCATCTGGTAGCAGCCAGTCTGGGCAGCCCCCAGCCCCCAGGTGCACAAAGTACCAGCCGGGCTCCAATGGCCTCCCAGTGCCCGCTCCTCAGTCCTCCCCTCCCCCATAACGGTCGCTCTGTACTCGCGCCACGCAGAGGTGGCGAGACCCACTCTGCTAAAGAGCGATGGGGTGGCACGTGACCACTCCCGGGAGAGGGGGCCGAAGGGAGCGCGTGGGGGCGCGCGGTGTGGCTGGTACGCGCGCGGCGGTCACGTGTTCCCGTGCTCCCTGCCGCCCCTCCCCCCAGCCGGTCGCCTCCTGTACCGCCGCCGCGGCCCGCCGCTTTGTGAAGACGGCAAGATGGCGGCCAGTAACTATTACGGCTTCGCGCATGGTGCTGTCGCCGCCGGGCCCCAGTACAGGTACGGGGGAGCGCCCGCCCCGGGCACCGCGCGGGCTGGGTGGGGCCGCCCCGCCTCTCCGCTCGGGGCCGCGCCAGGGCAGCTCCTCCGCTCGGGAAATGGGAACCGGCACGGGAAGGCTTGGGGCGCTGCCGCATCCTCCGGCCCCCTTCCTCCACTTAGGGCGGCTAAAATGGCGGCGTGGGGAGCCAGGGGGTCTGCCCCGTCCCTCCATCGCCACCCTCCTCATCCCCCGGCCCCCACGGGAGTCTGCCCCCCATCTCCATCCTCATCCCCCGCCCCCATCGCCCCTCCTCATCCTCCTGTCCTCCCATCACCATCCTCCTCATCCCCCACCCCCACGGGGGTCTGCCCTCCCATCGCCACCCTCCTCATCCCCCCGCCCCCACGGGAGTCTGCCCCCCATCTCCATCCTCATCCCCCGCCCCCATCGCCCCCTCCTCAGCCTCCTGTCCTCCCACGGGGGTCTGCCCTCCCATCGCCATCCTCCTCATCCCCCCCACCCCCACGGGGTCTGCCCCCCATCTCCATCCTCATCCCCGCCCCCATCGCCCCCTCCTCATCCTCCTGCCCTCCCACGGAGTCTGCCCCATCTCCATCCTCATCCCCGCCCCCACGGGTCTGCCCCATCTCCATCCTCATCCCCGCCCCATCGCCCCTCCTCATCCCCACCCCCACGGAGTCTGCCCTCCCATCTCCATCCTCATCCCCGCCCCATCGCCACCCTCCTCATTCCCCGCCCACGGAGTCTGCCCTCCCATCGCCACCCTCCTCATTCCCCGCCCCCATGGGGTCTGCCCTCCCATCACCACCCTCCTTATCCCCTCCATCGCCACCCTCCTCATCCCCACCCCCACGGGGTCTGCCTCCCATCACCACCCTCCTTATCCCCCTCCATCGCCACCCTCCTCATCCCCACCCCACGGGGTCTGCCCTCCCATCACCACCCTCCTTATCCCCCCCCTCCATCGCCACCCTCCTCATCCCCCATGGGAGTCTGCCCTCCCATTGCCACCCTCCTTATCCCCCGCCCCGGAGTCTGCCCCCATCTCCTTCCTCATCCCCCGCCCCCATCGCCCCTTCCTTATCCTCCTGCCCTCCCACGGGGGTCTGCCCTCCGATTGCCAACCTCCTCATCCCCCCCACCCCCTCTCCATCGCCACCCTCCTTATCCCCGCCCCCGGGAGTCTGCCCTCCATCCTCATCCCCGCCCCATCGCCACCCTCCTCATCCTCCTGCCCTCCCATCGCCACCCTCCTCATTCTCCTGTCCTCCCACGGGGCTCTGCCCTCCCATCGCCACCCTCCTCACCCCCCCGCTCCATCGCCACCCTCCTCATCCCCCCGCCCCCACGGGAGTCTGCCCTCCCATTGCCACCCTCCTTATCCCACTGCTCCCCTTCCTCCATCACCACCTTCCTCATCCCCTGCCTCCCCATGGGGTCTCTCCTCATCCCCACTGCTCCCTTCCTCCATCGCCACCCTCCTCATCCCCCCGCCTCCCCACGGGGTCTGCCCTCCCATCGCCCTCCTCATCCTCCTGTCCTCCCACGGGGTCTGCCCCTCCATCGCCACCCTCCTCATCCCCCTCCGCCTCCCACGGGGTCTGCCCTCCCATCGCCACCCTCCTCATCCCCCCACGGGTCTGCCTCCCATCGCCACCCTCCTCATCCCCCGCCCCCACGAGGTCTGCCCTCCCATCGCCACCCTCCTCATCCCCCCACCCCCACGGGAGTCTGCCCTCCCATTGCCACCCTCCTTATCCCACTGCTCCCCTTCCTCCATCGCCACCCTCCTCATCCCCCCGCCTCCCCACGGGGTCTGCCCCCCATCGCCACCCTCCTCATCTCCCTGCCCCCATGGGGTCTGCCCCCATCTCCATCCTCATGCCCTCCGCCCCCATCTCCATCGCCACCCTCCTCCTCCCCCTGCCCCCATGGGGTCTGCCCGTCTGCCTGCCATGTCCATCCTCATTCCCCGCCCCCTTCTCCATTGCCATCCTCCATATCCCCGCCTCCCACAGGGTCTGCCTCCCCATCGCCACCTTCCGCATCCTCCCGGCCCCTCTCCATCGCCACCCTCCTCATCCCCTGCCCCCACGGGTCTGCCCTCCCATTGCCACCCCCTCATCCCCTGCCCCCGCCCCAGGGATCTGCCCCTTCTCTCTCGCCTCCCCCTCATTGCTCTGCCCCTCCTTCCTCCATCACCACCCTCCTCATCCCCCTGCCCTCCCTTTCGCTCTCGCCACCCTCCTGCTCTCCCTGCCCCCACAGGGTCTTCCCCTCCTCCATTGCCACCCTCCTGCTCTCCCGGGATCTGCCCCCTCTTCCATCGCCAGCCTCCTCATCCCCCTGCTTCCTCTCCTCCATCGCCAGCCTCCTCATCCCCCTGTCCTCCCATTCCTCCATCGCTACCTTCCTGCTCTCCCCGCCCCCCCAGGGGTCTGCACCCCCTCTTCCATCGCCACTCTCCTCATCCACACCCTCCTGCTCTCCCTGCCCCCCTCACTGTTCTGCCCCCCATTTCTCCATCGCCACTCTCCTTGTCCCCCTGTCACCCTCCTTCTCCCACTGTTTCTCCATTGCCACCCTCCTGCTCTTCCTGCCCCCCACATGGGGGTCTGCGCCCCTTCTTCCATCGCCACCCTCCTAATCCCCCACTCTGTACATATGGGTGTCTGCCCCCCACATCATGCCTCATCCTCTGCCCCACACAGATGGAGGACTGCCCCTGGATCTGCACTCAGCTGTCTCCCCTTTTCTCTGTTGTCATCTTCCGACCCCACACACAGGGGTCTGCTCCCCCTTCCTTAGTCCTTACCTTGCTCCCTCATCCCCCCCCCATCCTTGTTCCCTACCTCACTGGGAACTGTAACCCTATCCCCTATAATTACCCTGGCTGATCCACCCCCATCTGTCATCTATCTCAGTGCTTTCGCACACTGGAGGCTCATTCCCCAGCTCCTCTCTTCAGATACACTGTGGTGGCTCCACGGCCTCAACTCTTCCTTTGCATCCCTTTCCCTGCCTTCGGAGGATCACACCATTTGCACACCCACCCACCGGCTTTGCCCTTTCTTCAGATCCACCTGCCTTGCTCCTTTCCCATGTCCACCACCAGTGGGGCTCTCCCATAAGAAGGGCTGTACCGGGTCAGACCAAAGGTCCATCTAGACCAGTATCTGTCTACTGACAGTGGCCAATGCCAGGTGCCCCAGAGGGAGTGAACCTAACAGGCAATGATCAAGTGATCGCTCTCCTGCCATCCATCTCCATCCTCTAACAAACAGAGGCTAGGGACACCTTTCCTTACCCATTCTGGCTAATAGCCATTTATGGACTTAGCCACCATGAATTTATCCAGTTCTCTTTTAAACGCTGTTATAGTCCTAGCCTTCACAATCTCCTCAGGTAAGGAGTTCCACAAGGTGACTGCGCTGCGTGAAGAAGAACTTCCTTTTATTTGTTTTAAACCTGCTGCCTATTAATTTCATTTGATGACCCCTAGTTCTTGTATTATGGAAATAAGTAAATAACTTTTCCTTATCCACTTTCTCCACACCACTCATGATTTTATATACCTCTATCATATCCCCCTTAGTCTCCTCTTTTCCAAGCTGAAGAGTCCCATGTGATCAGCCTTGTCCTCTCATTAATCCCTATCACAGTATTCATCCCTCTGTTCTCACATCCAGTAGGGCTTGTCTGCCGACCATTGTCCACTCTTCATTCTTCACATGGGGGCTCTGACTACACAGGAGTCCCCCAATTCCTTATCTCCAGAGGACTCTGCCATTTCCAGGGATTTCCTTACTAATCCATCATGCTCCAAGGTGTTGCATCCCCAGGGCTTTGCTTGCTTTGGTCCTGTATAATCTTCCCCCGAGTGTTTAGTCCTTCCCCAGGATCCCCTTATGTTAACTGATGCTTCCAAGAATCCTTTCTGTTCTCCAACCAGTCCTTAAAATGCATCCTATCTCTTCTCATTTTTAGGGGGTGCTCTCCTTCAGGGATTCCTCTGTTCCCTCATGTCACAGGGTGATGTACCTCCTCCAGAAATCTCCATTCTCCATGTTTTTGTCCTTACCTTGTTCAGTATACTGCCTTCCCAAAATGTCTCTGCTTCCCTGTCTGTCTTCCCCAGCACCCTTCTTCCTCCAGGGCTCCTTTCCTCTTTCTCCTCCCAGGAATGCTCTGCCTCACCCTGTCCGCCTCACTCCCTTGTGGTGCTAATTCTCTCCAAGGATCCTCCCTGCTTTCCTTTTCCAGCTTGGACACTCAGTCTTCTCAGAGGATCCCCTTTATTTACCCCTCACTCCCACCCTCATAGGTTTCTCTGCCTCCTCAAAGGCTCCCTCTGCCCACCCACTTTTTACATTAGTTCCTGCCAGCCCCCCTAGCATGCTCCAAGATTCCACCTGCCTCATTTCCCAACGGTCTCTCCTTGGGGCTTGCTGCATCCAATAACCCTCTGTAGCTATTCTCCCCTGAGATGCTCTGTCCAATGATGTTCTTTCCCATTTCTCCCAAGCCCCACCCCATGCTCTTGTCCAACAATTCTTCTTTCCCTCATGTTCTCTGTATCCCATGGATCCCCTTCTATTGTTTCATCCCCCTCCTGGATGGCTCTTCCCTCTCCAGAGATCTATTCTGACCATCTCCCTTTCCTCGGGGTGCTTTGTCTCATGGCTGGGGTGGGGTTGCACTGCCTCAGGGTTTCTTGTCCATAGGGTATGTCTTCGCTGCAGAGTTAACTCAAGTTACTTTTAGCCTGTCTCAATTGAGAATTGCCACACTACTGAATGACACTCAAGCTGCTTGTCCACACTGATGCTGTGCTCATTTGTATGTGGCACTAAGACCTCGTGAGGCATATCCCATGTCTCTTTGCATGCAGTAAGCTGAGCTGCTCCAGGAATTCTTTCCCAGTGAAGTGTAGGAGAGTTTCAGTTCTGTTTTTTGCACACATGGGGAATTGTGAGAAGGCATTGGAGTAGTAGTGGCACTCAAGTGGAGCTAGCCTGCATTCACAGTGTAGAATGGTTGTGTTAGCACAACTTGTCATCTTCTAACTCTGCCAGCCAACTCTAAAGCAGTACCCCATGAAGGTAAGGGGTTTGTGTGTGAATGATCTCAAGTTAAGGGCAACACTTAAAGTAACTTTGCAGTAAAGACAAACCTTAGTGATCTCTGCTTTTTCCAGGCATTTCCTTGTTTTCTCTTCCCAGAATTCCCCCTCCCAGTTGCTGTGCAACTATTCTTGTTTGTTTATCCTTGCATTTTGAAAACATTTTACCCTCACTTTAGCTGTCCTCTCCCTCTCTTCCCCCCCCCCCCCAACAGCTCCCAACTGGAGCTGTAGGGAGGAAGAAAACCATACAGTTGGAAACGCCTCTCCGTCTGAATATTTCCAAGGAGGTTTCCACTTGTCCCTGTCCCAGTCCAGCTCACCGTCAATAAATGTCTGGCTAAATATTGGTTTCTAATGCATTTTTGACAGGTGTTCATGCGGTTATTGCACTTAGTATGAGACTGAAGTGTAGTTTTTCACCAGTGCAATTAAAATCCTGTACATTTCTCTCAACTTTTCCAGCAGAGTTTGTGGCCACTTTCTTGGTCCTGGAATTTTAAGATGTGTTCCAGAGTTGGTATAGAAGTGGGGATGGGTGGGTGTTAAGCATGCAGGATTGTGAGAAACACATCACCTTGACAGTTGCAGTACTTTGGACGCCTTACTGAAGAGTAATATTTTGCTACTACTCCTAGCAGCACATTTTCAGTAATGGAAAATGCACGTGCCACTGGTGTGTTTGTAGCAGAGTGTTTGACTTTTTCATTTGTATTTGCATTCTCAATACCATTCTTGGGATGTTGCTTGCCAGTTCTAGCTTGGATATACAAAGAGGCCTAGTTACATGCTGTTAACCTTGCATAGTCTGCTCTTTCTACAGAAACATATTTAAGGACTGCACCTATGTTTTCAGCCTGATGGGGAAAATACTGTGAATTTGCCAATTTGTCAGTGAGAAAATTCAAACTGTTTCTTGTCACTTCTCCACTGATAGAAACTAAATTATTTAAAACATTTGAAGATACTATACTGAGCAGTAAAACACATGAAAAGCAAACATTTGTCTGAATTAATTCACTTATAAAAACTTGAATGTGGCTGCTTTCTCAGTATTCTGGTTTGGTTGGTAAAATGTGCCACAGCTGCATGTGTGTGACACCACCTTTAGTATGCAGTTCTGAACAGCTTATTAGCTGCTTTAAGAGCAGTTTGAGATAGCAGCTTGTCTGTCTTGGAAGGATTGAATATTAATAAATTCTTGTGTATCACAATAACACAACCTCAATAAGTAGAATCATATAGGAAATGGATGTTATGTGACATTTAAATAATTCAAATGTTTCCATATTATGTATTTCTGCTTGGTTGATGATGCTTGAAGCTCTCACAATTAGCCCATTAAATTAGTTTACATAGGTACTGGACTTCCAAGTACACCTCTACCCCGACATAACATGACCCAATAGAACACAAATTTGTATATAACACGGTAAAGCAGTGCTCTGGGAGGGGGCGGGGCTGCGCACTCTGGCAGATCAAAGCAAGTTCGATATAACAGTTTCACCTGGGGGAGGGATAGCTCAGTGGTTTGAGCATTGGCTTGCTAAACCCAGGATTGTGAGTTTAATCCTTGAGGGGGCCATTTAGGGATCTGGGGCAAAAATCTGTCTAGGGATTGGTCCTGCTTTGAGCAGGGGGTTGGACTAGATGACCTCCAGAGGTCCCTTCCAACCCTGATATTCTATGATTCTATAACGCTGTAAGATTTTTTGGCTCCCGAGGACAGTGTTATATCGGGGTAGAGGTGTATGTATTTCTGATTATCTTAAGTATAAAGAATGTGGCGGTATGAACATCATGAAGATAACTTATTATATGACTTAACTTTTATGGCACCTATCTACCATCTAACAATACTATGAAAGATAAACTCTCAATTAAAATGTCTGCACTCTAATACTTTGAAATAACAGGGTTTCACACTTGCAACAAACTGTGGCTCTTAACTCTCTAAAGTGAGGATACTGAAAAGATCCAAGGCTTTAGAGGTAAAGATACGACCTGTAACTATTTCTACTAGTGTAAGTCTGTAGAAGTTCAAAGACCTGTTGAATCCAGTTTCGGAGTGAAGTGAAATGTAGGGTATGAGAAACTTTTCAGGATGCTTGGCCATCCAGTCTTATTAGGGCCTTAAAAACTGAAATGGCTATATATCTACCAACAGGCAGCCAGTGTGTACTGAGCCAACAGGCAGACTTGCTCCACTCTTATCACAACCAGTTGTTCTGTTGCAGTCCATAGATGACAGATCAGCTTCTTAGCCCTGTAAATGTAGCACATTACACCAATTCTATTGTGAGGTTAAAAGGACTGTCCCAGAGTTACCAGGTCAGAATGCAAGCAGAAGAGTTGCATTCTAACAATGTTACTGAGATGGGAAATGCCCCCACCCCACCCCCGAGCCTGAGTGTGCCTGACATCTGATCTTCTACTGTTAGTCTGTGGCAAGGCTTTAATCTAGATCCACCATCCTACTGAAGCACCTCCCTGTGTGAAAGTGGGAGGCATAGGGAAATACTTCTCTGTACACATCATCTGCTTGAACCAATCTGCATAATTTAAGTCTTGCAAGGGTTCAGTCTTGGCCAGTTTATTGTCATTCAGTCCCAAACATGTCAGACACCACCATAGTCAAGAGATAAGAGAGAGATACAGTGGGGTATCATCAGCATAGTAATGATAACCCAAGCCCTATCTTTCAAAAATCTCTCCCAAAGGCAATATATAGACATTGAAAAGCACCGGAGTCAAAACCGACCCATGGGGAACTTCACATGCAATCCCAGTACAGGCAGACGGAAGATCACCCATCACCACCGACTGGGAGCACTCTGTCAGGTATGACTAAAACCAGTTCAAAACGGTCCTGGTCATACCCAGCCTGGCCTTCAGGTGATGCAGTAACATAGTGTTCCACAGTAGCAAATGCTGCAGATCCCATATCACCAGTAATGAAAGGCCTCTCCTGGTGAGATCCCTTACAACCTATGTTGACCAGGGCTAGCTTGGTGTGTATTTTAGGAAAAGTTATCTCTTTACCTAATTGCTGTGTCTGCTGCACCAAACAATAATACTACAGAAGACGGTATTGCAACAGTGATTTAAAATCTTTTAATTAAGAACTTCAAACAGGCATGTTATCTCATCTGACTATAAGATCCTAGGGCACAATCCATTATAATTTGACTTGGATGCGGAACACGGTTTCTAGAAAAAAGTGTTCCTTATTTGGAGTTTTTAGGATATCTCAAATTACATTAGTACTCTAGTAAATGGTCACCAGGTTTCTTTCTCCTACTTTTTACAGGATATTTTAAAGGGAATTGACTGAGCAATCTTGAATAATGAAGGCACAAATAGTTTATTATAAGAGAATATTGTAGGGTGACTGTTACAATCAAATTTCAAAGTAGTTGAGTAATTTGTCCTTGATAAAAGTTACTGAATATAGTAGATAATTTCTTTTTAAAGAGCTGGTAAACATTTTAAAGAATTAAAAATATTACATGTAACTCAGAATCTACATCTTGACTTTGTTATAGTGCCAAAAAGTTTGTTCCAAAATGAAATGTCAAATATAAAAGAATTTTAAACCTTGTTGCAGTAACATGAGGGTGGAGAAATCATGAGGTTTTTGAGACTTTACCTTTGATAATAATGCTTCTGAGTTAAGTGTATTGATTTTCTTCTCTTTTTCTTTAATCTAAGAAGCCTGTTTTGAAGTCTCTTCACAAACAGTGGCTCTTGAATCTTGAGAACAAATAGCTTGCTTCTCTTTGAACTCCAGATCATTCATAGATTAGTGCATGTTGGGGCTAATTCTTGGCATCAAAATATAGAAACAAAATTAAGATTGAGTATTAGAACGTCTCCAAATTAACATCTTTGATTTGTTTTTATTTTTTGTTGGTTTCTGACGTTCCAAATATCTCATCATAGGATAAAGTGCAGAATCGCATCTGAACCTGAAAAAGTTGATTTGAAGCCATAGATTATTCAATGACTCTCTAATTTTGATGTTTTAAAAACAGATTACTTGTCCATTGGTTTTGATATTAAAAACATGTGGCTTCAAACCTACATGCATAAGTATCACAGGTGCATCTAAGAGGATTGTCACAACAGTTCTTCTTCGAGTGATTGCTCCTATGCATTCCAGTCAGGTGTGCGCGCCACGCGTGCACGGCTCTTCGGAACATTTTTACCCTAGCAACTCCGGCGGGCTGGCTGGCGCCCCCTGGAGTGGCGCTGCTATGGCGCCTGTTATATACCCCAGCCGGCCCGTCCGCTCCTCAGTTCCTTCTTACCGCCCGTGACGACCAGTTGGAACTGTGGAGTGCTCTCTGTCCTCCACAACCCTAGCTCTCGCTGCTTTTTCGTGTATATAGTTTGTTTAGTGATTAGTATAGATAGTTTTTAGGATAAGGTTAAGGGGGGTTTCCCCTCCCTTTCCTCCCCCGGTGCGGGCTCATGCCCAAGGCACCGGGCTTTAAGCCCTGTGCATCTTGCCAGCGGCCTATGCCAGTAGGGGATCCGCACGACTCCTGCCTCCGTTGCCTCGGTGAGAGTCACAGGGCAGATAAGTGCCCTATCTGTTCCTCTTTCAAACCCCGGACGCGTAAGGAGCGGGACATAAGATTAAAGCAGCTCCTCATGGAGGCTTCGCTCCAGCCCCCGGCACCGTCCGCGCCGGCGCCGAAGAGTTCATCGGTACGGAGCGCACCGCCGGCCCAGGGCCGTTCCAGCACCGAGACTCCGCAACCTCAGCCACCGGCACCAAAGGCCCGGCACCGCTCCCTGTCGCCATCAAGGAAGCGCAAGCCGGCGAAAGCGGGTGCCAAGCCCCACGCTGAGGGCCCAGCAGCCAAGACAATTGCGCCACCTGCGGTCCCCGCTGTGGCTGTGCACAGGACGTGCACCGGGCCGTTGACTCCGGCGCCGCAAGGGCCGTCGAGTCCGGCGCCGCCGTGCTCCCCGGCACCGACCGTGGTTGAGCTCCGGCTGCCATCGACGCCAGAGACTTTCTCCACGGCGCGCAAGCTCATAGAACTCACAGAGGCACCGAGCCCCCGGCACCGCCGGTGCGGGCTGTCTTTTCGGCGGGAAAGCCGGCAATGATGATCCGGCCGCCCTCTCCGGACAGACGGCATGGACGACGCTCCTGGTCCCGGTCGCGTTCCCGGTCCCGCCGCAGGTCACCGTCCCGTCGCTCGAGATCTCGGCACCGCTCGCCATCGCGGTACCGGTCGCCGTCCCGACGCCGGTCGCGGTCCCGATCGCCTTCACGTCGACACCGACGGAGGTCTGCTTCCCGGCACCGCGACTCGCGAAGCTGCTCCCGGCGCCGCAGGTCCGGATCCCGGTCGAGCTCCCAGCACCGGTCGAGCTCCCGGCACCGCAGCAGACGTTGGTCTCGGTCACCATCCCGGTACCGTGCAGACCGGCACCGATCCTCGGCACCGTCCGGGGACAGACTGCCTCATTCGACGGCGCAATCCGTCAGCGCCTCGGCGCCTCCATGGCCATCCCGCCTCGCGTCGGTTGCTTCCGGGGCAGACAGTAACGGGCACCTGCCACCTACCCCACAAGGCCAACCTCAGGGGGCACAGCAGTGGGGCTTCTGGGTTCCCTGGGCCCAGTATGAGACTCAGGGGGTGCCATTCCCTCCAAGAGCCCCTGCCTCCGAGCGCAGGGTACCGGAGGCGACCGTCAGCTGACCGGCCCCTTCGTCACCGGGCGCGGTTTCCATACCGCCTGACCCCCAGAGGCACACGCAACCCGACCCAGCCGACGAGCAGTCAGCAGGTCCATCGACGGAGGCTGTCGTCCAGGGCTTGTCCTCGTCGTCCTCAGCTGACGAGGCGGTGGCCGGAGCATCTGCCAAGGATCCTCCGCCGATGGACCTCAGGGCGCACCAAGACCTGCTTCGCCGCATGGCAACGGCCATGGCTCTCCCCGTGGCGGAGGTCCAGGAGGACGAGGACCCCATAACGAATGTCGTTGGAGCGGAGGCTCCAGTGCACGTGGCACTACCGTTCGGACGATACAAAAGAACGCCACCACACTCTGGCAGACGCCTGCGTCCATCTCTCCTACGGCCCGTGGGGTTGAGCGCAAGTACTTAGTCCCCCCCACGGGCTACGAGTATCTGTATACTCCCCCGACCCCGGACTCGTTGGTCGTTCAGTCGGTCAACGACAGGGAGAGGCATGGTCAACCTGCCCCTGCGCCAAAGTCGAAGGACGCGCGGCGAATGGACCTGTTAGGCCACAAGGTCTACTCGGCTGGCGGCCTGCAACTTCGCATCGCCAACCAGATGGTCCTCCTCGGCAGGTACGTGTATGACACCATGGCATCCCTGGCGAAATTTACAGAGCTCCTACCAACAGCCTCCCGCCAGGAGTTCTCCGCGTTGTTGGAGGAGGGGAAGAAATCGTCCAGGTCCTCCATCCAGGCCGCCCTTGACTCTGCGGACTCGGGAGCTCGGACCTTGGCCTCAGGGGTGACGATGCGGCGCATATCCTGGCTGCAGTCCTCCACCCTGCCACCGGAGGTGCAGTATACGTTACAGGACCTGCCCTTTGACACTCAGGGTCTTTTCTCCGAGAAAACTGATTCCCGGATCCAGACCCTGAAGGACGGTCGCATCGCCATCCGCACCCTCGGGATGCACACACCGGCTCCGCAGCGCAGGTCCTTCCGGCAACAACCCTCCCGGTCTTTCCCTCAACAGCGGTACCGCCCGTACAACAGCAGGCGACCAGGCCAGAATCACCGTCGTCCATCCGGCAACAGGCGCAACCAGGCCCAGGCCCCTTCCAAGGCCCCGCAAGGCTCCAAGCAGGCCTTTTGATGGGACGCCCGAGGACGGCCCATCAGTCTCTCCACCGGTTCCTACCCTTTTGTTTCGCAACCGCCTCTCCCATTTCTTTTCGGCGTGGTCCCATATAACTACGGACAACTGGGTGCTCCAAACAATCCAGTCGGGATACCGCCTTCAGTTTGTTTCGCCCCCCCCTTCCCACCCACCCTCCCTGTCCCTCTTCAGGGACCCCTCTCACGAGCAATTCCTCTTACAAGAGGTCCAGACTCTGTTGAGCGTGGGTGCCATAGAGGCAGTGCCTCAAGACAGGCGGGGCAGGGGATTCTATTCCCGTTATTTTCTCATCCCCAAAGCGAAAGGAGGGCTACGTCCTATCCTGGACCTTCGCGAGCTGAACAAATATCTGCTCAAGCCCAAGTTTCGCATGGTCACCCTGGGGACCATCATTCCCTCTCTGGATCCGGGAGACTGGTTTGCCGCCCTCGACATGAAGGACGCCTACTTCCATGTCGCGATCTACCCTCCCCATCGACGCTACCTGCGTTTTGTGGTGAACAATGCACACTACCAGTTCGCAGTGTTGCCATTTGGCCTATCCACCGCACCGAGGGTGTTTACCAAGTGCATGGTAGTGGTTGCCGCAGCCCTCCGCCGTCGTCACATACACGTTTACCCGTATCTCGACGACTGGCTGGTTCGCGGAACGTCTCGGCGCCTGGTAATGGACCAGATGACACAAATCCTGTCCCTCTTTCAGCGACTCGGTCTTCTCATCAATGCCGAGAAGTCCACCTTGATTCCATTGCAGCGGGTGGAGTTCATTGGAGCGGTCCTCGACTCCTCGTTGGCCCGCGCCTGCCTACCACGATCTCAGCACCAGACGATGGTCTCCATCATCCGGGACCTCGTCACCTTCCCGACCACGACGGTGCGATCCTGCCTATGCCTCTTGGGCCACATGGCATCGTGTACGTATGTCACCGCGTACGCGCGGCTCCACCTCCGCCCGTTCCAGTCTTGGCTCGCGTCGGTGTACCGGCCGCATCGAGATCCCATCGACATGGTGGTCACGATCACCAAGCCGACCCTCGAGTCCCTCCGCTGGTGGCTCGACCCGGAGGTCGTGTGTGCGGGAGTCCCGTTCCACCCTCCTCGTCCATCCGCCACTCTGACCACGGATGCCTCAGCGCTCGGTTGGGGAGCTCACCTGGGCGACCTTCACACCCAAGGCCTTTGGTCGCCCCAAGAGCTCGCTCTGCACATCAATATCCGCGAGCTGCGAGCGATCCGTTTGGCGTGTCACACCTTCCGCACCCGCCTGCAAGGCCGCTGTGTGACAGTGTTCACGGACAACACCACGGCAATGTTCTACGTGAACAAGCAGGGCGGAGCCCGCTCCTCCCTCCTCTGCAAGGAAGCGCTGCTCCTGTGGGACTTCTGCGTGACCCACTCCATTCACCTGGAAGCGTCCTTTCTTCCGGGAGTGCAGAACACGCTGGCCGACCATCTCAGCAGGTCGTTCCTCTCCCACGAGTGGTCCCTCCGTCCCGATGTCGTGCACACAATCTTCCAGAGGTGGGGGTTTCCCCAGATAGACCTATTCGCCTCCAGGGAGAACAGGAAGTGCCACCTGTTTTGCTCGTACCAGGGTCACTCGCCAGGCTCCCTGTCGGACGCCTTCCTTTACCCCTGGACGGATCGCCTCCTCTACGCCTTCCCTCCGTTCCCGCTAGTGCACCGAGTGCTACTGAAGCTTCGGAGGGACAGAGCCCACGTCATACTCGTAGCTCCGGCCTGGCCGAGGCAGCACTGGTACACCCTGCTGCTCGAGCTCTCCGTTCGGGATCCCATCCCCCTTCCGTTATGGCCGGACCTCATCACCCAGGACTTCGGCAGACTCCGCCATCCGAACCTGCAGTCCCTCCATCTTACAGCTTGGTACCTGAGTGGTTGACCCACGCAGAGAGGGACTGTTCGGCGGCAGTACAGCAAGTCCTGCTAGAGAGCAGAAAGCCTTCCACTCGCTCCACCTATCGGGCGAAATGGAAGCGATTCGCACTCTGGTGTGATCAACGAGGCCTCAATCCATTCGTAGTCCCTGTCCCTACCATCCTGGACTACCTCTGGTACCTTAAGGAGCAAGGTCTTGCGGTCTCCTCCTTGAGAGTTCACCTGGCAGCAGTGTCCGCCTTTCGTCCATCTGTGGAAGGTCGGTCCATCTTCTCCAACCAGATGGTTTCCCGCTTCCTTAAAGGCCTGGACCGCTTGTACCCGCCGGTGCGGCGTCCGGCCCCGACCTGGGATTTGAACCTCGTGCTGGCCAAGCTGATGGGTCCCCCCTTCGAGCCCTTGGCCATGTGCTCCCTGCTCTACCTCTCCTGGAAGACAGCCTTCCTCGTCGCCATTACATCAGCGAGACGAGTCTCTGAGCTCCGTGCTCTAACGGTGGGTCCACCATACACCGTCTTCCACGGGGACAAGGTACAGCTTCGACCACATCCGGCCTTCCTCCCTAAGGTGGTGTCGGCCTTCCACCTCAACCAGGAGATCTTCCTCCCGGTCTTCTTCCCGAAGCCGCATGCCTCGCCTCGGGAGCAACAGCTTCATACCCTCGACGTCCGCAGGGCGCTCGCTTTTTACATCGAGCGGACAAAGCCCTTCCGGCGTTCGCCCCAGCTGTTCGTAGCGGTTGCTGACCGCATGAAAGGCGAGCCGATCTCCTCCCAACGGATTTCCTCCTGGGTCACAGCCTGTATCCGGACCTGCTACGAGCTTGCTCGCGTGCCACCATGCCGCCTCACCGCTCACTCCACGAGAGCACAAGCCTCGTCGGCCGCCTTCCTGGCCCATATCCCCATCCAGGACATCTGTAGAGCGGCCACCTGGTCTTCTGTACACACCTTCGCTTCCCACTACGCGTTGGTGCAGCAGTCTCGAGACGACGCAGCCTTCGGCTCCACAGTATTGCACTCCGCGATGTCTCACTCCGACCCCACCGCCTAGGTAAGGCTTGGGAATCACCTGACTGGAATGCATAGGAGCAATCACTCGAAGAAGAAGAGACGGTTACTCACCGTAGTAACTGTTGTTCTTCGAGATGTGTTGCTCCTATCCATTCCAGACCCGCCCTCCTTCCCCACTGTCGGAGTAGCCGGCAAGAAGGAACTGAGGAGCGGACGGGCCGGCTGGGGTATATAACAGGCGCCATAGCGGCGCCACTCCAGGGGGCGCCAGCTGGCCCGCCGGAGTTGCTAGGGTAAAAATGTTCCGAAGAGCCGTGCACGCGCGGCGCGCACACCTGACTGGAATGGATAGGAGCAACACATCTCGAAGAACAACAGTTACTACGGTGAGTAACCGTCTCTTTTTATCTTTCGCCCTAAATTCTTGAGTGGGAGTAAAAAGATGCATGATTTTGCAATAGAAAATGTGGGTTTTTTTTTTTAAATTCATTTGCCTGTGGTAAGTGAATCCTCTTCTTCTTTTTTTAAAAATGAAAGCTTAAATATTACAGAAATGTATCCTGTTAAGGTACCCTCAAGTTTCAGACACTGTCCTGGTGTTAATGGGGGAATATATTTTTTTCAATGGGTGTTCATAGCTGCAGCAGAGTGAAATTAACAAGATTCTTGTCAGTTTCATAGGTGTTAATTCAAAAACCTGTCAGTAGCAGTGAAACTGTGATGATCATACTGCTGATTGGAAAGATATTAGTAGCAGACACTTGAGCTACCCACAGGAGAAAAGGGCTCAGAAAATGGGTGTCTTGTGTAAAAAAATGGAGTAATGGAAACCCATGGTATATTGTTAACTCTTTGCAGCAGCGAGTAGAGGAGAGAGAACTCCATCTTCCTTCCATCAGAAACAGGATTTAGATCGAGAATTTGGAATACCTTAAAACTTTCTCCAACTGGTCTGTGAGCTTTATGAAGGCTCCACCACCACCCTCTGCTCCATGGAAGGAGAGATGCCTGAAATTCCTATCCATAGCAGTGTGAAGCAAGGCTGTCCCTTCAGCCCCACTGTTTTCAACTTAGCCATGGAGCTGCTCATTTGAGCCATCTCCAGCAGTTTAGGCTGTTTTGATGTGTACAGCAATAGAGTGAATATCCTGGTCTATGCAGACAATCTGGTCTGGATCGCAGACAACCCTGACAGTCTCCAACAAATGCTCGATGTCACCAGCCAGGCTGCCAACTGGATGGGACTCAGCTTCAATGCTGGGAAGTGTGCATCCCTGCATATCGATGGCAGTAGAAGGGACTCAGTCCAGGCGACACCATTTCAGATATTCCTCGAGGACAGGCAAGCTTACCAACAACCTGGCACACCTTTGGGTTTCTGTGTCCAGCAGACACCTGAGGACACCATCAAGGAGATCCTATGAGATATGGCCAAGATCGACTTCTCCCTACTGACACTATGGCAGAAGATCAATGTCTTAAACACCTTCCTGACCTCCCGTATCTCATTTGTCCTGAGGGGATCTGCCGTGGCGAAGGTACTCCATCAAGCAGCAATGTGAGAGGTCCAGCAATGAACTGGTGTATATCTTGCACAGACAGGGTGATGCCAATATCCCTCGAATGGGTGATCTGAGCAACATTGCGGTGATCATTCATGCCTTCTGACATGCCCGGATGCCATGGTGACGAACATCGCAGAAAGTGCTATGCAGGATGTCATCAAGAAGCGAATCACCAGGACCCTCTCCAACCAAGATGTTGCCACCTACCTGAATGGCTCCCTGGAAGGTGAATTTGGGAAGGGGGGAGACTTTGGCGTGCTCTGGACTTGTGCCCACCATTCTATGCAATGAGTGGAGAAGTGTATCAGCTGCCGGTGGACGTGGTGCGAAGAACACCAGGAGCAGGGAATCCTGGTGCCACAGATGAAGAATGCAGAGCACACAATTATAGAATCGTAGATGAGGGTTGGAAGAGACCTCAGGAGGTCATCAGTCCAACCCCCTGCTCAAAGAAGGACCAATACCAACTAAACCATCCCAGCCAGGGCTTTGTCAAGCCTGACCTTAAAAACCTCTCAGGATGCAGATTCCACCACCCCGCTAGGGAACCCATTCCAGTGCTTCACCACCCTCCTAGTGAAATAGTGTTTCCTAATATCCAACCTAGACCTCCCCCACTACAACTTGAGACCATTGCTCCTTGTTCTGTCATCTGCCACCACTGAGAACAGCCTAGCTCCATCCTCTTTGGAACCCCATTCAGATAGTTGAAGGCTGCTATCAAATCCCCCCTCGCTCTTCTCTTCTGCAGACTAAATAAACCCAGTTCCCTCAGCCTCTTGTCATAAGTCATATGCCCCAGCCCCCTAATCATTTTCATTGCTCTCCTGAACTTTCTCCAATTTCTCCACATCCTTTCTGTAGTGGTGGTCCAAAACTGGAAGCAGTTCTCCAGATGTGGCCTCACCAGTGCCGAATAGAGGGGAATAATCACTTCCCTCGATCTGCTGGCAGTGCTCCTACTAATGCAGCCCAGTATGCCGTTAGCCTTCTTGCCAACAAGGGGACACTGCTGACTCCTATCCAGCTTCTCATTCACTGTAATCCCCAGGTCCTTTTCTGCAGAACTGCTGCTTAGCTAGTCGGTCCCCAGCCTGTAGCGGTGCATGGGATTCTTCCGTCTTAAGTGCAGGACTCTGCACTGGTCCTTGTTGAACCCTCATCAGATTTCTTTTGGCCCAATCTGCCTAGGTCACTCTGGACCCTATCCCTACCCTCCAGCGTATCTACCTCTCCCACCAGCTTAGTGTTTTTCGCGAACTTGATGAGGGTGCAATCCATCCCATCATCCAGATCATTAATTAGGATATTGAATAAAAACGGTCCCAGGATCGTCCCCTGGGGCACTCCTCTTGCTACCGGCTGGCAACTAGACATCGAGCCATTGATCACTACCCATTGAGCCCGATGATTTAGTCAGTTTTCTATTCACCTTATAGTCCATTCATCCAATCCATACGTCTTTAACTTGCTGGCAAGAATACTGTGGGAGACCATATCAAAAGCTTTGCTAAAGTCAAGATATATCACATCCACCACTTTCCCCATATCTACAGAGCCAGTTATCACATCATAGAAGGCAATCAGGTTGGTCAGGCATGACTTGCCCTTGGTGAATCCATGTTGACTGTTTCTGATTAGCTTCCACTCCTCCAAGTGCATGAAAATGGATTCCCTGAGGACCTGCTACATGATTTTTCCAGGGACTGAGGTGAGGTTGACCGGTTTGTAGTTCCCTGGATTCTCCTTCCCTTTTTTAAAGATGGTCACTATATTTGCCTTTTTCCAATCATCCAGGACCTCCCCAAGTCGCCACGAGTTTTCAAAGATAATGGCCAATGGCTCTGCAGTCACATCAGCCAACTCCCTCAGCACCCTTGGATGCACTGCATCCAGCCCCATGGACTTGTGCATGTCCAGCTTTTCTAAATAGTCCTTAACCCATTCCACCATTGAGGGCTGCTCATCACCTCCCCATATTGTGCTGCCCAGTGCAGCAGTCTGGGAGCTGACCTTGTCTGTGAAGACTGAGGTAAAAAAGCATTGAGTACTTCAGCTTTTTCCAGATCATCTATCACTAGGTTGCCTCCTCCATTCAGTAAGGGTCCCACACTTTCCCTGACTTTCTTCTTGTTCCTAACATACCTGTAGAAACCCTTCTTGTTACCCTTCACAACCCTTGCTAGCTTCAATTCCAATTGTGCTTTGGCCTTCCTGATTATATATTACATGCTTGAGCAATATTTTTATACTCCTGCCTAGTCATCTGTCCAAGTTTCCACTTCTTGTAAGCTTCCTTTTTGTGTTTAAGCTCACTGAAGATTTCTCTGTTAAGCCAAGCTGTTCACCTGCCATATTTGCTATTTTTCCAGAACATCAATATGGCTTGTTCCTGTGCCTTCAATAAGACTTCTTTAAAATACAACTAGCTGTCCTGGACTCCTTCCCCCCACCCTCCCATAAGTTCCCTGAGGGAGTCAAAGTCTGCTTTTCTGAATTCCAGGGTCTGTATTCTGCTTCTCTCCTTTCTTCCTTTTGTCATGGTCCTGAACTCGACCATCTCATGGTCACTGCTGCCCAAGTTGCCACCCACTTCTACTTCCCCTACCAATTCTTCTCACTTTATGAGCAGCAGCAGGTCAAGAGGAGCACGGCCCCTAGTTGGTTCCTCCAGCACTTGTACCAGGAAGTTGTCCCCAACACTCTCCAAAAACTTCCTGGAGTGTCTGTGCACTGCTGTATTATGCTCGCAGCAGATGTCAGGGTGATTGAAGTCCCCCATGAGAACCAGGGCCTATGATCTGGAAATTTCTATAAGTTGTAAGAAGAACCCCTTGTCTACCTCATCCTCCTGATCTGTTGGTCTGTGATAGAAGCCCACCATGACATCACCCTTGTTGCTCTTGCCTCCAAACTTAACCCAAAGACTGAAGCTCGGAGCAATCATACTGCTCTCTTATATAGTGCAACTCCTCCACCTTTTCTCCCCCGCCTGTCCTTCCTGAACAGTTTATACCCATCCATGAGTGCTCCAATCATGTGAGTTGCTCCAACAAATCTGTTAATCCAGTCACATAATTGTTCCTTGACTGTGCCAGGACTTCCAATTCTTCCTGCTGGTTTCCCAGGCTTCTTGCGTTCATCACTCCGAGAGCTAGAACCATGCTGGAGAGGACCCTGAAGGATGCCATCTGCTGCCAACATGTGAAAAACCTGAAATGGAAGCCACACCAGGGCAAGGCAGTTGAGGTGATGTGCAAGTGGGATGCCAGCAACCACTTCCTCCCTGGGAGCAGCTTCACCCAGTTTGCCGATTGGAGGTCCATCCATAGGATCTGGTTCAACTGCGTTCCGCTGAACGGAGCCGTCTGCCGTGGAAATCAGGACAAGAGATGTAGGAAGTGTGGCTATGCCAATGAGACTCTACCCCACGTCCTGTGTAGCTGCAAGCCCCATTTCAGAGCCTGGCAGCTGCGATTTAACGCCATCCAAGATCACCTAGTCAGAGCCATACCGCCAGCTGTAGGGAAGGTGACCATGAACTGCCATCCCTGGAACCGACAATCAACTGTGACTGGACATTATCACCAACGAGGACCAGAAGAAGGTCATGATGGTGGATGTCACAGTGCCCTTCGTGAACAGGACCCTGGACTTCCGCGGCTCCCGAGCTTCAAAGGTGGAGAAATAAGCCCCTCTGGCTGAAACCTTGAAAGCTAAGGCTTACCAGGTTCAGACACACGCACTGATCGTTGGAGCCTTGGGCACATGTGATCCCAGTAATGAGCGGGTGTTGCAGGAATGCAGAATCGGTCGATGCTACGCTTAGTTGATGCGGCAGCTCATGGTGTTGGATGCCATTGGGTGATCGAGGGATATCTACCCAGAACACATCACCGGAGATAGGCAATACCAGGAGAGATGAGCTGGAGTGATGATGAGAAGCAAAATCAGAAAGTAACTGAAAGAATCCATCAGAGAAGTATATCTACTAAGGTTCAACCCATCTTAAATGCTTAAATACTGAGGGACAATCTACACTCGTTCATATATTTGCTTTCCACAACGTCTGTATACGTTTTCATGAGTGATGTACCCAAGTATTCAGATTCTAATATCCAAACTGTATCATTAAATGTATCTAAATTTGGGTTATTGCAGATATGTACCATATGTATCTTAGGATTTTTTAAACAAACTTTTTGTATTTGTACTTAATCTAGCATTATACCCAGATGTACAGACACTCTTTTCTTAACCTGTATATGATGTAATTTTTTAACATTAGCTTTAATAAAAAATTTAAATCTGAACTTCAAATGTGTGACCCCCTACTAGCCAGAGGGTGACAGAAAGATATGGAATCACTAAAAAGGGTTAGGAACGACATCCTGGTAGCAGTTCAGCACCCTCCCCCATCCCCCAAGCTAAATCTAACTCATGATATTGTATATGAATAAATTTGTAGCCCAACCAGTTGTAATCTAGTTTGAAAGTCTAAAAGCCTTTGGCCTAAAAACAGATGCTTTTAATCTATCAGTATATGGCACTTCATAATGTTGAGTTACACACACACATTAATTAACTACAAATTAAGATTTGGAGTAGCATATAAATAACAAATGCCGTGGCCTCCTGATCATAAACTCTGTGGTATACTGTTGGTACATGGTAGCACATAATTTCCAAAACATCCTATAGAACCTAAGTTGCTATGTGCCGTACTTGAAACCTAATGCCTAATTAAAAATCCTAGGAGGTGCACTGTTAGAACTTCTCTAATGGAAATCAGTGAGTAATGAGGGAATCCTTACAGGCACATGAACATATTTTCATATTTTGAAAATCAAGTCTAACCAAATGTTGCAATCTAGAAACTGAAAGCTTTTTTTCAAGTGTTTTTTTTTTTTGAAGGCATGCATATATATAATATGTTTAAAGATATTCATACATCAAAGAGAGTCTACAGAACAAAACAGATGAAGTTCACAGTGTGCTGCATCTGCTATCTGTCATTTAGAAACAGGCAACATATGTAGTAATTACACAAATAGTAATGCTTGCATAACAGAAGTGCAGGACTCACCCAATAGGCAATAAGTTAAAAACTTCTAAAATAATATGTTAACATCAAAATAACTTGTAGCATACTTCTGCATGCTGAATTCCTGTAGCTCAGTGGCTTAATATAAGAGTCACATCTCCAAAATATAACTTGCAGTTAACCCACTTCAGTGTACAATCGTACTATACACAGCTTTTGCATCTTAAACTGTTAAAAATATGTCTAATATTGCAAACAAATGAACAAATTTGTTGTAACTGGTAAAAGTCCCTAAAGAGGATTAGTATTGGATTCAAAACCACAAATAGTCAGAAATTAAATCCTACAAGAACACTGGCATCAAACAAAGGGCAGAACTAAGGTTGTCTGAGTGTGACCTTGGTGACTCACTGAATAGGGCTGATATGCTAAAGAAATGGACGGTGTATTAGAGAAGCTGATACATATAGGTATAGTGCTCTATATCCTATTTCTTGGGCTTTCGTGTGTGTATGGGTTGTATTGTTGTCCCTTAGCACACTTAAGTGGTTTTCACTAAGCGTTCTTTCTGGTTTACAACTGGAGGGATGATATAATCCTCAACTCAGATCTTGACTTGAATCCTGAGAATTGTCTCACGAGAAGCATGAATGATGACAGTTTTACAATGTCTAATTCAGTAAAAATATATAATCACATGTACATTGGTGATTTGCTAAAAGAGATCGAAGTTAAATAAACAAAGACCTAATGTTTGTTAAAAAAGAATAGGCAAGGCTCAGTATTGTAAACCCCAAACATTCAAAAATCAAATTGAGTCCCCCCTCCCCCCAACTGTGAGTTTAAAAGATATACTTGGTGATCTTTTTATTTGCCTTCTGGTTTTTGAGCCTTTAGGGTTCAGGTTTTCAAGCTTTTCTCTGCAAGAATGAGGGCTAGATTTTTGTTTTTAATGATGGCTAATATTCAAACGTGTTCATATGATTCCAGGAGCTGGAGTTTTAAGCAAAATACCATGATACAATAAAATTGCAAGAACTGGCAATACGGCTTGGTGGTGACAATATATGAAACGGAAAGAACTTAGATTGCTTTACACATTCTGTTTTGAGTTTGCAGTTAGAAAAATTCATTGTACTTGCAAATGTAAATATTTTATATAAAAATCATTGCGACAACAAATATGATGGAACCTTATGGTGTCTCTTTCATTGTCTTCAGAGTATCTGTTTCTTGAAAACCAAAGAAGGCAATAATTAGAAACGAGAAACAATAAAAATGATAGTTGATGTAGGGTTAGGATACAGTGAAAAGAGGGAGTTGGGCATGGGATTTTATTTTAATTTTATTTCTCTTCCTTCCCCTCATTTTGTTACTTGTCTTTAGTTAGGCCCTGTGCTCAAGATGTCAGTGTGGCTCAGGTGAGGCAGCATCTGTCCATTCAGAACAGGTCTAGGCCCTCAGATGTTATGGCTCATGCCCTGAAGACCTATCTTTTTGCATATATGTGAATTAGCTTGAAAAAAGGATAGATGCTGTAAGATAACAAACTATTTTTTAAAAAATGAATGCAGGGAGTAACTTGGAGACAAAGGGAAAATGATAATTTCTTCAGATTCTAAAATTGCTAGCAGAAAGTGGCAAACTGTATTAATCATGTTTCCTTCAGTAACTTGGGATAGTTGCTTGAAGAATAAATTTACAAGGGCTGTGATTTAATATAATAAGGTCAAGACTTCATTAGAAGGCATTGAACTAATCTGAATGTTGATTGCAGGTTATCTTTCTCACTTTACATTAACTAACTAATTTAGACAGGAGAGTATTTGATTGAGTTGGCACAGCTCTAGCAAAAGTTATTTTTTTCCAGTGATGTTAACAATAAAAGATGAGGCAGAGAAACTGTTTCCATGTTTGAATTCTGATTACCTATCCAGTGGTCTACCAGACTTTGTTTGTGTAGAGCCCAGACCTTGCCTCTGGTGCTATCCCATAGGAAATTTACACTCCACTGTGTGTGTTGGAAGGAAGAACTTTGTCAAAGCACACTATTGAAACTAGCAAAATATAGTTTTGCCACTCACTCTGATCTGGCAAGGACCAAAATGTATTGTGTTTGAAACAAGTATAATGGTTATTATGATTCTTCATATCTTTTAAACTTTGATACAAAATCCAAGCCCCTTTATCAGTAATACAATATATAAAAACTTAAAAGCTATTAACATTCTGATTTGTAATGTTAAAGCTAAATTTTAGAATGCACTTCAATCAGGAATGCAAAAGATAAAAGGGCACCATGAATTTAAAAATAACACTAATGAAATTATTTTATCTACTATTGTGATTTGACATAAGAACGGCCATACTGGGTCAGAACAAAGGTCCATCTAGCCCAGTATCCTGTCTTCCGACAGTAGCCAATGCGAGGTGCCCCAGAGGGAATGAACGGAATAGGTAATCATCAAGTGATCCATTCCCTGTCACCCATTCCCAGCTTCTGGCAAACAGAGGCTAAGGACACCATCCCTGCCCATCCTGGCTAATAGCCATTGATGGATCTATCCTCCATGAATTTACCTAGTTCTTTTTGAGCCCTGTTATAATCTTGGCCTTCACAGCATCCTCTGGCAAAGAGTTCAGCAGGTTGACTCTCCATTTACTTCCTTTTGTTTGTTTTAAACCTGCTGCCTATTAATTTAATTTGGTGACCCCTAGTTCTTACGTTATGAGAAAGAGTAAATAACACTTCCTTATTTACTTTCTCCACACCAGTCATGATTTTATAGGCCTCAGTCATATCCCCCCTTAGTCTTATTAATCTCTCCTCATACGGAAGCTGTTCCTGATAATGTTTGTTGCCCTTTTCTGAACCTTTTCCAATTTCAGTATATCTTTTTTTGAGATGGGGCGACCACATCTGCACCCAGTATTCAAGATGTGTATTCATACCTAAGTATACTGAAAGATTTTTAGTTCTTGTGCATTTAACAGTGCTGTGTATTGTCAGTTTCCTCTGTTCAGTTTTTTTGAGTAACCTTGGGAAGAGAAAGAGATTTTTAAAATAGAGAAATGAATGAACATCCACAAACTGGTTGGAGGTATTTTGGGGTTGGGGTAGTACATGAAACTATTTGTAACTTTTTAAAATTGACCGGATTTCCAGTGTGTCTATAATTCACAAAGAAACCCTCTGCTTTACCCTTGGATATGTCCTTGTAACTCTCACAAAAATTGTTGGATTTTAGGTGTGCGTATAGGAGAGTGCCAATTGAATATTAGGGCATAGATTGATATTTTCATAAGTCTTTGTATTTAATTTTCTTGGCTTTTAACAAGAATGAAAACACTAATCTCAGATTTCATTAAGTACTTGTGCAGTTGCATAATTAGAAACTCATGCAATTTTGGAATTCCAAATGGGAAAGGTAGTTGAAAACCACATGGATGTAATTAACATTGCTATATTTTAAAGTCCTGTAACTCTGAATTTTAATGGAAACTTCATACTGTTCATGGGCAAAACCTATTTTTTCCTCACTTATGCTACAGTTATTTTATTTTTTTTGAAAATAGTCCTGGAAATCAGCCCTCAGTGAAGAGAGTATTGAGTTGTTTACAGCAGGAAAAAGATTTTCTTAGTTCAAAAATGGAAGAAAGCGTTTTAATCAAACTTCCTTAATAAGCAAGCAACTTATATTTCAGCCACAAGCTATTTTTCCAAGAAGTTGAACATTAAGAAACCAAGAGGTGAGTTTATATTGGAACCTTGTACAAACCTGGTGCCTATGGTTAATTTTTGATGCTGCCCAGAACGGGTCCAAACAGAGCCGTCCTGTCCATAGGACGGACCGGGACAACTGTCCTGGGCCCTGTGCTTTGGGGGGCCCCACGCTTCAGCAGGACATGGGGTCCAGGGCGGCCTGGCACTGGCAGCAGTGAGTGGCCCCAGCCCAGCCTGCTCCGCTCGGCCCTGACGGCTCCCCACGTCACTCAGAGAGGGGGTGGAAGCCGGAAAGAGGTGGGGAAGGTGTGGGCTGGGGGCGGGTCACTTGCTGCTGATGGTGCCAGGACCCCCTGGACCCAGAGGAGTACCTGGGGAGTTAGTGGGGGGTCTGGCGCTGGCAGAAGTGAGCAATCTGGTCCCAGCCCACCCCTGCTCTGCCCCTTCCCCGCCTCTATTCCATCTCTTCCCCCAAGTTCCACCCTGCCTCTTTCCAGCTTTGCCCCCTCCCCCAAGCGATGTTGGGAGCTAACGGGGCAGAGCAGGGAGGGCTGGAGCTGGTTCGCTCGCTGCTGCCAGCACCAGGCCACCTTGGACCCCGCATCCCCCTGTAACATGGGGCCCCCCCAAAGCGCGGTAAACCCAAACATTGGTGGAGCCGGGCCCACGTTCCTAAATATTGGTGGGGCACGGGACCCACGGGTCCATATAACTTGCTGCCTATGACCTTAACTTACACTAATACATACTACTAAATAACACAAAATCTGTGCATGACTAGAAAAAAAAATTAATTTTATAAGGATTCATTAAACTACCAGTCAACACTCCAGCCACAGATCTACTCTCTGAGCATAGGTATTGACTGTTTGAAGACCCTACAGTAACAAACAACAAAAGGAGAAAGAAGGTGTGGTGTTCTTGAAATATGTTCCTGTGGCAGTGCTAGATTAGATTAATTTCTGTCCCCTCTGTCAGCTGAGTTTTTCTGCCTTGTGCAAGGCCAGTAGTCTGCCAGTTGGCTCAGTTCTGTTGGAAGTGGAGGGAGGTAGACTCTTCCTTTTACATTGAAAGAATGGTCTATCAGTAGTTGAGAAATGTAGAAGAATGCGTGAAGTATAGTTTTGTATTTAATTGTCCTTCTGAAATAAGCAAGAGGGGAAAGCATTTCAATATAGTAAAAAAATCTCTTTTCTTTGAGAAGAAAGCCCATCAGTGGCAAGCTGCTAATCATGTTATTAAGTGGTTATACATAATTTAGGTTCACCAGGCTGACCTGTAGTACAGAAAAAATAGAACTGAAGAGGAAGACTGTTCCAGTTAATATTGAAGTGAATTCAGTGAATCTCTCTCTCTTCCCAATTGTTTATCTTAAAATCTGTCCTATGTTGTCTGTCCACTTTTTGCTTGTGTATTAAGCTGTTTTTTTCTGAAATTGTTTTTGTTTTAAAGGGGTGGAGGTTTGATTGCTGCAAATGGCTAAATTGTAGAATTAATCTCATAAAGTACAGCTTCTAATATGAGTTTCTCACATCCGTGGTGAAGAGTTAGTTGAGAATTCCCCTTTGCTGCTTTAAATCACATTCTTGTCCACCCACTCTGGTCATTTTAAAATTACCTATAGGTGGTGTAATAGTTTGGAGTTCTATAGTAGTACCTTTCATTTGAGGATTTTGAATGGTCTTTTAAGCAATGAATTAAGCTTTACAACACTCTTGTAAAATAGGTAAGAAATACTAACTTCAGTTTGTAGATTGAGGGGAAGGGAAACAGATATGAAGTGACGTCGATAAGAGTTGTGAGTCAGTGTCTGAGCTACAATTTAGAACCTAGATCTGCTACTCCAGTTCTGTGCATTGACTATTTGATACTCAGGAAGTAGAATACATATAAATGTATTGTTGGTGAAATAGTTTGAGACTTGGTTACTGGTCTGTGGCCCAATAGATTATATTGAATTGGAAATCAGTCTTTCACCTGTGCAACTTCTGTGTCCACAAAAACAAAACAAAAAAAATACCCCACCCCTTGATAGCTGTTCTAATCTCAGTGACCTTCAAGGTCCCTTCCATTTCTATGAGATAGATATATCTCAATAATAATAATAATCATCATAATGCAAGAGGGATATTTCTCCTCTGCAGTTTGTATCCTTTTGGGAGAAAAATTCAGTGTACTTAATACAGTTTTTCATAGAGCAAACCTCTTTCATGCAAAGAGGTTTACAAAACCTGTATCCCAGGTTACGATAGCCAGGCTCCGAAGTTCCTGCTTTAGGGTCCACTGTGACACAACCTTTATTCATAAAAGCAGTCCCACTGACTTCAGTGGGACTGAATATAGTTATAGAATTATACCTTTGAGCTTAATATCCCAGAATGCCAAAAGAAGTCCCTCTGGTGGTAGTTCATTGTAAGAAAATCCCTATTTATAATGTGTAAACTTTCCTGGCAAAGAGCTTGTTTTTTTAAAAAGGGGGCCCAATACTTGCACACACCCACACCTCCTTCCTGCTTGTGTTAATTGTGAATGGATAATTAAGCTTACTATAAGACTTTCCTAATTTTTATTGCAATTGAGTATGGCATGTCGTCATGTGATTTAGTGCAACCAGTCATACTAGCTTCATTTCCTTATTTAATGTTGGTTAAAACATTTTAAAATATACATATAACCAAGTGACAATTTAGCATTTTGACAAATAATCATAGGTCATACATGATACTTTCCCATGCAGGAGACAGATATTAAGGAAAAACAGCAATCCCTGTTGATGTTGTCCTGTCAAGGAAGGTTAGAGAGTGAGTTTGAGATCCCTTCTCCCACCAAAGTTTCTGGTAGAAACCCTTGTCCAGCCTTTCTCCCTTTTTCTCCTCTCTCCCTGATCAGACCCCAGTTCACTAGTCTCTCATTCTCTCACTTCCAGAAAGGACATACTCAGTTTATGAGGAAGAATTTCTTCCTCTGCTCTAGGACTGGTGATAAAAATTCCTTGAGTTTTTCATCACAGTTGACCAATTTGGTGATAGGAATGAAGTTCTTAATATGCTTGCATGTATATTGTCATAAATCAGTTATAGTGTTGCTGGTTGCAGAAGTCCATTTTGAATTCTTGACGTGTCAATAACTTGCATTTATACAGTGTGGAACTTTTCATCTGGAAGGATCCCAAAGCACTTTACCAAATGATTATACAGTCCATTTCCAGAAAAAAGTGCACCAACATCTTGGTTTGTGTGCCTGGATGTGGCAACACTGCCTGAAGAAAACTATGTTTAACTGAAATTGCAAGGAGAATTTTGCTAAGTAGAATACAATGAGCTGAGTTGAAATTGGGATAGGATAACTGTGTATTTTAAGGGACTAATTTGTGGAGTAGCTTATGCAAAAATTCTTCTAGGAGCTGGCAGGAATTCAGAATCCTAGGTAATCCACATATTAACATAACAATGTTCGTATTGTTGGACTTACAGTATTGCTGCCACTTTCGTAACTGGTGCAGATATATTTTTGCTTAAGGGGAAAAATTCTCAAAACTGGGAAAACAACTTTTATTTGGCTACAGTTCTGTTCTAATTTTATATAATTTACATTGCCTTTCTGAGTTCTTGTGTTGAAGATGGTTTTAAAATAAGCGTTTTAGTGTTCAGGTTGTTTCTAGTTCATCCCTTCACAGTTTATTGGTGAGTGGAAGGAATCTACTTGTTTGTATAGTGATGGATGTTACTACTGTGGAGTAAATACTAATCCTGCTTTGCAAAGCCCTGATCCATTCATGCTTTTGATCAGGCTTTTGGTCCAAAAAAAAATTAATATTGAAATCTCAGGTATTTACACTATAATATATATCATTCTCCTTCACTGTTGACTTCCAGGATACGAGAACCTGTTTTTCTTCATGGTCTTCCTCCTAGTCATACCTAGTTTCATCAGAAATGTCCGGCTCTAGTGTTTGCGATTAGTCAACATACTCTTTGGGAGACCCTACTTCTTTGATGTGCTAGCGTCGAAAATGAGATTGGCCCACATCATTGCTCCAATGAATTTTACACTACTACTAATAGAAGCTGCAAATAAACTGTCTCTGCTTATTTGTCTTTACCAAGGGGCTATAAAGCAAAGAAATACATACTTCCAAAAACTATATTATGTAGCGCTTTCCTATTTTAATAAACATTTTAAACTTCATCACAAAGATAGATTTTACAATGACCAATCTTGGTTGCATATTGATGACCTTTCCTTGTTTGTACTGGAACAATTCATTTACATTAGCTGTTTGAATTTTGGGAGGATGGCTTTTAATCATAGTTTTAATTGTATTTTAATTTGCTCTCATTTTGTTGAAAAGCACCCCTTATATATGTGTGTGTCTATGGATGCTTGATAAATCACCAACCGTTGAGAAGGTGTTTGATCACAGGCATGCTTTATCTTGGTTTCCGTTTACATTATCTCTTTCTTTCACATACCCACACAAATATAAAAGTTTAAAAAATTAACTATCACCAGTGATACAATTTTTATCGTAATTGGAACTTTTAGTGAAGGAGGATTAATGTAACCGCAAAATACATAATCTTATTTCTCACACTATAGAACACTTTCAGATGTACCAAACAGACAGTCATACAGTATGCACAGTTTGGAGTGTGTATGGGGGAGAAGAAGGCCATCCAGGCTATTTAAAATAAAACGGTAATATTGAATTCTAAATTCAATGTGAAGAATATTCTGAATACACATATGTAGCTCTCATTAATTTTAGTTTTAATGGACAAGTGTGATCTTGAGGCATTAGAGTACCCAGAATTCCTTGGACTGGAAGTGCAGTGTGAGGAAAGATGGCCAATGGCTGAAGTGCTAGCCTGTGCTATGGAATAACCAGTTTCAATTCTTTCACCTCAGACATCCTATGTGACCCTGGACAAATCACTTGGTCTTCCGGTGCCTCAATTCCCTATTTGTAAAATGGGTGTAATAGAACTTCCATCCCTTTAAGGGTGTTGTGAGGATAAAGCACATTAAAGATTGTGAGGCCATATAAGTACGTAAGATAGCATATTCGCATATTGCCTCTATAGTATTTCTCTTGAGCATCTTTCTCTGGCAGAAGCTTGGAGTGGCTGCTCCAGAAAGAGCCGTGTCTAGTTCACTTTTGTCAGAGAGAGAAATGTGGTGATGTTGCAAATGGAGAATCCTTCTCCAAAAACAGAGAGCGAGTGTCATGGGGGAAAAAAAGGTTGCCTGAATATACGGTTTATCAGTGACTAGATTAGGAACAAGTAGCACTGCTTTAAATTAAGTGGGGGAATTTTAAATAAATTACACTTGGAATTGAGTGCTTCAAAGAATTGCTGGTTCTGTTATTGTCTGTCTTAATGGACACTAAACTTAAATTACTGGGGTCTCCTGGCTTAAATGCTGTTGGCTGCACTGTCTTGGTCTTTAGAGATTGGTTAGCATTATCTGTTCTATACCTGTATGATGGTGTGGTGGTAACATTTTCATGAGAGCATGTATATTTAAACAATTGTATAGCAGGATATAAAATGACAGTATTTAATATGTGCAGAAAAATGAGATTCATTGGAGAAATAATCAACGATGAAAGGTAAACTGAAGGAACCCAAATCCTGTCAACCTTGGGCCAGATGATCAGCTGGTTTACATTAATTAAGGATATGGCCTTTTGTTTTTAGCCTTACAGTTGGATGAAGTTCTGTGTACACCCTAAGTGTGTTAGAGGCAAGACATTTTTTTCCCCATGTTATTTACCCTTGTACTCTAGTATGAGGGTTGTGGTACGGATATGTAATTGGCCACAGAGCAAGATATATGTTGACTTGGAGGACTTGGAAGAAAGGGTTCAAAATAGCTTGTTCCTGGATCAAACCATGGGAATTACTATTCTAAAATCAGGGAAGTTAGAACTCTCCACTTTACCCCAATAAAGCTGCTAGTTGATAAATGATGGTGTCAGATTGTACACAAATATATTGTTAGTACCCTGCCTCTTTGCAGCCTTCCTTTCTTTATCTGAATTCCAGTTTTGATCATAGTATTGATTGAGTTTCAACATTGACTTTATTTTAGTATTAATCAAAGGATACTTACATGCATGTGTACTAGCTTGACTGATGAGATAAAAATGTGTCAGATTTTGTGTATGAAACTTATGCCCAGTTTAAAAACCTTGAGATGCTGTAGACTTTAAATTGTTTCTCTTGTCTTTCAGCACTCAACCTGCTACAGCTTATTCCCACCCAACCACTGTGGCAAGCTACACTGTCCAGCAAGCTCCTGGGGTGGCGCATACTGTGACGCCATCTTATGCTCCCACAGTGCAGGCTGCCAGGCCGGTTGCAACTGCTGCCTATGGAGCATACCAATCACATTCAGGACAGGACTATGGTTATGGAACTCGGCAGCAGGAACCAACCCCCCAGCCTACTACAACACCAAACTACCAGGTATCAATCCACTAAACCTTTTGGTGACGCTTTAATTGTTAACTTATCTGAGCAGCATTTGTTCACGTTAATTGCATCATATAAAATTTTTGCTTGGGAAGCAGAAGAAGGCTGGTAATGTATGTGATTTTGGTTGTTTTTACTCCATATGTTTCCAATCTATAATTGAAAAGGGGACAAGGACTGATACATTTGTACAGGCTCAATGGATTTCAATCCTTAATTGGTGTTTCCAGGCACCAAGATAACACAGATATTAATTATAAAATTAATATATTGGTATTAAGGGATTTCTTTCTGATAAATCCTTCAAGATGTTGGACTTGTGGGCTCTAGTATATTTGATGCCTTTTTGACTATACATAAAAGCACTACATTTATATATGTATCAGCAAATGCTGAGGGATCAAACCAAATTACTAGAGAGCCAAAGCAGGTATAAATCTAAGAACAAACATAGCTTTAATTTCCTAAAGTCTAAGGACTATCAACTTTGAAACAAGAGCTGGAGAATGAAATCTGGGAGGCTTTTTGATTTTTTTTTTCCTATTATAAACTAACTTGTTCTCCCCAGTTGACATGAACGAATGCATGACATTTTTTTAGCAATTAATTGGACTCTACCAAAATGGCTATCAATTTGCTAAAGAATGCTTAATTTATCTATTAATTTTTGTAGCACTGGGCTGTATGTTCATAATTTGGCTTCTTTTTTGTTCTGTTGGAATTTCATATACAGGATGGTTACAGTTATGGACGATCTACATTAGCAAGCAACTATGAGAGCAAACAGTACTACCCGCCAGTTGCTACTCAGCCTCAACACACTGCCACAGACTCTTACTACCAGTCAAGTGAGTGCTACAGGAACCCAGTGTTCACAACTTTAGTGTGTTATTTCAAAGTATGTACAGTACTGGGAGGTTCAAAATGTTAAAGGTTTATTGGCAGCGGGGTATCAGTTGCAGGTAAAGTGTCAAAAGTAGCTTAATTAGACTATTTAGCAACTTTGGAAAATGCCTTAAATCTTCTCTTAAGGGTGTGGCATTTTCATTTTTTCCAGTTAATTAAATGTCATAACTTGAACACAAACGTTACTTCATACTAATGTTTAAAAAAAAAAAAAGATTTATAAGAATCTGAATGCACAAATATTTTCATACATATAAGAAAAAGAGCGCTGTCAACATATGACATGAACTGATAGAGTATAAATACAAATCACAGTGGTGACTTGAAACCAAGCTGGAAATACTGGTTCTTATAGAGGATTGGATTTGATAAGAATGTGAAAAATAACCTATAATATTAAACTTTGGTAGATCATTCCTTTTATGGGTTAAGTACATCTACTCAAATTACAGGTGAAAAATAATTTACTCAGAGCCCATGAGTAGTTAGAAAAAACCAAGCCCATTCCTCAAGCCTCTGAGTGTATTTACATATAGAAATATAATTAAATATAAAAAATATACAGCATGCCCTATTTGTAGAGAAAATTATAGTAAAAAATGTAGGGATAGTGTCATGTTTTTGTTGAGGACGCAAAAAGCACAAAACTGACTCCCATGCATCTTTGCTTGCACAGGCTTTGCTATGAACATAATGTCCATACTGGGTCAGACCAATGGTCGGTCTATCCCAGTATCCTGTCTTTTGACAGTGGACAATGCCAGGTGCTTCAGAGGGAATGAACAGACCAGGTAATCATCAAGTGATCCATCCCCTGTCGCCCATTCCCAGCATCTGGCAAACAGAGGCTAGGGACGCTTCAGAGCATGGTTTTCATCCCTGCCCATCCTGACTAATAGCCACTGATGGACTTATCCTCCATGAACTTGTCTAGTTCTTTTTTGAACCCTTGTATAGTCTTGGCCTTCACATCATCATCTGGCAAAGAGTTCCACAGGTTGACTGTGTGTTGGGTGAATACTTCATTTTATTTGTTTTTAACCTGCTGCCTATTAATTTCATTTGGTGACCTCTTGTTCTTGTGTTATGAGAAGGAGTAAATAACACTTCCTTATTTACTTTCTCCACATCGGTCATGATTTTATAGACCTCAATCATATCCCCCCTTAGTCATCTCTTTTCCAAGCTGAAAAGTCCCAGTCTCATTAATCTCTCCTCGTATGGAAGCTGTTCCATACCCTTAATCACTTTTGTTGCCCTTTTCCAATTTATATTTTTGAAATGGGGCAACCACATCTGTACATAGTATTCAAGATGTAGGTGTACCATGGATTTATATAGAGGTAATATAAGATATTATCTCTTATCTGTCCTTTTCCGAGTGGTTTCTAACGTTGTTAGCTTTTTTGACTGCTGCTGCACATTGAGTGGATGTTTTCAGAGAACTATCCACAGTGACTCCAAGATCTTTCTTGCATGGTAACAGCTAATTTAGACCCCATCATTTTATATGTATAGTTGGGATTATGTTTTCCAATGTACATTACTTTGCATTTATCAACATTGAATTTCATCTGCCATTTTGTTGCCCTGTCATCCAGTTTTGTGAGATCCTTCTGTAACTCTTTGCAGTCAGCTTTGGACTTACCTACCTTGAATAGCTTTGTATCATCTGCAAATTTTGCCATCTTACTCTTTACTACTTTTTCCAGGTCATTTATGAATATGTTGAACAGTACTGGTCCGAGTACAAACCCCTGGAGGACACCACTGTTTACCTCTCCCTATTCTGAAAACTGACCTTTTATTCCTACCCTTTCTTTTCCTATCAGTTAAGCAGTTACTGATCCATGCGAGAACCTTCCATCTTATCCCATGACAATTTACTTTGCTTAAGAGCCTTTGGTGAGGGACCTTGTCAAAGGCTTTCTGAAAATCTAAGTACACCATACCCATTGGATCAGCCTTGTCCACATGTTTGTTTGACCCCCTCAGAGAATTCTGTGGATTGGTGAGATATGATTTCCGTTTACAAAAACCATGTTGACTCTTCCCCAACGAACTGTGTTCATCTATGTGTCCGATAATTCTGTTCTTTACTATAGTTTCAACCAATTTGCCTGGTACTGAAGTTAGGCTTACTGGTCTATAATTGACAGGGTTGCCTGTAGAGCCTTTTTTAAAAATTGGCATCACATTAGTTACCCTCCAGTCATCTTACTCCTGGGCGAATTCTGTGCCACTGCGTATGCACAGAATTTGTCCCCCGCAGATTTTTTTGCTTCCCCGTAGAAAAATGACTTTGATGGGGAAGCAAAGGGAAGCAACAAGAGCAGTCATGAGACCCTCCCCAGCAGTATGTTGTGGGTGCCCAGGGCAGCCAGCAAAGAGGTAAATCACTGTGGGGCAGGGGGCAGGACTGGGGAAGACCCAGCTGGTGGCTCCTACCCTGCGCTGGGCTCAGCTGCTAGTCAGCTGGACTGGGGAGGACGGGACTTCCTCTTCCGCTGCATGGCATCCGGGGCCGGGTCAGACCCACCCCCAGATTTATCCCTTGTCTGTAGGAAGCTCTGCAAACTCTCCCTCCCACGCTTCCTGCACCCATCGCTCATCAGCTGCAGGGGGAAGGATCACTATACAGGGCGCTGCTCCCCCATCTGCCCAACCCCCATGCATCCAGACCCCCTCACGCTCAGACTCTCTTGCCGAGCCTCAAAACCCTTTCCCCCGCACCGGGATCTTCACCCTACCAAGCTCCAACCAACTGCACCTGAATCCCCACCCCACTGAGCCACATTCCCCCAGCATCTCCCCCCCCGCTGAGCCCCTCACACCAAGACCCCCCTGCCGAGCTCTATCCCTCCCAGACCACCCCCTCTCCCGCTGAGCCCCAATCACCTTCACCTGGACCCCCTTGCAAAGTCGCATTACTATTGCACCCAGAACCCCCCCAACAGGCCCCTGTGCATCCAGATCCCCCACTGAGCCACCTGCAACCAGATTGCATCACACAGAATCCTCTCAACCAACACCTGTATCCCCCTGCGCTAAGCCCCCCCATACTTGGATCCTGCCTTGCTGAGCCTTCCCACCCCCGCCTGGTACATCTGGCATGGAGGGGCAGGGCCCTGGGGTGTTTCTGGGGCCGGCCCAGTCCTTGCGCTGTGTCAGGGTTGGGTGCAGCCTCACCACTGAATCTGTGTCCCGGGGGTGGAGCTGCACAGTGAATCTCCCACCCCGTGCAGCCAGTGGCCTGTGCTCCCCAGTGGCACGCTGGAGCCTCCACATTTATTTGACAAATAAAATTTGCAGAATTTTAAAATATTGTGCGCAGAATTTTTGGGTTTTGGGAGCAGAATTTTTAATTTTTTGGCATGGAATGCCCTCAGGAGTAGTCATCTGGTACAGAAGCTGATTTAAATGATAGGTTACATACCACTTCCATTTCCACCTTAATTGAATTGGTCTCGTTAGCACTGACAGCCCCCTCCCCCCCCCACACACTTGGGAAGGCATCTCCCATCTTTTCATATATGTAGTGCTTACTTTATTTTTCACTCCATGCATCTGATGAAGTGGGTTTTAGCCAGTGGTGAGCTGGAGCCGCTTTCCACCGGTTTGCGGGAACCGGTTGTTAAAAGGGCTTTTAAATTTAACAAAAGCTCCAGAGGCTCCCTGCCCTTCCCCCGGCCCCAGCTCCCCTCACTCCGCCTCTGCCTTCTCCCCTGAACGCTCCCCCGGCTTCTCCTCCCCATTCCTGGCTTCCCGCGAATTAGCTGTTTGTGCGGGAAGCCTGGGAGGGCTGAGAAGGAAGCAGTGGCTTCCCTCAGGTGAGCTGGGGCAGGGGGGCGGGGATGCGAGGAGGGCTCCAGGCGTCGCACAGCTCCGGCTCGGGCCTGACCCCGCGCCCGACCCCGGCCAGCCGGGTGGCGCAGCTCCGCTGGGCGCTCCGGCCCCAGCCGAGGGCCCCGGCTCTGCCCGAGTGGCCCCTGGCCGAGAGGCCCTGGCCCGGCCCCCACCTCCAGGCAGCGTGGTAAGGGGGCAGGGGGCAAGGAGGGGGTGTTGGATAGAGGGTAGGGGAGTTGAGGGGTGGATTAGTGTCGGAGCGGTCAGAGGGCAGGGAACAGGGGAATTGAATGGGGGCAAGGGTCCCGGGGGGGGCAGTCAGGAAGGAGCAGGGGTTGGATGGGGTGGCAGGGGGGCAGTCAGGGGCAGGAATTCCAGGGGCAGTCAGGGGACAGAGAGAAGGGGTGGTTGGATGGGACAGAGGTCCTGGGGGGGGCAGTCAGGGGACAGGGAAGGGGGGTGGATGGGACAGGGGTCCCGGGGGGGGAGGGGCTGTCAAGGAACGTGGGGGTTGGATGGGGCAGTAGTCCCGGGGGGGTATGACACCCTTGTGGGGTGAGGAGGAGGGAACTGGTTGTTAATATTTTGGCAGCTCATCACTGGTTTTAGCCCACGAAAGCTTATGCCCAAATACATTTGTTAGTCTCCAAGGTGCCACAAGGACCCCTCATTGTTTTTGCTGATACAGACTAACACAGCTACCACTCTGAAACATACCACAGTTAGTAGTTCTGCAATTTCACATTTGAGTTTCTTCAGAACTCTTGAGTGAATACTATCTGATCCTGGTAACTTACTAGGAATTAGGATTCACTTTAAAACCTGTGAATTCTAAATGTTTGTTTCATTTTTGTGACTGTATAGGTTCCCTCTAGTGGCCAAAATAATAGCTTTAAATTCCCATGGATAACTGAAGTCTCTTTAGCCCACTGGAATAAATCTGCATGATTCTGTTAATTTTTTGTTATTATAGTTCAAAAGTATTGAGTTCATCTCATGTTGAGAGCATATTTAATATTAAAAATTTGTTTTCTTGCTGCTTTTCCCTTCAGGATCAAATTGAGTCACTATATTTTCAGCACCAGATTATCTTTCTGATTCAGAATTTTTCATATTTAAGTAAGCTAGTTAAATAATTCTATTTAAAAAGCAAATCAAACATACCGTAATAAGCATTTTGTCATTAAGTTTTGCTCAAGGGTACTTTTTGGCTAGAGGCTTTTCAAGGTTTTTACAAATCCATAAAACACTTAAGGTTTTTGAACCAATTGCTATATGTAAATGGACATAAGAAACTATTCACATTAAGTCCTGAAGTCCTTTCTCAGAAAAAAATTCTGTTGACGTTTTTGAGAATTGTGCCTCATTATTCTGGAATCCTTAAGGCCCCAAAGTGGAATGAAAATGAATACATGTAGGATGATGGTTAAATCCAGTATTTTAAGAACATAGGATTAGCCATAATGTATGAGAACATTTGTCCCTCAAGTCTGGTGTTCTGCTTGTAGCAATGATTATTTGAAGCTTTAGAAGAAGGCAAAAAAATTATAAAACATCCAGCCAATTGCTTATATTCACGGTCATGAAGGGAGGATTTATTCTTGGCCTTTGCAGTGATCCTTGAAGGATGAAATTTGATTGTCCACATCTTAGCATATGTAACTACAAATTATTATTGGTTATAAATTTTTCCAGATCCTGTTTAAATCCAGCTGCAATATTCAGTTCTCTGGCTTCTTGGAGTAATGAATTTTACAGGTTAACTACATGAAGAAGTGTTTCTCATATGTGGGTCCGTCGGTCAATCCAGAAGACTCACTGCTGGGTAGGTCTCTCCCACTCGTCCACAGAGGCAGCTGGCTCAACTTTTTGGTGGCAAGAGGAGATTGTGATAACCAAATGCAATTGAGCTGCCACTGTGCTCAGTGCTAGCTGTATTCTGAAGCACTTTGCTCTTCTTACCTTCTTGGCTGGCTCTTCCAGATTTACTCCCTCTGCTGGGAAGCCATCCCCATCTCTTGAACACTTCTGTCTCCTGCATTCTGTTTTTCCTTTGCTTTGCCGAAGTGGTGGTTGGGCCTCCGATGTGGTACTTCAGAGGAGCTTCTTGGCTGAGCTGGCCCTGCTTCTGCGCCAAAGAAACATTTTGGCTGCAGCAATTTCCCTTTATTGCTTGTTTTTCTCCTCTACCTTGCTTCAGGGAAGATTTCTAGCAATGGTCTTCCTCTACCTTTGCATCAGCACCACTGGGCAAGTCCTCCATTTTGTGATTTCTTTTCCGTCAACGTCATGGTTAGGAGAAGAGCAGATCCGGTAGCGAAAATGCAATCTAGTAGAATTCAGCCATTTCCACCTTCCTGGGAGTGAGTGTGTGGGGCTCTGATGACAAAGGCCTCTCCAAATGACACAGCAAACTATCTGTTAAAAGTATTACTGCCAAAGGCAGTAAATATGCTAGCAAGTCAACTCAGCAGTGTCTGGCCATCTACTTCCATCCTTCTGCCATCCTAGTACACTAAAGTTTTTCCTTCAAGGCCAAATTTTAATTCCATCAAAAACAACTTATGACCAGGACTTGATGGCATCGGAATAATTATTTTAAAATTGTTTTTTCATTCTGGAGGGAAAAAAAGTCAGCATCCCATTATTTGAAAGCTATAATCTCTCCTGAACCTATAGGGAGGAGTTAGATTTTCCGTACCCCTTTTCTGGTCGTTAGGGACCATTCTCAATTCAGAAAGAAGCAGTCACCAAATGTTGTTGTGTTCCCCATTCTTGGGTTAAGAGTTAAATGAAGATGAAAACATGAGAGCTCTTAATCCCTTTCATCCAAAAAGGAATAGCCATCTTTCCTCTTCACCACCATTGCCAAAAAGGAAAGATGGAATGAAGGCAAAATCCAGAAAATCTTAGTAGTTCACGTTTGCTTAAAAAAGAAGCAATTCTAAACTCCTTGACTTGGATGCCAGATGACTCTTGACCGGGATGATTTAGACAACTTCTAAAGTGCAATTCTACTCTGAAATTGAGTGTCTGTGTTATGTACACACTGTTGGATTCCATGTTTGTGTCATTGATTATCATATTTTCTCAGTTTACAAAGGGAAAAATACTGTGTGATTGACTGTCAGCTCTGCAAACTCAGCCTGGGCTCTTGGCATGTCTAGATGGGTTATTTTTTCCCTTTGTGCATCATTGACAGTAATATATATATATATATATATTAGGCCATATTCTGCTCTCAGACGTGTGCAACTTTATTAGCCTATGTGAAATTTGCAGGAAGGGCTGTTACAAAATATTATTTCTAAACTGCATAAATTTGATATGGAGACACAATAAACATGGAACTGCATGGTGAAATTTTTAGCCACTTTTCAGAATAGAACTGCATTTAAGAAGACAACTTGCACTGTGCAGGTAATGCTGACCAAGCATTCTTGTGTCTCAAAAATGCACTCTAGATGAGGAAATCAAAGGATAATGCAGTATTCACTAGTGTCTTCAGAAAATCTTGATTCAGGACTTCACCTGCCAAGAGGTTCCTCAGCAAGGCTTATCTTAAACTCTACAAGCTCTAGGAAGACACATTATCAGATTACAGTTTCTTGGCCCTGGCACATAATTTTAGAAAGAGACTCCATCCATACTGCTGGTATTAAGGCCTCTAAATTAAAAAAAAAAAAATGCTTAAGTGAAGAGTAAGAGTTGCCTCGAGCTTCAATGACTTGGCATAGTATTGTTCAAGAATTCTCTGTCATGGATAAAAAGCTACCTTTGCTTTGAGAGATCTGTCCAAAATAACCAAGAGCTTTTGTTGAGTTATGATGCTTGCTGTGACAAGTTTTTTTTCTGGTAGATCACTTCTCTGCAATGCTATAGCGAGAAGAAATTTGTAGGTTAGAATGCTGGCCATTGATTTGACTGCTAGCTCAAATCTCACCCAGCTTCATTTGATCTTTATTTGGAGGTTCCTGAGAAAAAGCTTTAACAACTCTTCAAAATTGAGCGGTCTCTTCATAACAGCAAGATCATTGGGAGTCATTTTTTAAAATACTGATGTCAGTCCTGATATCAACCTCTGTATTTGTTAGCGCCTGGTCTCAAGTCCTGGTCTTGAAGCCAGCCCAGTGTGTTCTTGGAAAGCAGCCTTGGCCATCACATCAAATCCAACTCATCCAATTAACAGGGAATTCACAGACTTGGGTGGGCCAGCTTCCAGGGTTCTGCTTCCTGACTGGCCACATGATCTTGACTCTGGCACCAACCATATACATACACTTCCTGCTTCCTTTCTGCCCTTGTTGGAGCATCAAGCCATTGCCCATTAGTTGCTACTTGGACCCTGTTTGATTCTGTCTTGTTGACCCCATCTCATCCTGTGTTGTTGCCTTGTCTGACTCCACCTGCTACTACACTGTACATTTCCCTTGGATTGGATCTCCTGGATATTGGACCTCTTGCATGAACTCTGACTACTGACCTGGATGGACATTACAGTACTTATAACCAGCTCTTAATTTTCTTCATGCCTTCAGACGTGGGAAATACATATGCAGTCCCTCAATGAGGATGTCCCGGGATCCTTTCAGGAACAGGGCTTCTCAGAGGCTCTTTAATCTATGCCAGCTCATGGCCTTTCACTGTTTTGGAGGATTCCTAAAGATGTTTTGGTGACTAGGTTGATACAGCTCAAGACAAATAGGGACTAGAGGTGATAAGTGAAGGATATCTGATAGTTTCAGCAAATTCCTCCTTTTTTTCCTCCTTTTCTTCACTGCAAATTGAACTAAAAAATTAGCAGTGCAACAATGCATTCAGAACTTAGAAAACTAAAAGCAGTAGCTCCAGTCCCTCTCCAAGAACAATGTTCAGGAAACTGTTCCAGAGTTGTGATGTCAAACAAACTAGAGGTTTTGCTGGATCTCTCTCTCTCCTCTGAATTAGGAAGACAAGACTCTGAATGGAACTTTTTAAAATCCAGAAACAAGATGCCAATCGTTGCCTATCTCCATTTTCCCATCCAAACAATTTTCTCAAATCTCATGGTATTTGTAATGTGCAAATTATGAGATACAGATTTATCATTAACTTGACAATCTCTCAATAAACAAAACAAAATGCAGAAAGGCTTGTAAGACTCACCAAGTTCAATACAACTTCTATGGCAGTATGGTTTTACTATCTATCCCAAAAACTCATGGAATTCTCTCACAGAAGAAGGTATCTCTCATCCTTCAGCACTGTTGTCTTACCCATGGACAAATTTCAGTATAGCTTTATGACAGATCACGAAAAATGATGGTACGGACCATAACTGACTGGAATCTTAGTCCCTTTGTAGAAACTGCTTAACGGGAAATTATTTACCTCTGACCTCTGTAAGCGCTCCTCTGGCAGAACTGGAACTTCCAGCTACATAACTGGATCATGTGTTGACACTCTCATGAAAATGGTAGTTCTGGTGTTGAGAGAGTTCCTGGCAGGCAAACCTCATTCAAAGCCACACCAGCTCAAGATGATGAAAATGCCTGTCAAGTTGGGGTGCCCAAGAGAGATGTGAACCCTCGTACTGCAAATGTTCAAAAAGAGAGACTACCCTAAACATAACTGTCTAAAACTCAAAGCAGTTTCAGTTACTTGAAAATAATGCCTAGTTCTAGTAGAGTGATGATGATAATAGGGAGAGACATGGGTATATGCACCAACAGGGAGGTACCAAAAGTTGTTAATAAAGGACACAAACAATGAAACTTATCGCAGCTAGCAATCAAAACAACTTCCATCAAAAAAGTTAAACCATCAAGCCATCTGGCTAACCCATTGACTGTCCCTAGAGTACTGGGAGCTGGACCAGACCGTGTTCTGAAATTTGTATCAACCTGGGATGCTCCACACTTGGATTTCTGTCTCTCAGACAAATAAGACCACTAAGATCTTCTCAAAGCACCAGAGAGGCTCTTGCCACATGGACACCACCTTCATCTCATGGAGTGGCCAACTCCTGTATACCTCCTAACCAAAGGTGCCAGGAAAAGTCAATTAGACAAAGCAATAATAGTTCTTAAAGTCACTTTTTGGCCCTGAAGGGTTTGGTTTCTTTACTGGATGCAGAGAACCACCCCAGCTTTCCAACCTCTCTCCTCTGTCCAGATCTTTTGAGGCTGGAATGTTTGGAATCTGAGATTAGTTATCTAGGAAGAACTTTACCTTCTGCTCTTATCAAGGTATATTGAACATATTTTCTCATTTAGTGTAGACTGTGCACTATAGATGTAACACCACTGTCCTGTGTGGGTTATTGGAAGCAGGGATCAAACCTGGACATCTGGGTCTTATTGTACCAGACTTTACTGCTTGAGCGAAAAAGATTCTGCTAATGTCCAAGGCTGTGGTAGGATTATCCACCTCTATGTAACCTAGCCATCACTAGACGGGGACAGAGCACCATGCCAAGTGCATGTGGGTTAAACAGACAGCCTCTGGCACCTTCCAGTTCAGCCATATTAGAGTTCCTTATGGCCAGATTCAAGTAAGGCTTAAGCTCTATTTTCCTGTCCATTCCACTTTTAGCACTAAGATGTCTGTCTTCAGGAAGGAAGTTAACAGTAATGCTCCCCATTGTTATGTGACATATTCCTGAAAAGCTGTATCTATTCCCAAGAATGTCATAAATTTTAAATTGGTAATTTAATCTTAGTTCTACAAGCTACAACAAAGCCATCTCTAAACCCTTATCCAAATGTGTTTTTATATACAATTCCTCAAAACAGCTTTATTTATGTATCCTGTCTCAGCAGATCAAATTTCACTGTTTGGGAGCATTCTCTGTCTGAGCAGTATCGGCATATTTTTCCAAACAAAATGGTCCTCAGACCTGCTACAAATGTTGTGCCCATAGGTAATTTGTCTTTCTAGCTCAGAGACTGCCGGCCTTTCATTCATTTTTTTTGTCCCAGACCAATTCATGCTGCAGTTGAAATTGCTGCATACCTTACATGTTTGGAGCACTCTAAAATATTACTTGGGTAGAGCCAAATCATAGAAGTCAGATGCATTGTTTGTCATATAAGGCACCTACAAGATAGGCAAGAAAACCTCAAAGGCTACAATTTCCATATGGATCAGACTGGCAATGAAGCAAGGGTACCTCACACCTAGTAAAGATTCTTTCAAAGGATTCATGATGCACACGACAAGGCTGAGCTCCTCTTCCTGGACAGAAAGCAATGGTGCTTTGAAGCAGGAAACTTGCAAGGCAACTACATGGTCTGTGTGTTCTTCCAACCAACACTGCAAAGTTTCCCATCCGTGGATACAGCCTTCAGCCATAGGGTTCAACAAGTTGCGTTTGATATTTTAAGAGCTTAATACAAGAATTCTAGTGCATGTGTGTTCCCTGCCTTCCTTTTGGCCATTATCTTGTTTCTGGCAACATTCATTACCTTATTGCCTGCTAGATCCCAGCAGTGAGTCTTCTGGATAGCTGGATGGTCCTTGTGAATGAGAGAAGAAAAATTTTGGTTTCTCATAGTGGGGACATCCACCAATCCAGAGGAACCCTTCCTAGGTCTAGTTTTTAAAGTATGAATTCTTTTTATAATCTTCTACTGTTTTAAGAAGAGCGTGTGTCTTATTTGGTGCATTAAAAATATCTCTTTCCAGTTTTAACCAATTTGTATGAAAGCTTGAGAATAGATCTTCAGGGGTGTCTCCTGTCCTGCAACTGGTTATTGGAGTCTCCCTTTTACACCTGAAATCAGAGCCAGCTATCTCCAGGGATGAGTGGGTGGAACCTACCCAGCTGTGAGTTCCACTCTGAGAAACCAAATTTACAGGTAAGGGAAAAAAAAAAACTCCCCTCGTTTATTGTAGTTTTTAAAATTGCCTGCTATTAATCTGAGTGACCTCATGCTTTTTTATTATGAAAGAATGGAAAAGGGAAGGACTGCTCGATTATTCATCTGTATCTTTCACTTCTTTCCAGGCTAATATGTTTTGCAGTCTCTCATCATACAAATTGTACCCAATTGCTAAACATCTCCAGTGTCTTGTTTAGCAAATATCTATTATTATTAAAGAGAGATGACTGTAATAGTTTAGAAGCACATGTATATGTCTTCAGTTTTGCAAGAGGATGAGCTTGTGTGTTTGCTTTCTAGGCTCCAAAGGTGGCTACAGTCAATCTAGTGGTATTTATAGTCAGAGCCAGCCACAGAGACAGGTGACTACAATTAAGCCAATTCAAACAGTGAGCGCCACATCTTCAAGCTACAATGCCTACCCAACAGTAACAACTGTTCAGCAAAATGCATCTGCCTCCTCCATCTCCTCGTACACCCCCTCCTCTTCATACAACTCCACTTCTGCATCATACTCTGGTAAGGAGGTAGCTGTCATGCAGGTGTTGCACTGTAATTCTCTTTGTTTAGACTATAACCCTCATAAAATTGCTCCCTTTTCTTTCTGCCTGCTAGGGTCAAATTACTCCAGTTATGATGCCACAGCATACACAGCACCTAGCACTTACTATCAACCACCTCAGCAGCCCCAGGCCCAGCATCAGCAGCCACCACCCCTCCCACAGCAACCGAAATCTACGAGCTCTTCTTCATGGAGCAGCACAGGGAACAGCACCACCACCAGCTCTAGCAACAGCTTCAGCAAAAAACCACCTTTTCAAAACAAACAGCTGAAACCCAAAGGGCCCCCTAAACAGCCTCAGCTTCACTACTGTGATATCTGCAAGATCAGCTGTGCTGGTCCACAGGTCAGCAACCCCCTTTACCCATGTGTCCACTCTGTATAACCTGCACTTCCTCCCCAGTCATATAGTTCAGCAGATGATGTCCTATTGATCTGCAGTATGTCCTCTTCAGTGACTTAATGGAAACATCTCAGAAAATAGATGTAACCAATCCCCCCACTATTGCAGGATGTAATGTTGTGGTTCACAAGCTTTATCTAAGTGTCTGGTTGTGTGCTCGATGTACTGTGAGTTTGGAGGCAAGCGCTGTAGGCTCTCCAAGCACTAGACTGTACAGAGTCTACCTTTCTGTGGATTTTCATTAACCCTCACATTTTAAGTAGTTAATGCAGGATTATTTTGCTACAACTGCCAGAAATAAACAGTGAAAATATCCTAGGCCCAACTACTATTGACAGTTCCAATAAAGATCAAAACAGTCCCTAACCCTGTCCCCTGGGCTGCCTGGCTGCCTTTCCACAGCCATTTCCCAGGCTGCTGCTGCCTCCTGCCTGCTGCACCTCTGCTCATAGGCAGCTGGCCTAGTCTCCCTGACCTTAGTTTGTACTTTTTCAGTTTGTTTGGCATTATGGAGCTTTCTAGTGGCTGAATGCTGGGCTGGATAACATATTGCCCTCCGTTGGTTAGCTCCTTTCCCCACAGCTCAGTCAAGGTGTGAGGAAAGATAATTAATAATGAGCCAGCAGGACTTAAACCTATATAGTGGAAAGTAAATTTGGAAAAAGCTATTGACCAAGATAGTGTTTCAAGTTTTTATAAACACAGATTTTATTAGACATGTGTTTATTAGATATTCCTGTGTAAATGCCTGACTTTTTTTAAAGCCAATAACGTCCCTCTGCACTGTTTGTTGTTCTCACTCATTGGGTCTTGTCTCAAATGTAGATTTAGCTACTTGAGGTAGGGACCTTATTTTTGTGTGTTTACTGTCAGACACCTAGTGCATTCTTGGGGTGCTATTTTAAAAACAAAAAAGAATAATAGGCTTGAATATAAATCTGAAGTGTTGTTTGTCTGCCTTTGTTCTTGGAATCCTCTGCTTAGCTAGAGCATGTAGCATTTAACTGAAGAAGGAGCCAGGGTCATTTGGGAGAGAAATTGTCTCTTATAAGCTGTCCTACAAGGTTTCAACAAGAGAAATCCTAAGAAATACCATATAGACTTCTGTGGTGGTGTCCTTCTCTTATGGTGACAGTAAAATGTAGCATATCAACAATCAGACTGTCCAGCTCTGAAAGCATGGAAGTTTGTTACACAGCTCAGAGATGCTGCAGTGTAATAGTAATATTCTGTCCACTGCTTCTAATTGAATAAAACTGAAGCTAATTATTAAATATTTCTATCATAGCATTGCCTAAATCAGGATTGGGCCCCAATGTTTTAGGTGCTGTATAAATACACAAAGGAAGTTGTCCCTGCTCCAAAATGCTTAGTCTAAAAGCATCTTAAATCCAGTAAAGGGAGCTGCCATTTTAACATGATGATAACAACTGTATTATTTATAATTATTATTATCAATAATTGTAATCAAGCCATGGGAAATGCATCTTGCCATTGGGATGAATGAGAAAATCTGAGCTCTTTAGAATTTTGTATAGGAAGCTAATTCTTTTAGATTGGCTAATATAGTATTTAGTACTGCTTTAAAGCTAGCATTGCAAAATTCTGTTTGTCCATTCACCTGGGTCAAACTGTAATTCTTTTTTTAGTGGGTAAGTAAAATATTGGGGTTCCACTTCCCTACCTCCCATTATCATGATAAAGGGCAGGTGAGTAGATTTGTTCCTGGTCTGGTAACATTTCATGACCATCTTGTAGGAATGCCATTGTTAAACTCATATATAGATATAATATAATATACACACACATATATTAGTTACCTTTTATAATAATTATGATAAACTCTGTTGTCCCTTAATTCCAATGGTGACGTATTCTCTGTCTGCTTCCTACCAAGACCAATCAAATATCAATAAAATAATTCCCTCTGAGAGAGACCAGTTTACCCATTGTATAGTGATAATGAAATGTGCCAGACACTTCTAAAAACTGGTATATAGTGCTTTACTTCCTCCAGAAGACAATGTCCAACTACAAAACCCATTTAGGCTTAGATAACCGCAATATTTACAGGACAATAGGAAGAATGGTTGAAGTATTTTTAATACCAGTTTTTAGAAGTGTCTGGCACGTTTCATTATTACTATACAATGGGTAAACTGGTCTCTCTCAGAAGGAATTATGTTATTGATATTTTATATATATATATATATATATATATATATATATATATATATATATATATATATATATATATGAATCTGCTTCACCTGCCTGGGAATGCCTCTAGATGCTGCTGCTGTGAGTGGTGTTAATGAATGGGACACTCCATAAAAAGGCTTTGAGTTGCACACATTTGTACCCTTAAAACTAGACAGATTATGACCTGTCTTGGCAGATGAATGGTTCCAAGGAAATGCTGGGATTATATCAGTGTTCCATATTGCTGCTTAGAATGTATTTCCCTGTTTGACTGCAGACTTACCGGGAGCACTTGGAAGGACAAAAGCACAAAAAGAAGGAGGCAGCTCAGAAGACAGGTAACCTGGCAAACTGTGGCCCTCGTGGGGTGCAGACTCAGCTTCGATGCGAGCTCTGTGATGTCTCCTGCACAGGAGCAGATGCATATGCAGCACATATCCGGGGAGCGAAGCATCAGAAGGTATGAGAGCTCAACGGGACCGTGGACATATCATGCAGACATAGTGTGTGAAATATCTGATTACAGAGGATGTTGGTTTTCTAAAAATGTTCACAGTAGCTCACGAATATCCAGGGAACGTTTCTGATAAAGTTTGAAGTAGAAATATATCCAACACTTCAAGATTTGATTGCAGTAGATGACTGGCTATCCAGAAACTGCTTGATCACAAAAGACTACAGCACCAGGTTGCTTCAACACTAAGCAGTGTACTTGGTACCGTAATACCAGAAACTCAGCTATCGTAGAACCAGGGGACTGGAAGGGACCTTGCAAGGTCATCTAGTCCAGTCCCCTGCACTCATGACAGGACTAAGTATTATCTAGCGCATCACTGACAGGTGTTTGGAGATTTCACAACCTTCCTTGGCAATTTTTTCCAGTGCTTAACCACCCTGACAGGAAGTTTTTCCTAATGTCCAACCTAAACAGGGTGTTGAACTAGATGACCTCCTGAGGTCTCTTCCAACCCTAATCTTCTATTATTCTAAACCACCCTTGCTGCATGCAGTTTAAGCTGATTGCTTCTTGTCCTATCCTGAAAGGTTAAGGAGAATAATTTTTCGCCCTTCTCCTTGTAACAACCTTTTCTGTACTTGAAAACTGTTATCATGTCCCCTCTGTCTTCTCTTCCACAGACTAAAGAAACTCAGTTTTTTCAATCTTCCCTCATAGGTCATGTTTTCTAGACCTTTAATCATTTTAGTTGCTCTTCTCTGAACTTTCTCCAATTTGTCCACATCTTTTGTGAAATGTGGTGGCTAGAACTGGACACACTACTCTAGTTGAGGCCTAATCAGCGTGGAGTAGAGCAGAAGAATGACTTCTCATTATCTTGCTTACAACGCTCCTGCTAATATATCTCAAAATGATGTTTGCTTTTTTTGCAACAGTGTTGCACTGTTGACTCCTAGTTAGCTTGTGGTCCACTATGACAACCAGAGCTGTTTCTGCAGTACTCCTTCCTAGACAGTCATTTCCCATTTTTGTATGTGTGCAACTGATTGTTCCTTCCTAAGTGGAGTACTTTGCATTTGTCCTTATTGAATTTCATCTTCTTTTCTTAAACCATTTCTCCAGTTTGTCCAGATCATTTTGAATTTTAATCCTATCCTAAAAAGCACTTGCAACCCCTTCCAGATTTGTATTGTCCGCAAACTTTATAAGTGTACTCTCTATGCCATTATCTAAATCATTGAAGAAGATATTGAACAGAACCGGACCAGAACTGGTCCCTGCAGGATCCCACTTGATATGCCCTTCCAGCTTGCCTGAGAACCACTGATAACTACTCTTTGGGAACGGTTATCCAATCAGTTATGCACCCATCTTATCGTAGCTCTACATAGGTCGTATTTCCCTAGTTTGTTTGAGAGAAACTTGTGCAAGACAGTATCAAAAGCCTTACTAAAATCAAGATATACCACATCCATGTTGACTGTTATTTATCACCTTATTTTCTAGGTGTTTGGAAATTGATTGCTTAATTATTTGCTCCATTATCTTTCCTGGGTATTGACTGGTCCATAATTCCCTGTGTTGTCCTTAAGAACATGAGAACGGCCATATTGGGTCAAACCAAAGGTCCATCTAGCCCAGTATCCTGTCTTCCGGCAGTGGCCAATGCCAGTTGCCCCAGAGGGAATGAACAGAACAAATGATCAAGTGATCCATTCCCTGTTGCTCATTCCCAGCCTTTCGCAAACAGAGGCTAGAGACACCATCCTCTCTTTCTTCTTTCTCTCCCCTCCCTAGGAATGGTGGCAGGCTTTTTGGTGCAACTCATGCTTAATGCAATTTGTTTTTCCTCTCAGATCTCTTTTGACGATATGTTTTCTAATTCTAATTCCGCTGGGAAGAGGGGGCGAGATTGTTTTTCATTCTTTGAGAGTTTCTTGTTAAAGTCTCTACATTTCCCAACAACAGTTCTCCCTGATCAGTTGCAAGTTCTGTAATCTGTTCAGAAAAGACCTGGCAGTTGAGGCACTAATGTCTGTTATGCTCTGCCATTCTATAGGAGTGCATGCCACCTGGTGGGAAAATAGTTTTTAAATATTTTGCTACGGAGTGCTGCTCTAACTTTCAGGACCTCCTACAAAATTGTAGATCTGTTATAAATATATTACAATGGAGCAATTCATCTAATGTGTGTTTTGTAGTATCACTTTGTTTTATTATATATTTTTATTGGGCATGGAGATTACCCCGGTCTTTCTGTAAATGTATACACTTTACAAGGAAAAGTTTGATAGTATTGCTGTTAACTTCGGTCCCCTTTTACTCCTGCCCTTTCATATGACCACTCCATGTATTTCAGGTTGTTAAATTGCATACTAAATTGGGTAAGCCCATCCCTTCAGTAGAGCCTGTAGTAGTGAACTCTGGTCCAGGTCCTACCATCGCTGCAGCAAGTAAGCCAGCTGCCCATGCCCCTACAGCTGCATCTGTTACACCAACAAAACCAACAGTTGTAGCAACTAACAGTGCAAGCAACATAAGCAAGCCAGTGCCAGTGAAGAAACCTGTTGCATCCAAGATAACATTTTCAGGTATGTCTCCTTAAAATCCATTTTTAACTGTTTTGTTTTTGATGTATTGTCTAAAATCCATCATCTCATATAGGAATGACAATTTGTTTAAAATGTATGATTCTTCCAAATGCTTGCAGGTGGGGCCTTTTCATCTTCCCATCATTATCCAGGAAAACCGACTAAGGAAAAGTAATTGTACATCAAGCTCCTTAAATGACTCTGAAAAAGGTTTTTTATTTTTTAACCCCTTGACTTCTAAAATCTAAAACTGCTTTCATCTTCTCCCTCTGCTTCCAAAAGTGTTCCAGAACCAGAACAGGGATTTTTGTGTGTTTCTGTACAAATCTGATGGCTTCCATATTTGCTTATTTTTTAATTTTGAACCCTGCTGTGAGGAAATAGAGGGAGGACTTCTGTCTGAAAGTTGCATTTCCTGGCTGTAGTATTTTAGCAGAATATCAAACACTGGCAATTATATGTTGAAATCTGTAGAAATACTTTTTAATCTTGACATTAAACTGATTTTTTTCATCTCACCATTGAGCCTTTGCCTCTTTAAATTTTTATATATTTAACTTAACCTTTAAGAACTTCCTTATCTTTATAGTAGTCTAGTCTGCTCATTCATAGTAGATGTTTGTTTTAAACTCAGCTATTTGTCATAAGAGAGTGAAGACTTGTAGTCTGAATGGAAGGCTGATAAGAAAAACTTCTACTTGACTATCAATGTCTAACTTTTCATTATAACTATAGATGTGTCTTTTTTGGTGTCATAGAAATTGTATAGTGGAGCGATAAATCTTATCCAGCTGTATTTTTGGCAGCTGCCATAATGACAAAAAGCCCCTACAGGACTAGCCAAGGGATATTGTCATTTGGCATTATAAAGAGAAATGAACAATGACATGATGAATTTGTAATACAGGTGCTGATAATGAGGATAAGGATACTTTCACAGATTGTAAGAAACCAGCTTGGTTATTAATCCAGCTCTCTGTATTCAGGGACTAATAAACTTCAGGCAACAAGCATCAAATTGGAGGAAGTGAAGGTGATGCAATCAAAATCAGAGCTACAAAATGAACAGTCCACGCATGATGGCTCTGGGGATGGCCCAGGGGGTTTACTTGACGTACAACCTGTGGGACATGACTATGTGGAAGAGGTAATGCTTGATCGCTTTTTTTCACAAATCACTCACAATTACAGCTGTATAATGTCAGGTTTTGAAGTTCGAATATACTTAAAGCATGTACAAGGGCCCTACCAAATTCACGGACCATGACATCTGGTCTCCTCCTCCTTCACCCTCCCTCCCCCCTTTTCCCCCACAGTGCAATCTGGTCTTTTGTGTGCTTTTGCCCTATACCAGCAGTTCTCAAACTTTAGCGACCCAAGGGACCCCCATTTTGATTTAAAATTTTTCTCGGACCCCCAAGCCTGCTGCTCAACCCCAGGCTCCCGCCTCCACTCCACCCTTTCCTCCAAGGCCTCACTTCTGTCCCACCTTTTCCCACCCCCGCTCCACCCCTGCCCCATCCCTTCCCCGCCTCTTTCCACCCCTCCCCCAAATATGCCCATCCCTGCTCCTTCCCCCCTCCCCTCCCCTGTGCCACCTGCAAACCGGGAAACAACCATTCTGTGGCATGCAGGAGGCGCTGGGAGTGGGAGGAGTTGATCATCAGGGCCCACGGACCCCCTGGAGTGCCCATGCGGACCCCAGTTTGAGAAATGCTGCCCTACTACTAGATTTCACAGGGGAGACCTGCGTTTTTAAATTGGGGTCCTGACCCAAAAGGGAGTTGCAGGGGGATCATAAGGTTATTTTATCAGATGGGTAGCCGTGTTAGTCTGGATCTGTAAAAAGCAACAATGAGTCCCGTGCATCTGACGAAGTGGGGATTCACCCACGAAAGCTTATGCTCCAGTACATCTGTTAGTCTTTAAGGTGCCACAGGATTCATTGTTGCATTTTAAGCTTATTTTAGGGGGGTTGCGATGTTGCCACCTTTACTTGTATGCTGACTCCAGAGCTGGGCAGCCGGAGAGCAGCGGCTGCAGGCCGGGAGCCAGCCCTGAATGCAGAGCCGCCACCAGCAGCAGCGCAGAAGTAAGGATGGCCTGGTATGGTATTGCCACCCTTACTTCTACGCTCCCGCCTTCAGAGCTGGGTGGCCAGACAGTGCCGGCTGAGGGCCCAGCTCTGCAGGCAGCAGCTCTGCAGTGGTAAGAGTAGCAGTACCACAATGCTCTTCTACAGTAGCCTTGTGACTACCCCCCCCACACACCTACTCCCCCCCCCAAAAAACCCACAAAAAACCAGAACACCTCCTTTTGGGGTCAGGACCCCCTACAGTTATGACACCGTGAAATTTCAGATTTACATAGCTGATATCATGAAATTTATGATTTTTAAAACCCTATGACTGTGAAATTGACCAAAATGGGTCATGAATTTGTTAGGCCCATATTTACGTATTTTCAACACTGAGCACCCTGAGAAAAATCATCTAGCTCAGTGGTCGGCAGCCTTTGGCACACGACCCATCAGGATAATCTGCTGGTGGGCCGCGAGACATTTTGTTTACGTTGTCCGTCCACAGGCACGGCCCCCCGCATCTCCCAGTGGCCATGGTTCGCTGTTCCCTGCGGCCACTGGGAGCTGCAGGGGGCCGTGCCTGTGGCCTGTTCGACATAAACAAAATGTCTCATGGCCCGCCAGCGGATTACCCTGATGGGCAGCATGCCAGAGGTTGCTGACCCCTGATCTAGCTGCTGGCTTCATTCTGTGTCCTCCATTTCATCTGCTGTTGAATTACTGTCGCCCAATTTTCACACCTACATTTGAGCACCCAAATGCAGGATTTAGACAGCTTACTTAAGGAGCCCTTGTTTGAGAACTTTGTCTCTGCCCTGCCTATGTACAGTTCATGAGGCTGTGCCAAATATCAACATTATTTGGTTATATTAAACTGCTAATGTTTTAATTAGTCTTTAAAATGTTCCCTTGCTCTTGAATCCCCAGTTCTGTAGAATTAGATTGGAAATCAAGATTAAATTTCATCTGTATCACTTCCAGTGAAATTTTATTTACTTCAGTGTTGTCCTGTTTCCCATCTTTGGTAAGATTATAAACAAATAGGGGATGAACAGCAAACAGTTTTTAAAGTTTAAGAATCATTTATGCCTGGAGCCATGCCACCATGAGCTGTTACATGGTTGAGAATCACGAGCTAACAAAGGTTGGGAACATCTGGGTGCTGCAAGAAGTGATGGTGGTAGTCCTGAGTCAGTAGATGATGCTCTTTACTTCGAGTCATTACTGCAGTAAAATCCTAACGTGGTGCTAAGGTGTGTTGTGCAGCTGGAGAGCCCATATTTCAGATGAGCCATAAAACTGAGATCCTGACCATGTGTGTTCATGAAAGTTGTCATGGTGCTTTTCATAAGGGTTAATCCTAATGTTCAGGTTACATTTCTTTATACATGTGCTTATTCTGGGCCTCCCTACATTTCTTCTACAGTTTAAATTGGATATTGTATCTTCTCTTCCGGTCCTAAACAGCTATGCAGTGTCACTGTGAGCTATTAAATAGATGCTGTGTCTCACCCAAGAGTTGACTGAATTTTAGTAATGGATAAATGCATATACTTTTAAGTTTGTAAAGTGCCTTAGGCTCCACTGGGATGTAGGGCTCTTTTTAAATACAAGATAATTTTGTTGTTGCCACAAACAATGAATATAAATATTAAATTACGTATTTTATCTCAGGTACGCAATGATGAAGGAAAAATGATCCGGTTTCACTGTAAGCTCTGCGAGTGCAGTTTCAATGATCCTAATGCCAAGGATATGCACCTGAAGGGGCGTAGGCATCGGCTCCAGTACAAGGTGTGAATGGGGATGTCCTGTCATGGTGCTGAACAAAGGGACTTGGATGGTAGTGGCTTCACTCTCAACTCATGAAATAGAAGAAGGGGGAGAAATCAGTAGCTTATTTTGTAAAAAGCTTTTTCTAAATACAAGAAGGATTCTATCAGATGTAAAAGCAAATGGAATGAGTCCAGAAAAATTTCTTGCAAACATTTTTTCCACCAAGAATTGTCCACGTTTAGATTCTCAGCTCTTACTATATTTAGCATCTCTGACTGAAAACTTTAAGCTTCTTTTCATAAAAATATAAAGGAAACTACCATATATGGATGTTCAGTGCAGATAACTTAATGAAGGTGGTAACTGATTTGAGTAGATTTTGATGTAGGAAATAAATGTTTTCCAGCATCTTGTTTGCATTTAACAAATAGTAAGTCTAAGTTTCAAAACTAGTGTAAAATGAAACCAGATCTTGCATGTCTGAATGGAGATTTTCAAAACACAACTTTGACCATTTGTTTTGTATTTCACCTGGGTGAAATTCTTGCTTTCTAAAAGAATAAAATAATATTGTATGAAGTCAGGTTAAATTACCAATTCAGCCTGTTCTCAGACATCCTGATGGAATATGTTAACTCTAGAAAAGACAATTCCTCATGCTTTTTTTTTTTTTCCCAATTAGTAAATAATTATACAAAAATTTCTGAGAATTATGCAATAGAACTAATTCCTGATCCCTCTCCCTTCCCTATTGCTAATAGTTTCTTGAAGAGAGTAGCCATACCATCTCTCTCCCCCAGAGCAAGTGTCTGGAATGAGTGTCTCCTCTTTCTGCCTTTAAGTGGGGGCAGTAAGCCAATTAGACATCCTTTTACAAGGAATATTGCAGTTCAGGCACCTGAAACAGTGTGGCCAACAGTTTGCAGCTTCCCAGCACTAATTCAAAATGGATTGGTCAATAGCAAAATTAGTCTTGCATGGCTATTTGGACATATATGAAGGTGCTTAGTGATACTCTCTTCCAGGGAGGAGAGGGAAAGATCTTGTGATCACTGGAAGCAACTTTAAGATCAGTAGTTACAGATACTTATTCAGAGACTTAACTGCTGAATTTCCATCTCAGCCATTTACTCCCATGATATTAAATGACAAGGATACTTACCATGCTTGCTCATCCCAGCAGGAGGTATTGCAAATGTGCTGTTGCTCCCAACTGTTCCCTCCTCCTTTAGTGAATGGCAGTCACTTTGCAAGCTTCATGTTACTGCCACGGCCACAGTCACTCATTATTCTGATTCATTAAAACAAACCCAGGAGAATCTGGTTTCCATGGAAGGAGCAAATTGTATTCAGAAACAGCCATTTAATGTCAAAAGGAATGTATCAAAAGCAAATGTATGTTGAATTTGGTGATTTTTTGTGTCCCATTATTAATATTATGGCATCGAGTCAGGTTTCCGCATGCTCAGTCCATTGTTGGTAGCAGCTCTGCCCAAACCCGTTGTCACAAAAGAATTAGCCTTTGGTAAGGCTGACTTCCTAACAAACGGTGCCTTCTGTCCCAAAGATGACAGTGGATTGCTATACTAAAGTTCTTGAAGTTGTAAGTAAGTGGCCAGTAGATGGTGACCTTGATTGATTGGTATTTCATGAAATGGAGTCATGAAATGGAGTAACTGTAGAAGACTATCCCACCTGTACTTAAACCATCCTGCACTGTAATCCAGAGAGTGATGTTATAGTACAAATTAACCATGAAACAGTGGACATGCCTAGGATGGATTTATTGTGTTTAATGACAAATCAGTTATTGGAATTATTAATGTGAAGCCAAAGTTGTTGCACAGACCACAAAGAATTGAATCCATCAAACTCAATTTGACTTTGGCAATTCAAGTGTCAGTGAATACAGTCACTGTTTATAGGCTTAAGTCATTTGGTGGGTCTGAGTTCCGTATATCAGAAGGATTCATCTTCACCATTTTAACTTCTTTCTTGCATTGGTTGACCTTAACATTGCATTTAAGCACTGATTGGCAAAGCTCTGTTTTAGGAGTATTTTTAGTGAACACAAAGCATTTTACAAGCTTTGCAAGCGCTATATGTTACAATATGTTGGGGGTGGTAAACACCACTTAAATCCAGCACAGAGGGACCTAAAAAGCATATTTTAAAATACTTAGGTTAAAACCTCCTTAGGCCATCTTCAGTCGGTCTCTTTGAATGGAGTATATTTTGTCATCTGGGCCTGTTCCAACTCCTGTTGAAGTAACATTTCTTTAGATCATTACCACCCCAAATTGTCCATTCCAACAAACAGAAATTGTTTGGAAGTCATGCCATTCTCAAGTCCAGAACTGGCCAGTCCTTATCTTGCCAACATTTTGAAGCCTACAGAGAGTAAAAATATTTTGTCTTTTCTTTCAAAAGTAACGAGCAGATTGGTCATTTACATTGACTATTAGCAAGACTTTAAAAAGCTCTGAAATGAAAAATTGTTCTGGTTGCCTATTCACATTTTTTTCCCTGTTTTCAGTTGCTCATGCTTTAATCAGTCAAGGCCCTTTAGATGAGAACATGAGTTCTGTTTGCTAAGTGTTCATCTTTTCCTGCTACTTGTTCTTCGACTGAAATTACCATTTTTGTTTGCGCATAAGCATGCATGCATCCGATGAAGTGGGTTTTAGCCCACAAAAGCTTATGCTCAAATAAATTTGTTAGTCTCTAAGGCAGTGGTCTCCAAACTTTTTTGATCGTGCACCCCTAACAGTAAAAAAAATTTTGAGCACGCACCCCCTGCCACGCCGCAGGGCCGGCTCAACCATTTTTCCGCCCCAAGCGAAAAAAAAAAAAAAAGCCACTCGGACTCCCACCCGAACTGCCAAAGCAAAAAAAAAACAAAAAAAAAACCTGACCGAACTGCCAAAGCGGTGCTGCTCCGGTGGCACTCCTCCTGCCGCGCACCCCGAAGGATCCCCTTGTGCACCCCACTTTGGAGACCGCTGCTCTAAGGTGCCACAAGTACTCCTGTTCTTTTTTCTGATACAGACTAACACAGCTACCACTCTGAAACCTGTCACTTTCGTTCACTCTTCCACTGCCAGCAAATGCAACATCACAAACATTTGGTTGCTGTGGAAATGTTGCAAACAGCATTGATTTAAGATGAGAAAGAAACAGCAGAAAATAAAGAACTCATGTCCCATATTCAAGCAGATATTTCTAATTTCAATGAGGCTGCATTAATATAAAGTCAGATTAGAAGAATTAGTCTCAGAACATTGAAATGTACTTAATATTATCCCTGGGTTAGGCTGTTGAATATCGCTTTTGAAACATCTCAGGTTCAAAGCTTGGGTTTATGTGAAGCTGGAGACTTGATCCCAGATTTTCGAACCTGGGTATTTCCATTTTGGGCTCCCTATTTAAGACACCTTGGGCCTGATTTCAGAGGTGCTGAGTATCCATAAACTGCAGTTTACTTCATTGGGAGTTGCGGATGCTCATCTCTGAAAATCAGGCCACTTTTATTTAGGTGTTTAATTTTAAACATCTAAATTTTTAAAAGTTGCTCTTGGGTTTTACCCTCTGTCCTAAATCTGTTTTGGATAGGTCTTTTTAGCAATTGATGCTGGGAACTGGAATAGTTTACAAAGAGGCTTCCTTGTTCTGGTGGTAGGGGTTTAAGTGTGTGGTATACCTGCCCATGGCTATTTCTCTTAATTAAGAAATGGTACAAATTATCCTTATACAACATGCCATCAAACAGTATCTAAAAACCCAAATGTAATGTCAGGTTTATTAGTAACACTTTAATTATGGGACTACAGTAGTAGACTTTTTTTTAATATTGATATTCTACTAGCTTTGCGATAATGCTTTTAAGATTGTCTAAAATGTGTTGCAACTTCCTTGTAGAAGAAAGTAAACCCAGATCTACCAGTTGAGATCAAGCCCAGTAACCGAGCTCGGAAAATGCACGAGGAGAAGATGAAAAAGCAGAAACAGAAGGATATGATAAAGAGGCGCAGAGAGGAAGAGCAGCGTTGGCACATGGAAATGAGGCGAGTCCTCCATTGGAGATCACTTTCACAGACGTGGATTTTATGGGATATTGCAGGAGTCATACTTTCATGTTAATTCACCCCGTCTATTGAGCTTTGCTAGTGCAAGGGCTCTCAATCTGTGGGTCAGGATCTTGCAGGTGGTCACAGATCTGTTGTTCTTCCCTGTCTGTGCAAATGCTTTCTTGCTTAGCCACTTGCACGTTGTCTTCTTGAGATGCCAGAAAAACCTGTGTGTTGACTTCTGTAGTGACAAAGGAACTGATGCAAGGGATTCTGGGCATATTTGAGGAAAACTGGTTGTGAAAGCCTTAATGGATGGGAGATAGGCAAAGTAGTCGAATTGTTTATAGAGGTGTAGGAAGTAAAAGGTTGAAAAGCCCTGCCATAATAGAAAAGCTTATGATCTGACAGGAGTCTAAAGATGCTTTAGAGCTGTATCATCCAAGACCATTGCCTCTGCATAGGGAAAGTGAAAAGCAGATATGTTGTCTTGTTCTCGCTGGGTGATACTTTGCCCTTGCTGTAACTGAAGAGCATTTGAAGGGGAGGATGCAGGCCTGTTTTTGCAGTAGTGTTTGAAAGCAATGTAAGTTGAAGGAATTAGACGTTGGCTTGTATTTTGCACACACTTCTCTGGAGCTGGGGTTCCCAAACTTTTTTTCCTGAGGCTCACCTGTGCAGCTGAAATAGGCACAACAGCCCACTATTAACATGCATCTGTCAGGGAGAGGGGTCCTGTGAGGCGTGCGTGGGCCCCTCACCTCAGCAGGGACCAGGGAGGGGCCAGGCAGGTGCTACTGCCAGCTCCCACTGGCACCCTCCACCTCAGCTGTCCGCTGAGTGCCTTGAGCTCATCACCTGGCAGCCCTGCCCCAGTCATCCACCCAGCACCCTAGCATTCCTCACAGGCACCCAGGGCTGGCCTTAGGGAAAATGGTGCCCTGGGCGAACTTGTATTTTGGCATCTCTGGACCCTGCTGCCTCCCTGTGCTTTGCCCCCACTGTTCTTCCCTCCCTCCCCCCTTTGTCCTGAGCTCCTTTCCATGTCCTCACATCCTAGATCTGCCCCGTTCCTTACCTCTTGACCACGGCAGCTGGAAAATGGCAGCTGCTGGCTGGGCGGCCCCCAACTCCACCCAGGGCGGACCACCTGGGACTGTGTCGCTGACCAAATTTGGGCTGTGGCCCACAGTTTGAGAACCACTGCGGTAGAGCACTAAGCAGAGTGGGAAGATGGATAGCTTTTGTAATGCCTCAGAGTACATACTGTATGTGCTCTGTGCCCTCTTTTTCTCCCCACCATACCCAAGCCCCATTAAGTATTAGCAGATAGTGAGCATATGGCACTGTCAGTGCCACACCCAGCTGGAGGATGCCTCTAGATATTCCTGTGTAATGCATTCTGCGTAGATTGGGTAGAAAAGGCTCCTTAAACTTTTCTGTCTGTCATCCATTCTTGCAGAATCTTCACCTGTTAATAATTCATTTAACTCTCACTGATATGCACTCATCTATGTTGTGAAATACAGCAGCTGTTTAAACAATACACAGCAGAGCTAGGGCAGGAAATGAGAAGATCAGCAATCTCCAATTCTGATCCTGGCTGCTTACACAGTTCAATCAAATGTGTTAATTTTCTTCTTATTCTCCTGATGCACTCTTGCTAACCTGATCACAAATAACCATTAGAAGTTATAGCATCATAGGCTTTTCCTGATCAGCTGGTCAGAGGACAGTGACTATTTTGAGCCCAGAAGTACTTTAATACAGCAGTGCACAGACAATCCAGGAAGTTTTTGGAGAGTGTTGGGGACAACTTCCTGGTACAAGTGCTGGAGGAACTGACTAGGGGCTGTGCTCCTCTTGACCTGCTGCTTACAAACAGGGAAGAATTGGTAGGGGAAGTAGAAGTGGGTGGCAACCTGGGCAGCAGTGGCCATGAGATAGTTGAGTTCAGGATCCTGACAAAAGGAAGAAAGGAGAGTAGCAAAATACGGACTCTGGACTTCAGAAAAGCAGACTTTGACTCCCCTGGGAAGCTAATACAGGTCTGTCGCATCTTAGGCGCGTTTAACATGCGCGATTTCAACTTTATGCGGTCGGCAAAAACAAGAGAAAAACAAAAAAAAGAGAAAATAAATTTAAATACTTATAGTCTATAAGGTGCCACAGGATTCTTTGCTGCTTTTACAGATCCAGACTAACACGGCTACCCCTCTGATAATTTAAATACTGTTTCTGTAGTGCAGACGATTCCGCCCGCCATTACACTCAATGTAATTTTGACTATACGCAATTTTCGCTTTACGCACTGACTGCGGAACGTAACCCCAGCATAAGATGAGACAGACCTGTATGAGGGGGGAAGGAGTCCAGGAGAGCTGGCTGTATTTTAAAGAAGCCTTATTGAGGGCGCAGGAACAAACAATCTCAAAGTGCAGAAAGAATAGCAAATATGGCAGGCGACCAGCTTGGCTTAACAGTGAAATCTTCGGTGAGCTTAAACTCAGAAAGGAAGCTTACAAGAAGTGGAAACTTGGACAGATGACTACGGAGGAATATAAAAATATTGATAGTGCATGCAGGGGTGTAATCAAGAAGGCCAAGGCAGAACTGGAATTGCAGCTAGCAAGCATTGGCCTGCTAAACCCAGGGTTGTGAGTTCAATCCTTGAGGGGGCCACTTAGGGATCTGGGGCAAAAATTGGTCCTGCTAGTGAAGGCAGGGGGCTGGACTCAATGACCTTTCAAGGTCCCTTCCAGTTCTAGGAGATAGGTATATCTCCAATTATTACCTAAAGGGATATGAAGGGTAACAAGAAGGGTTTCCACAGGTATGTTAGCAATAAGAAGGTCAAGGAAAGTGTGGGACCCTTACTGAATGAGGGAGGCATCATAGTGACAGATGATGTGGAGACAGCTGAAGTACTCAGTGGTTTTTTTGCGTCGGTCTTCGCAGACAAGGTCAGCTCCCAGACTGCTGCACTGGGCAGCACAGTATGGGGAGGAGGTGAGCAGCCCTCAGTAGTGAAAGACCAGGTTAAGGATGATTTAGAAAAGCTGAACGTGTGCAAGTCCATGGGTCCACATCTAATGCATCCAAGGGTGCTGAGGGAGTTGGCTGATGTGATTGCAGAGCCATTGGCCATTATCTCTGAAAATTCATGGCGATCGGGGGAGGTCATGGACGATTGGAAAAAGGCAAATATAGTGCCCACATTTAAAGAAGGGAAGAAAGAGAACCCGGGAAACTACAGACCAGTCAGCCTCACTTCAGTCCCTGGCAAAATCATGGAGCAGGTATACAGGGAATCCATTTTGAAGCACTTGGAGGAGAGGAAGGTGATCAGGAACAGTCAACATGAATTCACCAAGGGCAAGTCATGCCTGACCAACCTGATTGCCTTCTATCATGAGATAACTGGCTCTGTGAATATGGGGAAAGCGGTGGATGTGATATATCTTGACTCTGTTCAACACTGATGAGGCCACACCTGGAGTATTGCATCGTTTTGGTCCCCCTACTGCAGAAGGGATGTAGACAAATTAGAGAGAGTCCAACGGAGGGCAACAAAAATGATCAGGGGGCTGGGGCACGTGACTTATGAGGAGAGGCTGAGGGACCTGGGCTTGTTTAGTCTACAGAAGAGAAGAGTGAAGGGAGATTTGATAGCAGCCTTCAACTACCTGAAGGGGGGTTACAAAGAGGATGGAGCTCAGCTGTTCTCTGTGGTGGCAGATGACAGAACAAGGCGCAATGGTCTCAAGTTGCAGTGGGGGAGGTCTAGGTTGGATATTAGGAAACACTATTTCACTAGGAGGGCGGTGAAGCACTGGAATGGGTTCCCTAGGGAGGTGGTGGAATCTCCATCCTTAGAGGTTTTTAAGGCCCGGCTTAACAAAGCCCTGGCTGGGATGATTTAGTTGGGGTTGGTCCTGCTTTGAGCAGGGGATTGGACTAGATGACCGCCTGAGGTCTCTTCCAACCCTAATATTCTATGATTCTAATGCATTTCATCTTTGCTTGATGTAACTGTACCACCTTTTTTTAAAATCTCTTTCCGTTCAGGCGCTATGAAGAGGAAATGTACTGGCGGCGGGTAGAGGAAGAGCAGTTATACTGGGAAGAGCAGCGGCGGCGGATGGCTGCGGACTGGCATCCGCCCCCACTTATGGGCAGACCTGGCATGCCAGTTCCTCCTCTCTTGGTGGGTAACTCTTGATTCAGTTCCTGGAAGGAGAAATGTGAAGAAGTCTGGCATCTTTAAACTCTGTTTCAAGGCTAGAATGTGTGTTCCCTTGTGTATTCTTTGAATATTGCAGGATTAATCTTATGTGTCTTCTAAAAACCCATCACCAGAATTTGAAATTGTTAATGGACACAGATTAACTGTTTTAATTGGTTGCAGCATTTTTGACAAATGCATGTTTGAAATGTTGGACTGCTTGGCAGGGTAAACCTATAAACTTCAGATTACTAACTTGTTGTTTATACTATGCAGCCCGAAGGGTACGATTTGTCTGCCCTGTCCTTATGTTCAGCAGCAAAATGCCACTTGAAAACAGTTGTTTGTGTCCTCTTAACCCTCTATGCCTAAACTCATAAGCCTCTTCAGTTTATCACACCTAAAAAAAAAAAATTGGCGATATACCAATCTCTTAGAACTTGAAGGGACCTTGAAAGGTCATCAAGTCCAGTCCCCTGCCTTCGCTAGCAGGACCAATTTTTTGCCCCAGTCCCTAAGTGGCCCCCTCAAGGATTGAACTCACAACCCTGGGTTTAGCAGGCCAATGCTCAAACCACTACATTCTGCGCATCTTCCCCTCCACCCGTTTGTGCCCTGCACCAAGACACTCACCCTTCTTTTAAAAACCTTTTATATTGGGACAAGAGATCGCCACATGATTGTGCATGTGCGCGCACACACCCACGTGAGATCTGCTGTGAGAATTCCATATGGCAGTGCCCTACCTGGACTTGAGTGGGTGGTGCATTACAATAGCAGGAGATAAAATATGCATGTGTGAAAATTCACTTTTTAAATTAGAAAAATTACTAGCCAGCCTTGCAAAATACTTCATAATGTAATCTGTCTGTACATTTACACATGTCCCATTTATGTGCAGGTTACTAAAGTGAAGGTTGTTGCATACAAAACCCCTGTACAGTGAGCGGCATTTTCTTCTTATACTTTCCTAGTTCTTTTCAAACCATTTAACAAGCATTTTTCAGGCAGTCTGACATGGAGGTCAGATTCCTTTTTGTTTGATTCTGTGAGGCAGGCTTTAGTAAATGGGGGGGGGGGGGTTGTTGTAATCATAAGCATATAGCTCTAGAATGGTACCTCTCATGGAATCTTATTTATCTTAATCACTGGAAACTGGGAGGCTTATTTACAGCTCTCACTGAATCTTCTTAGACTAATCTGTATACTCACTGGGCCAAACCTCTAGGTATGGGGTATGGTGTCACTCTGTGCCAACCCACCTGATATATTTAGAAAAAGACATTTTTACAAAGTGTCACGTGGGGGATCTGATTAGTGATTGTTTCTATACTCACTGCTGAGATTGGGAGGTCTTTACAGCAATGTGAATACAGCATGACTTGAGAAAGCTGGCTAGGAAAATGCATGAGATTGCTCATTAACCGCTGCAGCTGGAGAACTTGGAAAATCTCTTGTTAGTATAAATTTAAGCTCCCCCTACTAATGTCTTGGTCCTGTTGCTGTGCCATATACTAATCATCCTGAAACTGCATCAAGCCTTTCATCCAAATGAATCTTCAAATCCCCCTACTTTTACAAATTCACTGATGTAGCACTCATATTGGTTATCTTGCGCAGCATTGAAACATACCCTCCTCTAGGTTGGAACATGACAACTGTTCAGTGCATAACAATGCTGCACAACACTTCAGGATAGGAAGTGAAAAATATCTTATCCTGTTGAAATTACAGAGGTAATTGAGGGAGGAAGAATGTAACTACCTAAATTGGAATTTGATCTGGCCACAGGGCACAGATGGTGCTGTGGATTCATCACATGTGGTCAGGACATTAGCTTTAAAAGTCTGATTTATAAAACTTCACCTCCTGGAATCCAGCAACCCCTAATGCTGTGACGGAGCATTTGTGCAATACTAATTCAGAGGGAAGAACACCGCCTATTGAGCCTCTCTTTCTGCAGCAGCTAAGTTTTTCCCTACTGCTCTTCTAGCCTGACCCTTTGAGACTTGAGAGAATTCCAGTTGCTTGCTGGAATTTCTTTGCTTTAATTGTTTTCACATAATCTTCTGCATCTGTTCATGTAGTTATGAGCGTGTATAGGATGTCTCCTATTGATGGCATTGCTAAGAATTTTTTTCATTCTTCTTTGAGTGCTTGCTCATGTCAAGTCCATTCTAGGTGTGGGCGTGCCCATGTGTGCTGTCTTCAGAGATTTTTGCCTTAGATTTTTGCTGTGGTGCCTCCTGGAGTGCTGCCCTCATGCTGCGGTATATCAAGCATCACGGGCCCTATACTTTCACAGTTCTTTCTTACCGCCCATGGTGGTCAGTCAGAATGCCTCTGTCCCTTGCTTTGCAAGTGGCCAACAGCTTCTTTCCTGTTTTAGCCTTGTTGTAAATAGTTCTATTGTTTCTTAGTAGATAAGTAGCTGTTAAGTGTTCAGTTAGTGTGGGTCCCAGTGGGGACTTTGCCCCTGGTGGGGCATGCCCCGTTCTCTGGATTTTAAGCCCTGCTCCCCGTGTAACAGGCCTATGCCTGTTAGTGACCCTCACGATGGTTCTCTACAGTGCCTCAGGGAGTTCAACATGAAGGAGCATTGTCGCATGTGCAAGAACTTTCGTCCTCGAACACAGAGGGAACGCAACATACATCTCAGGGTCCTCCTGATGCAGGTTGCCCTGCGCCCAGTTTCGGAGCCAGCTCAGCCCGAAACAGCATCCAGCACTTCGACCTCAGTGCATAGCGCACCTCCAGCATCAGACTCCTCCTGGCACTGGGCAAGCCCGATAAAAGCACGATGGGAAAAGGACCCTGTTCGGGCCTTATGCCCACTCCAGACCTGCACAAGGGCTCCGCCTTGGGGAATTCCTCCCTTCAAAAAGACCTGCCACTGACTCTGGGGAGGGGTACAGGGTCCAAGCTGACGGTGCAGTCAACACCCGCTCAGCTCTCGGCGCCTGCCACCACAGCCGGCTCCATGTTCGGTGATGGAACTGGCTAAGGCTTCCCCCAAGGGCAAGCCCGCCAGTAAGGCCTCTCACAAGTTGAGCGAGTGCCACTGGTCTCTAGAGCCAAGGCAGAGTCCTAGGTCGCCACACTCTTAATTAAAGTATTTTTACCCTGCCTTGTAGGAGAGTGTCCTGCCGCTCTGCCTGGGGAGGCTTGCTGCTTCAATACTCCTGGTAGCCAGGCTCCTTCTCTCTCTGCTTTCGCCCCCCCTTCCTTCCTCCCAGGAAGGGGTTTTAAAAGGTCTCAGGCAGCTCCAAGTTGTAACCAGCTGATCCTAATTACCCTCAGGTAGCTCCCCTCAGCTGATTCTAATTTGCTACCTTGGTAACCCTTTCTCAGCTGAACCTGCTTGACCTGTAGTTGCCTCTCAGTTGATAAGGAGGAGGGCCTTTTAACCCTCTGGGACTGACTCCTCCCCCCCCCTCTGGCAACTGTCTGTCCTGAGTTTATCACACCTTTTAAACATTGTTATAGTCCTAGCCTTCACAACCTCCTCAGGTAAGAAGTTCCACAAGTTGACTGTGCGCTGCGTGAAGAAGAACTTCCTTTTATTTGTTTTAAACCTGCTGCCTATTAATTTCATTTGGTGACCCCTAGTTCTTGCATTATGGGAATAAGTAAATAACTTTTCCTTATCCACTTTCTCAACATCACTCATGATTTTATATACCTCTATCATGTCCCCCCTTAGTCTTCTCTTTTCCAAGCTGAAGAGTCCTAGCCTCTTTAATCTTTCCTCATATGGGACCCTCTCTAAACCCCTAATCATTTTAGTTTCCCTTTTCTGAACCTTTTCTAGTGCTAGAATATCTTTTTTGAGGTGAGGAGACCACATCTGTACACAGTATTCGAGATGTGGGCGTACCATGGATTTATATAAGGGCAATAATATATTCTCAGTCTTATTCTCTATCCCCTTTTTAATGATTCCTAACATCCTGTTTGCTTTTTTGACCGCCTCTGCACACTGCGTGGACATCTTCAGAGAACTATCCAGGAGGGCGACGACTTCTCTGGATCGGAGGCACAGTTCAGCCCCTTGTCCCGGCGGCAATGGGAAGGGGCTCTGGAGGGCGCATCTACAGCATCGAGGCCGACCTGGCAGCAAGGCCAATGGCCAACCCAGTGGCCTTATTGGAATGCCTGAGGGTTCCCATTATGCCATTGTCCCACTCTCGCCAACTCTCGGTCACCACATCAGAGAGGCCAAAGTCGGTGTCCATGGCACCGTCAGCACTCCCACTCCAAGGCCACCCTCCCCGTCGGGGGAAGATGCCAGCGGACCTCCCCCATTGGTCCAGTCATTATCCTCTTCCCCGGGTGAAGCAGTGACAGGCCCCTCCAGAGCTAGTGCACCGGTGATTTTTAAGAAGCATCAGGCGCTGCTCCATAGCGTGGCTTTGAACTTGGGCCTCAAGGCAGAGGAGATGGAGGAGCAGGCGGACACATTGTTCAATGTGCTCTTGGTGGCCACCCCAGACCAGGTCGCCCTCCAGGTACACGAAGGGCTCCTGGACATTGCCAAGTCCATCTGGCAAACCCGTCCTCTATTCCGTCCACGTCTAAAAGAGCGGAGAAGTAGTACTTCATCCCTGCGAAAGGGTTCAAGTACTTATACAGTCACCCACCACCAGGATCGGTGGTCATGTCAACGGCCAACGAGAAAGATAAGCAGGGCCCCACGAGTTCCACCCCTAAAAATAAAGACGCTAAGAGATTGGACTTGTTTGGTCGCAAGATTTATTCTATGGCCAGCCTCCAGTTTCAGGTGGCAGACCACCAAACCCTCTTGAGCCATTACAATTTTAACTTATGGGATTCCCTCCTCAAGTTCAAAGACTCCATGCCCCAGGAGGTGGCCCAGGAGTTTGCAACTCTGGTGGAGGAAGGCACCATGGCGGCTTGGTGCTCCCTCGAAATGACCTGGGATGCGGCCAATTCGGCTGCCTGGGTGGTTGCCTCAGCGGTGGTTATGAGGCGCAGTTCCTGGCTTCAGACCACGGGCCTTTCCCAGGATGCAGGCCTTTATTCAGGACCTCCCATTTGATGGTGTCGGTCTGTTATCTGACCAGACGTACATGCAGCTGTACGGCCTTAAGGACACACGGGTGACTCTCCGCTCTCTGGGGATACATTCTCCTCAGGTTTCAAGACAGCTGTTCTAACCTCCACGACAGTGGCAGCCTTGTCATGGACCTACAAGAAAGCAGGACACCGGGTTTAGCCTCTTCCACTACTTGTCGTCCCACTCCCCTGCGCAGCCTGGCCCAATGAAGCACCAAGGGGGTCAGAAGCACTCATTTTGAGGGTGCGCCTGGGAGCGACACACCAGCCATCTGTCTGGATCCTTCCTGCCCTTTTCTTGACCACCTCTCCCCTTATTGTTTGGCATGGTCCAGGGTTACATCGGACTGCCAGGTCCTGGACATAATCACTTGGGGCTATACCCTACAATTCTTGGTCAACCCGCCCTCCCGCCCCTCTTCTTCCCTGTCCCACCTCTTCCCTATCCCTCTTCAGGGACCCTTCTCACGAGCATCTCCTCATTCAGGAGGTCAAGAAGCTCCTGGGCTTGAGGGCTGTGGAGGAGATTCCAAAAGGCCAAATTGGGCCTCAGACCCATCCTGGACCTGCATGGCCTCAAGAAGTCTCTCAAGAAGTTGAAGTTCCGCATGTTCTCCCTGGCCTCCATTATCTCTTCCCTGCATCCGGGGGACTGGTACGTGCTCTCAACTTAAAGGGCGCATACTTCCATGTCTCCATATTCCTGGGACACAGACGGTTCCTGTGCTTTATTGTGGCTGGGCAGCATTTTCAGTTCACGTTCCTACCTTTGGGCCTGTCCTCAGCCCCCAGGGTGTTAGCGAAATGCATGGTGCCAGTGGTGGCTTACCTCAGGCGTCACCGAGGTATATGTGTGTGTCCAGATCTTTCTGTATCTCAATGACTGTCTCATCAAGGGCAGGTACAAAGGAGCCTCGATCTGGGGCGTTCCACCTGCAGCGACCTGGGCCTGTTGAAGATAAATGCAGAAAAGTCCACGTTCATGCCAGTCCAATGCATAGAGTTTATCAGAGCAGTCATCGACTCCACGCGAGCCAGGGCCTTCCTTCCTGAAGCACGTTTTCAGGCCATAGTGGGCTTAATCCCCTACATGCAATCCCACCCGCTCGCTACAGCCCACATGTGTCTGGGACTGTTGGGCCACATGCACATTCGTGGTCAGCCATGCCCTTCATATGAGGCCTCTGCAAATGTGGCTGGCCTCAGTTTACATTCTCAGCAGGCCCCTCCGAGACTGAGTAGTCACAGTACCAGTCCATATCCTGCTGTCGTTGGCCTGGTGGCAGGATCCGAAGTTGGTGCTTCAGGGAGTTCCCTTTGCGTCCCTGACCCCATCGCTCACCCTGATCTCGGATGTTTCGCATCTGGGATGGGAAGCTCATCTCGGCAAGCTCATAAGAAACTTAAGAACATAAGAATGGCCATACTGGGTCAGACCAAAGGTCCATCCAGCCCAGTATCCTGTCTACTGTCAGTGACCAATGCCAGGTGTCCCAGAGGGGGTGAACCTAACATGTAATGATCAAGTGATCTCTCTCCTGCCATCCATCTGCACCCTTTGACAAACAGAGGCTAGGGACACCATTCCTTACCCTCCTGGCTAATAGCCATTAGTGGACTTAACTTCCATGAATTTATCCAGTTCTCTTTTAAATCCTGTTATAGTCCTAGCCTCCACAACCTCCTTGGGCATGGAGTTCCACGGGTTGACTGCGCGCTGTGTGAAGGAGAGGTTTAAAACATATAAAAGGAAGTTCAACACCCAGGGTCGTTGGTTACAATCCAACCTGGCCCTCCACATCAATGTAAGGGAGCTCAGGGCGGTTTGACTGGCCCGTCAGGCTCTCTTGCCCCACCTGAAAGGCAAAGTGGTACAGTCCTGACAGGCAATACCGCCGCGGTATATTACATCAATTGACAGGGCAGCACCAGGTCTTCGGCCCTTTGTCAAGATGCGCTCAGACTCTGGCACTTTTGTGTGAGGAACGCCATTCACCTGGTGGCCGCCCATCTGCTGGGGGCCAAAAATGTCTTGGCAGATCGCCTCAGCAGAATCCTGTTATCTTGCCATGAAGGCTCGCTCCATCCAGAGGTAGTCAGCCTGATCTTCTGCAGGTGGGGGAGTCCCCAGGTTGGACCTGTTGACGTCCAGGCAGGAAGTGCCACATGTTCTGCTTTTTGCAGGGCGGGGACAAAGGGCTTCCTGTCGGATGCCTTCCTGATCTTGTGGTCTGGAGCACTGACGTATGCCTTCCCGCCTGTGCCCTTGATCCACAGGACCTTCCTGAAGGTGAAGCAAGACAAGGCCAAGGTCATCCCTGTGGCCTCGTCAGCACTGGTTCAGCATATTGCTGAGTCTGTTGGCAGCCACCCCCCGGCAGTGGCCTCTTTGACCAGATCTGCTGTCCCAGAACCATGGCAATCTGCTGCACCCAAACCTGGCGGCACTGCACTGACAGCCTGGCTGCTACGTGGGTGAGTGGAAAGGAATGATGGTGTTCCACTGGTGGCCAGCAAGTCCTGCTGGGCAACAGGAATCCTTCCACCCAAGCTACCAATGTGACTAAGTGGAAGCAATTTGCATGTTGGGCCTCGGATCGTCACATCTGTGTGGAGGAGGCCCCACTGCGGGACATCTGGACTATCTGTTGCACCTTATGCTCCAGAGCCTGTCACGGTCTTCGGTCAAGGTGCACCTGGTAGCCATTTTGGCGTTCCATTCTCCATTTCAAGGCAGGTCGGTCTTCGCCCACCCTATGACGGCACAGTTTCTGAAGGGCCTGGAGCACCTCTACCCGCATGTCTGGGATCCAGTACCCCCTTGGGACCTCAGTCTTGTGCTGTCACCGCTCATGGGTCCCCGCTTCGAGCCTCTAGCTTCCTGCTCTCTCCTGCTTCTCTCCTGGAAGGTTTCCTTCCTAGATGTCATAACTTCAGCCTGTTGTGTGTCCAAAATCAGAGTGCTAACAACTGAACCACCTTGCGTGGCCTTCTATAAGGACAAGGTTCAGCCTTTCTGCCCAAGGTTGTCTCCTAGTTCCATACTGGTCAAGACATATACTTGCTGGTCCCCTGTCCTAAGCCCCACGAGACAGATGAGGAACGCAATTTGTATACCCTGGACATCAGATGTGCTCTGGCCTTCTACATAGAACGAAGCCATTCTGTAAGTCTACGAAGCTGTTTGTGGTGATCACAGACAGAATGAAAGGTTGCCCTGTGTCTCCCCAAAGAATATCATTGTGGATCACAGCCTGTATCCGCTACTGCTAGGAGCTAAGGAATGTGCCCCCCGCCGCCGATAGTGACGGCTCACTCGAATAGGGCACAGGTATCTTTGGCAGCCTTCCTCGCTCAAGTGCCGATCCAGGAGATCTGTCTGGCAGTGACCTGGTTGTCTGTCCACACATTCGCTTCACACTGTCCATTGACCCAGTAAGCTCAGAATGACGCTGGCTTCGGCAGAGCTGTGCTACAAGCTGCCTGATGGTGAACTCTGAGCCCACATCTATTGATACTGCTTGTGAGTCACCTAGAATGGAATTGATATGAGCAAGCGGTTACCTACTTTTCATAACTGTTGTTCTTCAAGATGTGTTGCTCATGTCCATTCCATTACCCGCCCTCCTGCCCCTCTGTCAGAATGTTGGCAAGAAGGAACTGAGATGGTGCAGGGCCGGTGGCGCCTGATATACCGCGGCACGAGCGCGGCACTCTAGGGGGCACCACAGCCGGCCCTATGGATACCGTTAAGGCAAAAATCTCCTCCAGCTGCGCACATAGGTACGCGCACACCTAGAATGGAATGGACCTGAGCAACGCATCTCGAAGAACAAGCGTTATGAAAGGTAGGTAACTGTTTTTAATTCTTCTCAGCCCCCAGATGGTAGTAAAGTTTGTTATTTTCTATCTCTCAGCCTACTAGACGTCCAGACTCTTCTGATGACCGTCACATCATGACAAAGCACTCTAGCATCTACCCAACAGAAGAGGAGCTGCAGGCCATCCAGAAGGTCGTCTCCCATTCTGAACGTGCTCTTAAGCTCGTCTCTGATTCATTGACAGAGCAAGAATCTGACAGAGAAGATGATGATGATGATGATGAAGAGAGGGGGTAACAAACTTGCATAGCCTCTTTCCATAGGTAGTTGGTGCAGTATTGTGGCAAGATGAGGTTGACACTTTTGGAGTGCTGGGGAAGTCGTCATCCCAGAATAGCTGCACAGTCTGTCGAAGGGGATGGGTAAGGAGGCCACATCAGCAAAATGAGAGTTTGAAAATGGCAAAAAGGAATCCTCTTCTCACTCTCATTTGTGCATCTGTATTTTGTTTGCCTAAGCATTGGTGAGGGTAGAGATCACAGAGCTTGCGATACATACAGAATCGGCTTCCTTACTTAGTGGCTTTAAATTCTGTTTTCGGTCCTGTAGCACTGGTTGAAGCTAGATTAAAAAGGGTTACAGTGATATCCAATTCCTGCAGAAAATGTTCCAGCTGTCCACTTGGCACTTAATAGTCACTTAAAAAGTAGTAAAACAAAAATAGTCTCCCCTCTGAACAGTTAGACCTGGGGTGGTAGTGAAATCTTTACGCTATTTCAATGTAATATTTTAAAGAAGAGTTCTGGAGAGTTCTTGTATTTAGGTTTAAATTAAAGGTTTCAAAATTACAATCAAAAGGCAAACGTGTTGCGAAGTAACTCATAGTGGGCCTACCACTAAAGCTGCTTCAATGAATTCGTGCTGCAGCAGAACCAAAGTATTGCATGGAGATTTCAGTGTCTTTCTGTTTTAACAAATACAGTGCAGCAATTTACTTCAGTAGCCTTAATGATATTGTTAATTGCCTTTTAGTTCTGCTTTTCAGATATTTTGGGGATCCCTGTGATAGATTTTAAGGCTCAGATTCGATGTAGATAGCTCTGTTTGATGTTTTCCCATGACTTCTCTCCTCAACAGGACAGTAGAAACTGCACCCCGAATTCTGAAAGGTGTAATGCGAGTTGGCATTCTGGCAAAAGGGCTTCTGCTCCAAGGAGACAGGAATGTTCATCTTATCCTGCTCTCTGCCCAGAAACCTACACACACCCTCTTAACGAACATCACAGAGCAGCTGCCCAAGCAGCTTTCAGTAAGAGTGGATCCTCCTCCTTTGTTTCTGATTTCTAATGCCTGTTTCTCCTTTGCTAGTTGTCAGGAAAAAGGATACCTAGAGCATAGAATAATCCAGTACTGCCTATTGAAGATTAACAATATCCTAGGCTATGTACAAAACCAGATAGAAAATACCGTTCCTGTGCTTAGCAACAGGCATTGTAACAGGGAATGTGTGCTGGGTTTTTTCTGCATTCCATCTCAAAATGGCAATTTCCATTATAGCAGTAGGTAGCATAGTGGCGTGCTGCACTTGTTTTGGATGTCTTAGTTCAGTCCTTACAGGCTCTTACATCACAAAGCTAATACAGTTCGGCATAATTTGCATGATGGGACAATCTGCTCAGGAAAGTCTCAGGACTAGAATGACAGAGTTGCATGTTAAGCTTGAGGTGCGCTGGTAGGGCTGCGAGAAAGCATGGCCAGTAAGGGCCTACTGCAGAAAAACTGTGTGCTGCCTATTATATATGTTTGTAGGGTTGTCGCTGGCGTGCTGGTCCCAGGATATGACAGAGACAAGGTAGGTGATATTTTTTTTACTGGACCAACTTCTGTTAGTGGAAGGCACTAGGTTTCAAGCTACACACAGCTCTTCCTCAGGTCTGGAGAAAGGTAGACAGTGTGTCTGAGCTAAATATAAGGTGAGACAAATTATTAAGCGTAAGAGGTTCACATATGCTGTAGGAGACAGCAGTTTAAGGAATTGGGCAATTAAAGGTTAGCAGGCAGCGGAGTGTGTTACAAATTACTATAATAAGCCATGAAACCAGTATCTTTGTTAATATCATGGTTTTTAGTGTCTAGCAGAGTTATGAATTTAAGCTCCCGGGCATGTCCCTTGAAGGTGTTATGTGGGATTCCTTTGAAGACGAGGACTGAGGTCAGACATGGACTGATAACTTTGTGAAAAGTGTTCGCCCATGGACGATGTGGTGGTCTGTCGCTATCAATTTTCTGCTTGGTTTCATTTGAGAAGTGTAGTGATTGTCTCGTTTCACCCACATAGTTGTTGTGGCATTTGATGTACTGGATGAGGTACATCACATGTTGTGATAAGCATGTGTAGGATCCATAGATCTTGAAAGTTGTATTGTGGGAGGTACTAATCATTGTATCAGTGGAGATATGTCTGCATGTTTTGCACCTGGTTCTGGCAGGAACTGATGCTGCTTTGAGTTGGTGCGTCTTGGTCTGATCGGAGCTTGCTTCTGATGACAAGCTTGGTAAGGTTGGGGTGGTGTTTGAAAGTCAGAAGAGAGAGTTTGGGGAAGATTTCTTTCAGGATACAGATGTGTCCATGTCTCACCTCTCAGTCCTCATCCTCAAAGGAAACCTGCATAAATACCTTCAAAAGACAAGCCTGGGAACTTAAATTCATAACTCTACTGGACTTAACACACACACTGGTTTTATGGTGTATTACAACAATTTGTAGCACACCCTACTGCCTCCTAATCTTGAATTGCCCACTTCATTTAAAATGGTTTTATACTGCATGTGTGAACCTCTTATGCTTAACAACCTGTCCCACCTTGTATTTAGCTCAGACACTCTGTCTACCTTCTCCAGACCAGAGGAAGAGCTCTGTATAGCTCAAAAGCTTGTCCCTTCCTTCAACAGGAGTTGATCCAATAAAAGATATTACCTCACCCATTTTTCTACTAATGTAATTGAAACTGATGCTACATCATTCCTAGCTTTTAAACTATATTAGTCAATTTCTTTCTTGAACAAAAAATTCACCAAATACATTTTTTTTAATAGTGGGGTGTAGAGATAATGCTGGCACATGAACTTGAAGATGAAACAAGTGGAGTTTTGTTTTTAACTTTCTAGACGTTAACTGAAGATGAATATGAAGTTTCATCTGATGCTGAGGAAGCGAGTATACTCATCTGTTCGTGCAAGGAACCAAAAATGCAGGTCACAATTTCAGTCACATCTCCTCTCATGAGAGAGGATGCTTCTGCTGACGAAGGTGAGTAAATCATTGATGGTTTAAAATTACTTTGTGTGAAAGGTTTGATGTACTAAGTATGTAATAATTTCAAAATGAACTAACCATGGTGACTGAGCAGATATTTTGATTTGTTGATTTGGTTACTGCTGTCAGAATACTTTCAAAGTGACAAAATCAGAAGGCTGAAATCCTCCTAAAACTCCTGTGCTGCTTTTTCCCTTCACCTTCCTGAATGGGGAAGCAGAAGATGGATGGAGTTAGCTGTGTTCGAGACTTAACTTGATAAATCTGCAGACCTAATTGCTGTAATTTAATAGAGATTTTTGTGCTGCTCTCAATGCTTTCAGGAACATATTCTCATTTGAAAAAGCCTGCTTGCTTTTGGTGGAGGAGACAATGATCTCTAATCACAATGCAGTCGGGCTTCAGTCTGTGGATACGATTTAGAAACTACAGTATGCTAGTTTGATAGCTATTAGTAACAAAAAGTTATGGTTGTGTTATGGTCTTTTACAGCAACTCTTGGTCGCGAAAACTTTGTAAGTAAATGGTGCAAAGAGACATTCATATATTTCTTTCCTCTTAGAAGCAGCAGCAGAATCTCAGCCTGACCCCTGTGATATTTTGAGTCAACAGAAATGCCTAGAGTCATTGGCTGCCCTTCGTCATGCTAAATGGTTCCAGGTAAAGAGCTTTTCTAAGCACTGAGATGTGTTGTGCAGTTCTTCGAGTGATTGCTCAGGTGTATTCTACAGTAGGTGTATGTGCTCGCCACTTGCACCGGTGCCGGAAGTTTTTCCCTTAGCAGTACCCGTAGGGGGGGAGAACCGCTGCAACCCCTGGAGTGGCACCTCTATATCGCACTATAAGGGGAGCTATGTACCTCCCTCCCCCCCCCGCCCTCCCCAGTTCCTTCTTGCCACCAGTGAAGGTAGTCGGAACTTCGTGCTCCAGCCTTGCTGCAGCTTCTCTAGTTAGCCTTAGTAGTACATTTCTTCTAATAGTTAAATAATTTTCTCCAATTAGTCGTCTGGGTTAGGGGCATGCCTCGTGCCCTAGGCTTCAAGTAGTGCAACTCCTGTCACAGTTGTATGCCAAGAAGCGACCTGCACACTCAGTGTCTCCGTTACTGGAGCGAGTCCCACGTAAGTGAGCGCTGTAGGATCGGCAGATCATTCAAGCCCCGAACTAAGAAGGAAAGGGACATTAGACTTTGCGCTCTCCTAATGGAAACAGCACTGGCCCCGGCACGCTGAACGGACTCAGCGCCTGGCACCGCGTCTTCGGTACGGAGTGAAGTCCCCTCCACTAGCCGGCACCGCTCCCCCTCCAAGAAGCAGGGGAAGACTCAGTGGCTCTGAGACAAAAGTAGGGGTGAGGCCGGACCTGAGCTGGGCAGCCCACGATCCTCCTCGGGACCCAGGCCTCCGACTCGTGCTGAGCGGAGCAGCCCGGTCCCATCCATGAGTGCATCCCTTGCGGTGAGGATGCCATCAACTCCGGAGGCTGCACAGGCCGCAAGTGACATCTTAACCCTCCTGGTACCTGTGGCGCCACCTGAGACGGGTCCCTGGTCTCGAGGGAAGCCGCCACTGGGAGCACAACAGACCTCTCCGACACGGCACAGTCCACGCTCCAAGAACCGCTCGCCGCCTCGCTCGAGAGGTCTTCCCACAGCTCGCCCCAGCCCTCTACCCCGCTCAGGCTGACCGGCTCACCGCCCGTGAAGGAGCCTAGGGGTTCCTCCACGCCCCACGACCAGGGTCGCAGGCACTGGGATAAGTGGCACCGATGCTCCTCCTTGCGCCGCAGGTACTGGAGCCGATCCTGACGCCACCAACGTAGACGCTCGGATTCAAGTTCCCGCTCTACCAGACATCGCACGCGGGACTCCTCTTGAGATTCTCCGGCACCAAAGTGTCGTAGCTCCGGCCACCAGGGTGAGTACAGGATCAGCAGCTCGGACGGGTACCAAACCTCGTCATCGAGGTCCTGGTCATGCGGACGGCACTGTCTCAGGCACCATTGCTCTCGCCACTCCTATGGTACCGTGCGCTCGACAGTGACCTCAGCATTGGCACCCAGCCACCTGTCTCCAAGTCATGCGGCTCAGCGAGAACAAACTGTGCTGCCTGGCCCCCAAGTTGGTCAGTGGCACGGCACACCATGGCAGGGGCAGTGGTGTCAATGGGCACTGTGGCCACAGATGCCTGCCCAGGCGAGTTCTCGCTTGGTGGCTGGAGCATCCCAGGGTCCTTTGGCCTCCCCTCCTCGGCAGAGGGAAAAGTCAACAGGTCTCGAGCCAACGGCACTGCACCCGGACTCTGACCTGGGCATCGACCCCCCCGACGCCCTAGGCACCCCTCGCCGGCACCGGAGGAGGCCATAACGGCACTGCCACCCGTCCCACAGGAGGACTTTAAGGCTCACCAGGAGCTCCTTAAGCAGGTGGTGTCCAGTCTCCAGCTCCGGGCTGAGGAGTTGGAGGAGCTGTCTGACTCTCTTCTTAATGTGCTCTCGTCCTCGGCACCTGGCTGGGTGGCTCTGCCTCTCCACCAGGGGGTAGTCAATATCTCAACTACCCTGTGGCAAACCCCAGCTTCCTTGGCCAACACCTCCAAGAAAGCGGAGAGAAAATACTTTGGGCCGGCTAAGGACCATGAGTACCTGTATTCCCACCCGGCACCTAATTCCCTGGTGGTGGAATCAGTGAACCACCGGGAACGTCACAGTCAACCCACCCCCAAAGACAAGGATGCCAGGAGACTGGATATGTTTGGCAGGAAGGTTTATTCCTCAGCGATTTTCCAGCTCTGGGTGGCCAACCATCAAACCCTACTGAGCTGGTATGACTTCAACCTATGGGGGTCCCTACCAAGTTTGAACCTCTCCTCCTGGAGTGGGACAAAAAGGAGTTCAGGGCTCTGGTAGAGGAAGGAGCAGTGGCGGCTTCGGACGTGGCTGACATGGCAGCCTGCTCGATGGCCTCTGCCATATCCATGTGCAGGGCATCGTGGCTACTCCTGTCCGGACTGTCTGCAGTGTCCCAGTCCTTGATGCAGGACCTTCCCTTTGACGGGAAAGCATTGTTCGCGGACCAAACTGATGTCCTCCTGCATGGGTGAAAGACTCCCGCACCACCCTGCAAACCTTGGGCCTGTACGTCCCTCCGGCGAAGGACAAGGTTCACTATCTTCATTAATGATCTGGAGGATGGCGTGGACTGCACTCTCAGCAAGTTTGCAGATGACACTAAACTTGGAGGAGTGGTATATACGCTGGAGGGTAGGGATAGGATACAGAGGGATCTAGACAAATTAGAGGACTGGGCCAAAAGAAACCTGATGAGGTTCAACAAGGACAAGTGCAGAATCCTGCACTTAGGACAGAAGAATCCCATTCACTGTTACAGACTAGGGACCGAATGGCTAGGAAGCAGTTCTGCAGAAAAGGACCTAGGGGTTACAGTGGACGAGAAGCTGGATATGAGTCAACAATGTGCTCTTGTTGTCAAGAAGGCTAATGGCATTTTGGGCTGTGTAAGGGCATTTCCAGCAGATCGAGGGATGTGATCATTCCCCTCTGTTCGACCTTGGTGAGGCCTCATCTGGAGTATTGTGTCCTGTTTTGGGCCCCACACTACAAGAAAGATGTGGACAAATTGGAAAGAGTCCAGTGGAGGGCAACAAAAATGATTAGAGGTCTGGAGCACATGTCCTACGAGGAGAGGCTGAGGGAACTGGGATTGTTTAGTCTGCAGAAGAGAAGAGTGAAGGGGGATTTGAAAGCTGCTTTCAACTACCTGAAAGGGGGTTCCAAAGAGGATGGATCTAGACTGTTCTCAGTGGTACCTGATGACAGAACAAGGAGTAACGGTCTCAAGTTGCATTGGGGGAGGTTTAGGTTGGATATTAGGAAAAACTTTTTCACTCAGAGAGTGGTGAAGCACTGGAATGGGTTACCTAGGGAGGTGGTGGAGGTTTTTAAGGTCAGGCTTGACAAAGCCCTGGCTGGGATGATTTAGTTGGGAATTGGTCCTGCTTTTGGGCAGGGGGTTGGACTAGAAACCTCCTGAGGTCCCTTCCAACCCTGATATTCTATGATTCTATTCTGTGATTCTATGACAAGCCCAGGATGCAGGCTTCAGCTCCCCCTGCTAGGAGCAGATATGAGCCTCTGCTCATGAGACCAAGGGAACAGAGGTGTAGGTCCCAACGTCAGTCCCACTTGGCCCCACGGCCAGGCCTCTCGAAGGGCAAAAGGCAGGGAAAGAGGCGGTTTTGACTCTTTGCTGGGGGGCCACTGGGCCTGTTGCCAGGAAAGCCCCACAGTTAATAAAGTTTGCGTTCTGCAACCGTTTATCTGCCTTCCTTGTGGAGTGGTCCCATATAACGTCAGACCAGTGGGTCCTCAACACTATCTCCAAGAGCCACATGTTGCAGTTCACCTCACCCCCCGCCCTGGGTGAGCCTCGGGGACCCGAAGCACTCCCGCCTCCTAGACCAGGAGGTGACACGCTGCCTCTGCCTGGGGGCAGTGGAAAAGGTACCGGTAGAATTCCAGGGTAAGGATTTCTCCTCCTGGTATTTCCTGATCCTGAAGGCGAAAGGGGGGCTCAGACCCATCCTAGACCTACGGGATCCCAACAGTTTTATGGTCCACTACAGGTTCCGGATGGTATCCCTGGCCTCTATCGTTCCCTCTCTGGACCTGAGGGATTGGTTCGCGGCCCTGGACCTCCAGGACGCATATTTCCTTATCCATATATTCGAGCAACACAGACGCTTCCTCCGATTCCTGGTAGTCGGGGGACCATTACCAGTTCACGGTCCTCCTGTTTGGCCTTTCCACAGCTCCCAGAGTTTTCACCAAATGCATGGTGGTGGTTGTAGCCTACCTCCGGAGGAGAGGGAAGCAGATCTTCCCATACCTGGACGATTGGCTTCTCAAGGGCACCTCCCAGTCCCAATACAGGCCCAAGTGGGACTTCTCCTGTCCATGTGCGCAGATCTTGGCCTAGTGGTAAACGAGACCTAGTCTACGTTGGTTCCGGTTCAGCGCATAGAATTCATAGGGGCGCTACTGAACTCGTTAGAGACCACAGCCTCTCCCCCCCCAGACAGGTTCGAGACCCTCAAAGGTCTCATTGCCTCGGTCACAGCCTTCCCCGTGATGACGGTGAGGGCGTGCCTTCAGATCGTCAGGCACATGGCGGTGTGCACCTACGTGGTTCGCCACGCCATGCTCAGAATGAGGCCTCGCCAACTCTGGCTGGCCTCCCAGTATTCCCAGGCCTGAGACGGGCTGGACAAGGGTGTAATGATACCGTCTCAGGTAGTTGCTGCCTTTCAATGGTGGTCCCTCCCCGCGCAACATGCGGCAAGGGGTCCCCTTCCAAGAAGTTTCCCCCTCACTAGACCTGGTGTCGGATGCCTCGGACCTGGGCTGGGGGGCCCATATAGGGAGCATTCAAACACAAGGGAGATGGTCGGCCTCGGAATTATCCCTACACATAAACATCAGGGAGCTCAGGGCAATACGGTTGGGGGGCGTAGCTTTCAGTGGGTGCTTTTGCGGGAAGGTGGTCAGAGTCCTCACGGACAATACAGCTGTGATGTATTACATCAACAGACAGGGAGGAACGTGCTCCTCAGCCCTATGCCTGGAAGCCCTGAGCCTGTGAGAGTTCTGTATAACCCACGATATCTCCCTGCGAGCCTCCACCTACCCGGCATCCGCAATGTGCGAGCCGATCACCTCAGCAGGGTTTTTTTTCCCACCAGTACGAGTGGTCACTCCACTGGGAGGTCATCCTACAGCTCTTCTGGGAGTGGGGAGTTCCCCCGGTCGACCTTTTTGCAACCGACCAGAACCGACGCTGCTCCCAGTTCTACTCCAGGGGAAGGGGGGCAACCTCGGACGCTTCTCTCCTTCAGTGGTCGGGCCAACTTTTCTATGCCTTCCCACCTTTCCCCCTAATAGGCAAAGTCCTGCAAAAAGTAAAAGCGGACAGGACGCGGGTCATCCTCATAGCCCCGGATTGGGCCTGTCAACACTGGTACGGGACCTCCTACAACTCCTAGAGGCTCCCCCGCGGAGGCTGCCGCTTCGGCCAGATCTCCTCTCCCAGGAAGGGGGATGCCTCCTCCACCCCAACCTGGTCGCGCTTCACCTGACAGCATGGTTGCTCCGTGGTTGGATGAGGAGGAGGAGAGATGTTCGGAAAACGTCAAACGAGTTCTGTTGGAAAGCAGAAAGCCGTCCACGCAAGACATATCTAGCCAAATGGTCCAGGTTCTCTAGGTGGGTGGGAGAGTGGGGAACCTCCCCTTTGTCTGCATCACTCCAACTCATTCTCCATTACTTCTTGTCCCTTAGGACACAAGGGCTAGCGCCCACCTCTGTCAGGGTGCATTTGGCGGCCATATCGGCCTTCGACCCTCTGGTACAGGGCCACTTGGTCTTTTCCCACCATATGACCTCCCGCTTTTTAAAGGGCCTGGATCATTCATTTCCGTATGCCAGGCCCCCTCTCCCCGCAATGGGATCTAAACCTAGTGTTATCCCGCTTCACAGGTCCTCCCTTTGAACCCTTGGCCACGTGTTCCTGGTCCCACCTGTCATGGAAGGTAGCATTCCTTGTTGCTATCACATCAGCTTGTCGTGTCTCGGAGCTTAGGGCCTTGACCTCGGAACCCCCGTATACAGTATTCCACAAAGATAAGGTCCAGCTTCGCCCACACCCTGCTTTTCTCCCCAAGGTGTTCTCCGCCTTCCATATGGATCAGGACATCTGTCCTAAGCCCCATTCCTCCAACGAGGAACGCTGCCTACACACTCTAGATGTGCGTAGGGCACTGGCCTTTTACTTGAACCATACCAGGCCGTTCCGGAAATCCTCGCAGCTGTTCGTTGCGTTGGCCGAACATATGAGAGGGCAACCAATTTCAACCTAGCGCCTTTCCCGCTGGATCACCTCATGCATACACACGTGGTACGACCTGGCAGGGAACCCTGCCGCCTATTGTTAAGGCGCATTCTACGAGAGCTCAGGCCTCGTCAGCCGCCTATGAAGCTCATGTCCCTATCCAGGACATATGTAGAGCTGCCACGTGGTCCTCTGTCCACACCTTTTCTTCACATTATGCGATCATCTCCATCAGATATAGCTTGGAGTCACCTACTGTGGAATACACATGAGCAGTCACTCGAAGAAGAAAGGACAGTTACCTGTTCTGTAACTGGCGTTCTTCGAGATGTGTTGCTCAGGTGTATTCCACATGCCGCCCTCCTTCCCCTCTGTCGGAGTTGTCTAGCAAGAAGGAACCAAGGGTGGGGGGAGTGTGCAGCTCCCCTTATAGTGCAATATAGAGGCACCACTCCAGGAGTCGCAGTGGTGCTCCCCCCGTATGGGTACTGCTAAGGGGAAAAACTTCCGGCACCAGTGCACGTGGTGAGCACTCACACCTACTGTGGAATACACCTGAGCAACACATCTCGAAGAATGCCAGTTATGGAACAGGTAACTCTCCTTTTCCCATTGATTTGCTAATCTGGTAGAAGGAGGGGGAAGGAGGCACAGTTTTGTGCTGCAGAGCTGACCATGTTTATTCAAAGTGTAACTGATGCTATTGGCAGCATCTGTATAATTTGACCCCCAAATTTTTGTGTACACATTCCAACTCATCCTCTCCACAGCACAGTAACTTAAAATAGCAATATTTCTAAATGGTTTTTGTTGGGTTTTGGTGAAAATAAATCCTGCTGAAGCAAAATATTTTATCTTTATTCTGGCAGGCTAAAGAAGGCTGCATATGTCAACTTCTGTCAGTAAATGGATCTGAGAGGATCTTTTTATATGTCACCTTCACCACCTGGCTTAGAAATGCCCTTTTAAACCCTAAACTTTCAAATACAACTGATGATTGTTTAAGACCCACTGACCTTCCTTTGTTCTTTGATTGCAGAGGTGTTAATTTCCAATTCATCTTGAGTGGTTTCTTACAACATATTAATTCCTTATGCTAAACAATCTGTTTAGCGTATTAATTCCTTATGCAAAACAAACCTTGTATTTAGCTGACACCTGTGTACTTTTCCCAGATCTGAAGAAGAGCTCTGTGCCAGCTTGCAAGCTTGTCTCTCTCATCAGTGGAAGTTGGTCCAATAAAAGATATTACCCCACGTTGTCTCTCTAGTTGTTTAAGAAATACGTATAAAATCCACCACCATAATTAGCACTGTGCAGCAACCCCAACAGAAAATCAAGAGCTGAATAGATCCTTAGAGACAACATCCCCCGTTGGTCTCTCCAGGACACTTGCAATCCATTGGCTAATGGAGAAGTGAAGCCTGCCCTGTTCTGATCATTCTTTACCTGCTTTGTGGATAAGTAGAGGATTTGAGTATTCAGAGCTGCCAGTCTAACACCTTTTGCTAGCACTGAATCCACAAATAATGTTGCTTACCCTGAGAGTGCTCAAAATGTTGAACACAATTGGTGTAGCCTTCTTTTAACTAGATAGGTTAGTTTCTTTATCCCTTTTGGTTTTGTGTTCTACCTCAGCATTTTTTTAGAATGCCAGTGCCCCGTTGCATTTTTTACATGGAGTAGTACATAGTAGACACTTTGCTCCATGTGAAGTCAAATGGTTTAATATTCAGATAAGGAGAATATTTTCTTCAGACTCTAAGATACTTTTAATGAGTTTTGTTTTGTTGCTTGTATGACTTAGGTTTTTATTGTCTTAGATATTTTCTGTTAGCAAACAGTCTCCTTTATTTCCATAAAGGCTAGAGCTAACGGTCTGCAGTCATGTGTGATTATCATCAGGGTTCTGCGAGATCTTTGCCAGCGTGTACCAACATGGGGGGCACTTCCAGATTGGGTAAGAAGACAGAAGCATTTTCTGTGACACCCTTCCTTTGATTGCTATCATGTAAGACGCTTTTAGCAACAGTGATGATTATCGGGGGCATTGAAATGAAGTAAAAGATAAGCTAACCACACAAGTATATTGGATACATAGGGCTGAATTTGTTGACGTCAGTGACAAAGCCTACTGACCTCAGTAGGTCCCAGAGTATGGTCTACATTTACCCTTCCTTTTCTATAACAAGAAGTAGTAAGAAGACTGCTGCTCAGCAATAGGGAATCCATCCTCCATAGCCTCTTCACCAAAGCAAATTGATGTAGTTATTCAATTCCAGTTCCTCTTGCGGGGGTGGAGAATGTGACTGTTTAAAAATAATTAGTGCATATCTGCAGTCATCTCAGATTTTCAACTTCATACTTGGCTATAACAAGTATGGTGCCACAGCCCGTGTCTGCAGGCCACATAGCAGTATGATTGCTGGAGCTCTGAGAGAGGAGATCCCTTTCCTCAGACTGTGAACAGCCACACCAGCATGACTGTACACACTGTATACAGAGTCAGATGTGTTTAACATACAAACTCCTAACACAGCTGAGCTCTAAATCCACTATGCTGTATGAGCACACATGTTGTGTCCATACAGTGGGTTACATGCTCCATGCATACCTGGAACTCTCTTCTCTCACAAGGCTTCCAGGAGTCCTATTCATATTAAGCATATAAATACTCTGTAAAGAGTTTGTCTACTTTAGAGAGTCTTAAACAACTGGGGAAGCTAGTTGGATTCTATTTATTGTAAACCATACAGTTCTTAGAAAACCTTCTGCCATACTAGCTACTGCATTAGTCTAACTTGTGGATTGCCTCAGTAAATACTAGGAACACGTTTTATCCCTCCAGTGTAACTGAACCCTGGTGTTGATCTTGTTCATCTGCCTTTGTTGCCTTTGTGCTGCTGGTTTAGGAGCAGTTGAGGGACTTGCTTTCATTATATTTGGCTGAAGAAATGAACCTAACCTTTGGAGAGAGACCCCACTGGTACTTACTTATACAATAGTCCCCTCTTTCTACCCCCTCCTCTTTCTGCACATGTGCAGTTAACCTGTGGGAGGGGGATGAATTGGCTTCTTGAGAGGGAAGCACATTTGCTTTCTTCACCGTGCTATCCCTTCTCTTCCAGCTCTTACCGTGGCTGGAAGATTGTAAGTACCATGGGCCTAGAACTCTCTTACTGTGTATATACAATGTCTAGTACAATGGGATCTTGATTGGGAACTTCCAGTACAACTGTAATACTACTGATGATTGGACAATACTAGAAAGTTTTGTAGTATTAGAATCATATAAACATAATAGGAAAGCTGGATAAAAGGTGACGGGTTTCGCTAGTAGATGCCTGTAGGTTTACAAAATAATTTAATAAACAAGTGATGATAAATGTGAACATTTTTAGAAAAGTGCCAATAAATAGCAGGGCTATTGTCAACTAATAAATGCCCCAAAAAACCATAGAGGAGCCGGTCTAAATGTTCCCATGTAGCATACAGTGGTCAAAATCCTTTGGTCAGTCCTAATTTTCCTAAGAAAGTGACCAGACTTCTGTAAATCCTCTAGGTGCAGAATTCTATCCTGTTACTTGCTAACAATAGTTTTTAGAAATAAGTTAGTAGCCAGCTCTGAACTGAGCTGTGAATTCTCTTGAGCTCAGCCTGGCAAAGTTCTGTTTGTCCATTCTCTCAGCAAAAAAAAGTAATTTTTGTTGACAAGCAAGTAAAATGTTTTCATTTATTGTCATACCACAAGTAGACGAGAAGGGTGTTTTGCAGGAGCTTAGATGTTCATGATGGTTTTACAAGGTTGCCTTAGCAGTATCTTGAGTCTCGTTTCAAAGAACTAAAAAGCAAGACACAACCCTAAAAAAGGCATTATTTGCTGTCTGCAGAGGCTGCCAGCCTTTTGTGGAGGACACATCATTGCTTATATTTTTAAGAAACTGTATTTTAATTTCATTTCCTCATTTAAAAAGTCAACCCTGATTTTGTCCTTCCTGCAGGCAATGGAACTTCTTGTAGAAAAGGCTTTAAGTAGTGCAACAAGTCCGCTAAGTCCTGGAGATGCCATGCGCCGAGTTCTTGAATGTGTAGCCACAGGAACGCTCTTGATGGGTCAGTTCTAAACTAATATCTGTAATGTCGCGCCACAAAATCTTTGAAACAGTGGATTGGGCCATCTGTATTGTCGTCCTGGAGTACACGCTACATTTTGTGATTGTTTCCCACTGAACAGATGTTAAAGTATGGCTGTTGGAATAAACTCTGTCCGCAGCATTGATTCTGGGACTCAATGGTATTGGTAGCTCTGCTTTCAGAAAGTGGCAGATGTGTTGTATGTGCCTTTTTGATTGAAGGGAAAGTGTTGATTATTTTTTATTTTGAAGTGCTTAAAGAGATTCAGATAGTTTAGGCCCAACACTTGCGTGTGCATTAATAATATTGCTCTCATTAAAACTTTAAAGCAATATTTAAAAAATATAAAGCCCAAGCACTTCAGCATTCTATGCCAGTCCCTGAGAATGCAGAAATGAAACTGACTAGTGAGGTTTCCTTCTTCCTTGAGTCAAGTGCAAAAAAGTAACCAAACAGTGTAACTAGTGAAAAGCAATGTCAGTGATACTGTAACTAACACTGTATGTTAGGAAAATGTGATTTTTTTTATTGTCTTTTTCTTAAACCCTGATCATAGTGAGTTTTAGAGTTGTGGTTCCTTCTTCCCCTTGCATTCAGATGGACCTGGGCTACAAGATCCCTGTGAGAAAGATGCAATGGATGCTCTAGAGACTATGACCAGTCAGGAACGAGAGGATATTACAGCCAGTGCACAGGTAGATAAGACAGTTATTTCTAATGGCATGGAGAAGGAAACTTCAATAGAAGCATTCTGTAAAGTGAAGCATCTGGTATACATCAGTATTTTGAGGTTACTCTATCCTTTCCACTTAAGGTTTTGAAAACAGCTACAGCACCCATGGAAGGGACAATCTCTGGTTTGCGATTGTATGTTTGTGACCCCAAAAGCAATGTTAACAACTCTGTGACCCTGAAAGCTGCACCTAATTTACACACTTCTTTAAAATTAAGAAATACATCAATGTGAAAAATACCTCACATTGAAGAGTAAAGTTGCCTTTAAAGGGAGTTAAGTCAGTTTCAGTATTGCATTTGCCCCTAAGTCTCTCTACCCATTTTTAGTCGTATTTTCGTATTTTCAAAACAGTTTTGTCTCCTGGGTGGCTTGGAGGGATTACGGGGTAAATACATAAAAACAAGGGAAAACTGACTATAGGGAAAACCAGTGAAATGGACTAGAAAACACAGAATTGTCAAAAAGTAAATGCAATGGAAAAAATATTATTTTTCTCTAGTCTTGTTAGCCATCTTTAGTGGTTAGTGTAAAGGTAACAGGTGAAGTAAAAAAAAAATCAAATAAGTCCATGTGTTCGTAAGTTAATACTTTAAAAAATGTTCACAACCATATTTCTTTATAATATTATTAATTTTCTTAATAAATAGTGTGATAGTTCTTCTTTACATCCACCGGCATCAAAAACTGCCAATTTAATCAGATTTTATGTGGAGAGGCAAGCTGTGTGCTGCATTTTCTGATCGCAGTATCTAAAATCTGCTCCTGCTAGCCACGTAAGCAATGGTATTATTATCAGTCAAAGATTCTTAGGATGTTGGCAGGCAATGTAATGCAATTTTAAAATAAAAAAAAAATCTTATTGCAAGACAGCCATTGCATGGTAGAAAAAATTAAAAATGTTTTTAGTGTATGTAATCTTGCCTGACGTCTGCAGAGCAGTAGGCTGAAGTCAGATATTTGATTTAGAAATTCACACTGATCTCTGTTACTGAGCTAAGTATTGCCTGTGTGCAGAACAACCCTGGTAGGCTTACCAGTTAAATATTGACCTTTCACCTTTCTGGCTTGTATTAAACTCAAGGCTTTAGATTAAATATTCCTATGTGGACTCCGTATAGCATTTTCTACTTAGACCTCAGTGAATAATGAGTACCTAAAAGAGATGTCTAGGACTAAAAGGTTGGGGGAGTTGGAATCACTTCTGTCAGTATATCAGGCAGGAGATCATTCAAGGATGGATCAGTGTGGGATGTGAGAAGACTGCTGCTATTTGTACACTGTTTCTTGTACTAAACAAATTACAGTAGTTTCTAGCTCTTCATTGGGCTTTGGAAACAGTCTTTTTAAGAGGTAGAAACTATTGTAAAGATTTACATTGACTTCAGCAGGTTTTGGTTCAGGACAAACATTTTTAGGCCTGATTTTTCAGAGGAACTGACTAGCTCAGCTTTCACTGATTTTAATTGAAGTTATGGGCTCTCAGCAGCTTTGCAATAAGGTCCTTTATATTTTTGTATCTGTACTTGATATTTAGAACACGTTGTCATTAACTTTAAACTCCAGCCTGCAGTGTGTGACTATAAAGGCTGCTGTACGCAGAAGATACGGTAGGCTGTGTAGTATCAGCTGTGTCATGCCTACTACTGTCCTGACAATGGTACCATCCTTAATGTTTCTTCTGCTTCCTCCTCTAGCATGCTTTACGGATGCTAGCTTTCAGGCAGATACACAGAGTACTTGGAATGGACCCTTTGCCTCCTCCTAAAAATAGACTTAATGCCCGTAACAGAAAAAGGAGACGAGACACCAGTGAGACAGCTGAGGGCGAGGGCAACGGGAAGAAGGACAAAAAAGAGGAAGATGATGATGCCTAACCACTGTTGTAGAATTTGCTGAGATAATGTTCACATGACTTTAATTTTTTATATATAAATATGAGTTGCTGTTTAGTCTGACATTTGGCAATTTTAGTGTTTTTCCCCTTGAAATAACGTACTGTAGATCTGTTTTAAATTGTGCTTAAATCATTACAGAAATTGCATCATTCCATAAGAGTAAAGTTGTTTATGGCAACAGTCCCTCTCCCTCTATTACGTTCCCTTCCTGTGTGCCCCCCCGCTCCCCCCCCCCACACTCTGAAAGAAACCCTCCCCACAGCAAAATAGGTAGATTGAGGCAGGCACTTTTTTTAAACTCTGGTATTTCTCTTAAGCTTTAAATATGTCCCATGACACGTAAAGGAAAACACAAGTTTATTGGGTTTGTATCTTTTAAAAAGTTGTATCCTTGTTCACTTTAGATGTCCAGCCTGAAATTGGAGGCAGTTTCTAGCTGGATCTGGAGTGTCTGTCTGAAATTGACAAGTTTGATTTGAATTTATTATTATTTTTTTTTTGGAAGGGGATCTTGCACTTTGTGCGCTCCCACTTTGGGGCAGTGAAGTGGGTGCTGCATTGTAAAGAGGTACATAAGCTGCTTGCTCAGAGCCATTTTTGGCAAACCAGCCAACTTAGAAATGACAGTTGGCAGTAGAAATGACAGAGTCTGAAATGTTTAATTCCCTTGGATTTATAGTTCTCCATTAGACACAGCACATTGTACTTAAAAGCACCCCTGTAAAACATGCTGTCTAAAACAAGAGAGGGGAAAAAACTGGAACGGTTTCTCCTGTTTGGTATTGTGGTTTGCAATTTTGCATAGTTTTTCTCTTCCGGGAAAGCAAAAAATATGTTCCAGTAGAGGTGACACTATGAGTAGGGGTAAGCGCTACTCTGAACAGTCTGAAGTGGTGGTGCTAAGAATAGGCCAGAGTGCTAACTTTCTAGTAGCTGTTACATGACAGTATAATCACTAACCACAGAGATTCTCTGCATACCAATGAGTGCCTTCTAAAGAGAGGTGGCCAGGACTCACACAGGGAAAAGCTGTTTTTTTTTTTTTTTTTTTTTTTTTTTAAATCTGCACAGTTTAACATCGAGTCTGTTTTTAAAGCCAGGCATTTCTCAGCAGCACCTCTCGGAAATAGAAGAAGTCAGGCGTTGATAGCTCTGCTTGTTTGGGCTCCCATTCCATACAATCTGCTGCTGCTGAGCAAAGGAAGGGTGTCCAGCTGCACTGACTGACAGACGCGGGGGTGAAGGGCTTGGTCTCAGCACTTGGGGTACAGCCGGCTCGCCCAGCTGGGAAAGCTGGTAGCCTAGCCCTGGGCAGCCAGTAGTGACTGGATCAACCTGTTTCTATGTGGAGGGTTTCTCAATTGGTTGCCCAGTGGCTTTATTTTTTTTAAAAGAACTTTTATTTTGACAATGTTGTGTTCTAGGGTCACTTGCCACAGTTAATTTGGTTATTTTAAGTGTGTTTAAAGGACGGCCTGTAACGTGGCTTTAATATTTGAATGTCTTTGTAGTGCTACCTGGAAAAAAGGAGAAAAATGAAAAAAATAAAATAAAGGAGTTATGCTTCCATTTTCTATGTAACGTCTAGTGTTTAACCAGTGAATCTCACTAGCACAGTGGTCCCCAAACTTTTCAGGGTCGCGCCCCCCTTTCCCATCAACCTGCCACAGCTCCCAGCGTGGGGGCGGGAGGGACAGGGGTAAAGGGACCTCATCTGGCAGGGAGCAGGGCTGGGAACAGAGCCATGGCAAGGGGCTGTGGCTGAGGGCAGGGGTGGAGACACAGCCCAGGCCATGGCTGGGGGCTGCAGCCTGCAGCTGAGCCCACAGCCAGGTGTGGTTCCGCTCTTGTCCCCAGTCTTGGCCCTGGGTCAAGAGCAGAGCGGTGTGAGGTGGAGCTGGGTGGCGCTGCCTCCCTATGGAGGCTGGCCCAGGCCCCGCCGCAGCCTCCCGGAACGTTCCGGCTCACCCCACAGTTTGGGGAACTCTGGATTAGTAAGTGATCACAAGTCAGGTAGCTGATTGGTTGGATGGTGATTATCCCAAGCTCTCAGCACTTCAACTTCACACCCAGATCCTCATTTAAACCTTGTTTTTATAACTCCATTAATACTTTGGTTTGGGCTTTCTAACATTATTCAGCATTTTTAATCTCAACAGCAAATTTCCGATTATCTTTTTAATGAAAAATACTTGTTCTATTCACCATTAAATACAACTCAGCTGAGCTTCCCGTTAAAAGCACATTAAGTTGATTTTTTTCCTTGAACCCCTGGGGAGAAAACCAGAACCCTTTTGTATCTGTGTCTCAAACTGAAGTGAATCTCTCCCCAAGCAAAGGGGTCAGTTGGAACTGTGAACAAAGGTTTAGGTTTATATTTGTGAAAATGGATGGATTGGCTGCAGCTGATGATTTCCTTAGGACAGCAATTCTGAGCTCAGGTCCTGAGCACCACGAAATCACACCCAAGACAGTGTGGTGAGCTGAAAGTCGCATGAGGACTAGAATGATTGCATTCCAGGCCGAGGTGCTACAGGAATGCTCTGTTGCGCTTGTAAGGCAGTTCAGGGAACAGTAGCAAACAGAGAAAAGTTTCTCTCTGTGCATAGACTTTCTGTGGCCTGGTTGGGGCTCTTCGGGTTACATTTGCATTCTGCTCTTTAGGCAGTTGTGACCCATCAGCGTTGTTTTGCTGGCTGATTGGCGTATCCTATGGAAGCTGAAGGTTTCTTTTAGGAAACTCCTAGCTCAGGGCGTGGTGTTAGTGAGGAAATGATTTTGCAAATTAGATCATGTTTATATGCTGGTTTAAGATAAGAGTGTAGGGAGAAGCAGAAGAGCTTCAAATTCTAAGCACTGAGAGCAGATCAATGTGATACAAGATGGTCAGCCAGTCTGACACATCCTCTGAGACAGCACCACACCCAGAAAGTAGTGCATCCTGAGAAACTAGCCCTTGCTCATTTAGAGCTTATATATCCATTTTTAACCTATATTTTGATTCAAGACCTTCTGAGTTTATGGAGAAAGATTACACTGGCCCTTTAAAGAGTTTGTGTGCTCTCAAATATGGTGTGGTATTTGTCTGGATGTCCCATCTCACTGGCACTGATGAAACCCACATTAGGTGATTGTTTCGATTGCATTAAATGAACTTCTGTTCTTTGCATTCTATGTACGATCTTGAGAGTTGTGCCAGGTAACAGAATATTCCAGAGTGATTAATGTACAATAATGTGGGTTTTGTTTTTAAGTTATTCCTTGTTTTCCATAAATTGGCTGCTGTTCTTTCCATAGATGATGATGATCCTGTGTTCTGAAGATTCTCCCCTGCACCTCTGTCTTGGAAAATGGAAAAATAAAAGCTTGAAACCCTCCAACATTTCAAATAAGAATTTAATGCTGTTCTGTAAATGGGTGCTGCACATAACCATTTTGTTAACAGCAAACATTGTGTGGGTATAGCGATACGTCCTTTTCTGGGTTATCTTTTACAAATAAATATATTTAAAAGGACAGATAAGAACTTTTTGTGCAGGTTGCTAAATAAATGCATTGTTTGTTTAACCAAAGCTGTGCTGCGTGCCTCAGATTTGCGGTATTGGTAGCAACTAATGTGCACTCACTCATTTGTACTACAGAATCTCTGTAACTTGACTGTAAAACCCTGATTCTGCAGTACGTTGTCTTCCATCATGTTGTGAGTTTATCTGTTCCTAGGGCCAGCAGTAGGGGTTGAGGGTGTGCTGCACATTGCAACAGGTGCATGGCACCTTGCCTGGATCAGCCCCTAAAAGAGGACACGACCGCTTATCATCCAGTTTGAAATAATAATAAAAGAGCATAGGAGGTAAAAGCCATGAGTGTGGATACAGCGATCCCAAACTTGAAAATCAAGTTGCCAGAGCCATAAAGCACAAAAAAGCATAACGGCAGCGATCCCATCACAGTTTGATGGAGTGAGCTCAGATGGCTACAAGTACGGAGCTAGCACCACAACCTGAAAAGCTTTATTGCCAGTTCCAGCACAGCCTCGTGACAGTGCTTTTGGCTTTGAGGGGTGATGTGAAGCCACATACGTACCTAAAGCAAGCAGCTGCCAAACAAACTGCTCCTGGAGATGATAAACTGGCTGGCAGCCTTACAAACATCTCCCTGTTGTCACTCGAGTATGGGGAGGTTTCTTCCATCCCATGCAAACCTCACTTTCTCATTGGAGTATAAATTTACCTGAAAAAATGTGCTTTAAGACATCTACAACAGGCTTATTTCTCTTCAAAATGTTCTTCCATTGCGATGATGCTTCACTCCTCCAGTGCCAATGTGCGTGGGAACACTAGCATAGCACCAATGCCATGGTGCAGATCAGCATTTTAAGCCCCATGTGTCTCAGATCTGCTCTGACTGAAGAGTTGAAGTCGTGTGGTACGTAAAACGTCAGCTGCTGCCTGGAGACTTGTCCATGCTAACGTTTGTGTAGCTACAAATATCACTGAAGTTGAATTGGTGCCAACAATGGTAAGAAATGTTTAGTTTAAAAAACAACCCCCCACCTCCACCCCGAGTTTAGATACCTTATTTTAAGCTTCCTGGGCTTTTTTTTTTTCTTTGTTGTGTCCCTCAATTTGATTTTTGTCCAACGTTTGGGTCTAGTTAGTTGCAGAAGAGAAATTATTACAGCTTGTGAAACACAATGAATCTGCTTCTCTAGAGGGGATGGAAAAAATAGTTGTCACTTGCCTAACTAACCTGGCCCCATTGCTAATCGAGAACACACAGACTTGCAGTTTCCTGAGGAAGTGCCCCACATTTAAAGTCTGTGCGACTGTTATCAAGTTGTGGGCTTGGATTCCTGTCTGGTTTCAGGAGACACACTGTACTCAAAACATCAGAACTTGAAAGTCAGGTGGGTGGGCAGAGGGTCTGTGTGGACTTGGCTGATGTTGATCAAGAGTCAAATGGCTGAAAGCCAAGTCACCATTGTGGAACGAGAGCATCTCCTTGGTACAGAAACCTTATGGGTATTTAACAATAAGATCAGGCTGAGACATTCTTTGGGCATGTCCCGTCGCACTCCAACCATCATCCCATTTTCCTTCCACAGTTCCTTGAAGGGCTCTGAGTCTTTGCTTCCCATTGTAGGTGTCCTTCCGTGGTCCCACTGAGAATTCCTGATCATTCGTGAATACTCTGCTGCTGCCAATCTCCTCTTCTGCTCCAAGGGCTTGTCTACACTACGAGTTAAGGCGACGTAAGGCAGCTTACGTCGACCTACCAGTAGAGGTGTACACACTGCAATGCTCTTCCCGCCAGTTTATCTCTCCTGCCACGCCGACATATGAAAACCACCTCAACGAGAGGCATAGTTAGAGTAATGCAGTGTTAGTGTAAACACGGCATTGCTTATGCTGTCCTAAGTGGTCTCCGGGAGGTGTCCCACAATACCCAGTGTGACTGCTCTGGTCCCTGGTTTGAACTCTGCTGCTCTGCAGCCAGGTACACAGGCATGTGCCCCTTCCCTTTTAAAGCCCTGGACATTTTTGAAATTGTTCTTCCAGTTTGCTCGGCAGGGAGAGCTCACACAGAACCTGCCGAGCTGACCATGCTGGCTCCCTACAGCAAACACCCCCCTGCCTGGACTACGCTGGAGGTGGTGGATCTGCTGCGTCGGTGGGGCAAGGAGGCTGTGCAGTCACAGCTCCACTCTAGCCGCAGGAACTTTGATAAATGGATTGTGGCATGGAGGAGAAGGGATACACTAGGGACATGCAGCAGTGCTGGGCAAAAATCAAGGTGCTGAGGCAGGTGTCCCAGAAGGCAAGAGCGGCCAATGGTTGCTCTGGTGCAGCGACGGACGTATGTAGTTTCTACAAGGAGCTGTAGGCCATCCGCGGCGGCAGCCCCGCCCTCACTACCAAGCGCCCTGTGGATACTGGGGGGCTGGAGACAGTGGCCAGGGGCGTGAACCTCAAGGACAGCGTAGTGCATGAGGAAGTGGAGCTAGAGGAAGATGGGGGACAGCAATATCCGGCGGTGTGACAAATCAGGCCTTTTTTTTAAACTCTCAAGGGGTCTGGAGTCACATGGGCCAGTCCCTGCATCCTTTGCTGAGTCATAAGGTGTGTTTACCTTTTCTCCATGGGTCAATTGTGTAGCTGATGGTCCTTAATGGGCCATCAAGCAGGCTAAGCAGAGCTAACACCAACTTGTTTGGGATATCACCCAGAAGCACATCACCAACTTGAAATACAGACAGTATAGAGCCAATATACATAACTTCAACTAAAAATGATACATGCACACAGACAGCATAATCATAACCAGCAACCCATAACCTGGTCTTAGACACCTTGTATGACCCCCTTTACCTAAGCTTTGGTGCCACTACAGGACCTTGGTTGCAACCCATGTTCTATATGGTCCCAATTTATATCAATAACGTCACACCTTGGCATCCTCAGCTACCCCCAGGAGTGAGAGAGCAGCTGTTATCACCCCCGCCTGTGGAAACGGCGCCAGTATTCAGAACAGTATCCTACCGAATCCCCCCTTTATCCCATCTTGACCCCCCCCCACACACACACTACGGTGCAAGAAAACAATGCCTGGCTCAATACATTACAGAACCACACGTTACTGTGGCTCAGTGTCAAAATTCTCCTTTAAAGCCTCCCTCATTTGAATAGCTCCTGCTGAGCTCCTCTAATAGCCCTGGCATCCGGCTGCTCAAAAGCAGCAGCCAGTCAATCCACCTCCATGCTCCACCCCTGCAGAAACGTCTCCCCTTTAGCTTCACAAACGTTATGCAGCGCACGGCAGGCTGCTGTGACCATGGGAAGGGTTTCCTCACTGAGGTCTAATCCGCCAAAGAGGCAGCACAAGCGCCCCCTTTAAGCAGCCAAAGGCAGATTCAGTGTCATTCTGCACCTGCTGAGCCTGTTAGTGAAGAGCTCCTTACTGCGTTCAAGGTTGCCAGTGTCCGACTTAATGAGCTAAGGGAGCAAGGGATAGGCTGGGTCTCCCAGGATCACTACTGGCATTTCTACAGCCCCGTGGAAATTTTCTGGTCTGGAAAGAAAGTCCCTGTTTGCAGCTTTCTGTACAGGCCAGTGTTCCTCAAGCTGCAAGTGTCCTGCACCTTCTCTGACCAGCCTGTGTTGATGTCCATGCACTGACCCCAGTGCTTGCAATGCCTTTCTGCTGATGTGCCCCTTCACAAGGTTGTCTGTGTGCCATCTATTGCCCTGCTGCAGTTAGGGAATCCCATTGCCACAAAACTGTCCACTATTTCACACCCCTTGCCTGGAGTCACAGGCCCTCCTAGCAGCAGGCGATTCATGGCCCTGCACACTTGCATAACTGCAACCCTCACGGTGGACATCCCCACTCCAAACGGATTCGCGACTGAGCGGTAGCAGGCTGGCGTTGCCCACTTCTACGCAGTGATCACCCCTTGCTTCTCCACAGTGAGGGCAGCTCTCATTGTAGTGTCCTTGCACCAGAGGGCTGGGGCGAGCTCCCCACACAGTTCCAGGAAGGTGGCTTTGCACATCCAAAAGTTCTGCAGTCCCTGCTCCTCATCCCAGACCCGCATAACGATGCGATCCCACCACTCGGTGCTAGTTTCTCACACCCAGGACCAGTGGTCCACTGTGTGCAGCTGCTCTGTGCATGCCAAAATCAACCTTGAATTGTTTCTGTCCATGGCGCACAGCAGGGCAGACACCACCGTGTCGTCATCAGATTCCCAACTCATGAAATACTGCATATTGTGTTCACAACGCTCATCACAAGACTGGAGAGCAGGCAGAGCCATGCTTTCTGATAGAGAGCGCGGGCGCACAGTTTACAGGGTCTGTTGAAAAGCAGCACGAAATGTACTAGGAAGCCCACAGAATGATGGGACAGAGAAAACGGCATCATGGGATGCTCAGCCTGCCCATAGGAGGCTTTGCAAACCCTTCCCAGAACACCCAGTGGCAGATGGTCATGAGTTGCATGTTGTGATTGCTACCCATAGTTCACTGGTCTCTCTGTTGATGCAAGAGCACCTACTGTGGTCTCTCTGCTGACACAAGTTTTAATTGCAGCGGTGGATGAAAGTCAACTTAACTTTGTAGTGTAGACATGGCCTAACTGTTCTCACTTCTACCACTGACCCACACCTTCATCAGTGCATTGCAGTCTGCTTAATACAGACATCCACTCCTTGGAGCCTCGTGTTGACTCTATAGGTATCTACCTTTAGTGTCTGTTTAAGTTGTTTATCACCTCTGAAAGTGGATTAAGCTAATTCGGACTAAGACACTCTTGTTCCAGAATAAGTGTGACCACGTATGGAGTTAATCAGGCATAGCTAATCCACTTTAAATTCACAGCCTACCTTACTCCAGACTCATTTTTGTGTGCAAATAAATCCTTAGGCCCAGCTTTTTAAAAACAGTTAGGCATTGCGGTGCTCACCCTAACTGACTGAGGAGATTAAATTTCATTTACAAAAGGGATTTAGTCACTTAGGAGCCAAAATCTCATTGAAGTCAATGGGAGGCTTTCCACTGGCTGTAGGCCACAGACTAGGGCTGCACAACCCTTTCCCTGATGTGTCCTGTTCGTTGGCTCCTTTGGGCCGTAACCGCATGTACCGACTGGCTTGGGCAGGTCAACGTTTGCAGCTTTCTCCGTTCTGTGAGGCTTGGAGAGTTTTTAAAGTCTCCCTCCCACAAAACACGCCCTGGGGAATGCTCTGGTTCTCTTCTCCCTGCCTTGCCCACCTTTCTCGTAAATCCCCTCCCACACAGACTTTGAAGCAGCTGTTCACCTAGCAATGAGGGCGCAAACGCTAGTGCTTAAGATGCTGGGCCAGAGCTCTGGGTTCCAATCCCAGCTCCTCTACTGACTTTCTGGGCAGCACTGGGCAAGTTGCTTAGTCTTTCTCTGCCTCAGTTTCCCCCCCGTAAAAGGAGGATAATAGCTCTGCCTTTGTCCCCGACCTTTTGTCTCTTGTTGCCTTAATACAATGCTCGGTGCAGTGGAGCCCTGAGCTTAATTGCAATTTCTTCATGCTATTGCAACCATAGATACATAATAAAGTCATTAAAGTTCCCAAGCAATGAATCAGCTTTGTGATTAACGGGGCTGGGGACTGGGCGGGATTTGAAGAGCATTGGCATGGGGGTGTCTAAGCCCTAAATATGATGGATTAGATTGATGCGCCATTGTCCTATTAATTGTAGTGCTTTGCTTCTCCTGAGATCTGGGAAACTGCTTCCTTACCCCTTTTCTTCACTGCAACTTTCTTGTAATGAAAAGGCTGCTAAAAACCTGCCCTATACTCTCTTACACAGTGGTAGCATGAATGTCATATGTCAAACCAAACGCAAGTGCCTCTTCACGTTGCATTTGGTCTGTAAGTTACTTTAAAATCTATTTCCAGTCATTTTCACAGCGGCATGTCTTGAGCCAGAGTGGGGAATATTCAGCTGATGCATTTCATTGCAACTCGTGCAAGGGTCTTTCTTTCTGCGGGATGCTTTCTGTGCTGCTCTATGATAGGGAAGCAGCAGGGGCGAGTTGCTCAGCTGGTGTGGACTGGGAGAGCTCTGGTGACTTCAGTAGAGCTATGACAATATACAGGATCTGCTCCAAGGTATTGAAACAGGAGCATCAACACTCCAGTGACAATAGAAGGGGGAAGATAGTTCGGGACCTGGCCCAAAGGAGGCTGCAAGTGGTGTAGGGAGATGGATAATACATTGCCCTTCTACAGCTGCCTTCGGCTAAGGGTCTGTCTGATCTTTGCAGTCATTAATTGTGCCTGGTGCTGTGCCTAAGAGGTGGGTCACTGTTTTCACCCCATTTACAGATGGTGAGATTGAGGTACAAAGAATGGAAGTGGTCACCCAGCCAGGGGCGGCTCTAGGTACCAGCAAAGCAAGCAGCTGCTTGGGGCAGCCCATTTGCAGGGGCGGCAGCTGGCAGGGATCCAGCCTGGGAGCTGAGAACCAACAGGGGGCCCTGGGAGCTGTAGTTCCTTGGTTAGCTCCCTGCCTATAGAGCCAGCCCTGGAGCAGGGAAAGAACTACATTTCCCAGCATTCCCTTGGCCACTACCAACAGGACTGGGGGGGAGGGAGTATGGTAGCTTAAACCTCATGCTGCAGCTTGAGCTCACTGCTAGAGCAGGGTGGCGCTGTGAATGGGGAACAAGTGTGCCCAAGGGGTAGAAGGCTTTGGCTCAGATATCCCCCTTCAGAAGACATCCCCAGACTGGCTTAGGGATACTGGTGTGACCTCACCTTGCAGCCCCCAAAGAAGGAATTGGGTGGACTAAATGGACAGTGCCCCTCTCTATCTGAAGCCTAGCAAGGGAGGTATGTGGAACCCACTAGAACTTAAAATGAAAAGTAAGGGAGGGGAGGCTCTACTGGAGCTGGGCAGCTTTAGATACAGTACCAGGCATGTAGGAGGATTTCCACTTCTGAGCCATGGAAGCAGAAATTGACTTTTCCATTCCATATATAGCTAATATTCAGAAAGGGAATCTAGCACCTGCCTTCCAGATTTGAGCACCTCACAATTCAGGAGTGCTCAAGCTCAGTTTGGGCAGCGGTTACTTCATTTCTCCCAAATCAAATATACTGATCCACTATAATTTGCTGTAGAAAAAGTAGGATAAAATTGAGCAAGAAATGCTTCCCAGTGGTTTTTAGGACTGGAATTGCTATTTTCAACAGCCATTGCCTTGTTTGTTTGTTTAAAAGGAAGACAGTGATATCGCATTGGCAAATTCCCCATAGAAAGAAAGAGTGGAACAAAAGAATAATAAAGGCACCTCAACTTTTCCTCATTTATGGAGGACAGTCTTATAATCATCCAGATATCCTCCAATCACACAAGCTGAAAATTGTTCCACTTTACTGCAGTTCTGTAACCATATGGGAACCAATCCTGTCTGTGTTCTGTGCACATCCAAAATTCCTGGTGAATGACCCGCCCTGGGAGCGAGTTACCAGTGACCCAGGGCTGCGGCAGAAGGAGGGTGCAGGTGGGGGGGAGAGCCCAGGGCTGGGGTGGCAGGGGGTGGAGGGGGCAGAGCCCAGGGCTGGGGCAGCAGGGTGTGTGTGGGTGGGGGGACACTGGTGGAGGGGAATGGGGAGCCCAGAGCTCGTGCAGCACAGGGTGTGTGGGTGGGGAGAGCCCAGGGCTGGGGTGGGGGGCAGCCAAATTTTATTTTGCTTGGGGCGGCAAAAAACCTAGAGCCGGCCCTGTACCCAGCGCCGGGGCTGGGGCTAGAACGGGTCACCCACCCAGCACCGGGGCTGGAGCCAGAACAGGTCACCCAGCACCGGGGCTGGGGCCAGAACAGGTGACCTAGCACCGGGGCTGGGGCTAGAACTCAAGAATCCTGTGGTCTAACCACACTTCCCTTTGAAAACATTGAAAATCTCCCCTGCCACTCACTAGTTCTCGCTTTGTCGCCTGCTGCGCACACTGGCTGGGCAGGCTGTGTGGGCACCACCGCCAGTAAGGTAGTGGGGGAGCAATCACTGACTCTCTGCTTCTATCAGCTGATCGTTAGTTTGCTTTGGGTGTCATAAGCGCCTGTGTGGTTTCAAATCAGGCAGCTGTGGATGTTCCTCTCCCTGGTGGGGATGTGGACTTGGGCTGCAAGGGGGCAAAGGTCACTTCAGGGTAAAGCGTCATCAAGGAATGACTCCTCTCTGGTTAAAATGGGCTGCATAGAAAGCAGGCACTAGGACCTCCAGGGCACTGCCTCCGCAGCCCAGACCAGAAGAGAAATCAGGAAATAAAGTTGAGGCGAGTTTCTCGGAGTGGGTCTTTCGGTGAATGCTGTTGCGCGGGAGGTAAAGCTCTGCTCCGCCATTTGAACTGGGAATTTATTCTCCAGGAATCTTGGGACTCACGTCTGGGCTTGGCTGCAAGCAAACCTGCAACAACTTGGATGCCAAGGGCTTTGCATGGGTGCTGCAGGGAGGTAAGTACAAAGGTCTGGCTGAAGCAATAGCTGTGGCTGGGTAACATGTTTCCTTTCTCGCCTCAAGGAGGACAGACATGAAGAGAAAAGTGCATGTAACGTTCAAGGTGCTGCACTCAGTGGGATAAAGAGCAAAGCACCAGTGTGGCTGGGTACGTGTAAGTGGTGCGGGGGGCGTGTGTGCAACACAGCCAGTTCCTGCAACCTGTCAACCCAGGTGCCAGCTCTTCTGCTGCTGGGCATGCGACTCTGGGGGCCTTTAGCTCTGCAGAAGGGGCTGCTCTTTGCCCTGGCGCTTAGAGCAGTACAAACCAGCCTGGCTTTTCTGTATGTGGGGCAATTTTCCAATGCACTTGTGACAGTGGGAAGGGAGGGCGGGATCATGAGGCTTGGCCCAAGAAGTGAAACCTACAGTATGTTTCAATATCTCATGGAGCCTGCCAGAGACTCTCAGTTCCACAGGCTACAGCAATCAAAACCAGCTAAAATGGGATGGAACAGTTCAGGGACTGGTGAAGGATTTCCCCATTACCCCAGGTCAGACTGGGCGTGACAGTGAGGAGCATCTGAAGAGGGTTAGAATCTGGATGGTTCTCCTTCAAATATTTGTCCATGCGGATTCCACTTCTGGGATGCAGGAGTCCCAGCTGAACAAAACATCTCAAAGAACCACACTTACTGTCAGGCCTTTCCCACTGCTCGGGAATGGCAGGGGAACAAAATGACCAATTTTAACCCTCCCAATAAGCTGGGCATTGACTTCTGTGAATGAGCTTGATAGACCAGGCATTTGCATCATCAAAACTGGCACCGTTTGGCAGTGAACCCGTCTCTCAGCCTAGCACTGGCTGCTTCGAGCCCGGCTCACAAGATGCATTGGCTGGGTTGGGTGGGGAAAGTTGTCCTCCAATTTGTTCTTCGGTACTTTGGATTCCCAGGGCTGATCAGCAGCCAACTTTCCCCAGCACGCTGTCACCTGCAAACGTGTGCTGCACAAGGGGCTCTGATACGGCGGATACAGCTGCTGCTGGGCATCTGTAGTACCTATGTCATGGAGCCTTAGGAGCAGGGAATGGAGAAGACCTGTAAGGCCAGCTACTCTACCCCCTGCTGGTGCAAGACTAAGCCCTAAGCCAGAGCTTCTCTCCTTTGGTATCTAGGAGCCAGTCCAGCCACCACTGTCAGCTCCCCGTGTGTAACGCTTCAGCACTTTCTAAATGCTGGAGCAAGAGCTGCTGTTCAGCTTCTCTGCCTGCTGCCTCTGGTTCAGCAGAGCAACATTCAGCACTCAACTCTCCACGTACCTCCTCCAGGAAAGCATCTGAACAGAAGAGGGGGAAGGGATAGTGGGATCAATAGCCAGGTCCCATCAGACAGACTGTTTTGGTAGATGTGGTGTGCCTCATGGGTGGTTTGTGTAGGCTTGGTTCCTGCCACATCTTCATTCATCACTCGTGTCCAGGGGTGAAAGTAACTTAAAGGACTTACTGGTACGCAGTGCAGCAGGGATCCTTGGCAAGGTGTGGGGGCATCTCTGGGCCCCTGGAAGGGGTGGGGCCTTGAGTGGAAGGGGCGGGGTCTTGGGCAGAAGTGGCAGGGCTGGGGTCAGACTCCCCCAGCCAGCCCTTCAGGGCTGCCCGGCCTGTGCTGCCTGGTGCTCTGGCAGTGATTTAAAGGGCCTGGGGGAAGCTGCCCCTTTTGCCCCCATCCCCATCAGCGGCCCTGCCGGTATGGTCGGCTGTGTACTGGCGGCCACTTTCTTACTGGTACGCCGTACAGGACCATACCGGCTTACTTTCACCTCTGCTTGTGACTGTGGTAACTGGCTCCTTTCCTTGACCCTGACTCTGGTTTGATTTGATTTTAGTGGGGAGGGTGAATGAAAAAAACAATTGACTTGCTCGTTCCTGAAGGCCTGTGAATATAAGAACATCAGAAGAACATAAGAACTGCCATATTGGGTCAGATCAATGGTCCATCTAGCCCAGTATCCTGTCTTCTGCCAGTGGCTGGTGCCAGGTGCTTCAGAGGAAATGAACAGAACAGGGTCATTAACAGGTGATCCAACTGCAGTCATCCAGTCCCAGCTTCTGGCAGTCAGAATCTGAGGGACATGGGATTGCATCTCTGACCACCTTGATGGACCTATTCTCCAGGAATTTATCTTTTTTGAACCCAGCTATACTTTTGGCCTCCACAACATCCTCTGACAATGAGTTCCACAGATTGACTGTGTGTTGTGTGAAGAAATACTTCCTTGTGTTTGTTTTAAACCGGCTGCCTATTAATTTCATTGGGTGACCCCTAGTTCTTGTGTAATGAGAAGGGATAAATAACACGTCCTTATCTACTTTCTCCACACCAGTCATGATTTTATAGACCTCAATCATATCCCCTCTTAGTCGTCTCTTTTCCAGGATGACCAGTCCCAGTCTTATTAATTTCTCCTCATACGGAAGCTGTTCCATCCCCCCAATCATTTTTGTTGCCCTTGTCTGTACTTTTCCAATTCTAATATATCTTTTTTTGAGATGGGGCAACCAGAACTGCACACAGTGTTCAAGATGTGGCTGTAACAATGGATTTATATAGAGGCATTATGATATTTTCTGTCTTATCTATTCCTTTCCTAATGATTCCCAACATTGTTATCTTTTTGACTGCACATTGAGCAGATGTTTTCATGAGAACTATCCATGATGACTCCAAGATCTTTCTTGAGTGGTAACAGCTAATTTAGACCCCATCATGTTTTCCAGTGTGCATTACTTTGCATTTATCAATACAGAATTTCATCTGCCATTTTGTTGTCCATTCACCTGGTTTGGTGAGATCCCTTTGTAGCTCTTCGCAGTCAGTTTTGGACTTAACTATCTTGAGTAATTTTGTATCATCTGCAAACTTTGCTCCCTCACTGTTTACTGCTTTTTCCAGATCATTTATTAATATGTTGAACAGCACTGGTCCCAGTACAGCTCTTTGGGGGACCCAACTATCTATCTTTATAAACCAACCTTTATTCCTAACCTTTGTTTCCAATCTTTGAACCAGTTACCGATCTATCAGAGGACCTTCCCTCTTATCCCAATATAGCTTACTTTGCTTAAGAGCATTTGGTGAGGGGCCTTGTCAAAGGCTTTCTGAAAGACCAAGTACATGATATTCACTGGATCACCCTTGTCCACATGTTTATTGACCCCCTCAGAGAATTCTAATAGATTGGTGAGGCATGATTTCCCTTTGCAAAAGCCATATTGATTCTTCCCCAACATGTTGAATTCATCTATGTGTCTGGTAATTCTGTTCTTTACTACAGTTTCAACCAATTGTGAAAGAAAATGTAGATTCAAATGAAGTAAAAATCTTAAGCGAATCCACATGTTCCATAGAATCTCTATGGATAGAAATTTCAAGCTCTAATAAAAATATAACATTAGGGATCTATTATCGACCACCTGACCAGGACAGTAATAATGATGATGAAATGCTAAGGGAAATAAGAGAGGCTATCAAAATGAAGAACCCAATAATAGTGGAGGATTTCAATTATCCCCATATTGACTGGGAACATTTCACTTCAGGACGAAATGCAGAGATAAAATTTCTCGATACTTTAAATGACTGCTTCATGGAGCAGCTGGTACGGGAACCCACAAGGGGAGAGGCAACTCTAGATTTAATCCTGAGTGGCGTGCAGGAGCTGGTCCAAGCGATAACTATAGCAGGACTGCTTGGAAATAGTGACCATAATACAATAGCATTCAACATCCCTGAGGTGGAAGAACACCTCAACAGCCCAACACTGTGGCATTTAATTTCAAAAGGGGGAACTATACAAAAATGAGGGGGTTAGTTAAACAGAAGTTAAAAGGTACAGTGACTAAAGTGAAATCCCTGCAAGCTGCATGGGCCCTTTTTAAAGACACCATAATAGAGGCCCAACTTCAATGTATACCCCAAATTAAGAAACACAGTAAAAGAATAAAAAAGAGTCACCATGGCTTAACAACAATGTAAAGGAAGCAGTGAGAGATAAAAAGACTTCCTTTAAAAAGTGGAAGTCAAATCCTAGTGAGGCAAATAGAAAGGAGCACAAACACTGCCAACTTAAGTGCAAGAGTGTAATAAGAAAAGCCAAAGAGGAGTTTGAAGAACGGCTAGCCACAAACTCCAAAGGTAATAACAAAATGTTTTTTAAGTACATCAGAAGCAGGCAGCCTGCTAAACAACCAGTGGGGCCCCTTGACGATCAAAATACAAAAGGAGCGCTTAAAGATGATAAAGTAATTGCGGAGAAACTAAATGGATTCTTTGCTTCAGTCTTCACGGCTGAGGATGTTAGGGAGATTCCCAAACCTGAGCTGGCTTTTGTAGCTCACAAATCTGAGGAACTATCACAGATTGAAGTGTCACTAGAGGAGGTTTTGGAATTAATTGATAAACTCAACATTAACAAGTCACCGGGACCAGATGGCATTCACCCAAGAGTTCTGAAAGAACTCAAATGTGAAGTTGCAGAACTATTAACTAAGGTTTGTAACCTGTCCTATAAATCGGCTTCGGTACCCAATGACTGGAAGTTAGCTAATGTAACGCCAATATTTAAAAAGGGCTCTAGAGGTGATCCCGGCAATTACAGACCGGTAAGTCTAACGTCGGTACCGGGCAAATTAGTTGAAACAATAATTAAGAATAAAATTGTCAGACACATAGAAAAACATAAACTGTTGAGCAATAGTCAACATAGTTTCTGTAAAGGGAAATCGTGTCTTACTAATCTATTAGAGTTCTTTGAAGGGGTCAACAAACATGTGGACAAGGGGGATCCGGTGGACATAGTGTACTTAGATTTCCAGAAAGCCTTTGACAAGGTCCCTCACCAAAGGCTCTTACGTAAATTAAGCTGTCATGGGATAAAAGGGAAGGTCCTTTCATGGACTGAGAACTGGTTAAAGGACAGGGAACAAAGGGTAGGAATTAATGGTAAATTCTCAGAATGGAGAGGGGTAACTAGTGGTGTTCCCCAAGGGTCAGTCCTAGGACCAATCCTATTCAATTTATTCATAAATGATATGGAGAAAGGGGTAAACACTGAGGTGGCAAAGTTTGCAGATGATACTAAACTACTCAAGATAGTTAAGACCAAAGCAGATTGTGAAGAACTTCAAAAAGATCTCACAAAACTAAGTGACTGGGCAACAAAATGGCAAATGAAATTTAATGTGGATAAATGTAAAGTAATGCACATTGGAAAAAATAACCCCAACTATATATACAATATGATGGGGGCTAATTTAGCTACAACGAGTCAGGAAAAAGATCTTGGAGTCATCGTGGATAGTTCTCTGAAGATGTCCACGCAGTGTGCAGAGGCGGTCAAAAAAGCAAACAGAATGTTAGGAATCATTAAAAAGGGGATAGAGAATAAGACGGAGAATATATTATTGCCCTTATATAAATCAATGGTACGCCCACATCTCGAATGCTGTGTACAGATGTGGTCTCCTCACCTCAAAAAAGATATTCTAGCACTAGAAAAGGTTCAGAAAAGGGCAACTAAAATGATTAGGGGTTTGGAGAGGGTCCCATATGAGGAAAGATTAAAGAGGCTAGGACTCTTCAGCTTGGAAAAGAGAAGACTAAGGGGGGATATGATAGAGGTATATAAAATCATGAGTGATGTTGAGAAAGTGGATAAGGAAAAGTTATTTACTTATTCCCATAATACAAGAACTAGGGGTCACCAAATGAAATTAATAGGCAGCAGGTTTAAAACAAATAAAAGGAAGTTCTTCTTCACACAGCGCACAGTCAACTTGTGGAACTCCTTACCTGAGGATGTTGTGAAGGCTAGGACTATAACAATGTTTAAAAGGGAACTGGATAAATTCATGGTGGCTAAGTCCATTAATGGCTATTAGCCAGGATGGGTAAGAATGGTGTCCCTAGCCTCTGTTTGTCAGAGGATGGAGATGGATGGCAGGAGAGAGATCACTTGATCATTGCCTGTTAGGTTCACTCCCTCTGGGGCACCTGGCATTGGCCACTGTCGGTAGACAGATACTGGGCTAGATGGACCTTTGGTCTGACCTGGTACGGCCGTTCTTATGTTCTTATGTAATTTGCCTGGTACTGAAGTTAGGCTTACCAGCCTGTAATTGCCAGGATCGCCTCTGGAGCCTTTTTTAAAAATTGGTGCCACGTTAGCTATCCTCCAGTCATCTAGTACAGAAGCTGATTTAAGTGATAGGTTACACACCACAGTTAGTAGTTTTGCAATTTCATATGTGAGTTCCTTTAGATCTCTTGGGTGATACCACCTGGGCCTGGTGACTTATTACTGTTCAATTTGTATCTACCTCAGTTCTTCCACATCCCATCTAGGATCTGAGCATGTCCTAGCACCTGGGGGAGGCACAGAGATATAGGGACAGATCCTCAGAAGTATTTAGGCACTTAACTGTGATTGAAATCATCTGGAATTAGGTACCTAAGTGCCTGTGAGGATCTGGGCATAAGTGACATGCTCAAGTCACCCAGAGTGTCTGTAGCAGAACCAGGCATTGAACCCAGATCTCCTGGGTCCCACCCTGTGCTTTAATCACACAACCATCCTTCCCTCCCAGGGAGCAGATGGCTTGGGAGGGGGGCATGCTGTGGATGGGAAAACCCCCAGGGAAGCCAGGCAGCACACGGGGAGTGATTGGGCAGCAGCCCTGAAGTGGCATATGTCACAGACTCCAACTTTCTTGTGTCCTGGTGGGTGCTCCACTCCGAGGCCTGCCCCCCACTCTGTCCCTTCCCCCAGGGCTCCACCCTAACCCTGCTCCACCCCCACACCTGAGGCCCGACCCTGCCTCTTCCTGCTGCTCCACCCCTCCCCCCAGGACCTCCTGCCCACCAAACAGCTGATCGGGGTGGCTGGTGGGTGCTGAGCACCCATGGAGTCAGTAAGCTCTGCTGTGGGAGCACGTGGCTGTGTTTGGTTCACTCTTTGCCTCCCAGCACTGGATGGATTGGTCTCTGCTGCCCTGCCTTTGCTTGGGTCCTGGGGTGCTTTGGAAACAGCCACTGTCTGTTACCTCACCTGCCCGCTCCTCTTTGCAGCAGTGGTGACGGGTGTTACCGGCTTGGCAGGCCCTGCTGCCTTCTGACTGAGCAGTGCGAGGCCCCTAGGCCAGAGAGCCATGTGGGCTCCAGGGAAGCCGGGGCATTTGGCAAGCACAGTTGTCCATGAAGATATTAGAGACGCTGTCTCAAAGTGAAGCTCCGCTACATACCTAGGAACCGTCCGTTTCCTCTCATTCCCAGTAGCCCGCCAGGCCGCAGTTCTCCTTAAGGCAGGTGCTGCTGGAGGGAAGGAGGGATGGTTGATGCCATTGTGGGTTACTGAGCTTTTCCCCTCTCCCTCTCACTGCCCGAGCTGTGCACTAGCCAGAGGCTATTAGCAGCCGCCGGCTGGCTCAGTGGCTGAGGTGAAATGAGTTCGGGTCTATCTCAGGCCCTTCCCAGGGGCCACATGCCCAAATCCTCCCCTGCCCACGGGACTGCTCTTAGCAGCCTCAGCAGAAGAGCCAAGGGGGAACTTTCTGTCTCTGCTCCCTGCCCTTCTGTTCCTGGGGCTCATCCAGCCTGGGATTGCTTCATGCTGAAGTGGATGTAAAACGGGACTTGACTCAGTGTCGACTCGCACTGTCAGAGCTGCAGTGGTTAATTTGTGCCAGGGCTGAGCCCCGGCACCTCTGGGCCTGGCAGTTCAGAGCCCCGGCGCCTCTGGGCCTGGCAGTTCAGAGCCCCGGCACCTCTGGGCCTGGCAGTTCAGAGCCCCGGCACCTCTGGGCCTGGCAGTTCAGAGCCCCGGCACCTCTGGGCCTGGCAGTTCAGAGCCCCGGCACCTCTGGGCTGCCACGTCAGTTATGAATATCAAAAAATTGCTTGACACCTGGCACCTCTTTCCTTACAAATTAAGCCCTGCCTGATTGGCACTGTGGCTGCTGGTCAGTGACAGGCCTGCTCTGGACTCGGGGAAATGGTGCATTTTAACACGTTACAATGCCAGTAAAAACAAGGCAGATGATGGTTTCAGGCTGTGTGAGCTGATCAAGATACAACCTGGGCTCCCGTCTCAGATTTACCAGCTAACGTGTTTCAATTACAGCTGCCTAGTCTTCACTAGCACTTTAGCACCCGGGAGCCAACATGGGTTAAAGTTTCACTTTCCTCCTTGCCTGAGTGCGACCCACGTGTCTTAGATCTTGTTAGTTAACGTGTTTGAAAGCAAGTGCTGCTTTTCCACTGCGGCTGGTCCCTCTGCCAGGGCTCGGGTAGACTGGTGCAGCAGGGAGAAGCTGGCCCTGCTGTCGTTCATGCTGTCCCGGCTCTGGGGAGGAATGGGGATTCCCTCTCCACGTCCACCCACCTGGCGCTTTTCACAGGAACTTAAATGGACTAAAATTACTACGGAACAGATGGTAGCAGCAAAGACACCCACACTGTTTCTAGGTCAAATGTTGCCTCTGAAATGAACAAATCGCCACCTGGTGCTTATTTTTAGCCTTGAAAGATCTGCAGTCATCTCTTCCTGTTGCTTTTCATTTTATAGCAGGCAACAAGGAACTGTTAGTAGGGTCTGGTGCAATAAAGATTCCGATCCTTGAGATTACAAAGAAAACCCACTCTGTTCTGCCACTCGCGATGCCCAGAACTGACTGTGACTCACCCCCCCGAAAGAGGAAGAGGATGGGCTGCTATCACCTCATCTGCAGGAACATTTCTTTAAACAAACTAAAAAAGACCTCCGGCTTGCTCAGCTGCTATTTTTATCTCCTACCCCCCTGCAGCTCAGATGTGGGGATGGTCACTGCAGGAGACCCATAGCCTGGCCTCCTGGAAATGAAAAAGGGGTGGTGCCAGTGTAGGGAAATCAGGACCTCATTGCTGCGTCCTGCGCAGAATTGCTGCTGCAGCTGCTGCACCCCCTTCCAGATGTGCAGTGCTGCGTTGGGTTTGTACACACCCTGGGACGTTTTATAGGTGACCTGCAAAGGGGAGAAGAAACTAGGAATGTGTTCCCCACCCTGCCTTTTTTGCTTCTTTATAAAGCAGATCTGAAGGGGGGAGGGGGATGTGCCCTTTAAGGACTCGCTTTTAGTATAGCAATATCAGAACTGTCTCCCCTGTATGTGCTGGAGGTCTCTTTGGAGAGCTCCAAGAGGAAATGGAGCACATTCTCAGTCCATCATTAGAACGGAGGTGGAGAGCACTGAACCTCAGGCATTTGGATTTGATCAGCGCCAACAGAAACAAAACGTGAGAACAAAAATCACTTCCCCCCTCAGTCCATCAGGACATTTTGCTTCTTTGGAGTCTGTCAATTCTCCAGTCATCCATCGAGTCTTCTAGAAAAAAAAGGGCTCTGAATTTCTAACTTGAAAAGCTTTCGGCCCTTCTTTACAGGGCAGACAGAGATAATCAGGGCACAAACCCAGTGTTCCCAGCACCCATGACTGACTCAAGTCTCACAATATTTAGTTTTATTCTTAAAGACCCAGATCCTGGAGTTGTGAATATATGGGAATCTCGGCTTTCTTTTTTCAAAAAAAGTAAGTTCCTAGCTCTTATGGCTGTGGAGAAAAGCTTGAAAACATGAAGCGAGTGTGAGTGAAAGGCTCAGAAACCAGAAGGTGAAGGGCAAGAACTTCCAACATATTATTTTTTAAAATTTCATGATTCTGGATATTTCTCTGCTTTGGTGGGGGGCTGGGCCCATTGCAGTCCTGTCCTGCTGCTGCAGATGGACCCCTGCCAGGGTGGGGTTGGCAGTGCTCTCCAGACCCGTGGGTGTTGGAGTTAACAGCCCATTGAAATGCATGAGGCAGTTCCTCCCTCTCAGCATGATGGTCTCAGGCTGTCAGCAGCCATCACTGCATCATGGCCTGAGTGTTTTGCATCCGACGAAGTGGGTATTCACCCACGAAAGCTCATGCTCTAAAATGTCTGTTAGTCTATAAGGTGCCACAGGATTCTTTGCTGCTTTTATAGATCCAGACTAACACGGCTACCCCTCTGATACTTAATCTTTTAAATCTTTTCTTCACTGCTCTGAGGGCTCGAAACTTACTTGTTTAAAGCTGACATTCTGATGTAATCACATGACTTCAGGAGCTGGAGCCATAGGTGCTGGCCTAGTGCCTTAATCCAGTCCTGTTTATGGTAGAATAAATCTTGAATAACTACATGAAAGTCAAGGGAGTTACTTTGGGTTTACAAACAGGATATTTCTGTAGACAGATCCAATGGCTGGAAGATGAAGCTAGACAAATTCAGGTTAGAAATAAGGTGCAAACTTTTAACAGTGAGGCTGATTTACCATTGGAACAACTTGCCAGGGTATGTGGTGGAGTCTTAAAATCAAAACTGGCTGTGTTTTTCTAAAGATACACTCTAGCCCAACTACAAGATAAGGGCTGGATACTGGATGCACCAGGGGCCATTCTCTGGTCTGTGTTATACAGGAGGTCAAGTGATAATAATGGTCACTTCTAGATTTCCTAGGCTGAGAGGAGCAGCCTGTGAGGCCAGGCTGACCTTAGACGAAGGAACAGGTCCTCAAGGAATCATGGAACAGGTCCTCAAGGAATCAATCCTGAACCACTTAAAGGAGGGGAAAGTGATCAGGAACAGTCAGCATGGATTCACCAAGGGCAAGTCATGCCTGACTAACCTAATTGCCTTCTATGACGAGATAACCGGCTCTGTGGATGAGGGGAAAGCAGTGGATGTGCTATTTCTGGACTTTAGCAAAGCTTTTGATATAGTCTCCCACAGTATTCTTGCTAGCAAGTTAAAGAAGTCTGGGCTGGATGAATGGACGGTAAGGTGGATAGAAAACTGGCTAGATGGTCGGGCTCAACGGGTAGTGATCAATGGTTCCATGTCTAGTTGGCAGCCTGTATCAAGTGGAGTGCCCCAAGGGTCGGTGCTGGGGCCGGTTTTATTCAATATCTTCATTAACGATCTGGAGGATGGTGTGGACTGCACCCTTAGCAAGTTTGCAGATGACACTAAACTGGGAGGAGTGGTTGATATGCTGGAGGGTAGGGATAGGATACAGAGGGACCTAGACAAATTAGAGGATTGGGCCAAAAGAAATATGATGAGGTTCAACAAGGACAAGTGCAGAGTCCTGCACTTAGGACGGAAGAATCCCATGCACTGCTACAGACTAGGGACCGAATGGCTGGGCAGCAGTTCTGCAGAAAAGGACCTAGGGATTACGGTGGACGAAAAGCTGGATATGAGTCAACAGTGTGCCCTTGTTGCCAAGAAGGCTAACGGCATTTTGGGCTGTATACGTAGGGGCTTTGCCAGCAGATCGAGGGACGTGATTGTTCCCCTCTATTTGACATTGGTGAGGCCTCATCTGGAGTACTGTGTCCAGTTTTGGGCCCCACACTACAAGAAGGATGTGGATAAATTGGAGAGAGTCCAGCGGAGGGCAACAAAAATGATTAGGGGGCTGGAGCACATGACTTATGAGGAGAGGCTGAGGGAACTGGGATTGTTTAGTCTGCAGAAGAGAAGAATGAGGGGGGATTTGATAGCTGCTTTCAACTACCTCAAAGGGGGTTCCAAAGAGGATGGATCTAGACTGTTCTCAGTGGTAGAAGATGACAGAACAAGGAGTAATGGTCTCAAGTTGCAGAGGGGGAGGTTTAGGCTGGATATTAGAAAAACTTTTTCACTAGGAGGGTGGTGAAGCACTGGAATGGGTTCCCTAGGGAGGTGGTGGAATCTCCTTCCTTAGAGGTTTTTATGGTCAGGCTTGACAAAGCCCTGGCTGGGATGATTTAGTTGGGTTTGGTCCTGCTTTGAGCAGGGGGTGGGACTAGATGACCTCCTGAGGTCCCTTCCAACCCTGAGATTCTATGATTCTAAGGAGGGTGTCAGCACCGCCCACGCTGACTTCCCCACTCTGCCCTAGTTCAGAGAAACAGCTGTTATCGAGTCCTGACTCATTTTCTCTGTAGTGTAGTTCTGTGACGGGGTGATGTCTCTTGCCCAGTGGCGATTTCCTCTTCTTTGAGCAGCAGGATCTTAGCTCATCTTGCAGCTACACGTTGAGCCTGGATGATCCCATTTAAAAAGAAATGACCTGCCAAAGCCGGTGTCTGGGTGGGGTGTGAGTGTTCAGGCAAACGGTGCATCCAGCTGCCTATGACATGGGCCCAGCAAGGGCAGTTGGTTCCAGCATCTTGTGACAGTTCTGCCTGACCCACTCTCAGATGCAGGGCTCCTCACTGGCCCAGTCAGCCAGGAGTCCGGCTTGCATCCAACCACAAATCCAAGGTGCTTTTCTCTCTCTTGTGAGAGAGGCTCTAGTGTTATCCTCAGAGCTGGGAGAGGCCATCCACCAAAGCACAAGAAAAAAGACCAGCAAACCCCAGTTTAGGTCCCCAGCATTCAAGTCCAGCTGCCTGAAGCTTCCAGTGTTTAAACTCTGTCTCCACTCAACCTCCCCAGCTATTTTTCTCTGTTTTTAGCCTGCTCTGGTTGGCCCTACACTATTTCCTTTAATCAGCCTCATCTGGCCTGCCGGGGTTAAATTAGGGCAATTATTGCCTTTCTCTGCTGCTCTCTTGGTCATTATGGTAACTCCACACAGCAGCAGACCAGGTGATGTTCCAGCCTTCCCTGCTGGCACTGCCAATTGCCCCCAATGGTGCCTGCCTGTGCTGCCGCCAGATGATGAGCTAGAAATTGGTCCATAGTAGTGTTTAGCTGCATTGAAATGACTGGGAGAGCTTTGGAAAGGGACCGAGGGAAACTGTTCAATAGAGACTTAACTGCCAAATTAGTACCCTGATGTATTCTTTATATTTCCACAGAGTCCAGATGCCCCAGCCAAGATCAATGTGGCATTGTTAGACGTCACATGTTTGCTTATTAAGAGACAGTCCCTGCCCCCCTGAAGTTACAGTCTAAATAGACAATTATCTCCATTGCACAAATGAGAAATCAGGGGTAAGTGACTTTCCCAAGGTCAAAAAGGGCATCTGTGGCAGAGCCAGGAGTTGACCCCCCAGAGCTCCTGAGTCCTGCTTAGTACCCTAGTCACAAGGCCAACTTGCCTTTTAAAGAGGGAACGCTGCTGTGGAGGAAATATGAGACTCGAGAGCACTGGCCTCATGGCACTGCTGTACTCTCTAAGGCAGGATTTAACTGTGGCCAACAGTGGTGAAAGGCCAGTGGCCACAGCCCAGTGCACTGTGGCACCCTCTCTCCTGCTCACTGGAGAGTGTGACAGTGTTATTTACCCCTGCCCATCCCACAAGAGCCAGGGGTCCCCCAGTGAAATGTACAGGCAGCAGGTTTAAAACAGACCTAGGGAAGTTCTGTGTTACTCAATGCACAGTCAACCTGGAGAACTCATCACCAGGGGATGTTGTGAAGGCCAAAGGTGTAACTCAGTTTAAAAAAGAATTAGAAAGCTTTGGAGATAAGTCCATCAATGGCTATTAGCCACGCTGGTCAGGGCCGCAATCCCATGCTCTGGGTGTCCATAGCCTCTGACTGCCAGAAGCTGGGACTGGATGATGGGACGGATCACTTGAAATTGCCTGTTCCGTTCATTCCCCCAGAAGCACCTGGCACTGGCTGCTGTCAGAGCCAAGGTATGGGGTTAGCTGGCCCATTGGTCTGGCCCACCATTGCTGTTCTTATGACATCCTGGAACTGGGAGTCAGGAGTCCTGGGTTCTCTTCCCATCTCTGTTCCTGCCTGGCCACAGGACACTGCTGGTGCAGAGTGAGGTGAGCGTGTTGGGCCCTTCTGTAAGGAGAAGACAGGGCCCAGTCGGAGTGGTCAGCTGTCTGAGCATGGCTTCTCCTGAGATCTGTCCCAGCTCAGCCAGTGACAGCACCTGCTACATTAGACAAGTCCCCAACTGTGCCTTAGTTTTCCCATCTGCAAAATGGGGACAATACTTACTCATCCCCCTAAAGCAGATGGCAGAGTCTACCATAATCCCCTTGCTGGTTCTCAGGTGCATTCCCAGTGGGGGAGTTTGTATCTGTCTGGCGTCGATCACACAGATTCTTGACAAGCAATCTGTACCGATGGCCCCGATTCTACAGCCATCACCTTGGGAGCTGGGTTACCAGCTTTGCAGCATTCCGCGGGTTCAGCTCTGCTCTTTTTAGACTTCACTTGTTGGCAGCCAGGCAACCTAAATGCTCATGCCCCTGGCTGACCAGAGAAGGTGTAATTGCAGCTTCAGGGGTGTGAAGCAGAAAGTTGCTTGTGAAACCACATTTTCCGCTCTGGGGCCTCCCACTTCTCAGGGTCCTAGAGCCCGGGCTCCAGGCTGAGCCCAGAGCAGTGAAACAGCCCCTCAGCCCAATCCCTGCAAGCCTGAGTTGTCTGGCTGGTCCAGCCGCAGGTGTCTGGTTGCTCTGTAGACATACCCATAGGTCCCTCTATGACTGCACTGCTGACAGCTCGCAGCGAAGCCCTGAGTGCCTGGCTGCAGCCAGTTACAGACGGAAAAGGTTTCTTGAAAGAAAAAAAACCAACTGCTCGTTCTGGGAGGTGGGTTTCTAGGGATGGTCTGAGCTGGGAAGGGGACGTGTAAGAGATGTGCAAGGGGCTCCACACCCTCCTGCCATGCACAGAACTGACCCGCCCAGAAACGAGAAAAGGGAAAGAGTGCGAGAGCCCAGCTGGGGGCAGGGCCCAGCAGCTCGGGGGCCACTTCTGTTTTTCCTCCTAAGTTCCTAAATGTTCATGTGACCCCCACCCCCACATACACCCACATACAGGGCTGGACTGTTGGTGGGTTTTCTTTATCTCCTTCCTCTGAAGCCTCAGGGATGGCCAGGGCTGGGCCAGGTCACCGGACGGGGAGGGCCAGGGCTGGGCCAGGTCACTGGATGGGGAGGGGCAGGGCTGGGCCAGGTCACCGGATGGGAAGGGCCAGGGCTGGGCCGGGTCACTGGATGGGGAGGGGCAGGGCTCTGAGGTGGCACTGGATGGGGTGGGGCAGGGCTCTGAGGTGGCACTGGATGGGGAGGGGTAGGGCTGGGCCAGGTCACTGGATGGGGAGGGGTAGGGCTGGGCCAGGTCACTGGATGGGGAGGGGCAGGGCTCTGACGTGGCACTGGATGGGGAGGGGCAGGGCTCTGAGGTGACACTGGAGCGGGGGCAGAGCTCTGAGGTGGCACTGGATGAGGAGGAGCAGGGCTCTGAGGAGGCACTGGATGGGGAGGGGTAGGGCTCTGAGGTGGCACTGGATGGGGAGGGGGAGGGCTCTGAGGTGACATTGGAGGGAGGGCAGGGCTCTGAGGTGACATTGGAGGGAGGGCAGGGCTCTGAGGTGGCACTGGATGAGGAGGAGCAGGGCTCTGAGATGGCACTGGATGGGGAGGGGCAGGACTCTGAGGTGGCACAGGATGAGGAGGGGCAGGGCTCTGAGGTGGCACTGAAAGGGGGAGGGGCAGGGCTGGGCCAGGTCACTGGATGGGGAGGGGCAGGGCTCTGAGGTGGCACTGAAAGGGGGAGGGGCAGGGCTGGGCCAGGTCACTGGATGGGGAGGGGCAGGGCTGGTCTGGGTCACTGGATGGGAAGGGGCAGGGCTCTGAGGTGGCGCTGAAAGGGGGAGGGGCAGGGCTGGGCCGGGTCACTGGATGGGGAGGGGCAGGGCTCTGAGGTGGCACTGGAAGGGGGAGGGGCAGGGCTCTGAGGTGGCACTGAAAGGGGGAGGGGCAGGGCTGGGCCAGGTCACTGGATGGGGAGGGGCAGGGCTGGGCTGGGTCACTGGATGGGAAGGGGCAGGGCTCTGAGGTGGCGCTGAAAGGGGGAGGGGCAGGGCTGGGCCAGGTCACTGGATGGGGAGGGGCAGGGCTGGGCTGGGTCACTGGATGGGGAGGGGCAGGGCTCTGAGGTGGCACTGGATGTTCTCTCTAGCTAGGTGCTTGGCTGGCTGGCCCTTGCTCCCATGCCCAGGGACTAACCCATCACCCAGTGTGGGTCAGGAAGGGATTTTGCCCCAGGCCAGGCTGGCGGTGACCGGGGGGGGGAGGGCGGTTTGCCTGCCTCTGCAGCGTGGGGGCGCGGGTCACTTGCCAGGTTCTCTGGGTCTCTCTCACTCATTTCCCTGCCATTGCAGGGTCTCGGGCACTGGGGCCCCTTGGCCCCTCCTTGCTGTGTCTGTGGCACAGGCCGGTCTAGTTTCCTGTGGGCTGTAATACCTTGGTCTCATTTCGGTTGTTGGATCAGTGTGCGGGGGCTGGATTTGGGGAAGGGGGCTGTGATCTCCAGGAAGTCAGGCTGGATGGCCTGGGGGTCCCTTCTGCCTTTAAACTCTAGGACCTAGTGGTTGGAGCAGGGCAGGGGAGTCCTGGCTCTAGGAAAGCATGTGATCTAGTGGGGACAGCAGAGGGCCCAGGGGGTCAGGACTTCTGGGTCCTAGTCTTGGTTCTGCCACTGACTTGCTGGGTGGCCTTGGGCAAGACAGCTCGGGGGTGGGGGCGCGGGGGCTTCTCCCAAGTGCTCCCATCTGGCCTCAGGGAGAAGCCGCCCAGTGCCCTCAGTGGGAGCAGAGATGGGCTGGAGCCGAGCGCCTGAGAATCTCGCCTTTCTATTGTTTCCATCTGCAAAGCCGGGATGCTGCCGTCTTGGGGAGGCGCAGGAGGGGCTGGGGGTAATGGAGGGATGATTGGGGCGTGTTTGGACGCTGTCAGCGGGAAGGAGCTGTAGAGGGGCCAGGTCTTGGTGTGAAAGGACCTTGTGTGATGGTGGCTGGACAGTTCACCAGGCTCGTGTTAGGCCATGTGATCATTAGTCACAAAGATCAGCATCGTGCTACAACCTTACCCAGGCCACCTGGTGTTGGGTCAGACGCTGGCTCCACCATAAACACCTTCAGCTCAGACCCGCCAGGTGTGAACACACCCATTCACACTGACACTCATGGGCAGTTGTGGTGCTGAGAGGGGAAAATGCCTTTCTAATAATAACAGTGACATGTAATCCCCCATGTCTACACCTCGAAGGATCCCAAAGCTCTTCACAACTGCACAACACATAGTGGGAATCAGTTCACCCCAGTCTAAAGGCAGCTGCTTCTGGGGTGGAGCGCAGCAGCTGTTCTAATGTTTGCTTGACAGTTTCTCTTTGAACAAGAAAACCCCAACAGAGTGGAGGCAGGGTTGGCCCCTGCAGTCCTTCCTTCTCTGCAGCCCAGAGACCAATGGCCGTTTCTGTCTCCTCCCAGGTGATTGCTGCATTTCCTCAGAGACAGGATTCCCCGGAGCAGCTGTAGATGCGCTGATGAGCCAGGCAGCATGTCAACAGTAAGTGGTGCAGGCTGCTCCAGCCCTCGCAGGGCCCCTGGCGGCACAAAACCCCAGGAGCGTGGCTGACTTTCACTGTCCTGGAGGGCTGGATTTTCAGAACCGGGTGCTTGTAGTGTGCACGAGCCCATGCACATGGGCAGCATGCGGGCACCACAGCCTGGGGAACACAGACACACGGGGGGCAGATTGTGCAGGCACCACTGGTCAAGAAGGGGTCACTGAATGTGACAGCCCAAGGTGAAATCCCGCTAACTCCCTCCCCCTGCACTCGCAGGTCTCCCCTCCTCTCCTTCACCCACTCACCACCCTTGGGCTGGGCTGTGCCCTGGGACCATCTCCAAATGCATGGGGGGCCTAGCGCCTCCATTTCTCCTTTATGGAACCCCCTGTGCCAGGGTCTGACCCATTAGCTCGAGCTCCGAGGCATAAACCAGCCGCTATCTGCCTAGGGCCAGCAAGGAAGAGCCTTCCACCCTGGGCAGATAATTGTCCCGTTGTCCCTTAATGGGGCTATGCGCCCCTTCTCCTGCAGCAGCTGGCACTGGGGGAGATGATCCCATCTGGCATGACACTGCTTGTCTTCCTAGCTAACCTACAGCGCCTGCACGCCCCTCTGCCATTGCCTAGTTGGCACCTGTTTGCCTGGCAATACCTGGCATTGTGTCATACCCGCTCGGCCCTTTGATCAGCTGTGGGGCACCCCATACCCCTTGCAGCTCGGGTGGGGAGTGCCCCAAAGTCACAGCGCGGAGGTGCCCGTCTCGCCCTTGCAGTCCTGCATGGGGTTCAGCCAGTCCCTAGAGCGTGCCCCTTATACCTACCTGGAGGGGCGGCAGTCTCGTGTCTAGCTGCCGGGGGAGCAGGGGGGAGCCCTGGCTTGTTGCCAGCTGCCCTCATGCCACCCCCTGTTGCCACAGAAACGCTGGTTGCCGGGGACGCAGTGCATCACCAAGCACGACCACACCAAGCCCAAAGCCCGCGAGCTCGCCTTCCGCAAGGGCGACATCGTCACCATCGTCGAGGTCTGCCAGGTGAGCCGGGTGGCGCAGGGCACAGGACACGAGCCCAGAGGGCAGGCCGGCTGGCTCCAGCCTGTCGCACGAGCACTGGGGGAGGGGCTGCTCCCGAGGGCAAACCACCCTGAAGGGGACCCGCAGAAGGGGCAGCGGCGGCTTGCCCACGTGCTCCTGGCAATGGGGCAAAAGTCCCCCGCCTCCCTCTAGGGGTCTCTGTGGGGCAGAGACCCCCTTTCCTTAGCCGTGTGTGTGGAGTGCCTGACCCAGCCGCACGGGCCCCAAGGAGCTGCTGTAACACTGCTCCATGGAGCATAGGTATAGAGCCGGCAGGGTCAGACTCTGATTTAGCCTAGGACGGCAGGATCCCACCTGGCACCACCCCACCGTCCGTACCCGCCCCCCCGAACTCGCCCCTCCCCCACACCGCTCCCTTCCCAACTCCCCCCCCCCCATCACAGCAGCAATGAGAACCTGCCAGTGGAGGGAGTCGGGGGGTGAGGATTGCTGGGGGTGGGCTAGTGGAGTTGTCTCCAGATGCCCCTTCCCCTGGGGAGTAAGACTCTTCCCCCCAAAGTGCCAATGGCATCAAGATCCCACCACATTCCCCTGCAGCAGAAAGGCTGGTACCAAGCAAAACACAACGACACCGGCGAGGAGGGGCTGCTCTCGGCCAGCTCGGTGCGGGAGCGCGAAGCCATCCGCGTCGACCCCAAGCTCAGCCTGATGCCGTGAGTACAGCCGAGCCCCCTGGCAGCGCCAGCACTGTGGCATGGGGTGCGCTCGCGTTATGAAGGAGACCGATTTCCTTCCCACTTTTGGCTGGGGTCAGCAGGTTCTACTGGTGCTGGCACCCACAGCCACCCAGAGCACCTGGGAGTTAACACCAGGCCCGGGCCACGGGCCTTGCCATGGCTCAGGCCACGTCTAGGAAGTGGGGGAGACCGGGTCATTTTACAGCTTTACTGGCTGATGTAGGAGTAAATAGAATCTCAGGCTTCAGGCCGCATGCTGGTCACTGCAGGGGTCAGGAAGGGGATATTCCCCGTTCTATAGTCAGCTGCGTGGGTGCTTTTTGCCCTTCTCCCAAAGCATCAAGGATTGGCCCTAGCCACAGGCTGGATGTCTGGCTACGTGGGCCTCCCCTGGAGTGCCCCCCCCACCAGACTGGAGTGAGCAGGGGTCAGCCCTGCTCTGGCTGGGAGAGGGGCCAGATGGGTAGTGACCTTCTCCTGGGGCTATTGGTCTCTAGCGTGGCACTCAGAGGCGGTGGGTAGGTGGGCGGTTGGCTGGATGTAGTGCAGGAGCAGCTCACCCTCTGGCCCCCTCCCCGCTCTCCCCGGGATGGGAGGGAGCTCTGGAGGGGCAGGGGGGGTCTCCACCGTACTGCTCGTGTGTGGAGCTGGGGCCGGTTCCCTAGTGCATGTAGCGTGTTTCCTCTCAGGCGCCCTCAGGAGGAGTGGTAGATACGCTGGAGGGTAGGGATAGGATACAGAGGGACCTAGACAAATTAGAGGACTGGGCCAAAAGAAATCTGATGAGGTTCAACAAGGACAAGTGCAGAGTCCTGCACTTAGGACGGAAGAATCCCATGCACTGTTACAGACTAGGGACCGAGTGGCTAGGAAGCAGTTCTGCAGAAAAGGACCTAGGGGTTACAGTGGACGAGAAGCTGGATATGAGTCAACAGTGTGCCCTTGTTGCCAAGAAGGCTAACGGCATTTTGGGCTGTATACGTAGGGGCATTGCCAGCAGATCAAGGGACGTGATCGTTCCCCTCTATTCGACATTGGTGAGGCCTCATCTGGAGTACTGTGTCCAGTTTTGGGCCCCACACTACAAGAAGGATGTGGACAAATTGGAAAGAGTCCAGCAGAGGGCAACAAAAATGATTAGGGGGCTGGAGCACATGGACTTATGAAGAGAGGCTGAGGGAACTGGGATTGTTTAGTCTGCAGAAGAGAAGAATGAGGATCGATCTAGACTGTTCTCAGTGGTGGCAGATGACAGAACAAGGAGCAATGGTCTCAAGTTGCAGTGGGGGAGGTTTAGGTTGGATATTAGGAAAAACTTTTTCAGTAGGAGGGTGGTGAAGCACTGGAATGGGTTCCCTAGGGAGGTGGTGGAATCTCCTTCCTTAGAGGTTTTTAAGGTCAGGCTTGACAAAGCCCTGGCTGGGATGATTTAGTTGGGGTTGGTCCTGCTTTGAGCAGGGGGTTGGACTAGATACCTCCTGAGGTCCCTTCCAACCCTGATATTCTATGATTCTATGATTCTTCTCCTTGTCCCCCAGCTGGTTCCATGGGAAGATCTCTGGTGGGGAGGCCGTGCAGGCGCTCCAGCCCCCTGAGGACGGGCTCTTCCTTGTGCGGGAGTCCATCCGGCACCCTGGGGACTACGTGCTGTGCGTCAGCTTCGGCAAGGAGGTCATCCACTACCGCGTCATTTACCAGGAGAACCGGCTGAGCATCGATGCCTCCAGCTGCTTCTACAACCTCATTGACATGATCGAGGTCAGTGGGACGCCTACCCAGGGTCCCAGCCCCTTGTGGCAACTGGCGCAGGCACAGCTTCCTGGAGCCACTGGGCAAAGAAACTAGCCAGAGAAAAAGCATCAGGCCCAAGAGCACCTGGGCTCAGCTCTGGGGCTGCCTAAGAATCTAGACAAGCAGGTGCTCCATCCCCGGGAGTGCGGGGAGGGGGCGGGGGGCGAGCTGCTCCTGCACTGCGTCCAGCCACTCGCCCACCTTCCCCCCCACCCTCTGAGACCAACAGCCAGGGGCGGCTCCAGACCCCAGCACGCCAAGCGTGTGCTTAGGGCGGCACGCCACGGGGGGCGCTCTGCCAGTCCCCGGGAGGGCGGCAGGTGGCTCCGGCGGACCTCCCACAGGCGTCCCTGCGGAGGGTCCGCTGGTTCCGTGGCTTCGGTGGAGCATCCGCAGGGTCGCCTGTGAGAGGTCCACCGGAGCCGCGGGACCAGTGGACCCTACGCAGGCACGCCTGCGGGAGGTCCACCGGAGCCGCGGGACCAGCGACCGGCAGAGCACCCCCCGCGGCGTGCCGCCGTGCTTGGGGCGGCGAGATCGCTAGAGCCACCCCTGCCAACAGCCCCGGGAGAAGGTCACTGCCCAGCTGTCCACCCCCCGCCCCAATCTTCTCAGTGCTCTGTTCCCAACCTGCACGGCTGCTGTCAGCCAAAACCGCACGATCTAAATATAGAGCCTCTGCTGAAACCCAGCGGAAGGAAGTGGAGTTTGCTATTTCTTAACAGTCATCCTTAGGCCTTCTGCATCACCTCCCAGCCCAGGGCTGCTGACACCCGAATCTGGGGAATGGACCCTGCCGGGCGAAGCAGGGATGTATTTTTATCCCTACCTAACAGGCAGAGAAACTGAGATGGGGAAAAGCAGCAGAGAGTTCTGTGGCACCTGCATCCGACGAAGTGGGTATTCACCCCCGAAAGCTCATGCTCCAGTACGTCTGTTAATCTATAAGGTGCCACAGGACTCTTTGCTGCTTTTACAGATCCAGACTAACACGGCTACCCCTCTGACACTTGAGACCGGGAGGTGGCCTACTCCTGGTTGCACAGTGAATCAGCCACAGAGTTGGAACTAGCCCTCAGGAGTCCCATGTGCCGATCCTGAGCCCTCCCAGGGGCCTGGGAGATGGACCTCGGGGGTCGGTTCATTTTGCCTATGCCGAGCCCCACCAGGTGGCAGATCTCCATTGACAGATGGGCACATTCACTGACTTGCCCAAGAGCACTAGTGGCTGAGCCAGCAATCAAACCCAGGTCTCCTGCAGCCTTGGCCAAGGCCCTGTTGGCCAGGCCAGGCCAGTCTTCCTGCTCTGGGTTAGAGGGTTTGGTAGGGCCTTGGCCTGGGAAGGTGGCAGTGTATTCCCAGCGGGGGCGGGGCTAGGAGAGGAGCTGTCCTGGCTGTTACAGTGCCCCCTACTGGTCACTTCGTGATGAGTTCGTCCCAGCTCCCTTTGACCGTCACTGGGGTCTGCCGCGCGTGCGCACGCACACACAGAGTCTCAGCAACGCCCCCTGCAGGGAATGGGAGGGAGCAGCCCAGACACCCTCTCCCCCACTCCGGCACAGTAAGCCGCTCCAGCTCCATTGCAGAGTGGGGAGGGTGGCACAATCCTAGGGTGGTGTGGGACACGCTGGGCTGCCAGTCCTGCTCTCTCTGGCGGGTCTCAGCACCTGCTCCCAGGTAGGGCCGGCATAACGCTGGGCTGTAGGGTGCAGCAGGCTTACTGGGCAGCAGCTGTGAGCCTGAGTAACTCGTCTGTCTGTCTGTCTGTCTGTCTGTCTGCAGCACTATATGAAGGACCAGGGAGCCATCTGCACCAAGCTGGTAAAACCCAAACCAAAGGCTGGGCTGAAGTCTGCTGAGGAGGAGCTGGCCAAGGGTATGAGGGACCTGTCTGCGGACTGCAGGGGTGGGGGGTGAAGGGGGATGGGGACACTAGGACAAGTGGCCGGGACTTTGGGGGGAAGGTAAAATCCCCAGGGTCCAACGTTCTCGAGCGACGGAGCTCGGAGCTCTGGCCAAGGAAGCCCATTGCCAGGGCTGAGCTGGGTGGAGCTTATGGGGTGTGAAACTCGCACTCAGCTCACGGAGGGGCCTCGATCGGGTCATGGAGGGAAGACCCAGCCCTGCCCCTTGTAACTAGCCAGTCTCCTCTCGCCTGCAGCTGGCTGGTTACTGAAACTGCAGCACCTCACACTGGGAGACAAGATTGGGGAAGGAGAATTCGGAGGTGAGCACTCGGAGCGGTCCAGGGAGGGGGTGGATCCGGAGGTGGCCTGAGGCCCCGCCCACCCAGTGCACGGCTTGAGCTCTGGGGAGCAGGCTGGGTGGGCAGCCCTGGAGGCTGAGTCGCTCTGTACAGCCGGGCAGCGCTGGGCACACCCCCTTGCTCCCATCAGCAGCCCCGGGGGAGCCATGGGGGCTAAGCTGGGAGGGCCTCGCGGCTGGGCTGGACGGGGGGGATAGTTATCATGGGGACGTGCATACCAGGCCCCTAGGAGCCACCCCATGATGGACCCCGCAGGCTCACTCCCAGGCTGGACTCGCCCTTGGAGTCGCCCCCCCCCTTTCCCTTCACCTCCTCCAGATGTGGATGGGCTACTCAGCTGTGCCCCCCCTACCCCAGACCCCGCTTCCCTTTCCCCCTCGCCAGGCTGGGGCCGCCATCTTGGCACCTGACCACCCTCTCTCCCCACCCCCGCAGCCGTCCTGCAGGGAGAGTACATGGGGCAGAAAGTGGCCGTGAAGAACATCAAGTGCGACGTCACCGCCCAGGCCTTTCTCGCTGAGACGGCTGCCATGACGTAAGTGAGCCAGGAGGCTGGGCGGGCGCGCTGCAGGGTTCCCCCGCGGGCAGGGAGCAGGGGATGACCGAGCATGCAGGGATCCTGCCGGGGGCTGTGTGCGGGAGATGGAGAGCAGGCCGACAGGACAGACTTGTGCTGGTAGAGCTGCGTTGCGCGGGGTGCGATCTCTGAGCCCCAGGGCTAAGCTGCTGTACCAGGAGAGCTTATCTAACGTGGGGTGGGCGGGGGGGGGGGGAGGCTGGAGTCAGCGACGCTGACGAAAGCGCGGTTTGGCCAGCGTGACCGGCATCCGCACTAGGCGCGCTTTGCTGGGCTAGCACCATGGCTCTGAACCTTTCCAGGCTACTGTGCCCCTCTCCGGAGCCCGAGGCCCGAGCCCCGTCTCCCAGGGCTGAAGCATGTCACTTAGTTTTGTGGGGCCCCCTGTGATGTGAGGCCCCAGGCAACTGCCCTGTTGGCCACACCCTAACACTGGCCCTGCACTTTCAACCCCCCTAAAGCTGTCCCGCGACCCCCTGGGGGTCCTGATGCCCAGGTTGAGAAACACTGATCTAGACGAGCGGCAAAGAGTCCTGTGGCACCTTATAGACTAACAGATGTATTGGAGCATGAGCTTTCGTGGGTGAATCCCCACTTCGTGGGATGCATCCAAAGCTCATGCTCCAATACGTCTGTTAGTCTATAAGGTGCCACAGGACCCTGCCGCTTTTACAGATCCAGACTAACACGGCTCCCCCTCTGACACTGATCTAGATGAGTCCACACACACCCCTGGAAGACCTCTGTGTACCCCAGGGGTACACGTACCCCTGGTTGAGAACCCCTGGGCTAGCAAGCCTAGTGAAGAGCTGGCGTCCCTCAGGGACCAGGAGCTGTGTGTGTTTGTGAGAGAGACTGTGTGTTTTCATAATGAACCTCAGTAAGAACAACTAATCATTTACAGTGACTGTGATTTCAATATTAATCATTTATCATTCTGACTCCTTCTTAGCATTATATTGTGGTGGCCTCCATCCAGCCAGAGCCCCCCAGTGCGAGGGCACTGGACAAACACGTAGTGAGGGACAGCCCCTGCCCCGAAGAGAAAACTTGCTAGAGAAATTCAGGCTGGCAATAAGACACGCCCTCTGAACAGCGGGGTTAGCGCAGCCCTGGAATAACTTGCCAAGGATGTGGCAGACTCTCCATCTCCTGCAGTCTTTAAATCTAGACTGGATGTGTCTTTCCAGCTCAGCCACAAGTTATGGGCTGGACGCAGGACTGTCTGGGCGAGGCTCCCCGGCCAGTGCTCTAATCGGAGCTGTCCCTTCTGGCCGTAGGGTCTGTGACTGTAGGATGGGGTTCCCAGGGGTCCGGTTTGCGACTGGAACGCCTGGCTGAAAAGGGTCCCTGACGGCTCCGGTCGGCACCACCGACTGGGCTGTTAAAAGTCCAGTCAGCAGCGCAGCAGGGGCCCAGGGCTAAGGCAGGCTTCCTACTTGCCCTGGCTCCACGCTGCTCTTGGAAGCAGCCACCAGGTCCCTGCAGCCCCTAGGTGCTGGGGTAGCCAGGGAGGCTCCATTGCCCCACCTTGAGTATCGGCTCCACAGCTCTCATTGGCTGGAAAGGCAGAGCGCACTGAGCAGTGCCGCCTGACCGCCCATGTGCCTAAAGGCCGCAGGGACCTGGCGGCTGCTTCCTTGGAGCCGTGGTAAGCGTCTCCGGGACCCCGCACCACCACCCCCGCACCCCAACTCCCTGGCCCAGCATGGAGCCACTTCCTGCACCCAAACCCCTCATTCCCACTCCCAGCCAGAGCCCTCACTCCCACACACCCCATCCCCCTGGCCCAGCCCAGAGCCCCCTCCTGCACCCCAACTCCTCATCCCCGGCCCCACCCCAGAGCCCGCACCCCCTCCCGCAACCCAACCCCCTGCCCCAGCCTGGTGAAAGTGAGTGAGGGTGGGGAAGAGCGAGCGATGGAGGGAGGGGGGATGGAGCAAGTAGGGGCGGGCCCCCAGGCATGGGCAGGGCCTCAGAGAAGGGGCGGGGCAGGGGTACGGGTTTGTGGGATTAGAAAGTTGGGAACCCTTCTGTGGGAAGAGCTCCGAGTGTAAGAGCCAGGCCCTAGCAGGGGAGCTGCGGTGGGCATTGCCACCAGGTCTCCCTGTGGGGGTGTGGGAGGTAATAGAACGAAGAGGGTCTTTCCCTACGGATTAGCTGGTGGGAGCAGCAGTCGCACGTTGGCCCCTGCGGAGCGGAGGCCTGCAGGGGCCACAGCAGAGTGGGAAGTGGTGGCTGTGCAGCTTTTCCCCCTGTGAGAGGGAAGGACCAGGGTGCTTGCTGGGGAGCCAGGCGTCCCCCTCCCAGTGCTGGCAGAGCAGACAGGTGAGCTTGTGGAGGGCTCTGATGGCTAGGACAAGGGGTTCAGCTACCCCCAGTGCCAGGCAGCTTAGCCCAGGTGGGGGCCCCCCACAAGCATTAGCAGCCCCCAAGCTTTACATGGGTGGCCCCCCCTGCAAGGGGCACAGCTTAGCAGAATGTCTGGGCTCTGTAAGAACCCAGAGCTGGCCCGGTGTTGAGTGACTGTGTCCAGCGGTTAGTCTGAAGGATACTCACCCCACAAAGGACAAGGGCTGCAGTCAGGGCCCGGTGAGCCCCAGGATTGCAGCCTGCATGCCAGGGAGCACGCTGCAGAGTTCCCCCTGCAGTGCAGAATTAGGCTCCAGCGGCTCAGCTTTTGGTTTGCATGTGTAACGCTGACAGAGCCCGGTTGTCAGCAGGCAGGATTGAACCCAAGGGAGCTTAGTGCATGAGTCTGTACCCCAGGAGCTCAGAGCCAGCTGGCTGCTAGTTAAGACTGTAGAGGCAACTCATTTTCTCGCTCTCTCTCAGTGGTTTCGGTGCCACTAGATGGGACAGAACCCCACACCCAGGAAGTGTGTGGGTTACATGTGTTCCCTGTGTCCCCTCCCTCGCAGGACAGGGGCTGGGGTGTGTGTGTGTGTGGGGGGGGGGTTCCCTGTGTCCCCTCCCTCGCAGGACAGGGGCTGGGTGTGTGTGTGTGGGGGGGTTTCCCTGTGTCCCCTCCCTCGCAGGACAGGGGCTGGGGTGTGTGTGTGTGTGTCGGGGGGTTCCCTGTGTCCCCTCCCTCGCAGGACCGGGGCTGGGTGTGTGTGTGGGGGGGGGGGGTTCCCTGTGTCCCTCTCCCTCGCAGGACAGGGGCTGGGTGTTGGGGGCGGGGGGTTTCCTGTGTCCCTTGCAGGCCAGGGGCTGGGTGTGTGTGTGGGGGGGGTTCCTTGTGTCCCCCTCCCTCAAAGCCAGGGGCTCTCTCCGTGTACGTGCCACATGTAGCTAGAGCCTTCCCCCCGGCAGGAGCAGCGCCAGGGTTTCTGGCGCCCTAGGCAGAATTCGGGGGGCAGCATTTTGTGTGCTCCCCACGGGGCGCACAGGAGCTTCTGGTTCCACTCCCATCGCGCCGCTGAAGAAGGACCCTCCGCCGAAATGCCGCAGGCGACAGTGGTAGTCATCAAGCTGCTCAATTGCCTGCCGCTGTTTTCCGTGGCACGTCGGCAGAAGGTCCTTCTTCGGCGGCGCGATGGGAGCAGAACCGGAAGCTCCCGTGCGCCCCATGGGGAGCACACAAAATGCCGCCCCCTGAATCCTGGCGCCCTAGACGACCGCCTAGGGTCGCCTAATGGAAGCGCCAGCACTGCCCGCCGGCCCGGCACTGGATGGGCGTGTCCCTGACGTGGCCATTCCCTCCTCCAGGAAGGTCCGTCACAAAAACCTGGTGCAGCTGCTGGGCGTGATCCTGCACAACGGCCTCTATATCGTCATGGAGTACATGAGCAAGGTGAGAGCGTCGTGGGCCCAGCCTGCCCTGCTGCATCAGGGCAGACCAGGGTCCCCGACTGGCCCTTTGCACCAGAGACGCCTCTCCAGCACCCCTCTCCCCCAGGCACGCAGGGGCTGGAGCCTGGCCTGGAGAGCAGTTCACGGCTAGGCCGCAGGGTCAGATCCGGCCTGGGTCAGCAGTGACTGAGCAGTGACTGAGAGGAAACCCTTCCTCTCTGGGAAGATGGTGGGTCCCAGGGCGGTTTGCAGGGAATAGGCCTCGTTGCAAACCCAACCCCTGCAGAGAGGCCAGGGACCGACTGGGCCGTGGAGACCGTTCTTCCAGCTCATCCTGCGGGGGGGGGGGGGGGGGGGGCAGTAAGATCAGGGAGGAGGCATGGGTGGGGGGCAGCGCTAGCCCGGCTGGCGGGCCAGAGGGCTCCTGTCACCGGGGCTGGCCGGGCAGAACCTTTCGCTAATGCAAGAGGTGACAGGTTCTCATAAGTGTTTCTCTCTCCTCCGGCAGGGGAACCTGGTCAACTTCCTGCGGACACGGGGCAGATCAGTCCTCCAGCCCAAGCAGCTCATCCAGTTCGCCCTGTGAGTCCTGCACCTCTCCCGCCCTGTGGCCTGGATGCTCCAAGCAGGGGATAATTCTGTCCTTGCAGTCAGGACAAGACTTGTCTAAGGTCACCCTCATCAGAGGGGGCCCCTTTCCATGCCCTCTGTCCCCTTGAGAATCTAAAGCGCTTCACATTTCTCTTGGGAGGCAGGCCCCAGCCATTGTCCTCATTTCCCAAAGGGAAAGTGATTTGCCCAGGGGCACACAGTGAGTCAGTGGTGGAGCGAGGAATCCTGAGTCCCAGTCCCCTGCCCTGCACAGGTCGGAGGCTGGGGTTAGGTTATGCTCTTATTCGGGCTGCAAAGGGCTGGCACGCCCCAGGCAGGCTGCAGCCAAGAGTCGTCCTCTTTCGTGAGGGGCTAAGTCATGTCTGTGGCTCAGGGGTGGAGGTTGGGTGTGGAGATGGGCACTGAATCCAGCTGATCCCTTCTCCCCCCACGCACCCGCTGCCCTTGGGTTTGGCTGCAGGGACATCTCCCAGGGGATGGACTACCTGGAGTCCAAGAAGCTGGTGCACAGGGACCTTGCTGCCCGCAACATCCTGATCTCAGAGGAGAATGTGGCCAAAGTGAGTGACTTCGGCTTGGCCAAGGTGGACCCGAAAGGCGTAGACGCCACCAAGCTGCCGGTCAAGTGGACGGCTCCGGAGGCCCTGAAAAACAATGTGAGTGAGCGGGAGGGGACTGGCAGGGCCACCCGGCCCAGCCCTGCCTTCCGCAGGGCTCCCGCCCTTCACATCATCTTGGCGAGCCCAAGTGAGATTTGTCACAGGCCATGACGCCCACATCTGACGCTGGTACAGCAACACGCTTGGGTGGTGCCCGCGCAGCCACGCGTCTCCCAGCCCAGCCACGCGTCTCCCAGTGCCTGAGCATCCCCCACGCTGCCTCGCCGGCTTCGTCTCAGTGCATTCTGGGAGAATCCGGGCAGCTGTCCCGTCGTGCCTCAGCAGGGGGCGAAGTGCCCAGGGACACGTGCACAGAATGGCACCAGCGTGGCAATGCATCCTGGGATTGCTAGTGCACCGAGAACAGGGAGCAAGGCGGAGCCGCCAAACCGGTTACATGGAGACACCCAGCAGCCAGCCTGGGCCTCTGGCAAAGCGACACCCGCTGGGCTGCCGTGTGTGCGGGCACAGCCCTGTGTAGAGCCAGCTGTGTCACATCTGGTTACAGACCCAGGTCCAGTTACACTAGAGACAGGGCCAAGGAGATTCTCTACAAAGGGCCCATCCCCCAATGCGTGGCCCTGCCACTCTCCCGGGAGCACCCAGAAATGGGGCGAGATACAGGCTCCTGCCCCCATCCCTGGCCTGTGTCACCAGCCCTGCGTGGCTTTGTGGTTGCCTGCTGCGGCATCACCTTCCTCATGTTCCCTGCAGAAATTCTCAACCAAGTCAGACGTCTGGAGCTATGGGATCCTCCTGTGGGAACTGTTCTCCTACGGCCGGGCGCCCTACTCCAGGATGGTGAGTGCTCCCAATGGGGCGGGGCTCGCTGGCTCCTGACACCCCTGGGCTAAGGCCTGGATGGCACAAGGATCCAGTTAAACCAGATTTCTCAGGTCTTGCTAATGCCAAGTGCCTGGGCATGGGGGAAGCATGAGAGCACCAGCGCCATGGAGAGCAGCTGTTCCGTGGGGTGTGGAGGTGCCGTGTGGAGCAGGGGTGCAGCAGGAGTGGCTGTGTCACAGGGGGAGATGGGGGCTTGAGGGTGGGTGAGAGCACGCAGACAGAGGTGGGCAGGATTTAGCACTGCCCCGGGTGGTGATGGGGTGGATCATGGCCCTGGCCGGATGCAGAAAGGGAGCCAGGGATCTCACAGCAGGTCTCTCTCTCTCTGCCCAAGACTCTGAAGGAAGTGACGGAGATGGTGGAGAAGGGGTACCGGATGGAGGCCCCTGAGGAATGCCCGCCCTCCCTCTACGCCCTGATGAAGAGCTGCTGGGAGACAGAGCCGGGGAAGCGGCCTTCCTTCAAGAAGCTCACCGAGAAGCTGCAGAAGGAGCTGAAGCACATAGGGGACAGTTAGCCCTGGTGGCTCCTGCTCCCAGGGCCGCAACAGCTCCGACTCCCTGCGCCTGCACGAGGCTGAGAGACTGGTTCCAAGGGGCCCATATTTACCCTGGCAGCCCTAGCATGTCCCTGCCACGAGCACAGCTCTCTGAGCGCGCGTACAGGCTGGGAATAGACTGGCATTGTGTGCCTCGTGGGTACATGTACGCCGGGGGTGTGCTCAGTTCTGAACCATACCTGGCAGGTTTCTGATTCGTTCAGGATGAGTCTGGTCAGATGGCCCCGTGGATCGCAATCTGGTGGCCATATGCCCCCCTGGCCACTAGCCACAAACCACAGCTCAGGGACGGCTGGGAGGAGTGTGTCCCATTGCGCTGAGCCAGCAGCGCCCTCCTGTGGCGGGTGCTCAAGCATGAGAGCCCTTGACACTCCTGCAATCAGCGCTAACGGCCGAAACATTCTGCGTAGCCAGGGCGTCTCCAGGGCCCAGGGATTGGGCTGGGGCTGGGGCGGGAGAATGGTGGGTGGAGAGGAAGTGCTGCTCCCTAGCTCTTGGAACCTGGACTCAGTTCTCCGGAGGCTCCTACTGATGTTTATTTCCAAGTGTTTCCCTCATGTTTTAGTGACTGAAAATGTGGCAGCAGCACAAAATGAACAGAGTCCCACTATCCTCTGCCTGGACTGTGAGTTATTCATCAGGACCAGCTGAGAGTCGGCAAAATTCAGCCAAAGTAGCTCAGCAGGTTCATGGCTAAAGGCATCGTTGTAACAGGGGGTGCCCGATTGGGTGTCAGGCCCGGCCTTTGCCTCAGTTTCCCTTCGTGGAGGTCTCCAGCCAGACTCTTGTAAGTCAAGTCAGCCTTCCCCTGCTTGCCAGTGTCTCAGCCCCTGCTGCCTGGTGTTCCCTCCAGCCTGTTCCTCTTTAGGCTTCTGCCCCTTGCTGCCAGCAGCTCCAGCTTGGCATGGCTCGCCCTCCCCAGCTGCCAGTTGGCCTGTAGCTGTCTCCTGATCCCAGACCTGGCACCTGGGCAGTGACCAAGTAGTTGCAGGTGGGGCGAAGTCATTTGGATTAGCCAGCAAGGAACGTGGCTTCTTTGCTCGAGACGCTGCTGAGGCAACCCCCGCTACACACAGTGTAGTAAGATGAGGCCCTGAAACAAACTCTTGTGTCAGAGGCCCAGTCTGAGGCCTGAAGCCTGAACCAAAGTACTTCCAGCCATTGCTAAGCAAAAGCTGGGCTGTGAGCCAGGCAGTGGGCACATATCCACACCTAACGTACATACACAGCAGCACACAACCAGCCACACCAATACACCCTCGTACATAGAATCATAGACTATCAGGGCTGGAAGAGACCTCAGGAGGTATCTAGTCCAACCCTCTGCTCAAAGCAGGACCAATCCCCAACTTCATCATCCCAGCCAGGGCTTTGTCAAGCTGGACCTTAAAAACCTCTAAGGAAGGAGATTCCACCACCTCCCTAGGGAACCCATTCCAGTGCTTCACCACCCTCCTAGTGAAATAGTGTTTCCTAATATCCAACCTAAACCTCCCACACTGCAACTTGAGACCATTGCTCCTTGTTCTGTCATCTGCCACCACTGAGAACAGCCGAGCTCCATCCTCTTTGGAACCCCCCTTCAGGTAGCTGAAGGCTGCTATCAAATCCCCCCTCACTCTTCTCTTCTGCAGACTAAATAACTCCAGTTCCCTCAGCCTCTCCTCGTAAGTCATGTGCTCCAGCCCCCTAATCATTTTCGTTGCCCTCCGCTGGACTCTCTCCAATTTGTCCACATCCGTTCTGTAGTGGGGGGACCAAAACTGGACGCAATACTCCAGGTGTGGCCTCATCACTCCCTTGATCTGCTGGCAATGCTCCTACTAATGCAGCCCAGTATGTATGCAAACATACAGGAACAGGCACATACACCCATATATGCACGCACCACATGTCTGTGTGGACACTTGCAAAGATGGACCTTTGGTCTGACCCAGTATGGCCATTCTTATGTTTGTAAACATGCATGGTATGTACATGTACATGCTCACACATGCATGTTCCTACACACGTGTGCCCAGGCAAACACTCTCACATGTGTGTGCACACATTGAAACCATGGCCGTGTTCACAGTGCACCCTGTCCCCCGAGCCATATGAGCTGGGGAAGACGGAAGTCCCAGGGAGGAGCCACCACCCACACCGGAGCAGCCCTAGAAGCTGGTTATGCAGCAGGGAGCCTCCCACACACGGGGAATGACCGAGCATCAGGTGGCTTTGACTGGCCATTCTTGCCCCTGTGCTGGCTGGCTCTGACCCCTCCTGCCCACTCTCACTTCCCCCCCACCCCCGCATGCTCCCTTGCCTACCTTCCCTCCCTCCTCTCCCATGTCCTGATCACCCCCCCATCCCAATGGCCTTCTGTGGCCCTGCTCCCCCCCGATCTCCCCAGTTAGCCAGTTCCACCCTGCCCAGCACTAAGCCCCACCCAAAGGATTAAACTAACACACCCTGGCCCCAAGTGAGGTTTGCACCCCTCATGCTGCTCACCTGTTCCACCCTTCGCCGGGGGGCAGCTGGGCTGGGGCCGCTAGACACGCTCCATGGCAAGGCCCAGCTATTACTCTGCCTGCCACTTGGCACAATGGGCCCAGCCTCGGCTGGCCAGTGGGTGCTGCTGTAATACAAATAATAATAATTACACACACACACACCTGCTGACATTAGTGTGCACACACATACACACCTGCTGACAATAGTGTGCAGTCTCACACACACATACCTGCTGATATTAGTGCACCCACACACCTGCTGACATGAGCATGGACACACCTGCTGACACTAGCATGCACTCACACACACCTGCTGACACTAGTGCACACACTAATGCACACACCTGCTGACAGTAGCATGCACTCACACACACCTGCTGACAATAGTGTGCAGTCTCACACACACACACACCTGCTGATACTAGTGCACTCACACACCTGCTGACATGAGCATGGACACACCTGCTGACACTAGCATGCACTCACACACACCTGCTGACACTAGTGCACACGCTAATGCACACACCTGCTGACACTAGCATGCACTCACACACACCTGCTGACACTAGTGCACACACTAATGCACACACCTGCTGACAGTAGCATGCACTCACACACACCTGCTGACAATAGTGTGCAGTCTCACACACACACACACCTGCTGATACTAGTGCACTCACACACCTGCTGACATGAGCATGGACACACCTGCTGACACTAGAGTGCACTCACACACACCTGCTGACACTAGTGCACACGCTAATGCACACACCTGCTGACACTAGCATGCACTCACACACACCTGCTGACACTAGTGCATATGCTAATGCACACACCTGCTGACACTAGCATGCACTCACACACACCTGCTGACACTAGTGCGCATGCTAACACACACACCTGTTGACACTGGTGTCCACTCATACACCCCTGCTGATACTAGCATATGCACACACACTCATGCATGCACACACACCTGCTGATACTAGTGTGCACACACACTAACACACACACCTGCTCTCACTCCCTCTGACACTAGCATCCACTAACACAGGCTCAGTCTATAGCTAGTTAAACTTCCCCTGGCTGGAAACTTCACTTATGATATGACCCTCCCAGGATGGGATTTTCCCTCACGGAGCCCCAAACCCTCTCCAAAATGTTTCCACCTCTCTACTGAAGTGGTGGTGGGAGGGGGTAGTGCCACAAAGCACCCCTCAGGGCAGGTGGGGGTAGGGCATGTGCTCAGGGCTTCCTGCCCCTCGCAGCACAAACCCTCCCCCTGACACCTGATGATGCTTAGCTCATTCCTGAGCCCTGCAGGGCCAGCTGGAGTGCAGGGTGCTTCACACTGAAAATGCAGCTACCTCTGCCCATCCCCCACCCCTGGCGTTTAGAGCTGAGTTGAAAGTTGGGAAATATTTTGGTGGGGGAAATTGTGAATCCCCCCCTTTGTTAAATCAGGATTTTGAGACCCATGTTCCAGCAGCACTGACTGCAGGGCACTGCACTGGTGAGTTCATGGTGCACTGTCCCGGCTGTTCCTGAGCCACAGTGGAGAGGAGTCTGTTGCAGCTCATGCTTTCAGCTCTGCCGGGTCCAGTTCAGCCCTGGCTGCTGGCCAGGGGCGGCTCTAGGCACCAGCAAAGCAAGCAGCTGCTTGGGGCAGCCCATTTGCAGGGGCAGCAGCTGGCAGGGATCCAGCCTGGGAGCTGAGAACCAACAGGGGGCCCTGGGAGCTGTAGGTCCTTGGTTAGTTCCCTGCCTAAAGAGCCAGCTCTGGAGCAGGGAAAGAACTACATTTCCCAGCATTCCCTTGGCCACTACCAACAGGACTGGGGGGGAGGGAGTATGGTAGCTTAAACCTCATGCTGCAGCTTGAGCTCACTGCTAGAGCAGGGTGGCGCTGTGAATGAGGAACAAGTGTGCCCAAGGGGTAGAAGGCTTTGGCCCAGATATCCCCTGCAGAAGACTTCCCCAGACTGGCTTAGGGATACTGGTGTGACCTCACCTTGCAGCCCCCAAAGAAGGAATTGGGTGGACTAAATGGACAGTGCCCCTCTCTATCTGAAGCCTAGCAAGGGAGGTACGTGGATCCCACTAGAATTTAAAATGAAAAGTAAGGGAGGGGAGGCTCTACTGGAGCTGGGCAGCTTTAGATACAGTACCAGGCACGTAGGAGGATTTCCACTTCTGAGCCATGGAAGCAGAAATTGACTTTTCCATTTCAGATTTAGTTAATATTCAGAAAGGGAATCTAGCACCTGCCTTCCAGATTTGAGCACCTCACAATTCAGGAGTGCTCAGGCTCAGTTTGGGCAGCTGTTACTTCATTTCTCCCAAATCAAATATACTGATCCACTATAATTTGCTGTAGAAAAAGTAGGATAAAATTGAGCAAGAAATGCTTCCCAGTGGTTATTAGGACTGGAATTGCTATTTTCAACAGCCATTGCCTTGTTTGTTTGTTTAAAAGGAAGACAGTGATATTGCACTGGCAAATTCCCCATAGAAAGAAAGAGTGGAACAAAAGAATAATAAAGGCACCTCAACTTTTCCTCATTTATGGAGGACAGTCTTGTAATATGCATCCAGATATCCTCCAATCACACAAGCTGAAAATTGTTCCACTTTACTGCAGTTCTGTAACCATATGGGAACCAATCCTGTGTGTGTTCTGTGCACATCCAAAATTCCTGATGAATGACCCACCCTGGGAGCGAGTTACCAGTGACCCAGGGCTGCGGCGGAAGGAGGGTGCAGGTGGGGGGGGGGAGAGCCCAGGGCTGGGGTGGCAGGGGTGGAGGACAGAGCCCTGGGCTGGGGCAGCGGGGTGTGTGTGTGGGTGGGGGGGCACTGGTGGAGGGGAATGGGGAGCCCAGAGCTCATGCAGCATGAGGTGTGTGTGGGGGGGAGCCCAGGGCTGGGGTGGGGGGCAGCAAAAAACCTAGAGCCGGCCCTGGTGCTGGCCCAGAAGGTGGCTGTCACACCCACTTGAGTGGCCGGTACTTGCCGGCATGTGCAGCGTTCACAGCCGCTCCCGTGGGGCACAGGTCTTGTGCGCACTCCCTGCGCAAGAGAAAACAGCTCCAGTGGGTACAGCCAGCAAACAGGCCAATGCGTCTGCCTGGATGCAGCAAAATCTCCCCACGGTGGAACATGGTGGAAATCCATCCGTGTGTGGCACTTCCTGGCCTCAGTCACCGCAGTATCTGAACCCCTCGCAGCCTGTGAGGGATTCACCTCCCACTCCCCTTGATGTGCTGTGAGCCTCGTACCAAAGGGGAACTGAGGCACAGAGAAACCGGGAGCAAGGTTTAGACATTGAAGAGATGCAGGTGCGTAAGTCCCAGGTGTAGGCACCACTGGTTCAGGAAACCCGACTCCGCGGCTGCTGAGCCCTGCAGGTGGCTGGATCCCTCTCTCCCCTCCCGCCCAGGTACCAGAGAGATCCATGCACGGGGGAAGACAGGTGGTGATGCACCTGTTTTACCTGCGGGGCCTGAACCATTGTTCATACATAGGGGCCATCATGCTGCACACAAACCAAGCAGCGGAGGAGGAGGAACTGCCTTCAGCCCAGTAGTTCAGTCCTCACCTAGGGGGTGGGAGCTGCCTTTCACACTTGCCTGCAGTGGGGGCTGCCTTTAGCCTGGTAGTTAGGTACTCACCCCGGGGGGGGGGGGGAGGAGCTGCCTTTAGCCTGTGGTTAAGTACTCGCTGGGACGTTCCCCCCTGGTGTTATCTGGACCAGTGATCTGCTAGGTCACTCCAACCCTTGACTCTGGGAGCCAGCCCGACCCTGCTCTGCTGTGAGCACCCCACTCCTGGGCTGGTCACGCACAGCCTCTGGCATGGAACTGCTCCTTGGACTGTGCAACTGAATGACACTAGCCAATATCTCCAGTCCCAGGCACAGCCCAGGAACCTCCGTCTTGCAGTGTCCAGTTAAGCCCACTGGATGCCGCAAGCTTATGAGTTCATCAGTTTAACAAAGAAATCGATATGTACCAGGGTTGTTATCCCAAGGGGAGCCTCTGTCACACTGCAAACCAAACGCACTGCTTCAGGCTGAATCAACAAACAGATTTATTAACTGTAAAGGTAGATTTAAGAGATTATAAATCAAAGCAGAACAAGTCAGATTTGGTCAAATGAAATAAAAGCAAAACTCGTTCTAACCTGAATTTATCGCTTTCAATGTCCTTACAAACTTAGATTCTTCTCACCACAGGCTGGCTGGCTGCTCTTCAGCTGATCAGCGCGTCAGTCGCTTGGTGTGGTGGTGTCCGTAGATGTAGGTGGAAGAGAGGGAGAGCGAGCGAGCATGGTAAACATCTCTCCTTTTTAACATGTCCTTTCTTTCCTGCTGGGTTTGGTCCCCCTCCCCTTGAGACTCGGGTGAGCATTACCTCCTCGCAGTCCCAAACTGCCCAAAGGAAGGAGCGTGACTCCCTCGAGGGTCTAGCACAGGGGTGGCCAACCTGAGCCGGAGAAGGAACCAGAGTTTACCAATGTACATTGCCAAAGAGCCACAGTAATACATCAGCAGCCCCCCAGCTTCCACCCAGCATCTCCCAGCTGCTGGCAGCCCCACCACTCAGCGCCTACTTCCCCCTCCCACAGCTGTTTCATGTGCACAGGAGGCTATGGGGGCAGAGCAGGGGTTGAGCAGTGAGCAACCCCCAGCACACTGGAAAGTTGGCACCTGTAGCTCCCTGAAGAGCCGCATGGGGCTCCAGAGAGTGCCCATTGTTCCCATCCACGCCCTGATACATTTTCAGTCTCATAACTATATATTTTATACAGATGAACATGGGGTGTAGGATATTCCCAGTACAGAGCATCACACCATTAGTCCGTGGCCCTGGTGGGGTCAGCATCAGCCAGGGCGGCTCAAGGGGTTCCCTGCCTGGCATGCCGGGTTCTGTGGGTCGCAGGCTAAGGCTCCTCCCTCTCCCTCTCCATGGCACAGGGCGCCTGGCTGAGGTTGAATCCCAGTGGCTATTGAGGCACCAGGAGGAAGGTGTTGGGATGTTTGGTGGCACAGCACAAAGTCCCTTTGTGAATCTAGCTCTGACTGCCAAAACACAGACCCCCAGAAGCCTCTGTCTGTCCCATTCCCCATGGCACCTCTATGTCAGCCAGGGACCTGGTGCCTAGGACCCCCCCCCCCCCCCGTGTCCCCCAGTGTCCCTGTGGTTAGCCCACTTCCCTAGGTTATGGAGAGACAGGTGCAAATCCCTGCTCTGCCTGAGAGCAGATGGGACTTAAACCCAGGTCTGTCATCGTCCAGGTGCTGCAGGGTACGCTGGACGGGAGGGGAGCACTCTGTCTCTGCTGCTGAAGCTGCTTCACTCTGTAAGATAATTAAATAGTCCTGGAGCAGCTGGGTCTCCCGCCCCCAGGGTGCCCCAGCATGCCTGCTGAGTGTTTACGTATGTAAGCAGAGCCAGGATGAGCTCTACCCTGACATCTGGTGGTGAATTATGGTGAGTGTGGAAAAGATTTTCAGGGGCTGATCTTGTTTGCATAGGCACAGCCACCCCGCCTAGCACGAGTCCACGGCAGCCCGAAATGGTCACTTTGACAGCTGTGGGATCCCCAATTTCTCTGTTATTGGGGCAGGAGGAATAAAGTGTTGTTACCCTGATTATGTGAATGAAGGACTATGAAACTGTTTTATGACAGAGGGTCTCACCATCAACTATGTAGCACTCGCTAAACAAGAGACATGGGTTCCAAAACCCAGTGAAGAGAGAGAGGTTGCAGGACAGGTGTGTATACCTGATGATATGGGTGCCTTCTGAGGGCCTGGAGCACCAATTGCACTTTCTTCTCTCTTCAGTATTGAAGAGCAGAGCTAATTTTGATTCCCTTAGGAGCCCATCTAGAGGCTGCTGAGCTGAATTCACTTTGGGGTACTGGGGCTCCCCTACTACAAGCTGAAATCACTAAAAGTGCTAAACTTACTGAGCTGAGATCACTGAGTGCTGTGTTAAGTAGTGAGGGAGCCTGAAGATCTATTGCTAAATGGCTGGCAGAGCAGTTTGCAGCATGGTTGGAGCAGCCCGCGGAGCTGAGCAGTTTGTGGGACAGTTGGAGCGACCCACAGAACAGTGAGCGAGTGAGCGGAGCAGAGCGGAGCGGTTTGTGGGGATGGCTGGAGTGGCTCACGGATTGGCTGGAGGAGCGGCGCAGCTGGTGGAGTGGAGCTGGTCGTGGTGAAGGCTGCAGCAGAGCTCCACGGAGAGGCAGGGCAGTCGGCCCCGACCCACGTAAGTTACTCCTTAACACCCTGTGTGCCCCCCCCATTTCCACCCAGGCTGTGGGGGTAAAACTCTGCAGATAAACGTTTGAACTCTGGGGTGGCACTGACCAGGGACAGAGACTTTTGGGATATTGGACTTTGGGGTGATTGGCCTTAAGACCCTAAGGGGAAAAGGACACTGCCAAACTTACTTGGTGGGTCTTTCACTCATGGTTTATGTTATGAATCCTGTTTGTGGTGTTTCCCCAATTTGATGCCACATTGTTTCCCTCCTTTATTAAGAGGATTTTGCTACACTCAGACTCTTCTTGCGAGAGGGGAAGTATTGCCTCCTAGAGGCGCCCGGGGAGGTGGTGGTATGTAATTGTCCCAGGTCACTGGGTGGGGGCTCGAGCCGGTTTTGCATTGCGTTATTGAAACAGAACCCCTGGATACTGAACCCGGCCCTTGTTGCTGCCAACTCAGAAGGGCAGAAGGGTTACATGTATTTCATACAAAACCAGAACAGCTTCAGCTGGTGAGACGCAGCCCAGCGATTAGGGCACTCCCGAGGTGGGAGACCAGGGTGTGGTCCCTGCTGCTGTCAGGCCCTGGGGGATTTGAACGCTGGTCTCCCCACCCAGAGGTGTGCTCTGATCACAGGGATGGGCATGGCAGCAGCACCTCCTCCTTTTGCCAGCAAGGCCTGAGCTGGTTTTGGTGCCTAACGCCAGGCGAGGGGTCACAGCTGAGAGCTGCTGGCAGAGACAGGCACCTCCCGCCAGCCCAAACAGCTCCCGGTCCCTTTGCGTGGCAGGGTGAGCGCCACCCCCATCTCCTCAGCATTTCCTCCTGACTGGCTTAGTGAGTTCTGCACTTACCTTCTTTAGACGCCTGATGCTCCCCGGCCGTGTGCAGGGTGCCGGGCACCTAACTCAGGGCTGAGGAGGCACCTAACCATCAGGTCCCCTTCCTGGCCAGAGCCCCAGTGACACACAGCAAGTCTAGGATGGAGCAAGACTTGAACCCAGGTCTTTGGGCTGGGGCGTGACCCCGGGCCTAGCCTCACTCTGTTTACAGGGTGATTTGCTGCTTTGGCAACGCCAGCGACTCTCTGTCCTCTCCACCCCCGCAGGGCTGGAGCAGGCAGGGTTCTGCCCGGCAGGGCCTGCTGGCAGAGGCCCAGCTGTGGAGCTGAGACCCAGACCTGAAGGCCGATGCTGCTTGGGGCTTTGGCGTAGGTCCCTTCCTGTTCTGAGTAACAGCCCGAAATCCCCCCAGGCACTTTAGCTGCACTAGGGCTGCTCCCCAGTGCACCTGGACCCACCCTCGATGATGGCTGGAGCCCACCCATGCCACTGGGTGCTGAGAGCTGAGTGACCTCAGCTTTGGCTTGGGGGGAAGGTGGGTGCGTGAAGGGGGCATGGGCTGATCCCTTTCCCCAACCCTCCTAGGAACAGCGGCTGTTTTCTAAACAAACCCCCCTCACGTAGGGTGGCAGGGAGCCAAGGGGGCATCTCGGCTCCATGAAGATTAAAACTCAGCCTCCACCTCCCCCAGCCCTCTTCCCTCCAGAGCAGACAACCCCCAGGCCCAGGGCTTGTGTGTGCCTGTCTCCCTCCATCCCTGGCCTCAGAGAGAGACCGAGCAAAACTCACACAGCCGCTCGGCGGCCTAGGATGGAGCTTTTCTGATTCCATCAAAGAAATTAGTTCAAAAGGGTCTCTAAGCCTCTGGGTTCAAATTAGACCAATCTCTGACTCGGGGGAGAGTCAGCCCAACCCAAGGTTCAGGGTAACGGGCTTGGCTGCAGAGCAAAATCAGAGGGGAGGGTCTGCGTGTTGGGGGGCATAGAGATTTAACCCTAAAATCCCCCCTCTCTACCAATACGCTGCATGGAGTGTCTCTATTTCCCGGCCCTGGCTCACAGCATGGCCCTGCCCTGCACAGGGATTAGACTTTTAATCAGCGTCTGTGTGGGAAATCGCTCACATGGAGATAAAGCGCAAGGCACCTCCTTGGGGCACCTCCGCGATCACCCAGACTGCCCAGCTGCAGAAGGCGGGGAGGGGGGGGATGTACGCAGCCCCCCCCCCGCCTCACGCTGGCTCACAATCTCATTGCCTTGGTGGTGCCCGGATTAACCGTGTGGGTGCGTGTGCGCGCGCATGTGTGTAGGGGTGTGTGTGTGTGTGTGTGTGTGTGCGTGTGCCAGGGACAGGTGGCTCCACTTCAATCCCCGTCTTGTCGCCATTCCAGCCTTTCGAACCTTGGCTGAGTTTTGCTGCCTAATCCTCTTGTGTCTCGCGCCGCGCTGCATTCCGGCACCTCGCTAACCCCGAGGGCTCGGCTCGGCTGCAGACACGGCGGCTGGGACAGCTCCAGCCATCAGCCCGTCCAACTGGGGTGGGGGATCCCAGCTAGGGTGACCAGATGTCCCGATTTTATAGGCACTGTCCTGATTTTGGGGGCTTTTTCTTATATAGGCGCCTATTACCCCCCCACCCCGTCCCAATTTTTTACACTTGCTGTCTGGGCCCCCTAATCCCAGCTGCTTCTAGATGTGCGGCAGGCTGGAGGTTGAAGGACAGCACAGTAGGACCGCGGCCAGGGCTGGGCAGGCCAACACCTTTGCAGGACCAGGAGATACAGCCGTGTGGGGAGCAGAGGGGGTGAAGGGCAGCCCAAGGGAAGGCCACCCCTCTTCTCCTGAGACGGTTCTCACAGGGCCCTAGTGTGGGGCTGACAGTCCTGCAGCCCCCAGTCTGTCTGCCCGGGAGGTAGCTGTCTGTCTGTCTGCATTTCTAATGCATCCATCACGATGGTTTCTGGACATCAGGTGTGGCCAGAGAGCAGCAGTGGAAGTGCCTCTCCCCGGATTGCAGCCAACATGTCCCTGTCGGCCCTGGGGCCCAGCCCCTCCGCTGACCCGGCCTAGAGCCTGGTTTGCATAACTCTCCTGCCCCCGGTCCCAGCTGGCCAGGCCTGTGCAGGTGCATGGCTCCTTGCAGGTACCGCAGCATGAGCCCACCGACCTCCAGAGGGCTGCACGGGGCGAAGGAGGGGACCCGTGACGTGGCATGACACAGCCAGTGCCAGCAGGGCCTCAGCCTCCATCCTGAGCCCCCGCTGGAGCCCCGTCACTCCCCTTCCCAGCTCAGCTCCTCTAAACACCTGGGTCTGTCGAACCCACTCTCCAGCCACATACCCCCTGCTGCTGCTGCCCGTCTCCGAGCCCCGGCCGCCCGTCTGCCTCTCTGTGCGGTCGAGGTGCCCCAAGCCATGTGGGATGGCCCAGGTGCTATGTCCCAGGGAGGCCTCTGGGGCTGGGGGGCTGGGTCTCTCCATGGTGGGTCTGTCTCCAAGGCAGCTGGGCTAGCAGGGAACCGCGCAGGCCTCTGCCCCACACAGCCACTCGCTTTCCACCCTGGTGTCTGCAGATCCCCTCTAATGCCTTAATCCTGCTGTTATCCCTGCCGGCCCCGACAACGATATTCCTTGACCTTGACCCTGGCCCTCTCCAGGAAGGGGGGCCCAGCAGCTTGTGGCACCAGGGTTTTGAGACCCGAGGGCTGGGCTCCACTCTGCCAGGCTCCACCAGGGCCTCCCTTCTGTAGGCCACCGGGAGGCGAGGAGCTCTGCCCAGCGGGATGGCCCACATGGAGTTTGAGGGATGCCAGCAGTGGGCACAGAGGGAGCCCCCAGGGAGGCCACATCCATCAGCGTCTGGGTGTGACCGGTGCCCCAATCCGGGTGTCAGCTGGGCTGTCAGAATCCCCCAGGGGAGACCCGTGCTGGGCTCACTCTCCGCCTTCTGGGGCTGGTGTCCTGACCGTGTCAGAAACCCCGGGCTTCTCTGGCCGAAGCCCCACGCCAGGGGCTACCGCGAGTGAAGGGGAGTGAACGGGCGAGGGGAGGAGTGGGGGAGAAGGAGAGAGTGATAGGGGACGAGGAGGAGGACAGAGACGGAGGTAGATGGAAAGAGAGGAGGAAAGCTAGTGGGCACATGAGCAGGGAGAGGACTCTGCAGAGACAGCAGCTGCAGAAGGAAGCACTGGGCCAAGTTCACTTCTGGTGCTTGTTCCCAGAGCTCCCCTGGCTCCCAGGGAGGTCCCAGGCAGGACACCCAATGCTTGTGGCCCTGCTGACTGGGTACAAATATGGAGCCTTTAATAGCTGGGCTCGGATTTGTCGGTAGCCAGTGAATGGGATGTTTTCAGTTAGTACAGAGGGTCTCAGAGTGGGCATTTGGTGGCATCTAGTTCTTTGCTTTGCTATAGGGTGTTAAGCAGCTGCCATCTGTCCCCCCAGAGGGGGCTGCATTCCAGTGGTGGCTAAAGCAATTCCGATAGTATACACTAAGTGCTAAGCTCACCTTGCCCTTGGTTATGGCACCGCAGCTGCAGTGCTCCGCTGTCTGTGTGCTGCAATACATGGGGCCACGAGGCTTGGTCAGTGGGTGCTAAATTTTCAAAAGCAGCCATTGATCGGGGCCCCCAACCTGAGCCCCAGAGGGGGGCAAGTGGGGCAATTTGCCCCAGGCCCCGCAGGGGCCCCCATGAGAGTTTTTGGGGCCCCTGGAGCAGGGTCCTTTACTCACTCCACGGGGCCCGGGCCCCCAGAGCTGCTTCAGCTCTGGGTCTTCGGCGGCAATTCGGCAGCGGGGGGGTCCTTCCGCTCCGGGACCTGCCGCCAAAGTGCCCCAAAGACCCGCGGCGGGGGGTCTTTCTGCCCCGGGACCCCCCACCGCCGAAGACCCCAGGCCCTCTGAATCCTCTGGGTGGCCCTGTGGGACATAGGGCCTTGTAGCATTGTGTCTTCTTGGCGGCATGCAGGAGTTTGCACAGTGCTTTACAAACAAAGTACCTGCTGCTTCTCCAGGCGCTGCTGTTGGGAAGGCAATTTGCGTTCTCCGTCTGCAGAAGGCCATGTCTCAATGCAGGGGGGGTGCAAGGATGTTTCTTGCCCTAAGCAAAACTTCCACCTTGCGCCCCCACTCCTCCCCGAGCCCTGTGGCAGCTCTCCGCCCCCACCCCTGCAGCGGCTCCCTCCCTCCGCCCTGTGCCCCCCCAACAGCAGCTCCCCCCTGCCCGGGGAGCCGTGTGGCAGCTCCTCGCCCCAGCTCACCTCTGCTCCGCCTCCTCCCCGAGCACACCATCGCCGCTCCACTTCTCCCGCCTCCCAGGCTTGCGGCACCAATCAGCTGTTTGACGCCGCAAGCCTGGGAGGGAGAGAAGCAGAGCAGGGTGGCGTGCTCAGGGGAGGAGGCAGAGCAGAGGTGAGCTGGGGTGGGGAGTTCCCCTGCGTGCTGCCCCCGCCTCCTTACTTGCTGCAGGAGGCCCTCCCCGCGCTCCCCTGCCCCAGCTCCCTCCACCTAAATGCCGACGACGACCAGGGCGGCCGAACATCCGGCTGCCACGGTTGCCGCCGAAGGACCCGAAATGCCGCCCCCTGATGCTAGCACCCTAGGCAACCGCCTAGGTCGCCTAATGGGTTGCACCAGCCCTGTCTCAATGGCTGAGCCCAGCAGGGGCTGGGACACCGAGGCTCTGCCCCACTCAGAATCCAGTGCTCGATGTGTACGTCTGCCTGGGAGTGAGTGTGTCGGGGTGTGGGAGTGTGTGTGCGAAGTGAAGGATTGTGACTGTGTGGCGGGGGCTGTCTGAGGGTGTGCTTGGTTGGTGTGTGATGTGAATGAGTTAGTGTGAGTGCAGATTGCGGCTACTAGAGGACGAAGCTGTTTCTCCAGCAGGGTCCGGTCAATATTTTCCCAAGTGACCCTTGCAGCTGCTGCCTCGGTCGCTGGGGACCCAGCCTGAGACACCCTGGGCCTGCCAGTGCTGAGCTCCCACCGCCCCAGCAGCGCCTGGCAGAGTCTCTGGTGCCGTGTGTCTCACTCCTCCTGCAGGATGGCAGAAAGGGCAGCTGTGTGGGGGCACCTGAGGGCAGGTACCAGCTGCCACAGGCCAGTGTCACTCCGCCCTTGGCTCCCTGATTTTAAGGCACTGTCCCATATTTCATTTATTTGTCCCTGATGTTAAGCCGCATTGCAGTGTATTCCTACGGCTGACAGGTACCGTGTCAAGGTTACATTGCCGCTTGGGAGAACGGTTGCAGAGGGCAGTCGAAGTGTACGCTGGAGAGAAAAACACTCAACATGCTCAGGGAACTGGTGCTTTCCTAAAATGTCCCTTAAATTAAGGGGTGGGCCCTTGTTTTCCACATGGTTTCCCCTTATTTCCATCCCGCAAAGGGGGTGGCCCAAGGGTCCAGGGACTGAGCTGTGCGGTGGCTGCAGCAGTCACCACATGCATTTCAGGGAAAATGCTCAGGCCCCTCAGATCTAGAGGCACAGGCCCTGCTGGTCCTCACTGCTGCTGTAATAGCCTTAGGCATCCTCTGCTCTCTGGGGCGGGGGGGGTGACGACTGAGATTCACTCCTGTGGCAGGCAGCAGTCCCCCCCCACACACACACACACAGAGCAGGGCTCATCCCCTCCAGCAGGGGGCATCAGGCGCACACATATGCACACACACACACTAGCTGGAGACATGAGAACCCCAAGCAGCAACCTCTGGTGTCATTCATCATTCATGCCCGTCACCCCAACCGGGGTATGTAGCTGGAATCAAAGGAGTTGGGATGATGCCACATTATAGGCAGGCACCTAAGTGGGGTCAGTGCAGCTCTGGCTCCAGAACGGTTATTGTCCAAAACTCACCCATCTTCCCTCCCTGCAATACCGAGAGGTTTCCCCCCTGTGTTGGCTGTTTCCAGGGTTTCTCCTCTTTCCCTGGCCTCCACCTGGCTCAGAGCCTCTCCATCTTTTATAGGGCATTAGTGAGACTCACCTGCTCTGGCAGCCAGGGTGAGTCAGTGGAATAGCTCTGTGTCCACGTGCAGGGTTCTCAAAGCTGACACTATCACCATAGCCAGGCAGAAGCTGCCAGCTCTGCAGCTGCTCTCTGTTTTCCTGTGTTCTATTTGTCACTTTCTTGGCTGTGGCACCCCGGCCCCCATTGCCGCTTGGAAGTGGCCCTGAGCCTACGGGCAGGGCAGAGGGATTGTTGCCTGTTGCACACACACACCTTGCCTACTTGCAGAGGGACCGGGATGGTGCCCTGCTCCAAACGGCTGGAGATCTCCCCAAGGAGCTGGCGGCGGCGGCGAAGGTGAGGAGGAGGCGGGAGATGGGGGCTGAGGAAGCTGCAGGAGGTGGATTTTGAAGCCTGAGGAGCCGAGTGCAGGGCGCTGCCCGTGTGGTGAAGGAGAAGCGCTTGCTGGTGTATGGCCCAGCTTGCCTCCTGCTAAATGAATCCAAACAGAGAGCCTCCATGGCCCAATGGGTGAGGCGGGGGCGGCCTATGCCAGCCAAGGTGGGTTCAGATGGCTTCTGGGATGGGAACATTCAGAACCTTGATATTTTAGACATTCGGATCCCACCATGCTGGGCGCCAGCTAAGACATGGACTAGAATAACCCCAGGCTGCCTCCTCTCCCCCCTCGGCCACAGACACGACCCTGTTCAGCTGCCACAGCCCCGCCTGCTCCTCCCTCGCTGTGCGTGAGGCTGCGTTCAAATGATCTCGTGTCTGGGGACTGGCTGAAATCTGGGCTCTGGTGGCAGATTAACCCAGGAAAGGCCGGGGCTCTCCCACTGCCCGGGAGGTGAGGCTGCACATCCTGACACCGCTGGGGCTCTCCCACTGCCCGGGGGGTGAGGCTGCACCTCCTGGCACTGCTGGGGCTCTCCCACTGCCCGGGGGGTGCGGCTGCACGTCCTGGCACTGCTGGGGCTCTCCCACTGCCCGGGGGGTGAGGCTGCACGTCCTGGCACTGCTGAGGCTCTCCCACTGCCAGGGGGTGAGGCTGCACGTCCTGGCACTGGTGGGGCTCTCCCACTGCCCAGGGGGTGCGGCGGCACCTCCGGGCACTGCTGGGGCTCTCCCACTGCTGGGGGGTGAGGCTGCACGTCCTGGCACTGCTGGGGATCTCCCACTGCTGGGGTGATGCTGCACGTCCTGGCACTGCTGGGGCTCTCCCACTGCCCGGGAGGTGAGGCTGCACCTCCTGGCACTGCTGGGGCTCTCCCACTGCCCGGGGGGTGAGGCTGCACGTCCTGGCACTGCTGGGGCTCTCCCACTGCCGGGGGGGTGAGGCTGCACATCCTGACACCGCTGGGGCTCTACCACTGCCCGGGGGCTGAGGCTGCACGTCCTGGCACTGCTGGGGCTCTCCCACTGCCAGGGGGTGAGGCTGCACGTCCTGGCACTGCTGGGGCTCTCCCACTGCCCGGGGGGGTGAGGCTGCACGTCCTGGCACTGCTGGGGCTCTCCCACTGCCCGGGGGTGAGGCTGCACGTCCTGGCACTGCTGGGGCTCTCCCACTGCCCGGGGGGGTGAGGCTGCACGTCCTGGCACTGCTGGGGCTCTCCCACTGCCCGGGGGGGTGAGGCTGCACGTCCTGGCACTGCTGGGGCTCTCCCACTGCCAGGGGGGGCTGAGGTTGCACGTCCTGGCACTGCTGGCGTGTCAGTAGAGCGCCGGGGTCGGCGTGGCTCAGCCCCAGCTCTCTGCCATCCTGGAGACGCTGGGCTGGCTCCGTCCCATACGCAGGATTTCAGCCTGTTCTGGATGCCCTGTGGCTGCAGACCGAGGGGGCCCAGCGAGAGCTGGGCCGGGAATTCCTGCCAGGACACTCATGGCCCTTTCTCTGTTCCCAAATTGACACTGAGAGGGAAGGGGTCTGTGTGCGCCCCCTGCTGGAGAGAGGGAGGTTGCAGGATTCTGCACAGCAATGTGTGAAATCCTTGTTTGGCACCAAGCAGCCTGTGACGGTGCTGGCTGGGGGAGAGGATGCATCTTTCACCGAGGGGTCTAAGCACTGAGGTAGCTTTTGAATTCTCCTCTCTCTGTCTCCAGAGAGGACCTGGCTATCTAGCTACCTACCCCGCTAGCTATCGCTCCATCGCTAGTCAGGCCCCAGGCTATCTGGTCAGACCACACCGGCCTTGGTACAGCGAGGCTTTGGAAGCACACAGAATGCAGGACCCAAGGGGCATTTGTATCCAATCCATAATCAAAGCCTCACAGGCCCTGGAACTAGGGGAAATCGGGGTATTTTATTTTTGCAAAACCCATGTGCCTTATTTTATTTTTCTCATGTGAAAATACGCATAAATTGTCACTTTCACTCCTAGCCAGAGGCAGTGTGGTGTAGTGGGTAGGGCCCTAGTGTGGGATCAGGACTCCTGGGCGCTGCACCCGGTTCTGCAGGTGACCTTGAGTAAGTCTCTTCTGTTTCTCCTCCCACCTGCTGTCTATTTAGCTTGTCAGGTCTTGGGAGCAGGGAGGTGTCTGATTCTGTGTTTGAACAGGACTGAGGGACCCACATCTTGGTGGAGGCTGTGACACTGTCTCAGGGCACCCAGAATTATGGGTCACGTCTTTACCCCTCTGCCTTAGCAAAGAGGCTTGCTAGGGAGTTGAAGTGTGAATCGCTTCCCTGACACTCACAGTCAGGTGCCACCCAACCGATCTCCTCCAAAGGTCTGCCAGCCTTTACTTTGCCTTGCAGGTAGCCAGCTCCCGAGCCCCTGGCTGAGCGTGTTCCCCTGGATGTGCCCAGAAATGCCCACGTCCGCAATCTCCAGAGACACAGTGCACAGGCTGTAACGTGAGTCAGTGATTCACGTTACAGCCTGTACTGAGAACGACATACGATAACATAAGGAGAAGTTTGTTAACAAAGATGAGATTTAAGTGATACTGAGTAAGGAGAGAGGAACCAGCCGAGAGACTAAACATAACTTTAGCAGGCTAAACTCTTTGTCTAAGATAAACTTCTCACCTAAAGCAACCTCTGTGTCACCATCCCCCAGGGCCAGGATCCAGCTTTCACGCTGGCCTTTTTGCTTCCTCAGTGCTGGGTACCAAAAATGCCTGTTTGCCTCCTTCTGATAGTCCAGTAACCTTCACACTGTAGCCTGCTGTTTGCTCTCGGAGCGCTGTTTGCTGCGTTGCTCTTCTCAGCCTCTTGTTAGTTTGCTTTTCCTGTTGTCTTCAGATGCAAATAAACTCCCAGTGCGTTTGCCTTACCCTGCATCAGAGCTCTGGGCTGCCAGTCAACCAATGCTCCTTTGTCTGGGGAAAACGGATTTGTAATACATACGTACGACGTCTTGCATGACACCTGTTCGTGCACCTCACAATGCTTATGACGACCAGTAGAATCTAAGCTTTTATTTGAGACCTTACACAACATACCATGGCAGCCATGTGTCAGGTGTAGTGAGTTTGTCAGGCCTGAGAAGTGTTGCTGTTCCATGACAGCGAGTCCTTTGCCAACTGCCAACTAGGGTCACAGAGGCCTAGCAGCTCCCATAATCTAACTACTAAGACCTGAAGCTCACTGCCCCGGGCCTGTCTCATCACTGCACAATACACTGAACCTTTTCAGGCAGTACAGCGCTTATTGGGAGGCCGGGTTTGGTTCTCCAAAACTGACACTACCGCCCAGACTGGTTCAGCTTCCGCTTCCACTTGACCTGCCCTGCCAGAGCTCAGGTAAATGGGTATGGAGAGGCCCGTCACTGGGGACGGGGCGGGGCTGGGGAGGAGGTACAGGAATGACACTGGGTTTATGGACACCCAGGTTCAGAACCTCAGCTGGTGTAGAAGAGAATGCACCGATTTCCACCAGCCGAGGATCTGGCCCTAGTCTGTGTCGGGTGTAAATGGGCATGTTTTCATTCAATAAAATCCAGATCCCAACTGTTTGCAGCCATAACGCAGCTCAGGATACTTTTCCCCGGAGCTGACGTGTCAGGGCTAAAATCCACCCCAGGCACGTTACATTCAGCCTTCAGTCCCCGCTGAAGCTTCGCACAGATCCAGGATTCTACTTCCCCTCCTGACCTCAACTGTTTGTGCAGCACCACTGTGCACTGTGCTGCCTTCTAGCCCAGAGGTGGCTGATCTCTCGAGCCGCCTGCAAGGTGGGGAGCACGTCCAGAACTGGATGGGAATGAGCGTGGCTGCCGTACAGGAGTGGGACCGCTCTTTGTAAACCACTTCAGACTCAGAGGCCTTTTATTGTTCTGTGTTATTAAAAATAAACTTGCCGCTGTTGAGAGGGAAACCCTATTCATTCCCTCCTCGCCCCATTCGAACTCCTCTTACCAGCTACATGGTTAAAAAGCTCCTGTCTTTGGAAGGTTAAAAAAAAAATCAAGATGATATTCGCTGTATTTTTCAACTCTAAGATTACTTCCTTGAGGACATTCCCTTAGTACATATATTCCACAGGTACCATAGGCTTAAATAGTGCAGAGCAGACAAATAGCCATAGAAGGTTGAAGGCTGCTAAGAGCACTAATACCTGCCTATTTTAGTGAGGTCTAATCTGCCTGAATCTCCTGTCCCCAGAGCACTAAGCTAGCCGAACTCTTGCAAACTACACGGCAGTATTGTCTAGTAGTGGCCCCAGCCGTTGCTGTGGGGCTTGGGGCCACGGCTGGAGAATATTGGGTTGTAGGTTTATAAAGGAAATCAAGTCCTTGGATTGCAGCCCCTGCACTGGGCTGCGTGTGGCTGTGCATTGTCCTGCCTGAATGTTAACCCGTGTGCTCCGTAAGAGCTGGAGTTTCAAAGGAGGCTGGTTGGGCCAAGGACTCTGCCTCCGTTTGAGTTTGCAAATTACCTACGGCATCGCGGGTGCTCCTGGAACCACAGTGATGAGCTTTTCTTGGCAAACATGCAGTGTCCGTGCTTCACAGGGTGAAGTGACTTAACCAAGGCCCACAGGCAGACAGTGGCAGAGCTGAGGTGAGACTCGTACCCGAGTCCTGAACCCCATTTCCCAACACAACCCTAGGCTGCTCTCCCTCCCTTTGGGTGCTGCACTCTTGGCATGTTTAATCTCAGTAACTAACCAAAAGCCTTTTTTTTCTGCAGGGACATTTTCTTGCCCTGTTCCAGTAGCCGCCAGCTTGGCTCCTGGTGTTCCTCAGTACTTTTGGTAGCCACCAGAGATATTTGGCAGCCCAAGTACTTAGGAATGTGATCTAGCAGCTAAAGACAGAAATGGGAGTTGGAGAGTTTTGGTTCTCTTCCTAACCATGTCAGAGAGTTGCTGAGTGGCCTTAGTCAAGTCACATCCCTGCTCTGTGCCTCAGTTTCCCCTGCTGTAAAATGAGGCTCATGACCCTTCTCTGCTGGAAAGCACAAATGTTCTTGGATACGACAGTGAAGGGGCTTTGTCAGCACCTAGAAGGACAGACTATGATGAGAATACATAGTCCAGGTACGACAGATCACAGTAATGGGATGAGGAGACACTTGGTTCAGGTAGGGCACAGAGGTCCCTCTCGGGATATCTGCTGCACTCAATTCCCATTAGCTTCAGTGGGTGCTGAGCACCTTGCAGGATCTCACACACACCAGCCACAACAAAAATGCAGCCACCTCTGGGGTGGAACGCACCAGCTGTTTAGCAGCACACAGCAGTAAGTCACAGAGACCCCTCTCAGGATAGCTGCTGCCCCCACAGGAATAACACCCAAGCACGCAGCACACTTGCCATGCCAGGCCTGTCCCACGCTGCTGGCTGCCACGCTGGGCCGGCCGAGTCGGCCGGGCTGGGCTGGGCTGGGCCGCTCTTTGTGTCTTCCCAGGGTTCTTTCCTCTCTAGAGTGATGCGGGCAGCAGCTCTGCTGGCAGGCAGCACTGGCTAGTCGTAGGGGAGGCGCTGGGAGCCCAGCACCTGCTGCTGTGGTGCCTGCCTGAGCAGAGGAGCCCAGGGCGCCCCAGGGCTGCATCACTCCGGTCCTTTGGGGGACGACGGAAAGATGCCGAGCCCAGATTCATACACCCGGGGCCGGGGATGGGCCTAGCAGGGGTGAGCACAGCATTGTGGGAGTGTCCACCTGGGGCAGCTGGCCCAGAGCTTGCTGGAGCTGGTGGTTCCCTGAAAGGCCACGACCTCCTCCCTGTTCCTGAGGGCAATGGAGCTGCCTGGGCTGAAGGTGCCTTGCGAGCCCGGCCAGCTCCAGACAGCTCCTGGGACACGGCCTTGGGGGTTACCTGGGCTGCTCCCAGGGCAAAATAGCCCAGGCATGGGGGAGGGGGGGTCCCCAGCCCTGGAGAACATCCCCCCAGCCCCTGCCTTGTCTACCCCCACCTGTGTGAATGCTACAGGCCCTGCACATCGAGTGCAGCCCATCTCTCACCCAGTGCTGCCCTATGCTCCCCGCCAGCCGGGCCGTGGGTTTCAGTGTGTGGCAGGCTCAGGCACGGGGAATATGCACCACCAGATTCGAAAACCTACAAATCTGAGGCGGCTTTTTTGCAGTCACACCATGGTCCTGTTTTTGTGGAGGAGCTGCAGCATTTTCCAGGGGAGGCAAAAAATGGACCAGCTTGAGTGAATCTGGGCCAATTCCTCCCACCCCTTCCAAGGAAAGGGCCCTGCTTCTGAGGCAGAAAATAGCAACAATGTTGGAAATTTGAGACTCTGACATTTCGTTTGGGCGAAGGTCAGTATTTGCACTGAAACGGCTGCTGCAAACCGCTGGCCTTTGAGGCCAGTGCTCTAAACATGATGAAACTGGCGCTGGAGCATTGTAACACTCTTCATCGTACACCTCAGCTTTGCACACGCTGGGGGTGGTCTTGCAGTCGGTGCACAGGCAGGGCTCTCCATTGAGGTGTGCGTGGGTTTTGCTTGCGGCACGCCAGCTGCTCATCGACCCTGGCATAGGGACAGGCAGGTCGCCCCCCCCCCGGCATTTCCAGAGGGAGATCAGCACCAGCACCAGAGTTACTCGTTTAGAGCTGAATCGGTTTTCCCATCTGTAAAGCAGAGCTAACGATACTGACCTCGGACAGCTGGGGGCTGCCTATGAATGACATCATGCCTGGGGGCGGGGCTTAATGCTGCAGGTTTGTTTCAGTGTCTTGAAAATCACCCTCAAAATGTTACACAATTGATGGGCAGCCCCCTAGGGATAAAATCGGGGGATTATTATTATTGTTACTGACTCAATAATAATGACTAATGTAATTCATATATTGCCATTATTATTAATTAATGTAATTATTAATGATTAACCTTTCCCGGGCCTGTTTTGTCTGAAGATCTCAAAGCTCATCACTAACACTCAGCAGCCCGCCCGCCCGGAGGAAAGCACATTTGCGAGTCCCACGCGTGTGGCCGTTAGGGTGACCAGACGTCCCAATAAAATCAGGACTGTTGAGGAGTTTGTCCCGCGTCCCGACCAGAGTATGGTCAGGAACCATTTGTCCCGATATTTTGTTTCCTGGTCTTCGGAAGCAATTCGGCGGAGAGTTTCAGTCATGACGGGTCTTTGGGTATTTTCGGCGGGGTGCTTCTGTTTTGTACCCACCTGAAATGCCGCGCGAGGCGGCCCACAGCTGAAAGAACTCTCCACTAACCCGAACTCCCGGACGGGTGAGTGGGTGCCCCTCCCCCCCCCCCGCCCTCCCCCACCGATATTCCCCTGATATTTTTCCCTTTGGTCTGGGGTCACCCTGGCGCTCAGTGGCTTTGGGCTGGCGAGATCGCAGGAGGCAGGGCAGGGAGGGGCAATACTCCATTAGGGTCACCAGCACCGGGCGCCCTGCCTCTCCTCCAGGCATATTGGTACCTGCCACTCTGAGTGAAGACCGTAATGTGCAGCTGCTTCTGGAGAAGCCATTCAGAGCTGATGTGGGTGCTCAGCACTGAGGAGGGAAGGGGCTAGCACGGCCGGGAGGGCACTCTCCCTCTGTATAACCATGGCACCGATTCTGTGCCACCATCCCTAATCGCAGTCCGGGCTGTCTGCCCATTGCCTGGCCCAGGAGCTCAGGGGGACTCTCTGGGCAGGGTGACACCAGCTTGTGATCAGCCAATGGCGGTGAGCCAGGAGGCCGGGGATGGGGATTGTGATATTAACCCAGATTACAACAGGGGCTTTGGAAAGTTTGGGAACGGCTGCCCTACCCCCCCATCTCCCATCCCCCCTCTATCCCGGCCAGCTCCTTGTTCATGGCCAGGCCTGAGGGGGCTTCCTAGTGATGCCCAGCACCGTCCCTCTGTGGTCAGGGGGTGTGGGCTACGGGACACCCTCAGCACCTGGTGTTCTCATCACAAATAGCTACCTCCTCCCCTCTCCCCCGCCATCCTGCCCCCCCCAGCAAGCCTGGGAGGGGCCCGCATCGCCAGGGACACAGGCACAGTTGTGAGCAGGTGTGTGATTCGGGTCAGAACCGTCCTCCAGGTCTCCCTGGCTAATCACCCCGCTCCCCCCTACCATGTCGCCACCTGGCCCGCCTCCCCAGGAGTCTTTTGGGTCACTCCTGCCTGGCTCCCCCGCCTGCCCCGGTCCTCTTAATGAACTAAAAAAGTGATAAATCCCTCTCAGAGCTGACCACGTGAGTGCCCCCACACCTCCCGGCCTTCCCCTACCCCGGCAGCCCCCCGCCTCCCCCCCGTCCCCTCCCCGGTAAGCTGACGCAGCGTCTCTAAGCGTTAGCAGCTTTAGCTTCTAATAGGATTAGCGAGGTTTAAAACTGTCATTTGAGTGAACTAAACCTCTTGATACCCTGCATTGCACCTTCTTAACCAATTTGCCTTCAATTAGGGTAATTGGGAAACTAGCAAAGAAGTATAGCATTAATATTTTAAAGTGATGAAGTGATTATGGGCCTCAGACTAGGAAGCAAATCAATTTGCTATCTGCGCCTAAAAGGCAATTATAATCATTTGTCAGATACATCCCCTCCCTCCCGGCCACGTTCACCAACACCTTAAGGAGGTTAGATGGTGAGGCTCTGAGCGCGCAGCCATTGTCAGGAAAAGGCAAATCCCTAACACGGAGCGGCAGGGGGCAGCTGGACGGGCCTCCCGGATTCGCAGCTGCCATCGTGCCATGGCACCTAAAATTAGATCAGTGCAGCCTGGCGAGCATGGTTAACTCGGGTGACGCCCTGCCGGGTCTGAGGCAGGCTTGGTCTCCCTAAATGTGCTGCGGATGCAACGATGGGCTTCAGAGGCTGCTTCAGAGCTGGGTTATCATAGTCACGCACTCAGCTGTGCACGCTGCATTCTCATACCTGTGCACGCTGGTGCACAACGCTCGCATACCTGCCAACGCTCACACTCACACGTATGCAGCATGCCCTCTGATGTGCACACTCACGCACCTGCTCCTGCTCACGGAATTCACACCCCGGCATGCCCACACCTGTGCCAGCGCTCACACTGCGTTCTAGTGAGGCACTTAAACACCTTTGAGGGGCTGGGCCTAAGTGACTGGCCCAAGTAAATGAATGGCAGAGCTGGGGACTGAGACGAGGTTTCCTGACTCATAGGCCCTTGCTCAGAGCACTAGACCACGTTCCCAGCATCCCCCACCAGCCCACCTATTAGAGCAGGTCCGAATCTTGGGGTGGGAGTGGGCAGGGCTGTTTCCACAGAAAATTTTGACTTTTCAGGTTTTGATCGAAAAGCTTTTGGGGTTTGGATGAAAGTTTGGGGGTTTCAATACAAAAGTGGCTTTTTCCGCAGACACTTGCCAGGACAAGTTTTGTTTAGTTTTCTGCAAAAAATTGTCTTTGGTTGAAAACCCCATTTTTAATTGAAAATGGCTTAATCGGAAAGTTGTCAAGGCACCCTCACCAGGACGAATGGACAATCACCCATCAGAATGATTTCATGTCTGTCATGGAAGGCAACGCTTTAAATAACAGACTTAAATTTCCTGCAGAGACCTGACCTTAAATTCCTCATGCATTCAGCCTGCCTCATAATGCAAGAACAAAGGGACGTTCAAGGACATCGAAAGGTGCCAAAGTCCTGACTGAAAACAGGAAATTCTTTTTTCACACAATGCACGGTAGGCCTGTGGAACTCACTGCCACAAAAGCTCACTGAAGCCAGGAGCTTGGCAGGGTTCAGAAAAGGGATTAGACATTTATCCAGTGAATGAGCACAACCAGAGTCATAACAGTATATAGCAAAAAAGTAAATAAGAGCTTTGTAAAGGCTAGAAACCCACCTGCTTCAGGGCATAAACTAACCTCTAACTAGGGGGGTCAGGAGGAAACTGTCCCTGGGGTAGGTTGACCAGATAGCAAGTGTCAAAAATCAGGACAGGAGGTGGGAGGTAATAGGTGCCTATGTGAGAAAAAGACCCCCCAAATTGGGACTGTCCCTATAAAATTGGGACACCTGGTCACCCTACCCTGGGGACAGGCTACCCCATCGCTGCCGGGCACTTGCATCGTCCTTTGAAGCAGATGGTGCGGGCCACCGTCCGAGACATTCCTATGTTCCTAAAGTTCTCCTTGGCAAGTCAAGGGGAACTTTGCCTGTGATTCATAGATTCTAAGCCAGCAGAGACCATCATGATTATCTAGCCTGACCTCCTGGATCACCCTGGCCAGACAACATCCCAGAAAGAATTTCTGTTTAAACTAGACTACAACTTTTAGGAGAACAGCCAACCTTGATTTAGAAATGGCCAGTGATGGAGAATGTACCGCAGTCCTTGGTAAGTTGTGCCAATGATTAATTACCCTGATTGTTAAAATACATATGCCTGATTTCCAGTCTGGATTTGGCTACACACAAAGTTGTACAGCTTTCACTAGGCTGGTGTAGCTAAAGTGTTACAAACCCCTAATGGAGAACAGCAATACTGGTGTAAATATCCTTACACCACGGTGTACAGCTATTCACATCTGGGAAGGGGAATAAAATATACAAGGATACGGCACCTTTATACCAATACAACTGCCTCCACACCAGGGGCTGTACCAGTACAACTATATCAGTAAACAATCACACCTCTACCCGGAACAGTTATACCATGGGGGGTAGGGCAGGCCAAAAGAATGACTGCGGAATCAGGTTCCGAACCATTTCCAGCTGGGCTTAAGAAGGGGTGTCAAAGACAGTTTCCTATTCCTCTCATAATTTAGGTCCAGATCACCCCAGGGTTTGGGATGGCTTGGATTGGGATAGTATTTGTGTTCATCTCTCTCTCTTGCTAAATTACTAAACAGCACCATCTAGTTCATAGTAACTATTGTCGTGATGCTGAAAATCTTTTGGGACAGACTCTGTTCTCATTTACACTGGTGTCAATCCGGAGTAATTCTACTGATGTCCATGGCGTTAGTCCAGATTTACACTGATGTAACTGAGATCAGGATTGCCTATTAAATATAACTGAAGTGTACTGAAAAAGCCTGACAGTGAACTCCAGGATGTAAAGGCCAAGAAATATAGCTTGTGTTGTAAAAATAATAATGTTTTGTACTTCTGTAGTGTCCCTCAGCTACACAGGTCAGTAGCAATGACCAACCTCTGAGACAGGTACATTCTCTAACTTTCCATTCCCAGCCTGGTACACGGAGACATGCAAAGGTGAAGTGACTTGCCCACACAATAAGAGCCAGTGAACGAATGCCAGAGTCCTGACATCCATCCCCAGCAACGCGATCCCACATGGCCGTCAAATACAATTGATCGGCGGAGTTCCTCCTGGAATCATTACGTCAGTGGGGGGGGGGGGGATTGCTGTAATCAAGTCACACATAATTAAGTGTTCAGGCACCCTGAGCTTTGGAAAGATGTCTTTTATATTATTAACATTGAAGTACATAACTAAATGCTCGCTGGAGAGATGTGCTCAGGGAGCTACAGTTAAAGCCATGCTCAGATTTCCATTATACTCATCTGCTTTCACATTCTGCAGAAAAATCTCCATTAGGGCTGAAATTTCCCATGGTTGCGATCACACCCCTCCCCGCAGTCTCCTCCATTGCCTTATGGAAACAAGCACCCCACAGATGGAATCCAAAAAAATCTTATGGGAACATTATGAATTTTAATGCACAAAAGTCAGGAAAAAGTTACAGTAATAACAACATATTACGCTAATATTGATTACATTATTATCACTAATATAAACTCAACCCAGCTGCATAGAATATTATTCAAGCGACGATGGAAAGTCCAATGCAGAGCTGAAGATATTACCTATGTGCTTGTGTGGGTGATGGGCCCCTACTTTAATACAACTAATAAATTACACACACAAAAGTACATCATTCAGGGTGCAAAGTCAAGCACTCATAAGTCAGGAAATGCCTGAATTCAGGCTACTCGACATCCTTATAATTATGCCTCCTGTCACAACATCCATGTCCTCTGCCTTCAGGAAACCCATGTTAATTCCCATGTTGCCCATGGTTCATAATCTCGGGTTTTGACATCATCAATTACAGTTTGCATGAAAAATATGGCCAAGCAACTTATGTAAGAGGCACTTTAGCTGCTGCGGAGAGTCTACCATCCACATCTGACAACTCTGACCTCGTAAGGATAAATCAGCTTAAAGTGGCTAATGTCTACAAGCCGCCTCATCTGTTATGGCCTGCTCCTGCTCTACCATCACGTCAGCATTTTGCCATCTATGCCAGAGACTTCAGTAGCCACATCTCACCTGGCCTGCAGGGAATCTGATCAAAAAGGGATAAACTTTGCAACTGGGCCTCCCCGGGTTAACTACACCTTCTTCCTGACCCTAATCAACCTGCAGCTTTTCACTCTGCCCACTGAAACCAAGGCTGCTCCCCCAACCTCAGCTGGGTCACTTCTGCTGGACATTTCCCCACCTGCAGAGGCCTTGGAAATTTTCCTCATACCCCGAGTCGCCCTCTTCTCATCCAAATAGGGGTTACAGTATCCATAGCGACCACTAGTCCAAGGCTACATTGAAACTACAGAAACGCAGACTGGGACAATTAGGGTAAACTCATAGACCAACATACAGTCTATATCCAGCGTAACGTCTTAATAGGTCAAGCGTATTCCAGGTTTACCAAAGCAATTTCTAAGGCTGTGTGCAAATCCATCCCATGTGGCTGCCAAAAAATCTGTATGCCATATCTGGATGAAGAATGTGCAGGCCTTAAACAGTACAAAAATCCATTGATCCAGAAATAACCAACCATCTCCTAGACAGCCTGAAAAGCATGATAGGAAAAAGCAATCTTAGATATGGATGTACAAAACCCACCACATACACAGCAACAGAAGGTCTCTCCAAACAGCATCCCCACACACCTGGCCAACACGGCTAAAGCAGACAAAGATAAAATTATCAATCAAAAAAGAGTGGCATCACAAGCAATACAAGCAATCTCCACAGCTCGCCCAAGATGAAAACTTCCAATCATTAGCCTAGAGAAGAATTAGAAAATACACTGAACTCAGTGAAAACAGGGAACGCCTGTGGCTTTGACAATGTACTACAACATCATAGGAAGAAAAGCCAACACTGGTTGTCCATCTTCATGACTCGCATCACAGTGGAGAACATGCTACCCAAGATATGGTGGAAAGCTAAGGTGATAGCTTTATCAGAGCCAGGTAAAAACCACCCTTTAGAAGCCAGCTGCCGCTCACTATCACTCCTGAGTTGAAGCTACAAACTCCTGGAGCAGATGATACTATGACACCCATGACAGAACAACTTTTGAGTGATAATCAGGCAGGTTTCCCACCAAACTGAAGCACATGTGACCAAGTGTTAGACCAAGTGATAGACTCAAAAGAGATTTCAAGAGAAGAAGAAAATGGGAGTTGTCTTTTTTGACCTTACAGTAGCCTGACACCATCTGGCTCTTTGGTCTGCAATATAGGAGGTCAAGAGTTCTTCCTGGATGGGTTGTCATGGCAACTGAGCTGATGCTTTGAGGTAGACATTTTCAGGTGGCTCTGGGCCACAAAGCCAGCACCTGGATATTCCAGAAGAACAGATTCCCACAAGGTGTGTTGCCATCACCAACTTTATTTAATGTTTTCACCAGTGACCTACTGAACACCATCTCCAGGTGGTTTATGTCCACTGGCGATATCTGCTTGGCCTCACGGGAATGTGACTTCCAAACGATTGAAGAGACCCTGAACCCTCATATGGCTGCCATAGGTGACTATTGCAAGAAATGGAAATCAAGTATCTCAAAGACTGTATCAACATGCTTCCACTCTCCGTTTAACACCTTTCTGGAATGGTCAGCAGCTGGTCCATGATTCAAAGCCAGTGTAGGCCCTCCTAGATTGCACGCTCACTTCCAAATATCATCGCACTAAAGTAGCTCAAAAGATCAAGAGCCGCAGCTGGCTCCTGCACAATCTGGTAGGGTCCCTCTGGGGAGCCTAATGTAAACACCGTGTAGTTTGAGACTCGCCTTCTACTACTTTTATGGTGAATACGGTGCACCTGTCTGGTTAAACTCTGCCCACACTGGATGACTAGACACATGGCTTCCTCATACCGTGAGAGTTACCATGAGCACCCTGAAGCCACCAAAACTTGCCTGGTTCCCAGACCTAGTCAATATTCTTCCACTTCACATCTGGTGTCGGAATGCTGTCAACAAATTGATCACCACGGTACAGCAAATGTCACAATGCCACTGTTCAGGGATATGTGGGCTGTACCTCACCATGGACTGCAAAGCAGAAATCCTACCTGGACAGTGCTGCACCCTCGCCATCCAGTTGATAACATCATCAGCTTGCTATGGTGAGCAGAATGGGGCAGAGCCTCTGCCACTATCAGGACTTGGGTTCCCATGCTGCCTCTGGAGCCATCTTCACAGGTTCAGGTGTGACGTGCTTCGCTGCGCCAAGACCAGCTGTTCCTGGGGGCCCCTGGACAGCCCACTGTGCAGCCATGCTGCTGTGGAGAATGCTGGACGGAGGCTGCTGTTTTCATGCTGGGCTCACTGAGGACTTCTCAAACTGAACACTGCTGATTCAGAGGCCATTGATTGGCTCAAGACCATTCAGCTGGTTTTGGGGGTGGAGCTTAAACCTTGCCTTGCTTGTGTGGCCCACATGCAATCTAATCTATCTATCTATCTATCCCCATCCACCCCCTGTGTCTGTCTGTCTATCTATCTATCTATCTATCTATCTATCTATCTAGTCATGTCTTTAATGGCATGATCCTATCCTGTGTTTTCCACAGAACCGCACTTTATTCAGTGCAGGGGATGGACAGTGCTCCCTGAAGAATGAATATCTGTTCAATACTTCTTTTTTTCCTCATTATTTAATGTTGGCCCCACACTATTTATTGCACACGATAAAACCTTGTTCTGAAGACAAAGTTATTAATTTCCTCCTGGGTGTTCCTATGGTGCCGATCACTGTCGTTTCTGACTACTTTACAGACATGAATGAATTTATCTCCACTACCCCCCTAGCCGATGAGTGGGTATTATCTCAGTTTTATACTTGGGCAACTCAGGCAAAGAGACATTAGAAAAGTCGAAAGTGTCTACTAATTTTGGGTGCCCACCTTGAGACATCCAGGACCTGGTTTTTCTAAGTACTTAACATTATACAGCTCGACAGCTCGTTATATGTTCAAAGCAGAGCTCCCGTTGACTTCAGTTGCAGCCGTGAGTGCTCAACACTTCTGCAAATCAGACCCCAGGGTCTCACGTCAGACACCCACAAAATGAGGTGCTCACAACTGGTGACCATGGGTGAATTTTGTCATGTAAGTGACTTGCCCAGCATCACACATGGAATCCTGGGTTCTGTTCCAGGTCTGGAGGGGAGTGTGAGCTGCTTTGGGGATCACCCAGCCCAGTAAAGAATTCTCTCACCTCCTGCCTTGTAACTTTGGGTGCCTTCATGCCATGCTGCTGGGGCTCATCTCTGGTTCGTCGCCCCCGAAGGCATGAAACCTGCTCCCCAGTTATCAGCTCACTTTGGCCCACACACTCCACACAGTTTGCACAACAGGGACCTGGGCTGGGGTGAAAATGAACAAAAGGGTTAATCTAGTAGAAAAACCACAGATTCCAAGATGAACCAGTAAGGGGAAGCGGACACAGACATGCCACACAAAAAATAAACTGGTGCAGCCTGAGGCTTTACACTGACACACTAGATAAAAATCCTTGTTCCAATACAAGTTACTTTGCCTTTGCAACTTTCCCAGTGCACTGGTGCTTGAACAGGGATGCTGGGGGTGCGGCAGCACCCTCTGGCTTGAAGTGGTTCCATCCTATACAGGGTTTACAGTTTGGTTCAATGGCTCTCAGCCCCCCCCCCCCCCCCACTCTACAAACTAGTCCAGCATCCCTGTCCCAGTGTGCCCTCTACTGCAGAGGGGATCCAGTGTTCAGGGGCAGCAGCCTGGATAAGAGCCCTCAGGCACGAGACTATTACTGGTCTGGGTGAGCCCCAACACGTCGCCGAGTGTTCTCTAGTAGTCAGAGACCCTTCTGCCCTAGTTCCTCCCCAGCCTGACCCCTTCTGCCCTTTTCCCTTAGCAGGAGCCTGCTCCTCTCTCTGCCCCCACTTCTGCATTTAAATCAGGTTGTTCTCTCCTCCTCCTGCCTGGGCACCAGCAGGAAGGCACTGAGCGGGCAGGAGACCCTGTCTCCCAGCTCTCAGTTCCTGTGCCTAGCAGCACAGCAGCCAGGAGGAGTAATTGCAGGGAAAGTCGGGCTCAGCCCCTGAAGCCCTGGGGTGGAGCATGCTCAGTGCAGATGGAATCACAGAGCATTTAGCTGCCAAACCAATACATCGCTTCTGAGCGTGTGCAAAGTGCAATTTTCTGAGGCTGATAAGTTGGCCAAATATGTGGGGATTTTCACAGGGGCAGCAAAAGGTACAACCCTGTCCCTAGGGTTACCTCTCTGCCAAATTTAAGTCCCTGCTCCAAAACATGGAGGTGCTAGATCTTCATGAAACAGATGTAAGAATCTAACAATGGCAAAACAAGGCATTTTCCCTATGACCTCCTTCTCAGAAACAGCTGACCTATTTTAGTTGAAACTTACTAAATAAATAAATAAATAATTCAGGCGGTGACAAAAACCCAGCACAGAAGATTTCAGCCCAATCAGTTAAAGTTTGACAAAGTTATAAGCAAGTGAAAATGTAATGAAAAGTGTTAGACCCCCCCTGAGCTATAAGCATTGCTCTGTCTATTAATAATAATAATTAATAATAATGCCAGTACAGTCTGTGGTTGCAGACCTGGCACCCTGTTGGGTCTCAGAGTCTCCTGATCAAATCTTCTCACCCTACCAGTAAAAAAGCACATTTTCAATGCCGCACACAGAGCCCGTAATTCATAAGCCAAGCTGGGTTCGCTACCTGGGCATCACCAGCAACTAAAGGCCTAATTCTGCAACTCCACTTAGTGGTGTAAAACTCACTGAGGGCCAGAATCAAGAGTGGAGATGGGCTCTGCCTCTAGCTCATTCTTGGTAGCCATGTCGATTCCATGGGGCCAGCAGGAGTGTCAGAGAGTTGCCTCCTTGCAGGCACCTCTTCATGGCTTCAGGTCAGCCCTGCAAGCAGCCCCTTGCCTCAGTTTCCTCAATAAACTCAGAAAAGAGGCTTTTACAAGTCTAATCACAACAGCCCTCCCGGAGAGACCTTTGGGTGAGAGCAAACTTCAGACAGGAGATGAACCACTTAGAAAGCGTGCTATGAATTTGCTGTATATGTAACCCTTGTCTGCAATGCTCTTACTCACTATTACTCGAGTCTCTGCTCGTTGATAATAAACATCGTCGTGTTTTCCCTATAAGTGCAGCTCAGAGCTGTGGTGTTAAGCAAGGTGCTGGCCCTGAGCTGGATCTTACAGCTGGTGTGTTCTGTTCCCTTGGGAACAGCCGGCCTGCTAATCCTGTCAGTGGTCAGTGGCTAAGGGGCTGGACACTGCAGGGAACGCTGGGAGCACTCGGGCTCGGTGTGTGCCTGTCACTACCTTACAGAGAGAGCCAGGCCCGCGGGGGCCTGGAGGGCAGGTGGGTTCAGGGAGCTGAGGCTCAGACAAGCCTACTTCATACTAAGGGCAGGTGGTGGTGAGGTGCCTCACAACCCGGGGGGTGTCACAGGGGGGTTCCCTGGTGAAGCTGTTCCACTGTTTCTTAAAGAGGGATTGGAGCAGGGGGATTGGACCTGGAGCTCCCACAGCCCGGGTGGGCGCTCTGACCACCCGGCTATCGAGTCTCTCTCGCTCTGAGGCAGCTGGGAGTAGCTTCCTAACTAGCTCCCCTGAAGAGCCTCCCTCCTCAGGAGCTTCCTCTGTTCTGGAGCGCCTGACTCAGGCCAGGTTCACACTGCAGCCAGACAGCTACGGCGCTGCAGCTGGGCTGGGTTGCATTGTGGTGTGAACGCTTCCTACATCGACAAAAAAGGGGTTTTCCATCGTCCACCTCTCCGAGAGGCAGCAGTGGCAACGTCTATGGAAGAAGTCCTCCATCGGCCTAGCCGCATCTACACCGCAGGTCAGGTCAATCTAACTACGGTGCTCAGGGTGTGAGGTTTTCACTGCCCTCAGCGACAGAGCTGGGTCAATCTAATTTTTAAGTGCAGACCAGGCCTCACCTTTCATAACCCGTTATTAGACACAAGTGTCCGTTACCTAATTAACTGCTGCCCAGTTTCTCAGGCAATTAACTATCCACCAGTGAAGCTGGGTTGGCTCATTCTCCATAGCAGGACCTGTCACAGCCTGCTAAGCTGGGCACCTGACCGCCTCGAGGCCCAGCCCCCGTGACAAGTGCCCTCTTCATGTCAGCAGTCCCGACAATCCATCTCCCCGCACCAGACTGGTTAGCTGCTGGCTGGTGAGCTTCCACATGGCGATGGCGGCGTGCTTCTCCAAGCTGAGGGGAGCTCCCACGTAGGTGTGAGGCTGCTGCAGCTCCGGCATGAGCTCTGCGCAGATCTTTAGGAAAGTGGCCTTTGTTATCCTGAAGTTCTGCAGCCATTGCTGGCCGACCCAGGACTGCGGCACTATCCTGCCCCACCAGCCAGCGTTAGCCGGCCAGGCTCAGAAGCAGTGGTCCACTGACGGAAGCTGCTCCAGGAAAATATCCTGCAGAATTAACTGCTCAGTGTCAACCTCCTCCTCCTCCTCCTTCCCTAGCCATATTGTCATGGCTTCACCAGGACTGTCTCCCCACCCACCAAAGCCATCCGGCTGCATGGTTGCCAATACATATGCAACAGCCTGCTTGTATTAATGCCCAGCAGGATCACGGCCCTCAGTAGGGTTTCCTGACTGCAGCTTGAAAATGGCTCAGCTGAATCATGAGATGCCAGGAGAGGATTCATGGCAGTTTGTTTAGTTTGACCCCAAGTGCCAGAAATGCCAGTAGGCTCTGGGTAGGCAACGCACAGTACCCTGCGAGAAAAATCTCAGACTGCATCGGGCCTAGTGGTGGAACATTGCACCCTGGAATATCTGCCCACAATGCTGTGCAGTTAGTCCAGAAAAGCACAGAGCTGTCTGGATGCACTGATTCACAAGGGATGTGGCCCAGCATAACCAAAGTGGTGTGGACACACTCCTTCACCAGTTACTCTGCTTTAGTTCTAGTGGAAAAACACATACTAGAAAGGCCTCCCGCTGTCGCAAGGCTCTGGAGAGATGCTAGTGTGTGACAGCCCTGGCTCGGGGAAGTGCTGGGGCAGCGAGTATGAGAACACAGCAAGCTGCTCCTCAGGGCAGGTGGGTGACATGGAGACACCCCCTTCTCCTGCCAGGGAAAAGACGCTAGAGATGGGTGGAGGTAGCATCTGCCCAGTGAACGACAGTCCCACAGCTGTCAGTGGGCACCGAATGGCCACGCATTAGTGAACTGCACAGGTTCTACCACCTGCTCTCTTAGTAAATCACCAACGAGCATCTCTCCTTTGATTAACTCTGGACCCCAGCTCACTCGTGAGCAACACGGTGGGTGGGTTCAAATTTCAAATCAGTTTGGTTGGCTGCATAGATCATACCAGATCCTGGTTGGCTGTTTGCCCCTAGTAAGCAAACCAGTCTGAACTATCTGTAATCTCCTTACACCCCTGTTAGGCAGGGCAGTGCTGTTATCCCCATTTCACAGATGGGGAGCTTGAGGCACAGAGCTCACACAGGGAGCCCGTAGCAGAGTGGGGATTTGAACCCTGGTCATGCAAGGCCCCTAACCGCATCACAGTCCTTCCTCCCTGCCCTGTCTCTGTTCTCTCATTGGATTAGCATGGCTCATAGGGCCAGTTTTCCCAAGCAGAAGATTGTGATTTCGAAAAGCATCCCCGACATGTTGTGGACCGGTATTTCTGGAGGGATGCAGGAGTGGTGTCTGTGACTTGGGGCAGATGGGGTGAGGGGTTTGTGTGTGCATAAGGGGTAGGAACGGGGGAGATATCTGTGCACTGGGGATGTGTGTGTGATTGGGTGTGCACCCAGGGGGTTGGGCATGGGTAGGTGTGAGCATGGGGACAGTATATGTGCACAGGGGGATGGGATGTGTGTGTGTGTTTGCATGGGGGGTGGGGTGGTATGTGTGCATGGTGATGCTCATGTGCTTTGGGCGATGAGTGTGGGGATGGTACATGTGAACTGGGGGATGGGCGTAGGGCTGGAATGTGTGTATTGGAGGGTGGTTTGGGGACAGTTCGTATGCATTGGGGTATGGGGGTGGGGATGGTACAGTGCATTGCAGCGTGGTTTGGGGGATGAGATGTGTGCATCAGGGGATGGGCATGGCACTGTTATGTGTGCACTGGGAGTGGCATGTGTGAGCAGTAGTAAGAGAGTTCTATAAGGCCGCCAGGGACACATGAAAGTTGTAACTTCCCTCCCTCTGTGATGTGCTGGAGCAATATTGCTCTGGCTATGTGCGACCCCTCTCCATTTCTCCCCTCAGCCCCGGGGACCAACCACCCACGTGAATAGCGCTTGGAGCAAAGCCAACTGTGCAGAGGCTAAAACACTGGGGGGGGGCGGAGTGGGTGACATTTCAGCCACCCAGAGAGTGGCTCTGGGCTCCCAGGACCCCATTCCTCCTGACCAGCACCCCAGGATGCAGGGGACCCGCCCTGGGGAGGGAGGGCTCCAGGAGTTTGGGTGCAGGGAGTTGCTGGTATTCTTGTGCTGTCAGTGGGGGATCTTCACCTCCCCCCAGAGCCAGTCATGTTTTGTGGGGCAGGGATATGAAAGAAATAGCCTGTGTGTTCCCACCATCATAGAGGGCAGCTCTCATGAGTGGTATCCTGTAACAAGAGGCAGCTCCTGCCCCCCGAGTTTACCCTCCCCACAGACCTGGGAAGGGCTATTACTCCCATGCTACAGGAGAGGAACTGAGGCCCTGGCGAAATTAGTCATTTTACCCAAGGAGTCCACAAAAAAGGCAGGATATGAACCTACCACTCCTGACTCCAAAGCCTCTAGCTACAGAGCCAGCCAGCCTTTCTCCCTGCAGCTGGGCTGGTAAAGGGTCCTGGCGGCCATGGGAGCCCGGCGCATGGCCTTGTGCCCACCAAGGAGCAGGCGGGCGAGGGGTTGCGCCTTCCCCACAGGGCCGTGCTTGAGGCCTGAGTCAGTGAACTTCCCTCCGCCAAAACTCTGGGCTGCTAAAAAGGCCAAAGCAAATTGTTTCTCTTTCTCCCCGTGCAGCCCCTTCTGCCTTTCTTCTCCTCATTCTGTGTTTCTAATTCTTTTCCTCTTCAGTAATGAGGGGATTACAAGGAAAACTCCAGCAGGACGCCTTTGTACGGGAGACAATCTGAGTGGGGAAGGCAGTTCCCGTCTTTGTCCATCATCAGAGTTCTCCCCCTCCCCTGAACTGGAGGGACATTTAGAGCAATTACTTGTCCAGAAAGTAACTGTCAATCATTCTTAAAGGGGAAGGCCTCCAATTAATGACCTCGCCTTAATCCTTTGGACTCATTTCCAATCTGCAGGGCCCGGTGACATCTGCAAGACTAAATAAAGATTCTCTCGAGCCTTAGTGAGATGGTTCTGTGACAAATAAGGAGACTAGAGGGAACTTTGGCTGCCAAGCTGCAAGATTGGTGAGGTTGAGCCGCTTGTTTGGTTTCCAGGAGGGACCTCCCAAGTTAAATACTCCTGGAAAATCCAAGCGGGGCCCAGCAGGTAATTTTGTTTTCTTCTGTTCAGCAGGGAGAGGTGGGGGAGAGCTGCTGAAAAAGAACTGTGCTCTCTGGAACGAAGCGCAGGTGCTGCGGTGGTCACTGGGGGGGACAGACGTGCTAACGTCATGCATGGGGGGCTGGGGAGGGAGGGGGCTGAGGGGCAAATGGGGTGTAAAATGGGCTCTGGAAATCAGCAGAAAAGTAGCACTAAAAACTTGATGCTTGCGGGTGTGGCCCAGTTCTCCTCTCCCTCCCACCAGAGTAACTCCATCACTGACTTCCACTGGCTCCCTCCTGCTTTATACCTAAGGATCAGAGGGCAGAATCTGGCCCACTCCATTCACCTGCTGCTAGTCACAGGTCATCCAAATAAGAAGCCAGACCCCTGGATATTTTGGCTTCCTTGGCTCTGCTCTTAAGAAATAGATTTGAAAAGCAAATGGGTACAAACAAATATTCTGAGTTTATCAACAAAGCTGGAAACAGCCTGTCAGTCGTCTGTCTTTTCTTTTCTTTGCTTTGCTTTCCTTTTGTTACATTTTTCTTCTTTTTCTTTTACTTTTCCTCTTTTTTTTCTTTCCTTTTGCTTTTCTTTCTTTGCATTTCTGTTAAACTTCAAAGTTTTGGGGGGGAAATCCCCAGAAATCCCAAACAAGCTGCAAAGAGACAATACAACTGTTTTATTCACTGGTTCTCTCTGACCTTTATCTCAGCATGAAAAAAATGCTCCTAACTGTTTCACAGTTTATTTACTTTTTTTAAAATGATGGGTAGCTGCTAACCCCACTCCCATGCAAAATGGTAGAGGAACCAAAGCATGCTCAAGAATAAATCAAAACAGAGGCAAATCCCCAAGAGATTTTGTGTCTTTGCAGTTTCCTTCATTACAGTCTTAAAGCTTAAGCACTTAAAACCAAAAATTGCTGCTGTGATCATGGCATTCATAATGAAATATCAGGATCCACCAAAGACCGAGACGGGAAATCGGAATCAGCTCTTTTAGTTGAATGAATCCAATTAAGGTTCCTTAAAAATTCTAGAAGGGATTCTTGAAACACGCACACCCTGAATTTATTTGGAGATTTCTTTTTCTTTATTGGAACTGATTTGCTAACGGGAATGGGACCAGCAGATGGAATGTTTAGCAGGGGAGATGGTTGCATTATGACTCCAATGGGTGTTCTGCCTGAGCCAATACCACAGGCGCAGTTTGACTTCTCTGTTTGCGGGGGGCAGCTCCAGTCAGGCCAATGGGGCTGTGCGTTGGGGGGGCAAATTCTGCACCTTCCTGAGGCTTGCCATTTCGGGGGTGGTGGCAAAGACTGCAGGATCTGTGCCTTCTGCCATCTCTGGCCATTTACATAACCAATCGAGTTTCTGAGGTTGTGGGGCCTTTTTGTTTCTGCTAGGTAGAGCGATCTTTCTAACAAGGGTGGCGCCAATGGAAATGAAAGGGGGAAAATGTGAGCTAGGGCCTCAGGAGGGCATGGGGGCCAATAAGGAGAGGATGGGGTGGCACAGGGGACTCTCTGCACGTCAAAACGAAAACAGAGGTGGAAATGAAAACGCTGGCTCAATTCTAACAGAAACAGGAGGAAGGGCCGCAGTGATCTGGGATTTAAAAACACAATGAGAAAGGGGTTATTTCAAACAGAGGGTCAGATCCAGGTGGCTCCACAGAGAGATGGGTATAAGGACAGAAAGACAAATAGATAAATTGGATTTTTGTTCTTCCTTTTTAGATATTATTAAATGTTATTGTTTAGTTTATTTCTGATTATTCATCCCCACTCTGATTTACTCCCTTATGTATCCTTCTGTCCTCTTGTTTTGCTTCATTATTTATGTATCTGATTCTGTTATTCTTTTAATGCTTATTTTATTCCTGCTCCCACTCAGTGGGATTATTTATTCTCATTCTTTCCATGGGTTATGTCTCACTGGCTTTCCTCTTTGCTTGTTGTGTGTGCAGCTAAAGCAGAGGTGCTGGGATTGTAGGGGAAACTAGACAGCAATGCACTGCCCGCCCCCTACCCCGTCCCAGCTATACCGTGGGATCCCTGCCCATTGCCCCAGCTTGCGTTGTTGTGGGCTCCTGCATCACAGGCACTTTGGCTCTTTATTAGTTGATTTTTTTACATCCATATTTTTGCTCGTCCTAGAAGACAGGCACGCACTAACCCCAGCCAGGGAGCGGGCGATCCATTCCCGCTCCTATAGCAGCCTGGTCCCTGGAGCCAATGGCTGCAGCTCAGACCCTAGAGGTTCCAGGGTGGAGGCCAGGTGCTGGGGCGTTCCCAACCGAACAGGCCGCCTTGGGCTTGGTGTAAAGGGAACAGGGAAACTGTCACCCAGGCAACCAGCTCTTCCCCCCCACACACACACACTGCACAAACACATACACAACACAGCACATAGACAAGCCCTCCCCTATACACAAACGCCACACGCATACACGCCACACAAATACCGCCCCCCTTGAACACATACACTCACCACCAACTAGTACATGGCCACACAGCCAATGAGCCCTACACACATACACCCAGTCACACCCAGGCCCCTCACAGCCCTCCCCCGCAGGCACCCCCTCCCCAGAGACATGCCACCCCCAAGACACGCACAGCTCCCTTCCCCCTCCCGACACGGACACCCCCCCCTGCCCCCAGACACACATGCACAAACACACAAAGAAGTCTCTGCTATGGACCGATCTAGTGGAAGGGAGACTGAAGCTGAACCCAGACTCCAAGGCCAACTCCCTCCCCCCATCGCTATGTGGGTTCATGGGCACCAGTGGGCCTCACAAGGCACAGAGGTGGAGAGCTTCTGGCCTGGGGGCTGTCTGCTCCCCCCTGGGCCATTCACACCCCGAGACAAGGGGCTAACCCGGAGCCTGTTCTGACAGGGGGTGCTGGAACAATTCATACAGTGGGGTGCTGAGAGCCACTGAACCAAACTGTAAACCCTGTATCTGATGGAAACCGCTTCGAGCCAGGGGGTGTGGCAGCCCCCCCAGCAACCCTAGTTCCAGCACCTAGGGCCGAATTCACTTGTCCAGACCCCAAGCAGGAGGACACAGTGTCTCTAGGCTGCCCAGGGAAAGACCAGGCCCAGTGGAGAGCTGGGAGCAGCCCCTCTCCAAAGCAGAGGTGGAGGTAGGGACAGGGTGTGAACAGGGAGGTGCTCAGAGACACCGCAGGAGGGTGGTAGGTCTGGCTCCTCCAGCCCACGCAGCTGCCTGGTGCCCTGGAGGGAAGGACCCTGGTCACCTGGTCTGGGGAATGTTTCTGTCCTGGGAGCCTGGTGCTGCTGCATCTGAGGGCCAGAGGGGTGGGTGATGGCAGTGGACGGTGGTTCTGACGCAGAATCCAGGGGGCCAGGACGTTCCTCACCCTCCTTCTCTCTCTTCTTTCCTTGCAGATGAAAAGAGCTGCGCAATTGAGAAGAGGGTGAAAGAGAGACAGAGAGACAGAGAGAGAGGACGGTGCCAGGAGGGGGGCTGGCTGCCTGCACTTGTGCCACTCACCCACCCGCCTGGCCCCTCCATCCCCTCACCCCAGCCGCTGACCCCACACCTCACAGACCGGCCTGGCCTCGCCTGTCCATCCCCTCACCCCAGCCGCTGACCCCACACCTCACAGACCGGCCTGGCCTCGCCCGTCCATCCACTCACCCCAGCCGCTGACCCCACACCTCACAGACCGGCCTGGCCTCGCCCGTCCATCCCCTCACCCCAGCCGCTGACCCCACACCTCACAGACCGGCCTGGCCTCACCCGTCCATCCCCTCACCCCAGCCACTGACCCCACACCTTACAGACCCGCCTGGCCTCACCCGTCCATCCCCTCACCCCAGCCGCTGACCCCACACCTTACAGACCCGCCTGGCCTCGCCTGTCCATCCCCTCACCCCAGCCACTGACCCCACACCTCACAGACCGGCCTGGCCTCGCCCGTCCATCCACTCACCCCAGCCGCTGACCCCACACCTTACAGACCCGCCTGGCCTCACCCGTCCATCCCCTCACCCCAGCCGCTGACCCCACACCTCACAGACCGGCCTGGCCTCGCCCGTCCATCCACTCACCCCAGCCGCTGACCCCACACCTTACAGGCCCGCCTGGCCTCGCCCGTCCATCCCCTCACCCCAGCCACTGACCCCACACCTTACAGACCCGCCTGGCCTCGCCCGTCCATCCCCTCACCCCAGCCGCTGACCCCACACCTTACAGACCCGCCTGGCTTCGCCCGTCCATCCCCTCACCCCAGCCACTGACCCCACACCTTACAGACCTGCCTGGCCCGTCCATCCCCTCACCCCAGCCACTGACCCCACACCTTACAGACCCGCCTGGCCCCTCCACCCACTCACCCATCCCCAGACACCCCAGCTCCAGCCTCTCCCCTCCTCCCCAGGACGCTGCCAGCCCCAGGCTCCCGCCGGCCCGAATGCACCTGGCCTTGCAGGAGGGCCCCATGAACGTGCTGGAGGCAGGGGCCCTGCAGCAGCAGGTGTTGCTGAAGGGCTGCGGAAGCGGCGCGGGGGGTGCAGGGCGCGTGCACAGCATCGACGTGATCCTGGGATTTAGCAGGGATCAGGACTCGCTGCTGGGCCCCCTGCAGGTGCCCGGCCTCGCGGCCAGCACAAGCGGCGCGGCCAGCCTGGGGGACGGCAGCAGAGCGGAGCAGCCGCCGGGCTCGCACCCGGAGCAGGCGGCTCTGTACGGTAAATAGTTTGCAAGTCCAATCCAGCCGCGATCGGCCCTTCCCGGGGTTCCCGGAGCCCCGGCCAGAGCCCCCCGGCGGGGCGGGGGCTCCCAGGCACCTGCTCCAGGCGCTCCTGCCTCTAGCACCGCGGCAGCCCCTTCTGGGGCTCCTGGCCAGGGCAGCCCCCGAGCCGCCCCCAGCCGGGAGCTTCCTGCAGCGCCGGGCGCGGCGGCAGGTCCAGGGCAGCGAACCAGCGTCTCGCTTCCCCGGCGCGGTGCTGTGGCGCCAGCCCCTGGCTTGTGCCGTCGGGGCGGGGCGGGGCAGGACAATCCCGCGGGGGTCGCCAGGGGTCTCGGCGGAGTCTGAGCGCGGCGCCCCGTGCGCCTCCCGCCCCGGGTCTAGAACCAACTTTCTGGAGACTTTCTCTCTCTCTGGTTTCCCAACGCGAACGGCCCCGTTCTGCGGCGGCCCGGCCCGGCTCGGCCCGGGGTGGGCCCGCAGCGATGGCAATTGACAGTAATTAACAGCAGCCTCCGAAGCTTGGACCCCCTGGAAATCCCCGCGCTCCCGGGCGCGCTCCGGAGCCCGATCCGGGGAGAGCCGCTGGCTGCCCTCCGAGTCCGCCCCCAGGCGCTGCGGGTCCAAGCCGGCGGGGGGTCTGTTTGCCGGCTTGGGTCGGGTCTGGGTCGCCCGGGGTCCCTCCGCGGAGTTTGGAGAGAGAAGCGGGGCCCGGCTCCGAGCTGCCCCCGGGAGCGGAGCGGGTTTTGACACGCGGGGTGCCCGGGGCAGGAATGGGGCGCAGCAGGGGCGCTGACCGACCCCTCTGACCCAAGGGCTGTGGCCGGGCCCCGGGGGGACCCCCAGGGGCCGTGCGGGCTGCACAGCCCGGCTTGGCGGGGAGCGGGGAGCCCCTTTCAGCGGCGCTGGGGCTCGGGGCTCCCTGAGAGCCGTCGGGCCGGTCGTTGGGGGACCCTGGGGCGCCCGGGCCTGGCGGTGCCAGTTCGGGGCCCCGGCAGCCTCGGAGTCGGGCGCTGGACGCTTTGCAACTTTTCTTCCTTTCTCCCCGGCAGCCCCCGCCGAGGTCTGGGCCCGGGCTCGGCCGCAGAGACGGGGCGGGGGCAGGCGGCCAGCTCCTGGGCGTGCATCGGGGGCGCTGAGCGGCGCCGCTCGCTCCCCGGCTGCGGAAGGACAGGCCGGCCCGGGGCATCCTCCAGACCCGCTGGTCAATGAGTTTCATTGCGGCTGGACAATGAGTGAATAACCAAGAGCCCCCCCCCCGCCCCGCCCCGCCAGAGCTGGGGGCCGGGGCTGCTCTCCGGGCAGAGCCCCCCAGAGAGACGGGCACAAAGTCTAATCTGCCGGGACCAGCGCATGTGGATCCCAGTAGGAACAGCTCAGAGGCGGAAAGGGGCCTTAAAACCAGTGTTCAGGGTATCGGAAAGAAATTCATAAGAACATTGAACTAACTAAAAGATGCCTCTGTATACATGTGAGTGTGTGTACACACCTGTGTCTGTATATGTCTAACTACATATGTGTATCTATGTAAATATGTGTATACTGTACCATGCATAGATGGATCATCTCTCCATCCATCCCCCGACACCCCCTAGCTAGCTACACACAAACATAGGAAGAGAGATCTGTTACTTATGGAATCTTATTTAATTATCAGAGGGGTAGCTGTGTTGGGCTGGATCTGTAAAAAACGACAAAGAGTCCTGTGGCACCTTAGAGACTAGGGGTAGGCAACCTATGGCACACGTGCCGAAGGCGGCATGTGAGCTGATTTTCAGCTGCCTGGGTCTGGGGGGCTCTGCATTTTAATTTAATTTTAAATGAAGCTTCTTAAGCATTTTAAAAAACCTTATTTACTTTATATACAACAATAGTTTAGTTATATGTTATAGACTTATAGAAAGAGAGCTTCTAAAAACATTAAAATGTATTACTGGCACGCGAAACCTTAAATTAGAGTGAATAAATGAAGACTCGGCACAGCACGTCTGAAAGGTTGCCGACCCCTGTTATAGACTAACAGACGTATTGGAGCATAAGCTTTCGTGGGTGAAGAGGTGAGTATTCACCCACGAAAGCTCATGCTCCAATACGTCTGTTAGTCTATAAGGTGCCACAGGACTCTTTGTCACTTTTTATGTAATTAATTACTTAATTTAATTTCCTTTTTAATTTCTTCAAACACACACACATGACTATATTATAGAGGTGTCTATAGGTGTGTACATATGTAATGTACACACACATCTATACAGTGGGATCTTTCATTTAGTTATTTATTTAGATTTAGTTACTTAATGTAATTTCCTTTTTGATTTCTTTAGACTCACACATACGTGTGTATTTGTGAGTGAGCGTGTGTATGTGAGGCACCCCACACACTCCAGTACATCATTATCCCAGCGAGATCCGATCACATTTCCCTTTGAAGAAATATCCTGGGATTATGTATTTTCGTTTTATTTAAATGTTTGTATTAGATCCCTGCCGATGGAAAGGGGCTGGTAATCCCCATCAAATGCTGCAGAAAGATTTCAGATACACTGGATAAAAAGCTTAAAGACAAAATGTTCCTAGGTTTGAAAATGCTTATAAACACTCAGGGGAAAACGGTCATTAGCCAGAAACAGGAGGTGGGGGCAGAGAGGTAAAGAAACCATGTACTTTTGGGGGAAACTTATTTTTACAGCCATGTTGATGGGCCTGTTATTCCCTCTGCTGTTTTCTCTCTGTTTCTTTTGTAGTTAAAGGGGGTACCCTTCCTTCAGACCTGCCAAATCACGGCGCTGGGGTGCGGGGAGCTAGAGGAGTCTCTAGTTTTTCTACCACTGGTTTCTGCAGTTATGTGCACTTTTATGTCACAGAATTTCAAGTGCCATATTATCTCCAGCAAGTAAAGATTGTCCAGATCTACATTCATATTTTAAAAGAGAAACACTAAAAAGATGGAGAACTTAAAAAAAATTGAGCAGGTTAAATCTCAGTTTATATTTGTGATTTTTTTCAGACTCTGTATAGTGGATTTTTCTTTTAAAAAATCTTTAGCCTATTTTTATTGCATCTCTGAAATGTGGATTTTACTGGTCAGACAACTGCGTGTCTTTTTTTAAGATCGCTTCAGAGATTAGCTATGGGAATTTCATTATTTTCTTAAGTATCAGAAGGGTAGCCGTGTTAGTGTGTATCCACAAAAACAACAGGGAGTCCGGTGGGACCTTCAAGACTAACAGAGTTATTTGGGCATACGTTTTTGTGGGTAAAACAAAGGTGCCACCGGACTCCTCATTATTTTCTTAGGTGATCTGTATTGAATGGACAAATATATTGTCACAAGACATTACAAGAGAATTTTTACTTTGCTAAGTCAGGTAATAAAAGAAAGAAAAAAGAAAACTATTTAAATGGAAAGAATTAAAAATCCCAGGCTGATTGTGATTTACCACCATATTAAATTAAGGTTTGAATTAATTCACATGGCAGGTGGTTTATTAATTTGAGCTTTCATATGAAACTTATTTTTAAATTTTGTTTTTCATATAATTTTTCTCCATTCTTGACAGGACACTAAATTGTGGAAGCTTATTTTTAATACACATATAATCAATCGCTTTCACAAAGAATTTAATATCAGAGGGGCAGCCGTGTTAGTCTGGATCTGTAAAAGCAGCAAAGAATCCTGTGGCACCTTATAGACTAACAGACGTTTTGCAGCATGAGCTTTCGTGGGTGAATACCCACTTCGTCGTATGACTTGCATCCGACGAAGTGGGTATTCACCCACGAAAGCTCATGCTGCAAAACGTCTGTTAGTCTATAAGGTGCCACAAGATTCTTTGCTGCTTTTAAAGAATTTAATAATCATCCATGTAAAATAGATAGATAGAATCTATCTATCTATCTATCTGCATTATATATATAATCTTCAGAACCTGGGGAAAAATCCATGTAGTTCCATTGAAGTCCATCTGATTTACCCCAGATGAGGGTATACTTTACTCATGAACTGGACAGTGCGTTCCCAAACCCTGCCTGTGTTATGAAAATCTGCACTCCATCGATGTAATTCCACTGCTGTAATTCCAGCCCAGTGGAATTACACCACCATAGTTTATTCTGATGACAGACCAAAATAGTTATACTGGTGCAAATTTCCTTCACATAGGCAGGGTCATAGACAGTGAAACAAAATGCCTTTGGTATTGGTGATTAATCACAGACACACACTGAAGCTCCCTTACTCCATACTAGATTGAGCTAGATCCTGCAGTCTTTGCATAGCCAAAGCTCCCACTGCAGTCAGGCAGGGATCAGATATAGTCAGCAGCCTGGCTTTTTGTCTCACTGATGTTTAAACAAAGAGTAAGTGTGCAAATCTACCTATGGGTGTATTCTCATTGGGGTCACTGCACTGTATCCATTAGGTTCTGACTCTATATGCACAGAGGCACCACAGCAGATCCTCAATCAGCTTCACTGGAGTCATGCTGATTTACACCAGCTGATGATCTGGCTCACTGGCTCTGTTTAATGCTGATGCGGGTTGGGCTTTGAAGTCAGAGGGAGCAGACCATCATTCAATATGGAATGGAGCGTATGCTCCTAACATTTGCACGGGACAACAAGTGGGGAGGGTTGCAAGCACTTTGGAGGACAGGATTAGAATTCAGAATGACTTGTCAAATTGGTCTGAAATCAACAAGCTGAAATTCAGTGAAGATTAGTGCAAAGTACCGCACCCAAGAGGGAAAAAAATCAAATGCACAGCTACAAACTGGGGAAGAACTGGCTAGGCATCGTACTGCTGAAAGGTATCTGGGGGTTAGAGTGGATCCCAAATTGAATACGAGTCAGCAATGTGATGCAACTGCGAGAAAGGCTAATATCATTCTGGGGTGTATGAACAGGGAAGACACCGGAGGTAATTGTCCTGCTCTACTCTGCGCTCAGACTACTGGGCAGCACTTTAAGAAAGATGGAACAAATTGCAGAGTCCAGAGGAGAGCAACAAACATGATAAAAGGTTTAACAAACCTGAGCTATGAGAAGAAGTTAAAAAACTGGACATGTTTAGTCTTGAGAAACGAAGACTGGGCAGGGGGGAGTTTCTTATCGAGGGGGCGGGGGGCACGTGTTCTCCAGGGCCACTGAAGGGAGGACAAGACGTAATGGGCCTAGACTGTAGCAAGGGAGACTAGGGTTAGATGTTAGGAAAAGCTTTCTAACTCGGAGGCTAGTGAAGCTGTGGAAGAGGCTTCCCAGGGGGGCTGTGGAGTCCCCGTCACTGGAGGGTTTTAAGAACAGGCTGGACAGACACCTGTCAGGGAGGGTCTAGGTTTAATTGATCCTGTCTCAGCACAGGGGGCGGGACTGGACGACCCTTCCAGCCCTGCATTTCTGTGAGACAGTGAGACAGGCTCTTTCCTCTAGATCACCCAGGGTCTGAATCAGACCTCATTAAAGTCAGTATTTCTCCTCCAGTTTAATGGAACTGGCTCAGGCAGCCTTGTCCAGCCATCCTCTCTCAGCTGGGGAGCGCTGCTCTTTGAAAGGACCACATGCCATGGGGATGTCTTCATGGCTCTAGTTTGAACATGTCCAGGTTCTCTTGCGAGGGGCTTTGGTGCCCAGTTGCTGTGATGCTGCAGTGCTGCCGGGAGGGTGCCTTGTCCCCTTGTGCACACGCAAACCCAAATCCAAATCCTGTCGAAGCTAATGGCAAAACTCCCCTTGACTACAAGGGAATTCGGATTTTGTGGGTAAGAAGTATCTGGCACCTCCTGGGAAGCTCCCGGAGCAGAGGTCACATGCTCTCTCTTGTCCTCTTCCTGCATGTGAATCATGTTACTTAGCTGCTTTTGTTGGACAATCTCAAAGTGCTTCACTATGGGGGAGTTTATTTTACAGATGGAGGAAACTGAGGCACTGAGAAGGGAAGAGAGGTGACCAAGGGCACATGGCCAATCAGTAGCAGAGCCAGGACTAGAAGCTAAGGTGCTCCAAGCCAAGCCCCTTGCTCTCCCCACTAGACAATGCTGCAAGTCCTGCAGCCTGCCCCTGTGGTTTGGGTAACATCACAATGCGCGGCTGTGGGACCCACTCGGATGTCAGAAGGGGAGCATTGGGACTTTGTATAGGGAATAAGCAGCAGGAGCAGGTCAACTCTTAAGGGAATTGACAGCCTGTTTCCTTGGAGGAGTATCCATCTATCTGTCTGTCCAGGGGCCAGCTTCACAGTGCAGTCCGGTTGCTTTGACCACTCTGGTGACACAAAGCGTCTGAAACGCCAGGTTCACTGGCCAGGTTTATGGCTGCTCTGTGGGGCTGGGGTGGCGCAAAGCAGCCAGGAGGTATTGGTTTATCTGGCCTTCATTGCTGATGCCCCTCTCCTAGTGCTGTTTCAGTGCCAGGGGTCCCTTGTGCGTGAGGGTTGGAGACGCTTTGGAAAGTCAGAGCTGCTTCGAACCTGAACATTTCCCGTGAGATCTTGGCAGCGTCTCTGGGGAGTGGAAGGGAATAGCCAGGAAAGGATGAATAAGGGTGAAGTGCTCAGAGAGCTGGACCATGTTGTGCCATGAATCTCCACTGGGCTCACAAATGAAGCAGGAGGGATCTGGGAAGGTATCCAAGGAACAGGCAACAGTGGCCTGGCGTGTGCTGACGAGTCTGTAGGAAGGGCTGTGTCCAGTACTGAGGAGGAATCCTGCCTTTTAGTGCACTGTGGCACTGTTTGCAGGGGCAGGAGGGTTAGCCCCTCTGTCCAGGTGGGTAATTGCTTCACTTCCCCCAGGCAGTTTCATTTAGGGCCTGTCTGCATGCAGGTCTTGTACCGATGCAGTAATACCAGCACAAAGCTTACTCTCAGAGCTGCAGTTCCTAACCAGTATACAGAAGAACCGCAGAGTTCCGAACACCTCGGGAATGGAGGATGTTCGTAACTCTGAAAAGTTCAGAACTCTGACCAAAACGTTATGGTTGTTTTTAAATGTTTACAACTGAATGTTGACTTAATACAGCTTTGAAACTTTACTATGCAGAAGAAAAATGCTGCTTTCCCTTTATTTTGTGAGTAGTTTACATTTAACACACTGTATTTGCTTTTTTTTTTTGGTGTCTCTGCTGCTGCCTGATTGCATAATTGCGCTTCTAAATGAGGTGTGTGGTTGACTGGTCTGTTTGTAACTCTGGTGTTCGTAACTCTGAGGCTCTAGTGTATTTAAATCAGTACAAACACTCTGTGCAGGTTGATTCTTTCTCACTTACTGGCCTGAAACTGTTGTTCAGTGCCCCTATGCACTTTAAACAGCTGTCACCTTCCACCCCAGAAGTGGCTGCCTTTCACTGGCAGGTAAATTGATCCCTAGGTTTAGTTTTCAGCTTAACAGTTGCTACTTAATAGTCATTCTTAAGTTGCTCCTGCTGCAGCTGTAGTGTGACAGAGGGACCTATCTGGGTCTCTCTGGTGAGCGGCGAGGCTGGTGTTCCCTGCCCAGCTCCAATCTAACCCCCAACTAATGTCCCCTCTGCAGAAGCCAACATGTTCCTAAATAAATGTGAGGGAGAGCTGAGTGAGCTGCGGAAGAGCGTGGACAGCGAGGGCACCACGCCGGAGAACACAGAGGAGGAGCAGCCCAAGAAGAAACATCGCAGGAACCGCACAACCTTCACCACCTACCAGCTGCACGAGCTGGAGAGGGCCTTTGAGAAGTCCCACTACCCAGACGTCTACAGCCGGGAGGAGCTGGCCATGAAAGTCAATCTGCCGGAAGTCAGAGTGCAGGTGAGGGAGGGCCAGACGAGCCTGTTACTCCTGGGCACCAGGTTAACCAGTGGTGTATGCAGGAGCCTTTCACCGCTAGGTCACTGGTTAAGTCCAGCTCAGTTAAATGTGGAACATGAGTCAACAATGTGATGCAGCTGCAAGAAAGGCTAATATCAGTCTGGGGTGTATTAACAGGAGTGTGATGTGTAAGACACAGGAAATAACTGTCTCACTTGACTCAGCACTGGTAAGGCCTCAGCAGAAGTATGGTGTCCAGTTCTGGGTGCCTCACGTTAGGAGAGACGTGGACAAATTGAAGAGAATCCAGAGGAGAGCTACAAAAATGAGAAAAGGTTTAGAAAACCTGGCCTGTGAGGGAAGTTAAAAACCTGGGCACGTTTAGACTTGAGAACAGAAGATTGAGGGGGGACCTGATAGTCTTCAAATACGTTAAGGGCTGTTAGAGAGAGGGAGGGGATCATTTGTTTGCCGTGTTCACTGAAGGTAGGACAAGAAGTAATGGGCCTAATCTGAAGCAAGGGAGATTTAGGTTAGATATTAGGAGAAACCCTCTAACCCTGAGGCTCACGAAGGTCTGGAACAGGCTTCCCAGGGAGGCTGTGGAATCCCCATCATCGGAGGGTTTTAAGAACAAGTTGGACAAACCCCTGTCTGGGATGGTCTAGGCAGGGGTGGCCGAACCATGGCAGAGCTCCCCACGTTCCCCCCCATTCTCCACTTACCAGACGTGTGGGGCGAGCTCAGGACCTCTGCCTTGCAGCGAGGTAGTTGGATAGTTGGATAATAGTCTTATTATTAAAAACGGGGGAAAGGATTGCATGAAAAAAATTGAAATTTCCACCCTGTGTCCATTGCGTGGGGCTCCAGTTTCATGTGAAATTCGTCACAATACTTTTAGTCAATTTTTTTCACAGGAATGTTATCAATATTTTTAGTTTATTGAAAGCCATGTTTTCTTACTGAAAATTAGATTCTTGGTAATGAAACAGGTCGATAACGACTTTGAAAATGATTTGGATACAAACTGCCATTAAAACTTTTCATGGAAAATTTCATGAAAATGAGAACATCTCAGTCAGGCCGGCAATTTTCTTGTTAAAAGTTTAATTTTATTTTTAAAAGTCCATTTTCAACAACAACAACAAAACTTGTATGCAAAAAAATTTCAACCAGTTCTGAAAATGATGCCTTCATGTTAAATGTCTCACAAAGCTTTTTTGCAGACTTAACAAACCACAGATACTAGAATGACTCTGGCCACCACCACTGAAATGCAGCCAGCTCTGGGGTGAAACACAGAAGCAGCTATTTTGTATCACACAGCAATGCCACAGGGGAGCTTAGGACAGAAAGTGAAGAAGTGTATTAAATCCCATTGAAACTGCATTTTAGGAAGCAGGCTGGAATTTAGGCCAGGCACAGGAGAAACCCCTTTGCAGGAGAAACCCCAAGGGGTCTTGCAGGACCACATGTGGTCAGGAGTCAGGACTATAGTTTCCAGGACCTGGCTCATCTGTTTGAATGGGCTCTGAGCTGGGCCACTATCCCACATTAAATTGAGCCAGGGTTCATTGCCTTGCTCGCTGTCTCTAGCAGAGCAGCATGTGTGGGAGGGGGAGAAGAGGCGAGACCTGGTGCACAGGCCCCTGGGGCTTGACTCTCAGAGTGGCACTGGGCCTTGCGCCAGGCCTGAGGGTGGCTACACGCATGGCCCCTGTTGGCTACAGCACTACAAAGCCACCAGTAGCTGGGAGGAGGAATTAGTGTGCAGGGAGAGGGGGATGTCCAGGGGATCCATAGCCATCTGGAACTTCACAGCAGATCCCGCTGCTCCATAAGCTCAGGCCTCTAACACCTGAGCTAAAGGAGGATCTCCACGAGCTCTTAGCAGTACAGACCCTATGACCCACAGCTGAGCAGTTCCTGTTCTTTCTAATAAGGGGTAGTGGTGCGCATGCACGCACATATACACACACCAGCCAGGTCTTTACAGTATCCCTGGGGCCCGCCCCCAGACCAAGTCCATATAAATGAAACAGAAGGGCAGCATTTTGTTTTCATCAGTAGATCTTTGTCATAATCTATGTGGAAACAAGTGATTGTCTAGTAAAACACAGGGCAGAACAGGAGTTTCAGTCAATGTTTGTTCATTCCCCACAAACTCCAGCAATGGGTAGGGCGGGAATGAGGGGATCGACTAGCTCCTTGTTAATTTGGAGACCACCCTGAGTAATTAAACAAGAACATCAATTAGAAGGTAATTAACTGCATGCTATACATGGTTAGCTGTATATTTCATGGCACCTTCTAAAGGATTAACAGACATATTAATAAGCATGTTCATCCAATTAAGTTTAAACCCAGCACCAGTGGCCTCCATGCTGGGGGATAAGATATTTTGGTATTTGATACTGATACAATTGGCGGGATTTCTAATTAAAACGCACAGACAAATTCTGTTGATTCGCTCAAAAGGCCAGGCAGCCCACTGCCGACCTGTGAGTGGTGTAAATTACCAGGACCTGTTTTTTAAAAAGACACGGGTGGCGCATTTTTGGTGTATGCGGTTCATTGATTTTGATAACTGATGTTCATATTTCATTAGATAGGACGAGACTTCATAGTATGGGAGCACCAACACTACAGCGTCATGTAAGACAGTATAATAGCATGTACATACATAATACATACATGTAAGACAGTATAATACATATACATACATAATACATACATGTAAGACAGTATAATAGCTTGTACACAGCATCTTTTCATCCAGTGATTTCACTGGTGGCTGAGTCCTGGGGGCCCAGTTGCCACGCAGGTGTAGGCTGGGTAGCTAGAGATTGTGGGGGCTGATTCGCAGCTGGTGAGGGTCATATGAACATAAGAACGGCCACACTGGGTCAGACCAAAGGTCCAGCTAGCCCAGGATCCTGTCTTCCGGCAGTGGCCAATGCCAGGTGCCCCAGAGGGAGTGAACAGAACAGGGAATCATCAATTACCATTTAAACTAGTTGAAGATCTGCCCCTGGAATGGTCACTGATTAGAAACAGGAAGTGGAGCAGGCCAGTCCAAGCTGATTGAAATGCAAACTGGAAACATTTCTGGCAGCCCCTTGGTTTTGATAAACCCGAAGTGTTACTAGCAGCACGGGGAAGGGCATTTAAAACACAGTGATCTCGGCTGTAACTGAACTGAAAGCACTAGGAATGAGTTAGGCCCAGGAGTTTTAACTAGGGTTGTTGCCAACTTAACAATATTTAAAAACTGGACACTCCATCAGGAGTGCAGGCACCTCCCCTGCCCTTCCTCTACCCCCTCACCCTCGCCCCTGCCCCTGCCCCACTTCTTCGGTCAGCAGTGCCCAGCCTTTCACGGGGGAAAGACAGATGGGATGGTGGGGAGGGTCAATGAAAGGCAATAGCGGGGAGGGAGTTCCTAAGGGGTGACTTGATCCTGGTCTATAAGTACCTACATGGGGAGAAGATCTCTAATAATAGGGGACTTGTTAATCTATCAGACAAAGGCAAACCACGATCCAGTGCCTGGAAGTTGAAGTGAGACAAACTCAGGCTAGAAAGAAGGTGCTAATTTTTAACAGGGAGCACCCGACCTAGGGATGTGGTGGAATTTCCATCACTTGGAGTCTTTAAATCAAGACTGGGCACCTCTTTCTTAAAGATCTGCTCTGGCTCAACAACAAGATACTGGCTTGACGCAGGAATCACTGGGTGAGTTTGTCTGACCTGTGACATGCAGGAGGTCAGACTAGATGTTCACAATGATTCCTTCTGGCCTTCAAATCAATGACTCTGTGATTTAAACTAGAGGAGTTACCCTGAGACACCTCCCCTCCCGCCAAGGAAGAATAACTGGCTCTGAGCAGTAGCTTTGGGAAAAAGACTCTTTTCCTGACTGTCCAAATGGCCCTTTCACTGACTACCTCTATTTTTCCTCTCTAGTTCACATCACTCCACAGCGTGCTTTTTCCTTCTCTCTGCTACTTATCATTTAACTCCACAAAGTGCTTTGGGGGCAAGTTTGCAGGGAAGTTGCTGTACTGGACTGTGTGGCATTGTATTAAATCATCCGAGAGCGACTTCCCAAACAAGGGGCCAGATTCTCACTCAGGAGTTAAAAAATCAACACGCGTTTGGCCTGCCTAAAGACGTCAGGATTTTATACCCAGCAAATGTAACATAGTCACGGAAACATCACTCAGAATCGTCAGGTTCTGGTGCTGCTTGGGTATTAAGTATGCGAAAGAACTGGCTAGTGTGTATGTGTTAGCTCTGCCATCTGCTGGTGGAATCAGAACTGCTCAGCCGGGTGGCATAGGCCCTATACTGCAGGATTCTCCTTTAGCTCAGGTGGTAGAAAGGCTGATTTGGGGGCAGGAGACTCTGAGTTCTCTCCTCACTGCAGCCACAGAGTCCAGGTGGCTGTTGTAGGCAGGCGTCCGACAGTCCTAGGCTGCAGTGTGGGATGTTGATGGCATCTGGTGGGCTAGGCCTGGGTGCAGTTAGTCACGCTCCAGCCTCTCCTCTTGCAGGTGTGGTTTCAGAACAGACGCGCCAAGTGGAGGCGGCAAGAGAAAATGGAAGCCAGTTCGATGAAGCTCCATGACACCCCCATGTTGTCCTTCAACAGGCCCCCCATGACCGCCAATGTCGGGCCCATGAGCAACTCCTTGCCTCTGGACCCTTGGCTGACTTCCCCCATCTCCAACGCTACCACAGTCCACAGCATCCCAGGTTTCATGGGGCCCACCCAAGCCCTGCAGCCTGCCTACGCCGGCCACTCCTTCCTCAACACTGCGCCTCCCATGGCTCAGCCCATGCAGCCCATGGCACCCACGCCGTACCAGTGCGCCACCCCCTTTGTGGACAAGTACCCTCTGGAAGACGTCGACCAGAGGAGCTCCAGCATCGCGTCCCTACGGATGAAAGCCAAGGAGCATATTCAGACCATTGATAAAACCTGGCAGCCTATTTGATTAATGATGCCCCTTCCCTACCCTCCTGCAATTTTCCAATCTCCTGCTCCCATCAGGCTGGCTACTCTGCATCCTGGGTTGCTCAGAACAGATGTTGGATGTTGGTGTTTCCCTAGGGAGACTGCCAGGCCTCCCCATGCAGAACCCTGTCTGGCTGCTACCAAACTTCCCAAGCCAGAGCTCAGCGCAGCGAGGCAGGGCAGGAATCCTCCCCCCACACCTAGGTGTTAGAAAGGTCTCAGGGTTGAACTGATTGGCATCATGAGCAAGGAAGCAGAAGTGGACACTAGTGAATGGGTGACGTGGCCGAGACCTTGCGTAAAGGAGACGAGTTTCCAAGAGCAACTACTGAGACCGTCAGAGCCAGCCCAGCTCCGCAGAACCAAAGGGACAGTTCAATGTGTGGTTTGTGTTTCCTTTGTTTTGTTTTCAACCACAGAGAGCCAGATCCGCAGCTGGTGGCAATCACTGGTGTTACGGCAATTTGCACCAAGTGAGGGACTGGCCCTGGTTCATCTTTCCCTAGGCAAGGCACCCTTCCAGAATATCCCTGCAGGGTCGGCACATGGCAGAGGTGAGAGCAGGCAGGGGCAGCTCTCTGGCCTGTCAGACACGTCAGACTAGGTGATCGCCATGGTCCCGCCTTAGCATCTATGAGACTCCGCGCCTCCAGAGCCCTGTCTCTCACTCCTGGGAGTGGGGCGAACACCCACCCCGAACCTGTGGCTGGCACAACCAATTGGCCAGGTCCCTGCACTTACACCTGGACTCTCGCATAAACCTCTTGTCCGTTCAAGCCCACTGTCCTCCAGCAGCCTGTAGCGACCTTCCCTGGACTTGAGGAATCATCTCGGGGTTCTCTTCCTTCAGCCCTTTGTCTTTATTGTTATTCATTTTTTATGCTGCAGATTTTAAAAAAAACAAATGAAATGATCTAGTTTCCTAGAGAACATTTTTGTTGGGTATTTTTTTAGCTATGTCAGAGAGTGTTGCTGATTCTGCTGGTAAATGCAACTATATACATTTATGGTTGTATTCAGAGTAAACACTTACTAAAACTCAACCCCATTCTGAAATACGGGACCAGTTAGTTGACTCTTGATGTCAGTAATATCAGAATAATACACCACCAATGTAACTAGTGTATTTCATCCCAAAAGGTCTCTAGTGTTCCTTACAAACTGTGTTGTATGTAGGACTCGCTTAATCCACAAATGAAGTGCAGCTACTTCTGGTGTGGACCATGGTCTGACAGCAGCATTCCAGCAAGGGAGAAGGGTGGAGGGGAGGGGGTTAGGAGCTGGAGTTTGACCAACGCCATTATTTGTCTAAGAAATGCCAGAGGGTTTCACATGGGAACTCCGTTTTCTGACAGTTAGTTCCATGTCTGTGCTTTGAATCATAGAAATGATGAGACAGAAAAGTCCATTTGGGTCTTGTCTGTTTTTTCCTGCAGGAAATTTTGCAGTTGTCTTGCCCATTCGTAGAAGTCCCAAGTGTTGAAGCTCCAGTCCACACCCTTGGGAGACAATCCTGCAGTCTCCAGCAGGCCACTTTCCCTGACATTCAGCTTGATTCTGAGGGAGGACGGCCTGTTTTTCTGGTTGCTTTTGCTTTCCTTAGCTGCAGTCCCATTGCATCATGCAAAAGTGCTCCCAGGCCCTCTGCTTCATGCTCCTTCCAAACAGCACGGCCGAAAGAATGCTGCCAGGCTGTTTTCGGGAGGTGATCCTGGGTACTAAGTATGTATCTTATGGCAGTCCGTAGAGGCCGCAGCTGAGATCCTGGCTCCATTGTGCTAGGCGCTGGACTGACACAGAACAAAGAAATGGTCCTTGCCCTTATCCAAATAGAATCTGGACTTCACGTCTGCTCTGCAGCTGGGAGCGAGTCTCCCCACCCGCCCGGGTAGACAGCCTGGCGCCAGCAGCTAGCGCACCGTACAGAGACTCCAGCTAGCCACCTGAGCTCTGACTCAGGGCGTTGGGTGAGCTGCCGCCCCCACGCTGCTCTCTTGAGCACGCTACCTTGGGCCCGGCTAGTGCACGTCTGTCTACCCGGGCTGGGAATCTCACTCCCCACTGCAATCTAACCGTGCTCTTTGTGTCCCCCAGCCTGCATGCAACTGGCAAGCCCAGCCTGGTGGCTGTGGGACCCTATGGCACCCCAGGGAAGAGTGGAGGGGCTGCAGCTTGCGCTGTTTGCACATGCCGGGGGAGGAGCTCCAGGGCCAGTATGCAGCATCCTACATGCCAGCTGCCTGCTGGGGACTGGGCTTGCCACCCCAGTGCTCTGGCTGCCATCCTGCTGTGCTCAGCCATGGGGAAAGGAGCGGGAGGGCAGGGGGCTGGGCAGCCCCACGCTGCAAAACTCAAGGCCATTTACACTCTCGGGAGCTAGGGAGAAGGACGGCGAGGGGCGCAAACAACCCAGGAGCCCTGGCAGGGATGTGGAGCAGGGTTGGGATGGGACGGGACCGAGGAGGAGTTGCATCCCTGTGTGCTGTCTCTCGGAGTCTCTGCTCCTCATGGATTTTCCCTCCCTCTGTCTCTCTGTCTGATCTCTTCCTCATTCACTTCTTCACAGTTTCCCCTCACTCTTTTCCTCATGCTCTTTCATCTCCTCCTCTCGGCTCCACGTTCGTTTGTTCGTTCGTTCATGCACCCCTTTGCCTTCTCCTCGTCTATTGTACGTCAGGTCTAATTCCATAGTTCATGCATGGGTGACCTGACACAAGTTCCCAGTGCAAGTCTCTCCCAGGCTCTGGGCCGGGAGCTGGTATTGTTGAGTTTTTAACAGTCGCTGTCAGTCCCTTGTGCTTGTCAAGGGGAATCTGCTCGCCAGTCACTCTGGGGCAGCGCAGGGGGGCTCAGCCCGGGGCCCTGCCTCTCCTAATTGCTCTCAAGCAGTGACTACAAGGCCACATGTTGGGTACACAAAGCTGCAGTAATTACGCTCTCCACAATGTGTGAATTTCAAAGGGACCCAGATGGAGCTGCAGAGAAAACCAGCCAGCCTGCCCCGAGCTCAGGACATGGGAGCAGGGAGGAGGCTATTGCAGGAGGCTGGGTGATGGGATTGGCCAGCCCAGAGTTTACAGCTCATTTGGGATTTCCAGGACCTGTAGGCCCTGCCACATGGCAGGTGAGCAGGGAGCAGACTGATAAGCAAGATGGCAACAGCAGAGCAGATGGTGTGTGTGTGGGGGGGTGCGAGCGCGCCTCTGGCTGGGGGAATAGCATTTAATGCAACCAGGCCAAGGGAGTCTGTATTCTCCACCCAGCCACCCCACATCTCCCCTGACACAGACCCCTGCTATTCCCGGACACCCCCGTTGCTGGGAGTAAGGCCAGCAACAGCTTGTCAAAGGGAGTTGCCTTGGCCCTACTGCCCCAGGCGGACGGAGTCACGGTGCCTCCTGGAGCTCCCACTGAGTACTGCAGCGCCCCACTGTCCCGGCGCCAGGAAGGTGGAGCAGTTTCAGACCGCCGTTCCCTAGACCGACCGCAGGGGAATCTACAAGGGGTGTTTCCACCCCCGGATGGAATCAGGTAATGCCCCTTGCCTCACCCTTGCCCACTCATGTTAGTCATTTCCCTGAGCTGGCGCTGCTTCTCCGCCGGGCGGGGCGTGCTAGGTGCTGCACAGCCACTGACAGTCCAGAGCCTGCTCCGTCCCTCGGGGCAGAAGTGGCAGTTGTGCACGTCTGACTGGCCCTGGGCTGTGCGGGGAGTAGATAGAATCATAGAATATCAGGGTTGGAAGAGCAGGTATCTAGTCCAACCCGCTGCTCAAAGCAGGACCAACCCCCAACTAAATCAAGATGCACAAGCTGGAGCCGGTGTGGAGTGGGGAAAACTCTGTCAGTCGTTGCCAGCCGGTGGGGTTTCCCATCGTGCTCCTGGACCCGGGAAGAGGAGAGGAGAAGGGATGAGAAGGGCGGGGGGAGGAGAAGGAAAAACAAAAACGAAAAAGATCCTGTTAAAAACGAAACCCCCACCCCAAGGGCTGTTTGCCTTCAGGGCCGCAGGGGGCAGCTGGTAGAGTGACCTCGGGCGGCCTGTGTCTTGGCAAGGCTCTGGAGCGGCACCGGCACAGGGAAATGCCTGGCAGCATCGATCCTGAGAGGAGGAGCTCAGGAGATGCCATGAGCCCTGGCGGAAGAGCGACTGCCATCCGCTTACCCTGACACTGATCGGACACGGCCAGGCCCAGGCTACCAGCGCAGGGATCTAAGCCTCAGGGGCTTCCCAAGCCCAATCAGCGACCCCAAGGCTTGGAAGGGTCTCCCCAATCAACCCAGGCCCCCCTCCCAGGGGCTGGGGAAACAAGCTCTGCTCAAGCAGGTCTGGCCTGTGGGGTCGGGGTCAGGCCCTAATGGCCCAGGGGACAACGGGGCTGGAATGGGACTTGCCCCAATGAAACCGTCTTCCCTTCCTCTTGTTCCTGACCCGTTGGGAGCTCCTGATGCTGGACCACTTCGTTAATAACAATTAAACCTTTAACGACCAATTAAATGAATAATGGACTCTCTCCTGGCGTCTTGGCCCGGCTAATGGGACTGGGCTTAGATTAACAGGCCCCAGCGAGAGGCGCACTTCCAAGCAGAGATAATGAAGCAATGGCCGCGGAACTAATGGGGTTTGATCTCGGGGAAGGGACACGCTGAATGGGGGCTGATTTTTTCACATGACATAATTGGAGCAGCCGATCCTGGCTGGCGCCAGCTCCGCCGCCCTCTTAGGGTGGCCAGTGGAACCAGGGACCCCCTCTGCCGGCCTGGTCTGCCTCAGCCTTTCAAGTCCCAACAAAGGATGGCTGGCTGTGGAGAAGTGGAAGCGGGGGAGGGGGTAATATCTCCCCCTTTCCGCCCATCCAGCCGGCTCCTCCCCGCTTCCCGGGTTAATTGTAGTTGAATTGGGTCAGGGTTCCCTTGACCAAAATCACTAGCTCAGACAAGCCAATTCATCACTCGCTCCTGCAAAGGACTGTGGGAAGAGGATATGCAAATTCTCCCCTCCTTGCTCAATCCCATTGGTGGGGGAGAGGCTGAGTGGTAAGCCAGGGCTGGGACACGCCCACTCAGTAGCTTTGGGACTGCAATGACCAGCCAGTCTACGGCCAGCGGTGGGTGCGCCAGACAATGGGTGCAGGTGGCTGCATGTTGGTGTCCTTAGGTGCAGCTCCATCTGTGCCCCGCATTTGAATACCAATTATTTAAATTAGCTAATTTGCATTCAAGCAGTATAAAAGCAAAATGGCGTGTGGATTTAGTGCTGTTGAAAGGGGCTGCTCTGTTTGACTTTTTTTGGCAGGGTGGACCCCTGAAAGGCTCTGCCCACAAGGACCACACTTGCCACCCCCAAAAAGGGGTGCTGGGCTCGCTTATCGAAAAAGTGGGGCTCAAAGTTGCAATCAAAGGGGGACACAGAGGAGAGATGCCCCCCTCCCCCCCGACAGCTCCCACTGCTCCAAGGATCTAGGTGGGAGTTGTCCAGTGGAACTCTGCCTGCGTATGGCACCTGGGATATGGAGAACGGCCCCTCGGCTTCAGTGTCCCCATGCCCAGGGCTGAATTGCCACCTCTGGGATTTATAAAGGGCGATCTTGGCCCATGCCTGGAGCAGGTTCATGACAAGGTCTCTGGACTTGGTCAGGCCAGGGATGGTGGGACCAAAACTAAGCAGCAGAGGGGCAACGCGCAGCCAAAACCAGAGCTGGTTGAAACTGGGAATTTCCAGTCCACGAGAAATGCCAACGTTTGGACATTTGTTTTTGTTCCAAACTGGACCAAAAACATCCCAAAGTGCCGGTGAAATGACACTTTTTTGGAAAAGTCTGGCTTGACTAGCGTCTTTCAGCTCAAAATGCTTTGTTCTGATTTTGACTTTAAAAAAAAAATGAATAATTTAAAAAACATTTCTAAGTTTAAAAAGGCACCATTTCGTGCCGATAACGCCGGAATGGGACAGACGTCACCAAAATGCTCCGTTTTGGGGGGTTTCCTAGATGACATGTTGTGGACACCAACTCACTGCCACCAGCTGTTTCGCTGCTGATGAGAGTGAGGCAGCATTTTCCTGTGGAGTCTGTGGCAAGGCTTCTGACCAGCTGCAAACCAACCTAACGGCCCAGCTTGGTGCTCCAGAGATAGGCACGTGCTTCGGGCTCCAGCATGCTGCAGGAGGGGCCAGTGTCACAGGGGGTTTGAATGGCACCAGCAACATGTCCTTGTGCTGTGCGCCGTGGAGGAGCTGCCACAGAGGGGACCGGGGCTCAGTCAGGGCACGGGGTGGAGAGTGCTCAGCAAAGGGGCTGTTCCGTATTTGCAAACTGCAAATGGTGATTTTCCTCTTCTTATAACTTGGCCAAATCTAAACAGATTTTCCCAGAGGCCATAGTGACACTTCCCAGCCTCCAGCACGAACCCCCCTGCCCAATGTCTGAGTCCTGGCAACCAGCAAATGCCAGAAGTAGGACAATCTACCTGGCCACCCTTAATTCTGACCCCTTTGCTAGTGGGGGTCACAGCTATTTGTGAGCCAGCTGTGGGGCGTTGGGTAATGGGGTTCCTGGGCTCTGCTGCTGGCTCTGGGCAGGGTGTTGGCCCCCTGGTTACAGATAGTCTAGCCAAGCCTACGGATTCACCGGACACATTTTGAAAGGCTGTGTGGCAAAGCGGCCGAGGCACGGGTTCTGTTCCCAGTGCTGCCAGAAGTGACCTCATATATCTTCTCTGTTGCATTGGGTGAATTTTAGCTGTGTGCCCTGGAGGAGGTGTCTGGGGCCTTGGTACATATTGAGGGTTGTAAACTTCACAGAAATGCAACCACCAGTCGGCAGCCTGGCTCCCAGTCCAAAAGCCCTAAACATTTTTCCTTTGGTCAACATTTTTCATAAAATATTTTCATTTTTTCACTAATATAAGACCATAAGAACGGCCGGACTGGGTCAAACCAAAGGTCCATCCAGCCCAGTGTCCTGTCTTCCAACAGTGGCCAGTGCCAGTTGCCCCAGAGGGAATGAACAGAACAGGGAATCATCAAGTGATCCATCCCCTGTCGCCCAGTCCCAGCTTTTGGCAAACAGAGACTAGAGACACCATCCCTGCCCATCCTGGCTAAGAGCCATTGATGGATCTATCCTCCATGAATTTATCTAGTTATTTTTTGAACCCTGTTATGGTCTTGGCCTTCACAACCTCCTCCGGCAAAGAGTTCCACAGGTTGACTGTGCGTTGTGTGAAGAAGAACTTCCTTTTATTTGTTTTAAGCCTGCTGCCTATTAATTTCATTTGGTGACCCCTAGTTCTTGTGTTATGAGAAGTAGTAAACAACACGTCCTTATCTACTTTCCCCACATCAGTCATGATTTTATAGACCTCGATCATATCCCCCTTAGTCATCTCTTTTCCAAGCTTTTCATTTTGTTGGGAAAATTCCACTTTCTCTCTTTTTTTTTTTTAATTTTCCCCCCTTTTTCTCCACTTGAAAAAGGTGGAAGGACAGTAAAAAAAGTGAAAGAGGAGAAATCTTTTCCAGTGGAAAAAAAGGCAGGTGAGTGGGAAAAGAATGTGGGAATTCCCCCTCCCCCCACAATTTCAGAATGAAAATTTTTGAAAAATTAAAAAATATTTTTGACAAAATTTTTGTTTACAAATTTCTTTGAAAAATTAAAATTTTCCACCAGAGGAAATTTTTCTGTGAAAGCAATTGTTCTCTTCACACACCCATTATTTTTGAGAAAGACAAAAAAGAATGCAACCAGCTTTAGTATTTTGTGGGGGAATCTGTGTCTCCCCTCGCTGTGGGCAGGCCTGGGTGACTTGCCAGCATGTGCATTGTACTTGTGTGTTTACTGGAGCAGGGAAGTGGTGGTGGCTTCTAACTAATATTAGTACCTGCCTAATCTGACAATATCTGAACACCTCGAAGCCTTAATGTAGTTATCCCCCCAACTCCCTAGGAGGTAGGGCAGGGGTGTTGTCCGGGGGGAACAGTGACCCAGAGAAAGTACGGTTACAATTTCAAAAATTCCAGTGACTTTGAAGCCTAAATTCCACTTTCAGAAATGACTTAGGTGCCTAAGTCCCATTGGCTTTCAATGAGGTTTAGGCTCCTAAGGGCAGAGCACATTTTTTTAATTTTGGTTGAAATTTTTCTATTTTTGATGAAAAATTCTGAAACTATTTAGGAAAAAACCAAAACAAAAAGCAGCAAGATTTTGTTCTGATGGAACACCCCCCCCCCGCCACACCCACCCACACTTTTTCCTCAGTGTTTTACTTTCTCCCAGTTGGAGAAAAAAATAACTAAACCATTTCAGGTAATCAGGTAATGCCCCTTGCCTCACCCTTGCCCACTCATGTTAGTCATTTCCCTGAGCTGGCGCTGCTTCTCCGCCGGGCGGGGCGTGCTAGGTGCTGCACAGCCACTGACAGTCCGGAACCTGCTCCGTCCCTCGGGGCAGAAGTGGCAGTTGTGCACGTCTGACTGGCCCTTTCTCCTAAATTTTTGGTGCAACACATTTCCGTGTTCCTGGCCATTTCTACTATTAACATTAAACCCAACAGCGACTAGACGCGAGGTAGTGGGCGGGACAGTCCCCACCCCCAAGAACCAGGGATTCCCACTGAACAGCTGTAATCTGCTTGGGCAGTGCAGGGGCAGAACATATTTTCCAGTTCTGCACGCTCCCCTCTCCCCACCCATTCAGGATGCCTAAGGGCGAGGGGAAAGCGTTCAGCGTGACATGAAGTTACAGCTCTGCCAGACCTGGCCTCTCCTTTGCTAGGGCCACAGCTCTGGATAATGCAGGAGCACTGGCTGTGGGGGCGCTCCCAACTACTCCTGTCTCAGCAGGGGGTGCTGCGGGGTACGGAGCAGGAGCGCTGTCTGGGGGGAGCACCCAGCTCCCCCAGTCCCAGCCGCTGTCAGCAGGGGGTGCTGCGGGGTACGGAGCAGGAGCGCTGTCTGGGGGGAGCACCCAGCTCCCCCAGTCCCAGCCGCTCTCAGCAGGGGGTGCTGCGGGGTTCGGAGCAGGAGCGCTGTCGGGGGGGCACCCAGCTCCCCCAGTCCCAGCCGCTCTCAGCAGGGGGTGCTGCGGGGTTCGGAGCAGGAGCGCTGTCGGGGGGGCACCCAGCTCCCCCAGTCCCAGCCGCTGTCAGCAGGGGGCGCTGTGGGGTATGGAGCAGGAGCGCTGTCGGGGGGGGAGCACCCAGCTCCCCCAGTCCCAGCCGCTCTCAGCAGGGGGTGCTGCGGGGTACGGAGCAGGAGCGCTGTCGGGGGAGCACCCAGCTCCCCCAGTCCCAGCCGCTGTCAGCAGCGGGTGCTGCGGGGTACGGAGCAGGAGCGCTGTCCAGGGGGAGCACCCAGCTCCCCCAGTCCCAGCCGCTCTCAGCAGGGGGCGCTGTGGGGTATGGAGCAGGAGCGCTGTCCGGGGGGAGCACCCAGCTCCCCCAGTCCCAGCCGCTGTCAGCAGGGGGCGCTGTGGGGTATGGAGCAGGAGCGCTGTCTTGAGGGGGGAGCACCCAGCTCCCCCAGTCCCAGCCGCTGTTAGCAGGGGGCGCTGTGGAGAATGGGGCAGGTGTGCTGGGGACACAGTTCCCAGTTACTCTTGTCTCTGTGGAGCTGAGGGCTAAGCCAGCCCATTAGCTGGGGGGTGCAAGGGGGGGCGCTCTGCTGCTCTGAGCCCAACCCCCCCAGGAGGCGAGAAAACGCTGGGGTAGCGCTGCTGGCTCCAGGAGAGCGTGTGGCTATGGAGGGTGGTGCTGCAGGAGAGCCCGGGGCAGGAAGCTCTGGTGTTCGCTCCAGGCTTTGAAAAGCAAACACAAGTGACTCCATCCAGCCCCAAGAGCAGCCTCCTGTCTTCCCCAATCCCTCTAATCCACTCCCCTTGGGCGCCCTGTAATCTGTTTATTTCTCTCTATTTCTCCTGCGCCTGAACTAACCCGATTGCAACAAATGCGGCACCTTGTGAGTGGCCTGATCTCTGGGACAGACAGACCCACAGACACGCCTGCCGGGGGCCCGGGGGCTGCTTCATGCCATATCCACTGGCTGCTGGGAAGAAAGAGACGCTGCAGGGCCCTGCGGCCTCACAGGGATTTACAGGATGCCCTCGGCCCGTTGTAATGGCTGGGCAAGGGGGCAGGGCCCCTTGCATGGATGCCCTGGGGTGGAGGTTGCATAGCACTAGCTGGGCTGCAGACACTGGAGCTGGACAGTTTCTGTGTGCTGCCTGGCTGGCAGCGTGCCATGCGGGCAGGAGGGGAGAGGGCTGGACACAGCGGGCAGTGCCGAGCGGAGGTGGGGCTGGCTGGCAGTGGGCAGAGCTGGCAGGAGGGGAGAGGGCAGTGCCCAGCGGAGGTGCCGAGCGGAGGTGGGGCTGGCTGGCAGTGTGCCGTGCGGGCAGGAGGGGAGAGGGCTGGACACAGCGGGCAGTGCCAAGCGGAGGTGGGGCTGGCTGGCAGTGGGCAGAGCTGGCAGGAGGGGAGAGAGCTGGACACAGCGGGAAGTGCCCAGCGGAGGTGGGGCTGGCTGGCAGGGGACAGAGCTGGCAGGAGGGGAGAGGGCTGGACACAGCGGGCAGTGCCCAGTGGAGGTGGGGCTGGCTGGCAGTGGGCAGAGCTGGCCGGAGGGGAGAGGGCTGGACACAGCGGGCAGGTCTGAGCGGAGGTGGGGCTGGCTGGCAGTGGGCAGAGCTGGCAGGAGGGGAGAGAGCTGGACACAGCGGGCAGTGCCCAGCGGAGGTGGGGCTGGCTGGCAGTGGGCAGAGCTGGCAGGAGGGGAGAGAGCTGGACACAGCGGGCAGTGCCCAGCGGAGGTGGGGCTGGCTGGCAGTGGGCAGAGCTGGCAGGAGGGGAGAGGGCAGGGCCGAGCAGAGGTGGGGCTGGCTGGCAGGGGCAGAGCTGGCAGGAGGGGAGAGGGCAGTGCCCAGCGGAGGGGGGGCTGGCTGGCAGTGGGCAGAGCTGGCAGGAGGGGAGAGGGCAGGGCCGAGCAGAGGTGGGGCTGGCTGGCAGTGGGCAGAGCTGGCAGGAGGGGAGAGGGCAGGGCTGAGCAGAGGTGGGGCTGGCTGGCAGGGGCAGAGCTGGCAGGAGGGGAGAGGGCTGGACACAGCGGAGGTGGGGTTGGCTGGCAGTGGGCAGAGCTGGCAGGAGGGGAGAGGGCTGGACACAGCGGGCAGTGCCCAGCGGAGGTGGGGCTGGCTGGCAGTGGGCAGAGCTGGCAGGAGGGGAGACCCGCTGGCCGCCCGGAGCCCAGTGCAATTCACCCTGCAGGGGAGGTGGAGCCTTAAGAGGTGCTGCTTTGTCCCCGGGCTCCCTCCGAGGATTTGGTGCAGGCCCTGATTTTTGTGACTGTAACTGACTCAGATTGTACCCAGCTCCCCCTGCCCAGCTGCTGAGGACACTGCAGCCTCCTTAATGCTCCTTCCTAAGCCCCGTCTGTCTGGCAGTAGATTTACGTCCTTAGCTGCAGTGACGGCTCTGACACCAGCCCCAGCCTGTGGCTGTCAGGGCATCCCAGGATATGGCAGGCCCCAGGCCCCTATTAAACCCGTCGCTCTGCACGGAGCTTCTCCCTCCGCCGGCTCCAGCAGGCCCCGTCGTGTGGGGAAAGCAGGGCCCTGGCCCGGCACGGCCACGACGGGCCATTGTGCAGACGGGCAGGCTGGGGTGGCTCTTACAGACACAGTGGTGTCTCGTTCCCTTTGGAGGCAGGGGCCCAGAGGGCAGCAACTTTCTGTACCCAGAGAGGGCACAGAATGGGCCACCCGCCCCGTCCCAGCCCTCGCAGGAAGGGCTCCTACCTCCTGCTGAATGGAGAGGCCAGGCCTCAGCCCGGACAGGAGAGTCCCTGGGCTCTCACTGCAGCGGTTCTCAAAGCTGTGACCCCTTTCACATAACGAGCTTCTGAGTGCGACCCCCTTATCAATTCAAAACACTTTTTATCTCTTTAACGCCATTCTAAATGCTGGAGGCAAAGCGCGGTCAGGGGTGGAGGCTGGCAGCTCGTGACCCCCCCATGTAATAACCTCACGGCCCCCTGAGGGGTCCCGACCCCCAGTTTGAGAACCCCTGCTCTGCTGAGTCTGCCAGTGAGAGATGGGGACTCCCCATCACGAACGGGGGGTTGCACTGGCTGAGCAGCCACCAGCCGGGCCATCGTAGTGGTCACTACCCTGGCTGCGGGGATCTGAGCTGAAGCTTCAAGAGCAAGTGATTCCTCTCCTACCCCCAACCCCCCCACCAGCCATGCCCCCCATCAGTGCAGGGTCTCGTCTTTTACATTAAGGTCGATGTTTATTTTCTCAGTACAACTCCCCAGCAGCTGCCCGGGTTTCCCTGCGATCCTGTGCAGAGGGGCCAGCTGGGGCTGGCTGGGAGGCCGATGGACCCTGGGCCGGTGCAGCCCCTGCTGGGTGAGGTGTGCGCTGCAGAAGCCTGGACTAGGTGCGCCCAGAGGGCCCTTCTGCCTTGGGATCTGGGACTCTCGTTCCTGTCACTAGCTCTGTGTTATCTGGTGCTCAGTGATCCATTTGCAGACTGGTTCCCAGTCTCTGCTAACTGTGTGTCGGGCGGAGGCCAGGGCAGAATCTGACCCTAGCGGTTTCCCTCAGTCCGCGCTGGGAAGAGAAGTGGATGGAGACGTTTATGCCGGACCCCGGGCGCTACATGGAGCGAGAGCCTGGGAACTCAGGGCTCAGGTTCTCCTCGGGGGTGTTTGCCCACTGGCCATCCTCAGCACCCCAGCTGCCAAGGTGCGAGTCACAAGGCAGACTCCGGTAGGCCTCTGAGGCAGCGGGGGACTCAGAGGTCTCCATGCTCCCGGTGCTTTGGAATGAGCCGGCCAAGGCGTCTGCACACGAGTCTGCATGGGCCAGTGGGGTGTTTGCCCCGGGCCCGTCGCTGACACACAGGTTGAGCTTTGCAATCAGTGGTTTCCCGATATTTACTGACTGGCTCTCCTCAATGAAGTCGTCGAGTCCTTTGTATTGGTACTGAAGGCAGATGGTGAAGGCCAGTTCCTTCTGCAATAACACCACGAGCCGGGGTTACCATAGGTGGGCATGTGCCAAGACATCTACATCACGCTCCCCACTGCCCTCTCCTTAACCACCAGCCACAAGGTCAATGCTGGTCCTGTGACTCCTGACGGTGCCAACTCCTCGCAGCTGGGACTCAGCACCATTCAGGAGTCCTTGTGGGGAAGGCACTGGCCTGGGCCCCCAGAGACCTGGCTCAAATTAGCTCTGCCACAGACTCCGTGTGCAGCCCTTGGCAAATCACTTCACCTCTCTCCCCCTTGGTTCCCCAGCTGTGCAATGTGGATGCTACTGCCTTTGTCTGGCTCCTGTTAGCGTGTGTCTGTGAGCAGGGACTGTCCCTGCAGTGCCCAGGAAATGGGGCCCTGCTGCCAGCTGGCGACTCTAGGTGCCACTAGATAATAGCTTGGACGTTACCCGAGGGATGCATTGGATCCATTCACTATAACAGGCATAATAACATGGGGAGCTCCTGCCCGCTGAGGCTGCTATTCATTATGTGCCTTGCCAGGGTGCCTAGGCGCCCGACCGGGACCCAGCTGCGCTAGGTGCTGTACAAACAGTCTCTGCCCCAAAGGTTAGTCACTCATTCCAGCAAAGCCCAGCAATCCTCCCCCTGGGGGCCCAGCACTGGAGTGCCCTGGTGAGGAGGATCCGAATCCCGGTGTCAGGGCCCCTGAAGGCAGCGGCGTGAGCCAGTGCATGTACACTAGGGCTTCACCTGGCCTCCTTCTGCATGATCACAGTCATTGCTTTTCCCTGCCCTGGGCCCTGCGGGAGCTGGAGTCCATTCCACCTTGGCTGTGGTTACACTGCCAGCAGTCTCACCAGGCACAGCGCCGACGGGGCGGGGCAGCACTTACCCTCAGCTTCTGCAGGCCACAGAGGCGGCTGTAGAGGCAGCAGCCGGGGAAACTGAGGCTCCAGGCCAGGGAGAGGCTGCTCCCCATTTCCTCTGGGCTCTCCTTGTTGGTGAATTTCAAATCCACATCCAGCTCCTGCCAGGGACAGCACTGTCATCAAAGGCAGCCAAGGCATGAGGGCACCAGGCTGCAGTGCCACCCACCCCATGCGGTCTGAAATCATGAATCGGCGCCCTCCAAAATCATGAGATTGGATTGAAAATCATGAGATTTTAAAAATAATAATGGTGGGGGGTTAGTTCTTTACTTTCCAGGCTCAAAGCCTTTAGGTGTCACGTTTTCACTGCGGCCAGGAGGGACAGACACGTCCTCGCTTGCCAAATGAAAGGTGAGCTTCCTGCATCTTCACGTGACTCCAGGAGCTGGGGCTCAAGGAATACACCCAATGCCACCGACTTGCAATGAAATCATGAGAGTTGGCAACACTGGCACCAATGTCATGCCTGTAACAGGCAGCTGCCTCGAAGGGAGGCTGCGAGCACAGCGCAGCCTCTTTCGGAGTTCAGTCCAGAAGCGAGGCTCAGCAAGGACTGCTGGGAAAGGTGAGACTATATAAGGCAAGCTTCTCGTTCCCTCTGGGGAGACCAGGGCGGGGGGGTAATGAGCTGAGGGCTGTCAGCCGTCCTCGGCCCTCTCTCCTAGTAAGGCGTCAGGAGCAAAGGCAGAATCCAAAGGCCAATTAGCCGCTAAGTGGGAGCCGGGCCAGGGACTGCAAACTGTGGCTGGTTCCTGCCATAGGGGCAGTTTCTTTGTACTGTCCCCTTGTTTGCCATCCCTGCATGATCGTCTGGCATCTCACCAGTGTCCTGTAGAGAGGGAGCAGGAGCCGGGACCTCTCGAACTGGCCTGAACTCAGCCTGGGATTTTGCTGCTTGAGCCGCTCTCTGCTCTCACGCCCCAGTGGGAACGGGCCTGGCCTAGCGCTTGCTCTCCCTTGGGGCCTGGGCATCCCCGTTGTTCACAGCGCCGAGCCCCCAACCCCACGGTTAACCCGAGCCAGGGCTCTGGCCTCTCACCTCCGGGACATCCGTGAGTTTTGCTTCACACCGTGTGATCTCCTGCGGCATCTCGACGATGCGGGTGTAAATGATCAAGATGTTGGAGAACTCGGCAGCGAAGCCCAGCTGTACCCGAGCGCCGCAGTCGAACTGGAGGTATCGGCTCTCAGGAAGCACTGCAACCAAAGAAATGGGCCATGAGACGCGTGTGTGTCTCACTGCCACCTACTGGTCAGAATGAGAACTGCTCAGCCAGGTGTCCTAGGCCCTATTCATGGAGATTCTCCTTCAGCTCACATGGCAGGGGCCTGCGCTTTGGGAGCGGAGGAGGCTCTGGGTCCTGTCCCCGGGGTCAGTGTGGAGCTCCCCGATGGCAGCTGCTTTGTGACACTAACTCACCATCCCAGCAGTGCTTGTCCTGATCAGAGCTGGTCCAATAGCAGCAAAGCCATTTGCAGAAGTTGGACAAGCTCTAGGCTTCCTGCTGGGCCCAGCTGTGCGCCCCTCACGCTCTGGCTCTCCATGGTTGTCTGCACTGGCGGCACTCTGCCCACTCCCGTGCTCTCCGGGTAACTGCATTGCAATGCTTGCTCCGTGGGCTGAGACCTCCCCGAGTCACTGCAATCCCTGGGGGCTCCCTGAGTAACCCCCTTCCCCCCGACTCCAGGACAGGCCTCTCACCACTGCTCTCTCAGCAGGGATAACGGGGCCCCGGTGCTCACCATGGGCCTTGGCCCATTGCAGGTTCCTGACAGAGAACTCCTCTGGGCCCTCGGACGGTTTAATTGGATCAGTGAGGGCTCGTCGCTCGGACAGGTTACTCCGCAGCTCCAGCGCCTGCCTGCCCTTGGTGATCTCCAGGGTTCCCATGTCTGGAAGACACAACCAGGGCTGAGCAGATGACTTCAGCGCAGCGCTGAGTCGACGGCTCGCAGACAGTCCTGAGCTGTAACGGGCTGGCCTGGAAGAGCCATTCTAGTCCCACCCCAGGACAACCCACCTTCCGCCACCTTGTCCAGCAGCACCGTGATCTTCTCCTCCTCCAGCAGCCATCGCTTCAGGAAGCTGACGAAGATGCCGTTGAACAGCTCCCCTTGGCTCAGCTCATAGGCCTCTGCGTCCGCACATCTGAGAGGGGCACGGAAGAGACCTAAGGCCTGGAACTCCTTCATAGGAGGGGCAAAGACTCTTCTACGGCCAACTGCTCCCTTTCTCCCGCTCAGCACAGAATGTCCTGGGACTTTGCTCCCGGGAATCAGCTGGCTTGATTCGGACTCCTGAGGAAGCTTCGGGTTCAGGCAGGACGGCTCACCAGAGATGGGCTGGAACCAAGACCCTGGCTCCAGACCCCCTTACAACCTGGGGAAGTTCAGGTTTGGGTCTGGGCCTAGGGCAGGGGTGGGCAAACTCCGGCCTGCGGGATCGTCCTGCCCGGCCCTTGAACTCCTGGCCGGGGAGGCTCGCCCCAGCCCCTCCCGCGCTGTCCCCACCTCCCCCGCAGCCTCAGCTCACTGAGCCGCCAGCGTGGGAGGGGGCTGCACTGGGGGGCAGGGGAGAGCAGGGAGGGAAGCTCACCTGCAGCCTCAGGGGAGCAGGTGGGCGGTGCGGGTGGCGGGAGCGCGGCAAACGACTCAGGAGGAGCACAGGGCGGCCGAGCAGCCGGCCGGAGAGATGCGGCGCTTTGAAGGGGAAACCGCCACTTCTCTCCAGCTGCGCGGCTGCTCCTGCGCCTCCTGAGCCCTCCGCCAAGGTTCACAGGGCTGCATTCTGAAAGGGGCTGGGATGAGAGGGGGTTCCAGGGGGGCCTGTCAGGGGGTGGGGGTGTGGATAGGGGTTGGGGCAGTCGGGGAGCAGGGGGGGTTGGATCGGGGTGGGGTCCGGGGGCAGGGGGTCCCGGGAGGGGGTGGTCAGGGGACAAGAAGCAGGGGGGGTGGATGGGTCGGGGGCTCTGAGGGGGGCAGTCAGGGGGCAGAAAGTGGGAGGGGGCGGTTAGGGTTTGGGGAGGCACAGCCTTCCCTACCCGACCCTCCATACACTTTCAGAACCCCGACGTGGCCCGCAGGCCAAAAAGTTTGCGCACCCCTGGCCTAGGGCCTATCAAGGCAGCCCAATAGCCACGGTAAGGGGGGAAGAGAGGCTGGATCCTCTTGTGTTCTAACGCTGGGTTTTTCACAGGGCCGCAGGGACTTTGCTGCCCTTGTGTTTCAACGGGAACTGGAGCCTCGCTTCTCATGGAGCCCCCGGCCCCGGAGCTGTGCCCCTGGCTTCGCTCTCCAAGGCCAGTCAGAGGGGGGGATCCCCCTGCTCTCCACTCCTGCAGAGCCTGCTCATGACGCAGCTCCCCACCACCCTGAGAGGCAGACGTACCTACCCACCAAAGCACCGGGGTCTCAGCAGCGCCACTGCCTGGGAGAGACGCAGGCACCAGCCCCAGAAAGTCGCCCCCTCCCCTCAGGTTACATAGGGGAGAAGTTCTGGCTTGGGACAGAGACATGGAGCTGTACAAAATACACAGCACATGCAGCGGGGGGGAAGTGCTGTCTGGAGAACAAAGCCCAGGACTGGGAGGCAGGACCAGCTCGGCACGGATCAGCCATGTGGGTGGTGGAATGGCTTGCCGTGCCTCAGTTTCCCCACCTCTAAATGGGGGCTGATAACTCTACCTTCTTCCAGGAGGACTGTGATGTGTAATGAATTAAAAGGGCTCTGCCACAGTCCCTTGCAGTTACACAGCACCTTCCAGCCAAGGAGCTCACAGCAGTGGCCAAGAATTGTTACGGCACATTACGGACAGGGGAAGGAGCCTGAGGCACAGAGCAGGGACCTGACATGCCCAAGGTACTGCAGAATGGGGTACCGCACCCAGCTCTTTTGACACTGACTCCCTGTGCACTAACCTCTAGACCAGGCTGCCTCTCGGAGAGCTTGGGGTGAGAGGCAATATGGAGGTGTGCTGCATTATTGCCCTTTCTCCTAAGGATTGTCACCCCAGGAGGCCCAAGCAGAACACATCCCTGCTAGCAGCTCTCCAAATACTGACTGACTGGTGGGTTCAGTCCCCTGAAATGGACCCCGCGCCCGTCCCCCCACTCAAGCCCCAGGAGGACACAAGTGAGGAGTGACTGTCGCCAGCGGGAGGCGCCAGGGAGCACCTACGTGGCGTAGCCGAAGACGATGTTGGCTGTGACCTGCAGCGCCCCCACCTGCGGGATGATGTCATCGTTCAGGTTCCTGAAAAGAAATGGAAGCACCTCATGAGGGGCATGAACCCTACGCAGCCCGTGGTCGCTCGGGAACCTCCGGGCTGGGGCCAGACCAATGGGCTCTGAGCAGACGAGCAGAGGAAAGGTTTCATGCTATTCACTTGCCTATCGGTGAGCTCTGGAAGGTAGCGGACTAGTCCCCGCAGAACATGCTGTAAGGAACAACCTGGACTGGGCTGGAAACAGTGCAAGCCCAATGGATTGTTTAGCATGAGGCCAGTGCGCCAACACAATGAGACACCAGCTGGCAGCCCAGCGTCGTCGGCACTGCGGGACTCCTATCCGGGGAAGACCTGTTAGATCGGCCAACGAGCCGGATACTAACAGCGGGCGCCTAGATCACAATATGTCTGCACCTGGAGGCTACTGTGTCTTTACTTGGTGGAACGGCGTCATTTGCCAGCGACGGCACAACATGGCACTTGCCAGCTTAGCAGCAGTCAGGCTGCGCTGCTGGTTCAATGGCCAAGAGTATGTAGCTGCTCGATGCCCTACAGCAGGCGCCTGGCGTGCCCTCGCAGAACACGTGTGTGGGTTGGGAACCCAGGCAACCGCCAACAGGACACTGAGCTAGACGAGAGAGTCTCTGGAGAAGAGCTCCGGCCCCTGGCTGTGGATTTATTGCTGTTCTCCTTTCCACAGGGGTTACCCCGGGGATAGCTGCTCTCCGGGGAAGCACTGGAGTTAATTCTGACAAGGGACCTCTCTCTCTCTGTCAGGTGTCCCGTTCCATGAGTAATCATGGCTGGTTTTACTGGGCAGTGGGGCGATGCGCCTGTGGGTGGGACTGCACGGTGGCTGCCTCTGCGTGCGTGTTCTTGCGTGCGTCTGGGTAGGAATCGCTGGGTATACGCATGCCCACAGGCAGCTATATGTGCACATGGACACACATGGTGTGCATGAGCTCAGTGTGTGTGGGGCTATAATATTTCACACCTGATAGCATGCTCACACGTGCGCTTGCACCAGCGTCTGTACATGTGTTTCGGAAAGTGAAAGGACCTGCTTTCACACACCCTTGCACTGACATAGCACCTTCCAGCCAAGCCCTCTGCCCCCATCTCCGTCCGCGGTACAGCTGTGCCGAGGGACGCTCCTGGCCCTGCCGCGCCCGGGCGGCTGGCTCTGGTGTGCTCACCTCTTCCGGCACATGTCCAGCAGGAAGATGTTGAGGCCGGTTTGCCGCTGCTGCATGCTCTGCAGCACGCTCTGCACGCACAGGCAGTGCTCCGAGGTGTAGGATCTCGGCGCGTCAATAGGAACCATAAAGCTGTTTCCGAAGTTCTCGTAGCCGTGGCCAGCGTAGTAGAGCAGGCCTGGGGGAGGGAGAGCAGGAGCAGAGTGCATCAGACTGCACCGGCCTGTGCTGCTCTCACACCTTCTCCATCTCTGCCTCCCTCCTAATTCTGGCCTAGCAGCCCACTGCGTCCAGGGCTGCAAAGTCCATTCCGGGGGGGCTCAGAAATCCAGTTTGGGTTCTCCTCCTGCTTCCCACTCATGTCTCCGTCTGACCTATACACAACCCTCCTCTGCTTGCCCCGTTCCCCCCTCCCGTCCCTGGGGTCATACTGCCTGGAGTGCCCTTTCCTGCTTGCGGCAGTGGATCGTGGGATCCTCTATTGGCCAGGCTGTCGGAGGAGAAGCCCAGTAATGTCCTGCGTTAGGCCTTCAGCAGGATCGTGGGTCTGGCTTCAGGCTCTGGCGGTGCCACCCCGCTGACGCCTGCTAATCCAAACCCTGTCCTGAAGGACAGAGCCTTCCACAGCTCGGGCGCTGGGCTGATCTCAGGTCAGCTCCCACTGAGCTGCTAACGCTCCATCCTCCAGGGCCCCATGCTTGGCTTCTCTCACAAGCATCTGTGAGCTCTCTCCTGTCCCGAGTGGGAGGCTCCCAGACAGAATCCTCCAGCCACCCCCTGGTGCCTCCAAGTCCCTCCTGCCCCCGGGTCTGCTGGGGCACGCTCCTGTGGGCATCTCCTAGGTGGCTGCTAGCCGGCCTGTGGCCACTGTACCTGCCGAGCGAGGGCATACACAGCTCCTGTTGTGTTTGTCCGCCTGTCGCCCCATCCCTCCCCCCCCCGCTCACTCATTTCTCCTTATGGCCCCATTACCTTCCTGTCATTCAGACGGTAAGCGCCTCACCCTCTGTACCTCTGTACAGCACCCAGCACAACAGGGCCCGACCTGGCTGGCCCAGCCGCTCCCTCCATTGCCATGTTTAATAATAACACTGAGTTATCGTGACTCCGGTCCCCGGGCTGGGTGGCGCAGTGTCCCAGGTGGTGCTGAGCAGTAGTGAGAGCAAGGAAGGGCCCCTTGCCAGCCCACGGCACGTCTGTGACCCCCACGGGCTGCTACCGATCCCACACCTCCCAGAGCGTCTCAAGTTGGTGACAGTCACTCAGTGCCAGCTCCCTTCTGGCACTTGGGCAAGCGAATGAGGGCGATGAGGAGAAATGATAGAGCTTCTAATTACACATGCTCCATCCTCTGCTTTTACTGCCTGCAGGGCCGATGAGGGGGGGGAAGCCGGTACAAATTACCGGGGCCCGGTGATCCGGAAGGGGGCCCGGTGATCCGGAAGGGGGCCCGGGGCCTGGCTTTGTCAGCCCTATTTAGCCAGTCCGCCCTTGCTGGGGGGGGGCTGAAAAAAAAATTTCACCAGGGCCCGAACCCGCTCTCGGTGGCCCTGAGTGCCTGAGCCCCTGAGATGCTGCCCGACCTCCCAGCCACAGGAGGGGCAGGAAACGGGCGCCTCCACCAAGGGGGCAACATTTTTTAAGTTTAAAATGTGACTCCATTTAAAACTTGGCACTTGAAGGAAAAAAACTGGGGAAAAGCTTTGAAATGTTCATGAAAATCTTCCCGTGTATTTACTGGTGAAGAAGCCCCTCCGCCCCCCGGGGCCCCAGCAGGAAATGGCCATTCCAGCGTAGACCAGTGTACACCATGTAGCCAGCCCCTCGGCTCTCCCAGCGCTGCCTCTGTACCGTACACTCCTTTGTCCAAGAGGAGGAGGAATTCGTTGACGGCCATCTGCATCTCGTCCTTGCTCAGGTCCAGCAGGGAGACCACCTTGAAATCCAGCTGGCGCAGCAGGTTGGTCAGCTCGTGTACGTCCACCATGGGGGCTTTCAGGTGCTTGTGGTGCAGGTAGTTCATGTTGCCCATCAGCAGGGCCACTTTGTCTGTGGCTGCCCCAGGAGAGGGACCAGAGGAACACGTCAGGGGGATGGGGAGGGAGCGAGGGGAACCCTCCTGGGCCGTCTTCTATCTCCCCTTTACGCTCAGCGCCACCCCAGACAGCCTCTTGCCCCACCTGCAGGGGACGGGTTCTCTACAGCAGGGATGGGACTAGTCGGCCCCCGGTTCTAGCCCTGGGCCCAGACCTCTCTTCCAACCCAAGGCCGAGTCCTCCCTCCAGCTGGCTCATCCCTCCAGCCAAGACTTTGGCTCTTCCTTGAAGGCCACGCTTTAGCCAGCACGCTGCCCTCGCTGCCTGCCAGTGGGTGCCAGGTCTGCGGCGGGGCTGGTGCCTCTTTGGGGCAGGAGGGCATGTGGCAAAGGCTTTTCCATCTCTCACGTCCACAGGCAGGGCTGGATCCACCCAATCCACGGGGAGGAGCCCACGTGAGGATGGATCAGCTGACCTGGCTGTGGGAGACATGTTTCTCCCCGGGCCAGCTGAGACGGGCTGGCTGGGAGAACAGTCTGGAGTGGGTCCCTGCATTGGCACCAGGGAGGAGGATGCATGTATAGAGGGGGGAAGGCCGAGAGCTGTATCTCTCGATCCATTTCTAAGTGGAGGCCTGGCCTGGGGACTTGGATGCAGCCTCTTACCGTACAGCTGGTGGGGGCCGTTGTGCTCTGGGGCACTCCCTGGAAAGAAAGAGACACCTGATCATCTCTCTGAACGCCACACAGGCACCGTGGCTGGTGGACCCTGCCCCCGCGGTGGGGAGGGAACCTCGGCAACACAACACAAGTCCCAGGAGCTCCCTTGCCCATGGAGAGAGCAGCACCCCCTGGGCCGCAGGGCAGGCACTCGGCCCCCAGCAGCCAGCTAAGAAGTCCAGGCCACTAACTAACACATGTAAAGGCCACGGCTGCCGTGACAACGCCTGACCTGCCCCATGGCGGGCACAGCCAGAGCCTCCAGCCCAGGGGAGTTGTGTTCAGATAGGAGCTCCTAGGTCCGGATGGGACCCACCTGGGCCTCACCTACCTGCGTCCTCCTCCCGCCAAGAGCCTCCGGAGGCAAACAGCTGTGGGCCTGGAACAAAACAAAGGGTGAAGCCGTGAGGCTGGCGACATGAGCAGGGCTGCCTGGGAGCGCCAGCTCCGGCTATTGATTGGGGCCACAGATCATTCGTGCCACAGTCCCTGCCCAAAACCCCGTCCTCCCTGCAGGGCTTGCAGACAGGCACGGGAGGCACCGTAAGGAGGCGCTGGGGTCTCTTCCCCCACCCCCAGGCCTCGGCGAGGCTGGGTGGGACCGCTCCCCGCACAACGCCTCTGGAAAGGTATTACAGAGGCAGGAATGCCCAGGGTGGGCAGGGGGTATGTACCCTCTGTCCCTGGCCGTGCCCGGGTGGGAACTCCAGGCCTACATGAGAGAGGATTATTTTAATACGGGCCCTCAACTCCTCCCCACACCTTGCAGTCTAGCCGGACACAGCTGGGGCCCCATCCATTTAACATTATGAGCAAGCCAGGGTGGCCGTGACCCCCAATACCTGTTCATGAGACCCGCTGAGACCCCTGGGTTTAAAAGGCAGCCCTAGGCCCCTCGCCAGGATATCAAGCACCTTCCCCCACTGCACCAAGCCACGTGACTAGCATGTGTCCCACATGATTATCCGGTTTTCACATAGGACTGACCACATCACTTCACAGCCTGCCCGGCAGCCTCAGAGCCCTCCCGCAGGGACTGCTGAGGCCTTGTTGAATGGGCAGCAAACCTGGAGTGCAAAGGGCAGGGCTGGTGGGGTGGGGGCTGCCTGCGGGCTTGGTGAGCCAAGGTCCAACACACGAGCAAAATGTGGCTTCTGTTCTCTAGTGGCTGGTCAACAGAGGGTAACAGTCTACTACTGCTACCCGTGCACAGAGTTGCTCCTTTAGCTCGAGTGATGGAGGATGGAGCTTTGGTTCTGAAGGCCCCATTCCAAGCCTGCCAATGGCCTGTGGTGGGGGTGGCTACAGATCCCGAGTCCCGACACCAGATCCCGAGTCCTCACCAATCTCCACCACCGTGTCCTGGCTCCACAGCTCCTGGAAGAGGTTAAACACCTTGCAGGCATAGCGGCCTCTCTCCGCAGTCGTCACCAGCTTCACCTGCAGCGAGGGGAAAGGAAGAGGCGAGCTCCAGCGGGCGGACCTGGCACTCTGGGCACCATACGCTGTGACTGGAGCCCCCAGGAAGCTGCCTTTGGGGAGCCGGGGGCTGCGGGCACTGAATGCAGCAGAACGTGCCCGGGTGGGCTCGGCTTGGCGCGCTGAACCGGGGATTACCCCTCGCTCGCTGTCCTGCACTGCAGATCCCCCCACCTTGGGCTGCTGAGCCCACAGCGCCTTACCGAGAGTCTGCACCCCATTACGGCCCCCTGCCCAGCCAGCAGCCCTTGCCCAGACCCCAAGGGAGGGTACCTGGAGGTGGGAGTTCCGCGCCCCCTCAATCGGACTCCCGTTTCGGAACCACTGGTACTGGGGTGGTGGGTTCCCGATGGCCACGCACCGCAGCTGGAGGGAGTCCCCTTCGTCCAAGGTGCAGGGCTGGGGCTGACAGAGGATCTGCAGTCCCACCATTGTCGGGCAATAGCCGCTCGCTGGAGGGGGGTGGAGAACAGAGTGCTAGCCTGGGGCAGGACACCGCAGGCACAGGAGTCCTCATGTGGGACCAGGCCCCAGGGCAGGCTCATGCAAGGGCAGCCAAGGGTGCAGTCCTGCAGCAGGTGGGCAATACGGAGGCACAGCCAGTGGAGACTACATATCCCAGCAGGCACTGCTCCATCTCAGTCTGAGCAGCAGGGCACTGTGTCACCCCAGAGCCCAGATCACCCTCTGCTCATAGCACCACTTGGGGCATTGACCAGACTGGCCAGGCCCCTTTGGTTAATCATCATAACAGCAATCCTGAGCCCTTATCTAGCACTTTATATCCACAGAGCTCACGGCGCTTTACGAAGGAGGGCAGGAGCCTTGTCTCCATTTTACAGATGGGGACACTGAGGCACAGGGGCAAAGTCATCCAGCAGGCCACTGGTAGAGCCAGGAATAGCATCCAGGACTCCTAAGTCCCAGTCCAGTGCACTACCCACTAGACCACACTGCCTTCCCCAGCTGTAAGACACTCGCAGGAAGGCCCTGGTGACCCCAGCCTGTTAGGCAGGCTGTTTAAGGGCTGGGATCAATGGGAGTCCGGCATGCAAAAGGACGGCAGGACAGGACACAGCTGGTACCACTGGGCAGCAGGCCCATCCCAGGCACAAGCATGAAACCCACATCGATGGTACACGGCCCTCCCGGTTCGGCCAGGCCCAGGGGGCAGAATCTGCAAGTCAACACGGTGCCAAGACTGGAGCTGCCCCCAGACAGCTCAACTGCCTGGCTGGCCCTGCCGGCTGCTTTCCCTGCCGCTGCTGCAAACAGGCCTGTGACTTGCCCTCCTACCTGAGACAGGGCTGCTGCTTTGCTTGACCTGGAGCCGGGCCCACCTGGAGAACGCGAAGCTGGCCCTGTAGTTAACGCGGCAGATGTACCAGTCCGGGGTCTGCAGAGTAGCTGGGTCAATCACCAGCTCTGGGGAGGTGGCACCAGGCACCTAACAGGCACGAAATAAAACATGCCAGGTCTAAGGGGGCAGAAACCATGCAGCCTCTTGGCACTGCGCCCTCCATCCAGCCCCAAGTGTTCCCCCCACCCCCAGGGGGCTGTGCCGGGAGGCTGCATGGTCTAATGATACCTCCTAGCATTGACACAGAGCTCTGAGCATTGCCTGCGCTGTCCAGGCACGAATGACTCCATTGGCTTCAGCTGGAGCTGGGGGTGCTTTGCTCGGCCCGTCATGTCTCAAGCTGGGTCCCCCAAATTTGACTCGCCCAAGGCCACTCAGTGTGTCAGTGGCACAGCTGTTCTCCTCCCACTAGACCCTGCTGCTGCTGTGGATGTATTGATTGATTAATTTATTAAGCCTGGAGATTTTCCCTTTTCCCTCCTCCCTCCCCCAGCCTCACCTCCTGCTTCCCACAGAACCACTGGTAGCTGAGTCCCGGGGGCCCCGTCGCCCAGCAGGTGAAAGAGGCTCGGGTCCCTTCTGTAACCACCTGAGATTCGGGCTGCACCACGATCCTGATGGACTCTTGGACTGCAAGAGAGGAAAGAACAAACCCCTGGGCTCCCTGGGAAATCAGGCCCCTCCAGGAACATGTCACGGGCCCGGTCTACACTCAAACGTTAACCCAGCTCCGTTACTCAGGGGTGTGACAAATCCACACCCTGAGCAACGCAGTGAAGCCGGCAAACCCCCAGCACAGTCAGCGCTAAGCCAAGGGAAGAATTCTGCCAGCGACGCAGCCACTGCCGCTGGGGGAGGGGGCTTAGGCACCCCATGGGAGATCCCCACCCGCTGCGGTGAGGGTGTCTATGCTGAAGCGCTAGAGGCGCTCAGCTGCAGCGTTTCCAGTGTAGACGTAGCCTCGGGCAAGAATCCGGCTTGTGTGTCAGTTGCCGTAGTTTTAGATCGTTCCCATTACACTCCCCTCGCAGAATTTCCCTTCACCGGTAAATTCCTGGGGCCCCCACTCCAACCACCATCAGGAAGCCTGGTTCCCAACTCCAGCCATCAGCTCACACCCTGGAATCCCGACATTCTGCCTTGCTGCTCCCTGCTCCAACAGAGCCCTCTCCCAGCTTCCCACCGCGGGCCTTAGAACCCAGGAGTCCTGACCCCCAGACCCAGCCGCCAGGTGCCACTCCCACCCCAGAGCGGGGAGCAGAACCCAGGAGTCCTGACCCCCGTCCCAGCCACCAGGCCCCACTCCCACCCTAGAGCGGGGAGCAGAACCCCGGCGTCCTGACCCCCCGTCCCAGCCGCCAGGCCCCACTCCCACCCTAGAGCGGGGAGCAGAACCCCGGCGTCCTGACCCCCAGACCCAGCCGCCAGGCCCCACTCCCACCCTAGAGCGGGGAGCAGAACCCCGGTGTCCTGACCCCCCGTCCCAGCCGCCAGGCCCCACTCCCACCCTAGAGCAGGAGCAGAACCCCGGCGTCCTGACCCCCAGACCCAGCCGCCAGGCCCCACTCCCACCCTAGAGTGGGGAGCAGAACCCCGGCGTCCTGACCCCCAGACCCAGCCGCCAGGCCCCACTCCCACCCTAGAGCGGGGAGCAGAACCCCGGCGTCCTGACCCCCAGACCCAGCCGCCAGGCCCCACTCCCACCCTAGAGCGGGGAGCAGAACCCCGGTGTCCTGACCCCCTGTCCCAGCAGCCAGGCCCCACTCCCACCCTAGAGCGGGGAGCAGAACCCCGGCGTCCTGACCCCCAGACCCAGCCGCCAGGCCCCACTCCCACCCTAGAGCAGGGAGCAGAACCCAGGTGCCCTGACCCCCAGACCCAGCCACCAGGCCCCACTCCCACCCCAGAGCGGGGAGCAGAACCCAGGTGCCCTGACCCCCAGACCCAGCCGCCAGGCCCCACTCCCACCCCAGAGCGGGGAGCAGAACCCCGGCGTCCTGACCCCCTGTCCCAGCAGCCAGGCCCCACTCCCACCTTAGAGCGGGGAGCAGAACCCCGGCGTCCTGACCCCCCGTCCCAGCAGCCAGGCCCCACTCCCACCCTGGAGCAGGGAGCAGAACCCTGGCGTCCTGACCCCCAGACCCTGCTCCGACCACCAGCCCTACCGACACTGGAGAGAAACTGGAAGGCCTCGGTGTGTCCCATCTTATCCAAGCAGCAGAGCAGGTACTTGAGGGTGCAGTCCCGCTCCGACAGCAGCTGCAGGAGGCACTGGCTGGGGCTCCCGCAGGGCTCCAGGACCTTCAGGGAGCACATCTCCAGCTCCTCCTCGCTGGGAACCCACAGCAAACACAGAACAACATTAACCCTTTCAATCCTGTGACAGCCTCAGCTTCTGGGGGCGAGGCCGCGTGGTCTGGTGGAGAGGGCGGGAAACGGGGACACAGGAGACCCAGCTGCTCATCTCAGCCCGGCTCTGCCCTGCGGGACAGCCTGTGTCTCAGGGATAATGATCCTAACCCGCCTTGAGATCTACGCAGGAGCCGTGCTACAGCCGGGGTAACGTTCCTGGGTAGGGGATCCAGGCTGAGACACCCACCGTCCTTAGAGCACCCGGGGGCCCCACACTTACATTCACTGGCACAACCATCACCCATCAGATCCTGCCCTTCCCCCTGCCCAGGCTGCTCTTCACAGCCCGCACTTGGTGAGCTGTGTACAGACGGGACTTTTCATGGGTTAGGAGCAGGGACGGGACTGGAACGAAAACCCAGCATCTGAGCATCACTGGGCGTTGGGGGCTTGGTGGTGTGGGTTCTGGAGCACCGAGGACTGTGCCCTCCAGGGCTGAGCTTCCCGGAGAGAGCTGCTGGGCAGGACGCTGTGAACGCTTGTCACGGCCCCTCTGTCACTCAGCCAGAGCCAGGGGCAGCTCTAGCAATTTGGCCGCCCCAAGCAGTCATGCGTGCGGGAGGTGCACCGGAGCCGGGGGACCAGCGGACCTCCCGCAGGCATGACTGCGGAGGATCCGCTGGTCCCGCGGCTCCAGTGGACCTCCCGCAGCTGCGGAGGGTTCGCTGCTCCGGCGGCTCCGGTGGAGTATCCGCAGGCATGTCTGCGGGAGGTCCACCCGAGCCGCGGGACCAGCGCACCCTCCGCAGGCATGACTGCGGAAGGTCCGCCGGACCCGCCTGCCGCCCTCCAGGGAAAATGCCGCCCCACGCGCGTGCTTGGCGCGCTGGGGTCTGGAGCCGGCCCTGGCCAGAGCTGTGATCTCCGGGCCAGCCTGTTATTAAAGCCCAAACACAAAGGGAGGGGTTTGCTGGCCTGAGCGTGCCTGGCACTTCTTTGGCAGGATCTCAATGAATCCCGAGCCTTGACGCTATCCGGTGAAACCCACCTATGGGACAAAGAATGGCAATCACAGACAGAAAGGAGGGTTCAAGCATCGTTTCGAAGCGGATGAGAGGGGAGGGCTAGCTCAGTGGTTTGAGCATTGGCCTGCCAAACCCAGGGTTGGAGTTCAATGCTTGAGGGGGCCACTTAGAGATCTGGAGCAAAAAATGTTGGGGGATTGGTCCTGCTTGGAGCAGGGGGTTGGACTAGATCCCTCCTGAGGTCCCTTCCAACCCTGAGATTCTGTGATTCTATGAGATGGGGCTGAGATCTGTCCTCCAAGAGCCTGCTAGTGCTGGGCACAGCAGCCTGCCTGGGAGCAACACGACTTCGCCCCGTGTGTGCCCAAGGGCACAGAATGCAGCCAGCTTGATGCTGAATGTGGGAAGGCAGCTCACAGAGACTACAGGTCCCATCATTCTCTGCAGCACCAGGAGCCAGAGCATCGAGTGGGGTCTTGGAGACAGTACCCATAGCTCAGGGGAAAGGAGCCAAGCACCACAGAGAACCTCACCTCAAAGGGCTCCCAGGAGCCCGGACCCAGCGCAGGTGAGTTGGTGCAGTCAACCCAGATACAGACACAGCCTGCACTGGGTCAGCACACCCCCTACACCCCCCCACAGCCTGCACTGGGTCAGCACACCCCCTACACCCCTGCTACAGCCTGCACTGGGACAGCACACCCCCTACACCCCCCACAGCCTGCACTGGGTCAGCACACCCCCTACACCCCCCCACAGCCTGCATTGGGTCAGCACCCCCCCTACACCCCCCACATCCTGCAATTGGTCATCAAACACCCTACACCCCCCACCACACCGTGCACTGTGTCAGCACACCCCCTATACACCCCCACAGCCTGCACTGGGTCAGCACACCCCCTACACCCCCCCACAGCCTGCATTGGGTCAGCACCCCCCCTACACCCCTACAGCCTGCACTGGGACAGCACACCCACTACACCCCCACAGCCTGCACTGGGTCAGCAAACACCCTACAGCCTGCACTGGGACAGCACACCCACTACACCCCTACTACAGCCTGCACTGGGACAGCAAACACCCTACACCCCCCACAGCCTGCACTGGGTCAGCAAACACCCTACACCCCCCACAGCCTGCACTGGGTCAGCAAACACCCTACTCCCTCTACAGCCTGCACTAGGTCAGCACACCCCCTATACCTCCTAGGCTACAGCCTGTCCTGTAACATCTACACACATGCAAACACACAGGGCCTACACTGGACAGCTCTTGCTATCACACACACACACACATACACACACTGAGGTAGGTAGGTACCAAAGGCCTACACTGCCATGACACCCTCACCCCTAGCACACACAGAGTGTGACCCACTCATATCCAGGAGCATCACCTGCATCACCCCCCTGCATGTGCACATACACACACACACACTGGGGCGGGCAGGCTGGCGAGGCCGCTGCACTGACGTGTTGCCCATGGCCGCGCTGCCCATATCGGTGCCCGAAGCCCGTTGTGGCCCCGCGCTCCCTCCACCTGCATTTGAAGCGTTTCTCGGCGCCGGCGATTTCAGCCAGTTTCCTCCAGCCCCGGCTGCAGTTGTCCAGGAGCTCGCAGAGCCTGGCCAAAGCAGCTTCTCCCAGGGTGCTGATGGGCACGTTCCCGTCAGCCATTGGCCCGTCTGGCCCCTTCCTTCCGCCTCAAGCCCTAGGAGGTGTCAGGTGGCCTGTTCCCCGCCGATCCCGAACCAGCATCCACCTGGGCACAGAAAGCACAGCCAGCGTCGATGGAGCGTCATTTTGAGGAGGGCAACACAGCTCCTGTTTGAACTGAGAGCCAGGGGCAAAATAGCCAGGCCTCTCCCATGGGCAGCCGCCCTCCCTGGCCCCACACCCGCCCCTCTCCCACAAATCGCCCATCGGGAGGGCAGGCTGTTTGGAGCAGCAGCTCCCTATCCCAGGGCCCAGGGGCCAGCAACGGGGGGAGAGTCAGGGAAGCTTACACCCAGGGGAAGTGCCAGGGGAAGGAGGCTAAACCCACAGCCCCTTCTGCTGGGGTGCAGACCCCCACTCCTTTGTCCCCCACCCCCAAAGGAAAGATCAAAAGGCAACACGATAAGCCGAAGCCCAAGGAGTTTCAAGCCCTCTGGTGGGGCCGTCAGGCGCAGGCCGGCAGGCAGAGTACGTCCACACGGCAACGAGCGCAGAGCCTGGGTCTGCAGACTTGGGCACGTGGGGCTCACCCTATGGTACCAGACAGAGACCACCCGTAGGGTTGGAGGGGTGTGTGACTGCTCCAAGTGTCGCATCTGGTCCCTTTCCCACTCTCCCTGGGCCCCCCAGACCCCTCCAAGCTGGCACCGCCTTGTCGTCCCCCCCCCCAGCTCCTTCCCCACTTACTTGTCCCGGGCTGGAGCAGGCTCCGGACACCTACTGCCGAGCCGGTAACTGCGGCTGCGGGCGAGGGAGGGATGGGACTCAGCGGGGTTCCCCACGCCCCTGCTTCGGGGCCTCGTAGTGGGGCTGGGTGCCGGTGCCTTTCCCAGACACGTCCGCCTCAGTCGTGCTCAGTCCGACTCCCACCCTCGCCAAAATCTCATCCCCCCTATGCCCCCCCCATTCAGGCTCCAGCTGGAGCTCAGCCCAAGGCCAAACAGCTGATCTGAGCGCCACAGAAAAGGCAGTGTAGATGTTCCCTTGGGCTGGTGCTCTGCTCCCTACTGGGGGAAGGGGAACAGCCCTCTCTAGTTAGCCTCCTGGACACATCTTGCTTACCCATAATTCCCTACTGCCCTTGGACTCTGGCTTCTGTTCTGTGTCAATGACAATAGGTTAGTATTGAATCCCCCAAAGTGCCGATGATTTGGCCAGACTATGCCCGGGGGGGGGTCACCCGGCCCGAGGGGCGAGGGGACCGTGGTTTGGAATGAAATCCTCCTCAGAGTAGAGGGCAGCGAGCTCTGGGCTCCCCACTCGGCGGTTTGGCGCTGTGTGGAGTGAATCTGTGGGGCTGGAGCAGTGGAGGAGGTAATCGTGCAGAGCTGGCGTTGTTGCCATTAGCAGCAGTGGAACGTGGCTGAGATCTCCGTCGGCACATGGCACCGTTAGTCATGCCAGCCAGAGCTGACTTCCCAGCGTCCTGGGCCAGCAGGACCGGAGCGGATATTGCAGAGCTGGGCCAGGTAGGTGCACGGTTCTCTTTGGGCGGGAGGAGAACGACAAGAGGGCTTTAGAGGGGTGGGGCTTGTGGACAGCCTGGGATCTGTCTTCACTGCACAGTTAACTCGAGTTATCTGCACTCAAGTTAGCCTTGCTGGCGTGAGAGCGGCTACATTGCAGAATCCCACCTGCTGTGTCCACACTGGGCGCAGCCCTCCCTCGTGTGTGGCACCAGGCCTTGGCTCTGCAGTAAGTGGAAACTCGTTTGTCCTTTCTGGACATGGGGGGCGCGGGGGAGAATTGTGGAAAGGCGTTGGAGGATGAGCAGCAGTCCAGTGGCGCAAGCCTGCCACCACACTGCTCAGCTCGTCAGCCTGTGCTCTGCGGGGGCGGGGCAGTCAGCTGGTGTAAAAAGCACCATCACAGGAGTGAAGGGTTTTGTGGGACTCCAGTGAGGGGTGATGCTGGAAGTGTAACTCGAGTTAACTCTGCTGGAAGACAAGCCTGTGGAGTCCTGGATCTCTGCTCAGGTCGCCTGCCCGTGAGGCCATCCAAACTCCTGACACACAGTTTTAGGTGGCTCAGGTTCTTACAGGTAAATCTGTACCTGGGCTGTCATGCTTCGTTTGACTCTTTTCCCCCAGATAAAAAGCTCTTCATGTTCCAAGGGGACCCAGGAGCAGTTATTTTAATTTCCTAGAGCCAGAAGTAGGAGCCCAGACCTGGGTGAAGGCTTGAGCGAGAGTCTGATTTGTTTTAGGCCAGGGCAGAGTGATCCTGCCCCTGGGACCTGGTACATGGGTTTCAGGGGGATTTAGGGCAGGGGGATACAGTAATGTCCTAATAGCCTCTCAGGCCCTGGGTGGGAGAGCACGTGGGGAAGACACACGGGCACTGGCCTTAGTGTTGGCATCAGGATTAGAATTCGGCTCCGTGACAGAATGACGTGCCCCTGTACTCACACCTGACACGCTATTGTAATAAACTTTGTACAAAGTACACCTTGTGAGATATCATTTGAAAACTCATAATTTGCTGATCAGTAACGTCCTGATAAAACCTGTGTGGTAACCTTGTAGGTGAAGTTATAAGAGTCCACTGCGTGGCGTTATTAAAACATATTCCAAACTGAGGGTGGCAAACAGGCTTGTCCTAAACAAAGGAATGTGTCCTCTGCTTAATTTGCATTTAATCAGTAAACAGAGTCATCAAGATGGAAGGGAAACAAAGGAAGCTTAAATAGATGAGGGAAAAGAAGCAGGGAACATCCTTCCACACAGACTCTTTGACTTCTAGTGCCCACCTGGAAATGTTTTTCAAGAGGAGTACTGAAACTATAAAAAGGAAGGACAAAAACCCCACAGGTCCCCTCTTTCTCTCTCCCTGCCCATCACATTCACTGCACCTGAAGCAACAAAAGAAGCCTTCATTGGATTCTGGGAGAAGGGTCCTAACCTCCAGGGTTTGGTCGGTAAGGCTGCTGAAAGTATATGGTAAGAAACTTTGCTTGAATCTGATAGAGTTTGTTAAGTTCGGCATTAGGAAATGTCTTAATTTTATTTTTCTTGTAACCATTTCTGATTTTTATGTCTCATTACTTGTACTCATTGAAAATGGCTCTCTTTGTAATTAATCAACTTGTTTGACTCTTTTATCTAACCCACTGTGTTTAAATTAAAGTGTCTGACAAACTCCATTTGGGGTGGCAAGTTGTGTGCATATTATTTCTATTAAAGAAATAGACTTAATGTAGCTTGTATTGTCCAGGAGAGGACAGACATTACTGAGGGACCGTCTAAGACTGGGGGTGTTTTGGTGTCACCCTGCAATATAACCCAGGCTGGTGAGAGCAGAGCGTGTAACCCCAGTGCGGCTGGCAGGCTGCAGTTACACACAGACACGCAGGGTGTGGCACATGCTGGAAGCTGTTTGTGAGTGGCCCAGGTGGAAGCCACTTCAGCAAGGCATCATAAGGCACCCAAGGTTGCAGGGCCAGGATGACTGAGCTGCTCATTAGTCTGGATTGTACCCTGGTATGTCACAGGCTCCCTGTCCCGTGCTCTGACCCCTAGGCTGCACAGCCTCAGCCTCTGAGTCTCTTGTTATGACTGAATAGGGAGGGGCTGGGATTTTTCAGACTCCTCCTAGAGGTGTTGTATGCCTGGCTGACCCCTAAGGGCCAGAGAGTTATTGCCAGGAACCCGCCCCCCCTTTCCAGTTTTCCTCCAGCCCTGGAGCTCCTCTCTGTTATTTTCCTCCATTCCAATGTTACTGTAGCGCCCCCAGGGGGGGAGCTGCCCTGCCTTGGTCCTGTTTGGGGGCAGCTGAGCAATCTCGTATTGGCTCCATCTCATGCAGCTCCAGCAGCAGCAGGACCCGCAGTGCCTGAGACCCTTGGCATCAGGAGCGCGGCAGACGGAGGCCACAATTCAGACACTTCCCCAGGGCTTAAGAGTGACTCGCCCAAGGTCACACAGGAACTCTCTGGCAGGGCTGGGAATAGACCCCAGGAGTCCTGCCCCCCCCCATTGCCTTAAGCACAAGCATGTCCTTTCTCTCCTGCGACCAGCCTGCTGGCACTGCCAGGGAGGCTGCGCCCCTCCCTGTCGGATTTACCAGCCTAGGGCCTGATCCTCAAAGAGGCTGATGGCAATAGAGCTGAGGGTGCTGGATGCTTGGCAGGGTGCAATTCAGGCTTTGCAGGCATGGCCTGCTCAGGGTGGGCACAGGGGAGATCGCTGGGGCCGAGCGGTGAATGGGAGGAGGCACACAGGGAGGGGAGCATGGGAGGAAGTGGAGGGGAGGGCAGAAGTCTGGGCAGCAAGGAGTTAGCAACAGTGAACTCAGCCCCGGCCGAGCGGACTCACCTTTGGAGACAGCCTGGGTGCTGGGGAAGCCCACCTGCTCCTGCCAGCGCTGCTCCGAGCCTGGGGACGGCAGCCCTCCGCACGCCCGTCCAAGGAGCCTGCCTGTGCCCCAGCTGTGCAGAGCCGTGTCACCGAGCTCTGAAGCCCACGCACAGGAAATGAGGGTTAAAAACAAAAGTCCCCCCCCCCACACAGCAGTACACGGCACTTCTGCTTTTGTGAGCAGCTTCCTGAGCCCTGACTGCAGCAGCACCGGGGCCCAGCAGAACCCCCTCTGCTCCCACGGCGCTGCCCCCGACTCCGAGGTGGGGCTGGCCTGCATGGCCATCGCTCAGCCCAGCGCACACAGCTGAGCCCTGGGAACAAGACACTGGCCTTCAAATGGAACCAGCTAAAACAGGAACCTGACACCCAGGCAGCTCCATCATGCATGTGCGCACACACAGCCCTCCACATGCCAGCGGGAAGGGGGGGTCGCTCTTGGCCTACACCAGCGTCTCTGAGAATCCATGGCCGGGCAGTGCCAGCTTTGGTTGGTTAGGTGAATTCCAGCTTTGGAGATGGAGCTCTCTGTTGAGCCCCAGGTGCAACGTGAGCAGCACCAGGACAAAATCCCTCTGTCCCGCACCGGGAGCGCTGCTCTGGGGGAACCTGCTCAGTCTCCATGGCCCAGTTCAAACCTTAGCTTCTCCCGAGTCCCGTCCGTGCCATGGGGCTGCCCTGCGACTCACCGACACAGCCAGGAGATGCCAAGGCCCAGACAGGAGTTAGGTACAGAAATACCCGTGGGGATCCAGCCCCAGGAGCTTCTGGTGACTCCCAGCCTGAATGGGAACCTGGGACTTAGCAGTGAACAGTTCCCTCTGCTCCCAGATTTGCCCATTACTTGGGGTGTGCTCATTTGTGAGGGTTACTCTTCAGGGGGTGGGGGGTTCTGTAATTCTATCAATCTACTGCTTGTGTCACTTCTGTTCTCATACAGAGCTCTGCTTCTCCCTGCGGCAAGTTCCCTCCCAGTGGAGCTCTCCTGCAGGACCTGGGTTCCCCAGGGCTGGGTTCTTCCAGCCCCAGAATCAGACGCACACACACACATTAACAGAGTGCGTCTGAGCGGACCGGGTTAATCAGAACTCCCAAGCTGACCCCTTATATGTCCCTGGACTCAGCAGGCTGGGTCGAGCAGCACCTCCAGGCTGCCACCCTCATATGCCATGGGCACCGCACCGGAACAGAGTACGCCTGAGCAGGCTGGGTCGAGCAGCATTTTCAATCTGCCACTCTCATATGTCCCAGGTTCAGCACGTCTCTGGCCCCACTTTCTCCTTGCAATTGTTCTGGTAGAACCCACTTGATGAGCAAACCCCACAGGATCTTTGGGCGCTGCCGGGATCTTTAGTTTAGGTACCAGGAGCGTTGCTGAAGAGCAAATAGGGAAGCCAAAAAGTAACCACCCACGAGGGGTGGAGGAAGAGAGAGAGAGAAGCAACCAGCTTAGCCATGAAAGTTATTTATTGCTGGGTAATAACCATAGGGGAGCCAAACAAACAGAACAGTGATAATAGTCAATCAAACTTAAATTTGATTATAAAAGTCAGGTTTAGAAAATTCACTGATCACACAAGTCAGGGTCAGAAGGCTACACCTAGAGAGGGAGAGAGCTGGGTTCTCCCCACTCCGTGAAGCCTGAATCCTTCGGGGGTCCCAGGTGGTGGTAGCTGGGGGGCCGGAGTGCTGGAGTCAGGCAGAGCCCCCAACACAATCAGGCAGGAGAAGATGAAGTCCCAATGGAACTGATGCAGATTTTGGATCCAGGCATCAGAGCACTTACTTGAGCGTGGGTCGGGGGGGTTTGTAGGGAAACAACAATGGTTCAAGGAGAACACTAGATTTGTTTGTGTGTCGGGGGGAATGCATCTGAAGAAGTGGGGTTTTTTACCCACGAAAGCTTATGCCCAAATAAATCTGTTAGTCTTGAAGGTGCCACCGGACTCCTTGTTGTTTTTGTAGATTTGTTTATGTGTAAACTGATGGCTCAAGGGAGTAAACCAAAGGTGTTTTGTTCAGGCTAGACAACAGGAACTGCTCAGTCCTGGCTACGAGCAGCGTTCCTTGGAGGGAGCTCACAATGCAGTTAGGGAGCTTCACTGTTTTGGATCCCAATAAAGGATTTATTACTAGAATTGGTCTGATAACTGCTGAGCTGGGTGTGGGCAGGCGGGTTCATTAACATCTGGAGCAGAGAGCCCCATGATGCACTGTTTCCCTGCTTTTCTGGACCCAGAGTTCTGTGCGGTTCTTGCCTTGGAATCTCTGGTCTCCATTCTGTCGCTAATGGAGATGCCTCCCTGTCCCATCTTCGATGCAAATGAGGCTACGGGAGTTTCTTTAATCCTGTCACCCTTATCCCAGGGCTTTAGGTGTCTCCGGGCGTGTCTACACTACGAAATTAGGTCAATTTTATAGAAGTCGATCTTTAGAAAGCGATTTATACAGTCGATCGTGTATGTCCCCACGAAGCACAGTAGGTCGGCGGAGTGCGTCCTCACTACCGTGGCTAGCATCGACTCACAGAGCGGTGCACTGTGGGTAGCTATCCCACAGTCATAGAATCATAGAATCTCAGGGTTGGAAGGGACCTCAGGAGGTATCTAGTCCAACCCCCTGCTCAAAGCAGAACCAAACCCAACTAAATCATCCCAGCCAGAGCTTTGTCAAGCCTGACCTTAAAAACCTCTAAGGAAGGAGATTCCACCACCTCCCCAGGGAACCCATTCCAGTTCTTCACCACCCTACTAGTGAAAAAGTTTTTCCTAATGTCCAACCTAAACCTCCCCCTCTGCAACTTGAGACCATTACTCCTTGTTCTGTCATCTTCTACCACTGAGAACAGTCTAGATCCATCCTCTTTGGAACCCCCTTTCAGGTAGTTGAAAGCAGCTATCAAATCCCCCCTCATTCTTCTCTTCTGCAGACTAAACAATCCCAGTTCCCTCAGCCTCTCCTCATAAGTCATGTGCTCCAGCCCCCTAATCATTTTTGTTGCCCTCCGCTGGACTCTCTCCAATTTATCCACATCCTTCTTGTAGTGTGGGGCCCAAAACTGGCAGTCCCCGCCACCCATTGGAATTCTGGGTTAAGCTCCCAATGCCTGATGGGGCAAAAACATTGTCGCAGGTGGTTTTGGGTACATGTCGTCAGTCTCCCCTCCCCTCCCTCCTTGAAAGCAACAGCAAACAATCGTTTCGCGCCTTTTTTCCTGGGTTATCCGTGCACACGCCATAGCACGGCAAGCATGGAGCCCGCTCAGCTGCGCACGGCTGTTGTGAGCATTGTAAACACCAAGCGCATTATCAAGCAGTCTGTGCAGAGGCTAGCTGGGAGCTGCCAGCATGAGGAAGATTGTGAGGAGGACATGGACACAGACGTTCCTGAAAGCACGAGATGTAGCAATTGGGACATCATGGCGGCTGTGGGGCTGGTTGATCCAGTGGAACGCTGATTCTGGGCCCAGCAAACAAGCCCAGACTGGTGGGACCGCATAGTGTTGCAGGTCTGGGATGATTCCCAGTGGCTGTGAAACTTTCGCATGCGTAAGGCCACTTTCCTGGAACTTTGTGAGTTCCTCTCCCCCGCCCTGAAGCGCAGGAATACCAAGATGAGACCTGCCCTGACAGTTGAGAAGCGAGAGGTGACAGCCCTGTGGAAGCTTGCAATGCCTGACTGCTACTGGTCAGTCAGGAATCAATTCAGAGTGGGCAAATCTACCCTGGGGGCTGCTGTGATCCAAGTAGCCAAGGCAATCAATAACCTTCTGCTAACAAGGGTAGTGACTCTGGGAAATGTGCAGGTCATAGTGGATGGCTTTACTGCAATGGGGTTCCCTAACTGTGGTGGGGTGACAGACGGAACGCATATCCCTATCTTGGCACTGGAGCACCTTGCCAAACTGTACATACACCGCAAGGGGTACTTTTCATAGACTCTCAGACTCAAGGTCAGAAGGGACCATTATGATCATTTAGTCTGACCTCCTGCACAATGCAGGCCACAGAATCTCACCCACCCACTCCTGTAACAAACCCCTAACCTATGTCTGAGTTATTGAAGTCCTCAAATCGTGGTTTAAAGACCTCAAGATGCAGAGAATCCTCCAGCAAGTGACCCGTGCCCCATGCTGCAGAGGAAGGCGAAAAACCTCCAGGGCCTCTGCCAATCTGCCCTGGAGGAAAATTCCTTCCCGACCCCAAATATGGCGATCAGTTAAACCCTGAGCATGTGGGCAAGACTAACCAGCCAGCACCCAGGAAAGAATTCTCTGTAGTAACTCAGATCCCACCCCATCTAACATCCCATCACAGACCACTGGGCATATTTACCTGCTAATAATCAAAGATCAATTAATTGCCAAAATTAGGCTATCCCATCATACCACCCCCTCCATAAACTTATCAAGCTTAGTCTTAAAGCCAGATATGTCTTTTGCCACCACTACTCCCCTTGGAAGGCTGTTCCAGAACTTCACTCCTCTAATGGTTAGAAACCTTCGTCTAATTTCAAGTCTAAACTTACTAGTGTCCAGTTTATATCCATTTGTTTTTGTGCTTCTCAATGGTGCTGCAAGCACTGGTGGATCACAAGGGACATTTTACCGACATCAACGTGGGATGGTCAAGAAAGGTGCATGACGCTTGCATCTGTGGTGGGAAGAACATCTCAACTGCCCAACACTGTGGCCTTTAATTTCAAAAGGGGGAACTATACAAAAATGAGGGGGTTAGTTAGACAAAAGTTAAAAGGTACAGTGACTAAAGTGAAATCCCTGCAAGTTGCGTGGGCCCTTTTTAAAGACACCATCATAGAGGCCCAACTTCAATGTATACCCCAAATTAAGAAAAACAGTAAAAGAACTAAAAAAGAGCCACCGTGGCTTAACAACCATGTAAAAGAAGCAGTGAGAGATAAAAAGACTTCCTTTAAAAGGTGGAAATCAAATCCCAGTGAGGCAAATAGAAAGGAGCACAAACACTGCCAACTTAAGTGCAAGAGTGTAATAAGAAAAGCCAAAGAGGAGTTTGAAGAACGGCTAGCCAAAAACTCCAAAGGTAATAACAAAATGTTTTTAAGTACATCAGAAGCAGGAAGCCTGCTAAACAACCAGTGGGGCCCTTGACAAAGGAGCGCTTAAAGATGATAAAGTCATTGCGGAGAAACTAAATGGATTCTTTGCTTCAGTCTTCACGGCTGAGGATGTTAGGGAGATTCCCAAACCTGAGCTGGCTTTTGTAGGTGACAAATCTGAGGAACTGTCACAGATTGAAGTGTCACTAGAGGAGGTTTTGGAATTAATTGATAAACTCAACATTACAAGTCACTGACCAGATGGCATTCACCCAAGAGTTCTGAAAGAACTCAAATGTGAAGTTGCGGAACTATTAACTAAGGTTTGTAACCTGTCCTTTAAATCGGCTTCGGTACCCAATGACTGGAAGTTAGCTAATGTAACGCCAATATTTAAAAAGGGCTCTAGGGGTGATCCTGGCAATTACAGACCGGTAAGTCTAACGTTGGTACCGGGCAAATTAGTTGAAACAATAGTAAAGAATAAAATTGTCAGACACATAGAAAAACATAAACTCTTGAGCAATAGTCAACATGGTTTCTGTAAAGGGAAATCGTGTCTTACTAATCTATTAGAGTTCTCTGAAGGGGTCAACAAACATGTGGACAAGGGGGATCCGGTGGACATAGTGTACTTAGATTTCCAGAAAGCCTTTGACAAGGTCCCTCACCAAAGGCTCTTATGTAAATTAAGCTGTCATGGGATAAAAGGAAAGGTCCTTTCATGGATTGAGAACTGGTTAAAGGACAGGGAACAAAGGGTAGGAATTAATGGTAAATTCTCCGAATGGAGAGGGGTAACTAGTGGTGTTCCCCAAGGGTCAGTCCTAGGACCAATCCTATTCAATTTATTCATAAATGATCTGGAGAAAGGGGTAAACAGTGAGGTGGCAAAGTTTGCAGATGATACTAAACTACTCAAGATAGCTAAGACCAAAGCAGATTGTGAAGAACTTCAAAAAGATCTCACAAAACTAAGTGATTGGGCAACAAAATGGCAAATGAAATTTAATGTGGATAAATGTAAAGTAATGCACATTGGAAAAAATAACCCCAACTATACATACAACATGATGGGGCTAATTTAGCTACAACGAGTCAGGAAAAGATCTTGGAGTCATTGTGGATAGTTCTCTGAAGATGTCACGCAGTGTGCAGAGGCGGTCAAAAGCAAACAGGATGTTAGGAATCATTAAAAAGGGGATAGAGAATAAGACTGAGAATATATTATTTCCTTATATAAAGCCATGGTACGCCCACATCTCGAATACTGTGTACAGATGTGGTCTCCTCACCTCAAAAAAGATATTCTAGCACTAGAAAAGGTTCAGAAAAGAGCAACTAAAATGATTAGGGGTTTAGAGAGGGTCCCATACGAGGAAAGATTAAAGAGGCTAGGACTCTTCAGTTTGGAAAAGAGGAGACTAAGGGGGGACATGATAGAGGTATATAAAATCATGAGTGATGTTGAGAAAGCGGATAAGGAAAAGTTATTTACTTATTCCCATAATACAAGAACTAGGGGTCACCAAATGAAATTAATAGGCAGCAGGTTTAAAACAAATAAAAGGAAGTTCTTCTTCACGCAGCGCACAGTCAACTTGTGGAACTCCTTACCTGAGGAGGTTGTGAAGGCTAGGACTATAACAATGTTTAAAAGGTGACTGGATAAATTCATGGTGGCTAAGTCCATAAATGGCTATTAGCCAGGATGGGTAAGAATGGTGTCCCTAGCCTCTGTTCGTCAGAGGATGGAGATGGATGGCAGGAGAGAGATCACTTGATCATTGCCTGTTAGGTTCACTCCCTCAGGGGCACCTGGCATTGGCCACTGTCGGTAGACAGATACTGGGCTAGATGGACCTTTGGTCTGACCCGGTACGGCCTTTCTTATGTTCTTATCTTTTGGAACTCTGGGCTGTTCGAAAATTTGCAAGGGACTTTCTTCCCAGACCAGAAAATTACCATTGGGGATGTTGAAATGCCAATAGTTATCCTGGGGGACCCAGCCTACCCCTTGCTCCCATGGCTCATGAAGGAGTACACAGGCAGCCTGGACAATAGCAAGGAGCAGTTCAACTATAGGCTGAGCAAGTGCAGAATGGTGGTAGAATGTGCCTTTGGATGTTTAAAAGCACGCTGGCGCTGTTTGCTGAATAGATTAGACCTCAGCGCAACCAATATTCCCATTGTTATTGCTGCTTGCTGTGTGCTCCATAATATCTGTGAGAGTAAGGGGAGATGTTTATGGCGGGGTGGGAGGTTGAGGCAAATTGCCTAGCGGCCAATTTTGATCAGCCAGACACCAGGGCAATTAGAAGAGTGCACCGAGGCGCGCGGCACATCAGAGAGGCTTTAAAAACAGTTTAATGACTCACCAGGCTACAGTGTGACAGCTGTGTGTGTTTCTCCTTGATGCAAAACCGCCCCCTTTGGTGAATGTACTTGGGCGTCTGGGTGAGGAGGCTATGGAACCTGGCGAGGAGGTTCAGATGGTTATACAGTGGATGCAGCGCGGGTCTGTGCTCTAGCTGCCTTTCCTGCAACTCCACCAGACGCCTGATCATGTCCGTTTGCTCCCCCATTAGCCTCAGCATCTTCTCCTGCGTGCTTTGATCATGCTCACTATATGCTTTCCTGGCCTCTGCCACCGAATGCCTCCATGCATTCAGCTGTGCCCTATCAGTGCGGGAGGACGGCATGAGCTCGGAAAACATGTCATCGCGAGTGCGTTTTTTTCCGCCTTCTAATCTGCGATAACTTCAGGGATGGAGATGATAGGGGGGGCATAGAAACATTTGCACCTGCGGGGGGATGAAAAGGGAGAGTACAATTTAAGAAGATACATTTCTGAGAACAAAAGGGAGATTCTTTCAGAGTGAATCAAGCAATTCACAGCAGACAGCACATGTGCTTTAGGTACAAGGTCGCATTTTGCCTTTTATATTGAGCGCCCGCTGCCGGTACGGTGACACATCACACACAGCTGGGCAACAGAATTCGGTTTCCAGGCAGCCATGGTAAGCCAAAGGGTAGGCGGGGGTGGCTTCTTCCGCCTTCATAACATGTGGGAATGGTTTCAAACTGCAGCACCCTCCTTTCCCATAGCAACCAATGCCAGCTGGGCTTGCCGTTTAAAAGGAGGGGCTGCGAGTTTGGGGTGGATGTGCAGCACGCCCCTCCCCCCACCGCATGGCTGTTCTCCGGGATGATCCCTTTTAGCCAAGCACAAACAGCCCAGCATGAATGGAGTCCTTTTTTTCTGTTCCCTTACAAAACTTCCCCTATTTCAACCAGGTGACCATGAACGATATCACTCTCCTGAGGCTGACACAGAAAGATAGAGACCGAATGTTGCATGAATGCGACCAAAACCCAGGATCATTTGCTGCCATGCTTTGTGCTGCAATGATTCCAGACTACTTGCTACTGGCTTGGCGTGGTAAAGTGTCCTACCGTGGCAGATGAAATAAGGCAGCCCTCCCCAGAAACCTTCTGCAAAGGCTTTCAGAGTACCTCCAGGAGAGCTTCATGGAGATGTCCCTGGAGGATTTCCACTCCATCCCCAGACACGTTAACAGACTTTTCCAGTAGCTGTACTGGCCGCGAATGCATCCTGATTCTTCAGTGCAAATCAAACATTAAACACAATTGCTTTTAACCCCTGTAGTGTAGTTACAAATGTGCATTCACCAGAGGTGCCTTCTCTGCGTTCAGGGTCCAGGAACCCGCTTTGGGAGGGTATTGGCTCCAGGGTGATGAAAAGGTCCTGGCTGCCAGGGAGAACAGATTCACTGCTTGCCTGCTGCACATTCTCCTCCTTCTCCTCCTCTTCCTCATCCACAAAATCCTCCTCTGTGCTGCGTGAGACTCCCCCCTTGCAGGTGTCCACAGACAGTGGTGGGGTAGTGGTAGGATACCCCCTACAATGCCATGCAGCTGATCATAGAAGCGGCATGTATGGGGCTCTGACCCAGAGCAACCATTTGCCTCCTTTGTCTTTTGATAGGCTTGTCTGAGCTCCTTAATTCTTATGCAGCACTGCTGTGTCCCCCTGGTGTAGCCTCTCTCCACCGTGTGCGATTTTTGCAAATATATCAGCATTTCTTCTGCTGGTTCGGAGTTCTGCCTGCACAGATTCTTCTCCCCATACAGCAATCAGATCCAGTGTCTCCCGTTTGCTCCATGCTGGAGCTCGTTTGCGATTCTGGGACTGCATGGTCACCTGCTTTGCTGAGCTTGCTATGCTGACCTACAGGAAATGAAATTCAAAAGTTCCCGGGGCTTTTCCTGGGTACCTGGCTAGTGCATTGGAGTTGAAAGTGCTGTCCAGAGCGGTCACATTGGAGCACTCTGGGATAGCTCCCGGAGGCCAATACCATTGAATTGCTGCCTCTGCACTACCCCAAATTCAACCCAGGAAGGCTGATTTTAGCGCTACTCCCCTCGTCAGGGAGGAGTACAGCAGTCGATTTTAAGAGCCCTTTAGGTCGGTGGAACAGGGTTGGTTGTGTAGCCACATTACTTATAAAATCAACCTAACGTGGCTAAATTCGACCTAACCTTGCCGTGTAGACCAGACCACCCACTGCCTTTTCATTGCTTTTTGTACGTCTTTCTTCTGATCGGTTTTGGTTCAAGCAGAGGCTGGGCGGGGGGAGGTCTTTCGTGAGTCAGACAGGCTGGGTACTGTGTCCTGGTTCCCCAAGAACACAGAGCTGCTAGGTAACATCTCCACCTGTGCAGGTACCAGCTGGCTCTTTGCCCTTCTACGCCCCGGGAATCTTGCATGATCCATTGCGGCTGCAGCTTGCCCCAAACCCCAGGGCAACCCCCCCCTAAACTTCTGGAGCAGTTTCTAGCGTAACAGCTGATGAAGGGAGGAAGAGCTGCTGCGGGGGGTTAGCTCAGTGGTTTGAGCATTGGCCTGCTAAACCCAGGGTTGTGCATTCAATCCTTCAGGGGGACATTTAGGGATCTGGGGCAAAAATCTGTCTGGGGACTGGTCCTGCTTTGAGCAGGGGGTTGGACTAGATACCTCCTGAGGTCCCTTCCAACCCTGATAGTCTATGACTCTCTGAGATAGGACTTTTCTGTGCAGAGCTGAAGGCAGGGGTACGAGGGGACCCTGGGCTGGAAGTGCAGGGCTGGGAAGGATCAAGGTGCCTTGGCAGAGCAGGGAGGGAGGCCCAGGATGGGCACAGCCAGGTGGACTCTGCTCCATGATTCAGGCACGTGGGTCTGGATCTTGAGCTCCTTGCACCAGGCTTTTGAGAGAAGCATGAACAGGTCTTGCCTAGTATCCCGCAGCAGATCCTGGCACGGAACCGTGGCCAGCCTATGGCTCCAGAGCTGCATGCGGCTCTTCACAGGTTAACAGGGCTGGAACTATAGATGCTAACTTTCCCGTGTGATGTGGGGTGCTCCCTGCTCTGCCCCCAATCCATCCCTTCCCCTGAGCCTGCCATGCCCTCGCTCCTCCCCACCACGGCCTCCTACGCACATGAAACAGCTGATTGCTGTGGGAGAGGGAAGTAGGCACTGAGCAGGGCCGCCCAGAGGATTCAGGGGGCCTGGGGTCTTCGGCAGTGGGGGGCCCCTGCTTCGGTGGTAATTCGGCAGTGGGGGACCCCCACTTTGGCGGTAATTCAGCAGCGGGGGGTCCTTCCACTCCAGGACCCGCCACCAAAGTGCCCCGAAGACCTGCGGCGGGGCCGCCCCGCCGCCGAATTATCACAGAAGACCTGACACTTCCTGTCGCTGAAGACCCGGAGCGGAAGAAGCTCTGGGGGCCCGGGACCCACGACAGTTTTCCGGGGCCCCCGCAGCGAGTGAAGGACCCCACTCCAGGGGCCCCAAAAAACCCTCATCGGGGCCCTGCGCAAATTGCCCCACTTGCGGCCCCCCCCCCTCTGGGCAGCCCTGCCACTGTGTCATGGGGCTGCCAGCAGGCGGGAGGCACTGGGGAGCTGATGGGGGGCTGCTGACATATTACTGTGGCTCTCTGGCAATGTACATTGGTAAATTCTGGCTCCTGCTCAGGCTGGCCACCCCTGACCTAGGCATCCTGGCTGCCACTCCCACCCCCAATCACTAGCCCAGGGGCAGGCAACCTATGGCGCGGGTGCCAAAGGCAGCGCACGAGCTGCTTTTCAGGGGCACTCACAGTGCCCGGGGCCTGGCCACCGCTCCGGGGGGGCTCTGCATTTTAATTTAGTTTTAAATGAAGCTTCTTAAACATTTTAAAAACCTTATTTACTTTACAGACAACAATAGTTTAGTTATTTATGATACTTATAGAAAGAGACCTTCTAAAAACGTTAAAATCAAATTAAATGAATGGAGATATACCTATCTCCTAAACTGGAAGGGACCCCAAAGGGTCATCGAGTCCAGCCCCTGCCTTCACTAGCAGGACCAAGCACTGATTTTGCCCCAGATCCCTAAGTGGCCCCCTCAAGGATTGAACTCACAACCTTGGGTTTAGCAGGCCAATGCGCAAAATGTCTGACTGGCGCGCAAAACCTTGAATTAGCGTGAATAAATGGAGACTCGGCCCAGCACTTCTGAAAGGCTGCTGGCCCCTGCACTTCTCCCTTTTAGAAAACCTAAAGGCAGAATGGGTGAAGACACTTCTCCCCCCCCGGGGTCAGGTGAGTGGAAGAGCCTCCTCTGACTGCACAGCCTGAGAACCGGGGGGGCAAAGGGGAAGTGAGAGCGTGTGGAGGCTGAGGGTGCTTTGTAAATCCCCGAGGGAGGGGCAAACGTTACCTTGCAGAGCGCGGTGGGGCACATCCCCCTCCCTCCTCCCATTTCTAACCTCTGTGGCATCCTTGAGACAAGTAAGCCCCAGCCAGGGGGAGGCTGCAGCTTAGGACCGTCCCTCACGCTCCCAGCAAGGTGGGCTCAGAGCACAGGGGAATTCACACTAAATCCAATTCTTTTACATTTAAATTAAGTGCATCAATAGCGTAAAGGCTATTTTAATGGCAAGCCAACCTGTTTTAATGGTTACCAACCAATGAGAATCAACCTTGCTTTAGGAAAATAACTAAAAAGTGCAAATGCAAAACAAGACTCAATTTGATTATTTAAAATCAAGGTTTCCTGTTTGCTGATTTAAATTCCAATTCAAATCTGCGACTGAAATCAATCCTCCATGACAGGGCATGGGCTGCCCTAGGGCCTGGACACGGAGCCATTCCCCTTGGCCCACACTGGCACCTGCTGACGATACTAACAAATTTCATCCACTGCTCCTTGCAGGCTCTTTCAGAAAAGTTCCAAACCATCACCTAGGCGCACGGCTTGTTGTCAAAAAGGGTAAGGGACTGGTAGGGAAGGGATAACATAAGACAGGAAATATCATAATGCCACAATATAAACCATTGGGCACCCGCCCCTGGAATACTGACCAGCTCTGGTTGCCCCCATCTCAAAGGACAGAGTGGAACTAGAAAAGGTCCCGAGAAGGGCAATGAAGACGATCGAGGGATGGAACGGCTTCCATACGAGGGGAGACTAAGATGAGGGCTGTTCATCTTAGAAAAGAGACGAACAAGGGTCGAATGATATGAAGTCCATAAAGTCATGACTGGCGTGGACAAAGGGTTAGCTCCCCATTCCCAAAATAAACACCCGATTCAATTAATCGCCAGCAGGCTTAATACAAGGAAGAGCAAGTACTTTTCGCATAATGCACAACTCATGTGTGGAACTCATTGCCATGGGATGCTGTGATGGGCCAAAAGTATAACTGGGTTCAAAACAAAGCTGGGTAAATTCATGGAAGATGAAGTCCATCAGTGGCTGTTAGCCAAGACAGTCAGGGATGCAACCCCACACATGGAGTACCCTAAACCTCGGACTACTGGGGGGGGGGGGGAATCACTCCATAGTTGCGCTGTTCTAAATGCTCCCCCAAAGCTTTGGGACAGGCCACTGTCAGAGCCAGGCTACTGGGGAAGATGGACCATTGGTCTGACGCAGGGCAGCAGATCGTCTAACAGCGACGGGGTGCACCGATGCTGGCTCACAGCGGATCAGCAAAGCAGAGCCCTTTCTGGACACTGAGCCCCAAATTCTAAGCTTTCATTAGGGGGGAAATAATTTAAAAAATGAAGCCTCGAGCCTCACGGCTGTGAAATAAAATTTAAAAATCTCAGAGCCACGTGTAACTGCTGCCTGCCCGAGGTGATGTCTGCACTTACAGCAGTGTGCTGAGTCCAGGCACTGCACACACAGCGACACGCCGCAGTGAAAGGCTCTGGCCAGGGGGAGGCAGAGGGACACTACTCTGCTAAAAGAAGCAGTGGGGGGCACTGCTTGGGCTTGTATACAGCCATGGAGAGGACAAACCTGGGGGTTCAGGCGGGTCTGGCACTCACTCTACTGGACTCTACTCACCTAAACCACGTCGCACCCTCTTCGTACCCGGCTCGCTGGGCATGCAGCACCTGCTACTCCACAGCCTGAGTCGGCCGGCCGCATGCCACTGTCTTTAACAGCTCTGCAAAACCCCGGGCCATTTTTTTCATAGATCTATAGATTCTAAGGCCAGAAGGGACCGTTGTGATCATCTAGCCTGGCCTCCTGCACAGCACAGGCCAGAGACGTGCCCCAGAATAATTCCTAGAGCAGAGCTTTTAGAGAAACGTCCTATCTTGGTTTAAAAATTGGCAGGGATGGAAAACCCACCCCGACCCTTGCTAAATTGTTCCCATGGTTAATTACCCTAAATGTATGCCTTACTGCCCATCTGAATTTGTCTAGCTTCAACTTCCAGCCATTGGATCATGTTAGACCTTCTCTGCTAAATGGAAGAGCCCATTATTAAATATTTGTTGCCATGTAGATACTTACAGACTGCAATCAAGTCACCCCTTAACCTCTGTTAAGCTAATGGGCTGTTCACTAAATCATTGAAGACTAATGACAAACAATTTATCAAAGCAAGAAAGAGGAGGACCCACTATATTATGAAGATCCACCATGGGTGGACTCACACTGGTGTCAAATGGCTGGAGCTCGGTTTGTGGGCGGAGCTTGGGAGGGTACCACTACTTACATCCCCTCCCCAACCCTGATTCAGCCCTCAAAGGGAGCCACCGGCCCGGCGATGCCCCAGATGCCATGGAGAGAGGGAGGCATGAAGATTTGAGCCTTGGGTTTGCAAGTGCTCCGGTCCCACACCCCAGGCAACGCACAGCATAGATAACAGGACAGACACACCAACGCTGTCCAGTCATGGCCAGTGATTTATTGTCGTCAGTATTCAAAGTAAAAATAAGAGACCCTGTCCGGGCGGAGGTGCCAGCTGATCCCAGCTCAGGGGACCTGCCCAGCTGCATCTGTTTCCCGTCTCACAGGACATGTCCAAACCCCACCTCGAGCCCCAGTGCAGCATCCTTCCCCGGCCCAGGGGCACAGGAGGTGCAGGGGTGTCGCCATAGGACCTCATCCTAAAACTTCTTGCCCTTGCTCAGTTTGTTGCGGCGCCAGGTGTTGTGTTTCCGCAGGAGCCTCCAGTACTGGGGCGTCTCGGGGTCCAGCTCCTCCAGTGTCTTGGGGGGGCCGAGGTGCATCTGGAAAAGCCTGAGGACCAATGCACAGGAGAGTGAGTTCCCAGGCGAGGCGGAATCCCTGAAACCTGACCCAGGCAATGGGACGCAGCAGCCCCTCAGGTTCCGGCTGGCTCCTGGCTCGTGCAGTCACTTGCCAGCTAGCACGTCTCGTCATTTAAAGTGCCCCAAGGCTAGCCAGGGTCACCAGAGCTGGGCCAGATTTTTTGCACAAAGCTTTTTTTTTTTTCAAGTGAAAAATGCAGATTCAGCTACACTGAAAAGTTTCACAAATTCACACCAAATTGCTTTGGTTGGGAAAAATGATCCCATTTCATTTCCACCTTTTGATTTTTTTGGTTCAAAGCGAGGTGGCATTCCAGCTTTCCTTTCATTAAATAATAAAAAGTGTTGAGAAACAGACAAGATCAAATCAAATTGTTTTGTTCCATCTGAAATGAATATTTTTCCTGCTTTTCAGAATTACCAGCAAACCAGAAACTCCCCTTACTTGCCCAGCCCTGCTGATCACCTCCCCAGCAGATGGGGGAGGAAGGACCCTGCTCAGGGCCTAATCCCTCAAACACATGGAACTAAGCATGGGCAGGGTTGGGCCCTCTGAGGACACAGGGGGGACGCTGCCCGGTTCTGCAGGGAGCCGGGATATAGCACTAGCATTGCAGGTAGCTACAGTCAGACACGGACTCAAGTGCAGGGGTGCCAGCATGGGGGTGACAGCTCTGCGTGTTTAGTATTTCTATTCTGGTAGCGCTTAGGAGCCGCCGTCGCGACCCAGGACCCACAGTGCTAGGGCTGTACATTATCTATTAGGTGTATTACGGTAGCGCTGAGGCACCCCAGACATGGCCCGAGCCCCCACTGTGCTAGGGCTGCACAAACACACAACAAAGCCCCTGCCCCAGGGAGCTCACAGCGTGAGTTACTCAGCTCCTTGCTCTCCCCGTGGCACCTTTCAGCTTGGGGGGACAATATATCGCATCAGCCTGATTTAAACCCATGATAGGGGCTGGGACAGTCAGGTCCAAGGTCTCGCAGGGAGTCAGTGATGGAGCCAGAAATGGAACCCAGCAGTCCTGGCTCCCGGGACCCTGCTCTAACCACTAGTCCCATGTGCCTTGCGTGGCTGGGAGAGGGCAGATCAGGCATCACCCACCAATCAGGATACTCAGAGTCGTCCTTCAGAGCCACCTCCGGGCCCTGTCTGTGGAAGTTCACTCCCATGGCGTGTGTGGTGAGCAGCACGGGGTCCTTGCACACCTCTGGGCCTTTCATCTCCTCCTTACTGAAGCCTTTCCCTTTGGCCTTCACCACTGCAGAGACAAGCACAGACGTCAGCACGGAGTCCCGGACTATTGCGGGGAGCTGCCAAATTCCTCGGCCTGCGTTTTCCGCTTCCCGGGGGGGGGCAGAGACCAAACACTCTCGCTACACAAGGGATCAGCTTTGGCGGCACATCCACTGACTGGGAAAACCCCAAATGCTCCACAACTGCCCCACTGGACTCTCGCTTTGACTCCCCAGAAGCCCAGCCTGCAGCAACGCAAGGAGCTGAATCCTATGAATTTCTGACGTGCCCGTCACCGTGATATTTGGGGATTGGTCCTGCTTTGAGCAGGGGGTTGGACTAGATGCCTCCTGAGGTCCCTTCCAACCCTGAGATTCTATGATTCTAGGATATCAAGGCAGCTCTCAGTCCAGTTCGGGTCACATTCTCTCCCTGAGATTCCAGGCCAAACCAATGAGCCTCTCTTGTGGGGGCAGTTGGGGTGGGCATATTAACCCCCCCCCACCACCATGCTGATGCCCAAACACGCTTGGGAAGAGCTCAGCGCAGAGCAAAACGGGCATCAATCTACGTGCCCATAGGACGCCATCAGTACAGTACGTGACCCCTGACACTCTGCAGTGTATTTATCGCCCCAATGCCCCGTGAGTAGGACAGGCCTATGCCCCCCCCTTTTCCAGGTGAGGCCCTGGGGCTGGCCGACTGGCCCAGGGTCACACAGGAGGCCTCTGGCGCCCAGGTCTCCTGACTCCATGGAGAGCCCCCCCCCAGCCGCTGGGCCAATCCTACCTCCCCGCCCAATGAGGTTGGGATTATGGATCTGCAACATGGGGAAACTGAGGCAGAGAAAGGAAAAGAGAAACAGGCCCGCGAGGCTGCAGGGGCCGCCAGCAGGACCGGAACCCAGGAGTCCTGCCCCCCGGCCGGCACCCAGGGCAGACGTCCCGTCCCCCCCGCACGGGCACGGGACTGCCAGGGAATAAAATCCGGCCCAGGCTGCGCCCGGGGGCCAGGACACCGGCACACCCTGGGAACGCTGCCAGCGCCGGGGGCTCCGGGGGCTGCCGGGAGCCGGCCCCCCCCCGAGCCCGGGATCCCGGGAAGGGCAGCGGCCCGCGCCCCCCAGCAGCACGGGGGGGGGCTCAGCCCCGCGCTCACCCGCTTTCTTGGCGTAGCCGTGAGCCCGCAGCCTGCAGAGCGGGGCGGGGCGGCGCCCAGCCCGCGCCCAGCCCCGAGAGCCCGCGCCAGCGCCCGGGCGGCCATGGGCGCCGCTCGCAGCTGCACACGCGGGGCCCGCTGCAGCCTCCTGCCCCGCTCGCTGCCGGGCAGGCCCGGGGCAGGCCGGGATCTGTAGTCCGGGAGTGAGCAGAGAGCATGCTGGGAGGTGTAGTTTATTTACCCCCCTCCCCTCTGCTGCGCAGCCTGGAGCTGGGGGGAGTATCTGTCATGGACCAAACTTTATCTCGTGTAAATCTGCTCCTGTGGATTAATTGCAGCTTGAATTCTGATCCCGCCCAGTGTCACTGCACTAATACTGGGGGAGGGGCAGAGCATTACTGCTACAATTACATTATCCTCATTAAAAGCAGCAAAGAATCCTGTGGCACCTTATAGACTAACAGATGTTTTGCAGCATGAGCTTTTGTGGGTGAATACCCACTTCGTCGGATGCAAGGGACTAATTATCCTCATTAGTCATCGCTAATACTTCATATTGTCACTGCGCTCAGGGGTGATTTTCTAAAAGATCAGCTCTAGGAATTATTTCAGGGCAGTTTTCTGGGCTGTGTGATACAGGTCAGATGAAGATGATCACAATGGTCCCTTCTGGCCTTGGAATCTGTAACAATGTGTTGACACCATCAGCTCAGGCTTAAACAAAGACTGTGAATGGCTCACCAACTACACAAGCAGTTTCTCCTCCCTTGGTTTTCACACCTCAACTGCTAGAAGAGGGCCTCATCCTCCCTGATTGAACTAACCTCGTTATCTCTAGCCTGACTCACTCCTGCTTTCATATTTATACCTGCCTCTGGAAATTTCCACTACATGCATCCCACGAAGTGGGTACGCACCCACGAAAGCTCATGCTCCAATATGTCTTAGTCTATAAGGTGCCACAGGACTCTTTAATGTGTTACAGTGATTATTAAAACAATTAAAGGATTTTAGTTCTGCTTCAACTGCAAAATGCAATGCAACTATGGAGTGGCATGAACACCTTCATTTGTCATTATTATTTATGCTATTTATTATCATTATTATACTCAAGTGGAATGTCATAATAGTAGCTTGCACTCATTAATCATTATTATGATCCATGCATGTGAAGAAGTAGATTTTTTACCCATGAAAGCTTATGCCCAAATAAATGTTAGTCTTTAAGGTGCTACCCGACTCCTCATTGTTTTTGCGGATACAACTAACATGGCTACCACCTGATACTTGACATTATTATTGAATTTATTGCATCTAGTGCTGCAAACTCTCAGTGCAGGGGACTGGACTAAGTGACTTATTGAGGTCCCTTCTAGTCCTACACTTCTACGATTTTATCAGGAGTTTTATGATATTTGGGGGTTTTCTTAAAGCCCCAGCTCCCAGAGTCATGTGATTACATGAGACGCTCAACTTATGTTAACTGAAAAAAAAGGATGTTTCTGGCCCTCGTGGTCGCAGAGGAGAGCTTGAAAATGGACCCTAAAGGTGCAAAAACCAGAAAGCAAATACAGAGAAGCTACAATTTATTATTTTTGAAAATCTCATTATTTTTAAGCCACCCGCACCATTTGTCATTGCTCAGCAATACAAGCACCCAAAGCCTGATCCTGCAAACACTGGCACTTGTGCGTGATTTTACTGGTAAGAATATAGTCCTGTTGGATCAATGGGCCTACTCACGCATCCAAGCACTTGCACAATTAGAACAAGAGTGCAGATCAGATTCTAGTTAGCAATAATCCTGGCCCCTTGCCCGCTCCAAGTACTTATGCAAGTAAATTCACGCTCCTGAGCAGACCTCTGGAGTAGCATTTCAGTCCTGTAGCGACTAAACTGTAGCATGCTGCAGGCAGAAAACAGGAGAGACCATGTTGCCACCAAAGCCCAAGGTCCATGTGATGGCAGGAAATTGTTTAGGTGAGACGCGCACAGATGATTCCAGCAGGCGAACATGCCCCATGCTGCAGAGGAAAGTGAAAAACCACAAGGTCCCTCCCAGTCTCAGCTGGGAGAAAATGCCTAAATGGTGCTATGGGAGTAATATAAATAACCATTCATAATAAATCCATTCACAGAGTCAGAGTCTCCAAGGCCAGAAGGGACCATTGTGATCATCTAGTCTGATCCCCTTATAACACAGGCCAGAGAATGTCCCCAGATGAATTCTTAGAGCAGAGCTTTCAGGAAAACATCCAGTCTTGATCTGGCCTCCTAGGCAAAACTCTGCACCCATAAGGAACCCCACTGAGGTCAACGCCGCACAGACACAAGGACCCATCTGCACTGATCAGGTTGCAGGACTTTACTAGTGCAATTAACTCAGTCCTGCTATTTGACCCTATAAAGCAAGATACTAACTGAAGAGCCAAACCTGCAATGAGTCTTCATGAGATTTAGGCCCCCAGTGGCAACATTTCAGATTCGGGTTGCGGGGAGGGGGAGGCAACTTTAACAGTAATTCCAGGAGTTACTTAGGCACCTATAAACTCTAGCTTTTTTGCAAATAACTTAGAAATTATCTGACAGAAACACTGCATCTAATTCCTATATAAAGAAAGAAAAAAATAATTACAAACACCAGTTAAAGTCATATTGTAAGTTTATATGTAAAATTAGAACAATAAGGAGATAATACACCAAGATATTCCCAATTTCAAAACTTGAGGTATCATAAGAACATAAGATCAGCCATACTGGGTCAGACCAATGGTCCATCTAGCCCAGTATCCTGTCTCCTGACAGTGGCCAATGCCAGGTGCTTCAGAGAGAATGAACAGGTCAGGGAATCACCTAGTGATCCATTCCCTGTCATCCACCCCCAGGCTTCTGGCTAACAGAGGCTAGGGACAGTGTCACACTCAGAGCATGGGGCTGCATCCCTGCCCATCCTGGCTAATAGCCATTGATGGACCTGTCCTCCAGGAACTTATCTAGTTCTTTTTTTAACCCTGTTATAATTTTGGCCTTCACAACATCCCCTGGCAATGAGTTCCACAAGTTGACTGTGCGCTGTGTGAAGAAATACTTCCTTCTGTTTTAAATCTGCTGCGTTATGAATTGGGTGACCCCTAGTTCTTGTGTTATGAGAAGGGTTAAATAACACTTCTCTATTCACTTTCTTCACATCAGTCAAGTTTTTATAGCTCTCTATCATATCCCGCCTTAGTCATCTCTTTTCCAGGCTGAGAAGTCCCAGACTTTTAAATCTCGCCTCATACAGAAGCTGTTCTAGAACTCTAATCCAGCAGTTCTCACACTGTGGGTCAGGACCCCAATGTGAGTCACGACCCCCTTTTAATGGGGTTACCAGGGCTGGCGTTAGACTTGCTAGGGCCTGGGGCCGAAGCCGGAGCCCAACAGCTTCAGCCCTGGGTGTCAAGGCTCAGGTTACAGGCCCCCTGCCTTGGGCTGAAGCCCTTGGGATTCAGCCTTCCCGCCTGGGGCAGTGGGACTCAGATTTTGCCCCCCTCCTGGGGTTGTATAGTAATTTTTGTTGTCAGAAGGGGGGGGTCATGATGCAATGAAATTTGAGAACCCTGGTGAATCATTTTTGTTGCTCTTTTCTGAACCTTTTCCCATATACCTTTTTTGAGATGGGGCAACCACATCTGCACACAGTATTCAAGTTGTGAGCGTATCATGGATTTATATAGAGCCAAGACGATATGTTCTGTCTTATCTATTCCTTTCCTAATGGTTCCTAACACTGTTAGCTTTTTTAACTGCAGCTGCACATTGAGCAGTTGTTTTCAGAGAATTATCCATGATGACTCCAAGATTTTTTTCTTGAGTGGTAACAGCTAATTTAGATCCCATCATTTGTACAGCTGGGATTTTGTTTTCCAATGTGCATTACTTTGCATTTGCTTTCCTGTGTCAGTTTTGGAACCTTAGTACAAGAATTCATAACTTTAATTGGTAAATACTGTGACAAAGTTCCTCCTCTACTTTGGTGGGTCCTGTGCTTATTGGCAGATTCACTCACCTCAGTGATCTTCCCCTCTGGTGGAACCCACAGTCTGGGTCAACTCCTCCTGCATCTGATCAGGAGTTGGGAGATTTGGGGGGAACCCAGGCCCTCCCTCTACTCCGGGTTCCAGCCCAGGGCCCTGTGGATTGCAGCTGTCTATAGTACCTCCTGTAACAGCTGCATGACAGCTACAACTCCCATGGCCTCCTCCAAACACCTTTATCCTCACTACAGAACCTTCCTCCTGGTGTCTGATAATGCTTGTACTCCTTAGTCCACCAGCAGCACAGCCTCTTGCACCTCTCACTCTCAGCTCCTCACATGCACACCACAAACTGAAGTGAGCTCCTTTTTAAACCCAGGTGCTCTGATTAGCCTGCCTTGATTGGCTGCAGGGGATCTAATCAGCCTGTCGGCCTTAAACGGTTCTAGCAGGTTCCTGATTACTCTAGTGCAGCCCCTGCTCTGGTCACTCAGGGAACTGAAAACTACTCATCCAGTGACCAGTAGATTTGCCCTCTACCCAGGGCCAGCTCTAGGTTTTTTGCCGCCCCAAGCAAAATAAAATTTGGCTGCCCCCCACCCCAGCCCTGGGCTGGGCTCCCCTGCACACACACCTCATGCTGCACCAGCTCTGGGCTCCCCCATTCCCCTCCACCAGTGCCCCCCACACACCCTGCTGCCCCAGCCCGGGGATCTCCCCCCCCCCCCACCTGCACCCTCCTTCCGCCGCAGCCCTGGGTCACTGGTAACTCGCTCCCAGGGCGGGTCATTCAGCAGGAATTTTGGATGTGCACAGAACACAAACAGGATTGGTTCCCATATGGTTATAGAACTGCAGTAAAACGGAACAATTTTCAGCTTGTGTGATTGGAGGATATCTGGATGCATATTATAAGACTGTCCTACATAAATGAGGAAAAGTTGAGGTGCCTTTATTATTCTTTTGTTCCACTCTTTCTTTCTATGGGGAATTTGCCAGTGCAATATCACTGTCTTCCTTTTAAACAAACAAACAAACAAGGCAATGGCTGTTGAAAATAGCAGTTCCAGTCCTAAAAACCACTGGGAAGCATTTCTTGCTCAATTTTATCCTACTTTTTCTACAGCAAATTATAGTGGATCAGTATATTTGATTTGGGAGAAATGAAGTAACAGCTGCCCAAACTGAGCTTGAGCACTCCTGAATTGTGAGGTGCTCAAATCTGGAAGGCAGGTGCTAGATTCCCTTTCTGAATATTAGCTATATCTGGAATGGAAGTCAATTTCTGCTTCCATGGCTCAGAAGTGGAAATCCTCCTACGTGCCTGGTACTGTATCTAAAGCTGCCCAGCTCCAGTAGAGCCTCCCCTCCCTTACTTTTCATTTTAAATTCTAGTGGGCTCCACATACCACCCTTGCTAGGCTTCAGGTAGAGAGGGGCATTTAGTCCACCCAATTCCTTCTTTGGGGGCTGCAAGGTGAGGTCACACCAGGATCCCTAATCCAGTCTGGGGAAGTCTTCTGCAGGGGATATCTGGGCCAAAGCCTTCTACCCCTTGGGCACACTTGTTCCCCATTCACAGCGCCACCCTGCTCTAGCAGTGAGCTCAAGCTGCAGCATGAGGTTTAAGCTACCATACTCCCTCCCCCCCAGTGCTGTTGGTAGTGGCCAAGGGAATGCTGGGAAATGTAGTTCTTTCCCTGCTCCAGGGCTGGCTCTATTGGCAGGGAGCTAACCAATGAACTACAGCTCCCAGGGCCCCCTGTTGGTTCTCAGCTCCCAGGCTGGATCCCTGCCAGCTGCCGCCCCTGCAAATGGGCTGCCCCAAGCAGCTGCTTGCTTTGCTGGTGCCTAGAGCCGCCCCTGCCTCTACCAGACTCCTGTACCCCACTGGTCTGGGTCTGTCACAATACAGAATATTTACTAAACGTAATTGTTCTTACAACCTCACACCAATCATCCTCAAACACCCACATACTTTTTATTTTCACGTATATTATTGTCTGGAAAAATATAAGCAAGCACATACATGTACTCTTAATTTGTATACTCAAGGGGGGAGAGGAGAGATAGCTCAGTGGTTTGAGCATTGGCCTGCTAAACCCAGGGTTGTAAGTTCAATCCTTATGGGGCCCATCTAGGGAACTGGGGTAAAAATCTGTCTAGGGATTGGTCCCCTCTTGAGCAGGGGGTTGGACTAGATGACCTCCTGAAGTCCCTTCCAAACCTAATATTCTATTTCTCACTAAAAAGTTATGAAGTCTAAAGTAGTTGAGTTTCCTCTCAAACATTCTTCTAAAACATGGAATAACTAACAAATTAGAAAACAAATTTGTTTTGGCACTAGCTTAAAAAAAGAAAGACAAAAAGGTTTTTAAGTGATAATTGGAAAGAAAATATTACAATAGATTTGACAACATGGATTTCCTATCAACTCTGACACACCTGAAGGTATATTTCCAGTAGATAAAAGTTAGCACCTTTTTCCAGTGGCCAGGTGTTTTCTTTTCCTAGTAAGTCAGTAATTAGAAATAAAGTCTTAACCATTGTAATCAGTTTATCCAATGCATTTTATTATTTCTCCAGCACAAACAAAAACACACTTCAGTTCAAGGTGTATTGATTAAAAACATAAAAAATTAATTTAAAAATTGAACTTGCATTTACAAATTACTGATCTAAAAGCCTGTTTTAGCTTCTGGAAACTGTTCAGTTCCATACAGTGACCCAGCTGGATGATTCTTAACCATGTCTTAAAATATAATGTGATACTATAGGTCTTAAATTTGAGTTAGAAAATTTGCCCTCTAAACAACATCATTTTCAAGGGCTTACTCAAATATTAAGGAAGTTAATAAAGAGACCTGTTCCAAGGCTATAGCCAGGATGGGCAGGGATGGTGTCTCTAGCCTCTGTTTGTCAGAAGCTGGGAATGGGCGACAGGATGGATCACTTGAGGATTCCCTGTTCTGTTCATTCCCTCGGGGGCACCTGGCATTGGCCACTGTCAAAAGACAGGATAGATGGACCTTTGGTCTGACCCAGTATGGCCATTCTTATGTTCCAAGGATGTAACAACCTTGTAGGATTAAGAGCCCTCCAGGAATTGTAAAAAGTCTCAAGAGTCCACAGAATCATAGGACTGGAAGGGACCTCGAGAGGTCATCTAGTCCAGTCCCCTGCACTCCTGGCAGGACTAACTATCTAGACCATTCCTGACAAGTGTTTTTCTAACCTGCTCTTAAAAATGTCCAATGATGGAGATTCCACAACCTCCCTAGGCAATTTATTCCAGTGCTTAACCATTCTGACAGGAAGTTTTTCCTAATGTCCAACCTAAACCGCCCTCAATGCAATTTAATGCAATGCAATTGCTTCTTGTCCTATCCTCAGAGGTTAAGAAAAACAAATTTTCTTCTTCCTCCTTGTAACAACCTTTTACATACTTGAAAACTGTTATGTCTCCTCTCAGTTTTCTCTTTTCCAGTCTAAACAAACCCAATTTTTCCAATCTCCCCTCACAGGTCATGTTTTCTAGACCTTTCATCATTTTTGTTGCTCTTCTCTGGACTCCCTCCAATTTGTCCACATCCTTCCTGAAATGTGGCGCCCAGAACTGGACACAATACTCCAGTTGAGGCCTAACCAGCGCAGAGTAGAGCAGAAGAATGACTTCTCATGTCTTGCTTACAACACTCCTGCTAATACATCCCAGAATGATGTTCACTTTTTTTGCAACAGCGTAACACTGTTGACTCTCATTTAGCTTGTGGTCCACTCTGATCCCCAGATCCCTTTCTGCAGTGCTCCTTCCTAGGCAGTCATTTAGGGTGACCAGACAGCAAGTGTGAAAAGTCGGGACGGGGGGGGGGGGGGAGTGTAATAGGAGCCTATATAAGAAAAAGACCCAAAAATCGAGACTGTCCCTATAAAATTGGGACATCTGGTCACCCTACAATCATTGCCCATAGACTAAATCACGACAGAAAACATGTTTTATTTTCTGGTTGAGAAGCAGAGCCATGTACAATAACTGCCTTTGATTTCCATCAGGAGCAACTGAAATCTCTAAAGGCGGCACTGATTGTAGGGTGACCAGATCACATGAACAAAATATCGGGACACATGGGGGGCAGGTCCAGAGCGCCACCAAAGAAAAAAAAAAAAGCCCCAAGCCAGAATATCGGGACAAATGGCGTCCTGACCATACATCCGTCGGGATGCGGGACAAACGACTGATGAATATCGGGACAGTCCCGGTTTTATGGGGACGTCTGGTCACCCTAACTGACTGTAACACTGAAAATAAAACGGATCAGCTTTGTGGGAGAGACTTAAGGAGCTCAGCACTCGTTGGGTCTCTTCTCCCAGCCAAGGCTAGGCGGAAACTGCTCCCTCCTGGCTCTCAGCCCATCAGCTGGGTGATGGGGAGCAATTTACCCACACGGAGGGCTTCGAGTGCAGGGGCTGCTAGCGCTGCTGCTGGCTGTGGGCTGGCAGGTGCTCGCTAATGGGTGTCAGGCTCTCAGCTGCCCAGCCGGAGGGAGCATTGGGCACCTCATTGGACCAGCTCTGGGCAGGGTGGGGGTGGACAGGACCATGCAGACAGCACAGCTCCCCAGGGCACGGAGCCGGCAGCCCACCCAGCCGGGAAATGTCCATTTCCCATCACCCAGTGCCGGGGGTCCAGCCAACAGCGCTTCTCGGCCCCCAGCTCAGGGCTGTGGGCTCCTCTGCAGGGCACGAAACAGCAGCTCGCTTGCCTGGTTGCATCCTGCTGCGGTAGGAACCTGGGGGGCGGGGGACATCCCCCCCCCCCGGCTCCCCGCCTTAGCCACATGGGCACAGGGAGGCCCCGGCTCTCAGCGTTGCAGGGCTGGGGTCTATGGGCGAATATCTCCCCTCGCTGAGCTCCCTGGTTCCCCCGCCCGGACTGACACCGCTGCGGAAGGACGTGAGCCCGGCCCCGGACCCTGCGGCGCGGCGCCTCCAAACTACATCCCCCAGCAGCGCCCCACGGGCTCGGAGCGCCGCTGCGCAGCCCAAAACTACATCCCCCAGCAGCCTCCGGGGCCTGCGCATGCTCGGGGGGGGGGCAGAGCAACAGGAAAATGGAAGGGGGGACAGAGGCTCAGGAGTAAGTGAAATTTAACTCAGCAGCCACATCAAGGGCAGCTGCCTGCAAGGAGAGCGCCGCGGCCTGCGGAGATTCCAGCACACAAAGGGTTAACTAACCCCAGTTTCCTGCATTGCTGCTTCTGTAGGAGTTGGTGAAACTTTCTTGGAAGTAAGTTTTCTGCGCAAGGCAGATGTGTGCAGAGGCAGGGAGGTTTGCGACTAAAACACCTCTTGCTCCTGGGTCATTTCCTATCCTGAAAGGTGCAAGGAGCTGGGGGGGTTCCCTTCCTGGCTTTCCGCCCTGTCTGATGCAGCGAGGAAAGAGGGGTTCAAAGCAAGTGTTTTGGAAATAAGTTTGATGCCTAAGTTGGGGCTGGGGAGAAGGACTGAAGGGCTTGGCCCGAACGAGGGGATCCGGTCTGTTTGTTAAGTGGTGACTCCTGTGAGATGTGGGGCACTAGTCATGGTGCTCCAGGCATCTTCAAAAAAGTGGGCAGTGTTGCTTGTAACACTTACTAGCCCAGGCACAAGAGTTAGTTGCCCACCTTTTATCACCTTTGTGACTCCGATCCTGCAATCGGCCCCCCTTGTCCCAGTGGAGCTGCACTGAAGTCAGTGCCCGGCAGCCCCTGGGGGTGGAAGCCTGGAGGGGTATTATTGCAAAATCAGGGCCTAGCTAATTGGTTTTACTCACCAGTCTAATGAAACCACCTTGTTTTGGGGCAGTATAATTCGGTAAGGCTAAATTGTGGTTATGGGGCCAGATTCTGCTCTCAGTGATGCAGGTGTAAATCAGGAGTCGCTCCACGGACTTCAGTGGATTCGCTCTTGATGTACACCGGTGAACGCAGAACGAGGCCTCCCTGTTTGCATGTCGGATGTTAACGTGCAATGTAAGCAGTGTGAGGGGGCGTGTGGGGTGCCAGGGGGCTGCCTGTGACATTTCTACCAGCTGCTGGGAGAGACACCTGAAGCAGCCACTGATCTGTGCGTGGTGACCTCCAGCCTTGTCCTGCTGGGATCTGAGGGCGCTTCTCAGCATCTCAGTGTACGTCTGTGGATCCTGCCCTCCAGGGCAAAGCAGCTGATTCTGGATAATCCAGCAGAGGTGGACACAATAACTCCTCAGAAGAGTTTTTTATGAGTCTCTCCTAGTGTCAGTGGCCATCAGCAGCGCATCAGAGAGACCGATGTGGGTTTGCAGACTTGCCCAGCGTAGTCTGGGCGCTGGCCAGCACCTTACTCCCACTGATTTCAATTCCTCTCTGCCGCGGAGGACCTGGGCCTGAGGTCCGTGGCATGCGAGACTCCACACAGCTGCTTCTTACGTGTTTCAATGGCAGGAACAGCTTAGCAGCTGCCTTTGGTAATTCAGCCCTGCCCAGCCTCTGCTGCTTATTTCCATCCAGAAGATCTGGGGCTGGATCCTCCACAGGCCTGACTCAGGGCAGCTCTGCTGAGGATCTGGTCTGCCCATTTCTAACCTGGAATACCTCTCTCCTTCTGTTCTCAGTGTAGGGGGAGTTTCTTCTTCCCCACCTGGGCAGGAGCGACCGTGATGGACAACGGCATGGAATTCCAAACCGACGCGCGCCCGGAGCCTGGCTTTGGCAGCCACCGCCTTCCCGAGGAGCTCCTGGAGCCTCCAGCCATGGACCTGGAGGAAGGGGCCTCACCAAGACTGGCCATGCCAACAGCCTGTGAGCAAAGCCTGCCCGGCCTGCAGCAGCCTGGATCCCCCTTCCGTGCCCTGCGCTCCGACCTTAACCTCTCTGCTGCTGAGGCTGAACTGTCTCTCGGTGCAGCCATCGCAGAGCCGACTGTCCCCAAAAGCGCCCTGGGGGGCCTGCAGACCCCCAGCTCCCCAGCTGCTCTGGACTCAGCCCTCCGAGCCGCCGGGGAAGCATGTGCTGAAGCTTGCAGGGACCTGGGAGGGGGGATGGAAGGCTGTGAGGACGCTGCAGTACCTGGGAGCGATGCTGACTGGAAAGGGAACCCAGAGGGAGCCCACCGGGGGGTGGGTTGTCCCAGAGTCCCGGCTAGCACGGAGCAGAGTGACCTGGTTTGCATGGACCTGGATGAGGAGCCTGAGGCCCACCTGAGAGGGGAGGAGTGGGCCGAGAGCTTGGAGGAGGACGACCAGTCGGAGATCCAGGGCCTCCTCGCCCAGCTCCAGACCCTTAGCCCCAGCTTCCGCGACGACTCGCCTGCCTCGGAGGACGACCCGCTGCTGGCGTCGGACTGTGGCGCAGGCCCTTTTGGGGGAGACGCGGCGCTTCCCCACAAACGGGCCTTTGGCTGCTGCCGGGGCCTGCCGGGCGAGTGCCCTCCCTGCCTGCTGCACGTCGCCATGGGGAGAGGCCTGGCAATGCCGTCCTGCCACGCTCAGCCCTCTGCCTGCTCCCAGAGGAGCCGGGAGAGCCACGGCCTGCTCTTTGCGGAGGCTGACCGGGAGGACTTGCTAAGCCTCCTGCACCACGAGGGGGGGCTCCCAGCGGAGGCCAGTGAGGAGACCCCCCTCGCCAGGTCAGATGTCCTGGCCGGGAGCGATGGGGACATCCTGCAGAGCCAGGAGAGCCTGGCGGCCCAGCGGGCGGAGGAGGCCGCTTCGCAGCCAGGCACCTCGCAGGCAGGAGGCTCTGGCCGGTGGTATCGGAGAGGGGGAGCCCAGGAGGGAGACTCTGCCTGCATGTCCCCGGGCAGTCGGGACAGCTCCCCAGAGCCCGTGTGGGTGGCCAGGTCCCCTCCCCGCAGCCAGGGTCTGGAGCAGCCCACCCCCAGGAGCACGGCTGTGAGTGCTTTGCATGCTGGCCCTGGGCACCCTGGGTGGGGTTGGGCTCTGGGCCAGCTTGCCATGGGGGGCCCTGAGCTACCTCTGGATGCCAGGCCTGGAGCTGCGGCTCTGACAGATCCCATGACAACGGCTACGCGGGGCGGTTGGGGGTCAGCCCTTGGCACAAGTCGTGCTGCCGGCTGCCCCCAGGCTGGCGGGGGCAGGAAGTGGAGAGCGGCTGCCCCTGGCTTCCTGCCATGCGTGGGGTATGGGGGAGGCATTCCAGAGGGCAGCCGGCAGGTCGAGGGGCTGCTGACACCCGCTGTTACCCTGCAGCCAAGCGAGGGGCCCAGCATCATGTGGTGACCGCAGAAGCCCAGAGCCCTGGTAGGGGCAGGTCTGGACCCCCTCCCCCCCGCCGGGGCTCACATGGCTATGGCCCATCCCCAGGCCGCTGAGCTAACCCAGGGGCCTCCACCCCGGCAGTAGCTGCCCACCGACCTCAGCATCCCTGGCCTGCTCCGTTGCCCCCTCGCGCAGCCCGCCCAGAGCACTGAGCCCTCTGGCGTTGTCCTGCTGCTGCTCTCGGTTCCCCTTTGGCGGCTGCCAGGGGGTTAGTTCGCTCTTGTGCCCATGGAGGTGGCCGGCAGGTATCCCGGCTTCTGCGTCCCCTCTGGCTGCTGACACTCGCTGATCTCGTGGTTGCTTTGTAGGTTAAAGAATCCCGGGCGGCCTATCCGGCCTTCAAAGAGGGTGAGTGACTCGTCCACTTGTAACAGGGCTAGAACCCAGGCGTCCTGCCTCCCCATCACCCGCTCTGAGCACCAGCTTGTGGGCCTTGGTGTGGGTGGCAGCCTCTCCTGGGTGCTGTGTGGTTAGTGCCTGAGCCGGCCCAGCCCGGCAGGGGAGGGGATTTATGAAGCGGGGGGGGGGCTGTCTTTCGCTGCCCTGGCTCATGGGAGGAAGGCTTTCTGGCTGCCAAGTCCTGGGCGAGGGGCCAGCATGAGGACCCTGGTTCGAATCCTGCTCTAGTCACAAGTGGCCTGTGTGAAACGAGTTTGGGGGGTCTCAGTCGGGCCCCCACGCTGCGTAAACCTTCTCGTGGGTGTCTGTGATGGGTGCCCCAGGGCAGCCGCAGCAGGGAGGTCGAGGAGGCTGCACTCCCTTTTTGCACAAGGAAAGGGTCACTCCAGCTCAGGGCTCGGGGTGGGGGGGGGAAGGGGGGCCGCTTGCCCAGCCACCGTCGGTGCCCTCAGCCTCCGGGGCTGCCAACGTGGCGCCTCCCAACAGCACATGTAGGACAAGGAGATGCCATGGGGGCTTGGCATTCCCAGCCCTAAGGAGGAGGCAGCAGTTGATGCAGGATACCCAGCTGGGGACGCATCCATCTCCCCTGCAGCTACCCCAAGAGATCTGGGCCCCTCGGAATGGGGCAGTGCCTGCAGGCGGCTCAAAGGTGGGGGGTAATGGAGAGCTGCCTTGGGAGGGGGGTGGAAACCGGGATTGAAACGCCAGCTCTGGTGGTGCCTGCTGCTGCTCAGGCCCAGCCACCCGCCAGGCCTGGCCAGGTGCCGTGCCTGGCTGGATGCACGTCTCTGTGTGACGGGGGGGGAGCTTCTCCCTGCTCCGCAGAGGCTGCCGCCCAAGCAGAGGGGCACGCCTTGGGCTTTTTCCCACGGGGGGGGTCAGGTCCGTGAAGCAGGGGGCTCCGTGCCTGGGCTGATCTCACTCACGCTGAGGGGCATTGCAGGAACGCTGGGGCTCCAGGGGGGGCTCCGGTTTTAAACGGGGAATCACGCCCTGCTGAGGCATGGGGTAACCTGGCCCCCAGGATAAAGGGCTGCTAAGAGAGGCTGTGCCCCCACCTCCCCCCCAACCAGCAGTCAGCAGCAGCTGGGCCTGGCTCCAGCCCAGTGTCTCAGGCCATGGGCATTGCAGGGAGGGGAGGAGTGGGGGGGCCCTGCCTGTGCTGACACCTTCCCCTGGCTTCTCAGTGGCAGGCCCCTGTGAGCCGGAGGATCTCCTGGACGGAGTGATCTTCGGAGCAAAGTATCTGGGCTCCACACAGCTGGTCTCCGAGAGGAACCCCCCCACCAGCGTCCGCATGGCGCAGGCCCAGGAGGCCGTGGACAGGATAAAGGTGGGTGAGGGCACCGGGGGAGCTGGGCGGTCACTAGTCGGTGTGAGCCGCTCCCGTCGAGATGAGCTCCTGGCACTAGTTGATTTTCACTGGCCAGGAGCCAAAGCCCAGTTGTCTGGGACTGCCCAGCCAATGTGCCCCCATGAGTGCAGCCGAGGAGGTGCCCTCTCCTGCCCAGAGCACAGAGCGCATCTTCCTCTGCCCTCCTCGCCTGCGCCTGTCGCAGGCCGCTCCTGGGCTCACTGGGCCGACCTGGCATGGCAACAGGTTGAGGGAAGTGTGGGCCCTGAGGTCAGGATCCTTGTCCGTTCCCTCGGCTGCTCTGGACCGGGCGCAGCGGGACAAAGCTGAGCTTGTCACGAGTGGATGCCTGCGTATGCATCAGGTTCTCACCCATTCCTGCCATTGCAGCCAGCAGTTGGGCTTTGACCAGGGGGTGAAAGAGTAGGATGCCCCCCATTCCCGGGGCCCCACTCCAGGAGTGGGTGCTGCTGACTTCCCCAAGGTGTGTAGCTCTGTTTATTCTCGGACCTGTAGGCTGCAGGGAGCAGGTGTGAAGAGCAGCGAAAGCAGGTCACTCCTGGGTCCGGCTGCAGCAGGAAGCTGAGCTCCCGCTCACTAGGCTGGGTGGAAGGGTGTGGGGGGAGGGTTCATTCGAACAGGGTTCCAGCAGTGGGATGCACAGACGAGAGGGAGGAAGCCATGGTCAAAGCACAGGCCAGGGAGTCAGGAGACCTGAGTTCCAGTCCCACCCCTTCCACTGGGTGACACTAGGCCAGGCATGGCTTCTCTGTGCCTCAGTTTCTCCACCTGTAAAAAGAGGCTGATCCACTCCTCCTGCGTGGGCTGTCTGTAAAGTGCTCACTGCGGGTTGCTCTGGACGGTAGTTGCTCAGAGATCAGGTAGAGGAAGGCAGGGCAAACTCAATCCGTTGAGTTAGCTGCTGCTAGCCAGCTCTGGCATTCCAATGGGCTGTGAACTAGTAACCATCGCCCATCCCAGCACCCCAGACTGTATGTTCATGGGGACCCATTGCTCCTTGAGGGGAAACAGAGGCACAGAGAGGGGCGGTGACTCACCCCTGGTCACAGAGAAAATCAGGGCAGAGCCGAGACTAGAACCCAGGAGTCCTGGCTCCAAGTCCCTCTGTTTGCCAGAGGGTGGAGATAGATGGATGGCAGGAGAGAGATCACTTATGTTGATCTCTATGATGTTGGGGAGGGAGGGATAGCTCAGTGGTTTGAGCATTGACCTGCTAAACCCAGGGTTGTGAGTTCAATCCTTGAGGGGGCCATTTAGGGAACTGGGGTAAAAATCTGTCTGGGGATTGGTCCTGCTTTGAGCAGGGGGTTGGACTAGATACTGCCTGAGGTCCCTTCCAACCCTGATATTCTATGATTCTTCTATGTTGGACCCTCTGCCCTGGGGCTACCGGTGACCACACACGGGTGCTTTGTCCTTACCATGCTACAGGCACCGGACGGGGAGTCCCAGCCCATGACCGAGGTGGATCTGTTTGTCTCCACGCAGAGGATCAAGGTCCTGACGGCCGACTCGCAGGTATGTCGGAAATGGGATGTCATTACGGGGGGTGGGTCACCTGTGCTAGGAGAACCAGGCTTGTTGCTGTTAGAATTCTCCCCCGCCCTTGGGACGTCGCCTTCTCTGCACCCCGCCCTCTCCAACACAGATCAGGGCACTTGGCCTGTGCAGGAAACAGGCCTTAGGCTGCATGTGAATCCCTGTTGATTGCACGTGGTGCAGGTGTCCTGGGGTTGTGACCCTATGCGGATAAAGAGGGCTTTCCTCCTGGAGGATCCACTGGCATCAGTGGGGATCACACAGCTGCTGCCAAAATGCAGCCACCTCTGGGGTGGACCCAGCAGCAATTAAAAGTTTACACGTAAAGGGAAAACCAATTGGTTTTGTGTCCCCCTTAGGCCAGAGGTGCCAACTTTCTAATGTGCCAGGGGGTGCCTGACCCCCAGCTCTGCCCCAGGCCCCTCCCCCACTGCACCCCTTCCCCCAAGCCCCTGCCTCTTCCCCAACGCCTCCTGCACGTGGTGGAACAGCTGATTGCGGCAGGCGGGAGGTGCTGGGAGGGAGGGGGAGGCGCTGGGTGTGGGGAGCACCCACAGGGTTGGTGCCTATGCCTTAGGCCTCCTCTAGGTTCAGAGCTGTGCTGGGACACAGCCGAGCCCTGCGTGCACACTCCTAAATTAATCTAAACCTGGTTTCTATTGATTGATTACCGAGCTAAACGACGTCAATATACGCCAGGTGTCAATCTCAGCCCGAGTGTCCAGGCAGAGTTCTGCAGCAGTTTCACTGAAAGCCGAGATGGATTCGTGTTCTCCTTCATAACCATCGGGCCTGTGCAGTCAGGTCTCCGCTGGCTTTGCTGGAGGTCTCCTTGCAGGACCCACAGGAGTGGCTCAGGAGTCCTTGGTTGAAGGCATGGCCAACCTGTAACTCAGAGGGGTCTTCTCCCAGCCGTGTGGCTGGCGTTTGAGTGAAATAGTCACCAGGGCCCCAGCGTTTTAAACAGGCCGCTAAGAACCCTTCCCTCCTCTCGGTTAACAGGCTCCCCTGGCTTGGAGCCTGTGCTCCCGTAGTCCCGCTGGCACTCCAGCTGTCCACCGAGGCCACCAGGGCCAGCGGGGTAGATGACCCCTGAATTTCTCGTGCCCCTCCCCCCAGGAGGCCATGATGGACCATCCGCTCCAGACCATCTCCTACATTGCGGACATCGGCAGCATCGTTGTGCTGATGGCGCGCAGGAAGCTGCCGCGGCGGGCAGATGCCTCAGGGGAGAAGCGGCTCTACAAGATGATCTGCCACGTCTTCCATTCTGCCGATGTGAGTCTGAGCCCGGCCGGCGGGGCAGGGGGTGGAGCACCACACGGGGGCTTTACACAGACTTCAAGCCTGGAGCTCCAGATCCCAGCCCTACCCGAAGCCCAGTAGACGTCACAAGCTGGGGGGTCTCAGCTTGGCTTCCAGGTGGTGCTGTTCCTTGAGGTGGTTCAGCTGCACCTCTCCCTGCCGCTGTGCTGGGCCTTGAGCCTATGGGGCTGGGAGCTCACTCACCCCCATCTCCAGCCGCCCCGAGTCCAGCTCGGAGACAGTAGAGTGCCGGGGGGGAGGGGGTCCTCTGTACTGTAGGGAACGCCAGGGCTGGGGGGAGGGGAGAGGCCTGGGGGTGTCAGTGCTGTAGAGGGGGCCCCACCTGGGCGGGGGAGAGGAGAAGTGTGGGGGTATCTCTCCATGGAGGGGGTTGGAAGTGTCTGTGTCCTCCCCCCCCCCGCAATACATCCCAGGTTCTCTGCAGCTGCCGTTGCAGGGTTTGGCCGTGCCCCTCACAGGCTGGCGGGATGGCAGCTGGGTTGGCTTTGACCCCTGGCACTGCCCAGGCTCCTGGGCGCGTTGGAGGGTGGAGCCCTGTACCCACAGGTGCCCCCCTGCCAGGGTAACCTCAGGGCACTTCCTCCTGCAGGCTCAGCTGATTGCCCAGGCCATCGGGCAGGCCTTCAGCGTGGCTTACCAGCAGTTGCTGCAGGCCAGCGGCATCGACCCGAGCCAGCTCTCCCCCGGCCAGGACAGCCACGCCCTGGAGAGCCAGGAGCTGCACAACGGGGACCTGGCCCACTTCTCCAAGCAGGAGAACTGCAAGGAAGTAAGAGCTGCCCGCAGGGGCTGGGGGTGGGACGGGGTCCCTGGCACCCAGCGCTCCAGCTTGGCTCCCTGCAGCGCCTCCTGCTGGGGTCTGCAGCAGCTGGGAGCCTCCTGTGTTGCGACCTGCCAGTGCCGTGCTGGGGGAGCTGAGCCTGGAGTAGCCGGGGGCTCCTGCGTAGCCTACAGCCTCTCCGGGGTCCCCCTCCCGCCCCGTGCCAGCCCAAGACTGCCCCCGCCGGGACCCGGGTCACCCAGTCCTGTTGGTGCCTGTGCTGCAGCCTGAGCTCCCGGCCGCACGGTGTCACCAGCCCCGAGGTCCCCCTAGGCCTGCTCCATAGCTCAGTGGGCCCCGCGCTCTGCCCGGCCTGCAGGTCTGCATCCGCAAGCAGAAGGGGGAGATCCTGGGCGTCGCTGTGGTGGAGTCGGGCTGGGGCTCCATCCTGCCCACCGTGGTCGTCGCCAACCTCATGCATGGGGGCCCCGCGGAGAAGTGCGGGGAGCTGAGCATCGGGGACCGGCTCATGTCTGTCAACGGGACGAGCCTGGTGGGGCTGCCCCTCAGCACCTGCCAGAGCATCATCCGGGTGAGGAGCGGGAGCGGAGATGGGGGGGGGGAACAGTGGGCTGGGTGACTGGGGAGGGGACAGTGGGGCAGGAGTGACTGTGGAAGGGGTGATGGGGATTGGGGGACAGTGGAAAGTGGGAGAGGGGAGGTGGGAGGAGAGAGGCAGGGTGGCTGGGGAGGAGGTGATGGGGATGGTGGGGCAGTGGGGAATGGTGGGACATGATGGTGAAGGGGTTCTGGGGGTTGGGGGGCCAGGGATGGTGGGAATGGGGAGGGAGTGTAGGGGGGCCGGGGGGACCTGTGCCCAGTTCCTGGGCCCCTCAGTCCGTGATAGCCGCCCCCTTCCATCAGAGGCGCTCAGCCCTTGGCGCCCAGTGTTGAGGGACGTGTGAGCTGGGGCTGGTGCCGCAGCCAGGCGGGGGTGGAGCTGGGGCTGGAGCCTGCACGGCTGGGATGCGGGCTGGGCCCAGGAGCCCCCGTGGGTGCAGTGAGACCTTCCAGACTTAAACCTGCAAGAGTCTGCCAGCAGGGAACCCAGGAGTCCTGGCTCCCTGTGTCCTGCTCAGATCTCTCTGCAGGAGGGACTCAAGCCGGGCCCTGGCCGGGGGAGGAGCAGCTCCAGGCTCAGGTGTTGGGCGGCATCCTGAGCCGCTTCCTCCGGGGGGTGTCCGAGCGGAACACGGGCAAGCCCAGCCCTGCGCCAGAGGGTCGAGCAGGGCAAGCTGGACTTGGATTCCTGGCTTCTTTTCCCTGACCCGCAATGTAACCTTGGGCAAGACTGTGCCTCGGTTTCCCCCCCGTAAAAGGGGGCGGTAATTAGACCCCTGCCCATGTAAGGCATGCTGAGCACAGTGGCCGTGTTCAAATCTGTCCTCCCTCCCAAGGGCGTCATGGGCCCAGTGGGCATAAACCTGCCCCGCGTCTTCCCCCCCCTGCGTCCGGGCTGATCCTGATAGTCCCTGTGGCGCTAATGAGTCCCCCCCCGCCCCTGGCAGGACCTGAAATCGCAGACCGAGGTGACGCTGAGCATCGTGCACTGCCCGCCCGTCACCACGGCGATCGTCCGCCGGCCCGACTCCAAGTACCCGCTGGGCTTCTGCGTGGAGGACGGCATTGTGAGTGGCGGGAGTCCTGAGGGGGGCAGGGGGAGGGCCAGGGGCCCTCTGGCCAGCACAGACGCTGCACTTGGGGTGAGAATTTGGGCCCTTGTGCTCCAGAGTCGCCGGCCGGCACCGCTCGAGCTAGGGGAGAACCTCCAGCTGCCCGAGGAGCGACAGGCGCGTGGCCCCAGTGGGCGTCGAGTCCCGGGAGAGTGAGAGAATCTCTGGTCCCAGCCCCATGGGCAGCGATGGGGCTGGTCCCGTGTGGGGCATCGTCAGCGCCGAGTGTAGGGAGTGGGGGTGAGCAGTGAGGCCTGGGCGCGTTACCCCAGCGCCCGCAGACTGTCTCCTTTCGCCGTCCCCCAACAGCACCAGTGACCACGGCCTGTCCTGGGTCCCAGCTCCCTGGTACTCTCCTGCTCGGCACCATGGCTCTGGGGATCTAGCCCTGCTGCCTCCGGGGCCAGTCCTGCCGGGGGCTGAGCCCCAGCTGCCAGGGCGCAGGAGGGTGCGGGAACGTGGTGCTGAGTGAGCAGTAGGGGGCGCTGTGGCTGGGGCGATGGCTGGCGAGCACATTGTGCAGGGAGGGGCAGGCCCAGGGGTGGGTTTCACGGGCTCTCCAGGCAGGCGAGATTTGCTCAGCTTGTGAAGGCTGCGGAGGATGGCGCGCTGGGGGTGGGGGCTGGCCTGCTCTCACCGGCGCCCCCTGCCATTCAGATCTGCAGCCTGATGCGAGGGGGGATAGCGGAGAGAGGTGGCATCCGCGTGGGCCATCGCATCATCGAGATCAACGGGCGGAGCGTGGTGGCCACGCCGCACGAGAAGATCATCCAGATCCTCTCACAGGCTGTCAGCGAGGTGAGCCGGGCCGAGGCCAGGGAGTGCAGCAGGGCCCTCTGCCCCATTGGGGGGGCTGGCATGGGGCAGACCCCACCCTGATCCCCCTGCCCTGGCTGGGGGGGGGGGGGCGGAGGGGCAGGTACGGGGCAGACTCCTGCCCTGTTTGGGGGAGGAGGGCTGGCTCCCACCCTGAGACCTCTGCCCTATGTTTAGTGGGGTCTGACATGGGCCAACTCCCCCCAGCCTCCCAATTTCCTGGGTGCTCATCTCAACTCCCAGTCCTGCTCTGCAAGCTGCACCCTCTGCTGGGGAGGGGATCCCTCCTTGCACTGCTGAGCCGCACGCCCCTTCCGCCTGCTGCGCTGCAGGGGCTGGACGCTGGGAGCGAAGCCTTTCCTCCTGCGGCGCCCTGCTCCCCCTGCCCCTTCTGTTCCTCCTCTGCCTGCACCTGGAGCCTCAAGCAGGGGCCGATCTTTGATGCCCTGGGCTGCAAACTCTTTCTTAGGGAGGAACCAGCTGCCCTCTTCTCCCCCCACGGTGCAGGGCAGCGCAGCCCCCTCTGGAACTGCAGGAAATGGTGACTCGGATTCGCCGTCCCTCCACACCGGCACTGAACTAGCGCCCCAGGTGGTGCACAGCCGGGTCTCGGTGGAGCTCGCTCGCTCTCCAAAGTGACAGGCTACCGGGGGGCTTTGGAGGCTGCAATAGGGGTGGCTATTTACCCTAGCCCGGCCCTGAGCCCTGGGGCAGCTGCCAGGGTTAATGCAGGTTAGCGTGGGAATCCCAGCCAGCTGGCCTGAGCTCCCTTGCAGGCCTGAGCAGGTTCAGGGTTCTGCTAAGAACTGTGGGTCTTTTCTGTCAGTCCTTCAAGTTCGCCCTTAACCTGGGCAAGAAACTCCACATCCTGCCCTAACCTGCATTATTTAACCCTGTTAAAACCAGTGGCTCAGCTCTGCCCCAGAGGCAGCTGCATTTCAGCAGTGGGGGGAGAAGTAACTCTCTTGCAGCCAGTACCTGGACATATAAAGTGCCTTAGTGTCTCTAGACCATGCTTTATCACAAAACGTTTTCCCTGGGCCCTTCTCCCAGGGCGGCTGGGGCAGATGAGTGAAGTCTGCAGGGCTCTGAGCCCAAGTGGGAGTGGAGTTCTCCCAGGTGATCATTCCCTGTCCCTCTAGGTCCATATCAAGACCATGCCGGCCTCCACCTACCGGTTACTGACAGGCCAGGAGCAGCCCATCTTCCTCTGAAGGGCGGAGTTGGCATTTACCCGTCGGTGGCTCTGCACATGCTCCAGCTGCCTGGCTTCAGGGCCCTGGCCTGGGACAGCAGCTGCGTCTCCAGTTCCCCCGGGGCCTGCTGGGGGCCAGATCCTGCCGCTTTTCTTGTTCCATGCAGGGACCCACAAGGCAACCCCCCATTTGGCCTTTTCTGGCCGTGCTGTGCCTGGCCTCACCACACGAGGGGACTTAGAGCCAGGGACCCAAACGCTTTGGCTCCTCTCCTGGGCCTCAGCTCACTCACCTGTTCCACTGCCGGAGTCGCCGGGTTGCGCCGCGCAGTGCGGATCAGGGGCCTTGTTGATGGGATGGCCCCTGGAGATCAAAGGGAGCCCTGTGCCCCTCCTCGCTGCCTGCCGGTGGAAGATCCCGCCCTGTGTCTGCTGAATCCCGCCACACTGAGCAGGGGCGGCTGGCCTAGCACGGCGGCTCCCTCCCTCTTGTCCTGCCATCGGCCGGAGAGGGCCCATCAAACCGCCCCCGAGTCCAAGTGTAACACCAGCTCCGGCTGAGGGGAGGGTGCTGCCCAGATGGACAAGGCCCCTCTTGGACCTGCTGGGATGTGAGGGGAAACTCCCTCTGCTTCCCACTTCTGCCTTGTTAATGCTGTTTGTAACACCCCCTCCCGCAGCGCCTGGGCCCATGGCTGGACCTGCAGCCCCGGGCATGAGAGCCAGATTCGTGCTTGCAAACTGGCCTCTGGACAGTGTCTGCCAGCTGGCCCCAGGGCTGGGGAGGGGTTAGCTGCACCCTCGTTCTGCAGAAAGTAGAGCCCTGGCTTGGGCCTAGCGCTGGGCGTGGGGGAACGTCGGGCTGGAGCAGGCAGCAGAGGCCTGGCCAGCCACGGTGCGTTGGGTAGGGGAGCACAGGAGAAAGGGGCTCTCTGTGATCCTGCCTGGCTGCTGGAGCCTCTCTCCTGGGCCGTTCCTGTGGGCAGGGCTGGCGTGTCGGGCTAGCCCTGCGGAAGGCTGCTTGGACGAAGTTAATGGCAGTGGTGGTCCCAGCATGAGAGACAAAGTGGGGGAGGTTGGACCGAGAAGTTGTCCAGTAACAGGTCTTCTCCCCCGCCTTGTGTCTCCTGGACTAAGTCAGAGCCCCTGGCGCTCCCTGGGCTGCAGGACGCCCTGGGGCTGTGATTTGTAACCGGTGCTGCTGGCTGATGTAAGAATAAAGGCTGTTTGGTGTGTCTAGGACTGACTGGCTAAGTGAAATGCCAGGCAACCGACTTCCTGCATGGGAAGGACGTCACTGCAGGCAGCCGGGGTCCTGGGACCGGCCCCTGGGAGCGGGGCTGAGTCCCTCACTTCCTGTGGGAGGTGGTACAGGGACCAGCACAGGGCAGGGGAGGGGGCCACGGCTGGACCCTGCTGTTTCCTCCATGGCTAAACTAGAAGCCTTGTGGGGGGCATCTGGCTCTGTGACAGACACTGTGTTTAGTGGGCACTGCTCCCTGGCATGCACCATCTCAGGCTGGGCTTTTAGGACCAGCTGTCTGGCCTGTATGTGCACAATTGTGCAAGAACAGGGTGGAGATGGCGCCCCCCCCCCTCTCAGCTGGGAAGGCTGATGAGGAAAGCCAGCTGCCACACTCAGTGGGCGGAGCTGGAGGGGGCAGTTGGCCCAGCTGAGATGTGCCAGCTGCCTGGGCCTCGGCTCCATGCGGTTCCTGTGCAGCCAGGCGGGAGCACAGGGATGCTGCTGCCCCCTCTGCAGAGCACACGCAGCCAGGCAGCAGCAGCAGCGCATGCGTCCTCACGGCTGTCCTGCATTTCATTCCCCAGCCCCCTGCACTGGGGCTCGGCCCAGAGACAAGTCCACCCCCTCTTCCCCCCCTCCGGCATAACACAGAGACAGCAGGGGCTAGAGAAAAAGGATTCCTTTATTACAAAGAAAGGCAGGGCTATTTACAGCACCACCCAGGGCATCCTGCCCGATGAATCACACTGGGCAGAGCTGCACGTGCCCCAGACGCTGGCACCTTGGCCTCACTGCAGGCAGTTATGACAGGCCTGAGCCCTGGGCTCGGAGGAGAGTTAGTCTAGGACGTGTGCAGAGGGTGTGAGCCCAGAACAGCTCACGCCAGCTGCTCGCTGCAGGGAGCAGCGTTTAGGAAGATGAAAAGCGAACAGCCCTGCTCTGGAGGGAGCCGACCCCACGTGAGAAGGGATGGGGGGGAGCCCATGCTGGCCCAGGGCGGGAAGGGGACGATGCAGCATGGCAGGCACTTCCCAGAAGGCAGCTCGGCAGTGTAGAACGAGGAATCCTGGAAGCCGTTGTGGCTACAGGTCTGTAGCTGGGCCCCAGTCGTAGCCTTCATCCTCATCAGAGTCGTAGACCTGGGCCTGGGTGAACTTCTTTTTCAGAGCGTTGTGCTCGTACTCCCTGCAGGGCAGCAAGAGGCCACGTTAGGCCCTGGCCGGGGGGAGGGACGCCAGCTGCAGAACCCCCCGCCCAGGCTACTCGGGCCCAGTGAGGATTTCTCCCAGCACCTGGTTCACCCTGTGCCTGCCTCAGCCTGCTGTCCCAGGGCCCTGCGGGCCAATCTGCAGAGCCAGGCACCGCTGCCCCAGGGTGTGCCATCCCCTCAGGCCCAGGGCAGGAGGAGCCAGCCCCCCCCCCCCCAGGGCAGGGGGGCACTTTGCTTCGGCTGAACCTGACTGCAGCTCAGACCCAGGGTCGGCCTGGCACCAAGGGGGGTGGGGGTGGTGAAACCAGAGGGGCAGCGTGCGCAGCCAGTCTCTGGGCTGAAGTGCTCGCGGTGGCCCACAGGCCGTGGCTGGTTTGGGTTCAAAGGGGCTAAGGCAGGCTCCCTGCCTGCTGTGTCTCCTGGCAGCGCCTGGAAGCAGCGGCATGTCCCCCCTCCAGCTCCTACGCATGGGGCAACCAGGGGGCTCTGCACGCTGCCCCTGCCCCAAGCCCTGGAGCTGCAGCTCCCCATTGGCAGGGAATCGTGACCAATGGGAGCTGCGGGGGTGGTGCTTGCGGATAGGGTAGCGCACAGAACCACCTGGCCGCACCTCCACATAGGAGCCGGAGGGGGGACAGGCCGCTGCTTCCAGGAGCTGCTTGAGCTAAGTGCCATCCACAGCCTGCCCCCCCTGACCCCCTCCCGTGCCCCAACCCCCTTCCCTGATCTCCCTCTGAACCCCAGTCCCAGAGCCTGCACCCCCAAGTCCTCAACCCCTCCCACCCTCCAAACCCCTCAGTCCCAGCCCAGAGCACCCTCCTGCATCCCTGGCCCCACACCAGAGCCTGCCCCCCCAGCTGGAGCTGCCCCCGACTTGTAGAAAGTTGGCGACCCTAGTCCTGGCAGGAAGGATCCTCCGAGCAGGTGATTCACCCCCCACCCTGCCCATGTCACGCCCACTGGGCTGCTGGTACCTGATGCTGCTGTAAGCCTGTCTCCACTGGCCCTGCGGCTGCTGGTCTCCATCCTATTGGAATCAGAAGGAAGGCGTTAGAGGCTGCAGAGCCAAGTGCTCCAGATGGGGGCGCTGCAGCCCCAGGCACTGCCCTGGAAGGGGGGCAGCACCAGCCCTCAAGCCCCCCGGCCGGGCTGGCCTGCCCCAGGGAGAGCACCCCCCCCCCCATCTACCCTGGAACGGGCCCCTCCCGGCCAGAGCTGGGCCAGGCGCCTCTGCCCACGTGCAGCTGAGGCCGCTCACAACAGGAGCCCTTGGTGCCCATTCTGATGGGGGCTAGCGATGCCCTCTGCGACCAGGGCAAAGACCTCCCCCGGAAGCCACCAGCCAGATCTGACCCCTGCCCTGCTCACCCGCTGGGGGGCGTAGGCCAGAGAGACCCCCACACGCTCGTCCGGGTTCTGGGGCTCGCCCGGGTCCACTGGCTCCGAGGACCGGGCCAGGGCAGGCTGGGCATAGTCGTCCTCCAGCTCGTTGTCCGTGTAGGCCTCCCCCTCGCCGTCCGTGTCCTCATAGTCGCTGTTGGCGCGGCTGTCGCAGGTGAGGTCCCCCATGCTGGCAGCTCGCTGCTGGTTGAGCAGGTCCAGGCCCTCCTCTGGGGAGGCGTCCACCTGCAAGGAGAGGAGACGGGGGTCACCTGGCAACAGGCCCAACGGGGCCCATGGTGACTCGAGGTGCTGCCCGAGGCGGGCGTCTCCCCCCGGCCCTGTATCTCCGCTGCCTTGCAGAGGAACAGGGTGCTATGGGCAGGGCCGGCTCCAGACCCCAGCGCGGCAAGCATGCGCGTGGGGCGGCCCTTTCCCGGGGGGGTGGCAGGCTGGGCCGGCGGACCTGCCGCAGTCATGCCTGCGGGAGGTCCACCGGAGCCCCGGGACGACCGGACCTGCCGCAGGCATGACTGCGGACGGTTCGCTGGTCCCGCGGCTCGGCTGGACCTCCCGCAGGCATGACTGCGGCAGCTCAAGCGGAGCCGCCGGACCTGCGAACCGTCCGCAGCTGCGGAAGGTCCAGCCGAGCCGCGCGACCAGCGGACCCTCTGCAGTCATGCCCGCGGGAGGTCCGCGGCTCCGGGGCGCCTCCCGCGCATGACTGCTTGGGGCGGCCAAAAAGGTAGAGCCGCCCCTGGCTATGGGAGCCCCTCCATGTCGCTCTGGAGCACTGCCCCCGCAATCCCCCCGTGCCCAGGAGCCTGCCCGGGGGAGTTGGGGTCAGAGCCGTGTCTGACACAGCACAGGGAATTAGCCAGGCCTGGCAGGCAGCTCTGTGGCAGCGGGCCTGGGGCCACGCCCAGGGGATGCCCCGTTCAGTCAGGGCAGGCAGGAGGGACCTGAGACAGGTGGGGGGCCTGGAGGAGCGAGAAGGCCTCTGCGGGTACCTGCTCCTCTGCTGTCCAGATAGGCCGGGCCTGCTGGGTGCGGATGATCTGCTGGAGGCTCTGGTACCAGGCGTTGGTGCTGCCGCTGAGGCTGATGGTGGCCGTGAAGAGGTAGCCGTAGTTCTTCTTCATCTTGAGGGCCTGCGCGTAGAGGCGGCGGGAGCTCTTCTTGGAGTTGGGGGCCAGCCACTGGCGCATGGCCTTGATGCCCTGCCGGCTGTCGGGCTCGCAGAACACCACCACCGGGTAGTACTGCACGTAGTTGAGCCGCTCCACGGCGGACGGCGTGATGTCCAGCAGCGCGTGCTTGTCCTGCGGGGCAGGAGAGGGGCTGGGTGGGACGCCGGGGGCGGATCCTGGGGGTGGGAAGGGAAATCTACGGCGGGATTCCCCCGCCCCGGAACACCAGCTGGGAGGGGCTGGGCCATCCACTGCCACCAGCACTAGACTACAGCTCTCTGGGCTCCCCGCCCCCTTAGCAGGGGGATCCCCACTGCCTGGCCTCGTCCCCCCACTTCCTGAGCAGCGGGCAGACCCGGCAGGCCCCGCTGGTGCAGAAGCGGCCCATGCAGTGCCCGACACAGGATTCCTAGGCCTGCACTCAGCTCAGGCAAGACACCCAACCTCTCGCCCCATGGACGCCCCAGGAGGCAGCCAGCGTGGGCAGTCTCGGAGGCCCTGGCTGGAAGAGGCTCAGGGTGGGAGGAGCATCCCTGGCCCTGCAGGGGCCTCACCTTCTCAGCGATCTGCCGCACCGAGTCCAGTTTGATGACCTTGGCCGACCCCCCGTCGCGGGCCACGGTCTCTGGGGAACAAGCACAACACAGCACGGGAGACGGTGAGTCTCTCTCTAAGCCGGACCTGCTGATTGTGGGAAATGGCATGAGGGGCCCCAGGGCATTGCAGGGGGTGTGCACGGACCGGGGAGGGGACACACACACACCCCAACTGGGATCAGGGCCACATCCGTGAAAGGGCCCCTGGACTGCAGGAGGCTCTCAGCATTAGCCACAGCTGGGTGCCCGGGGGAACACTTCAGCAGGGCATGTGGGTCCCACCCGCTCCGTAAGCTGCCCGCACACGGGAGCCCTGCAATCCCCATGGAATATCCCAGGACAAGGCCCGTCGGACGCTCCCAGCTGCACTTACGGGCGATTTCAAACTCGTCAGGCAGCTCCGCACTCAGCTTCTCCATGGCGATGTCAGAGATGGGCCCCAGGATCACGACTGGCCTCCTGAAACTGGCTGCGGGGAGGGGAGAGGAGAGGGGTTCAGCGAGCCGGGCACCACGTGGAACACGAGATTTGACCCCATCCCTGCCACTGAAACGCTGCAAGCCTCGGGCAGCCCCCCGCCCCGTGCCACCGGGACCTGTAACTCGTGGGGACGGGCCCCATGCCTCCCAGGCTGGGCGTAGATGGGCCCAGGGGATGGCTGCGAGCGGCAGGACAGAGACGCCAGACGCCTCAGGCTGTCGGAGTGTCCAGCTTCTCAGCATTAGCCACGGCTGCAGCATCCTAGCCAGCCTGCAGGCTCAGGGCCACAGCCCAGCTACCACCTGCACGGAGCTTGTGCGCCACTGCTGCTTCCACGTGACCCCTGCCTGGGCTCCCAGGTCTCTCGGCCTGTGGGAGGGGCCTGGCTCCGGCGGGCTGCGGGGCCGACTGGAGCGCCCGAGGGGCGAGCGACCGGCCCTCGGTTAGCCGGGGGAGGACGAATCGGCAGCCTCATCCCTAGGCCCGGAGTCAGGCAGCTCAGCTTGGCTTTTGAGGAAGCTTCCCAGCCTCGTTTGTCTGGCCGCTCCCACGAAGATACCAACCCTGCCCCCCCGCCATTGCAAAGGGCAGGGCACGGCGAGGAGCAGGCCCCCAGTGCACTCCAGGCAGGGGACCCCCCCATCTCAGCAGAGAGCAGGCGTGCAAAGCAGCTGCCCGTGCCCAGGGGACAGCCCAGCCCAGTGGGCCACCAGGGAGTGCAGGGCCCCCCTCCCATGGACAGGCCAGCTGCAGCCAGCCTCCTGGGCCAGGGCACAGGCCAATCGCTCCCTCCCCCAGGCGTAAAGGATCATGCAGCCCCCAGCACCGCTCCCCTGGGCCTCGCCCACCTTCCCGCAGCACCACCCTCTCGTAGGGCGGATAGTGGCCCTGCTTGGTGAGAGCCGACAGGTCCTCGCGGCTCTTCCGCAGGTTCTTCTTGGCCCCCCGCAGGCCCCGCAGCTTCCAGAACTCGGCCCGGGCCCCGGAGGAGCTGGTGACCGCGGTGGCCTTCAGGACGGACTCCAAGCTGGCGAACTGCTCAGCCCTGCACCAGAGGGGGAGGCAGCGTCAGCATCAAGAGCCCCAAAGCATCTCGGGGCGCCCCCGAACCAGCCGCCTCACTGTCTCTGCCCCGGCACAGCCAGCGTGCCCCCCGGTCCAGTGCTGGCGAGCGTTTCCAGCACCGCTGGGATCCCCTCCAGGGGCCAGTACCAACTCACCTCCTCCCTGGTGCCCCGCTTTGCCGGTGGGAGGGGCTGGCAAGCAGCAGGCACTGCGAGCGCTCAGTATCATTATCCCAGGAGCCGTGTGCGGGGGCAGAGAGAAGCTCTAAGTGGCAGAGCCCTGTGCAGCGAGACCCAGGGTGCGTTTCCATGCAGGGCACATGGCCTGGGTCACTGGATTTCCGCCTCGGCACGACAGGAGCAATGGCCCAGCAGGAAGATGCTGTGCCACAGCCCCGTCAATCCTAGGACATCAGGCTGCCCTGCAAACAACCCCCACTGCCTCCCAGGAAGAAACCATTGTCCCCATTTCACAGATGGGGAAACTGAGGCAGAGAGCTGGAATGTGACTTGGGCTCCGGACACATGGCCACTTTGTGGCAGAGCCAAGATTCTCAGGGCTACCACTGGACCATGCTCCCTCCAAGGAGGGCATGCAGGCCCAGAGCTTCCTCTCTCTGCCCCAGAGGAGCACGGGCCTCCCTCCGCGGTAGGATGGGTCTGAGGCAGAGCAGCTCAGGACAGCATATGGGGGGCTGGCGGGTTCTTGGTCCCATAGCAGCCACCTGCCCAGAACCTGCCTGCTGGACCCACCGCTCTGTTGCTGCCCAGGGCAGAAAGCCGTCATGGGCCCTGAGTAAACACCCTCAGGGCTCCCTCAATGGGCTCTCAGCTGCAGGTGCCTGGGGGAGGGGAGGTTATTGCATCCACCCTGGAGGACGTCCCCCCCCCAGCTCCCTTAGTGTCTCGCTGCCCTTTGCTCAGCCCCAGCTCCCAGGGCTCAGGGCCCCGCTCTGAGACTCGTGCCAAGGGCCCTGTCCCTCCGGCCTGCCCTACCTGCTCCTGTTGGGGATGATTCCCTTGTCCAGTTCCTGCAGGTCCCTGCCCAGGCGCACGGCCAGCCAGCTGCCCAGCTTGCCGTGGTACATGGTGTCCAGCACGTGGAAGACCTCGCCCCGCGTGAAGCTCAGCCCGGAGGGCGTGTCCTTCTCGAAGTCGAAGTGCGTGCGGATGTGGAACGAGTCCCCCACGTTGGACTGGAGCATCTTCCTGTAGACTGGGCAAGGCCAAGGCAGGGCCCGTCAGGGCGAGGCGGCCAGGGAGGAGGGGGCACTTGGGGGCCAGCACGCAGGGAAGATGGAGGAGAGACGGGCCGGCTGCATTCGTGCAGCACCTTTTACTGCCCAGGTCTCCAAACCCCTGCGGAGAACACGGGACCGTCTGCGGAGAGGGAACAGAGTCCCCCAGCGCGGCCCATGAAAAACGGGAGCAATCGGCCACACAACCGAGCTGGAAGGAAGATGGACCCCTCGCAACCACGGAAACTCTGGGAGCGGGAGCTCAGCATCCAGGGAGATTGGCAGAGCCCAGGCCAGAGCAGTGGGCGGGACGGATGCCCCCCCACCATGAAGGCAGGTCGGGGAGCAGGAGCGCGCAGGGCAGCAACCCCAACACAGGTCACGTTGGAAAGCAAAGCGAGTGGCTGGACGAAGCAGGAGGCAGCTCTGGTTGGGAGGTACAGGCTAGATGGGGGAGTGGGACCCCCTAGAGCGATCAGGCACCAAGCGCCTGGATTCAACCCAAGCGATCTGCCATAGGGACATGCGGCTTCCCTTTGGGTCTCCCGACAGGCGTGAGTGTAGCTACGCCAGCCTGCCCCTCGGCCCAGGTAGCTGGCCTGGCGTCACACGCGTGCCATTTAGCCTCACTGGTGCCAGCCCTGGCGGACGCTGGGGCAGCCCATCTGCACTGCAGGCTGGCACTGTTGTAGCGTCCCCGGCATGGTGGCTCGCGGTGTAGAGTTTGGAGCGGGTGCTGAGGGTTTCTCTGGGATGCGGTCGAGGGCTGGGTTAACTCTCCCACCCCCTGCGCTCAGTCCAACAGGGGATGTGCCTGGGCCCGTGCAGAGCAGCTGGGAGCATGGGCAGTCCAGGGGAGGCCCAGGCTGGTCTTGTCTCTTGCCCAACTTCCCAGGGGAAAGGGGAGGAAACCCGTGTGGGCAGAGTAACGATGGGCTCTCAAGGGACAGACGCAGGTGCACATTGGCAGCTCACAGGCAAGGACCAGCCAGAGCCTGGAGTGGGACCTTAACACACGAGCCCCAGCAACCCTGCAGCCGCAGACTGGAGGCCAGCTGGTCACTTACTGTCCTGCTTGCCCTGGGTCAGCAGAACAACCTCCTCGCCCGGCGGCAGGGACAGCAGGTACTGCACGGCGTCCTCCCGGGTCAGGCTCTGGAAGCTGGTATCGTTCACCTGCCAGAGAGGAAAGGGCCTTAGCGCCGGCGTCCGCCGTCCATTCCTGGGCGGGAGCAGCACACGCCGGGGCAGGGCTCAGGCACCGCAGGGCTACTGGCCGGAGCCAAGGCCCAGCTCCGTGACCTGGGTGCTTACGTTTCCCTGTCGGTCACACGGACCGCACAAGGGGGTTCAGAGGGGCGTGGCTGGAGAGCCCTGCCGGGAAGGTGCTAGAGGGAGACGGTGGAGCTATGTAGTCCGTGTATACAGCCCACAGGTGACGGTGTTCTGGTCCCCCGCTAGGCCAACCCACAGAGGATGAGCCATTACAGGGCCAAGGCTCCATCGCTCCACTTGTAGGGGCTTGTGTCTTTAGCTCTGGGAGCTCCCCGGTTCAAGCCCCAGGCTGCCAGCTGAGATGGCGGCCGCTGCACATTAACCTGGGGACGCTTCACGGAGAGCGGGGGCCCGGATCCCTCGGGGAAGAGCACGGACGTGCTCCGGGTATTCTAGACATGCAATGCATGACCGCCAGAGGGGGTGACCGCTCCTGGGCGAGCCCCTGGAAGTGCTCACAGCCAGGAGACGTACGCTCCTGGCCGGGGCAGGGCTGGACTAGAGGTTGGGAGAAGCATGTCCAATGTCGTCTCCCAGGATTAGCTGCCAGCAGGGTGGCTCCTGGCTCCATTTGTGGGTGACTCTCCACACAGGACGAGGCCCCTTCGCGGGGGTGCAGGGCTGCTGGGAGCGAGGGGGTGTGAGAGGCTAGAGACGGTCACTTCGGGTAGCAAGCGAGAGCTCGGGACGTCCCAGCCCATAGGGAGCTGAGCCAGGAAACAATCCCGGGATTTTGGGCTCCCCTGCCCTTCCCGGGCTCAGCTACTTCCCAAGAGCCACACTGGCCGAGGACCCCCCCTTGCGCAGAGAGGTTCGGGGACGCAGCAGCACTTTCATTCCAGACACTCTCCCTCCCCTGCCCCCTCGTTTGCAGTGGTACCTGCAGAACCTGGTCCCCCTCTTTGATCCCCTGGCCGGCCGCGGGGCTCCCCTCCTGCACGCCTGCCACAAAGATGCCCACGTCATTGCCGCCAGCCAGCCGCAGCCCGATGCTCTTGGCCTTCACAAAGCGCACGATCTTGGCGTCCGGGCTGTACCTGCACCACGAAGAACCGGAGCGAGAGCTTGGAGCAGCGGAGTCAGCGCTGCCGTCGGAGCAGTCGGGTTCCAGCAGCTCATCATCCCCAGCCAGCACGGGAGGGCTCAAGGGGACTTCCCCACCACACACGCGAGCTTCGCCCCCAGCTCCTCCTACCTGCTCTGCTCCGCGCTGGCTCCATTGCAGCCCCATGAGCTCACCCCCTGCCGAGAGCCCTCTCCTTTGGCTTCAGAGCTCTTCTTAAACCCACCTATTTCCAATCACCCCCCCTGTGGCTTCTCCCCAGGCTCTCGCTCAGGACTGCGCAGCACCGCGTCTGGGCAGGGCTCCCTTCCCCAGCTAGCCAGGAGGTCTCCGAGCCCAGGGAGCACACGGCAGCAGCTTACCCATCCTCCTCGCTGGCTCTGGCTGCAGGGTGGCCATGGGAGATGCTGGAGCCACTCTCCTCAGCGGGCTCCTGGGGATCTGAAGTGGGAGAGGGTGGGGTAAGGTGGAGCAGCCCTGGACATTCAAGCTGCTTTGAGGGCTGCAGGAGGGACTTTGCTGGGGCAGGGGGGTTGGAAACAGGGAGTTTCTCAAGAGCAAAGAGCCCATGACTGCCTGGGGGTGGTGTGTGGCACAGTGCTCCAGAGAGGGCTTATGAAGATGGGGACGTCCATGCTGCTGACTTCAGAGCTGCAGGCAGCACCGCCAGAGAGCGGCCCTTGTGCAGGGGCTCGAGAGCAAAGGACGCCGCAGGGGGAGACGCACACGGGCCATCGGAGCGCCTGAGACTACACAAGGCTGCTGCCAGAACACAGCCGCTTGCCCTGCCCTGCCTGGCCCGGCCGGGAGCTCTGCCCAGTGTCTGTTCAGAGCCTGGCCTCACGGATGGGACGTCAGCGCTGGTGAGCGGCCCCTACCCACAGCCTGGGAGACTGACGGCCTCTGCTCCGCCACAGAACCGGGGCAGCACAGAGAGCGGCTGGGTAGGCTCCCCCTCCCCCCAGCTGCCATTCACCCCCTGGACCCCCAACGGATCTTCAGCCGTGCCCTGGAGAGGCCTCCTCTCCAGACAAGTGAGGAGATCGGTTTCCAGGGCCACACCTCAGTCCTGGCCCTTCCACTTAGCTGGACAGCCGGACTCCAGCGACTCCACACGCTGGTGGTTCCTGCCATGAAGACACCTGAGTGCCAGGAACCAGAGGGACACAGCAGCCCATTCCCAACACGCAATGGGGCACTACCCTGCTGGGCGGGGCGTGAAGCAGCAGCCCGCGGGGGAGAGGCTGCCCAGCCCGTCTCCACAGCAGGACAGGCTGGACTCAGCCTCGAGGCTCCCTGCCTAGCCCGGAGGAGACCCAATAGCCAGGACTCACCTGGGACAGGAGCATCGTTCTCCTGTACAGTCACTGCCGGCTCCCTGCGGAGCTGTCTCCCCTCTCTAGAGCAAACAGAGGATGAGAGTTAAGCAGGACTGGGCACTTCACCACCCCAATCGGGAGCTTTGTCTGAAGGAGCCAGGGTCGGCCTCAGCTCCTCCTACCCGCCCTGCTCCACGCTGGCTCCATCGCGGCCCCGTGAGCTCAGGGAAGGGAGCCCTGGTCCCATTCAGAGAGTCCTTTCCCGCAGCCCCCAAAAGCAGCAGCCCCTTGCCTGAGAGAGCTCGGCTGGAGGCACGGGGACATCCCGGGACTCGCACTCATTGGGCTGCCTGCTTTGGCCCTGCTCCTGGAGCTCCCCTTCCCGCGGCAGCAAGCGCATGGGAGGCGGGGGGAACAGAGCTGAGGGGACTGGAGCCGCTCAGTGGAGCTGCCAGCCGGAGGAGTGCGCTGCAGCTGGGTGCCGGCAGTGCTTGTGGGGTCAGGGCCCCATTGTACCGGGCACTGCGCACTGCGCGCACACATACTCCCTGCTCTGAGAAACATGCAGTCTATGCCGTAGGGCCTGGCCATTCACCAGCAGGCAGCCCACTCTGCCAGGCTGCTGTTCTCTGGGGCGCAGGCCCCGCTCGGCTCACAGCCCCCAGACTCCTCTCTGACAAGCCACAGACCAGCTGGATCAGGCAGGGAGATGCCCAGGCTGCCCCTGCCGTCTCCTCCCACGGGTCATCACCTGCCTCACTCTGAGCCCACACAGAGCCGGCTCCAGCAGGCACCTGCTCCAGCCCCTCCCTCATCCACCAAGGAGCCCTTCGAGAGGCGCCAGCCGCAGGGGCTGTCCTGGCCGGGGACAGAACAGCGACTGCCCAGCAGTGCAACGCCCCGTGGTGCAGCTGGCCCCGCGCTGCCGGTCTCTGGCCCCGTGAAGTCAGAGGCTCCTGACGGTTACACTACGGGCCCCAACTAACAGACTCCCTGGGAACTCCGCGTAGGCTGCTCCAGCTGGAGCGGGAACATTACCTTGAAAACTGGACGAGGTTTGCGGTGCAGGTCAAAGATGGGGAGGTCGCCTTTAAACTAGACTCAGGGCCCAGCTCCACATGACCTTACTAATGGCGCCACTCGGCACTGGCTCCTGGGCGCAGCGAGGACTCGTCCACACGCGTTATCCAGGTTACAGAGGGGAGAGGGGGACAGGCAGAGAGCAGCCCCCGAGCCAATCAGCGTCAGAGCCGTGTGGATCCACAACCCCAACCCGGGGCCGTCTCTCAGGGGTCTGACGGGGTCTCAGGACAAGGCGGCTGCTGGGGAACAGAGCCGGGGCAGAAGGGGGGCGGCCCTCTGCCCGGGGGGGCACAGCGAGGGTCTGATGACTCGAAGAGGGACGGGGGAGGGGAAGAGGAAGAGAAGTGGCTTACGATAGCGAGTTCGTCCTGGAGGCCTCTGGGGCCCGCTGGGGGCTCTGTGCTGGGGGCGGGTGGGACAGTTCGGAGCCGATGTCGGAGATGTCTAGAGCACAAAGGGAGGAGAGAAGAGCGCAGTAGAGCCAGGCACGCCAGGGCACAGGTTCATTTCCCTCCTCAGCTCTATGGCAGTGGCAGGGCGCGTGACCTGCTGAGCGAGCGGGGGCTGGGGAAGGACTGGAGGACTCTTGCTGTCTGATGCACTGAGACAACAGTGGCTTGGAGGCAACAGACCAAGTACTCAGAGCCCATGGCCCTGCCGTTTGCTCGAGAACACCGGCGAGTCTGCCGCGTGCCGCTCCACTGCTGACCTCCCTAAACGCCCAGTGGCAGCGCCTGGCTTCTCCCGCCAGCTGCCCAGCACGGAGCAGATCTGTCACCGGGACCTCTGAATTCAGAACTCGCTGCTGCCCTGGCGTGTTCTCCCCCTCCCCAGCACTGAACACGGCACTGCCACGGCGCCTGTACCCAAGTCAGCCACAGAACACGGGTTTCCCGGCTCCTTCCACCTGGAGGCTCCCCGGGCCCTCGTGACTCCGCTCACCGTCCAGCCGCGAGCTGTCGCTGTCGCTGTCCCTCACTTGGGGGATGTTGACCAGGAACTGCCGGTTGTCCCGGAACACGAGCAGCCTCAGCGTCCCCTCTGACCTTTCAATCAGCCTGCGGGTGTCAGCCAGAGACATGTTCTCGCTGGTGACACCATTAATCTAGCCAGAGGGGCAGAGAGAGGGGGCGGAGGGTTACAGAGCTGCCAAGCACCATGCTCAGGGGGAGGCTGCAGCCTTTCCTGGGGCTGGGCACAGCCGAGAGCAGGGGGGTAGCGAAAACGGAGTAAGTCCAGATCCGCCATCCCCCTGCCCCAGCTAATCGAGAAATCACGCTGGGGAGAGCAGCACTGAGTCAGTCACACTCCCACAGGCCTGCCAGGGTGCCTCATATCCGAGCGCCCAACGGGAGGGGTGGGACTGTTGATTTAACGGGCAGGGCCAAGGCTGGCTCTGGTCCCCATAGCTACCCTGCTGCAATCAGGGAAAGAGACATTCCTTTGGACAATGCAGGCAGGGGTGAAACCCCAGCAAGTCCCCGCGGATATTGGAACAAGGAGTTTAATCATGCTGTGCACACCTACAGGCCCAGCACAGTGAGGAACAGCAGGCACGGTAACAACAATACTCCCCACTACTACAGAGAGGGGTTTTCAGCCAGAGATTTCAAAGCACTTCCCGACCGCGGTGGGTAATATCATAAGCTCTTAGATAGATGGGAAGCCGAGCTGGGAAGGAGGTATATGGCTGGAGTGTGAGCGCGCGTGCGCACACACACACACACACACACACACACTCTCTCCTCTCCCCCCCAAACCACCTGCTGATGGGCGGGTGGAAGGATCTCTCGCCACAGAAAGACCTCTGACTATGTACATAAGAACGGCCATACTGGGTCAGACCAAAGGTCCATCTAGCCCAGAGTCTGCCAAGAGTGGTCAAGGCCAGGTGCCCCAGAGGGAATGAACAGAACAGACAGTCATCAAGTGATCCATCCCATCCCCCATTCCCAGCTTCTGAACAAAAGTGAGAACAGAAAACTCGCACCCTGGTTAGAAAGTTCCCCAGACAAGCAGCACCTCCTGATGTGCCCAGCCTGTGAAACACACTTGCAAATCAAGTTTAATTATAGTTGTCTGTTCTGACCCTCTTGAACAAATCCACTTCGGCTTCTGTATTTTTATGCATTAAAAAAATAAAATCACCGCCCCCACTCCACACACACACACACACACACAAAAAGCATCAGTGGTGTCCTCGTTTGCAGAGATCAGGTTATGTACAAGTCTGGCTGGGAGGGGGCAGGGACCATTAAATGAACTGGTTAGTAAAATGTTCACCTCGACTAGCTCTGCTGAGATAAAACCCGTCTGTGCCTTTTCGCCACTCAGCCAGCTAGCTAAGTAACTCCATGTTAAACACAAACCTTGTCTGCATAGGTGCTGACTCTGTGGGCGCTCCAGCCCTGGAGCACCCGTGGAAAAGAATTAGTGGGTGCTTAGCACCCTCCAGCTCCCTGCCAGTGCCTCCCATTCACCAATTGCCCGACCGATCAACTCCTCCCCCTCCTGCCCACCCGCCCCTCCTGCCCACCCGCCATGATCAGCTGTTCCGCGGTTTGCGGGAGGCACTTGGGGGACAGAGGGAGGAGTGGGGATGGGGCACACGCAGGGGAGGGGGTGGAAATGGGCAGGAAGAGGTGGGGTGGGGGCAGGGAAGGGGGTGGGGGTTTGAGCATCCATGGGCCCCAGAGGAAGCCAGCACCTGTGCTTGTCTGCACAGACAAGGCCAGAGGGTTGCTTTGGCCAGGAGAAAGGACCTTAGATTGGGTTCTTCGCGTGCACTTGTCTTTCACTGTAACCGATGAGCACTCACCTCTGCTCGGGTTTTCAGGGGCCAAACTCCACCCTGGGGCAGGCCGGCCACCGCATTCCCCGTTTGTGTGAGGACTCAGTTCGTCCAGACAGGACGATGCAGGCGCTGATGGCAGCTCTGTGGCTAACGCTGCCCCAGGCCCTTCCTTTCAGCTATCTCCTTCCGATCCCTCTGGAATGCTTTTTGGAATGATTTGAAATGATAAATTTGGCACGTTTGGAATTTTCTATGGTGATTTGGGGTTTAAACGAGGTAGTTGTTAAATGGCAGTTTTCCAGCTGGCACGTACGCACACAGCACCATGTCGCTACAGTGGGTTAGAGATACCCAGCGATGCTGGTACAAGCCCCCAGTGCGGGTGCAGTTATTCTGGCACTGAGGTGCACATGGCAATAAACAACACAAGTTGCTGTGTCCACACTAGGGGCTGTGCCATTAACTACCTCCCAACCCTACCAAAACACTTCTGTCGGTAAAAGACGATCTAGTCCCCAAAACAAAGAAACCCTCCCAAAACACCCAAGCCCACAACGCCTGCTCCAGCTGTTCAGACAGGGGATGTGTCTTTTCTGGAGCTCTGTGTGTTCCAAGCCATGGTGCAGACCCCTCAGAATGCACCACACAGCAAGAGACATTTCAATCACAGACACGCAGGCCTGGAAGGGCCCTCGAGAGGTCTCTCTACTCCAGTCCCCTGCACCAAGGCAGGGCCAAGTATTATCTAGACCACCCCTGACAGGGGTTTGTCCAACCTGCTCTTAAAAAGCTCCAGAGATGGAGATTCCACAACCTCCTCAGGTAATTTTTTCCAGTGCTTAGCCACCCTCACAGTTTTTCCTAATGTCCAACCAAAACCTCCCTTGCTGCAATTTAAGCCCAGTGCTTCTTGTCCTGTCCTCAGTGGATGAGGAGAACAATTTATACTTCTCCTCTTCAGAGCAACCCTTTACGTACTTGAAGACTGCTATGTCCCTCCTCAGTCTTCTCTTCTCCAGATTACACAAACCCAACCTTTTCCAATCTTTCCTCCTAGCTTGTGTTTTCTAGACCTTTCACCATTTCTGTTGCTCTCTTCTGGACTTTCTCCAGCGTCCCCCCCTCCCCACCTTCCTAAGGTGTGGGGTCCGGAGCTGGACCCAGTGCTCCAGCTGAGGTCTTAGATGGAAAAAACATCTAACATCAGTGAGCAAAATTACGGCTGCCCAGAGCAAAGGGGTGAAAAGAGCAGAGGTGTCTGTGCAGAGCAATTACCACGACAGAGTTTTGAGCGCAGCATTATAACAGGAGGTTTTGAGCATGAAACGCTCACAGGAGCAAGTGTCAGTCACAACAAAGGAGAGACAGAAGGTTTAAGAGGCTCCTCTGAAGTCCTCTTTGGAGATCCAACAACACGCAGGCTTTGTCTGGGCGAAGATAGATCACGTTAGCTAGCCCGACCTAACGAACACGACCCAATAACCCCGTAAAGTCCCAGGCTAGACAAAGCCATAATGGCCGAACCAGCAACCAGAGAGGTGAGAAAAGGGCCTGGGAGAGAAGGATCAGGAGAAGCCACAAGAGCAGACGCAATAGCCCAGCTCCCTGCTGGCCCCGACAGGCTCCATCCTTGCGCCCCAGAATGGCAGGTCTGAGCCCACGGCCCCGCGGTTACAATGGGGTGGAGTGGAGAGTAGCTGCCTCCCTTTGTTCTGGGGGGAGCGCTGAGGAGGAGAGTCTCAGAGACCAGAGGATACCTGGGAGCAGGGACCAACTGGGGAGAGGCTGGCAAGGGGCAGATCAATGCAGGGATAGGTTAGAACAGCCCAAGCATGGCCCTAAATTCTGCCTCCTCCTCCGCTCCCACCTTCCCTGGCCTCCCAGACCTGAAGAAGAGCCGAGCCCTGTGTGAGCTCCCAAGCTGCTTTCTTCCACCGACAGAAGTTGGCCCAACAGACGAGATTCCCTCCCCCTCCTTGTGTCTCTAATAGCCCCCAAGGGCATTCCCCCAGCAGAGAATGGCTGGGGGTGAAGTGCCATCCCAGCAATAGCTGCTGCTCCCCCCCCTCCCGACTGCCCCCGGGGGGGGGGCCTGGCTCCACCCATTTTGGGTGTGGGAGGTGAACTGGATAATCTTATGGAACAAGAAATTACTTAGAAACTTTCAGAGCGAGAAGAGACAGGGAGCAAACACTGTAATTTAAACATTAAAATACAGAAACTCAAACCTCAAAACACCCACCCACCACACCCTGCTGTCCTGCGCAGTGTGACCTGTTTCTCACACAAAACTGGGAAATTCAGCGTGAAGCCGTTTATCAGCACCCGCTCACACACCCACAGCTACTCACAAAGACACACATTGTCCACTCCTCTGCAATGCAACCATGGTCACACCCAGGCAGCCTGAATTCTCCCAAGGCGGGAGGAGGAACACACACATCTCCTGGCCAGGAAAGAGCCCAGAGTAATCTACATGCCAGAGAGCCCCACCCCACACCACTGCGTCACATGACCTCGACCAGCTAAACCTAGTCATCAGCCAAAAAAAGTATGTAACCGTTGGAGCCGATGAGCAAACCATGGATTACCTGTTAATATCAAGTAAAAAGGCACAGGACATTGTGGGATATTTGCATGTAATAACTTCCTGGAAGTGGAGGTCTCAGTAATAAAAAGTCAGAAATTAAGTTCTCCTCCCATAATATGCTACAAAATCAAACCAACTGATCAGCTGACAAGTATCGGTTCATATCTACAGCTCAATGCTTTCAGGTAAGTGACATCACTCATCATTATACACCGATTGCTCATCTTCAGCTCTCACAGAATATGAACTACACAGCTCCAAGCGCCACATGCCGTCAGAAACAAATCCCAGTAACGTTACTCCAATTGTCAGCTCTTTGGGGCAGGATCTGCGTCTCTGTTCTGGGTTTGTCCAGCACCTAGCGCCTGGGCCACGACTAGGCTCCTTGGTGCTATGGCAAGACACACAATCAGCAGGCTAGACTCCGAACTGCAAATGGGAGAGTGGCCAAGTAGAATTGATTTGCTTGGGGAACAGAGTGTGAGTTTGAGCATTCTTGCTGATAGAACCATCAAAATGTTGGGTTGGAAGGGACCTTCAGAGGCCATCAAATCCAGATCCCTGCGCTGAGGCAGGACCAGTAAATCTAGGCCACCCCTGACAGGGTTTGTCCAGCCTGGTCTTACAATCCTCCAGTGACGGCAACAAAGAATCCTGTGGCACCTTATAGACTAACAGACGTTTTGCAGCATGAGCTTTCGTGGGTGAATACCCACTTCTTTGGATGCAAGCCAGTGACGGGGATTCCACAGCCCCCCAGGAAGCCTGTTCCAGAGCTTCGCTACCCTGAGAGTTAGAGACTTTTCCCTAACATCTAACCTAAATCTTCCTTGCTGCAGATTAAGCCCATTACTTCTTGCCCTCCCTTCAATGGACATGGAAGCCAGTTGATCACCTCCCTCTCTGTAACAGCCCTTAACGTATTTGGAGACTGATCAGGTCCCCGCTCCGTCTTCTGTTCTCAAGCTGTGGGGTTGTGTGTCCATGTTTCCTAAGGCTGGGGGGGCCTGATTAACTTTTACTGGTTCTCCCCCACTGTTTTTTAATATTGCTCCATTGAACCAGGTGGCAGCAACGCTCAAGTCACGAGCGGATTGGAGAGGAGTTTCTGCTGTTGCATCTGCACCGGGGAAAGGAACCTCTTGTGCTGGTGGGGGTGAAAACAGCCCCCTTCAAGTGATACCCCGTCTACACTGGCAGGGCAGACATTTCAAAGCCATTCTGGGGCTGGCAGAAGTAGTTTAACATCTGTTATTAAAACAGCCTCATCTTCCTAGTGCAGAGAGCTCCCGAGAATCTCAAGACCACATGGCCCAGGGACAGCATCACACCCTACACTGACACCCAGCATCAGGAACAAGCTGCTGAGTGCACCAATCCTTTCAGACCTCTGCCTACCTTTAAAATGAGGTCCCCCTCGTGCAGCGAGCTGTCCTTGGCAGCCAAGCCTGTCTCCGTTATGTGTTTGATAAAGATCTGGCTTCCCAGCTTCAAGCCGTATTCTGCGCCCCAGGAAAGAGAGAGACACAAGTCAGGTTCAGGGAATGGAACTAGAGAAATACCAGATCTGGGGTATCAGGGAGACAGGTCCTCGCTAGGAGCCCACAGTACCCAGTGGGACCCCTTGCCCTCCCCTCCGGCTCCAGCTGTCGTGTTAGCCAGGTCATAAACGCCAGTCGCTCAGGCCTGGTGCGCATACACAAACTGCACCCAGTTAACTGGTTCGGTTTCTAAACTGATTTTGTTAACTCAGTGCAATGTGGCCACAGACCCAGTGTGTGTCGAAGTGAAGCTATTCCTTCCTGTTCCACCCCCCAAGGCATCCCCTCTGGGGCAAAGCAGTGAAGACAACAGCCAGTGAAACGCATGCACCACTGCTCAGCCTCGCTGGTGGTAAAGGCCCTTCATCTCTGAGCCCCCAAAGTCATCCTGTTCTGTCCCACCCGCCTCCAGGCAGCCTCCACCAGACTGCAGTGAAGAAGGATGGTTCATTCATGCTGGAGGGGGTTGGTGGGGAGAGAATGGGGAAGCTGCCCCTTACCGTCGCCTTGTTTCTGCTTCACCAGAACCGAGCGGATGGGTTTCATTGGAACCTCCTGGCGCGGCAGCCTCTTGAACCCAGACACGAGCGCAAGCCCATTGGCGTCCTCTTCGTGGCCAAAGCCGTTGGTGGAGTGTTGTCTATGGTAACTCTGCCTTTCAGAGCCGCTGTCTTGGCTCCGCCTTCTGCTTCTGGACACCTGCCTTCGATTGTCACTTTTCTCCCGAGAGTGGCCGGAGCTCCTCTCACTGGAGGAGTCTCCGTCGTAGCCTCTACTGTAATCCGCGTCATCCTGAGGCCGGCTCCTGTTGTAACTGTCGTACCGGTATCCTTTCCCGGTGCTCCGCGGCGATGGCTCATCTCCCTGGTACCCGTACTCCTCATCAGAATCGTATCGGACGGTGTGGGGAGAGTGCAAGGAGTCGCTGGATAGTGGCTGGCTGGTTTTGGTTACAGGAAGCTGAATTTTCTTTGGTCTCTTCACTGTCTGCAGGTGGGAAGGAAGAAGAATGACACATACTCTGCTAGACACAAACAGCACTCCCAGAAGAGCCACCACTGATCTCAGAGCACGTCACAGAGGGAGAAGAGTGGCATTATCAGATGGGGAAAGCCACGGCATAGAGACATGATGTTATTTGCCCAAGGCCCCATAGCAAACCAGAGGAGCCCCCTGGTTTCTGTAGTTAAAGGGCTACAACTATCTAGTAGGCTGGCACAGGCAAACCGGGTCAGCGCCCCTCACGAGGACGCAGTTATGCTGTTAGAAAGGTGCTTTGTACCAGTCCAGCAAAGGGAAATAACTACCAGGACGAGACACCTTTATATTAATTTATATTAAATTTCCACTACATGCGTCCGACGAAGTGGCTGTTCACCCCCGAAAGCTCATGCTCCAAAACGTCTGTTAGTCTATAAGGTGCCACAGGACTCTCTGTCGCTTCTTATACTGATGTAACTGCAGCCTCACTGGGGCTTAGCCTGGTGTAACTGTTTCAGTGATCACACCCCGAGCCAAAATAGTTTTACCAGTAAAACTGAAGGGAAGATCAGCCCCACGAGTCCCTTCCTCAAACTCCTAAGTGTGTGTGTTGGAGGCGACTGATTATGCCAACTAATGGGATCCAGACTGTTCCATGGTTCAACAGGCACAGAAAAAAGGAGATGAGCAAAGGAGAAGCTGTGTTGTCTCAGATTAAACACAGAGGGGAGAGGACATAGAGTAGCAGGGTTGGAAGGGACCTCAGGAGGTATCTAGTCCAACCCCCTGCTCAAAGCAGGGCCACTCCCCAGACAGATCTTTACCCCAGTTCCCTAAATGGCCCCCTCAAGGATTGAACTCACAACCCTGGGTTTAGCAGGCCAATGCTCAAACCACTGAGCTACCCCTCCCCCGATACTTGTTTGTTTCTCTGGGCACATAGGGGGACTTGTGGGTTGGCACTGGAGGCCCAGCGGCTCTCGAGTGGAGCAAGCCTGCGTCTACACTGCAGAGCGGTGGGGTTAGCAGCTGACAGGTTGTACGAACTCGAGCATTAGCCTGCAGTGACTTAGGCTTTAGCTTATACCCTGTCATGGGCCAGACAACTGGAGTTAGTAGCATCATCACAGTCGAGTTAAGGACAGAGTGTGGGGACGGGACTCGAGCCCAGGCACATCCAATGTTCTCCCTGGAATTAACTGTGCTGGGCAGTTGCTGCGTTTAACCCAAGGACAGACAAGTGGAACATCCGGGCAGGAAAACTTGCCCCACATCAAGGCTTTACGTTGGACCCTTGTTACCTCTCCTCCCACCCAAGCCAAGTCAGCCCCTCCCAGGCAGGACGCTTACGATGTTGGCTAACTTGCCACAGGTTTTGAGCGTCTGGATGGCAAAGGAGGAGGACACGTTCTCCATGGAAAGGCCGTTCACCATCACAATGTGATCTCTCATCCTGGAAAGGAAAGACTCAGGTCAGCAGATCCCTTGCCAGGGCACCGGGGAGAGTGCGATAAGGCTCCCGAGTGGCTAGGAGCAGCCTCTCAGCCGAGGCAAACGGCTCTGCCGGGACAGTCTAACCCGCACTTCCCCTCCAGGGAGCATGTTCATTTGCAGTTCCCACCCCAGAAATGGCAGGAGACCCTCCCAGGTTCAAAGTCCCCATGTCCTCCAATCTGCACCCCCACTGGCCTCTTCCTTCCCGAGTCTGCCTCCTGACACCAGGTCAGGAGCCAGCAGCTGGGAAGGCAGGTCCCCTCAGGAAGCTAGTCTAGCAGCTGCTAACTCTCCCCTTCCTCCCACACTAGTGACCCCAGCAGACGCTCCTCCCAACCCCCACGAGGCATGTTCTGAGCATATGACTGGAGCCAGGACCTCCCGGGTTCTAACTGACTCCCTCTCCGACCTTCAGCCAATCATGCCCCCCTCTGTGCCTCAGTTTCCCCAAGCGTTTGAAGTGTTGCTTCCTCTCCTGGGTAGAGGGGGGCCCGGATCCAAGACACCCCCGAACTTGGGGAAGTTTGGATCCTCTCTTTGCTCACAACGCTTTCCTCAGTGAATCCTTCCGGCCCCGTCTGCCACTCACTGGAGCCTGCCATCTGCTGGTCCGCCGGGTACCACATCTGAGACAACGACAGAGGGGTCCCCAGCCAAGCCGCTGGGACGGTCCCTGCCTCCTGAGATGGCGATGCCAAAGCCCCTTCGAGGGTCCTAGTGCGACAGATACATACGCGGTCAGGCTCTGCACAGAGAGTGCCGGCTGCAGATGGAAGGGGGGGCGGGCACAGGGGGCAGGCAGGCATTGCCGAGTGGCTGCTAAGCATCGCTAATGGCACTGCTATAAGCCGCTTCCCTGGCAGGCCAGTCGCGTCGCTGCCATGAACGGCGGGCTCCAGCTGGCACAATACCACAAGGAAGCTCACGCTGCTGGGGGGCTGCTTGGCCCTGCCCAGAGACTTCTAGGGTCACCCCAGCTGGTTTGCGCTGCCAGGCTCGGCTGGCGTCAGCAGGACCCTGCTGGGAACAGCTCATGCTGCCAGGAGCCCAGTCACATCAGAAGGCAGAGGGCCCCATTCAGGAGGCCTGGCTGAACCGCAGTGTCACCCCCACGATTAAAGGCCCCACGCCCACCCTGCCGGACGGAGACTGCACAGTGCACAAGCTCACCTTGCTCAGCGTCACTGTGTGCTGCTCCCAGATGACCATCTCCTCCATGGCTGTAACCTGGGAGCCCGGGGAAAAGGACGGTCAATTAACAAAATCAGAGTGTTGCCCCAGTCTCCAGAGAAGGGGGAGGGGTGGCCAATTTGCTCCTGTCACTTCTCTAGACCCCAGAGATCTGGGCATACTAGAAATCACTCTTAGCTGCAAAGAAACAAGCTGCCTTTTTCCTAACGAGGTAACATCCTCCTCCCGCCTAAACCCACCCTTTAAATAACAGACTTGCCTCTGCAGCTGCAGAGAGAGCATCTCCCATTAAGGGTGTGTCCCAGCACTGGGGCTAAATGCGCTGCAAACAGACAGCAGCTCTCAGTATAGAGGTCACCAGCAGGCTTGTCTGAATGCAATGAGATCGAATGAAGCCAGGGAGGCAGCGTGAGTAACAGTTACAGCAAGGGACTGAAACACTGTAAATCACGTCATTAACCCGCGCCTCAGTTTCCCCAAACTGAACAGGGATGATACCAGTCTACATCAACAGGGGATTAGGGAGATGTTTTTCGAGCGTTTAGGGAGAAAGCTTTGTCATTAATTTCTGGAACCTGATACCCATAATGGTTCTGTTTAAAAGGGCCCGGTTTAGTCTGTGTTGTGGATTACACCAGCTGAGACAGACTCAGGGTTAGAGTCCTGCAAATCTAGATTTTCCATCAGAAGGGAACAGTGGGAGCGGAGAAAGAAAGCTGAAGGAGGGAAGAGACCAGCAAATTCCACCAGGACTGTGTCTACTTATTGTGAAAATCAGCCTTGCCTCCCCAGAGCCAGCAGCTGCACAAGATACTCAGTTATCTTACACGCGGGTCCATGATGTGAACATATTGATTCAAATTAGGAAGAAGAACCTAGTTTCTACAAGTCAGCCAACCTGCCTGGCCCTCTGGCTGTTCCTACTGGATGGTTGCCTATCAAAAGGCAACAATAAGTGCTAATACCTACAGAGCTCACTACTGCTAGTGATATCACCAGTCACAGCTGGGGAAGCGGACGTGCAGAGCAGAGATGTGACTAACACCAGAGCACATGGAGTGACGGAGCCCGGCCCAGAACCTAGCCCCATACCCTGGCCCCACTGAACAGCGCTCCAGCATGGTATTAAGCAGCGGGAGGAGGCCAGTGATTCAAGAACAGGTAAGAGCAGAAGCTGCATGGTTACTTATTGCTAAACAATCCATGCGGGCACTTGAGAATGAAGCTGTGCCACTCCGAGGAGGCAATGCGAGCGACTAGCTAGCAGAGCACACGGTGGGTGCCGCTCCTCGCTATCCCTGCTCACGCCTCCCCTTCGTGTTCCTACAGAGGGTCTGAAACACTCCAGCCCAGCACGCTGAGTCCCTGGAGGAGGCAAGTGGGGCTGGCATGGCGCGGAGAGCAGGGCACACCCTGACCACCTCCACGGCCTGCCCTCTGGGGAGCCGGAGAACCAGGCAGGAGCTTGTTCTGAGTCAGTCGGCTGCCAAACGCTGGAGAAGACGCAGTACAGCCCGCAACTGCCCCAATTAGGAACCCAGCTCAAGTGGATGCAGCAGCATCAGAGCCCAAGGCGGGCGGCACGTGAGTCACCTCACCAGCCTTTCCTCTCTGGGGATTCGAGTGCAATCGTCTGCAGTACACGTCCACGTGGAAGCAGAGGGGCTTCTAGCCAAAATTAAACACCTGCCTTCCAGGGAGAGAGGGATTAGGAGTCAAAGACCCACAAATGCTGTGCTTGCAGTTACGGTAGCCCATGGAGTTTAGAAACGCTCTCTGTTATGAGCCTCACCAATTGGGTTACTGCAGACCTCCTCCTTGGCCTGCCCAGGGGTCAGACCGCCCTAGAGACAGTCCACCAGCTTACACACACGTCCAGGACTTTAAAGTATCTATTCAAATTAAGGAGAGGAATCAAGTTTATCTACAGGTCAGCCAATCTGCAAGGACAGACGACAGTTCCTACTGTATGTCGGTCTATCAAAGAACATCATATGATGAGCACTGGTACAGCATTTAATAACCTATAATTTACCATTTCACAACATATAGTAAGCGCTTATATAGCAGTTTCCAATCAGAGACTTCAATAAATAAAATAATATCATCACCCGTTTACAGATGGGGAAACTGAGGCACAGAGCACCGAAGCGACTGATCCCAGAGCACATGGAGTGACAGAGCCAGGAACAGAACTCAGGTCCCATACCCTAGCCCCTGCTCCCCAGCGCGCTGATGCACAATTAAGCAGGGTGAGGTCTGTGACCCAAGAAAGGGAAAAGCAGAAGCCTGCATGTTCTCAGCCTGGTTTCAAGTACTGAGCAGACTGTGGATTCTGAGTGAGCAGGCCATGTGCCAGGGTCATCAGGCACCTGCAGTCTCAAAACTGCGCAGGTCCGATCTTGATGGGCAGCCTGGTGTCTGAGAGGTAGGGAAGGATCAGCGATCGACCAAGTAACCCAGACCATACCCCCTCTGAGGGTAGGCCCGTCCGTCGGGAGGCCGGAGACCGGACAAGCAGGGGGCGCTGCAGGTCAAGACGGAGGTGGGGTACATTGGCAGAGCTGTGTGGAAAATGCTCTCCCATTGTGCCAGCTCCAGCCGCCACCAACCCCACCAGCCCCACCAATCCAGAAAGGGGTGAAGTCTAGAGACCTCCCAGTCCCTGCTCCCCTCAGCAGCAGTTTTTTGAACAGCAGGCACCACCCTCCCAGCACCTTTGTCCCCTCAGTGAAAAAAACCACCAGCAGCATCACCTGGGACTGGTCACACTCCAGTGACCACCGAGGCCCTGACTCTGCCCCTGGTAGGGTTGCCAGCCCTCCAGGATTGGCATGGCGTCTCCGGGAATTAAAGATGATGTCATGTGATGACATCTCCAGGAATACATCCAACCAAAATTGGCAACCCCAGCCCCAGGACTGCGTCAGTGGAATTACACCAACACCGAACCATAGTAAGGCTTTGGCTACACTTGCATTTCAAAGCGCTGCCGCGGCAGCGCTTTGAAGTGCTAAGTGTAGTCAAAGCGCCAGCGCTGGGAGAGTTTTCTCCCAGCGCTGTCCGTACTCCACCTCCCTGTGGGGAATAACGGACAGCGCTGGGAGCACGGCTCCCAGCGCTGGGGCTTTGACCACACTGGCGCTTTGTAGCGCCGCAATTTGCAGCGCTGCAGAGGGTGTGTTTTCACACCCTGCTGCAGCGCTGCAAATTTGTAAGTGTAGCCAAGCCCTAAGAGTGGAGGCTCAGGCCTGAACGCCCTTATCAGTGTCGAGAAAACTACTCACAAACAACCCCCCAACCCAAGCAGATCAGCTGGGCTGAACCGTCCCTCAGCTGAAAGTGTATCTGTTGGCAGGACAAGAGGCATTCCACAACCCAAGGGAAGGAATCCTGAGCAGGAAAGACATCCAGATGCCTAAAGAAGGGAACAGCCAAACCATGGTGTAAACCAAAAGGACAGGTGGACAAAAGACTCCAGGAACTGGAGAGAGGGTTTGAAATCCACAAGCTGCAGAGACTGATCAGGCCAGTGATTCCCAGGCCTGGATCATCTTGCTTCCTTCTGCAGAGCTAGTCAGGCCCTGCAGTTGCTGCACTGAAGGGAACAAGCCATATTTAAAAATACCCCGAAAGTTTGAGGGAGCTCTGAGTCAGGCAAATTACGCATCAGGTGGAATCCCTAGGTTCAGCAGACAGAGCATTTCCCCCAGCACAGGATTTCTCAGAACAGCTGGTGTATCAAAGTAGTAAACACAATGTGACAAGAAAGCAAAATACATCACCACCCAAGTCTGGTTATGCCTGAAAAATCAATGTGTGCTGGTTACAGCACGAGAAGCGATAGGATGGTGCAGCTCCATGCAGAGCATGTCTGAACCGTTCACAAAGCCAGTCCTGGTCCAGTAAGGTCAACGGGGGGTTTTGCCATTGACTTTAACAGGAGCAGGACAGGCTGTGTGCAGACTCCCCTCAGAATCATCCTGACGTTTGCCTCTCCTTCCCTCTTGAACTACGGTGCTGGTTCAGATCTCAGCCAGGCTGGGAGTGAGCAGAAGCTGCTGCCATTGGCTTGGAGAGGATTGTTTTCTTTGCCTAGAATCACTGTCCTTTGAACAGGCTGCTGCGGAACTGGAGCCAGATAAACCCCATTTCTCCCTGCAGATTGTTCCCCGGCCCCACGACGGCTGTTACCGCGCACAGCACTCGCAAAGCTACTGGCCCAGGAGCTCCTTCACCGAACGCGCACACCTGCTGGGGAAAGAGACTTGCCTGAAATCTTACAGCCATATTCCACAGAGCCCCAGGCTGCTGGCTGCTCCCATGGGCAGGGCTGGCCCTGGGGATGAAAGGGTGCAGGAGCTCCCAGTAGCAAGGGAGACGATCTATGCAGAGCAGGTGTGCAAAGGCCGAGAGATTCTGTGATCAGCTGCAAGGTTCAGGCACTTTACAATCAGCTCTTCCTTCTCCCAGGGAGATGGGGGCTTACGCCTGCTGCTCCGCCTCCTCTCCTGTTCCTCAGCCCGCCTCCTGCTGACACAGCCAGGTGTGGGACACACCTGCGCCAAGAGACCAGGCTGAGGTGCGCTCAGGTGCTCTGCAAGTAGCCAGCTGACCTGTGTCCCAGCCAGTCTCCTGCCTGCACTTCGATCTCTCTCGTCTGGCACAAGACTCCAGGCCAGGATTTCCAGGCAGCTGGCCCAGGAACAGGAACAGAGCCGCAGGAGGTTAGGTGCAGGCATGACACAGGTAAGAGGCATGACACAGGTTCCAGCTGCCCTGGCCAGGGAGCCTCTCTGCACTCCTGGGAGGAAGGAGAACGACGAGCAGAGTGGTTTTGCCACCCCACCACCACATTAATGATAAAAGACCAGGAGTACGTGTGGCACCTTAGAGACTAACAAATTTATTTCAGCATGAGCTTACGTGGGCTACAGCCCAGTTCTTCGGATGCATAGAAGTGAACACACAGACAGGAGATATCCACAAGAGAATGATTCCCCGTCACTATAACATGGCTTTGCGCTAGATGAGATTTAATGGCACCAGGACTCCTGGGTTCCGAGAGTAATGGGAGCTCGTGGTAAAGCCAGAGGGTCTGTCTGCACAGCGAAATGTGGGCCTGGGCTCATCTGCTGCAGCTGGCTTGACTCCAGCTAACTCCAGGAGCAGTAGTGAAGACGGCACAGCCTGGGCACCAGAGCGGGCAGTACAAGCCCAGCACGGGCTCTGGCTCCGTACTGGGCTCACTAGCCCGCTCTGAAGCCTTCCTGCTTTGTTACTGGAGCTGGCTGAATTCCAGCTCGCTCAGGTAGGTGAGCCTGTGCCCAGCTTTCACTGCGTAAGCAGCCCCAGAGTCAGGACTCCTGGGTTCCTTCTCCAGCCACTGACTCCGCACTGCTTTGGGCAAGTCAGCTCAGTTTCCCCATTTGTAAAATGGGGCCCCTAATGCTCATGCTTTGTCAGGCCTGCACAACTCGTAAGAGGGCGAGGGCCATATTACTCCAAAGAAAACAGCTGAGGGCCGACCCCCCCCCTCCCAGCGCCGCCAAGCCCCCGAAATACTTCCTCCCCCGCACCCCCCGCCCCCCGGAAACAAACCCGCCGTCCCCCGCGCCGTCCCACTGAAACAGCCCTATTGAACCTTGGAAATATGTTATAGCAGGCCCCTGAGGTAGTATAATTAGGGTGTAAGAAAAATGTCTTTTTGCTAGAAGTAGAATAAGATCTTCCCCCCACTTTGTAATCAGTTGCCCTGTTGAATGAATGAGGTGGGACTGAGGAAGGCAGCACCTCCAGACAGCTGCAACCCTTGGAGAGGGGATGGGAGCCAGACCAGATCAGCAGAACAGGTCAGCCACTGACTCCTCGCTCGCCTCCTCAGCTTCCCACCCCCCAGCTCGCCTCCTCAGTCCCCCCTCCCCCAGCTCGCCTCCCCAGCCCCCGCCACTGCCCACCCGCCCGCCTCCTCAGCCCCCCACGCCCCCAGCTCACCTCCTCACCCCCTGCCACTGCCCGCTCGCCTCCTCACCCCCTGCCACTGCCCGCCCACTCGCCTCCTCAGCCCCCCACCCCCCAGCTCGCCTCCTCACCCCCTGCCACTGCCCACCTGCCTCGCCTCGCCACCCCCTGCCACTGCCCGCCCGCCTCCTCAGTCCCCCCTCCCCCAGCTCGCCTCCCCAGCCCCCGCCACTGCCCGCCCGCCTCCACACCCCCTGCCACGGCCCGCCAGCCTCTTCAGCCCCCCACCCGCACCCGCCACTTGCCTACTCACCCCCCACGGGCCGCACAGTGAGCCCACCCACTATACACAGTACTGCGGTGTCCCCCAGAGGCATGGCCAGGATCACATTAATGCTCTAACATGAGTAAGCTACTGTGACGTCCCAGCTGAAGGGAGCTATCCAAGCACAAAGCATCCGTATCCTTCTGGCGAGGAGGGCCCGGTGGCTCAACCCAGGCTGCGTCCTCACACGTTTCACAGCATGGACCACACCTTGGCAGATGGCCACCTCCCCTCCTATTCATGATCACGAGCCACCTGTCTTGCCATTCAGGCGCATGTGGCCTCACTTCCCCGTGGCAAGTGACAGCGATTTGCAAAGTATCCCAGATATTTTAGGGTTTGTTGATGCATTTTAGCAGCTGGAAACATGGAGAAGCTGGTTCCATGGGACCTGTCTACAGACTGCAGTTTGGGAGCGGCAAGATTAGCTCACCTCCCCTGTAGCCTCCCAGGATGTTCCTTTATCTCTGGCTTTAGCTGGCCAAAAGATGGCGAGGTGCATAAGGAACGGAGCTGGTGGTGATTTTGTGTGTCAGGCAGAGCGCTGCAGGATTCCTCTCTCATGTGCAGCATCGTTTGACATCCTACACTCAGCGCCTTGTTTGCCGCACGCGGAGAGCAGCGCAGGGATTCGGGTTTTTGCCTCCATTCGCAGTAACTCTGCTCTTTGCTTTGCATCTTTTTGAAACTTTGCCACAAACATTTACATTTGGAAAAGGCAACAGGAGAATCCTGGCGTTGGGCACAGGACGGCGAACAGCCCCAAGGCCAGCCCAGTTTAAAGGGAACCAGCCTAACACGTTCTCCTCTATTTAGGTTCTTATACCACGCTCATCCCCACAGGATCTGGGCACCTTCGAGTCATGCATTAAGCAACGTGACTAACATCTGTCATGTGTTTGTTCTCTCCTCCTCTCCCCAGGGGCAGAAGTGTGTGCCGTGGAGTGTTTTGTTGTGGGTAATCTCCACACACACACACACACACACACACACACACAGAGTGCAGAAGGTAGGGAGGTTTGTCATGGTCATTAGCTCCGTAAGCCCAGGGGGAGTGGGACTCGAGTCAACTCGCCTGTGTCAGGGAACCCTGGGCTTGAGTGTCCACACTGCATTTTAATCCTAGGCTAAGGATTGTCTAATCTGTGGTCAGACCAAGTGCTCTGGCATCCACACTGCGGTGCACAGGCCCAAGTCAAAGAAAACATGGGCCTAGTGCCCCCACCCCTACCAGTGTGGACACTGTAGCCCAGGGGTGGGCAAACTGCAGGCCGGATCCTGCCCGCCAGCTATTTTAAGCCGCCCCTCGAGCTCCCATTGGGGAGCGGAGTCTAGGGCTTGCCCCGCTCTGATGCTCCAGCTGGGGGAGCAGGGTCGGGGGCCGCTCCACATGGCTCCCGGAAGCACCGGCATGGCCCTACTCCAGCTCCTACACGTAGGGACAGCCAGGGGACTCCACTCTGCATGCTGCCCCTGCCCCAAGCACTGCCCCCATAGCTCCCATAGGCCAGGAACCGCAGCCAATGGGAGCTGCAGGGCGGTGCCTGCAGACAGGGCAGCATGCAGAGCTGCCTGGACGCGCCTCCGCATAGGAGCCGGAGAAAGGATATGCTGCTGCTTCCGAGAGCCACTTGAGGTAAGCACCGCCCAGAGCCTGCAATCCTGAGCCGCCTCCTGCGCCCCACTCCTGCCCTCTGAACCTCTCGATCCCAGCCCAGAGCTATCCCCAACCCCACCCCAGAGCCTGCATCCCCAGCCTGATCCCTCAAACCCCCTCCCCCCCGTGCCCCACTCCCCTGGCCAGAGCCCTCTCCCACACCCTGAATTCCTCATTTCTGGCCCCACCCTGGAGCCTCACCCTCTCCCACACCCCAACCCCAATTTTGTGAGCATTCATGGCCCGCCATACAATTTCCATTCCCAGATGTGGCCCTCGGGCCAAAAGGTTTGCCCACCCCTGCTCTAGCCTTAGGACACGGTGCACTGGGGGAAATGCTCCTGCCCCCCTGTTTCCTAACTGTGCCGATGCATGGATGGAACCCAGGCTCCCATGAGACGCGTTAGTTCCCAAACCACACAATGACTCTTTGGTGGCTGTCTCCGTAGAACGACAGCAGCTTGAGAAGACTTATACTGAACTGCCATCTCATCTCATCGGCGACCTGGGCCCTCCAGCTCGAGGCAGGGAATGCCCACGTGGGCCTGGTCTGAGAAGAATTCGGACAGCAGGTTCCAGGACCATCAAACTATTACAGTGAAACTCTGCAATTCTTCACTTGTAACCTGGGCTGTTCAATGAAGGGGGTTGGTTGGGTTTATTATTTATTTTTGTCTGTTTGAAGTTTGGCATAAAATGTAGTTTTCAGAGGAAACACCCCCCCCCCCCCATTCCAGGGCTTGGTGTGTGGTGTGCACTGTGCTCCAGCACCCCCCCCTTATCCCTGCTCCCACCGCACTCCAGGAGGCAGAGATAAGGGAGCGCTGGGAGGCTGTACAGAAGTTTTGGGGCTGGCTCCCACTCGCCGCCCTGACAGTACACGCTGCCTGGGCGCCTCCGCACACGCAGCCATTGGGAGAGCAGTGTGGGGCTGGGAATAAGGGTCAGAATGGAGCAGGGACCAAGCGCTGCCCTGCAGGGTGGGGGAGCAGCATGGCCAGAGGAGGGATGACCCCCAACATCTGGGAGCCACCTTCCACTTCTCAGCTTTGCTCCCTGCCCCGGCAAGCTCTGTGCAGCAGCGAGGAGGAGCCGGAGCAGCAGCTGCTGCCTCCGCTGCAAGAGGAGCAGGAACAGGGAGCGTGCTTGGCCAGGCAGTAATGGCACTTGTGGCTGCTGCGCTGGCTGCCTGCAGCGCTGCTTCTCTGGGAGCTGAGTCAAGGTGGGGCTGCGTGCACACAGGAAAGCAATAGGGCTCAGACCCTAAGACCCAGCTTAACACAGGCATGGGCCCTCCAGCCCTGCAGGTTCCTGGGACCCTGGCTCCGAGCCTTAGGTTAGGGCATTTGCAGTGCGGACTCAAGGTGGGTTTGGCTTGAGCCCGGGCTCACACTGCTGTGTACAATTACCCTAAGCTCCATCTCTTAGACGTGGCCAATTCCTCTGCTTGTCTAGCGTCCTGTCTCTGAAAGCGGTCAGAGCCGGATGCTCCAGAGGAAGGTGCAAGGGGAAGTTCATCCCTAACACCCTGTGAAGGATCACTGATCTTGCATCCATGCCCACGGGTACTCGGGCCATGACCACCACCCGACAGCTCACCGGAGTAACCAGAAAAGGGAACCAGCAAGGTGCTAGCTAGCAGAGGGTCCCGCCCCCAAAGCTCCCGATTGGGGGAACATCCAGTGCCCCTGATTGGCTGAGGAGCTCTATATAAACCAGGAAATAACAGCGACCGAACAACTAGAGCAGTTAAAGTTTGGGAACCACATTCTGTGAACCCCTTTCACTAAAATGTCAAGTCTTGCAAGCCCCCTCCTAAAAATGAATATTTCCAGGGATTTTCTCGTTTACCTGAGTATAAATTATAAAAGCAGTGATCTGGGAAATATAACATTTGTTTTTATGACATGCTTATTACACACTAATTATTATTAGGTGTCCCTGGCCTCTGGTTGCCAGAAGCTGGGAATGAGTGAAAGGGGATAGATCACTTAATATATGGAGATATACCTATTTCATAGAACTGGAAGGGACCCTGCAGGGTCATTGAGTCCAGCCCCCTGCCTTCACTAGCAGGACCAAATACTGATTTTGCCCCAGATCCCTAAATGGCCCCCTTGAGGATTGAACTCACAAGCCTGGGTTTAGCAGGCCAATGCTCAAACCACTGAGCTATCCCACCCCCCTTGATAATTACCTGCTCTGTTCATTCCCTCTAGGGCACCTGGCACTGGCCACTGTCAGAAGACAGGACACTGGGCTATATGGACCCTTGGCTTGACCCAGTAGGGCCATTCTTATGTTCTTATTTATCATTACAGTATTTTTATTACATTATGAAAATGGCAACAGTCTTCCAAGATCTCACTTTTGTAGCTTTGTCATAAACAGATAGTTAAGGGTTAATGTCTCTCTTACCTGTAAAGGGTTAAGAAGCTCAGGTAACCTGGCTGACACCTGACCAGAGGACCAATAAGGGGACAAGATACTTTCAAATCTTGGAGGGGGGCGGCTTTTGTTTGTGCTCTTTGTTTGGGGGTTGTTCGCTCTCGAGACTGAGAGGGACGGGACATCAATCCAGGCTCTCCAAATCTTTCTGAACCAGTCTCTCATGTTTCAAACTAGTAAGTAACTAGCCAGGCAAGGCGGGTTAGTCTTATTTTTGTTTTCTCAACCGTAAATGCTTCTTTTGCTGAGAGGATTTTACCTCTGTTTGCTGTAACTTTGAACCTGAGGCTAGAGGGGGTTTCCTCTGGGCTATATGAATCTAAGAACCCTGTAAAGCATTTTCCATCCTGATTTTACAGAGATAATTTTTACCTTTTCTTCCTTTAATTAAAAGCTTTATTTTAAGAACCTGATTGATTTCTCCTTGTTTTAAGATCCAAGGGGTTTGGGTCTGAACTCACCAGGGATTGGTGAGAGGGAATGGTTAATTTCTCCTTGTTTTAAGATCCAAGGGGTTTGGGTCTGAACTCACCAGGGATTGGTGAGAGGGAATGGTTAATTTCTCCTTGTTTTAAGATCCAAGGGGTTTGGGTCTGAACTCACCAGGGATTGGTGAGAGGGAATGGTTAATTTCTCCTTGTTTTAAGATCCAAGGGGTTTGGGTCTGAACTCACCAGGGATTGGTGAGAGGGAATGGTTAATTTCTCCTTGTTTTAAGATCCAAGGGGTTTGGATCTGTGTTCCCCAGGGAAGGTTTTGGGGGGACAGGGAGTGTGACAGACACTGATTTCTGGCTGGTGGCAGCGTTACCAGATCTAAGCCAGGAATTAAGCTTAGAAGTGTTCATGCAGGTCCTCACATTTGTACTCTAAAGTTCAAAGTGGGGGAAGAAACCTTGACAAGCTTGTATCACTTTGAATAAGCTTGCTACAAGACAAGGCTCCTATGTTTCATCCAAGAGTATCAGATGTGAAACAGCAGGAAGGGATTTTAGAAGCCAACTCAGAGAGTTCCTCCTACACAAGCATTCAGGTCTTGAGCAGTCCAGGCAAACAACGCACGTAACAACAAATCTTCAACTTGTTCATCATCATAATTTTAAAAACAAGACTAGCTGCCTATTTAATTTTAAAAACAGCAAAAAATATCCACCTCCCTTTCAATTTCTTATAAGGAGTCTTGAAGTTTAAATCTCCTCAGTGTGATAGATACGCTTGCTTTGAGCTACTTAGCTCTTGGAAGTCCAGGAGCTCCAGGCTGCTGGCCCCATGCTGCCCGGGGTTCCTAGGGACAGCTCTGTCCGCCATTAGGGAATTCCCCCCCGAGAACCCCCCTGTAACATTTCGTGAACCCCCAGTAGTTCTCAAACCCCAGTTTGGGAACCACTGAACTAGAGGAATCCTTGGCTGGCTGCTACTATGACCCCCTCCTGCTCCCCCAGCTCCCGAACCCTCCATTCCTGCCTGCTCTGGGTTCCTGCCTTCCATCTGCTGCCAGCCCCTGCTCCTACACCTGACCCCTGGCATGGCACCTAACACTGTCCTTTGTTGTGATCCTTGGCTCTGAGCGCTAAGCCTGACTCTTGATCAGTAGGCCTGGCCACCATGCCTGGGTCATTGCACCCCTATCAGTTAGAGGCTGGTTCACACCCTGAAGCTGGAGGTTTACATCCCTTACACATTTTTTATCTTAAGTGTGAGTGTTCTTATTATCTAGCTGAAAATGTCTGAGCCTCTCTTCGAATCTTGCTAAGCTCTTGGCCTAGGATTGTGGAAGGAGTCCCCCAGGACTGGGAGGAGGGGTTTTTGCCAAGTACTGGTTTGGGTGCGTATGAGAGGAAGGCAGAGCACACACACAAAAACATGCCTGAAGGGAGTCAAGCAGGATCCTGTAAGCACAATGTGACCCTGGGAGACGTTTTGAGACAGCTTTGGCCGCTGATGTCAGCTAAAGAGGCCTGGGGCAGTAAGCTAAGAAACTGCTCCTTTGTGCCTTTGCTTCCTCCTGCAGTCGGAGAAGCAGGACTTTGTACATTCCTTGTAAATAAACAAGGTACCAGGCAATCAATGTCATAGATTTTAAGGCCCCAAGGGACCACTGTGATCCTGTCGGCTGACCTCTTGCAGAACACAGGCCAGAGAACTGCCCCCAAAATAATTCCCAGAGCAGGTTTTTTAGACCAACATCTAATCTTGATTTAAAAATAATCAGTGATGACGACTCCACAACGACCCTTGGTACATTCTTCCAATGGCTAATTATCCTCACTGTTAATTGTCTGGTCCCAGCTGGAACATCCCACGGGCCCCACATTTTGTCTAGTCACTCGAGTCAGAAAGGGATAACCACATTTAAGGAGCCTGGGGAAACATAGGGGAAGATTTCGCCCCTGCTAGATCCACAAATGCAACCATTTGCAGGCTTTGCGTGGCAGCTAGCAGGTTGGCAGTTAAAAGATCGATACTGCTTTTATTGCTATATGGTAACAACACTTGGCATTTACATAGTGTCCTTCACAAACTGCACATATACAGGAAATGGGGACACACACACACACACACACACACAAAAGTGGCTTAGATACCAACATGATAGGCCACGCTGGAATTACTAAAATGCAGCCAGCTCCTGGGTGGAACGTGGCAGCTGTTTTACATCACAAAAGAATATTACAAAGCAGGGAGCGAAGCAGGATGCTGTATTACACCCAAACATCTATGGTAAGAACATTAAAGTTGCAAAGCCAAGCACACAAGAACTCAGAAGTGCCAGAACCAAGGTTACCCATTCAACCTTAACATTACGGCCGGTGTTGGTGTGCAATATGACAGGCTTGCCCTGCGTCACACAGAATCATAGAAATGTAGGACTGCAAGGGACCTCAAGAGGCCATCAAGTCCAGTCCCCTGCACCAAGGCAAGACCACGTAAACCTAGACCACCCATGATGGGAGTTTGTTCAACCTTTTCTTAAAAGCCACCTGTCATGGGGATTCCACAATCTCCCTTGGACGTCTGTTTCAGTACTTAACTATCCTTAGACTTAGAAAGTTATTTCCTAAGATCCAACCTAGATCTCCATTGCTGCAGATTAGGCCCATTACTTCTTGTTCTACCGTCAGTGGACATGGAGAACAATTGATCACTGTCCTCTTTCTAACAGCCCTTAACATATCTGAAGACTCATCAGGGTCCCCTCCTCAATCTTCTTTACTCAAGACTAAAGATCTCCAGTTTTTTAATTTTTCCTCAGAGCTCAGGTTTTCTAAACCTTTTATCCTTTTTGGTTGCTCTTCTCTAGACTCTCCCCAATTTGTCCACATCTTTCCTAACATGAGGTGCCCAGAACAGGACACAATACTCCAGCTGAGGCCTCACCAGTGCCAAGTAGAGCGGGACAGTTACTTCTCATGTCTTACCTATGACATTCCTGTTAATACACCCCAAAATGATATAAAAACAGTTATTAACCCTTCTGTAACTTTGCTCTTTGGAGTGTGGGGGGAGACTAGGCCTGGCACCCCTGGATTCCTGCGATTCACCATGACTCTCAGCCAGCCAGTAACAGAGAGGTTTATTTAGACGACAGGAACACAGTCCAAAACAGGTCTTGCCGGTACAGACAACAGGACCCCCTTTAGTTAGGTACATCTGGGGCCCCCAGGGAGGCCACAGCCCTGTTGGGAAGCCCAAGCCCCCTCGGGGCCCCTCTCCATTTCCCAGCCAGCTCCAAACTGAAACTCCCTCCAGCCTCTCACTCAGCCTCCCCCCGGCTCCTCCCCCAGTCTTTGTGTCCTTTGTCCAGTTTCCTGGGCAGAGGTGTCACCTGGACTCCAACCCCCCTCCTGGGTTCTCAGGTATCCTCCCTTCCCCAATGCAGGCCGTCCCAGCAAAACTCCCCTGCAACCTCTCCAGGTTAATAACTCCCCACTCAGCATTTACATAACACATTAAGAACAGTCCCACTTTGTCACAGATGTGTTTTGCACATGTCTGTTCCACTCCTGAGTGTGTGCGCAACCCCATGCACAGTGATTGGAAATTTTCCCCTCAGTGGTACCTGCCAGAGTGGCTCAATCATAGAATATCAGGGTTGGGAGGGAGATCATCTAGTCCAACCCCCTGCTCAGAGCAGGACCAATCCCCAAACAGATTTTTACCCCAGTTCCCTAAATGGTCCCCTCAAGGACTGAACGCACAACCCTGGGTTTAGCAGGCCAATGCTCAAACCACTGAGCTATCCCTCCCCCCGATCAGGCACCCTCTGCCATCCCATGTCACAGTGCACCAGTATAAAGGGCCCAGCCGACCCAGAGCCCCCCTCAGCTACCACCTCCTCCTCTCAGCGCACACGCGTCCCTGCTCCTCCGCCTACCTCCCAGCGCTTCCCACCTTGCTGCTGCCAAACAGCTGTTTGGTGGTGTGCTGGGAGGGATAGGGAGGAGTGGGAACACGGCGCGCTCAGGGGAGGAGGTGGGGCCGGGGTGGGGATTTGGGGAAGGAGTCAGAATAGGGGCAGGGCAGGGGTGGAGGTGGGGCAGGGCTGGGGGTGGGGGGGGTGGGGTCAAGCACTCACCGGCGGGAGCTGAAGTCGGCGCCTATGAGTGGGAGGGCAAAGGGCTGAGGAGAGACCTGACCAGCCAGGTCCAGCCAGAGGGAACAGAGGACAGAGGGCCCCAGCGACCGGTTTACCTGGGACAGAAGCAAAGGACGGGGGAGGAGCTGGTGGGGGCGCTGAGGTCGGATGCCCAGCTGGGAAGCGCAGGGTCTCGGGGCTGGAGACGGGGAGCAGGCAGAGCCCACTGGATGCAGGGGAGACTGGGATGTGCTGGGCTGAGGGAGGCCAGGCCTGAGGGCCCTGAGAGTTTCCTGGGCTGGGTTCAGACGCTCACTAAACCCTCCTGTTTTATGCTGGCTGAAAGTCACTCCAGTCTAGAGTTCAGGGTTGCATCATTCCCTCTGGGAGTGGAGGCCCCGGGTGTCCAGAGCGCGTGGACTCCCTGAGCGGCCCACGGCGAGAGACAGGCGTGCTAAGGCTCAGAGAGGTGCTGTTCCAGGAAGCGGAGGGGCTTGACCCCCCGAGAAGGGCTGTCACACTGAAGGGGGTTCGCCCAGGGACCACACAGGGCTGAGAGTGGGTGCGACCTGTAAGGCCGTGACAACAGCACATCTCAAAGAACAGCTATGGAAGGTCAGTAATCACACTGGGGTTTTGAGCGATTGCACATGTGCATTCCACTCTCCGTGACTCACAAGTGCAGGGTAGGAAGAGGGATGGAGTTTATGTACACACAGACTGGAGTACAACTTGCCCAAATTTACCATTGTCTCTACAGTGCGGAGTGATGGCATAATGGGACATGAAGGTGTGGATTGAAGACCAGGCTGGTGCTCTACAAATATCCTGGTTAGGGATTTGCACAAGAAATGCTGCTGAGGCCGCTTGTGATCGCATCGAATGTGCAGTTTCTTTGCTCAGCAGGGAAATGGCACCCAGATCATAACATATATAACTATAGGAGATTATCCACTATGAAATTATCTGCAAAGATACTAGGAGACCCTTCATCCTGCCAGGGACGGCCACGAGTACTTGGGCTCACAAATGGAACTATTTAGTCCTGTCTCCATTCATAGAACGCCGAAGCCCTTCTAACATCTAGGCTGGGCAGGTGTTGCTCCTCTCTATTGGTGTGTGGTTTGGGGCAGAATGTACCTAAGTAAATCGACTGGTTAATATGAAAGGTAGAGAACCACTTTACAGCAAAATCTTGGATGTGGGGCACAGATACACAGTTTCTTTAAGGACAAAGTATAAGGAGGTTCAGACATCAGAGCATGCAGCATAGCCACTCGTCTGGCCAAAGCGAGGGCTACTAAAATGCCACCTTCAATGATAGGTGTAGTAAGGAGCACATTGCTAAAGGCTCAAACAGAGACCTCATAAGCCTTGAAAAATCTAAGTTCAAGTCCCAGGGAGGAACAGGTTCTTGTATTTGCAGGTACCTTTCCAGGCCTTTGTGATAAATTGGGGGTGGGGGTAAAGCTCCCTTTTATGGACACCCAGCAGCTATAAAATCCCTCTTAGTAGCTGTTCTCTAATTGCTCTACCTGTAAAGGGTTAAAAAGTCTCACTGCTCTGCACAGGTAAAAGGAAGGGAGTGGGCACCTGGCCAAAAGAGCCAATGAGAAGGCTAGAACTTTTTTAAATGGAGAAAAGACTCCCCTTTTGTCTGTCTGTGGTTGTTCTCGCGGGGAGAGGCGGACAGGGCAGAGCTCTGCTGTAAGAAGCTTGGGCCAGGTAGGAAAAATCATCAGTATCATACCTAGAAACGACTCATCTAAAACCCCAGCTATGTAAGTAGCCCAGGAAATGTCTAGGAAGACGCAATTAGGTTTGTCCCTTTTATTTCGTTATGGCTTGTGGATTCCTCTGTGCTACCCCCAGGTGCTTTTGTTCTGCTTGTAACCTTTCAGCTGGACCTCAAGAAAGTGATTCTTGGTGCTTAATTCGGATTTCCCTTTCCCCCACCTCCCTTTCTCAGCTCTTCCCGGGGGGTGGGGGTGAAAGGGTTTGAGGGTACCCCACAGGAAGGAATTCCCAAGTGCGCCTTCCTGGGTTCTCAAAGGGTTTCTGCACTTGGGTGGTGGCAGCATCTACCATTCCAAGGTCAGGGAGAAGTTGTAACCTTGGGAGTTTAATACAAGCCTGGAGTGGCCAGTATTAATTTTTAGAGCCCTTGCAGGCCCCACCTTCTGCACTCAAAGTGCCAGAGTAGGGAATCAGCCTTGACATGGTGGCAGTGGTGGGATCATTTTGAACCAGAAGCACAGACATCAGGATTTCAAAAGGACACATTTTTCCTTTTGGCAGCCGGCAAAGCCAGAGAGGTTTTTCTTCTTCTTTCCTTTGCTGGAAGACGGGGACCAGGTATGCAAAGGGTTCAGCCTGCAAAGCCAGGGAGTCCAACAAGCAGTTAATTTTTTTTCTAGCTTTATGGCAACAAAATAGCTGGGCTAGAGTAGGGCAGCCCTGTGCACGAGGTTGAGGTCGGGCACGAAAACCCTAGAGCAACCAGTCTTCCCAAAGCAGCATGTGTGACGAAGTGGGACTGTTCTTAATGTTTCCTCTGAATACTGTGTGGGTGCCTCAGTTTCCCCTGTGCATTTCTTAAGTCCCTAGGTGGTGGGATAAAGGCCAGTGAGCATAAATCACTGACACTCTGTCTCCTGGCAACAAATGGCCAGGGCCCTTCCCCCGTGCAAGGAAATAGCTAAAGGTGAACAAAGAGGTCAGGTGACCTTCTGGCCCGGGAAAGAGACAAAGCCCAGAGAGGAGGGGCTGGAGGGGTTTCAGTTTGGGGCTGGCTGGGGACAAGGAGTGAAGGGCAGACGTGGGGGTCTGGCTCACTGCCCCCCAGAATGGACCCAGCTGCGGGGTCCCATTCTCTGTACCTACAAGCTCTGTTTTAGACTGTGTTCCTGTCATCAAATAAACCTCTTTTACTGGCTGGCTGAGAGTCACGTCTGACTGCGAAGTGGGGGGGCAGGACCCTCAGACTCGCTGTGGGAAGTGCACGGAGGGGCAGAGGATGCTGAATGCTCCAAGGAGAGACCCAGGAGGTGAAGCCAGGTGAGCTTCTTGCCCTGCAGACAGTCTGCTCTGAGGGAGAGGAGGCTCCCCAAAGTCCTGACTGGCTTTGAGGGGAGCAATTCCAGAGCAGCGCCTGGGGACTCCGTGACAGCATGCCATGGAGAAGACAGACCCAGATCAGGCCCAGACATCCAGCTCCATGACAGAAATGCAGGGAGGGGATGGGGGACTGGAGATTTTTCTAAAGTTGATCAGCAGACCCAGGGTTTTAAAAGTTGACTGAGTGAGAGAAAGATTGGACAGTACCTGAGGCCTGGATCAGTCTTTGACTAGCCAGTCACCCAGGTAAGGGTAGATTTGTACTCAGAGCCTCCGCAGGAAAGCAGCTACCACTGTCGTACCTTTTGTGAAAGCCCAATAAGCTGCTGCCAGGCCAAAAGGCAGTGCAGTGACCAGGTGACAAGAGTGCTTCTCTACAAATCTGAGATACTTGCTGTGACCTTGATAAATCACCACATGACAGTAGGTGGCTTGAGTTGAGGATCCAGGGAGGGGTAATGGCAGCCAGGGTGGTCATGTAGAACTGTATCTTTTGGAGATAGCTGCTGAGCTGGTGCAGATCTAAAATTGGTCTGAGACCTCCCTTTGCTGCGGTTAGGATACAAGGGGAATAGAGCCCCTTCCCTCTGAGACACAGCATTACCTCCTCTATGGCTCCTACCTAAAGGAGAGAATGAACCCCTTGGAAGAGGAACTCCTCGTGAGAGTGGTCCCTGGGCAGGCACCGATGAAGAAGAAGGAGGAGATGGTGGTTTGCGTTTCTAGCCCCTATCTGACAAGGAGCAGGAGCAGAGTAATGGTGGGTCTGCTGCCCTGGGGCAGGGCAGGAGTATACAACCCCAAAGACTAGAAAATCGCCCTAGAATCCTTCAACCCCTGGAGCTTAGAGTCTATTTGCTTTCCAGAAAAACAAGGACCTTTCGGGGGGGGGGTGCAAGTCTTGAATGTTTGTTGGTCCACGTGTGGAAGCTCTGAGGATGGCAGCCAAGACCTCCTGTACCTAGAAGCCACAGTCTTGGCAGCCGAGTCCGCCACATCTGGTCCAGGCCGCAGTGGCGTGTGAAGGCAGGGGCCGCTCAAGCCGCTCTGATGGGTACCATTGAGGGGGAAATTTCCAGTGACTGTGTGCAGCGACGTACATGTGCAATCACTCAGTCTTGTTTTGCAACTGCATTACATATTGATCCACTGTAACCCCTAGCTCCTTTCCAGCAGTACGACCACCTAGCCAGTTACTCCCCAGTGTGAAGCCGGGCATTTGATTTTTTCCCCTCCTAAGTGAAGTACTTTGCACTTGTCTTTACTGAATTTCAGATGAATTCTCCAATTTGTCAAGGTCATTTGAATTCTAACTCCAAAGTGCTAGCAACCCCCTAGCTTGGTGTCACCCACACATTTTATAAGCATATTCTCCACTCCATTATCCAAGTCATTAATAAAAATACTCAGTAGTACAGTAGTAGTACAGGCTCTGGGAGGGAGTTAGGGTGTGGGAGGGTGTTCCAACCTGGGGCAGGGAGCTGAGGTGCGGACTCTGGCTGGGCAGCGCTTACCTCAGGCAGCTCCCAGAAGAAACCGGCACATCCAGTTCCTAGGCCAAGTGGCACAGGGGCTCCTATAGACACCGCCCCCCAGCTCCGACTGGCTGCACTTCCTGGCCAATGGGAGCTGCGGAGCTGGCACTCAGGGCACAAGCAGCGTGCGGAGCCCCCTATGGCCGCCCCTGCGCCTAGGAGCTGGACATACTGGCCGCTTGCAGGAGCCACATGGAGCCAGGGCAGGCAGGGTGCCTGCCTTAGCTCCGCTGCACCACCGACTGGACTTTTGGCTACCCAGTCAGCGGTGCTGACCGGAGCCGCCAGGGTCTTTTTGACCAGGCATTCTGGTAAAAAACCAGACACCTGGCAACCCGATTAGTGACCCCAAGGGCTTGTTGCACACAGCAGCTAGGCCAGGATAAGATCTGGTGGTATAGTGCTACCAAAGCAAAACAAAACATGTTTCAGAGGAGTGCCTTCACACTGTGCTGCTTAGCAGGGGCGGCTCTAGGCATTTTGCCACCCCAAGCACGGCAGGCAGGCTGCCTTCGGCGGCTTGCCTGCGGACCCTCCGCAGGCAAGCTGCTGAAGGCAGCCTGCCTGCCACCCTCGCGGCGACCGGCAGAGCACCCCCCACGGCTTGCCGCCCCAAGCACGCGCTTGGCGTGCTGGTGCCTGGAGCCGCCCCTGCTGCTTGTGCTGATGCATGTCACAATGCTGTGTCCACACAGCAGCAGGCTGTATTGCTAGAAGCAGGTGCACTGAGGGAAGGCGTCCCAGTGTTCTCCACACTGCCTGAAGGGAAATTTTCATTGTGCATTGTAGGGATATGCTCTGGTGTCATAGGGGACTATGGGATCAAAGGCCCAGAATTCCCTTTGATCTGTCCCATGGGTCACCTCTCTGCTACCCCATGCTGCAAAGATGGATAAGGGACAGTGGAATGCCGCGCTCCAGTCGGATGTCTGGATCCTGTTGTACTGGGAAGGACACAGCAGGCAATGGCCTCAGCAGAGGATGCACTCGGTTGCCGAGGTCTAACAAATGAGGAGTTTCACCATGTGCCCTGAAGGTGGCAGGACGTGGCTTGAGGCAGATCTCTGTCGGGAATTGATTCCACAGCCAAAGCCCTCCAGAAAGTGTCCGCCAGGCAGCGTGCTGACTGAATGCAGCTGCTGCAGTAGAGTGCAGAGTCAGCTAGAGACTGTTTCAGAGACAGCGAGGTGTGGACCACTGAGGGCAGGGGCGGCTCTAGACACCAGCGCGCCAAGCAGGCGGCGGGCGGCGCTTCCGGGGGCGGCATTTGGCCGGTGGGAGCTCGCCGCCGGCATGCCGGCGTCAGGTCCGAGCGGGCCGGACGACCTGCGGACGCATGCATGGCATGACGGCGGGTCCCCGCCCGCTCCCCGCTCCTGAGCCGCAGGTGCGCACTGTCGGCGTGGCCCGTCCGGTCTCCCGGGCTCAGGTGCAGGGGGCAGGCAGCAGCCGCGCAGAGCCGCGAAAAGAGGACCGCGAAGAGAGGACCCGCGCGCGCGCGCGCGGCGCGCGCCGCAGCGCCCCGCCGGCCCCGCCTGACGATTGAGGCCAGATCCTTGAAATGTGCCTGGAATTGGCTGCCAATCATTGTAGAGTGCAGCACATTGGTATGATGGATACCCTGCCTGACTCGCAGCTTCTGGATTAGCTCTGTTCATCTGATTCTGGATGCACTCATTAGTATAGGGGAGAACTGGGTATGAACTACATTCCCAGTACTACAATTCCAGTGCTTGGGGATCGGTGGAACTGGACAGGCCTCTGAACACAATTCCTCACAGAAGGGCCAGATCAAAAAGCATTGTCAGAGATCAGAAAAGCAACTGCCAAGAAATGGTCCATTCATGTAGATGGTTCTCACTGGACACCAGAGGGAGATGTAACCTAGGCAGATGCAGGTTGCTTGGGCTCTGAAGCAGCCCACATGGAATCCCTAAACATTGTCCCCTAAAACCAAATCATCCAACCCCCCGAAATACTGTGCTTGACTACTGAAACCCCCAAGATCCCCTCTAGCTCTGCATTTTCCTCTCCGAATCTGAAAGCACAAAAAACCACCACCCCACGGGAGATCTGCCTGATCAGCTTCTTCAAACAAAATGGCGCCCGAGCCTGATGGAAAGCAGCTGATGGCTGTACTCCAGCAGATGGCCGCAGACACAGCTGAAATTAACTCTATAGCTTCCACCCTGCGACCAGCAAGGCAGATTCAGAGAGCACGCCGAGCTCTTTCCAGATGAAGGGCTGATGGACAACACAGAATTTCTGAAGTGGAAGATGATTTCAAGGAGAACAAGTTACAGGTTATGAAGAATTTTAATGATATCAAGACTATTAAGACCAAGCTAGTAGATCTAGAAAGCCACTCAAAACGACGTAGCAGCAAGACTGTGGGTCTCCCTGAGGGAACAGAGAAAGGTAAAACCTCTGAATTTGTCCTTAAACTGCTAACTAAGTTGTTGGTTCTGGCAGTAGAGTTTTGGTTTGATGCAGAACAGGCACACTAGGCTCTTGCCTTCAAGCCTGTTCCAGAACGTCAGCCTAGAGCATTGATTGTGAAGTTCCTGATGTTTAGCAACAACAAGGAGCTTATATTGCAGAAATCCAGAGGGGAAAAAAGGAGCTGTTATGGGGAGAAACAGCAATTAAAATACTGCTCTTTCATGATTATGCCTGTGATGAGGGCAGCTTTTAACCAGGCAAAACTATTAGCCAGGAAGATGGAGTTGAAATATTTTATTCAATTCCCAGCAGTGCTCCATATTAAGAATGGCAAGAAGATAGTATCATTCAGTTCCCTGCAGAAGGCAGGAAAATACCTCAAAAATCTGCAAACTTCTCCCTTGCAAGAGGAGAAGACATCTATGGAATGATTAGACAATATGGAATGTATGTATTGCTCGCTTAGAACTAATATGCGCTAAATACGTTGATGGGTGCTAGTTGATATTGATATGTTAGTTCCTTCCCCCCCCCCCCCCCATTGGGGTTGAAGGGTTATCATCAATTTACTTCCTATTGCCTTAACTCATAGGAAAGGAGCGTCAATGTAAAATCCACCATTTGATTAATTATATATCGTTGTTTTATTAGATGGTGCTTCCTTATGCACTAAGTGTACCAAGGTTCTGTTGGTAATAGGTAAGGCTACGATTTAATCATGGGTATTTTTAGTAAAAGTCACAGACAGGTCACGGGCAATAACCAAAAAAAATTCACAGCCCGTGACCTGTCCATGATTTGTACTATAAATACCCCTGACTAAATCTTGGCTGGGAGCCCACTGCTTTGGGAGGCTCCCAAGGGGTTTGGGGGTTGCTCCTCTGGGGGGGAACGCCAGCGGCACCTGCTGCCGGGGGGCCAGCCACCTGCCGCTTCTCTGCCTGCCTCTGGGACCACTGCCAGGGGCCACCATGCTGCAGCTGCTCCCACCACCCTCAGGACCACTGCTCAGGTAGTCTCTGGGGCCAGCTGCCTGGGGCCACCCGAGCAGCAGCAGGTGTGGCTGGCTGCAGGGCTATCAAAGGCTTGGGTGGCCCTGGGGTCAGCCACACCAGAAGTCATGGAGGCTGCAGAAAGTAATGGAATCCATGACTTCTGCGACCTCCGTGACAGACACGGAGCCCTAGTAAGAGGCGATTACTGTAGTTGTAACGTTTGGGCTGTGAGGATCTCCAAGTTTCACCTGCTCTGGACACCACTCTGGCTGCCAAGTGTATAGTTCTGGCCTGTTTAAAAGGATTCTTCTTTTTGACTGTATAATACTCCCTCCACTCGCTTTTCTGCTTTGTTTTTTCACTTATTTAATTCCTCTTTCAGCCCCCCTCTGGTTACCCTCCCATGCTGGGAATTTCCTTCTCACTCCTGTAGAATATGTCCTATGAAGCGACGCCCGACCCCTGGATTAGATCACTTTGGCTGCTTAGCTATGCAAGAGCTGTGTGATGGTCAGGAAAATTTGTAATTTCATATTTATTCACAAAGCCACACAGTTTTATCTGGTATATTTTAGAAATGAAGCTCTGGTCATTAAATGTGTCTCCTGGAATATAAAACAGTTTAGAAAAAGAAAGAAAAAGAAACCACATACTCAATGATAAAAAAAAGGAGAGAGAGAGAGAGAAAGAATGTGGACATGGCATGTTCCAGGAGACATCTGACAGAACTTGCGTAGGCCTCTCAGTTTCTAGTTGTTTTAATTCTAAAGCCAGGCGTGTTGCTATACTCATACATAAAAAGTTGAATGTTAATATTCTGAGCACAAGGTCTGAAATTGCGGCAGATTTACTGTCCACAAGGCTGAAATTAGCAATTCTATCATCATCCCTGGCAGTCTCTATAGGCCAAACCAGAATTATCCCAAATTTTTGATGAGTATAAATGAAAAGGGCCATCGTCCTATTAATTAGTATCCAGCTATAATAAACTCTAGACCCAGCCCTTGAGAAATCTTCTCCGTCTCCGTAATAAATGCTAAGACTCACCAGGTACTTCATACATATCTGACTTAGGTTTCCAAGATGCGTGGAAATTGGGTGATCCCATAGTCAGAGTTTTTTTAAATAGTTTTTTCTCCTGCTGCTCATTCAATATATTCAAACTGGATTATTTTAGTGTCACAGGACTTGATCAATTCTGTCTCTGATTGTGGCATTGGTACCATTGTTATATCTGACCATGCTGCTATACATGCATCTTTGAGGCCTCCCGGGTAGGCACACCCAACGAAAATGTGGAGACTAAAGACCTCTCTGCTGTGTGATCCATCACTTGTTAACTCTCTCTAGCAGGAGTTGAGCGGTTCATCAGCTGCACTTTGGGAAGCTTTTAAAGTCTTCATCAGAGGTTGTATCATCTCTTATGCCACCATTAAAAAGAAACTGAGAACACACAAAATTGATACCCTGGAGGATGAAATTGAGGCCTTGGATAAAGACAGTACTTCTCCCTCTGGAGAGGAGCTCAGAACCCTCAATCTAAGACATGGGTGGGCAAACTACGGCCTGCGGACAACATCCAGCCCGCCAGCTGATTTAATCCGGCCCTTGAGCTCCCGCTGGGGAGCGGGGTCGAGGGCTTGCCCTGCTCCAGCCGGGGAGCAGGGTTGGGGGCCACTCTGCATGGCTCTCAGGAAGCATAGGCATGCCCCACAAGCACCTTCCCCTCAGCTCCCATTGGCTGAGTGCTGTGGCTAATGGGAACTGCAGAGGTGGTGCCTGCAGATGGGGCAGCGCGCAGAGCCGCGCCTCCGCATAGGAGCTGGAGGAGGGACATGCTGCTGCTTCTGGGAGCTGCTTGAGGCAAGTGCCAACTGGAGACTGCACCCCTGAGCCCCTTGTGCGCCCCCACCCAGTCCCAATCCCTCTCCTACCCTCTGAACCCCTCAATCCCAGCCTAGAGCACCCTCCCGAACCCCAAACTTCTCATCCTCAGCCCCACCCCAGAGCCCACACCCCCAGCCAGAATCCTCACTGCCTCCTGCACCCCAACCCCAATTTCATGAGCTTTCATGGCCTGCCATACAATTTCCATACCCAGATGGAAAAAGCTTGCCCACCCCTAATCTAAAACATGAAATCAACAAACATCTGTCCCAAAAGACTGAGTTTGCTGTAATCTGTTTGAAGCAAAACTTCTGGGAATTTGGCAAGCTGTTGGCATATAGACTTAAGCAAAAAGCTAACCAAAAGAAGATTGTTGCTATTTGTGCTAGTAGCAATAAATTATACACACAACAGTCAGATATTAAAAGAATTTCAACAGTTTTACGTAGCTGATGAGGGCATCAGTAAAGATAACCTCGATAACTTTTTAGTGGGCTGTCTCTGCCACAGATCTCTGACTCTCAGAAGGAACTTTTAGATGCTTCTCTAGAAATCACAGAACTGACTCAGGCTAGAACAGAAATAAAGAGTTGAAAGAGTCCCGGTGCAGATGGGTTCCCAACTGAATTTTACAAAATGTTATCTGAAATGTTAACACCTAGATTGTTGAATATGTTCAGCGAGACCAAGGATGAGCTAACCCTCCCACCTACTCTTAAAGAAGCTGTAATTTCTGTTATTCCTAACCTGGGAAAGACCTTGAACTATATAGTAATTACAGGCCAATTTCTTTAATCAATTGTGATGCTAAAAAAAATGTAAAAAAGTTCTTGCTGTCTTGTTGTGATGAGAGATTTGTCCATATACATACATATTATAAGGTTAATCAGGTAGGTTTACTTATAATAGACTTAGCTGATTTAATTTGATTGATATGATTTTGAGAGAGAGTCTAAAAAGAGAGAGTGTAAAAAAAAATAAAATAAAAAAGAACAAACTTGACTGAAGTCTGAGACTATCTTTTTCCTGCGTTAGCAAAATTTGGATTTGGTGACCCATGTATGTCTTGGATTAATCTTTTATACTCTAACCTGACTGCCAGGGTTGTTACCAATGGTTTTATTTCCACCCCATTTCCATTACAGAGTGATCCGAGGCCTGGCTACCCCCTTCTTCCTCTTCTGTTTGATTTAGCTCTAAAACCTTTAGCCATTGCCATCCGAGCAAATCACCATATTCACGGGATCAAGGTGGGCCGAAAAAAGAGCACAAAATTAGGCTCTATGTTGTGGATGATGCTCTTGTATTCGTGTCTAAGCCTGAGGTTACCATTCCTAACCTTCTAACCACTATTAATAATTTTGGATTCCTCAGGATATAAAATTAATTGGGGGAAATCAGAAATCTTAGGCATTAACAAATATGCCCACAGAGGCCTTTCCTCAAATTGGGAATTTCAAGGGCAATCATCTTCTATGAGAGATTTACGAATACCAATTCTCAAAGTTATTCCAGACATCCCCAAGATAAATATAGATCCAATTAATGCCCAAGTGGCTGATCATTTAGGGAGATTGAGGGTTAACCCTCAGTTTGTTTGTTGGATAAAATTAATATACTGACAATCAACATCCTTCCCAGAATTTTATCTCCTATTCCTCAAACTCATTTTAAGAAAATTCAATAATATTTTCAGAATGTTCCTTTGGGGTGCAGGTAAGAAACCTAGATTGGCTCTGAACAAATTACAGCTCCCCCTTTCTCTGCGAGGATTTCATTTCCCCAACTTGGAAAATGATCATCTCTCCTTTTTGTTAAGCCTGGCATCTTTGTGGCTGTTGGATATGACCACACAGACCCTACCCCAGGTTCAGACTCAACAAGAATTGGTATCCTCTCCCCCACTTTCAAGCATTGTAGGATCAAGTTATTATAGATTTGATGGCTCCAGAGCTCCCAAAATAGCATTTGTGAGGCAAGCTTGGTCAAACTTAGCTAAAACATTCCACTTCCCCCCCCTGTTTTTCCATGTAGATGTAGTAATCCTTAAAATCAGCAGCAAAACTCTGCTGTGGAGGGATTGGATGGCCACAGGAATTATGACTGTGTCACAGCTAACAGACAATGATAAATTTAAACCATTTGTAGATCTTCAGCAACAATTTGGCATGCTCTGCGCCGTAGCATGGAAATCTCTTCAGTTAAAGCATTAACTTGTACATATATTTGCACTGGATGCATTGAGAGATCCAGAACATTTTGAAGGAAACGCCTTGGATTTTCTCAGCCAGTGGTATCCTTCTATGATTGTCTGGTCCAAAGAACTCTGCCAAAGATTGCTAATTTGAGAGTTGCTTGGGACAGAAATTTGGATACAGAGCTAGCTCTGGCCCAGTGGAACACAACTTTATCTAATGTTTAAAATGCAACTATAGACCTGAGACTACAGTTTATTCACCAAAAGACACTGTTTTGAATATAGTTGTCCTCACATAGGCTCATGGTAATGGATCTCATAAATGCTGACCACTGTTGGAAATGTAACTCCCTTGGGGTTACATTAGCTCATATGTTTTGGGAGTGCCTCGTATCAAGAATTTCTGGTATGAGGTGGGTCAAAGAACCAATTTGATATTGGATGCTAAATTGGAGCCTTCCACCTTAAGTTTCATTCTTGTATATATTCTTGATACACGGAGATTACCTGGTAACAGGGCTGCATGGTTCCTGATTGCTAAAAAGTTAATCCTGCAAAAATGGTCAGTCCCCACCAAATATTGATGCCTGGCTCAGTGATACAGCTGACCTTACAGCTAATGAGCAGGCACTGCAGAAAGGGGTTGCCCGAAAAATTCAAAGCAATTTGGAATGACTCTTTAAGAGGTCTATGATTAATGTCAACTCTGACCATAGATATGTTACTTCCCCGCTTTTATCCTAACTGGCTTTACTTTTGTATTATGATGGATCTGGTATATTTATTGTATTTGGAAAACTGAATACAAAATTCTAAATAAAACCAACCAACAAGATGGTTCTCATTGCCTGCATGAAAATCCAGAGGCAGGTTCCTGGGAGAAGAGCCATGGATGAGACGTGCATGCAATCAGTCACAGGTGGTGCCAGGGTGAGAAACACGATCAGACAGGTCAATGAAAAGGACTCCAGTTATTCCGACAGGAGTCAGTCCTGTCTGTATCAGTTATGGATCGTTTAATAATTATCTGGAGTCCCTGCATCTGTTCTGAGCTCACGGGCACTGCACAGGCCTTATCAACTGTCATGATCTGATCACCACATGGCGCAGTGAGGAGAATCTCAGAGACACTTCATTTCTAGGGAGCCCTGGGGATTTTCTGCCCAGACCCTACACAAGTTTTTCATTTCTATTCTAGTCTCTGCTATCATGGCATGACACCCTGTTTGCTTCAAGGACTTTTCATAGAATCCATGGCCAGAATGGACCATTGTGATCATCTAGTCGGATCTCCTGTATAACACAGGCCAGAGAATTGCTCCAAAATAATTCCTAGCAAGAAAAATATCCAGTCTTGATTCTCAGTAATGGAGAATCCACCATGCGTCTTGGTAAATTGTACCAATGGTTAATCACCATCTAACTGTTTATGCCTTATTTCCAGTCTGAATAGGTCTAGCTTCAATTTCCAGCCGCTGAAATGCTCTGTCCCCAGGTCGGGTATGCACACAAGATACAAAAACACAGTTGCTGCAATACATACAATGAAAAGACTATTCCACTAAGGTGACAGACCCATACCTAAGCCAGACATCATCAGGATGTTCTTTGGGGAGAGACCTCAACATCTTTTCTTTTCAGACCCCACTTACAGTCCCACAGAGTCTCTCCACCCAAACCATTGTAATGTATTAGTTTACCCTCCTAGGGACCTGGTTCTGTTTGTAGCTCTGCTGCTGACTGGCTGCATGACCTGGGTCAAGCTGTTCTCTCTCTCTGCTCGTTTTCCCATCCATACAATAGGGATAAGGACCGGCAGTGATGTAGCCTCGCTGTTATTAGTGAATTCCATCCCACAGCTCTCACAGCACTTTACAAACATGACTACATTATGTCTCATTAAATCCTTGTGAAGTAAGCCATTGTTTTATCCCCATTTTACAGACAGGGAAATTGAGGCACAGAGCAGGTTTCACATGTTTATGGCAGAGCCAAAGCTAGAACCTGACCACCCAGTCTGGCACATTAGCCACAAAGCCAGTTTTCTCCCTGACTTTGTCAGTGGGCACATTCCCTAGTGTTGGATATTCTGTGGGGCCACATTGCTTAGGGCAACCGGCAGGGGGCATTTTTGTTTTGGTTGCTACTCTTCAGCAGACCTTTTATTTCCACACGGCTAGCGCAGCAGGGCTCTTGCAATCACCGGGTGCGCAATGGCACGTCTACCTGGGGAGAGACGTACAGGGAAGCAGCCAGCTTGGGTACCAATTTATACAGAAGCCCGACTTCAAAAGAAACACGCCCCAGAACGTTCGGACTAAAAGCTCTAGATCCCAGGTGTGCAGCTCTGTCCATCACAAAGCCACAAGCCTTCTCAGTGGGGCGCCAACCGCTTGGAAAGCCAAGTGTGCAAAAAGGAGAGGGACAGATTAAGGGAGGGGGCAGCTGCACTCTAGACAGAATGATCTTTTCACAGACAGACAGTCACAAAGGCAGCATTGTCTGGTGGTTAGAGCAGGAGCCTGGGGGGCCAGGACTCCTGCACTAGTTCCGTCTCTGCCCGTGACCTGGGGCGAGTATCTCCCGCCCTGTAAAATGGGGCGGGGAGGCTTTGTAAAGCACTGGATCATCAGAGAGAGGAGCCATAGAAGCAGACTGTGGTGTTTAAAACCAAAAAGGCAGGCGCAGGCAAGGCCAGATCCTAGGAGGCTGGGCCCTGCATGCCTCTGTTGTAACCCCAGCATAGGGCCATAGAGAGGACTGCAGAGCACGCTCCTGGGCTAGGAGTGCAGGAATTCCCCAGAATCCCCTCGCCTTATGGGGAACTGGGCCCTCCCTGGCTGTGGCTGGAACCAGAAAGCAGCGCGGTGGGGAGTGGCACAGAGAAGGATTTGCCTAGTGACTGAGCCCAGCTGCTTAGACACCTGCTGAAGCAGATGCAATCAGCAGGCTCCTAGCCTAGCTCTGAACTGGCTGCAGTCTTTGACCCGAAACTCCTCTGCAGGGCGGGACAGTGGGAGTTAAAACAGGCTAGTTTCAGTGGCAGCAGGGAGGCAATCTGAGCCATCCAGAATTCTCCAACCTGCTACATTGCTCCTGACCTTGGGCAGTTTCTATTGCCCCTAGCCCCAGTCTCTCCTTTCCTGGCGGCCAAGCACAGGGAGCGCTGAGAGGCCTGGTGCAGAGAGAAACCCAGTGGGTTTGAGGAAGGAGGCCCAGAGGGGACCGTGCATGCAATCCCCAGGAAAGGACTCTCTGCTATCACTGCACATGGGAGTGTCCAAGGGAGGGACTCCGAGGAGGCTACACTCGGATTGCTAGCTCTAGTAAGAGCAAGTTCACCTCAAAGCACTCCCACCACCCCTAAGTAATGACCTGCAGCCCCCCTCCGCTAGTCCAGCCTTGGCCTCCCCATCCCCGCTTGGGAACGGATCTGCAGCCCCTCCCCTGCAATTCCCCTTGATCCCCCACCCCGCACTCTGATGAGCAAGATCACAGGAGCAATTCAAGTGCCTGCACAGGTTTGCCTCGGCCTGGTGGATGGAGTTTTGCTCCACCCTTGGGGCACTGAAGCACTAACCGAGCGGTGGCACACGTGCTAAGGGAGAAAAGACACCCAAGCAAACAGCCAGAGAAGCTGGTTTGGCAGGTTTCATTGCAGAAACCACCCCCACCCTCTCAGCCTGCTAAATCAAGCAGCATCTCGAGAGCACTGACCACAGCCTGGCCTGGCTCGGGTGCTGGAGCAGTTTGTGCGGGGGGCGGAGGGCTGAGAGCCATTGAACCGACCTGTAAACCCCATCTGTGATGGAACCACTTCAAGCCAGGGGGGTCAGCAGCCGCCTCCCCCGCAGCACCCCTATGGGCCGGACTCCCACTGCAGCCCAGGGCACAGGGCTCCTAGAGACGGGAGGGGCCAGCACCACCCAGTATTGTCACTGGGCTTTACACCCTGACTGAGCCCAGCCCCAGTCTCACCCTGACAGCTCACAGTGCAAACAAACAGTGGTGGGGAAACGAGAGGCCGGGAGGATCTGGTCTCCGAGTTAGGCCCCAACAGGCCGTGAGGGCTCCACACTGAGCAGGGAGCTTGCCCCTTGCTTTGTATACAGAGCACGGGGTGCACTACAAACCCCTGTCTGTCCTGTCCTACTGCCCAGCAGAGATGTGGCTGAACAAACATGCACTTTTCCCCAGGGCTTCAATTCAGCTCAGGTCTCATCTACGCTACCCATGAGAACCGTGGTAGAATCAGATCCTCTGACTTAGTTTTATCTGCAGCACAGATTTGGCCCTGCGAGCGTATCCTGTCACATACGCAGATTTGGCTCTAAATTACGCCTGTGTAAATCCAGAGTAACTCCTGGATCATTCTCTGCACAAAGCTGCCTATAATTTCTTAAAATTTGTTTTTCGCCCAAGCGCCTTTGTTGTCTGCAGCTCACCTACTAATGCCTCCCTCTGCTCAGCAACATGCTTCAGGGTCATCAGCGAGACTGTTTACATCCAAGCAAGCTGTTTTGTGGCTACAGCAAAGAGCTGTTTGCTTCACTGCCCAGGGCAGGGGAGGCCCCCTGAGACACACCAATGTGGTGGAGGTTAGAGGAGGAACCTGTGAAGTCAGACTTTGGGGAAGTCAGCCTAACGCTTCAGAGCTCAGATCTGAAATAAAATCAATTAACCCCCAGCATTTCAAGTCTCAGCCTCCAGGCTCTGGGCTCAGCCCTTGTTAATCATTAGCCATGGCCAGTGACTTAGTGCTGACAGGAGTGAAAGGTGAGTTTCCTTTACAAAATTGCCATTAGAGATGGGTTCCAATTGCAAAATTCAGTTCCAGAGCTGCCCTCCCTCAGGTTAGCACCTGAAGTCTGATTCTTTAGGCAGCACCTATAAAAGTCAATAGGAATTTTTTTAACATTGCTCCCCCTATTCCAGGGGAGCGCTGGGTACTTTCAGACACACCCACCACAGCAGGGTCTGAAAGGCACTTCTAGTGCCTCTCCTGGCTTCCAGGGAGGTGGGCTGACAAAATGGGGAAGCCTGTACTTTTTGAGTTGAAAAAGTAGGTTGTTTTTCAGCTCTGTGCCAGCCTGGAGGAATTCCCTCTCCCTCCACCACAGCCCAGTTAAATCAGAGCCACGGGTCCCACCACATTAAACACTCACCTTGGGGGCCTGCAAGGTGTTTGCTCCTCAACAACAGAGAAATTCACTAGGATTCAGCCACACATAGAGACGACTCCCTGGTGCTCCCCTACCAGGAAGAAGACAACTCTCCACTCCCCAGGTAGAGCCTGCTTTAAATATGCAGCAGCAGATTTCATTTCAGGGCGGCTCGCTTAACCCTTTGTGGGCCAGAAACTGGAAGGCAGAGGGCAAAAGAAAAGGTAACCTTTGGGAAACGGGATTTGGGCAGCTATGCTGCATGTAAACACACAGGAAGACAGAGCAGGCCAGAAAATACTCTTATAGCTGGGGGAACCCTAAAAAATTACTGGGGAGGAGGAGAGACAAAGGACCTGGGGATTACAGTGGACGAGAAGCTGGATATGAGTCAGCAGTGTGCCCTTGTTGCCAAGAAGGCTAACGGCATATTGGGCTGTATAAGTAGGGGCATTGCCAGCAGATCGAGGGATGTGATTATTCACCTCTATTCAGCACTGGTGAGGCCACACCTGGAGTATTGCGTCCAGTTTTGGGCCCCCCACTACAGAAGGGATGTGGACAAATTGGAGCGAGTCCAGTGGAGGTCAATGAAAATGATCAGGGGGCTGGGGCACATGATTTACAAGGAGAGGCTGAGGGAACTGGGGTTATTTATTCTGCAGAAGAGAAGAGTGAGGGGGGATTTGATAGCAGCCTTCAGCTACCTGAAGGGGGTTCCAAAGAGGATGGAGCTCGGCTGTTCTCAGTGGTGGCAGATGACAGAACAAGGAGCAATGGTCTCAAGTTGCAGTGGGGGAGGTCTAGGTTGGATATTAGGAAACACTATTTCACTAGGAGGGTGGTGAAGCACTGGGATGGGTTCCCTAGGGAGGTGGTGGAATCTCCTTCCTTAGAGGTTTTTAAGGTCTGGCTTGACAAAGCCCTGGCTGGGATGATTTAGTTGGGGATGGGTCCTGTTTTGAGCAGGGAGTGGGTCTAGATGACCTCCTGAGGTCTCTTCCAACCCTGAGATTCTATGATTCTAAGCCTCTGTATTGCAAGGCGATGGGGCTGATCTAAAAGAGTCTTGCACATTTCTTTCTCACGCTCCCCCGCTCACCTGGGAGGTGAGCTCCTTCCTTAGCATCTCCCTAGCAAGGACAGGTGAGGGGCTGGGTGCTTGGGATGGGAAACTGGCATGGCACTTTTGCAAGGGGGAATCAAACAGCTCTTTCCTCCCTAGCCTGCTACGACTCTGGGGTTTTGAGGGCACCTTCCCACCTGCATTAGTACCACAAGCCTCTGGCCAAGGTGGGCAAGATGGATCTCCATCAGCCAGAGGGGTTGCTATTGAGCAGTGAGCGTCTTCCCCCCCCCCCCCGGGCCTCTCTCTTCTGCAGCACCCGCAGCACCAGGGAGCAAAGGAGTGGGGCATTCTCTCCCCTGTGCTGACTGGCTGCTAGCTCCAATCCCCACCTGCCCTGCATGCTCCATCCCTCGTCTCCCCGACCTTCTTCTATGGCCCCGCTCCCTCCCTTGTCTCATCTAGCAAATCCCCCTGCACCCGCGAGAGTCCATCTGAAGGATTAAACAAAACACGCAGCACTAAGTGACATTTACACCTGTCACTCGGCTTGTCTGTTATCCCCCTTCCTTCCTTGGGGCTGGTCTGTTTCAGGTGGAAACTCTCCAGGGCAGGGACTCTCGTACTCTGGCTGGCCAGTGCCTGGCCCAATGGAGCCCCATCCTCAACTGGCCCTTAGCTGCATAGGTGCTACCATAATACAAACAAGAAGAAGAAGAATTGCCCTACTCCACTCTCCCGGGGGCCAATGCAGAACAGTAGCACTAAGCCACAGTGCTGGGCTGCTGGGTTTTCCTCACTGAACTCCATAGAGCAGTGCCTGCCTGCACCAGTGCGGAATTTGGCCCATTTGCTATCCCCAACCAGGCCAACAGTCCATGTCCTGCTGTGTGACCCTAGCGCTGTGGCCAGTGTTTGATGTTATTGAGGAGGCGCAAAAGTCACCTTAGACAGCAGCCTGATTGCGCAATACTGAACAAGGAGAAAAAATTCTTCCCCACCGTCGGCAGCGATCGGCTTCGTTCCATCCCGGCGCGTGAGACAGGATTACGCTATAATCTTAGCCTGCGGGGCCACCCATTTCATCCCTGCTCATGGAACTGTCCAGCACTTTGTTTGAAATCAAGCATGGCCTAGTGGTGTGATCACAAGACGAGGAGGGAGGAACGTCTCAGCTCTAATCATCTCTCTGACCCGGATTCTCTCTGGGGACCTCTATAGCTCAGCTTCCTGGGCTGTGAAATGGAGATCGTCATATTTTTGTCTGATGGAGGGTGTGAGGATTCATTGGTCAATGTCTGCACAGCACTTTGAAGATGTCAGATGATACAGAAGGCTAAATAATCTCACTAGCTACAGTGTTTGACTCCACCTGATGCAGCTGAATAGGTGTTGTCTTGGGAAATCAGGTTTCCATTGCTTTGAGAATAATGCTGAACTAACACTGTCACTCAGGTGCTGTTTCCTTAAAGCACCAATCCTTCCAAATTACAGACCAACCACCAATGGGCTTTTTCTCTCCCTCCTCAACCCACAGACCAGATCCTTTCTGAGCTGTAGAAATCTCACCTAGCCCCTTACTAATATCAGATGGGTTATTTTTAAACAAGCAGATGATTGCCTAGCGAGTGCAGATCTCCTCCCTGGAGATACAGATAAAACTGAACAGTGGCAGAGGCAGTTCAACACTGCAGGCACCTGGCTCTCCCAGTGAGGAATCTTTTGACAGTCCCTGGGTAACAGGTAACTTCCACATGCCTTCCCAAATTAAACAGACACAGCTGAACACTGATCTAATACGTTATGCATATCATGGTGACTGATATTAGACAGCACTTTCTATCAGAGGGTCTCACAGCTCTTTATAAAAGTGATTATAATTCCCATTTGACAGATGGAGAAACTGATGAAAATATAGGTTAAGTGACCTGGCTATGGTCAAACAGCAAGTCAGTAGCAGAGTCAGGTTTCCTGATTCCCTTCATTTCCCAGACCATGTCTCCCGATTCCCAGTGCGTGAATCACTAAATTCCCTCCCTCCCTTAATCAAATCTGTATAATCAAAGAATAACTGAAGGCACAAGACCATAGGGGAGCTTTTCTGACCCAGGTGCCACATTAGCATGCCAGGTAATAGTTACTAAAAAAAGCTGGGGTGTTCCTATTGTGGATTCTACCCAGGGCCCTGATTCTGCAAACACTCACATGCTTAACTTCACTACCACAAGTCCTCCCATTGACACCTGTGGAACTACTAACAGCAATGAAATCAAGCATGTGTGTAAGTCAGTGTTTCTCAAACTATTATACTGGTGACCCCTTTCACAACCCTCCATGTAATAACCTTACAACCCCGGAGGGGTCCTGACCCCCAGTTTGAGAACCCCTGGTGTAAGTGTTTGTAGGATGGGGGCCTTGAGCTCTAGAGAATAAGGCTGCACTACACCTTACTCTTCCCGGCCCCCAGTTGTACGAAGGGTTTACAGAACCCCCATCAAGGAATACAGGAGCTAATTGGGAAGCACTTAAAAGTTTTATGCTGCTTAGAAACTGACCAAGTGATGCAGTGCTCACGCCACACTAGCCAAGCAAAAACAATGAGGAGTCCTTGTGGCACCTTAGAAACTAACACATTTATTTGGACATAAGCTTTTATTGACTAGAACCCACTTCATCAGATCCAAGCCGGGGCTAATGAGACTGAAGAAGGGGCCAATTAACTGGCTAGGCCACAGCTGAAGGGAATTTGGTAACATTGAACTGATGTTGGAGCCCAGCTGAGAAGGAACAGGCAGGGCTGGTACAAAGTCAGGAAGCTGGGAGCAGAAGAGGCTGCAGAGGGAGCCTATAGCTGCTTTCTGGAGATTTGGTTGCATTTGGCTGAATGAGTGATGACAACATTGGCCATTCAGGCGGCGTGTGTGGGGGGTGAGGCCTACACTGAAGAGAAAAGGGGTATTTTTAATGTTAATATCCTGGTAAAGAAAAGGCAGTTGTTGTTTTAACATGGCCTAGCTGGCAAGATAAACCTGTACCCGCTGTTACGTTCACAGCATACACACAGAGCTACAAACAAAACAGAAGTGCTCTTGCTGGAAGGTTGCAACATAACTTTATTTCCTCAAATCCAGAAACCTAATACTCACCAAGCAAACCGAGTTCGTCAAAGCAGGCTGCTCCCTAAGGCAGAGAAGCACAACTCACCCCACCTTGCACCAGACTGGCTCCTGCAGACTCACCGCTGAGGAGCAGAATTGCACATTTTCCTCGGAGCCCCCTCATCTGCAAGCAGGAAACCCCTTTGAATTAAAGTGACAACTTATTTTAACAAGTTTTCAATCCACCACACCAGCTAACACGTTAAAACCACAACTGCCTTCCTAGTCTTCTCTAGGCTGTTACCATCGGTTAACATGTGTTAAAAACACATCTTCCCCCCTCCCATAATGAAGGCAAGACCGAGAGAAAATAAAATCAGAGGCCCCGGGCAGATCTCTACACTAGATGGTGCCGTTGTAAGGGGAAAGGAGATGACCTGCCAGCAGCCTGCCATGAGTTATTGTGAAGTCCTGGGCTCATGAGAGCTGAAAACAGGACATAATGGGTTGGGGAGGCCAGCACTTTCTCAGCCCAGTATCCTGATAGGACAATATTGGAGAAATGGGTTACCACCAGGCAGAAGGGGATTGTTATTACCAGGCAGCTGATAGGATGTTGCATTTATAATGAGCTGCTTTGGGATCATCCTTCCTGCTAACAAGCAGAGTGCCCATCAATTAGATCGGCCAACGATGCCTGGCCCTGGCATCCTCATGACTTCCTCACCCGTGGAGGGTACGTCATGTTGCCACCACAGAGAACAAGCACTGGCAGCAGCATGGCCAGCCGGCAGCCTCCCAGCAATGGCAAGTATTGTAAAGAGAGAAAAGGAAGGGAACGTGGAGGGAAAGAGACACACTCTCAATGGACCAACAGCCCCGGTGTAAGGGGGGGACAGTTCTGACTTCAGTGGAGCTGGGTGCACTTACAGCTGGGCTGAATGGGACCCAATATTAGGGAGCAGTGGAGAGATGGAAAAGGCTGTTGGAACAGAAGGACCCATGGCTGATTCACACTTAAAGGGACCAGAGTCTATTTCCAATCTAGTTGCAGGTTCGGACGGCTCCCCCTCCTGCCCCCTTTACAATCACATCGGCCTGGTTTAGAATGTTTCTCTTCCCTCAACTGCTGTATGGAAAAGCTCCCAATAACAAGAGGAAGTGACGGACTCTCGAGGGGCGGGGGCAGCAACACTGATGAGACACAAAGTACCATCAAATGTACAAAGTATCAGTGTGGAACTGAGTCGAGTCACACAAACCCCGTGTGGTCCTGCCATGTCCCCCCACTAGAGGGGGTGCTCCTGCACTGGGAGCAGAGAGATTCCATGCAGTGTCCAGCCACGTCCCAGCACTTACGGGGTGGGGGAGTGTAAACATGCGGGACTCACCCCTGCAGCACCTCCTGCTGGTCATCTCAGGGAATTAGCATTTCCAGCTCTGGACGCCTTCTGCAGGCCAGTGTCCTGCTGCCGCTTGGCCCCCATGTCCCTCCCAGGACCCGGTGCCCCTTGTCTCTGGGGTGCTGCCCCCTGGCAATACCCCCCAGTCTCAGGGTCTCCCCACCCAGGGGAACCCCCAACCCTCTAGCCCCACTTTGCCTCAGTCGTGGGCTACTGCCAGTCCCCATCTAGCCCCCGCTCACTGGGGCGGACTGCAGTGTAAAAGCCACTCCTCATAGGCAAGGGGGGGTTGGACCTGCTGCCTCTGCCTACCCACGGGCTTCCCCCTGCAGCCCCAATACCTAATGGGCCTTCCACGAGGCCGCAGCCTGGGGGGTTTCCCAACCAGAGCTCCCCAGCTCCCTTGGCCTTCCCCCAGCCCTGCTCCACTCCGGGTACCTTCTCTCAGCTCCCAGCAGCCAGGTCCCTCCCTCTCAAAGCTAGAGAGAGTCTCTCTCTGGCTTCTGGTGCCAGCCCTCAGCTGGCCCTCATTACACCAGCCTCAGCTGGGGGCCATGCCCCAATCAGGCTGAGGCTGCTTCCCCCATCAACCCAGCTTTTCTCTGCCCCAGCCCTCTCCGGGGCTGCTTTCAGCCCTTCCAGGCAGGAGCGGGTGACCACTCCACTACGGGGAGCGTGGTGCATGCAGGTGCCTTTGCAAGGTCAGCACATCCCCTATGCAGGGGGAGAACCCACCATGTTCTGCCCTGCCATGCCCAGGCACCTGTGTGTGTGCCACCATCTTCCTGATGCCCTGTGCCATCCTGCCACACACTGTGAAATGCGGGTGGGACAGTCATCCCACAGGGTGACAGTTCTGTTGCTCTGAAGCTAGGCCATGTCAGAGTGGTGCTTGGGGAGAAGTGGGCACACAGCTTTGCAGAAGCAGAGCCCCCCTCATGGGGCCCTTACGGGGGAGGGCAGGGGCTCACACTGCCCTTCTTCCTTTTGAGTCAAAATCACCAGAACAATGTAATAGAAAGCTATAGATCTACCTACACCATCTTCTACTATACACCCCCATGCAATCAACCAGAGTCACCAAGGGCATAGCCAGACAACCCGAACCCTGCCCTCTGCAAAATACCATGAAAATCAGGACGCACCCATCTCCTGGATAAAGAACAATGCCACGCTGCCATACTGGAGGCTCCAGTTCAGTGGGCTGGTCCAGGGATCAAGCAGGGACTGGGTGTGATGCACGAGAGGTATTCTCCTTGAGAGGAGAAGGGGTGATGTATTTCATAATGTTCAACAGCAACTGCTTTGGCATCCAAGGTGAGACTCATACCTTGTACTTGGTTGAATCAATGATGGTAACAACACAGGACTACTAGATGTGCCTGTGTGTCAGGGCAAAGAGGAGGAGAACTCGACCACTAGGTGGTGCTGTTACATGAGAGAAAAAGAAGATGCTGGTACAACTGGTACCAGACCGTAAAGCCTGGGCCCCTGTGGGTTAAGAATAGGAGGGAGAGCGGGGAAGAGGATTGTTTTGGCTCAGTTCCCTAGGAGGGCAGGGTGTAGCCCGAAGGCCACTTTGGGTTTGCCTAGAACAGTGGTCCCCAACCTTTCTCGTCTGGCACCCGCCAGACGATGAGCCGCAGAGGACCGCGGCAGCGGACATGCATCCGCCGAAATGCCGCCAACAAGCGGCAACGTCAAGAGGTGTCGCCGCCGAAATGCCGCTGACAAGCAGCGTTATCCAGAGGCGTCGGTGGTGACGCCGCTGGATGATGCCGCTTGTTGGTGCCATTTCAGCGGATGCTTGTCCGCCAGCCAGTACGTGGGTGCACTTAGACGCCCCGGCGGGTGCCATGGTGCCCATGGGCACTGCGTTGGGGACCCTGGTCTAGAATCTAGACTAGGATTTAAAGGTGCATTGTTAAAATGTGCCTAACCTGTTCTAGCTAACATATTAGAAGTGTAGTATAGGCAAGGTGGTTCTCAACCAGGGGTATCTGTAACCATGGGGATACGCAGAGGTCTGCCAGGGGCAGTCATCTAGAGATTTGCCCAGTTTTACAACAGGCTACATGAAAAGCACTAGTGAAGTCAGTACCAACTAAAATTTCACATAGACACTGACATGTTCATAGTGCTCATTATGCTATTCAGCGGCTCTCAAGCTGCAGATCAGTTCATAGATTTGCTGGGGCCCAGGCAGAAATCCACACGGGGCTGAAGCCAAAGCCCGAGTTTTTAAGAGAGGTGAAACTTGGGGTACACAAGACAAATCAGACTCTTGAAAGGGGTACAGTGGCCTGGAAAGGTTGAGAACCACTGTTTTAACATATGATAAACTGGTTGAATGGGTGGGAGCTTAGACTTTCGAGCAGTGTAACGTGTTAATGTCTTTGCTGCCTTGTCTACACTATGCTTTTCAGAGTGGGTTCGTTAGAATGTGGTCTGACATCCTACCTTTAAATCCAAGGCCAAAGTGTGTCCCGGGGATAATTTCTTTGAAGAGCTCCTTTTAGACAACAAAGCTTTCCTAAGGGACTGTTAGTGGCTCTTTAGAAACCAAACATCCTAACGTCACCAATTAGATTGACCAAGCCAGCCTGACAGTGGCATTCTAATGACTTCCTCATCCCGTCCCCCCCCCATTCAGCCCTGATGTAAGGGAACAAACTTCTATTGACTGGAATGCAGTAGCATTCACTTATACCAGGGCTGAATTTTAAAGAGTGTAGAGAAAAGGACTTTGGAACCTAAGGGTGTTGGTCACAGAGCTGCTGATTAAACTGGAAGGGGGAGCATCAATTTCAAATCTAGTCAATTTCATAGACTATCAGGGTTGGAAGGGACCTCAGGAGGTATCTAGTCCCACCCCCTGCTCAAAGCAGGACCAATCTCCAACTAAATCATCCCAGCCAGGGCTTTGTCAAGCCTGACCTTAAAAACCTCTAAGGAAGGAGAGTCCACCACCTCCCTAGGGAACCCATTCCAGTTCTTCACCACCCTCCTAGTGAAAAAGTTTTCCCTAATATCCAACCTAGACCTCCCCCACTGCGACTTGAGACCATTGCTCCTTGTTCTGTCAGATTTCAACTATGCTGTAAAATACTTGCAGGTTCCACACCTGCTCCTGGCTGCCCCTCGTCCCCATCCATTTCACAATTACATTTCCCTATTTGTGCACAAGCAAAGCGAGGTCTAATACTCCACTTGATGGTTGGTAATACGATAACTTGACTGCGTTGTTGTATGTGTCCGTAATGCGGTAACTTTTGAATGCTGCATCCGATTAATGCTAAAATGTCACGGAATGGTATCAGTGGTCAGACACCTGTTTATGGTGGTGAAAAGTGGGGGGAGGGGAGGAGTGAAAAATGGGGCACACACGGAGCCCCTGCCATCTGGTTAGCAGAGTGTCTGCTTCTACCACCTTTGTCTGTAGATCAAAGAACCAGCTAATGGCAGAAATTAATGCCTTTCAGCACAACAACATCCCTCAGCTCCGCTCCGGCTTGGGTTTAAAATGTTGGCACCTTGAAAGCCTTCTCTCCCAGAGAGAACAAAAATAAGGAGAATGGTGGGGGGAATGGCACAATGGAGCAAAGATGGGAATGGGGGCACAGAGAATCCCTGGAAGGGGGAGGTAGAAAGAGGGGACACTGGTATAGAGAGAAGGGGGGAATAGGAGGGGGCACAGAGAGCTGCTGGAATGAGGGAGAGGGTGGGAGCGTTGCAAGGAGTCCCTGAAATAGAGGGGACTGGGAGGGCGGCACACCGGGTGCTCGAGGTGGGAATGGAAGGATGCAGAGAACCCTGGGGTGTGCAATGGACATGGCATGCACAGACACCGCAGTGTGACCCCAGGGGTGAAAGTAACTTACAGGACTTACCAGTACTGCTGGGGCATGGTCTCATTCGGAAAGAGGCGTGGTCTCACCCGGAAGAGGCGTGGCCTCTCAAGATTTAAAGGCCCTGGGACACCAGCTGTGGCTGGGAGACCCAGGGCCTTTAAATCAACCAGGGGCTCCCAGCTGAAGAGGTGGCAGGGAGCCCCCCGGGGGTCCAGCTGCCGGGGGAACCCCGAGCTTTGCGGGGCTGGGGCAGGGATTTAAAGGGCAGGGACAGCCGCGGGCAGCCCAGAGCCCTTTCAATCCCCGCCATGGAAGCCGGTGCGGTCCGGCACGGCGTACTGGCTCTTGCCGGTAGACGGACTGGACCGGCTTACTTTCACCTGTGCGTGACCCTCTAGTTAAAAAGATTTTCCTCTCCTCTGCTGCTGAATTAAAACCCCACACAAACAACAGCGGAAACCGACTGACTCTACCAGGGAGAGAAGAGGGTGACAGAGGCGCTGCTAATACACATTTATTAGTCAGTATCACATATATCACAGTAATATCAAGGGAGACCCCAGGATCAGGGCTCATTGCGTTAGGCAACGTGCAGTCCAATGTGCGAAGCATCCAGGTGCTGCAGGTTCAAGCCATGGATGCCATGTCCCATTCTACCACATCCTGGCACAAGGGCAATGCCACATTCCATCCCGCGACGTCCCAGCACAGGGCCATGGTGCCATCGGGGGCCATGCCAGGTTCCGTCCCGCCACGTCCCAGCACAGGGCCATGGTGCCATCGGGGGCCATGCCAGGTTCTGTCCCGCCGCGTCCCAGCACAGGGCCATGGTGCCATCGGGACCATGCCACGTTCCTTTCCGCCACATCCCAGCATGGGACCATGGTGCCATCGGGACCATGCCACGTTCCTTTCCGCCACATCCCAGCACGGGACCATGGTGCCATCGGGACCATGCCACGTTCCTTTCCGCCGCATCCCAGCATGGGACCATGGTGCCATCGGGACCATGCCATGTTCTGTCCCGAGACATCCCGCCATGGTGCCATCGGCGACTATGCCACATTCCGTCCCGCTGCTGTGACGTTATTGACATAATCTGGGACCATACAGAATATGGTTGCAACCAAAGTCCTGTAGTGGCACCGAATCTTGTATAAAGGGGGTCAAATGAGGTGTCTAAAAACAAGGTTATGGTTTGCTGGTTATAATTATGGTGTCTATATGTGTGTATCATTTTTGTAGTTGAAGTTATGAATATTGGCTCTGTACTGTCTGTACTTCAAACTTATAAGTTGGTGTTAGCTCTGCCTAGCCTGCTTGATGGCCCATTAAGGCCCGTCAGCTACACAATTGACCCATTGAGAGAAGGCAGACACGCCTTGTAACTCAGCAAAGTGCAGGAAGTTGCCCAAGTGACTCCAGACTCCATTTTGCTGTAATTTTCCCCAGTAAGGACAAAGAGGTTCTTACACCTGGAAAAGCCTATATAAGGCTGATGCATCATCTCCATCTTGTCTTCAATCCTGCTTCTTACCTCTGGAGGGACTTTGCTACAAGCTGAAGCTCTACACAAGGGACTGATGACCCATCCCAGCGGGGGATGTTCTCCAGAGACTTGATTTGAACCTGCAGTTTATTCCATCACTGCTACAAGCCTGAACTAAGAACTTTGCCATCACTGTATGTAATTGATTCCATTTAACCAATTCTACCTCTCATCTCTACCTTTTTCCCTTTATGAATAAACCTTTAGATTTTAGATTCTAAAGGATTGGCAACAGCGTGATTTGTGGGTAAGATCTGATCTGTATATTGACCTGGGTCTGGGGCTTGGTTCTTTGGGATCGAGAGAACCTTTTTCCTTTTTTACTGGGGTGTTGGTTTTCATAACCATTCGTCCCCAGGACGAGTGGGACTGGTGGGGATACTGGGAGACTGGAGTGTCTGAGGGAATTGCTCGTGTGACTTGTGGTTAGCCAGCGGGGTGAGACCGAAGTCCCTTTTGTCTGGCTGGTTTGGTTTGCCTTAGAGGTGGAAACCCCCAGCCCTGGGCTGTGACTGCCCTGTTTGAGTGATTGGTCCTGAACTGGCACCTCAGTGGGGTCCTGCCAGAACCGCATCGTCACAGCCGTGTCCCAGCGCGGGCCCATCGGGGCGATGCCACGTTCCGTCCCATGTCCCAGCCCGGGGCCGCGGGGCCGCCCGCGCTGGGGCAGGGAGGGAGGGAGGGAGCGTGTGACGGCCCCTCCCCCATGGCAGGGCGAGGCTCAGTGAAGCCGGCACGGCCGCTCCGCCAATGAGAGCCTCCAGCGGCAGGCTGTGCCGTGTTGCCATGGTGACAGGCAGGCCCCGCCCCCCAGCCGCTCACCCCGCTCTGAGGACAGCCTGGGAGGGGAGGGGCCGCTGGCCGCGCCCCAGCCATAGAGAGGAGGTTCCGGTCCCCCATGGGAGGGAACAGGTGCACGTGTGTTCTAACGCCCAATCCGCGGCTTCCGGCTACAGGGGCCGTCTAGCCACGAGAGCGCCGCTCTATAGCCTCTGACCTCCCCGCCGCACAGGCCCTATCTGCCCCCCTAGGCCAGTGGGTGGTTCATTTCCGTGCCTGGGGGTCCCTCTACCTCTGCTTCCTGCGCTCTCTATGATCTTCTGCCGCCTCCAGCGCCCACAGGGGCGCCTCTAGCCGCCGCACTCCCGGCTCTATGGTCCGCGCGGCCCGGAGCGCTTCCCAGTCTCCTCAGCGCCCGCGTCGCTGCTGCTGTCGGCCGGAGCCGGGGGAGCGAGCGCGGCGGCGGCGGCGCTGCCGGGGCCTGCCCAGCCTCCCCGCTCTCGGCGGCCATGGAGCTGGAGGTGCCGGAGGATGCGGAGAGCGCGGCAGCCGCCGAGGCCGGAGCCGTCACCCCGGAGGCTGGATGGGGGGGACCGGACTCGGCAGGAGGTGAATGGGCGGCGGACCCCGGGGTGGCGGGGGTGAGTCTCCCTATGGAGGCGCCTGTCGGGGACCCGGCCGGGCTGAGCGCCCCCGCCCCCGGGGGCGGCTCCTCTCTGAGGTGGCGCTGCCCTGAGCCTGCCCTGCTGCTCCCCCTTCAGGAGTCGGGAAGGGGGCAGCTCGGGGGGGGGGGGGAGCCCCGGCAGCTCGGGGGGTGGGGAGCCCCTGCGGCTCGGGGGGTGGGCCTGTCGTGTGCATGAAACGTCATGTGCTGATGTACGGGGCAGTCTGGGGAGAAGGGGGAACAGTGCGGTGCATCCGCTTGTGGAATGGGAGCGGTGGGAGCCCCATTGCTTAGCAGTGGGGCATCAGGGGATGGTGCCTTGTCTACACGGGACCGAGCCCTGGAGAATAGGGCACAGTCTTTCATTAGTCCCCGGTGAGATGGACTAGATGGGACCGAATAGTCTTCCTCTGGCATCTCCCCTGAAAGGAGAGTGCTGGAATATCAGCAATGTCTCAGGGAAAAATTACTCTTCTGCTCCCAACCAAATACTAACAGGCAGAGACCCCCAATCTGGTGACATCTGAGCAGACAAGAAGCCTATCGCTGGCTGGGTTTTGTTGGCTTTTCTCAGCCCTCCTGTCCCTGTAATATCTGAGTAGCCACACAAGCATTTTTGACATGATCCTTGCAACACCCCTGTACAGTAGGGGAATGGTTAACCTCATTTTGTAGACACACGGGCTTTTAAATGACTTGCCCAGGGATCGCACACCAAGTCTGGGATCTCAAGTTTCAGTCCTGTGCACCAACCACAACTTTCTCTGGAAAGTGCACGTCCGTTTGGCTCTGTTTCTTTGATAAAAGGACAGGATTGAATAAGTGCTCCAACTACGATATTATGTTCATATTCATTCCTATAGAGAATGGGATGGGAGGGGTCTCCTCTCTTGCATCCCTGGTCTTCATTGCTTTCATAGAATTCTAGAAGATGAGGGTTGGAACTAAAGAGACCTCAGGAGGTCATCTAGTCCAACCCCCTGCTTTCTCCAGTAACTCAAGCTCTTCCTGTTACCTCCCCCATGTAGCCCTTATAAGCTGTGAGAACCTTTTCCAGTCTCAGGAAAATATTTCTATCATGTTATCAGTTCATCTTATCCAAAGCAAGATCAGAAAGCTCCGCTTTCTCAAGGCTGCTTGAAAGTGATTATAAGGCTGGAAACAAGCTCATGAGTTGACCTGGCTATTACTGATAATATTAAATGAATTTGAGAATCTCAAACTGACAAAATCAGAAACTCATTGCTAGGCAAATCCCTGTGCATCTGTCCTTGCTTGCTGACTTACAGTTCATTATAACTTTACAATTTTTAGGTTCAGTTTTGAATATGACCATGGTGCAACTATTACAGATTAAGTGGACTACAAGTCCCGTTGTGGGTCTCATTCAGAGAGATGCTGAATATCTGTGGCTCTGAACACTGAGTTTATTCATAGTATTTAATAGAGCCAGCTAAATTTTGATTGTCACAACACAATGATCTGATTTTTCTTTAGGGTTTTTAGAAGCAGTAGAATTTAAATAATCCACTACAGAACTTGGTGGAGATGCCATCTAACGGGTTTGGCAGTGTTTAATGAGCCAAATGTTATAAGAGGTGGTGGTAGCCACACTTCTGGAGAATCCCAGCCAGGCCGTGCACTTTCTGCTTCAATTGGTCAGTACTGCTAGGATAATAGAGGGAACACCTGCATGTGGCTTGCTGTGAGAGAGCTCTAGAAAAGTAAATCAGAGAGTTTCTAGGCTCCCTTTGCTGGAGCACAGTGTGATGCTTGTTTAGCAAGATGCGGTACAGGCAGCAGGCTTTATGGTTTTTGATGCTGAGTAGAAAAAAGAAAACGCTTTTTCACAAAGCAACAAAAATGTCACTTGCTCTTTTTTTTTTTAAATAACTGGTTTTCTAAGAGTGTCGGAGGACAGCAGAATGTTATTGTGATGCTTAGGATGCAACAAGGAGTCTGTGGACGCTATGGCTAGCTGCTGACTTAAAACAAAACAATGAGTGCATAATTTTTTCCTTCTCCTAAAAAAGCACGCTGGCTGAACTAAAGCCGTAGGAGATCGTCTCCTTTGACTAGCACCAGGCAGATACAGGGCAAAGAATAATGTTGTCAGTGTTTTCATTTGAAAAACTGTTTATTCTTTACATAGCGTTCCAAGTGTGCCACATGACTAGCTATAGACAGGTCCCTGCCCTGAAGTGCTGACTGTTAAAATATGCAACAGGGAATTGGGGTAGATGGGCAGCACACGGCAGCTTTTTAAAAAAGTTGTCAAAAGAAAACTTGACCTAAGCCTGACTTCATGCATTCTTCTGTGAAATACATCCCTACCTCAATAGAACGCTGGAGTGCGCAGCCCCGCCCCCTAGAGCACTGCTTTATCGCGTTATATCCAAATTTGTTTTATATTGGGTCACGTTATATCAGGGTAGAGGTGTATTCCCAAAAGCATGGTTATGGCACACTGTCACCATAAGGACTACACTGAAATCCTGAGGGCAGGGCAGTGAGTGACGTAGCAGGGTGGGTATGTGTTTTGAGAACTCGCATTTCTGTGAATGGGAACACTGTTCCTTTGCTTCCAGGCATATTTTGGGATGGATACCTCCCAAATACAACTTCTCCTTTGCTCACCCTCTGTTTCTACACTAGCAGTTTTCCTACATTTCCCACCCGTCGTAGCTGGTGTATACGAACGCTGGTTCATGTGGCGGTTAAAGCTTTGGAGACGCGCTGCACCAGCACCCATCACTGCTACCATTGATGGAAGATTTTGCAGTTGGGTTGGCTGAGAGCTGTGCTTTCTTCTTAAATGAACTTGACAGAGTTCATTAAGGGCCTTGTCCAGGTCTGTAAAGGCCTCCAGAACACATGGGGAGAAATGGCATGATGTGAACTTCAAGGAAAGAGAGGACTCACTTAGCATGCATAGGGATGTAACTAGAAGTCATTGGATGGAAGTAAGAGGAAATTTGGGCTGAAGCTCAGAAAAATTTTCCTGGCAGTCAGATGGATTAAATTGTGGAGGCATCTCCCAAGGGGAATTTTGGAAGCCTCATGATGTTCCCTTGGGGAAAAAAATCACACTTGACATTGGCAAGCAGGAAGTGTTCATTCATGAGCACAAGGGTCTAATTCATCAACTTCTGCGAAGTCTGATCTTTCTTCTTCTGCCCCTTCCCCCCTGGTTTTAGCCGTTATGATTGCAAAGAACAGTTTTGAAAATTGAATCACATGTAAACTGATGCCGTACCATCTTCCTGAATCTGCAGACAGTCTAGCCTGGACAGCTGCATGCAGTTTTACCAAGCAGCACTTGAGAACTTTGCTCAGTTTTGCTGTGAGCGGCACTGAAACTGGTGAAAATCCCATTATCTTCACATGGCTGGTCTTTGGGGAAGCTCTGGTAAGCAGCAGTAGTGGCAGGCCTGGAATTACTCAGAATGGAGTACCTGTCCCCAGAAAGTGGTTGGGAAGGGTGAATAGCAGTGACCTCATCCTTCTCTCCTCTCTCTATTAGCAGCAGCCAGGAAGCTCTGGGGGAATGAGAAGAGTCCAAAAACTCCTTGTAGGGAGTGGGGTTCAAATTATCGGAGACCCAACTACATAAATTGGTGTTACAAAAGACGGTGCCCCCAAGCAGGGTCCAGGGGCAACATACTAGTAGGAATCGCAGCAGTTTGGGGAGGTGAGGCCTGGATTTCTCTCTCACCCCACTTCATATTTCTGATCTCTCTGTCTAGTTCGTGTTTGGTCAGTTTTTCAAGTCTTGCCCCAACACTTGTGACTCTTAAAAGCTAGACTGGGCAAAACACTAGAATCCTACAGTGTCTAGAGGGTGAGCCCTCTATTTGTAGGGAGATGGGCTAGATCTAATAGCTGGATTCCATTCTCTGGCTCAGTACAGTGCATCTCGCTGTCTGCTGTTCCCGCCCTGGAGACAAAGGGGGAGTGCAGGGTGGAGTCTGTTCACTGTTAGGCGTTCACCCTCAGTCTCCGTGGACGCTGACTGAAGCGATAATGCCAATCCTGAAGCATTGGTGTTAGGGGTGCTGGTTAGACCAATATTACAATGAAGTGTTTGCTCATTGGTGGAAAATTTCTTCCTCAGTCCAAAGATAAAATCATAAGTAACTTCACAAGGGATGTGGGAAATGGTTTTATCCAGTGAGCAGATTAAAAAGCTGAGACAAGAAGTCTACCTGCAAGCCAGAAACAGTTCAGTCTTTCCCAATGTGGTGAAAAGGGAAATTGGAGAGGTCACTCTGGGAATGGAAGGATCTTATCAACTTGAGGAAGAATCAAATATACGCATCATCCCAGGTGTGATGAAGGTTTAAAGCATGGTGCTGTGGTGCGTGCCCATTGCCCTTGGAAACGGTGCCAGTTAAGGTGATGGTGGCTAGTCAGAAGACACCCCCTCACCCCTGTATCCATTGACATTTTAAAGACCCTCTGCAATAGCTTCTCCCTAAATCAGCCCAGTACATAGCCCATCAATGGGGAATTAGAAGAAAGTTATAACTTTAGTTCAGAGACTGGCTTAGCAAACTAATTGCCCCTTTAAATGAGAATAGGCAGGAAGTGACCAGGGAGGGCAGGAGGATTTCTAGTGGAGGTTGAGAGCTGAGGAAGGACAGTAAGAACTAGATACTTTCCATCTTAGCACTGGGTATTCTAGCCACTCTTATTTTAAAATATTTTGGACTTGATTTTTTTCTTTACTAGCATTTGATCTAGGCAACATTGATCTGTATGTAACAGCTAGTCACATAATCCAGTACTACTACTTAAGAGATGCGCAAAATGCCTCAGATGGCACGTGACCAGGATTCATTGCCAAATTTGGTCTGCTAGTTGGATCGTTAGCTTCCCCGTCCCGGACTGGGTACCAATTGGGAGTGTGACGTGAACACTGATTCATACCCCCCAATCCAGTACTGAGAGAATTGAGTGAATTGCTGCTGCTGTATTCCATTCTGGGAGCTTTCTTATAGGTCTCTGAAGAAGTCTTCCTTAGGAAACGATCTGAGACTGAGTAGTGTATAATTTGAGCTCGGTGATTAAAGCAATTCACTCACATGACCTATGTGCATCTGGCAAGAGCCCATAATCTGATTAAAATGTGAATTTTCCCATATACAGATCTTGCAGTATAAAAACAAAGTCCAAATTACAGTGCTAGCGCTCTTCATGAAAGCATCTTTCAGCTGAAACAAATTAAATCCAGAAATAGATCTGACATGGTCATGTGATATTCCGACAAAGGTTTGGAGTACAGTGCTCATCAGGTGCTGCTTACATCTTTGTCACTTATTAGTCCCATCCATCTCTCTGCATGTTCCTGCAGACCAGAATTAATTTGCAGGAGCCTGGCAGGTGCCTTTCTTTTGGCAGTGTGATGTTGCACCTTAATATTTTCTAAAAGGCTTGTTTTCCAGCACATGATTAGTTCCCAGCTCTCTGTGCATGTGGGAACAAAGAGTAGTTCAAGATGTAATAAACTTGAAAGTCACATTTGTCTGAAAAGGCTGCCTCTGCCCTAGTCTTGTGGAACTAGAGCAGAGATGGCTAAAACTGAAATTAGAGGGAAAACATTTCACAGCGCCCCCTTTGTTCTTTAGACCCTTATGATGCTGGGGGATATAAAATCTGGGTGCCAGGGAGCCCCCTTCTTTTTTCCAGGCTGTGGAGCAATGAGAGTTTGGGCAGGGACTGTGAGAGAAGTAGTGCTTCAGTTCCCAAGTGTTCTTTGCAGGTCCTGGAGAGGAGGTTAGACGAGAGGCCTTGCCTTGATACTCCTGAAGAAGCAAGCGTGAGCCCAAGTACGTTTGGACCTTTATAAATATCAGCAGGGCACCTGGAAATCCTGTCAATATTTTTTTTTTTTTTTACAAAGAAGTCTTTTTAAAAAAGTGATGTGTATTAAAGGGGACACTGTCAGTGTTATTTTTACTTAATTTTTAAAAGTCTAGTTGACTCTGTCCTTTTCATTCAAACACATGGCTTTCCCATGAGCTGCCATGTCTTGTTCTGGTCTCCCTACAGCTGTGCAACCTGCATGAATCTAACCGAGAGCAGAACTTGCTCCACTCTTAGCCACATTCAGAGGAGTTCGTCATGCACTCAGTAGGCCCAAAGTATTGAGCTTGTTCAATTTCATGTGCACAATTGAAGTTGAGCTAGTTTGATATGTTCTAAAAGTGTTTTTATTCTGTGGCTTGTGCTCCCAATAAGAAACTTACGCTAGGTACCTCTGCATGATTTTCACTGTTCCTTAATCCAGGCGAAGAGACTTGTAGAAACAAAATATTTTCACTTTCTGTAAGTCTTTGGCAAAGCAAACTGCTTGCCCCACAGATCCACCCTGCATTTACAGCATACTGGTTGTGTACCTGCTCTGTACTCTTTCGGTACACACACAAGCACCCACATGTTCTCTTGTGGTGTGGAAGATTCCTTAATGCAAATGTGACATGCCAAGCACCTTACTGCATGCAGCTTTACAACCTTTACAACTCCACTATGTTGATACCTTTTATGATGGCAAAACATCAGTAACCCAATACAAAGATAAGTCCGTCTGTTAGTGATGTCAAACAAAAGGCTGTTTGATGTTGATATTAAACAACAAAAGTCCAAGAAAGGAGGTGATGGAAAAGCCTGTAACTTGCTTGGTGGCGTGTGTAAAATGAGTTCAGCTTCAATCTATATCACAACTAGTGCTCCTAGCAGAGAGCCCAAAGATTGCACACCCAGAGATCAGGGTTGAGACACATTAGTGGGAAAGGCTTTCCTGCTGTGCCTGACCTATTGAGAAGTAGAGGCCTTTAGTCTGTAGAAGATACTAATCCAGCCCCTTCCACCAACACTGCAATCCTGTGAACAGTCTAAGAGCCAATGGTGCTGCCTTGTCTTCCTTTAGGCAAATATTCTGCTCCCAGGGCTGTGTGGTGTGTCTTTGTGTTAGGTTTTTCCATTGTTGTAGGTAGCCTAATTAACCTCAGAACTTTCTGTGAGACATTTCTAGTAATAAAGAAAAGGCCAAAACTGATGACAGTAGCTTTTCTCACTTTCTCTTTCTCACCCACATATTTAAACAAAATCTCTTCAACCTATAATTAGGTGTAGAGTAGTTGTTTTCTGTCATGTGTTCTTGTGGCTTCTCCAGGTTACATGTGAGTTTCTTCACTGTCTTGTGGTGAATAACTAGACTGAGTCAGTGTGTGTGGTGGGTAAATCTGGAGGATTCAACATTTTTCCATCAATTTTATGCTGTTTGGAACTGCCGGCGATGCTCAGCCAGCCTCTTTCTGTCACCTCGGCAATATAGAGAAGACTGCACATCCCTGAGCAGTTCTAGTTCATAGTGAGCTATTTACTGTACCTCACTAATTTTTTCCTACAGTATTACTGAGTAAAACAAAATGCCATTTCCCTTCTGGCTCTGTTATATGTAAATAAGTGAAGCCAAGGAGTGACTGAGTAATGTAAATGGTGCTCTTAAATATTTCCTGTAGAACAGGAAAGGGGAATGATTTCTGTAAAAAGAACAGCTTTATTTGATAGTATTCCGACTGCACATGCAGTCAAGTTTCATCTGTAATAAACAGGGCCAACTAGAACTATCCCTCTGTACAGTTGCATGGCTTTTCTGTCACTGGGGACCCAATATCAATAAATGAAATGTCAGTGTGTACAGGCATCTGTATAGTATTTTATAGTGCCGAGAGTGCAAGTTACTTCACAGACTGTTCAGGATGGGGATGTGCTCTTCAGTCTTGTCTCTAATTTAGAATTAGCAGTATCTGCAATAGTAATCTTTATCTGCTCTTTGCCATGAGACTATTGACTTTAAAAAATCTTCATATAAGAAATATACCCACTTCCAAATGAATATCTATCTGTTCATCTGTAAACGCTACACAGAAAAGCAGGACTAAATATTGGCAAGCCAGCGGGTAGCTGTGTGCTTCCTTACAGCAAACACTGATTCAACAAATTAAAAACATCCTCTGGCTATGGACTTGTCTGTGTCACAAGATTGGCTTGGGCAAACGCACTGCTTCTTCTGAAGTGATCTGTAAACAAGCTAAGCGTGGGAACTTTTCAGATAACATGAACACAGGGCAAACTACTTTTTCTTCCATTTTATGGAACACTATTCTAGTCTTAAATTAGCCGGATGTCAGTGGACCACAAGATAAGGGCAGTGTCATCTTGTCTGCCGAGTCACTACATGGCTGACAATCACATGGTTGAAAAAAGCTTTGGTGGCACTAAGGTTGTCAGTGTTGGACATAAACTGAATATCCTGCCATGCCACCTTAAGGACCTAGGCAGAGATCAATCCAAGTGGTGCTCAATCTGCAAGGAGGCATGTCCCTTTGGGATTTTCTATGATAATGATCTTGTCATCTTTCTGGTCTGTTAATACCTAGCATGCACTTGGTACTGTATCTGTTATTTATAAAGCACTGCTAATGCACTTGTGTTGTACTCAAAGATGATTAGCTCAAATACATCTTTCTCCTTTACTGTATAACCTTGTAAAAGTCTTCAGCAACATATGGAAAAGATTGTGTGACTATTAATAAACCTTAAATCCAAACACTGGTAACTAGACAGTCAGCCTTTGATGCTTTTACAGTGGAAATTGTGTTAACTTGGATTTCACCAAACCCATGTCTACACTATCAAAGCTACCTATTGTTATAAAGAATGTCAGCAATGAGTGCAGCTAAATCATCTTCAGCACCAGGTTAACTGCAATGATTGGCTAACGCTTGTTGAGTCTACTGTACTCTAGCGCACAAGTGTAGTGTGTGCAACTTTTGAGATACAGCATTTAAAGGGGCATGGGCACTTGAAAGACATCACGTTTCTGTCTGAAAATAGTGTATGTGCGATAGTTATAGGTATAATTTATAATGGGTATAATTGAAAGATTAGGTTGTTTACTTTGGTTTTGGCAGCACTTTGTATTGTCAGTTTTACTGTTTCCTTAGCATGAAGGCAGACTGACTATGCAGAAAGGACCCTTATATGCAGAGCCGGTAAGATCACCTACAGTTCAAGTTGCCAACACTTTCCCTGATAAGACCCTATTGTTGCTTATATAACTTTGCCAAATGCTCAACTATTCGGGCTGAATTTTTTCATTGCCTGTTCTGCCTCAGGTTGATATTTCTTTTTTAAGTTTCAGCAAACCCTGATCAGCTGCTTGAGGATGAGGTTAAGGGAAAATAGTCTTGTCAATGTTAAAATTTTTCTGGATATTCTCTTTGAAGTGCTCTAGCTCCTCCATGCTTTGGACTAAACGTGGCAGGAGGATATTCTGGGGGTAAAAGATGCCTTTTGCTTCCCATATCAAAATCTATCTGGATTTGGCAGTATAAGCCACTGGAAAAAAATTGCCACTTGCACATGCAGAAGGGCTTGTAAGAAGCTTGAGGCTGTAATCTCGGAACATTCCATTTGCACTGAACATGCTCCAGCCCCACAGAGCTTGAGCTGGAAAAGGAGTGCAGCTGCAGCTCATTTAGCCTAGGGAGGGGAGTGCTGGGCTAGGGACCAGAAGGAAACTATGAATTCTAGTCCCTTCTCTTCTACTGAGGTGTGTGTGTGTGGGGGGGGGAGGGTTTCATAATTCTGTGTACTTGATGGCTCTTAGAGAGGCAGACAAGTATTATTTTCACCATTTTTCCGGACAGGGTAACTGAGAAATCTCACAAGAACACTTAAGGCAGAGCCGACGTTGGAACCTTGTCTCGAATATGGCATGAATCCATGGAATCACACTGCTTTTCAAAATCTGTTTCTAGTCTGTGCTTGACTGGGTTGTCTGTAACCACTAGGCCCCATTTCTTTACAGGGCCAGGAATAGAAATCGGGATTGTTTCCCACCATTCCTCTTCTGCCTAGCAAACAGCTGTGTAAGCCACTGGCAAAATGTGCCTCTCATCCCCCTCTAGTGGTCAGTCCTCACAGCGGATAACTGTTACTGTTACCCTCATGTGGAGGAATGAGTATATATTTAAAAAAAATAAAAGGGCACTAGAAAATCTTTCACACAAACTAGATTTAAAAAAAAAACATGACGGTTGCCAAGGTCAAGCATTCAGAAGCTAGGAAATGCTAGTGTTAAGCTGTAGCTTTATTTCTTCTCACTTGTGCCAACGCATTAGAATATACCCTTTAATTATGCTATTTCTGCTTAATTCCATGCAAAGGATGGACAGTGAAAGAGACAAAGGGTTATAAGAAGAGAAATGATGTCCTCTTATGCCTAAGGCACTGGACTGAGGCTGAGGAGAGTTGGGTTCTGCCCCCATCTCTGCCTCTTCCATGTGGTGGATCAGACTAATATAATAAAGATTTGTGGCTTGTGGTGGATAATCAGCTGAATATGAGCTCCCAGCATGATGATGTGGCCAAAATGGCTAACGTGACCCTTGAGTGCATAAATGGGAATCCTCAGTAGGAGTGGAAAGGTTGTTTTACCTCTGTATTTCTCATGGTGTGACCACTGCTGGCTATAGAGTCCAGTTCTGGTGCCCTCCAATCAAGAAGGATGTTGGTAAATAGGTGAGGGTTCAGAGAAGAGCCGTGAGAATAATTAAAGGATTAGACAGCATGCCTTACAGCATTAGACTCACAGAGCTCAATCTATGTCGTTTAGTGAAGAAAAGGTTAAAGGTTGACTTGATTAGTCTGTAAGTACAGTACCTGATGGGGAACACATGTTTAATAATGGTCCCTTCAATCTAGCAGAGGAAGGTCTAACACAATCCAGTGGCTGGAAGCTGAAGCTAGACAAATTCAGACTGGAAATAAGGTGTAGTGTTATTTTTTTTAAAAAAATGAGTAATTGACCATTGGAATAACTTACCATGGGTTGTGATGGAATCTCCATCACTGACCATTTTAAAATCCAGATTGGCTGTATTTCTAAAAGATCTGCTCTAGGAATTACTTTGGGGAAGCTCTTTGGCCTGTGTTATACAGGAGGTCAGGCTAGATGATAACAATGGTCTCTTCAGCTTTGGAGTCTATGAATAAGGTAGATGCACAAGGGGACTGAACAAAGGGTGCATGGACAACCCCAGTTCTACCACATTGTAGCTGTGGAGTGCTTTGCAGCCCTAACCTTCTCTTGTCATAGCTTATTATATACCAACAAATTCTCAGCAGTGGAGCAGAATAAGACTGTATGTGTACAGTGTAAAGGTACTCTTGATTTTTTTCATGACAGGGACATATTTAAAAGGGACGCAGTGGGACTATTAAAGTTCAAGCTGATTGTGTTATTCTAAGCTCATAAATATTCATTTGTCTTGCGTTCTGTTGTGAACCAGGCAACCTTGCATTAACTGAAGCAACCACTGAAATAACTGTATAACCATATTTTTAATACCAGTCATGTAAAGTCTATCACAATGAGAGTTTAGTCAATAAGGATTGGGTGTGGATTTTCACTTTTGTTTAGGACTCATTAGAAGCTCAGGTAATTGAGGTCACCTTAGGCCAAATTGGGGAGCTTGGGAATTGAGTAATGTTGGTATATATTGTATTGGTCCAAATCCTTTGTGTTGTGTGTGGGTTGTAATGTCAGATGAATGCTTCCATTCAGTGGACAGGCTTGAGACCTTTTTGTCACTCAAGACCCATCTGTAGAATCAGTTTGTCACACAGCTCCCAACAGGCCACAGAGCCTTGAAGTGCTAAATCTTATCTGCATGCATTGTAGTGATAGAAATAGTGGTGTCAATAACCTGTATACAAAGCACTCTTGCTGTGTTAACAAAATTGGTAGGAACTCTGTGGTTACAGCAGTTGAGATAAGGCACCGTTAACGTTTCATTACTGGTGCTGCGTAACTTTTTCGGAAATGGGGTGAAATCCTGGCCCCATGGAAGTCAGTAGGTGTTTTGTCACTGACTTTACTGGGGCCAGGAGTTCACCCAGGTTAGGGAATAAGAAGAAAAACTTCAGTCTTGGCACAAGTCCTAGAACTGAAGGTTAGTCTCAATTACAAGTAAAATTAAGATGGTTAACCATTGCCTCTTAGAGCTACCACTACGTTGGCTGTTCTGTTTTTAAAAAGTGTCGATATGACATTATTGTAGCATTGGAAACTTCAGTTCAAATTGTCTTTGGTGAATTTAAGGTTCAAACTCTTCTGGTTTGTCTCTGATAAATGAATGTTCTAAAGTGCTACTGGCCTACGTAACGCTCCTCATGGGATGGTGAGAGCCTGCCCATGTTGGCACTTGCCCACTCACTCCACAGACTGTACTAGAATCATTCAGACACTTCGCTTGCCATTTATGATGTGCAGGGAACACAATGGTCTCTGATAGAAACTTCCAAAGACACTCTGGCTGTTTCTTTTTCTATGGTTGGAGAGGGGAAAGGAATCAGACTTTCACTTTCCATGAAAGATTTCTATTGGATGCAAATTTTGATCATTTAGGGATTTTTTTCAGCCATATCTTTGTTCATCTTGCAAACTGACATTTGTAAATCCTTCACAATAGGAATGTCTCACCTCATTTGTTAAAGTTTCTTCCCCACTCTGAACTTTAGGGTACAGATGTGGGGACCTGCATGAAAACCTTTGGTAATTAAGCTTAGCTTAGATTTGGTTTTGCTGCCACCACCTAAATTATTTGAGAAACTCTGTGGAGTTTAGTCCCAAGAGCGAACAACCCCCAAAACAAAGAGCACAAACAAAAACCTTCCCCCCGCCACCAAGATTTGAAAGTATCTTGTCCCCTTATTGGTTCTTTGGGTCAGGTGCCAGCCAGGTTACCTGAGCTTTTTAACCCTTTACAGGTTAAAGGATTTTGCTGTCTCTAGCCAGGAGGGATTTTATAGTATTGTACACAGGAGGGCTGTTACCCTTCCCTTTATAGTTATGACACCATTTTTAAAGGGGTCAGTCAACTAAATAACCACCCTTCTGTCTGAAAACTCCTTACCTACAAGTGTTACAAATAACTCCCAAAATAAATGTGATTGAAAGATTAAAGGAATGTTTCAGTTTTACCTTGTGCCTGTAAGAGTACTTTGTGTATAGTCAATTTCATGGCTTCCCCTGTTAAGTCAGTCAGTTCCCTGTGTGTTTGTGTGCTTCATTCAATAACAGGAGAAATTTTAAACTAAAAAGAAAAGGGGGAGGGGAGAGAATAGGAAATGTGATTGAAAACCTATGCAAATTGTCCGAAGGACTCAGGGTTAGATGGAACACCTGAAAGTACTTTTTTTTTTAAACTGTCAGTTTCAAATTGATGTCCCTTTAAAGGGGCAGCTTCCCTTTCTGGATTTACTCTACAATGGTCCTTCTCACCGTCTGCCCACATATGTGTTGATGGGCACCGTGTTGAAGTCTCAGTAGAGTTTGTTGACAGAATGCAAACTATAGAAACAATATGTAAATTCAAAGCTGGAACTAGGATAAAAGCAGCCTTGCAACTATTCCAGGTCTTAACACTTTAGAGAGTTAAGAAATGATGTGCTATTTAATTGCTGGGCTAATGCTTGTCTAGGCAGAATGCAGAAGTAAGGGTAAAGTTTCACTCTGGAATCCTGTTTTCTGGCTCCTGTTGGTTTTAAATCAAACACATGTAATATTATTGTGTTCGCAAGGATTGTTTTTTGAGCTGTCAAAGCTGAGATCTGGAAGATTAACCAGGATTTGTTGCATTCCTGACTTTATTACATAATGCTAAGACCATCAATTATTAGATCAATAATTAAGCTTCTCTAGTGGAATGCAAATTATGTTCCATTCTCTACCACTCAGTCTTTCCTTTTTCCAGTAATGGTTTATTAAATCTCTGCATGGAAGCAGGTGGGAAGGTTAATTCTTCCAGTGTAGAGGGTGTTGGTTTTTATTGGGTTTGTAGGATATTTCCCCTTAGACATAGTATCTGGGCATCTCTTCTGTCTTCAGTTTGTCTTTGTGAAAGAGAACTGATTATGCAGCCTCTTTCTCCACTTCAGTCTGTCAGGGTTGAATGTCTGTTTTTTTCACTTCAATATTAAACGGGAGTCACTGGTGGATTAACTTTCTAGGGCTCTCTTCTCAGAGAGAGGCTTCTGGAGCAGTAATGCTGGAAAATGGTTATTAAAGAAAATGAGTATCTTGGGGGGAGAACATCCTGAAATGTTGCTAATTACTTTTTGTGGCTTGTTCACTTATTAATCATGTGTAACTATAAATAGCCCTTCCTTCTCATCCCAGCACCCTCAAAAGGCCACTGAAGTCCCTCCAAACCTGAGCTTTTATTATCAAAGTCCTGACTGTGTACATGTTGCTGAACAAGACAAAAGTTATTGCAATGAGATGCTGCCAATCTAAGGAATGGAATCAGGAGGCCTGTTTTGCTTCTAAATCCAGACTAGATTTACCTACCATTGTGTTCTGAGTGAACAGGGATGGCAACCCCAGATTGATGCTAATTTTAAGAACATTTGGAGAAGAAATGCTGAGGGTTAAAGTAGAGGACTGGACTCCTGAATTCTGTTCTTGAATCTGCTACTGATTCCGGGGCCTTGGGGAAAAGTCACTTAATGTCTCTGCCTCTACTTCCTCATTCATAAAATGGGCATAAAACTAGCTTTCACAAGGTGTTGGGGCTTCATGTTTGTAAAGTACTTTGAGATCCTCAGATGGAAAGGTACATTGGATGGACAAAGTTGCTTTTAAAAAAGCTGAGTGACTGAAATTAACTTTTGGAAAAAATAACTTCAAAGTTCATGAAAACACTTCTATTAATATTGGGATTTGTGAATCTTTTTTCCTTTTAAACCATCCTCTGCCTAGTTAGTGACCCCAGCATTGCAGTGTTGTACTAGTGCATAAAAACCAAAATGTGAAACTGACTGTTAATCAGCAACCAGAAAGCTAAAACTGACCAGTATGAATTTGCAGAAGCAATAAAAATTAACCGGGATTTGCACTTTGAGTGTGTCCAACTAAAGGGACAGACAAGTTTTTCTGTGCCAATGTGATGTGGAAAACCATTTTAATCTGTGATAGGGAGTGTCTGAGCCTGTTGTGAAAGAAGAGTAACAGGCACCTGGATTGAGGGTAATCGTTTATAAGAGCATTTGATTGCTACCAGTTCTGCCTAGAAATACATTCACCAATGTCTGTAGTTAAAGTAGCCTGATACTTTCCATATCAAGCCCTGGTTTCAGTTGCTTGCTAACCATTTGGGCTGGACACTACCATGTTTGCTCTTTCCCTCAGGCTGACTTTTGGTTCAGTGGTTCAACCGTTTCAGAGAATGAGGGCAAGAAAAATAGTTTTGCCAGTATTACACCTTGTTCCATTGTTTCTTTGAGCTCTAGCATCCCCATCCTTTGAAGTAAGATTACAAAACTTGAAAGGGTGATAGTGCTGGGGTCAGATAACTGCCTTTTGCTTCCCCCCCCCCACCCCCAGGATCTACTTACATGCTCAGCAGAGCTTGTTAACATTTCTTTGGTCATGATGCAAGCCTCCACTGAGCCTCTTTCATGGTGGATACAGAGCTAGAGCTCCAGACAGGAATCACAGCAGCCACAGCTCCCTTTGTCTGAGAAGAAAAGTTCATTGGTTTGGGAGCCAGGAAAAGATGATGAGTTCTAGTCTCTTACTCCTGGGGGAATTCTGTGCCGGAAAAATAAAAATTCTGCACACGATATTTTAAAATTCTGCAAATTTTGTCAAAACAACACTATATAATCATGCCAGTTTTGATTATTTTGGTAATTTATTTCAAAATACCTGTCAGCAAGTATGTCTGTAACCATACAGACACACTCACAAATTTTCCCCCAGGAGCAGAGAGTTAAAGAAACTCTTAAGACACCCCAGTTCCTGTTTCTCTGCCCCCTCCCCCTCCTGAGCCCATCTGGGGGCCCCCCCTCCAATACACCCGAACCCCCTACTCTCCCCCAGCACCAAGCCACGGACCCACCTGCCCCCCTATTCCTCAGAGCCCAGGGATCCAGAGGGAGAAACAGTCTGATGCTGGGTACCAGGCTTGTGTGGAGTTTTCTGCGCGCCGTTGTCTCCTTCCCTCGGGGCGTGCTGGGAACTGCAGTGGCCGGGAACCCTCTAGCTCAGGGGTTGCCAGCCTGTGGCTCCGGAGCCGCATGCGACTCTTCAGAAGTTAATATGTGACTCCTTGTATCGGCACCAACTCCGGGGCTGGAGCTACAGGCGCCAACTTTCCAATGTGCCGGGGGAGGGGGTTGCTCACTGCTCAACCCCTGACTCTGCCACAGGCCCTGCCCCCGCTCCACCCCTACCCCTGAGCCTGTCATGCCCTTGCTCCTCCCCCACCCCCCAGAGCCTCCTGCGCACCACGAAACAGCTGATCGGGCAGGATGGGAAGGTGCTGATCAGTGGGGCTGCTGGTGGGCAGGAGGCGCTGGGAGCCGGGTGTGGGGAGGAGCTGATGTGGGGGGGGGCTGCTGATGTATTACTGTGGCTCTTTGGCAATGTGGTAAATTCTGGCTCCTTCTCAGGCTCAGGTTGGCCTCCCTTGCTCCTCTAGCTCTCTCCTCTCTGCCGCCCCCCCGGCAGTGTCTTCTGTGTGCGAACTGGGCTCTGCTGCGTCCAGCACCCCCTAGCAGCGGCCGGCAGCACTGCAGCCCATTTTTGTGGGGGAAAAGAAATTCTGCACACACATTAAAATTCTGCATTGCACAGAATTCCCCCAGGAGCAGTCTCTGCTTTTCCACTGACTTAATTCTGTGCACTTCACAGCCCTCACTGAGAGGGGTCCATCTGCCTACCTTAGGAGGAAGCCAAGTATCACTTCCCCCCCTCCCATTTCACATATGAGGGAAACGGAGAGGTTGCACAAGGTCACTTCCAGTAGAACCAAGAATCGAACCCAATCTCTAATACGACAGACCCAAGTCTCTTTCTTCTTAGGTGCCCTGCCTCTCTGAATGAATGTCTGACAGTTACGTGCCTGGCTGTGCAGAGCACATCTGCCATTACTCCTACAGCATGTGGAATAGAACCAGAGATTTCCAGCGGTCCTCTGCTGTGTAAGCAACTGGCAAGTTGTCAAGCCACCTTATGGTTGGTTCACATAGAGGCTAACGGCTCCTTCTTACTCTTTTAGCTCAAGGGGTAGAGATCTGTGCCTTGGACATGAGGATTCTGGGTTATAACCCTCCATGCAGAGGGTCTTCATGTTCCACATGATCTCATTTTTGTTTCCTAAGAATCTTAGGAAACTATTATAAAGATGTTAAAAGAACATTAAGGTTGCAAAATCAGGCACTCAGACATTAAGAAATGTTAAATTTAAGGTTGCATGTTATAATCTTGAATTGCATGTGACATAACTTACTCATCTAAGGATCCCTGTCTCATTCAGTGTGCAGGATGGACAGTGAATGAGGCAGAGTGTTGCATGAAGAGAAATGAGTCTCTCTTGTGTATAAGGCATTAGGCCAGAACTCGAGCTGGGTTCTCTTCCTGGCTCTGCCTCTAACTGCTTGTGATGGTTGGCACGACTATTGCAATGCACCCGTGCAGGAGGCCAGAATGAAAGTTGCATGATCACTCCTACTTCTGGCACTTCCTAAATCCTGAGGTCTTGACATTGCAACCCCAGTGTCTTTGGAAGTTTTCTGTATTTAATATATAATGTTATTGCTCCATTTATATTCTAACTTACGATTCCTGTCTGAAAAGACCATTGCTGTTTAGCTCAGACCATTTACCCTTACAAAGTCTGGGTACACAAATGAGAAGAGCTCATCAATGACTTAGATGTTGGCATAGAAAGTACGCTTATTAAGTTTGCAGATGATACCAAACTGGGAGGGATTGCAACTGCTTTGAAGGATAGGGTCATAATTCAAAATGATCTGGACAAATTGGAGAAATGGTGTGAGGTAAACAGGATAAAGTTTAACAAAGACAAATGCAAAGTGCTCCACTTAGGAAGGAACAATCAGTTTCACACAGAATGGGAAGAGACTGTCTAGGAAGGAGTATGGCAGGAAAGGATCTAGGGGTTATAGTGGACCACAAGCTAAATGTGAGTCAGTGTGATGCTGTTCCAAAAAAAGCAAACATAATTCTGGGATGCGTTAACAGGGTGTGTTGTGAGCAAGACACGAGAAGTCGTTCTTCCGCTCTACTCTGCACTGGTTAGGCCTCAACTGGAGAGTGTCCAGTTCTGGGCACCGCATTTCAAGAAAGATGTGGAGAAATTGGAGAGGGTCCAGGGACGAGCAACAAGAATGATTAAAGGTCTAGAGAACATGACCTCTGAAGGAAGGCTGAAAGAATTGGGTTTGTTTAGTTTGGAAAAGAGAAGACGGAGAGGGGACATGATAGCAGTTTTCAGGTATCTAAAAGGGTGTCATAAGGAGGTGGGAGAAAACTTGTTCACCTTAGCCTCTAAGGATAGAACAAGAAGCAATGGGCTTAAACTGCAGCAAGGGAGGTTTAGGTTGGACATTAGGAAAAAGTTCCTAACTGTCAGGGTGGTTTAAACGCTGGAATAAATTGCCTAGGGAGGTTGTGGAATCTCCATTTCTGGAGAATTTAAGAGTAGGTTAGATAAATATCTATCCGGGATGGTCTAGACAGTATTTGGTCCTGCCATGAGGGCAGGGGACTGGACTCGATGATCTCTCGAGGTCCCTTCCAGTCCTAGAGTCTATTAATATGAATCTATGAATAAAAAATTGACACAGCTGTATTAGTTAAATGGGAGTAATAAATGTCAGGCTAGGAGTATGAGAGAGAGTGCTGCCCAACGGGCTGGAGAAGCTGCCTTGTTTTTATCAGTCTGCTTTTGAGCAAACTTGCAGATCTGTACCAGGAAGGGCCTGTTCTTCAGCTCAGGGTTGGCTTGGCCATGTTAGAGGTGCCTGTGTGAATGGTGTACAGTGTCATGTAGCTAACCCAGCCATACTTCTCGGCTTGACAGCCGAGTCACGGGGTGTCATACCTCATTGACGGTTCCTCTGGAAATAGGATTTCTACTGAAGTTCCAGCTTTAAGGTTCATTATGGTCTTTGGCAGCTCACTTTGAGCTTGTTTTGTTCTAGCAGTTTAGGTGTCTTGTAATAGGACATCATGCAAAACCACTCCGGTATCTTAGAACAGAGATGGCCATTATCCAGTCAAGGGGTGAGAGTGGGACATGGGAAGTGTTGGTGATCAGCAGCTCAATTTCCGAGTGCTAGATTTCCCTGAGGTTTCATTGTGCTTGGCTTGTAGGACTACATGATTATGCCAGTCGTTAGGTGTCACGCTTATTTTGGGAGTAGGTGATCTTGAATGAGACTTCACGAAAATCTGCTAGTGTAGGCCCTGCCAGGTGCACGTGGTAGCTGTGCTGGTCCCAGGAGGGGGAGCTGATACCTTTTATTGGGCCAACTTCTTTTGGTGATAAAGATAAGCTTTCGAGCTCACACAGCGCTCTTCCTCAGGTCTGGGAAATGAATTCAGTTTGTCACCGCTGAGTACAAGGTGGAAGCACCTTGGCTCGCTAGGTGCAGCTAGAGACGTATATACAGCCATGGGAGTTTGGCAAACTCCTGGTTGTAAGTAATTCAGGAAAACCACTGAGATGTATTCAGCAATAGGTATAACATGCCTCTTCACCACCGTTTTGATCCTCTCTTTTTCCTATGCTTGTTGCACATTTTTAAAAGGCCATCACCAACTTGAAAACCACATTTGTCTGAAAACGTTGGACATATTATTTAAAGAGGGCCCTATCAGGACAGGAACTCTTCAGAAAAAAAATCAGTTTCAATAAATCAAGTTGAAACATTCTCTTTGAAATTAACCTCAAATTAGGTAAAATGTTAATGTCCCCTTCTCTTCTCCGTCTCCCCCAGCCTCTTCAGTGTTGTAAGCACCAGCCTCTGGCAACTGGAAAGTGCCTCACGAAGGAGAGGAGTTTACTCAGTCTGATGTGAGCAGCCTAGCAAAAGGGCAGCATGTTCAGTGACGCATGTTGTTACACAGCCCCATTCACAAATCTCCTTTTCGTCTGTGCTGCTTCGAGCACCCCCAGGAAAATCTCCCTGTCGTGCAACATTAGCAAAAGCAGAATTAAATCTTAGAGGAGTTAGACAAGCAGCATTTGCTACAAAGCAAATCGGAAAATACCCCACCCGCTAAGAAAAATCCAGGTACGTTTTCCAGAGTGACGCATAAGACATGGCCTTAATGTTCAGACAGTTGCTTTTACTGTGAGCAAAGGGTGTTACCTCTTTGGGGTCTGATCTTGTGGTGCTGAGTTCCCACTGACATCACAGTTGTACTTGCTTATGCTCAGAGGTGTCCCCTCTAGCAACACAGTGTAATGAAGGAAATAGTTAATGAACATGTCAATCTAATTTATCCCTCCTACATCTTTCTCATGCAGTGCAGAGGTTCTGATTTTATCATTCTGTGGAACACTTCGTAAGGGGGAAAATCCACAGTATTTCAGTTCCACTTAAATTCCCTACTCCTTTCCATCTGCTATTGTGTCCTTGTGAGCAGCGCACCACGTCTCCCTGCCCCACCGGATGTCTCTAGAACCACTGGGGCAGAGCGTGAAATACTGAAGGTATTACTACAGGTAATGGTGCTCAAAGTGATTGGTTAGTATGGAGAAATGTTGCCCGGTGCTGCTCTCCAGGACCATTGGCTACAGGGTCTTTGTTCTTCTGGTTAGCAGCAGTCAGTGATACTTTGTCAGTTGAGTGGAGGTCTTTGATTTGGCTGCAAGGGCAGATTCTTTGTTCGTTCCTAACTCCAGGGTCAGCCGTAGCCATATTGTCATGCTAACTCTGTAGCTGAGGACTGGCCGCCACCTCAAACGCTGTTGGTGGTCAAGGTTCAGAGGGCACTCGTGGGTGGATTTGCTGTCGCTTGAGGAAACACCCTCCACCAGCGCTAGCCCCTCTCTGCAGTGCAAAGCTGTGAGGTTTGGAATTGAGCCTTGTGCACCTATCCCGCTGGAACATGTATCATTGCAAAAGGGGTGTGTCTGGGAAAATAGAGTAGGGTGGTAGCTAAGGGGAGAATTACTGCTTTCCCAACCAGTCTGTGATGTCAGGTAGGTTGGTGGACCTCATGAACTCACTAAATCGTCCCCTTTATTAATATGTTTGAAGTTAGAAGGAAGAGCCCAGCTCAGTTCAGTATCTCTCCCTGCCCAGAGGCTTTAAAGCTGCTTATGCCTTGCTTTCCTCCAGGAATCCATGGTGTTTTGAAGTACAGACGCTCCCCATATTTGCGGAGACGTATACCTGACAATGGCCTGGTCTACACTACGCGTTTATACCAAATTTAGCAGCGTTAAACCGATTTAACGCTGCACCCGTCCACACAACGAAGCCCTTTATATCTATTTAAAGGGCTCTTAAAACCGATTTCTGTACTCCTCCCTGCCGAGGGGAGTAGCGCTGAAATCGGTATTGCCATGTCGGATTAGGGTTAGTGTAGCCGCAATTTGACGGTATTGGCCTCTGGGCGGTATCTCACAGTGCACCATTGTGACAGCTCTGGAAAGCCATCTGAACTCGGATTCACTGGCCAGGTAGACAGGAAAAGCCCCGCGAACTTTTGAATTTCATACAGCACAGACTGTACGGGAGATACTGGATCTGAGCGCTTTATGGGGAGACAAATCTGTTCTATCAGAGCTCCGTTCCAGAAGACGAAATGCCAAAGCATTTGAAAAAATCTCCAGACAGAGGCCACAGCAGGGACTCAACACAGTGCTTAGTGACAAGCGTAACGGAAAGCTAAAGAATCAAATGGACGCTCATGGAGGGAGGGAGGGGGGACTGAGGACTCCAGCTATCCCACAGTCCCCGCAGTCTCCAAAAAGCATTTGCATTCTTGGCTGAGCTCCCAACGCCTGAAGGGTCAAAAACATTGTCCCGAGTGGTTCAGGGTATATCTCGTCATTTTACCCCCCTCCCCCCTGTGAAAAAAGGGGAAAAAAATCGTTTCTCGCCTTTTTTCAATGTCACCGTATGTCTACTGCATGCTGCTGGTAGACGCAGTGCTGCAGCGCTGAACAGTAGCATCCCATCCCCTTCCTTTCCTGATGGCAGACGGTACAAAATGGTGGAAAACTGTCCTCCTCATCCCGTGAGTGCTCCTGGCTGGCCTCGGTGAGGTTGGCCGGGGGCGCCTGGGCAACAATGGGAATGACTCCTGGTCATTCCCGGCAGACAGTGCAAAAGGATTGAAAACCGTCCTCATCATAGCAGCTGGAGGCTGAGCTCCATCAGCCCCCCCTTTCATGTCTAATGAAGAATCTGTACTGCCTGGACTATCATAGCAGCGGGAGGCTGCCTCCCCCTCATTTTATCTCACTAAAAAGTCAGTGTTTCTTATTCCTGCATTCTTTATTACTTCATCACACAAATGTGGGGGGACACTGCCACGGTAGCCCAGGGGGTTGGGGAAGGAAGGAAGCAACAGGTGGGGTTGTTGCAGGGGCACCCCCTAGAATGGCATCATCATTTCTGCGGGATCTCTGGGGCTCTGACCCAGAGCAGCCGTGCTCTCTGGTTCTCTAGTACACTTGCCCCATATTCTAGGCAGGACTGACTCTATTTTTAGACAAAACATAAAGGGAATAACCTGGGGAGTCATTGCCATTTTTGTCCATGTGCCCCCGGCCGACCTCAGCGAGGCCAGCCAGGAGCACCCATGACAGCAGCAGACGGTACAAAAGGACTGATAAACATCACCACCAATTTCCAATTGCAAATGGTGCAAAATGACTGATAAACGTCATCGCCAATTTCCAATTGCAGATGGTGCAATAGGGATGGTAACCGTCTCTGCTACCTTGCAAAGGCAAATGAATGCTACTGTGTAGCACTGCAGTACCGCATCTGTCAGCAGCATCCAGTACACATACAGTGACAGTGACAAAAGGCTAAATGGGCTCCATGGTTGCCATGCTATGGCGTCTGCCAGGGCAAAAGGGCGCGAAATGAGTGTCTGCCGTTGCTGTCACGGAGCAAGGATTGAGTGACTACATTTATATCACCCGCGACACTGTTTTTGCATTGGGATCTCAACCCAGAATTCCAATGGGCGGGGGAGACTGCGGGAACTATGGGATAGCTACGGGATAGCTACCCACAGTGCAACGCTCCGGAAATTGATGCTAGCTAACCGAGGTACATGGACGCGCACCGCCGAAATAATGTGCTTAGTGTGGCCGCGTGCACTCGACTTTATACAATCTGTTTTAAAAAAATGGTTTATGTAAAATCGGAATAATCCCGTAGCGTAGACATACCCAATGACACCAAAAAACCAACTCCCCCCCCCCCCCCAAAGAAAAACAAAACAAAACCCGCTTACGGACCTTTTTCCATAAATCAGGTTTGCATAACCTGGGAAGTGTCTGTATCAATGCTTTGCTAAAGTGTGTGGCTCTGACAGGGAGGGGAATTAATTTGGAGCTGAGTTCTAAGGCCTTAGAATATATCGGCTCTTGTCAGGCTTCTCCAGGTGAGCCTCATGCTTCAATATAGTGTCAGGAATAGGCCATCTGGGGTCTTGTGGGACAGTTTTCCCCCCCACCCTCCCCGATAGCTTTTGAGCATTCAGAATGACATTGATTGACCTCTGGAGACATCCGTTGCGGGATGTTCAAGGACCTTTATTTCCGCTGCTACAAATCTACATGGCAGTATAATGTGCTGTTAAGGTGTGTCTGTCAAAGGGCATTGGACATGTCATAGATGTAGGCAGATGGGTTTCTGTCTCAAAGAGCTTACAGTTCTTATACCACCGTCATCTTGGGATAAAGGAGATCCAGTGGTGTTGACTGCCTCAAATTAGTCTGTAGGTCAAAATTTGCCAATAGCAAATGCTTGATTTTGGAGGTTGTAATAATGGGAAGCCAAGGATTAGGAAAAGGGTTCCCTTCCTTCACCACTGACTCATTGGGTGACCTTTGGGAAAGTCACTCCCATTTCTACCTGTTTTTTCCCATCTGTAAACTGGTGACTACACAGGTGTGTTAGGAAGTTTGCTTTAATCTCTGAAATCCTCCAGTGACAGGTGGCATAGAAGGGAAAAGAAATACTATTTTTGGTTAAAATCTCCACTTCATCTTTAGTGATGAAAAACTGTATTGCGAAAGTTAAATGTCTGAACATACCACTGGATTACATAATGATACAGCTGAATGTGGAGCAGTGTATTCTGCCATTGGGTATTGTGTATGTTCTTCTTGATTAGATTTTCGTTTCATTTTCCAGATGACCGGTCATACAGTTCATGCTAAGCTCTCTGAAAAGCTTTTCCTAGCCATGCAACTTATTTAAAACAGTAAAATAGCTCATTGTTTTAAATTTCACTGCATTTGTTCTGCTTATTCAGAGCTGTAACTAGCCTCTCTGCTGTAAATGCTTTCCTGGTTAGTTGTCAAGGAGACGTTTTAACACAGAATGTATTAGCTCAGCAGTTTCCGCTGTGGGAGGAATGCTGCGCTGTTGTGAGTCGAGGGAAAGAGCATGCCCTATGGTGAGAAGTGGTCTAGGCTGGGAGTGGGATGAGTTAACTGCTATCCTGAATCACCTTGTGATCCTGGATAACAGCAGATTATTTCCTGTGACAGCATGAGTTTCTGCTGAAGAACATCTTAGAAATAGCCTGGTTAGATGCCTTTTTTTACTGCAGAAGTATCCTGTTTGTTGCAGTCATTTATACTAAAGATATTCCTTGAGCAAGGCATCTTGTTCCATGGCTGGGGTTATGCTGTATAACGTAGTGTGCAATGATCAGCTCAAGGAATCTATGGGTACAGTTCAGCTGGTCTCCTCCTTCCTATAGGAAGGTTATTCAGGAAACTATTGTAGAGCAGTAGTCACAGGGGAGTTCTTTCCTCTGGCCCTAGGTTCACCCAATGTAAGAACATAAGAATGACCAGACTGGGTCAGACCAAAGGTCTATCCAGCCCAGTATCTGTCTGCCGACACTGACCAATTGCAGGTGTCCCAGAGGGAGTGAACCTAACAGGTAATGATCAAGTGATCTCTCTCCTGCCATCCATCTCCACCCTCTGACAAACAGAAGTTAGGGACACCATTCCTTACCCATCCTGGCTAATAGCCATTAATGGGCTTAACCTCCATGAATTTATCTAGTTCTCTTTTAAGCAAGTCTCTCACGCGTTAGGGCAGGAAGTCTAGATATCATAGAACTGGAAGGGACCTTGAGAGGGCATCTAGTCCAGTCCCCTGCACTCGTGGCAGGGCTGAGTAGACCATCCCTGACAGGTGTTTGTCCAACCTGCTCTTAAAAATCCCCAATGATGGAGATTCCACAATCTCCCTAAGCAATTTAGTGCATAACCACTCTAACAGTTAGGAAGTTTTTCTTAATGTCCAACCTAAACCACCTTTGCTGCAATTTAAGCCCATTGCTTCTTGTCCTATCCTCAGAGGTTAAGAAGAACAATTTTTCTCCCTCCTCCTTGTAACAACCTTTTACGTTCTTGAAAACTGTTATCATGTCTCCTCTCAATCTTCTCTTCTCCAGATTAAACAAACCCAGTTTTTTCAATCTTCCCTCATAGGTCATGTTCTCTAGACCTTTAATCATTTTTGTTGCTCTTCTCTGGACTTTCTCCAATTTGTCCGTATCTTTCCTGAAATGTGGCTCCCAGAACTGGACACAACTAGGCCTCTAGTTGAGGCCTAATCAGCGCGGAGTAGAGCGGAAGAATAACTTCTTGTGTCTTGCTTCCAGTACTCTCGCTAATACATCGCAGAATGATGTTCGCTTTTTTTTTTTTTTTTGCAACAGTGTTACACTGACTCATATTTAGCTTGTTATGACCCCCAGATCCCTTTTTGCAATACTCCTTCCTAGACAGTCATTTCCCATTTTTTATGTGTGCAACTGATTGTTCGTTCCTAAGTGGAGTACACCTCTACCCCGATATAACGCTGTCGGGAGCCAAAAAATCTTGCTGCGTTATAGGTGAAACCGTGTTATATCGAACTTGCTTTGATCTGCCGGAGTGCGCAGCCCCGCCCCACCTGGAGCAGTGCTTTATCGTGTTATATCTGAATTCATGTTATGTCGGGTGGCGTTACCTCGGGGTAGAGGTGTACTTTGCATTTGTCCTTATTGAATTTCATCCTATTTACTTCAGACCGTTCCTCCAGTTTGTCCAGATCATTTTGAATTTTAATCCTATCCTCCAAAGCACTTGCAACCCCTCTCAGCTTGGTATCATCTGCAAACTTTATAAGTGTACTCTCCATGCCATTATATAAATCATTTATGAAGATACTGAACAGAAATGGACCCAGAACTGATCCCTGCGGGACCCCACTCCTTATGCCCTTCCAGCATGACTGAACCACTGTTAACTACTCTCTGGGAATGATTTTCCAACCAGTTATGCACCCACCTTATAGTAGCTCCATCTAGGTTGTATTTTCCTAGTTTGTTTATGAGAAGGTCATGCAAGATCATATCAAAAGCCTTACTAAAGTCAAGATATACCATATCTACCACTTCCCCCCATCCACAAGGCTTGTTATCCTGTCAAAATAAGCTATCCGGTTGGTTTGACATGATTTGCTCTTGACAAATCCATGCTGACTGTTATTTATCACCTTATCTTCTAGGTGTTTGAAAATTGATTGCTTAATTATTTGCTCTATTATCTTTCCAGTACAGAAGTTAAGATGACTGGTCTGTAATTCCCTGGGTTGTCTTTATTTCCCTTTTTATAGATGGGCACTATATTTGCCTTTTTCCAATCTTCTGGAATGTCTCTCATCTTCCATGACTTTTCAGAGATAATCGCTAATGGCTCAGATATCTCCTCAGTCAGCTCCTTGAGTATTCTACGATGCATTTCATCAGTCCCTGGTGATTAGAAGACATCTAACTTGTCTAAGTAAATTTTGACTTGTTCTTTCCCTATTTTAGACTCTGATCCTACCTCATTTTCACTGCCATTCCCTATGTTAGATGTCCAGTTGCCACCAACCTTCTTGGTGAAAATCGAAACAAAGAAGTCATTAAGCACCTCTACCATTTCCACATTTTCTGTTACAGGTCTGTCGCATCTTACACGCATTTAACATGCGTGATTTCAGCTTTATGTGGTCGGCAAAACAAACAAAGAGAAAAATAACTATTTTAATACTGTAATTGTAGTGCGGGTGATTCCGCCCGCCATTCAACTCAATGTAATTTTGACTATATACGCGGTTTCGCTTTATGCGCTAACCGTGGAATGGAACCCCGCGTAAGATGTGACTCGCCTGTATTGTCTCCCCTCATGGAGTAACGGGCCTACTCTGTCCTTGGTCTTCCTCTTTCGTCTAATGTATTTGTAGAATGTTTTCTTGTTTTTTATTTTGTTTTGTGCCTCGGCTTTTCTAATTTTGTCCCTACATACTGGTGTTATTTGTTTATATTCATCCTTTGTAATTTGACCAAGTTTCCACTTTTTGTAGGGCTCTTTTAGATCATTGAAGATCTCCTGGTTAAGCCAGGGTGGTCTCTTGCCAGACTTCCTGTTTTTTCTGTGCAGTGAGATATTTTGCTCTTGTGCCCTTAATAATGTCTCTTTGAAAAACTGCCAACTGTCTTCAGTTGTTTTTCCCCTTAGACTTGCTTCCCATGGGATTTTACCTACCTAGTTTGCTGAAGTCTGCCTCCTTGAAATCCATTGTCTTTATTGTGCTGTTCTCCCTTCTACCATTTCTTAGAATCATGAACTCATCATTTCATGATCACTTTCACCCAAGCTGCCTTCCACTTTCAAATTCTCAACCAGTTCTTCCTTATTTGTCAAAATTAAATCTAGAACAGCCTCCCCCCAGTAGCTTTCTCCACCTTCTGACATAAAAAATTGTCTCCAATATATTCCAAGAACTTGTTGGATAATCTGTGCTCTGCTGTGTTATTTTCCCAGCAGATGTCTGGGTAGTCCAAGGCCCCCATCACCACCAAGTCCTGTGCTTTGGATGATTTTGTTAATAGCTTAAAAAAAGCCTCAGCCACCTCTTCTTCCTTGTTAGGTGGTCTGTAGTAGACCCCTACCATGACATCACCCTTATTTTTTACCCCTTTTATCCTTACCCAGAGACTTTCAAGAAGTCTTTCTACCTCAACCTCAGTCCAAGTGTGTACATTTTTAATATACAAGGCACCACCTCCTCCCTTTTTTCCCTGCCTGTCCTTCCTGAGCAAGCTGTATCCTTCTGTACCACTATTCCAGTCGTGTATTATCCCACTAACTCTCGGTGATGCCAACTATGTCATAGTTGTTTATTTACTATCATTTTGAGTTCTTCCTGCTGATCCACCATACTTCTTGCATTAGTATACAGACATCTAAGATACTGATTTGATTTCCCCCCGCCCCATTCTGTCTTGTCTACCTTATTTCTGCTATAACAGCCCATGCTCCCCCCAGATTCCAATCCTTCTCCCAGGTCTCCATATTTCTGACTTACCTGTGGGCTTTGGTCATCTGCCCCCTTCGAACCTAGTTTAAAGCCCTCCTCACTAGGTTAGCCAGTCTGTAGCCAAATATGGGGGGAGTTCACAGCTATAGACTGAGCCAGCAAGAGGCACTAAAGTGAGTGTCCTGGGATTATTGAAGCTACCCCAGTCCCACTTTATCTTGAGCGAGACCATGTACAGTGTGGTATAGAAACTGTTCTGGGGGGCTCATAGCTCTCTGTTGTTGCAGCGTAGTAATATTTATATTATGGTAGCACCCAAAAGCCCCAGTCCAGATCAGAGCCCCTTTTTGCTAGGTGTTGTACAACGGTAGATTATAGTAAGACATTTTCTGCCCTGAAGAGCTTACAATCATAATAGGCAGGACAAAAGGTGTGGGAAAGAGATGTATCTATTCTGAGTCCAGATAGGAGCATTGTGATAATCTGTTTACACAGGAGATCACACTAGGTCAAAGAACTGCCCCACAGTAATTCCTAGAGCAGATCTTTTATAACAGGCGTTCTCAACCTTTGTCTTTCTGATGGCCCCCACCCCCAATATGCTATAAAAACTCCACAGTCCACCTGTGCCACAACTGTCTTTCTGCATATAAAAGGCAGCGCCAGTGTTAGGAGGTAGCAAGAAGGGCAATTGCCTGGGGCCCCATGCCACAGGGGGCCCTGTGAAGCTAAGTTGCTCAGGTTTCGGCTTCGGCCCATGTGGTGGGGCTTCAGCTTTCTGCCCTGGGCCCACAGCAAGTCTAATGCCGGCCCTGCTTGGCGGACCCCCTGAAACATGCTTGGGGTCCCCCAGTGTTCCCTGGACCTCTGGTTGAGAACCACTGTCAAATAACTGTGAATCAATAACCTGTCATCTTCATTGTTTATAGCTCCCACAATTTTTGTCATCTACAAACTTTATTAGTAGTGATTTCACATTTTCTTCCAGGTCATTGATAAAATTGTTAAATAGCCTAGAGCCAAGAACTGAACCCTGTGGGATGCCACTGGAAACACATGCTCTACGACAGTTCCCTGTTTATGGTTACATTTTGAGATCTATCAGTTAGCCAGATTTTAATCCATTTAATGTGTGCCATGTTAATTTTATATCGTTCTAGTTTTTAATCTAAATGTCATGCGGTACCAAGTCAAATGTCTTAGAGAGGTTTAAGTATATTACATCAACACTATTACCTTTATCAGCCATATTTGTAATCTCATAAAGAAAATCAAGTTAGTTTGACAAGATCTGTTATCCTTAAACCCATGTTGATTTGCATTAATTACATTACCCTCCTTTTAATTCTTTATTAATCGAGTCCTGAACCAGCAGCTCCATTATCTTGCCCAGGATTGGTATCAGGATGACAGGCCTATAATTATCCGGGTCATCCTGTTTACCCGTTTTAAAAATTGGCACAACATTAGCTTTCTTCCAGCCTTCTGGAACTCTTCCAGTGCTCCAAGACTTATTGAAAATCAACATTAATGATCCATCAAGCTCCTCAGCCAGTCTCTAAAAATTCTTGGATGCAAGTTATCTGGACCTGCTGATTTTAAAAATGTCTAACTTTAATAGCTTCTGTTTAACATCCTCCAGAGATACTAGTTGAATGGCATGTTATCACCATACAATGAGAATATATCAGTAGTTTTTCTCAAATATAGAACAGTAATATTTACTGAACTTTTCCGCATTATAATTCTACCACCTACATTGAGTAATGGGCCAATACCATTGGCAGGATTCTTTTTATTATTGTCCTTAACTCTGCTGGCTATAGATTTCTCCTTGTGTCCCTTTCCTTCCCTTATCAATTTTCTACGATAATTAACTTCTGATTTATATTCATTACTATTAATTTCCCCTTTCTTTCATTTGTTATATTATTTGTTGCAGCTGCCCTCGCTTCCTCTAAACCAGGTCAGTTTTTTAACCAGCATAGCCTTCTTCCTTGGTTACTGGTTTGTGGCTTTTGGGGCATCTGGTATTCATTCTCATTTTTCTGGTTAAATTCTTCCTCGAACTGATTTGGCTCACAATTGTTTTCAGCTTTGTGAAATTCATCCTATTAAAGCACCAAGTATATATATTACTGGTCTGGACTTCATTCAACTTGCACATTATAAATGTGATCAAGTCTTGATCACTTGTACACAAGCTAACATTAATTTTCAGTTCCTCTTTATCTGTTAGGACAAGGTCTAATATAGAATTCTCCTGTGTTGGCTACAACACTTTGAGTTAAGAAATTGCCATGTGTAATGTTTAGAAATTCCCAGGATGTTTTAGTACTGGCAACATAAGACTTCCAGCATATGTCACTCCAGTTGAAGTCCCCCATGATCACGCAGTTTTTTCTCCCTACACTTTATAGATAGGCGCATAAGGTAGCGGTCATCCTGTTTCTTAGTGTGATTTGGTTGTCAGCACCAACTAATACCTGATCTTGTGTTTTATCTGTTAGAATATTGCTCCATAAGCATTCAATATTATTTTCTTCTGAATTATCTTCTGTTACTCAGAAACAGGATAATGGCATTTTTGACAGTGCCACTCTCCCTCCCGCTTTGTCCACTCAGTCCTTCTTAAATACGTTTCAACCATAGATTTTCACATTCCAGTTGTGTGGATCATCCCACCAGGTTTCTGTAATACCACCTGGATTGAATTTATGTTCACAAATGAGCAATTCCAGTTCTTGTTTGTTACCAAACTCCTAGCATTGGTGTGTAGGCAATTCCGGAACTCCTTCTTTTCATGTCCTTGATTCCTTGATTTAATATTATTCTCAACATCTTGATTTGTGCCAGCAGAGTGTTTATATTTTCCCTCTTTTTACCCTCCCCTTTTGTTATTAGTTTAACCCCCTCCTGACTTTTCTGACCAGTCTGTTCCCAAGGTGATTGGTTCCCCCTTCTGCTGGGGTGAAGGCCATCCAAATTATCTAGCACTCTCTCTCCACAGAAGGTGGACCAACATTCCACAAAACAAACCCCCTACTCCACTTTACCGAGTCAGTGGTTGACTTTCATAGACGTCTGTCTTCCTTCGCTCATTGGACAGGAAGGATTTTGGAGAAGATTGCATGGATATTCTTCAGCACACTTGTGTGCAACATAAAATCAGAGTGCAGAGAATGATGGTTGACTAATGGCATGGTAATTCCTCCAGGTGGTGGTGGGTGGTTTTTACATACTGTCAAGGAGTAGAGGAATTAATAGGCGTAGAGGAGGGAAGGAAGGGAGGATAAGGAGAGGCGTATGGAGGACCAAGCAGTTGAAGCTGTAGTGGTGGGACTAAGAGGTAGCTAGGTATTCTCCCTCTCTGCTAATTGACTGGCTGTTTACTCCAGAGGCCAAATTGAAGTAAGTAGTCTGATGCTGCCGCTCATGTGCAGGGGCCTCTGAAAGTCTCCTGTGCAGCCTGGTCCAGCCAGTGGCTATGGAAAGCTGGATGCTACTCAGTTCCACCCTCTTCAGTACGGCTTGCTTGGATGGTAAGCTCCAGGGCTTGAGCTGTATGGCGCTTGTAACGCACCATGCTCACTCATGGTGCTGTAAAATGCCTTGTCTACACACAGAGTTGAACTGGTTTTATAGCTAGTTAGTTAAACAGGTGCAACTCCTATGTATAGACAGGTCTAAAGTAGCTCACTGAATTGTCCTGAATGCTCTAGGGGAGAATGGATTCATATCGGTGTATAAAGTTTGCTTGTCTTTTACAGGCTCGTCTTATGTTGTCTGTCCCCATTAATGAGGACAATCTATCAAATTGCTTTACTTCACTAATTCTGTAAGCTCACAAATGGCATAAACTGCTGAATTTTCTTTGTTCTGGGTTAGCAGCCAGCAGCACTCCTCTTGCAGGGATGGGCTTTTTTTTTTTTTTTATGGTGTGGGTTACTTTTTTCCATCATCTAGCTGTGTTGTTTTTTAAAGGGAAGGTTTATCTATTTAACAGGGTAAAGTAGGTCATTGTAGATCAGTGGGAAGGCCAGTTTGTAAATAGCCTCCCCTTCAGAGTGAGGTTACTCTGTTTTCCCTCTAATTACTGCCCTCCTGCTCTGCTGCTGGGTAGGAACTGAGACTGCCGTGTTGTGGGGACAAGATGGAGGCTCTCGGAGGTTGGCTTCATCCCAGTCCACTTTCCCATTTGATGCATTCTGAATGCCTGCACTGCCTTCTCCTCTACAGCCTTGCCTGGCTGGCTTGTCTACTTAGGATGCTTATGATTCTCAGCATGAGAAGCATTTTTTTGGCATCTTTTCCGAATTGCTTCTTCCTTAATTTCTTTTTAAGATTGGTCTCTTACGGAAAAGAACAGCACAGTGCCATCTCCTAAGATGGGTGTTTCATTTCCAGTACTTCCCACCGTATTTCTCTTGTAACATGTCTAATATGTGTTTTCATTCCCTTTTATAGCTTATACCTCTGCACTCTCCACTTCCTCTTCCAGTGCTTTGTAATGTAATATATTGACAGGAACAAGCTGCAGTTAGAACGGACTATTCTAACCAGAAATCTTCATATTCTTGTTGCTCTTTGCTTCTCCATATTGTCTAGACAGGTTAAGAATGTGCATGGTTCCTTGGTATGCAGGCAACTCAAGAATTCCTTCTCTTGTCCTTTGGTTGCTTGATTAATATTGTTCTCAACATCTCAACTTTGTGCCATCTGAGTGCTCATATCTTCCCTCTTTTTACCTTCCCATTTTCTTATTAGCTTAACCGCCACCTTATACTATCGGATTTTCCTCTTGCAATTCATTTTCATTCAGAGCAGATCGAACAAACATAAAAATGTTTTGTGTACATGCATTGCATTATAGTAGCATAACATACAATCTTGTAGCTGATTGGAAAGGGTCAGCACTGAAGAAATGTCAGGCTTGTAAATGTCACTGCTATTCATAAAATTAAAATTATTAGTCCAGTGCTTTCAGACACTATCTTCCAAAGTTTAGCTGTGTTGCTACTGCTGAAATGGACAGCCAGTGGTGATCAGCCAAAAGTCTTCTATGCACCCTCTATTGCACTTTTTTTTTTTCTGGTGGTATCAATGTAACTTTCTAATAAAAGGCTAGGTGGCATTTCATATTCAGGAGTGTACTTATTTACCACGTCAGAGGTTGATTGTACCAATTTATGTAAGTGATACTTTGAGTAATAAAATGTGCCAATCCTGCATCTGAGGCTATAAATGAGTCCTAGGTAAATTCACCAGCTACTCAAGCTTTACTTCCTTGGCCTTGCCCTGCAGAGCATCACAGTAGCAATAACATTGGTAGTGGAAGGGGTATCTTCATTATAGGACCCTATATCAGGTGCTTGTAAATGTTCTGAAGGAGTTATCCCTTGGGTAGAAACTTCTTGTGACTCTTAGATCAGAAGTGAACATTTTTGGTGGGTTGGTCAAATTTCTATCTAGCTGTTTTTGAGGAATAGCTTTGAAAAATTCTTCTTTACTCGTTTAGCTTTTCAAGTTTCTTCTTTGTGCTTAAATAACAGACAAACCTGGTTTTAAAACTTCAGTCTTTCCATAGGTTTTGGCCAATGAGGGCAAGGGCCTTTTTGCCTTTACTGAAATTTTGGCTTAGAAACAGCATATGGGTAGCCTGCTGATTTTTAAGGCTATGTCTACACTGAGCACCTTTTAATGACACAGCTGTGCTGTTACAGCCATGCCACTAAAAGGTGTGCAGTGTAGCCACTCTTCGTCAGCAGGAGACCTCTCTCCTGCTGACAAAATCCACCCCCAACGAGAAGCAGTAGCTTTGTCAGGGGGAGAGCTCTCCCGCTGACAAAGTGCTGTTCGCACCAGCGCTTTTCGCCAGTAAAACTTTTGTCGTTTGGTGAACGATGGAAGTGTGGTGTGGACAGAACCTCCAATACATGCGCACACCCAACTGTAGACTCTTGGGAAGGCAGCATGGTCTGGGAGGCAGAAGCACTGGGTTCTATTCCTGCTGGTGACCTTGGACATGTTTCTTCACTTGTCTCCATCTGTAAAATGGGAATAGTTCTGAAATCTCTTTTGTAAAGTGCTTTGAGACCTGTGAATAGACTAAGCTAACCTAGGGCTAAGCTAAATAAGATTCTTGCACCTATTTAGATTGAATTGTCTTGGGACTTTACAACTCTAGATTCCAGCCAGCCTTTTTCCCTTGCCATGTTTACTGAAAAAGTCATGGATCACACCACAGTGAGTATTCAACTTAAACACCCTGCACAGTGAGGAAGAATTGTGGCTGCATTGGGAAAACATCTGATTACCCTTCCCCCTCTCAGAATCCTGAAACAAAACCACCTTCTCTGAAACATCTGAACCGTTTTGGCTGAAACTTTCCAAATAAATTGACCCTGAGAGAGACACCTGGGCATAAAGAATTTCACCCCAATTGCTTAGTTTGGCAAACGCTTTATAAGCATCTGGGAATAGTAAGGTTGCCTAACACTTTCCTAGCTGTTACTACTGGCTCCGCTCATAATATTTAAAAGGGATGTATTTGATTTTTTTTTTTCCTGATGCGACGTCTCAACCCAAATGTTACCAGTTTGCCACCGTGTATAAATACCTGTTAAGTTACCCGGTGTCTCCTTCCATGCATTCTTCCTGCTAGGCAACTAGGGCTGGAAGTTGGCCCCACAAATAATTGTCAGTGAGGAGGTTCAGCCCATTAGAACTTAGTTCATCTGCATTTAGCACAGTGCAGTTATATTATACTGCACTAGGGCATCCAATCCATAGGCTCTTTGAGTTAATTTCTATGAAAACTTTGCAGGCGTCATTTAAATCTTTAAGTGTTGCCTCATTTTTCCACCTGAGAGTACAGGAGTGGCTGTTCAGCGGGCTTTGGAGCAGACACCTTCTGTCATTGATTATCTAGGTGCCAGTCTTCATGGCAGTGAGTCATGGCAATGTGGCAGGATTCTCTTTAAAGGGGCATTTTACATCTGATACACTAGATCAGCTGTAAGTTAGAACTGTGGCTGAGATTTCCAAAAGAACGTAAGGGAGTGAGGCACCCAATATAGGTAGCTTTGAAAATTCAGCCTGTATCCTGTCCTGCTGGTGTTTTGTGGGCCACTTATTGGTAGTTTATGTTAGTGTCATAGGTAGCTACAGATCGATCTGGATGTTGCTTGACTGCAAGGAGGATACGTCCATTGGGACTTGCCTTGATGTTGGTGAAGTAGGATGCAAATAATAAATGAGGTTGTTTAACTTGTGCTTGATTGTTAATGAAACAACTAATTTCTCTTCCAGTGTGTCTAGTCTCAGTTTAAATACATATGATTTTTCAAGGATGTTGCAGCATAAATGAACACTGGAAGTGGAAGTACCCAGCTCCCAGAATCTCTCTGTATAGCTCTGTAAATATGCATGGTGCTTTCAGAAATAAATCCAGTCCTTGCCCCAAGGAGTGCTTATTTTGGAAAAAAACAGAAATTGAAACAGCAGCCAGAGGAAGAGCCAGGAAAGGGAAGGGTTAAGGGTTAAATCAAACAGAGATGGGAATTGCATTGTGCTGCAATCAGAATTCTCAGCTCTGGATGTTGTAAAAAAGTCAGTCAAATGTACAGAACATACATTGCAAAAAACAAGGGCTGAGATGGAGACAGGCCGAGAGTTGGAGTTACAGTAGAGTAGCCTTTGTGTGAAGTGGCTGCCTTGAAAATTCTCCCATGTGAATATGGACTTCTGGAGTTACATTGAGTAAGACTGTTTCAATTAGCTTGTTCAGTGTGGAAACTTCCTAAAGGAGAGCTCCAGCTCATCCATAAACCCAGGTGCTGTGTCCTGGCTATATTACCCCTGTAGCTAAAGTTGTCAGTTTTTTTTCACCAGGCCATCTGTCAGCTTACTTAAGAGATAAGCACAGCCTAATGCTGCACACTGAGTAGCCAATGGAATACTTTCAGTTTCTGCCCAGACTACTTTGTTTGTTTTGAAAGCCGATTTTTTTGTCAACGCTGTTATCCCCCGAAACAAAATGTGTTCCAAAGAGCGGTGATCCCTTGCCCCAGGTGGTTGGTTTGATCACCCCTACTCCAGACAATCAGTGCAGACTCTGCACTTGGAACACAGACAACATTCGACACTCCAGATGCTGGGCACTAAAGCAGCTTGTGGTAATTATCACAAAATTAAAGATAATCTCTTGCTCTGGAATTTGGACAATGTGCAGAAAGATTAACTCCCATGGAATACAAAGCTGTAGCAAAAGGGGCCTTAGCCTCTACCTTCCTACGTCAGCATAGAAAACGTAGCCTCTGGTTCAGATTCTGCTCTGTTACACTGTGCACCTCCATTGACTTCAACAAGGCTATGCTGGTGTAACTGGAAGCAGAATCTGGCCCTTTGAATCATGCCTTCAAGTAGATGGCATGTCTGTTGGCATTGAGAAGAGAGGCCTTGTCCTGAGGAACTTACGGTCTGGATAAGCAGCACAGGCACAGGACCATGTTGTGACCTAGAAAGGTTGTGAAAGGATTTTCTGAACTGCTTGTCATCCTAGCAGAAGTTAGTCCTAGGAGCTCTGAAGTGGGAGTGAGCGATACGATTTATGCAAAGAACAGTATCTTTGTGCAGTGCAGTGGAATGGAATCCAGGGCCTTTCTGCCCATCCTTCCTACTTGTCATTTACCTGTTGCACTTGAATAAGATATAAGCCACGGGTCAGCAACCTATGGCACGTGTGCCAAAGGTGGCACGCGCGCTGATTTTCAGTGGGACTCTGCTGCCGGCCTGGGGTTCTGTCTGCCGGCCCCCTGCCAGCCAGGGTCCTGGCCACCGGTCCCGGGGGCTCCACTGCGGCCTGGGGTCCCGGCTGCTGGCCTGGATGGACGGAACCCTGGGCTGGCAGTGGGCTGAGCGGGGCCGGTGGTGGGGACGCTGACTGGCAGGGGCCGGCGGATGGAACCCCAGACCAGCAGCAGGTTGAGCAGCCCACTGCCAGTCTGGGGTTCCGTCCGCCGGCCCCTGTAAATGTAAAATGTATTACTGGCACGGAAAACCTTAAAGTGAATAAATGAAAACTTGACACATCACTTCTGAAAGGTTGCCGACCCCTGATATAAGCGGTTCTGTTTGCCTAGGGCAATCTACCTACGTCCGGTTCAGCTCCAGCTGTGCTAGCAACATGGGGAGCCCCGGGGGTGGTCAGCCTGCCATCACTGTTCAAAGCACCAGGTTGCCTAGACCTGTTCTGTGGAAGCCACTGTTGGCCTGTTGATGCCAGGTCTCCTCATATTGCTAACACGTGGATCTTGGGCCGTGGATGCAGTGGTAAAACTTTGGCTTGTTCTTCAACAGGAATATTTAAAAACAAATGAGATCATCTTCTAGCACAGAGGTGGGAAAACTACAGGCCAGATGTGGCCCATGGGACCGTCCTGCAGCCTCAGCTCGCCGTGCTGCCAGTGCTCTGGGCGGTGGCACTGCAATCTTCCGCTGGGCAGTGCTGCGGCGTGGCTGGCTCCTGCCAGGTGGCACGGTTGTCAGCCCTGTTGCTCTGAGTGGCATGGTAAGGGGGTGAGGAGAGGGGGGGTTGGATAAGGGGCAGGAGGCCCTTGGGGGGCAGCCAGGGGATAGGGAGCAGTTGGATGGGGCAGAGGTTGTGAGGGGGGAGTAATCAGGGGATGAGGAACGGGGGGGTTGGATAGGCATGGGCGTCCCAGGGGGTCTGGCAGGGGTGTGGATAGAGGGCGAGGCAGTCAGGGGACAGGGAGCGGGGGACGGAGAGGGGGTGGGGTCCTGGGAGGGGGTGGTCAGGGGACAAGTAGCTGGAATGGGGGGGTGTTGGATAGGGGGTCGGTTCTGAGCGGGCCAGGCTGTTTGGGGAGGCACAGCCTTCCCTACCTGGCCCTCCATACAGTTTCGGAACCCCCATGTGGCCCTCAGGCCAAAAAGTTTGCCCACTCCTGTTCTAGCATCTGTTCAGAAAGGGCCCAGCACTTTTCTTTCTGTTGTTAGATCTGTTTCCTGAAATATAACGGAAGGGTGCCCTTGTCATAGGACCCTGTAGATGCATTGTTGTGGCATCAGCACCATATTAGGATGTTCCTGCTAATCTCTGTTCTTGTTGATACTAATTTTGAACCAGATCTTGTAGTACTGCCACTTGGTTGAATCTCTCTCGGCTCTTCAAGAAGGGTGAGCATGGCACATCCCAACTTACTGAGAGCATCCCCTCTCTTTCTGAAGGGCTTTTGGGTCAAGCTGCGTTAGTTCCATAATGTCTGACCAAATGGGAAAGTCTGATCAACAGCGCTGGCTCCCTTGGCCTGCACTGCTCTTGGACAGAAACATCCTCTTGCTCCTCCTGCCTTGCTGAAACAGCTACTCCCTTAGACTGTAGGAAATCTGCATTTAGGCCATAAGCAGGAGCTGCATCAGTTACACGTCTGCCTGGTGGTTCAAGGGCAGGTTAAGTTGGGGGTGTGTGTGTATGAAGCCTTTGTTCTGTGCAGAAGGAATTTCAGTGTTCTGCTTTGCAACATGAAATCCTTCATTTAGAAGGATTAAGGATTGTTCAATAGTCTGCTGATCCTATCGTTCCTGTGAGCCTGGAAGCGTGTACAAGGCCTGTGTCTCTCTCAAACCAGGTAACTGGAAGCAGGTAACGCTAGTTAGGCAGCCTCACAGCGAAATCATTATTTCTTCTTTTTAAAAAGGGCTTTTCCCTCCCAGTTAGCACATTGGCTCGTCCGGCAGAACTCTCCAGTTAAGGAGAGGGTTACTTGCTTAACTTGCAAGCCCTTAGGGCAGCTCTGGGGGGTGTGGTGTATTGCCGAAAAGGCTCCTTTTTAAGCCGCTCCTGATGCTTGAAGTCATCCAGGGTCAGCTTCATGAAAGCCATAATTCTCCAGAATTAGGGCTGGTTGAGCTGTTGATACTGGGTTTGGGTTTTTTTCTTTCGTGTTTTGTGCGTGTGCACGCGCTTTGAATGAACATTCAGTAGTGCTGCATTATCCCATTGTAAGGGCCCCTTGTTCTGTTAGCGTGCTCTGGTTCAGACAGCAGAGGGGGCTGTTCTCATTTAGAACCATGCGTGGCTCAGTCTGCAAAGTTGGACTATAGCTAAGGTGGGAAAAGGACAGGCTTGTGTTAAGGTGCTAGTGGGATGTGCTCAGACTTTGCCTTCCTGTGTGACTTTAGGCAAGTCATTTAATCTGGGCCTCAGTTCCTTGTCTGTAAAATGGGAATAATACTTTCTTCCTCACCAGGGTGCTGTGAAGGCTAATGCATTAGTGGGCGTGGGATTCTTTAAGTAGATCTGGGGCTCAGTTCAGACCAGTCTTTCCTCTTGTTGAGTGGCTAGAAGAGAGCACTCCTCTTTGGGCTTTAAATAATTCTACAGTGTAGCACAGTCCCATTACTGGAGGAGCAGCAAGAAGTAGGGGAAAGTTATGTCAACTATGTAACATATTTTTAGAGTAAAACCACCACCAACAGCCAAGAAAGAAGACATAAGCACCCTATGAGCTTCTAAAAACCAAATTGTCCAGGCTTGTTCTTTAACTTGGGACCCCTGCACTTGCAGAAATGAAAGCTGGGCAAAAAATTACTGCCTTGTTTTTTCTGGCTATTTGCTTGACTGATCAGCTGTTGGGATAAATGCACCTGCAAAGAGCCTGTGACCATCCTCCTACTGACCTCCTGTTCTTCTCTCCTCAGGTCTGGCACTGAAGAAGACGGCCCTCACTGAGGTGAGTTGCATACCGCTGTTTAAAACCTTCTGCAGAGGGGGGGAGAGAACACAAATAGAGCTTTTATGGTGCACAGTTGAAATGGAGGAAGGTGGAAGATTCATGGTTTTTTAAGTAAATCTTGGTGTTGATGAAGGTGCCAGGTTGGCAGCCTAGGAGAATGAGGTCCTCTAGCTTCCTACAGCATGGCTGGCAGCAGGTCAAGGAATTGGGGGGCGGGGTGTTTTTGACCTATAGTGATCACACCTGGGGAGAGTATCTTTCATGATCCATTCAGCCCTTCTGTCTGCTGACTGGCAGTGATAGGGCAAATTATGGTGATGGATTTTGTGATGTTGATACGACCATTTGGAACTGGACTGAGACCCACCAATTAATCTATGTAATATTCAGGGATTCTCACTCTGAAGGCTAGAATGTCCTTTCATGTATTTATACCTGCTCCTGTATTTTTCACTTCATGCATCTGATGAAGTGGGTTCACAAGGACTCCTCGTTTTTTTTGAGTCAGAATGGAGCACTGGAAATTGTTACAAGCATGGCTGAGAATTCTTTTTATTTAGAGCAGTGGTCCCCAACCTTTTCGTGGCGCGCGCATACTCAGTGGCACTACTCACCTACCACTTGTCTCTGTACCTTTCGACAATCCCACTGCTCTTGGTACGAGAGGCTGCTCCGCAGCTCTGAGAGCTGCCACTGAGTGTGTGCGCTGTATCAGCTCTTTGAAATCTCACCTTAAAATCCATCTCATTCTTGTTTATGCTTTAATTTTTCTCCCTTTGCTAACTGTTATGTAATATTGTGCAGATTTAGTGGTTGTAGAATAAAACAAATATGATAAAAGCTGCTATAAATGTCTTGGGTGAGGTGGGCTATTGTGTGTGTATCTCCCCAGTGCGCCATTGATTGGCTTCTAGGTGCAATTTGAAAAGTCCTGAATGTGTGTCAGTGTGGTCAGGTGGGTAGAGCACTGGACAGACTCAGCAGACCTGGGTTCTAAGTTCCTGACGCCGCCACTAGCCTGCTGAAAGACCTTGGGCAAGCCCCTTCCCCTCCCTGTGCTTCAGTTTCCCATCTGTAAAATGGGGATGATGATGTTGACCTCTTTTGTAAAATGCTTTGAGATCTGATGAAAAGCACTATGTGAAAACTAGATGTTACTAAGCACAATAGAAGAGCTGATTATTAATTACATAGGGGATGGATCTCAGGGATCACCCCTCTCTCACTCATTAGCTACGATCGGTTTTAGTTTGCTAAGTCGCTCTTGCTTTCTGGAGTTAAACACCACAGCTGGCAGCAGGGAGGATCCCGTGTGCTGGCCTCTAGGGCAGTGTTCAGCCAGTTTTTGTTTGGTCCAGCTATGTCAGACTTTGAGTAATACGGATTGGTGGGGGGGTCATTGTGTGTAGGCACCCAGATACCGTGATGGGCCCTCATTTAAACGCCTAACAATAATTATAATTTTCTATAAAGCAATGGCTCTGGGAGTACGATAGCCTGTCCAGAAGTTTAATTTCCCACTAGGTGTTGATTTGGGGGTATGAGAATGGCTAACTTCTTCTTTCATTGCACAAATATCCAGTCCTCTCTGAGAGAGGAAATGCTCTGTTATGGTTAGAACAAGGGCCTGGGGGTCGAGCCCCTGCCCTCTATCCCCAGCTCTTACTTGCTGTGTGACTTTGTTGGTCAATGTGTAAAATGGGGTTAATTACCCACAGCATGGGGTGTGATTGCAACGGATCAGTTCATATTTGTAGTGAGTTTTGAGGTCATTAGGTGGAAGATGCAAAATGCAACGTTAATGACGTGTGGAGTAATGGTAGTCAGAATGGCTGGCGTCTGCTGTAGAAATGTCCAAGACTACATAGATCTTTATAGAAAGAAGTAAAGGCATCCAGTTGGTCCTGTCCAGAAGGCACTCTAGCAGCTTGGGTAATTGGAAGGAAATATTGCAGTACTTTGCTGCAGTCTGAATAGAATCACACTCCCTTTATTGTAAACATCGGTGTTGATAAATCATTAAGTGCTGCAGCATAGACCAATACCCCTGGTGCGGTGTTCCTCCATGAGAGACTGCCTGGGGTCATTACATATTGTGCCTAGATTAGTCTTGTCTAAAGACCTGGCTGTTTGTTAATGGCTTCACAGAAGCAGAATGCTCAAGCACGATTTCTCCCCCTAAATGTATGTGGCGAGTCCACTGAATGTTGTTGGCTGCCTGTGATGCTTCTTAATCACCAATGGTAGTGGGCAGCTGCAGAGTCATTAAAGCAGCACTCCAAGGCAGAGCTGTTTATAGGTGGATGGGACTGCAGAGAAACACTGCCTTGAATTTTACAATGTGCAGTTGGCTTGATGTGTACAGCTCTGCTGCTGATTCTAGAAGGAGCAGATGGAGAAAAGACTGGGTAGAGAGAGACGGGACAGAAGAGCGGAGGGGACAGCGATCATTTTAGTGTTCAGAGTAGCAGCCGTGTTAGTCTATATCCGCAAAAAAAACAGGAGTACTTGTGGCACCTTAAAGACTAACAAATTTATTTTAGCATGAGCTTTCGTGAGCTACAGCTCACTTCTTCGGATGCATAGAATGGAACACACAGACAGGAGATATTTATACATACAGAGAACATGAAAAGGTGGAAGTATGCATACCAACAGGCAGAGTCTAATCAATTGAGATGAGCTATTGTTAGCAGGAGGAAAAAAAACTTTTTTTTTTTTAGTGTTGGCACTCAGACCGCACTTTACGCACGTTGGCGGAAACTGCAACAATTACAGCAATTCACCTGGCTTGGTGAATCAATTGTAAACAGCAGCTTGCTTCAGTGAAGTATCTCCCCATGAACTCAACACTGGTGATTCATTATCTGCTCTGCTTGCTGGCTTTCAGATGGAGTATAAGGGGTTGGCGTTGAGCTCTGAAGCCCAAATGGCCTGGTACTTATCTGAATGGGGTGTTTAAAGACTGATCAGTCTGGCTAGTACACCTCCACCCCGATATAATGCGACCCGATATAACACGAATTCGGATATAACGCAGTAAAGCAGCGCTCCGGAGTGGGGCGGGGCTGCGCACTCCAGCGGATCAAAGCAAGTTCGATATAACGCGGTTTCACCTATAACACGGTAAGATTTTTTGGCTCCTGAGGACAGCGTTATATCGAGGTAGAGGTGTATTTGATTCACATCCCCACAGTGCCTGAGCACCCCACAAACATGAATGCAGTTATTCTCCCATTACCCTGTGAGCTGGGGAAGTGTGACGCAGTAGGGAGCAGGGCGGACTGACCTGGGACTGTCGTCTGGTTTTACTGGGGCTGTCTGCATGGGGGATGGGAGAGCACGGGATGACTTTTAAGTGAGGGACGGTACCTGAGCCAGGAAGTGGGTGGGGGGAGTCAACACCTTTGCCTGGGAAGCTGGACAAAGGAAGAGAGCCGACTGGAGAGGTTTTTAGTTTGTTTTGGGCTGGCTGGGAAGAGGCAGGAACCCCAAGTCTGGGGTCTAAGCTCCTTGCCCCCCAGAGGGACCTGACTGAGGGATCCTGGTTGTACCTACAAGCCCTGCTTGGGACTATGTTCCTGTTGTCTAATAAACCTTCTGTTTTACTGGCCGGCTGAGAGTCTCAGTGCATCGCAGGAAGTGGAGGTTGCAGGGCCCTGACTCCCCCACACTCCGTGACAGGAAGTATCGCGAGTTTTACAAATGGGGGACCGAGGCACTGACATGAATTGTTTTGCGGGAGTTCGCTGGCCTCCATTATACAGGAGGTCAGAGGATCAGGATGGTCCTTTCTGGCTTTTACACAGGGAGTCTGATAGTTCTAGGTTTGTTTCCCAGCTCTGAGTCCCAATCCAGTGTCTTAACCCAAGACCATCCCTCCTCCCAGTATGTCAAGATCCACAGTTCTGTGTGTGAGAAACAGACCTGCTGGCTACCAACTCTCCTCTCATTCTGAGGGGTGTATAATTTAGTGTTTAAAGCTTGCTGGGGCCAAATACATCTGTATGCACTCGGCAGATCTTTACACAGGAATAAATGCAGACCATTGCATTCCTTGTAACCACAGCCCCTCAGTCCTTACTGTGCCACTGTGTCTCTTCTCTTCCTTTCGCTAGCGTAGCTTTTCTTCACCACTTTGACCTGAAAACTTCTTCTCTTTCCCAGGCCCCATCATTACCAGGACAGCCTGGAGTTGGCCAAGGAAAGAAGATAGGTCATCGAGGAGTTGATGCTTCTGGCGAAACTACCTACAAAAAGGTTTAATCTCTTGCTTGATTTCTGGAGGGTAGTGGCCACTCGTACAAGTGGGAGGTTGAGAATAGACTAGACTAGAATCAAGAAACAAATGGGGAATACAGGTGTGCAATTGGCCAACCAATGTGATTAGATTTCCCTGCAGTGTATTGTGCTGACCTCGATCATTCTATAGAAACCTGAGGCAGTCTAGAGTGTTGGTCTCTTACAAAGCAGCTAATATCTGACACCTCCCACATCAGCATGATCCCAGAGCAGCAGGGTTACCTGTATGTGGGGGCTGTTGCTGTAACGTACAGTGAAGGTGCACTGACTGCTCTTTTCCTTTGGCTAGACCACTTCGACCACTCTGAAGGGGGCCATCCAGCTGGGTATTGGTTACACGGTGGGGAACCTGAGCTCCAAGCCGGAGAGAGATGTCCTGATGCAGGATTTTTACGTGGTGGAGAGCATTTTCTTCCCCAGGTAAGTGGACAAGTGAAACACAATGCAGGGGCTGGCTGTTTCCTTCCGTCATGCTGATTTAGAGGGGCTTCACTCGAAGCAGAAAGGTGGGTCCTCAGAATTTCAAGTGTGCACCTATTTCTTACCAGCACATTACTGGAAGCATTAGGAATCATGGTGCTGCAGCTCAAGAGATGGGGTTAGATTTACGATGGGCTGTGATCTAGCTGCTTACTGGGCTTGTTAGCCTTGAAGCTTTCGTTGCCTTTATAATTGTCGTCCTTTTTAACCTACCTAGGTGGAATTTTCACCTCCAGACACCCTTTCACCTCCACCCTTTTGTCTGACACTTCTTTGTACTGAGGAAACCCTCTGAGCCAACAATATTCATTGGACCACTTCAGCTATTGCATGGCTGAGCTGTTAATGTGCAGGGCTTACAGAAACTAGATTCTGTACGTAAATACGTCTAGCCTTGCAAACTTCTGCTCTCTCTTCCCAAGGAGTGAGTGTTTCCTTGCCAGGTGGTTAAAATGTTAGATCTTTTTGCTAATGTCCTGATGAGGTCAGGCAAGATCTTTGTGCTTAGGCTGGTGGCTTCTTGGGATGCCTTTTTACAAAGCTCAATTTGCCTTTTTTTCATATCTATTAACTGGCTGGGTGTAAATGTGCAAGTACGCGAGGCGTTAATGTGAAATAACATGCCTGCTCTTTGTGTCCTTTCCATGCAGTGAAGGAAGTAACCTCACTCCAGCTCACCACTACCCTGACTTCAGGTTCAAAACCTATGCACCCGTGGCTTTTCGGTACTTCCGGGAGCTCTTTGGAATTCGTCCAGATGATTATTTGGTATGTGTGGAGTTCTTTATTTCTCTGGGGTTAGTACTAGGTATGAATGGGCTTGGATATAACTGCTTTACTTGAAGCCTCAGCAGAAGTGAAGATGGGGGAAAGCCATACCACAGACTGATATGTGACCAGTCAGCTGAACGAGATTAGGGGGTTTCCTTGGATTTTTATTAAATTCAGTCTCCAGCTAATAGCTGGGGGAAACTGAGGCATGGAGTCAAGTGACTGGGTCAATATCACAGGGGCAGTTGAAGTCAAATTTGAGGAGAGAACATAGAGGAGGAAGCCAAACATCCTCTAACTAATATTTGGTAGCTGGAGACTGAGATAAGTGCTGGGATTAGAGAGAATCTCTGATCCTGTACATCAAGCAGATCCCAAATGTGAAGAAGTCTGTGGTGGTGCTTCTCTTCTTGTACAATCTGGGAGAAAGACCAGCTGGAAGAGTGGGTCCGAGAGGTGCCTGGTCTTCTGGTGTTTCTGCTTCGGTTTGCTGAGTCCATTCCCAGCGAATGAGGTCTATTGGGGCACCCTCTGTTAAAGGAAGAATGGAATAATCTACTGTCATGGAGTCTTTAAAGCACATTTGGTTACAGTGATATGGTGGGGTTCCATGTCTGTTACTCACTGATAATGCAACGAATGTATTCTGTCTACAAGAAAAAAAGATGAGTATTCTAAACTCCCTCGGGACCTCAGGGAAGATGTTTTCTGCCTCATGCATCATCCCCAGTAATAAAGATTTAACAATCTGAGAGTAGTTAACACTTGGTAACGTGAAAATCAGAATAGACTCCAACTTGCTCTCCTAGAGCTGAAATGGCTCGTCAGGGCTAACCAGTATTCTCCCGTCAGGTCACTGACTGGATTTGGAATAGACTAAGACCATGTCTACACTATGGGTGCTGGAGTGACGCAGCTACGGCATTGCTATAGTGTAGCTGCTTCCTACTGTGACAAAGGGGTTTTCCCATCGCTGTTGTTAATTCACCTCTCCGAGAGGTGGTAGCTAGTGATGGAAGAATTCTTCCGTCTACCTAGTTGTGCCCACACTAGGGGATGGGGCTTAACTACAGTGTCTGTTGTGAACTTTTCCTACCCCTGAGCAATGTCAGTTTAAAACCTAAGCGTAGGTCAGGCCTCCGTTAAAGTTGGCTCCTGTGTGTAAGTGGTTGCACCTCGTCTTGCTGGTAGCAAGGCAAAGTTTGTTGGAGGCGGGAGCAGATCTTAAGAAGGTGCCATTTTTATGTAACCACTTTGCCCATATCTGCAGCTAGTCAGAAATGAGGACTGAAAACATACCAGCAAAAATGAGCCGGTATGATGGGGCTGCTTGACAACAAGAGAAATCCCCATCTGTGCCATCTGGGATAATGCTTGCTGATTTGATGATAGTGGTTACAAACTTGGGGGAGGGAGAGAGCCTGCCTGAATTCCAAAGGTCACAGATCTGATTTGCAGCCACTGCTTCTCCATTCTCTGGCCCACCACAGCAGTGAATGCCTTTTAATTATGCATGAGATAATTAAGTTGGTAAAGTCTTGGATCGTTAATCCATGCAGTGCTGAAAGCTGTTTTCAGCATGTAATGATAGCATTTAATGTATCGCTCTGATTATGTCCCTTCTGTATTGTCTGCTTTACCCTGCCTTACCTTCTTCAAATATCAGCTCCTACATAATGTTGCCCTAACCCCTTTTGTCTGACATATGCAAATGTTTTTGGGCTATTGTATCCACATAACACCTCCTCCTCCCTTCTGCTCCTCATGCACATTCTGCTCTGAGAACTTGCTGTTCAGATTTCTAGTCCTTGCTCTGTTCTCCAGGATTGGGTTCTGAATACAAGGAAGCATAATTACCACATGCCTACTGATACATGAGTTTTCTGGGGAGCGGGTGGGTTCCCACCTCTCTCAGTTGCTGCACTGAGGGTGTGAGGGACGCCTCTGCAAACCATGTATCTTTAATGTTTGAGCACATGGGAGAGCTTTAGTCTTGGGAACAGGCAGTGCATTTTGTTCCTCTCTGGCACTGCAGCACACAGAACGCTGAACAAGCTGGCTTGACTCTTTAAATCTGATCTTTCTGTCTGCACGCACATTAACACACTGAGGGAAAGAACCCTATATGTGGTGGTGGTACAGGGCACAAAACATTAAAAAGATTTGATGTCCTTATGCAGCCTGGGTGTTACTGAGGACAGGCAGATTAGCTTGACTCTGTGAGCAGTCGGGGCACTCTGGACTGTAATGTCTGCAGCTCTCTGTAACCCACTGAGAGACCTAACTCCAGTTTAAGGTTCACTGCTTAATATCCCAGACCTCTTGATCTAGATTCCGTGGGGTGGTGCCTTAGGAATGCCTTGCAGGTGTATTATTCTGGTCATAGCTTATCATTTGGTATATGAATGGCATCTTTTTTTTTTTCTTTCCTTCCTAGTATTCGTTATGTAACGAGCCTCTGATTGAGCTGTCGAACCCTGGTGCCAGCGGCTCCCTCTTCTATGTCACCAGTGATGATGAGTTCATCATAAAAACTGTGATGCACAAGGAAGCGGAATTCTTACAGAAACTTCTTCCTGGCTACTACATGGTGCGTATCAGGGCTGTGGTTTGTGGGAGGAATGTACAGCTTGCCTGTCTGCAGCACCACAAAGGGGGGTGGTTGGTAACCCAGCAGGGCTTTCTTTGCCCGCCTGCCAAGCACACGTGACAGAATGAACAGCCTATTGTGAAGTCTGACATGGAAACAAAATTCTACTCACTTGAAACCTGGAGGCAGCTGAGCCATGTCCTGACAAGTATTTGCACCACCCTCCTGCTTTACTGCTGTTGTATCCCAGGATAGCAGATTATCAAGCCTTAACTGTTGGAGGCCTTAAGGGATGAAACTTTCTCCTATCAGACGCTCCTAGGTTTGTGAAGGCAGCTGTGTGGCAGAGTGGGTGTGTTATTGCCCTGCTTTTGTGCAGCTCCCAAGCATGTTTGTTTCGGGAGTACCCATCCCTGCTGTTTCCTGAATTTCCCCTGTGTGTGTGCTGCTTAACAGAGATCTGCTTAGCAATGGGCTGTTCTATTGTAGTGGGTCCTTGCCGTCGACAGGCCCTGGTACCAGTCTGTCAGCTGAAGCCTTTGCCTGTATCAGCCTGTGGCTGCAGCCTGGCATCTTCTAACCGACACCAGACTGTGGGTTGCTCTACAGCGCAGCAGCATGGTGGGTTAGCATGGCCATGCACTGGGGCTCAGCAGAGCCTTGCCAGGAGAAGAAAACAAGAGAACCACAACAGGAGCCCACTGTACCAGGCAAGGTGGGTTCCCCCAGTGGCAGAAAGCATCTCCTCCTACACAGCTGCATCTTAGGGTCCAAACTGCATTCAAAGAACCTGAAGCCTGCAAAGGGGAAGCACTGTGCTATGGAAATGCCAGAGCTAAGGTTACCCACCCGACCTTCACTCTGCCCCTTGTATGTGTGCATCGTAGTAGTCTTTAAATGCCTGATGAGCTATATTCCTCCAGATCCCTGCCTCACTCGGAGCACTGGACTGGGACTGGGGCGACCTGAATTCTATTTCTGGCTATCTCACTGGCCTGCTGGGTGACCTTGGCCAAGCCATTTCTGCTCCCAGTGCCTCAGTTTCCCCATCTGTAAAATGGGTGTGATACTTCCTTCCCGTTGTAAAGTGCTTTGAGAATTACTGAATAAAGGAGCTAGATACGAGCTAGGAATTATTATTCAGAGGCACCTAGGCTCCAGAGTGTGACTGAAAGTCAATGGCTCACTTTTGAAAATGGGATTTAAGCAGCTAAATCACTTAAGAGCTTTTGAAAATGTTACTCTGTCTGAACATGTGCAGCATGGTAGGCAGGGCTGCTAGGATTAGGACATCTCAAACGGAAGTAGTAACTAGACTCTCTTGTCCCAGGAACTTTAGATGATTGGATAATAAAAATAATTGGAGGCTCAAGCATGACTTCTGGACTTGTTGTAAAGCGCTTGTGCTGTTGTCTGATATTTTGTAAGGTTACACTGTGCTAATTGCTATGGGGTCTCCCTGCTGCTATCTGAAACTCATCGGAGGTGTAAAACGACCTGAAACAGACAAGACACCAGGGTGGTTGGTGCTGAGTTGCTCTAACTCTGGAAAGTGGAGTTCTGCTTTCAGCTGCTGGCTGGCAGTGGTGGCTTTGTACGGCACCGTATCGACTGACACGCTCAGAACGAAAACTCACTCGTGGGTCTAGTGAGGAAAGATGAGATGAAGGGCATTAAAATTTCATACACTTGCTGTGCTTCTGCTTTCCTTTGTCTTGAAACCTGGCAGGTTCATCTCTTCTTTCATGTAGCATGTATAGCTCTTTGTTTCCTTTTAACAGCCTCCCAGCGCTGACAAGCAAACCGGGTTTGTGATGTGATATTCCTAATAACATGATTGCCTAAAATGGGCCTGACAGCGGGGTGGGTTAACTGATCTCTCTGGCAGACTGTTTGTTTATAAATTTGGCTCTTTCTATTAAAGGTAAGATGAGATGATAGTATTTCCTGCTGGAGAGGCTTCATAGAGATGTTGTAATAAATGTTACGCCATTGGTTTGTTCTGAGCTAGGGAACAGTTCATAGTTGTAAGATCTCCAATTGGATGAGGATATTTGATATTTTAAAACTTTAAATTCCCACTAACTAGTTTGGGGGTGTGTGGGGGGGGTTTGCTTAGGTTTCCCTTTCCTTAGCTGCAGTTTGTGGGGAAATCTGTTTGGGAGTTCCCAAACTTGGCTATTTGCCCAGAGAGAGGTGCAAAATCTGATTTTCTATAGGCAAGTCAAGGCATAGCAATCCTTCCAGTTTGTAAAGCCAGGCCCTAGGTGGAGCCATTCAAATGGTTAGTTGGAGCTTGTTTGGAATCTTTCTTGTGCAAAGCTGTCAAGGTAAAAATTAAATTCTGGATGTGCAGATGCTAGACTTCAAACTCTTCCCAAAGCCAATCTGAGCTTGGGTTCTGCACTGAGCAAAGCAGTTGTTTTTCACAATGGCTCTTTCTAACCTTGCCCCACTGCAGAACCTGAACCAGAACCCACGGACCTTGCTGCCAAAGTTCTATGGACTGTACTGCGTTCAGTCGGGAGGCAAGAACATTCGGGTGGTGGTGATGAACAATATCCTGCCCCGGGTGGTGAAAATGCACCTCAAATTTGACCTGAAAGGTTCAACCTACAAACGCCGGGCATCCAAGAAGGAGAAGGAGAAATCCAGCCCCACTTTCAAGGACCTGGACTTCATGCAGGACATGCCGGAAGGCCTAATGCTGGACACAGACACCTTCAGTGCGCTGGTGAAAACGCTGCAGCGAGACTGCTTGGTAAGGGCAAGGTAAACCTAGAAAGCTGGACTGACTGACTGTGTAGCTCTCAGGCAGCGGTAACCAAGATGGACTGTCCCAGGCTTTTGTTAGCTCATTAATCTGTAAGCCCCAAAGCCAGCTGCCTCCACCCCAGTTCTCAGCTCACCCAAAAGCGGAGTGCAGTAGTTCAGGCTCATGGTACTCTGCTAGTTTCAGAACATTCATTAGTGTCCTACAAAATGTCATAAAACCAAATGACACTTGGCTCCCAGGGACACAGCTTGCCGTGTGCTGCGGTATTCTTGGTTCTTCCTATCACATTTGTTCACTTATTCTCCAGTTCACACAATTCAGTCATCCAGAACTGGGTCATTGGGGTGAATTCGTGAACAAGCTTCTGCCATTGGGGTGAATTCGTGAACAAGCTTCTGCTGTACAGTGTGCAGCAGATGATGGGCCCCTTGTAAACTCTGCCATCCCACAACCCACCCAAACGACCAATGGCAAGGGTGTCTGAGATCCGACGGTTAGAAGTATGTTGTGTTGAAACAAAGGGTGATTAATTCTGACGCTCGCTCGCTCACGCTGCTGCCTCGGAGTTGTTGGCATGAGTTCTGTGTAACCAGATGGACTGTCCATGCTTTTGGGTCTGCCTTTGGAGTAGCATGTGAGAACTTACTGGACTGACTGTCTTCTTGTCTGATTTGTTCTTGAACTTGATACTAACCTATAGGTGTTGGAAAGCTTTAAAATCATGGACTACAGCCTGCTGCTCGGGGTGCATAACATAGACCAGCAAGAACGGGAGCGGCAAACGGAGGGAGCCCAGAGCACGTCTGATGAGAAGCGTCCCATTGGGCAGAAGGCACTTTACTCCACAGCCATGGAGTCCATCCAGGGTGGGGCTGCCCGGGGGGAGTCCATAGATACAGATGACACGTAGGTGAAAACCTGGTTCTCTTGCATTGCTGTAATGGGAGCGGGTGGAAGCAAAAAGCCAAAGTAGTAAATCCCTAAAGGTTGCCACCCTGTGCCGTTGGCTTGAACTATCTACATGACCCAGCTGCCCTAAGGAAAATGGAGCGCAGCCACTGATGTATTGTAGCATGGAGTAGTTTGTTGTGAAATGTGGTCGTCGTCATTCTGGAACACTTACCAGTTCCCGTTTAGTTATTTATGATGGTCGTGACCACGAACTGCACCTCATCTGGCAGGTAACTGGGCCCTGTACCAGCCTGTAGGGCCAGCACTGGTCTTGGGTGGAGAGATGGGGGCAGGCTTCGCTCAGGAGTGTGGTGATGCAGTGGGGCTACACACTAGCGTAGCCTGTGGAGATTAGGGTTCAGTTTCTGCTTGGATTGTGAGTCTGTCACTTGGTCCCGGTGGAATCCTAGCAGGCCAGCGTGGGTTGAGGATGTGGCATGCTTAGCAGCACCCGGCCTCTGCTCAGGAGAGATCCAGGCCTCGGCATGTTGGGGTGGAGCCTGCCCAGTGCTTGCTGCACTCGGCCTTACGTGTAGTTCCTGAGCCGTGTGTGGCTCTTGCAGCATTTTGGTTTTATGGCTCGGTGGATTGGGCTCACTAACAAATGGTGGGGTTGCTATGTTTGTCTGCTGGCATCTGTGCTCTGAGAGACCAGCTGCTCCGTTGTGAACAGTTAGGATTCTGCACACTTAAAGCGCCAGGAAGTACTTTGGTGTTTCCATTCTCTCAAATAGCTCTTAATTCCAGTGGACAGCCTGACGTCCGCATGTCGACTTAGCAAGTGCTGATACTAATTGCGCTGCAAATTCAAGAGGGGTATTAATGGGGGGGAGGGGGGGAAGGAGGGCGGTTTGAAAACAAACTTGTGCTTAAAGACTTGGGCCAAGCTTCCGCTTTTATATGCACACAACTCCCACTGACTGATCCAGGGCTTGTGCCATCTGTACCTGTGAGCAGTCTGGCCCTAGGGTTCTCAAAGCATTTTCCCTGCGAAGGGCACGCCTAAGACTTACCTAACCACTGCTGTGGGGAGCAGCAGTTGTGTGTGGTGGGTGCTAACACCCAGTCTTAAATGTCAGAATGTATATTTTTGGGAGAAGGGGATGTTTGCCCGGATGCCTCTTTGAAGTACCACAGGCATCTTAATGTCCTCCTAGGTTGCCACTAGCACCTGGCTTAGTGTGTCTGAAGGGTGCATTTCACGTGTGGCACTGCAGCTGGTTCTTTACGTCTAGCTTCTGAGTAAGAACCCATGTCCTACGTAGGACAGGAACCCTGGGGTGCCTGGCCCAGGTAGGAGAGAGCAGTCACCTGATTCATAATAAACCTTAGCACTGTATATGGTCAAGTGCTGTACAGAGGTTGACTCCTAGAACACCACCTTCCAGTCAGACAGAAAAGTGCATGACTCCACAGGTACTGTATCTTCTAATGAAAGCTGTTGCACCAGAGTCAACCTGATTAACCACAAGATTGTCCCCCCGATAATGTGGATGTCCGTCTTTCCACTCCTACACACAGCACAAGTAACCTAGGGCATCTCTGCGTTGGTGTGACAATGTTTTATTTTTTTCAGAATGGGAGGAATCCCAGCCGTGAATGGCAAAGGAGAGCGCCTCCTGCTGCACGTAGGAATAATAGATATCCTTCAGTCCTACAGGTAAGGGGGCTTGAGCATCCTCGGACCCCTGAGCCTCTATAAAACCTGGTTTTAATACTGTATGGAGAGAGATTAAAGCCTGCCTTTGAGATAACAGTCTCCGAGAGCAAGTGTCCCAATCTGTCTCACGTTGATCAATGCATATTTGAAAGCTGTGGGTTTTTATCTTGCTAATTTTGAAGCTCTTATCTCAGCCAGTGGTGCTGAATCTGCTTTTCTCAAAGAAAAGTCTCCCCTTTCTGGAGGGGTAGTCCCATGTGTAGGGGAGTAGTTCTTGTGCCCCTCCCTCTTCCCACCTCCAGTGTTTCCAGGGAGCCTTGACCTTCCAGCTGCTGAGACCTAGAAATCTCTGCTTCAGAGGCATCAGCACAGCTGTCTTGGAGAGAGGGAAGCTGTGCTCTGAGAACGGGAAGGAATATTAGCAGCTCACTGTCCTCTGCTGTGAAAGGTGGTCTGGCCAGGGCGAGGAGGGCAAACCTGTGTCTAACACTCACACACACTCTCTCTCTCTCTCTCTCTCAATTAGGTTCATCAAGAAGCTAGAACACACTTGGAAGGCCCTTGTCCATGATGGGGTGAGTATTCGACACATACAGCCTTGGGTGAGAGATGCTGTCAGCAAGCTGTGGTCTGCAGGGTTACTTGCTTTGCTTTCTTGTATGCAGTTTGGTGCCATTTACCTTACTGTTCATAGTCTCTGAGCGGGTACAGCTTAAATCCAATGGAAAGGAGGAATTCTTCACGCCTATACGCTTGGGGCAGTGGAGTGGTACTTCCATTCAGGTTCCCTTAGTTCGGCCCACTTCCTCAAATGTTTAGCTGTCATACCTCAAGTTTCTGTCCTCTGTCTTCCTATTGTCCTAGGGACCTTTGTCCTGGCACAGAGCACTGGGTGATGTGTTTGTAGTTCCACCTGGGTGAATTATCTACTAACGAGGAGTCACTTTCTGCTTGTTTTCCTCTGACATTCCAATGTGTTCCACAGCAGCAAGTTGTGCTGCTAGAAAATTGACTTCAGGTGGGAGATGACTTGCTCTTCAGAAACGCACATCGTACTTCTATAAAATGCCTTTGTCTCATTTACAGAAGCCGATGGTTACAGAAGCAGAATAGAAAATTAGAAGTGTCAGAGACAGTTTCCGCTTTAGTATGCGAAATGAAATGCACAGTACAACTCAAATGCAGTGATGCTGCATTGCTGAATTTTGGTGACCATGTCCAATTCCACTGTATCCAAGTGTGCTTTGAACGTCAACAAACAAAGCCGGGGGACTCTCTTGTATGAAATCAGGCCATTTGCTTCCTCCAAAAATCTAGGTACCCTCTAAGCAGCAGAATCACCAGCCCAGCATAATACACTGAGAGCCTCGTCAAAATGCAGTCAAATCAAAGGCCACGCTCCAAGCATATTTGTAGTTAAAATGGAAAGGCTTATGCGAAATGATCTGCTTACAGTGCTGTCAGCATTAAATGTTGGAATAAAGAAGACTCACTGGGCACTGCTGATAAGGCGATAGATTTTAAGCATAATGTTGATCACCTCTCCTGTTTCTAGGACACGGTGTCAGTGCACAGACCCAGCTTTTACGCAGAGAGATTCTTCAAATTCATGACCAACACAGTGTTCCGAAAGAATTCCTGTAAGTGTATGTGGACTCACTGTCCTGGGGCACCCGCTGGGACCACCTCCCTTTGAGATGGGCAGGAAGTCTTCTCTCCTCCCAATGTCCCCTGACCCTGCTAGGAGGAAAGACCTTGACTGAAATTCTCTGCCATACTAAAGTAGCCCTGCTGCTTCCGTTGTAGCAGAGGAAGTGCTTCCCCCCCCCCCCCCCGATCTCCCTGCTCCCACTCCTTTGCGTGAGTGTTTTGAGTTCTCCTGACACCTGTATGTATAACCACCGTTGCCCAGTTCTCTTGGTGCCCTTGTGTCTGTACATAGCAGTGGTTCTCAAACTTTTATACTGGTGACCCCTTTCACATAGCAAGCCTCTGAGTGAGACAACCCCCCCTTTATAAATTAAAAACTTTTTTATCTATTTAACACCATTATAAATGCTGGAGGCAAAGCGGCATTTGGGGTGGAGGCTGACAGCTCGCGACCCCCCCATGTAATAACCTCATGATCCCCAGTTTGAGAACCCCTGGTATATAGAGTTCTTAAAGCAGGTGGGTAGGAATCGGAGACTGCCATGCCTCAAGACATCAGTGAGAGGGCATGATTGGCAAATGCTTGCCAAGAGGAACTCGTGTTTCTCCTGTCAACACTCCCCACAGCAGTCCAGGCCTAAGCTAGGAAATTGCAATGGCCAGAAAGCTGGAGCTCGCTGCAGTTTGGAGCTGACCAAACTTCCGAACTGAAGTGCCTGATTCAGAGCTGGAAGCTCTTTAGGCAAACGGTATCAACAGCCCGCAGCTAGGCCTTGCTGGAGACGGAGTCCTTCTGTTGCTGTGTTGTGGGGATGTTCATCCAAGGGGTGGGATGGTTTTTCTAGTGTCCAGTCAGTGAGTGTGGCTCGTGGTCTCATCTCCTTAACTCTTCTGACTGCAGCTCTGAAATCGTCTCCATCTAAGAAAGGACGTAGTGCCTTGTTAGCTGTCAAGATGCCTGGCCCAACAGCTGCATTTTCAGCTAGCCAGATCCCCTCGGAGAGGGATGAAGCCCAGTATGATCTCCGAGCCGCCAGGAGTTACCCCACGCTGGACGACGAAGGTAACGGTTGTGGTGGTTTTGGCTGCCCAGTGGCTATTCTCTCCCCCTAGGTGTGTAGCTGTTCCTTAGCATCCTCTCCTGTACTCGTTCAGTTTCCCCCACTGTGCACCAAATATGCATTTTCCTGGATCAACAGCTCTTCATTCCATTTCTTGCTGTGCTTTGCAGGTGCTAAACTTAACCAGGACAGGGGGGAAGGTAAGAGAATATTGCTTTGGCAGGGTATTAGGAACTAGTATATGGCTAAGCGGCGCCAGTGGCTCTGAAGAGGGTGGAGTCCCTTCCCTCCACTTCTGGAGAGAGCCAGCACCTTAGGGGTTCTGTGTAAAAATGGTAATTGACGTCACTGCTGCAAGGTGCCCACTGCTAGTTGGCACTTGCAGTGATGACAGGGACAGTCCAAACACCATGGAAACACTGTTGGCTTGTTGACCATCTCATTGACAGTGAGAAGAGAACTGGGGATACATGGGGATGTGAAACTGAATTCCATTGGTGCTCAGCTACGGCTGTACAGTACAAGACTTGGCCTTTGCCGGGAGAAAGCTGGGTCAGATTCTCCACAGCCTTGTGTCACGTACATCTGTGCTACCTTTACCAGTTCTGAATGGTAAAAGGCAGTGGCCAGCTGGGCCCATAAATGTTACATCTTTACAGCATAGTTGGGTGAAACACTGAGGGCTCCGTTCATCGTCTGAGCACACGGGGGTATAGATCTGACAGTCTGAGCCCAAAGCCAGCTGGGTACGAGCGAGGAAGCTTTCCGTGGTCCTGGGCCCATATTGCAATGACAAGTTTCAGCCCGGAGGCTCTGTACTGGTGGAGTTGGGAGTGAAGCTCCGTGGTAGGGCTGTTCTGAGCCCTCACCTAGCTCAAGTCAGCGCTGTTAGTCACTTTTGTGACCACCCTCAAACACCTCCGCAGGTGCACAGCATTTCAGACTGCCCACTACCCGTGTGGATCCCAGGGGTGGTGCAGCAGACTGACATGGCTTCAGCAGCTGGCTGGAGACAGGCCAGTGTTGCTTGTATTTAACTCATTCAGCCTGTTTTTTCCTGTCGTCTTTCTGCTCTTGGTCTTGGGCATAGCAGGAAGGCCAGACCTGCTACCCTGCACTCCCCCTTCCTTCGAAGAAGCAACCACAGCCTCCATAGCAACGACGCTCTCTTCAACATCGCTCTCTGTTCCTGAGCGGTCTCCCTCGGAGACCTCTGAGCAGCCCAGGTACAGGTAAGGGGTGGTGTTCTTAATCTGGTTATCCTAGGGTTAGCCTCTGCCCTACAAATCAGCAGAGTTTGCTGCACTCTGCCATGGAGTGCGACCAGCTGATTCTAGTTAAACCGCTCCCGGGAGTGAGGAATGTGTTTTCGGGATTAATTATTGCTGTCAAGTAGAACAGCCCCTTGAGGGAAGGCTTTTTTTTTTATTTTTTTTTAAATCCCCCCCACTCAGATAAACTTGGTTTTTGGTTTGTCTCCGCAGGAGGCGCACACACTCCTCAGGGCAGGATGGCAGGTAAGACGTCCTTTTGTGCTGTAGAAACATGTCCAGAAATCCCCCTCAACTGAGTAAAAGCAACCACAGTGCCAAGGCCTGTACACCACTTCAGGCCTATTTTGAGAGCCTAAGTGGGATTTCAGTGGTGCGTAGATTTTGTGCTGGGCCCCTTCTGCAGAGACAAGTGAATTTCTCCCTCTGTGATATGAATAGTCCCCAGCTCTTATCTAGCAGTTCTCATCAGTAGATCTCATAGCACTTCACAAGGGAGGTCAGTATCATTACCCCTATCTTACAGATGGGGAAACTGAGGCCCCAGGAGGTGAATGGACTTGCCCAAGGTCACCCTGAAGTTAGTGGCAGAGCTGCCCAGGTGGATAGAAAACTGGTTAGATTATTGGGCTCAAGGGGTAGTTATTAATGTCTAGTTGGCAGCCGGTATCAAGCGGAGTGCGCCAAGGGTCGGTCCTGGGGTCGGTTTTGTTCAATATCTTCATTAATGATCTGGAGGATGGCGTGGACTGCACCCTCAGCAAGCTTGCAGATGACACTAAACTGGGAGGAGTGGTAGATATGCTGGAGGGTAGGGATAGGATACAGAGGGACCTAGACAAATTAGAGGGTTGGGCCAAAAGAAATCTGATGAGGTTCAACAAGGACAAGTGCAGAGTCCTGCAATTAGGACGGAAGAATCCCATGCACGGCTACAGACTAGGGACCGAGTGGCTGGGCAGCAGTTCTGCAGAAAAGGACCTAGGGGTTACAGTGGACAAGAAGCTGGATATGAGTTAACAGTGTGCCCTTGTTGCCAAGAAGGCTAATGGCATTTTGGGCTGTATAAGTAGGGGCACTGCCAGCAGATCGAGGGATGTGATCATTCCCCTCTATTCGGCACTGGTGAGGCCTCATCTGGAGTACTGTGTCCAGTTTTGGGCCCCACACTACAAGAAGGATGTGGATAAATTGGAGAGAGTCCAGTGGAGGGCAACAAAAATGATTAGGGGGCTGGAGCACATGACTTACAAGTTGAGAGTGAGGGAACTGGGATTGTTTAGTCTGCAGAAGAGAAGAATGAGGGGGGATTTGATAGCTGCTTTCAACTACCTGAAAAGGGGGTTCCAAAGAGGATGGATCTAGACTGTTCTCAGTGGTACCAGATGACAGAACAAGGAGCAATGGTCTCAAGTTGCAGTGGGGGAGGTCTAGGTTGGATATTAGGAAAAACTTTTTCACTAAGAGGGTGGTGAAGCACTGGAATAGGTTCCCTAGGGAGGTGGTGGAATCTCCATCCTTAGAGGTTTAAGGTCAGGCTTGACAAAGCCCTGGCTGGGATGATTTAGTTGGGGATTGGCCCTGCTTTGAGCAGGGGGTTGGACTAGATACCTCCTGAGGTCCCTTCCAACCCTGATATTCTATGATTGACCCTGGTCTAGTGCCGTAGTCACTGAAAGGCAGGCGTATCCCTCTTGCATGCAAACTGTTGCCTCTGTACAATGGTGCTGGATGCTGTCTGATTTTTCAAGAGATACTGAGCATCCCCAGCTCCCACTGATGTACGCTGGGAGTGGTGCTCACTCTCAGCATTTCTGGGAGTTCAGCCCTCCGTTCTTCCAGCGGTGTGTGGCGGGGAGCTGCTGACAAAGTGGGCAGAATTCCCCTGTTCCTTAGAGGATACCTTTATTCTAAGATCTTTCTTTGGATGCTACTATCCTAAATTATTCCGGAATATTCTCACACTGGTAACACTGGCAGCAGTGTCTGCATGCTGGAGCAGAGGAATCGGAGTCAGGACTCCTGAGCTCTGTTGCCAGCTCTGCCCCAAACTTGCTGTGATCCCTTGAGCAAGTTAAAGGCCAACGTTTCCAAATACTGCCTCTGATCCTGGGTCCTTCAGGTTTTGGGTGCCCAACGCGCCATAGGAAGTGCCAGCCTGGATCAGACCCCAGGCCCATCCAACCCAGTGTTCTTTCGCTGACAGTTGACAGCATCCAGAGCACAAGATTGTATCAATCCCTCCCCAAATTTGTCATCATTCATTCGAACAACTCTGGATATTTTTATCTATATAAATGTCCAGTCCCACTTGCAATCTTGTCTTGGTCTTGCTAGTGGCCCAGGGCCTGCTTTTCCCAGGTGCTGTGGACCCACACCCATAGCTGAAGTAAGGGGGAGCTGTCAGGTACTCGACCCTTCTGAAAATCATACTTGAGATGTCTAATGACTTGGCACCTGAAAACTGGCAACCTGGGGGGAAACTCTTCTGAAAATGTGGACCCTTACCTCTGTGCCTCAGTCTCCCCATCAGTGAGACTTATGCCTATATACATTAGTCATAAAGGGGCTGAGGCTTAATGTTTGTGTGGAGAGCCCTTTGAGATCCTCTAAAAGTGCTGCAAGTACAAATGTATTAATACATGCTCAGAAAACGAAAGGGACCGTACCCAGTTTGTTGAGGTTCTCTGTGTGCTGTATCTGGAGAATTCCCTCTGGGATTTTTAAAGAGCCATCACTACAAGAAACAGCAAAGCTCCCAAGCTGAGTCCCAGAGATCTATAGGAGCGCTCCCCCTGCTGGCTATTCAGTGTCCACTCCCTGACTTGCACTTCTCCAGGCACTGTGCTTTGCACAAGCACTGTCAAGTGAGCAAACGGGGAGTGACAGTATCTTCAGGTATCTCTTACAAATCCAGGACACTGTAAATAACTTTCTTCCCCAGCTGATTGTGTCCTGCACTTGGCAAACGTTGACCCCTCCCACGAAGACCATCGAGCGAATAATCTATTCTAAGGCCATGTCTGTTCTGCAGGGTCCTTAGCAGCATAGCTATGCCAGCATAAATCCATAGTGTAGATGCAGCCTACAGCGGCAGAAGGGGCTTTTCCCTCATGGTAGGACCACCTCCTCCCCAAGTGATGGTAGCTAAATCAGTGGAAAGCATTCTTCCATCGACCTAGCTGCGTTTACACCGGGATTAGGTTGGCATAGCTTCAGTGCTCATGGCTGTGGGTGGGGAGGGGACGTTGGTTTGTTTTAGTTGATTTTTTTTTTCTCCACACCCCTGACTGGTGTAGCTATGTGTAGACCAGGCCTAAGCCTCTCTAAAATAGGCAGTCACTTTAATAATATTATGAGCTGGGTGAAACCTCATTATGGGTTGAGTTAAAACCTTATTGAGATTGATAGGTGTGAATGCATCCTTCAGTTGACATATCTGTAAGGATAAGCCCCCACCTAGGACAAAAAGAGTGTGTGAACCCTCAGGAGGTTTTTGCTGATGTTTTGTGGGGCAGGGGAAGGCAGAACACAGGACCAGAGAAACACAGACAGCAGGAAGGAGCAGCTGAAAGTGCCATGTCTGACCCTGGAAGAAACTTGGGAAGAGGGATTTGGGCCAGAGGTGTAGGCTGAAAAGAGTGTTCTTGGTGCTGTGTGCAAAAGCAACTGTTTCCTGGTATTTGATTCCTTCTGTGTTCAGAGACATGGGACTTTATATATTGTCTGTAAAGGAAGAAAACTGCAGCAAAGAAACACCTGACTATCAGCAATTGCTGTTCCCAACTGGAACGTCCCCATCACCCCACACTGTGACTAGCCACTTTGGATTGAAAAGGGGCAATGGTACCATAACACATGAAACAGCAGACAATCCACAGGCACACAGCTCTCCCTAGGGTTACAGGTGTATAATCTAGTCTGGACTACGTCATTCCCAGGGTTGTGAGTTCAATCCTTGAGGGGGCCATTTAGGGATCTGGGGCAAAAATCTGTCTGGGGATTGGTCCTGCTTTGAGCAGGGGGTTGGACTAGATACCCCCTGAGGTCCCTTCCAACCTGGTATTCTATGATTCTATGATTCACCTTTAGTACCTGTGCACATCTTTGCATGGCAGGAAACACAGAAGTGGGCAAGGAGCTTCAGCACACCTGGAGTGTTGATAATGCAGCGTGAGTCAGCTGTGCAGCTCCTCCCTCCATCCCACCTTCCTCTGCTTTCCTCACCTACAGCAGGCAGCTTCCTGCTGCTAGCCATCCTGAGATAAAGCAGGGTCTCCTGATGTCAGCTGGCCTGCTCTAGCTAATCCTGCTGCCCCCGTTCTCTCCTCCCCGGCCACAGAACTTGGAAGGGATTGACCCTCTGGGTTGGGAAGCTAGGCTGTCAAAAACGATTGTCCCAAGGACCAGACACTAGGAGATTCTGACTGCAGGAGCTAGTGTAGCTGTGTTACACGTGTGCTGTGCAACTGCCCATGGGTGGCGTGCTGGCCACTTCTGTTGCAGAAGGCTGCCATTTGCCACATCCAGTCTAGTGCTGCTGCAGTATGGGAGGCTATTGCTTTTCTGCCGTAAAGCAGACTTCCGGTGCTCTGGTATTGGAGAACCTGAGGACTGGGTGGAAGAGACAATGTGAAACAGAGCAGATAGGCTCATGTACCTTTGGCTTTGCAGGTCTCACGAGGAGGTTCGGGTTGAGGAGGAACTCCAGCAGATAACCGTAGAGCTGGAAAGCAAATGTGACGTTGAGATCATAGCTCCTGAGGAAGACGACAAAGGGCAAGTGTCATTGTGGAAAATACAGGAGTTGCTGTTGGTATTGGCCATGAAGAAATGCTAATTCCTACCTCTAATCCTATGCCACTGCTGCTTCAGCGCAGCTCCTCCAGGTGCTGGCCAGGTTATGGCACTCCTGGGCCTGGAAGGGGCTGATGTCTCCATCTTAGCTTTGAGATGCACGAGGACTGATTTGCTCTGGGTACCAAACTTCCAAAAGCGTAGGTGCCTCCCCCAGGGTGCTGAGTGATTCTGCTGCTAACCCCACATTGATCTGCACCTTAGCGCTGGGGAGCAGTGCTGGTGTCCAGATTTGCAGTCTCCTGACTCCTTCAGCTCCCCTGTAGTAAATCAGATTAGCTCCATCCTTTTTTGATAAAAGAAGCTGGCCTCATGTTCTTTGCTTCTTACCCAGGGAGGCAGCCTCTTCAGCCTGTGCCATCGCAACAGCCACAGCTACAATCGAAGTGGAAACAGCTAGCCAGGCCTCAGAACCAGCCAGCCAGGCTTCAGATGAAGATGATGTGCCAGTCGCAGACATATACTTTGTAAGATACTCTATCTGCTTAATCCATTTTACACCCGTCAAGTGTGTTCATGCAGCGTTGTAGCTAGATACGAGGTACCAAAGCAGCAGCTGAAGGAAAATAGTCTAACCTGGGTAATGCATGTCCTGTGGAGCTGAAACACATGGCTGTCAGTCGCCTGTGCACTCATTGGTTAGATGGAAAGGTTTTAAATCCCATTAACTTCGGTTTCACCCGTTGCTAACTCAAACATAGCATGTGCTCAAGCACAGGGGAGAGAGGGGCATTGCTATTTCAGTGTACATTGTAGACATGCCTGTCCACCACATGAGCGACTTTGCTACCTACATGCACAAGTCTCTGACGGGCTTAAACAAGCCAGCTCTCCATATCTGGGAACCTGTCGCATCGAACATAGTTACCCTGCGAGTTCTCTTTCCTCCCCACCGAGCAGAATTCATTGTTTCTCTCCCTGAAAAGATGAGGCTTCAGATCCTGTTCTTTCCTCGCAGCCTCCTGGAGACAGGACAGGAAGTTACTGTGCTGGCTGACCTCAGAGGTCTGTGGTGAACTCTGGTTTTTCCTTTCCCTGCAGGCAGATGCGTTAGATGGTGCAGTGGAAATCTAGTACTGAGGCAGGGAGTAAGTGAGGTGGTTGCCGGGTTGGCAGCAGAGTGCGGAGTATCTCTGAGCTGTATCCCTCCATCAGCTCTCGCAATGTCTGAGCACCTGCTGGAGACGTGAGAGAGAGGAGACTTCTAGCCATGTGTATCTCCTCTCTGAACTACCAAAGGCCAACAAGGAGAGGTGGAGGCACACTGCCTGCTGACACCTTCAGCCTTGCATTGATGCTAGTTTTGGTTGCAGTGGAGTTACAGCAGGGAGGAGCTGTGTCCTGCAATTTGGCACATCCATAGAAACAGAGATCATCCTAAAGTGGGTACCTCAAACACAGCATATCCTAGAACATTCATGCATCACATTGTGGCTTTCCTTGTGCTCGTGACTCCACTGCAGAATTGCTCATTCATTGCTGAGTAATTTGGACAGCTCCAGGGAGCTGCAGGAGGAATTGGCTCAGTTTTAAAAGCTTGTCTGTTTTGGTTTTTTATGCATGTGATTCAAAATGCAAACAGCTTTCCCTAACATTTGCTGCTCTTTATTTGCCTGTGGATGGCAGCTGAATGTGAGCTGCCTTCTGGTAACTGCCCTTCTCATTAGGAAGTGCCTTCTAGTGAGGTTCAACCCCCGCATCCCCCCACCGCCTGGCCATAGACAAGCCTGTTGGGATGGATGGGTTGGTGTGCTGTGCCTAGCCATGTGCACAAATCTTGTAACCCATCATCAGCATTTCATACCTCATCTGAGCCCTCTGGCTTTGCGTTGCCGTGTGTAGTGTGCTGTGATGTCTCTCCGAACTACCGAGGTGAAGGGAAATGCACCAAGTTTTAGTCCCCGCTGGCTCTCACCTAGGAAAACTGCTTAAGCGGCAACTCAAGCAAGCAGCCGAGCATGATGCAGGTTAGGCCTGGCTGCCCTCTCCAATAGCTAGCTGCATTCTGGGGGTAATCTGAAGGGAGGCTTGGACCAGAGGAGAAGTCAGAGTCACAAGGGAGCATAAACTCACCTTTGGGGGAGATCTGCTTTCCAGTGCTTAAAGCAGCAACAGCGGGGGGTGGGGATGCACTTTATCTCCCTACTCACTGCAGGGGTGTGGCTGGGCATGGGGCTCGGCTGTTCCCATGCATGGCTCCCCTGCCAGCTAATCCTTTCAGACCTGGAGATGCCCAGCCCCTTGGTTGCTTTCTCTTTCATCCTTTCTTTCACTTCATCCTTTCTCCTCTGTTTCCTTTCTCACCTCACTTGCCCTGGTGCCATCCAGTTCACGGATGGGAGGTACTGGATTTACTCTCCCCGCCAGCGCAGACTCCGAGCCGCCTCGTTTTCCTCTGGGACTGTAAGTGAACACGCAAGGGAGCCAGGCTGCAGCTTTGAAACACTGGGGTCAAGCAAAGGCCAAGCGGTTCCCTCTCTCGTGGATGGCCCAGGGGCTAGTTCTGTTTTGTGGGGTGTAGACACAGCCTGCATGGCCAGCGAGCCCCTGATTAGCGAGGAGTTACCCTCTACAACCTCTTACAAAGGCATCCGGTGAACCCCTGCTAATGGAGCTGACTGAGAGAGTCTCCCTCCTTCCTGCCCCCCTTTTTCTAGACCAGTTATGAAACTAACTGAATTTAGCCAAGTGCTTTATCATTAACCCTTTGTGCCAGCATGTTTGGCAACATCTGCCATTAACGTAAACATGGCCCCATATTTACACGTCACGCTGGGCCGAGTCCTCCTGGTAGCCACGTAGGCTGGAACGCCAGAGCTGGATTCCAGGAGACGTCACTCGGCCGGTATGAAGCTGAGGATAAAATCCAGCTACAAACACGGCCCTTTGGCCCTTAGGACACTGGCTGATTGCCAGGTGTCTAATGCACTGACCAGGTTCTACAGCGTTAGAGGCTCTAAGAGGGAAACTGCTGGGTACTCCAGCCTAGGGTGAAAGGCCTTCCCTGCCTTCAGCGGGCTGTGTGCCCTTGGGAGAATCACGTCACCTTTTCACTTGTTTTCCCCCTTTATAAACCTGGGATAATTGTTCCCTCTCCAAGTCGTCTGTCCAAAGGGACTGTTTAATGGGGGGTGGTATTCCAGCCCCTGCTCTGCTGTGGGGGAGGCTGGGGGCACTAAGCAGACTGGATGTAGGTGGTGAGCAACGTGCAGACTGAGCCCAGCGAGATGGGGGGGGGGGAGCCAGAGAGAGTTGAGAGAGAATCGTTAATCTCTTCTCCCTCACACCCGTTTTGCCCCCATTTACTGTAGTAGGAAGTCCCAGCACTGAGGGGGTTAACTGTAGCCCACACTCTGAACGCTTCTCCTCTGTGTCTCCTCTGTGTCACAGCACAGACCCACTTGTGTAGCAGCTGTCGCTAGACACCTGCTCCTGGTGCTCCTGGAAGGTGGGTGGTGGAGGTCAGGGCTCACCCCGCCAGAGCAGTAATGGGGAACGGAGGATCGGGAGCAGGGGGACAGGACTCCGGGGGCTCTAGCACAGCGCTTCAGGCTTCAGCTCTGGATCCTGGTGCCCCCTCCCGGCGGAACCTGCCATTATCCGGGGAGTTGAGTGTAGCAGACCCCGCGCCCCAGTGCTCCAAAGCTCGACTGGCTGGTTGTAGCTGTACGTCGTAGACCCAGTGCCAACCCTGCTTCCTTGAACTCACGCCTTCAGACACCGCTGCGGGACACGCAACTGACTGCCGGTGAAAGTGGCTCCCCCTTGAACTGTGCCTTGCCCTGCATTCAACTGCAAGTCTCTCCCTGCTCACCTGGAAGCAGAATCTGTCGCATTAATGCAGTTCTGGGGTAGCTAAATCCCTGGATCCTTCCCCCAAAACAATCCAGTTCTGTGTTGCCTCCTTTGTCATCCTCAGTCCCTGTTCTCCATTTCCCTGCTGTTTCCAATTGATAACTAACCAGCTCCTCCTCATGGTCCAACATGATCTAACCCTGCACTTCCACCGCCTTGCTTGGCACATCAGCACGAGGGGGGACAAATAGTGCCATAAAAGCTCCCTTAACTTTAAAGTGACAGTAACATCCAACATATGCAGATGTGACTGCAGCTGAAGGTGTGGGGAAAGAATGGTCTTGTGGGTAAAATGCAGCACTGGGAGCCAGAGAGCTGGGGTCTAATTCCAGCTCTGCCACTGACCTGCTGTGGGACTTAGGCAAGTCACTTAGCTTTTTGTGCCTCGGTTCCCCATCTGTCATTGGGGCTGGGGCTGGCCTTGCAGGAGCTTTGAGGCTTAATTAATGCCCTGAAAGCTCTTTGAGATGCTCCCATGGAAGTGGAACGTGTTGCCCTCTGCCCTGCAGCTGAACAGAGATTTCCATTTTAGCAGCGCTGCCAGCGGCTCTCCCAGCCGTTGTTAGGGGCCCAGGTACGTATGGAGGATGAGGAAGGCTCCTTTGCTGAAGTCTCGTTGTAAGATCAGTTCTCTTCCTCTGGGTGTACAGCTGTTCTTACTGGATTTTCCTGCTCTCTCTATTTTCTCCTCTTCTCTCCCTCACTCCCTGCTCTGCTGCTGCTCTTCTTGCACTGTCTCTGGCCACTCTGGCAGCCTACAGACGAGAGGAGTTGGGTTTACTCCCCCCTCCACTATAGCACTCAAGTCCACTCTGTCTCCGATGAGGAGAGCGATACAGTAAGTGTTCAAGAAAGCTTTGATGGGCGCCCAGAGGGGCGAGCTCTGAATGTGGGCTGCGGTGCCAGCATGAGGTTCGGGGCTCTGGGCCTCGGCTTGGCTTCCGCAGCGGGTGGCGCTTGCATGGCTGGGGTAGTCCTGCTGCATCTTAGATTGGCTCTTTGGCAGCAGGCAAGAGCTGCTGTGTAGCCAGAAACCGGATTCACCTCGACGACACTCCTGGTTGGTCTGTTGAATCGTTTCTAGTACAGTCAAACCTCAGATCTAAATTGCCCTGTTACCTGAGGGCACAGAGTGAGCGTGGGTCTCTCTCTGTATAGGGGACTTAGCAAAGTGTGACGGTAACTGAAATCAGCACAGCCACCATGGCTGCTAACCCCTCCTCCTTGCCTCTTCCAGTAATCTCTATGCAGACACTGAAGACCCAGAGAGCAGCGTTTCCCTCTGCAGGTTGATGTGTTCCCTTTCGTTGACACAGTCGTTCTGATGGGATGGGGATGAGCTTGCTGCACGGCTGGATCTGGGCACTGCGTGTCAGGCTGGAGCGAAACGCTCTCTAAACGTGTATTTATACCTATCCGAGACACGGACAGCAAAGAAACCTCCCACCCAGAGCGCCTGCGTCAAGCGGCCTGGGTAGTGACTGTTCCCGAACAGGCACCACTGCAGCTACCTACCCGTGTGTGATACTGTGAACCTTTTTAATTTTTAATCATGTATTTATTTCTTTTATCTTTGCACAGACACTGCACAAATGTGCTTTTTTTTTTAAACATTTAGTTTACTGCACTTTTTTTGGTTGTCATGTTCTATTTATGTGCTTCATCAAGAGTGTGAAACCTCACAGGAGACAGAGAGCAAATCTTCACTTGGGGGGGGTCTGAGGAGGGCAGGTCCAGTCCTAGCTTCACTGATGAGGCGGCCATGTGGTCTGACCCCCAGACAACAGGACTGGGAGTCAGGAGGCCAGACTGTGTGACCTTGGGCAAGTCACTTTGCTACTCTGTGCCTCGGTTTCCACATGTGTGACTGTGAGTAATACCCACCTGGACCCTCAGATGAAAGGTGCTATGTGAATGCAATGTATTCAAGGCCAGTGATGAGAATTGCTCCTGTATTCAAGCAGTCTGAGTTAGACATGCCACTTGATCTGAATTTAGAAATTGCTAGTGACCGCTACAGTTAACTTGTTGATCTGTATGGGAGAAGCAAAAACACCCTTGGCTGTAATGACATGGCTTCTTGGCCTGGCTCTCGTCTGGGCGTTGGAGATGGTGGGGGCTCTGCCTTCACCATGAACTGTGCTGCTCGGTGGTGGGCTGGAGATCTGCTGGCAGACTGATATTCTGGAAGGCTGCTGCCTCAGCCATGGGGCGTGGAAGGAGGAGAACTGTGACCTGCAGCTGGGCATTGCAGGCTATTGAAGTCACTTAGCAGCAGCATGTTCATGACTCTATCTGATGCTTAAGCGTGTGAGCGTGTCAGAGGTTCATGTGTAAACCTTCATAGCTGAAACCGACACGCCACCCTTCCCCCATATTGAAGGAGGTCAGAGAATCCCAGCTGGAAGCGTCTGTATTGGGCACGTGACACACATGCTATTGACGCGCAGCCAGGGGAGGCCAGCTGTGGGATGTGGCCCCTGAGTCTCTGAGGCAGATAGCGCTTCTCTGTGCTTGAGAGGCGTCTGTAGACCAGACAAGATTTGGCTTCACTTAACCATGAAATGAACAAAGCAGTGACCTGGAGTTGACTTCAAGTTCCTCCTTGTGAGTGTAGGATACTGCAGCTGTAGGTCCTGACTTCTCTAGTGATCCCACCTCCTCTCCCATGAATTAGAAAGTCTTGACTGCAGAGAGGGCTTGGGCTTGTGTCTGTCCTCCTTGGACTCCAGTGTAAAGTGAGGGGTAACGATCACTTTTTAATGCTGTTACATTCTTCAAACCTCTGTTCTCAAGCTTCCCTGTGCAGTAGCAGTGAGAGGATGTCCCCAGTCTAAGCACTGAAGAACTGGTACCGCAGTCTGGCCTGGCAGCACTCAGGACATATTGGGGAAGGCAGGTTGGGTCGGTGGGAGTGTCGAAGCTTTTTTCCCAGGAGCTGCCAATGTTCTGAGAATCTTCAGCCGATGACTTTCTCTTCCTTTTTGAAATACCCGGAGCCTGCGTTTTCAATCCCTGCCCTGCGGAGGCTGAAGACTTGCACTCCCAATGTGTGCCGGGCTTTGTAGGAGCCATTACGCTGTTTGAGCTTCACCTTTATTGGTCTAGAATATCCTTTCTTTGGAACTCATGTGGGTTTAAAAGAACCCCTCTTCCCTCCTTAACGGCGGTGAAAACAAAGATGCTGTCATTACATCCATGAGTCAGGTGGCGAATCTGCTACAGAACTCTGGCAGGTTCCTAAAAGCTTTCTCAGAATCCTACATAGCCCCTTCTCTCATTGCACACAGGTGGAGGTACCGTCACTTGGGTATTGGGTGGTATCTAGTGCTGAGCTCAGGCCCACCTGGCGGTCTCCTCTCCAAAGAGAAGGCTGGCGAAGGAGCTAGGGAGGTGAACAATGCAGAGACTCCGTTACTGCTGAGTGCTAAAGGCAGAAGATTTCAGAACCCAGCTAAAAGTACAGCGCGACTTTTCAGAAGCACTGAGCAGCTCCAAGTCCAAATGAAGCCGGTGGGAGCTGCAGATGCTCAGCCCTGTGACAACCAAGCCCTTGATTTCAACATCAGGCAAACTAGGCTTTGGGAGGAGCAATGAAGATGAGCTAGGCCCATCTCTGACCAGCATTTCAGGGCTCTGAAAGGAAGATGCTTCCTTCCTGGTAATCAGATCCTTAGCCTTATGCCTTTAAAAGAAGATGCTGAAGTTTGGCACTTCTGATTGCCCAAGAATAAAGATCAGGATTTTATTACCTTCAACCATTTGGAAGATCTCTGATCAGTTTATCCAGTCCACCTACTCCAGTCAGTATCTCTGCGGCAAAGACAAAGCATCTTCGGTGATGAAGTTTGCAGCTGTGGCGTTTCCTTGGTCTGCTCCCACATTAGAGGCTGAAGCCGAGAGCCTTGTTCTGTGATGTTGGAAAACTGATCTTGCTTCCTCCATTCCAGAAGTATTCCTTGATGTTCTCGGGCAGCTTCATCTGTGTAAATCTCCTGTTTTCAACCCTTTGCAGCAAGCAAGTATTTTAGGGTCTGTTATCGACTCTGTACGTCTTCTAAGGATTCAGCTCCGCTGGGCATGCAAAAGAACATCGCCAAAAAACCCTTCCCCGGAGCCGCACTGCGGGGGGAGTTGGTCAGAAATAAACCATGTCGTTCACTTGCAGTCCCAGCCCCCAAAGCATGGTGCTGTGTTGTCTTGTCTGTTGCAGGAGGCTTAAACTCCCATTTCTGTAATGGGAGAGGCACCTGGCTGAAGGAAAGGACCCGTCGGGTGTGTCTACATTGCAGTTAGACACCTGTGGTTGGCCCGTGCCAGGAGCTGTTTCACTGCAGTATAGATGTTCCGGCTTGGGCTGCAGTCCAAGCTCTGAGACCATCCCACCTCACAGGGTCCTAGAGCCTGGGCCTCAGCCGAAGCCTGAACGTCTACACTGCAGTTAGCCTCACAAGCCCAGCCCAGCCATGGGAGTTTAACTGCAGTGTAGACATACCCTTGCGCTCAAAACAAGCTCCTCTTCCATCAGTTGGACTCTTATTTCCTGCCTCCTGGACTTCAGCATAGTAGTTTTGCAAGGCTTAATCCTACAGTAGGTGGCATGAGGGAGCTCCCCGCTTCCAGATCTGGACTGGGGATAGCGGTTTGCTACTGTCAGTTACCTCTAGGGATGACACAGCCACTTCCTTTGGGGACGGGGAGGAGAGGGGTTGCATCACTCAGTTCTGCCCTAGATCTATGGTGAGGCTTTGCACTGTGGGGAGGGAAGTGTTTGTAGAATTTCTCAGAGACTGTTTAAACAGCAGTCAGTCTGCTTCGCTCCAGCATGAGCCGGAGCCGTCCTACCTCACATTCGTTCTTGGGGTGGTATGAAAGTGGCACTCTTACATTTATTGTACCTACCAGGATTTTCATTGTTAGCTTCACTGTAGCTGACAGTTTGCTTACGAGCTATCGCCTGTTTCAAGATCTAGTCTATTGTATCTTGGAAAGGAGGCATCTTGTTTCTTTTCCACTGAAATGTTAGTGGAACAATCCAGTGAGACCCTAGGCTTCAAAGTAGCTTCATGTCATTACTGTCCCACCATCATCCCTGCATCCTGCCTCTCTCACCTGCTCAAAGTGCGTGGTCATTGCTTCTGCTACGGCTGTTTCTGAGCTCTGGGGTAGGGGATTCCGAGGGGAGGGTCTCGTGCCAGACTACAGGGTGCGGAATGCACATGGGGGTGTGATTAAGACCCCACTTCAGTAAAGAAATGCAAAATGTTGACTGCCAAGGTGGCCTCTGGGCTGTTGCTGGGTGTTCCATCCCAAGTCTGAGCCTTTCTTGAGCAGCTCCCGGGCGGGAGAAGCCTCAGTGTGAATGATTCAGCAGGCGCACCACCAAAACAAACTCCACTCCACTCCAGTGTGGTGTGTGTTCAGTTGGGACCTTTCCAGAGGGAACAGGAGTAACAGCTTCTCCAGAGAAGACTCCAAATGTGAACTGTCACTGAAAATGAACAAACTGCAGAGACTGGTGCTCCAGAGAGACTCCTGGAACCCCCCAAAGCCCCAGGCTCTGCTAGGAGTCTGGGATCCATAGCTGTATCCTTTATTGCTGCTAGCAGTCAGTCACTGCAGGTATCCTGCTGTCACGCCCCCGCCAGTATCATCTGGGTGCGTGTGTCGAAATCCCGCAAAAAGATTTAATCTCCGCACTGAAGCTGGCATGGCTGTGATCCTTGATGACAGGGACAAGCACAGAGCTTGTGCCATCTCATGCTGCCATCATCAGCCAGTTGACTCTTGAAACACATTCCAGCCTTTCCTTGTAGCAAAGAGCCTTCCCTGAGCAGCTAACCCAGCCCTGGTATCTTTTCTTCACACTCCCACCCAGCAGCATGGCCCACGGCTTTCAATGGAAAGGAGAGCTCAGACTTACTGGATCAGGTCTGAATTGTTTGAAGTCTACATTAGACCAAGTATAATATAGCTGCTGTGCATATTAGGTCATTTTGTATGTATGCTCCATGTAAAGAATGTATGTAAGTGGGGGGGGGAGTGGGGAGAGCTTCTCTGAAAAAAAGATGAGACTCCATGGATATTGTCATGTTTCTCTTTTTTTGTTTCAGTTTAAGTCCTGAATGCTTTTTTGGAAGTCTTTTCTCAGAGAAATGTAAATTGATGCTAATTGTTCTTCAGCTGTGCGATAAAGCATAATGTTGTCTTTGATGTAAACTCAGAGGCAAGCAAACTATTTATAATGTCTAGTGAATTAATTGCCTTACCCGAAACCCCATGGGAACGGTTCCTAACAATATTGTTTCCCTTTTTAGTGTAAAGAATTTTGTAAATACTTTCAGCGTGAGATTGCACCCCTAGTTTGTCTTGTCTCTCTGATGGCTGCTATTGCTCAGAAAGTGGACACTGTTTGAACGATTGTACTGTATTAAAACTAAGGCATTTTGTGAGACAATTGAGATGCAATGTTCTCTTGGAATCATGAACCTAGCTCAAAAGGCAATACTCGTGTTAATAGCAGAGTCCTCTCTCCCACCTGTTGGTGACATTTCCCACAGCCATCGCCTGTGCTCATTCCTGACTCCCATAGAGAGAGACTGCTGCTTTTGTTGAGCCTTGGGTTTGTAGCTCGAGTTGATTGGCCATTAACTCAAGTTGGCTAATACGTTTGTAAATATGTGGCCAATCCACACGTGTGTCCTGACCCACCTGTGACGTACCCACAGTCGCCCTCACAGACGGGTCGGCTAACTCAGCTCAACTTGCAGTGAGTTAACTCGCATTAAACTCTGACCAAGGCAAAACCGGTTTTGTTGTTAAATTGCATCGAGGTCAATCTTCTCTCATGTTTTACTTTGTAACTTATGAAACGTTGTATGTCTTTAACTATTGAAGCGGGTTCTAGTAGAACTTTTGAGTCCGACAATACTTTGACAATCTCTAAGCTTTTTTTTGTCGAGGGGAGAGCTGTACCTTTGAAGCCAGAGCTGTGGAATTTCTGTATACAATGTACAACCACCTCTGACGTGAACTAATAACACTTGTATGCAACAGCCTCCTCATTCTGCAGCCCCTCCTCCCCCTTCCTTTATTTTGGAAAGGATCTCTAATAAATAGAGTAATCATGCAGTTGCCTCAGTCTCTTCATTGCTAACCTGTAGCTGAGGTTTTCAACCTCTCTGGCCTCAGGACTGATTTTGTGTATGTTGATGGCCTGTCACAACCCTGTAAATAGGCCAGGGGAAGGGGGTTGTGTCCTGCCCTGGCAGGGGATGGCCTGTTGCAGCCCAGTAAATAGGCCCTGGGAGTGGGGTTGGGCCCTACCCTCGGGTAACGAATGCTCTGGGGGAGGCTTGCAGAGCGCTGCAGCGGTCACTCCTGTCCTGTGGGGCAGGCTGGACTCAGCTCCCTGCTCTGGGTGTTGTGACCTCTGGGGTGGCAGCATTCCTCAGGTTTGGCCCCATGCCTGATGGGGGGCCGGCTGGACCAAATTTGCGAGTGGCATTGCAGCCTGGAGCATGGGCTGGTGGTGCCACTCACTCAAATTTGGCCCAGCCAGCCACCTGTCACGATGGAGGGGCATTGGGACCAAACCCCATGGCACTGTGATGCTGAAGGTTGCAATGCCTGGAGCCGGGAGGCAAACCTGCCCAGACCCACAGGACCAGAGCTGCTTATGTGACCCTTTGAAACAACTTAGGGTCATGACCTGCAGGTTGAAAACCCCTGACCTATAGGGCATCTTGCACTGGATGCTGGGTAGCCATCCTGATTTGCTACATACAAACCTGATTGTGTTTGGTCAGGGTTTGTTTACAAGGGTGTTGGGCACCAAAATCTTAGTGTGACGTTCTCTCCCCCCGCCCCCCGGTGTTATCTGGACCGGTGATCTGCTAGGTCACTCCAACCCTTGACTCTGGGAGCCAGCCTGACCCTGCTCTGCTGTGAGCACCCCACTCCTGGGCTAGTCACACACAGCCTCTGGCATGGAACTGCTCCTTGGACTGTGCAACCGAATGACACTACCCAATATCTCCAGTCCCAGACACAACCCAGGAACCTCCGTCTTGCAGTGTCCAGTTATGCCCACTGGACGCTGCAAGCTTATGAGTTCATCAGTTTAACAAAGAAATTGATATGTACCAGGGTTATTATCCCAAGAGAAGCCTCTGTCACACTGCAAACCAAACGCACTGCTTCAGGCTGAATCAACAAACAGATTTATTAACTGTAAAGATGGATTTTAAGTGATTATAAGTCAAAGCATAAGTCAGATTTGGTCAAATGAGATAAAAGCAAAACTCGTTCTAACCTGATCTTATCGCTTTCAATGTCCTTAGAAACTTAGATTCTTCTCACCACAGGCTGACTGGCTGCTCTTCAGCTGATCAGCGCTTGAGTCGCTTGGTGTGGTGGTGTCCGTAGATGTAGGTGGGAGAGAGAGAGGGCATGGCAAACATCTCTCCCTTTTATCCGCCCCCCCCACCCCGAGTCAGGTGAGCATTACCTCATCCCAGTTCCAAACTGACCAAAGGAAGTGGGGTGACTCCCTCCAGTGTCTAACAGATTCTTTTGTTGCTGCCTAGACCATTGTCCTTTGTTTCTGTGAGGCTTGGCTGGGTTTGTCCCATCCACGCCCTGATGAGGTGTGAACTGCCCCTCTGCCCTTGGAGAGTTTTTGCCTGGGCTTGCTTTAAGCCATGAGGACACATTTTCAGCCTCATAACTATATACATGAAATTATAACCTATAATGTTACTGTAACAATTACTATATCACTGTAACCATACTGAGTGCATCATGAGCCTTCCGAAGACACCTGACATGACAAACTTTGCACTGGATACCACATAATCATTTTACAAGGATGAGAATGGAGGTGCTGGGTGTTCCCCCGAGGTACAGAGCATCACACTTAGGGCTTGTCTACATCACGCAGCAGTGGCATGACCCACCTCTGGCTCCTACACATAGGAGCAGCCAGGGGACTTGGTGCTGCATGCCACCCCCGCCCCAAGTGCTGCCCCCACAGCTCCCATTGGCGAGAAACCACAGCCAATGGGAGCTGCACGGGCGGTTCCTGCGGATGGGGCAGCACGCAGAGCTCCCTGGCTGCACCTCCACATAGGAGCCAGAGAAGTGACAAGTTGCTGCTTCCAGGAGCTGCTTGAGGTAAGCGCTGCCCAGACCCTGCACCCCTGAGCCTCTCCCCACACCCCAACCCCCTACCCCAGCCCCGATCCCCCTCCTGCCCTCCAAATCCCTTGACCCCAGCCCCAAGAACCCTCCTGCACCCCAGCCAGAGCCTGCACCCCAACGCTGATTCTCCTCCTGCCCTCTGAACCCCTCGGTTCCAGCCCAGAGCCTTCACCCCTGGCTGGAGCCCCCTCCTGCACCCTGAACTCCTCATTTCTGGGCCCACCCTGGAGCCCGCACCCCCTCCCATACCCAACCCCAATTTTCTGAGCATTCATGGCCTGCCATACAACTTATATTCTCTTGGACCAAAAAGTTTGCCCACCTCTGAACTAGCTGGTGCGTTATCACTTCTTTAGTATGTGCAAGAAATCAAATTAACGCGAGTTACTTGGTGAAAAGCCTCTTCCCTGTTGTTAAACAAACACGGCTTTTAAAGAGTGAGAAGTTAATTTATGCACCAGGTTAGATGCAGGAAGGGGGCACTGTGCAGCCAGGCCATGGCTGCTGTGTTTTGCTCAGGGCTCTGGAGATGGGGAAGGAAAAACCGCTTCCCGGAGTTCACTGTTTAACATTGTAGCAGCACCTGAAGGCCACAAGCCCTTGTACGAGGTGATGTACAAACAAAGGAATGTCCCTGTTCCAAAGCGCTGACCCCCTAAACAATCAAATGCAACAAATGGATGAGACAAGCAAGCAGGCTGGGGTGGGATGGGGTAAAAGGGGCTAGCTGGGCAGTAGCAGTGATCTCTCCCCTGCCTAGCCAGGCTCATTCCCCAATACGTTACCGAGGAGGGACTTGAAGGACAAGTTGGGGGCTTTCTGCGGGCTGACTGGGAGCTTTTCTCACTTGGAAGGGGCAGCATCAGAGAAAGCATGAAAGAGATTGGGGGGAGCAACACTGGAAAAGTTGGCGTTAACCTTACACTAAGAGGACACCATAACAGAGGCTCCACATTAAAAAAACATAGTAAGAGAACCAAAAAAGTGCCACCATGGCTAAACAACAAGGTAAAAGAAGCAGTGAGGCAAAAAGACAAATCCTAGTGAGGAAAACAGAACAGAGCATAAACCCTGGCAAATGAAGTGTAAAAATGTAATTAGGAAAGCCAAAAGAGAATTTGAAGAAGAGTTAGCCAAAGACTCAAAAAGTAATGGCAAAAAAATTAAGTACATCAGAAGCAGGAAGCTGCTAAACAACCAGTGGGGCCACTGGATGATCGAGATGCTAAAGGAGCACTCAAGGACGATAAGGCTGTTGCAGAGAAACTAAATGAATTCTTTGCATTGATCTTCACGGTTGATGTGAGGGAGATTCCCAAACGTGAGCCATTCTTTTTAGGTGACAAATCTGTGGAACTGTCCCAAATTGAGGTGTTTTTAGAATGAATTGATAAACTAAACAGTAATAAGTCACCAGGACCTGATGGTATCACCCAAGAATGCCAAAGGAACTCAAATGTGAAATTGCAGAGCTACTAACTGTCATCTGTAACCTATTATTTAAATCAGCTTCTGTACCAAATGACTGGAGGATAGCTAATGTGACGCCAATTTTAAAAAGTGCTCCAGAGGAAACCCCAGCTATACAGGCCGGTAAACCTGACTTCAGTATTGGGCAAACTGGTTGAAACTTAAAGAACAAAATTGTCAGACACGTAGATGAACATAATTTATTGAAAAAGCAGAGTCCTGTGGCACCTTATAGACTAACAGACATATTGGACCATGAGCTTTTGTGGGTAAATACCCACTTTGTCGGATGCATGACTATTCTCCAATAATGTCAACATGTTTTTTGTAAAGGGATCTACTACAGTTCTTTGAGGGGCTCAACAAGCATGTGGACAAGGGGCATCCAGTGGATACAGTGTATTTAGATTCTCAGAAAGCCTTTGACAAGGTCCCTCACCAAAGGATCTTGTCATGGGATAAGAAGGAAGGTTCTCTCCTGGATTGGTGATTGGTTAAAAGGTAGGAAACAAAGGGTAGGAATGATGAATGGTCATTTTTCAGAATGGAGAGAAGTAAATAGTGGTGTCCCCCAGGGGTCTGTACAGGGCCAGTCCTATTCAACATATTCATAAATGATCTGGAAAAAGGGGTAAACAGTGAGGTGGCAAAATCTGCAGATGATACAAAACTACTCAAGATAGCAAAGAGTCCTGTGGCACCTTAGAGACTAACAGATGTATTGGAGCATGAGCTTTCGTGGGTGAAGTGGGTATTCATCCACGAAAGCTCCTGCTCCAATACGTCTGTTAGTCTCTAAGGTGCCACAGGACTCTTTGCTGCTTTTACAGATCCAGACTAACACGGCTCCCCCGCTGATACTCAAGATAGTTAAGTCCCAGGCAGACTGTGAAGAGCTACAAAAGAATCTCTCAAAACTGGTGACTGGGCAACGAAATGGCCGATGCAATTCAATGTTGATAAATGCAAAGTAATACACACTGGAAAACATAATCCCAACTATTCATATAAAATGATGGGATCTAAATTGGCTTATAACTCAAGAGAGAGATCTTGGAGTCATTGTGGAGAGTTCTCTGAAAACATCCACTCAATGGGCAGCAGCAGTCAAAAAAGTGAACAGAATGTTGGGAATCATTAAGAAAGGGATAGATGATAAGACAGAAAATATCATATTGCCTCCATATAAATCCATGGTATGTCCACACCTTGAATACTGTGTGCAGATGTGGTCACCCCATCTCAAAAAAGATATATTGGAATTGGGAAAGGTTCAGAAAAGGGCAACAAAAATGATTAGGGGTATAGAACAGCTTCAGTGTGAGGCAAGATTAATAACAGTGGGACTTTTCATCTTGGAAAAGAGACAACTAAGGGGGGATATGATTGAGGGCTATAAAATCATGACTGGTGTGGAGAACGTGACTAAGGACGTGTTGTTTACTCCTCATAACACGAGAACTAGGGGTCACCCAATGAAATCAATAGGCAGCAGGTTTAAACTAAACACAAGGCAGCATTTCTTCCCACAACACAGTGTCAACCTGGGGAACTCCTCGCCAGGGGATGTTGTGAAGGCCAAGACTGTAACAGGGTTCAGAAAAGAACGAGGTAAATTCACGGAATAACCGCTGTAGCGCTCAGTGACGCTGTCACCTGTGCTGGCAGGAGAGCGGCTTCCAGGGGCAGAGGTTCCCCGCTCCCCAGAGCAGAGCGTCGCTGTGGCCAGTGGGAGCCGCCCGCCCCGGCAGCGCGCTGGCTACACCAGGGGCCGGGCCCGCATGGCTGCGCCCCTGGGGGGGGTCCACACAGCCAAGTGCCCGCGCCCTGCTGAGCTCCCTTCGGGGGCAGCCCAGGCCCAGGCCCCCGCTCCGCTCCCCATGGCCCGTGTCCGCCCTGGGCAGGGGATGCGGCAGCGATGCCCGTCCGGGTGTTCTTGGCTTCTGCCTCTTTAAGGGCTGGCCCCGCCCCCATCTCCGTGACGCAGTAGATGCTTCCGCTCGGGGCTTTCATCCCTGCGAGGCCCCCGGCGCCTATAGCTGTCTGAGTAGGTGCCTGTAGGACGAGCTCAGCAGCAGGGATCGGAGCGGCCGCGGCCTCGGCCTGGCCGCTCTGCAGAGCCCAGGCTCGGGGAGGGGGTGGGCTGGGCATGGGAGCGGGCGGCAGGGACCGCTGGGGAAAAGCCTTTTCCAGTCAGGCACCGGGAGGTCGCCTGGGAACGCGCCGCGGGTGAGCGAGGCCCCCTGTCGGGCCGGAAGCGGGCGCGCGGCGGAGAGCAGCGACGCGCCGATGGGGTCCGGCTCGCGCAGCCCCGCGGGGCGCTCGCGGCACCGGAGCCGCAGGGAGGCGGCCGGGTCCCGGGAGAGGAGGCGCCGCCGGTCCCGCTCCGGGTCCAGCGGCGGCGGCAGCGATGGAGGCGGCCGGGCCCGGGGCAGCGAGACGCGGCGGCGCGGGAAGCCGGGCTCGGGGTGAGGAGCGGGGCGGGGTCGGTGCCCGCCGCAGGGACAGGCCCAGCCCCCCCCCCGGGCCTCCTCCCCGAGCAGGTGACCGGGGAGCGGGACAGGCCGAGCGGGGCCAGGCCCCGGGGTGGCTGCGGGGGAACGAACCGCAGCGGCGCAAAGCCCCTGGGTCCCCCCCCCCCCGCCCCCCGGGTGTGACTGTCCCGGGAAATCACCCCCCGACCAGCAGCGCTGTGCCGGGCCCCGGCCATAGCTTGTCCCGCCGGCTGCGGCTTCCTCCCGAGTGCAAGTCGCCGGTGGGTGAGCTGGCAGCAGGAGAGGCAGCCTGGCTGAGAGGAACAAGCCCAGGGCGGAAAGTCAGGAGATCCAGGATCTTTTCCTGGCTCTGCCACTAACTGGCTGTGGGGCGTTAGGTAGCCCGGTTCATGTCTGTACTTCCCCGGCGGGGAAATGTGGCGAGCGCTTACCCATCTCAGGGTTGTGAGGGTGAATGAATGAATGAACGTTTGGACAGCTAGATCGGCAGGGTGCTGCGTCAGCCCTGTGCTGCTCTGCAGTCTTTCTCTGAGGTTGTAGCTCTCACCAGGGTGGTGGTGTTTTCTTCTAGTTCTGACTCTGACGAGAGAAAGAGATGGCAAAAGAAGAAAAGCAAAAGCAGGGACCGGCACCACAAAAGCAAGAAGAAACACCGCGCTCGGTCACGGGATGGCTCCTCTAGCTCAGACTCTGAGGCAGAGAGAGAGAAGAAAAGAGGCCGCAGCAGAGAGCGGAGAAGAAAGCGATCCAGTTCCAGGTCTTCTGTGTCTTCCGTCACATCTCCCTCTCCTTCACGTTCCCAGAGCTCAAGGGAGGAGCTGGGGCAACAGCTGAGCCTTCAGGAGCGACTCAGGCTGAAAGAGGAGAAGAAGAAGCAGGCTGAAATGATGAAGGCATTGGAGACACCGGAGGAGAAGAGGGCTAGGCGGCTGGCGAAGAAGGAAGCCAAAGAGAGGAAAAAGCGTGAGAAGATGGGCTGGGGGGAGGAATACATGGGCTACACCAACACCGATAACCCCTTTGGGGACAACAACCTGCTAGGCACCTTCATCTGGAGCAAGGTGAGGCCTCTCTCTACGTCACCGGGCAGTGAGGTGGGGGGATAAATGGTCTTTTCTGTCCCCCAAGCTTCCTGTGTCATGAGATAATCAGGGCTGTGCTGCTCCCCATGGTAGAGCTTTCCCCTGGGAATCTCAGTCAGTTCAACATTGCACATACCAGCTGAGCTGTTGCGCAGAGGGCCAAGGGGGTGATGGTGCAGGGTCAGGGATGCTGAGGTGCAGGGAGGGACACGTTTGCCTGGGATGAGTTGGGGGAGGAATCTGAAAATGCTAGGAACAGCAAAGCAAAAGTGAGGGTGAAACCTGCATTGAGGACACACTGGAGAGGCACCCACTTGTTTCGAGCGATTATCTTAAAGATCCACTGCGGTTTTATTCGGCCTGCCATTGAAAACCTATGCGTTACATAGAGCTGAATGGTCACTTAAATGGGATGGTGGCTCTTTGTGTATCCACGTTGGGGCTGCCACAGCTAAATTCCTGGAGGCCACTGGGTGAGTTCTAGTCCCACAGCATCATCTGCAGTGAGGTGGAGTGTGCGGATGGTATGTACTTAGCACCCTGTAGAGGGCTTGTATTGGGGACTTCCTGCCACGTCACAAATGGCAACTGAGAGGCCTGTTGGGGGCCTGCTTACTCTTGGTGCGTGATTGATTATAGGCCCTGGAGAAGAAAGGGATCGGCCACCTGGAGGAGAAAGAACTGAAGGAGAGAAACAAACGAATCCAGGAGGACAACCGCCTGGAGCTGCAGAAGGTGAGAGCCAGTAGTCCTTCTCTGCCTGTGACCTGCAGCGGAGCTAATGCAGGCGAGGACACTGGCCCCGATATAAGTCACTTGGTTACTTGTGGCTGTCTTATCTCTCCCCCCCACCCCTCCTGCCTCCGCCAACTCTAATGCTCCCATCTTTGGGCGAAGACAGTGGCATGTGTGGTGACGGGGATGTGGTGGTCCAGGTTCTTGTCTCTGCACAGAGGTGGTGCCCTGTTCTCAATACTGAATCCTCAGAATGAGCTGGTCCCTGGTCTCTTTAACGACACACTATTAAACCAACAGAGATCTCAGTACCCCCCAGCCCTGAGCATGGGCCCAGTCAGGGGTCTGTGCTGCCGCTATCTAGTGAGTTTCAGCTCTCCTCTTGTCCATGCCAGCATTGGTTCTCGTGTGTCTCCTCTTGCTTGGTGCCCTCCCACTCCCTGTAAGGGCAGGGCCCATCGTGGGAAATGGGGCAGTTTTGCGCTGGGTTGGATTTGAAGCTAGCATCCATGAGTTCACATGCTGGGAGCGGCTGAGCCTTTGGGGAATGGATGGTGCCCCAGGCTGTGCACTGCAACAGTCTTCCCTCCCTCTGAGACAGGTGAAGCAGCTGCGCTTGGAACGGGAGCGAGAAAAGGCAATGCGCGAGCAGGAGCTGGAGATGCTGCAGCGGGAGAAGGAGGCGGAGCACTTCAAAACCTGGGAGGAGCAAGAGGACAACTTCCACCTCCACCAGGCCAAGCTGCGGTAGGTGGGCACCAGTGACTTGTCTCAGGCCTGTGTGCTGGGGGCAGGCAAGGTCCGAGACCTGGTAGCTGGAGCTCAGTGTGTTCTCTTGTTCCCTGCAGATCAAAAATCCGGATCCGGGACGGCCGAGCCAAACCCATCGACTTGCTGGCCAAGTACATCAGTGCAGAGGATGACGACCTGGCAGTGGAAATGCATGAGCCTTACACGTTCCTGAATGGCCTGACGGTCTCCGACATGGAGGATCTGCTGGAGGATATCCAGGTACCTCTCCCCCAGTACTGCTGCTTCCAGGCCTCCATTCTCTAGCTGGGGAGGTTAGATGCAGATTTCCCTCTGGTGCCAGAAGCTGAGCAGCCCCTGAGCTTCCTTCCTGTCCTTTGCATGCTGTCCCTGTGCCCCACCTCTGGTGCTCATCAGCCCTGCCTCCAGTGCTCACCTGCAGCTGCAAATGGCCTGATTCAGACAGCAGCGCCAGGCCAGGCCTCGCCTCTGACTTCACATGGCTCCTTGTTTCAGGTTTACATGGAACTGGAACAGGGCAAGAATGTGGATTTCTGGAGGGACATGACCATTATCACTGAGGACGAGATAGCCAAACTCCGTAAACTAGAGGCTTCTGGGAAAGGCCCAGGTAAGCGGGAGGGGAACGCTGGCTGTCAGCACCTGCATTGCTTATACGCAGCAGTGCAGGTGATAGAGGGGAGCGTGGCCTAGTAGTTAGAGCAGAGGCCTGCGTTCTGCTCTGCCCCATCTCACTCTCTGACCTTTGTCAAATTGCTTCTCCTCTCTGAGCTGTTGTCACTGAGGCAGTGACCCCCCTGCTGTGAGCTCTGCACTGTCCATGTAGAGCCAAGCAGGTTTGAGGGGCTGTAAAATAATCCAGAGCTATGTGGAACCGTGGTTCTGGAGTGGGGGCGATTCCTGGCCCTGGGACTCTCGGTTGCCTGGCTCTAGTTGAGCCCTCGGCTGTCCCGGATTGCAGGTGCCGGCTGACCCTGGAGGCTGTAACCAAGCCAGGTGAATTCCCCCACCTTTGTACAGGGAACTCCGTAACGTGCAGTGGCTTGTCAGCCAGCGGTGGTGTCAGCTCTGGCTGGTAAAACTCTGAGTCTCAGTGATTGCAGCTCCCCAGCCTCACTTCCCTGGCCTGTATCAAAGGCTTTGCTCTCCTGCAGTTGCGATTTCTGTGGCTGCTGCCAGGGGGCGCCCATGTGCCGTTACTGCTCTTCCTGTTGGCGCTCAGTGGCACTGAGGCCCGTCCTGCCCGCGAAGAGATGGGGCCCGGAGGTTGCTGCAGAACCACCCGGGCAGTGAGCGGCAGCGTCACATGCTGAGAGCACGATCCTGTCGCCTGAGCCCGAGCCAGGCGTGGGTGTGGCCCAGGCCCCCACCCTGAACGGTGCTTGGCACTCAATGCCCATCAAAGGGAATCGAGGGCACTCTGTGCCTGGCAGCGTTCGGCCCTGCCAAATGACCCCGTTCAGGCGGCCTTCAGGCTGCACCTGGTGGGCTCTGGCTGGACGGAAGGTGCTGGGATTAGCCGCGCAACACCTGACATCTGGGCAGGGGGAATCCAGCAGGGGTTCAGTGGGGTTCGTGCACCAGCAGTGAGGGTGCATTGATGGAGTGTCCGATCCTGGAGGGGTGGCTCAGGAACCTTAGCACCCGTTAACCCTCGTCTGTCCGCACGACAGGAGAGCGCCGAGAAGGAGTCAATGCCTCCGTCAGCTCGGACGTGCAGTCTGTGTTCAAGGGGAAGACGTACAACCAGCTCCAAGTGATCTTCCAAGGGATCGAGGGCAAGATCCAAGCAGGGGGGCCCAACCTGGACATCGGTTACTGGGAGAGTCTGCTGCAGCAGCTTAAAGCGTATATGGCCCGGGCCAGGTGAGCGGGAGAGGGAGCATATCCTGCCTGGGTCAGGGCTGCACCCTCAAGGTGGGGTGTCAAACACCCGCCTGCAGTGGGTGGTATTGGGGAATTGTGTCTCAGAGCACGGGGGTGGGAGGTGTGCTTACATGCCAAGCCAGACATGGGCTAAAAAGCCCCCTCGCCCAGCTGGTTATGGGTTGCTTCCCTTCCTGGGCTGAGGGGAAGGAGAATGCCCTGTGTCTCCTTTAGCCTGGGTGGCAGGTTCAGACACTGCCCTGGACTAAGGCTAATACTGAGTCCGCTCCTCTTTCGTCACCTCCCACAATGACTGGGGCTCAGGCTGTCTGACCCTGAGCCATCAGATTGCAGGAGGGAGCTGTGCGCCCGCCGTGGCCCGTCTGGGAGCATTGCTGGAACCTTTGGGGCAGGACCTGGGCGCCGAGTCCGTGTTTCACACCTCGCTCTGGTGTTGTGTGGGTGAAGCATAGTGAGTGGATGCCAAGGGGGTCCCAGCCCAGGGGGCTCGGGGAAGGCTATGCTGGGGGCCTCACCCTTTGCTCTCGTCTCTTTATTGCAGGCTCCGGGAGCGGCACCAGGACGTGCTGCGCCAGAAGCTGTACAAGCTGAAGCAGGAGCAGGGAGTGGAGAGCGAGCCGCTTTTCCCCATCCTGAAGAAGGAGCCGTCTTCTCCCAGCGACAGGTACGCAGGGCGGGCGATTTCCTTCTGGTGCCAGAAGCTGAGCAGCCCCTGAGAGCGCTCCCTCTGCGGAGCGTCCCCCAAGTCAGTGAGCCGACGGCCGAACAGCACGGCCCAGCAGGTGGAGCACAGGACTCCAGGGTTCAGTTCCAGGTTTTGCTGTTGCCTTCCTGTCACTTCCCCTTGCTCCCCTCGGCTTCCCCGTCTGCCCAGCAATGCTAACAAGTGAAGTCTCCTTCGTAAAGCGCCTTGAGATCTGTGGGTGAAGGGCAGAGGGTTGCTGGCATGTCCCATGGACAAGGTTTGCAATGAGGTTTTTAGTAACAGTTGGAGTCCCAAACCTCTATAAAAGCCGCCCGTGACGTCCGGTTGGGTTGACCGTCGGGCTGGGGGGAGTTCATCGGATTGAGCCGTTCCCGAGATCCAGCTCCCAGGCAGCGGGACGGTCGGCTGGCTTCGAGCACTGTTGTGCACGCGGATGGGAAGCGTAGGTGTGGGCAGGTTTCATGTGATTCTCAGAATGGAGAGGGGTAACTAGTGGTGTTCCCCAAGGGTCAGTCCTAGGACCAATCCTATTCAATTTATTCATAAATGATCTGGAGAAAGGGGTAAACAGTGGTGCAAAGTGTGCAGATGACACTAAACTACTCAAGATAGTTAAGACCAAAGCAGATTGTGAAGAACTTCAAAAAGATCTCACAAAACTAAGTGATTGGGCAACAAAATGGCAAATGAAATTTAATGTGGATAAATGTAAAGTAATGCACATTGGAAAAAATAACCCCAACTATACATACAACATGATGGGGGCTAATTTAGCTACAACGAGTCAGGAAAAAGATCTTGGAGTTATCGTGGATAGTTCTCTGAAGATGTCCACGCAGTGTGCAGAGGCGGGCAAAAGAGCAAACAGGATGTTAGGAATAATTAAAAGGGGATAGAGAATAAGACTGAGAATATATTATTGCCCTTATATAAATCCATAATACTGTGTACAGATGTGGTCTCCTCACCTCAAAAAGATATTCTAGCACTAGAAAAGGTTCAGAAAGAGCAACTAAAATGATTAGGGGTTTAGAGAGGGTCCCATATGAGGAAAGATTAAAGAGGCTAGGACTCTTCAGTTTGGAAAAGAGGAGACTAAGGGGACATGATAGAGGTATATAAAATCATGAGTGATGTTGAGAAAGTGGATAAGGAAAAGTTATTTACTTATTCCCATAATACAAGAACTAGGGGTCACCAAATGAAATTAATAGGCAGCAGGTTTAAAACAAATAAAAGGAAGTTCTTCTTCACGCAGCGCACAGTCAACTTGTGGAACTCCTTACCTGAGGAGGTTGTGAAGGCTAGGACTATAACAATGTTTAAAAGGGGACTGGATAAATTCATGGTGGCTAAGTCCATAAATGGCTATTAGCCAGGATGGGTAAGAATGGTGTCCCTAGCCTCTGTTCGTCAGAGGATGGAGATGGATGGCAGGAGAGAGATCACTTGATCATTGCCTGTTAGGTTCACTCCCTCAGGGGCACCTGGCATTGGCCACTGTCGGTAGACAGATACTGGGCTAGATGGACCTTTGGTCTTACCCGGTACGGCCTTTCTTATGTTCTTATGTTCTTATCCCTCCATCTCTGGGCTGCCGTCGGTCAGATCTAGTGTCCGGGGTGATGGGCCGGCTCCCAGGGGATACATGGTTACCTGGCTGGTTTTACAGAGGGGTGCGCCAGGCTGCCGCAATCCCAGCAGGGGGAGTCACAGTTGACACGTCAGGAGCGAAGAGAGACTGACCTGCCCCACAAAATACTCTTGAGCTGGGGGAAGGGCACTGGTGGGGAGCTTGGACATGGTGAGTTTGTGCCCTGCTCCGCTGAACCCTGCGGTTTCTGAGCACTTCCCTCCCCACCGCCCAAGGCCTCCTGCTGCAGGAGACGGCAGCGGTCGGTCTGTTGGTACCAGTGAGAGGTTGCACCCGTCCAGTGCTGGGAGTAGAACCCATTGCTAGACTGGCAGCCATGTCGCCTTTGTACAGACAGGGTTCGTAGCTCCCTGCAGCCCTGGCTCTCCCCCCAGACCACCCCTCTTCTAGAGCCAGGAATGGAGCCCTGCCCCGCAGAACCTTTTTCTTGCTGAAGCCTGCCTCAATCTGCTATAAGAACTGCAGGGCCCAGGGAGAGGGGTATTAGGGGCTGTGTGCTGGGAGGACTCCCTGCGATCCCTGTTCCCAGAGGGGTCTGGAGCCACAGAGCCGGGTCTCCCCACCCGGGTGGCTCTTACCAGCTGCCTCTGTGGGAGCAAAGGGGGCCGAGAGCTGAGGAGCAGCTTCAACCCGGGGCAGGGCGCCAGTGTGGGGGAAGGGAACGCTGCCTGCTCCAGGCACCGGCAGCGGCACATCTCCCCACCAATAGCAGCTAACTACTGAGCCAGCTCAATTCGAGTGAGCATGCTCAGTACAACCTCGCTAGGACATTCTTCTGCCAGGAGCTGTTCGTGCCACTGCGCCGGAGGGGATCGGGGCTTCAGCTGCGGGGCCCCACAGCCCCCTTGAAAGGGCTCGCAGACCCCTGGTTGAGAACCGCTGCCATAGACCCTCCAGTACCTTTCCCTTCCCCCCCCATCGGTGCCATTCACTGTGCCAGCACGACTCCATACCAAGACTCCTGTGCACCCTCCCAGCGGCAGCAGCCATGGGGCGGGGGCTGGGAATTGCTCCTGGGGGTGGATCACACCTCTCCTCCTTCCCAGCTGCTCAGCCTCAATCAAAGAGGCTAACGGCACCTGAGGGGGTCCCCTCCAGTCGGGTTCCTGCCATTTTAGGCAAATATTCCCCCCCATCGACCCCCAGACGATGGACCCAGCAAGGTGCCCCCATCCTTCCAGAGACCAGCGTCGGTGCCTTGTCGCGAGCGCTGCAGGGTGGGTTCTTCCCTTCTGGGGCATGGATCATCCCCTTGCCCCAGCCCTGGGCAGCAGAAGGCCCCGTTCTGAGTGTAGTGTTTGGGGGGTGTCCCCGTTCCCCTGCCTGCCAGAGGGGATGGTTGCCCTGGAGCAGCAGCAGTTCGCTGTGTTTGGCCTGTGGAGGCTGCAGCAGCTCGACGGCGCCAGGCCGGCACAGGGGAGAGGCATTGTGGCACATGGGGCAGCCCGGCCCCTCGCACTCAGCCGCAGAGGGCAGTGCCCTGTGGGAGCACAGACTCCTCACTGCCTGAGCCTGCCCTGCGTGACCCGGCCCCCAGCGCCGTAACCTCTCTCCCCTCTGCCTTGCAGGCCGGACCCGGAGGAGAGCGCTGCAGCGCAGCCGGGCCCCTCCACGGAGGGAGCCCCCTCGGAGGCCAAGGGGGAGGGGGAGGGGGAAGCGGTGCTGATGGAGGAGGACCTGATTCAGCAGAGCCTGGACGACTACGACGCCGGGAGGTACAGCCCCAGGCTGCTGAACTCCCACGAGCTGCCCTGCGACGCGCACGTGCTTGAGGCCGAGGAGGATCTCCAGCGGCTGCTGCTCTTGAGACAACAGCTCCAGGCCACAGGTAGCAGCTGCTGGCTGGCCCGGGTGTGTCCATCTCCTCAGGGTCTCTGCGTCACCGAGAGGTGCTGCCTGGCAGGTTCATTCAGACACTGCCTGTGCCCAGATGGCAGGGCCTGCCCCACGGCGCAAGGCCTGGGTCTCTAGGAGAGCAGCAGCTCCCCGGGGAAGGCCTGGCAGCCTCCTTGCTTGGGACAGACTCAGCAAAGCCCTGGGAGTCTGTGCCTGCCCCAGGGGGTGTGGGATGAGGGGCTGGCGGAGCCTGAGCAGACCAGGGACACCCAGACCCCAGGTTAGTGGATCATCTCCCCAGGTTATTGCCTCCTATGGAGCAGCCAGCCCATCCCCATGGAGCCGGGGCCCTCTGCACCCCCTACCCCCTGATCTCAGCGGCCTCCGGCCTGGCCCCTGGCATTGTAACCAGTAGAAGAGCATGCGGGCTCCTCCCTCCCCTCCTTAGCATGCCTCAGAGTGGCCCCCAGCTCAAGGCCTCGGGCTGCTGGGGGTGGAACAGTCAGGCCTCAAGTCCCCTTCCCAGGCTGGGTCCTGCTGGGCTGGATCACCCTGGGATGGTGCCAGGCCTGTGCCCCCGGAGCAGTAGTGCTGCAGGCCCCACCCACTAACCAGCCCCCAGAGCAGTAGTGCTGCAGGCCCCACCCACTAACCAGCCCCTGCCCCTTCCTCCGCAGGCGACGCTAGCGAGAGCGCCGAGGACATTTTCTTCCGCAGGGCCAGGGAGGGCATGGGCGCCGACGAGGCCCAGTTCAGTGTGGAGATGCCCCTGACGGGCAAGGCCTACCTATGGGCGGACAAGTACCGGCCCCGCAAGCCCCGCTTCTTCAACCGGGTCCACACGGGCTTCGAGTGGAACAAGTACAACCAGACGCACTACGACTTCGACAACCCGCCGCCCAAGATCGTCCAGGGCTACAAGTTCAACATCTTCTACCCCGACCTGATCGACAAGCGCTCCACGCCCGAGTACTTCCTGGAGGCCTGTCAGGACAACAAGGACTTCGCCATCCTGCGCTTCCACGCTGGCCCGCCCTACGAGGACATCGCCTTCAAGATCGTCAACCGGGAGTGGGAGTACTCGCACCGCCACGGCTTCCGCTGCCAGTTCGCCAACGGCATCTTCCAGCTCTGGTTCCACTTCAAGCGGTACCGTTACCGCAGGTGAGGGCGCCGGGCGGCTGCCCGCCACCCGCTGACTCTGGGCTGCCTCCCTTTGGAGGGGCCCTTTGCGTCATTGCTGGACCCGTGGGCGAGCGCTCACATCAGAGGGTGCAGGTTCTGCGTGCTCCACCGCTGCTCTGTACTGCAGGGGCATTCCCTGCCGGCGGGCCCGCTGGCGCGCTCTGTATATTGCCTTGTGTCGGGGCGGGGGCTCTCCTTGTGTTTTTAATGGGCTCTGGTAGGGGATCCTGTGCTGCGACTCACCCAGCAAAATAAACCTAGATTCTCTGTGAGCGAGAGCCCCTCCTGGCGTCTGGGCCGCAAGGGGCCAGGAGAGCCCAGAGGCAGTGCTAGCCTCCTGCCGCCTGCAAAGCAGCCGCTAGAGGGGGGCCAGCGCTCGTGCTTCGCTGTGTGCTCGGTTGGAGCAGTCGCTCCCTGGAAAAGCCCTCTGTTCCCTTGAGCTGTGTTCCCATGGGAGCTCTCCCCATCCGTCCCTGCTGCGGGAAGCTGGGAATCCTGGGGCGCAGGAGGGGAAGGGCCCATCCCAGATAACCACCAGCCTCTCCTGGGAACCCACCCTCCACAGGTGCACTAGTGGGAAGGTGGCACTATGTCCCCTGTGCCCAAGCAGAGGGATGTGGCGTGAGGTAAAACCACTGCCCGACCTGCCCCCTTCCCCTCACTGCTGGGGCGATTCCCAGCCTCGCGGGCCAGTCAGAGCATAGCGGGGCTAACGGGCGTCAGCTGGTGTCTCATGGAGAGGGGATGGTGAGCAGCCAGCCCAGTGCTGTGAGCTTCCAGGCTCCTGCGCTGGGTTCCCAGCTCAGCCCTCAGCCGTGGGCACACGACATTGCTTCTCCAGCGCCCGTTGATCCATCTGAGCACCTGCTGCCCCAGGCTCTGACTGCCATCAGTCCAGCCCGGTGCCTCCTCCCCAGTGCCCCCTCATTGTCCACAGAGGTGCAGAATAGAACCCAGGCGTCCTGCCTCCTTTGCTCAGATGGCCCCACATGCTCCCCAGTGGGCTGCCTTCGATGGGGGGCTATCCCCTGCTACCCCAGCCTGCCCTGCCAGGCCCTGCAAGCTCCTCACTCCCATGTTGGCGGGAGCTAGCAGCCAGCGCCCTGCGTGCTGACAGGCCGAGCACCAAGGAGCTGGCTCTGTGTCCTGAGCTGACTGGGCCTTCCCCGCTGATGGTTTCCAGGCCTGAGGGGCCCGTGCCAGACTCCTCTCAAGGGAGATGTTCCCCAGAAGTGGCCTCCGCGCCCTTTCTTGTGGGACCTTCACTGAGAGATCCTGCTTTGGGAGCTCGGCCTGGCAAGCTTCCCTCCCTTGTCAGCCAGACTCATTTCAGTTCCCTGCTGGGAGCCCCGCACCCCCTGCTCCTGCTCACGCCACCTCTGGCCCTTTCCAGGACTCACGCTGCCTTCCGTGGCCAAGATGAAAGTTGCCGGGGGCTGGTGTCCAGCTGGGAGGATGAGCACGGGGGCAGGGGGCCGTGCGGGGGAGGTTTTTACCCACCAGCCGTTGCTCTGCTGCTGAACTTGGAGCGCGAGTGCTGTCCTGTTCTGTGGGCAGTGACCTGGGCCACGGGCCTAGGACAGTCCTGGCCTGTCAGCAGCTGCATCTTCCCCCATCCCCCCTGAGTGGGGGGCAGCAGGCCCAGCCCCTGGGCCGGGAGAGGGCTTGGCCTGAGGATAGGCTTTCCCCTTGGACACTAGCTTTCCAACGGGGCAATGGGGCTGGCGCTGCCCTGCCAGTCCCAGCTGGCCATCAGACGTCCCAACGCTCCTGGTACCTCCTGCCTGATGAGTGGCTCTTCCTGGCTGGCACAACCGTTACAGCCAGCCAGGGCAGGAGGCAGTGGGAGAGGGCAGGCGCTGAGGGTGGCAGGCCCAGCTTTGGCCACGCTCGTGCTCTGGCACCCATGGCACAGGCAGGCTCAGCAAAGGTGGGTTAAACGGGCTCGGTTTGGCGTGTGCAAAGCCCCGTGTGTTTTTCCAGAGGCTCTGCCCTGTGGTTGGCTTCTCTGCCACTCATCAGCACCACGTGCAGGAAGGATGGGCGTTAACCCTGCTGCAGTGCCCTAGCCAGCTGTGCACCCATGGGGGGCTGTGCCAGCATCACACCTGGCCAGAGCTTGGCCCACCTTAGCGGCTGGGATTGGGCTGTTGGAAGGCCTGGCCCGTAGGCACGATGTGGCACAGGCCTGATGCTGCCCTCTGGTGGGCATCTTGCCTGGCCAAGCTGCCTTTTGAAGCCTAGTGCAATTCTCACAGGCTGGTCCTGGCAGCTCCTTCTCCAGACCCATCTTGCCTTGGCTGAGGGCCCAGAGAGGGTGGCGGGGAGGGCCCAGGGCCTGCCCCCTTCCGGGGAGGGCACATGCTCCCAGCGCCCACTCAGCTCTTTGAATTGCAGTTTCCTGGCCGTGAGCAGCAGGCGGTGAAGGCTGGGGAGCTGGAAACGCAGCTCAGTGTATTAACCCCTCGAGGTAGCCGGGGGGCTGGAGCGTGTGATGGGAGAAGCAGAAACCCCAAGGCTGCTGGGGACACAGAAATAACGAGGCCGGCGCTGTCTGCAGCCGCTTTCAGATTCCCCTTGGAGCAGAGCAGCCTGCAGTCCGGCTCCCCTAAGAGCGTGGAGCACATCCCTGGGATTGGGGGTGGCGGGCGGGGGGCAGATGCTCTCTCGGAGCTGCTAATGGGTGTGGGGATTTAGGAGACAATAAACAAGGGCTTGAGGGATTCCAGATGGGAGCAAAGTCTGGCCCAGAGAGGAGCCTGGGCTGGGAGGTGCCAGTTGGTGGATGGGCCAGGATAGCGGATGTGTTGGAAGCTAGTATTGGGCCAGGACAGCGTATGGACTGGGATAGCGTATGGCCTGGAAGCTGGTATATGGGCCACCAGCTAGTGTGTGGGAGGGGACAGCGTCCGTCCCGGGACACTATGGGCTGGGAGACAGGCAAGGGCAGGGCTTCCCTGGCAGGGTCTGCCTGGCTCGAATACAGCGTCTGTCCTGGGAGCTCAAGGTGCTTTTGAACCAAGGGTAGGACCAGCGCAGCCCCTCCTGGGGCTACGGGCACATTATCCCCGTCCTGTGCAGGCCCAGCTCTACTGGCATATGTCCCCTTTAGACCAGGGTTGCTGCATCACGCTCTGGGTGTGCTGGGCTGAAAGTGTGACAATGTGTGTGTCACCAGGCCTGACCGTGCTGGGGCAATCTGCTTCCCCTAGCAACGCAGAGCTGGGGAGCGATGCCAGAGCGAGGCAGCAGCTTGGGGGTAACGGTCCATCCCAAAGCCCCGAGGCCTCACCCCAGAGACTCGGGTTCCCCCACAGCTCTAGGGTGAGCCAAGTGGAAGGACGGGGATCCTCAAGGACCCAGCTGAGGATCCCAGAGGCTTGTCCCGCCCACAGAAGATATGAGTACTTTGAACCCACGTGGTGGTGTGCAGTGAATCACCAGTGTTAGGAGAGGAATTCTCCCTCGCTACCGAGCATATGTTCCTGTGGGGCTGACGAACGAGGTCAGAGTCGAGTCCCTTTGCTTTTAACTCTGCAAAGAGGTGCACTAACCACGTGGTAACAAACCCGGTGCGCTGGCTGAGTCCTCCAAGGAAATGGACTTCATGTCTGAGCCGCACAACACCCAGAGCCAAGCAGAGCCTAGGACACCAGGACAATCACAATCTAGCAGCTAGAGCTCAGGGGTTCTAATCCCACTCTGGGAGGGGACTGGGGTCTGGGAGTTAGAGCAGGGGAATGGGAGCCAGGACGCCTGGGTTCTCTCCCCAGCTCTGGGAGGGAAGTGGGGGCTGGGGGTTAGAGCGGGGGATGGGAGCCAGGGCTCTGGGGTTCTCTCCCCAGCTGTGGGAGAGGAGTGGGGGCTGGGGGTTAGAGCGGGAGGTTAGGACACCTGCATTCTCTTTCCTATTGAGGAAGGGGAGTGTAGTCGGGGGCAGGGGCGTGATGCTCTCAGGACTCGGGTTCAATTCCAAACCACTCACTCTTTGTGACCTTGGGCACATCCCTTCTCTGCTCTTAGCCTCATGGGAACAGCGAATTTACCCATGTCATAAAGGGGTTGGGAAACTTCTTAACCGCGAGCTCCTCAGATGCCAGGACAAAGGAAAGGCCGAGGACGATTCTGTCCCTCAGTGGGATCCTGCTGCATCACAGGGGCACAGTATCCCGTATATTTACGCTATGGGGGAGCAGCTTTCAGCCACTCTCCAGAGGGCCAGCAAAGCGTGTGCAGATGGTGCCCTCAGATGAGCCTGCAAGGCCGGGTTCCTGAGGTCTGAGAGCAGGGGCATTGTCCTCTTAAACTGCTCGACCTTCACCTTGGAAGTCTCCATAATTTCCCAGTTCCAATCCTTTGGTTGGAAACGAAGCAACCCCAGGTTGGGGGGGGGGGTCCAGCAGGGATGGGGGAACACTCATTTGGGCGGCCCCGTGACATGCCTTTGACATGCATCACACCCACCCCCAGAACGCCACACAGTGGTGAACAAGAGACCACGCCCCCAATGGGCGGCTTGGGGTGAGCCTCTGCACCACGTCTAATGAGCACAGGAAGTGAGGGCCCTGCAGCTGCACTGGCCCTATTGGTCCTCCCAGCACAATCCCCCAGTGCCCCTCCAATGACCTCCAGCTAAGGGCTGCAGGAGCGGGGAGCAGAGCACTAGGACAGGCCCCCTTCTCTGCTCCCCCCCGAGTGCCCCGGTTCCCCAGCCCTCCAAAGAGCCCTTCCCGTACACCACAAGGGGACCAGCCGGCTGGGCCGGGCCAGGGGAGCTTCTCTCCTACCTTGAGCTCCCGGAAGAGCCCATCAGCAGTCTGGGAGTCACCCTCCCCCAGCCCACAACAAGGCAATCGAGGAGCGTGCACCCCCTGACTGCCATGTCTGAGAACTGCCCCCACTCAGAACCACCTGGTTCAGAGGCTGTTCCCCACTGACACCCCAGTCTTGGAACTGCCACCTGCTCCCCCATTCCAGGAGCTTCCAGACTTCCCAGCCATCCAGTCAATAGCTGGCCTCTGTGTCGGGAAAGGTTAATCGTCTTCAGGACACCGTGCTCTGACAGGGCCCTGCCCCGCTGCCTCTCGTGCAGACGGGATGGAGGAGGTCCTGGATCTCCATGCCGTGCTCCACGTCCCGCACCGTCTCGAAGGCCGAGGTGATCAGGGTTTGGGCCATCACCTCCAGGTCTTTGACACCAGAGCGGCCCCTCGCGTCGCAGGGCGGTCGGGCTTCGCAGCGAGAAGGGAAAAGTTGCTGTAGAACAGCAAACAGGCACAAACTTGCCACCACCTTGCTGGGTCAACGCTGCTGGCTGGGAGCAGGGGGCCCCAACTGGCCAGGACGTAGTGACAGCGCTCATATTCCCCCCCCCACACACACCCCTCAACAGGCCATGTCTCCCCTTTCCCAGCATCCCTCCCACTCAGTCTCCCCTCTTCCTGGAAGCGGACAGCATGGAACAAGAGGGACAGTCGCCCCCTGCAACATACCAGCCCCACCCAGGAGGCGACTACCTCTCCACTCACTCACCATCCCTTGCTCTGTGACAGCGGATCCGTCTGTAACCCGACAGTGCGGGAGGGAGGCCTCTGACACAGCCCCGTTCTTCCACTGCTGGCCACGGGGGTAGGAAATGGGGCCAATCCGGCCCTGCCAGCTCAGGTCCCTGCCAATGCTCGTAGTCACCGGTGCTTATCCAGGCCTGACCCATGCAGCTGGCACCGTCCTTAGCAGTCTCAGCAGAGAGGAAGGGAGCACACTGGGCTGAGCCCATGCCCACTGCGAGAGCTGTCAGAGGGGGAAGACTCTGCCACCAGGCCCTGCGACCAGAGGGCCCCTCTCACCAGTTAAAATCCTCATGCCCGAATGTCCAGGCTCCCACCCTTGCTGTTCCGCGGGGTGTGCAGGTGCTTCTGAAAGGTCTCCTCTATCTCCAGCAGGTTCTGGGTCATCCGGGGGCCCCGGTGTCCAAAGGAACAGGGCAGTGGGGTCAGCGTCCCATCCTCCCAGCGGAGCGGGCGAAGTGCTGCTGGCAGTCGCAAACCTATTGCCAAGTACCCCGCAGTGTTATGGGGTTTGCCTTCCCATTGCTCGGCCTGAATCCCACCCTCATCCCCACTGACCTGCTGCCTCAGCGGACACATTCCTAGGCCGTGGGAGCAGCTAGTGGCTGCTGGGAGACGTCGTTCAACCCCACCCCATCTTGGCAGGGAGTAGGGTGACCAAATGTCCTGATTTTATAGGGACAGTTCAGATTTTGGGGGCTTTTTCTTATATAGGCTCCTATTACCCCCCGCCCCGTCCTGATTTTTTACACTTGCTGTCTGGTCACCCTAGCAGGGAGCCACCCACCCTGATGTTGTTATTGTCTATACAATAAGGCTCCAGGATTGTCACCCGTCTGTGTGTCGCCTTGAACGTCTGTTGAGTCAGTGAGGCGGGATGGAAACACCTACACACCTGCTTGGGAGCTCTTGCAGTTCAGAATATCACCAGGTTCAATCATCACTGGGTTTTGCTGTCTGTTATCGCCCAGGTTTTAAGGTCCCAGTTATTTTGACTTTACAAATGACACCCATGCAAAGCAAGGCATGTATTGGCCATGCAGGAGTCCGTGGTACCAGCGGTAACTCAACCAAACATCTGTCAGGGAAGGTCGAGTTAGTACGTAGTCCTGCCTTGAGGGCAAGGCACCGGACTGGACGACCTCTCCAGGTCCCTTCCAGGCCCACGATTCTATGATTCTACCACCACCCTCACGTTACAGCTAATTTGCATGCAATGATTTCATTGGCTGTATGAGACGCCTAGTGGGTTACCTGGCCCAGCTGCCCCACCCATGTGCCAGCAGGGGCTTTCATTGGTCTTGTCCTGGTGCCTGGGAGCCCCGGGCTTGTCCCAGGACCCTGTTGTGCGTAGCGCTGTGCAGCCACCGAACACAAAAGACAGTCCCTGTCCCAAAGATCTGACGGTGCAAAGTCACGGGCCTGGGCGACACTAGGAAACTGGGTCAATATGACACGGAGAGGTGTGAAAAATCCACACCTCTGAGCACTGGATTAAACTGCCCCACCCCAGTGTAGACAGAATTCCCCCTTCAAGCTAGCTACCACCTCTCGGTGAGGGGGCCGACTGGAGAACCCCTCCCATCAGATCAGTGCAGGGAGCATCTTCACTGAGGCACAGCTGACCTGGGGCTGCCTGCACCCCATCAGCCTGAGCCTGAGTCTGACTGCATGCGGGGCAGCATGGCACGATGTGATGACGCTGCATGTGTTGCGGGGAAGGAGCGTCTGCCACAGTTCTCCACACGTCACCACCAGAATGAAATGTACCCGGAGCAGCAGGGACGATCAGACACTGAAAACGCCAGCTGATGCAGAGGGCTGCGTTCCCGCCACCACCCAGGGCTGGCTACCTCCTGGGTGGGGCTCCCCACTGTCACCCAGGGCTGTGTACCTCCCGCACAGCTCCCCGCATCACGCTGGGCTGAACGCTCTTGTGCTTTGGGTGTGTGTGGGGAAGGGGGGAGTGCTTGATGCCAGGCACTGAGCTGTTAACGATCACTACACGGCACCTGCTACTTGTCTCAGGCTCTGTACAAATCGCTGAACGCCAGACTGCTCTGTCGGGGAAGCAGATGGATTTGTCCTGGTGCACTTGAGAGCAGCTGTTGGCTCCAAGTAAATGAACAGTAATTGTCAGGCTGAGATGCAGCCTCCTCGCACAACGATGCCAGGGTGCCAATGCTGCAGTGAGATTATCGTCCCGCAGGGCAATGCCAGGCATGTCCCTAGTCCTGTCACCACGAGGGGGGAATCACGTGCCACTGCCACGTACCCCCAGGAGGTCTTTGCAGCACTGAACAAATGCATCCACTTGGGCAGAGATGTTAGTCTGGCCCAGGACCCAGCCTTTCCCGGAAAGCCCGTTAGAAATGCAGAACGAGAAAAGGTTTGTCATGCCCAACGGCTGCCTCGAGGCAGGCACTGAGATGGGGAGTAGCTTCTCCTAGGTGGGCATGTTGTCTCCATTGCTTCTCAGAGGCAGCAGCACGTCTATCGTCCAGGCCCTGCAGAAAAGGCAGAGCCGCGCTCTGGGGACAGAAGGCAGGGCCCTGCTGGCACAAGACACAGGAATGTCACCCAAGAGTTTCCTCGCTCACAGGCTCTGGGGTCTGGGACATGAATCCCAGGGCAGGAGTTCGCAAACGCACGTTATTTGAATTGAGACAGCCCCCAAAGGGCACATCAAGCCTGCAGACCCTCTCTCTGCTCCCGCTCCCAAGAGAGCCCCAGGAAAGAATGGAAGAGCTCACAGCCTTCGAGATGCCCCAGAATCGCTTCCCACCATAGGACGACCCAGGAGGATTATCCTGCCCAGGAGCTCTGGGGAGATCACAGAACCTGAGAGCAAAGCTCAGTAACATAATCCCCACTCAGCTCTATTTGCCTTTGCTGCTGCTTGCACGTTAATGTCTTTGTCTGATAAAATATTGATCCAGCTCGACAAAGCTGAATCTGAAGCAGAGAAGTAAAACTTCAACGTCATTGTCAAGGACCAGGCGCCCACTAAAACCTGACCTCCCTAATCATGAGATTCTGGTTCTTACAGCTCAGGAGAACCAGGGAGAAGGGACCAGGGAATGGGACCCAGGCCCTTTCCCATCCGGCTCACTGGTTCCACTCATGCATGTTTCAGTTTGTCCCTAGTGGGCTGTATGTCTCTGGCCACCTTTTGGCAGCCTGGGCCAAGGTACCAAGAACTGAACAGGCCACACGGACTGAACTCCTCCCTTCTCCCCAGAGGGGTCTGACAGCAGGGCTGAAGCAGGGAGGGGGAAGATCATCCTGCCAATGCCCAGGTTGTCTCCATTCTGGGGATATCCAGAGGAGCAGCTAATCTGGGCTCCTTCATCAGCTGCTGCATTCCCCTTACATCCTCCCACTGGTTTTGCAGGGTGCAGACGCTGAGCTGTCCCGCTGCCCACCCGTTGTGCATCTGAGCTGCATACAGGTAACAATCCTGCCATGCGTTCGTACACGAGATACAGTCATGGAGAGACTGTCTGCTGGATACCACGTAACCGTCCAAAATCCGGTCCAGGGAAATGGCTTGGTAACACATCTGGGTAAGTTTGTTGCTCATCTAAGGAGAAATGATTCAAGGGTCAGCACAGCTCTGCCTTGGCCTCTTCAAGTAAACAAAGACTCTTCCTGGGCAACAATTCTCAGCGATAAAGAGACCAGCTCTCCAGGAAGTTCGATGGCAACACACCTCAGAGTGACAGGAAGAAATGATCCGGGGCAGAGGATTATTAACCCGAGGAACTTGCTGCCACCAGATACAACTGAGGCAGAGAGTTTGGGGTCACAGTCTCACAGGTCCTGCCCACTCTTGGCCCTGAACGGTCCCGGGGGTCCATGCTCTCTCGGGGGTTAAGCCCCTCTGTCTCCTGGAACCGCACCTCTCTGAGCCTCAGCACGCCTGTCTCTCGCCATGGGCCGCTCAGGGAATCCACGCGCTCTGGACCCCCGGGGCCTCCACTCCCAGAGGGAATGATGCAACCCTGATCTCTAGACTGGAGTGACTCTCAGCCAGCATAAAACAGGAGGGTTTAGTGAGCGTCTGAACCCAGCCCAGGAAACTCTCAGGGCCCTCAGGCCTGGCCTCCCTCAGCCCAGCACATCCCAGTCTCCCCTGCATCCAGTGGGCTCTGCCTGCTCCCCGTCTCCAGCCCCGAGACCCTGCGCTTCCCAGCTGGGCCTCCGACCTCACCGCCCCCAACAGCTCCTCCCCCGTCCTTTGCTTCTGTCCCAGGTAAACCGGTCGCTGGGGCCCTCTGTCCTCTGTTCCCCTCTGGCTGGACCTGGCTGGTCAGGTCTCTCCTCAGCCCTTTGCCCTCCCACTGGCCAGAACCGGCTGGCTGCCAAGCTGGGGTCGGCCTCAGTCTCCGGTTCACCATTTGTTCGGGTTCCCCATCTCCAGGCTGTTGTTCGGGGGTCCCAGCCGCTAGGCAAGGTCACTGGTCCTCTGCCACAACAAACCCTCTGTCACGGAGTGTGGGGGAGTCAGGGCCCTGCACCCCCCGTCCTGCGATTCCCCGTGACTCTCAGCTGGCCAGTGACATGGAAGGTTTGTTAAACGACGGGAACAGCCCTCAGCAGGGCTTGTGGGTACAGCCAGGACCCCCCAGCCAGGTCCCTCGGGGGGGCAGGGAGCTCAGACCCCAGACTTGGGGGTCCTGCCTCTTCCCAGCCAGCCCAAAGCTGAACCAAACCCCCCCCAGCCGGCTCCCCCCTCCTCTCCCCCTCCCTTTGTCCAGTTCCCCAGGCAAAGGTGTCGACTCGCCCCACCCCCCCTCCTGGCTCAGGTACGTCCCTCACCTGAAGTCACTGCTCTCCCCTCCCCCATGCAGACAGCCCCAGTAAAACTAAACGACATTCCCAGGTCAACCCACTCCCTCCCTCCTGCATCCCACCCTCTCCCATCGCCCTGTTAAACACGCAGCACACAGGGAAACTGAGGTGCGCACATGGTATTCATGTAACACACGACAAAAATCTCCAACTTTGTCATACTTGGTAAAGTTCAAACCAGATGAGACTAAGAATAGTCCCCAGGTGGGCTCTAGTGCATCCTGGCTCTAACCACTAGACCCCACTGTCCTCCCAGAGCTGGGAATAGAACCCAGAAGTCCTGATGTCTAGTCTCCTGATCTAACCACTAGCCCTACCCCACAGCCAGAGCTAGAACCCACGAGTCCTGGCTCCCAACCCCATGCTCTAACCACTAAACCCCACACCCCTGCCACAGCCAGAGCTAGAACTAGAACCCAGGAGTCCTGGCTCCCAGCCCCATGCTCTAACCACTAAACCCCACACCCCTGCCACAGCCAGAGATAGAACCCAGGAGTCCTGGCTTCCACCTTCCCTTGCTCTAACCCACTACCCCCCACCCCCCACACCTTTCGGAAGGGGGCTGTGATTCTCTCTCTGGTACTGTACTATAAGGAGTTGACCCATATGAAGCGGACGAGGCTGATGAGGTGGGGAAGCTTGCCAGGGATGTCTTTGGGCCGCAGTGTGGACAGCCCCCGGAACGGCTCTGTCAGGATCGAAAGGACTCGGAGGTTCAACTACGGGTGCTCAGACCCCTCCTGCAAAACAATCACCAGGGGGAGAGAAAAAACTCAGACCCCAAAGTGAAAATCCAAGGGGTATCTCATCCGGGGTTCGAGCGGGCAGGCTGATCCTGAGGAACAAGGTGACGCAGAGTCTGTTAGGCTCCGAGTCCGAGTGAAAGCAGGACGCTCTGCCTGCAGGGCTCCCAGGCCCAAATTAAACTCTCAAGGCCTTTTTGGTTCCTGCACCAAAGTCAAACGGCATTGCCCCTCCAGGGCTTGAGGGGCATCGGCAGAGCGGTGTGCGCAGAGCCCCGGACTGGGCCAGTAGCACTGCATGTACAGATTGGGGTTACTGTAGGGATCCCTCCCTTTCATGAGCCCTGGAAGCCAACCTTCGGCACAAGTTTTTACACCAGGGTGGCCAAAGGGGGACACAGCTCTGGTCCACTCCTCCCGGGGCTCCCCGCTCAGCCTGGCCCTGTCTCCACCCCTACCTGGATCTGTCTGCCAAGCCTTTGGAAGGGTGCTACATAGGACGACTTGGAGAGCACCAGGATGGACTCGATGTGCGTCACTCCCTGCCTGCAGAGCTGTTTGCTGATCTCAGACAGGTTGATCATAGAACAATAGAATCTCAGGGTTGGAAGGGACCTCAGGAGGTATCTAGTCCAACCCCCTGCTCAAAGCAGGTATGATGCAGCGGTTCCTCCAGAACTCAATCTCCTCCAGTGACCCGTGCTCTCCCTGCTCTCCACCGCCTCCTGCACTCTCAGCACCTCCTTGATCCGGCGAGTCCAGTGGATCATGGAAGCTGGAACAAAAAGTCAGATGAGGCCAAAGGAGTTGGAGGGAGGGATAGCTCAGTGGTTTGAGCATTGGCCTACTAAACCCAGGGTTGGGAGTTCAATCCTTGAGGGGGCCATTTAGGGATCTGGGGCAAAAATCTGTCTGGGGATTTATGCTGCTTTGAGCAGGGGGTGGGCGTTAGGTGACCTCCTGAGATCCCTTCTGAACCTGCTATTCTATGAGTTAGGGGTTTAGATGTTGCTGATTTTATGGGCACCAAATACCTTCCAGGCTCTGGGCTTTAGCGTCCAGTCCTGTCTGACAAGGTGTGAGAAGCGGTCAAGGTTACTGGTTGAGGATTTCCCCCTCTCAGTTTCTCCACCCCTGGCATGATAGGGACATTCCACGGCCAATGGGAGCTGCGGGGTGCGGTGCCTGCAGGTGAGGGCAGCGCACAGAGCCCCCTGCACCCAGGGGCTGCAGTGCTGGCAGCTTCTGGGAGCGGCGCGGGGCTGGCAATCCCACAGAACAGATCCAAAACCTTGACGGGCCGGATCCAGGCCATAGTTTGCCCACCCCTGTTCTAGTATCACTGTAAACCAGATAGGAACTGCCGTAAGGAGCCCCTCTTCACCCCAGGTGCAGCTGCAGAAAGCTGAGCAGTGGGGTTTGGATTCCTCTGGCTATGCTGGTCCCAAAGTTGCCCTCTGCAAGGTTCCCGAATCCCTGGCCACCCCTGCTCTTTAAGGAGAGACTTTGGCTGCTGCTTCCAGCCTTGTTCCCTGTGTCTGCTAGTTCCCGAGAACATCACGTCAAAGTGTTCTGGGGTAGCGCAGAGATGAGGGGACCTACGTGGGTGAACCCTAGAGGAGATTCTCTGCACCCCAGGCCGAGATCCCAAAGCTGCCGGATCCATTAATGCACCGAACTAGGAAGTAACCCTAGTAACTGACCGGATGGCAGCAGAAGGAAAAAGTTTCTTTGAACTCAGTTAACTAAGCTTGTGGCTTCCCCCTCGCTCCACAGAATGGAAGATGCCAATAGTCACAGGGCACCAATCTGAGTTAGTAGCCCCGTTGCGCCGGGCACTACCCAGACCCCCCCGGATCGAGATTGGGGCCCCATCACACTGGGCACTGCCCAGGTCCCCCGCAACCGAGATCGGGGCCCCGTTACACCAGGCACTGCCCAGACCCCCTGACTGAGATCGGGGCCCCGTCGCGCCGGGCGCTGCCCAGACCCCCTGACTGAGATCGGGGCCCCGTCACGCCAGGCACTGCCCAGACCCCCTGACTGAGATCGGGGCCCCGTCACGCCAGGCACTGCCCAGACCCCTGACTGAGATTGGGGTCCTGTTGCGCCGGGCGCTGCCCAGACAGGGCCTGACCAAAGTGCTCTCTGGAACCCGGGGCCCCGATCCCCATTATTTGAGAGGCAGGCGGTGTACAGAGCCCCGGCCCCGCAATGTCACAGCTGATCTCCCCCATGTGGCTGGAGCCCAGCTCCCTCCCTCCGGCAAAGGCTGCCCCTCTTCCTCAACACCCTGGGGCAGCGCAAAGGAACCAGCCTGGGCAAGAACGCCATGGGCTACTGCCCACTTCATCAGATGCATGGCGTGGAAAATACAGCAGGAAGATCTATATAGATACAGAGAAAACATGAAACAATGGGTGTTACCATACTAACTATAACAAGAGTAATCAGTTAAGGTGGGCTATTATCAGCAGGAAAAAAAAACTTTTGTAGTGATAATCAGGATGGCCCGTTTCTAGCAGTTGACAAGAAGGTGTGACTAATGGTAGGGGGGGAAATTAGCATGGGGAAATAGGTTTTACTTTGTGTAATGACCCATCCACTCCCAGGCTTTATTCAAGCCTAATTTAATGGTGTCCAGTTTGCAAATGAATTCCAATTCTGCAGTTTCTCATTGGAGTCTGTTTTTGAAGTTTTTTTGTTGGGAGTATTGCGACTTTTAGGTCTGTAATTGAGTGACCAGGGAGGCAGAAGTGTTCTCTGACTGGTTTTTGAATGTTATAATTCTTGACGTCTGATTTGTGTCCATTTATTCTTTTGCGTAGAGACTGTCCAGTTTGGCCAATGTACATGGCAGAGGGGCATTGCTGGCACATGATGGCATATATCACGTTGGTAGATGTGCAGGTGAGCGAGACTCTGACAGTGTGGCAGATGTGATTAGGTCCTATGATGGTGTCCCTTTATGCTGCACCCTGCAGATGGCAAGTGAGATGGTGAAGAATGTCATTTAAATTGCCATCTTTAACATTCATAGACTATCAGGGTTGGAAGGGACCTCAGGAGGTCATCTAGTCCCACCCCCTGCTCAAAGCAGGACCAACCCCAACTAAATCATCCCAGCCAGGGCTTTGTCAAGCCTGACCTTAAAAACCTCTAAGGAAGGAGATTCCACCACCTCCCTAGGGAACCCATCCCAGTGCATCACCACCCTACTAGTGAAATAGTTTTTCCTAATACCCAACCTAGACCTCCCCCACACCCCCACTGCAACTTGAAACCATTACTCCTTGTTCTGTCATCTGCCACCACTGAGAACAGTCTAGATCCATCCTCTCTGGAACCCCCTTTCAGGTAGTTGAAAGCAGCTATCAAATCCCCCCTCATTCTTCTCTTCTGCAGACTAAACAATCCCAGTTCCCTCAGCCTCTCCTCATAAGTCATGTGCTCCAGCCCCCTAATCATTTTTGTTGCCCTCTGCTGGACTCTTTCCAATTTATCCACATCCTTCTTGTAGGGTGGGGCCCAAAACTGGACACAGTACTCCAGATGAGGCCTCACCAATGTCGAATAGAGGGGAATGATCACGTCCCTCAATCTGCTGGCAATGCTCCTACTAATGCAGCCCAAAATGCTGTTAGCCTTCTTGGCAACAAGGGCACACTGTTGACTCGTATCCAGCGTCTTGTTCACTGCAGCCCCTAGGTCCTGTTCTGCAGAACTGCTGCCTAGGTACTCGGTCCCCAGCCTGTAGCAGTGCATGGGATTCTTCCATCCTAAGTGCAGGACTCTGCACTTGTCCTTGTTGACCCTCATCAGGTTTTTTTTGGCCCAATCCTCTGATTTGTCTAGGTCCCTCTGGATCCTATCCCTACCCTCCAGTGTATCTACCTCTCCCCCGAGTTTCGTGTCCTCTGCAAACTTGCTGAGAGTTCAGTCCACGCCATCCTCCAGATCATTAATGAAGATATTGAACAGAATTGGCCCCAGGACCGACCCTTGGGACACTCCACTTGAAACCGGCTGCCAACTAGACATGGAGCTGTTGATCACTACCCGTTGAGCCCGATGATCTGGCCAGCTTTCTATCCACCTTATAGTCCATTCATCCAGCCCATACTTCTTTAACTTGCTGGCAAGAATACTGTGGGAGACCGTATCAAAAGCTTTGCTAAAGTCCAGAAATAGCACATCCACTGCTTTCCCCTCATCCACAGAGCCAGTTATCTCCTCATAGAAGGCAATTAGGTTAGTCAGGCATGACTTGCCCTTGGTGAATCCATGCTGACTGTTCCTGATCACTTTCTTCTCCTCTAAGTGCTTCAGAATTGATTCCTTGAGGACCTGCTCCATGATTTTTCCAGGGGCTGAGGTGACGCTGACTGGCCTGTAGTTCCTCAGGTCCTCCTCCTTCCCTTTTTTAAAGATGGGCACCACATTAGCCTTTTTCCAGTCATCCCAGACCTCCCCGATTGCCGTGAGTTTTCAAAGATAATGGCCAATGGCTCTGCAATCACATCTGCCAACTCCTTTAGCACCCTCGGATGCAGCGCATCTGGCCCCATGGATTTGTGCTCATCCAGCTTTTCTAAATAGTCCTGAACCACTTCTTTCTCCACAGGGGGCTGCTCACCTCCTCCCCATGCTGTGCTGCCCAGTGCAGCAGTCTGGGAGCTGACCTTGTTCGTGAAGACAGAGGCAAAAAAAGCATTGAGTACTTCAGGTTTTAACTTGGGCATAAGCACCCCATGGGGTGCATGGGGCAATTCACCCGTCTCCCTGCTGCAGACTCAGGCAGGTGGCACCACGTGGCTTTAAGCCTAGTTCACGGTTTGAGGGTTATGTTTGGTGGTTTTCCCAGCCTGCAAGAATTGTTATATTTAAAAAAATTTCCCTATCCCAAATTGAGCTAAAAAATCAAAATTCAATTTTTTTCATAACCCTCCCCCCCAAAAAAAGGCAAACTGGGACAAGCACGATGTTTCTTTCAATAATTTCAAAACACCTTGTTTTGATTTCAGCCTTTAAAAAAAAAACAACTTATTTTCTTTAAACAAACTGAAATTTTGACCCAAAAACTCTAGAGTGGGACTTTTCATATTGCAAACGGCAACATAGGATATTGCGGCAATCTTGAAACTTGTTGCCAAAAGTATTTTGAGTCGGGAAATTCGTTCAAACCAACAGGGCGGCCCAGAGGATTCTGGGGGCCCGGGGTCTTCGGCGGCGGGGGGCCCTTCCGTTCCGGGACCCGCCGCCGAAGTGCCCCGAAGACCCACGGCGGGGCCCCCCCCCCCGCCGCCGAATTACCGCCAAAGCGGGACCCGCCGCCGAAGTGCAGCCCGGTCTTCGGCGGTAATTCGGCGGCGGGGGGCCCCCGCCGCGGGTCTTCGGGGCACTTCGGCGGCGGGTCCCGGAACAGAAGGGCCCCCCGCCGCCGAATTACCGCCGAAGACCGAGCTGAACTTCAGCGGCGGGTCCCGCTCCGTCTCCGGCGGTAACTCGCCAGCGGGGGGTCCTTCCGCCCCGGAGCGGAAGACCCCCCCGCCGGCGAAGACCGGGAGCGAAGAAGCTCCTGCGCCCGGCCCCGCAAGACTTTTCCAGGGCCCCCGGAGCGAGTGAGGGACCCCGCTCCAGGGCCCCCGAAAAACTCTCGTGGGGGCCCCTCTTGCCCCCCCCCTCTGGGCGGCCCTGCAAACCAACCCTTCCCTGCAAGCAGTTTTGGTTTTGACAAATCTGCATTTTCTGGTGAAAAAACATTTAAGCAGCCATGATTGCGGGGTGTGTGTGTGTGTGTGTGTGTGTGTGTGTGTGTGTGTGTGTGTGTGTGTGTGTGTGTGTGTGTGTGTGTGTGTGTGTGTAATTCCACCACGGTTTCATCTCTTCCTCCATAGCAGACAGAGGCAGGCAGCTGCTGGGCTATAGAAGACATGGGCTTTGCTGTCTGCTCCTCCACTCTCGCTCGTGGTCTCAGCTGTGATGAATAGAGGGGATTCTGTATTGAGGTTGCTGGGCAGAGGTAGACCTTGGGTTCTCTCTGTCCCTCCAGCTACCAGCCTGTGCTGCCCAGTGTCCCTGCCTCTTGTCTCCCAATGCACTCAGGGCAGGAGCCGGTGACCACACCCGTCCATGCTGCTACCTGGAGCAGATACACGAGAGACTGTTGCGCAGGAGTGGGGCGGGGTGGGGATTCTGCTGAGAGATGAAAACTGGGGCTCTGATGATTGCCTTGGGGCACCAGCTTTTCACCATGGTGCTGGGCACATTGCCTCACAGGGCTTCTTGTGCTAAAGGTCAGCCATGCAGCACCTGCTCGGCCGACAAGGAGATCGTCCTAACCTGCCTCTCCCTGAAACCAGGGCCGGTGCAAGGATGTTTCGCGCCCTAGGTGAAACTTCCACCTTGCGCCCTCCACCCCCGCGCCTCCGCCCTGAGGCGCCCCCCTTTTGGCAGCTCCCCACCCCCGACCTTCTGCCCTGAGGCACACCCCCACCCCAACTCACCCCTGCTCCGCCCACAAGCACGCCGTGGCTGCTTCACTTCTCCCGCCTTCCAGACTTGCGGCACCTAAGCTGATTGGCGCTGCGAGCCTGGGAGGCGGGAGAAGTGAAGCAGCCACGGCGTGCTCGGAGAGGAGGCGGGGCAGGGGTGAGCTGGGGTGGGGAGTTCCCCTGCATGCTGCCCCCCTCCCACTTGCTGCAGGTGGCCCTCCCCATGCTCCCCTGCCCCAGCTCCCTCCACCTAAATGCCGGTGGCGACTGGGACAGCCGAAGATCCGGCCGCCCTGGTCGCTGCTGAAGAAAATGGCGCCGCTCAAATGCCAGCGCCCTAGGCGACCGCCTAAGTTGCCTAAATGGTTGCACCGGCCCTGCCTGAAATGCCCTCTCAGCGGGCACAGCCTGGAGCTGGGGGGTTGCTCAGGTTGTATTTCAGTCTAGCAGCTCCAGGGTTGATTATCTTACCATGTGTTCACAAGGGCTAGCCCGATGTGTCTACACCTGCAGCGCTGCATCGGTGCAACTGTGTTGCTGTAGCGCTTAGTGAAGACGCTACCTACATTGAAGAGAGGCGGTAGCTATGGCGACGGGAGAAGCCCTCCCATTAACGTAGCGCTGTCTACACCGGAGGTTAGATCACAGCGTAGTTCCACCCCCATAAGTTTGTAGTGGAGACTATTCCTATATAGTGTCTGTTCTGTGGCAGCGCCTAGACGAGGCTGGATTTGCCCTTGCTTGGGAATAGATAAAAGATCTTTCAAGTTATAGATGGAAAATACCCATTAGGTCCCATCTAGTTCATCTGCCAGCTCAGGAGCATCCCCTACTATAGTTACGAGCATCTCGTCTAGTTTTAAATGGGGCTTCTGCCAGTACCCTTAGGAGCTCATTCATACGCCTCGTTCATACAGCGGGTCGGAACACGGAGCTCCCCTTCCACAGAGATTCCACTATTTCTGAATTTCCTTTGGTCCCAAATCAGAACAAAAAGTTGAAATTTACCATGAAATGAAAATTCCAAAATATTTCGTTTTGGAAACATGGAAATGACCTGACTGAAACATTTCATTTCAATAAGATCAAAACATTTTCTTTTGACTTTTGTGTTATTTATATTTTATAACATAATATTAAAGGTCAAACATTTTGACAAAAATGAAACATTTGGACCTTGTCAAAATGCTTTGGTTTGAAAATTTCCTTTTGAAAACGTTGACCAAATTGATATGTTGCTGTGAAACTTTCTCACATTGAATTGGTCTTTCCTAATGGAAAAACTGCTCCATCAAAAATTGTTCAGCCAGTTCTAATTTTTACAGACATTTTGCCTCAATTTACCTCTCCCATTGCTTCCCTTTACTGTTGATTATAACACTTTCTTTATTAACATAATGAATCTCTCATCCAGTGGGACACCAATTCCTTGTTGCAACTGATGATCTAACTTGCACCTGTATCCCAGTTTGGCTTTGCGTGGAGGTGGAGCTGTGCTGAGAACATCTTCGGTTAGTCTGGCTTTGGGATCTGTTGCTCCTTGGAAACTTTTGTGGGTGTAAAAAATGTTTTAAAGGAAAATGCAGGTGCCATAAAACAACGTATAACGGGGAGACAAGAGGCTACCTGGGGGCTACCTCAGGGCAACTGGCCACACCTGTACTGGCTTGTAAATGTCAAAATGCCTTGGGGGGAAAACAATCAGCCCTAATTCTTTGTATTGAATCACAAGCTCCGAAGGCCAAGCAGCCTCCATTCAGTCCTCACAGAGACCCCGGAGAAGCAGTGCCTGACCTTTAACGCCCAGCTGAGGGGCCAAGGGCCTTCGGTATGGGACACAGAGCCACCGGGGGATGTGCCCGTGGCGGGGCTGCCCCAGGCTGTTACCAGCAGGCTCATGGATTAGCCAAGGTCACAGAGTGAGGCAAGAGGAGACCCAGGAATGTAGCCCAGGAGCTCTGAGGCCAGCACGGTGCTAACCACTAGCCCATCCTGTGATGCTGAGAGAGCTGCTGAGCATAACCCCGAAAGCCACATTGCCGGGGGGGCTGTGAGCAGCTTAAACCCCCGTCTGTGGCTAGAGAAAGGCCCCTCCCTGTAGACTCAAGCCAGAGACCCCCCTCCCCCAGGGCCCTTCCCTCTAGCCCGCCTGGCCCCTGAGTTTGCTCTCCAGCACCTGCCTACGTAGCCACCGCTTGGCGCAGCAGATCTCCCTTGCTACGTCCCCCTGGGCCTCGCTGTCCGGTGTGGCCAGTGCAGGGGACTCTCCCCGCGGCCCCCTTCCCCCTCAGGGCTGCGGCTTGCCCCAGTCCCAGGCTCCCTGGCACTGAGAGAGCTCCTACCTCCTTGCACTGCCCTCAGGAGCCAGTGCCCTCGCGCCTCCCCCCACCCTGCCGGAGGGGCCGGGCAGGCTCCAGCATGGTGGGGGGTGAGGCTGCAGGGAGGCCGGCTCAGCAGCTGGGATCTGCACTTGGCTCTCTGGCCAGCCGCAGGCAGGGGAGGGATCTCTGCGCAAGGCCCCTTCTTGGGCTCTTTCCTGCTGGCTCCCGAGAGAGGCTCGGGCTGCTAATCTCCAGGATGCAGGGCCCTGCAAGCTGGCGGGGGAGCTTCTGCTCAGCCCTTGCAGCTCCCAAGGCAGCGTGGGGTCAGTGGCTCTGAATCATCCTTGGTTCCCAGCCAGTGAAAAGACAATGGCACAAGCAGGAATCAACCCAGCGTCCTCCCGGCGACTCCTCCAGCACACGTTCCCCCACCCCGTACCCCAGCCCTCAACACCCCCTCCCTCCACACAGGCCAGGGCGTGTAGACGGGCCCCAGAGGCCCTGCCAGAGGGGCTATTTCAGGGGCGGCAAGCTGGTGCTGAGGACCCCTTATAAGTCAAGGGCGCAGAGTGGCCTAGAGAACGGGGTGTCATCCCCCAGGGCTCAAAGCACTGCACAGATCCACTGTATCGTACTGCTTGAAAGACTGCTGGCTCTGGGGTGGAGCACAGCCCCTTTAACACCACACAGCAACGCTGCCTGGTCGCTCCATGCTCAGCTCGTCACACTCTCTTCTTTCATTCTGGTTAGGCCAAGCCAGCCTCCAGCTGTTACTCCAGCGGCGCCTTCCCATGGGTTTTAGCCCCGATCGCAAGCCTGGGCCTGAGGGCCCCAAAGTGAACAGTCGTGCTGTGTGCGTCAGGACCAAACCTTAAATTCCAGCATCTAGCCTGGGTAGCGTAAAGAGGGCTCTGCAGCCGAGCAAGCTCCTGCAACCTGCTGGACTCTGGCCCTTTTGCAGTCAGGCTCTAGAAGAGTGTTAAAAACTGACCAAAGGAAATGCTTTTCCACAGGACATAACTGCCCTGCGGAGCTCCCTGCCACAGGAAGTCGCTGGGGCCAAGAACGTAGCAAGATTCCAAATGGGACTGGATGTTTCTATGGAGAACATCCAGAGTCACTATAGTCAATGACAACATGGGAGGGATAGAAAAGCTGCTTTGGAGCATAAGCTGTTCTCCTACTTCCAGCGACCAGGATGAGGCCGAAGGACCCTCTCAGCTAGGGTGAACGACCCCCAGCATGGGGGGTGTCAGGCCAGGGACAGGGCATGATGAGGCTAGGGAGGGGCAGTTGGCGCCACTCTGCAAATTCTCAGCTGGTGTGTTCCTTAGGGTGCATCACCAGCCCCCTTAAGCTACGTAATTTACACTGTCAGAGGGGGAGCCGTGTTAGTCTGGATCTGTAAAAGCAGCAAAGAATCTTGTGGCACCTTATAGACTAACAGACGTTTTGGAGCATGAGCTTTCGTGGGTGAATCCCCACTTCTTCGGATGCAAGTAGTGGAAATTTCCACCACCCACGAAAGCTCATGCTGCAAAACGTCTGTTAGTCTATAAGGTGCCACAAGACTCTTTGCTGTAATTTACACTGGGGCCAGAGCCAGGCAGCTGTAACCTGGCTGTAACCGAGCCCATTGTCAGACCTTGGTGCAGGAGAGAATGTCTGTCCCCCCCCGATTTTAATTAGAGCTTTACCTGTACGATCAGGCCCTTGTTCTGGAAAGACTTTGGGATCTGCTGGGGGGAAAGGCTGCCCTAAGTCTCTGTCTGGCCCACCACGGACTGTCACGGTGTCTCAGCGGGTCACAGCTGAGAATAGCAAATTCAGGACAAGCTGCTGACAAACGGGCCAGACACACCTCAAAGCTGGTGGTTATTCTCTTATAAGATATCCCACCCCAGGCAGCAACAAAAGTAAACGTCTCCCTCACCACCCTGGCTAACAAGAAGTCAGAAATGCAGCCTCCTTAGGTTTTCCAGTCCTGGATTCAACACCCAGACACTAGACTTAATGATGAGCGGTTCTTTAAAGCCACCTTCAACAAACAACATAGTTCCTCTGAGCCGAAAGGACCAGCCGTGTTCCCAGGTCAGTATATTAACTCACATCTTACCCAATAATCACACTGTTGCCGATCCTTTAGCATTTAATAGCTAAAGGTTTATTTATAAAAAGAAAGAAAGGTGAGAGTTACAATGGGTTAAAGGAATCAAATACATACAAACGATTGCAAAATTCTTGGATCAGGTTTGGAGCAGCGATGGAATTGTTAATTGCTGGCTTGTTAAGTCTCTGGTGGGTCCCAAATTGGAAGGTCCTCAGTCCCCTGGTTAGAATGCTCCCATCAGTGTAAGTGCAGAGGTTAGTGCAGGAAAGAAGCAAAAATGGAGACATCTCAAGGGCCTTTTATAGCTTCTGCCATGTGGAGGGAAACTCATTGTTTCAAACAAACCCCTCAGCACAGTGTGTGGAAAACTACAGGCACAAGATGGAGTTTAATGTCACATGATCTAGTCACATGCCCCTGCATGCTTCGATGAGTCATAACAGGGGCCATTACCCATATTCTAGTTAGGTGGGGATACTCTTGTGTCAAGATGGGCCATCACTCGAATACTCCATTCACAATGTGCTGGCTAGACTCCATGTAAACTGCCTGGTGGGTGTTACCACAGGAGCAAACACATTTGAAATACAGGTACATAGTCAATATTCATAACTTCAGGTACAAAAATGATACCTGCATACAAACAGGATAATCGTATTCAGCAAACCATAACTTCCAATGTCACCTCACATGCCATAAAACAGTGTTTCTCAAACTGGGGTCCGCAGACCCCTGGGAGTCCGCGAGGGTGCTGCAGGGGGTCCGTGGGCCCCGCTGATCAACTCCTCCCTCCTGTTCCCCGCATGCAGGAGGCGCTGGGCGGGAGAGGGAGGAGTTGGGATGGGGTGCACTCGGGGGAGGGGGCAGAATCACGTCTGGGGCCGCCAACCCCACTGATCAACCCCTCCCCTTCCCTCCCAGTGCCTCCTGCAGGCTGGGGAACATCTGTTTGGTGGCGTGCAGGAGGCTCGGGGAGGGAGGAGGAGGAGTGGGGACAGGGTGCGCTCAGGGGAGGGGGCGGAAAGAGGCGGGGAAGAGGAGAGGCAAGGATGGAGCCGGGGCAGGAAGAGGTGGGGTGGGGCCTTGCCGAAAGGGGTGGAGGAGGGGCGGGCCCTGGGGCTGAGTGGGGGAGTTGGGGCTCCATGAAAAATTTTAAATCAAAATGGGGGTTGCTAAAGTTTGCAGCTCGCTGAGGTATGAGATTTGTTGCAATTATACGCAATGGTGGCAACAGTGATCTACAGCAGGGGTTGGCAACCTTTCAGAAGTGCTGGGCCGAGGCTTCATTTATTCACTCTGGTTTAAGGTTCCGTGTGCCAGTGATACATTTTAATGTTTTTAAAATGTCTCTTTCTGTAAGTCTATAATCAATAACTAAACTGTTGTTGTATGTAAAGTAAATAAGGTTTTTCAAATGTTTAAGAAGCTTCATTTAAAATTAAATTAAAATGCAGAGCCCCCCGGACCGGTGGCCAAGACCCGGGCAGTGTGAGTGCTGCTGAAAATCAGCTCACGTGCCGCCTTCGGCACCCGTGCCATAGGTTGCCTACCCCTGATCTACAGGGTCATATTTTAATCATATAACGTCACAGGAATCATTGAGATCATCTGGTCTGACCTGTCTAGCACAGGCCAGAGACCTGTGTGATGGAGCAGGGACTGTCTGTGTGGGTGATGGGGGAGCGGGGAGGACTTTGGGTGAGGAACAGGTGCTCTGCCTGTAACCTGAGCCAGGGAGCAGGGAGGTGTGTCAGCACCTTTGCCCGGGAAGCTGGACAAAGGAAGGGGGCGGCTGGAGGGAGATAGTTTAGTTTCGGTTTGGGGCTGGGTGGTTGGAATTCAGGGAATCCCAAGCTGTGGACTAAGCTTCCTGAACCCCAGAAGGACTCGATTGAGGGGTCCTGCTTGTGCCCACAAGCTCTGCTGTAGCCTGTGTTCCTGTTGTCCAATAAACCTGCTGTTTTACTGGCTGGCTGAGAGTCACTGTGAGTCCCAGGAAGAGGGGTGCAGGGCCGGAGTCCCCCACACTCCGTGACAACTGGCAGAGGTGGGATCTACTGCACCCCGTGGACAGCGCTTCCTGCAGTAAGTGACTGGGGAGCAGTAAAACGAAGGGACGATTGTAGGGGTGATTAACCCCTGGGAGTGTGTGCCCAGTGAGAAGGACTTTGCAGTAACAGGGTCCCCCGGGGGATTGCAGCGAGCGGTCCCAGGGGCGGAGGAGTCTGCGGCTCGACCCTGGCAGAGAGGTGGTGACTGCAAGAAGGGCTGGTGCACTAGGGGTCCCCCTGGAACCCGTGGGGAGCGGCGAGCACCCCGGCCTGTGAGCGGCCAGCAGGAAGATGTATGCCCAGCAGCGCAAGTGCGACCTGGTGGAGCTGTGCAAGCAGAGGGGGCTGCACAGAGGGAGGCTCACCAAAGACCAGCTGATTGCCCAGCTGGAGGAGGGAGATCGCGTGAATGAACTGATCCCTGTCTCTGAGGGAAGCAGCCTGGCAGATGCAGCGCAGGCACCAGTGTCTGTCCCCGCTGGGAGTGGTCAGCCGGTGGCTGAGGGCTTCCCAAGACCCCCATTCCTATGCCTAGGGGGAGGGGGAGCCCAGCGACTACCGAGGGCACCGTGACCCCCCCGGCCAGCAGGGGATCGTCCCGGCGACGCTCGGCATCCGTGGAGCCGAAGCGGCTGGGATGGGAGAGGGAGCTAAAACTGAGAGAGCTGGAGGATCGTGAGAGACAGAGGGAACATGAAGCGAGACAGAGGGAAAATGAGAGAGACAAAGACAGGTGGAACTGGAGGAGAAAGAGCGACAGCGTCACCATGAGCTGGACCTGGCGAGGCTGGGGGGCAGCAGGCCCCGGGCGGCGGGGTCTGAGGGGGGGCCCAGGCCGGCGCGGAGCTTTGATAAGTCCATCCTGGCCCCGCGCAAGGAGGGGGAGGACATGGGTGACTTCCTAGATGCCTTTGAGACGGCCTGCGAGCTGCACCAGGTGGATCCTGCGGACAGGCTCCGGGTTCTCACCCCCTTACTGGACCCCAAAGCCGTGGCATTGTACGGCCAGCTGGGAGAGGAGGAGAAAGGGAACTACGACCCATTCCAGCAGGCCCTGCTGCGCGAGTTTGGGCTGACCCCGGAGATGTACCAGGAGAGGTTCCGGAGTCAGGATAAAACCCCTGAGGTCTCCTATCTGCAACTGGCCGTCCGCATGGAGGGGTACGCCAGCAAGTGGACAGATGGGGCCCAGACGCCGGGGGACGTGATTAAACTGCTGGTGCTGGAGCAGCTGTATGAGCGGTGCCCATCCGACCTGAGGCTGTGGTTGAGGGACCAAAAGCCAGAGAACCCGCGACATGCAGGGCGGCTAGCCGATGACTTTGTGAAGAGCCGGTTGGGGGGTGGCAGGGAGGATCCCCAAAGGAACAGGCCCGTCGCGACGCAGAGAGAGAGTCATCCTGGGACCTCCCAAAGGGGGAATAGGGAGAGCCCCCTCCCAAGGGGAACGTCCAGCATCAGGGACAACCGACCGGTTTGAGGGGACCAACGGGACATGAGCTGCTATCAATGCGGCCAGAGGGGCCACATACAGTCCCAGTGCCCCAGGCTCAAGGACAGACTGAGCAGACCGACCCCACACCAGGTAAACCTGGTAGAGACCCAGCTGTACGAGGGGCAGCGTTCGCAGGAAAGGGGGGCCGGCCGAGTACCGCCTGTGAAGGAGGGAGGAGGGCCCCAGGTCAGCTCCTCTGGGGGGCTGGATGCTCCAGGCTCCGAGTTTTTGGTTTACAGGGTGGGCGCGGGGCTGCCCCTCCGGAAACAGTGCCTGGTTCCCCTGGAGGTGGATGGGAGGAAGGTCACTGGGTACTGGGACATGGGCGCAGAGGTGACGCTGGCCCGGCCCGAGGTGGTGGCCCCAGATCGGATGGTGCCCGACACCTACCTGACCCTGAGGGGTGTGAGCGGGACCCCATTGAAGGTGCCCGTGGCGAGGGTACACCTGAAGTGGGGGGACAAGGAGGGCCCCAAGGACGTGGGGGTACGCCCACATTTGCCCACGGAGGTGTTAATGGGGGGCGGACCTGGAGGTCTGGCCAAGCAACGCCCGGGGTGTCCTGGTTGTGACCTATAGTCAGAGTCGGCGCAGGGCTCTGCATCCTGACAACGGGGAAGGTACTCTGCCCGAGGTGCAGGACCCTGACCTGGTAGAGAGGGAACGCCCAGGGACAGGGCTCAGAGAGGCTGCGGCCTCAGACCCAGCCAGCGAGAGAGAGCAGGTCCCCATCCCTGTCCCAGCTGCTGAGTTCAAGGCCGAGTTGCAGAAAGATCCCTCCTGGCGGAAGCCCAGGGACCGGGCTAACCTCAGTGCGGTACAGACCATGAGGAGAGGTTGCAAGGAGAGGTTCCTGTGGGAGAAGGGGTTCCTGTACCGAGAATGGGCTCCCCCCGGGGAAGTAGAGTCATGGGGGATCAGGAGGCAGCTGGTGGTTCCCCAGAAGTTTTGCCACAAGCTACTGTACCTGGCCCATGACATCCCTCTCGCAGGGCACCAGGGAATCCGGCGCACCAGGCAGAGGCTGCTACAGAACTTTTACTGGCCTGGGGTGTCCGACAGTACTGCCAATCCTGTGATCCCTGCCAGAGGGTGGGGAAGGCCCGGGACAAGGGGAAAGCGGCTTTGAGGCCTTTACCCATCATAGAAGAGCCTTTCCAGAAGGTGGCCATGGACATAGCGGGACCTCTCAGCAAGACGACCCGGTTGGGGAAGAAATACATCCTGGTGGTGGTAGATTTCGCCACTCGCTACCCCGAGGCGGTGGCCTTGTCCTCTACCGAAGCAGACACTGTGGCAGATGCGCTGCTGACCATTTCAGCCAGGTGGGGTTCCCCAAGGAAGTCTTAACGGACCAGGGGTCCAACTTCATGTCGGCCCTGCTCCGGTGCTTGTGGAAGAAATGTGGGGTCTGGCACAAATGGGCCTCAGTGTATCACCCCCAGTCCAACGGGATGGTGGAAAGGTTCAATGGGACGCTAAAGATGATGCTAAAAACATTTATGAACCAGCACCCGCAGGACTGGGACAAGTACTTACCTCACCTGCTGTTCGCGTACCGGGAGGTACCCCAGGAATCTACCGGGTTTTCGCCTTTCGAACTGTTATATGGAAGGCGGGTAAGGGGGCCCCTGGACCTGATGAGAGACGAATGGGAGGGGAAGGCCGCTCCCGATGGAGAGTCGGTGGTGGAGTATGTCCTGACCTTCCGGGAAAGACTTGCCAAGCTCATGTGCCTGGCCAGGGAGAATCTGGCCCGAGCCCAGAGGAAGCAGAAGGTCTGGTACGACCACACGGCGCGGGCCCGCGCCTTCTCCACCGGGGATCAAGTGATGGTTCTCATCCCTGTGAGGAAAAACAAACTCCAGGCTGCCTGGGAAGGGCCCTTCAAGGTTGTCAAGCAACTAAATGAGGTAAACTATGTGGTAGAGCTGTCTAACCGGGCACATCACCGCCGGGTGTATTATGTGAATATGATGAAGCCATACTATGACAGGGGGAATGTGGTGTTGGCCGTGTGTGGACATTGGGAGGAGCAGGGAGATGACCCTTTAATGGATCAGGGACAAAAGCTGGTTCCCCCCTGGAGGCGATTCCCGTCTCTGATCAGCTGACCCCGACCCAGCACACTGAGATCAGAGGGGTGCTGCATCTGTACCGACAGCTGTTTTCCAACCAGCCTGGACGCACTAATTTGACTGTCCACCGGGTGGAGACTGGGTCACATTCCCCTATAAGATGCTCCCCTTTTCAGGTCACCGGGAAAACTGCCTAGGACCTAGAAAGAGAGGTCAGGGACATGCTGGCTTTGGGGGAGATCCAGCCGTCTTCCAGCCCTTGGGCCTCGCCAGTGGTGCTGGTCCCCAAATGGGATGGGTCGATCCGGTTCTGTGTGGACTATCGAAAGCTCAGTGCCATCACCGTATCTGATGCCTACCCCATGCCCAGGCCTGACGAGCTCCTAGACAAGCTGGGAGGCGCTCGGTACCTCACCACCATGGATCTTACAAAGGGCTACTGGCAAGTGCCGCTGGATGCAGATGCCAGGCTGAAATCGGCCTTTATCACCCCTCTGGGGCTCTACGAGTTTCTGACCCTGCCCTTCGGCCTCAAGGGAGCGCCGGCCACCTTCCAGCGTCTGGTGGATCAGCTACTGAGGGGGATGGAGAGTTTTGCCGTGGCGTATATTGACGACATCTGCGTCTTTAGCCGGACCTGGGAGGACCACGTGTCCCAGGTTAAACAAGTGCTGGACCGACTCCGAGAGGCTGGGTTAACCGTAAAAGCTGAGAAGTGCAAGGTGGGGATGGCTGAAGTATCTTACCTGGGCCATCGGGTGGGGAGCGGCTGCCTAAAGCCGGAACCAGCCAAGGTGGAGGTGATCAGAGACTGGCCTGCCTCCCAAACCAAAAAGCAGGTTTGGCCATCGGGATGGCGGGGTATTATCGAAGGTTCGTGCCCCACTTTAGCGCCATAGCCGCCTCCCTCACTGAGCTGTGCAAGAAGGGGAAGCCAGACAAGGTGGTCTGGACCGAGCAGTGCCAGAAGGCTCTCCAGGCGCTGAAGGAGGCTCTGGTTAGTGGCCCAGTTCTGGCAAACCTAGATTTTGACAAGCCCTTTCTGGTGTTCACCGACGCCTCAGACACGGGCCTGGGGGCGGTGTTGATGCAGGAGGATGAAAAGGGGGAGAGACACCCCATCGTGTACCTGAGCAAGAAGTTGCTACCCCGGGAGCAGAACTACGCGGCCATCGAGAAGGAATGCCTGGCCATGGTGTGGGCCCTTAAGAAACTGGAGCCATATCTCTTTGGGCGCCACTTCACCGTGTACACCGACCACTCTCCCCTGACCTGGCTGCACCAGATGAAAGGAGCCAACGCCAAACTCCTGAGGTGGAGCCTGCTCCTGCAGGACTATGACATGGACGTGGTCCATGTGAAGGGAAGCGCCAACCCTGAACTTCCCCAGGTCACTGGGCAGAGTGACCCCTCTCAGTTCAGTCTCGAAGGGGGGAGAGCTGTGATGGAGTAGGGACTGTCTGTGTGGGTGATGGGGGAGCCGGGGAGGACTTTGGGTGAGGGACAGGTGCTCTGCCTGTAACCTGAGCCAGGGAGCGGGGAGGTGTGTCAGCACCTTTGCCCGGGAAGCTGGACAAAGGAAGGGGGCGGCTGGAGGGAGATAGTTTAGTTTCGGTTTGGGGCTGGGTGGTTGGAATTCAGGGAATCCCAAGCTGTGGACTAAGCTTCCTGAACCCCAGAAGGACTCGATTGAGGGGTCCTGCTTGTGCCACAAGCTCTGCTGTAGCCTGTGTTCCTGTTGTCCAATAAACCTGCTGTTTTACTGGCTGGCTGAGAGCCACTGTGAGTCCCAGGAAGAGGGGTGCAGGGCCGGACTCCCCCACACTCCGTGACAACCTGCCCCCAGATCATTCCTAGAGCTGGGCTTTTCACAGTCATCCAGTCTTGATTTAAGCAATGGTCAGTAAAGGAGAATCTGTTCCAGTGGTTAATTACCCTCTTGTCTTGTTCTGCATATGTACAGCGCCTGGCACGATGGGGTCCGGCTCCATGCCCGGGGCTCGGCGGTGCCACGGCAGGGTAAATAACTTCTAATAAAGGCACTTTGGGAGTGCAGCTGGTGATTATCCCCGTCCCTAAAGGCTCAGCCAGCCAATTGCTGCACTCCCTAAGGCTCTGTCCCAATGCCTCTCTGGCTGCTTGCTTGTTAAAGCCATCGAGAGGCCATTGAATCGCACAGCTCAGGGCAGCAGGGTTATTTCTGGCCTGCGGAGCAGACCATTGCCTGCATTTCTGTCCTGGGGGGCGGGGCGTAAGCTGGGCCTGTGGTTTGTAGGTCAGAGGGAGCGAAAGAGCCAAATGAAACTGCACATCACAAACCAAACTCCCACTTGGTGTACAGAGCACTGAGCTGTGCAGAGCCCGGAGCCCGGCCTGCATCCTGACCGGGCTGCTGCAGGCCTGTGGGGTGGGAAGCGAGGGCTCCTCCCAGGCTGGATTCTGGAGATGTGTCCGGGTTCAGGGGCCCAGCACTTCAGCACCTGGATCTAAAGGGCATCACAAAGGGGGTAAGAACCTGGTCCCCATTTTGGGGGTAACGGAAACAGAGGCACAGAGAGAGCGGGGGGAAGGGACCCACCCAGGCCACCCAGCAAGTCAGTGGCAGGGGGGTGGAATAGGTCCCGGGTCACCTGGCCCCGGGACAGCTGCTGGCAGAGGGAGGGAGGGAGAGCTGTGGAGGCTGGAGTAGCAGCACGTGTGTTACCCCTCATGTGGGCGCTGTGGCAAAGGACCAAATCAGGGTCTCCAGGCAGTGGACGCCGCTGCCCAGCCGAACACGTGCGCAGCACTGGAGCTGGAGCCCAGACCCCTGCCTGCGTGAGCTAGAGGCAGATCTCCTTTCGCCCCAGCACTCGTAGGCCTTATAACCCGGGGCGGGGGGTGAGCACACTCCCAGGGCTGCTGAGTCGCAGGCCACGACCGGCTAGCGGCTGCGGGAAGGTGGGGCCCGGCACAGCTCAAGCGCTTTCCCGCTGAGGATTTCCAAGTGTTTTATAATTATCCATTGAGTGAGCCCCCCCCTAGACCCGTGAGCCAGGTCAAACCCCTTGTCCCACATTACAGCTGGGGAAACTGAGGCACGGAGCAGCACACTGACTTGACCAAGGTCAGCCAGCGAGTCAGTGTCAGTGGCAGGGCTAGAACCAATGGCCTGCGTCTGGGTTGCTTGGCCCGCTGTGCAGTCATTGGCAGCAGTGCAAAGGGAGGGCCAAATGGGTGTAGAGCCCTCCCTGGTCAGACATGGGGCGTTTCCAGCCACTTTGCCCTGGCGGAAGTGACAGCCCAGGGGAGCCAGTCTCTAGCAGAGAGTCTCTGAGGGTACCGCCGGATTGGTCTATCGGGGATCGCTCTGCCGTCGACTAAGGTAATAATTGGAGATATACCAATCTGCTAGAGCTGGAAGGGACCTTGAACGGTCATCGAGTCCATCCCCCTGCCTTCACTAGCAAGACCAATTTTTGCCCCAGATCCCTAAGTGGCCCCCTCAAGGATTGAACTCACAACCCTGGGTTTAGCAGGCCAGTGCTCAAACCACTGAGCTATCCCTCCCCTCCAGCGAGAGGCGGAAGCGGAGTCGACAGGGGAGCGGCAGCGGTCGACTCACTGCCGTCCTCACGGCCAGGTAAATCGACCTAAGCTACGCTGACTTCAGCTCCGCTGTTTGGAGGTGGGAGGTTATACCAGGGGGAGAACAGAACCAGGTTTAGCAAAAAACGAGAACAAATGGCCGGCAGCTAATTATCCCAGGGGCAGGGCTGAGAGATTCCTCCAGTCCATAAAGCCGCGAGCCCCCTGCCTGTGGTGCAGCGGACACAGGAGCTGCCTCCCCCATGCCCAGGAGCTCACTCCTACGCGGGGCGATGGAGGCCGTATGTACAGCCCTGCTGTTCTGTAGGGGCCTGGGAATTACCCTGATGAAAACCCGTTTCTGGTCCTATGTAAACTTGCTGGGAGCCAGGCAGCAGACAGCAGCTCCGTCCTACCCCCCGTGCCAGGGCTCAGCCGGCGGCCGCTGGAAATCTCAGTGCTCACAGATTCATAGAGAGCAAGGCCAGACGGGACCATTTGCTCCTTGGGTCTGTGCTCCTAGCACAGGCCAGGAGATTCCCCCCCAGCTCTCCCATGTGGGAAACTGCTGCCCGAAGCCCGTCTAGACAGAGGGCTCAGCAGAGAGACTGGGCAGGGCACCAAATCCTGGGGACCTGACCAAATCCGGGAATCGGGCTCCTGGCAGGATCCAGGGAGCTGAGGGGGCCCCGACACAGGAGTTAAAGTTACCCGCTGTGAAATGCCAGTGATTGCACTTACTGTCTCCTATGGCCCCAAGGGCCTCCAGCCGGAGGAGGCTTTGATCTGACAGTCAAGGGGCTCAGGCGGGAACAGGGAGGCAGAAGTTTCAGGAGTCAAGAGGGACCCAGAGTTTTTTCAGGGGTGCAGAAGGGACCCCAAAGTTCTGATGGATCCAGGCCTTTCATAATTCCTCCTCCCAAGCCGGGCGCAGACTGGATCCAATCTGCAGGGCCCCAAACTCATTATCAGATAAGGGAGGTGGGGCGAGGGCTGTGAGCCAGGGACCACTGGTGCCCACTGGCAAAGGGTGTGGGTGCAGCTGGGTTACAGGGGTCCCCTGGGTCTGGGGTGTAGCTCACCAAAGAGTGTCATGCTGAATGCCTGTGTCACACCAGGCCTCATGAGCACTGGGACATGTCTGTGCAGTGAATACGGGCGGCGTTCCGGTTCCATACTGAAAACTGGGTTCTTAAGGCCTGTGAGCTGGGGCTGGTCACCAGAGGGTGATAAACAGGTTCCTGGCAGGGAGGAGTGTGCACGGGGTGTGGGAGGGGCACAGCCCCCCCATAATGCATGGGGGCATGGAACTCCTCTGGCCGAGGGGCTGCGGTGGGGAGAGCGAGCTCCTCTGGCCGAGGGGCTGCAGGAGGGGTACAGAACAGGCCCCTCCAAAAGCCTTCAAATGTTTATTCCTGCGCACGCCCTTGGGCAGGCAGGAGCCGCTCAGCTCCCTGGACGGCTGCTTGCAGGCTGCGTGTCAGACTGCACATTGGATGCCTATTTCCTATATCCAAGCAAAATGCTGATCAAGTGATTGGGGTCGCTCCAGGGGCGATTCTCAACAAACCCAGCGGCGGGGGCTGGGGCGGTTCCCCCATTAACAAGTGAAGACGATGATGGTTGGCGCACAGGGACAGCCAGTTCACTACGGGACGAGCTGCCAGCTGCCTGGCTCACCATGGCAATGCGGCTGTTTAACCGCGGCACCGAACCGCTGGGTGAGCCGGGCTGTACGAGGCAGGGGAATGTCGCAGTAGCTGCAGCTGGGCTCTCGAACTGCGGGGGTTTGATTTCCTGTTTCCATTGATCCTGCTCAGATCTGTGCTCTGTGTTAAATGAACGTTGGCCTGCCGTGGGCCTGGTCCTTTGGGAGGGCTGCGGGTAGGGGGCAGTTTTTGGGGTGGGGAGCCCAAGGGAGCAGCGATGGGGAGGGCTGAGGGGAGGGGCAGTGATAGGGGTGGGGAGCCCAAGGGGCAGCGATGTGGGGAGGGCTGAGGAGGGGGTAGTGATGGGGTGGGGAGCCCAAGGGGACAGCAATGGGGAGGGCTGAGGAGGGGGCAGTGATAGGGGTGGGGAGCTCAAGGGAGCAGCGATGTGGGGAGGGCTGAGGGGAGGGGTGAGGGGTGGGGAGCCCAAGGAGGCAGCGATGGGGAGGGCTGAGGAGGGGGCAGTGATAGGGGTGGGGAGCCCAAGGAGCAGCGATGGGGGAGGGCTGAGGAGGGGGCAGTGATGGGGTGGGGAGCCCAAGGAGGCAGCAATGGGGAGGGCTGAGGAGGGGTGAGGGTGGGGAGCCCAAGGAGGCAGCGATGGGGAGGGCTGAGGAGGGGGCAGTGATAGGGGTGGGGAGCCCAAGGGGACAGCAATGGGGAGGGCTGAGGAGGGGCAGTGATAGGGGTGGGGAGCTCAAGGAGCAGCGATGTGGGGAGGGCTGAGGAGGGGTGAGGGGTGGAGGAGCCCAAGGAGGCAGCGATGGGGAGGGCTGAGGGGAGGGGGCAGTGATAGGGGTGGGGGAGCCCAAGGAGCAGCGATGGGGAGGGCTGAGGAGGGGGCAGAGGGGTGGGGAGCCCAAGGAGGCAGCAATGGGGAGGGCTGAGGGGAGGGGGAGGGGTGGAGGAGCCCAAGGGGCAGCGATGGGGAGGGCTGAGGAGGGCAGTGATAGGGGTGGGAGCCCAAGGAGCAGCGATGGGGAGGGCTGAGGGGAGGGGCAGTGATAGGGGTGGGGAGCCCAAGGAGCAGCGATGGGGAGGGCTGAGGGGAGGGGAGGGGTGGGGAGCCCAAGGGAGCAGCGATGGGGAGGGCTGAGGGGAGGGGCAGTGATGGGGTGGGGAGCCCAAGGAGCAGCGATGGGGAGGGCTGAGGGGAAGGGGTGAGGGTGGAGGAGCCCAAGGGGCAGCGATGGGGGGAGGCTGAGGGGGCAGTGATAGGGGTGGGGAGCCCAAGGGGGCAGCGATGGGGAGGGCTGAGGGGAGGGGTGAGGGGTGGAGGAGCCCAAGGGGCAGCGATGGGGAGGGCTGAGGAGGGGGCAGTGATAGGGGTGGGGAGCCCAAGGGGGCAGCGATGGGGAGGGCTGAGGAGGGCAGTGACGGGGTGGGGAGCCCAAGGGGCAGCGATGGGGAGGGCTGAGGAGGGGCAGTGATAGGGGTGGAGGAGCCCAAGGGGCAGCGATGGGGAGGGCTGAGGGGAGGGGTGAGGGGTGGAGGAGCCCAAGGGGCAGCGATGGGGAGGGCTGAGGGGAGGGGGCCGTGATCGGGGAGGGGGTGCCCAGGGGGGCAGCGATGGGGGGAGGGCTGAGGGGAGGGGGTGAGGGGTGGAGGAGCCCAAGGGGGCAGCGATGGGGGGAGGGCTGAGGGGAGGGGAGCAGCGCTGGCAGTTGGACGAGCCCCTCAGCCCCCACCCCTGTCACCAGAACCGCCCCAGGCTCCCTTGCTGCTTGCTGGGACCAGGAGTAACCAGATCAGGGCTACGTGTGTCTGGCAATTTCCTGTCCCTGGGCTCTGATTACCGGCCCCTCTACAGAGCTGAAAGGCTGGTAAGTTAATCAGAGAGTCTCCAAAGTTCTTTGCTCTCTTCCATCCCTGCAGCTGCTGCCCCAGCGCTCTCCGCGGGCGCAGATGCATTGCAGGGGGCTGACACACGGCGCGCATGGGACAGTGCTTGTGGCAGCTGTTTAACGTTCCTGCTGCTGCATTTCCCACGACTTTGGGAACTCCACGGAGCAAGGACAGCCCTGCCGAGCCCCTGGGTACGACCGTGGGCTGCTAGGCCTGGCCACCGCCCTGCTGCTACCTGTACGTCTGCCTGTGCTGGGACTTACGCCTCCCAGCTGCTGCGTACACGTCCGCGCAGAGACAAGGGGCTGGGCAGAGACTGCAGTCAGTGTCCCCAGGCCAATGGCCAGTGTGTTACATACCATGAACCTCTTAAAGGTACAGTTCCCCACACCTCCCATTTCCAGAGCATCTATGGGCAGCTCCCAAATCCCTCCACTAAGAGCTCCCTTAGGGCCAGTGCCAAGGTGTGTTCTGACTAGCACTGCAGGGCTGCAAGGTCCGTGTCCTCTACTGATCCCTGCTCCGCACCGGGTACCTGAGAGCCTAGCGGGGGGAGAGGGTAGGGCTGGGGCAGGTGGCTGCAGAGATGTAATGTGCTTGGCTAATGTGAAGGCTTTGCCTGAGCTCTGCTCTGATTAACCCATTAGCACCCGACATATCAATATGGTGCCTGTTAAATGGACCGAGAGCTGGCTGACCCGCAGCTCTCTGACAGTAGCTGTCAGTGGGGAATTGTCACGCCGACTGTGAGCTCTTAGGGGGCAGGGACCATCTTTCTGTGCTGTGTCTGTACGGCACCTCCGGGGTTCTGGTCACTGAGTGGGGCTCCTAGTGCTACCGCAATACCGATCATAATTACTAATCAGTGACTTGGGGGTGGAGGGGGATGTTCTCTGGGGTTCCAATGGGAGAAAATCCCGGGCACTGAAGGGCTCTTCCATCTAGCAGAGGGGCAGGACAAGACGCTGCTGCCGGATAGATTCCAACTGGGATTAGGGCACAAATGTTTAGCAGGGAGGGTGATCAAACTCGCCAGGGCTGTGGTGGACTCCCCCACCTTCCGGAGGTGCTGTAGCCAGACACAAGCTGGGCTCAGCACAGGGTGCCGTGGAAGGGCCTGCGCGATACCAGAGGTCAGACGGGCTGAGTTCTGCCTTTTCCAGCTCTGAATTGGGAGGGGACCATGGAAATACAGTGGGGGGAAGATCCCAGCCTCATGTCCTGCAGGTCCAGCTAGCCCTGTTGCACTCTGTTGCCTTCAGCTCAGTTAGGTGAGAGATGAACTCAGCCCTCGGTTCTCTAGCCCCCTGGCAGCCAGTGGAGTCACCCCCGGGACAGGTCGTCCTATGAGGCAGGCAAGATTTGGGGTGAGAATTTTCCCCTTCCCCTCACAGGCCTGTGAAGGCAGGACGACGCTAGCGCTAAGTCAGGGGTCGCCGTGACGTAGGGTGGCCCCCGTCTGGTTTTCACCAGGACAGTCCGGGTTCCGGCTGGTGTGGACGGGTGCCCAAGCCCTGATGGCCATTTGATTTGCTCTGTGGGAAAGGTGGCAAGGCCTAAGTGGAAGGGAGGAGGTAGCGCAGCAGCAGCTGCCTCCGGGCCAGGCCGTTCCTGTGCCTCACGGTGGCACCTGGCCCTGCGCAGCCGCAGGTGGTGGGCAAGGTGGCCTCTGTCTTGCCGGTGATCAATGGAGGCGGGGCCTTGGGAAGAGGCGTGGCAGGGGCGGGGCCTTGGGAAAAGAGGTGGAGCAGGGGCGGGGCCTTGGGGAAGAGGCGGGGCAGGGGCGGGGCCTTGGGGAAGAGTCATGACAGGGGGGCCAGTTACCAGCCATTAGATAGGTGGCCACCCTACAGCGACTGGACGCGCAGAGATGGTCTCCTAAGTGCTGAGAAATGTGAGCCCTCAGGACAGCGCTCTCATGTGAGCCTGGCCATGCACCACTCAGCTCCTCGCCTGGGGTCAGCGCCTGCTCAGCGCCCTTCGCCTGCCTCATTGCCTGCTCCCTTGCTCTGGTTCTGGTTGGTTTACACACCCATTCAGTTCTGGACGTGCCAGGCCAATTCCAGGCCTGCTGGCTGCCTGTCTGCTCCCTGTCTGGGTGAACCTGGCTCTTGGCACCCCTCTTTTCTCACCCACATGGAAGCCAATAAGGCATCAGAATGGAAAGGGTTAATGTGGTCATTTTCCCCGCCCCCCCCCCCCTTTGTAGTTCTACACTCCCCCAGAGTCTCACTGACACGGAAATGCCCAGACACCCACGTATGCACCCACCTACACACACACACAGGTCAGAGAAATTGTGAGACCCATACTGAACGGGGGAGGCAACCTAGTGACAGATGATGTGGGAAAAGCTGAAGTACTCAATGCCTTTTCTGCTTTGGTCTTCACAGACAAGGGCAGCTCCCAGACTGCTGCACTGGGCAGCACAGTATGGGGAGGAGGTGAGCAGCCCTCAGCGGTGAAAGAACAGGTTAAGGACTATTTAGAAAAGCTGGACATGCACAAGTTCATGGGGTCGGATGCAGTGCATCCAAGGGTGCTGAGGAATTGGCTGATGTCATTGCAAAGCCATTGGCCATTCTCTTTGAAAATGCCATTATCGTGGCAATCGGGGGAGGTCCGGGACGATTGGAAAAAGGCAAGTGTGTAGTGCCCATCTTTAAAAAAAGGAAGAAGGAGAATTTGGGGAACTACAGACCAGTCAGCCTCAGCTCTGTCCCAGGAAAAATCATGCAGCAGGTCCTCAAGGAATCCATTTTGAAGCACTTGGAGGAGAGGAAGGTGATCAGGAACTGTCAGCATGGATTCACCAAGGGCAAGTCTTGCCTGACCAACCTGATTACTTTCTATGACAAGATAACTGGCTCTGTGGATATGGGGAAAGCGGTGGATGTGATATACTTTGACTTTAGCAAAGCTTTTGATACGGTCTCCCACAGTATTCTTGCCAGCAAATTAAAAAAGGATTGGATGAATGGACTATAAGGTGGACAGAAACCTGGCTAGATCATTGGGCTCAATGGGTAGTGATCAAGGGCTCGATGTCTGGTTGGCAGCCGGTATCAAGCGGAGTGCCCCAGGGGTCAGTCCTGGGGTCAGTTTTGTTCAACATTAATGATCTGGATGATGGGATGGATTGCACCCTCAGCAAGTTTGCAGATGACACTAAGCTGCTGGGAGAGGTAGATATGCTGGAGGGTAGGGATAGGGTCCAAAGTGACCTAGACAAATTGGAGGATTGGGCCAAAAGAAATCTGATGAGGTTCAACAAGGACAAATGCAGAGTCCTGCACTTAGGACGGAAGAATCCCATGCACTGCTACAGGCTGAGGACCGACTGGCAAAGCAGCAGTTCTGCAGAAAAGGACCTGGGGATTACAGTGGACGAGAAGCTGGATATGAGTCAGCAATGTGCCCTTGTTGCCAAGAAACCTAATGGCATATTGGGCTGTATTAATAGAAGCATTGCCAGCAGATCGAGGGAAGTGATTATTCCCCTCTATTCGGCACTGGTGAGGCCACACCTGGAGTGTTGTGTCCAGCTTTGGGCCTCCCACTACAGAAAGGATGAGGAAAAATTAGAGAGAGTCCAGTGGAGGGCAACAAAAATGATCAGGGGGCTGGAGCACATGACTTATGAGGAGAGGCTGAGGGAACTGGGGTTATTTAGTCTGCAGAAGAGAAGAGTGAGAGGGGATTTGATAGCAGCCTTCAGCTACCTGAAGGGGGGTTCCAAAGAGGATGGAGCTCGGCTGTTCTCAGTGGTAGCAGATGACAGAACAAGGAGCAATGGTCTCAAGTTGCAGCGGGGGAGGTTTAGGTTGGATATTAGGAAACACTATTTCACTAGGAGGGTGGTGAAGCACTGGGATGGGTTCCCTAGGGAGGTGGTGGAATCTCCTTCCTTAGAGGTTTTTAAGGTCAGGCTTGACAAAGCCCTGGCTGGGATGATTTAGTTGGGGTTGGTCCTGCTTTGAGCAGGGGGTTGACTAGATACCTCCTGAGGTCTCTTCCAACCCTGATAGTCTATGATTCTATGTATCCACTCAGGGCTACACACAGATACACGTACACCCATGTATGCATCCGCCTACACACAAATACACACACAGACTCACACACACACACACACACACACACACACATATATCCACCCAGGGCTACACGCAAATACACATACACCCACGTGTGCAATCTTGGCTACACATGGCACCTTGTTCAGAACTGGATGCTCTCTCCTCCCCCACCTGCCTCTGGAGATTCCTCTCTGAACTGCAGGAATCCTAAGAGGCTGCTGCAAACTCCGCTGCCATGGGGTAACAACCCCATTCCAGACAGCAGCATGAGCCTCACTCCCCCTTTCGCCCTGTGCACAAGGGCAAGCTGGCACTGCTGGAGCCAGCGTCCCCAGTACATTGTCTACACAGTTTGTAGGTAGCAGTTTTAGACCGAGCTGGATGAGCAAGCATCTTAGAGGAGTGATTAAGAAAAAACAGAAAGCGTACAAGGAGTGGAAAATGGGAGGGATCAGCAAAGAAACCTACCTTATTGAGGTCAGAGGGTGTAGGGAAGCAGTGAGAAAGGCAAAGAGCCGGGTGGAGATGGACCTAGCGAAGGGGATTAAAACCAATAGCAAAAGGTTTTTTAGCCATATAAATAGGAAGAAAACCAAGAAGGAAGAAGTGGGACCGCTTAAAACTTTAAACGGAGTGGAGATTAGGGATAATCTTGGCATGGCACAATATCTAAACGAATATTTTGCCTCGGTCTTTAATGAGGCTAATGAAGGGCTAAGGAATAGTGGTAGAGGGACTGATGGGAATGAAGATATGGGAGTAGACATTACGGTATCTGAGGTAGAAGCCAAACTTGAACAGCTTAACGGAAGTAAATCAGGGGGCCCGGATAATCTTCATCCTAGAATATTAAGGGAATTGGCAAGTGAAATTGCAAGCCCGTTAGCGATGATTTTTAATAAATCTCTAAACTCGGAGGTTGTAGCGTTTGACTGGAGATTAGCTAATATAGTTCCTATATTCAAGAAGGGGAAAAAAAGTGACCCAGGTAACTACAGGCCTGTTAGTTTAACATCTGTAGTATGCAAAGTCATGGAAAAAATTTTAAAGGAGAGAGTGGTTACGGACCTTGAGGCCGATGGCAACTGGGACAAATTACAGCATGGTTTTACGAAAGGTAGATCGTGCCAAACCAACCTGATCTCCTTCTTTGAGAAAGTAACAGATGTTTTAGACAGGGGAAATGCGGTGGATCTAATATATCTTGATTTCAGTAAGGCGTTTGATACGGTACCGCATGAGGAATTACTGGTTAAATTGGAAAAGATGGGGATCGAAATGAAAATCCAGAGGTGGATAAGGAGCTGGTTAAAGGGGAGACTGCAGAGGGTCGTATTGAAGGGTGATCTGTCGGGTTGGAGGGGGGTTACCAGTGGAGTTCCTCAAGGTTCGGTTTTGGGTCTGATTTTATTTAATCTATTTATCGCTGACCTCGGAACCAAAAGTAGGAGTGGGCTGATAAAGTTTGCGGATGACACCAAGTTGGGAGGTATTGCCAATTCGGAGAAGGATCGGGATATCCTCCAGGGAGATTTGGATGACCTTGTAAACTGGAGTATTAGTAACAGGATGAAATTCAATAATGAGAAGTGTAAGGTTATGCATTTAGGGATGACTAACAAGAATTTTAGTTATGAGCTGGGGACGCACCAGTTGGAAGTAACGGAGGAGGAGAAGGACCTAGGAGTCCTGGTTGATCGTAGGATGACTATGAGTAGGCAATGTGATGTGGCTGTTAAAAAAGCTAATGCGGTCTTGGGATGCATTAGGCGAGGTATTTCTAGTAGAGATAAGGAGGTGCTAGTCCCGTTATATAAGGCGTTGGTGAGACCTCATTTGGAGTATTGTGTGCAGTTTTGGTCTCCCATGTTTAAGAAGGATGAATTCAAACTGGAACGGGTACAAAGAAGGGCCACTAGAATGATCCGAGGAATGGAAGGCCTGTCGTATGAAAGGAGACTTGAGCTCGGTTTGTTTTCCTTAACCAAAAGAAGGATAAGAGGAGATATGGTTGCACTCTTTAAATAGATCAGAGGATAAATACCAGGAAGGAGAGGAATTATTTCAGCTCAGTGCTAATGTGGACACGAGGACAAACAGATATAAATTGTCAGTCAGGAAATTTAGGCTTGAAATTAGACGAAGGTTTCTAACCATCAGAGGAGTGCAACTCTGGAACAGCCTACCGAGGGAAACAGTGGGGGCGAAGGACCTCCATGACTTTAAGATTAAGCTATATAAGTGTCATGAGGGGATGGTATGATAGGATAACGGGGTTAGTCAATAGGTCAATAACGTGCCACACTGGTAATTAGTACAAAGGGTCAATGTTGGGATATTGTTAGCCTTTTCCAGAGGGTCTGGCTGGAGAGTCTTGCCCATATGCTCGGGGTTCAGCTGATCGCCATATTTGGGGTCGGGAAGGAATTTTCCTCCAGGGTAGATTGGCAGTGGCCCTGGAGGTTTTTCGCCTCCCTTCGAAGCATGGGGCAGGGGTCGCTTGCTGGTGGATTATCTGCTACTTGAAGTCTTTAAATCATGATTTGGAGCATTCAACAGCAGAGTCAAGGGAGAGAATTAGTTCAGGAGTGGGTGGATAGGCTTATGTGGCCTGCATCTTGCAGGAGGTCAGACTAGATGATCATAATGGTCCCTTCTGATCTTGAATTCTATGATTCTATGATTCCTCCTGGTCCAGCCAGAAACTCTCCAAAGGCCCCGAATCGTGAGTCCCACAGGCCTTTCCTGCAGGATGGGGAGCAGCCTCCTGGGCTGTTCTGGAACCTAGGCCAGATGCCGCTCTGGGGCGTAAGGTTACCGAGGAACCTTGCCATGCCACCGATCCGAGTGACAGCAATGCCATGCACAGAGCCAGTCCGCTCCCTGCCCAGGGATGGAGTCCTGGAGCCAGTAGGATGTGGGTGCGGTGAGCAGCATGGGGCCGAATCCCCTTGTCAGCGGTGTGCAGTGTATCTGATCGCTCTTGTATCCCCTCTGAGCTCCGTCACCCGCCCTGGGAGCTGCCTATTCGCTCCTCTGGCCCCCTTCACTCTCCCCACAGTCCCCTCTGGGTCTCTCAGCTCTCCCGTACCGGCTTCTCTGGGCCACCCAGTCTCCCCAATGCCTCCTTTGGGCCTTGTGTGTCTGCCTGGGGAGCTTCCGCTCACCCTTCGGCTGGGCCAGCTCCATGCCCTGGAGTAAGAGCTGGATCCCTTCCAGTCTCTTCCCAAACAACCCTTTCATCTCGCTAGACTTGACTGCAGATGGGAGGCTCACCAGGGAGCAGCTGGCTCCGGGGCCTGGTGCCAGGATCTCTTCCATCACCGTTAGCGAATGATGCTGGGAATCATTATACACACAGGCTTTGGCTCTAATACACTCCTGCTTGGAAACCATTTTTCTGTTTCCAGTTTCAGTGTCTGCAGAGTGACTGCGAGGATCAGAGGGGGCGTGTGCGGGGGGGGCGGGCAGCTTCCATATTGTCCTCAGGCAGCATGGAGCGTTCAGAGAGGTTGGAAGAATAGGAACGATGTGTCACACAGACGCTAACACAGGGGTCGGCCACCTTTCAGAAGCGCTGGGCCGAGGCTTCATTTATTCACCCTGGTTTAAGGTTTCGCGTGCCAGTCATACATTTTAACGCTTTTAGAAGGTCTCTTTCTATAAGTCTATAATAAATAACTAAACTGTTGTTGTATGTAAAGTAAATAAGGTTTTAAAAATGTTTAAGAAGCTTCATTTAAAATTAAATTAAAATGCAGAGCCCCCCGGGCCGGTGGCCAGGCCTGGACAGTGTGAGTGCCACTGAAAATCAGCTCACGTGCCATAGGTTGCCTCCCCTGTGCTAACACCACCAGCATTATGAGGATCTCAAAGCACCTTACAGACACCAGTGCTGGCAGGGTCCCAGTCCCCCAGCAAGGTGGGGAAAATAGTATCATAGAGGCAACATCCCATGATCACACACAGGCACTCAACTCTCTAGTGCCTCCTCTGGGCACTCGGCCATGTGCCCCTCCCCAAGCCTCAGCAGAATGCAGGAAGCCTGGCTCATAGTCCCCTATCCTCACCACCTCCCTCTCCCCGAGAGGGGGCTAGAACCCAGCATGCCCAGCTCCTAGGCCTGGGCCTCATCCCTAGGTTACACATCATCCTGGCTACAAAACTGACCCGCTTTCAAAGAGATCATGCCTAGCTGCCCTCTCAGTCTGCGCTTCAAAGGAAATCTGCCCAACACCTTCAAAGGTCAGCCTGGGAGCTTCAGTTCCTACCTCTGCTAGGCACTAAAACCATGGACTCAAGAGAGACCCTGCTCCTACGGCACATTACAACAACAGGGAGCACACCCTGCTGCCCGCTGCCTTCATTGCCCACTTCACTGGAAGGGTCTCCTATACATGGGTGAACCCCTCATGCTCAACAGCTGGTCCCCCCTTGTATTTAAGTCATGGTGGGTGTCTCCTATAGAGGACCAGACCAGGGGGATGAGGTGGACGAGGCTTTCTCCAGGCAACTAACAGAAGTTACTAGATCACAGGCCCTGGTTCTCATGGGGGACTTCAATCACCCTGATATCTGCTGGGAGAGGAATACAGCAGTGCACAGACAATCCAGGAAGTTTTTGGAGCGTGTTGGGGACAAATTCCTGGTGCAAGTGCTGGAGGAACCAACTAGGGGCCGTGCTCCTCTTGACCTGCTGCTCACAAACAGGGAAGAATTGGTAGGGGAAGTAGGAGTAGGTGGCAACCTGGGCAGCAGTGACCATGATATGGTCATTCAGGACCCTGACAAAAGGAAGAAAGGAGAGCAGCAGAATACGGACCCTGGACTTCAGAAAAGCAGACTTGGACTCCCTCAGGGAACTGATGGGCAGGATCCCCTGGGAGGCTAATATGAGTGGGGAAGGAGTCCAGGAGAGCTGGCTGTATTTTAAAGAAGCCTTACTGAGGGCGCAGGAACAAACCAGCCCCATGTGCAGAAAGAATAGCAAATATGGCAGGCGACCAGCTTGGCTAAACAGAGCTTAAAGACAAAAAGGAAGCTTACAAGAAGTGGAAATTTGGACAGATGACTAGGGAGGAGTATAGAGATATTGCTCAAGCATGCAGGGGTGTAATCAGGAAGGCCAAGGCACAATTGGAGTTGCAGCTAGCAAAGGATGTGAAGGGTAACAAGAAGGGTTTCTACAGGTATGTTAGCAACAAGAAGAAAGTAAAGGAAAGTGTGGGACCCTTATTGAATGGGGGAGGCAACCTAGTGACAGAGGATGTGGAAAAAGCTGAAGTACTCAATGCTTTTTTTGCCTCGGTCTTCACAGACAAGGGCAGTTCCCAGACTGCTGCACTGGGCAGCACAGTATGGGGAGGAGGTGAGCAGCCCTCAGTGGTGAAAGAACAGGTTAAGGACTATTTAGAAAAGCTCGACAGGCACAAGCCCATGGGGCCGGATGCTGCATGCGAGGGTGCTGAGGGAGTTGGCTGATGTTGGAGCAGGTCCTCAAGGAATCCATTTTGAAGCACTTGGAGGAGAGGAAGGTGATCAGGAACAGTCAGCATGGATTCACCAAGGGCAAGTCATGCCTGCAGGGGCGGCTCTAGGTATTTTGTCGCCTCAAGCACGGCAGGCAGGCTGCCTTCGGTGCCTTGCCTGCGGGAGGACCCCGGTCCCGTGGATTTGGCGGCAACCTGCAGGAGGTCTGCCAAAGCCGCGGGACCAGCGGACCCTCCGCAGGCATGCCGCCGAAGGCAACCTGCCTGCTGCCCTTGCGGCGACCAGCAGAGCGCCCCCCGTGGCTTGCTGCCCCAAGCATGCGCTTGGCATGCTGGTGCCTGGAGCCGCCCATGCATGCTTGACCAACCTAATTGCCTTCTGTGATGAGGTAACTGGCTCTGTGGATATGGGGAAAGCAGTGGACATGATACATCTTGACTTTAGCAAAGCTTTTGATACGGTCTCCCACAGTATTCTTGCCAGCAAGTTAAAGAAATCTGGGCTGGATGAATGGACTATAAGGTGGATAGAAAGCTGGCTAGATTGTCGGGCTTAACGGGTAGTGATCAACGGCTCCATGTCTAGTTGGCAGCCAGTATCAAGCGGCGTGCCCCAAGGGTCGGTGCTGGGGCCGGTTTTGTTTAACATCTTCATTAATGATCTGGAGGATGAGATGCATTGCACCCTCAGCAAGTTCGCAGATGACACTAGGCTGGGGGGAGAGGCGGTAGATATGCTGGTGGGTAGAGATAGGATCCAGAGTGACCTAGACAAATTAGAGGATTGGGCCAAAAGAAATCTGATGAGATTCAACGAGGACAAGTGCAGAGTCCTGCACTGAGGACGGAAGAATCCCATGCACTGCTCCAGGCTGGGGGCCGAATGACTAGGCAGCAGTTCTGCAGAAAAGGACCTGGGGATTATAGTGGACGAGAAGCTGGATATGAGTCAGCAGTGTGCCCTTGTTGCCAAGAAGGCTAACGGCATTTTGGGCTGTATTAGTAGGAGCATTGCCAGCAGATCGAGGGAAGTGATTATTCCCCTCTATTCAGCACTGGTGAGGCCACATCTGGAGTATTGTGTCCAGTTTTGGTCCCCCCACTACAGAAGGAATGTGGACAAATTGGAGAGGGGCCAGGGGTAGGCAACCTAAGGCATGCGTGCCAAAGGCGGCACGCAAGCTGATTTTCAGGGGCACTCACACGGCCCAGGTCCTGGACACCAGTCCAGGTGGCTCTTTGTTTTAATTTAATTTTAAATGAAGCTTCTTAAGCATTTTAAAAACCTTATTTACTTTACATACAACAATAGTTTAATTATTTATTATAAACTTATAGAAAGAGACCTTCTAAAAATGTTAAAGTGTATTACTGGCATGTGAAACCTTAAATTAGAGTGAATAAATGAAGACTTGGCACAGCACTTCTGAAAGGTTGCTGGCCCCTGATCTAGACTGTTCTCAGTGGTACCAGATGACAGAACAAGGAGCAATGGTCTCAAGTTGCAGTGGGGGAGGTTTAGGTTGGACATTAGGAAACACTATTTCACTAGGAGGGTGGTGAAGCACTGGAATGGGTTCCCTGGGGAGGTGGTGGAATCTCCATCCTTAGAGGTTTTTAAGGCCTGGCTTGACAAAGCCCTGGCTGGGATGATTTAGTTGGGGTTGGTCCTGCTTTGACTAGATGACCTCCTGCCGTCTCTTCCAACCCTAATCTTGTATGGTTCCATGATTCTATGTTGGCTCTGGGTTAAAGCCGCTACTGGGGAGGCTCGTTGGATCAGCATCTCAGTCTTTCAGGAACCCAGGAATTACTCTCCTGTCTTGGTTCTGGGCTCCCTATGGCTTGTCACTGCAGACACGAGAGTGGCCAAAGGGGAGGGAGATGTGATGAATGAAGCAAGGGGTGGGCTGATGTGATGAATGAACAGACCCTATGGGGGGCAGAGACACCTCTTTGACTTCACTAGAGTTTCTGGGGTGAATCTGAGAGGATTCCAGGCTAGACTCCTCTGCTGGGTTCGCCAAGGGAAGTGAATGGGCTGAGACCTTGCATGGGCGGGAGCTGATCCTGGGCCCCCCTGGGCAGGATTTCAGCCCTGAGCATCCAGGATCATCTCGCGAGGGTCTCAAGTCCTGGTGGGCGCTAGGGTTCGGACTCCCTGGGTATGCATTCCGAAGTGCCGAGTGATTTCGGGGGACGCAACATGAGATGCCCTCAAGGGACCTTAGCACCCGCCTAGAGGGAATCAGGCTCCTTTAAGGGGTGGCAAATTGGACCCCCAAAACCACTAGTCGCCTTGGGAACCTGGGCTACTCTGCCTGGACTCCAAACCCATCGCGCTCCCATTCACCCCACCCTGAAGCCAGTTTCCCCGGCTGTGGCAGTCATCTCCTTATTTGTGCCTTCGCCCACCGGGAGCTGGGCCCTCCCGCCGTTCATCGATGGGACCAGCCTGTCCTTCTGGCTTCCCCAGGCCGCCCAGTCATTCCTTGGCTTGCCCAGGGCTCGTGCTGAGCTGGAGCGTATTTTTGTGAGTCAGTCCTCACGTCAGGATCCCAAATGATGGCGAATCCCCCACCTGCCTAGGTGAGTCGTTCCCATGGCTAATCACCCTCCCACCTAAAACAGGCCTCGGATTTCTAGTCTCAACTGATCTAGCGTCAGTTTCCAGCCCCTGGATCTCACTCGGCCTTTGTCTGCTCCATTAAGGGCCCTCTGCTCTCAGAGATCTTCCCCCAGGTAGGAGCTTAACCTCCTCCCAGCCCGGGAAATAGCGTGTGTGTCTTCAGCCTCCCACCGTGAGGCAGGTTCTCCAGACCCCAAATTGTTCTTGTGGCTCTTCTGAACCTTCCCTGGTTTTCCACATCCTCCTCCTCCCATTCAGAAAGGACGGATTTCAATGGTTTTTAGACAGCTGACTTCTACGCTGCCCAGTGACTGAGCCACCCAGAGTGTCCACAGTTCTTCTCCTCCTCTGGCTCTGCTCATCTGCCTCTCCGCAAGGCTCCCTCTGCCCTGCAGTCTCATCATTTGGAGAGGCTGAGTCAGCTGGGCCAGCAGGCATGGGGACAAGGCTGGTTCTGGAGCCAGGCCTGGACGTGGTCTGAGTGGCCAAGCAAGTCTCTCCTGCTGTATGAGGTGGGTTCAGGGACAAACGTGTCCTCTGCTCTGCCAGGGCCTGCTGACATGCAGACACATCCCCCGGCCATTAGCCAAAGCAGAACCCAGCTGGATCTGCCTCGGATCCCATCAGGGGCCTTGTCTGGTGCAGACTGAACCCGTGGGCTTGGGGGGGTATGAGAATGAGCACTGGGGAATCGTTGGAGGCGACCCTGTGTGAGGGGCTCTTCCTGGTGAGCCTGGTCCTACAACCCCCGCAGAGGAGACCACCCTCTCGGCCTGCTCGCCTGTCCCGAGCACAGCGGGGTCAGCCCACGCAGCATGGTGCTTGGCACCGCCCATCGGAGGGGCTCAGAGTCAGCTTTGTCCCCCATGAGCAGGTGGGGAAATGGAGGCACGGAGAGGTGAAGCCACAGAGCTGGGACTAGGGCTCGGATCGTCTAGCAGCCTCTCAGCTGCAGGGCTGCTTGGCCGTTCTCCAGCGAGACCAAGGGGCAGGTGGCCGGTGGTGAGTAACAGGCGCACTGAGCACTTCCCGTTTCATCGCACGCCTGTGGCCACCTCCCTGCTAGCTGCTTCTCCTCCGGCCCGGCTGCAGCAGCCAAGGGAGAGCAGCTGGGAGGGAATGCACCAGCCCAGGGGGTCGCAGGCCGGGAGCGCTGGGGGGCACTGGGACAGACAAGACTTGATGGGAGCAGAGATACCAGGCAGGGATGAGACCAAACTGCGGGGCGAGGGAGCGGTGAGCACTGGGCTAGCCTGGGGGAAGGGGGCAGGCGACGTGAGAAGGGGTGAGTGAGAGAGCTCGGCCTGACACCGGGGGCAGAGCTGGCCAGGGGTTCGAGCCCCGACCCAGGGGCTGTGAGTTGCTAGTGTCCTGCCAGCTGCCACAGCATCACAGGCTGCGCTGTTCACACGGCCCCCGCTCAGAAGTAACATTTCCAGAGGGGCTGGGCGCCTTCAAAGCAGCGCAGATCAAAGGGGCCCATCCATCTGCGCCGGATGCCTTGGCGCTGGCTTCTGGCGGGGGGCTGCAGAGCGTCAGACCTGACAGCTCGGGCTGAGCGGAAACACCCGGGTTGCTAGGCCAGGCCAGATAAACAGGCGCAGCGTCCAAAGCAGAGTGACCTAGGAGTCTCCACCAGCATCAGCCCCCCGGGCGCTGCGGCTGCCTTGGGAGTCACACGGGGCCATGGAAAGCTTGCCGGGGGGTGGAGCTGCAGTAGGCGCCCTCCTAACTTCTGAGCCAGTGGCATTAGGGGGCGCTGTGGAGTACTGCCCAGACTCGGCCATTAAAGAGCCCGGGGCACAAGCACAGCGATGTTACGCGGGGGTCCTGGCCAGGTTCCCTCCAGCCTCCCTGGGCACAACCCCCCTGCAGTTTCACGAGCACGCACTACTCTGCAGTTCCTGGCTTAAGCTGCGATGCTGCTGTTCAACAGCTGACACGTCCCACCCCAGAGGCAGCTGCATGTCAGCGGTAGGCGCTGTGATTCGCCGGGTTTATAAACCCCCCTGGGGAGGGTGACGTTTGCTGTACGGTTGGATGCTGTCACTCTAAGTCGCGTAGCTGTGGCTGTTCTTTGCATTACCCGCACCCTCGGCACGAACCGCTGTGTTTGGGTCTTCAGGCTGCTGACAACAGCCCCGGCCTAAGGGGGTGAGGAACACTCGGGCCACAAGCCCCGCGGGAGCCCAGCCAGTCAGCGCGTTCTCCGGAGAGAGCTCGTTCCATTCCGCGTGGCCCGCTCCGAGCTGAGCCTGTGGGGCCGTCCTGGCCATCTTTAGCTGGCCCGGGGGTGAGCGCGCGTGCTCGGGACGTGGGACAGCTGGCTTCACGGCTCTGTTTCATTGCAGACTCTCTGGGTGACCTTGGCCAAACCACTTCTGCTCTCAGTTCCCCAGCTACACAATGGCCCTGCCCTGCTTCACAGGGGGCTGTGGGGTGCTCATATTACAGCCCCAAGGACCCACAGGAATGGAGGCCAAATAAATACGGGTGCAAACCTATTTTCCTTGCCCCTGGTAGTGGCAGCAGCTCAGGCCTGCCTGCCCCCTAGAGTTCAGAGCACCCAGATCTTCACCGTGCTGGCCCCAGGGTGCTGCCATCCTGCACCCCCCCCCCCCCCACGGGGAACATGAGTGTCAGGGCCCAGGTCAGCTGCCTGGGCCTCGCGCAAGGGGGCTAGAAACAGCAGTGAACGTTCCCACTCGGGCTGGAGCCGGGCTCTGAGACCCTCCCCTCTCGCCAGATTGCAAAGGCCAAGCTCCAGCCCAAGCAGGCAGGGCTACACTGCTGTTAGCCCCGTAATGCCACCTGACCGGGCTCTGAACCTCGCTGCCAGGGGTTTCTTCTCTTGCAGTGGAGACAAACACCGGGTCCTTTGCTCAGAATCCAGTCCCTGGGCTTTAGGACCCGGGGGAAAGTGGCGCAATGCAAGGTATGATAATGGAGGCGAGGGTGTATGCACGCCACCACTTGCTAATGGCCGGGACCAGGCCTGCTGGGCTGTGTGTCACAGACCCCGCACAGCTAAGGGGGATTCTCCATGGGCCCAGCTAGCTGGGACCTGTGCTTTTAGAGCAGGAGGATCTGAGCTGTGTTTGAGCTGCTGGGAAGTCGCAAACAGCCACAGGGTGTGTGTAAAATTCCCAAGCCTGGAATGCCCCAGCTGCAGTGGCTTTCTGCCAGGGCGGTGACAGCAGAGGGACTCTGATCGGAAAGCCCCCAGGTGCATCCCACAAGCACCCTGCTGCGTGCCTCGGTGGGTGCAATGCGCAGTGAACGTGGCCGGCAGAAGGTGGCTTGGTTTGATCTGAGTGCCCTGGCTTGGGCGGAGCCATGCCTGTGGGTAGCGCGGCTCTCTCCTGGGCAGAGAGCAGCCCCGCTCCCTTTGGGAAAGCAGCGTTTATAACTGCCTGGCTCCTCTGGGAGTCACTGCCTGGCCAGGAGCGGCAAGGAGCAGCTACAGGCCTCGCGGATAGTCCCAATCCCAGGCACTCCTGGCCGCTGGGCATTATGCTGCTCTCCGGTGCAGCTAGGACCCTGACCCCAGGACGTCCGTTCCCTGCTCAGCTTGGCATGGGGCTTCCCAGCTGCAGTGACCTGGCTGCTGACACTCCGGCTGGCCGAGTCATCCGTCTGTCATCCGCGGGCGGCCTGGCCCCAGCCCGCAGGGACCGGGGGGTTGGACAGTGCTAGGGGTGGACACCCCCGCCCCGTGGCAATGGAATTCACCACATCGTAAACAAGTGACTAACCCAGATTAAGATGCCCAGTGCTACTCCCTGTCGATTTCAGAAAATGGGGGGAGGGCGGAGGCGGGGAGGGAAGGTTACAGCGAAGTGATGGTGAATTATAAATACGAGGGTGAGATTAGATACGGTGTTAACCTGCCTACTGGGCCGTTGTCCAGCAGCTCCCTAGTCACCCGCCTTTCTGTCCAGGCTGATCTAGCCAGCTGCCCATCTGACACACTGCCCAGCGAGCTGCTCGCGCCTATTCCCTCGTCCACCCAGCCTCCAGACAGGGGAGCGCTGGGATTGTGGCAGCCCTGGAGAGCTGGGCTCTCTCCCCAGCTGGCTGGGTGGCCTGGGGCAGATCAGCGTCTCAGGCCTGCTCAGCGCTTAGAACTTAGCTGGGCATAACGCCGGTGCCCCGGGGTGTGAAACGCCCGCACCCCTCAGCATCGCCGGCCTGACCCAGTGTCAGCACGGCCAGGCTGACGGCCGCGTCCTTCCCTTGCTCAGGGAGGTGGGGTTACTTCCTCTGCCAGGGCCCTGCTCCGTGAGGCACTCGGGTGCTAGTGGGCCCCCACCTGCCACCCCGTCACCCCCTAGCGGGGCCAGAACTCGGGCAGGGGACAGGCGGAGCTCCGGAGTCCTGGCTGCGTCTCTGCGTGTCTTTAAACCGAGCGCAGGAAATTGTCCACGCAGCTGGGATCCCCCTGCTCAGGGCTGCTTCCCTGGCGGTGCCTCCTGCTGCCTGCCCCGGGCTCTGCCCTCTGGCCTGTCGCTGGATACTGGGATCTCCTGGGATCTGACCCAGCCCGGCCACTAGGTCGTCCTGGATGTGCCGTCATTACACACGGGGATACCTTGGAGCTCTGCCACCGTAACCCGGTCATGCAGACAAGCAGCATCGCCAGCGATAAAAGCGACATGTCTCATTGACTGAGTTTTGTAAGACTCAGTTAATTCCTGTTTGTTAAGTGTTTGGAGATCCTTGGGTAGCAACAGGCAGGCAATGTGTTTATATAACAACTGAGCCAGATACACCCAGAGCTTGTGTGTGTGTGTGTGTGTAGGTGTGGCGGGGGTGGCATGGGGTGTGGGGGGGCTGAGGATGGGGGTGTGTAGGTGTGGGGATGAGTGGGGTGTGGGGTGGGGTGGGGTGTAGGGGATGTGGGGCTGTGTGGGGTGGGAGTGTGTAGGTGTGGGGTGTGTGTGTGTGTGGTTGGTTGGGGGTGTCTGGCTGGCCACACACACACATGTGTAATGTGAGTTTGGGGTGTGTGCAGGGGGTGTGGGTGTGTGTAGGGTGGGGTGTGTGTGTGGGTGTGTGGTTGGATGGGGGTGTCTGGCTGGCCACACACACACATGTGAAATGTGAGTTTGGGGTGTGTGGGGTGTGTCCATGAGGTGTGTGGTTGTGTGTGTAGGGTGGGGTAGGTGTGGGGGGGGGTGGTTGGGGGGGGGTGTCTGGCCTGCTACACACACACAGGTGTAATGGGCGTTTGGGGTGGGGGGGGTGTGTGTGTGGGTGTGGGGGGTGTGTGGTTGGGTGGGGGTGTCTGGCTGGCCACACACACACACATGTGCAATGTGAGTTTGGGGTGTGTGGGGTGTGTGCATGGGGTGTGGATGTGTGTGTCGGGTGGGGTGGGGTGTGTGTGTGTGGGTGTGTGGTTGGGTGGGGTGTCTGGCTGGCCACACACACATGTGCAATGAGTTTGGGGTGTGTGGGGTGTGTGCATGGGGTGTGTGTGTGTAGGGTGTGGGTGTGTGTGTGGGTGTGTGTGGGGTGTGTGTAGGTGTGTGTGGTTGGGTGGGGTGTCTGGCTGGCCACACACACACATGTGCAATGTGAGTTTGGGGTGTGTGGTGTGTAGGGTGTGGGGCTGGGGTGGGGTGTGTGTGTGGGGTGTGTGTGGTTGGGTGGGGGTGTCTGGCTGGCCACACAGACACATGTGCAATGTGAGTTTGGGGTGTGTGGGGTGTGTGCATGGGGTGTGGGTGTAGGGTGTGGGTGTGGGTGTGGGGTGTGTGTGGTTGGATGGGGGTGTCTGGCCTGCCACACACACACATGTGCAATGTGAGTTTGGGGTGTGTGGGGTGTATGTAGGGTGTGGGTGTAGGGTGTGGGTGTGGGTGGTTGGGTGGGGGTGTCTGGCTGGCCACACACACACAGACACGTGCAATGTGAGTTTGGGGTGTGTGGGGTGTGTGCATGGGGTGTGGGTGTAGGGTGGGGGTGTGGGTGTGGGGTGTGTGTGGTTGGGTGGGGGTGTCTGGCTGGCCACACACACACATGTGCAATGTGAGTTTGGGGTGTGTGGGGTGTGTGCATGGGGGTGTGTGTGTGTGTGTGTGTGTAGGGTGGGGTGTGGGGGGTGTGTGGTTGGTTGGGGGTGTCTGGCTGGCCACACACACACATGTGCAATGTGAGTTTGGGGTGTGTGGGGTGTGTGCATGGGGTGTGGGTGTAGGGTGTGGGTGTGGGTGTGGGTGTGGGGTGTGGGTGGTTGGGTGGGGGTGTCTGGCTGGCCACACACACACACACATGTGCAATGTGAGTTTGGGGTGTGGACACACGGGTGGCTCAGAAGCCAGACAGGTCTCTCCCCAGACATGGCCATTCCGAACAGCTTCAGCTGAGCCTCCAACCAGCGACCCCCGTTCAATTCATGCCGATTGCAATGTGACGGGGGTGCCGGGGACCAAGGCTCTGTCCCGCGCCCCCAGGGGAATACTCTGGGGAGGGGGCTTGCCCCAGACCAGGTTGCTGGGATTGGAATGTAGCCCTGCAGCCCCGCTCTAACCATTCGACCACACAGCCTCATTCGCTGCAATTGACAGCCTGTGATCCTGCTCGTTTGTCAGCGATGTCACCTGCGCTACCAGGGCCATCTCTGCCCAGCCTGCTGCCGTCCCTGGGGAGACCTACCTTAGAAAGTCAGGGTGCCAGGCTCGCCTGCTGCGGGACACGCTCAGTCCACAGCTTGAGGAGTTTCTGGCTGATAAATTTAGCTCTAGGCAAACGCTGTGTCCTTGTTCCCACACAGCTATAGCAATGGAGCCAGCGGTATTCAGGGTGCTTGACCCAGCCAGATGATCCCGAGGACAGAGACTCCAACCCCACCCGGAACCTGTCTCTTCTCCATTGGTGTGGAATCCATTCTGACGTCACTGAACGTCCCGGGCTGTGCAGCGCCTTATACAGAGCGATCTCTCTTCTCCCGGGGCGTTGATCACAGAGCCAGTTGCTTGTGCAGAAGGGTGGCTGCGTAATTCATGATCCTTAACCTGCTGAAGTCATTGGCAAAACTCCCCCTGACTTCAGTGCGAGCAGGAGCAGGCCCTTGCTCATTTGTTTTCAACGGGGCAGGACGTGGGGGACAGGAACCAGGTTTCCTGGGGTCTGTTCTCCGCTCTGCCAAGGACTCACTTTGTGACTTCAGACAAGTCACCCGGGGCCCAATTCGGCAGCCTTTCCTCATCTGAATGATCCTGAGTCAAGAGTTGCAGAATCAGGCCCTCAGCTGCTCCGTGCCTCAGTTTCCCCTCTGCCCAGTGATACTTCCCCATCCCATGGAGGGAGGGGGTCTCAGTGATTGGTAAGTGCTTTGAGATCCCTGGCGCTTTGGAAAGCAGGACTTCGCTAGGATTCCTTGGGTCCTTAACTGCTTTCACCCGCTGCGTTTGCTGGGGGATGGTGAGGGGAAATGAATGCCTCCCTTCCGTTCGGCAGGATGAGGCTTTGCAGTCTACGGAGCGCACTCTGTTTCCATCCCACCCCCTCTTGTGCTGCAGATGGGCAACTATTTATGGTCTTGTGATGCTTGCTAGACGGTGCCTTTCTGAGTCATTTCCCAGCTCCTCGCCCCCCAGGACCCTCCACTGGGGTCTGCCCAGGGTCCGGGTTCCTTTTCCCTGTAGGCGGTGGCATGTCACCACTGCGGGACAGCCCCACGAGTGCGCCTGAGCCTTCCCATGCACCTCCCTGCTTGGTCCACCGCTTCAGTTCCCATCCTCGGCTCCATCGCTGACCCCTGACCCCCGTCTGCCTCGCTCGCTGGCTCGGGGGAAGGAGCCAAGGCAGCAGTTAAAAGGCTGCAGCCTCTCTTGGTCTGTCTCTCCGCCCCTCTGCACAGTCATTTCTCCCCCCCCCCCCACATCTGTGCTTCCATCAGCTGGGAAAGAGGATCTTCAGCCAGCCACCCGCCAAGCAGGAGCGCCTCTCCGTCGTGGGACTGCACCCCTTCTTCCCAGGGATCCCCCTAGGACCGAGCACTGCCAAAGGTAGGTGGAAAATATAATTGATTGGCACAGCGCGTTGCAAACGAAAAAGGGCTTCCTTGAAAAAGAAACTTTAATTGTGAGTTACAGCCAAGGCGTGTTAATTTCACTCAGCATAGACGTTAACAACAGATGTTTGTGGTGGGGGAAATACAGATAGAAACCGAGTCTGTGTGAGACCAGAGACTGAACCCAAGTGTGTACGCAACCCCTGCCTGGCATCCCTTCCTCACCAGCTGTAAAGATCTTCCACTTTTCCCTTTTATGGAAAAGATACAAAATAAATAGGAATTCAGCCTCTTTCCATCGCTGCCCGCCTGGCTATCAGCAGCATGGCTCTGTCAGAGGCTGGGATGAAGTGACTGGGTTTGGGGGAAGTGGCTTGTGACCAGCCCGCCTGGGCTGAGTGTGTAGCTAGTCTCATGCAAGCTAGCTGCAGCTGGAGCTGTCTGGCTGTAGCTGAATTAAAGATGGGCTCAAACACATGGTTTGGGTCTGGAGCCAATTCCAGACTTCCACCGAGTTCCGATGTGCTTTGTTCTGGCCCCTCTCTCCACGAAATCAAACACTCAAAGAGGAAAAGGCCTGTTCAGGGTTATTCCCTGTGACACGTTCCCTTGAGCTTTGCCAGCCTTTGGTCCCGCCACTCCAAATCCACAGTGATCACAGCCGCAGGACACACGTCCTGGTATCAAGCCTGAATTTTCCTTCGCTTAACTTCAGCCTGCAGCCCTGAGCGTGAGCTGATCCCCCGCTAGCCTCAGCGCTTACAACCTTCAAATACTTGCAGGCTGTTATCATGTCCCTCGGAGTCGTCTCTTAGCCAAACCATAAACATTTCGCTTTTGTAATCTCCCATGGGCTGTCAGCCCTCCCGCCCCAGAAGGAGTTTTGTTGTTCTCCTCTGTGCTCGCCCCTGGATCTAGGCGGCAAGATGCCCTTGGCCGAGAGGGCGGAGACTTTCTCTCGAGTTCTGAGGTCAGCAGCCACCAGCTGAGCGGAGCGAAAGGGGCTGGTTTGTGCCAGTGGAAGCTGGTGACCCAGTGCAGGCTTAGAAGTGGCCGAGGTGGCTCATTGCAGGCAGGCACTTGGCTACGCCCCATGGAGGACGATGCACGGAGGGTGCCGGGGGAGGTCGGTGTGGCTGCTGTCTGTGCTGGGCTTCGATGCGATGCGGCTGGTTGAAGGCCACAGAGCCCGTGGGGGCAGCCGCTGCCCTCGGGTGTATCCCCGGGATGAGCCGGATTTGGCTCAGACCGACGCACGTGAGCAGGACACCAGCTGCTCTGGCTGGCTTACAAGTGGCAGCGAGTGCTGCGCTGCTCTGAGCCCACAGGGCCGGTTCACCCCCGCGTGCTCGCCCGTGTGCATGGCGTCTCTCCGATGTGCCCCCAAGGACGGAGCCGCGGGCTGCAGAGGGAGAGATGGCCCAGGCTGGCGGGAAGTCATGTGTCAGATGCTGCAATGGCCAGGGCTAAAGGACCCCGGAGATGAGTCCAAATCAAAGCCCCTGCTGCTGCACTTGGCAGTTCAGAGACAGGCTGCACAAGAACCTGGGGCCGAGCCCCCTGGGGTCTGTGGCTCGGTCCCTCCCTGTTCGGCACATGGCCCCCAAACGCTGGTTCTGTCTCCTGCCCTGGCCAGACGGCTCCTGCTGAGGCTGTGCCACGCTGGGCTGCCACGGCTGGTGTGGACCCCTTGTGGGAGCAGGACGTCGGCCCATGGCCAGGGGAGGGGACGTCACGTTGGCCCTGCCTTTGTGCCTTTATTTTGGGCTTGGCAGTGTAGGGCAGTGGTCAGAGCAGGACTGCTCTGGGGGTGTCCCCTGCCCCTCTGGTGAGAGCCCGCCAGTGCCTTCCCTCCCCATAGCGAGTGCCCGCATCACTCCCCTCTTAGCCACCAGGGCCCAAAGACACGGCCAGGCCGGGAGCCCATGAGACATTTCCCCAGGGCTCGTGGAGAAACTGCCCCCAGGCCCAGGCCCACCTGCAGAGAGCTGGGGACAGAGAGCTCCTTGGAGCTCCATCGTGGGCTGGCCAAGCCCGGGAGAACACACTGCAGGGAGAGGCCTGCAGCAGCGGGGGCAGCTGGGAGAAGGGGCCAGCCCACCCCAGCCTCTCCCCCGCTTGGCTTGCTGCTCCTTAGCTAGGACCTTTGCAGGGGCCGGGGCCAGATTCTCCTGTCGGTCACACCGGCGTTGGCCTGGAGCACGTGCACTGGCTCCGCTCCCGCTTTGTACCTGTGGAAACGAGAGCAGAATCCGGCCCAAGATGCACTGTGCCCGTGGGGCCTCCTGAAGTCACCAGGCTGCTCAGGGACAATGAGGCACAAGAGAAAGCAGAGACACGAGAGGAACGTCCAGAGACCCCGGCAGCGCACGCTGACGCTCACGCTCGCTCTCTGGTCGGGGCCCATCCCCATGGGAGCTGAGTGCCAGTGGAGCCAGGAGAACTGCGGCACGAGGCGTCCAGTGCACCCGATCGACGCCTTTATCGGAAGAAAAGCGATTTAGAAAAACACACGGTGGCTGATAAAACAAACCTGAGTCTGCCAAAGCCCAAGGAGTTAACGCCAGCTGCAGCAGCGCCGTGAAAATTCACCCTGGGTCTGTGTTTTACTGATGTTAGAAAAACAGGGAGCCCCGGCGGCGAAGCTCCCGCACCTCTGCGCTGGGCTGCCGAGCCAGAGTCACACTCTGCCCTCAGGGACCCTGTTCCTGTGGAGCCTCGTGTCCGTGGCAGGGATCTGATGCCAAGACCCGGGCAGGGTTCGTATTGTCTCTCCAGCCCGCAATGAAACACAGCTTAGGGCCGCCTGTGAGGTCCCAGCCGCAACGGATTTGTTCTTGCTGCTGGCAATTTGCAGGGACCGCATTACAACGAGCTCCGGGGTGCGTGTGTGTCCCAGTAACCCCAGCGAAGCAGGCGGAACCAGGCCTTTGCGATAGCTTCCGATGACACGTCCCAATCGCAATCCTTCCAAATGCGTCCCCAGGCCCTTTGCAGGGGCTGGCTGAGGCTGCCCCCAGAGCAACGCAACGATGGGGTGGGGCACAGAGCTCCATCGGGGCACTGCAGGGCTGAGCGGTTCTGCTCTAGCCAAGGTCCCTGTGGGGGCCACGGGGCCTCGCAGCCACCTCCTCCCCCAGCCTGCTGGAGCTGGTTCTCATGCCGTACTCAGGCCCACGCGAGGATCTGCCAGGGGGCAGCCAGCAGGGCGCAGGGAATGACTCTGGCGGCATGCGGAGGTGCAGCAGGGGAGTGAGACGGCTCCCCTGGGGGCAGGGCTGGCCTACCCCACGCAGGGTTACACGCCCCCCCCTTGTCACTGTCTGGTCCAGAGCCAGGGGCTGGCTGCTCTGCCGTGGGGCTGGGCGTCAGGCCCAGGTTTTCCGCCTCCCAGGGTCACCTCTGGGGCCTCAGCTCCTGGTCTGTGAAATGGGGCTATGGATCCTGTCTCCACCTGGCCGGGCTGTCGAGCGTGTCAGCAGTTTGGGGGCAGGGCTGTGTGCTCGCGTGGTGCTGTACCGGGTGGCTCGAGGGGCTGGGGCTAGAGGCACCCCTGGGGAGTCCCCAGAATGGGCTGCAGGTGGGAGCCCAGGAAGTTGGCAGAGAGTCTTCACAAAGTGAGGAAAGGCTCCTGCAGGGAAGCTGCAGACCAGGGGTGGCCCCAGGCAGGGAGGTTGGGGAGGAGGCAGGGAAACCTTGTCTCGCGAAGCCTTGGGAATGGATTTGTGACTCTTATTTGCAGTTAATTTGCTATTAAAAGCCTAGTCCCCAGGGAGGGGTATTTTTGACCAAGGGAAGTTTTATTTAACCAGTCCAAGAAGGGAAACTGAGGCCGGCTGCCGGTAGCGTGACCTGTGGCCATGATGGGGCGCATGGGAGGCGGCCGACTCCAGTTCCAAGTGCCCAGCCCAACGGAATTTGAGTCTCCACTGGGGCATGTACCGAGGTGGCTATCCTGAGCCGTGGCTACGCTGCTACTGAGTCCGCAGCCGGGGGGCAGGCGGGTTTCTATCTGGGCGTCTAACCCCCAGTGCTGCCGCCACACTGCTCTCTGGAGCTGCTAGCAGGAGCAGCGCTAGCGCGTGTCCGGCTCCCCGCCCTGGGGATGGCACGTCCTGGTGGGAAGAGGGAGACTGCGCCAGGTCGACACTTAAACGTTTTGCCAACTGAAAAACCTCCCACCTCTGACCAACATGGGCCTGCTGGCAAAGCCCTGGTGGGGCCCCAGTTATATTTGCTGGGATCACTTGTTCTGCTTGGGCACTGGGATAAGCCGTGCCACAGATGCCCTCTTGCTGCATCTCCACTGCAGGGTTTGCCAGGAGAGCACCGGGCCCTGTCTAGTGCAGACAAGGCCCTGTAAACACCTGAACTAAACATCCCGATCTCTGCCCCAGCTCATCGCCTGGCCTCTGTGCTCCCGTTCTGGGGGTGACCACCCGCCAACCCTGGCTGCCCGGTAGGAGATCTTGGACAAGAGTGTGCAGTGTCCAATCTGTCTCTCTTCCCGCAGGCTCTTCCCAGCAAATGTGAGCAGTGGGGAGCCCCCAGAAAAGCCCCTGCTGTGGTGCTAATCAGGAATGACAATAAACTGTGACTTGTTTATGGGCTGCAGCTGGGGAAAGAGGGACGTGGGCCTGCAGAATTTCTCTGTCGGAGTGACACACACACCAAGTTCAGGTCCTTTTTTAAGCTCTGAAGCAATGAGGGCAGGAAGTGAGCTTGTGGTGGGGAAAACCAACCAACCCAAACCCCAGAGCTTTAAGAGGACACGATCCGTTTAAATAGCATGGGCCTGATTTCCCTTGCACTCAGACTTACGCCAGAGTGGGGGAGATCGGAATCAAGCCCCTAATTTTGCTGTAAACATATTTCTCCCCGCCAGGGTCCTAGCACCTAGCAATTCAAATGGGCAGAATTTAAAAAATGTCAGTTCCCTTCTGCCTGGCCCAGCTGTTTGCTTTTGCATTTGCAGGTGAGCTACCTGTCAGTTTCCCTTTTGTGTAGGGTTGGTTTCACTTTTCGGCTTGTAAATACCACAGGGGAAGGTCTGCTTGTTGAACAATAACCATTTCCATTGCCATAAAACCAGCCGTTTCTGTCTGAGCTTCGTTCTGTTCAACATGCGGATTTCAAACCAGGACCATGTGCTATTAACTTAGGGACCACTGGAAAACCAAAGGGCCCGGTCAAGCCTGGTAACGCCCGTGTGCCGGCCGGGAGTGTGGGCAGGCCCACCCAGGTGGATCGCTCATGGATGTTATTCGGGTTAAGTGACAGCTGAAGTCACTGCTCTTCCAGGACGTCCGGGCCTGCTTGTCAAACCGGCCTCCTGGCCTGCGAGGCCCCAGCTCCAGGGAGGAGACAATGGGCAGCGCGCGCCCAGGGAGTTTGGCCCGAGTGGCAGTTCCTTCTGGGAAGTGTCACGGCTGGTTTTGAACCTTACCCTGGAATTGCTGCGGGCGCAGTTAAAGCAGCAATAAAGCGCTGGCGGTAAACCTGCTTTGGTTTCGGATTAGCAGGGCTCTGGGCTCCTGGGCCCTGGCCAGGCTCTTGGAAAGCAGCCACCGGGAGGCTCAGGAATTAGCAGGTGGGAGGTGGCTTTGGTGGCTGTAGCTTCGGCGGCCGGAGGTCCCAGCAGAGCCCGTGAGCACGGGAGTGTTTGGGCGGAGCAGGAGCTGCACCTCCCGGTAAGCGTCCGTTCCTTCGCTTGGGCCTTGCACTCTGTGGGGCTGTGCTGGGGGCTAGACACCAGGGGCTGGGGGAGGCGCCGTCGCTGCGGCAGGAGCAGTTAACAACCAGCAAACAGGCAGACACACGCCCACTGTCAGGTGGGTGTCGCCGAGCGAGGCCTCCTAGGAGAGTCCTTGGCACCAGGCGTCAGGAGACCAAGCTCAGGTCCAGGCTGTAAGTGGGTGCGCGGAGCGAGCACGGGGGGGGGGTCCCACATGGAGCGAGCATCCGGGGGGGGTCCCACATGGAGCGAGCACGGGGGGGTCCCACATGGAGCGAGCATCCGGGGGGGGTCCCACATGGAGCAAGCACCCAGGGCAGGTCCCACATGGAGCGAGCATGGGGGGGGGTCCCACATGGAGCGAGCATGGGGGGGGGTCCCACATGGAGCGAGCACGGGGGGGTCCCACATGGAGCGAGCATGGGGGGGTCCCACATGGAGCGAGCACGGGGGGGTCCCACATGGAGCGAGCAGCGAGGAGTCCCACATGGAGCGAGCACGGGGGGGTCCCACATGGAGCGAGCACGGGGGGGGTCCCACACGGAGCGAGCACCAGGGGCAGGTCCCACATGAAGTGAGCACAGGGTGGGGGTCCCACATGGAGCGAGCACGGGGGGGGGGGTCCCACATGGAGCGAGCACGGGGGGGGTCCCACATGGAGCGAGCACGGGGGGGTCCCACATGGAGCGAGCACGGGGGGGTCCCACATGGAGCGAGCACGGGGGGGGTCCCACACGGAGCGAGCACGGGGGCGTTTGCACTGTGTGGGCCGGGCACGGCAGGGAGGGCGGCTCCGTTAACAGTCGGGTCGACTAAGAGGTTGAAATCTGGAAAATAAGAAAACCCTTTGACCTGAATAACGAGCAGCCCACAAACGAGATCCAGCCCTGCTCCATGCAGGGTTAAAGCCCAGTCTGACTGCGCCGTGTGGAGACCCGCCGCAGACCAGCTTGCGGCCACCTGGCTTATGTAAGTAGCTGGTGCCAGCAGCTCGGGGAGCTCAGAGCCCAGGGGCAGCATCGGGAGGGCAGAGCTGCTGGCCTGAAGGAGCAGATGCTCCGGGCTCTTTATGGACCTGGCACAGGAGGGCGTTGTGGAGCGCTGGGGAAGCCAGTCTCCTGAGGAACGGGGCTTCAATGTATCCGGCATCGGGGAACGTTTCGGGGAAGGGGGCGCCTCTGCCGAAGGGATGGGCTCCCCCTAAGTCTGAGTGGAACCGGGCGTCCCTCAGACTGGGGAGGAATGTTTGACCCGGGAGCTGGTGGAAGGGTGGCAGGAGCTGAGGCGCTCCCAGGTCGGAATGGTGTCTGGGCGTCCGATCAAAGGGGTGGTGCAAAGTGCACCTGCACGAGAGCAGGAACAGGTCAGAAGTCTGTAACTCAGACCAAAGGGTTCAATACAAACTGGCACCTGGTCAAAACTAAACCCTAGAAATGCCTGTGTGCAAATGCAAGAAATGGCAAAGCGAACCCTGGGCTGCCTGGGGACGGCCTCGGCCATTGCGGAGATGGGGCAGAATGACCCCAAGCCGGGCAGTAGCTGCCCGGGAGATTCAGGTGGGAACGCTCAGGCGAGCTCAGCATTGCCCAGGTGACCGAGGCAGGTTGTGGAATCCCCGTTGCCGGCCCGGAGGTTTTTCGGGCAGGTTGGACAAGCTCCTGTGGGGAGGCTCTAAGTTGACTTGGTCCTGCCTCCGCGCCGGGGGATGGACGAGATGACCCCTCGCGATCTCTTCCAGACGAGCATCGCCGTGGAGACCAATGGCCATGGGTCATACCTGGGTACAAGCCAGAGGAAGCCAAAGCGGTGGGGGCGCAGTGCTGAAGCATAAAGCGGCCACAGAATCGCGTGCGAGAGGAATTCTGAGCGGCGAGGCCTGCACATCCCCAGCGGTAGGAACGTGTCACTGCATCAGTGGGGCCGCACGACCGGGCTCCAGATCTAGGAACCGAAACTAGGGGCAAGGCAGCAAACCAATAGTAACGGGGGACTTCAGCGACCCGCCGACGGACGGGTCACCCAGCCCAAGGGGACGGGGCGGGAGAAACAAATCTGGACACTTTCCGTGATTGCGCCGTGGAGCAGCGAGTGCCAGAGGCTCTGCTTGGTGACGCCGAGGTAACTGACACGAGCTAATTCGAGAAGAGACAGGAGCTGAACCACTCAGGACCCGAGACCACGATATAATTAGTCAACACCCCGGGGCGGGGAGGAGCCAGGCGGGGAACGTTGGAAAGGGCGAAGGGCCCAAAGCTGCAAGTAACGGAATCGAATCCCCAGACGGGGCCTGGCTACAACACTAGAGTCTCAGCAGACACGTGTCCCACCCAACCAACAGGAAGCCGGGCAGGGGAGAAGCCAAGCAACAGAACTGCACGGCAGGGTCGAGAGCGTTTTCAGGCAAACCGAAATCCTGCCAGATTCGGAGACCCCGACCCCATGAGTCCACCAGTCAGGAGCACAAAGTGCAGCAGGCGATAGGAGAGGGGGAAGTCAGAGGGGCCAGATAGGTAAAGGTGTAAAAACCAGGCACAAGCAAGTCTTTAAGTCTCTCAGAAGAATGGGTGAGCCTGCTGGATCACCAGGGGTTAACGGGAGCAATCAAGGGAGATAAGGACATTGCTGAGAAGCCAAATGATTTCCTTGCATCAGTCTTCACTGCCGAGATGTCATGGGAATTCCTACCCCGGGGCGCCTCTCTGGCTGCTACGAGAGAGCTGCTGGAGCAGACGGATCATTTAAAATGCAATACGGGCCCAGACCCAGATGGGCCAGCCAGAGGTTCTGGAGGAACCGAGGTACGAGGCAGCTGAGCTGCTAACCAAACCGGGAAATCCCTTATTCAAAACACCTGCTGTTCCAGAGACTTGGAGGGAGCAAATCTTGGACTTGTATTTTGAAAAGGCTCCAGGGTGCTCCATATAGACCCATCAGCCTCACCTCTCAGCTGAGAAGCTAGTTAAAAACAGGGTCAAACCAGGAAGGATTCAGCTAAGGAAAATTGGGTCTCACTGATATCTTAGAATTCCTTGCCCACGTTGGTACAGTAGTGAGTAAAGAAGAACCAACTGACCATAATTTATTTATACTTCCAAGTAAAGCTTTTTTAGCTGCTAAAGAAGCTAAATCACTATGGGGCAAGAGGCAAAACATTGTCACGGATCAAAAACTGGTTCAGAGTCAGAAAACAAAGACTAGGATTCAATGGCGAATTTTCATCATGGCCAGAGGTGAACAGCAGGCGCCACGGGAGTTCTGTGCTAGGCTGGGGTATCCAGTATGTTTGTTAGTGATGTGGGAAGGGGGGGGAGCAGTGTGTGAGTGTGGGGGGGGGGTCTGCCCAGGACAAACAGTAATTGAGGTGAGTCAGGACCAGAGAACACAGTCAGGGAACTTCAGAGAGGAACCCTGGCAGGGAAACAGGCCACACAATGACCTAGGAAGGTGGAATCTCCTTCCTTAGAGGTTTTTAAGGCCTGGCTTGACAAAGCCCTGGCTGGGATGATTTAGTTGGGTTTGGTCCTGCTTTGAGCAGGGGGTTGGACTAGATACCTCCTGAGGTCCCTTCCAACCCTGAGATTCTCTGATTCTAATGACAGATTAAATTCAGAGTCGACAAATGCAAAGCAATGCAGATTACAGGGGGAAAACAAACTGCCCATGCTCCATACAGGGTCGAGAAAAGGGAGCCATTGTAGACAGCTCAGAGGAGACTCCTGCTCAATGTGCAGCTGCAGCCAAAGGAGCGAGCACAGGGTGAGGCTGCATAAGGGAATAATACAGAGACTTTTCTAATGCCTTTATGTAAATCAGTGGTGCAGCCTCCCCTGGACACCGCGTGCGATGCTGGTCACTGCGGCTCACGAGGATACAGCAGAACTAGAGGGAGTTCAGACAAGGATGAGGAGAATAAGCAACAGCTTGGAAAAACTCTCCTTGGAGGAGAAATGGAAAAGGCTGGGATGTTACCCCAGCAAGGAGACGTGAGAAAGGTCTGTAAATAGGGGAGCTCAGGAGCCCTGTTCTCCTTCCCTCACCATAACACAAGGACAAAGGGGCATTCAGTGAAATGAAAAGGTGGGAAATTCCAAACCAATCAAAGGGAATACGGTCTCAATGAGTGATTAAACTGGGGAACTCACTGCCACAAGAAGATGCTGTGGCCAAGAAACAAGATTAACAAGGTTCAAAAAGAGATTGGGCATCGGGTGAAAGTGATCAGGACATGATAGATTTCATGATTCAGAAGAAAGGCATGAGACCAGGAGAATGTCTTTGTCCTCTGGAAGCCCTGCTGCCCCCCCACCCCAGGGTCTTGGCTACCTGCTCCCAGCAGGCTGCTGCCTGGGCTCCCCCCTCACTGCTGGGGCTCCCCACTCTGAGCATGGCTGCCGGTTGCAGGGAGCTCAGAGCGGTCCCAGTGCCGCTGCCCTGAGCAGAGCCAGTAGAGGTTAGGATGGACACCAAGGGGCGATTGAATGACCGCAGTGGCTGTACGTTGACCTCAATTAAGTCCACCTAGTTTTGTAGTGTGGAGAAGCCCCAAGGCCCGTAATGAGTCACAGGGAGCAAGGACGATAAAAGGCCGTGAGAAGAGGTTATTGAAGGGAAAGACGAAGGAAAGTGCAGGTCGCTCCTCTGGGGGAACGGGGCCTGTTAACTGATGACATCAAGATGGCTGAAGTGTTTAATGCCTATTTTGCTTCGTTCGTCACTATAAAGGTTAATGGTGACCAGATACTCAGCACAATGAATATTAACAACGGGGAAGGAACACAAGCCCAAATAAGGAGAGGACAGGTTGAAGAATGTTTAGATACATTCGATGTATTCAAGTCAGCATGGGCTGGTTAAATTCAGCTGACTTTACTTAAGGAACTAGCTGAAGCAATCTCAGAACCATTGGCAATTAACTTGGAGAACTCCTGGAGGATAGATGAGGTCCCAGAGGACTGCAGAAGGGCAAACCAAGACTTACCTTTAAAAAGGGGACCAGAGAGAATCTGGGGAATTCTGGACCAGTCAGAAAGATACTGGAACAAATTATACTGGATGCATCCGACGAAGTGGGTATTCGCCCCCGAAAGCTCATGCTCCAAAACATCTGTTAGTCTATAAGGTGCCACAGGACTCTTTGCTGCTTTTACAGATCCAGACTAACACGGCTCCCCTCTGACACTGCAATAAACTAGTGAACCATCAGTTTGTGAGCCCCTAGAGGATAACAGAGTTATAAGGAATAGTCAGCATGGCAGAGCAGCCTAATTTCCTTCTCCGACAGGCCTAGTGGCTGGGGGGAAGCAGGAGATGTGCTAGGTCTGGATTTTATAGGGCTTTTGACCCAGTCCCACATGATATTCTCCTAAGCAAACTAGGGGAACACAGGCCACAAGAAATATCTATAACGTGGGGGCACAATTGGTTGAAAGACGGTAATCAAAGTGAACCATTGATAACTAATCTATCAGCCTAGGAGGGCGTATATAGTGGAGTCCTGCAGCGGTCAGTCCTGGGTCCGGGACAAGTCAATATTTTCATTAATGACTTGGATAATGGAGTGGAGAGTGTGCCGTGCAGATGACACCCAGCTGGGAGGTACTTTGGAGGACAGGATTCGAATTCAAAATGACCCTGACAAATTAGATCATTGGTCTGAATTCAGCACAATGAAATTCCATGACGACAAGTGCAAAGTGCCCTTAGCAAGGACAGCTCAGGCGCACAACTACAGAATGGGCAGTGCTGGCGAGGGGGTCGCACGGCTGGACGGATCTGGGGTTAGTGTGGCTCCCAAATCGAACGAGCCAATGCTGGGAGGCAGTTGCACAACAGGCTCCTATGATTCTGGGGCGTATTAGCAGCAGTGCTGTAGGTAAGACCTGGGAGGTAACGGTCCCACTCTGCTCGGGACTGGTAAGGCCTCAGCTGGAGAACTGCGTCCAGTTCTGGGTGCTGCACTTTAGGAAGGATGAGGACAAATTGGAGAGAGTCCAGAGGAGAGCCACCCAAATGAGAAACCCTGAGCTATGAGGAAAGATTCCAAGCTGGGCATGTTTAGTCTTGAGAAAAGACTGGGGGCCGGGGCCGATGGTGGGGGCGGGGGGGGACAATCCGATCGTGCTAAGGGCTGTTCTAGAGAAGACAGTGATGAAGTGCTCTCCATGTCCTCTTAAGGCAGGACAGGAAGCAATGGGCTTCATCTGCAGCCAGGGAGATCTAGGTTAGATCTCAGGAGAAACTTCCTAACTGTCCGGGGAGTGAAGCTCTGGAACGGGCTCCGCAGGTGGCGTCCCGTCACTGGAGGTTTTTAAGATCAGGCTGAACAGACACCTGTCAGGGCTGGTCTCGGGTTACTTGGTCCTGCCTCAGCGCAGGGGGCTGGACTCAGGGGCCTCTCGAGGTCCCTCCCAGCCCCACATTCCGATGGCTCTGTGCTTTCCGAGGCTGTGAAGACTGTCCACAGTGATCATAATGAATTACAGCAGAACGTCTGGGAGGGACGCGGCGCGTCGTACTTCAGGATCTCAGCTGATCTCTAGCAGGAGAGCGCGGGATGAGGCCTGTCAGGGCGGGGGGAGGGAAGAAACAGCAGCTTATCCCACATCTTCCATCTTCCTCTGCAGCAGCTGGCAGAGACAGGATCCTGGGCTAGCTGGACCTGGGCTCTGAGCTTGTCTGGCCTCTGTCGGGTCCTGCAGTGGGGCAGGGTGTGGGGGGCAGCGTGTTCTGCGCCATGCTCCCAGGCTGTCAGTCTGGCACCTTTCCCCAGCATGGAATTCACTTTCAACCATAGACAACTCGCTCCCGAGCACGACGGGGGATGGGAGGCTGACTTCCCAGAGAAAGATGGGACCTTTCTGTGGCATGTGTTTTCCCAGGCTGGAGCAGCTCCTGGCATCCGGAATGAAAACAGTGAATTCCTAGCGTTCAGCCCCGGAGCCAGCAGGACTCCTGGGTGGACTGCAGAGCACCGGGATGGGAGGAGGCCTGCAAAGAAAATATCATTTGGATCCAGTTTTCCAAGGCCCCAGAGGTGGGAGGGGTTTGGGCCCTGGGTTCTGGCCCCGCTCTGATTTAGCAGGGAAATGGTCTCCCTTGGTGAAGCAGAACTCTGGGGAGGCTCCAGGCCAGTGAATTCCTTTGCCATGAATATTGATGGGGTTAAAGATGCCACAGGAATCTCAGCATGTAACTTACCAATAAGGCCAGTATGTGCAGCAAGCGCCATCCCTGGGAGTAATCAAATTCCAGCATCCCCAAAGGGCTACAAGTCACCATGCCCAGCTAGACACGTGCGATTGCTTCAGGCTGGCCTGGATTGGGGGTGGGGGGCAGAGGGCAGCTTCCTTGTCAGGGGATGGCGTTCACAGCACGTCTGCCCTTCCCTGGCTCCCTTTCGTGCAAGGAACTCAACACATTTTACAAGGCAGTATCATTATCCCTGCTGCACAGCTGGGGAAACTGAGGCACGGGGCAGGCCCGTGAATTGCTCCAAGGTCATGGTAGAGGCCGGAGTGAAGCCCAGGAATCCGGATCATCCTCACAGCCTCCTGCCTGACTCGGTGCAACCTTAACCTGCTCACGTGTCAGCAGAATGTTTGCTCTGTGAGCGAGGGTTTGCGTTAGGTTGCGAGGGAGGCTCGTGTATCTAGTGAATGGGGCAGGCAGGCTCTCGTGATGATGTGGGTCCGGCCCTGGCAGTGTAGACTGACAGGTGGGCGTTTGGGTGAAGTGAAGAGGGGTCCCAGCATGATGTATTTCCTTGCTGGTGAGGGTTGGTCGTGGGGGGTGGTGCTGTCCTGCTTTCTTGATCCCTTTTTGTTTGCGCATCAGCCAGTCATATCAGCCACGGTCCTCTTCAGTAATACTCCCCCGGGGCTTCCATGCCAGTGTCCAAACTCTGCTGTACAGAGGGGCATCATGCCAAACACTCAGACACTGGCCGACAAGTCACAGAAGCCGGGTTCCATCTCCAGTTCAGCCTCAGAAGGGCTGTGGGATGACAGCCAAGTCATTCCCCTCTCCATGCCTCAGTTTCCCCGCCTCTAAAACGGGGCTAATGGCACTGACGTTCCCTGGTAACACGCTGTGAGTGCTCAAGTACTCATCTGGCCTCTCAGCACAGTATCTGAGCACCTTTAACAACCCCTCCGTGAGATAGGGCAGGGGTATTCACCCCATTTTACAATGGAGACTGAGGCACAGGGAGATTAAGTGACTTGCCCAAGGGCACATAGGAAGTCTGTGGCAGAGCTGGGAATTGAACCCCATTTTCTTGATTCCCAAAACAGCTCCCGAATCACTGGACCATCCTTCCTCTTCTAGGGAGGCCCACGGATGAAAAGGAGTGAGCATGACTTTAGCAAAGCTTTTGATACGATCTTGCACAGTATTCTTGCCAGCAAGTTAAAGAAGTATGGGCTGGACGAATGGACTGTAAGGTGGATAGAAAGCTGGCTAGATCGTCAGGCTCAACGGGTAGTGATCAACGGCTCCATGTCTAGCTGGCAGCCAGTTTCGAGCGGAGTGCCCCAACGGTCCATCCTGGGGCCGGTTTTGTTTAATATCGTCATTAACGATCTGAAGGATGGTGTGGACTGCACCCTCATCAAGTTTGCAGATGACACTAAACTGGGAGGAGTGGTTGATACGCTGGAGGGTAGGGATAGGATACAGAGGGACCTAGACAAATTGGAGGATTGGGCCAAAAGAAACCTGATGAAGTTCAACAAGGACAAGTGCAGAGTCCTGCACTGAGGACGGAAGAATCCCATGCACGGCTACAGACTAGGGACCGAGTGGTTAGGCAGCAGTTCTGCAGAAAACGACCTAGGGGTTACAGTGGACGAGAAGCTGGATATGAGTCAGCAGGGTGCCCTTGTTGCCAAGAAGGCTAATGGCATTTTGGGCTGTATAAGTAGGGGCACTGCCAGCAGATCAAGGGACGTGGTCATTCCCTTCTACTCAGCACTGGTGAGGCCTCATCTGGAGTACTGTGTCCAGTTTTGGGCCCCACACTACAAGAAGGATGTGGAAAAATTGAAAAGAGTCCAGCGGAGGGCAACAAAAATGATCAGGGGGCTGGAGCACATGACTTATGAGGAGAGGCTGAGGGAACTGGAATTGTTTAGTCTGCAGAAGAGAAGAGTGAGGGGGGATTTGATAGCTGCTTTCAGCTACCTGAAGGGGGTTCCAAAGAGGATGGATCTAGACTGTTCTCAGTGGTGGCAGATGACAGAACAAGGAGCAATGGTCTCAAGTTGCAGAGGGGGAGGTTTAGGTTGGATATTAGGAAAAACTATTTCACTAGGAGGGTGGTGAAGCACTGGAATGGGTTCCCTAGGGAGGTGGTGGAATCTCCTTCCTTAGAGGTTTTTAAGGTCAAGCCTAACAAAGCCCTGGCTGGGATGATTTAGTTGGGGTTGGTCCTGCTTTAAGCAGGGGGTTGGACTAGATCCCTCCTGAGGTCTCTTCCAACCCTGATCTTCTCTGATTCTATGCATCCGAAGAAGTGGGGATTCACCCACGAAAGCTCATGCTGCAAAACGTCTGTTAGTCTATAAGGTGCCACAGGATTCTTTGCTGCTTCTGATTCTATGATTAGCCCATCTCCCTGCAGGTGCATTGCATGTCTCTGTGGCTGGTGTGACTCTCCAGCCAGCTGCGGTGGGGCTGGGGTTTCCGGGATGCACACAGAGAGGGTGGAGTGGGCTGCAGCTCGCATGTGTGCACGTGTCCTTAGCCTTATTTTTCAAACAACATCAACTGTAAATTCTGTGGCTGAAACCCTGCATGGGCCACAGCATCTCCAGGCTTCACAGTGTGAGACGGTTTCCTCGGAGAACTGTTCTAACACCTCTGCCCGGCACACTGGACCTTTTTTCCTATGAACTTTTTATTACTTTTTAAAAAAAAGACAGAGAGAAAAACCAAGCAGAACAAAATCCACAGCAGCAGCTCATAACGCCTTAGCCGGGTGCTGCGTAACCTTAGCTCTAGTTTAAACACACTATGACTGGTTAAAATAGAAATCAGTGGTTTTTATTACACAGTTTACAAACAAACACATTTGGCTTCTAAAAATCCAGCCAGGGAAAGAAAAATGCTTCAGATAAGATGTGACATTCTAAACCGTGGGGGAGCGTCCTGTAACCCCCACGTTCCTCCAGTATCGATCATTGATCTGGCATATAAAGCAGGCCGAGTGAGAGGTTCTGACTGGCTGAAACCCACTGCTCTGTCTAATTGGTGTATCGTTACTGCATATGAAGTTATACGATTGTGTTGTATGGTTGGCACTAAAACATGCAGGAAGTTGGGGAATCAGGTTAATTATCAGCTAACTAACGATATAGGGAAATAAGGAAAGTAACCAATGCCGGGCAGGTGTCAAAACAATCCCCACCAGCCATTGTCCAGCAAGGGAGTTACAAGTCAATGACCCCTGCATGAGGCCACACGCTTGCCTGGGGACTCAGCAGTGACCCCCAGACACGCCGGGACCTGTGTTCTCCAAGCACAGGGGACTGAGGGTATCAAACAGAGCACGGGGGCCCCATGCTGGGCCTTTCTCCTGCCCCCACCTATGCTGCACACAACAAGGACACTGCGAAGACTGAAGACTCCAACAGAGGAGTCTGGCCCAGGTTTCACGGGTGAAATCTGTGTATTATGACCTGTAATATCCAGTGGGGTGAGAAAAACTGCGTCATCTAGCTGTTACCCAGGCTAATAGAGCTGAGAGGTTAGACCAGCGGCGTAGTATCGCCTAGGCCAACAAGGCCTAGGCCTAGGGTGACAAATTTGCAGGGGCGGCAAATTTGCTCGCACCCCCTCCCCAACTCCGCCCCTTCCCCAAATCCCCAGCCCGCCTCCTCCCCCAGGCGCGCCACGCTTCCCTCGGGCCACCTCTCTCCCAGGCGCGCCGCGCGAAAGCACTGGGAGGGAGGGAGAAGCGAGTAGCGGCGCGCTCGGAGGAGAAGGAGCAGAGGTGAGCTGGGGCCGGCGGGTGTGGGGAGTAACCCGGGGGGCTGGGAACCGCTCCCCGCCCAGCTCATCTCCACTCCACCGCTGCCATCCCCTGAGTGCCACAACTCCCCTTCTCCACCCTCCCTCCCAGGCTTGCCACGGGAGAGCGGAGGTGAGCTGGCACGGGGGGGAGAGTGGCAATTTTTTGAGGGCCTAGGGGCGGCAAATTTGTTAATCCGCCACTGGGTTAGACTGCATGCTTATATTTAATTTTATTTTGGTAACTAACTCTGACTTTTTGCCTATCACTTAATATCACTTAAAATCTGTCTTTAGTGGTCAATACATTTGTTTAACTGTTTATCTTTACTAGTGAGTTTGCCTGAAGTGTTTGGTTCGGGTGCTTGCTCAGGTTACAAAGGCTGGTGTATATCCATTTTCCATGGACGAAGAGGTGAACCAATTAATAAATCTGCACTGCTTGTCTTGAGCAGTGCAAGGTGGTATATTCCTGAGGTGCAGTGCTGGGAGCTGGGGGGAATCGGCTCTGGTGCTTTGGTCTGTGTGATTCGTGAGTGGCTCTGGGACATTCATGCAACCTAGCTGGGTGTGGGGCTCCGCACGCTGTTGTGCTGAGTGCTCACAGTGCCTGGAGGGGTTTGCTGCTTGTCACTGGCAAGGCGTTGTGTGAGACAGCCCAGGCTGGAGAGAGGTCAGGGCACAGCGGTCCCACAGGCTGCACCCCGGGGATCCCGTCACAGAGGCGCCGTGAGCAGGGTGAAATACGCAGCTTGTTGTACTGAGCTAGATTCGCATTTCATACACCAGTGTAAGATTTTAAGTGCGGTGGCTGAGGACAATCAGGCAGAGGCTGCCAGTTTGTTATTTTCTGTTTGCTTATATCGAGAGCAGGAAGTAGAAACAGAAAAGCAAACGAGTGAAAGCAGTGAAGCCGTTGTGAAGCTGGAGCTTTTTAGACTGCAGGTTGCAGAAAAAGAAAGTGAGCGCCAGAGACCACTGGAACGGAAAGAGCTGATGCTAAAGGAGAAGCAGGAAGAAAGAGAGTGGGAGGAGAGAGAGAGAGAAAGTGAAAACACCAGCTGGACCCACTAGAGAAGCAGAACCAGAGCCCAGCGATTCCCATCACTCTGAAAATCCCCAGTTGGGACCATTTATGTCCTGCATACAATGAGGCAGACGATATTGCTGAATATCTGACCACCTCTGAAAGGCCGTGTGCAGTGCATGAAACCCCTGATGCCAAGAAAGTTCCTACCCTGATTGCAAAAGTAACTGGTAAAGCTCTGAATGTATTCAATGAAATGCCTATTGAGGATGCTTTAGACTTTTGTAAATTCAAAAACACTGTTTTGCAAAGGGTTCAGATTACGCCTGAAACATAGAGTTAAATTTAGGAATCTGAAGAGGGATATTGGTCTGAGTAATGGGGAATATGGGAATAAAATGAAAGATTTGATGGGAATGTGGGTGTTACAGGCTTTGAGGGACTGTTTGATCTTGTGGGTGAAGAGCATTTCCTAGGCATATTGCAAGGCTGATGTAAAGCCCTGTCTAGGGGACCAAAATGTAAAGGCTGTGGATGAGATGGTGATGCCAGCTGATGCCTTTGAACAGACCCAGGCAGCTATTGAAAGCAAACCGTCAGAACAGGAGTTTAAAGGTAGTGGGAAGGGAGGATCCCATTTTATTCCTAGCAAGAAGGAGGGTGGCTGGGAGGCTGGATACTCACCTCCCCAAAACCATTCCTCTAACCCTCATCCCAAATCTCCTGTAAAAAACAGAGGAGCCCAAAAGGTGCTATTGGTGTGATTCCACTGATCCCCTGAGGAATAAATGCCCTGTGCTGGGAGGAAGCAGGCAACCAAGAGCTCATGTTCGTTCTACTGTCCTCAACTGAACCCACCCCGGCAATCGAAACCTGGCATCTTGGTTCTGTGAGGTTAGCCTCTGCAGAACCAGATATGGAGCACGTTACGGTTGTCAAAATTGATGGCAGGGAATGCTTGGGGCAGAGGGATACAGGGGCCCAGATCTCTCTGGTTAAGCAGCGTGTGGTCCCAAAGGCCAGTATGTTACCTGGCCAAATGGCAGAGATTGTGGGGTGGGCGAAAGCAGATTCCTCGTCCCGCTAGCTAAAGTCCATGTGGAGTGGGAAGGTTGGGAAGTGTTTTGACTGGGGGGTATGGAACCTCCTAGCTGACTTGCTCCTTGGCAATGATTTTTTCCATGTAGCTCAGGCTAAAGTATTTGCCTGCAGCAGGAGGGAGTTCTGTGCTGGGACCCCGGAGGGAAAGGGTCAGGTCTCAGGAACTGCTGAGCGAATGGGAGAGAGTCTCCTTGATTCTTCTGCAGCAGGGGGAAGCCACATGCTTCCAGGTGTGACCAGCTCCTGCCCTGCAGCTGGAGGCAGCCCCACATCGGGAAGGGATGGGGGTGTGATGCCGGCCCGGGAGAGACCTGTCCAGGTTGTTAGCTGCCAGTTTGCAGCTGAACCAGAGACAGATCCCGCGCTAGGGAGCAGAGAGCAATGGGTGCCAGAGGGGAGCCCAGAGAAGGGGCAGGGAATCTCAGACCCCACTGAGGTGGGTGGAGATTCCTGTGACTCTGTAGCACAGGGGAGCCGGGTGCTTCCAAGTGTGGGAGGGGCTGAGAGCAGCTTCTTTCCTGCAGAAGGCAACATGCCCTGAGGCACAGGGGCAGGCGAGGGGTTGCCAGCGAGTAAGGAAACTGTCCCAGGTGGTAGCTGGCAGAGCTCTGCAGCCGAACAAGGGACGGACCCCTTCTCGGGGAGCACAGAGCAGTGTGTCTTAGGGGGGACCCAGGGGAGGCAATGGGGGAAGGAACGCTGGGGGTGCAGGCATGTCTCCTCAGTGGGCATTTGGGAGAGGATGCCCAGGACGGAATGGCTGGGTCAACAACAGGGGGACCTCCTGGAGGGGGGCAGCCACACAGCTGACTGCTCCGGGACAGAGACGGGGTGGCACAGGGTACCCAATCCAGGTCCAGGGTTTTCAGGACGCTATTTCTGATAAGTTTTTGGAAAGTAACTGTCTCTTTAAATCAAGATGCAGCTCCAAGGCCTGTGATAACAGAGGAGTTGAGACCAGGAAATTGCCAGCTGGTGGTTTGTGAGAAAGCAAGTGACCCAAGTGCCAGAGAGGGAGGTGTTTTCCCCCAGGCTGCTGGGACAGGGAGCAGTTATGGGAGCTGCTGGGAAAGGTGCATCTGATCAAAGAGTGAACACACCTCGCCCAGAGAGCACAGCTCAGCCCTGGTCCTCAGACTTCTGTACCGGTGACCCCTGTGTTATATTCCTGAGTGCGACCCCCCTTCTCCATTAAAATCACTGGTTTATCTATTTAACGCCATTATAAATGCTGGAGGCAAAGCAGGGTCTGGGGTGGAGGCTGACAGCTCGTGACCCCCCATGTAATAACCCGGAGTGGTCCCGACCCCCAGTTTGAGAACCCCGTGCCCTAGGGGGCAGGACTCAGTGCTGGGAGTGGGGAACACAGGGTAACCCCAAAAAGGGAGCTGGATTTTTGGCACATGTACAGTCCTGGGGTGGGGAGACAGCTCCCCAAAGGGCAGCCAATGTGCAGGCGCCCCCAGGCCCCTATCTTGCCGGACTCTGGAGTACCAAAATCCCAGCAAGTAGGTTACATTAAGAGCTCACACAGAAGGGGACACTGGAGAGAAAGAAAAGCCAGTGACTGATTACAGGGGAGAGTCAAAGGACACCCTGGGAAATGAACCACCCAACCTCAAACCAGGCTGCGGTGTCATAAAGATTCTTGTAAACACCCACCTGAGAGACAAACGTTGGTATTGAGGTTAAGTTTTGAGAGAAGAATTTTGACACTGATGTTAAACCTTCCGATAACGCTACTTCTCCGTTAACACCATAAACAGAGGTAGAGCTCAGCACAGCAGAGAAACCATCATAAACCCCATGTCACATGATAAGACACAGACGAGAAGCTAAATTCTGAGGAGGGGGCTAGAGCTGGACAGGAAGGAAGTAGGTAGAGCAGAGGGGGAGGTGTGGGGGCGTCGTTCAGACACTTCCAGGAAAGCACCCGCATCCTGGGGAATTTGTCTGGAGTGTCTCTGTACGATTCTTCCCAGGCTGGCCAAGCTCCCGGCGGCCGGGCTCCGCTCTTCGATTGTGGGGCCTTGTTGGGTTTCCAGTTTTGCAGAACTGGTATTTTACCCATTACTGGTGCTCTGCTTAGCACTAATACACAGAGCAGCTTTTCACATTTACTCAGCTTCTCGCTAACCTAGAGTCATAGAATATCAGGGTTGGAAGGGACCTCAGGAGGGATCTAGTCCAACCCCCTGCTCAAAGCAGGACCAAACCCAACTAAATCATCCCAGCCAGGGCTTTGTCAAGCCTGACCGTAAAAAGCTCTAAGGATGGAGATTCCACCACCTCCCTAGGGAACCCATTCCAGTGCGTCACCACCCTCCTCGTGAAAAAGTTTTTCCTAATATCCAACCTAAACCTCCCCCTCTGCAACTTGAGACCATTACTCCTTGTTCTGTCATCTGCCACCACTGAGAACAGCCGAGCTCCATCCTCTTTGGAACCCCCCTTCAGGTAGCTGAAGGCTGCTATCAAATCCCCCCTCACTCTTCTCTTCTGCAGGCTAAACAATCCCAGTTCCCTCAGCCTCTCCTCATAAGTCATGTGCTCCAGCCCCCTAATCATTTTTGTTGCCCTCCGCTGGACTCTCTCCAATTTTTCCACATCCTCCTTGTAGTGTGGGGCCCAAAACTGGACGTGTCCCGCAGGGTTCAGATGACCTGGTTAGCCCGTAACACAATGTTATGAGAGGAAAAAATTAACTGGCCCCTTCAGTTCTGCCTCGAACCACAGGGTCTAGGAGCCTTCCCACAGCAATGGGTGAAGTTTGCCCCTGCCGGGTCACCGCGGCATTTGTCGGACTCAGCAGCACCTGTGTGAACGGTTGGGGGGGGGGGAATGCATCTGCCAGAGACGGGTTCTCAACCTTTCTCTTTAAGAGGCCCCCCCAACATGCCATAGAAACTCCGCAGCCCAGCGGGGGGAGGGCTCCAGGAGTCTGCCCCAGGGGGCTGGAAGGGGGCTCGGGAGCCCCGCGGGGGTGCTGGGGTTCAGGGCTCCGAGTGGCCCTGCTTGCTGGACCCCCTGAAACAGCTCACAGACCCCCAGTGGGCTGCGGCCCCCGGTTGAGAACTGCTGCTCCGTGCCATAGGTTCATCTTAGCCGGAGGCCCAAGGAGCAGGTCGGCGCAATGGCTGAAATTTGTTTCCATTGCTTAGCAGGAAATAATCGGCTTAGTTCCTCCTGCCGTTTCTTTGTAGGGGATCCGGGTTTAGTTCGGATTTGCTGGCCCCGGTTCACGCGTAGGGTGGCCACAGGGGAACTACTGGAGACGTGGGAGCAGGGGGCCCTGCAGACTGTATTGAAACAGCCTCAGTGCGGTTCTGGGGCCGGGGAGAGGGCTGATGAGGTTCAGCCAGGCCCGCCGTGGGGTGGAGCTTCGGCTCCGTGGAAGGCGAGTGGGTTGCAGGGGGTGAGGCAGAGGAGGATCAGGCCCCACGTATTTCCAGGGGAGCGTTGCACAGAACTGCTGCTCCGGAGGAGGGTGGTTCCGGGTGTCACGGAGCTGCAGGGCCGGAGATGGTGCGGGGGCCAGCGCGGAGGCTGGGGGCAGAAACGGAGAGAGACCGACCGGGGTGGGGCTTCACCTCCTGCTCCAGGGCCCTAAGGCTGCAAGAGGCTGGCAGAGAATCCCCCGGGGGCATGTGCTGAGCTCCTCCCCCTCCGCCATCCTGGGCTCTGTGTCAGCATCAGCTCCAGCGGGGACCCAGGCTGGGGGCAGGCCCCTGCTTGGCCAGGTGGATTGTACCAGTTGGGCGTGTGAAAGCAGAAGCTGGATGTGGTGATCGGTGGCTGCGCTGAACCGAGGGAGAGCAGGGTGGGGTGGGAACATGAGATGCCGTGAGGAGCACGTCAGCCAGCCTGGGTCTGGATTTCGCGACGTTCTCCCGGGTTCAGCCCGGCCATGGAGATGGCTTGGAGGACCCGTGAGGTCCTTCTCCTCTCTCACTCCCTGCCAGGCTCTGAACTGGCCCCTGTCTCCGCAACGGGCTGAGTCAAAGCCCCTCTGAGCTCTGCAGCTGCATTTTGGGAAGGTCAAAATCTGGCTCCGAGATTTGTGGCTTGGGCCAGTCTCTGGTTCGGACGTCTGGGGTCTGCTCCTCCATTGCCTGGTCCCAATGGCTGCACAAGACGCAGGGCAAAGAGCACACGGCACCAGTGATCCAGAAAATCACCTCCTCTGCCCTGGTGCCAGGGCTGGGCAGGGGCAAATCGGGCCCAGGCTTTCTCTCCAAATGAGCTTTCCCGAGTAAATGCGGATTAAGAGCCTCAGGTCCTGGCCTGACTTCCGTAGCCGGATCCTTCAGGTAAAGCCGCTGCCGGCTGGAGGTGGGTGCGGGGAGCAAGGCGGCTTGTGCCCGGGGATCAGATGAACGACGGGCTAGGATGCTGGATGGGGATAGACACGACTCAGTGTGACCAATGTGCTGGCCTGCGGGGGCTAAGCACCCGCTCAACCTGCAGTTCCGGTAACAGAGCAGGAGCGGGCCCTCCCCACCGTGCATTGTCGGGGTGGCAGCCGCACTCGGACGGGGGGACAAACGGCTGAAATGTGGAACCCCTGTGTTCTGTTGAGTGACTCCCCGCAGTTGAGGGAGGAGAAAGGTTTTGAACTGGAGACCCCGTGGGCAGGGCTGTTTTCTCACTGGGGGAGTTCAATCAGTTTCTTTGCAAAGACAATTAGAAAACCAAAGGCTATTGCACGCTGCCGTGACACGCATCTGCCAGCATCACCAGCCGGCTGGGAAGGGAGAACTTCAGCTTCCCAGCCTGGACTGGTACCGCGTGGATTACAGAGTATTTGCAGCTTTGCTGGGGACCAGCCCTCAGGGGTGACTTACAACATGCGTTGCCAAGTGGGGTGAGCGCCTGTTTGCCAGACATCAATAAAATACTGGAGCTTAGAAACCCTGGGCTCTCAGAGCAGCATGTTGGGCATGGCCTGACCATAGCACCTATCCCTGGCAGGCTCCGCTGAAAGGCTCGGCTCTGCCAGCTTCGCGAGCTGCAGCCGGCTCTGCTTGGAGGGACGTTATGCAATCGCCTTGTTCTCGCAAAGTGGGGTGGGGGCTGATTCTCGTGTGTGGGCTCGTGCTCGTAAACAGTGAAGGAAATACAAGCAGTGCTCAGTAGAAGGGACCCCGTGCTCCCCGCGCTTCCAACCCAGCAGCCCTCCCTGAGGCTCCATGGGGGGAGGGGGGGCTGTGTCTGTTTCTGGGCAACAGTCAAAACGCAGCACATCCCACAAAGTCTGGTACACTCGGGAGGTCTGGGTTCCTCTCCCCTCTTTGCCTCCAGAGCAGCCCCCCACCTGGGCGGGGTCTGGGACTCTCTGACGCAGATCTGTGCAGCTGTGCTCAGCATTGCCACGCCCAGCAGATTTAGGAGACGAACTCCCATTTCCCACAAGGATTCCAGCACTTTGGCGTGTACACGCAGGACCCTGGGTACTCACCGCTCGCCGGGCCTGGGGCCGCGGCCAATGGCCAGGCCAGACGCGAGGTAGAGAACGGAGAATTGTCCCTTCCCCGCTGGCTCCCCCAGCAAGAAGCAAAGCGAAACTCAACTCTGACGATGGCTGGGCCAGCGGTGACCTCAGCCCACTGCTTGGGGTGCAAAAACCTGCTAGTGCTACTGCTGCCCCCCCAGTCTGTTTCACCCCCTTGTGTGTCTTGTCCTAGACCAAGACTGAGCTCCCTGGGTAGGGATCCCTTTGCGCAGGGTCTTTGTACAGCTCCTTGCGCGGTGGGCCCTGAGCTAGGACTGTACTCACGATGCCGATGCAAACACCCTGGGGCGGGTGCCAGACTGACACCTGGAGCGAAAATGAAGCGACTGGTGTCAGCTCAGAGCTCGAAGGCAGGATGGGAACCAGTGAAAAGGCACCAGCATGATCCGAAACCGAACAGCGACTGTCCGTCCGTGGAGAATACGGCCAGCGGGCTCCCGGCTCTGAGCCGAAGCGGGACACGCAGGCTGATTCCCCACGCAGGAAGGAAATGCCCTTGCCCTGCCTGTCCTGTGATGCGAAGGATGCTTGGGACCTTATTCCAAAAAGTCATGGAGATTTAGTCAGTTACAGGGGGCTGGACATGAACCACAGAGTGTCAGCATCAAGACTGACATGTGGAGTTATACACATGACTCTGAAAATCAGGAGAGGAGCACCCGTGCCCAGGGCTGGTGTGTCGGGGTGTGAACGCTGGTCTGGGGTCAGTGCCCCGTGCCCGGGCTGGCACGTCGGGGTGTGAACGCTGGTCTGGGGTCAGTGCCCCGTGCCCGGGCTGGTGTGTCGGGGTGTGAACGCTGGGCTGGGGTCGGTGCCCCGTGCCCGGGCTGGCACCCCATGCCCGGCTGGCACGTCGGGGGGTGCACGCTGGTCTGGGGTCAGTGCCCCGTGCCCAGGCTGGCATGTTGGGGTGTGGACGCTGGGCTGGGGTCAGTGCCCCGTGCCCAGGCTGGCATGTTGGGGTGTGGACGCTGGGCTGGGGTCAGTGCCCCGTGCCCGGGCTGGCGTGTTGGCGCGTGGACGCTGGGCTGGGGTCGGTGCCCCATGCCCGGGCTGGCACGTCGGGGTGTGAACGCTGGTCTGGGGTCAGTGCCCCGTGCCCGGGCTGGCGTGTTGGCGCGTGGACGCTGGGCTGGGGTCGGTGCCCCATGCGCAGGCTGGCACGTTGGGGCGTGGACGCTGGGCTGGGGTCGGTGCCCCATGCCTGGGCTGGCACGTTGGGGCGTGGACGCTGGGCTGGGGTCGGTGCCCCATGCCCGGGCTGGCACGTTGGGGCGTGGACGCTGGGCTGGGATCGGTGCCCCATGCCGGGCTGGGCACGTAGCGGGACGCTGGGCTGGGATCGTGCCCGCGCCCAGGCTGGCACGCTGGGCTGGGGTCGGTGCCCCCCCCTGGGCTGGCACGCGGGGGGTGGGGGGGCTGGGCTCGAGTCCCCCCCATGCGGGTGGGCGCTGGGCTGGCACGTCGGGGTGTGGACGCTGGGCTGTGGTCGGTGCCCCATGCCTGGGCTGGCACATCGGGGTGTGGATGCTGGGCTGGGGTCGGTGCCCCATGCCCGGGCTGGCACGCCGGGGTGTGCAGATTGAGATGGGAAATCCAGCACGTGAGTGTGACCGTGCTTTGACCTGCCTGCGTGTGCCCGTGTGGTCCCAGCCAGGCTGTGGTCGCTCATAGAAGGCCACGTGGGTGCCTGGCCTAATGGATCTGGGGATATTTCAGCACTGAGGCAGCATTTGAACTAATCCCAGCCTGTTATCAACGCAGTGAGGGGATTAGCGAGCTCGTCCTGCTCTAAACACCAGCAGCCTCCTTAGGCCGGGAGAGCTGGGGACGCTGGCGGGAGGCTGTCGGGCAAGGATTATGGCGTGGCCCAAATGCCAGGGGCTGTAGCCCCAGGTGGGAGCTGTCCAGGGGTCCTGGCACCCCCAGGGGCAGCCCAAGGCGAGAGCCGTCGGGTTTGGCTTTCACTAAGGTTGGATAAGCAATAATCACGGTACCTGGCTCTTCTCCAGCATCATCTGTCCCAGGATCGCACAGCACTTTTCAAGGGGATACATGAGAACGGCCGTTCCGGGTCAGACCAAAGGTCCATCCAGCCCAGTGTCCTGTCTGCCGACAGTGGCCAGTGCCAGGTGCCCCAGAGGGAACGAACAGAACAGGCAATGATCAAGTGATCTCTCTCCTGCCATCCATCTCCACCCTCTGACGAACAGAGGCTAGGGACACCATTCCTTACCCATCCTGGCTAATAGCCATTGATGGACTTAACCTCCATGAATTTATCCAGTTCTCTTTTAAACCCTGTTTTAGTCCTGGCCTTCACAACCTCCTCAGGCAGGGAGTTCCACAGGTTGACTGTGCGCTGCGTGAAGAACTTCCTTTTATTTGTTTTAAACCTGCTGCCCATTAATTTCATTTGGTTCTTATATTATAGGAACAAATAAATAACTTTTCCTTATCTACTTTCTCCACATCACTCATGATTTTATAGACCTCTATCATATCCCCCCTTAGTCTCCCCTTTTCCAAGTTGAAGAGTCCTAGCCTCTTTAATCTTTCCTCATATGGGACCCTCTCCAAACCCCTAATCATTTTAGTTGCCCTTTTCTGAACCTTTTATAGTGCTAGAATATCTTTTTTGAGATGAGGAGACCACATCTGTACACAGTATTCGAGATGTGGACGTATCATGGATTTATATAAGGGCAATAATATATTCTCCATCTTATTCTCTATCCCCTTTTTAATGATTCCTAACATCCTGTTTGCTTTTTTGACCGCCTCTGCACACTGCGTGGACATCTTCAGAGAACTATCCACGTTAACTCCAAGATCTTTTTCCTGACTCGTTGTAGCTAAATTAGCCCCCATCATATTGTATATATAGTTGGGGTTATTTTTTCCAATGTGCATTACTTTACATTTATCCACATTAAATTTCATTTGCCGTTTTGTTGCCTAATCACTTAGTTTTGTGAGATCTTTTTGAAGTTCTTCACAATCTGCTTTGGTCTTAACTATCTTGAGCAGTTTAGTATCATCTGCAAACTTTGCCACCTCAGTGTTTACCCCTTTCTCCAGATCATTTATGAATAAATTGAATAGGATTGGTCCTAGGACTGACCCTTGGGGAACACCACTAGTTACCCCTCTCCATTCTGAGAATTTACCATTAATTCCTACCCTTTGTTCTCTGTCTTTTAACCAGTTCTCAATCTATGAAAGGAAGTTCCCTTTTATCCCATGACAGCTTAATTTACGTAAGAGCCTTTGGTGAGGGACCTTGTCAAAGGCTTTCTGGAAATCTAAGTACACTATGTCCACCGGATCCCCCTTGTCCACATGTTTGTTGACCCCTTCAGAGAACTCTAATAGATTAGTAAGACACGATTTCCCTTTACAGAAACCATGTTGACTTTTGCCCAACAATTTATGTTCTTCTATGTGTCTGACAATTTTATTCTTAACTATTGTTTCAACTAATTTGCCCGGTACCGACGTTAGACTTACCGGTCTGTAATTGCCGGGATCACCCCTAGAGCCCTTTTTAAATATTGGCGTTACATTAGCTAACTTCCAGTCATTGGGTACCGAAGCCGATTTAAAGGACAGGTTACAAACCTTAGTTAATAGTTCTGCAACTTCACATTTGAGTTCTTTCAGAACTCTTGGGTGAATGCCATCTGGTCCCGGTGACTTGTTAATGTTGAGTTTATCAATTAATTCCAAAGCCTCCTCTAGTGACACTTCAATCTGTGATAGTTCCTCAGATTTGTTACCTACAAAAGCCGGCTCAGGTTTGGGAATCTCCCTAACATCCTCAGCCATGAAGACTGAAGCAAAGATTCCATTTAGTTTCTCCGCAATGACTTTATCATCTTTAAGCGCTCCTTTTGTATTTCGATCGTCAAGGGGCCCCACTGGTTGTTTAGCAGGCTGCCTGCTTCTGATGTACTTAAAAAACATTTTGTTATTACCTTTGGAGTTTGTGGCTAGCCGTTCTTCAAACTCCTCTTTGGCTTTTCTCATTACATTTTTACACTTAATTTGGCAGTGTTTGTGCCCCTTTCTATTTACCTCACTAGGATTTGACTTCCACTTCTTAAAAGATGCCTTTTTATCTCTCACTGCTTCTTTTACATGGTCGTTAAACCACAGTGGCTCTTTTTTAGTTCTTTTACTGTGTTTTTTAATTTGGGGTATACATTGAAGTTGGGCCTCTATTGTGGTGTCTTTAAAAAGTGTCCATGCAGCTTGCAGGGATTTCACTTTAGTCACTGTACCTTTTAACTTCTGTTTAACTAACCCCCTCATTTTTGCATAGTTCCCCTTTTTGAAATTAAATGCCACAGTGTTGGGCAGTTGTGTTCTTCCCACCACAGGGATGTTAAATGTTATTATATTATGGTCACTATTTCCAAGTGGTCCTGCTATAGTTACCTCTTGGACCAGCTCCTGTGCTCCACTCAGGACTAAATCGAGAATTGCCTCTCCCCTTGTGGGTTCCCGTACCAGCCGCTCCATGAAGCAGTCATTTAAAGTATCGAGAAATTTTGTCTCTGCATTTCGTCCTGAGGTGACATGTACCCAGTCAATATGGGGATAACTGAAATCCCCCACTATTGAGTTCTTTATTTTGATAGCCTCTCTAATCTCCCTTAGCATTTCATCGTCACTATCACTGTCCTGGTCAGGTGGTCGATAATAGATCCCTAATGTTATATTCTTATTACAGCATGAAATTTCTATCCATAGAGATTCTATGGAACATGTGGATTTGCTTAAGATTTTTACTTCATTTGATTCTACATTTTCTTTCACATATAGTGCCACTCCTCCCCCTGCACGGCCTGTTCTGTCCTTCCGATATATTTTGTACCCCGGAATGATTGTGTCCCATTGATTGCTCACAGTCCACCAGGTTTCTGTGATGCCTATTATATCTATATCCTCCTTTATCACAAGGCACTCTAGTTCACCCAGCTTATTATTTAGACTTCTGGCATTTGTGTACAAGCACTTTAAAAACTTGTCCCTGTTTATTTGTCTGCCCTTTTCTGATGTGCCAGATTCTTTTTTATGTGACTGTTTATCATCTGATCTGGCCCTTACATTATCCTCTTCCGTCCTCTGCTCCTGACTATAACCTGGAGATTCTCTATCATCAGACTCTCTTCTAAGAGAAGTCTGTGTCTGATCCACACGCTCCTCTGCAGCAGTCGGCTTTCCCCCATCTCCTAGTTTAAAAACTGCTCTACAACCTTTTTAATGTTTAGTGCCAGCAGTCTGGTTCCACTTTGGTTTAGGTGGAGCCCATCTCTCCTGTATAGGCTCCTCCCATCCCAAAAGTTTCCCCAGTTCCTAATGAACGCGAACCCCTCCTCTCTACACCATCGTCTCATCCACGCATTGAGACTCTGAAGCTCTGCCTGCCTACCTGGCCCTGCGCGTGGAACTGGGGGCATTTCTGAAAATGCCACCATAGAGGTCCTGGATTTCAGTCTCTTCCCTAGCAGCCTAAATTTGGCCTCCAGGACATCTCTCCTACCCTTCCCTATGTCATTGGTACCTACATGTACCACGACCTCCAGCTCCTCCCCAGCACTACACATAAATCTATCTAGATGTCTCAAGAGATCCGCAACCTTCGCACCAGGCAGGCAAGTCACCATACGGTTCTCCCGGTCATCACAGACCCAGCTATCTACGTTTCTAATGATCGAATCTCCCATTACTAACACCTGCCTTTTCCTAGCAACTGGAGTTCCCTCCCCCGGAGAGGCAACCTCAGTGCGAGAGGCAACCCCAGCCCCATCTGGAAGGAGGGTCCCAACTATGGGAAGGTTTCCCTCCGCTCTCATTGACTGCTCTGCTTCCCTGGGCCTTTCATCCTCCTCAACAGCGCAGGGGCTGTCTGACCGGAGGTGGGACAATTCTACAGTGTCCCAGAAAGCCTCATCAACATACCTCTCTGCCTCTCTTAGCTCCTCCAGTTCCGCCACCCTGGCCTCCAAAGTCCGTACATGGTCTCTGAGGGCCAGGAGCTCCTTGCACCGACTGCACACCTACGCCACCCGCCCACAGGGCAGGTAATCATACATGCTGCATTGGGTGCAATAAACTGGGTAGCCCCCACTCTCCTGCTGGGCTTCTGCATTGTCTCCTGCAGCTTCCCAGTGACTGAAAGGGTTTTGCTGAAATCAAGACGTTTTGAATATAGTTTAGTTTACAGGTTTTAAAGAACAGCAAGTGAACCTTGCCCCCTTCCCACTCCCCTTCCAAACTCCTTTGGGAAACTCCCTGTTCGCAGCCCCTGTCCCTGATCCCATTGTGGCGATGGGGAAACTGAGGCACACAACTTTCCCAAAGTCACACGGTGAGTCAGCAGCTGCGCTCCTTGCTCCTGCCATGCCAGCCGCCCGCAGCAGGAGGCAAGGCGTGGGCTGGGGGAAGCTACCAGCTGCTGGACTCAGCCTCTCCCGGCAGGCGTCATTTCACAAGGGGGCCAGGCTCAGCTCAGCCTTCAGCCTGGATTCCTCACATTCCCCAGCCGTGAGCCAGATGACGACTTTCAGCATCAACCTCCCTGCAAAGCGATTGGCAGCCCAGCGTCCTGGGCCGCTCGTTCTGGGGACTGTGCCAGGCTGACGAATTCCAGACGGGGCGGCCGGGGAATCGCAGCTGCGCTAACGAGGTGCTGCATCCTCACCACGAGACGTTCGGGCACCTGATCCCTCAGCCTGGTTCTATCCTGTGAGCCTGGACTGCCCCTGGAGCCGGGGGCTCCTCAGCGAATGGGGATCCCTCGCTGGGTCATTAACAACCAGGTCTTTGCTCCCTGAGCAGCACGTTCTCAGACGCGGGGGACCCCGGTCGCAGGCCCCGAAGTTCAGCTGCACAAACATTGAGGGAAGGGCAGGAGACTCCAGGAATCAAGGCGCCGGTCCCTGCCTGTGGGACCGAGACGGGCTGCTGGGGGCCCAGGGAGGGGCCAGCGCAATGTGTGGCGTTTCCTCCATCAGGGCCGCTCGCCTGACCTTGGGGTCTAGCTCCCAGCTAGGTTTGGCTTTGAAAATCCCTCTAAACCCCTGTTGTTCGTCGTATCGCCGTGCATAGCGGCAGCACCCAGAGGTGCCAGGGGCCGGGCTGTGCTGGGTGCACGCGCGCCTAGCATGCCCCAAAGAGCTCGCTGGCCAAACAGCACCGGCTGCTTGGCTGGAGGAGCTGTGAACATTTTCAAATGACGCTCATCAGTTCTCACCCCCCACGTGCCCAGGGACGTCACCGGTGCCGATCGGCTGCAGTTTAGAGCTGGGCACAGGGAATTAAGAGTCTTGCTTAATGAACAGGCCGAATCCGTGCCAGAGTAGAGAATGGAACCCAGGCATCCTGGCCCACTCTGCTCTAACCATTAACTCCACTGCCCCTCCGTCCTGGAGCTGGGGGTCACAGGTCACCCGCTGTTTGCACAGGTAGCGTCTCAGCAGCCTGGATTTCCAACCCCTCCTGCCCAGGGGAGTTCGCCCTGCGAGAGACACAGGCCTGTTTCTGATCCGGACGCCAGTGGACTTACCCTGAGTATGTCAGATCAGAACTAGGCCCGGGAAGTTGGGGTCTGAGACATCAGGGCAGGGCCGTTACTTCACAGGCAGACACGTGGTGTTGTGGTCAAATTCCTGCTGCATTTGCAGCTGCAGCTGTGGGAAATTTGTTGAACAAATTTTTTTCTGGGGAAAAATGCAGCTTCGGTGACTCTGAAATGTTTCACGGCTTCATGCCGAACCTGCCAAATCGTTTAGGTTGGAGGCACCAACACCCCAACCTGCCCCCATCTGAACAAATGTTTCGATTTTTTTATTCAAAAACTTTTCATTTGAAAAGTCCCTTTAATTGTTTTTAAACGCTCGACTTGTAAACAAAATGTTTCCCTTGAGCCAAAAGGGGTTTAAAATGTTTTGCTTTGTTAAAAAATGTTGTTTTTGTTTTGACCTCAAACAACTTTTGCCCATTTTTTTCAAAAAATCCATTTTGTCCGGCCCTCAGCTGCAGCCCACCCGCCTGCCCGCAATCTGCTCCCTTCTGGCTCCAGCAGTGTGGATCAGCTGTTCCTCCCCGTGACTTCCGTGGGGCACACGCGGCACCTGGCTGGATTCAGCCCACTGCCTTTACGGGAAGGATTTATTACAACAGCGCCAGGATTTATTTATCCCTCCCGATGGGGAAGGGGGGCGGCATAAATGGAAGCAGATGCCGCTCGATTTAAGGCAGATGCGGCTGAATATGGTCAAAAGCCGGCTCCACTCCCGCCTCCACGGGGCCTGGTGTGTTGCAATCGCTGAGCCACGGAGGATCACCAAGTGCAGGATGAGCTCAGGCTCCGGGTTGACACAGGGGCCCCTCAAAACGGGCAGGACAGTTGGCACCGTGGGAGCGTTTTCTGCCCCCTTTGCCCCGGTGTAAATGAACCAGCTCTGGCTCCGCTGTGAGCGATGCATCAGCAGAGCAGTGTGAGCCCCTGTCAGGAAGACGTGGTCGCGCTGCATCTCCAGCGGGAGTCAGCTGCCTTGTGCCCACGTGGAATTCCCCCTGCGGGGCACTTGGATGCAGCAGCCTCCTTCCTTCTTCACTGGGCTGCCGTGCAGCGTGGCCGTGCTGTGCTCCAGCCCAGAGGTGGCTGCATGGCCGGGCTGCGCCGACCGAATCCGGCAGGTGCAGACTGGTGTTGGAGGTGTGCACCGAGCAGGGTAAAAGCCAGTGATGGTAGGAAAACCTGGTCAATGTGGCCTCTAAACACCAGCAAGGAGCTGGAAAAGCTGAACCAGCGGCACGGCCCAGAAACCGGGTCCCTGCGCCAGGGATCCTGCACTTCGCAGAGAAGCTGCTTCCAAAAGATGCAGAACCAATAAGTGACTCCTGTGCACAGCTGCTCTGACGGCCTCCCCAGGCGCCGCTCTGCTCTCCAGCCCCAGGTGACACCTCTGGGTGCAGCAGGGGAGTCCTGGTTTACCACAGACCGTGGGCCTCCAGGAGGAGCCGGCTAGTCCCACCCCTGCGAACCACTGGCGAACAGCGCGCCTGGGGCAAGCCCCATCTGCAGGAGGGGGGCTGGGCTGGGCTGGCGCTGGCAGAATGGCACCGGGGGGCTGGGCAGGGGGGGCTGGCTCAGCGGCAGCTCCTCCTCCCCCACATCCGCTCCCACCCCAAACTGGTGCCTAACCAGGGCACCACAATGGCTCCCTGAACCCACTCCCCTGGGGGCCCGTGGAGCCAGGTGTTCTGCACACGGCCCTTTGAAAGGGCTCTGCAAAGCCAGGCTGCCATTGCGCCTTCGCTCGGTGCAGAGAGGAGCCGCCCACACTGCGCTCTCTCCCCTCGCGACTTTCCTCCCTCCTCCGCTGGCTCTCTCGAGCTGCAGTGATACGGGCGTTCAGACAGGAGGCGTCTCTTGGCTCCTTGGTGATGAAATGACAGCCCGGGCCTGGGGCAGCGAGAATGTGATGCTCAGACTCATTGGCATAGGACGGTCAGAAAGATTCATGTATCCGGCGGCGCGGCCCCCAGAACAGAGCTCTCCCCAGGAAAGCTGCTTCCAATGCCAACCCAGCCTGCCACTACCAGATCATTGGCTTTGAGAGACACGGAGCGGGAGGATGTCGGGGCTGCTGGGCGCCGGAGGACCTGATGAGCCCTGGATTGCCCTGTAAAGGGACCCTGGGGTCTTACTGCCAGGCCGAGTTTGGTTCTGTTCAAGGACAGATTTACCAGACTGGGGTCGAAACTGAAACCTCACAACTGCAGATTAAAAATCCACTTAATGGAACTGAGTGAAGAGGGAGGGTTTGCCCCGATGTAACCCAGGCCTTGTCTGCATGGGGAAATTGACCAGAATCGCTCCCTGGAACGAGACGCTGATCCAGAGGGGGTTACGCTAAAGCAGAAAAAGGCACTTGGGCTGCAGAATGAGTGTGTCCACATGGGGGGCTAGTCTGGATTTGCGCTAGCGGTTCCAATTCGAACCCCACCCTAAAGCGGAGTAATTTCCCCAGGTTCCTGAATCGGATTTTAAAATGGGGACAAATTCGGGGAGCCGGCAAAGATTTCTGCTCAGTTAGTTTCTCTCCATCCTCTTGTCCAGCCCTTTAGCCTGGCTTGAGCTCCAGGCATGCTCTTGGGCAAGTCACTGCCCTGCTCCCTGCCTCAGTTTCCCCATCTGTCCTGATCCTTGACTTCCTGGGTCACGGGACTTTGCCAATGGATGTTCATAAAGCATTTTAAAGGCCTTGTGAAAGCGCAGGCAGCGCTGTCCAGCACGTTAACTGGGCAGACCCGCCGGGGCCGGTCCTGGACCAAGCCAGGAGAGTCGGTGTCGGCCCCCCGGTGCTGCAGCAGGGCGCCCCGAGCCCCCCAGCTGGCACCGGGTTATTGCAGTTGATCCCAGCAGGCCAGAGGAGTGAAGCAGCTGCCCTCCTCCAGCCCCTGAGGGAAGCCGGGCCCCAGGCCACGGGGCTTGGGAACCAGAGCGGGGTAGGACCCTCCCCTGCTGGGCCTGCTTAGTGCAATCGCAGGGAGCTGGCCTTGGCCCGAGCAGCACCCAGCACCGCTGCTCTGGGCTGGGGCTAGTGCCAGATCCCCCCACCCCATGGACAGGTCCCCCCCAGAGCCCCCGGGCCTGCGTTGTGTAAGTCGCGCCCCAGCCCCCGGCTCGAGGAGCAGCGCGTGTGCGGGAGGGGCCCCGCCCCTGCAGGCGGAAGGTCTCTGCCCAGACAGGCAGGCGGCCAAGGGTGACGCTGGCCAGGTCCTTGAGCCAAACCCCAGGGCTAGACTGGACCCATGTGGGGGGGCAGGGGAGAGGCTGCGGCCACACCCTCCTCTCCCGCCCAGGGCCCTACGCGGGGCGCCGCTGTCCCCCGTACCCGCAGGCTCCTGGGTCCATGCCAAGGGCTGCAGCCTGCTGGAGACTCCTCACCGTGGTGTCTGGGTGCTAGACAGCCCCCCAGGCATTCGAATCCTGCGGAGAAGATACAGCCTGATCTCGGCTCCAGTCGGGCTCCGAGCTTTGCCAGGCTTCAGGTGCCAATGGCTGAGCTGTGCATGGCCCCTGCTCGGCCCAAGCCCGTCCGTCCGAGGCTGGGTCGCAGCGCTCAGGGAACTCGGGCCTGACGCCATGTGCAGGGGGCAGTTCGGTGTGGCCATGGCGGACGATTCATCGACCGGTTCCTGGCAGGTGAGCTGACCTGCTCCAAACAGCCCCTAAAATCCTGCCCCCGCTAGATCCCCTGGAGGGCTGGACGTCCCACGCTGACCCCCGCCATCCCGGGCACCCTCAGCCTGCCTGTGACCCGGCTTCAGGCTACTCCCTGTCGCCCCTTTCTGGGACACGGGCTCCAAGGAGGAAATGGAAAGAAACGGCTGGTGAGCGTCCCGGGACGGGCGCAGGAGCTCGGCCGGAATCCAGGCGTCCATCACAGCGAGCGGCTGGGATTATTTAGGGCTGTTTGACAGCAGATGAGCTGAAAACAAGTCTCTTTAAACAACGCACCAGGGGGGATTAGTGCAATCGTGTAAACAGCCCCAAATGACTTTCCTTCGGGGAACGCGCTGCGTGTGCAGGAGGGGGGCTGCTAACGCAAACCAGCTGCCCGGCGTCTCCCGGAGAATCGAGCCTGCGGGGCCGGGTCGGAGCCCCAGCCCCACGGCCCAGCAGCGCAGGGCCCCTCTCTGGAGCCCCTCCTCCGGGAGGCTGCCCAAGGGGGCCAGTGGTTCCCATGCTGCTGAGACAAAGGGACGAGACTGAGACACCCTCCCCCACACTCACCCCGCATGGGCCCCCAGCGGCTCCGAACTCGCGCCTTCCGGCTGTAGCTCCCGACTGCTCCGGCTGGCTCGCCGACAGGCCGGGGCCTTCAGGAGGGGACAGTGATGGTGAAGGCTGGTGCTTCCTTTGTGGAATCCTGTTTGTTTACAAGGGGATGTACAAAGTCCCGTTTCCCTGCACACTGCAGGAATCAAACAGCAGGAGACCATTTCTTTGGTCACAGTTCCAAGCCCCTCTCAGCCAGTACTCTGCCCAAAAACTCCCTCTTGGCTTTTTGCTCCTTCCTGTGTTTCTGCTGCTTCTCTCAACTTAATCAGTCTCCCACTCTTGTGTTTTGTTATCTGATCCCTGGGAAGCCCCTGGTGCACCTCCTACTCCAGCCTTCCTCGTGCCTGTGCTTTGGGTTGTCGCTCTGATTGTTTCATAAAGGAGCTTGTTTCTTACCTTTCTCCTGAATGAAGGCAGCTGTTATGCCTGCCAGTTTCAAGGAGTTTGCACCCAACTACCTGCATAAAAGGCCTTTTCAATGGCAGCCCAGCACCATCTCCACTGCACAGCGAGGAAGTGGCTGGAGCGAGGCCACACAAGTGAGCCCGGCCCCAGGCTGTGTGTGTGCAGCTGTTATTGCACAGAGGATGGAGCCCCGTGGTGCCAGGCGCTGCACAGGCAGAGTAATCGCTAGAGCTGGCCCTGGCTTTGAAACAGACCCAACCGGCCTGGGGCAGGGGAAGGGGTGTGACAGGCGAGCAGAGCAATGGTTGCAAATGTCATGTTAGTGCTGGGATTTTGGGGGTGGGGGTCACTAGATGGGGAGGAAAGGAGGGATCAGGGCCATGGTGGGGCTGGGGGGAGGGAGGGAAGGCAGGGCAGGGAGTCGGCGCCAGCAGCTAGTGAGCACAGGGACAGGAGGCCAGTTGAAGCCGCTGGATGGATGGGGCATCACCTGTGTCCAAAGGTCCCTGCTGCAGAATCTACCTCTAGGGCTGCTCTGGGAGGCAGCCCTCTGGGTTTGCTTTCTTCCCCAGCTCCTCCAGCTCGGGGCTCGTGGGGGGCTCATGGGGGGCTCCTTGTAGCTGGAGAAGGTGGCACTCGCCGGGCAGACGCTGCTGTTAGGCTCCAGCCCAAGGCTGCTGGCACTCACCCACGGCAGCGAGCACGGCTCGGAGCACTGATCCGCAGGCTGTCTGGAGTGACCCCAAACTGGAGCCATCCCCTGCGCGTCCAGCCTCCTCCCCACCTTCCCCAGCACAACAGCCTTGCCCCTCCCGCACCCTCAGGGCAGCGACTCACCCCCTGCGCTAGGGCATCGGGGTACCAGTGGGCACAGAGACGGGCCTGCGGCTACGGTTGCATAGCGAGCGTGTGCCAATGTGTGGAAGAGAACCCAGGAGTCCTGACTGACCCCTAAACCCAACCTCTCCGTGTTGACACTGGGCCCCCGAGCACGGAGCTCTGTAATGCACTGGCTGAGTGAGGTGGAGACCCAGCTAGTGGTTGGTCCCGCTAGGGGATAAGAGCCTACTACTGCTGCCAGCGAAGGAGCTGTTCCGTGAGCTCAAGTGGCAGAGGCGTGTGCTTTTGGTGCCAAAGATCCTGCTGCCGGCGCTTGACCGGGGGGGTTGTGACACTGCTCCCCGATGTGGGGTATCACCCTAACGGTGTCCCGGGGACTGAGCCCCAGCCCTTGGCATCTAATGGCCCAAGCTGGCGCTCTGGGAGCCATGTGGGGAGGGCACCATGGCAGTGGGGCTGGGAGCTGCTGGCCGGGTGAGCCAGACGTGGCACTGACTTGTCCTCTTTCTCCCCAAAGGGCTGGCGGAGCAACCTGGGCACCTCCTGCTGCTTCTCTGGCGAACGCGTGAGGCTGGCGTGGGGCAGTGCCCAGCCCCAGGAGAAGGCCCCCCCCAGGCTGCGGCGCCGTGGAGCCCGGCTGTAGGGAAGCCTGAAGCTGGGCTGCAGAGGTGCCGTGTGTGTTGGGGGAGCCGCCCTGCCCGTGGCCAGGGATGGAGGCCAATGGCAGCCTGGCCAGCGATCTGGGCTCGTGCTTCCGCAGCACCAACTTCAGCACCACCCTCAGCGCCACCCTCAGCGCCAACCTCAGCGAGAAGCTGATTGTCTCGCGCTGGTTCTCCACCGCCTTCGGCAGCATCGGCCTTGCCTCCAATCTGTTTGCCCTCTGCGTGCTGGTCAGCTCCTCCCGGAAGATGCACAGCCGCGCCCGCTCCTCCTTCCTCATCTTCCTCTGCGGCCTGGTGGTGACGGACTTCCTGGGCCTGCTGGTCACCGGGACCATCATCATCTCCTACCACTTCACCAAGTTCAACTGGATGGTGGTCGACCCCGCCTGCTACCTCTGCAACTTCCTGGGCCTCTCCATGGTCTTCTTCGGCCAGTGCCCGCTGCTGCTCGGCGCCACCATGGCCGGGGAGCGCTTCTTCGGCATCAACCGCCCCTTCTCCCGCTCCACCAGCATGTCCAAGCGCCGAGCCTGGTTCATGGTAGGCCTAGTCTGGGCCTTCTCCTTCTCCCTGGGACTCCTGCCCATCCTGGGCCTGGGGGAATACACCCTGCAGTTCCCCAACTCCTGGTGCTTCATCACGATGCTGCATGACGCCAAGAACGTCACCTTCTGCCTGATCTTCGCCCTGCTGGGCATCCTGGCCGTTGGCCTCTCCTTCCTCTTCAACACGGTCAGCGTGGTGACACTGTGCCGGGTCTACCACGACCGCGAGTCGGTGCAGCGGCGCCGGGACAGCGAGGTGGAGATGATGGTGCAGCTCGTGGGCATTATGATCATTGCCACCGTGTGCTGGTTACCCCTGCTGGTAAGGCCCCCACCCAGCGCTGGCTTCGCGACTGGGTCACGGGTGCGTTCGCCTGCCGAGTCCCCAGCCCCTGCCACGCTGGGCCCCCCAGCTGCTGGCTTTCGAGCTGGCATTCACTGCCATGGGCCAGGACGCGACGGGATCAGCAGGGGCCTTTATGGCCTTAGTTTAGCATTCCAGTCAATCCCCACCTGCAGCCCCCGTTAGCCCAGCCCTGGGCTCCCCCCAGCTCTGCCGGTGCCCCTCAATCCCGACCTGCAGCCCCCTGCTAGCCCAGCCCTGGGCTCCCCCCCAGCTCTGCCGGTGCCCCTCAATCCCGACCCGCAGCCCCCATTAGCCCAGCTCTGGGCTCCCCCCAGCTCTGCCAGTGCCCCTCAATCCCGACCCGCAGCCCCATGCTATCCCAGCTCTGGGCTCCCCGCAGCTCTGCCAGTGCCCCTCAATCCCGACCTGCAGCCCCCGTTAGCCCAGCCCTGGGCTCCCCCAAGCTCTGCTGGTGCCCCTCAATCCCGACCCGCAGCCCCATGCTAGCCCAGCCCTGGGCTCCCCCCAGCTCTGCCGGTGCCCCTCAATCCCGACCCGCAGCCCCCGTTAGCCCAGCCCTGGGCTCCCCCCAGCTCTGCCGGTGCCCCTCAATCCCGACCCGCAGCCCCCGTTAGCCCAGCTCTGGGCTCCCCCCAGCTCTGCCAGTGCCCCTCAATCCCGACCTGCAGCCCCCATTACCCCAGCCCTGGGCTCCCCCCAGCTCTGCTGGTGCCCCTCAATCCCGACCCGCAGCCCCATGCTATCCCAGCTCTGGGCTCCCCGCAGCTCTGCCAGTGCCCCTCAATCCCGACCTGCAGCCCCCGTTAGCCCAGCCCTGGGCTCCCCCAAGCTCTGCTGGTGCCCCTCACTCCCGACCCGCAGCCCCATGCTAGCCAAGTCCTGAGTCTACATGACAACAAAGCCCCAGGGGCAGCACGTCTCAGAGCCTGGGGCACATGCGTGGGGCTGTGGGGCTGCACACTCAGGCTAAAACCAGCCACGTGGATGCTCCCGCTGGGGCTGGAGCTGGAGCTGGAGCTGGGCTGTGAGCCCCTCCCCCCTCCCCGGGTTTCAGAGCCAGGCTCTGGCCTGATCCCAAATGGCTCTGGCCCGTGACAGGTGCCCGGCTGGTGCTGAGCCTCGGTGCCACGCGGGGTGTGTGTGTGTGGGGGGAGGGGTTGCAATGTGTGTGTGTGTGTGTGTGTGTGAGGTTGCAGTGTGTGTGGGGTGGCTTGCTGCGTGTCTGTGGAGGGGGCATTGCAGTGTGTGTGTGGGATTGCAGTGGGGGGGTTGCAGTGTGTGGGGGGGATTGCAGTGGGGGGGGTTGCAGTGTGTGTGGGAGATTGCAGTGTGTGTGTGTGGTTACAGCGTGTGGGGGTTGCAGTGTGTGTGGGGGGTTGCAGTGTGCGTGTGGAGGGGGCGTTGCAGTGTGTGTGTGGGATTGCAGTGTGTGGGGGGGCTGCAATGTGTGTGGGGGGGGTTGCAGTGTGTGTGTGAGATTGCAGTGGGGGGGTTGCAGTGTGTGTGGGGGGGTTGCAGTGTGTGTGGCGGTTGCAGTGTGTGTGTGGAGGGGGGGGTTGCAGTGTGGATGAAGCCTTGAAGTTCTGCTCAGCACAGAGCCCTCGGTGCTCACCCCAGCCTGCAATGCCCCTCATCCAGCCTCCCTGTGGCCAGGGCTGCCGACGGCGGGTTCGGGCCCCCCAGCCAGGGCGGCCCAGCTAAACAGGCTGACGAAGCCGGGCCCCGGGCCCCGGTAATTTGTACCGGCTCCGCCCCCCCCCCGCCCTGTCGGCCCTGCCTGTGGCTTGGCCCCCATCAGCCCTGAGCTGGGGCCCCCCCCCCAGTACGGACAAGCAATAAACAGCATCAGGATCTGGCTGCCCCCCGCCCAGCCGCGCCCCTGGCTTGAGTTCCCCTCTCTGGCCTCACTGACCCCTGCACCTCCCCGCCCAGCCTGACCCCGCTCCAGCGCCCCTCCTGGCCTGACTGACCCCTGCACATCCCCGCCCCTCTCAGCCTGACCCCGCCTCCAGCACCCTCCTGGCCTCACTGACCCCCTAACCCCATCCCAGCCTGACTGACACCCCACCCACACACACCCCCGCCCGTCAGCCTGACTGACACCTCCCCACTCCAGCCCCCGGCCTGACTGACCCCTGCACATCCCCGCCCCTCTCAGCCTGACCACCTCTCCCGCCTCCAGCATCCCCTCCTGGCCTGACTGATCCTCCACATTCCCCGCCCCTCCTGGCCTGATTGACCCACCCAACCCCATCCCTGCCTGACTGACACCCCACACACACACACACTCCCCGCCCCTCTCAGCCTGACTGACACCTCCCCGCCTCCAGCACCCCTCCTGGCCTGACTGACCCCCTGCACATACCCCCGCCCCTCCTGGCCTGATTGACACCTCCACACACACACTCCCGCCCCTCCAGGTCTGACAACCCCTGCCCCCGGCCTGACTGACCAACCCACCCCCGCTCCAGTGCCCCCCCATCTGGTGTGCGTTGACCCATCCCCCCCGGTGCCCTGACTACCCCCATCTGCCCCCCGCCTGGCTAGGCACACCCCACCCCATGTGCCTCAGCCCCTCAGGCAGGCAGACCGGCTCCCCCATGTAGAGGGGAAACTGAGGAACAGGGCGGCTGGGGGCTTGTCCATGGAGGCTGGCAGACCAGGGTCTCAATGCTCCTGAGGCCCAGCCCCATGCACTAGCCACAAAGCCCCCTCATGTCAGTGAGCGGCACCGCACTGGGCAGGGCCCGATCCTGGAGGGGGGGGGGTGGCTCTGTCAGGGCCGGCTTTAGGCCTATTCCACCAATTCCCCCGAATCAGGCCCCGAGCCTAAGAGGGTCCCATGCCCAGTGAGAATCCCTTCCCTGGCTAGAGGCACCTTTTTAATTTTTACTCACCTGGCGGTGCTCTGGCTCTTCGGTGGCACTTCGGCGGCGGGTCCTTCAGTGCTGCCAAAGACCTGGAGCGAGTGAAGGACCCACCGCCAAAGAGAGCACCGCCCGTGAGTACAAGTCCCACGTGTTTTTACATGGGTTTTTTTTTTTTTTTTTAGTCAAAAACTGTTCGAATTGGGCCCCGCACTTCCTAAAGCTGGCCCTGGGCTCTGTGCACAACCAGAATAGAGAGAAATAATAAATCCAACCGCAGGGGGCGCCAGTGTCCCAGCCACAGCCCCACTGAACCCTAGTGGAGGGGTTGGATGGAGAGAGACCCTGTGCAGGGACCCCCGGCTGGGGGCCAGAGCCAGGGAGAGCCCAGGGGCTGGGTGCAGCCAGCAGACGCCCCTGGGAGTCCTTGGCCAGGGAGACGCTGTGCGGCCAGGGGCGGGTGGGGGGATGGACAGACAGACACTGTGTGGCCATAAGCGGTCGGGGGCTGGACAGACAGATGGAGCTGCGCGCCATAGGCGGATGGGGATGGACAGACAGACACTGTGTGACCCCCTGTGGTGGGATGGACAGACGCTGCGTGGCCATAGGCGGGTGGGGGGATGGACAGACAGACGGACGGATGCTGCATGGCCAGAGGCGGGTGGGGGGATGGACAGACAGAAGCTGTGTGGCCATATGCGGATGGGGGAGGGGATGGACAGACAGACAGACACTGCGTGACCCCCTGTGGTGGGATGGACAGATGCTGTGTGGCCATAGGCGGCTGGGGGGATGGACAGACAGACGGACGGACGCTGCACAGCCAGAGGCGGGGGGGGGGATGGACAGACAGAAGCTGCGTGGCCAGATGCGGAGGGGGGAGGGGAGGGACAGACAGACAGACGCTGCGTGACCCCCTGTGGTGGGATGGACAGACAGACAGACGCTGTGTGGCCATAGACGGCTGGGGGGATGGACAGACAGACGCTGCACAGCCAGAGGCGGCTGGGGGGATGGACAGACAGACGAATGGATGCTGCACGGCCAGAGGTGGAACGGGGGGGTGGGGGTGGACAGACAGACAGACGCCGCGTGACCCCCTGTGGTGGGATGACAGATGGACAGATGCTGTGTGGCCATAGACGGCTGGGGGGATGGACAGACGGACGGACGGACGCTGCACGGCCATAGGCAGGTGGGGGGATGGACAGACAGATGCTGCGTGACCCCCTGTGGTGGGATGGACAGACAGACAGATGCTGCGTGACCCCCCTGTGGTGGGCTGGACAGATGGACAGGCAGGGGCAGGACATAGGCCATGGGGCATGACACCGCCGTGGTTGCAGGCCCACTGAGACCCCCTGCCCGCACCTGTTCCTCCCCCTAACCTCTCCCCTCCCCCCCAGATCTTTATCATCCAGACGGTCCTGCAGGAGCCCGCGCCCGACCTGCTGCCCCGCCAGATCCCGCGGCAGACCGAGGAGATGCTGCTCATCTACCTGCGCATGGTCACCTGGAACCAGATCCTGGACCCCTGGGTCTACATCCTCTTCCGCAGGGCCGTGCTGAAGCGCATCTACCCCAGCCTCAAGACACGGCCCTCCATCGGCTCCCTCTACCCCATGCTCAACCCCTCGCTGCGCCGCAAGCTCACCCAGGAGTCCGTGCTGCAGTAGCGGGGGGCATCTGGGCGGGCAGCGAGGAGTGGGCACTGCCAGGGGGGCACGAGGGAGAGACGGGCCCCAGCCGGGACTCAGGCTGCCCCAGGGACAGACGCTTTGGGTTGGCACCTGAACTGATGTTGCCTCCAATCTCTGGGCCCGGCCCGCCTGGCAGCAGGGAGCTGTGGGGCTGAGCTCCCTGCCTGACCCCTGCCAGGAAGCATGAGGTTGGATGCCACAGCCACGAGCTGGCAGAATGGGGAGCTCAGCACCAGCTCCAAAGGCCACGCCCCATCCTGGAGGGTGCCAGCACCCACGGCCCATGTGCTCCTGGGGTGGGTGCTGAGAGCCCCGGGATGGAGATTCCCTCCCCCCCACTCCAACCTCCACGACTCTTGGCTTTACCACTTGGGCAGAAAAACCTCATTTAAAAACTCACAATCGTTGGAGTAGGAGCTGCCCCCCCCACCGAGCACCCCAGCTGCACCCACCACCAGTGCCCCCCCCCCACTGCAAGTGCACCCACTGGCGCGTCGCTCCCGGTGTCCGCCGAGATGCTGCGCCCGGCGCCACACGGGCCGGGGGTCACGGCTGGAATTTCCTGCCTGGGCCTTGGCTGGGTGTTGGACTCGGCCCCATGGACGACAGCCCCCACTGCTGCTTGGAAGGGAGCCATTGTCCCTGCAGCCTGGGGCGGGGGCAGGAGGGGGCTGGGGACGTGCAGGGGGAGGAAGGGAACAGGCTGGCTGGGGGGGCAGGACAGGGAGGGGTCTGTCCGGGGCAGGGGGGGCAGGAATGGGACAGGCTGGCTGGGGGAGGGGGACGGGGGCAGGAAGGAGACGGGGCTATCTAGAGGGGCAGCACAGGGATGGGGGCTGTCCGGGGGCACAGGAAGGGGCTAGGCTGGCTGGGGGAGGAGGTTGGGGGATGTCCAGGGGCAGGGGGCGGTTGGGGGCAGGAAGGGAGGCTGGCTGGGGATGGGGTCTGGCTGGGGGCACAGGAAGGGGACAGGCCAGCTGGGGAGGGGATGGGGGCTATCCAGGGGTGGGGGCTCTTGGGGCTGTCTGGGGGCACATGGGGGCACAGAAAGGGGAGAGGTTGGCTGGGGAGGGTGACAGGGGACTGTCGGGGCAGGAAGGGGAGGCCGGCTGGTGGCACAGGAAGGCCAGGCTGGCTGGGGAAGGGATGGGGGCTATCCAGGGGTTGGGGGCTGTTGGGGGCTGCCTGGGGACGGGGCTGTCTGGGGCACAGGAAGGGGCCAAGGCTGGCTGGGGAAGGGGATGGGGGCTATCCAGGGTGGGGGCTCTTGGGGGCTGCCTGGGGGACGGGGGCTGTCTGGGGGCACAAGGGGGCACAGGAAGGGGCCAGGCTGGCTGGGAGGCAGGCGATCACCTTGGCACGCCGGCAGCAATCCGCACGCTCGTTCCAGCAATAAAAGCCTGGTTGGCCCTGCTCTCGGCGCCTGGCTCTGCCCGGGGAAGGTGCGCGGCGAACACTGGGGAGTTTGTTTTTAACACGGGCCGTCCGGGCTCCGGGCCCTGGGAGACTCTGTGGCCGACTGGAGAGCGGCCGGGCAGGCGCAGCTCTGGGGCGCCGCACGGGGAAGGGACTTTAAAGCTCGTGGAGGTTGGCTTGTCAGGAGAGAGCTCCCGGCCCCCCAGCCCAGGCACTCTGCGGCCCTTCCCCCGCCTGACAGGATCTAACAAACGGGGGGGCTTGTGCTTTGGGGTTGGGGCCCTTTGGGCCGTTCGCCTGCCACGTTTCCCACTGTTTCCTCCACAACCACAGGAGCCAGAAACTGACCTTGTTTGTTTGTTTTTAATGAACGCCCAGATTGTCCCACGATCCCGGGACTCCAGGAGCTGGGGCTCTGAGAAATGCGTCACATATCATGAAACGTGAGCTCACACGGCGACTCCTGCCCGGCCCGGCTCTCTCCCATCAGCTGCGGCTCCTCATCTCAGCCCTCAGGGGCCCTGGGCTTCCGGGGCAAACGAGCAGAGAAATATGGAGGCTTTGAACAAACCGAAGCCGCCTGGCTCTGCCCCGATCGCTGCCAGGGGGCCTGGCTCCTCCATGCGCCGGGGTGGGGCTAGGGCCGGCGGGGGGGGACAGGTGGCCAGGGCAGCCCTTCCCCCTCGTGGCCTCCCTTGAGGCTGCCACCCAGAATGGTCCCTGCCTGGCGAGGAGCCCGGCTGGGCCCAGCAAGCGGCTCCACGGGGCTGGCCAGCACCAGCGGGCGAGACGGGGTCTGACCCACGCCCCCGGGCGGGAGGGCACTGGGGCCCGACTGGCCCCGCAGCCGCAGGTCCCCACAAGAGAGAGCCCCCAGCAGGCCTGCGGAGCCGGCACCCCACCCCGATCTGCTGGGGGGGCTGAGGCTCCTCCCTCCCCGATTGCCCCCCACGCCAGCCGGGGCTGGCTGCTGCCTTCATGCCGCTCCCCACCTCTGCAGGCCCCAGACGTCGGCAACAGCCGCTGAGCCAGGTCCCTGGGCCCCTTCGGCCCCGGGCAGCCAGAAAGTGCCACCTTGACCCAGCCCTGTGCACGACCGGGGGTCCCACTGCTGCCCCCCGGCCCCGTCTGGGGCACAGCCCGGGCTTGCCATGGGCCCAGGGGTGGTGGGCAAAACACCCCCACGGAGACGCTTGGCCCTGCAGCGGCCAACAAGCCCAATGGGGGAGGCTGCTGCACTGACCCAGCTGCCCCCAGAGCCAGGCTCCTGTCCCCCCAAAGCCGGGCCCCTCGCCCCCAGAGCCGGGCCCCTGTCCCCTGGGCCCCCAGAGCCGGGCCCCTGTCCCCTGGGCCCCCACAGCTGGGCCCCTGCCCCCTCACCCCTCAGAGCCGGGCCCTTGCCCCCTCGCCCGCTGGCTGGCTGGGGGGGGGGGAGTCATCGGCACAAAGGGGGAGGAAAGGGTCAGAGTCGCACCAGCCCCACGTCCCCACATGGGTCCTGGCCTGTCCCCCCTTCCCCAGGGTTCCCCCAACTGCCCCCCGGGCTCAGCCCCAGCCCTGGCCGCTATGCAGGGGGCAGAAGGGGGAGGCCGCGATGGACCCACTGAGGCCCTGAGGAGCTGCCAGCTCTTGGGCTCGTAGCCAGGATGGGCACCACGGCCTGGACTAGCCCCCCCCCCGCCCCGCCCCGGGCCCACCACCCCATCTCACTAGGGCCTGGCTCCTCGGAGGGGCAGGCGCTGGGCCCGGGCGCCGCAGGGCTCCCCCCAGAGCAGGAGGACGGGGGCTGCCGCTGGGGCGGGAGGGAGCACATAGCCGGGGAGCAGGCGGCACAGGCCAAGCGCTCCGCCCCCCCTATTTCCTGCCCCCCTTGGCTCCGCTGATGGCGGCCCAGACCTCGGCCACGAACTCGCCCGGGAACGCGAACTCGCCCAGCACCGAGTCCAGGCTCTTGGCAAAGTCCGCGGGGCTCAGGCACTCCCGGGCCACCTCCACCATGGTTGAGGCTACGGAGAGAGGACAGAGCTCAGCTGGGGGGCAGGGCTACGGGCCGGGCCCCGACACCCCCGGGACAGGCCCTGGGGCCGAGGGACCTGCTGAGAAGGGCAACGAGGCAGTGGCCCAGCCTGCCCTCCCCCGAGTCACCCGTGCCCAGCCCCTGCCCTCCCCCCCATCACCGGGAACCAGCCCCTGCCCTCCCCGCCCCCCCGGGACCCCGCCCCGGCCCTCCCCCCCAACACCGGGGCCCAGCCCCTGCCATCCCCCGGGCCCAGCCCCTGCCCTCCCGCCATCACCTGTGCCCAGCCCCTGCACTCCCCTCATCACCGGGAACCAGCCCCTGCCCTCCCCATCACCGGGGCCCAGCCCTGCTCCTCCCCGGGACCCAGCCCCGGCCCTCCCGCCGCCCCCGGGACCCAGCCCCTGCCCTCCCCCCGCATCACCAGGGCCCAGCCCCGGCCCTCCCCCCGCATCACCGGGGCCCAGCCCCTGCCCACCCCCCGCATCACCGGGGCCCGGCCCCTGCCCTCCCCAGGACCCTGGAACCTGTCCCCCCCGGGACCCAGCCCCGCTCACCCAGCTCCACGTCCCGGATGCCCATGTAACTCTCCAGCAGGTCGTCCACGCTCCGGGCAGCCGCCTCCTCCCGGGCGCTGGGCTGTGGGCAGGGGCCGGGTCACTGGAGGCTCAACCATCGCAGCCCCCAGTCGCCGCAGGGAGCTGGAGCGGAGGCCCCGGGCCAGGCCCAGTGTCAGGCCTGGCTCCATGGGAGGGGCCTTCGTGGACTGGGGCGCACCCCCCACGGGCACAGGGGCTGGCGGAGGGGAGCCCCTGGGGGGGGAGGGGCCTTGGCCAGATGGACCCGACTGTGCACCAAGGGGGTTCCCTGGCCCAACCCAGACCAGCTTTTTGCTCCTTGCTGGTTTTGGACCCCCCACAGGGTCACCTCCCCCAGCCCCGGATCGGGGCCCCCTGGCATGGAGAGCGGCTACACTGGGCCGGCCCTGGACTCCCCCCCCGCCCAGGCGGAGAGCAGGGGGCACCGACAGGAAACGGCCCCTTTGCAGCACCGGGGTGGGGTGGGGAGCAGGTACCCGCCCCCCCAGCCCTGCCTGGCTCCGCGACAGCCGGCCGGTGAGTGTACACGCGTGTCTGTGTGCGCACAGCCAGGCGTGACGAGGGGCATCTCTGGCGCTGTGCACGTTTTCACACGACTGTCCCCCCTGGCATGGCCTAGGGGCGGTGACTGTGTGTACAGCACCGTGCACGCATGGGACTCACTGCACCCACCTGTGTGAGCCCGTGTAGTCACTGGCACCCGTGCCCAGGCCCCTGGCTCCCTCGCCCTGCAGGTCCTGGAGTTGCCTCCTCTCGCTAGGACGCCTGGGTCCTTGGGCAGAGCTCCGGTGGTGGGGGGCTGGGCGGGGGGCGGGAGTGGCAGCAGCCAGCTTTGGGGAATGGCAGTGTGAGCCCCCCTCACAGGCCCCCGGGGATTTCACCCCATACACGTATCCTCCCCCTTTGCCTCCTCCCCCGATTCGGTTGTGGGGAGGGGATACACCCCCCAACTTACCAGCTCCTCCAGGCTGGCGGCGCCCCGGGCACGCAGCCGCAGGGTCTCCTTGCCACTGGCCCCCTTGCCCTCGCCCGGGCACTTGCTGCTCTTGGTCCTCTGCCCGATCATATCTGGGGGGCAGGCGAGGGGGCTGCTCAGAGCGGGTACCAGGGTGGGCACAGGGTCCTGGTGTCTTTCCCTAGTGCCAGGGCACCATGCCCAGCTCGGGAGCAAAGACCCAGCTCCACCTGGGACACCCCCTGGGGGCCTGGGCAACGGGCCCCTGGCCCAACCCCCCCCCATCCTCCCGCACAGGAAGTCCCAGGAAGTGACTGACCCCTGGCAGTGGGTGGGGGTGGATCAGCCCGCTAGGGCCTATCACACTCTGGGGCTCTGTCAACTGGCCTATCCAGGGTCTGCCCCACATGGGAGCCTGGGGCACCCCAGGGAGAACAGCCTAAGCTCCACTGAACATCACCCCAAAAGTAGAGCACAGAGCCCTTCTCTCTGCATGGCTGGAATGCAGCCACCTCTGGGGTGGAACGTGGCAGCTGATCCACAGAGCCCATTGTCAAGGGCTGCGTGAGGACCAAGTATCCCTTGGATGCCTGCAGCCCGGGGGTGTTGAGGGGCAGTGTGGAGGGCATGTGGGGGAGGGCAGTAGTGGGGGTAAATCAGTGTCGGGGGACGTGGGCTGTGGTGGGTTGTGGGGGGGGAGGGGCAGTTGGGTGCTGGAGGGCCGTGGGAAAGATTAAAAGCTGCAGCGAGGCTGGGAACGGCATTAACTCGTTCTAGCAATAGCTCAGCCAGTGCAGGCAGCCCCCGGCCCCAACGGGGTGCACAGTCGCCTTGATCCCCCAGCTGCGCAGTGGGTGGAAGCGGAAAGCCCCAAACTGGTCCCAGGCCTGAATTAATGGGATCCGAGCTCCCTTCCCCAATTAACACAATTAACTCCCACCTCAAACTAGGGCCGCCCACTTTCTAACCACAGAAAACTACACATCCTTGCCCACCCCCTGCCCCTCGACCCCGCCCCTGCCCCAAAGCCCCTCCCTCCATCACTCACTCTCCCCCACCCTCATTCACTCGCTCGTTTTCACTGGGCTGGGGCAGGGTTGCAGGAGGGGTGAGGGCTCTGGCTGGGGGTGCAGGCTCTGGGGTGGGGCTGAGGGGTTTGGAGTGCGGGTAGGGGTTCTGGGCTGGGGCAGGGGGTTGGGGCACAGGAGGGATTTGGGGTGCAGGCTCTGGGCAGCACTTCCCTCGGGTGGCTCCCGGACGTGGCTGGCATGTCCGGCTCCTTGGTGAAGGGATGGCCAGGGAGCTCTGCGTGCTGTCTCCACCTACAGGCACCGCCCCCGCAGCTCCCATTGGCCGAGGTTCCTGGCCAATGGAGCTGCAGAGCCAGCGCTCAGGGCGGGGGCAGCGCAGGGAGCCCCCATGGCTGCCCCTGTGCCTAGGAGCTGGACATGTCGGCCGCTTCCGGGAGAGCAGGCAGGGAGTCTGCCAGCCCCGTGCCAACCGGACTTTTACCGGCCCAGTCAGCAGTGCTGCCCGGAGCTGCCTGGGTCCCTTTTCGACTGGGTGTTCCGGTCGAAACCCGGATGCCTGGCAACCCTACCTCAAACCAGGGGCCAATGGCCGGGCCCAGCCCCGGGGAGTCCCTCGGCCCCAGCAGCGCCCCCGGAGGCAGCAGGTCACATGCCGGGTACAGGCTTCAGCACCGGGCCCAGTCGTGCTGTCAGCGCCCCCGGTGGGAGACACTGACATGGGCTGCCCGACATTCCCCAGGGGAGCAGGAGACAGGGGGCAGGTGGAGGCCGGGGGAGGGGGGAAGGAAGGGGGAATGGAAGAACCCCAGGGCTGTACCATGGCTTCCTGGCCCCCTCCCTTCCCACCAGGGCAGCCCCCACGGCTCAGACGCAGCAGCCACATTCGGGGGATGGGGCCAGCAGGGCTGGGGGAGGCTTGGGCACGTCATGAGAACGTCACGCTGCCCAGCAGGGCGGCGACCCTGCTCCAGAAGGTCCTTGGCTTGAAGAGCAGAGGGTGACGCAGGCCGGGGCCGAGAGGCACTGCTAGAGCTGGGTTGGAGACCCCAGGCTGGAGTGGGCAGGAGGGGGCTGAGGGTCGGGATTGTGGAGCACCGGCAGAGTGGGGGGGCTGCGGGTCGGGAGTGAGTGGCACCACAGAGTGGGGCAGAGCTGCGGGTCGGGAGTGAGGGGCACCGCAGAGTGGGGCAGAGCTGCGGGTCGGGAGTGCGGCGCGCTGGCAGCGGGGGGGGGCTGTGGGTCGGGAGTGAGGGGCACCGCAGAGTGGGGCGGAGCTGCGGGTCGGGAGTGAGGAGCGCTGGCAGAGTGGGGGGGCTGTGGGTCGGGAGTGAGGGGCACCGCAGAGTGGGGCGGAGCTGCGGGTCGGGAGTGAGGAGCGCTGGCAGAGTGGGGGGGCTGCGGGTCGGGAGTGGGGGGCACCGCCGAGTGGGGCGGAGCTGAGGGTTGGGAGGGAGGAGCGCAGGCAGAGGGGCGGGGCTGTGGGTCGGGAGTGAGGGGCACCGCAGAGTGGGCGGAGCTGCGGGTCGGGAGTGAGGAGCGCTGGCAGAGTGGGGCTGGGTCGGGAGTGGGGCACCGCAGAGTGGGGCGGAGCTGCGGGTCGGGATTGTGGAGCACCGGCAGAGTGGGGGGGCTGCGGGTCGGGAGTGAGTGGCACCACAGAGTGGGGCAGAGCTGCGGGTCGGGAGTGAGGAGCGCTGGCAGAGTGGGGGGGCTGCGGGTCGGGAGTGAGGAGCGCTGGCAGAGCTGCGGAGGAGCGTTTTGGGTGGCCCAGGCGGCGGCTGTTTAATGTTCTCTGTACCATTCGCTGGGAGATGGGCTGCGGGGGCTCAGGGCTTTCCCACCCCTAACATCACTGGTCCTACAAACCCAGGCCAGATGTAGGATGGACTCATGGGTCAGACACTCTGGGCTGGGACCCAGGATCGGGACTCAGTGCCCAGCTCGACCATAGACTCGCTGTGACCCCAGACCACATCCCCTCCCTGCACCCGTCTGACAATGGAGACACTGCGCCACAGTCCTAAAGTCTGCCACAGTAATGCCCCTCACTCCCGACCCGCAGACCCTGCCAGCCCAGCCCTGGGGTCCCCCCACCAGCTCAGCCGGTGCCCCTCACTCCCGACCCGCAGACCCTGCCAGCCCAGCCCTGGGGTCCCCCACCAGCTCAGCCGGTGCCCCTCACTCCCGACCCGCAGACCCTGCCAGCCCAGCCCTGGGGTCCCCCACCAGCTCAGCCGGTTCCCCTCACTCGCGACCCGCAGACCCTGCCAGCCCAGCCCTGGGGTCCCCCCACCAGCTCAGCCGGTGCCCCTCACTCCTGACCCGCAGCCTGGGGTCTCTACTGACGAGTGATTCCCAGTTATTCTGAATGCTGGTTCTGTGATAAGGGCCATAGGCGGCAGGTTTGTATAATTTTTGGTGGGGCCCAAAATGGTGGTGCCCCCCTACTCCCGCCCTGTAAGCCGATATAAAATGAAGCTACAACGCGTCAGTGCCACAAGATTACAAGGGTCAATTAAAAGTGGAAAGTCAGAAGCAGCACTTGCCTACTTCAATATACAGTATTATATTTTGTTGCACCTGTTGTGATGAAGTGGGAATGTTCTTAATATTTTCTCTGAATACTGTGTGGGTGCCTCAGTTTCCCCTGCAAGATGCCAACTGAAGGTGTTGGGGACAAAGAGATCAGGTGGCCTCCTTGTCCGGAAGAGACACAGAGGCCAGAGGAGGGAGTGTCAGTTTGGAGCTGGCTGGGGAAATGGGGAGAGACCCAGAACTTGGTTCTGGGCTCCCCACCCCCCAGATGGACCCTGACAGGGGTTCTGTTTTCTGTACCAACAAGCTCTGTTTAAACTGTGTTCCCGTCATCTAATAAACCTTCTGTTTTACTGTCTGGCTGAGAGTCACATCTGACTGCGGAGTTGGGGTGCAGCGACCTCTGGTTGCCCCAGGACCAGCCTGGGCAGACTCACTTTGGAAAGTGCATGGTGTGGAAGGGCTGAATGCTCCGAGGTCAGACCCAGGAAGGTGTAAGCTTCTTGCCCTGGAGACAGTCTGCTCCGAGAGAGGAGGCTCCCCCAGAGTCCTGACTGGCTTTGTATGGAGTTGTTCCAAAGCATCCCAGCATCCCCTTCCACACCGTGCACTTCCCAGAAGTCCGCACAGGCACTGACACTCCCTCCTCCGGCCTTTGTCTCTTTTCCAGGCATTAGGAGGCCACCCGATCTCTCTGTTCTCCAACACCTTCAGTTGGCACCTTGCAGGGGAAACTGATTTGGGAGAAATGAAGTAAAAGCTGCCCCTACCGAGCTTGAGCACTCCTGAATTTTGAGGTGTTCAAATCTGGAAGGCAGGTGCTGGGGGTGGGAGAGGGCTGTGGGCTCCATGGGGGAGCATGGCAGCAACTGTCTGGAGCTGCACGGAGCCAGATACGCTGGTCTGAGTGGCACAGTAAGCGGTTTGGGGGTTGGAGAAGAGGTAGGGAGTTCCGGGGGGCAGTCAAGGGACAAGGAGCGGGCGGTTGGTGGGGGCAGAGGTTCGAAGGGGCAGTCAGGGGACAGGCAGCAATTGGATAGGCATGGGAGTCCAGGAGGTTTATCAGGGGACAGGTAGGGGGTGCGGTCCTGGGGGGGAAGTTGGGTGGGGTCTCAGGAGGGGGCAGTTGGGGACAAGGAGAAGGGAGGCTTAGATAGGGGCTGAGGTCCTAAGGGGCAGTTAGGGGCAGGGGTCTCGGGAGGGGGTAATCGGGGAACAAGGACCAGTGGTGCTTATATAGGGGGTGGAGGTCCTGGGGAGCAGTTGGGGCCGGGGTCTGGGGAGGGGGCAATCAGCGGCCAGGGGCTGGGATTCAAAGGGCTCTGGGCTGCTGGCAGCCGCGGGGATCCCAGAGCCCTTTAAATCCCGCAGCGGGCAGCCCAGAGCCTCCCTGCCCGCTGCGGCGGGGAGCCCAGAGCCCTTTAAATCTCAGCTGCGGCCGGGAGCCCTCTGATTCCCGGCCGCGGCTGGGATTTAAAGGGCTCTGGGCTGCCAGCAGCGCAGAGCAGGGGAGAAACCTAGCTCCAAATATTGCTGGAGCAGAGCCCCTGTCTGTGAATATTCCTGGGGCTAAAGCCCCAGGAGCCCATATACGTTGGCGCCCATGATAAGGGCAAATCTGCAGCAGCTTGTGATGCTCAGGCAGCCAGTTTAACCCCCATCCCCTGGGTCAAAGGCCAAGGGCAGCAAACACTTGACCCTGCGGTTGCAGAGTGGCTGTGTGCATGTGTGCTTGTGCACGTGTGTGCACGTACTTGTGCACGTGTGTGCTTGTGCACGTGTAACTCACCAAAGGCCCGTTTGGGCTGCACCAGCCTCAGAGTGAAGGGCTGGGCCCTGGGCAGCTCCCGCAGCATCTTGGCAACTTCATAGTGGCGGCAGCCCACGATGCTCTGGTCGTTGATGGCCTCGATGCTGTCGCCCACGCACACGGTCTGGACGCGGTTCATGATGCTCCCGTCCTTGATCCTCTGCAGCACGGGACACGCCGGTCAGCGGGGGCAGGGGGCGGCGCGAGGACACCGCCGGGGGGGAGCGCAGGACACGCCGGTCAGCGGGGGCAGGGGGCGGCGCGAGGACACAGCCAGAGGGGGGGCAGCACGGGACACGCCGGTCAGCGGGGGCAGGGGGTGGCGCGAGGACACAGCCGGGGTGGGGGGGCGCACAGGACACGCCGGTTAGCGGGGGCCGGGGGGGGTATTTGCCTCCCTCCCCCCAGCTCCAGGACTCTGTGGGGGGGGGACGATCCGCAGGGCTCTGACCCACCCCGCCCAATCTCCCGGCACCAGCAGCAGGTGCTGCCAAGGAAGGTGCAGGAATCCCTGCAGGCAGCACTACAGTGACCTGTCCTGGGGCCAGGCCCCTCCTGACCCCGCAGCTAGAGGCTGGCTCAGGCCCTGAAGCAGGGGGGCTGCAGGTGAGATCAGAGGCCCCCGCTCCGCTTTCCCCAGAGCAGCCCGGCTCTCAGAGCCTTTCGGCCAAGCTCTCTCCGCCGCCTCCTCGAACGAGGCTCTCTCTGTTTGGCGCCATTTCCTCCATGTCCCCATTCATCCCCATCTGACTCCATGTGCTGTGTGCAGTGAATGGGGCCGTTACATGTGTGGGGAGATGATTTTAATGAGAAGAAATATCTGTAAACTCTCTGCTCCCGACTCAGCAGTCCCAGGGCCGGACTGCATGAGCCGCCCCATGGGCCATCTCCTGGAAACCAGCCTTCCTCGCCCCCGGCCCCATCCTGAACGGTCAATATTTCGATTGAGAAACGCCACCTGGTGCCTCATGGGAGTTGCAGTTCAGTGATTGTTGCTCCTACCCTCCTCTAGGGGCCGGCTTTCCTGGTTGGACTACTACTTCCATGATGCACCAGGCTCTCCCCTCTCGGTGAGGCATCATGGGAGATAGAGTCCAGCTGGGGAGTAAGGCAAATGGGAACATGAAACAGCCAAACTGTGGCTCCCAGGGGCACCATGGCAGGGTTCCCAACTCTAGACAGTTTGGGTGTCGGGGGTGCAGGTTTTTAACAGAGGTTTCCCACAAGAAGCCGACAGCCACTTTTCACCAAACCCCCAATTTTCCATTAACCCCCCCGCCATGGATAATCCCTGGCACGATTCCCCCTCCACCCCTGCGGCTCCTCCAGCCCATGGCCCTCACCCACCTTGATGAAGGCATAGCCTGCCCCGTTGTCGGTGATGGTCAGCCCCAGCGCATCCTCCGTCTTGGTCACCTCCACCTCCTTGGTGTCGCCCCGCACGTGTGCGAAGATGAAATCCTCCAGGCCGATCTGGCCCCCCAGCAGCTTCTGCATGTCCACCTTGTGGGTGTTGAGGGTGCAGAAGAGGATCTGCCAGAGAGCAGCTCCCTCACCATTCTGCCCACCGGAGTGGGAAGCTTGGAACACACTCAGCAGGGCAGCGGCTGGCATGCACCAGAGGGGCACAGAGCACCCAGAACCATGGCAGCCCCACCCGCACGTGGGAAATTACCTGGAATTCTGCTTTTTGCCTGGGGGGGGGGGGGACAAGCCGGTCCTGGGGCTTATTCTATCTATTTTTGTGCATTGAGGATCACGTGAAAGGCGCTTGCCTCAAGAAAAGGGAGATGGGCCAATCGGGGAAGCGAACCTTGCGTTTGTTGGACACGTTCCCTTTCCCGACTGCAGCCACTTGTGAAAACGGAGGCCCACGACCACACGCAACAACCCCACATTATTCCTGAGCAGCGCCCTGAGCCAAACACCTTTCGGGTGACCATCACTGTGCAAAAATAAACAAACCACCCACAGAACTAAGCCATCCCCACGCAGCCTTCACTGGAACTCCAGGGTCTGCAACTCAGAATGGGCAAAACTAGGTGCATTTCAAACATGACGGGGGTTTGTTTTGTTATTCTAGAAGCAGGTTGGCTGTGGGTTAATTAACCAGACTGGATTCAGTACATTTCCTGACTCTGACAGATCAGGCAAATTTCTTAGTTGCTCTGTGCCTCAGTGACCCCATCTGTAAAATGAGGAAAACCATCCTTCCCTGTCGGGCTTGTTTGGATTTCACACTCTTCAGAGACAGGGCCTGGCTGACGGTGTTTGTGCAGCGCCCAGCACAATCAGGGCCTGGGTTCGGTTGGGGTCTCTAGGATGCACTGACGAATAACGAGGGTGAATTTCTGAGACATGGATCTGGAGTCTCCCGTACACTATGCTGCCGGAGCCACAGCTGAGGTCGCAAGCTTGACCCCGACAAGATGGAGGGGCAGGGGCAGGCTCTCAGAGAGCACCCGCAGCAGCACGGGTTCCTGCGGCCCTGCCCAGGAGTAGTGAACTAGGCGTGAACAGGAACAACACGAGGGAGCTGACGGGCAGCCTCAGCTCTGCCCACACGAGAGCGATCCCCGTTTCATGCACGCTCCTGAGCAGCATCAGAGGGTAACAAGTGAGAGTCACAACTCGCCTGGGCTGGATCGAACCAGGTTAAAGGTGAGAGCTCCAGCAGCCCATTGCTGACCCCCCAGGCCAGCAGAACCCCTACGGGGCAATCGGCGGAATAACGTGCCTCTCCCTAGCGCCATTCAGCTCAAAGCACCCAGCCCCATGGGGTAGGCAGCCAGCCACGGCATAGGTAAACCTGTGCCAGCTGGTCCTGAGAGTCCCAGGTTTCTTGGCTACGGAACAAACCATCCAGAGCTCTTATCGCCCGTACTGATCCGCAGCCGCTTCTAGGCGCAGATCTTTGGAAAGGTGGGGAAGCCGGGGAAGCCGTGTCTTGCCCAGGGTCACAGAGAGAGCCCAGGGCTCCCGCCCACAGGGGGCTTGGTAATGACCATACCGGATCGGCATGTACCAGACGGACCCTGGCGCATAGCTGAGGACCCGGGGCCTGGAAGGCAGCCCAGGCCTAGGCAGACGCTCCATGGCGTCCTGCAGCGTAACCAGAGAGCTTGGTGTTAACCCTCTGGTGACCAGGGCCAGCCAGCTGGAACGTGCAGGGCTCCAACGTGCCCCCTCCAGATTGAGGGCAGTGGGGAGCCTCGGCCCCTGCACGGGTGCGTCGGGCTCAGGTATCCTGGCTCTTCGGCTGGGTTAGCCGCTGCCCCCCCGTCCCCCCCCCCCCCCCACTGCTCCTGCCTCACCTCCGTGGGAGAGATGCCGAAGACCTGGGCGATTTTGGCGTACAGCTCCTTCACGTTGCTGAAGCCCTCGATCTTGCCCGTGGGGCTGCCGTGGGCAAGCTGCGTGTGGAAGACCAGCCTGGGCCGGACCCGCGGGGATGGCTGCGAGCAGGCAGCGGGGGCACCATCCCCGGCTCTCCCCACTTCAGGCGAGGCCTCTGTGGCCCCCTGCTCCGGGGACACCCCGTTCTCCATGGGCTTCTCCTCCTCCTCCTCGCCTGATCTCTGCAGCATCCTGCCGCCCTGCTTTCAGGGCCACGATGGGAGCTGCCCCCACTGAATTATAGATGGCTCCAGCTCCCAGCCCAGCGAATCTGATCCCCGGAGCGCAGGTAATTCAAGGAGCGTCAGATGAGCTCCCCTCCATGCCGGCAGGGCTCCAAGCTGCAGGGACCTGGGGGGTGGGAAGATCCAGCAGCAACCCCCCGGGAAGAGCTGCTCTGCTGAGGGGTTACGAGGGGCAACGGGGATTTGGCTGTTCCACCACCGCAGCTTCCAGCTAACGGCCAGAGGGTGTTTACCACCAGGAGAGAGACCCTATAAAAACAGCACCTTCTGAAGCACTTACGATGGGTCACTGCCAAGGACTGAAGCAGCAATTTGGGGATGTATGTGCACCAGCTTTTGGCACCTGGGCTCTGGTCACTGCAAGGCAGCAGCAGTCACACACCTGGAGGGGAACAAAGGACCGTGCTAGGTTCCCAGGGGTTACATACTTCCCCTGGCCAGGGGCACTGCGCCCGAGCCCCGGAGACGGGCAGCTGTTCAAACCCCACTGGCCAGGAAATGCACAGGCAGCGCTGGGCCCCGAAGCAGCCTCCACTCCTGGTGCTCCGGGGCCAGGCCAGGCCGGAGGCAGTGGCAGACTCCTAAACCTCTTACAGGAACCAGCCCCTGGAGGGTGCCCCCGGCCCCTGGCCAGTGTTAGCAGAAGCCGTGTGTGAAAGCGATCGCTTGGAGGAGTGAGTATTGTAAACAACCCCCCTCCCAGCTGGTTTCAGCCCACGTAGTGCCCTGCCCCAAAAGGGACTTTGCCTGCATTGCTTGGCAGAGTGGTGGGTTTGGCTTTCCACCTCAGCATGGAAAAGCTGCACTGATCTCGAGGTGGAAGTTATCTGGATCAGAAGGCAGCATCTCCGGTCCAGCGCTGGGGTTTCCTCTGGGATGGGAGAGCAGCAGCTGAGCTCTTTGCAAAACCCAGACCAAGGAAATCTAAACAAGAACTTTGAGTTCGGGGCGGGGGATTTTAATGAGAAGGCAAATATTTCACATGGCTGCGCTCTGTCTTCATGCCACAGCTGCTGCCTTGGCTGACACCACCAAGTCCTTAGCCCTGCAGGAACTGCCTGGCTGCTAGGAGGATTCTGTTCCATCTCGTGCACCAGCAAAAGGGACAGCCAGGGTCCTACTGCAGAACCAGCATTGCTGCGGCTGCTGAGGGAGGCAGGGGAACCCAGCTTGACTTTCAGATCCTAGGGGAGTTTGGGAGAAAATAAAAAGGCTCTTCTGCCATGTGAGTTGAGTCACATTGATTTGGAATCATGGAGACTCCCATCCATTGTCCCAAGGGGACATTTGTGTTGCATCACCAGGACAGCCACTTAGACGGGGTCCCTGCCTGCCAGGGAAGGTTCTCCAGGCTCCCCACACGCAAAGTGGGCAGTGCGAGGCCTAAGCCACCCGGGGAGCACGGAACGACTGCAGGAGCGAACGCTGTGAACAGCGGCGGCAGAACTGGGCGCTGGTCACTGGTTCTGAGACACTCAGAAGCTCTATGGATCTGTGTCCTAAGGGGCACTTGTCCCCGCAGTATCTGCTCTAGAATCACATGCTGCTCACAAACACTCCACTTCCCTCACCCTGCGCTCGTGCAGCAGCCAGGTCTCTAATCTCAAGTCATGTGTCTTGCCCAAGGTCACACAGACGTCTGTGGCACAGCCAAGGAGGGGCCCAGATCTGCCAATTCCCAGGCCCTGGGCTTTAGCCACAAAACCCTCCAGCCTCGGGGATGCTCCTCTTCAAAGCCCTTCACCTCTGAAAGAGGGTTAGTCAAGCGAGAAGCCTCATTGCGAGGGCTGCTGAAAGCGAGCTCAGAGCAAGCACTGCTAAGAACGACTGGCTTATTTCTGGGTGTGCACCAGCCCTCCCAGACACCCTCGGTGCCCGGCTCGGAGCCAGAGGAGCAGCTCAGGAACAGGGGGTGTAGTGGGACCAGAGCAAGATGGTTCTGTTTGTAATGTAGAGCAGGCCCCCGCATCCCAGATTCACCCCGCGCCAAAGGAGGAGATAGCCAGGGGCTGGGCTGCTTCGTGGTGTGCCTGCTGAAGCGCGAGACAGCGAGGGTTTCGGCTGTTCCAGCAGCCAGGTGTCACTCAGTGACAACGGGGGGACCACGGCAGTGCTGCTAGGGTGACCAGATGTCCCACTTATTGGGTCTTTTTCTTATCTAGGCTCCTAAAAATCCACGCTGTCCCGATTTTTCACACTTGCTGTCTGGTCACCCTACACCCCCCCACACACTCTGCCCACGATCCCACCCCTACCCCTGACCACTTTCACTCAGGGAACACACTGAGTCTCTGCCCCATTTTTATTTGTATAAAACGTCTCCCTGGCCGTTCCCAGGCACTGCAGGCTGCGGCCGAAGTGCCGCGACATGGAGACGCTTACATAAACCAGTGCAGTTCTCGCTGTCGCTCCGTAGCGGACAGAGCATTAGCCCCAAGGGAGAGGCGACTGCTAACTGGAAATCGTGCTGTGTTACGTAGTGCTAGTAAGAAAATAAGTCTCTCTAATTACATGATTGAGATCAGTGACTAACCCCACTTCAGGGGGACACTGAGTTAAGACAGAGACCCCCGAGCTCTGCAGAACAGGGATGGGCGCTGCAGGTACGAGGGCAGCTCCTGCACAAGGGGAACTTTTAAGCCACTGACATTACTCAGGTTTCAGAGTAGCAGCCGTGTTAGTCTGTATCCGCAAAAAGAACAGGAGCACTTGTGGCACCGTAGCGACTAACAACTATATTACGCTGAAATAGATGTGTTAGTCGCTACGGTGCCACAAGTACTCCTGTTCTTTTTGACCTTACTCAGGTGACGGAGAAGGAGAGGCACTGAAAATGCTGCTCAGCGGGCCCCAGTGGGTGCAGCTCCTGGAGCGCGCTGAGCACAGGGAGGGGGTAGCTAGGTGCTCCCACAGCCCCATCACTGGAATATCTCAGCCCCCTGCTGAGACTGGGGAATCTGGCCTCACGCCTCCTCGGGAGGTAGGAAAGGGAGCCGCTCTCCCCTGCACCGCTGGAGGACGGCAAGGGGCAGAGAGCCGTATGATGTGCCCAGCGCTGGGAGTTTACCCAGAGCTCCCAAGCCAAGGCCCAGCCCCGCCACCACAAGGGCACGGCCCCTTGTAACTCAGCAGCTGTTCTCAGCCAAGACAGACCTGCTATTCCAGGGCCTTGCAACCTCTTCTCATTTACAGACCCCTACAGAATTTCGAATGGAGGTGCAGACTCCTTGGGAAATCTTACAGTCTGGGGGCCCCCAAGGATTTGCGGGCCACTGGCTGAAAAGCACTGGGCTGTGGTAACGGCACCCTTTCGTGGACCCCTTAGACAGGCAGCGGCTCCCCAGGGCTCTGCGGAGCACAGGCTGAAAAGCACCGTGCTGCTGGCTGAGCAGGGCTGGGCTGGGCTGCTGCCAGGTGCCATGCTTGCGGACAGGCATTTCCAAGTGGCAGCACACACAGATGGTCCATCCCCAGGGAAGGACGGATCCTGCCACAGGTACCCGCAGTGCAGAGCGCGCACCGTACTCCTCCCCCAGACACCTAGCCCTCCTTGCAGAGGAAACCTGCTCCCTGTGCCCGGTGTTGGCAGTGCCTGGTGCTAGGAGCTGCAGGCAAGTTGCCAGCACTGCCCTTGGCCCAGCAGTTTGGTCCCTACTCTGCCCACCAAAATGCCTGGAGAGGTGCTGTGATCGGATCTAAACCCCTCAGCCCAGAGCGTCACGCTCCAGCGCCATCTCTCACAGGCCAGCCCAACAGGAGGCTCCGGGAGGGAACTGAGCGACTCTTCGCTGCTCACCCAGAGGTTTGGTCACAGTCAACTTCCGCCTGGATTAAATAACTTTGTAAAAACGAATGAATTGTCCCAGCCGGGCCAGGCCTCCTGCCCCAGCTGCGAGGACGTTTGGAGCCAGACCACATCTCTGGCCTTTACGGCGGACTGGCAAGTGTTAAGAGGTGAGCCCACGTCTGCACTGCAATTAACAACCCGTGGCTGGCCCGGGCCGGCTCACTTGTGCTTGCAGGGCTCGGGCTAAGGGGCTTTCGGGCTCAGTGCTCTGGGACCTTCCACCTCAAATGCCTGCACCACAACTACACAGGCCTGTAGCGCAGGCCCCGTGAGCCCGAATCAGCTGGCATGGTCCAGCCGCGGGTTTGAACCGCAGTGTAGACGTGCCCTCGGTGGCCATCCCTGGCGTGGTGTCTACAGGATTGGCCAGGATGGAGTGGGGCTCCCACCCCTGCCCACGCACAGAGAACGGCGCCCTCCTGTCAGGGCACAGCTCTCCACTGCACTGCCTCCCTTCCCAGAGCTCCGGGCACCTACTGGGCACTGAAATGGGTGCTGTCTCCCCACCCTCTGCCCCTCACGACTCCTGTGGGCTCAGGGCAGGATGGCAGGGAATTGAACGTAACCCTGGGGACTTGGTGGGATATGACTACACTGCAGAGTAACGCAGGTGGTCTGAGCCCAGGCCAGGCCAGCCCAGCCAGGGCGAGCAGCGTCCGACCTGTTACTATGCCTGTGCCGGCCCGGCACTCGCCCGGGTGTCACTAGGACTTCAGGGGCTCTTCCCAGGTGCTTTGTGCTGCAGTGAGCTGAGCTGCTCTAGGAGGCTTTCCCAGTGAATTGTGGGAGAACTCATCTGTCCTGGGCACGCGGGGGACCTGTGGGAAGGCACTGGAGGACTATCAGCACTGAGTGATTTAGCCTGCACCCGCACTGCAAAGTGGGCAGGTTGCCCGCCGAGTGAAAGCGGCACTCGGGCCAGCTAGCCGGGGTTGAGAGCACCACCAAACTCAGGGGACAGGGTTGTGTGGGGCCAGGAGGGGGTTGAGGTTCCACTGGGGTAAGAGCCTGGGTTAACTCAGCAGTGAGCAGACAAGGGCCCATCTACACCACAGACCCAAATGCAGGCAGGGACCTGTTCCAGGCAGCAGGACTGTAACCAAACTGACCCAGTTGGTCCCATCCACGCCCCTTAGCTAACTAAGGCAGAGGACACCATGCTGAGAACAAGAGAGCTGGCCTGACCCCGGCCTGCAGACATGGCTTCCCCGGGCCCCCTCAGGCAGGGCTCAGCAGGGACTGGAAGGGCCAGCCCCATAATACTCAGTCATGCTATTTTAGGGATGGGGAGCAGAGCTCCCGTCCCACCACAGAGTGCCAGGATTGCAGCGCTCATCAGAGCGACAGCCCTCATGTGACTCAAGCGTGAACACCTGAGTCTGCAGACAGCCTGAAACAATTGCTCCAAGAGGGGTGAACAGCCCCCTTCACGGCAGTTGGTTAACTCTGAAACCTAATGATGGTAGTTTAAATGCCAACACTGAACCATTTCACTGCTGAGAGCTCGGGCTGGGTTTACAGACATTTTTTGTGTGGGGGGAAGAGGGAACCCATCTATTTTTGCCTGACCACTGATGCAGCTCTAGGAGAGGTTGCGCTAACATGGGCAGGACATGGCCTTATCATTGCTGTGTCCTCTTCTGCTCAGTGCAGGTCTAGGTGACACTAGGGTAAGGACAGCAGTGCCTGGTCTACACCAGCACCCTCCCAGCGACAAGCGCTTCTGCCCTGCCTTGGCAAGACAGACTTCTCCGTCACCTTGACAGCTGGGGGGTGGGGCCAGCCCGAGACACCCTGATTTACTGTCACAGTGAGCTGCCAGGGGCAGCTTTAAGGCTGTGGTTTAATTTAACGCAACTGCTGGAGGATTTCCAGCATCGCTGCACAATCCTGGGGCCTCGCTGGAGAATCGAGGACCTGCTTGCAATGGGGCCTGCAGCACATCCAGCCATGCTGCCGGGGCACTGCACTGAGCCCCAGCCCTGGCACTCAGCGAGCCGGGGCGCAGGAGGAGCCGAGAAGTGACCCCACAAGCTGCCCTGCTGTCCCTGCTTGGCGGCCTGCCCCTCAAGGCCCCACGGGGGCCTGGCCCACAGTTCTCAGCTGCACGGAAGGACCAAGAGTTACTCAACCCGCTCAAAGCCCTTCTCCAGCAAAGATCTGTGCAAGGCGGAGGTGCTGAGCCGCAAGGCTCCAGCGGATTCCAGGTGTCAGGGAGGGTGGGAGGAGGTGGCTGAGGGTCCCAGTCCAAGTCAGCGCTGGGCCACAGGACACACCAGGCCTTTCATAAGTGTTCACTAAAACAGGAAGGAAAAACACGGCTTGCTTCGGCTCTCGGCTCATTCGGCAGCTCGGGGGTGGGGGAGCAGCGGTGTGGGGCCGGAGGGGCTCTTCCTCCCCAGAACAGGCAGTGCCCCAGGAGCCTGCCTCCAGCCCACCCTGGAGACAGGGGGATTTCGGTCTCCATGGGACTGCCCACACGGGCAACAGTTCACCCCAGGGGCAGCTGCTGCAACGCAGACACCTGCCCCCAGGAAACCGAGCCAGAGCCAGCAGCTCACTTCACCTGTGGGGCAGCGGCCACGTCCAGTCCCTGCCAGGCAGGGCCGGCTCCAGCCAGCAAGCAGGAGCTCAGGACAGCTCTAGCGGTCAGCATGCCAATTCCCTGTGCCCCAGGGCAGTGAGACGGGGAGGAAATCTCAGCAGGGAGAGGGACCCCAGGACATACCCCCGCCCCACAGTGGCCACTTAAAATGGGGGCATCCCCTGGCCACGTGGCCCCCAAAATGTGGAGTTGCAAGCACCACGCAAGGACGCTGCCAGTCACAGGTCTGCTCAGCCCTGAGCTGGCCTGTGGGTGCCCTGGGGGCCTTTGGGCTGTTCTACCTGCGTCCCAGGAAGGGGTGGCTGGCTGTGAGGGGCTGTCAGAACAGGCTTGGGGCCTAGGGAGAGCACAGCCAGGCAGCGAAGATCCCCCCACAGCCCCTGGCACCACCAGTGTGACATGCTGCAAGGGCCCCACATGCCTCCCTCATCCCCCCAGAATGGTCCAGGGGGAAGCCAAGCACCAGGGCAGCCTGGGTCGATCCCACCACATCCTCCTCTCGCCTGCCGAGAGCTGACTCACCCCCCTCCCCGCACCAATCCTGGCCTCACTCCCAGAGTTCTGGGTACTGAGCACCTGCCAGGATCAGCCCACAGCTACCATGGCCTATGCCCAGGCCAGGCGGGTCCCAGCCCCACCAGTCACCAAACCCTGCAGGCCCCCGCCCTCAGGCCTGGCAGGGAAGAGCCCCCCCTCACCTGGCTATCCGGGAGAGGATCTCCTTGATGCGCACGACCAGCTTCTCATGCTGGAGCGGGTTGCTCTCGATGGCGCTGTGCAGTTTGGCCATGTAGAAATCCAGGGTGCCCAGCGTGGGGGTCTCTCCAGTGCCTGGGACAGGGGCCTGGTTAGCAAAGCGCAGGAGCCCGGCCGGAATCCCGAGCCCAATGCCCCCTGAGGCCAGCGGCAGCGATGCACGGGCAGCCCTGGAGGGGTCAGGACTGGCACTCTATGGAGGGCAGCAGGATGCCTCGCCCTCAGAACTGAGCCCTTCACCCCTTCGTCCCCTGCAACCTCTGGGTCAAACCCCAGCTGGCTCTTCACCCCCGGAGTGAGTTTACCACACGTGGGCGTGCTGGGGAGACCCCCACGCCACAGCCACGGCTGCTCTGCCACGGACACTTTCTCCGCCCTCTGCCCACACCTGCTGGCTGCATGCTGAGCCAGCCACACTCCAGCCTAGGCGGGGCTACACTGCCAGGGGGCCAAAGAGACGCCTTTCTTCAGTGCCACCATGGGGTGCTTTGGGATCCTTGGAGATGAGAGGGAAAAGGAGGGAGATTTCTGAGGCCCCACGCCCCATCTCCAGCCACCCCTCATGTGCAGAGTATCAGACCCCCGGGCTCCCCCTTCCAGTGACAGCCCAGCCGACGGCCAGAGGACTGCTCAGGGAGGGGCTCTCTGTAGGCCGTGTTCCCATGATCCTCCTCTCTCTGCCGCCTGGGCTCACCTGGGATGGGCAGGGAAGCGAAGCTGGTGGTCAGGGCCTGACGGACGGACTGGAGCTGCTGCTGCAAGGCCAGCGTCTGCCTCTCCTCCAGTGCCAGCTCCTGCTCCAGCTTCTCCTTGGCGCAGCTCATGCTCTCCGTGTGCTTCTGCAGGATGGCGTTCTGCTCCTCGAACTCCGTGTTCATCTTCCGCAGGCGCCGCAGCTCGGCCTCCCGCGCTGCCCCACCGCAGACAGGAGGGAGGGAGGGTCAGTGCAGAGGAAGGGGGAGAGGCCAGCTCCCCCCAGCTTGAGCCAGGCCTGGGGCCAATGCCGGGCTCACACAGCAGTGCCGTCAGCGACTTCGGTTATGGCAGAGCCCATAGGATCAGGGCCCCACGGCGCTAGGTGCTGCCCGTGTTCTCAGCCCATCAACCCCCGCACCTGGCCCCTGCTGGGCCAACTGAGGTGGAAGTCGACTCCGGGCAGGATGCTGGGATCAGCAGCTCTGTTCCAAGGGCTGCCTGGCACCCTGCCGTGACGCTGATGGGACCAGCAGGTGCAGGCCAAGTCCACAGGCTGCGACCCCCCTTGGGGCATTAGGGGTTGCGCGCGGCTTGCTGGGACGGATCAGGCACTGCCCAGCCACATGGGCCAGGTTGGGAGCAGCTACGGCAAGCGCCAGGGGTCTATTTCCACCAGGGATCCTGGGCCCGCCCCCGCTGGGAGGTGAGAGCACTGGGCACCACGGTCTCTAGCCTGGCCTGGGCTGAGTCGCTGATAGTATTCTAGGGAGCCCCACTGCGCTAGGAGCTGTGCAAACACAATGCAGGACGGTCACTGCCCCACCAAGTTAAACACTCCCCCTCCCGCAGGCTCGGTACCTTTGTTCTGGTCCAAGAACTCCTCGGTGAAGATGGGCACGTCAAAGGTGGAGAAGCCGTCCCCACCGCAGTCCCCGCCCTGGGCGGGAGCAGATGCAGGTTAACAGGGTGACTCTAGCCCGAGGGATGAACTTCCCTTTGCCTGGGCGGGTTCCTGCCTCCCCTGGGGTACACACACGGCCCCTGCTCTGCTTCAGCTCAAGGATGGGGGAAGGCAGTGGGGCGTAAGGGCTCCTTCCAGTCCCAACACATGGCCCCAGGGGAGCTGGTGGGTCCCGCACAGGCCGGGCGATAGTCCCGGGCTCACCCCAACAGGCCAGGCCAAGCCATAGTCCCCAGCCGTGGCAGCTCCACATGGCACAGCTGAGCAGCTCTGTCTAATCCCAGTCTGCAGCCAAGATCCCCTCATGCCCCACTGCCAGGCCAGGGTCACATGCAGCAAGTCTGCCAATGGCCTGAAGGACATTAGGGAGGTGGCAGGGGACAGACAGGCAGCCCCTGGCACGGTCAGTGGATGTGTGGGCACAGGGGGGGACAGACATGGACTGGGTAAGCAGCATCGCCGGGGAGAGGAGGGGGCATGACACATGCACTGAGCTAAGGGCCATACAGCACGAGCCGGACACGCCTCACACCAGCTAGCCTGGGCATGGAGTCAGGCCCCACTTCACCACTGCCACCCACCAGCCCGTGGCAGCCCTGGCAGGGCCCAGGCAGCTGGACAGGATTTACCACCTCATGCTCTACGAGGGGCTCCGTGCTCCTCTGCTTCACTTCCCCCAGCTGGCACCTGGCACCCCGGCCCCTCCCGTGGGCACTGCCACCCTCCCAGAGAGCCGCCAGGGTCCTTACCTTGTGCGGGTGCCCGTTCAGCAGAGTGTTCACAGACACAGAACCAGCATCCTCTGGGGGCACAAAGGGGTCAGAGCTTACTCACCTCACCCTGCTGTGCCAGGCCCACCCTGCCAGCCCCTTCGCACCCCAGTGTCAGTGGGGGGCAGGGCAGAGCGCACCACGCTGGGCTTAGGGGCCGTGCCAAAACCCAGCCCCACACGCCCCCAGCACCAACCTTTCTTGATCTTCTTCTCCTGGATCTTCTCTGTGCACATCTTGTAGGCCTCTGACTGCTGGTACTCCCGCAGCTCCTTCATGTACTGCTGCTTCTCGCGCTCCGCCTCGTCCAGGTACCGCTGAAATCAGCCGGGGTCAGGCGGGCACGCCCCACAGCGCAGGGAACGGGGGCGAGGAGCAGCCCAGAGCCTGGATCCCAGCGAGGGGCCCAGCAAGTATTCCAGGGCGTGACTCCACGAGTCAGGGCCCGCTCCCCTGGATCAATGGCAGCCGAATCAGGCAGCCACAAGGAGTTCACTGCTGGCTGGCACTCTGGCCTCACTGAGCGGCCAGTCAGGGGGCTCCGTGTATGCCCTACAGTTATGGAAGGGAACGGACCCCAGACCCACAGCACAGCAGCCAATTAGGGTACGTCCCGCAGACCCCGGCCCAGATGCAGCCTCCAACTCAAGGTGCAATCCTCAGCCTGAGCGCGGCTGTGAGCCAGGTCCCAGCTGGATGTGGCTGGGCTAACGCGAGGGGTCTCCTCGGACGCTCCCCCCCCCGCAGTACCTGCTTGTCCGTGGGCTGCAGTTTGCTCCATTCGGCTCCCAGCATCTTGGTGATCTCTGGGAAGGGCAGGTCGGGATGCTGCATGCGGATCTGCTCGCGGCGTTCGTTCAGGAAGCGGACGTAGCCGGTCACTGGGGCCTTGGGGCCATTGGGCAGGATCTTCTTCCTCTTCTTCCCTTTGGGCCAGCCCCTCTTCTTCACTGGCTGTCGCCCCACAGCAGGGGAGGGAAAGAAACCAAGCGCCCTGCTGGACTGGATGTGTCCACAGGGGGAAGCGAGGACAGAGCACCATGCAGCCCCCTGCGGTGAGCCCTCCCGAGCCCAGGACTCCTGGCCTCTCTTCCCAGCCCCGGGCTGCAGCCGCAAGGCCCCCATACCATCTGCGGCAGCCTGGCACGCTGCACGGCTACGCTAGGACTACTGCAGGGTAAGCAAATGCATTTCTGTGGCACAAACCCCCTGCAAAGCAGCTCCCTGCAGCGCTGTAAACCCAGCTGTCCCAGCACCGTGCGGCTGCATTCGAGCCAGCAGGAGCCTGGACAAGCCACAACAGGGATCCTGTGCCCATGGCGGGCCAGGAAAGCAGAAGAGCCAGATTACGTCACAGAGGGGCTCACCTCCTCCTCGCCGTGGGGCTTCTCGCTGCTGGTCCGGGCAACTTCCCCCTTCTCCTGTTTGATGGCCACCAGGAAGTTTCCATGCTGGCCTTTGCCGGTGGCATGTCTGCAACCAGAGAGCTTGTGTCACACTACTGGGATGGCATTGCTGGTGCACACTGCTACGCTCTTCAGCGCCTCCTGCTGGGAGCACTGAGCTTCCCACGCAGCCAGCACTCTCCACAGCCCTTCACAAGAGTGACTCCTACTGGGAGAAGCTGGGTGGAGGTAGCTGATGGCGACTTCCTCCCAATGCCAGAGCTCCCACACCCTTCCCCACAGCAGCCCTTGCTGGGACCAGTTAGCACTGTAGTAACTAAACCCCACCAAGACCAGCATGGCCCAGGGTAATCTGGCGCACTCCTGCACACGCTAGAGCCCAAGTCACACCCTCTGCTGGTAGGTCAAGCAGCTGCAGAGAAGAGTCAGAACGAGAAGGGTTCTCACATGACTGAGAACTGGATCTAAAGTTATACTCCTCTGGGTGCCAGTTCCAAGGGCCATCCGTCAGTCCTTGTACCCAGCGCATCCACTGATCTATGGCTGGAGACAACATTCCACACACCCCCCGGCACAGTATGGAGAGGAGGAAAGGGCTGGTGCTGGTGCATCATACAGCAGAGCTGTGCCTTCATCTGGAGCATCTTACACAAGCCACAGTCCAAGGCAGAACTGCAAACTAGGGCCCAGCTCCCGCAATCAGATATGCCCCCAGGGAACCCCAGTGGTGCTCCCCCTGAACAAGTCCAGTTACAGGATCAGGATGAGTGAAGGCAGGAATTAGAAATCAAAAAGCAATCCATAAGAAATGTAAAACCAGGGAAGTAAATAGCAGCAGATATAACTTAGCAGTTATGAAGTACAGAAAATTAATAAGGGAAGCTAAAGACATCAGGGAAAAATCCATGGCTGGCAAAGCTAAAGACAATCAGAAGGAATTTTTTTAAGTATATAGGGACAAAAGAAATCCTAGCAAAGGTACAGACCCATTACTAGATGGAGAAAATAAACCTGTTAATGATGATGCAGAAAAAGGTTCTGTATTTCTGCTCTGCAGTTGGAAAGAGGTAGTATGATATCGAGTATCATAGGAGCATGATGAAGTACTTTTGAGTTCATTAGTAACTAAGGAGGATGTTAAACATCATCTGCTAGGGATAAGTATTTTTAAATAAGCAGGCCTGGCGAACTTGCACCTAAGAATCTTAAAAGAGCTGGCTGAGGAGATCTCGGAGGAGATGTTAATTTTTAGTACGTCTTGGAATACCAGGGAAATTCCAGAAGACTGGAAAAGAGCTAATGTTGTACCAATATTCCAAATGTGCAAGTGGGATGACTCAGATAATTATAGGCCTGTTAACCTGACATCAGTCCTGTGCAAAATAACAGAAAATACAAAATGATTAAGGCCAGTCAGCCTGGGTTTATGGAAAACAGGTCCGGTCAGCAAGCCTGATTTCATTCTTTGAGATTACAAGCTTGGCCGACAAAAGTAACTGTGTAGATGTAACAGACTTTGGTAAGGTATCTGAGTTACTACTGCATGACATTCTGATAGAGAAACTAGTAGGCTCCACTATCTATAAAGCACTAAATGGATTAAGAACTGGCTAAGTGACAGATCTCAAAGGGTAGTTACCAGTGGGGAATCACCATCAAATAGGGGTGTTTCTAGTGGGGTTTCAGAGGGACTGGTACTAGGCTTGATGCTATTCAACATGTTCATCAATGATCTGGAATTAAATATAAAACCAGTGCCGATAAAGTTTGCGCATGACACCAAGACCGGCAGAGTGGTAACTAACGCTGAGGACAGGGCAGCCATACAGAGTGATCTGGAGTGTCTGGTAAGCAGGGCCCATTCAAACAAAACACATTTTAATACAACCAAATGCAAAGTTATTCATCTAGAAAGGAAGCAAGCAGGGTTTCCAAAAGGGTTTAGGGGTCATAATGGAGAAGCAACTCAACATGAGCTCCCAGTACGATACTAAGACAACAAGATCTTTGATCCGATCCTTGGACGTACAAACGGGGAGCAGCAAGCAGGAGCAGGCAGTGGATTTTACCTCTGTATGTGGCACAGGTGAGACCAACACTGGAACTCTGCATCTAGTTCTGGGGTCCACATTTTAAAAAGGCTCTTGAAAAATTGGAGAAGGTGCAGAAAAGAGCCACAAAAAATTATCTGGAAAAATGCCTTGCAGTGGGAGACTTAAAGAGCTCAATCTGTTTAGTTCATCACGATCAAGAGCTGACTTGATAACAGCCTACACGTACCTGGGGCGAAAATACCAGGGACTAACGGGCCGTTTAATCTGGCAGAGAGGGACAGACCAAGAACCAATGGCTGGAAAGTGAAGCCAGGCAAATTAGAAATTAGGCCCAACATTTTAACAGTGAGGCTGATTAACCATTGGAACAAACTACCAAGGGAGCCTTCACTTGCCTTTCTGGAAGATGCATTAGCCAAACAAGCTATTGGGCTCAATCCAGGGTAACTGGGTGAAGGTCTCTGGCCCTTGCTATGCAGGAGGTCAGACTAGATGATCTAATGGTCCTATCAGGCTTAAGCTCTATGAATCTATTACCTAGACTTGATTGCTGTCAGGCACTACGGGGCCTGTCAGCATCACCATGACCACAACAGTCGGCCTGTTGCAGTCTCGTAAGGGGAAAGAACCTGCAACACTTACAAGATCCCAGCGGCCAGCTGTTTTGCACCATGCGACATGACCAAGTTCTGCAGACACCAGCTAAGAGCACCAGGAAATGCTCAAGCAGCTCAGACCAGGCCACCTGTAACGTGCAATCAAGTTTCATTATGGACATTTCAGCAACTGGGCAGCAGGGAGAAAGGTTATTGGAAACTGGAGGTAGCAAACCTCAAACCCAGCAGCAACTGAGCAAGCTACAATCCAGCCAAAACAAGGCCCCAGTGCCCACCTGACACATCCCACTCAGGAGGAAGTATTGTCTCCTGCTCTGATGGCTCAGGACTCCTGGGTTCTATTCACAGCTCACATACTAGCTCATTGTGTGACCCTGGTCAAATAACTTCCCTTATCACCTCTAGAAGCAAAATGATAAATGTGAAAAACAAAACAAGGTTATTTAAATTGCAACCTTAACACTGCACTGAAAAGAAAAGATATTCAAGAGATACAATTATTTAAAGCAACATTGGCACAGCACTTCATACTTAACAGTCTGATCAGCAGCTGCTTTTCTGTGCAGGCCAGGAGAGTGGATGTTGCTTGGGGAATTTCCCAGCTGAGTTATTTCAATTTATATAAGAAAAGATGCTCATTTGAAGCTCTACGTGCCCTGATCCACAACCCTACTAAAGTTCACAAGCGTAACACTATAACGTGAATTACAATCTGCACCCTCAGAGTGCTTCATGGGCTTCTTCAACCTGGGGCACAGAGGCAGGGAATGACTTGTGCAAGGTCACCCAGTGAGTCAGTGGCTAAGGCAGAAACAGAATCCAGGCCTCCTGGCTCCCAGGCCCTGCACTGAGCATGGGACACAAGTGGTCACGGAGACAACCAGGAGAGGGGACTGGGGAGTGAGGGGCGGGATGGGGAGCTCTGCCCCCCCCCACCCCTTATTATAGCCCTTTATTGACTAACAAGGTCAGACCAGGGGAAGAGCACCCAGTCTTGGTTGGATATTTGGAAACACTATTTCACTAGGAGGGTGGTGAAGCACTGGGATGGGTTCCCTAGGGAGGTGGTGGAATCTCCTTCCTTAGAGGTTTTTAAGGTCAGGCTTGACAAAGCCCTGGCTGGGATGATTTAGTTGGGGATTGGTCCTGCTTTGAGCAGGGGGTTGGACTAGATACCTCCTGAGGTCCCTTCCAACCCTGAGATTCTCTGATTCTGTGAGCAATGCCTGCCCCCACCCCCAGCACCATCTGCAGCAGCTCCTTCCCCGGGGCTTCCTCATAGCCCCCAACCCAGGACCCCCCCCAATCCCTCAGCCCCCCGCACCCCCACCTCCTCCCCCAGCCCAGCCCCCACCTCCTCCCTCTAATCCCCCGCACCCCACCTCCTCCCCAGCCCCCTCTAATCCCCCGCACCCCCACCTCCTCCCGCAGCCCAGCCCCCCCACCTCCTCCCCCGGCCCCCCTCTAATCCCCCCCCGCACCCCCACCTCCTCCCCCAGCCCAGCCCCCACCTCCTCTCCCGCCCCTCTAATCCCCCTCCGCACCCCCACCTCCTCCCCAGCCCAGCCCCACCTCCTCTCCCCCCCTCTAATCCCCCCGCACCCCACCTCCCAGCCCCCACCAACCGCCCCAAACTTCCCTGGCTCAGCAACCCCGTCTCAGTCTCAACCGCCCTTCCCTGCTCCCTCCCACCCTCGTTATGCTAATGAGCTACCCACAGCTAGGACTTGGATTGGCCATCCTGGGGGCAATATGTAGATAAGGCAGGCGGTGATTGGGCAGGACGGCCTCCGTCAGAGACAGAGGGAGGGGCTACGGCAGTGCGTGCCTGGCTGCGTCAAGTTCGGTTGCGCGCGACAGGGGCCCTAACCAATCAGAAATCGGTTTCCGGAGCCTCAGAGAGAGGGGAGGGTCTTAAAGGGACAGTTTCCAAATGTAATCGACTCCCCTCCCCCTCCCTCTCCCCAGCCAGAGTCTGTAACACCCCCATCCTACATCCCCAGCCTCCCCAGGCAAGTTCTGTACCCCCACACCCCAGAGAGAGTCTGTGACCCCCACACACACCCTACATCCCCAGCCTCCCCCAGGCAAGTTCTGTACCCCCACACCCCAGAGAGAGTCTGTGACTCCCCACACACCCTACATCCCCAGCCTCCCCAGGCAAGTTCTGTACACCCCACACCCCCCCAGCCTCCCAGGCAAGTTCTGTACCCCCACACCCCAGAGAGAGTCTGTGACTCCCCACACACCCTACATCCCCAGCCTCCCCAGGCAAGTTCTGTACCCCCACACCCCAGAGAGAGTCTGTGACCCCCACACACACCCTACATCCCCAGCCTCCCAGGCAAGTTCTGTACCCCCACACCCCAGAGAGAGTCTGTGACTCCCCCCCACACACCCTACATCCCCCAGCCTCCCCCCCCAGGCAAGTTCTGTACCCCCCCCACACCCCAGAGAGAGTCTGTGACCCCCCCACACACACCCTACATCCCCAGCCTCCCAGGCAAGTTCTGTACACCCCACACCCCAGAGAGAGTCTGTGACCCCCACACCCTACATCCCCAGCCTGCCCCCAGGCAAGTTCTGTACCCCGCCACCCCCCAGAGAGAGTCTGTGACCCCCCCACACACACACCCTACATCCCCCAGCGCCCCCCCAGGCAAGTTCTGTACCCCCCCACACACCCCAGAGAGAGTCTGTGATCCCACACACACACACCCTACATCCCCAGCCTGCCCCCAGGCAAGTTCTGTACCCCCACACCCCAGAGAGAGTCTGTGACCCCACACACACCCTACATCCCCAGCCTCCCCAGGCAAGTTCTGTACCCCCACACACCCCAGAGAGAGTCTGTGATCCCCACACACACCCTACATCCCCAGCCTCCCCGGCAAGTTCTGTACCCCGCCACACCCCAGAGAGTCTGTGACCCCCACACACACACCCTACATCCCCAGCCTCCCCAGGCAAGTTCTGTATCCCCCCACACACCCCAGAGAGAGTCTGTGATCCCACACACACACACCCTACATCCCCAGCCTCCCCAGGCAAGTTCTGTACCCCGCCACACCCCAGAGAGAGTCTGTGACCCCCACACACACCCTACATCCCCAGCCTCCCCAGGCAAGTTCTGTACACCCCACACCCCAGAGAGAGTCTGTGACCCCCACACACACACCCTACATCCCCAGCCTCCCCAGGCAAGTTCTGTACCCCCACACACCCCAGAGAGAGTCTGTGATCCCCACACACACCCTACATCCCCAGCCTCCCAGGCAAGTTCTGTACCCCGCCACACCCCAGAGAGAGTCTGTGACCCCCCACACACACACCCTACATCCCCAGCCTCCCAGGCAAGTTCTGTACCCCCACACACCCCAGAGAGAGTCTGTGATCCCCACACACACCCTACATCCCCAGCCTCCCCCAGGCAAGTTCTGTACCCCCCACCCCAGAGAGAGTCTGTGATCCCCACACACACCCCTACATCCCCAGCCCTCCCCGGCAAGTTTTGTACCCCACACACCCAGGCAAGTTCTGTACCCCCACACCCCAGAGAGAGTCTATGACCCCACACACACCCTACATCCCCAGCCCTCCCCAGGCAAGTTCTGTACCCCCACACACACCCAGGCAAGTTTTGTACCCCACATCCAGGCAAATTCTGTACCCCCAGGCAAGTTCTGTACCCCCACACATACCCCCAGGCAAGTTCTGTGCTCCCCACATACCCCAGCCTTCCTCCCGGCAAGTTCTGTACCCTCCCCACACACATCCAGCCAGGGTCTGTACCCCACAGGCAAGGTCTCTACCGCCCACAGCCACCAGCCAAGGTCTGTACCCCCACCCCAGCCAGGGTTTGTAGCCTACACACAAACACACCCCAGCCAGGGTTTTACTCCCCGCCACCCAACACACCCCAGACAGACTCTCTAGCCACCCCAGCCAGGACCCCCCAACCTCCCCATCAGGGCCCCCATCCCCCAATATGCCTCCCCCATACAGCCAGGACTCCCTACACTTGAAGAGACACAAAACTTGCTTGGTTCTGGCCAAGCCTCCAGCATTTTGTGAACCTGCTTCAAATCGCACATGGCAGTCTGCCATTTTTGGCCTTGGCTGAGCATCAAAGGAGCCCCAGAAAAGTTGTCAGGGTCTGCAAACCCCCGAGGTGGGAAACGGGCACCAAAGGCTCCCAGGCATCCCTGAGAACCAGAAGCTCAGAGCTGTGCACAGATACAACGTCAATACCCAATGGCCGCAGTGGATCTGGCTTCAGGGCTGTTTTTAAAACCATCTTCAAGGCACAGATACAAAATAGATTCACTTGGTCAACATCTCTTGCCATGCTAGTAACATGACAATGCCCCAGCCCAGATGTGATGCTTCCCAGGAGGACCTAGGGCTGGGAGGCTCCTTGCTACCACCTGCCCTTAGCGTGAGGAAGCCTCCTCAGTGCCTGCTGGGGGTCAGCTCCCCAACTCCCTCTCTCCCCAAGTTAGCTACTGTCATGTTCCAACCCCTGAGCTCTCCAAGCGTCTCCCTGGAGCGTCCATCACCTGGTTCACTGGACACTCGCAGTATTCACAGATTCACTGCTTCCAAAGAAACAAAGATCACCAGCTTTCCCTTGGATCACCGTTCCGCTTAACACACAGTGCTCAGATCTTTTCATAGCAGGGATCAGCAACCTTTGGCATGCGGCCCATCAGGGAAAGCCTCTGGTGGGCTGGGTCAGTTTGTTTTCCTGCTGCATCTGCAGGTTCGGCCGATCGCAGCTCCAGGCCAATGGGGGCTGCAGGAAGCGGCGCAGGCCGAGGGATGTGCTGGCCGCCCTTCCCACATCCCCCATTGGCCTGGAGTGGCGAACCGCAGCCAGTGGGAGCCACGATCGGCTGAACCTGCGGACGTGGCAGTTAAACAAACCAGCCCTGCCTGCCAGGGGCTTACCCTTACGGGCCACGGGCCAAAGGTTGCCGATCCCTGGTTTATAGTGAAATCAGGCCTAAGTTTACTGAACAGAGCCTGGACACTCAGGCAGTAGCAAGTAGAAATATTGGAAACAAATGGTTATGTTGGTGTCACTAGGCATGGATCTGGGTGGCTCGGGAGGATGGCTTTGGGCCTATGTGACCCAAAGTACCTTTATGTAAAGTGCTTTTGTTAGCCTTACTAAACTTTTGTAACCTCTTGTGTTATGTGCTGACTACTGGCAGCTGCAAGGCTGCTTGACACTAGATGTAGCCAATACTAAATAAGATAGGCGGAAAGCAGATGCTGTAATTAAAGTTATATGCATGAGAACGGGGCCTCCACGGTGGGAAAGTACAGATAACTGTTCACAGAAGAGGTACTAACGAGCTAAAGTGGTTTTTGCCAAGTATGATTTAATCTGCTTAGTGTAATGGCTACTTGCATGATGTATTTGTTATAGAAAATAGACGGGAGGGGGAAGAAGGGGGGGTAAGGGGGAGGAGTGTGGGGGGGAATGAAAATGCTTAGCTGAAATCATGTAAAAAGAGAGAGAGCTGTTTGTATCTGTGTGCAGGATTTGAGATTGCTATGTCTCCCTTGCACCTTATTTGGGCTCAAATAAACCTGGTTTTGCTTCTCCACCCTGGTGTGTTAATTAGTGCGGCGCACACCGGGCAACGAACCCCCACTGTTGCTGTCCTCGGCCCTCTGTGCCGGCAACAGTTACATATAAACCAAAATGCTAACAAGCATTCTAGAGTCTTGACCTCCTTAACAAGACACTTTCATAGCCTGTGGAATATTGCTCACCAGCATTTTCCAGCCAGGCTGGCTGTGACCCTCCTTTCATAACACAAACATCTGTTGATTTGCCTCCTGGATGGAGGAGCCTGTGTTTCCTTTTGCCCTCCAGATATACCCTAACAATCCTGTCTCTTTAGTCATAAAGAGGATACTCCTGCCGTTTGGTTTATCCTGGGATGTTCCTCTCTTGTAGATTTCACAATCTTTTCTTCTGCCTAGACCCACACTGTGAGGTGTACAACAGAGCAGACTGGGAGGTGTGCCTCTGTTACCTCCTGCCTGAAAGGAACATGTCTGGGATACATCACCTTCTGGTGATCTGCCTTCATTTTCAACATAGATACTAGGGCTGTTGATTAATCACAGTTAACTCACGCGATTAACTCAAAAAAATTAATCACGATTAATTGTTGTTTTAATTGCACTGTTAAACAATAGAATACCAACTGAAATTTATTAAATATTTTGGATGTTTTTCTACATTTTCATTTATATTGTATTCTGTGTTGTAATTGAAATCAAAGTGTATATTATTTTTTATTACAAATATTTGCACTGTAAAAATAATAAATAAAAGAAATAATATTTTTCAAGTATCAGAGGAGTAGCCATGTTAGTCTGGATCTATAAAAAGCAACAAAGAATCCTGTGGCACCTTACAGACTAACAGAAGTATTGGAGCATAAGCTTTCGTGGGTGAATACCCACTTCTTCACCCACTATTCACCCATGAAAGCTTATGCTCCAATACTAGTATTTTTCAATTCACCTCATACAAGTACTGTAGTGCAATCTCTTTGTCGTGAAAGTGCAATTTACAAATGTAGATTTTTTGTTACATAACTGCACTCAAAAACAAAACAATGTAAAATGTCAGAGCCTACAAGTCCACTCAGTCCTACTTCTTGTTCAGCCAATCGCTAAGACAAACAAGTTTGTTTCCATTTACAGGAGATAATGCTGCCCGCTTCTTATTTACAATGTCACCTGAAAGTGAGAACAGGCATTTGCATGTCACTTTTGTAGCTGGCGTTGCAAGGTATTTATGTGCCAGAGATGCTAAACATTCATATGCCCCTTCATGCTTTGGCCACCATTCCTGAGGACATGCTTCATGCTGATGATGCTCTTAGAAAAAAATGTGTTAATTAAATTTGTGACTGAACTCCTTGGGGGAGAATTGTATGTCCCCAGCTCTGTTTTACCCACATTCTGCCATATATTTCACATTATAGCAGTCTCAGATGATGACCCAGCACATGCTTTCATTTTAAGAACACTTTCACTGCAGATTTGACAAAACACAAAGAAGGTACCAATGTGAGATTTCTGAAGATAGCTACAGACACTCAACCCAAGGTTTAAGAATCTGAAGTGTCTTCCAAAATCTGAGAGTGACAAGGTGTGAAGCTTTCAGAAGTCTTAAAAGAGCAACACTCCAATACAGAAACTACAGAACCTGAATCACCAAAAAGAAAATCAACCTTCTGCAGGTGGCATCTGACTCAGTTAATGAAAATGAACATGCTTCGGTCCGCGTTGCTTTGGATTATCATCGAGCAGAACCTATCATCAGCATGGACGCATGTCCCCTGGAATGGTGGTTGAAGCATGAAGGGACATATGAATCTTTAGTGCATCTGGCACATAAATACCTTGCGAAGCCGGCTACAACAGTGCCATGCAAATGCCTGTTCTCACTTTCAAGTGTAACTTTAGCGCCCTCGTGGCCAAGATGGAGTCTGCTCTGCAGGCAGCTCTGGCCAAGAGACGGCGCGCGCAGGAAGGCAGCAGGAAAAATCCCTTCCACCCCAGGGGCACCTGTTCCAACCCCCCCAGAGTGAACACACCCCCCCACAGGAAAAGTACAATGGCTATAACAAAGGGAGATATTTATTTACAGAGGGATGAGAGGAGAAACACAACGGGGGAATATAGGGGGAGCAGTAGAACAGGGCTGCCCCCCAGCCAAGGCCCCACGGGCCCAGCGGTGGCACAGTCTGACAGGGCAGACACTGAGCAGTGTGTCTGCGCACAGAGTTCAGGAGGCCTGAGCAAAGTTCCAGGCCAGTGGTGAGTCTTGGGGGCTCCTGGTCGTCTTCGGCGCCAGTGAACTCTCCCCAGCAAACCCCTCCGGTGCCCTCTCCTGCCACTCTCTGCACAGCCCCCCAGAGCGACCCCCTCCCCACTGAACTAGCTACAGCCTCCCTCCTTGTTCCCAGTGCAGAGCCACCAGCCCCAGTACTCACAGCCCCATGCAGCTCTGGGCAGGCGTGATCCTGGGTCCAGCTCCGGCCTGTCCTTCCAGGGCGATTCCCCCCTGGCACCGGGCTGCTCCTGGCTCCTGTCCTGGGCTGTCCCCCATCGGCCGCCCTGCCCTTCCCAGGCTTCAGGCAGGTTCCCTCTGCTTCCTTTGCCAGGGCCTGCCGGCTGCTCCCCCTCTCCCCTGGAGCACCAGCCCCACCCCTGGGAGTTTCCCTCCTTTATTCTCACTCTCCCCTCCCCCCTGGGAAAAAGATGTAAAGGGGCCATGCTCTCTAAACCCCAAAGGGGTTACACAGGTGACATTGTAAACAAAAAGCGAGCAGCCTTATCTCCTGCAAATGTAAACAAACTTGTTTGGGTGATTGGTTGAACAGGAAGTAGGACTGAGTGGACTTATAGGCTCTAAAATTTTACATTGTTTTGTTTTTGAATGCAGAGTTTTTTTACATAATTCTACATTTGTAAGTTCAACTTTCATGATAGAGAGATTGCACTACAGTACTTGTATGAGGTGAATTGAAATATACTGTTTCTTTTGTTTTTTTACAGTTCAAATACTTGTAATAAAAAATATAAAGTGAGCACTGTACGCTTTAGTGCAACTAATCATGATTAATTTTTTAATCGCTTGACAGCTCTAATAGACACATAACTTCTTATATAGCAGCCATACGTACATTTCACAATGATGGGTGGGCTACTGGATCTCAGTAGAGATCTCACATGCCACCCTTTAGTGACCTATTATGCATATGTCTGACCCAGGAACCCCTGTAGAACCCCGTGCACTCCCTGTCCCCTCTACCCATTGGCACTGAGGTCCCTGGGTGACTTATGCCCACCTCCAGACTCCCTCAGACCTTTCCTGCCCCTCCCATCCTGGCTGTTGAAATTGACATATTAGACTATAAAATTAGGTTGTATCCTCTCCTTTGAACTGAGCCTGGATTCCTCCAAAATGTGCCTGGATGAGAAATGCTCTGCTGAAATCCTCCAGGATGCTTTACAAGTTGGGATGTGTATGTTCTGACAGCCACAAAGCCTTTCCAAGGAAAAATGGATACAGTCGCAGCTGAAAGAAGTGATGGAAACCAACTCCTGGATTTTTAAAACCTCCAGTCAGGTTAAATTCTGTGCTTAGATCTTACCGTGATAAACACTATATGCAAACCTAAGATAGATCTGAATAACTCATAATAAGCCCTCACAAAATTTGGCTCAGAATATTCCTAAATATTGAGGCTGCCCGGAACTAGATCCAGGCTCAGGATGTTGTGACAGTTCTAGTTTGATCCCAATGATATTTAAATCCATTACTAGTTGCTGGAAGGATTTTACCTTTGTCAGCATAAGTGCTTGGTTTAACTCAGTGTGCTCTGCAGATCGCAACACTTGGCACTTTAGAGCAGTTCACATTTCCAAGGGCTGCACAATATCAGTTCATTAATAAAGCTGACACGGCTTGCTGTGGAATCAAATATTAAGTGCAAAAATATTCGGCGTAAGAGATACGTGTCATTCGATTTAAAGATTCACTCTGTACTATTTTTTTCTTTATCATTACAAGCCATATATTGCTTTCCAGGGTACTAAACATGCTTTCTCTGTATATATATTGTTCCCCTTTTGATCCAAGTGGGTAACCAAAGTTCAGGGCCTTCTCCGTTGTTTCGGCCAGAAGAGGGAATTGATAAGGAAGTCAGATGTTCCTGTTTATTTACAAAGGACGGACACAAAGCCTTGTTTCCCTGAACACAGCAGGAGACGGTTTCTTTCCTCCCAGCCCTTTGCAGTCAGCACTCGAATCAAAACCTCCTCTCAGCTTTTCTCAGAGCTGCACTTCCAGCAGTTGTTCAGGCTGAGTCTGGCTTCATGCTTCTACTGTTCTCCCTAATGGTCCCTTGACTTATTCCCAGCTAGCCAGCCAGACTGATTGCATTCTGTCTGGTGGGTGTTCCCCAGGAGCAAACAAACAAATTTGTAGTATAGATGTATAGTCAATATTCCTAACTTTAGATACAAAAATGATACATACATACACATAGGATAATCATATTCAGTAAATCATAACCTTTCCAATGATACCTCACATGACCTATGATGCATAAAATACATTACAATTATGAAATAATCATATTATAACAATATTTCTATCACGAATATGGGGCATAGTGTCACGGCCTAAGTTCCCTGTAAGCTGCACGGGCATGCGGCTATTAGGCTCTGTGCAGGTGCTCAGGGAACCTGCCCAGTAGGGACCTGCCACGGCCGGGGGAGGGGCGCACCTCCCCCAGCCCCAACTCAGCCCTGGACTTGCTGCAGCCAGGGGAGGGATTGTAGAGCAGTTTTTAAACTAGGAGACGGGGGAAAGCCGACTGCTGCAGAGGAGCATGTGGATCGGACACAGACTTCTCTTAGGGGAGAGTCTGATGATAGAAAGTATCAGTCTGATGATAGAGAATCTCCAGGTTATAGTCAGGAGCAGAGGACGGAAGAGGATAATGTAAGGGCCGGATCAGATGATAAACAGTCACATAAAAAAGAATCTGAACATCAGAAAAGGGCAGACAAATAAACAGGGACAAGTTTTTAAAGTGCTTGTACACAAATGCCAGAAGTCTAAATAATAAGCTGGGTGAACTAGAGTGCCTGGTGATAAAGGAGGATATTGATATAATAGGCATCACAGAAACCTGGTGGACTGAGAGCAATCAATGGGACACCATCATTCTGGGGTACAAAATATATTGGAAGGACAGAACAGGTCGTGCAGGGGGAGGAGTGGCACTATATGTGAAAGAAAATGTAGATTCAAATTAAGTAAAAATCGTTAGCGAATCCACATGTTCCATAGAATCTCTATGGATAGAAATTTCATGCTCTAATAAAAATATAACAGTAGGGATCTATTATCGACCACCTGACCAGGACAGTAATAGTGATGATGAAATGCTAAGGGAAATTAGAGAGGCTATCAAAATTAAGAACCCAATAATAGTGGGGGATTTCAATTATCCCATATTGACTGGGAACATTTCACTTCAGGATGAAATGCAGAGATAAAATTTCTCGATACTTTAAATGACTGCTTCATGGAGCAGCTGGTACGGGAACCCACAAGGGGAGAGGCAACTCTAGATTTAATCCTGAGTGGAGCGCAGGAGCTGGTCCAAGAGGTAACTATAGCAGGACTGCTTGGAAATAGTGACCATAATACAATAGCATTCAACATCCCTGTGGTGGGAAGAATATCTCAACAGCCCAACACTGTGGCATTTAATTTCCAAAGGGGGAACTATACAAAAATGAGGGGGTTAGTTAAACAAAAGTTAAAAGGTACAGTGACTAAAGTGAAATCCTTGCAAGTTGCGTGGGCGCTTTTTAAAGATACCATAATAGATGCCCAACTTCAATGTATACCCCAAATTAAGAAACACAGTAAAAGAACTAAAAAAGAGCCACCGTGGCTTAACAACCATGTAAAGGAAGCAGTGAGAGATAAAAAGACTTCCTTTAAAAAGTGGAAGTCAAATCCTAGTGAGGCAAATAGAAAGGAGCACAAACACTGCCAAATTAAGTGCAAGAGTATAATAAGAAAAGCCAAAGAGGAGTTTGAAGAACGGCTAGCCACAAACTCCAAAGGTAATAACAAAATGTTTTTTAAGTACATCAGAAGCAGGAAGCCTGCTAAACAACCAGTGGGGCCCCTTGACGATCGAAATACAAAAGGAGCGCTTAAAGATGATATAGTCATTGCGGAGAAACTAAATGGATTCTTTGCTTCAGTCTTCACGGCTGAGGATGTTAGGGAGATTCCCAACCCTGAGCCGGCTTTCATAAGTGACAAATCTGAGGACCTGTCACAGATTGAAGTGTCACCAAATGAAATTAATAGGCAGCAGGTTTAAAACAAATAAAAGGAAGTATTTCTTCACGCAGCGCACAGTCAACTTGTGGAACTCCTTACCTGAGGAGGTTGTGAAGGCTAGGACTATAACAGTGTTTAAAAGAGAACTGGATAAATTCATGGTGGTTAAGTCCATAAATGGCTGTTAGCCAGGATGGGTAAGGAATGGTGTCCCTAGCCTCTGTTCGTCAGAGGATGGAGATGGATGGCAGGAGAGAGATCACTTGATCATTGCCTGTTAGGTTCACTTTCTCTGGGGCAAGGATGGGTGCCCATGATGAGGAAATTCAGGTGCAGTTGACCTGAACTCCTTGTCCGATCGGAAATCCTGGGTTTTATTAAATCCCTCCTAGAACATCTCCTGGAGGACAAAGAACTTTACAAGTTCAACTAATCTCACGCTTGTTGGCACAAAGGTGCTTCTAAGGTCCATTCCCACAGCATTTTGTGTCACCAACCCCAAAAGTTCAAAAATCACAAATCAGGCCTCCAAAAATCACGAGTCTGGCTTAAAAATCACGAGATTGTTCAATTTTAGGTTCTTTTAATTCACCTGCTGGTTTTTGACCCTTTGGGGCTCTTGTATTCAAGCTTTTCTCTGCAACCCTCAGAGCTAGAAACGCACCTGAGTCAAACGCTGAGATTCTCCGGTAATCACCAGACTCCATGAGCTGAGGCTTTAAGGAAAACACTACCAAATACCAGGAGATTCTCTAGGAAGTCAAGAGTTGGCAACACTGCCGTGAGGGCCTTAATCCTGCAGCCACATGTGAGGAGTTTTAAGGACTGCAGCAGCAGTGCTGATGTGTAGAGTTATGGACGTGGCAAGGATGTGCAGGATTGGGGGTGAGCAGGAAAGAACCGTGTTTAAAAGGACGTTATCAACTTACAAAACATACCTGATGTCAGTGCCCTGCATTGGGCACCTCTGAATGCTCTGACTGACAGAGACGAGCGAATACCAACATTTCTTGGGTTTCTGTTTGCTCACTGAGAACACGTTGCGCACAATCAGCCTCGTTGTTCGCCCTGTGGAACCATTTATTAAGTGCTCTCCCTTGTCACTGTTCTTTTTATTGTAGGACGGCCGGAGGGCCAGCGGAGAACAGGGCCCCACTGTGCAGGGCACGGCACAGAGTTAGAGACAGTCTCTGCCCTGGAGCGCTTCCTGTTGAAATTAACCAGACTGACCCCCAGGAAGCAGGAGGGATGTAACTGATGAGCAGAGTGACGGTTGCAAATGTCATGTTAGCGCTAGGAGTCTTTTGGGTGGGGAGTTGAAACAGTTCAGGTCAACTGCACCTGAATTTCCTCGTCATGGGCACCCACCCCAGGCTCCCGGCCTCTCAGCCATCACTTCCCTTGGGTGCAGACCCGTGTCTCTCTCTCCTTCCCTCCAGACCGGGGTTGTTCCAGGCTGCACAGTTCCCTGCCTGCATGGTGAGTTCCCCAGCAAGCCAGACGGCCTGACCTGGCCAGTGTCTGCACTTTGCTCTCTCCCTTCGAAGGCTGTGAACAAAGGAGCCGCCCACAGCGAGAAGCTGCCCCCCAGCTCTTTCTAAGCAGCACAGTTATTCTTAAGGTGAAACAATAAAAGAACCCCCAGAGCTTACCAGAGATCACCCCGGCTCCAACAAGTCAGCCCTTCACACCCCACCAAGGGGGTTTTCTGTGATCCCGAGTTCATAACAGCTTTTGCTCTGAACAAGAGCACACGTGCCCAGGTCAGCCTTTCCTTGCCACCGCTGGGGATGCTGATCCTCAGAGATGGTGGGGCGATGATCAGCCAGACTCAGGGTGTAGCTTCAAAAGAGTGGGTCCAGAGGTGGAATTTGCATCTCCCTCCCTCCCCCCAGGTATTTCCTAGGAAAACCACTTAATTTCGTTTGTCCCCAAAGTTCCTTCTTGTCTGGCAGCTTGCTTCAAAAAGTCCTTTGATGCTCAGAACACTGGTCACGCCTCCCCTAGAGAAGTCAGGGGAACCCCCCAAGAATACATGAACTTGGCCTCCAAAACTATTTAAACTAAATTCAAGATCTCCGAAGGATCTTGGCGGAAATTGCTGTGTCTGTCCTGGGGGGGGGATTCGCTAGATGGGGAGACCAGGGGAGGGAGTGGGGCAGTGGGAGGCAGTGGGGGGGGGCAGGCTGGGAGCAGGACTGGGACCAGGGGGAGTGAGACTGGGAAGGAGGGGTTGGAGCCAGCCAGTCAGTACAGGGGTGAGAATAGTGAGAGTCAAAGTGGCCTGGTGCTAGGATCTGTTTCTGTGGCTGTCCCTGGCTGGAATTTTTCTTCCCCAGAGTTGGCCACGTTTCAGGGGAAGAGGGCACTGCCTGGGTCCTAGTGCCCCCAACTAGCAGTGCGTGGGGGGGGGTGTCACCATTGCACAGCTGTGGGGCTGGCGGGTGTGTGAGGTGGCCCCAGCTGAGGGTCCTTGTTGCGGCTGCCCCTGCTCCCCTGTTGTTTGATTTGGTCTTTCACACATCAGGGGAGAGAAAACCCCCACCTAGAACATGGGACGGCAACACCCCCACAAACCGGCAGGGGGATGTGGGGACTAGGCTGGGAGCACCTCGGGGCCCGAGCCATGGAGCAGAACCTCACCGTGCCAGGGGCTCCACGGACACGCAGCCCCAAACAGCTCACAAGCAGGAGCAGAAACTGCTCATGTGGACTGACTCGGGGCCTGTCTCTGCCAGACGTTTGTCCTGGTTCAGCCGCATCGCTGCAGCTAGCGGGTGCATACAGAGGCGGATTAAGGTTTCCTGGGGCCCTCAGCCAGAGCAAGTGGGGGGCCCCCTCTCCACCCCTTCTGCCTGCAGCTCCACCCACAGCCCCACCCCTTTCTGCCCCTTCCCAAGCCGTGCCACCCCTGTTCCACCCAGGGTCCCCCCAGTGCAGCCCTACAACCCTTTCTGCGCTGGAGAAGCTCTGTCCTGGTGCCACCTGGGGCGCAGCGGGGAATGAGAGCTCCTTCAGTCCCAGGGGCCCAGCAGGGGGCCAGATGCTGGGGTTCCCCCCCCCCGCGCTTCTGCAGGGGACCAGGGTCGGGCACAGGGGCTTCCTTTGCTGCCACCTGGCTTCTGCTGGGGACGGATGGCAGGCGCTGGGTCTCCCCCTGCCCAGGGACATCTGCTGGGGATGGGGTTGGGAGTCCCTGGGGGGGCTTCCCCCATCCCGCAGCTGCTGCTGGGGATGGGTCAGGGGCTGCTGGGGGGTGGGGTTCTGGGGGCCTTCCAGTTGGCCCTGAACACGGGCCCCATCAGCCCACTGGCTAATGCGCTACTGGGTGCACGCCCTGATGCACCAGTCCGTAGCGGGTCTTCTACTGGGGTGGGTTATAAGGTGGAGCCACACCTGCACACAGGCCCTGGGCTTCATCCCTTCCCCGGGGGGCTGGGAACGGGCTGAGCTCTCGGGTAGATTCTGCCCTAGAAAGGAGACAAAACAGTGTTTCCGGAGCTTTGCAATTCACGAGGTGTCTCCCAGGTAACTGGCTGGGGGGCATTTCCTACCTCAGCCTCGGGGGAGATTCCAAGGCCCCATGGCAGTCAGGCATCCAGCGAATGTCAGCGGGAGGCTGAAGCCTCCCCTGGAAACTCTCCATTTTGCCGGGGGCTCATCCAAGGATGGCACTGTCTGCGGCGGCAGCCACGCTAGGAAAACGTTGCCTGTCCTGGAGCCCTCCTGGCATTGCAGCCGCTGGCTCGGGGCTTGTTAGCAGGTTGCTCCAGGCAAGAGCTAAGGAATCAGAGACTGCTGCCGGCAACACCAAGAGCTGTCCCCACGGGTGGATAAGGAGCAACACCCACCAGCTACCTGGGGAGTCACAGAGCACGGCCCAGAGGGAAGGAGAAGGCCAGAGGCCAGAGCAGGCTCATTCACAACAGCCCCACCAGGGAACGACGCAGACAGAGGGGGAGGTTTTCCATAGCCCAGCTCCATGGGTGGCTGTTCATTCCAGACGGGCCACGGAGTCAGCATCCGCGTAAGACCGGCCCTCGTGGGTTTGTTCCCAGAGGCAAGGAAAGAACTCCTGCCTCCCATTAAACTTTAGATGGGGAACGGATTTCTGCAGCCTGCATTGCCAAATTCACCGTTTTCACACTTACCCTGGGGCACCAGATTAGCTGAGCAAATGATCTAGACAGCGATCAGTGCAGGAAGCCGAGCGCCAGGACTCCTGGGTTCTAGCCCCAGAGGTGCAGCTTTGGTTACTACAAGAGTCACTCCAGGAAATCTTGTGGCTGGATTTTCCTTGTTAAAGAGCTGGATCATTTGTTTACCTCTAGTCACATTTCAGGTGTGATGACAGCGAGCAAACATGGGTCGGGGAACAGGCAGGTTATCTGGGCAGGCTCAGTTTACCCTGCTATAAAATCATTATAATACCACCTACCTACTTCCCAAGGCAATCATGAGGTTATAGTCCAGGCTACAGTTAAAACTGAGGTCGACTGACTTACCTATGTCACTCAGGGGTGTGAACCCCCCCCCCAAACGCTGTAGCTATGCTGACCTACAGCTGGGTCAATGGAGGAATGCGCCCATCAATCCAGCTGCTATCACTGGGGGAGGTGGAGTGCCTACAAAAAAGGGAAAACCCCTTTCTTCACTGCCTCTAGACTCTACCCAGTGGGGTTATACCACAGGACACCCCATAGGGCAGACCTGGCCTTAGTTCATTGATTATAAAGTGCTTTAAATTCCCAGCTCTGCATTCTGCAGGCCAAGAGACGTTTCTCTCCGATTTCTCTTTAGTTTTGTTCCCTAGAAGCTATATTTGTCAGCCCACTGTTTTGTTTTCACTTCCTTCTAGGTTCACTGATTCAAAAGCCTTCCTCACATGACAGATGGAAACTTTGAGCTGGCTGATGCAATGGCTTGATGATCTGCTTTGGTAATCGCGGGGGAGTTTCTGCAAAAGTCACAAGACCTGGTGATAATGGGTATTGTTTGCTCAGTGCCTCCCAGGCTCGGCCAGCAGAGCCTCCGAGAAGTCTACCTGGCAGAGCACAGGTAAACTAATCGAACAAAATCTGGCCATCTGTGGCTATTTTGAGCTTCACTATAGCAGTGGGCAAGAGAACCCAGATTCTGAGTCACAGCCATTTGAGCTAAAGGAAAATCTCTGTTAGTGGTATAGGGCCTATGACACGCAGCTGAGCAGTTCTGATTCCACACATCGGAAGGCAGTGGTGCATACACGCACTGTTGGGCGCTTTACCATATGTTGCATGTCTGAAGGACGTTCCACCTGACAGGCTCAGAGTTTTACAAATATTAACTAATTAAGCCTGAATGCAGCATGTGCGATTGCCTGCCTTGCAGGCAGGTGGTGTACGTGTGTATTCAGCACAAACAGCTCCGGGCCCTCGGACACCGAGTATGGGCTCTGGAGACCGGAGTGACTGAACTGGAGGAGCTCAGGGAGACAGCCAGGGACACAGACCAGGCTTTCCGGGACACAGCAGAGCAGGCCCAGCCCCAGTCTGGCAGCTTCTGTGCTACTGGGGAGGGTGAAAGTCTCGGGGAAGGAGAACAGAGGGAAACTGAGTCCTGTAGTTGGGACCCTCCTTCCAGAAGATGTCCTGGTATCCTCTCGCACTGAGGAAACCCCTCCAGGGGAGGGGACCCTGTTGTTAGGAAGAGACAGGAGACAGTAATGGGGGGTTGGTTATTAGAGAGTTGGGTTGTGATGACCGGGAGAACCACACGGGGAATTGCCTGCTGGGTGCGAATGTTGTGGATCTCTAGACAGACTTCAGTGCAGTGCTGGGGAGGAGCTGCTGGTCGTGGTACATGTAGGTACCAGTGATGTAGGGAAGGGCAGGAGGGAGGTCCTGGAGGCCACATTTAGGCTGCTAGGTCAGAGATTTGAGTCCAGACCCTCCCTGGGAGCATTCTCTGAAATGTTTCCAGTTCCACGCACGGGGCCAGTAAGACGGGCAGAACTGCAGGGCCCAGCGCGTGGATGAGACCATGGTGCTGGGAGGACCCAGAGAACCATGTGGGGAAGGAGGAGCCTGTACAGGAAGGATGGGCTGCACCGAAGCCAAAACAGAACCAGATTGCTGGCGTGGCAAATTCAGCCGTTCATCGAGGAGGGGGGAGCTGAGAGATGCACAGGAGCCAGGGCCGGCTCCAGACCCCAGTGCGCCAAGCGCGCGCTTGGGGCAGCATTTTGCCGGCAGGGCGGCAGCCGGCTCCAGCGGACCTTCCGCAGTCATGCCTGCCGGAGGTCCACCGGAGCAGCGGGACCAGTGGACCTCCCACAGGCATGACTGCAGAGGGTTCGCTGGTCCCGCGGCTCCACCACAGGCATGTCTGCAAGAGGTCCCCTGGAGCCGCGGGACCGGCGACCGCCAGAGCGCGCCCCACGGCGCGCCGCCCTGCTTGGGGCAGCGGGATTCCTAGAGCCACCCCTGACAGGAGCACACGGTTCTGAGACATCCCTTAGGGGAGGATTTACTGAAGGGGATTCTCTACATCCTAGTAAAGAGGAGGGGATAGAGGTTGATAACGTGCAGGTAGGAACTGCAGAGAAACAGTCAAATGAAAGAGTCCCATTCAATGACATCACACGAAGGCAGACAACTAACTAGCAGCAAATGTTCTATGTGCTTGTACACAGATGCTAGAAGTCTAAATATTAAGATGGGTGAAGTTGAGCACCTGGTATTAAATGAGGCTATTGATACAGGCGGCATCACAGAAACCTGGTGGAAGGATGATAACCGGGACATTGTAATACTGGGGTACAATATATACAGGACTGGCAGAGTAGCTGCGCTGGTGGGCGAGCGGCGCTGTATGTGAAGGGAAGCACAGAGTCAAATATAGTGAAAATCAGACTCAGACGGTACCAGAGAATCTCTGTGGGTAGAAATTCCATGCGTGAATAAGCACAGAGCAGTAGGAATGAATTACCGACCCCCTGACCAGGATGGTGACTGTGACAGGCTCAGGGAGATTAGAGAGGCTACAGTAACAATGGGGGATTTCATCTCTCCCCATACTGAGTGGGGACATGTCACCACAGGACGAGGTGCAGAGACACATTTCTAGACACCGTTAATGGCTGCTTCTTGGAGCAGCTAGTCCCGGAACCCACAAGGGGAGATTCTTGATTTAGCTCTAAGCGATGCATAACACAGCGACTATAATGAAATTAAATTTAACGCCCTTGTAAGGGGGAAAGTACCAAGGAAACCCATCGCAGGAGCATTAACTTCAAAAACAGAACCAGCACAACAATGAAGCAGCAAGTTAAACGGATATTAAAAGAACCGTCGCAAGAGTGAAATGCCTGCAAGCTGCATGGAAATTATTTCAAAACACCATACTAGGGGCTCAAACTAAATGTAAACCCCAAATAAAACAAAACAATGAGAGGACCAAAAAATGTCACCATGGCTGAACAATAGTGTAAAAGAGGAAGTTAGCGGCAAAAAGGCTCCTTTAAAAATTGGAAGTCCAGTCCTACCGAGGAAAATGGAAAGGAGCATCAACTCTGGCAAGTCAAGTGTAGAAGTATAATTAAGCAGGCAAAAAAAACCCAAAAAAGGTAAAGCACAACTAGCAAAAGACACAAAAATTAACAGCAAAAATGTTTTTTAGTACATGCGAAGCAGGAAGCTGCCAAACAAGCAGTGGGGCCACTGGACGATCGAGATGCTGCAGGAGCACTCAAGGAAGACAAGGCCATTGTGGAGAAGCTAAAGGAATTCTTTGCATCAGTCTTCACTACAGAGGAGGAGGGAGATTCCCACATCTGAGCCATTCTTTTTTAGGTGACAAATCTGAGGAAACGTCTCAGATTGAGGAGTTGACAGAGGAGGTTTTAGAACAAATTGATAAATTAAACGGCGATAAGTCACCAGGACCAGGTGGGATTCACCCAAGAGTTCTGAAGAAATTCCAAAATATGAAACTATTAACTGTGGTATGTAACCTGTTGCTTAAATCAGCCTCTGTACCAGATGACTGTAACGTAAAGCCAATTTCAAAAAAAGGCTCCAGAAGCAATCCCAGCAATTCCAGGCTGGTGAGCCTGACTTCAGTACCAGGCAAACTGGAGGAAAGTACAGAATTATCAGACACATAGATGAACACGATAGGTTGGGGAAGAGTCAATGTGGCTTTCGTAAAGGGAAATCATGCCTCACCAATCTATTAGAATTCTTTGAGGGGGTCCACAAGCATGTGGACAAGGGGGATCCAGAGGCTATAGTGTACTAGGACTTTCAGAAAGCCTTTGACAAGGTCCCCCACCAAAGTCTCTTAAGCAAACTAAGCAGTCATGGGATAAGAGGGAAGGTCCCCTCATGGATCAGTAGCAGGTTAAAAGACAGGATACCAAGAGTAGGAATAAATGGTCAGTTTTCACAACGGAGAGAGGAAAATAGTGGTGTCCCCCAGGCGTCTCTACTGGGACCAGTCCTATTCAACATATTCATAAATGATCTATGAAAAGGGGTAAACAATCAGGTGGCAAAGTTTACAGATGATACAAAATTACCCAGGACAGTTAAGTCCAGAGCAGATCGCAAAGAGCTACAAAGGGATCTCACAAAACTGGGCGCCTGGGCAACAAAATGGCAGCTGAAAATCAATGTTGATAAATGCAAAGTGATGCGCATTGGAAACCATGATCCCAAGCTAAGTTCCCTGTAAGCCCCACCGGAGCTGCAGTGGCCAGGGAGAGGAGCCCCTCCCCGAGCCCGACCCACCCAGCCCCACCGGGCCTGGGAGAGGTGCCTCTCACCCGCCCCGAGCTGCTGCAGTGAGAAAGGGCTGGGGGAGTCCTCTCTCCCCACTGCAGCCCTGGGGCAGCCTGCACCCCAAACCCCTCAGCCCCACCCCCGCACACCCCCGCACCCCAACCCTGTGCCACAGCCCCGAGCCCCCTCCCACACTCCGAACCCCTCAGCCCCACCCCCACTACACATCACCTCCCTACTGGTGCACATAACAAAATTCATTCCGCACATGGATGTAAAACATTCGAAAGAACACTGATCCCAAATATAGATACAAAAAGATGGAGACGAAATTAGCTGTTACCAGCCAAGAAGGAAATCTTGGAGTTATTGTGGCAGAGGCGGATTAAGGTCTCCTGGGACCCCAGGCCAGAGCAAGTGGGGGCTGGTGCCAGAACGGTCACCCCACCCCACCCCTTCTGCCTGCGGTCCTGCCCCTTCCCCTGCAGCCCTGCCTCTGTTTTCCCCTTGTGGGCCCATTGGATAATCCACCACTGATTCGTGGAGAGTTCCCTGAAAACATCCGCTCAATGTGCAGCAGGAATCAAAAACGCGAACAGAATGTTGGGCACCATTAGGAAAGGGATAGAGACTAAGGCAGAAAATATCATAACAACACTACAGAGACTAGAAGAGACTGTCTAGGAAGGAGTACGGCAGGAAAGGATCTAGGGGTTATAGTGGACCACAAGCTAAATGTGAGTCAGTGTGATGCTGTTGCAAAAAAAGCAAACGTGATTCTGGGATGCATTAACCGGTGTGTTGTGAGCAAGACACGAGAAGTCGTTCTTCCGCTCTACTCTGCGCTGGTTAGGCCTCAACTGGAGTGTGTCCATTTCTGGGCACCACATTTCAAGAAAGATGTGGAGAAATTGGAGAGGGTCCAGGGAAGAGCAACAAGAATGATTAAAGGTCTAGAGAACATGACCTAGGAAGGAAGGCTGAAAGAATTGGGTTTGTTTAGTTTGGAAAAGAGAAGACGGCAGGTTCTGGGCACCACCAAAATTTCTACAAACCTGCCACCCCTGCCCTGCAGACCTGAACTCCAGCATTCTCAGGACACTTGCTATTAGTGGCCATGGCTGCTGCTGATATCCAGCCTCTCTCTCCTCTCTGAGTGAGTCCTCTCTCTCTGGGGATGGAACGGGAACCAAACCAAAAGACCATCTCAACATTAACAGCCCAAAAAAAAAAAAATCATGAGTTGACTCTCCAAAATCTATTCTGGCTGCCTCGGGTGCAAAAATACTAGTTTCGGCTCCTCTGCCTGACTCACATGAGAAGTGGGCAGCTCAATATTCTGGCAAAGCATTCTCAGCCCACATTGTTTTCCTGGGACTGAAGAAAGGCTGAGAGAATTGGGTTTGTTTAGTTTGGAAAAGAGAAGACGGAGAGGGGACATGATAGCAGTTTTCAGGTATCTAAAAGGGTGTCATAAGGAGGTGGGAGAAAACTTGTTCACCTTAGCCTCTAAGGATAGAACAAGAAGCAATGGGCTTAAACTGCAGCAAGGGAGGTTTAGGTTGGACATTAGGAAAAAGTTCCTAACTCTCACGGTGGTTAAACGCTGGAATAAATTGCCTAGGGAGGTTGTGGAATCTCCATCTCTGGAGATATTTAAGAGTAGATTAGATAAATATCTATCCGGGATGGTCTAGACAGTAATTGGTCCTGCCATGAGGGCAGGGGACTGGACTCGATGAGCTCTCGAGGTCCCTTCCAGTCCTTGAATCTATGAATAAATCCATGGTACGTCCACATGGTGACTACAGCATGGAATTCTGGTCACCTCATTTCAAAACACATATATTAGAACTGGAAAAAGTACAGAGATTACTTACAAGATTAGGGGTCTGGAACAATTTCCATGTGAAATTTCCTTCGTGTGAAATTTCCTTCCCATAACACACGAATCACAGGTTCCCCCAACAAACTGAATAGCCAGACGGTTTAAAACAACCAAAAGAAAGTTCTTCACCCAACACACGGTCAATCTGTAGAACTCATTGCCAGGGGATGTTGTGGAGGCCAAAAGTATAACTGGGTTTAAAAAAGAATTAGATAAACTCATTGAAGACATGTCTGTCAATGACTATTAGCCAAGATGGTCAGGGATGCAGCCCCATGCGCTGGGTGTCCCTAAGCCTCTGACTGTCAGAAGCTGGAACTGGACGGCAGCGGATGGATCACTTGATAATTGCCCTGTTCTGTTCACTCCCTCTGAAGCAGGTGGCCCATGCCACTGTCAGAAGACAGGATACTAAGCTAGATGGGCCATTGGGCCGACCTGGCAGGCCATTCTTATGGTCCATTTTTCAGATGGGGAAAGGCCTTATTTACAGTCACACAGCGGATCAGGGGCAGAGCCAAGCCCTGAGCTCAGGAGCCCTGACTCCAGCGCGAGGCGAGTGAGGCACTTGCCTCAGGCACACAAAGCCCAGGGGCGCAGGAAAAAAAAGCCACTGGCTGGCACAGAGATAAACAAACGGAGCTATCCTATCTCCTAGAGCCGGAAGGGACCCTGCAGGGTCATTGAGTCCAGCCCCTGCCTTCACTAGCAGGACCAAGCACTGATTTTGCCCCAGATCCCTAAGTGGCCCCCTCAAGGATTGAACTCCCAACCCTGGGTTTAGCAGGTCAATGCTCAAACCACTGAGCTACCCCTCCCTCCTAAATATTTAAAATCCAGGTGATCTCCCCCGCCCCATGTGCCTCCCCCGAGTGTCCCCTGCCCTGACTTGCTCCCCCCCTTCCAAGCCTGGAGCAGAGCAGCTCCATGTTGCCTCCCTGAAGCAACTGCTGCCGCAGGGTCCTAGTGCCCCCACCTCAGTGCCAGGGCAGACTGACTCTGAGCCTGCCCTTCCCCCTCAGACCCTTTCATTTTCCAATGGGACCCTCCAGCAGCCCAGGGGGCCGCCCCACCCGCAGTCACCGCTCCTGTCCCATGCTGGGCAAGGAGGCAGCCCCATCCCCCACCCCCAGTGAGGCTACAGTCAGGGGCAACAGCGGGGGAGGAGGGGCACGCAGCGCCCCCGGCACCCACCACGGGGGAGGCGAGGGAGATTCCTGGGCCTGAGGGGCCCTAGGAGCACACGCAGTGACAGTAGGGGGGTGAGTGTGCTGCTGGGGGGGCTCCTCCCCCAGAACTTGCTGCTGCCGGCAGGGAAAGGGCTGGGGGGAGCCCTCCTCTCTGGCCCCTGTCCCAGGGCAGCCTGCCTGCACCCCAAACTCATCCCCAGCCCTGCCCCACCCCGAGCCCACACCCCCAGCCAGAGCTTTCACCCCCCCCACACCCTAACCCACTGCCCGAGCCCGGAGCTCCCCCACACCCCAAGCCTCCCATTCCCAGCCCCAGCCAGAGCCCTCACCCCCCTGCACCCTGACCCTCTGCCTGAGCCCTGAGCCCCTCCCACACCCTAAACCTTCCATTCCCAGCCCGACAGAGCCCTCACCCCTACTCTCACCCTGAGCCCCTCCCACACTCCAAACCCCTCATCTGCAGCCACAACCCACAGCCCTCACCCCTGCACCCCATCCCTCTGCACCCCTCCCATCCCCAAACTCCCTCCCAGAGCCTTAGGCATGTGAGGGGGGGAATTTGGAGGGGCAGGTTCTGGGCACCACCAAAATTTCTACAAACCTGCCACCCCTGCCCTGCAGACCTGAACTCCCAGCATTCTCAGGACACTTGCTAATCCCTAGTGGCCACTGCTGATATCCAGCACCTCCCTCCTCTCTTAACCTGTGAGTCCCTCTCTGGATTGGAACTGGACGGGAACCAAAGACCATCTTGGAAGCAACATTACCAGCCCAAGCAGTCAAAAATCATGAGTTGACTCTCCAAAATCACAGGCTCTATTGCCGCCGCTTCATCCATTCTTCGGCGGCAATTCGGCGGCAGGCCCTTCCCTCCGAGAGGGACTGAGGGACCCGCCGCCGAATTGCTGCCAAAGAGCCGCCCCTGGGGGAGGGCGCAATTTTATATTCTTGCCTCGGGTGCAAAAATACCTAGTTACGGCTCTGCCTGACTCACAGTCCTGTGCTTTAATCTCAAGGCCGTCCTCCATCTCAGTTGTGTCAGCTGATCGGCCCTGCGGAGAAGTGGGCAGCTCAATATTCCGGCAAAGCATTCTCAGCCCACATTGTTTTCCTGCGACAGGCGACCTTACAAACAGTGTCACAGAATCACAGAATATCAGGGTTGGAAGGGACCTCAGGAGGTATCTAGTCCAACCCCCTGCTCAAAGCAGGACCAATTCCCAACTAAATCATCCCAGCCAGGGCTTTGTCAAGCCTGACCTTAAAAACCTCTAAGGAAGGAGATTCCACCATCTCCCTAGGGAACCCATTCCAGTGCTTCACCACTCTCTGAGTGAAAAAGTTTTTCCTAATATCCAACTTAAACCTCCCCCACTGCAACTTGAGACCATTACTCCTTGTTCTGTCATCAGGTACCACTGAGAACAGTCTAGATCCATCCTCTCTGGAACCCCCTTTCAGGTAGTTGAAAGCAGCTATCAAATCCCCCCCATTCTTCTCTTCTGCAGACTAAACAATCCCAGTTCCCTCAGCCTCTCCTCATAAGTCATGTGCTCCAGCCCCCTAATCATTTTTGTTGCCCTCCGCTGGACTCTTTCCAATTTTTCCACATCCTTCTTGTAGTGTGGGGCCCAAAACTGGACACAGTACTCCAGATGAGGCCTCACCAATGCCAAATAGAGGGGAATGATCACATCTCTCGATCTGCTGGCAATGCCCCGACTTATACAGCCCAAAATGCCATTAGCCTTCTGGGCAACAAGGGCACCCTGCTGACTCATATTCAGCTTCTCGTTCACTGTAACCCCTAGGTCCTTTTCTGCAGAGCTGTGTCTTCACTATCCTGTCACATGCTATCCAGTCGGATGTCCTGCAGGGGCCAATACCAGATGGTCAGAGCTGGATTAATTCTCCTGTGGGCCTGGGGCTATTAGATTTTGCAGGGCCCCGTATACAAGTCTTTTTCCTAATTTAAAACAAAATGATCACAATTATGGCATCGGGGCTATTAATGCTATATTCAACCTGCCTTTTAATTAACATAAAGCCATTCTGTGGTTACATTTCAGTCTTCAGACATGTAGAATATAGTTAAGATGATTCAAAATAGCCTACTTCTTCCCTTAGAACAGCTGCTAGATTAGTTTCTTTCTGGGAGGGAGTTTGGACACAGGAGGGGATTCTGACCTGGGGCAGGGAGTTGGGGTGCAGGTCGGGATGCAGGGTCTGGGAGGGAGTTTGGGCACAGAGGGGATTCTGACCTGGGGCAGGGAGTTGGGGTGCAGGATGGGATGCAGGGTCTGGGGGGGAGTTTGGGCACAGGAGGGGATTCTGACCTGGGGCAGGGAGTTGGGGTGCAGGACAGGATGCAGGGTCTGGGAGGGAGTTTGGGCACAGGAGGGGATTCTGACCTGGGGCAGGGAGTTGGGGTGCAGGATGGGATGCAGGGTCTGGGAGGGAGTTTGGGCACAGGGATTCTGACCTGGGAAGGGAGTTGGGGTGCCGGAGGGGATGCAGGGTCGGGGGGGGAGTGTGGGCGCAGGAGGGGATTCTGACGGTGGGCAGGGAGTTGGGGTGCAGGACGGGATGCAGGCTCTGGGAGGGAGTTTGGGCGCACAGGGGATTCTGACCTGGGGCAGGGAGTTGGGGTGCAGGACGGGATGCAGGGTCTGGGAGGGAGTTTGGGCACAGGAGGGGATTCTGACCTGGGGCAGGGAGTTGGGGTGCAGGACGGGATGCAGAGTCTGGGAGGGAGTTTGGGCGCAGGAGGGGATTCTGACCTGGGGCAGGGAGTTGGGGTGCAGGACGGGATGCAGGGTCTGGGAGGGAGTTTGGGCGCAGGAGGGGATTCTGACCTGGGGCAGGGGGTTGGGGTGCAGGACGGGATGCAGGGTCTGGGAGGGAGTTTGGGCGCACAGGGGATTCTGACCTGGGGCAGGGGGTTGGGGTGCAGGACGGGATGCAGGCTCTGGGAGGGAGTTTGGACACAGGAGGGGATTCTGACCTGGGGCAGGGGGTTGGGGTGCAGGACGGGATGCGGTGTCTGGGAGGGAGTTTGGACACAGGAGGGGATTCTGACCTGGGGCAGGGGGTTGGGGTGCAGGACGGGATGCAGGCTCTGGGAGGGAGTTTGGACACAGGAAGGGATTCTGACCTGGGGCAGGGGGTTGGGGTGCAGGACGGGATGCAGGGTCTGGGGGGGAGTTTGGGCGTACAGGGGATTCTGACCTGGGGCAGGGAGTTGGGGTGCAGGACGGGATGCAGGCTCTGGGAGGGAGTTTGGGCGCACAGGGGATTCTGACCTGGGGCAGGGAGTTGGGGTGCAGGACGGGATGCAGAGTCTGGGAGGGAGTTTGGGCGCAGGAGGGGATTCTGACCTGGGGCAGGGGGTTGGAGTGCAGGACGGGATGCAGGGTCTGGGAGGGAGTTTGGACACAGGAGGGGATTCTGACCTGGGGCGGGGAGTTGGGGTGCAGGACGGGATGCAGGGTCTGGGAGGGAGTTTGGGCACACAGGGGATTCTGACCTGGGGCAGGGAGTTGGGGTGCAGGACGGGATGCAGGGTCTGGGAGGGAGTTTGGGCACACAGGGGATTCTGACCTGGGGCAGGGGGTTGGGGTGCAGGACGGGATGCAGGCTCTCGGAGGGAGTTTGGGCACACAGGGGATTCTGACCTGGGGCAGGGGGTTGGGGTGCAGGTCGGGATGCAGGGTCTGGGAGGGAGTAGGGGCGCAGGAAGGGATTCTGACCTGGGGCAGTGGGTTGGGGTGCAGGACGGGATGCATGGTCTGGGTGGGAGTTTGGGCACAGAGGGGATTCTGACCTGGGGCAGGGAGTTGGGGTGCAGGAGGGGGTAAGAAGCGTAGGCTCTGGCCGGGAGGCACTTACTACAGGTGGTTCCTGACCGGCGGCGCAGCAGGGCTCAGGCAGGCTGACTGCGTGCCGTGGCCCCACGACGCTCCCAGAAGCAGCCGGCTGCTGGCACCTCTCTGCGCGCCTCTGAGGGGAGGGGGATAGCGTATCTCTGTGCTCTGCCCACACCAGGGGCGGCTCTAGCCATTTCACCGCCCCAAGCACGGCGGCATGCCACAGGGGGTGCTCTGCCGCTCGCCGGTCCCACGGCTCTGGTGGACCTCCCGCAGGGTCCACCGAAGCCGCGGGACCAGCGGACCCTCCGCAGTCATGCCGCCGAAGGCCGCCTGCCTGCCGCCCTCCCGGCGACCGGCAGAGCGCCCCCCGCGGCATGCTGCACCAAGCACGCGCTTGGCGTGCTGGGGCCTGGAGCTGCCCCTGGCCCACACCCACAAGCGCCGCCTCCGCAGCTTCCATTGGCCAGTTCCCAGCACGGAACTGCCTCCCCCTCAGAGGCCGCAGAGACGTGCCAGCAGCCGGCTGCTTCAGGGAGCCGTGTGGGGCCATGGCGTGCAGGCAGCCTGCTTGAGCCCTGCACCGCTGGACTTTTAGCGGCCTGGAGATCACGATCAGCTGGCAGAGGCTCCAGGATCGACCAGTCGATCACAATCAATGAGTTGGTGACCACTGAATCGTCTATAATTATGGATTTATTTGTGCGGGCCCCCCTTAGCCTGAGGCCCTGGGCTGCGGCCCCTGCGTTCATCCAGCCCTGCAGATGGTTAAAAGGAGGATAACCCCCCGACACACCCATAAGTGCCTGAAAACACATCCCACCACACCTGTACCTGAGGGGAGGGACATTCCTGGCTGACTATACAGGTGATTGGGTTCTGGCCCAAAGCACGTCGGGTGAGCACCCCATCGTTATCAGCGCTTGCACAGCTGCAATGCCAAGTGGCCTCCTTTTGAAAGTTCAGCCCTGCTGTTTGCCAGCACAAGCTCCTGTGGCAATGAGTTCCACAAGCTGCCCTCAGACTGCACAACCGAGCTTTAGCCCTCCCGTCTACACTGCCACATATGGCCAGGCTCGCATGGAGCTGGGGCCTGGGTTTGAGCCAGGTGCCCAGATGTGGTTGATTTGGGGGGGTGTAGACAGGGCTGACGTTAGAGGTGAAGGAGGCAGCTCTCAGGAAAAGGCGTGTGTTTCTGTGCGGGAGAGAGAGAGACACAGACACCCTGTGTGGACTGCAAAAATAACCATGTCTGAACACAGCTGCAGCCAAAGGATGTTCCACGTGGTTTATTCTTGCCTGTGTGGACATGCTACCGCCAGGCGAGAGCCTCGGTTTGTGGTCTACGTGCCAGGCAGTTATAGCATGGACTTTAGTAAGGGAAATAACCTGAAAAACAAACATGCACGGGGAGCATCCATGTTCACATCAGGATGTCTGTGCAGAGTAAACAGGATCTGGGCAGGGGAGTGTCCTGGGTGAGTGGGTGGGAGAGTTAGACAATGGGAGTGGGTTGGGGCTGGCACCCTATAGAGCATGGAACCTCCAAACGCACCTGTGGGGAACCCACAGAAATGGGTTCTTTTCTTCTGCACCTGCTGGGCAGGGCTGTGGACCAGGGGGAGGGGCAGGGCTTCCAGGGACCTTGGACTAGTGCAGAAAAGTCTTCCCAGCCTAGGGAGATTTGCCCCAGGTCCCAAAAGGGTTAGAGGGGCCAGAGGTCAGAGCAGCAGCAAGAACCCACAGCCCTGCCGAGCTGGCAGCGTTCCTTAAAACCTGTCCGACACGACCGCTGCGCTGTGAATGGTGAAATCCATGGAAATCTCTCAGTGCCTCTGGAGTCGGGTCACTCGGCTCCACTGGGCTAAGGCTAATTAAGCCAAGCAATCTCTGGCACATGCAGGTTCCTGGCTGCTGCAGGGAAATGTTAAAAAGTGAAGCCTGCACTTGCACACCTGGGAGTCTCAAAGGCAGCCAGATCACTGTTGACGCTGGTGCATCTATCCGAGGGGTGTGCACTGGTGCAAAACCCCCAGTGCGGAGAAGCCATTGGACACCTACCAATGGATTTAAGTGCCTGATTTTAATAATACAAATAATGCCTCACTGGTATGGGGACATTTCCAGCTGTAGGCACCCATGGTTGAAAACTGTCCTTCGTATTTTTGAAATGAAGTTAAATCTTAGGAAGTATTTAGTTAGGGCCTGATCCTGCAAACACCGGTGTGCAGCGCTTACTCCCTTCAGCTGGCTCATGGAACGCAGCAGTTACTCACTGCGGTAAACATGGCCAAGCCCTCAGCAGCAGTTAGGTGCATAAGGGAATTAGGAGCCTAACTACCTTGGAGGATCTGGGCCCGGTAGTGTTCCCAGGATTGGGCCCTTAGATTGTAACTCTCTTGGAAAAGAGACATCGGGCCTGATTCTTGCCTGCCTTGCACCTTGTGTGATTTACACCAGAGTCAGTGGGTGTCGAGTGCTGGTGACAGCAGGGATCCTGCTTCGGTGTTTAGCACTCGCTTCGCACGGACGTACAGAATTAGTGCAGAATCAGACCCCTTGCCTCTTCGGTTGAGCCCTTCCTCTCTGTTGTTGTCTGTGCAGACCTATTGCATCGGGTGAATAACAAGCTCGTCATAGTGCAAAACAATTACTCATGTAATTAGAACCATTGTGCCATATTTTTTTCATTGCACAGACACACGCCCACCGAGCGCCCCTGCTCACATGTGGTGCCGTGGTGGGGCCTAAAATTAGCGCTGTGTGTTTGCAGGATCCAACATTAGTCACATGAGTAGCTTGACTCATGGACTAGTCCTGTTGGTTGCAGTTAGGTTAACGGCCTCCATAAGTGCCTGAGAGACACAGGAGCAATTCGAGTTTGACACGTACAGCCTGGTTTGCAAAGCATTATTGTGGGTGGCGCGTAAGCACCATCTTTCAGTCAGGAGCAACGTAAAGGGGACGTGAGAACAGCAGGAGCAACTAAAATACAGGGCACACAGAGAGGCGTGAGCAGGTCAGACTCGATGGTCCCAGGGGGCTCTTCTGACCTTGGAATCTGTGCATCTAAGATGAACATGTGGCCAAGGGGTTTCAGAGGCAGAGCTTGTGGCTCTCAGTGTGGGACTGTTTTTGTCCGAGTGTGAGAGGAGGGGCACAGGCAGGCCAGGAAGCCAGGCAGACATTAACAGAAGCGCTGGGAAGATGGTCCTGACAGGAAGCTTTTGGGGCACAGTGCTGGCTGGAAAAACTGGCTTGGACCAGCAAGCAAAGGAGCTGTCTGTCTTCTGCTGCTGCCTGAGCCCTGTGTTCAGGGAAACGGGACTTGGTGTATAATCGCTGTAAGTAAACAGGATTGCACCAAAGAACATACCTGGCTCTACCAGCAATTTCTCCTCCTACTGGAAACAGCTCACAGGGCCCCGGTTGGGTTACCAGGGTAAGAGCAGTACCCACAATGCCCCCTGAATACCCTGAGAAGCGGGACTTGCTTTCAAAGCCACGTTGCCTTTACTCCTTCACCCTTTGCCTCAGCTCTGCGGAGTCCCCCTTCTTTGGGCAGAGGCTCCTTCGCGCATGGATTCATTGCAAGGCAGCTGCTTAGCTCACTGGCTGGCCTTGGGCACTTCCTCTGCACCAGGCGGTTCCGCATTCGTACCCTCAGTTCTCTAGACCAATCTTACCGGATCCAGCCAATTGCTGGCAAGACCCCCACAGAGTGCAGGGCCTCAGGAGCGCCGGGTGCAGCCTGCACCCCAGGGTAGCAAAGATTCCACTGGCTAAAGAGGGAGCCAGGGCAGCTGCTCCCACCACAACTGACTCTGGGCCTCCCCCGCGGTTTACACTAGGACCGGGCAGAGGCCCGCGCAGTGACCCGGGGGCTGTCCGGGGCGCGGCTTTCGGGGGGGCACAGGGGGCACCTGGGCGCTATTTTGATGGAACAATCTGGGGTGTAGAGAACAAAACAGCAGCAAGAGGCAGGTTTTCTTTCCCCGTCAATCGGCGCAGCGAGGCAGGCCAGGCCGGGCTCCCGGGGAGCGGGTAACACGCCCTCGCCGAGCACCGGGGAGAGCTCCGGAGCGGGGTGTGGGGCCGGCCGGCCGGGCTGCTAACAACACCCGGCTCGTTCCGCCTCAAGGCGCTTTCCCCAGCGGCTCAGTGGCGCCGCCCCACTTTAACCGGTGGGGAAACTGAGGCACGGAGCGGGCCAGCGAGCCCCGAGGCAGCGCTCGCCCTACCAGCAATCACAGCCTCCCGCTCGCCGCCGGCCAGCGCCAGCCCCGGCCGCAGCCCCGGCTCGCCCGCGGCTCCGGGCGGGGCCCGGCCCGGCTCGCCCCGCCCCGCCGCCCTCCCCATTGGCCCCGGCCGCCGGCCGAGCCCGGCCCCGGGCGCTTGGCCCCTGTCCCTCCCTGGCCGCGGCGGGGCGGGGGGCTCGGCCGAGCGGGGCGGGCGCCGGGCCGGAAAACCCCCGCGCCGGGCGCCCAGCGCCAGCCGGCTCCGTGGCAGCAGGCCCCGGGCGCGCCGCTTGATGCAGCCGCGGGGAGCCGCTGCGCGCCCAGCCCCGGGAGCCCCGCCATGGCCGAGCCCCCGCCGCCGCTCCCCGGCCCGGCCCGGCTCAGCTACGCGCTGGGGCACTTCCTGAACGACCTGTGCGCCTCCATGTGGTTCACCTACCTGCTGGTCTATTTCCACGCCGTGCTGGGCTACAGCACCACCCACGCGGGGGCCCTGCTGCTCGTGGGCCAGGTGGCCGACGGGGTCTGCACGCCGCTGGTGGGCTACGAGTCCGACCGCTCGGCCGGCTGCGGCCGCTACGGCCGGCGGAAATCCTGGCACCTCGTGGGTAAGGCTGCGCGGGGGCTGGGGGCTGCGAGCGCCCTTCCGCGGCAGCCCTGGGGGCCGGGGCTGGAGAGGAGCTGCCCCCCCCCCGATCTCAAAGCGCGGGGGGTCCTGGCGAGCCTGCGGCTGAGCAGCGGCGAGAAGGAAGGAGAAGCCGGCGGGGCGCCCTGCACTGCTCCCTCCGGCTGGACTGGCCGCCCCCTGTTCCAGCAGCTCCCCGGCTGTCTCCCTTCCCTGGCCGCTGCTCTGCTGCCCGACTTCCCCTCTGGGCGTCCCTCCAATCCCAGGCCCAGGCGAGCTCCCGGGGGGGCCTCCCTGCTGGGAGGGGAGGCTGAGGTCCTGTCCTCTCCTCTCTGGAGAAAGCTCAGGTAAAGGGGCAAACTGACCTTTCCCAGCCACCAGCGGGAGAACCGCCCAAGAGGGATTGCAGGAGGCCTCTCATCCCTGCAGATGTCAAAGGGGAATCTCCTGTGACCATCTGCTCTGGCCAGGCCATGGGTCTGCCCCCAAATCCTTGCACTAGGATTCCAAAGCACCTTGGAAACTGACAGATGCAACCTGCCAGCAGGGATCACTCTCCCGCCAGGGAAATGCAGCCACTTCTGGGCTGGAATGTGGCAGTCGCTAAGCAGAGCGCAGAAACACTCTCTGTCTGCTTGGGACAGTGCAGAGTAGCCATTGAAACGGCTTGGGGCACTGTAGGGCCTGATCCTGCCGCCCGTGCTCCTAGGAGTAGGGCTCATCTGCACAGGTGGCCCCGTAAAGGGGTGGGGCGCCTTGCTGGGTGAGGGGTGGGGGGGGTAATAACCCCTGCTGGGAGACCATTGGGGCGCCTGGGTTAACGGTGTCTGGGCTAATCTAAGCCTCTGGGGTTTGTGTTTGAATAATTAACAGTACAAGCATGGTTTGAATTGTAACAGACTCTGTATCCTGGGCCTGGCCCAGTCGTTAGCCGTGCCGACGATGGGGCACCATCTAACGTAGGTGTGCCGGCCTGGGGAGTACGGGTGTAACTAGCATCAGGCAAGCTCAGGGCTTCACGGGGGCGGCTACCCTTGTGTGCACTAGAGCCATTCAAACGGGCCCTGCTTGGTGTGATGTGTCCTGCTCTGAACCAGGATGTGAGGCTGCCAGAGCTCCCGCCCAGGGCACTGAGTCTTCAGGCTCACACTTAACTCTGAGGCTGTGGGTTCAATCCCCTGTGACAACCAGGGTGACAGTCCGCTCTTCTCAGAGGCTACGTGTACACTACAAAGGTCAGTCGACCTCTGTTAGGTTGACTTGCAGCCACCGATGGCTGATGTCCACACTACCCTCCTGCCGGTGGTACCCAGGAACTTCCGCTGACCCAAGGGGGGCAGTGTGGGGGGCTGAGAGCCAGGGCTTGCAGCTCCCCACTGGAAGCCCAGCTGCCACCCAGGGTTTCTCGCCTCTGTGCTCCCAGCTGGGGGGGCAGCCACCCAGGGCTTTTCACCTCTGGCAGGGAGATCCATGCCCGGATGGGAGTAGGGAGCTGGGAACTTGGGGGGCAGCAGGGCTCCCGGTGGGGAGGGGAGAGCCCAGGTGGCAGCCCGGTTTGGAGCGGAGACCAGGTAGTAACCCAGCTTGAGACCCAGGAGCCAGTTTTCTTGTCAATTTCATGGGTCCAGTGGCACAGTGAAATTGACAAGAATGACAGGGATAGCCTTCGCCCTACACCTTCCTTGAGCTGGTTTTATGATGTCAGCATAGCAGGGGAGTTGCATCAGCGGGAGGAGGATTTCAGGGGGTAAAACCTCTGCTGTTTTGCAGTGTAGGCAAGGTTGAACCTCCTGCTGTATGGGGCACAGATGTCTTCTCCACTTCTCGAGGAATGTCCACACTTCAAACGCTACAGCTGCATCTTTTCAGTAGAGACACCACCTAAGCCAAGGGGATGGGTTCTCCCAGTGGCAATCCACCTCCCCTGGAGGCGGCACTATCTATACCCGGGTCAAGTCTGCATAGCTGCTGTTCTCGGGGAATTTTTCACACCCTTGAGAGCCCTGGCCATGCCAATGTAAGTTCCTAGTGTAGAGCAGGCCTTGGAGGGGATGTGATTAAATGCATCGTCTACCATAGACTCCTAGAATAGAATCCTAGAATATTGGGATTGGACTAGATGATCTCTTGAGGTCTCTTCCAACTCTCTGCTCAAAGCAGGACCAACCCCAACTAAATCATCCCAGCCGGGGCTTTGTCAAAGTGGGCCCTAAAAACCTCTAAAGAAGGAGATTCCACCACCTCCCTAAGGAACCCATTCCAGTGCTTCACCACCCTCCTAGTGAAATAGTGTTTCCTAATATCCAACCTAGACCTTCCCCACTGTAACTTGAGACCATTGCTCCTTGTTCTGTCATCTGCCACCACTGAGACCAGCCGAGCTCCATCCTCTTTGGAACCCCCTTCAGGTAGTTGAAGGCTGCTATCAAATCCCCCCTCACTCTTCTCTTCTGCAGACTAAATAACCCCAGTTCCCTCAGCCTTTCCTCATAAGTCGTGTGCTCCAGCCCCCTAATTATTTTTGTTGCCCTCCACTGGACTCTCTCTAATTTGTCCACATCCCTTCTGTAGTGGGGGGACCAAAACTGGACACAGGGAACCAAAGGGTAGGAATTAATGGTAAATTCTCAGAATGGAGAGGGGTAACTAGTGGTGTTCCCCAAGGGTCAGTCCTGGGACCAATCCTGTTCAACTTATTCATGAATGATCTGGAGAAAGGGGTAAACAGTGAGGTGGCAAAGTTTGCAGATGATACTAAACTACTCAAGATAGTTAAGACCAAAGCAGATTGTGAAGAACTTCAAAAAGATCTCACAAAACTAAGTGATTGGGCAACAAAATGGCAAATGAAATTTAATGTGGATAAATGTAAAGTAATGCACATTGGAAAAAATAACCCCAACTATACATACAACATGATGGGGGCTAATTTAGCTACAACGAGTCAGGAAAAAGATCTTGGAGTTATCATGGATAGTTCTCTGAAGATGTCCACGCAGTGTGCAGAGGCGGTCAAAAAAGCAAACAGGATATTAGGAATCATTAAAAAGGGGATAGAGAATAAGACTGAGAATATATTATTGCCCTTATATAAATCCATGGTACGCCCACACCTCGAATATTGTGTACAGATGTGGTCTCCTCACCTCAAAAAAGATATTCTAGCACTAGAAAAGGTTCAGAAAAGAGCAACTAAAATGATTAGGGGTTTAGAGAGGGTCCCATATGAGGAAAGATTAAAGAGGCTAGGACTCTTCAGTTTGGAAAAGAGAAGACTAAGGGGGGACATGATAGAGGTCTATAAAATCATGAGTGATGTTGAGAAAGTGGATAAGGAAAAGTTATTTACTTATTCCCATAATACAAGAACTAGGGGTCACCAAATGAAATTAATAGGCAGCAGATTTAAAACAAATAAAAGGAAGTTCTTCTTCACGCAGCCCACAGTCAACTTGTGGAACTCCTTACCTGAGGAGGTTGTGAAGGCTAGGACTATAACAATGTTTAAAAGGGGACTGGATAAATTCATGGTGGCTAAGTCCATAAATGGCTATTAGCCAGGATGGGTAAGAATGGTGTCCCTAGCCTCTGTTCGTCAGAGGATGGAGATGGATGGCAGGAGAGAGATCACTTGATCATTGCCTGTTAGATTCACTCCCTCAGGGGCACCTGGCATTGGCCACTGTCGGTAGACAGATACTGGGCTAGATGGATCTTGGTCTGACCTGGTACGGCCTTTCTTATGTTCTTATGTACTCCAGGTGTGGCCTCACTAGTGCTGAATAGAGGGGGGGAAATCACTTCCCTCGATCTGCTGGCAATGTTCCTACTAATACAGCCCAATATGCTGTTGGCCATCATGGCAACATGGGCACACTGCTGACTCATATCCAGCTTCTCGTCCACTGAAATCCCCAGGTCCTTTTCTGCAGAACTGCTGCTTTGCCAGTCGCTCCTCAGCCTGTTGCAGTACATGGGATTATTCCATCTTAAGTGCAGGACTCTGCACTTGTCCTTGTTGAACCTCATCAGATTTCTTTTGGCCCAATCCTCCAATTTGTCTAGGTCACTCTGGACCCTATCCCTACCCTCCAGCGTATCTACCTCTCCCCCCAGCTCAGTGTCATCTGCGAACTTGCTGCGGGTGCAATCCATCCCATCATCCAGATCATTAATGTTAAACAAAACTGGCCCCAGCACCGACCCCTGGGGCACTCCGCTTGATACCGGCTGCCAACCAGACATGGAGCCATTGATCACTACCCGTTAAGCCCGACAATCTAGCCAGCTTTCTTCCACCTTATAGTCCATTCATCCAATCCAGACTTCTCTAACTTGCTGGCAAGAATACTGTGGGAGACTGTATCAAAAGCTTTGCTAAAGTCAAGATATATCACATCCACCGCTTTCCCCTCATCCACAGAGCCAGTTATCTCATCATAGAAGGCAATCAGGTTGGTCAGGCATGACTTGCCCTTGTTGAATCCAGGTCAACTGTTCCTGATCACTTTCCCCTCCTCCAAGTGCTTCAAAATGGATTCCTTGTGGATCTGCTCAATGATTTTGCCAGGGACTGAAGTGAGGCTGACCAGTCTGTAGTTCCCTGGGTTTTCTTTCTTCCCTTTTTTAAATATGGGAACTCTATTTGCCTTTTCCCAATCGTCCGGGTCCTCCCCTGATCACCACAAATTTTCAAAGACAATGGCCAATGGCTCTGCAATCACATCAGCCAACTCCCGCAGCACCCTTGGATGCAGCGCATCTGGACCCATGGGCTTGTGCCTGTCGAGCTTTTCTAAATAGTCCTTAACCTGTTCTTTCACCGCTGAGGGCTGCTCACCTTCCCATACTGTGCTGCCCAGTGCAGCAGTCTGGGAGCTGCCCTTGTCTGTGAAGACCAAAGCAGAAAAAGCATTGAGTACTTCAGCTTTTTTCACATCATCTGTCACTAGGTTGCCTCCCCTATTCAGTAAGGGGCCCACACTTTCCCTGACCTTCTGGTTGCTAACATACCTGTAGAAACCCTTCTTGTTACCCTTCACATCCCTTGCTAGCTGCAATTCCAATTGTGCTTTGGCCTTCCTGATTACACCCCTGCATGCTCGAGCAATATTTCTATACTCCTCCCTAGTCATCTGTCCAACTTTCCACTTCTTGTAAGCTTCCTTTTTGAGTTTAAGCTCACTGTTAAGCCAAGCTGGTCGCCTGCCAGATTTGCTATTCTTTCTGCAGACCCCCTGCTGCAGCTGCTCCTGGAGGAGCTGCAGTGGAGGCTTCTCAAATTGGCACAGGCTCCTGGGGAGGTTGAAAAACAAGGAGGAGTCTTTGTGGCACCTTATAGACTAACAAAAATTATTTGGGCACAAGCTTTCGTGGGCTAGAACCCACTTCCTCAGCTGCCTGGAGTGGAGAATACAGAGGCAGGTATAAATTCACAGCCCGTGGAAAGATGGGAGTTGCCTCCCAAGTGGGGGGTCAGCGCTAAGGTGGAAGTGGGCGACTCTCAGCAGTTGGCAAGAAGGGGTGAATACCAAGGGAAGAAAGGTCGCTCTTGTAGTGCTGGCGAGGTCAGGTGGCCCATTTCAAACAGTTGGCCCGAAGGGGTGAGCGTCAGCGGGGAAATTAGTTTTTGTAGTGCCCCAGCCGCTACAAAGGGGAGGTTGAGTTAATGTGAAGAAATGGACGCCTAGTACTTTTGAGAGGAAAACCCCCCAGGCACTTCCCTCTGATAACAGTGTAGTAATGCTTTGAAACCAGCCCCTCTCCTGCTGTTCAGGCAGAATGCAGAACCCCCAGCTGTGGGGAGAAGAGCTGAATTAACCCTTGGGCCCCCGCTTCCTTCTCAATTCCTCGCTTCATCTCTGCAGGGTGGCCTGGTACAGACAGGCAGATGCTTATGAACTGAAAGGTAGTCGGGCCCGAGAGACCTGGCTTGGAGGGGACAGTCCCCGACGTTCCTCTTGGGGTGCTTGTCAGCCTCAAACCTGAGCCGCTCCCGGGACCTTTGCAGCCGCCTAGTGAAGCGAAGGCCTCTCCCCGTCTGACAGGTGGGGACACTTTTTAGACGCCAGGGGGTGGGGGAAGAGATTCGCTCAAGAGTCCGTGGCAAGAGCCAGAAATAGGTTCCAGGAGCCAGACTCCTCCTGCGCTGTTAGAAAAAGGTTACAAAGAGCCGTGTGATGTGGAGGAATTAAGACCTTCTAGTTCATAAGCTGCCTGCTCTGTTCTGTTGTGTACGCCCGGCTGGCCACGATCCCGGGAGGGCTGGGGATGTGATCTGGGCCCTACTCGGTGGGTGTAGAGGACACCTGGCCCTTTGCTGGGATGAGCTGTCAAGTGGACGCTGCTCTCTCCTTGTCTCATCTCTTGTACTTCCATCCCCGTCGTATCTGAGCTCCTCACACCCACAGCACCATTGTGAAACCAGGCCCTGCTCCCTCCCCCGCCCCCCATTGTACGGATGGGGCCTGGAGAGGCTGTGGCCACACTGCACACTAGGGCTGGGCTCTGACTCCAGTTTGAGCCCAAGCCCCCACTTCCACCCCCGCAAATCATTCGGACTCAGGTCAGCAAACACCCAGGATGTGGGTCCTAGGACCCTGCTGGCAGGGGGAGGGGTCAGAGTCCTGCTGAGATTCAGGTCATTTTGCAGTGTGGACGCAGCTCGAGCCACAGGTCTGTGCAGTGTGGGTGTGTTAGCAGGGCTGTCAGACCCGGGTCCTGCAATGGTAAACCCAGGTTTACAATGCAGTGTGGACGCTTACGCCAGGGCTTGGGGACAGCGAGTCCACAAGCCTGGGACCCACGCGCCCTGGTTTACAATGCAGTGTCAATGCTCCCCTAGTGACTTGACCATGGTTACCCTGCGAGCCTGTGGCAGAGAAAAGAATCAAACCCAAATGACCGGAGTCCGAGGCTGGTGCACTCCCTGGTGGGCCACCCTTCCCCAGCTTGCAGGAGAGGCTGGGAGACAGGGCGGCGTGTAGGCTGAGCCAGGAGTCCCACAGCGGACTGTCGAGCAGCCTCTCTCTGCCTTTGGCCCTAGCGCCTTGAACGGTGCATGCCAGTTCCGTGGCTGGCTGCCTGGGGCACATCCTGCCCTCCATGCCCAGGTCTCTCGCTGATCCGTGTGCCCTGAGGGTGCGTAGCCAGGGCCTGGCCCCTTTGAGTGGGGGCCTTCGTTTCCTAGGCTGCTGCAAGGGAATTCTCTCCCCCGAATTTGCAGCTCTCCTGAGCTGCTGTCACAGCTGCAGATTCCAGACATCTGGAAGTGTCCCTCAAGGAGCGTCCGGGACTGGGGGGGTCGTAGAGCTCCCTGCCTGTGTTCTGACAGGCCAGAGCTGGAGCAGCTGGGCACGAATGCTGCTCACGCAGGACTTCTGGGCAGAGACTATTCCTGTCCGGGGGAGCCTGCACCTGCTCTGGACTGGACACGTGTGTACCGGCAGCTCTCGAGGCAGCTGTGTCAGGCTCGCCTCCCCAGACTCAGATGTGGTTGGAAGGAGCTGATGTCTGCTGCCCGCTGACCCTGAGACACGCTCTTCCTCCCTGCAGTCGGGATTCAGAATGGGCAGCGTGGGCCGGGGTGGTGCCCCAGCCTGAGACTTGGGAGAGCAGGTTTTGCCCCGGCTCTGCCACTGACCTGCTGGGTGACCTTGGGCAAGTCTTTTCCCTTCTAGCTGCCTCAGTTTCCCCTCCCACCCATTGTCGGTCTGGTTTAGAGTGTGAGCGCTCTGGGGCAGGGACTGTCTTCCTCTGGGCTTGTGCAGCACCCCACCCACGGGGGGCTGGATCTGCGCTGGTGTCGCTGTCACACCCCCACGATCCAGGCTCTGATACTCTGGCTCTAGAGCTGGGCGGTGTGGAAACTGGCCTCCCCCACGGTCCCTGAGGCTCTGCAGCCCGAGCCAAAGCCCGGTGTGAGGACTCCTGTGGACTCGGCGGGTTTTGAATCCACCCCTGGAAGAGGTGGAGGGAGGTGACTGTGCAACCAAACCTCCCTGGCTGCTATTAATGGAGACTTTGACCCCTGCTAAGCACTTGCTGCTCATCCCTGGGCCCTGCCCTATGTAGCATCTGACAACTGACATGGAGCAGAACTGGGGCCTTGAGCCCAGTATCTCAACGGCTCCCAAACATGGCTTAGGTTTGGGTCCATCTCTAAATTAAACCCTTGTGAATTGCAGACAGTCCTCAGCCCCGGACTGTCTGATGAAACCTTCCGAGAGCCCTTTTATCGCCACATGACAGGAACCGCTTTCATCTGGTGTCTTGCGCAAAGCCGTTATTCACGTGAACCTGGCAGGAGGAACAGACCTTCCTGGGGCTGCTGGCTTGAGCGGCAGGAGTGCAGATGGCCCAGATGAAAAGCACAGTGGGTCTGAATCCTTTCGTTCCATTGCAGCTCTGCCCCAGCCCTGGGGGGCACGTCCTGACCTGCATTGAGACACAACCCCCATTGATGTCCCCCCTCGAGGGCAGTGTACGGCCCCAATCTTGGTCTTTGAGGTCAGGCTTTTGATCCCGGGCTGGAATAAGGGGACGCTTTCAAGCTCGGGCAGATCCAATCTGTCGTGAAAGGCATAGCAAAGTCCACTCAAAGCTTGTGGGTCCTGTCATGAGGCCAACTTCCTACCGATTCCACAAAGCCTGATCTCTGTGCTCCGGGATGGCCAGCCGAGGCAGCTAGCATGGAGCTGATCACAGATGGTAAATGTCTGGGGGACAGAGGTCTGGCTAGGAAATCTGCCCATTGGCAACGACGGTTGCAGGGAAATGTGTGTCCAGACCATGTTAGGAGGCCATGCCTAGCGCCAGCTGCACTTTTGCTCAAGCTGCTGCTGAACCTGTTGTTGGCAACAGGTAACTTGTCTAAAGTGGACCAGGCCTGCAAGGAGCGAGGGAAGAACAAGTCTAGTGCTGCACTAACTATGGGGTCATAATACTGGTTGCAAAATATGAGTGGTTCTCCCCCCCCCCCCCCTTGCAAGTGGTTCCTCTTCCAGTCAATGAGTCAGTTCTGGGGGGAAACTGTGCCACCCGGGGTGATGGGGGAATAAGTGATGCCATGGAGGAGAGAGGATCTCGTGGTTAGAGTTGAACTGGGACTTGTGAGATTTGGGTGGATTCCCCAGCTCTGTCCCCCCTTCCTGAGTCATTTTGTCCGCACTGAGCCTTGGTTCCCCATTTTACAGAGGGTGAGGGGGGGAGCGTTCCCTTAGAAATCAGAGAATCTCAGGGTTGGAAGGGACCTCAGGAGGTATCTAGTCCAACCCCCTGCTCAAAGCAGGACCAAACCCAACTAAATCATCCCAGCCAGGGCTTTGTCAAGCCTGACCTTAAAAACCTCTAAGGAAGGAGAGTCCACCACCTCCCTAGGGAACCCATCCCAGTGCTTCACCACCCTCCTAGTGAGAGAGTTTTTCCTAATATCCAACCTAAACCTCCCCCACTGTGACTTGAGACCGTTACCCTTTGTCTTGGGGCTCGTGTATGTGAGAGCTGAGCTGGTTTAATTTACGGGGAAATTAACCCCCCAGCCCCAGTGTGGATGCTCTGGCTCCAGTGTAAGAGGCTAAAGGAAAATATCTCCGAGTTGAACAGGTTTATGTTAAAGTGAAACGAGCTCCCCTTGCGCTGACGAGCATTCACACGGGGGTGGGGGTGGGCACGCGCTGCACTGACTTAGCATGTGCCAACACTACAGTGTTTCAGCTGCACAGCTGGGCGCTGCAGCTTGGCCACTGTAGTGTAGACGTGCTACCGCGGCAGAAGGGGGTTTCGATGCAGTAGTCGATCCACCCCCTCGAGGCGGCAGCCAGGCCGACACCAGGTCTTAGTTCAGTTTAACTGCACCTCGGGTGGGATTTTCACACCCCTGAGCGTCTTAGTTGGGTCAACCTAAGTTTCAGATATAGACCAAGGTCTAAGGGTTTGTCTACACGTGGCATTAATCAGGAGCGGCTAATCTGCTTTCTGTTCCTACCCTGCCTTAATCTGGATTAGTTTTCATGTGTAGATGAGCCCTGAATGGGTTCAGATTCACACTGGTAGCCTGAACTGGTGCCACTGTCCTGTTTAGACAAGGCCTGGGATTGTTGGGCCTGCAGGGCAGGGACTCGCACCAAGGGTCTGCAACGCCTGGCGCGACAGGGCCCTTATCTGGGGGGAGGCCTCTAGGCTGTACAAATAAGCCCCTGCACAGAGAAATCAGGCTGCTGGAGGGGGGGCGGATGGACTGGGCTGGTCTGCACTGTGGGGGTAGATCAGCTTAACCACCCCACTCAGGGATGGAAAACGTTTCCTGCCCCGTGCGATGTGACGACTTCAGCCCCAAGTGGGCACCGCTGGGTGGACGGAAGAATTCCAGCTCCCGGGGAGAGCTCCTGCTGCAGGCACACCCCGAGGGGACGATCTCTGCCTTCGCCGCACAGCTCCGGAGACAGGTTAGAAAACACTCCTGTTAGGAGACCATTTGAAAGCGGAAGGAGCCGGGGAGAGCTGGGGGTTCCTTGGCCGGCCTGACCAGTCACAACGGCAGGAAGAATGAAAAATTGGAATCGTGGCCCAGACGCCGGGGCAGACCCATGCTGACGGCGGAAGAGATTGCGCCAGCCGCTGTGCCCGCGAGCGACCGGGAGCCCTGACGTAGAGCGGGGGCCCTTCGGCATCCCGGGCTGGCTTCCGTGGCAGGGAAGGAGCATCTCTGCGCGCTCCGGGACGCGGGTTAGGCAGCAGGCCACGCGTGAAGGCTGCGGCCCAGTGCTAGTGACGTGAAGCTGGAGGGCAGTTTTGGCTCTGCTGACTGAGAGCCCGTTGTGCGGAACGGGAGCTGCGGGGAGCGTCTCTGGTTTCGCTCTGACTCCGCCTGGAATTGGTTTCTGGCCCTGCTGGGCTTTTTAGGAAACTGAAGCCACCGCCCGGTGTGGAGAAAGCAGCTGGGCAGAACGGAGACGCTGGGCTGGGACGCGGGGGGCCGGCGTGCAGACTCGCGGCGAGGTTCCTAGGCCCGCTGAGCCATCGGTGCCTCTGATGCGCTGATCTCGGGCCCCCGGCGAATGCGCTAGGGTGCGGCTTGTGCTGGCTTCCGGCTTCCCTGTTCTCGGCCTGGTCGTTTGCCTCCAGCCAAGGGATGGAGGGTCTCGGCCTGCTCCAGCAGCTGAAGGAAATGGCCCGTTAGCCACGCCGTGCGCTCTCTCCTGGCCAGCCCTGTCTCGCTCGTTCCCGTCTCCTGGGGACGGTGTATGTGCCCTTGTGGTAGCAAAGCCTGCTCTGGGGGGGGGCTGGGGCATGCGGAGGGGGGTGTGAGTCACCGGGAGACGAGCGGGACTGGGTGGGGAGACCAGCCCTCAGCTACCACCAGATGCTGAGGGTCAGACCCCAAACCTTGTGGGCTTCTCTGGCCAGTGAAGGCCGCAGGCCTCCCCCAGGGGGTGGGGGAGCGTTCTCCAAAATCCCCTCTAGTGCAATGCCTGTGAAAGGGTTCATGGAGGACAGGCTGGAGCCGGCGCCCTGTGGGGCAGGGGGGATAACCAGCCAGTGGGGCTGTTCAACATGAACGTTGTGCTAGAAATGGCAAAGCCCCGAGAAATCTGGGGCTCAGGAGTGCAGACAGCAGCCGTCAGGGCTAAGCGCCCGTCTCGCCTCATAGACCCAGGTGGGGCCGCGTCGGTGCCCCCCAGTGTGACCCATGCCGCTGGGCTAACGGCGCTTGCTTGGATGGGAGCCAGGCGGCTGCCGGAACCGCGTTGATGCTTGGGGTTGGCTCTCGCGGACCCTTTTCCCCTGCCCCGGCGGCTGGCTCTGCCAACTCCAGGATTGGAGAATCCCCCCGAGCCCTCGCTGGCCCAGACGCTGCACTAGTGCTGCCCAGCTCTTTGGGGGCAGAGTCTGGCGCTCTCCAGCCATGGGGCTGGTTCCTCAGTCCTCACGGCAAGTGAGCCGGCGGCTGTCTCTGGCCAAGATCTGCATTGTTCCGGCGTTGGCGGCTCACTGTGCCTGCGCCCTAAGGAGCCCGGTCCAGTGTTCGGATCAGGGCCTGGCGTCGTAGCGCCTGGGTCCTAGGCAGACTGGCTGATTCTGGGGCTGGGCGTGGCTCTGCCTTTGTCCCCCCCCACCCCCAGTGAATGGCACAACGATGAACCTTGCTGGGCCCAGACAGCATCCCGGGGCAGAACTGGCCGGCAGTGCTGACTGCTCCCAGATTCCGGCTGCTAAGTTCCAGTAATCGGACTAGGAGCTTGGCTCTGGCCTGCGAGTAGCTTCTGTGGTAGCAGGGGGCCGGGCGGGCACCCCCCGAGGCAGTCTGGCCAGAGACAGGAGCCCCCCCAGAGTCAGCTTGGGAGTCCCCGTGCCCGGGCAGAGGGCTGCCGGCTCCGAGCACCCACGGAGCAGGAGCAGGAAGACGAGAGGAGTTGGCTTTACAGGCCAGCGCGCTGCAGACACGCTGCCCATGGCGCAGATCCCTGCTGTGCGCCGTGGGGTGCCCAAGAAACTTGGGATTGGTGTCCCCCTCCCCCCCCCTTCCCACCACGCCCCCACTCCTGGCCTCGTGTCCAGCCGGGCCCAGCACTGACTTCTGTGTCTTGCCTCCCCAGGGACTGTCTGCGTCCTGCTGTCCTTCCCCTTCATATTCAACCCCTGCCTGGGCTGCAAGGAGGCCACGCCCCAGTGGGCCGCGCTCATCTACTTCATCCCCTTCATAGTCATCTTCCAGTTCGGCTGGGCGGCCACCCAGATCTCCCACCTGTCGCTCATCCCCGAGCTGGTGACCACAGACCACGAGAAAGTGGAGCTCACAGCGCTCAGGTAACCAGCCACGGGTGCTGGCGGGCCTCGAACAGCACAGGCTGCTTCTCTGGTTGCTAAAGGAGCAGCACCATCAGCTGTGAGCCAGTAGTGGGCTGTTATCCCCATTTAGTGTGGGTGATTTTCCGACCCATATGATGCTGAGGGCCTGGCCTGTGGGGTTTCCTGCCCATCACTCCATGCCTTGCCCAGCTCCCAGTACCATGGAGATGGGTGCAGGGGGGCCCAGACCCCACGGGGCTGAAAGCTGTTTCACGCACACTACTCCCTGCCCCCTTCAGTCTCCGCTATGGGTCTGGCCTGGCTTCCTCTCAGCCCTATGGCTGCTGCTCATGTCCAGTCCCCTCTGGTGCTGAGAGGGTTAATTTCTCCTGCACGGCTTGTCTGTTAAAGCCCAGCAGTCCCCAGGTCTGGCTGATCCTGAGCTCAGGCCTGTCAATCATTCTTTAAATCCCCCCCCCCTTGCCGTGTCCTGCCTGCCTCCCTGCCCCCAACAGCAGTGGGCCGACCCCCGACCTCGCTGTGGCTCTTCTCCTTGGGGGCCCCCCCCGGCTTTGGGTCAGGCCTGTGGAGAGTGACCCGTGCTCGGGGCGGCCCAAGCTCTGTACCCCCAGCACCCTGCAAGCTGCCCAGCTCCGAGCATCAGATCTCAGTGGGCATGACAGCCGGTGTCTTGGGAGCACTCGGGCTGTGCCCCCTTCCTGCCCTCCCCCCAGCAGCTCCTGCGGCTCAGGGAGCGACGGGAACCCAGCCGCTCCATGGCAGGAGGGGGGGCCAGTGATACCCCAGGTTTGGGAGCTGCAGACAGATGAACTTTTTCTCCCCCCCTCCCCCTCCCGGTTCAGTGTCCCCACAGTGGTGCCCTGTCCCCGTCTGGCTCAGGAACATGAGGGCCCAGCTGCTACCTGGCATTACCCTCGCGGTACAAGCCCCTGCCTCCAGGCCAGGCGAGGGGCAGCCTGCATGGCGCGAGGAGGCTACGTGTCCCTTGTAGCTGTGTCCGTGGTCTCGGCTTGGCGTAGAGAAGCCCCCGAGCTCCTGCACAAACCTGTATCTGGTGGGGGTCCACAGTGACAGGCATGTTGTAAACATTCCCCCCCCACACACACACACACACACCCCAGCTGGCAGCTGCAGGGGAGGATGGGGGGACGGGTGGCTCTGTTTCAAACACCAAAGCACCTGTCAAACCCCCCCGACCTGGCTAGAGGGGCTGGTGGAGGATCGTAGCTGCCCAGGAGCCTGGGGGCGGCTGGGTCTGGGGGCCTGGTTGTGATTCTAGCTGGAGGGGTGGGGGGCTGCCCTGGGCTGTGCTCAGCGAGAAGAGTCAGTCGCTCACATCACACACCAGCAAGTGGCTCTGCAGGTGAACAGGGCCCAGAGCTGCCCCCCAGCAAACCCCGGAGGGGGGGGAACGGCCCCATGGCTTCGCAGGGGGAGCGTTACGGGCCCCCTCCAGCCTGCGCGGTGCTGAGTCAGCAGGTGGGGAAGCGTCTCTTATCAGCCAGCGAGCGGCAAACAGGGCCCGGTTATCTGCCATCAGCGGGCGGAAGTCCCCTCCGCACTGGGTCTGCGCCCGGGAGATAACTCTCCACGGGAAGGATGTGGCGCCGCATTGGGGCTGCGGGAGGCTTCACTGCCTCTCGAGAAGCTGCCGTCTGTCCAACCGTCAGCCACGCAGCTCCCTGCCGCAGGACAGCGCCCGGGGTCGCCTGTGGAACCACGCACCGGGGTGGGGCAGGGCTGGGCGGTCCCGTGGGGCAGAGGAGAGGCTGGGCTCGGCTGTCATGGATCTAAAGGGGGGTTGGGACCACGGCTGCTGGACAGGGACACTGTGGGAGGTCTGGATCCTGGCGTGTCCTGCCCAGTCGACGCCAGTCTGGCTCCCTCCAGCAGGGGGCAGCATTGCGTGTCTGTGCAAATTCACCCCTGTGGGAGTGTTCACACTCACCAGCTCTCCCCCCCCCCCCCCCCGGTGTGTGCTGCGGCCGTGCTTGACACTGGCTGTGGAATGTGGGGGGGGGGCCTGACCGGCTCGGGCTCCAGATCTTGTTCTGCACCAACGTGCAGCGTTTCCCCCTCTCTCTCGTGCACGTGGGCACCCGGGCTGGGAGCGCCCCGTGACTCGCTGTGTCCTCTCCCCCAGGTACGCCTTCACCGTCGCGGCCAACATCACCGTGTACGGCGTGGCCTGGCTGCTCCTGCACTTCCAGCTCGGACACTCGGGGCCGACGGAGCAGCTGGGCAAGCCTGACATCCATGTCTTCCGGGTGAGTGTGGCGGGGCCGGGCCCCGGGCAGCACAGCTGTGATGGGGGAGAAGCTGTGAGGCAGCGCGGGGCTTATGGGGCAGTTGTGGGTCTCTTGGCAGAGACTGGGATCAAACCGGCCTTCCTCTCAAAGTGCCCCCGAACCCCCTCATCCCCCCGGCTTCCTGAGGATTTGCTGAGTCTCCTTCCTGTGCCCTCAGAACCTGTCCCTGATCGTGGTGGCGGTGGGCGCTGTCTTCTCGCTCTTGTTCCACCTGGGCACCAAGGAGCGGTGCCACCCCCAGGCCAGGCTGCTCGAGCCCGAGGAGCACACGCCGCTGCTGCAGAAGGGGCACAAAACCCCCCCGCGCCCACTGCTGCTGTGGAAACACTGGCTGCGGGAGCCTGCCTTCTACCAGGTACGGGGTGTGCCCGGTGAGGGGAGCCGGGGCGGGGGGTCCCATGAGGGGGACAGGTGTGTGGGGAGCGGGGGGCCTCGCAAGAGATGGGCATAGCTGCTTGGCAGGCCTGGCAGCTGGATCTGTGTATCCACAGCACAGGTACGGCGCAGGCAAGCGTCTGATGGCCCCAGCCGTACACCCTCTGACCCCTGCCTGGGCCGGGCCCTGCTGGGAGGGGAGGCCAGTCTCCAGGCTTGGCCTCCCAGTCATGCCAGCCGTGCTGGTGGCTTTCGCCGTGGCTCCCCCGGACACAGGAGCCCTCAAATAGCTACCGAGCACCGGCCCCTGCATTGTCCCCGCGGCTCAGCACCTGGTGCTGGGTCAGGAGCATCCTGCCCTGGGTGTGACGGGCTGCCTGCCCCTCCGGGACCTGCCAGGGAGAGCGTGGGAGTGTGGCCAGCAGCTGGCTGCCACTGCCGCTCTCTGGGGCTTTGCACAGCTGTGTGGCACCCAAGGTGTGTGCTGGGCCTGGGGAGAAGCAGAGCTTTGGGTGACTCAACAGCGCCCCCCTCAGGCCAAGGCAGGAGTAGCACTGCCTAGTGCAGGGGTTCTCAAACGGAGGGTCAGGACCCCTCAGGGGGTCGCGAGGTTGTTACATGGCGGGGTCATGAGCTGTCAGCCTCCATCCCAAACCCTGCCGTGCCTCCAGCATCTATGATGGTGTTAAATATATTAAAAAGTGTATTTAATTGATAAGGGGGGTTGCACTCAGAGGCTTGCTGGGTTAAAGGGGTCACCAGCACAAAAGTTTGAGAGCCACTGACCTAGCGGGTGCCAAGGGGGAGGGGTGCTGGGGGGTTCGAGCAGCAGCACAGGTGACCTGGGGGGAGAGAGACGCCCCACTCAGGACGCTCAGACCTGGCCACATGTCACTGCACCCAGCCGGCCCCGTGCCCAGTCGGCCAGGCCTCTGGGCACCGCAGCGAGGCAGGTAATGACTCTGGATTCAAGGGGGCTCATTGGGGGAGGGACCCTTGTGCGGTAGGAGAGAAGCCCCCTTTGGTACAGGAACCTCTGTCTTCTGCCGCACAGCTTGTCCAGGGGCCTGCAGGACCGGCCTGTGCTAGCCCCCCGGGCTCCTTGGCTCTGAGTCCTGTGGCTGCGATGTGCCATGTCTCCCCCAGGCGGGCAGAGGGCCAGGGTCTCCGTTCCTGCCAGCACAAGCCCCTCTGAGCGGGGCTGGCGTAACGGGCTGGCGTGTCTCCTCTAGGTGGCGATGCTGTACATGGCCACGCGGCTGATTGTCAACCTGTCCCAGACCTACATCGCCATGTACCTGACCAACTCGCTGATGCTGCCCAAGGTGAGTGAGCAGCAGGGGGCGCCAGCGGGCAGGTCCTGCCCAGCGCTGGGGGTCGCTTCACACCAGGACAATCCTGCGATGCCCATGGGGGGTCCCTGTGTCGCTGGAGGGGGTGGGTTATGAGTGGGGAACCCCCTGGGTGGCTGGCGGAAGGCAGAATAGGGCAGAGGGTCCCAACAGTGGGTGGGGAGCGGGGCACAGACCCTTGGGATGTCTGAGCCAAGCACTCTGCTCTGTCTCTCCTCCCCAGAAATTCATCGCCACCATCCCCCTGGTGATGTACATCAGCGGCTTCCTCTCCTCCTTCCTCATGAAACCCGTCAACAGGTGGATCGGCCGAAACGTGAGTGGGATGGGGGGGCAGAGTCCCGCTGTAACGGCGCATGTCTGGGCCTGCGGGGAGATGCCCATTGGCAGGAATGACCCGGGCACCTAGGAGGTGCCCTGAACAAACGGCCCATGCGGGGTGGGTGTGATGTGCCCCGGGTACAATCCAGACGGAGTAGCTGTGGCACCCCTGCCCTTTACATGCTTTGCTGCTGTAGCCTCCAGCACGCGAGTCCCTCCTAGCCACGTCTGTGTGCTGCAGCCGGCCAGGCCATGGCTCTCTCCAGCCCGGGAGCACCACGCGCTGCTGGCCCGAGCGTCCCCCACCCCTTCCTTCAGCCTTTGCTCGTATGGCTGCGTTCCACCCCTTGGCGCTCGCCTTTGGATCCTTTCCAGTTTCTCTGCATCCTCCCTATACAGGATCCTATGTACGGCAGCTCTGTGGAGTCCTGGGTTTAATGAGTGTTTCTCCTCCCCGCCCCCCTTCTCTCCCTGCCCTTCGCCTCCGAGCAGCTGACCTACTTCATGGGGTTACTCATTATCCTGGCCTTCGCCTCCTGGGTGGCCCTGGACAGCCGGCTGGGAGCGGAGGTTTATGGAGCCGCTGTGCTGCTCGGGGCTGGCTCGGCCACCATCTTGGTCACATCCCTCTCCATGACGGCTGACCTCATTGGGAGCAACACGGTAGGTTCCTGCGGGGACGAGTGATGGGACGGGCGCAGCCGCTGCCCAGCTGGTGCCCCTGGGGGTAGAGCAGTGGGTATGACCTCCCCTTTTCCGGGCCCTGCAGGGAAGGGCTAATCCAGGCTGCCCGAAGCAGCTGGGAAGGCGCTCAGGTGCCCTGGGGGTGTATGGCAGGGGTCACTGAGGGCTGCCTTCCTTCAGCACAGTGAGGTCCAGCATGGGCACCCCAGGCTCTCTGGGTTTGTGGGGCCGTCGCCCCTCCTGGGTTTCTGAAGTGGCTTTAGCGAGCCCGTGGGTCTGTACAGATCGGGGCGCTGGCCCTGGCACCAGACGGGAATTAACTTCTGCTGCAGGAACGAGTTTGCCCACAAGAGGGCACGAGGCTCCCTGGTTCTGTACGCGGCTGATCCGAGCTGCGCCCACCCTGAGCTGGGTGAGAGGCCTAGGGGGTCCCAGCGGGCGGCTGCAGGGGGCCCGAGCCGGGGCGGCTGCGGGAGACGCCAGAGGAGGCAGAGACGTGGGTGGGTCGAGCCCTGGGGTGTGGAATGAGGCTGATGCTGTTCGTTTCCCTGCAGCACAGCGGAGCCTTCGTCTACGGGGCCATGAGCTTCACGGACAAAGTGGCCAATGGGCTGGCGGTGATGGCCATCCAGAACCTGCACCCCTGCCCGTAAGTGTCGTGGCTGGCCTGGGACGCGGGCCTGGGGCTGCTGGAGAAGGCCCCGCAGCAGGCACCTGTGTTCTCACCCAGTCCGGAGTATCTGCAGCCCTTCCCCTCACCCCGTGGGAGAACCCGAGACCTTCCAACTCCCAGCACAGTCCCCTGCTGCTCGAGCTGAAGAGTCGCTCCCCTGGCCGCCGGCTGTATAGGCCAACCAGCGGGGGGATGCGGTACACTCTGGCGGTGCTTACCCTGCATTGTGCCAGCCCCAGAGCCAGCACGTGCCCCCTCCCAGCTCCACGGGGGCAGCTGCCATCCTGCCTTAGGGACGGCTCTGTGCTGTCCCAGACGTCAGCGGCTCTGTCCCCTCTCCGGTGCATGTGGGGCTGGGGGAGCCAGGGGCCCTGCTGGAGTCTCACTTGTCCCTTTGCCTTCAGGACCCAGCTCTGCTGCGCCGGCTGCGTTGAGTTCTACCACTGGGTGATGGTGGTCGTCACCGGGGGCGTCGCGGTGGTCGCCACCGTGTGTCTGTCCTGCATTATGATCTGGCCAATCCGGGTCCGATTCCGTGAGTCCTGTGCCCTGGGGGAGGGGCTAGCGGGGGGCTGGCGGCAGCGCGGGGGCTGCAGGGGAATCTCTGCGCAGGTGGGGCTGGTTTGTGAGGGAGGATGTCTGTGTTCAGATCCTGCTGGCTGGGGGGCGGGGGGGGGGGGGCGTTCTCTGCTACCCTAGTCCCGCCAGGGGGTGCTGTAGCAAGGCTGGTTGTGGGGAAGCTCACAGCTACTGCAGTTCCAGCCACTTCCACCAGGAGGCACTGTAGGGGAGCCAGATAACGCACGAGAGGCATTTAAAGGCGCTAGAAAACCCGCTCTCCTCTGACGTGGTGACTGACACCGAACCACTGGGGGGTAAAATGAACAGGGCTTAAGCTGAGGCGCTGCTGAGCTGGGGGGCCAGGCCTGTTAGCAGATGCTCCCCCCTCCCCCATGCACCTCCCTCACCCTGCTGACTCGGTGGCAGCTCTGCTCAGGGAAGCATCTGCAATGGCTCTAATGTGACTATGGGGCGCTGGATTTTGGGGGCCACCGCGGCTCCTTAGCTGAACGCTGGGGGTGCTGCCCAGCCTCTGCTCCTGCTGCTCTCTGAGTGCTCTCTACACTACAGATGCCCCCCCCCTCCAAGCAGGGTAGTTCTCCCCACCTAACCCCCATGCAGACAGCGCTGTCCATGGGAGAGCTGCTCCCGCCCCTCGGGTGGGGGTGGGGCAGGGGGAGAGCGCTCTCCCGGCGGCTTGGAGCAGCTTCGTTAGCGTTTCAGCGTAGACGTGCCCTCGCTCCTGTGAAGCTGGTGGGAGGCAGCGGGGCTAGTGGTCAGAGCACAGGGCCGGGCGCCAGCTGGCCGGGTTCCGTGCTGCACGCTTCAGTTGGCGTGTAGCTGGCCTTGCCTGGGTTCTCTCCAGCGGGGCTGGCAGATGTGGGCTGAGACCTTTCAAAGCTGCCCAAGGGATTTGTGCACCCAGCTGCCCTGAGGATGAGCCGGGAATGAGGGGACAATTCTTGTAACCACTTTGAACGCCGCAGGCCCAGAGTGCTTCATTCTCCTTGGCAGGGAGGGTGGCCTGGGGCTCGGGGCTCTGGAGAAAACACGGCCTCCTGTTAGTCATCGCCCCGCCCGCTGGTGGAAGCCCCTGGGTTAAGATGGACGCTAGCAGGCAGGCCCAGTCCAAGTTTGGGGCCACGGGATGCAGACTGGGGTCCTGCCAGTCAGCTGCTTCGTGCTTTTCTGGCCCATGTCCCGTGCCGGGAGGGGGCCTGAGGACCTGTTAACCCAAAGGCCAACCTGCTGCTGCTTCTCTCTCTGCTGCAGATGACGTCTCGGTGCTGCCGCTGGCTGGGGCAGGGCCGGGCGAGGCTGGGAGCCTGGGGGAAAGGAGCCGAAGCAGCACCGTCAACTGAGCCGGGCGCTCGCACGCGGAACCGGGACTGCGCCCCTTGCACTTTACACCTGGGATGCTGCAAAGGAAGGGAACCGACGCTGGGCCCCGGGGCAGGGCCGGTGCTGAGCTCGTGCAGCAGGTCGGCCTGGTCCTTTGCATCCGCCTCCCGCCACTTTCCTTCCCCCGTCACTATGTAACGTCGCCCCCTGCCGGCAGCGGGGGGGGATCCCATGTCTTTGCACATGTCCAATCCTAGGACTCGCTGGGCGGCGGCCCGAATCGGGTCCGCCCCGTGCACTGTGGGAAGGGGGCACTAAAGGAACCCTGTACGTTTTAACACGGGTCGTGCAGTCTGTCTGTGAAATAACCTTTTAAAACGAGAACCATCTCGAGTAAAGAGACAACGTCTGAAGGACAGCAGCGTTGTGTGCAGGGGTCTGCGTCACCACTGGCACCTCTCCTGCAAACTGCGTTTCCAACCTGCCCCTCCTTCACCCCTTGGAAATTCTGCTGGTCGGCCTCTGCAGGGGGGATCTGGCTGCAGCATCACAGCGTAGCCAGCGCTTGTGAGATTTAAAGTCTCAGCTCCTGGAGTCAGGTGACTAATGGGAATTTTGACTTTGATTTTGTTTTAAGCAAGTTTCCAGCTCTTGTGGCTGCGGAGAAGTGTGACAACACCCCCCCCCCCCGCCCCCAGGCTCTGACCCTAGAAGGGGAACCCCAAAAGTGCTACTTGGGCTAAAAATCACAACTCTTTAATCTCAGGATTTGGAGGTGGCTGCTTGTGGTTGTGGTTTTTCACACTTGGGCCCACAGCGCCAGCCTGTCCCTAGCTACCTCTCCCCCACCCCCTTCCCAGGGACGGGAGCACTGCTCACCTGCCTTCCCCGGAACTGCTTCTGCCCTACGTACAGCTTCCCCGGAGCAGCCGGCCGACCCCTTCCCTGGGGGCTGCCCCTCCCAGCTGTGCAGCTGCTGTCTGACTTCCCCCCCCCCCCACCTCCCCACGGCTGGGAGGCAGGTTCCCCTGGGCTGGGATCTCACAATGCCAGGGATGCTGGTGGTACCACGTCCCCCGGCCTGGGTTACTGCCAGGCTGCCCAAAGCGTGGGGTGCAGGAGGGCAGAGGAGCATTACGTGGGGGGACAGTCCCACTGCTCCAGACCCCCCAGGGGCTTTGGCTGCCAGTAGGTGGGAAGAACTAGCCCTGCTGCTCCCCACCTCGCTGCAAAGGCAGGCGGCTGCAGTGCCTCTGGGGAGGAACAGGGTTGTGGCTGGCAGGGTGGCCTAGCACTGCCCCGTCTGGGGGCAGGTGGTACCGTGGGGGCATGGGGGAGGGAGAGATGGTCCCCCCCCTTCACCCCCTCCATGTGACCAGCTGGAAGCAGCTTAGCGCTGAGTTCACAGGGAGCTGGAGCTGCCCAGAGCCAGTCGTTTAGCTCAGGGCTGGGCGCACCGGCCTGCCGCTGCGGGGCCGTGTCCTGCTCGTCCGTCCCAGCCCCGAAGGCTCTTCCCCCAGCTCGCTGCTCTCCAGGCTGCCCCAGGGCTCGGAGCGTCGTTTTGCAGCGTCTCCCCCTTCCTCTTTCTGCCAATAAACCCGCCGCTGGTTTCCCGGCAGCCCCTGCTCTGAGCGCGCCCAGCATGGCTCTAAAATAGCACGAGGAACTGAGCACGGCTGAGTAAATAGAGGGCAGAGAAAAGCCTCAGCCGAGCACCTGCCTTGAAGGCCCAGCCCGCAGCCCTGATTGCACGGCCGGGCTCTGCTTCCTGTGAGCTGGAGGGGGACAGGCCCGAGCCCTCGCCCTGCTGGCTCCTCGCAGGGCTGCTCCCAGTCCCCTTCCCCAGCCTGCGTCGTCTGTGCTGAAAGACCCTGTCCTAGGCCACCTCCGTCTGCATCACTCAGCATCCAGGGGGCCGAGGCCTGAATCTCTCCTCTCTGTGCCCATTGCCAGCTGGGCTGAGCACGTGAGCTGGGCTGGTGGGCACCCCGGCTGCCCCAGAGATCAGCACTACCCTCCAGGGCTCTGGCGTAGGGGTGCCAGGCAGCTGGGTTTTGGCTGGAACACCTGGTCAGAAAGGGGCCAGCACCACTGAGCCAGCTGTTAAAAGTCCGGTTGGCAACACAGTGGGGCTAAGGCAGGCTCCCTCTCCGGCTCCCTGGGGCTCCCAGGAAGCAGCCGGCATGTTCCTCTGTCTCCTAGGTAGAGGGGCAGCCACGGGGGCCCAGCACGCTGCCCCGGCCCAAGCACCGGCTCTGCAGCTCCCGTTGGTCAGGAACCATGGCCAATGGAAGCTGTGGAGGCAGTACCTGTGGGCAGGGGCAGTGCACAGAGACCCCTGGCAGCCCCTCTGCCTAGGAGATGGGGGGACACCATGTTGCCCCTTTCTGGGTCAGTGCTGCCCCGAGCCCCCTCTTGCACCCTAAACCTCTTATCCCTGGCCCGGCCCCAGGCCAGAGCCCCCTCCTGCAACCCAAACCCCTCATCGCTAGCCCCACCCCAGAGCCCACAGCCTTCCTGCACCCCTAGCCCAGGGCCCTCACCCCCCACACCCCACCCTCCTGCCCCAGTCAGAGCCCCCTCCTGCATCCCAAATCCTCATCCCTGACCCCAGCCCCAAGCCCACCCCCCCACCCACCAGCCCCCCAACCCCACCCCCCAGCCAGGTGAAAATGACTGAGGGAGGGAGGGTGGGGGAAAGCGAGCAATGCAGGGAGGGGGGTGGTGGGGGCTCAGCGGGCTCTGGGTGCTGTTTACCTTAGGCAGCTCTGGGAAGCAGCTGGCATATCCCTCTGGCTCCTAGGCGCAGGGGTGGCCTGGGGGCTCTGCACAGTGTGTGCTGCCTCGACCTGTGGGGGCTGCCCCCCGCAGCCCCCATGTGCTGCGGTTCCCGGCCAATGGGAGCTGTGGAGCTGGCGCTTGGGGCGGGAGCAGCACACAGAGCCCCCGTGGCCACCCCTGCGCCGAGGAGCCGGACATGCCGGCTGCTTCCGGGAGTCACGCGGAGCCAGGGCAGGCAGGGAACCTGCCTTAGCCCTGCGGCGCCGCCCGCCGCACTTTTAACGGCCCCGTCAGTGGTGCTGACCAGAGCTGCCAGGTGTACCGGACACCTGGCAACCCTAGCTGCCTCCTGCACCCCACCCCCCTGCCCCCCCGAACCCCTCCTCCATTCTGAACCCCTTGGCCCTAACCTGGAGACCCCTCCCACACCCTGAACCCCTTGTTTCTACCCCCAGCCCAGAGCCTGCACCCCCAGCCCAGAGCCTATACCCCCCCACACGCTCCAAACCCCTCGGACCCAGCCTGGAGCCCCCTCCTATACCCCACAGCCCCCATCCCCGGCCCGCACCCCCACGCGGAGCCCTCCCCCACCCCGACCCCCAGCCTGGTGAAAATGACCGAGTGAGGGTGGGAGAGCGTGAGGGAGGCTGGCGTGAGTGGGGGCGTGGCCTCAGCGAAGGGGCGGGGCAAGGGTGTCCAGTTTTCTGTAACTAGACAGTTGGCAACTCTAGTCTGTCCTCCTGAGCGGGGAGAGACCCCCCCGCCCCCCCGACTCCCCCTTGCCTGCCCGGCCCAGGCAGGGAGACTGACTGGCTGGCTGGCTCCCCTATGGCCCAGCCCCCAGCAGCCACACGGTGCTGCCTGGGCTGGGCTTTTTCAGGGCTAGTGCTGGGAACCGTTTGGGGGGTGGGGCTGGGACCCTGCGGCGGCACTGTGGGGCCATGGCCCCAGGAGAGTCTGAGCCCCACTTGCTGAGCTGGACAGGGGGGTGCTCCCCGCTGGCACCTCGCCCACTGGGGCGCAATGCCTGTTCCCTCTGAGGCCCAGAACTCAGGGACGGGGGACAGGGCCGAGGCTCTCTGGACGCTCGGGGACGAGGCGAGGCTCTCTGGACGCTCGGGGGGGGGCTGAGGCTCTCTGGATGCTGGGGGGGTTGAAGCAGGCTCGTTAAAGGCGATTGGGTGCAGTTTAAGCCAAACCAAGCAAGGTCTGAGCTTCCACGTGGGTTTGACCCAAATTAACCCCCTTGCTTCAAATGTGTGTGTTCCACTAGCAGGACTTGCAGACAAGGCCTTGGTCTCCCCCAGGCCTCCCTCCCTCACGGGGGTTGTAAGGTTCCCCCCCCCCGACCCTGGGCTGCCAAGGGCCCTGGACAGAGTCTGCAGCCTGGGCCCCTCCCTGGGGCTCTGCACAGTGGGGGGGGAGGGGGAGGAACAGCAGGATCCACCTGAGAGCCCCGAGCCCTGGGCCCCGCAGCCTCCCAAGGACCCCCGCAGCCATTGGCTGATCTGATCTGGGCTCGCCCAGCACGCGGCAGGCAGGAACTGCATCCTTAGCTCCGTTTGTAAACAGAGATTGTGAACTCTTCGGGCAGGGGCTGTCTCCCTGTGATGTTTGTACAGCACCTGGCACAACCGGGCCTGGCCTCCCAGGCAGTAACACACAATGAGCTAGGCCAGAGGCGGCAAGGGAATTGCCGGACTTTGGGTGTCCAGTCAGTAATATTGACCTGACACTGTCACGTCCCCTTTTCGACCAGACTTTCCGGTCCAAAACTGGCCACACTAGTGTGTGTGTGTGGGGGGGGGGGGGTTAAAGGGCACACGTAGTCCCGCTTTCCACACCTGTCACACGCATTCACCATTCAGCGACTGTGGGGCTGCGCCAGGCGCTGCCAGGAGACTCGCTCCTTCGTAGCTTTGCAGCGGTGGGGGGTGCCCAGGGCTGGTGCCTTTAGCAATGGATGCTGCAGCGCAGCGTCTCTAACCGGCCTGGCTATGCCCAGCCTCCCCGGGCCCCTTCGCTCATCTCATCTCCACACCGGCATAGCCCAGGCCAGGTACCCTGCAGCGAGACCCATCACCAGCGTTCAGCTGAAGCAGCTTCCAGCAGGGCAGCCAGCCTGGCTCCAGAGAGGGGGAATCTACCATGTCCCTCGGCACTTTGCTCCAGCCCTTCAGGACTGTGAAAAGTTTGTGCCTAATTTCTAGATTGACTGTGGCTGGCTCCAGCTCCCAGCGGTTGGTTCTTGCTGTACAGAGCCCTTTGGGCCTGGTGTTTCTCCCTGTGAGGTGTTAGACACTCTACTCAGCTCACCCCCGATCTGCTTTTGGACAAGCTGAGCGGCCTGAGCTCCTTGCGTCGCTCGGTGTTGGGCTTTCTCCCCAGCCCTCGGATCAGTTCCATGGCTCTTACGCGCGCCCAGCCCCGTTTTTCACCGTCCTCTTTAACATGTGGAGCCAGAGCTGGACGCGGTGCCCAGGATTGGTCTCACCTGGGCTGGACACAGGTAAAATCAGCTCCCTGCTCCGGCTCACCACGGCCCGGTTTATCCAGCCAAGGGTCGCATCAGCCCTGTTTGCCAGGGAGCTCAGGGTGAGGTGCTTGTCCACTCCGACCCCTGACTCCTTTCCAGAGTCCCTGCTGGCCAGAGCTGGCCCAGCGTTCCTGGCTCCTGGCTGTGTGTCCTTGCCCTGTTTGGCTGGGTTCAGTTTCCCAAGCACTCCCGTTCGCTCTGTATGACTGCCCTGTTCTCGTCCTGCATCACCACTCCCGGCCTTGAGCCAGCTGCAGATGTTAGAAGCAGCAGCTGAATTCGCTGATGCACTTTGCAAACAATAACTGATCCATTCCCCGCCCCCCCCCCACTCTTCTGTGTGCAGTCAGCGGGCGGGATCATTAGCCCCATATAACGGGGGAAACTGAGGCACGGGGTGTTACCGTGACTTGCCCGAAGTGGCCCAGCGAGTCACTGGCTGCCAGCCTTGTGCTCAGACTAGATCACACATGAATCCCCATTTCACCCCGCGCTCTCGCTCTCCCTGATGCATTCACAGTGCGGACAGGCTGGGAAGGGGTTAATACTTCCCCAGGGCCCAAATGTTTGGGAAGCTCCGTTTATTGCAGCCCGGCCTTCACCCCAGCAAACTGGGCTACACAGTTACCGCCCCTAAAGCATTAATCAGCAGCTCTGGTGAGAGCTGTAAGCTGCACAGGTGGCTGAGCCCTGGCCTGCCTCCTCCAGGCCACCCCAGGCTCACGGGCTGCGCTCAGCATTACGCAGGGAAGCAGCCCAGTCTCCTTGTACCCGCTCTGCTTAGGGAAGCCCTGAGCCTGCCGCAGCGAGAGCTGTGTAGGGCAATAACCGGCAAACCCCTGCGTCCGGTCTCAGGCCGCCCCAGCCGGCGTCCTCACCCTCAGAGAATCTCAGGGTGAGACGGGACCTCAGGAGGGATCTAGTCCCACCCCCTGCTCAAAGCAGGACCAACCCCAACTAAATCATCCCAGCCAGGGCTTTGTCAAGCCTGACCTTAAAAACCTCTAAGGAAGGAGATTCCACCACCTCCCTAGGGAACCCATTCCAGTGCTTCACCACCCTCCTAGTGAAATAGTGTTTCCTAATATCCAACCTAGACCTCCCCCGCTGCAACTTGAGACCATTGCTCCTTGTTCTGTCATCTGCCACCACTGAGAACAGCCAAACTCCATCCTCTTTGGAACCCCCCTTCAGGTAGCTGAAGGCAGCTATCAAATCCCCCCTCACTCTTCTCTTTTGCAGACTAAACAAGCCCAGTTCCCTCAGCCTCTCCTCATAAGTCATGTGCTCCAGCCCCCTGATCATTTTCGTTGCCCTCCGAGGACTCTCCAATTTGTCCACATCCCTTCTCTAGTGGAGGGACCAAACCTGGATGCAACACTCCAGGCCTCACCAGTGCCGAATAGAGGGGGGAAATCACTTCCCTCGATCTGCTGGCAATGGAGCCCAATAAGCCGTTGGCCTTCTTGGCAACAAGGACACACTGTCGACTCATATCCAGCTTCTCGTCCACTGTAATCCCCAGGTCTTTTTCTGCAGAACTGCTGCTTAGCCAGTTAGTCCCCAGCCTGTAGCAGTGCATGGGATTCTTCTGTCCTAAGGGCAGGACTCTGCACTTGTCCTTGTTGAACCTCATCAGATTTCTTTTGGCCCAATCCTCCAATTTATCTAGGTCCCTCTGGACCCTATCCCTACCCGCCAGCATATCTACCTCTCCCCTCAGCTCAGTGTCACTCCTCTTCAGGCACGCGCACACACACACCTGCTAAAGGCTGGCATGAACTCGCAGAGCCCTGAGCCCCACCTGCTCTGCATTCACATTGCCACGCACACTTGTGTGTGCAGTGACATTTGCACACTCGTGTACACTTATGCACACCACAGTGTGCAGCCAGCCCCTCAGCGTGCAGCTCAGAGCGCACACCAACCTGTGGTCATGCTCGCACACCCACTGACATGCTGATGAGACGTGCCACTGCTCTGCTGTGGGATGAGCTTGAGTCGCCAGCAGCATTTGAACCCAGGCCCAAGTGGACGGCGTGACTCCTTCAGCTGGTGGCAGTAGCCGACTGTTATCCTCTAGCTGGGGGGATATAACACACCCTTGCACTGCACACACCAGGGACAGACCCGGGTCACGCACTGGTGTCTATTTGAATTTGGAAGTTTTGCAGCTTAACACCTCAGCCAGCCACTTACGGGCGTGAGCTAACAGGACTCTGGCATTTCACTTCTTGGATGATGGAACCGCTGGGAGGAACCTGGCTGGTGGGGTAATTCAGGGCCGCCTCCCCCACCCTTGAAACCTTAGGAAAAGCCATTGGAAAGAAAATTACGAACACAACCGCAGACACATTCAGGGCCCTTCAGACCCCTGCCCAGCAGCTGTGGAAAGCAGTGCTAGGACCCAGGATGGGCAGCAGGAGTCCAGGGCTCTGCTGGGGGATCTCAGGCGAGTTTGCCTCTGTTTCCCCATCTCTATAACAGGGATAATGACACTCAGCCGCCTCTGTGATGGGCTTGACGATCTACGGCTTGGAAGCGCTGCGTAGGTGGCAAGCAATTCTTCTAACACGCACTGGCACGATCCCCCACAGACAGCAGGCAGAGGTTTGGGCTGCGGTGTGGGTTCGAATGCCGCTGCTAACTCACGGAGGCGATCACCATGAATACAGCTGTGGACGCACACCAGAGCATGTGCGTGTATCTTCAGTGTGGCGATGCGTGTGCGAGTGTGTGTGTCTGTGCGCGTGCTCGCTGAGCTGCACGCTGTGTGTGCACTTGTCTGGATCTAGGGGTGTATGTACACGTGTGCGGGTGGCTGTGAATTTGTGCACCGAGCTGCACCAGAGAGCCACGCCTCCCCCAGCTGATCAAAGAGCTGCCTGGCTTCCTGCCCCGTGCTGTGACCTCTCTTTACAGCTAAGCGCTGTAGCGTTCCCACGGCCCGGGCGTCATGCACTGGGACTGCCCAGCCAGGCCTGATGCTAACGGGGCACAGGATGGGGACCCAACGCGAGAGTCTCTAAGGCAACAGAAGTCCAGCTCAGCCTGTGGCAGAAAATTGGTGATAAAAGTCAGCAAAAGTTACAGCCAGAGACTGGCTCAGTCCAAAACAAAGGTCTGTTAGCAGCCAGCGGCTGCGTCAGATCCCGACTGCCAAGCAAGAGAATGGAGCTGGCCATGAATGAACCAAAATTAGTGCTGAAAATTAAGCCTAATTGGTGCACAAAGTAACGAGGGGATGGGCTGTTCCGCCAGCACCTCCTTCGGTGGTCTGTATAAAAACCTTTGCAGGGGGCAGCTGCCCAGGAATCGGGGGGCCTGGGCTGGCCAGAAACCCAGCAGGCCCAATGGCAGACCTGGTCTCCATCAAAAGCGTTGAGGCATCAGCCGGTTGCTGTGGAACGCTTTGAGTCCATGGAGCCCATGTCTCCAGGAGGGAAGCGTCAGCAGGAGGGTTTTGGAGCGTGTGGTGGGCTGGGGATCTCCAGCGGAAAGGCTGCAGCAAGGGGCAGAGACATGGCTGCACGTGTTTGACTTGCTCTGTCCCCGAGGAAACGGGAGCAGAGGGTCACAACAGCAGGAGCCACGACACCGTCTCTTCCCCGGAAAGGACAGTTGTTGCCATCGTTAAGAGACTGTCAAGCAGGGCTCTCTGCAGACCCTCCCCAGCTACAGGAAAAGGGAAGAAGGGAGAATGTTCCAGTGAGACACCGTTCACTTCCCAGGCGTCCGTTGCTTTTCCTGTATGTTTAAAGCAGGTTGATGGATGATGGGGCTGTTGCCATGGGACGGAGCAGGCTGAGAGCTCTGTTCTTGGTCCACATTTCACCACAGAGCCTTGTGAAGACCTTGGATTCTCTGGGCCCATTTATTCCAGCAGCTCATCCCGTGCAGGAGCCCAATGTGTGAGGGACAGGCGCTCAGGGGGCCGTGTGCATGGCCTCCCCCCAGCACAGACATGCTGGATTGCCAGGGCTGGGCCCGAGGGGATGCACGGGTGTGACGAAGTGGGAATGTTCTGAATGTTTGCTCTGAATACGGTGTTGGTGCCTCAGTGTCCCCTCGGCAGTTCTTAATATCCAGGTGGTGGGATCAGGGGGTGTGATTGCTGCAGAGGAAGGGGCCAGTGCACCTAAATGCCCGACACTCTGTCTCCTAGCAACTGATGGCCTGGGCCCCTCCCCTGCAAAGGTGCCAACTGAAGGTGTTGGAGACAAAGGGATCAGGTGACCCCCTGGGCCCGAAAAAGGGGCTGAGCAGCGAGGAGGGGCTGGAGGGGTGGTTAGTCTGGAGCTGGCTGGGGACGTGGAGTGAGGGCAGATGTGGGGGTCTGGCTCACTGCCCCCCCAGAATGGACCCGGCTGTGGGGTCCGGTTCGCTGTATCTACAAGCTCTGTGTTAGACCCTGTTCCTGTCATCAAATAAACCTCTGTGTTCCTGGCTGGCTGAGAGTCACGTCTGACTGCGAAGTGGGGGGGCAGGACCCTCTGGCTTCCCCAGGACCCCGCTGGGTGGACTCGCTGTGGGAAGCGCACGGAGGGGCAGAGGATGCTGAATGCTCCAAGGAGAGACCCAGGAGGTGCAGCCGTGGGAGCTCCTTGCCCTGCAGACAGTCTGCTCCAAGGGAGAGGAGGCTCCCCAAAGTCCTGACTGGCTTGGTGGGGAGCAGTTCAGAGCAGCGCCGGGTGACTCCGTGACAACTGGTGGCAGGGGTGGGATGTCCTGCACCCCGTGAATGGCGCTGCTTGCAGTAAGTGACTGGGGAGCAGTAAAACGAAGGGGGGATAATGAGGACCAGGCGTGCTGAAGGCTCAGAGAGGGACGGTTTCAGGGGGCGGTTAACCTCTGGGAGTGTGTGACCAGCGAAAAGGACTGTTGGAGTAACGGGGTCCCCCTGAGGACTGCAGGGAGCGGTCCCAGGGGCGGAGGAGTCTGCAGCTCGACCCTGGCAAAGAGGTGGTGACCACGAGGAGGGCTGGCACACCAGGGGTTCTTCCTTGAGACCATGGGGGAGCCAAGAGCACCCAGGCCTGTGAGTCCAAAGCCACTTGGGAGTGGTGAAGTGACGGCCTGTCACCATCCCCTTGAGAAGGACATTGTGATCCTGTGCACACAGAGAGGGTTACACATGGGGAAGTTCACCCAGGCCCAGTTAATCGTGCAGCTGGAGGAGGAGGACTGCTCTGAGGAGCAGATTCCTGACCCAGATGGGGCTACAGGAGGATCTGGGAGCAGCTGGAGCAGCAGCCAGGCATCCCCGAGAGTCTGGTCCCCAACCAGATGAGAGTCTTCACGCTCGGGTTCCCCATCAGGGGATCGGAGACGGATGGGATTGGTGCAGAGCCCGAGAGAGCGAGAGGACCGTGAGAGAGAGCAAGAGCCCGAGGAAAAGCTGCAGGAGAAGCAGCAGCAGCCTGGACTGGCGATGGTGGAGTGGAGAGACATAGGGGGTTGCCCAGGGGTCCGTGGGGAAACACGCCTGGGGTGGCGAGACCCTGGGACAGAGAGAACTGGGGTGGTGCAGCCGCAGATGCTGAGGGGCTGTGGGACCTGGGTGAAGGTCCCCAGGGTGAAGCCCCTCACCCTGCCTATGGCCCGGATCCCTGTGCAGACTCAGGAGGGGTCGGGCTGGCTGGTCATTGGGGTTCTCCAGGATATCGGCTGGGAGGCCCTGTTGGGGGGTGACTGTGTCTCTTTGGGACAGGATCCAGGCCCTGCTCCTGTAACGGCCGAGGGTTTGAATTCAAATCCAGGGAACCAATCGGCTGGGATGGAAATGGTCAGTGAAAATGCAAATGACCTGGCTGGCAGGGGGGAGGGGCTGCTGGGCTCAGGATACCTGCCTGCCTGTAACCAGCCCCCTGGGGCTGAGTGGGAGGGAGAGATGCTCCCTGCCCCCCTGCACACCGGAGAGGGGGCTCACGCTGGCTCTGAGGCTGTGACCAGAGCAGAGAGCTCGCTGCCTGCCCCCACGGGGACAGCAAGGGCAGCGCTGAGCACGGGGGGAGCTGAGACCCCAGCTGAGTGGGGGGACCCCCAGGCAGGGCAGGTCGGCTGCCAACCAGGTTTGCCTGGGCCAGACGTGCTGCTGGGAAGTGATTACACAGCAGGGAGGGAGCTACCAGGGACAGGGCTCAGGGGGGCTGTGACCCCAGGCCCAGCCAGCGAGAGGGAGCAGGTCCCACTCCCTGCCCCAGCAGCTAAATCCCAGACCGAGCTGCGGAAGGATCCCTCCTTGGAGAAGCTGAGGGAACTTGCTGGCCACCGCACTGCAAACCCCCTTGGGGAAGGCTGCAGGGACAGAGTCCTGCGGGAGAAGGGATCCCTGTACCGGGAATGGGCTCCCCAAGGGGAAGTAGAACTGGGGCGGGGGGAAATCGGGAGGCAGCTGGTGGTTCCCCAGGAATCCACAGGGTTCTTCCCTCTCGAGCTTCTGGATGGGAGGAGAAGGGAGAAGACCCCTGGGGGATCTCTTCCCTGAGGTGGGAGCCAATCTCCCCATCAGGTGTTCCCCGTTCAGAGTCACTGGGAAAGCAGCCCAGAACCTGGAGAGAGGTCAAGGACCTGCTGGCTTTAGATGGGATCCAGCCGTTTTACAGCCCATGAGCCTCACCTGTGGGGCTGGTCCCCAAGGGAGACGGGATGATCTGGTTTTGTGGGGACCATCAGAAGCTTAAAGCCATCACAGTGTCCGATGCTGGCCCCATGCCTAGGCCTGGGGAGATTCTAGACAAGCTGAGGGGGATGGAGAACGTGGCCCTGGCAGACACTGATAACGTGCATCTTTAGCCAGACCTGGGAGGAACAGGTGTCCCAGGTGACGAGGGGGCTGGGCTGCCTCAAGGAGGTGGGACTGATGGTAACAGCTGGAAAGTGCAAGGTGGGGGCGGCAGAGGTGCTGTATCTGGGCCACAAGGTGGGGAGCGGCTGCCCAAACCTTCCCAGAGCTGGCCAAGGCCAAGATGGGGGCTCTTAACCAAGGGAGCCCGAATCGCAGCCCAGGGTGCTGGGAGACGACCCCGGCCCAGTTTGAACCCCAGGGGTATTGGGCTGGCAAAAGGGTTCGGGCTGCATAAACCTTCCCACATGCGGCCTGCGAGTGCCACCGAGCACCCCCGGCCTAAGGGAGGGCGTGAGACTGGACTGTCCTGGTGTAACTCACCCCAAGGAAGGGGAGAGATGCTGGGGCATCCCTGGGAACGTTGGTGGGTTCGAACTTCCCCAGGTCACTGGCTGAAGTGACCTCACTCAGTTCGGTCTCGAAGGGGGGAGAGATGTGACGAACTGGGAATGTTCTTAATGTTTTCTCTGAATACTGTGTTGGTGCCTCAGTGTCCCCTCTGCAGTTCTTAATATCTAGGTGGTGGGATCAGGGGGTGTGATTGCTGCAGAGGAAGGGGCCAGTGCACCTAAATGCCCGACACTCTGTCTCCTAGCAACTGATGGCCTGGGCCCCTCCTCTGCAAAGGTGCCAGCTGAAGGTGTTGGAGACAAAGGGATCAGGTGACCTCCTGGCCCGAAAAAGGGGCTGAGCAGAGAGGAACGGGGGCTGGAGGGGTTTCAGTCTGGAGCTGGCTGGGGACGAGGAGTGAAGTGCAGACATGGGGGTCTGGCTCACTGCCCCCCAGAATGGACCCGGCCGAGGGGTCCGGTTCACGGTACCTACAAGCTCTGTGTTAGACCCTGTTCCTGTCATCGAATAAACCTCTGTGTCACTGGCTGGCTGAGAGTCACGTCTGACTGCGAAGTGGGGGTGCAGGACCCTGTGGCTTCCCCAGGACCCCGCTGGGGTGGACTCGCTGTGGGAAGTGCACGGAGGGGCAGAGGATGCTGAATGCTCCAAGGAGAGACCCAGGAGGTGAAGCCGTGTGAGCTTCTTGCCCTGCAGACAGTCTGCTCCAAGGGAGAGGAGGCTCCCCAAAGTCCTGCCTGGCTTTGTGGGGAGCAGTTCCAGAGCAGCGCCCGGGGACTCCGTGACAGGGGGCAATGGGCCCCCAGCAGTGATGACGTGCCAGTTGTGCTGGCCCTTGTCCCGGGGGTGCTGACAGAACTGGGGAGGAGGAGGTTGTGCCAGCAGCAATAAGGAAGTGGGGCAGAGCTGGAGTAAACCAATTTGCTGAACTGTGGCCTGGTGAATCATTCCCAGCCTGGCCTTGAGGCATTAGGAAATCCAGGCTCTGCCTCTCCCACGGCCTTCAGCCTGGCTCGGGGGGCACAGGGCAGCAACTGGAGAAGGGGGTGGCCAGGCTGCTTCCCGCGACATGCGAGCCATGGGGCAGGGTGCTCCTTACAGGCTGTACTCTGCAGGGCCCGGTCCCAGAGGGGTGAGCTCAGCCAGCGAGCTGGAGGGAGCAGCCCGGAGGTCAGGAAGGGATCTTACCGCCCCACAACGTGGGCAGGGATCCACCCCTGGCCAGGGGCTGTGGAACCATCAGCTACCTGGACGCTGCCACATGCGAATCTCAGGCCCTCCACTAAGTGTCCAGTGAATACAATGGCAACAAGTTTTACTCCACAGCATCCCTGCTGGGACTGGGGGAGCGGGGGGTCCCCCACAGCCAGTGCTCCTGCCCTGCCCCCGCAGCATCCCTGCTGGGACTGGGGGAGCAGGGGGGTCCCCCACAGCCAGTGCTCCTGCCCCCACAGCATCCCTGCTGGGCCTGGGGGAGCGGGGGGTCCCCCACAGCCCCAGCTCCTGCTGGGACTGGGGGTGACCCTCCTGCTGGGAGCAGCTAGGGCTGTTAGTACCTGAGCTTCCCCCCAGCCAGCCCCGGTCCCGGGAGAGGCGTCCAAGTGCCAGCGACTGGCTGATGGGGGCACCGGTGGCAGGAGCCCCGGGGGGCTGCTGGACGCAGCGTTTCCTGGCAATGGCGGGCGTCTGGAAAGCGCGGCGCAGGCAGCTGTTATGTCCCTGGGGCTGGGGAAGGAGGGAGGGTGCCCCGGGCAGTGGGGAGCAGCCAGTGCTGGGGGGCACTGGGGGAGGGGGAAGGGGGCCTCGGGGGGCTAGGCGGGGGGCAACAACTAGGCAGGGAAAGTAGAACAGGAGGGGCCCTGAACTCAGGGTGAGGGGCTCTGGGTGAGGGGCCCCGGCTCCGCTCTGCCCCCCCCCCTGCCCTTCCCTTCAAGGACAGGAGGTTTCACAGCTCCCCAGCCGCTCACGTGGGCATCACAACACTAGCACCGGGGTAACCGCCCCCCTACCCGGGGCTGGGGCTGACGCCCCCACACACCCCTCCAGGCAGGTGGTAACCATGGGTAACCGGGGGTGCTGCTGCCATGGTTACAGCGTATGGAGGAGTCAAGAGGAAGCGGGGTAAGGGAGGACAACCCAAGTAACCTGGCACCTCCCAGACATCCACTAAGCCTCACGCCCTGGGGAGGGAGCAAAGTATCACCCCCACAGGAGAAACTGAGGCACAGAGCAGGGCAGTGACTCAGCTGAGGTCACCCCGTGAGGCACTAGCCCAATTCCTGCCCCCTCCTGTCCTGCTCCTTCCCATTCCCAAGACTCCTCTGCCACTGCTCCTGCCCCCTGCTGGCTGGAATCTGAGTGGCTCAGCTGTGTGTCATAGGCCCAACTCTGCCAGCAGAGATTCTCCTCTCAATCCCTGCTTTTGTGCACAGGGACTCTGGGTTCTGGCCCCAGCATGGCTGTGGGGTGCTGGGTGCGCTCCAGAGTGACGCGTGTGCAGTGCCTTCAGCCCAGCACCGAGGGCTGTCACAGCTCAGTTCAGGAATGTCCAGGATGGACGGGAGCGTCGGAAGCTTTTGTGGGGCATAAGCTGCCAGCTGGCTGTGGCGTGTGCTGGCGTGTGCCATGCGTGTTTGTGCACGGGTGTGGGCGAGGGGAGGCAGGAATATAAAGCTGAGCTCAGAGCCGGCGGCGGTGCAGAGGCAGCCTTGCCACGCTTGGATTTCCTTGAAGGAGGAAAACACCTGCTGGCCGGTCGCCGGGGAAACCATCACGAGGGAGAGTCCGGAGACGCTGCGGCTAGGAGCGAGCAGCCCGTGGTGCGCCAGGGCCGCTCAGCGTCCACATCAGCGCCGGCTTCCTGGGGCACGTCTCCCGGGCCGGCTCAGTCCCAGCAGGCGCAGAGTCTGAGCTTTGAACTCTGCTCTGCCTGCCCAGCTGATAAAGCAGCAGCTGGGAGCGCGCGGCGGAGTTGCAGACGGACAGGCAGGAGCGCGGCCGGGGGACCAGGACACCGTGGCCGATGGAGCCCCGGCTCAGCGGAGCAGACACTGCCCTGGGCGAGGCGGCGGAGCCGTAAGTGGATTTCTCCTTCCAGGCGTTTAGGAGCGGGCTCTCCACGGGGCCCTAGGGCTAGGGCGACCAGGGACAGGCCTGATATTTGGGGCATTTTCTTCTATAGGCGCCTATTACCCCCCACCCCACTCCCGATTGTTCACACTTGCTGTCTGGTCACCCTACCGAGGGCTGGCCCCAGCCCTTCCGACAGCCTGCCCCATGGGACACCCTCGCCCCACCCCTGGGCCCTGAGGAGCAGCTCCGGGAGGGGGGCTGCAGTGTCTCCGTGTGACCAGACACCCACATGCCGGCACTGCTAGCGTACGGGCACATGGCAGCCGGGCTCTGAACTGCCAACCAGAGGTGCCGGGCTCTGAACTGCCAGGCCCAGAGGTGCCGGGGCTCTGAACTGCCAGGCCCAGAGGTGCCGGGCTCTGAACTGCCAGGCCCAGAGGTGCCGGGGCTCTGAACTGTCAGGCCCAGAGGTGCCGGGCTCTGAACTGCCAGGCCCAGAGGTGCCGGGGCTCTGAACTGCCAGGCCCAGAGGTGCCGGGGCTCTGAACTGTCAGGCCCAGAGGTGCCGGGCTCTGAACTGCCAGGCCCAGAGGTGCCGGGCTCTGAACTGCCAACCAGAGGTGCCAGGCTCTGAACTGCCAACCAGAGGTGCCGGGGCTCTGAACTGTCAGGCCCAGAGGTGCCGGGCTCTGAACTGCCAACCAGAGGTGCCGGGGCTCTGAACTGTCAGGCCCAGAGGTGCCGGGCTCTGAACTGCCAGGCCCAGAGGTGCCGGGGCTCTGAACTGCCAGGCCCAGAGGTGCCGGGGCTCTGAACTGCCAGGCCCAGAGGTGCCGGGCTCTGAACTGCCAGGCCCAGAGGTGCCGGGGCTCTGAACTGCCAGGCCCAGAGGTGCCAGGGCTCTGAACTGCCAGGCCCAGAGGTGCCGGGGCTCTGAACTGCCAGGCCCAGAGGTGCCGGGCTCTGAACTGTCAGGCCCAGAGGTGCTGGGGCTCTGAACTGCCAGGCCCAGAGGTGCCGGGGCTCTGAACTGCCAGGCCCAGAGGTGCCGGGCTCTGAACTGCCAGGCCCAGAGGTGTCGGGGCTCTGAACTGCCAACCAGAGGTGCCGGGCTCAGCCCTGGCATGGATTAAGCACTGCACGGCGGGGTGCTGGGACAGCGTTTGCAGTGCGGGAGCTGGATGCCACTGAACAAACCCGTGTCTGATGAAAAGCAGGTGTTGGGATGCTGTCACCTGTAGTTCCAGCGCCCCTGCACACGCATGTGTGGAGAGAGATCTCGGTCCAGTCTGTCCTCTCCAGGCTAAACTAATCCAGACTCGGGGCCGTGCCCTGGGGATTCCTCTGGGTGTGTGTCCGGGTTCAATGCCTGTCTTGGCTACAGACTCCCATGGTAACCTTGGGCAAATCTCTGACATGCTCCATGCCCGCGTTTCCTCCTGTGGGGTGCTCGCCAGGCCAGGCCCCGGCCTGGGACGGCTGTGCCATGCAATCTGCTAACCGCTGTAAAGCGCTTCGGAGCCCCTGGGGCGGCAGGGCAGGGGGGTGTGGCCTGGAGAATTTGTCTTGCTCTCAGGGCCTGCAGCGTGTTCCTGCAGCAGATTTGATCCAGGGGCCGGTGTCAGCTCCCATGGCTGTGGCTGCCTGGCTCTGCAGCAGGTGGGGGTGTCGGGGGTGGGGGGTGTAGGGAGAAAGGGGGGGCATGGTTTGGGGGGGCAGGGTGCGAGTGGGGCAGTGGTTTGTGGGAGGGGGTGTCTGAGAGGTGGAGTGTGCTGGGGGCAGGAGTGTGCACTGGGTGTGTCCCTGGGCTATGCACGTCCCCCACATGTGCCTGGGCGCTGCCCCCCTCTGTGTGCCGGGGCCGTGGGATGCAGAGGCATTTCGGGCCCGGGCTGCTAAGCTGTAACACACACAGCACAGCTTTCTCCTCCCCAGACATTCAGCAGTGTCTGCCTGCCCCACCCACCTCGCCACTGGCGTCACCCCATTATGCCAGGTGTCCAGCTGGCTGCCGCATGTGCAGCGGCCAGAGCCAGGAGGGGAGGGCACCAGACACGGCCAGTCAGTCCCTTCTGGCAGCAGGGCAGCCTGGGCTGGGCCTTGCTGTGAGCCCAGCGCTTGCCAGCATCAAAGGGCCTGACCTGGCACATGGAGATCAGCGAGCCGGTCGGAGTAGGGACCCTGGTGGCCGGGAGACGTCGCCTGTGCCTGGATCACGCCTGCTCGGTCCTGGGCATCGCTGTGGGTGAGGCCTGGGACCTGGGCCTGTTCCCAGCCCTGCCACATGCTCCCGGGATGATGCCCCCGCCCTGTGCCTCAGTTTCCCCATCTGTAAAGGAGGGAGACCGATATCTCCACCCCTGGGCACACCGTAGGGCTGCAGCCATTGACTTGTATCAGGGGCCCGCTGCTGGAAGGGATGGTGTGTGTGCAAAGGAAAATCACTGCACTTACACAGCCCTGTCTCCTGTGTGATTTGCACTGGGGCAGGAGTATCAGCTCCCTGTATCCCAGTTGGGGAAACTGAGGCATGGAAAGGGGTGTGACTTGCCCAAGGTCACCCACTGAGTCTGCGACGGAGCTAGGAATAGAACCCAGGAGTCCTGGCCCCACTCCCTTGCTGGGCCTTCCCGCTTTCGACCGCATCCCCCCGGACAAGGAAGCAGCCGCCAGGTAACCCTTGGAGAGGCCAGGCGGATTCAGGATTCAGGCCGGGGGCCATCTAGCCTGGCACCCTGCCTTGGGCAGTGGCCAGCATCCCCCAGGACAAGCACAGCTCCCCATCCCCAGGAAAGGAACTGGCCACCACTGCCATGGCCGAGGGCAGATACTTTGTCAGCCTCTGGGTCTGCGCATCCTCCTGGTGAGCAGCAAAACTCCCAGCAGAAGCTTGGCAACCAAACGACCCTGGGGGCAGACACGCTCTTCCCCCCTCCGCTGGGGGGAGGGGTTTCTCAGCTGCTCCCCACAATCCACAGGTGCAGTGACCCAGGCAGGGTATCCAGGCCCCCAGAACACACTGACGGGCCCTGCCCTGAGCGCACTCCCAGCAGGAAACTGCATTTTCTGAAGCCTTTCCAGATAATCTCCCGCCCCTGCCGGGAAAATCTTTATCTCGGAGGGGCCAGAGAGTTCGGGAGCAAGGTGCAAACCACCGTAAAAGCTCAAGGCTGGGGAAAGAGAAACAACCTTGCAGCGAACGTGGGTGACCCCATGGAGGCGGCTTGTTTTTCTTTTCCCTCGAACGCTGGGAGAAGTCGGACGTTTTGTCGGGCGTGAGACTGGCCGGTGGATTCTGAATCACGGCTCAGCCCCAGCCCTGCGCCGTCCTTTCACCTCCCAGCCCCGCTGTCATGGCAGGTTCCTACCCTGCCGCGGTGATGAACCTACGTCCATGGACGCACTCCCCGCCCCATGCAAGCTGAAGAACTGGCTGCTGTGCGTAGCAGGGCCCAGCCACTAGAAAGCAGCATCAGGCAGCCACAAAGCACGAGAAGGGGTCTCTGTCAGGCTGCAGTAAGCCCAAAGGCTGGGCTGAGAGTGCTGGGCTAGAGACCCCCTGGCCGGGCTGGGTGCTCTATTCTCGGCTCTGCCACTGGCCTGCAGGGTGGCTTTAAGCAGGGCATTTGGTCTCTTTGTGCCTCAGTTTCCCCGCTTGTACAATGGGGATAATGATCCCAACCTCCTTTGTGAAGCGCGTACAGATCGACTGGGGTCAGTAATATTCATCCATCCTGAATTCCCAGCTGTGGGCTGCCTTAGTGAATTGTTCAGTGGAAGCCAGCCAGACCCCGGCGCCAAAGACTATCCACCGAACCCCAGTTAAGAAGAGATTCTCTCTCGGTGGCTCTCTCGCCCGGCAGTGTCGCCGCATTGCGCACTATTATTCTTCATTATTTAACATGAATGTTGCAGCAACATCTAAAAGCCATAGCCAGGCGGAGCCCCATTGTGCTGGATGCTGTACAGATATAACAAAGGAGAAGTCAGGTTGCATGGGCTGGGTAACACCAGGAAAAGACTCCCTGCCTGTAAAGCTAAAGGGGCTCTTTCTAAGGAGGACCATGTGCAGAGGAGTTGGAGCTGCAGCAGACATTCCAGCCCTGTGCACCCAGACTGACTCCACGGTGCCTCCCGCAAACTCCTCCTTCCTCCAGCCTGTGCTCCTCCCTCCAAGTTCCATGCTGGTTGCTAGAAGCCCCTACCCCAGAAAACGAGAGGCCAGAGGTGGATGAGAGAGGTGGGGTGAGATGCGGAAGATGGGGTGATAAATAATGAAAGGGGATCATTCCTAGCCGGTCAGTAGAGAGGTCCCAGCTCTCCCCGCGTAGCTATCCTCACGCTGAGCTTCCCCCTCCACGTTACCAAGGAGGGGAGTTTTGAGGAGGGCCGTGCAGGACAAGGTGGTGGCTTTGTTGGAGCTGTTCCCGCATCGCTCGCAGGGGAAGCATGAGGGTGGGTTGGCAATAGGTGGATCTGTAGGGCTGGGGTACGCTGGGGAGGGCTTTGTGTGTACAGACAAGGAGCCTGTGAGTGATGCAGCACCTCACATACCACCCCTGAGCTGGGCAGCCGTGGATCCGGCCTGCGCTCTCCTGGGGGACGGCAGCCTCACCTGACCAAGTCTCCCACAGGGTCTACCTGCCCGCCCCCACCCATGCATGGCAAAGCCTCCCCAGCAAAACCCAAAGAGCTGCCGCAATCCCTTCCAGCACTGCCAGTAACACCCTCCTGCCAGGGGCCCGCTGGGGCTTCTGCTTTGCTGCGTAACGCTGTCTGCCTGCTGGTGACCTCACCCTCCTGTGGCCTGTCTGCGTGTAGATCGCAAGCCCCCTGGGGCTGGGACCTCATAAGTATTTAGGCACCTAATTCCCACTGACTCCAATAGGAAGTGGGCATCTCAATACCTCTGAGGACCTGGGCTTGTCTGCTTCGTTACGTCTGTACAGCACCCGGCGCAGTGGGACCTGCTCCTTGGCTGGGGCCAGCAATAAATAACAATGGCACAGGCTGGCCAGCGTGGGCCCAAACGGCTATTTCCAGCCCCTCCTGGTCCCATTAGAGCTCTGCTGGAAGCCAGGAGGTGAGCGCCAGGCCCGGAGCAGTACAGGTTGTTCTCCTCTCTTCTCAGCAAGCTCCGATTTAAAAACCCAAAGCCCAGATCCGCCGTGCGTCCCACTCGTACCACCAGAAATAGAAACTCCCCAGGGAAGGCAGGAGTCCAAATAGACGCTGATGTCAGGACAGGGACGTGACGCACAGAGAATGGGCCTGAATTCAGCTCCTACCCAGCAGAGGCTACATAAGCGAAAGGCATTCTGAGTGCAAATGAGCTGTCACTGCTGACTTGACGTGTGTAAAATCCAAGGGGTATATTTAGCTGCTTGCCAGACATTGTTCCTGCTGTGACATCTAGCTGCAGTGACTATAGAAACAGCTCTGAATAAGCTCTATATGGCCACAGCTTTGCTACCATATATAGGGCTCTCCCCACACTGGAATGTGGCCATCTCTGGGGTGGAACAGAGCAGTGCAGCTGGAATTCCAGCCACGGCTGCTTCCCCTGCATGAAGGATTTAACATCACTGCCCTGGTGCCTTCTCCACCAGCCCTAGGCTACAGTCTGTCGGACAGTGGCACTGATTTCCACCCTTCCTGTGGGTGTGGGGCTGCATACCTCGGGCTCTGAAGGCGCTAATCAGCCTCGGCACTGTTGGCCATCCTCATCTCTGTCCAGTGCATGAGGTGCACACAATAACTGGCATAGAGCAGTGTCTTTCCCCAGCCGCTTCCACCTGCCACCAGGGGTAGATGCAGCTTCTACTTGTGCATGAGAAATTGGAAAAGGCTCCTAACCCCCTCCCCCACCCCCCACACACCACCGTCTAGTGTGCACCAACCACGCTTAGCAGACTGGAGAGCTTGGGGTGTGTGTGTCGCCTTCTTTCACTCTACTGGAGCTCCTGCCTGTGCCAGGTCCGCCAGTAACCAGCACCGCCAAATGGTTCACTCCCAGAGTCTGGCGGATGGAGGCAGAATCTTCACCGCAGCTCTGCGGCTGCCTTCTCCCAGGGAGCCCATACGGTGGGTGGCATCTAATCAGTTACACCAGTGTGAATCCAGAGTCACTTCACTTGACTTCAGTGGAGTTACTCTGAATTTACGCCTGTGTCAATGAGAGCAGAATCTGGCCTGCTGGTTTGGTTGGGGGGTGAATTTTATCACGATAGCCAATCGTGTGGACACAGTAATACCAGAAGAAAGGTTTCTGTTACTGGGATAGCTGATTTCCCTTCTCTTGTACTGGTGTGTGTCCACATTAGGGTGTTGTATCGCTTTAACTATAGCACTACAGCCCCAGAGAGCCCGCGTGCGTGTGGAAACAAGGCTACGGCAGGTTGGGATGAGGCTGTCTCTCAGCCTAGGGGGCAGAGCCAGCGTCAGGCTAGCAGGCTGGCGTGATTCTGCAGGGAAAGCCCTGTGCTCCCCTGCCCCCACGGGAACTGTCCAGCTCCCCGTAGGTTGCCAACCCTCCAGGATGTCCGGGAGTCTCCAGGAACGAAGGCTTATTCTTTAATTAAAGATGATGTTGTGTGATGACACCTCCAGGAATACGTCCAAGCAAAACCGGCAACCCTAGCTCCCCGGGAGAGCGACACCCGCTCTGCTGGAGACACCCTGGGAAATGCTGCCCCCTCTGCCCCGGAGCCCCTCTCACAAGTGCTATGGGGCATGGAGTTGGGGAACAGCGAGGCCTTTCTTTGCTGTGCTGGGGCCAGTCCAGACTTTCCCACCACAACTGCGGTTCGACCAGCGCTTGGGGGTTCGACTCAGGGATTCTCTGTGTGACGGGAGTTCCCTTTCCCCGGGAAAGCGCCATTTTCACGGGCAAACCCCCAAATGCTGCCATGGTGCCTCGGTCGCTAGTATCCTCTATGGGCTGGGCTCCCGAACTGGACTTCATCTCCCGGGATGCCCTGCAGCCAGGGACTCCCAGGATGCCCTGCCTCTCTGCCCCAGAGAAAATGACATTTATTTTCATTTCCACCAACATTTTCAAAGGGAAGTCCCCCCGTTTCCCAGCAGCGCGGCTGTGCCCGGCCCCGTTACACCCCAGGCGCGCTCCCTGCGGAGCATGACCGTCACGTTCTCTCAGGGGCACTGCAGCACCGGAGAGGAGACGCAGATGTGCCACTCTTGCTTGTGATGTTTCCCTTGGTGGTGGGGATAAAGCTCGGTGGTTTGAGCATTGGCCTGCTAAACCCAGAGTTGTGAGTTCAATCCTTGAGGGGGCCATTTAGGGATCTGGGGCAAAAATCTGTCTGGGGATTGGCCCTGCTTTGAGCAGGGGGTTGGACTAGATACCTCCTGAGGGTCCCTTCCACCCTAATCTTCTAAGATAAAGCCACCGCAGACAGAGAGTGCACATTTTGCTGGGAAAACACAGTGCTCCCATAGAATCAATAATGCTTCACTGCCCTTTGCCATCTGTAAGGCTCTCGAACTGCTCTTTGGAGACAGGAATGAGTTAAGTATCAGGGAGGGAATCCCCATCAGGAAGAAGCCCGAGGGGCAGAAAAGGGAGGGGACATTAGGTACTGCAGTGAGGCAGTGGCAAAGAACCCAGGAGTCCTGCCTCCCAAGCCCCTCTCCCCCGTGTCCAGAGCTGTCAGCCCAGCAGGACTGAGCTGTCCCTGCTGACCGAAGGACGTTGGTCAATCGGGGCGGGTTCAGAGAAGAGCCACGGGAATGATTAAAGGATTCAAATATCTTCCAGTGTTGCAGGCAGCGTTGTCGTAGCTGTGTCGGCCGCAGGATATGGGAGGTCATAGCTTTTATTGGACCAGTATATGGCTTATTACAACCACCCCCTCCTTTTTGTCCTATGGCTACAGGGTGTTTACAGGCCACTTCACCTCGAGCGGGCCCTTGAAACGTGTGTTAACTCCTTATGCTGAACAATCCGTATTTAGCTGGGCCAGGACGTTTCGCACCCTGAAGAGGAGCTCTGTGTAACACCGAAAGCTGGGCTCTCTATTACCTCACCCGCCTTGTCTCTCTAATTGAGAGGACTGGCCAGCCTGCTTTCTGGTGACAGACTCACGGAGCGCAATCGATGGAGCTTAACAAGGAGAAGGTTAAGGGGTGACTTGCTTACGGTCTGGGGAGCACATCGCTAATAATGGAGGCTTCAGGCTAGGCGGGAAAGGGCTAACACGGGTCATTGGCTGGAAGTTGAGGCTAGACCAATTCAGACTGGAAAGAAAGCGTAAATATTTGACAATGAGGGTAATTAACCACCGGCACAACTGACCGAAGGTTTTGGTGGATTCTCCATCCCTGGCCGTTTTTAAATCGAGCTCGGATGTTTTTCTAAGCGATCTGCTCTAGGAAAGACGCTGAGGCAGTTCTCTGCCCCGTGCCATGGAGGAGGGCAGGCTAGAGGGTCACAGTGGTGCCTTTTGGCGTTGGAATCTCTGGATCTGTTAACGATCTGCCCAGGAGATGGAGCTGAGACCTCGCAGGATGGAGCTTTATCATGTGGAGGGTCTCGGGGGAGTGAACGACCCAAAAATCGCTAGGTAAAGGGCTTGGTCAACATTTTTTCCACTAAAGAATTTTTCATTGAAAAATGCCCTTTGGGGGCCCATTTCCCCCAAAATAGGTGTTTTTTGAAATAGCACCACAGAATAAATATTTCCCAATTATTTTTGATCGACGGTGTTACCTACGGTTCCAGGTTTTGAAATGAGACATTTTAAAATGTTGTTTAAGTTTCAAAATAAAATTTGTGTTTCTGGGGGAAACAAAACAAAACAAAACAAAAAAACATCCTGCCCTAAAATAACACCAAAACTCTTCCAAAAAAAATCTTATTTTGAAAATAGATCAGTGATGAAAAATGTTGATTTAAAATGTCTGAGCATTCTGGAAAAACAAGAATATTCTTTGGAAATATTGTGCAGGTAAATCAGAACTGCCAAGTCCAGATGTTCAAAAATCACGAGACTGGCTTAAAAATTGACTTTTAAAGAACTAGGGTTTTGACTTGCTTTCACGCCATTAGGGGTTACCTTTCCAGTGTTTCTCTGCAACCACAAGGGCTAGAAATGACTGTTCTTTTTTTATTACAAGCTGTGAGTCTCTCATATTCACATGACTCCAGGAGCTGGGGCTTTAACCAAAACAACAGTTATGGCCAGACTTGCAGGGCTGGCAACACTGCAGCCCCATGCTGTAGCCCTGGGCTGGGGAGTGTTGGAGTCAGTGGTTGCTCACTAAAGGCACACCTGGGCTCTGCTTTCAGAGCAGGATCTGCTTGGGCAGAGACTGGGAAGTGAGACCAACACTCAAGCGAGAGGAATGTGCTGGTGGCAAATGAGCCATGTGCTTGCAGTAAGTGTGTTCATTCTCTGGGTCCGGCCCTTTAAGGAAATGGTATTTGGGAGCAACGCCTCCCTACAAACTCGCCTGGGCTGGTCCCAGCAAGCTGGGCCAGCTGTATACAAGACCTCCCTTCCCAGCCAGCCGGGAGGAGGCTGCAGGCTGAGGGGCAGGGACTGGAGCAGCATCAGCGCCAGGCAGAGGAGCGTGTGAGGCAGACAGGCTGGAGCGCAGCAGGGATCCGGAGCCCAGCAGAGCGAGTGGGAACCCAGGGGAGCCAGGGTGGGACGCGACCCCTCGGCTGTCTCAGGGATGAGGTACAGGGCGCGCGTTGGCTCCGGTGGGCTCCGATCTCAGCCAGGGTGGGGGTGCTTTGGCCCACGTGCAGGATCTGTACAGGGGGTGGGAAGGGGGTACTGGGAGCCCAAAGGCACAGCTCTGAGCCCCCCACTCTGCAGCTCAGGCTCGTCTCCTGTTCTTCCACCCCCCTTCCATGCTCCCAGCTCCCAGTCAGCAACAGAGACGGAAAACCCCGTTGCTGGCAGTAGAGCATCTCGTGTGCCGTGGGGGCTTGTTGGCGATGGGGGAAGCTGAGCCATAGGCAGCCTGGCTATGTGGCAAACCAGTGTCGTGGCTGGGACTCAAACGCAGGAGTCCCCTCCCCCACGCCACCCTGTTCGCTCTAACCACTAGGTAACGTTTCCTCCCAGAGCTGGCAATCTAGGTATTCTGTCTCCAAGTCCGCTCTCTAATTAACAGGCCGCCCTGCCAGAGCTGGGAACAGAACCCAGGAGTCCTGGCTCGCCGTCCTCTGCTCTTACCCACAAAATCCCACGCTGTCCAAAGAGGCCTGTGCTAACACACAGCTATAAATACTCTGCCGGCAGGGCCTTTGCGTATGGTGAGGAGGAGAGTTCAGACTGGGATGGGAAACCGGCAGCTCTTTTTCTTTTCATGTGTGACCGACACCAGGATGTTTTGATCAGGCCCCAGCTGCTTTAGAGGAAGTTGCAAGAGTCCCTGCAGTGATGGGATAACCTTCCCCCAGGGGAAGTTCCCTCCTGACCCCCATGATTCAAGGTCCGGTCATGCCATGCCCTGAAGCATGAGGGTTTATTTCCCTTCTTTTGCCTTAGGAAGCAAAAATCAAAAGCTCCATAATCTAGCCCATACTGAGCACCGTCCTGTTCCATTGCTCCATTAGAATCTGCCTGGATGCTGTTACCATCTGACATGCAGGATATTACACAAATTGAAACTGAGCTTGCACTGTATCAACACAGTATTATTAACTTCCAGCTAATTACAGCCAAACCTCGTTAATTCCCCTAATGGGAGGGACGCTGGTTGCGAGTGATTAAATGTTGTGAGTTAGCAAGTAAATGAATAAACTCCTTTAAAAAAAATAACGAAAAGGCAGAAAAATGGACTTTGTGCTTTTGTTCTGCCAGCTGACACTAACTGGTGCTGTGCTGGGGGGGATGGAATCTGCTGATGCAGTGTGGTTGGGCTGATAGGGAAGTGGCGTCCGTGTCAGGACACCTGGGTTCTACTCCCAGCTCTGCCATTGGCCTGCTGGGTCACCACCTCACCCTGTGCCTCAGTTTCCCCATCTGTAAAATGGGGATAATGATACTGCTCTCCAATGTAAAGCGCTTTGGGGTCTGCTGATGGGACGTGCTCTGTGAGATCTCACAACAGCCTCCCTCTGCGGAGAAGCAGGAGACGGAGGAGCCCGTAGGGCTCATGTGCGGATTGTGGCGGGGCAGGGTGAGGCTCGGCTGGGCCCAGGTGTGCAGCAGCAGCACTGGGATTGGGGCCGTTTGACGCTGCCCTCTTGGCTGTGGGATTTTCACGCAGCTTGTCGGCCCGTTTGCTGTGTCTGTGAATCCGGCTTTTCAGTAGGGGTGCGGCTGCCCCCGGGGCCATCTGATCGGCCTGTCTGGGAACAAAGGGGGGGTCATCAGAAACAGGACCAGGCTGCATACTGCACCTGGCCATGGATAGGCCTTGCCACGGTCCATGGCAGGACAGGTACGAGTCCTAGAGGAGGTGCAACTGGGTACTGGAGAGCGGGTACCCACCCCCCCAGTGCAGCCCCCCAGGCTGGCTGCACTGTGAAGAGAGCCCTGCCCCCTCCTCATTAAGATCAGCCACAGGGTCCTGACTCTAAAGACCCCCCAGGCCCAGGGGGTGGGGGGCAGAGAGGGCGGGGAGCCCGCGGGCATCACCCAGCTGCGATGGGTGCCTTGCGCACCGATGCCCCACATGTCCCTGGAGTTTCTCCATGGCCTGGGGTAGCTCCACCGCTGCCCATGGGGGAAAACAGCCCGTACCTCGGAGTAGGGCGGGCGGGGACGGCCATTGGATGCGAGTGACAGCAGGGACCCGGGAGTGATGGCAGGGGGTGGGGTGCTCTGCGCTCACATGGTAGCTGCCAGCCAGGGCACTAGGGGAGCAGGAAAATGAAATCACCCCCCCTCCCCTCCACCTTGGGGAGATGGGGGGCAGAGAAGAGGCTCCCCGCTGGAGGTGCCTGTCACCCCACCCTGCTCTCTGCCCTCCCCAGCTGCCTGGCTGACCCTGCCGCCAGCGCCGGGAAACTCAAGAAGAGCAAGAAGAAGATGCTGGAGCCGAAGAAGTGGCAGAGCCTGGAGGAGACGGGGAGCGATGCCCCCCAGCCAAGGAGGCGCCCCAGCCTCTGCAGGTGAGGCCCTGTCCCTCCCCCAGGGACCTCCCCCAAGAACAAGCCCCTCCCCCCCAATTCCCTTCTCAGGCCCCTCCCACCTGGGCCCAGGCGAGCTACACTGCCCTGGAAAGCCACAGAGTCACAATGCCCCCCCCGCCCCGCCCCGGACCCTCCTCAGCACCTCCCCGCGCTGCTCTGCTCGGGCTGCCAACTTCCCAACCGCACAAACCCCCACACCCCAGTCCCGCCCCTTCCCTGCCCCCCCCACTACATTCCCCCTCCCTTGGTGGCTCACTCTCCCCCCCCCACACTCACTTTCACTAGGCTGGGGCAGGGGCAGGGGCTTGGGGTGCAGGCTCTGGGCTGGGGATGCGGGGGTTGGGGTGTGGGAGGAGGCTCTGGCTGGGGGTGCAGGCTCGGGGGTGGGGCTGGGGATGAGGGGGTTGGGATGCGGGGGGGGATGAGGGCTCTGGGCTGGGGGTGCTGGCTCTGGAGTGGGGCTGGGGATGAGGGGGTTGGGGTGCAGGAGGGGGCTGCGGGTTGAGGCAGGAGGTTGGGATGCGGGGGGTGGGGGTGAGGGCTCTGGGGTGGGGCCGGGGACGATGTGTTCAGGGTGTGGGAGGAGGCTCTGGGCTGGGGGTGCAGGCTCTGGGGTGGGGCTGGGGACGAGGGGGTTGGGGTGCAGGAGGGGGCTCTGGGTTGAGGCAGGAGGTTGGGATGCGGGGGGGGGGTGGGCTCTGGGCTGGGGGTGCTGGCTCTGGAGTGGGGCTGGGGATGAGGGGGTTGGGGTGCAGGAGGGGGCTGCGGGTTGAGGCAGGAGGTTGGGATGCGGGGTGGGGTGAGGGCTCTGGGGTGGGGCCGGGACGATGGGTTCAGGATGTGGGAGGAGGCTCTGGGCTGGGGTGCTGGCTCTGGGGTGGGGCTGGGGATGAGGGGTTGGGGTGCAGGAGGGCTGCGGGTTGAGGCAGGAGGTTGGGATGCGGGGGGGGGGGGGGTGGGCTCTGGGGTGGGGCCGGGGACGATGGGTTCAGGGTGTGGGAGGAGGCTCTGGGCTGGGGGTGCTGGCTCTGGGGTGGGGCTGGGGGGGGGGGGTTGGGGTGCAGGCTGGGGTTGAGGCAGGAGGTTGGGATGGAGGAGGCTCTGGGCTGGGGGTGCAGGCTCTGGGGTGGGGCTGGGGATGAGGGGCTGGGGTGCAGGAGGGGCTCTGGGTTTGGGGGCTGGGGATGAGGGGTTGGGGTGCAGGAGGGGCTGCGGGTTGAGGCAGGAGGTTGGGATGCGGGGGGTGGGGGTGAGGGCTCTGGGGTGGGGCCGGGGACGATGGGTTCAGGGTGTGGGAGGAGGCTCTGGGGTGGGGCTGCGGATGAGGGGGTTGGGGTGCAGGAGGGGGCTCTGGGTTTGGGGGGGCTGGGGATGAGGGGTTGGGGTGGGAGGAGGCTCTGGGCTGGGGTGCAGGCTCTGGAGTGGGGCTGGGGATGAGGGGTTGGGGTGCAGGAGGGGGCTGCGGGTTGAGGCAGGAGGTTGGGATGCAGGAGGGGGTGGGGGCTCGGGGGGGGGGCCGGGGACGCTGGGTTCAGGATACAGGAGGAGGCTCTGGGCTGGGGGTGCAGGCTCTGGGGTGGGGCTGGGGATGAGGGGTTGGGTGCAGGAGGGGGCGGCTCTGGGTTTGGGGGCTGGGGATGAGGGGTTGGGGTGCAGGAGGGGCTGCGGGTTGAGGCAGGAGGTTGGGATGCGGGGTGGGGTGAGGGCTCTGGGGTGGGGCCGGGACGATGGGTTCAGGGTGTGGGAGGAGGGAGGGGTTGGGGTGCAGGAGGGGCTCTGGCTCTGGGTTTGGGGGCTGGGGATGAGGGGTTGGGGTGCAGGAGGGCTGCGGGTTGAGGCAGGAGGTTGGGATGCAGGGGTGGGGTGAGGGCTCTGGGGTGGGGCCGGGACGATGGACGATGGGTTCAGGATACAGGAGGAGGCTCTGGGCTGGGGTGCAGGCTCTGGGGTGGGGCTGGGGAAGAGGAGGTTGGGGTGCAGGAGGGGCTCTGGGTTTGGGGGCTGGGGATGAGGGGTTGGGGTGCAGGAGGGGCTGCGGGTTGAGGCAGGAGGTTGGGATGCGGGGGTGGGGTGAGGGCTCTGGGGTGGGGCCGGGACGATGGGTTCAGGGTGTGGGAGGAGGCTCTGGGCTGGGGTGCAGGCTCTGGGGTGGGGCTGGGGACGAGGGGGTTGGGGTGCAGGAGGGGGCTCTGGGTTTGGGGGGGCTGGGGCAGGGGATTACAGGGCGGGCTAACCCCACGCGGCTCCCGGTCAGTGTCGGTGCTGCAGGACTAGGCAGGCTCGTCCCTACCTGGCCTGGGCCCGCCCAGTAGGTCCCGGCGCTAGTAGGCGGGAGAGGGGGGCAGGAGGCGCCGCGCAGGAGGCTCTCGCCCACAGGCATTGCCCCCCCAGCTCCCATTGGCTGGTTCCCGGCCAATGGGAGTGCGGAGCCGCTGCACGCAGAGCCCTGTGGCTCCCCTGCCTAGGAGCCGGACCTGCTGGCCGCTTGCAGGGCGCAGCGCGGAGCCAGGACAGGTGGGGACCAGCTGCCGTAGCCCTGCAGCGCCCTGACCGGACGTTTACCGGCCCGGTCGGTGGTGCTGATCAGAGCCGCCAGGGTCCCTTTTCAACCGGGCGTTCTGGTCAAAAACCGGACACATGGTCACCCTCCATGCTGCCTGCCTACCCCGCAAGGCCAGCCCTGCCCTGTGGGGACCCCTCACCCCGCCTGGGGCTCTGCCTCGCTCACCTTTGGCCTCTGGTGCATTTCAGATCCAAGACCTATGACCCATCCTTCTCCAAAGAGCCCGAACAGGAGCCGACCCCGGGCAGGCAGAGGGCCGCCTCGGCCGCTGTAAGTCCCCCCAGACTGGGATGGGGCACGGGGGGTGGGGATGTGCGCTGGGGGCTGGGGGCTGGGATGGGCACAAGGGTTTAGGATGGATGCTGGCGGGGGTGTCGGGGGGGTTGGGATGGGTACTGCGGGTGGGTTTGGGATACCTCGGGGAGTTGGGAGGGGCTGCCGGGGCAGGGGTGGGGGTGCGTGCTGGGGTGGGATACCTGTGGTGGGGGGATGCAGGCAAGGGGGGTATTACGGTGGGTTGCTGGGGGGGGTTGGCACCATCCATTTGCCAGGTACCTGGCATTAGCACTGGGCTGTGCCAGCTGCCGGAGGGCCGGCTCTCCTGGAGCGGGGTTGGCAGCGCCAGGCAGGTCCCGGCAGATCCATCCCCCCAGCCAGCCAGGGAGATCCGGGACACTCCCCGTGTGCCCACAGCCTCCATCAGGTCCCGCGTGTGCCTCCTCCCCTGCCCCCTACCCCCGTGGGCTCCAGGGGGCCCGTCCTAGTGTCCAGGCCCATCTCGAGCTTGGCCGATAGCCCTTGGGATGGTGCCCAGTGTGGGGGCTCTGAGCTGGCCCCAGGCTGATGGCAGCCCCGGCAGAGACTCCAGGGCGGGGGGGTGGGGGGGTCTCGTTCTACAGGGCTGACCCTGCCCCTGCTCTCTCCCCAGTTCGCCAAGCGCCGGGCGAGCTACCACAAGGCGTTCAAGGAGATGCCCGAGGAAGAGGCCCTACTGGACAGTGAGTGCCGCTCCCCGCCCCCGCCTGCCCCCCTGGGCCTTGCCCACTCACCCGCCTCTCTGCCCCTCGCCCGCAGGTGTCTCCTGTGCCTGGCAAAGGGAAGTCCCCTATCACGGGCGCCTCTACATCTCCCAGAACTACATCTGCTTCCACTGCAGCATGCTGCTCCGGGACGTCAAGGTAGGGCCCTGCGCTGGGGCACACGCCGCGCCCCGCGGCTGCTCACGTGGGGGGGGGGATGTGTGGGTTGTCACGGGGAAGGAGGTTGGGGGGGACAGGGTGGGACGTGTGGGGAGGGAAGGTGGGCTGGGGAGGGTGGGTGGGACGTGTGGTTGGTGAGGGGGCACTCCCACCCCCTGGGTCCTGGGGACCAAACAATCGGGGGGGGGGGGTCCCTGGCCTCAGGGTCCTCGCCCCTCCCTGAGCAGGAGTGATGCCATGAGCCATGGGCCCATCACCCGCTGGCCCCCTCTCACCCCACAGGTGGTGATCCCCGTCTCCTCCATCGCCATCCTCAAGAAGGCCAACACGGCGCTGCTGGTGCCCAACGCCCTCAGCATTCGGACCGCGGAAGGCGAGAAGGTGCGAGCAGAGGGCAAGGCACGTGGTGCATCCGCCCGCCCGCCCGCAGCACCGGGGGCAGAGCGAGCCCTGGGCAGCCCGTGCGGTGCCCCCCCATGGCACCCGGAGCAGAGCGAGCCCTGGGCAGCCCATGCGGTGCCCCCCCCATGGCACTGGGAGCAGAGCGAGCCCTGGGCAGCCCATGCGGTGCCCCCCCCATGGCACTGGGAGCAAAGCGAGCCCTGGGCAGCCCATGCGGTGCCCCCCCCATGGCACCGGGAGCAGAGCGAGCCCTGGGCAGCCCATGCGGTGCCCCCCCATGGCACCGGGAGCAGAGCGAGCCCTGGGCAGCCCATGCGGTGCCCCCCCCTGGCACCGGGAGCAGAGCGAGCCCTGGGCAGCCCATGCGGTGCCCCCCCCATGGCACCGGGAGCAGAGGGAGCCCTGGGCAGCCCATGCGGTGCCCCCCCATGGCACCGGGAGCAGAGGGAGCCCTGGGCAGCCCATGCGGTGCCCCCCCATGGCACTGGGAGCAGAGTGAGCCCTGGGCAGCCCATGCGGTGCCCCCCCATGGCACCGGGAGCAGAGGGAGCCCTGGGCAGCCCATGCGGTGCCCCCCCATGGCACTGGGAGCAGAGTGAGCCCTGGGCAGCCCATGCGGTGCCCCCCCCCATGGCACCGGGAGCAGAGCGAGCCCCACACTGAGGGCTGGGGGAGTGCAGTGGCGAGGGGCTGGAGGGATGGGCTGATGGGCAGTGATGGACAAGCGAGCCCCTCGGACCAGCCCGGGACAGGGAGAGCCACATGGGTGGGGTGGGCCGGGAGGGGTGGAGGGCGGAGGCTGCGGCTGGGCGCTCCCCAGGAGTCAGGCCAATCCCTTCCCCCGCTCTCCTCCCGCAGTTTCTCTTTGTCTCGGTGAGGACCCGGGAGGCCACGTACCAGCTGCTGCGATCGGTCTGCAAACACCTGCAGGTGGGGACTGTGCCAGGCGGCTCCTGTGCCCGTTCTCCCGGGTCTCTGGCTGCACGGGCTGGGACGCTTCTGGGCGGGGGGGGGGGGGCAGGAATGCTAAGGCACATCTGCTAAGGCCCCACCCTCCCGACCCCCGGCTAGTCCAGCCCCGGGCTCCCCTTACGCTCCGCCGATGCCCCTCAGTCCCCAGGGCCGTGCCAGCCCTGCCCCTCCACCCCACAGGCACTGGGCCGATGTCCCTCAGTCCCCAGGGCCGTGCCAGCCCTGCCCCCCCCCCACAGGCACTGGGCCGATGCCCCTCAGTCCCCAGGGCCGTGCCAGCCCTGCCCCCCCCCACAGGCACTGGGCCGATGCCCCTCAGTCCCCATGGCCGTGCCAGCCCTGCCCCCCCCAGGCACTGGGCCGATGCCCCTCGTTCCCGCCCCCGGCCCCGGGGTCCCAGAGCAGAGGGAGTGAGTCAGGCTAACGTACCCGGTGAGGAAGACGGTCCCAGAGGTGACCCATCCTGGGCCTCCTTGTGCCTGGGAGCCACCCGCCAGGCCGGGGGAAGCCCCCGTCTCCTGTGCACTGCGCAGCACAGAGCTGGGCTGGCCAGCGGCTCGAGGGCTCTGCCGCCTGCCCAGGGCTCACTCTCCTCGTTCTCGTTGTCCAGGACGGGAGCACGAGCAGCAGCCCCCCGGCCTCGCCCACCAACACCAGCTCCGAGCGCCGCGAGAAGTCTCTGGTAAGGTCCCCGAGCCGCTGGCTGGCGGCACAGGCTGTGGGCAGCAGGGCAGAGGGGCTGGCGCCGCTGTTAGCAAACCGTGGAGATTCCTGAGAGCTGGGCCAGCTGCTCCCGGGCGGCTCTGTGCGTTCCAGGCCTGGGCCTGTGCTGCCAGGCGGCCCAGTGCCCACTCGGCGCCCGGCTGCCCGCTCACGGGGGGGTGGTGTGATTCTTTAAGCCAGACGTGGGCAAACTACGGCCCACGGGCCACATCCAGCCCATGGGACCATCCTTCCCGGCCCCTGAGCTCCCAGCCAGGGAGGCTGCCCCCGGCCCCTCCCCTGCTGTCCCCCCTCCCCCCAGGCGGGGGGGAACGCAGCTGGCTCTGGCCGGGTGTCGTGGCTGCGAGCTCCTGCTGCTGGTAAGGGGTTGGGGAGCAGGGGGGTTGGGTAAGGGAGTGGGGGGTCCTGGGGGCAGTCAGGGAGGACGGGGTGGAGGTTGTGGGGGGCAGTCAGGGAGGAGGGGAACAGGGAGGGTTGGGAGTAGGAGTCTCAGGGGGCCTGTCAGGGGGCGGGGATGTGGATAGGGGTGGGGAGAGCAGTCAGGGGAGAGGGAGCAGGGGGTTGGATAAGGGGTGGGATTCTGGGGGCAGTTAGGGGTGAGGGGTCCCGGGAGGGTGGTCAGGGGACAGGGAGCAGAGGGCAGTTGGATAGGGGTGGGAGTCCCAGGGGCCTGTCAGGAGGTGGGGTGTGGATAGGGGTTGGGGCAGTCAGGGGACAGGGAGGTTGGATAGGGGCAGCAGTCCTGGGAGGGGCAGTCAGGGGACAAGGAACGGGGTTGGATAGGGGTGGGTTCCGGGGTGGTAGGGGCAGGGATCCCAGGAGGAGGCAGTCAGGGGACAGGGAGCAGGGGTTGGATGGGGTGGGAGTCCCAGGGGCCTGTCAGGAGGTGAGGGTGTGGATAGGGGTCGGGGCAGTCAGGGGACAGGGAGCAGGGGGGTTGGATGGATCGGGGTTCTGACGGGGAGGTCAGGGGACAAGGAGCAGGGGGGTTGGATGGGGGTGGGAGTCCCAGGGGCCTGTCAGGAGGTGAGGGTGTGGATAGGGGTCGGCAGTCAGGGGACAGGGAGCAGGGGTTGGATAGGGAGTGGGTCCCAGGGGCGGTTAGGGGCAGGGATCCCAGGAGGAGGCAGTCAGGGGACAAGGAGCGGGGGTTGGATGGGGGTGGGGTCCTGGGAGGCGGTCAGGAACAGGGAGCAGGGGAAGTTGGATAGGGGTGGAGTCCCAGGGGCCTGTCAGGAGGTGGGGTGTGTGTGGATAGGGGTCGGGGCAGTCAGGGACAGGGAGCAGGGGTTGGATAGGGGCGGGGTCCCGGGAGGGGTGTTCAGGGACAGGGAGCAGGGGGTTGGATGGGGGCGGGGTCCCGGGAGAGGCGGTCAGGGGACAGGGAGCAGGGGTTGGATGGGGCGGGGTCCCGGGAGGGGTGTTCAGGGACAGGGAGCAGGGGGTTGGATGGGGCGGGGTCCTGGGAGGCGGTCAGGAACAGGGAGCAGGAGAAGTTGGATAGGGGTGGAGTCCCAGGGGCCTGTCAGGAGGTGGGGGTGTGTGTGGATAGGGGTCGGGGCAGTCAGGGGACAGGGAGCAGGGGTTGGATGGGGCGGGGTCCCAGGAGGGTGGTCAGGGACAGGAGCAGGGGTTGGATGGGGCGGGGTCCCAGGAGGCGGTCAGGGGACAGGGAGCAGGGGTTGGATGGGGCGGGGTCCCGGGAGGCGGTCAGGGGACAGGGAGCAGGGGGTTGGATGGGGCGGGGTCCCGGGAGGTGGTCAGGGGACAGGGAGCAGGGGGTTGGATGGGGGCGGGGTCCCGGGAGGGGACGGTCAGGGGACAGGGAGCAGGGGTTGGATGGGGCGGGGTCCCGGGAGGCGGTCAGGGGACAGGAGCAGGGGTTGGATGGGGCGGGGTCCCGGGAGGCGGTCAGGGACAGGGAGCAGGGGTTGGATGGGTCGGGGTCCCGGGAGGTGGTCAGGGGACAGGGAGCAGGGGGTTGGATGGGGGCGGGGTCCCGGGAGGTGGTCAGGGGACAGGAGCAGGGGTTGGATAGGGGCGGGGTCCCGGGAGGGGCGGTCAGGGGACAGGGAGCAGGGGTTGGATGGGGCGGGGTCCCGGGAGGGGCGGTCAGGGGACAGGGAGCAGGGGTTGGATAGGGGCGGGGTCCCGGGAGGCGGTCAGGGGACAGGGAGCAGGGGTTGGATGGGGGCGGGGTCCCGGAGGCGGTCAGGGGACAGGGAGCAGGGGTTGGATGGGGCGGGGTCCCGGGAGGGTGGTCAGGGACAGGGAGCAGGGGTTGGATGGGGCGGGGTCCCGGGAGGGGACGGTCAGGGGACAGGGAGCAGGGGTTGGATGGGGCGGGGTCCCGGGAGGCGGTCAGGGGACAGGGAGCAGGGGTTGGATGGGGGCGGGGTCCCGGGAGGCGGTCAGGGGACAGGGAGCAGGGGTTGGATGGGGCGGGGTCCCGGGAGGGGTGGTCAGGGACAGGGAACAGGGGTTGGATGGGGCGGGGTCCCGGGAGGGGCGGTCAGGGGACAGGGAGCAGGGGGTTGGATGGGGCGGGGTCCCGGGAGGTGGTCAGGGGACAGGGAGCAGGGGTTGGATGGGGCGGGGTCCCGGGAGGGGCGGTCAGGGGACAGGGAGCAGGGGTTGGATGGGGCGGGGTCCTGGGAGGCGGTCAGGGAACAGGGAGCAGGGGAAGTTGGATAGGGGTGGGAGTCCCAGGGGCCTGTCAGGAGGTGGGGTGTGTGTGGATAGGGGTCAGGCGGTCAGGGGACAGGGAGCAGGGGTTGGATGGGGCAGGGGTCCCGGGAGCGGTCAGGGGACAGGAGCAGGGGTTGGATGGGGGCGGGGTCCCGGGAGGTGGTCAGGGGACAGGGAGCAGGGGTTGGATGGGGGCGGGGTCCCGGGAGGTGGTCAGGGGACAGGGAGCAGGGGGTTGGATGGGGCGGGGTCCCGGGAGGGGTGGTCAGGGGACAGGGAGCAGGGGGGTTGGATGGGTCGGGGGTTCTGAGGGGGGCAGTCAGGGGGTGGGACGTGGGAGGGGGCGGGTGGGGGCAGGGGCCAGGCTGTTTGGGGGCACAGCCTTCCCTACCCGGCCCTCCGTACCGTTGCGCACCCCGACGTGGCCCTCCGGCCAGAACGTTTGCCCGCCCCTGTGTGGGCAGGAACACACCTGCCTGGGCACCCTGGCGGCTTGGACGTGCCCCTGGTTGCCCGGCTGCTGCCCGGCTCCAGGGGCTGGGGCTTTCCCAGGACTGGTGCTGTCTGGTGCGGGTGGAGGTGGCAGCCGGCCAGCAATCCTGGCTGCCTGGGGCGTCTCCATGCCCCCTGCTGCCGCTCTCGGCTGGGCTGCCCCAGTCAGAGGGACCCTGTGGGGCAGCTGGAGCAGCCCGGCCTGTGAGCCCAGGGCACGTGGGACTGTGGGCAGAGCCCAAACTCCCAGGAGGGGGAGGGGCTCTGAATCCCAGCCCCAGGCCGAGGCAGACCCCCCAGCTGGCCCCCTGCTCCTCGGTGCCCCCCCTTGCCTTGGGGATCCCTGAAGCCGAGGCTTCTCCTTTGCCACACAAACCCATTGGCACTGCCAGTGTCTTTGCAAAGCGCTTGGGGAGCCAGGCGCCCCCGGCGGGACGCTGAGCAGAGCATCTCTGAATGCAGCCCCCTGCCCAGTGTAACCCCGGGCTCTGGCATCCCTGCCCTTCGCCACAAAGCCCTTGGCACGAGGGAGGTGTGACTGCCCCACAGCGGCCGAGCTGGCCTCCTGCTCGTTACGGATTAGTGCCCCTTGCCCGCGGGGTGCGGCAGCGCCCGGCTCAGACCCGGGCGCCTGGAGCGGCGCGAGTGGCTGGGAGGGAGCAGCTGGTGGAGCCTTGACGGAGCTGCTGGGCGGGGGCTGCCCGGGACCGGGGCTGCAGTTCAGCCCCCGTCAGCAGGGCCGGCTCCAAGTTTTTTGCCGCCCCAAGCAAAAAATTTTTCCCGTGCTCCCCGGCCCCACCCCAACTCCGCCCCATTCCAACCCCTTCCCCAAATGCCTGGCCCTGCCCCCCCCCCGGGCACGCCGCATTCCCCTCCTGCCTGGGGAGCAAGCCTGGGAGGGGGGAGAAGCGGCGCGGCGGGGCGCTCGGGGGAGGAGGCGGAGGTGAGCTGGGGAGGCAGCGGGGCCCAGGCCCAGGAATTTAGGTGCCGAGGGAAAGTTGAGGCGCTGAGGGAGGTCAGGCACCTGCAGGGAGAGGCAGGAGCTTTGTGCACCTCAGAGGGGCCAGGCCGGAGCGGAGTGGGAGCGAGAGCAGGTTGTGGCCGGCGCTGGGCGAGATGGCAGGAGGCAGAGCCCAGCGAGCGGTGGGGAGGGAGCACGGGGCCCCTTTTGTGACCTGCAGCTTTTCCCCTTCCAGACCTCGAGCCAGTCAGACCTGGAGCTGAACCCCCCCGAGTCTGACGGCCTCCCGGACCAGCAAGGTGAGCCAGGGCCCTCAGAGCCTGGCCCCCCAGCCCTCGCACACTCAGCAGCCCACGTGCAAATGAGCATGCAACGAGGAGCTCCCTAGGGGCCTCCTGTCGCTTCCATTCCGGGCAGCATCCTGCGCCCTTGGCCTGCGTCTGAGCGTCGCAGCGTCCGGCCAGGAGCCTGGCTCCAGCCACAGCCGCTTCTATTAGGTGCAATGAGTTTGAGCAGCCTCCACTCAGCCCCCTCCTGGCGGGGTGGAGCTGGTGCCGGCTGGCACTGTGACCCCAATCCCCTGCCCTGCCTGGGACAGCAGGACCCCCAAAGGCAGGCAGAACACGCCATGCCTGGCCCACAAGCCACGGCCCCCCAACCTCCCTGGGGCGGCACACGGGAGCCTGGCACCGGGCTGGGCACAGGCAGTGCCAGTGACTGGGTCTCCTGTTGTGTGTGCAGACGGGCTGGGCCCAGAGCAGAGCAGAGAGGACGAGGACGAGGAGGCGGCAGCGCCGAGCAAAGGTAAGCGGATCCCTCCGGCCCAGGCTCGGGGTGGGGGTGCCCAGGCAGGACCCCCTGCTCCTGCTCTCCCGTGGGCACTGTGCCCCGATGCAGAGCTGAGGTGGTTCCATGGACCCTCCCCGGTGGCCATCCCTGGCACAGGACCCCGGGCACCCGCCTGCAGCCACTCGGGGCATTGTGACAGGTAGCTGTGGGCAGCTGGGAAGGGAGGTAGCTGGCATCCCCTGGCTGCTGAGCCCCCGTCCCGGCTGGTCCTAGCAGCTCCCAGAGGTGCCTCCCAGCTACACGTCTGCCCATGGGGCAGAGAGCTGCTGTCGTGGTGTTTGCTGCCAGGCGTTGGCACATCACCCCCTTGCCAGCCCAGAGTCTGAGCAAGCTGTGGGAGCCCTGCTGGCCTCCGTGCCGTCACCCCAGCCTGACCCTTGGCATGGACCCGGCGCAGGCTGCCAGCTGGGACACGCACCGGGCACCGGGCCGGGGAGCCGGTCCTGGAGGGGTCTCGCTGTGGCATCCCTATGGGACTGGGGTAATGCACGGCACCTGCCCAGACGTCGTCTGGCTGGGCCCTGAGGGGGCACAAGCCGCGGAGCCTGAGCCCCTGGGCTTGGCAGCCCCAGCGGGGGTGGGGGGGTCCTTTGTCCTCCGGGCTGCAGAGGGTGGCTGCTATGCAGGCTCGGGAGGGGGGCAGGGCAGTGGGGGCTTTTGGGGGCAGGGCAGTGGGGCTCTGAGGGAGGCTGGGCAGCGGGGCTCAGGGGCAGCAGGGGCTCGGGGGCAGGGCAGTGGGGGCTCTGAGGGGAGGCTGGGCAGTGAGGGCTTTGGGGGCTGGGCAGCGGGGCTCAGGGGCAGTTGGGGCTCGGGGCTGGGCAGTGGGGGCTCTGAGGGGAGGGGCTGGGCAGTGAGGGCTTTGGGGGCTGGGCAGCGGGGCTCAGGGGCAGTTGGGGCTCGGGGGCTGGGCAGTGGGGCTCTGAGGGGAGGGGCTGGGCAGTGAGGGCTTGGGGGCTGGGCAGCGGGGCTCAGGGGGCAGTTGGGGCTCGGGGGCAGGGCAGTGGGGTTGGGAGGACTGGGCAGTGAGGCCTGGGGGCTGGGCAGCGGGGCTCAGGGGGCAGTTGGGGCTCGGGGGCAGGGCAGTGGGGCTTTGGGCAGGGGCTGTGCAGTGAGGGCTTTGTGGGGCTGGGCAGTGGGGCTCAGGGGCAGTTGGGGCTCGGGGGCAGGGCAGTGGGGGCTCTGAGGGGAGGGGCTGGGCAGTGAGGGCTTGGGGGCTGGGCAGCGGGGCTCAGGGGGGCAGTTGGGGCTCGGGGGGGCAGGGCAGTGGGGGTTGGGAGGGGCTGTGCAGTCCTGGGGGGCTGGGCAGTGGCAGGTCCCCCCGATCCCTCCCAGGGTAGCTAAGGACCCCAGCCCTGCCTCCCCCCACCAGTGACGGCTCCTTTTCCCGGCAGGGGGGGCGTGGCCAGGCAGGCAGACGAAGAAGAAGCCCAGGGGCTGGTGGGCGCAACTGAGCACCCTCAACATCGTCATCCTCATCTACCTGCTGCTGTGAGTCCCGGGGCAGCCGGGCCAGTGGGCACCAACGGGGCCTGTTCGAGTGTGGCACCGGGCAGCGCTAATAGCAGGGCCCCCCCCCGCCTTAGCTCCGGTGCCCGCGGACTCAGCCTGGTGCTCCTGGCACAGGGGCAGAACGTGCTGGTCTCCGGTCTGTGCGCCGAAGCCCCAGCCGTCCTGGCTGCCGGCTCTCCCCCTGCGCTGGCTCCTGCCCGCGGCTCCGTGCCTGGCGCCATGCATGGACAGGCCCTCTCGCTGTGTGGGTGGCATCTGGGGGCGTTCCCCAGCTCCCCGCCGGGCTGGGCCTGTCCCAGACGGAGCTCGGCGGCTCCCAGCGCTGTGGGGCTAATTAACCACTGTCACAAGAGAGCTGGGAGTTTGCGGTTCTGCTCCGGCTAAGCCCAGCTCCCGCAGGCAGCCTGCCCTGGGCTCCGGACTCTAAGCAGCTATTTGTCAGCCCGGCTCCGCCAGGCCAATGCCCCTGCCCGGTGTGCCAGGACCGCCCGGCTCTGCCCGGTGCATGCCCCCCCCAGTGTGCCAGGACCGCCCGGCTCCGCCAGGTGCATGCCTCCCCCCCCACCCCGGCCGCCCTGGTGTGCCCAGCTGGCCCGGCTCCGCCAGGCCAATGCTGCTGCCTGGTGTGCCAGGCAGGCCCGGCTCCGCCAGGTGCATGCCCCCGGCCGCCCGGTGTGCCAGGCAGGCCCAGCTCCACCAGGTGCATGCCCCTCCCGCCCCGGTGTGCCAGGCCGGCCCGGCTCTGCCCGGTGCATGCCCCCCCCCGCCCCGGTGTACCAGGCCAGCCCGGCTCCGCCAGGTGCATGCCCCCCCACAGTGTGCCAGGACCGTCCGGCTCTGCCATGAGCGTGCCCCCCCCGCCCAGTGTGCCAGGCCGGCCCAGCTCCGCCCGGTGCATGCCCCCGCCCGGTGTGCCCGGCTGGCCCGGCTCCGCCAGGTGCATGCCCCCCCCCACAGTGTGCCAGGACCGCCCAGCTCTGCCATGTGTGTGCCTCCCCCCCCGCCCGGTGTGCCAGGCCGGCCCAGCTCCACCCGGTGCATGCCCCCAGTGTGCCCAGCCAGCCCGGCTCCGCCAGGTGCCTGCCCCCGCAGTGTGCCAGGACCGCCCAGCTCCGCCAGGTGCATGCCTCCCCCCAGTGTGCCAGGCCGGCCCGGCTCCGCCAGGTGCATGCCCCCCCCGCCCCGGTGTGCCAGGCCAATGCCCCGCCCGGTGTGCACAGCCTGCCCGGCTCTCTGCTCACGCTGCCCTCCCCCCAGGGTGGTGGTGCTGCTGCTGTCCTCGGGGTACATCGGCCTGAGGATCGTGGCACTGGAGCAGCAGCTGATGTCAATGGGGGCCTGGCCGGAGCTCGACCTACACCAGTGAGTAGCAGGGCCCCGCGGGGGGGAGTAGGGACCCAGCGAGCAGGAAGGGCCCCAGCTCCCGCTCCCAGCCATGGTCCAGGGGCCAGGGCAGCAGCAGGCCCCCAAACCCTGGGTCCCTTGGGCAGGTCACGTCCCCTCCTCGGGCTGTTTGAGGGGCGGCTGCTGTCTCGTGTCTGTGCTGGGCCGGCCCAAGGGGAGATCGAGCAGCCCCTGCTGGCCGGGCGTGTTGGGGGAAACACGGGGCCCTTAACGCCCACCGAGCGCCACGGCAACTGGACCCCAGCTTGGGGCTTGGCCTCGGGGCGGCACCGCGCCGTTTGCAGGGGTCTTTGCTGGGGGCCGGAGGAGGCAGTGCCCAGCTCCTGGCGGGCCGAAGGACTCACTGGAGCCTGCAGCTGTTGGCCCTGCGGAGGGCAGGCGCTGGGGGCACATCCAGGCTGGTGCAGGACCAGGCGTGGAACCCAGGCGTCCGGGCTCCCAGCTCCATGGCCCAGGGGGCAGCAGGCAGCCATGCTCCTGCCAGGGCTGTGCAGGGCGGGTTAGTTCTTTAACAGGCAGAAACGCGGGTCAATTCCCTGGCTCTGGGCCATGGCTGCAAAGCCACTCGGCCTTTTCCTGCTGTTCCCGTTCCGCTCATTTCACACGGGGCGCGTGGGGGGCAGAGGCGGCCCCAGCCGCAGAGCAATTGGCTTCCTGCCTCCCCGTCCCCCCCTACAGAGCTGCGGCCCCCCACTCCGGGCGCGATTCCCGACCTGCTTGGGGTTAGCAGCAGGTCGCCTCGCTAGCACCCAATCACCGTGTAGGGAAGCAAAGGGGGGGGCACCCAGAGCCCCCGCTGGTGGGGCTGGACCTGCTCCTGGCCTGCTGCGCTGTCCCCCCAGCACCATGCCAACCGGGGGGTGCTCATCACCCCCCACGCCAGCCCCCTTGGTCAATGGCAGTTCTGGGCTGGGGGGGGCAGGCAGGGCTGGGGGGGCTGAGAACAATGCCTGTGATCAGTGCTGGGGTCATCACGGGAGCAGTAACTAAACCCCATTTAGTCAGCAGCGAGCGCCGGGAAGGGACTGAGCTGTTCCCCAGCGGGCCCCTGTAGCCATCACAGCTTGTGAGCAGCACTAGCCCCAGGCTGGCAGGCTCGGCTGCGCCGGGAGCCCTGGCCCATGTGGGCTGTGGGCATTGCACCGGCGGGACGCTTCGTCCGCAGCCCCCCCTCGGGGTACTCCCCCCGCTGCAGCTCCAGGACCCTGCACCCAACAGCCGGGGGTTTGTTAGCTGGTCACCACCCCCTGCAGGGGGAGGCAGCTGTGGTTTCAGATCTTGGCCCCCCAGTAACCGGGGGGGGCATTTGCTTAGGGAGGAGGGGCTGAACCCCCCCCCCCCGGTGCCCCCTGAGCCAGCCTGTCTTCCCCCGCAGCTGCAGTAATTTGTCCCGCTCGTTTGCTTAACCAGATTTCTCCTGTTTATGTAAAGGTACAAGACGACCTGAAAGCAGGGAGGCCTCAGGCTGCACTCAGCACCGGAGGGAGCCTCGTGCCCGAAGGCCCAGGCTTGCTGCTGGCAGACGCCGCCCCTGCCAAACGGGCTGGAATCCCCCTCCCCTCGTCCTGAGCCGCGGCTGCCCTCAGCAGAGCTGGGGCTGATTTCTGAGGCGACCAGGGCAGGGAAAGGAAGCGACAAGGCCTGGCCCAGGAACAGCTCCTGGCTGATGAAATGCAGCCAGAGCAGAGCTGGTGCCGATGCCGATGCCGGGGACAAGCTGAACGTCTCCTGAAAGAGTCCTGTACTGAGCGTTAGTAGCGCCCCAGCTTTCCCTGGGTGACCTGCGGAAGCCCCGCTGCAGCTGGCCCGTTGCGCTCAGGATTCCTGCTCCGCCGCAGGGTTTGCAGCCTCAGCTGCGATGGACGCAGGGCCCGCCTGCACCGAGCAAGCAGCTTCCACGCAAACTTCAGCTGAGGCAGCAAACCCTTGATGGGCTCATTCCAGCTGCCGCGTCCTTGTGCCAAGGAAATGGGCGTTTTCAGCTTCCGCCCTCGGCCACTGGCGAGCGGGAGACTATTCGGCCGGGCCGGGCGGGGAGCGACGCTGCCTGGCTCTCACAGCAGCTGTGCCATGGGAGCTGGCCTCTCGGGCCCCCAGGCAAGGCACAAGCCACCTGCTGACCTCCCCCGGGTGTTTCACTCCTCCAGCACCGAGCATCACCCCCCCCCCGCCGCTGTCTGAGCCCCCCCGGGCTCGCGTGTGCTCAGGGCCCCTCCTGGGGGGGGAGACGTGCTGCCTGGGCTCCAGCGGGGCTCCCTGCGGGCACAGGCTGCTGTGGGAGGCAGCTGCTGTCAGCCTCCAGGGGCGCCAGCCAGGCCTGGAATGCACCTCTGCCCACCCGCGGGAGATGGGGCTGCGGGTCCCCTGGGGGTTGCAGGTCCCCTAGGGCCACTGGTCGCACTGCTGGGAGGACCGTGGCAGAGCTTGGGCCGCGGGTTCTGGTCAGTTACAGGCTGGGGGTCCGGGGCAGAGCGCTGAACCGGTGGGTACAGCCCCCGGCCCGTTGCTCCAAGAACCAAGCCCAGCGCCCTGGTGCCCAGCCGGCTCCTAGAGCAGAACAAGGGCCCAGACCAACCCGCTGGGGCGAGACTCCAGCTCGGCCTCAGGCCCTGTGCCCCATGGGCCGGACGATCCGGCCCCTCCCCTGCTCTCCATTCGGCTTGGTGCTGCAGGCCAGCGCTCAGATGGTGCCAGGGGAGAGTCCAGGGCAGCACCGCAGGGCCGTGCCCCACGCTGGGCAATGCCAGACGCTCCCCTGTGTCATCCCCCCCCCCCGGGGCCGTGAGAGGAGGGCGGGTAAAGGGCTGGGCTCTGTTAGTAATAAAGACAAGCCAGCCACGCGCTCCAGCTCCGGCTCGTGTGTCTGCGGCAAAGCTCTAGGCCTGCAGGGAGGGCTGGGCGCCCGGGACAGAGGGATCCCACTGGGTGGGGGAGGAGGGGGCCACTTGAGTCCTTGCTGTCCCCTTGCCCTGCAGCCTGGACCCATCAGAGCCAGGGAGGGGGGAGCTTGGGCACTCGGGGCAGGGGTGGCTCGGTGGTCTGAGCATTGGCCTGCTAAACCCAGGGTTGGGAGTTCAATCCTTGAGGGGGCTGTTTAGGGATCTGGGGCAAAAATCTGTCTGGGGATTGGTCCTGCTTTGAGCAGGGGGTGGGACTAGGTGACCTCCTGAGGTCCCTTCCAACCTGGTATTCTATGAGCCTATGGGGGTGCGGGTCCTGGAGAGATGGGGGGGGCCAGGTAAGCCCAGCTGCCCAGGCAGCGAGAGTCCTGGGGCCCAGAGATGGTCTCAGGAAGCTGCTGGGGCAGAACAGCTGCCAGCCCCGGGGGCTGCCTGCAACTGGAACAATGCAGGGGCGAGATGGGGGGTGAGCCCTGCCCTGGGCACGGCCAGCTCAGAGCCGCAGTGGTGCCGCCGAGGAAGAACAGAGCAGCGAACCCTGGGGGGCCTGAACCCCTGCCCCCAGCATCAGCCATGTCCCCTACAGGCCCCAGGCCAGTGGGGGGAGGAGCCCAGAGCAGGTTCTGCCCTTGGCACCTGCTGCCAGGGGAAGGGGGAACGGGGCCCACACACAGCGCCAGCGCCTGGCCGGGGCAGCAACAAACACCGGGGGGGGGGGGCTGTTAACTCCTCTGGCTGCCCCTCCCTCCGGCCCCAGGGCTCAGCCGTGGGGCAGAGCTGGGAAGGCAGCCAGGAGTTCCCCGAGGGGCGAGGCTGTGTGCCCGGGGGAACCCGCTGGCGGTGGCACGGCGGCCGAGGCAGGTGCCTGGGTGGGAAGGGCCTGCTGCCAGCTCAGCCTGCACAGACACAGGCCTGGCGTGAGTACCCAGGGTCGCCGGCCACAAGCCCAGAGCCAGGCTCATTGCAGGAGGACACCCGGGGGCCCCTGGCAGCCCAGCAACTCGGGCCATGGGGAGTGACTCAGCCCCCCAGCCCCCCTCGCTCCCCCCACAGCCCCACTCGCTTCCTCCCCCAGCCCCCACGGAGGCAGCCTGGGGCACAGCAGCGTTTACTGGTGGGTGGACGGCTGGTGGCTGAAGAGCGTCCAGGTGCGGAGGTCGCTGGTGGTGAAGGCGGGCGTGTGGGCAGCCAGGTAGGGGACGTAGCCAGCGCGGCCCTTCAGCTCACTGCTGGCGCGGTTACGGTTGACAACTGGCGAGGGGAGGAGAGAGCAGGTGAGCGGGGGGCACGGGAGAGATGTTAGAGCAGCCAGGGGACCCGGGGCCTGCCTGGCCAGACCTCGCCCCTGGTTTAACACTGCTGGTCCCTTCCCCAGGGAGCTGCTTCGCAGCTGGGGGACAGGAGAAGGGACGTGCCCCACCTGTGAGAGGCCGGGGGGGGGGGGGGGGACAGGCTGCACCCGGCCCCACCTCCCCCTTTACATGCTCTCAGGCTAATGGCAAGAGACTCGTCCCCAGGGCACCCGGGCAAAGGCGGGGCCGGATCAATAGCCCTGCCCAGAGCGGGAAAGCCATTTGCCCAAGGCAGCTGATGGCGGCGTGAGGGGCAGAAGCCAGGAGTCCCCCAGCCCACTGCCTCCGGGCCCTGCGTGTGTGTGTGTGGGCAGGGGGGACATGGCGAGTGGGGGAGAGGGAGGAGACTCGGAAGCAGCAAAAGGTCCCTCCGGGGTCAGAGTCAGTGACCTGCTCTGCCCCCTCCCCGCCCCAGCCCTAGCGATCCAAGCCCCACGCGCTTACCATGCTCCTTTCCTAGGACGGGTCTGTCTTGCCACCGGAAGGCCCCCCACCTGGTACTGGGCTCCAGGTACTGAGCAGGGACCACGGGGTCAAACCACGACACCTCCCGCAGGTGCTGGGCATAGACTGTTGGAGCAACACAAGCACAGCGGAGTCACCGGGGAGGGCGGCCAGCCAGGCGCGGCTCGAGGAGATGCCCAGCCTGCCCCAGCACCCGTTCCCAGCCGGGGTGGGACTGAGCTTCCCAGCAGGGGCCGCTCCTGCTGAGCTCGGCCAGGTAGCCGTGAACCCGCCGCGTCACCTGCCTTAGAATGATTTACCATCCTACTGAACACAGCTCTGGCCAGTCCTAATAACCCCAGCTCTGAGCCTTGTCCTGTAGCCATGTAACCGCCGGGCCGGCCGCGTTACTGCCTTGTGGCAAGGGGTTCCACGGGCTGGCTAGCCACCATCACATGCAGAGTGTGAGATTTTACAGCCCAAGCAGCCTGCAATCACCCAAAATACTGGGTTTAAATGCATTGGAAATACATTTCCTTGGCCTCAGCTTGTCAGTTACTTGAAAACCGATGTCCCCGAAACAGCCCAAAGAGTCACCTGGGGGTCAGGGCCTGGCACAGACAATTTCAGCCCCAAAGGAGACTTTCCCAGGAGGTCACAAGCGAGTGACTTTGTGTCTTGTAACCCTCACGTGAAGCACAAGAGCTTTCGACGCTGGGCCGGCGTTCCCCGGAGAGGGAGGAGCGGGGCTCTGGAAAGATGGGCTGGTGGGGGGCGTGGGGGCAGAGAGTGGTCTCAGGCCCAGCTGATGCAATTGTGCATCACACCGTCAGCATGGCTCCGTCGTGCTGACTTGCCTCACGCCCTGAGCCGTGGTGACCGGCCCCGGGGCCTGAGTCCTGCCGCAGTGCAGAGCAGAGCTCCTTCTCCACCTCCAAAACAGGTGCCAAAGCTCCCAGCACAGCTGTCCAGGTCCTTGCAGCTGCTGTGCAAAGAATGTGAGCACCCCCTGCTGGACCGTTGATGCATCGTACCTGCCCGGTGTGCAGCACGGCCCTGATTCCCCGCCATGCCCCCGAGAGCCCTGGCCCGTTCCCACAAGGGGAGCTACGCAGCAGCAGCGACGGACGCGTGACTCATGCGGAGTATCGGAGCCTCGACTTGCTCCCACTTCCCACAGCCTTGGGGCGCCCTCGGCCCTGCCCCCCCCAACCACTGCCTGCAGCGTCGCTTGCGTACGGCACGGCCTTGACGCTGCCCCTGGGGAAAGCCTGCGTTTCCCCTGGCCTTGACTACAGCAGCTCTGGTGCAATCCCGGCCCCTGCTCCCACGAGGCCGGCGAGCCAGGCTCCCGCCTACGCGCACGGTTAGAGGGGGTCCCAGCGGCCCTGCCTGGGAATCAGGGTCAGCTCCAGAGGTTCTTTTACAAAAAGCCACCAGCAATTAGGCCGCTGGTGGTGCTGCTCGGCGCCGTGTTTCCGTGCGCTCACGTGGGGGCCTGTATCCAGCCGTTGTCTCGTCTTGGCCAGGCGGCTCTTCAGGGCAGGGAGCAGCTCCGTGGTCTGTGTTCGCCCAGTGCCCAGCACGGTGGGGTCCCAGGCATTAGGGTAACACACACACACTAAAAACTCATCATCTAGGCAGAGGGCCATTGCCACACTCGACTCAGCCCCTAACGGAGCCTGGCACGTCCCATGCCATGAATTTGCATTGGAGCCACGTCACCTCCACATTCATTGGAGATGAGACTCCCAGGGCCTATAAAACTGCAGACATGATTCCCCCGTTGCTCCGACCCCAGGGCAGAGCGAGCGCAGAACCGGCCTGACGCACCGTGGCCCTGCAGCTGGGGGTGTGCGGACACAGGGCAGCAGGCAGTCGGCCCAGTAGCTTTTAGGGCCTTGGCTGGGGCTATTACTCAATGGCTGCTCCAATGACGTGTTTAACACACATCGAGCATAACGAAAGGAGAAGCTGCAAGGTCGTCGCTCAGGTTTCTTTCAGCACATCGTAGTCACGTTCTTAGTAGTTGTTTTTATTAGCGACGTGCCTTGGGGCACGTCTACACTGCAAGACCCCTGCCCCCCGGCAGCGAGTGTAAGAGGCCAGGGCTACAGCCCTGTTCCCCCAGGGTTTGTGCTCCCGGGCTGGAAACAGCCGCTCCAGCTCCGGGACCCAGCGCGGGGTGGGTCTCAGAAGGCAAATGGCAGCGTCTGTACAGCTGTTTCCAGCCCCGGAGCACGAGGCCGAGTTTGAAGCCCTCGACTCGGAGACTCGCTGCTGCAGGATTTTGTTACCATGCCAGTGGAGTCCTGGTCCGTGACTCCAGTTTCTGTGCGCTAGGGGCTGGACACACAGAAGACGGAGGCCAGTCCCCTGCCGCCGCAAGCCTCAGCAGAGATTTTTGAAAAGGACGATTAGATGATGTTCTATTTCCCAGCATCCTACAAATGTGTCTTAAGGACACCACAGCTGAGTAGCCTGCCGGCTGGGATCAGTAGCCCGATGCCTCAGGGAATGCAGCACCAATGAGCGTCAGAGCAGAAAGCTTTCAAGGAAGGTTCTGTCTAAGCCCCTGCTCTCCTCTGGATTCCAGTGCCAAGCATTGTAGCCCTGGCTGGCAACCTGGCATGGGAGGAGCATTCAGAGAGACCAGCGTGGAAATACGATTTAAACTTTCTGATCAATGATTATCGGCCTTTGCACTTCCACAGCCCTGTTCATCAGAGGATCTCAAAGGGCTGCACAAACATTTAGCTTCACGACTCCTTTTACAGGCAGGGAAGCCAAGGCACAGCGTGGTTCGGTGACCGACCCACAGGTCACACAGTGAGTTGGGGGCAGAGCTAGGATGGAACCCAGGATTCCTGCCACAGTGCAAGACCCAGAAGTGAGCAGCCACCCTGCACACTCGCCCCCAGTTACTGTGCCCTCGCTGGTGCCGCATTCCCCCGGGCAAGGTGCTAGGAACGCTGGGGTCACCCCCCGGTTCTTGGCGCTGCACTGAGCTGTTGCATGTATTGTGGGAAAACTCGCCTGCCCTAGTTCAGCACCAGGCCGGTCTGCAGAGCGAGGCCCGTCGGGGCGATGACAGGAGCCAGCTGTGGGTATCAACAGGCTGAGTTTGGGAAACAGGCGGCTGGGGCTGGGCCCCAGGGGAGGCATGTGGCAGTGGCTTGTTGCCCTGGGCAGGCAGCGCAGGGTTTGCAAGGGGCTCCCGCGGGGCTGGGCTGCAAGCGGACACAGAGCAGTGGCCACAGCAGCTGCAGGGTTTCGGGCTGTTGGGTCCCCCTGTGCCGACCGGCTCTGGGAACGGTCTCGCTCTGCAGACGGGCACGGTGCAGGACACGAGACGGAGGGCGGGTTTCCAGCTCTCCGTCTCCACACGGCGCCCCTGCCCCCAGCCCCACCTCCTTACCAGGGGGCAAGGTCTTCCGCTCCCTCTCGGCATGGGAGCGGGCCCAGCGGTGGGAGGCCTCGCGGCTCAGGCCGCTGGTGAGCGTGTACCAGGCGTCTCGGTTGTCGCTGTTGCTCAGCCCCGTGTACCAGGTCTGGGGGATGGCGTCTCGGCCCATGGGGGTGCACTTCCAGCGCACGGCCTGCTTCAGGACAGGGGCGTTGCGGGGCCCGTGCAGCGTGAGGTACTCGTCACTGCGGGGGAAAGGAGCCGTCACTGCGCTAGCGCCCGCCGAAGGAGGGATCGCACGGCCGGCAGGACAGGGAGAAGACACGTGGGGCCAGCCCGGCTCCTGCTCCAGGGAGCGCACGCCCTGGGCCTGGCGCCTAAGCTCCGAGCCAGGCTGCTGGGGTCAGGGCTCAGCGAGCTGGGGGAGGAGCTCAGAGAAAGCTGCTCCCCAGAGTGGAGAATGGGGGATCCCTAGGACACCCACATGGGCGCAGCCAGGGGTCAGAACATGCATGCACACACACACGTGTATCCTTGCTTCACGCAGGGGTCAGAACACACGTGTGCACACACACACACACACGTGTATCCTTGCTTCACCCAGGGGTCAGAACTCACGTGTGCACACACACACACACACAGTGTATCCTTGGTTCACCCAGGGGTCAGAACACACGTGTCACACACACACACACACACACACGTGTGTATCCTTGCTTCACCCAGGGGTCAGACCACACGAGTGTGTGCACACGCACACACACACACACGTGTATCCTTGAGTCACCCAGGGGTCAGAACACACGTGCGCACACACACACACACACACACACACACGTGTATTCTTGCTTCACCCAGGGGTCAGAGCGCGCGCACACACATGCTAGCGAGTAACCAGTTGCTGTCTAAAGGAGGCAAAGGCTGCCTGCCAGCCACACGCAACATGCAGGAGCCTGAGGTTTACGTGGACTGGGGGCAGGGGGTCCATTGAGAACCTGGTAATGAAGGAGAACAGCCGGCAGTGAGGGGCTGGTTTCAGGGTTGCGTCCCATCCCCGCTGAAGAGGTATTTCTGTTCCCTCTTGGCCGCCAGCTTGGCTGCCTGGCGCAGACCCCCCCCCCCACGGCATTCTGGGAGCAGCCCATCATCCCCACTCTACCACTGGGGAAACTGAGGCCCAGCGAGGCGAAGTGAGAGAGCTGGGACTGGGACTCAGGAGGGCGAGGGATTCCGGGTATTAGAAGAGCCAGAGACCTGCAGGCGGACGCCGGCGAGCCTCTCACCTGTACAACGGGGTCGGGAAGTCTGTCTCCAGCGTCCCCTGAGGGACGTATGGTCGGTCTGCCTCCAAATCCATCCCTCCGTGCCCGCCTCCTGCAGGCCACGCCGCCCCTGCCCGGGCTGCTGCCGGCTCACTGCTGGGCCAGTCAGCCTCCTGGGCTACTGTTGCCCAACACAAGCCTGGCAACCATCCCCTAGCAACCAGGCAGGCTGGCAAAGCAGGAAGCAGCTAGACTGTCTGCCAGGAGGGTGCCCGGGGGGGGGAGTGGCAGGCTTCGGGCAGCCCCCCTGGGGGCAGGATGCAGGACCATCCCCTCCGGGGGAATGGGAAGGTTTTCTTCTGGCTCCTCCGTATGTCCTTGCAGTACGAGGCAGGGTGCCCTAGGATCGGCTCCGGCCAGAACCTGCCTTAACACCCACCCCGTGAAAAGGGTCGCAGATCGCAGCTAGGGGCAGCTAGAGACCGTCACTGGCTGCTTTGTCACCACTCCCTCGCCACAGGCAGCACTGCAGCCGCCCCAGCCTGGGCTGCCAGACCCACCCCAGGCTACGTTACACCCTCCTCCGTTCAACTCACTCAGTTCCCACCCCCCCCCACGTGAACGCTTCTGGCCCAGCTGCAGAGAATTCAGTTTTCACCCCAATGTCCAGATCCTACCTCCAGCAGAGAAGCCTCCCTGCAGCACCCAACCCGCCTCGACAGGATGCCAAGTACGGCATCGCGCCCGCTGGAGTAGGGTAGATAGTGCCCAGGAGAAGTGAGGTACAGGGGACTCCAGCAGCAGTCAGCTCCCTCAGTTCTGTCTTTCAAGCACAAAGTATTTGAACTCACAAGGGAAGCGGAAGCCTCCTTTAACCAGTCATTTCCAACCTCCCCCCGCCACAAAGGGCATTCTAGCGTGCTCAACGGGCAAGCTGAGATCTGCACTTCTTCCTTCCAAGGGAGACAACGGCCCGGCTACATGCAGTGCCTAGCCTGGGGTGCCCAGTAGCACCGATGGGAAACCGATTCCTTCCTGACCCCTGTGATCAGTTTCTGTCCTGAAGCATGAGGGTTCGGTTGGCCCCGTCTTGGCGCACACAGCTGCATGGATTATTATTGTTTAGTAAGACAGGTGTGATGAAGTGGGGATTTTCCCTTGTGATGGTGTATGTGAGTCTTACTGTGTGTGACTTTTGCGGCGACCGCTCCAGCTGCCTGCACGGGGGTGTCAATAGGTGGCCAAATCCAGACGGCGAGAGCCTTTTCAGCGGATCGCAGGGCTGACGGGGGCTCACGGCTTCAGTCCCGAGGTGCTTCCCAGGGGGCTGCAGCTCGGATTGCTGGCAGCTGAAGCCTCGAGTCCAGGCGCACGTCCCACGGGGCTGACGCCCCACCGGAGGCCCGCGGGGAGTTGGGACTTCAGCCGTGCCGGGAAACACACTGGGACTGCAGCCCAGCCTGAGGCGCGCTGAGACGGGGGGCAGCCCTATCAGCAGCGTGTGGGACTCCAGGCTTCAGCCCTGCCTGAGGCATGCGGGGACCAGCACTTTGGGCCGGCAGGAGAGACGGGGGTTCCCAAACATTTATCCAGCTCCAATCTGTGCACCTGAATTTAAACCCTGACAGCAGGAGCCCAGCTGGAACGCTACCCACCGCCCCAATCAAAATCTAAAATGGCACCGCTGGGTTACAGACCCTGCAATTAAAATGTCTGCTTGGGAGGGGCTGTTTGTCCCCTTGCTGCTAATCAGGGCGGCCCTCTGCCCCTGCCCCTGAGCAGGTGCCATTTTACAGGAGAGAGGAGAGTTCAGGGGCTTGCAGCAGCTCTGCTCTTCCCCTCCCTCTCCTCTTGGCACAAGGAGAGGGCTCTTGTGCCTCTCTCTCTTCCCCCCTGCACCCCATCAGCCCCGCTGGGACTCGTGGCTTCAGCCCTGCCAGGAATCATGCCGGGACTCGGGGCTTTGGAGGGGTAAAGCCAGGCTGATTCTGTTGAACAGATCAATGACACTATATTGATGTGATATTTAAGATCCCGAAGAAAAGAAAACACTGAACCAACAGCTGCATCAGCATTTCAACTCAAAACCCAATGTTAAATGTTTTCATTTTTGAAAATACATTAATTCTGATGGGGGCTTATGAAAAGGACTCCCAGAGAGTATTTTAATATCAAAAATATACCAGAACTGCAGGAGGAGCAAAGGAGACCCAAGGGAATCCCACTGCCGGGGCTTTCGAGGACATGTAATAGCACCGTGTTTAAAAATGGCAGCAAAAAAAAAAGGAAAGTTGACACTGAAAACTGTTCATTTAAAGCAGAGGAGGGTCAATGCTGACTGTTATTTTCCCACAACACCCAAAGGGTCGACCAGTGTGTTTAATTTGCATAGAGACTGGCTGGTGTTAAAAGCAGGCACATCAAACGGCACTAGGATTCTGACCACAAATACTCACTGGCTTCCCGGTTAAGATGAGACAAGATTGCTTCATTAACGGATGCATATTTTCAGAACACAAATATTATTTTAAAGGCTACTTGTGCTCAGGAAAAGGCGACTGAAACTTCGTCGAGGTGCGTGTGGGTAATGTCAAAACACAGGAAACCTTTTACGGATGCAGACATTATTAAGCAGGGTATGGTTACTACAGCTGAAACCTTTTACAGAGAAGACAGACAGCGTTGTTGCCTTCAGACAACTGCCATGCTCAGACACAACTGGGGAGATGCTGCATTTCCCATCGTTGCTAAGCTGCTGGGACACTGCAGATGTGAATCAGCAGAGGTTCCAAGAATTTGAAAATGTTAAAGACATTGTCCTGTTTGTAAGGAACCCATTTGTGGTACAAGCAAATGGTATTTGGTGGGATCAAGCAAAAGCATCCTTTTCAGATGTTGAAAAAGCAACACTCCAGCTGGAGCTTACTGATTTACAAGCAGATGTGATTAAGATGTGGCACTGAAACTACGTCTGAAACTTTCTGGACAACTCTTGTGCCGGACTCCACGTATCCACACTCAAGGAAGGCAGCATTTACCATTTTGGCTGTGTTTGGTGCGACATGTGTGTGAGAGTCGCATTCGCAACACTGAACATTAAATCTCGTAATCGCTCTGTTCTGACCGATCATCATCTGTGCAGTCACCTCCGTCTTGTCTGGACCGAACTCACTCCAAACTTCCAGGCCCTTGTCCAGCAGAGGAGCTGTCACTTTTCCCACTGCTGGCGAGCACTAGAATCGTTATATATTATTCACACCTATTTCATTTTAAATTTGTGTTGCTGTATAAAATTACATTTTCAGTGGTGATACTAGTTTTAACAGGGATTTCGCAGTAATTCATGGTTCTTTTTCGCTTAATAAACATGTAGGTGGGTGTGAATGTTATTGGAAAGACTTGACTCATAAAAGATAAGAGTTCACATGTACGAAGTGTCATTTTCTTTCAAATAAAACTGATACTTCTGTTAAATAAACCACAAAAGGCCTGAAAAGTTTTGAACGTGTTTATCTATGTGTAGATATGCCTACATTACAATAACTGTATTTGACAAAACTCATTCAAAACTTGAAACAGTTGCCTGAAAGTTTTTAATGCTAATATTTGCATGTTTGACATTTTATTTAAGTACTTTCTCAAAGTCTCAGATAAATTACATCTTCCTTGGAGGTTATTTTTAGGTTATACTGTGGTTTGATTTTATTTTTCACTTAATGCAGTAAAAATATAAGCAATATAGGCCCTGGGTATATTTCACAGCATCGTACGTGTTCATTGAACTGGGGCACTTGTGTTTCTCTGGAGTCCAGACCTTGACTACATCTTGACAAAGAAGTTTGGACCTTGACAAAAACGAATTGACGACCCCCCTCTCCAGCGCTCACAAGCAATTGCAGGAGCTCATTCAGGCCCTGGGCTGGCACCAGCACACCTTCCAAAACACGCTGCTGGGGGATGCACACGCAGGGATCGAATGGCAGAACATGCTCCTTGCCCTCCTGGCCCCATTTTTTATTCAAAAAACTTGTCGCTGTTGAAGAAGATTTAGGGGAGGGGGGAGGAGAGAAGAACAGATGTGACCCCTCCTGAGTCTTTAGCCTCAGACCCCTGCTGTAGATTTTCTGGCCTGGATTCTCCAGGGGAATAAAACATGGGAGCCAGAGGTGGACAGGCCAGAAGTGCATCCAGTGGAAAGAGTGGCCCAGGCTACGTTCAGGGTATCATTACTGACATCAGTTAGTCAGTAAAATAGCTTCCGCAGACGCTAATGTCTCACGTTCTGTTCCAGCATCCCAAAGCCATGCTGTTGTGAGAAACGTGCTTAATCTCCAGCCATAGCCAACACTCTGGGATCTGTACAAGTCTGTACAGTAAGAGTCCAGTTCATTAGCACTGTAGTTAGCGGTCAGATCTGAGAGGCAAGGTTTGTATCTGCTTAACAGTGCTGACAAATGCTAAGTGGACGGGTCCCGAGTCTACACGTGTAAGAGCAAGAGCCAGGCTGGCAGGCCAGTCAACATACCAGTTCCCTCTCTGTGTCTTATTAGGGCAACAGAAGCCATCACGGCCATGGGAGAAGGGACTGGAGCAAGACAGATTCCATCCTGGTTTGCACGGCATTAAAAACTGCCCGCCAGCCCCAGAATCCTCAGCCGGGTTTTCAGATCACAGCAGGGGGAGGGTTTTTTTGGAGGGGTGGGGAGAAGAGGAGGAAACATCACTTGATTTGTACACCAATGAAAATGGCTTGGAATAGAACATTTTGAAAAGTGACACAGTCACTCTCTCTCTGGCCCTGCTTCTCCAAACCAGACCCTCGCCCCAGGGAAGTCCACACGGCTGCATGGCTGAGGGGAAAGCTCAGGTACTTGAGCCCAGGATCCACACAGCACTTTAAAGCACAACATCACTCAGGTGTTTCACGTGAAGCTTTACAGAAGGCGACACCAGGCGTAAATTGACAATGTATTTAATGCCAGTTACATTGCTTAACATGAAAAGTTACAATGGTCTCTGTATTTTTTTCCACCATATGATGCTTTGTATGTAACAATGCCACAAGTTCTTAGAATTTACCTGCATAAACTCTGGGGAGACCTTTCAAACTGCCTGAACTGTACAAGTCAGAAATGTTATGGTTCATACATTGAAATAAGTGTACGGGAGTTTTTCTTCCATTTACAACACTATTGAGCACACTCCAGGCAGCCAATCGCTTCACACGAGTTGCATACATGAGATTCTGGACACAAACACCCCCAGCACCCCCCCCGGAAAGATACCTGTTGAGGACACTCCACTAGCCCCAGCAAACCACCTCCTTTAGCAACCACATGGGAAACAGGGAATTTGTGCTGGTATTTTTTTTATGTCCACTAATGACAGTTTTTAACATTGCTCTCCCACCACCTCTCCAGCCGGGCAGCCGATACACTCAACCATAAACCAGCTATGGGATCGGGAATCAACTACTCATCCCTGCTAAGCAGAACCGTAGGAACACAAAGTAACCTGTCTTGCTCCCAAAGCAGGTGTCAGCCCAGCCTTCCGAGCAGAGGATTAGGAACGCGCAGAGCAGAGGATTAGGAACGCGATCGTTCTGAAACACTGACAGAAATAATGTTGTTAGAAGCAGAGAACAACAAACTGAGCGCCTAGAAGGAGGCTCGCTCTTGACTGAGCTCTCTGTCGAATGCAATTCTCTGCTTGAGATTTCAGTGCGACACACAAGAAAGCTCCCATGTGTAACTGCAGCACAGACTCCAGAGCATCTCCACTTCTCTGTGGTATTTCCTCCCTCCACTCCATTATATTTCTGGGGAGTGCTTCAAAACCAAACCCAACACTGCAGGCCTAAAGGAAGGGGACTGTCTGCTCCCTTCTCCTTTCCAAGCAAACCCTCCCCAATAAAAAGCAAAGCTCGTCTTAGCCTGAGTTCGAATGTTCCTTTTACCAGCTGCCTCAGCAAGGGTGGCTCTCTGATGTAGGGCGCACAAGCCTAGGCTGATCACACGCCTAACAAACAGGAAAGCTTGCTCCTCTCCAGCGTGTGGTATTGGGCAGGGGCGGGAGGAGAGGGGATTACTGGCAGGATAGTTACCAGGACCACTGCACAACCCAGCCTGTACCGCTCCCTCCCAGCCCCCAGCCATCCCTGCACACACCATCAGACTTTCCACCTTTCTTCTGCACAAGACACTTTCCGTTTTCCTCCTCGTTAAGTGGGCACTTACACAACTTGAGCAGAGACAAATTTACTCCCCTTGTTTCCCTCCATTTACAGATTTTTCTCCAGGAGGAAAATGTTTGGTGGGTGGTTTGGACATTGAGCTCGGGGACTGGGGAACAGTTATCGCAAACGAGGAACTAAGCCACATTCCCCCTCCTCCCAGTCTCTGACTGAAGCCTCTGGGCCTTTCTCCACCATAATTGCCCCAGGGGGTGGAACAGGCCCCCGTTACAGACCATGTTTCACTGCAAGGGACGCCTGGAATTCAGACATGCTAACCTGTCAGATCATTAAGTCAGGCAAACAATTCCTTAGTGCTTTAGTGATGGGACGGCTGAGGATGCCAAACACGTAACAAGCAGCAAGAGAGGCATCAGGAGACCATTTTTGCAGTGCCTTGGAATTTTGTGGCGAGAACCAGAGTAAAGCAGATCTGGGCTGAAATGGTTTTTGGAGGAGCGTGGGAAGGGGGCGGCGGGATTATTCAGGTCCCATTTTTGGCTTTAAGGGCTCCAATGCCGTCAGCTTTGCTACGGAACCCCGTGTCGAGAAGCACTCAGTCCCCAGAGCCCAACAGCCACGCGCTAGCTGGAAATGGCACGCTCGGCCAAGGCTGCAGTGAAATGGAATCAGTTCATAGCAATTCTCTCTGCCAGACTTGCTACCTGAAATTTGCCCTTTCTAAAGGGGTCGCTGCTGCTCTAGAGGAGCAGGTATCTCCCACACCTTCCCTCCCCCACACCTGGGCAGGCTGGTTTCGCAAGAAGGTATCTGCCTACACACTATGTACAACAGGACAAGGTCTATATACACAATAGCCAAGAGAAGAGACAGCACTTACATCCACACATTTTACAAAAGGAAGCGAGGGGGTGGGCCGAACAGCCAGATGCACAGCAGGCGAGCATTGGCACATGTACAAAGTAGACAGGAACTGGCTGCTGCAAGCATAACAGCTTCTCTTTAAATTAAAAGCAAGACACACACACACACACACACAAGTGCTTAGCATCACACCTCACTGCATTATTCCAACAAACTGGCAGGATCTCTCTTCCTGAAACTTAAAAATGGGCCTCTGGCTCTGACCTAATTGAAGTTTAAAAAAAAAAAAAAGGCAACACTTCGCCCTTGCCTAAAATACCTTGCACACAGACTTACAAACACATGATGTTTCTTCCGTCCCATGTGGAAGACAGGCAACAATCTTAAAGAACCTTTGTCTTTGAAAACAGATCCACAATAGTCTTTCTTTCTAAATCCATCTCAACTGCTTTTGTCCTCATAGAGACACTGCAGCAATCAGTCTGCAATAATTGGCACAGCATAAAGCTCTAAATAAATACTCCTGGGTCTTTTAAAAAAAAAGCCATTGTTTCCCCATTAAACTAAAAGTCTTGAGACCAGCTTTGAACGTGTAATATCAATAATTCTTTTTAAAAAAATAATCATCTCTTTGGATTGTGCAGTGATCTTTCCTTCAGAAGAGGCAGCTGCTGTTAAAATCTTTTTTAAAAATTCTCAGCTCTGTTATTTTAGCCAGATACTAAGTGTGCTGAAAATTAAACGCTTAGGGGAACATCCATGTCAAGTATTAGTCATTTTTTTAAACGGAAGAGAAAACTGTGTGTCTGAGGAAAATAAGCAGTTCTCCTTTTTTCTACTTGGAAAGTTAGTCCCAAGCAAAACCAATACCCATTCTACATGCCAGAGGCTTCTTCCCAGTTCTAACTTTTGTCCTCTCCCACCAGTAAAATTTGATCCAGTCTGGATAACTCCGGCTTCCGAGGAAGTGTGTCAAATCAGAGAACGATGAAGAACCCAGAGCAGCATTCCAAACCAACCCACCCCCTCACAGAACACTCCTCTCTCACAGAGGTTACAAAGCAGCAGTCGGGATGCCCTTGGCCTAGTCTTCCTTATCATGGTCCACATCACACAAGCTCTACCCAATGTATAAAATTAGATACTTTAGTTTTTCCCTCTTGCACCTGTTCCCCTTTATGAAGAATGAATTCTTTACCTTTTGGTAGTTGCATCACCCTCCCAGCCCCACCCCAAATACTGTCCAATATGGTTCGCAATCATGTATTTAAGAAGAATCTTGAAAGTCCATCCTCCAAACCCACTGGCACTCCCCCTTCCCCTCTTCTGGTTGATAGTGAGAGGTTCCATGCACGCCAAGTTAGTGGTTTTCTCCTGGCACATTGTACCGGGGTCTCCTGCTGTGCAATACGGGGTTTACCGTATCCTGGTGAAGAGATTCAGGACAGACACAGACTCCTGAAAAAAAAATGAAGAGAAAAGTTTTGAACTCAAGATCCCCACTCTAAATACACCTCCACCCCGATATAACGCTGTCCTCAGGAGCCAAAAGAATCTTACTGCGTTATAGGTGAAACCGTGTTGTATCAAACTTGCTTTGATCCGCCAGAGTGCGCAGCCCCGCCCCCCAGAGCACTGCTTTATCGCGTTATATCCGAATTCGTGTTATATTGGGTTGCGTTACATCGGGGTAGAGGTGTATTCACTAGAAAATGAGTTGGGCACAGATAGCTCCACCACACTGCCTCAGCCCTATCCCACACACATTCATTTCTGCCATGAAGCCAGGGCTCGAGGCAAACCACACCTATGGAAATGGGTCTGGGGCTTGCCTGACATTAAAGGGCAAAGCTTCATAAGCATCCCCGAGATTGATGTTGGTCAGAGAACAACCTTCCTGTGCCCATGCACGTCTACGGGGTACATGGGGAGTGGGAGCATGGCAGAAAACGATATGGGCTAGTTTTGCAGTACAAGTTTCTGTGAAACAGGGATTGCTGCATACATCCTACACCAGAGCCACCAGAAACCAGGTGGAGACTGTCAATCAATCCATTAATTGCTGGTCTCTGTCTCTCTGTGGTCCCGCCGCATGGTATCTTGGTTCCTGGCCACCTCTGCCGTCTCTCCACATCTGCTCAAGATGCCTTGAGACTACTTTTCAAAAAGAGCCCTGCAGAAACTTTTTGCTGACCCCCACTGAGAAGTCATCTCTAGAATGGTGACAGTTCAGGGACTTAAGGGAGTTTGATCCTGTCTCCTAAAGCCACTGTGCCAGAACTGAAGAATATGTATCCAAATGACACTGCAACAGTGTATTAAAATGCTAGGAAGGAACAGGCTAAGGTGGACACCCTACACCGCTGCTACTTAAAACGAGCGGTGTGGCATGGCATGGCATGGCACCAGCATAACCACCAACGGTTCAATCTTAAGAATGTGACACCCAGCCTTAAATGGAGACCGATGGCCTTTAGTTGTACTAGTTACTTTACTTATTCTGTGCGGAGGCCTCATAAATCACTACTTTCAAGTGAGGATCACAAACCCCTTAGCATTTGATCAAGACTCAATCCCCCCCAGCTGCTCAGAGAGAAGTATTGGGTGTGTGATCATTGTACACATAGGTAAGTGGAGGAATACAAAAGCAGTGAAGTGACTGTCCAAGGTCACACAGCAAGTGACTAGAGCTGGATAGACGATCCACAGCCTCCCTCCTAGAGGGCTCTCCCTCACTGGGCAGGGCCTGCTGCAGAACCAGGAACGAACTAGCCACATACACGAGCGATTTACCTTTGTTGAGCGAGTTTTGCTGAAGACATTCCAGAACCTCAGGGTTTCATCTCCTGCTCCTGTAACTATGGCCTCCCCATCAGGAGACATTGCCTAAGGCGAGAAAGAAAACAAAAGCACGAACAGTCTTCAAAATACCAGTTCACATGTTTCTAAGCGGTAGTTTAAAATGGAGGCCTCCCCCGCACCAGAATACAAACTTCCCTTCTCCTCACCTCCCTTCAATTCCCTTCACCTTCTCTCTAATGAAGGTAAACCAGGCCCAGCTGCCTTTGCTTTCCTCCTGCCTTGTCACCACTGTCACAGGCAAGATGCAGAACTTTGGAAACAAGTCGTAGTTTATGCTGCTGCAGATACGTAAGGGTCATTCACATTCTCTCTAGAATCGCACTTCTCTTTAGAAAGCCAGGAGTCAGCTGTTAGGATGCCAACATCACCCTACACATTGTTAACAAATGAACTAGCCACAGTGTCTAGAACAGTATGAGGCAGGCTCAGCTGATCCCATTCTGTGCTGAAGCTTCCCCCACCAGATAAGAGATGGAACTGGATTAAAACAGGACTGGGTGTTTTAATGCACAACCATGAAGGGGAAAAACAGGTGGAATAAGGAGGAGGATTAAAAAAAGTCTTCTAACTCCGAAGAAACTTTCAGCTTTTATCAATTTCCCTTGAGATCTGTTTGCTGACCCAGGTATCTGTGCGCCTCAGAAGTGAGGGGAGTTGGAGTTTGACAACCTGGGGCTTGTCCAAAGGTTAATTTGGGTCACTTTTTGTCAAGTGGTGCAGAAGAATCCCTCACTCCAGTGTCAGCAAGCAGGGACAGCCAGATCCCAAATGCTCCTGCTGAGTGCAGTGAAGCTTAGTCTTGTTTGTTTCACTAACCAAACCCTGGGTAGCTAGGAACCAGCAGATACCAGTACTAGGCAGTGTGGGTTTTGTCTCAGTGCACAACCCAGTCGCAGCAGAACCAGAAGCAGTAGGAGAGATCACTAAGCAAAGGGCATGGGTTCTAGCTTACCAGGTATAAGACTCTGTACGAATGCCCGGTTAGTTTTGCTACTTGGGTTAAGGAGGGATATTTCCAGACGAGAATCTGGTTCTGCGAGTATCCATGGGTACTCACCTGTAGGGGGAAGACAAGAATTACAAGAGAGAGTCAGCACTGACAGTTCCTGACCCAGGGAAGCTCAGCAGCAGGACTCCAACCCCCCGGTTCAACTTACTAGTTCATTGGCATGTTTGGACCAAGCCAGATTGCACACTTGTGAGCCAGTATCAATGCACTGCAAGGGCTGCCCGGTTAGAGTGTTCCAGAACCGAATGCAGCGGTCAGCTGTCCCACCACCCGAGGCCAACAGGCCATGCTGGTGTGGAGACCACGCAATAGCTTTCACTGCTGCTAGGTGCTCTGTGTATTGCTGGACAGGACTCAAGCTGGAGTGATTCCACACAAGGAGCTGGTGGAGAGAAGAAACAAGACTAATTAACATACAACTACAACCTCCGCTCCCCTGCCCTCCAACCGAGGAGACAGCACCGGCTAAAGCCCAGCCTGGTGAAGCTTGCCCTGCACAGCTCAGCCAATGCACCTCCATCTTAACGATTAGCCATTCCTGTACTGGGGCCTCTCCCTCAGGGACAGCCAAACCTGCTCAACGCAGGGTTCCTTCTGCAATCTGGGGCTAGAGCAGGGGTCAGAAGTGCTGGGCCGCGTCTTCATGTGTTCACTCTGGTTTAAGGCTCCGCATGCCAGTCACACATTTTAATGTTTTTAGAAGGTCTCTTTCTATAAGTCTATAATATAGAACTAAACTAGTGTTGTATGTAAAGTAAATAAGGTTTTTAAAATTTTTAAGAAGCTTCCTTTAAAATTAAATTAAAATGCAGAGCCCCCCAGACCGGTGGCCAGGCCCCGGGCAGTGTGAGTGCCCCTGAAAATCAGCTCGCGTGCCACCTTCGGCACCTGCGCCATAGGTTGCCTAGCCCTGGGCTAGAGTAAGATCTACAAACTCGTGTCACTTGGGCTATGTGCAGTGCTTGAACTCTGGTCTCTTGACATGAAAGACTGAATAATCCAGCCATAATAAAAAACTTTGGAAAACTGTTCTCCCCCCCCACCCCCGCCCGTGAACGAGAGTAGAAGCTGAAAGGGCTTGGGACACAGTATCTTCCATCACACCAATGTCTGGGGAGTTAATTGTGCAGGAATCGATCCCAAGGTGCTCTCAGAACTGTTCTTGGTACCATATGTATCCATTCTTTGTTCTGTGGTAAATAGCAAACCTGAGCTGTGCCTCTTACAACAGAACAAACGCGCAGAAGGGAATTTCAGCGTCAACGAAGTTAGTTAAAACTGTGAAAACGTCCTTCACTGCACACTGCCAAACTTCATGTTTAAGTGGAGCCTGTTTAAACCAGCGTCGCTGAAACCTAACACCCTTCAGGCCAGACATACAGGTGGAGATGCCCAAGCACATGAGGAGCAACAAAGCACAGTTAAGGTGCCCTATTGATTTTTATCTACGACGGACACTAGAAAGTTGTAGGATAGTCTAGTTTAGCCACATGGGGGAGAGGGGATGGTCTGTCAATCACCTCGCTAGTAACAAAAAGGCATCGTCAGAGAAGAGAGGCTAGAATTAAGAGCTGACGTCTCTTTGAAAGACGACAGCTTTTAAGACAGGGCACGCAGGTTCAGCGATGAGGCCGAGCCCAGAGCCACAGCAATCAGTACTATACCTTGTTATCATTTCCACCCGACGCTAGGAGCTGGTGGTCTGTGGACCACTTCAGCCCACACACCTCCTGCCTGTGGCCCTGAAGCCGTCGCTCAGACTGTAGTGGGGGGGTCCGGATGTCTCTCTGAAGGATCATTCTGTCCCGACTGCCAGAAGAAAGCTGGTCTGCATTCCACGCCAAAGCACCTGAAATGCAGGCAAAGGAACAGAGTGAGAACTCCAGGCAGCTGTCAGTGCAGGATTCCTGGGGGTAAGTACCAAGCCATTATAACCAGAGGAGGACTAAACAAATCTCTTCTTGAGCAACCTTTGTTGGAAGATCAAAAAGCTTTTTACATACACAAACCCTATGGAAGTTCATATTACACCCACTTTGCAGCTGGGTAAACTGAGGCACGAGTGGTGTAACAACTTGCGTGAGGTCATCAGAACTCATGAGGTGTCTCAACTCCCAACCCCTGACACGGTCACCAATTCACACCGCCTACTTGTAAAAGTTATTCCCTGAAAATCAGGATGAACTGGAATCCTCAAGCAGCCAGCCTGGAGGGTTGAATGTCATTGGTTTCAACAAGGCGTATTAACAGGACACACCTAGGATGCCTCATCACACAACACCCTCCACAACTGTATGTGGCGATGATTCGTAGTATCACTACCCCCAAGAGCAGGCCAGTGAATTTAAAAGGACTTTAAAAAAAAAAAGTCTATTTCATAGAAGGTTTGGGGAAGGAGTGACCATTCCCACACTCCCTTTTGGATCATAAATGAGAGCAATACTGCAATATTAACACAGCCTTATGGGATCCCTCTTCTATGTTAGCAAATGCCATTTTCAAATGGTAAACTTCAGCTCTCTTGCCTCCTGTTCTTCCTTACCCACTCTGGCTGTGTGACCCTCAAGCATGGATAATTTCTTCCCTGCAGCCGCGTCCCAGATCTGTACAAAGCCCTTGTGAGTTCCAACGGCTACCAAGTTCCCCTAAATACACAAAAAGAAAACTTGCAATCAATAAAGTCAGTAAGTAAACGTACAAAGAGATCCAAGAGCCGCACGACAGATTCTGAGGGCTTGTCTTCACTACAGGGGTAAGCTGACCTAAGTTATGCTACTCCAGCTACGTGAGCAATGTAGCTGGAGTCGATGTACCTCAGGTCAACTTAGCGCAGTGAAGATACCGGGGTGTATCGACAGGAGACGCTCTCCAGTTGACTTCCCTTACTCTTCCAGGATCGACTGGAGAGCGCTCTGCCATCGATTTAGCTGGTCTCCGCTAGACCCTCTAAATCGATCCCTGCTGTGTCACTTGCAGCAGTGTCAATCTCCCCACAGTGAAGACTAGCCCTCAGTCCCTAAAAGGCAAAGGGAGGGGGAGGAGGAGTATCATCTCTGGAGATTGCACATCTTGTAAGATCTGTCCTGCTCAAAGGAACTCCAGCTGTTAATCAGCAATGAGTTGAATGAAGAAGAAATTTTTGCAATACCTTAACACACAACTATTAAAAGAAGATCTGTAGAAATGAAAACTGAAAAGTATCAATAGATCCTTTTAAAGAAGGATAATATTGGCACTTCTTTATAGAGCACCTTTTTCCCAAGGCCCTCTAAGATATTTATAATCATTACCTAATTACATCTTTACACACACCCCAGACCCCAAGATGTTTTAACAGATAGGGTAAACTGAGGCACAAGCATTAAGTGACTTGCCCAACATCATACAGTGAGCTATTGGCTGAGTTGGAAACAGAACCCAGGAGGCAGTCTTGACTCCTTGTCTTCCACTCTAAACTCTATGTGAGTGCTTGCTAAAGAGACAGTGAATACCTGTCCACATAAGCTATTGGTTTAAACAGGATGGGAGATGTTGCTGAATTCCTTTGCAATGGGATACATCTCTTTGGCCTCAACCAACCAGCCAGGCAGGATTTCATGGCACTACACAGAGCATCAAACAGAGCATCTGGAGGTTCTGCTTCACAAAAGGCTTTTCTAGCAGGATGCTGGGCTCTTTTACCCCAAGCCTTCCCCGGAACGAGGAAGACAAATCTGGCATGACAAGAATATGGAGAGTAATTAGAGCAAAGACACTGAGCACATCAGCTCATGCAGAGCATCTCTCCAGAACAAGCAGTAGTCCGGAACCTCTCTCTAAGAGCGCTCCCAGCACTGCAGCAATGGCACAGTGTGTACAAGAGCACGGCTCACTCACATACAGATATATTTATGGTCAATGTCGGAGGCAGTTCTACACTCACAGACCAGTCCACGTCCATCCCCGCTATCCTGTTATGTAGGCAAGGCTTTTCTTTTTCTTTTTTTTTGGGGGGGTGGGGGAGAAAGGGGGTCCAGAAGAACACACCTTAAGTGCATACATCTTAGGCTTTAACAAAAAAAGTAGAGAGAAATGCTCTTTGGTATCTCGACTGAGGTCATGTGTTGCTCACTGAACTTAATCTAGGTGGTTCTCACTCCAGCGTGACACTGTGTGTTCCTATCAGCTAAGGAGTGTCTCTAGTGACATACGGAGGATCAGATGTTCTGAAATGTTGAGCTCTTACAAATGCAAATGAAGTTAACATTCATTTGGGCTTTGGGTGCTCAGCATCTCTGAAAAGAATGTCCTAACGGTCTGTGTGGTAGTATTATACTGACCCGTTCTGACCAGCCCACTGATGTCACAGAATCGCCTTCCACAGACAGATCACACAACCGGGTCACCTTGAAAATTAGGAAATAAAATGGAAGTTAGGACTAAAGAGGCAAACTAGGAGATTAGTTGCCTAGCAAATTAAGTATTTGGAACTAAGAGCACTAGTACCTTGCACCGCACAGATGGTACATTCCAGGGTACTGGAAAGAGTACTGCAGAATACGAAACACGAAGGCCGATCCAACTGACCCGCAGTCCATTTTACTTTCTCCCATAGCAGGAAAGAAAAGGCCATGCCTTACCTGGCTAGTACAAGCACTCCATAGGTAAACACAGGTACCGAGGCCAACACTGAGAACATTGAGAGAAGACCAGTCCACTAGGTTCAGGTAGAAGTCATCCTGCAGCTCTGGAGCATCCAGCACTTTGAAAGGAATCTTGGAGATTTTTCTTGTTGGTTTTCGAGGTGATCTTAGCAATTTCTGACTGTTCACACAAATAGAGATGGGATTGTTTTATGAGGCTTTGAAGGTACAAAGAGATTTAGAGAAATTCCTACTGTTTTGCTCATTGCCTTTCTACAGAAATGTCGAGATTGAAAGAGATCGCACTATTCCTTCAGTGCTGCCACCCTCCTGAGGTGAGCAGCCAGAGGAAAGTAATGGACACAAAATGAAAAAGGGAAGCTGCACACAGCAAAGCTGCCCTGTGACACTGAACCAGTGAGGGTTAAGTAATCAGCAGGCTAAGTGACCCAAAATCAATCTTTAATAATACATTAGAGGAGTACTGAAATGGTAAACAGGGCTATTTCTCTTAGATCGTCATCAAAGCCACGTTAAGCAGACTTAGGCTTTGTCTACACTAGCACTTTTGTCAGTCAGGGGAGTGGAAATGGCCTTAATTTTTTTAAATGTAAACCTATATTGTCAGAGAATTAGAAGTAGATACTAACTGTGTTTGTCGGTGTTTACCTATATCTGTTAAGTTTACCAATGTGATCTAATTAGCTTGTAGATGATAAACTTCTGTTCCTGTTGTTACTATAGTCTATTGATTCAGAGATCAAAAAGGAATGTTAACATTTAGAGGAAATTTGTGGTGTACTAATATTACTACAAATTTCAAAGAGAAAGGTAGACAGACTGTCTATGAACTGCTTGCATGGTTAATTACCTTATGCTAATGAATGCAGCTAGTTACTAGCGTGTGACTAAGAAAGATTTACTTCAAAGCAACAATAGGTATTGCCTATCCTTCGTCCAAGAACGCCTGCTGTGATGTTTGCTTTCAAGATGCTACCGTAGCCTGCTAGAAAACTATAAGAGAACTCTAGGGCCTGAAACTTTTTATCTCAGATCTGCTCAAACTTCATCAGGGACGTTCAAGTCACAAAACTGAGGTCTCCAGGTGTGTCCTGGACTATCCTTGCAAATTCTCATGGAAGAATTTGAACAAATTCTACACATGGACTAAACTATTGGACTGATTCTAAGAAGACTTTTACAAATGAGCAGCTCGCCATCGCTGCTATGAAAATGACCTGAACTTTATTCATATCTTACTCTGGGGGAATCCTGCACTACTTCGCATGTGCATAATTAATGAGCCACATGGTTCTAATTGTTTGAACAGAAAAAAGCGTCTGCTGAAATCTTGCTGCAGTTCTGCCTTTTGTCCACCAGAGGGCACTGTGGCAATAGACCACAGCAGCAGCTCCTGGCTAGCTAGGGGCGAGAACGAGCCTGCCTTCTGCCCAGTGTCGGTCAGGTCAGGTCAGGGGACAGGGACTATGGGGAGACAGACAGCATGGGTGCTGGGGGTGGGCTGACAGAGGCTCATAAGGGCTAGTGGGAGAGGACAGACAGAGACAGGGGCTGAATGGGAGTGGAGGCACAGGGCCATGGGGGAGGGCGGTGCAGGACCACATGGGGATGGGGGAGGTGGTGTCTGAATGGGGGTGGAGGGACATGTGGACAGGAGGTGCAGGAACACATGGGACAGGGGCAGATGTGCCTGACTGAATGGGAGAGGCTAGGAGTCAGCCAGGGGCTGCATGGGGGAAGCTCCTAACAATCCCTCCTTGCCCCCCCCCACAAAAAACCTGTTCCATACTTTTCCCCACCCATACCCAACAACCCTCCAAGTTCACACCCAGGCTCCTTCCCAGCAATTTACTTCCCTCTCCCTTAGCCACTCCGTTATCCCTAACTCCCCATAGCCTTTGCACTGCTTCGGAGGGGTGCGGGAAATACGGTTCTGTATTGTCGTTTAAATGAATTCCTACTCAGAGTTCTGCAGTAATATGCCTAGTAAGGAATCTATTTGTCAAAAAACATTTCCTGACTCTCTTTTGTTATCCGTATTGTTACCCACATACTTGCTGACAGGTATTTTGAAATAAATGACCAAAAATAATTGAAACTGGTGTGATTATATTGCGTTATTTTGACAAAATATGCAGTATTTTAAAATATTGTGAACATAATTTTTAATTTTGGGGAGCAGAATTCCCCCAGGAGCAATATCTGTATGTATAACGATCTTTTACCCATAGCAACTCTGTCTCTTCTTTTTTTAAATAAAACTTAAATTAATGAATGAGAATTGGCTGTAAGAATGTATTTGGGTAAGAAGTATTAATTCACCCGGTGGGTAACGTGTCTGGTTTCTTGGGATTGGTAGAACTTTATATATAGTGAATAAGATTTTAAGTAATCCTCCCTATATTAGATTTGGCTGTCCAGGTGGGAGCCCAGGGCTGGATTGCTTAAGGGGAACTGTGTTTTACCTTCTGGGTAACCAGTGTGGTATTACAGAAGCTATTTTGTTACTGGCTTGGAGAATCGAATTATAAGAATAAACCATCAGTTTTGGGGATTGTCTGCCCCATCCTTTGCAGTTTGCTCTGACTGAGTGATCTCCGTGTGGCCCCTCCAGCGACCACAGTAACATGCCCAAAAAGGGGAGGCCACTTAATAACACTCCTGATATGAACAACTTCTGGTTAATAGCAACATTTTGCTGGGAACCAATCCCATCTCATTAGACTACAATGTTAATTGGATTCAGATATTAACAGGCATGCTGCTTTTTGACAGCCTTTTGACATGCTTTTCCGGCTGCAGCCCTGCAAACCTGCCTGCTGTTTGGGAGGAGGATGCCGGGCTTTTCATGAGAGCAGGAGCTTGGAGGTCCAAGGGGCTGCATGGTATCACGGTGCTCTCCAGGCTGTGCCCTGCCCTGGTACCAGAGGCCCAGGCTTGGCACGTCCCAGTGCTTCCTTCCCTGACTATAGCCCTGCAAACCTGCCTTCAGGGATGTGGCAGGGAAGAGAGCACTGAGACACGCCAAGCATCAGCCACAGGCAGGTTTCGAGAGCTGCGGCATGGGAATGCATATCCCAGTGCTGGCTAGAGCCTCACAAACCTCCCCGCCAATTCCCTGCCCACAGCCTCCTCTCCCAGCTGCCAGCACTGCCTTCCCTGGCTGCAGCCCTGCAAACCTGCCTTTCACTTACCGGCAGCCTCTGGATAATAACAGCAGTTGTTAGCAACCTCTCGGTTCCCAGCAAGTGGAATCTACTGTATTTCTAGGATTGTTTGCACAGAGACAAGATCCTTGCTCCTTAGGTGTCTGACTACTCCTGCTGCCTGCTTCCCCTCCTGAAATCCCATAGCTGTACAGCAACCAATTATAACACTAGTCAGAGAGCTCCTGAAAACCCCAGCCCCCATTTTTTCCCCACCCATAGGTAGCCAGCATTACCTTTTGTTGCTGACAGGTGACAGGGAATATGGGGAGACCTCATTGCCATCATCTGGACTGGAGCGTTTGGTGCTGAGTGAGTACTGCACAAAGAAGAAAGCATTGGATACAAAAACCCCACACAGTACAGGTCCTGACGTGCCAGAGGTTTACAAGATCACCTACAATGTAATTAATTAACATACATTACCTAGTCAGAGGTCCCTTCAAAACCCTGCATTGTGGTGGCCCCACTGTGTTTTACTTTCTATCCTCTTCAGTCCCTTCCCTTAAAGATTCCTTTAAATCTTGCTCTACAGCAGGGGTCGGCAACCTTTCAGAAGCGGTGTGCCGAGTCCTCTTTTATTCACTCTAAATTAAGGATTACGTGTGCCAGTAATACATTTTAATGTTTTTAGAAGGTCTCTTTCTACAAGTATATAGTATAGATAACTAAACTATTGTTGTATGTAAAGTAAATACGGTTTTAAAATTTTTTAAGAAGCTTCATTTAAAATTAAATTAAAATGCAGAGCCCTCCGGACTGGTGGCCAGGACCCAGGCAGTGTGAGTGCCACTGAAAATCAGGTCATGTGCCGCCTTCGGCACCTGTGCCATAGGTTGCCTACCCCTGCTCTATAGCAATACTGAGAAACTAATTTCTGTTGAATCTCAAAACCTCTCCTTCATTTAGGGAACACACCAAGGCCATGTGTTAACTTGCCCACGTCCTTTCCAAAACAATTTTTCAAACCCTCCGTCATAACTCAGGAAAGAAGAATTTCTGCAGCAAGCAGCAGTTCCTCATGCTCTCTGTGGAGTCGGTGGACAGCGTCCACTGGATTTTGTCACTAACACAACCCACCCCAGTCATTCCATACTATTGATGACTCACTTTAAACCTTGGCTAGACTTCTTAATATAGCTACTACACTATGCACCGGCTGCCATATGTGAGGAGTGTCCAACTCCTCTCGCATAAGCAATGCAGACTGATGCACTGCTAGCCAAGCTTACTGTGAAGAGGCTCTTCTTCTCCGGCGTGGATGGCTGCAGTCTCCTGTCCTCTGTCTGCGGGTCCTGCACTTTCTCAATCCCTGCTCCCAGCAGTTCGTTCTTTAGCAAGGCTGAGTAAGCAAGGCCATCTGTGCAAACATACAAACGAGCTCTTGAGCAGAGTGTCCTACGCTAGTGGTTCTCAACCGGAGTATGCAGTGGCCTTGCAGGGGGTACGTCAACGCATCTGAATGGGCTCTGGAGACCAAGGTATCATATTCCCTGTGATGGGGCCTCCCGGTCAGGGCTGTGGCCCAATAGCTAGGGCAGCAAGCGAGATGCTTGCACTGCTGTTGCCCATGTTATATTTGACTTCAGTGTCAAATCAAAAGCTAGACACGAAGGAACAAGTGGTACAAAACACATCTACCTTTGCCATTGTCTGAGGTAGCATCCTTTGCTTTTCTGTTTTGACTTGGTGACTTTTCGTTTTCCTAGAGGGGGGGAAATATATGCTAACAAACACTCCAGTCACTGCAAACAAAGTTCTCCCCCCCCAGTAATGGGAAAAGCACCACCACCTTGAAAAATCTGCAGCAATCGATTGTGATGCTGAGGCATCAAATAGTGAAGCAGCAAAAGAGATGGAGGGCAGAAGGTGAAGCAGTGGGGAAGGGAAGGGAGAGGGAAGGTAATACTCTGCTAGTCCTCTGAAGTAGTTTTCCTGCCAAACAAACTTGTTTAACTCCATGCAAACTCCCCCATCCTGCTAAGAAAAATACCTTGTGCTGTGTAACTCGGGGGTAATACTCACATTTATTCTGTGAAAGTTAATGCTCCAGTTGGCCCCAGCTCTTGAGGGAATGAAACGGTCTCCATGTTTACTGGGGGAGGACATTGGAGAGTTGGAAGGTGTCAGTGTTCGTCTCATCTCAACTACCTGAAGTTTAAAAAGTTACATATGGAGAAACACTGCAAGAACCAGGCAGGAAAAATGTTGGCTCACAGTGGGCTCTGAAAGGCAGACTCCAGAAATCTGCTTTCATTAGGGCCAAATAAACCTGGAGTGACAGAACACATGGTTTGTCACCTTACAAGCCTAGTAAGCACTCCTTCCACAGGCACGATTCCCACTGACGAGTGCTAACAGGAGCACTTAAAGAATCTGTCTCTCCACATGCTCCCTCTCAACAGTGGAGATCAGCTGGCATGCTCTTGCCAATGGTCCCAAGGTTTGAAATCTGGGCAGCTGGAGGCAGGGCACTGTGAGGTATTGGCATGACTGGAATCCCTTCCCCTATTGGTCTGATTCAGGCCTCACGTAAACATACAGTGTATTGTACCTTATAAGAATATCTCTCACACAAAAAGGTTGCAGGCAGTCAGCCCGATCTTTTTTCTGTCCTTCCAGAATGAGAGGGCACTGACTCCTAAGAGTCCCACAAAGGGAGATCTCAGTACTTTGCTCCTCCCTATGCCTTTTGGTTAGTGTGATCTCTGCCATACCCAGGCTGCTGCCGTAAGTATGCCAAGGGCCCGCTGCGGCATATGAACAGGAGTTTGGAGTGGGTGTGTGCACACTGAAGACAGCAAATTTTATTAAGGTCAGATAAATACAGCAATGCTTCCAAGTCCTCTTGGCATACCTATGGGAGCAGAGTCACGGCTGCCGTGTTGTGTGGGAAAAATGTCACCTTAACACTACTTCCTAGTTTTCTAACATTTGTTTGTTTTCTCCATAATGCTAATGTTCTTGTAGGGGGTACATAAAAGGGACCTCCTTTATATTTATATTTCTTGGTTTTGCTAGAGATATCGTGTGTAACCCAGAAGTATCTCTTCAATATGCATGTCATTTAAATACAACATTGAACCTAAATCAATTACATCAAGTAGAATCTCTACAGGACTACAGGTAAGTGTGTATTTTAAGATCTTAGTAATGGCAAAAGGTATTACGGAGTTCGTAGCAGATATGCACCGGAACTAATACACGAATCCTCCTGTGGGAGTTTTATTTCAGTTAAAAGCCATTTACGTGCATCATGTCAGCTGAGGACGCGTTCCAAGACTCAGTAAGATATGGAGATCAGAGATCACAGTCTTTAGACTATTTACACACTTTACCTAAGGCAAAGAAAGCAAGAACAGTGAAATACCAACATAAGTGGATGACATAGATTAGACCAGGGATCGGCAACCTTTGGCATGCGGCTCACCAAGGTAAGCATCCTGGCAGGCTGGGCCAGTTTGTTTACCGGCTGCGTCGGCAGGTTCGGCCAATCGCGGCTCCCAGTGGCCGCGGTTCGCCACTCCAGGCCAATGGGGACTGCGGGAAGCGGCGCAGGACGAGGGATGTGCTGGCTGCTGCTTCCTGCGGCCCTCATTGGCCTGGAGCGGCGAACCGCGCCCAGTGGGAGCCACGATCAGCTGAACCTGTGGATGCGGCAGACAAACAAACCAGCCCGGCCCGCCAGGGTGCTTACCCTGGCAAGCTGCGTGCCAAAGGTTGCCGATCCAAGTTGAAGGCCTATCCAAGTAGAGACAGAGGCTGCAATTTGGGGCCATGTCACAGCATACAAGGACCTTAACACACTAGGTGCTAGCTGGAGGACAATTCTCTCAGCACAAGTGTTGTGTAAGGAAGCTACAGGCCTCACTATAAGACCCACCACAGGGGGCAGTATTGCCAACCCCAACTGTCCAAAAGTCATGAGACTGGTTTAGAAATCTGATCAAATTAAAATTTGTGATTCTGGGTGCACTTGAGACACGTGTTCAAGCTTTTCTCTGCAAACATGAACGTGAGAAACTTACTTTTTAAAAACAGGAGCCAAGATTAATGTAATCACTTGTCTCCAGGAGCAGGGGTGTTAAATAACACAAGTGTCACAATAAAATTACAAGAACTGGCAATACTGGGCACCATGGCATAGCACGATGGCCATTCAGGGTGGCACCACAGCCTACAGTGCCCCTTGGGTCCAGCTCCTGAGCCTAACTTACCCCAGCTGCCATTTTAGGCCCCAGAGGCACCCCAAATCTGGGAGGCACAAAGGTGGATTAAAGTAACCTTTGGCCCCCTTCCACTGGAATGCTATGCTTGTGCCACGCCTCTAAGGGGTACAACAGTCTCTCCCAAAGGATTTCAGAAGAATATTTTACTTGCCGCACCAATCTATTAGAATTGTTTGAGGGGGTCAACAAACATTTGGACCAGGGTGAACCAATGGATATAGTGGACTTGGACTTTCAGAAAGCCTTTGACAAGGTCCCTCAACAAAAGCTCTTAAGCAAAGTAAACTGTCATGGGACAAGAGGGAAGGTCCCCTCATGGCTCAGTAACTGGTTAAAATATAGGAAATGGAGGGTAGGAATAAATGGTCACTTTTCAGAGTGGAGAGAGGTAAACAGAGGGGTCTCCCAAGGAACTGTATTGGGATCAGTGCTGTTCACCATATTCATAAATGATCTTAGCAAAACAGTGAGGTAGCGAAGTTTTCAGATTATACAAATTACGCAAGATTGTAATTCTTCACAGTTTTCTTTGGATTTAACTAAGGGATCTCACTAAACTGGGTGATGGGGCAACAAAATGGCAGATGAAATTCAATGCTGATAAATGAGAAGCAGTGCACACTGGAAAACATAATCCCAACTATACATACAAAACGCTGGGGTCTAAATTAGCTGTTACCAATCAAGAAAGATCTTGGAGTAATCAAATCATTGATAGTTCTCTGAAAACACCTGCTCAGTTTGCAGTGGCAGTCAAAAAAAGATAACAATGTTGAGAAATATTTAGGAAAGGGATTGATAATATCATAATGCAACTATATATATTCATGGTATGCCCACACCTTGAATACCGAGTGTAGTTCTAGTTGGGCTAGCTCAAAGATATATTACAAATGGAAAACGTACAGAGAAGCGCAATAAAAATGATTAAGGATATGGATCAGCTTCCATCTGAGGAGAGATTAAGAAGACTGGGACTGTTCATCTTAGAAAAAGATGACTAAAGAGGGATAGGACAGAGGTCTATAAAATCATGAATGGTGTGGAGAAAGTGAATAAGGAAGCGCTATTTACCCCTTGACATAACTCAAGAACTAGGGGTCACCCGACAAAAAATTAATAGGCAGCAGGTTTTTTGTTAAAAAGGGAATTACTTCACATAACACCCAGTTAACGTGTGGAAGTCATTGTCACAAGATGTTGTGAAGCCCAAAACTATAACTGGGTTCAATTAGATCGTTGATGGAAGATAGGGTTGCATCCCTGACCAGCTTGGCTAATAGCCAAGAATGGACCTATGTTCTACATGGCCTTAAGCCTCTGACTGCCAGATACTGGGACTGGATCACTCGATAATTGCCCTGTTTGGATTATTCCCTCTGAAGCATCTGGCCTTAGCCAGCATCAGAAAACAGGATACTGGGCTAGAGGGACCACTGGTCTGACCAAGTATGGCCATTATTATGCTCTTATGATATAAAACACCGCAGAAAAGCTGGAAGATCTGTGTGTGTCTAAAGTCCACCAATCATATACCCCCAGCATTCAGAAGATTAGCTAGTTTTAAAAAAATTTAACTGTCTATATTCCAGTAGTACCTAATGAGATTATATAGTTTCCTGATGTCAAGTACTGAATAATAAAGATGTTATAACCCCCTTGGGCTTCTGAGTATTACATACATACAGAGATTTAACCAATTTTAGCTGAGAAAACTGGCCAAGTTAAGAAGTTGTTTGAGTAACTGTTTCCCAGGACAATTCAGAAACTTAGACAGTAGAGCATTTCAGTCAAAGGTTTGGTTTAATTTATAACTAAAGGCCTGCATGCTATTAAGTAGCTCATATAGGAAGCTAGATAGCCTGTCTGAAGGACAGTAGAGAAAGCACATTACAGCTCACAGAATAAAGTCTGTTCTTTGCTGGGGGATGTGGGAGGGGCAGTGGCACCTGGATAAGTCACTAGGAGAATCATTAGGCACAGTGGAAATGTGCTGACTTACACAAGGCATCGTGTTTTCATTCTGGATGTTGATCTGGCGCAGGAGACGTCTCTCATAATCCTGGTCCATGGTGGAAAGGGCGGGGGCTGGGGAGTCTAACAGTCCCAGGACCTTCTATTCATGAAGTCTAGCCAGTAATCAGTCTGCTGCAACAAAACAGGAAGAAAGTCAACAAATGGTGCATAGTCCCATATACAAACCCACTGCCACCACCAAATTTCATTTCTATACCACTGCCCACGGGAGATGCTCAAAGCACTTTACAGACATTAATTAATTAAGCCACCCAACCAGCATGAGAAGCACATCAAATTTCTGCCACAATCTGTGAAGGGAAGCACAGAGAGGTTAAGTAAGTAGCAGGATCACAAATGGAAGCTAGAAGTCCCAACTCAAATCTTGTGCTTCAAGACACAAGACCATTTTGCCTCTCTGTCGCACAGTATTCAGAATTTCAATTGGTAAAGCATAGCACAGAATCAGTGCATTGGCTGGTTAGGAATTTTATTTAAGTTAATGTTTAAAATTAAATATACACACGTTAAGAGGGAAGGTACTGTACATCTGGAGTCAGGCTTGAGTTATGAGGGATTATAGGTATCGGTTACAAAGATCACGAGATACATACATATCACATAACCAGCATAGACCCAGATTGGGGGGTGGGAGTTTTTAAAGCATCAGTGGATAAGTGGGCTCGGGTACGCCACCCACAGAATGTATTACATTACACAACTCTATTACCCTCATGGCTGCTGATACCACCCAGCTCTACAATTCTGGGTGGACGGTTGGTCCTAGTCTCCACTGAGACCTGGTTTATGCTTAAAAATTAGATCTACCTAGCTATGTTGTTCAGTGCTGTGAAAAATTTCACCCCCTGAAAACCACAGTTAGGTTAACCTTATCCCCAGTATAGACACAGCTAGGTCAGTGGAATAACTTCTCAGTCGATCTAGCTACTGCCTCTCAGAGAAATGGATTAAACTACATTGATGGAAAAACCTCAGCTGTCAATGAGGAAGTATCTACACTACAGTGCTACAGCTGTAGCTGCAGTAGAGAGGAGCCATGCCCTGACTATCTTTCAGTCATAAAATCCAGGAGGATGTGATTTCACAACAGATATTCATTTACATTTGGTTGGTAAGATTTTAATCGAATGAGTCATACAAAATTAAACATTATCTTTCAAGTTCTATTCTCAGTCTTACAGCTTTTCACCTACTTACAGAACTTATACCTTTAGATTACCAGATCACACTTTATCATCTGTTTTTAAACAGAACTCCCTTTTCTTTCAGGCATGAGAAAGGACAACTAAAGACATCATTCATCTGACAAACTTTTCTCATCTACTGCATTGTCACACTAATGTAGCTTCCTAAATGGACCAGTGAATAAAGGATGCATTTTAGGACTCTGTGGCTACAATATACAGAAAATGGCAACAGCAGTTTGTTGGGAATATACAGGGTGTCTCATTTTCGGTTAAATCCTGTGTGACGTTATGAGTCTGATCTAATATTTCATAGAACGATGACAGGGTCAGAAAGAGTTAATTAACTCACAGACTGACCTGACCCATGGCCGAACTTTAGAAACTGGTTAGGCAGATATGTAAATGAATAGGTTTCAGAGTAGGGGGAAGGAATAGCTCAGTGGTTTGAGCATTGGCCTGCTAAACCCAGGGTTGTGAGTTCAATCCTTGAGGGGGCCATTTAGGGATCTGGGGCAAAAATCTATCTGGGGATTAGCCCTGCTTTGAGCAGGGGGTTGACTAGATGACCTCCTGAGGTCCCTTCCAACCTTGATATTCTATGATAAAGCCCTGTTAGTCTGTATCGGCAAAGAACTGGAGTACTTGTGGCACCTTAGAGACTAACAAATTTATTTCAGCATAAGCTTTTGTAGGCTACAGCCCACTTCTTCGGATGCATAGAATGGAACACACAAACAGAAGATATTTATACATATTTATCTTTGGTCTGTGTGTTCCATTCTATGCATCCGAAGAAGTGGGCTGTAGCCTACAAAAGCTTATGCTGAAATAAATTTGGTCTCTAAGGTGCCACAAGTACTCCTGTTCTTTATGTAAATGAATAGAGCTTTGAAATGCAAGTCTGCATTGTCAGAGGTAGAAGGATAGGTGTTTGCTCAGGTCTTGTGATGTAGGCAAACAAGTCTTGTCTATTGCTATAGCTTTAATTCAAAGATCAAAAAAGGATTAACAACATTTAGGAAGATACTTGAGTGAAATAGTATTATTGTCTATGCGTCTCTTTGAAGGTTGTGGTAACCTGTATCTGAACTGTTTAATGGATAAGTTACCCTGTGCTAATTGCCAGGATGTTTGGGAGAAGGAGTTAAGCCTATTGTTTTCTCAGGCCAAAAGGCTGCTGGAAACGTGTAAGAACCCTGGGACATGATCCTACTTCATCTCAGATCTGCGTTGGGTTTCAAGAGGGGGAAACCTTAAGCCAAAAGGATTGAGATCCCCAGTCACTGACTGGAGTCACCCTGAACATGGACATTGGACTATAACCTATGGACTATTTCTAAAAGGACTTTTGGCAACTACAAGCTCACCTCTACTATGTATCTGAACCTCAAGAATTGAATTTAAGTCTGTCTGTATATTGATCTTTTAACCAACACGCTCTCTCTTTTCTTTTTTAATAAATTTTAGTTTAGTTAATAAGAATTGACTATAAGCGTATGTTTTGGGCAAGATCTAAGTTATAATTGAATCTGGGTGTGTGGCTGATCCTTTGGGATTGGAAGAACCTTTTCTTTTATATGATGAGATAAGATTTTCAGTAATCATCATCATATGTTTGACAGGTGTGTCTGGACAGAGGCCTGAGGCTGGGTACTTTAAGGGAACTGCGTTGTTTGGACTTCTAAGTAACCAGTGAGGTACTATAGAAGCTGTTTTGTGCTGGCTTGGTAAATCTAAGTATTGGAATATCCACCAGCGTTTGGGTTTGTCTGCCCCGTTCTGTTTGCAGTTCACCCTAATTGAGTGACCTTAGCTGGCTCCCATGGGCAGCACCGTCACATCCTGACCAAAGCAAAAACTGGTAATCCTGTTTGTACATGATATACACTGACAAAGCTCATCACATGCAGATTTTGAGATGTTGACATTTTGCAGAAAACATGATTTCAGTTAATCACTGAAAGATGAAAGTTTTCATTTGGGAATGTTAACACACTTACTATCCTTTGCTTAAAACGGACCAGAAAACACCGCTAGATTGGCGTCAAGTGAATGTAATATAAATGAGAAGGGTTTATATTCTCAGACCAATGTTTCCTCATGCCTGTGCATCAATATGGTTAATTTAAACTTTAAACCAATCACTGCTGTTGAAATCAGCGATGTCCCAATTTACAGTGCTCAACTTGTAACACATATAAACAAAAGCTATTCAAGGGAAGATATTTTTGATCATGGATACATCTCGTTTATTTCTCAAAACAAGTCAGTTTGCCTAACAGAACACACCAAAACCTTTAAACATATAGCCGGATTTTTGAGTTCGCTCAACACTCAGCAGCAATGTATTGTAACTCTCTGAGCACATAACTAAGCATTGCATTAGATTCATAACATTATAGTAATCTTTCATTTCAAGACTGTGTGATCCCGGAAACTAAGGCCAGAAAACATTATCCTAGTAAAATGTATTGCTACTTTCAGTAGCAATAAGAAGTTTGTGTATTTCTTTTTAAACCTTCCAGAAATTTAAGGAATTTTTATTTTAGTAAAACCAGGTAAAATGGTACATTGTTCTCATGGCAGCAACTTGGGGCTGAACTCTTGAAAATATGGCCCTCAGGACCTGATTCAAAACCCTCTGAAGTCAGTGGAAAGACTCCCAACTGACTTCACAAAACTTTGGAAGAGGCCCTAACTTTTTACAAAATTAAGAGTCACTAACAACTTCTGAAAGCTTTAAAAAAAATAAAACCCCAACATCTTACTGCTACTGAAGTACCAACATGTCACTGGGATAGCCATGTGACACCCATGACAGTCACTAGTGTCAAAACCAGAATTTCAGGAAAACCATTCACTTTTCACACTACTTAGTAGGAGATCATCATCTGTATATGTATCAATAAAATGACAGCGTAATCCAGCATACTCCATCTACTTTGAATCATGCTACTAAAACTGTGCAGTATTTTAATGCAAATCACTGTTACACACAAGATGTGTCAGTTGTATAACAAGTTAAAGACAAAAAGTAAACTTAAGTTTGCAAGACCTCAGTGAAGAAGTTCACAAACTTAAGGTTGTGTGACAAGAGTACCTCAGCCACACTTTGCATCATGTATAACAAAAAGTAGCTTTAACACATTTAACAAGGAAAGGAGAAGAGAAAATACTGCACAGGAGCATCAGGGCAAAAAGTGCTAATGGTGCTCAATCAGCTACATAACTTTCCAGCTTGTATGGGTTTGAAACCAAACCCATACCATTCTTTTAACACTAGATGTTTGCATTTAATTGTCTAGAATTTTTTTTAATTATGAAGAGAACAATAACTAGAGGTAGACTGCTTGTGCAGTTTATGAATTCCACTGGCTTTGATATTCCTACTGTCAAGTATAGCATAAATATAACCTATGTTTGGAACCTACATAAACGGTTTAGCACCCATTTTAAAAGGATCACCGCCAACTTCTATATGAATGAAATGGGTAGGCAGGGTTTGTTAAAGCCAAATGTTCAACTCTCTTGCCCTGCTGGTGTGATCAGGGTCAAGAGAGTTCAACTGTGGTTGAGGGGGTGGAGAAACCTGTGTCTGATACCCAGTGTCAACATTGCTAAAGAGTTACTCCTGAGGGAATTCTGCACCAAAAAAATAAAAAATTCTAAATATTTTAAAATCCGACAAGTTTTATTTGTCAGTAAATAAATGCAGAGGCTCCAGCATGCCAGTGGGGAGCACAGTCCACTGGATGCACAAAAGTGGGAGACCTCCCTGCAGCCCCTCCACCCCGGGACACAGACTCAGTGGTGAGGCTGCACCCAACCCTGACACAGCGCAAGGCCTGGGCCTGCCCCAGAAACACCCTGGGGCCCTGCCCCTCTGCACCAGGCACACCAGGTGTGGGGCACGCAGACTCAACCAGGCAGGATCCAAGTGTGAGGGGTCTAGGTGTAGGGGGAATCTGGAGCAGGGGTTCCAGGTGAAGGTGGTTGGGGCTCAGCTGAGGGGTCTGGGTGCAGCTAGTTGGGGGTCAGTGGCATGGGGGTCTGTAGGTGGGGGCTAAGGGTGGTGCAGAGGGTGGGGCATCAAGGTAGCGGTTTGAGTGCAGGAAGTGGGAGGTGGTCTGGGTGCAGGAGTGGGAGGCCAGAGGAAGGGGAGCCTGGGTGCAGGGGGGCTCCAGATGCAGGGGTTGAGCTTCACTGGCTGGGGTTCAGGTGTAGAGGGCTAGGGGAGTTCTGGATGTACCGGGTGAGGCTTGGCAGGGTTGTCTAGGTATGGGAGGTCCGGATGCACGGGGGTTAGGTGGATGGGGGAGCAGCTCCCCATACAGTGACCCCTCCCCCCACAGCTGAGGAGTGAGAGGGACAGGAAACAGGAGGATCTGAGCTTCCTGCAGCTGGTGGAGGTTTCTGGGGTGGATCTGACATAGCCCCAGCAACTTCTTACAGGAGAAGAGAAAGTCTCATCCTCTCCTGCCTCCAGCCCAGATGGGACTAGCAGGTGATCTTGGCTCAGTGTAGGAGCCACATGGTGATTTACCTCTCCGCTGGATGCTCTGGGTGCCTTAAACAAACAATGTATGTGCACTGCTTGGGAGTGGTGCGTGACTGCTCTTGCAGCTTCCCTTTGCTTCCATCAGAAAGTCATTTTTCTGCAGGGAAGCAAAGAAATCTGCAGGGGACATGAATTCTGCACACATGCAGCAGCGCAGAATTCCCCCAGGAGTAAAGAGTCCAGGGTAGATATAGCCCACGTGTCAGGATACATATTCCACAAGGCAGCAAGGCATGTACAGTAGATACGAACACCAGAGTTACGAACTAAACTAGTCAACCACACATCCCATTTGGAACCGCAAGTACACAATCAGACAGCGGGGGGGGGGGGGGGGAGTAAAAACAGTACTGTGTTAAAAGTAAGCTACTAAAAATATAAAGGGAAAGCAGCATTTTTCTTCTGCATAGTAAAGTTTAAAAGCTGTATTAAGTCAATGTTCAGTTGTAAACTTTTGAAAAAACCACCATAATGTTTTGTTCAGAATTACGAACACCTTGGGAATGGAGGTTGTTCATAACGCTGAAGTTCTACTGTAATTAGAACAGCATTCAAACAAATGTAGTTATTTTGTCAACTAGTTAAACTGGCATTCAGAATACCATTGGAAAACCGTTTTAATGCATGGATATTCTTTTTCTTGATCTAGAATTTAAGTGATCTTCATACTAATGAAAAAGGATCATAATTCAATGTCTTTGACTATAGAAATTATTACATATTTCTTGCAGAAAGTTAAGATGAAATTGCAGTCAGATTTTAAAGTTAAGAAAGAGCCTTCTCAAATAGTTGAAGCTGTCTGTTTTAACTCCAGTTTATGCTTTTTTTTTGCCTAGAGAAAAAAAAAGTTATAATAATGCCACCAGTGAATTTAATACTTATTTTTCATATGCAGCGCCGGTCAACCTGGGTACAAGTTAACAGTTGCTTAATTAGTAAAAATAAATACTCCAGCCCACTAGAGTATACACCAACATGCACTGTTCTTCAGATTATAATTTTCAAGAGAAGCATGTTTTGCAGTTTACATCCTAAGAATTTTTATAGCAAAATCAAGTTTAAAACTGAGCTTTTTTAAAAGTTCAAAAAAATCAGAAAAGCTGCTCTCAGCTTGGATTAGTGTGTTTAATTTTATTCAAGATTAATACTAAAATATTAGAAAGAAATTCAAAATATCATCTGAAGCTCCCAAAGAACTTTACAACAAAATAGGATTCCCATATTTTACTGAGAAGAAAACTGAGTAAGAAAGAGGTTAAGTGATTTGCCCAAGGTCACGCACAGCAGAGTTCAACTCAAGTCTCCAGGCTCCCAATCCCATGTTTTAAATCACTAGACAATGCTATCTACAATCAAGACTATGACCAGACAACAAAATGAAAGAAGGTATAGCAAGGTAACTGGAATAAATAGGCTAAACTGCATACGTCAGTAAGAGTGGTGGTAGATTGTATAAGGTCATTATTGACTCCTGTCTCTTATATTTTTAGAAACTGGACATAAAAAGTCAGCTAAATACAGCCAACAAGATCTCAACCAGTGTGATTTTAAAAAAATATTTTAATAATTTTATTTTTTTATATATAATAAGGCGTATAAGACGAAGACGACCTTTTTTTTTTAAAAAAACATAGGTTTTGGTTTATACTATACTAATAAGACCGCCCCCTCTGCGGGGGAGCCCAGAGCCTTTTAAATCCCAGCCGCGGCCGAGAGTCAGAGGGCTCTGGGCTGCCTGCTGCGGCGGGGAGCCCAGAGCCTTTTAAATCCCAGCCGCCGCCGGGAATCAGAGGGCTCTGGGCTGCCCGCTGCGGCGGGGAGCCCAGAGCCTTTTAAATCCCAGCCACGGCCGGGAATCAGAGGGCTCTGGGCTGCCCGCTGTTTATACCCGGCGTATAAGACGACCCCCGATTTTTGGGGGTTGTTTTTTAGTATATAAAGTCGTCTTATACGCCGGAAAATACGGTAATAAAAGGTACAAAATTATGTTTAACTGAAAACTGGCTCCATATTGTTTAAACCAAGTTTTATAAGAAAAGAGAAATTCTGCTAATAAAATATATTGGATTTACACTAGTCAATGGAGATATTCTTTTATCATTCGGTCTTAAATCTGAAATTGGCTCATTACACTTATGTGTCTTAATAATTGATACTCTAAAGCAGTGGTTTTAAAACTTTTTTTCTGGGGACCCAGTTGAAGAAAATTGTTGATACCTGCGACTCAGTAGAGCTGGGGATGAGGGGTTCAGGGTGTGGGAGGGGGCTCTGGGCTGTGGCCAGGGCTGAGGGGTTTGGGGAGCAGGAGGGGCTCAGTGTTTGGGGTGCAGGAAGGGGTTCCAGGTTTGCGGGGCTCAGGGCTGAGGCAGGGGATCGGGGTGCAGATTTAACTCTGGCGGCTCCTGGTCAGTGGCGCAGCCGGGGTGCAGAGGCAGGCTTCCCGCTCTACACACAAGATCCATGACACCCCCTCTCCTCTTACTGACAAGAGATAGCGAGATGCTGTGGGCTCAGCTGTCAACAGTACGCAGATGACACAACTACACATCTCATTCTCAGCTGATGAATGAACCACCACTAAAACATTGCAGTGCCTACGAGAAGTCAGCTCTTACATCATGAGCTGCTGGCTCAAGCTGAGCTCAGCAAAGATCAAAGCAATGCTGGTCTGAAAGGGGAAACACCTTGAAGAACTAGCCAAGCGTCTTCACTTTCCGTTGAAGTCTCACAGCCCCCATTCATCAAAGCGGCACAGAGCCTCGGGGTCCTGTCTGACTCCTCACTAAGCTCAGCTAAGTAGCATCACTACCTAAAAATGCCTCTCCACCCATGTCATAAGTAAATGCAGCCAGACTGGTAAGTCCTATAAAAGAGATACAATATGAGCAACGCCAATCCAAGCATCTCTTGTGCTGCTCCAGCACTGTACCTCTATAGTGCAGTTTCTATGTCCCTTCAATCCTTGGCCTTGTTGAGACTGCCAGCATAGGAGGTGAGGTGCCAAACGTCACAGCAATGTTTTTTTACTGATATTGACACCTATCCATTAGGAAATGGACTTAAATACCTCCCACGCAAACACATTTTGCATAAGCCACTGGGCAGAATAAAGGAAATGAAAGTTTTGTGAGTAAAGACACAAGATGAGTAAAAACAAACTGATGATGTGGTTCTTGTTTGGTCATAGGCCACCGAACTCTACAGAATTTGTTTTTGTTGTACAGTAGAAACGCAGAGTTATCAACACCAGACTTACAAACTGACTGGTCAACCACACACATCATTTGGAACTGGAAGTACTCAATCAGGCAGCAGAGACCAAAAAAACCACACCACCCTGCAAATACTGTACAGTCTTAAACATAAACTAATAAAAAAATAAAGGGAAAATTAAAAAAATATATATTTGACAAGGTAAAGGGACTGTTTCTGTGCTTCTTTCATTTAAATTAAGATGGTTAAAAGCAGCAGTTTTCTTCCGCATTGTAAAGTTTCAAAGCTGTATTAAGTCAATGTTCTGTGCAGCAGCAGTCAAAAAAGCGAACAGAATGTTGGGAATCATTAAGAAAGGGATGGATAATAAGACAAAAAATATCATGTTGCCTCTATATAAATCCATGGTACACCCACACCTTGAATACTGCATGCAGATGTGGTTGCCCCATCTCAAAAAAGATATATTGGACTTGGAAAAGGCTCAGAAAAGGGCAACAAAAATGATTAGGGGTATGGAACGGCTTCTGTATGAGGAGAGATTAATAAGACTGGGACGTTTCAGCTTGGAAAAGGGATGACCAAGGGGCGATATGATAGAGGTCTATAAAATCATGACTGGTGTAGAGAAAGTAGATAAGGACATGTTGTTCACTACTTCTCATAACACCAAATGAAACTAATAGGCAGCAGGTTTAAAACAACCAAAAGGAAGTCTTTTTTCACACAACGCACAGTCAACCCGTGGAACTCCTTGCCAGAAGATGTTTTGAAGACCAAGACAATGACAGGGTTCAAAAAAGAACTAGATAATTTCATGGAGGACAGGTCCATCAATAGCTATTAGCCAGGATGGGCAGGGATGGTGCCCCATGTCTCTGTTTGCCAGAAGCTGGGAATAGGCGACGGGATAGATCACTTGATGATTACCTGTTCTGTTCATTCCCTCTGGGGCACCTGGCATTGGGCACTGTCGGAAGACAGGATACTCTGCTAGATGGACCTTTGCTCTGACCCAGTATGGCCGTTCTTATGTTCTAAGCTGTTAAAAGACCATAATGTTTTGTTCAGAGTTACAACCAACCTCCATTCCTGAAGTGTTCGTAACTCTGCGGTTCTACTGTATACAGTACAATCCCATTTATCCAAGGGGATCTGGCTCGTTGTGTGAATTAATATTCAAGTAGCACTTTGACAGAGGTTGAGGGAAAAAACAGTTACTGCATGGATAACCATGCATCCTAGAGAAGCCATGTTTTGAAGGAAACATTATCTCCTGGCCTGTACATTCCAGGACTACATTATCTTGCTTTATTGAAATCTGCCGATATACGTTTCTTTTACGCCACAGCTGCCACATGCAGTCTTATGTACAAGCCCCATGTGTCTAATTGTACTGTTATCCCAAATACTCACATGCATATACTGTAAAAAATGAGCTCCATGAAGGCACTATAAGAGTTTTTATCCAGACAATTATATTTTGTACTTTTTGTTTTCTAATGCCTCATGGATATGAGTCAACAGTGTGCCCTTGTTGCCAAGAAGACTAACGGCATTTGGGGCTGTATAAGTAGGGGCATTGCCAGCAGATCGAGGGATGTGATCATTCCCCTCTATTCAGCACTGGTGAGGCCTCATCTGGAGTACTGTGTCCAGTTTTGGGCACCACACTACAACAAAAATGATTAGGGGGCTGGAGCACATGACTTATGAGGACAGGCTGAGGGAACTGGGATTGTTTAGTCTGCAGAAGAGAAGAGTGAGGGGGGATTTGATAGCTGCTTTCAACTACCTGAAGGGGGGTTCCAAAGAGGATGGATCTAGACTGTTCTCAGTGGTAGCAGATGACAGAACAAGGAGTAATGGTCTCAAGTTGCATTGGGGGTGGTTTAGGTTGGATATTAGGAAACACTATTTCACTAGGAGGGTGGTGAAGCACTGGAATGGGTTCCCTAGGGAGGTGGTGGAATCTCCTTCCTTAGAGGTTTTTAAGGTCAGGCTTGACAAAGCCCTGGCTGTGATGATTTAGTTGGGGATTGGTCTTGCTTTGAGCAGGGGGTTGGACCTCCTGAGATCCCTTCCAACCCTGATATTCTATGATTCTATGAGAAAAAGTGCATGGAACTGTTAACAGTGCTATCCTAAGAAAACAGGTCTGCTGTATTGTAATTGAGTCTTACCAGACACCTGCAAATCTAAACCAAAATTGTAAAATGCATGAAGTCTGTAATTCTTGTAGAATTTTGCTGAAAAGCAAGCCATAAAATAAATAAATAAATCAAAAAAACAGAACACACCTGATGTTTTAACTACTTAGAATACAATCCAGTCCCAGCCATAAAGAAAAATAAATCACAGCATTTATATAAATGCAGCAGCCCCAACCCACAACTTCACAAAATTCTATTTGTACATAAAACACAATTTTTAAATGTGAGAAACTTATCAGGATGGGAATTACTATTAGTGATGAACTCTTAAGCATGAAGCACTGTGCTAGCATCAAACACACCATTTCAATAACACTCAGCACTTCTCCCCAGGAAAGTGAGCACAGTGCCTTCAGAGAGCTACAAATCAAGTAAAATTAATTTAAAGAATAAAATGTTAAGATTGGGGAAGAGGTTTCATTTAGTTTTAGTGACTATTCCAAAGGAAGACTCTCCATCTACTGTAAAATAAAAGAAGCTGAGTTTAGGATTTCTAGACCTATGAATTACAGAACTTGTGCACCACCTCCTAAAAAAACATTCTAATCTTAAAACAAATGAAAGGGGGAAAATGGTTAGTAAGGAGACTGACAATAAGCTAGAGAGACCAGGTGGGTGAAAGAGGCAAGCTGTCAAGCTTACACAGAGCTCTTCTTCAGGTCTGGAAAAGCTATAGAGCCCTTTCCCTCTAGGTTGTTTGTTTATATACAGCCTAGGGGCTAATGACACCTTGTTGTTGTCTTCCAGTGGTTTATGGGAACTGAATTTGGGTCTAGTCCCCAGCTGACAAGTGTTCACCTCATGAAAATCACCATCACAATTACCACCATTGTTACCAGTTTTGGCAATGAAACCAAGGATTGAAGAGGCCACAGAAACTGAATTACCCTTTTCGCTTCTAACAGAGACTCTTTCCAAGTGGGGTTGAGGTACATTGGCTGGGTAGGGAGGCCTCAAAATAGAAGTCTGTTCGCTTTGTTTTGGTTTAGATGTACGTATACTACACTTCATTCCCTTAGTAATATGGATGCACCATACATCCGCTCAAGGACCTGTCTGGATTCTTGTAGTACATTTCAAGATCATAACCATTGTTCACAAGGACTGATTAGGGTAGAAATGAGAACAGCAGAAGACACATGCATGCAGTCAAGCAAATCTAACACACTAAGGCCTTGTCTACACTGCCACTTTACAGCGCTGAAACTTTCTCGCTCAGGGGTGTGAAAACACACACCCCTGTATACTGCAAAGTGCTGTAAAGTGGTAGTGTAGACAGTGCAGCAGTGCTCGGAGCTACTCCCCTCACGGGGGTGGGTTTTTTACAGCAGTGGGAGAGCTCTCTCGCGGCACTGGTGCCGCAACTACACAGCCACGTTAAAACGCTGCCACGGCAGTGCTTTAACGTTGCTAGCGAAGACATACCTTAAGTGTGCTGCCCTTGTTATGGAGACTAATAGATATTCCAGTGTGACAATTTTTAACAGCTGTTTTTAAGCAAGATTAAATTTTGAGCCTATTCACTTTGACAGCATCCCTATAAAAAAGGGAACAGTTTTGTGTTATTGAATGGTGCTGGCTTGATACTCTTGGAGAGTAGAACCCTCTATTTGTAGAACTGATACAGTACAGGCAGCAGTAGCACAAGTTTCCCTCACACTGCCCCATCGCTAGGTCTAAGGAGCAAATTCAGTCCCCAATAGCCCAGTCCAGTCTTGGTCTTTCTGCCAAGATGGCCAACTAAACTGACAGCCAGTGCCAGATGTGTTGCTATTTTTCATAACAGGGACACTTGTCACACCAGCACCTGGACAAATTCATTTCACAAAGGATGCTGAAAATGCAAGAAAACGATTTTTGGCTCCCAGGCTCAATACAGAAGGATCCACGTTTGAAAATAGTGTTGATGCACTAGTCAAAATCAGCCCCTTTTTAAACTCGGTTTGACTATCATTGACACCAAACCACTTCCAAAAACACATTCACAAGCAGTGGATGTGTATAGGAAATAGGCGCAGTTAAAGAAAACATTCAGATACATATTGCAACATTATAGCCCAAAGTCTTGTTGATTACCTTAAAGTAGGGCTGTCAATTAATTGCAGTTAACTCATGTGATTAACTAAAAAAAAAAAAAAAAATTAAATCGGGATTACAAAAATTGATTGCGATTAATTGCAGTTTTAATCACACTGTTAAACAATAGAATATCAATTGAAATGTATTACATATTTTGGATGTTTTTCTACATTTTCAAATATATTGATTTAAATTACAACACAGAATACAAAGTGTACAGTGCTCACTTTATATTATTTTTATTACAAATATTTGCACTGTAAAAATGACAAAAAAGAAATTCACCTCATACAAGTACTGTAGTGCAATCCTGTTATGGTGAAAATGCAACTTACAAATGTAGATTTTTTTTTTTGTTACATAGCGGCACTCAAAATAAAACAATGTAAAACTTCAGAGCCTACAAGTCCACTTAGTCCTACTTCTTATTCAGCCAATTGCTAAGACAAACAAGTTTGTTTACACTTAAGGGAGATGATGCTGCCCGCTTATTTACAATGTCACCTGAAAGTGAGAACAGATGTTTGCATGGCACTTTTGTAGCCGGTATTACAAGGTATTTATGTGCCAGATATGATAAACATTCATATGCCCCTTCATGCTTCGGCCACCATTCCACAGGACATGCTTCCATGCTGATGAGGCTTGTTAAAAAAAATAATAAAGCATTAATTAAATTTTGACTGAACTCCTCGGGGGGTGGGGGGAAAGAATAGCATGTATCCTGCTCTGTTTTACCCGCATTCTGTCCATATATTTCACGTTATAGTAGTCTCGGAGGATGACCCAGCACATGCTGTTCGTTTTAAGAACACTTTCACGCCGATTTGACAAAACGCAGAGAAGGTACCAATGTGAGATTTCCAAAGATAGCTACAGCACTCGACCTAAGGTTTAAGAATCTGAAGTGCTTTCCAAAATCTGAGAGGGACGAGGTGTGGAGCACACTTTCAGAAGTCTTAAAAGAGCAACACTGTGATACGGAAACTACAGAACCTGAACCACCAAAAATGAAAATCAACCTTCTGCTGGTGGCATCGCACTCAACATGATGAAAGTGAACATGTCAGTCTGCACTGCTTTGAATCGTTATTGAGTAGAACCTGTCATCAGGTCCTCTGGAATGGTGGCTGAAGATGAAGGGACATATGAATCTTTAGCACATCTGGCATGTAATTATCTTGCAACACCGGCTAAAACAGTGCCATGTGAATGCCTGTTCTCACTTTCAGGTGACACTGTAAACAAGAAGTGGGCAGCATTATCTCCTGTAAATGTAAACAAACTTGTTTGTCTGAGTGACTGGCTAAACAAGAAGTAGGACTGAGTGGACTTGTAGACTAACATTTTATATTGTTTTATTTTTTAATGCATTTTTTGGGTACATATTTCTACATTTGTAAGTTCAACTTTTATGATAAAGAGATTGCACTACAGTACTTGTATGAAGTGAACTGAAAAATACTATTTCTTTTGTTTTTTACAGCACAAATATTTGTAATAAAAATAAATATAAAGTGAACACTGTACACTTTGTATTGTGTTGTAATAGAAATCAATATTTGAAAATGGAGAAAGCATCCAATTTTTTTTTTTAAAAATGGTATTCTATTATTAACGATAGGATTAATCACAATTTTTTTAATTGCTTGACAGTCCTACCTTAAAGAGATGAGAACTACTTCTGTAAATTTTAAATCTTAAATAAATCATCCCCAAAGTACGACAGGGCACTGCATTAGCTCCGCTGGAGCAGACCTGTGTAAAGCCAACCTGAATAAGGAGGCCCTGTGCACATCTGCCAGCCAAACGGTGCCCAGAGTCAGGTCGAGGGGGGGGGGGGGCTGGCTAGGCCCCCGAAAAGAAACGTGTGGCCCCCCCACATCATGTTTGCTGGGGCCCCACTGCACCCATTTCACCTCCCTTACGGACACTGCTGGGGCCCCGGAGCTCAGGGCACTGGCTCAAGTGACCCCTGGGCTCCCCGCAGGCCGAACCGTGATTTAGGTGGGGAGCGGGGCTAACCTGGGGCTACCCCCCCCCCCCAGCACACAGATCAAAGAGCCCTGCACCCCCGCCCCCAGGCCTGGAGCCCGCGCCCCGCGGTAGGGGCCCCTCCGCCCCCCAAGGCCCGAGGCCTCCCCCCGGAGGCAGCCGGACGCAGCCCCGCACCTACCCAGCCAGCCCAGCTCCTGCTCCGCCTCCTCCTGTCACTCTCCGCCGGCCTCAGCCCTCAGCGCTCCCCAATATGGCGGCCGCTCCTGCCCGGCCCCTGCGCTCCCCGCGGCTCCGCCCCCTCCCCGCGCGGTGCATCACGGGAGCCTCCTCCCCCTCGCCCCATTCGAATCAATACAGGAAGGAGGAGATACGCTCGTTGCCCATGGCAACCACTGAGGCCTAGTGGCGCCGGGCTGAGGCAGGGGCAGGGCCTCCATTTAAAGTCTTTCCGCCCGGGGGCAGGGGGATGGGTTCGGGCCTGGGCTGGAGTTTGGGAGTCGGCCGGGCCTGGCGGGAAGTTGTGGAGCCGGGGCTGCGTTTGGGGCCTAGCGGGAAGTTGGGGGGCCGGTGGAGGTTATGGGGCCGGATGTGGGTTTGGGGGACTGTCGGGGCGTTGTGGCCCCCGGGGTGGATTTCGGGGGTTGTAGGGCCGGGGATGGGTTCAGGGGCTGGAGGGGAGTTGTGGGGTTGGGGGGCTGGTGTGCCATTGTGGGTTCGGGGGGAGGGGGAGTTGGGATGGTGTTGGGTGGGGTTAGGGGGGTGCCTGGTAGGGGGTTGTGGGTTTGAGGGCTTGGCAGGGGTTGTGGGTTGGGGTTGTAGGGCTGGAGGAGTTGGGGATGTGTGGTGGGGTTGAGGTGTTGTGGGGCTGGGAGGTGGGTTCAGTGTGGTGGGGGTTAGGAGGTTGTGGGTGGGTTTGGGGCCTGGTGGGGTTGTGGGTGTGAGGGGCTGCCAGGGGGTTGTGGGCCCCAGGGTGGGTTTGGGGGTGGGTTTGTAGGGCTGGGGGTGGGTTCAGGGGTTTGTTTGGGGGGCTGGGGGGGGTTGGGGTGTTGTGGGAGTGGGTTCAGTGTGGTGGGGGGTTAGGAGGTTGTGGGTGGGTTTGGGGCCTGGTGGGGGGTTGTGGATTTGAGGGGCTGGTAGGGGGTTGTGGGCCCATCGCTGGGTTTGGGGCCTGGCAGGGCTGTGGGGTGTCCCATTGAGAATTATTACACAATTTGCCATCTCCATGGCACGGTTGCCATAGTGCTGGTGAGGCAGTAATGAGAACCGCCAGGTGATGTCCTCTGCTCATGTTGCTGGCTGGGCCCAATTTATAAAAGCAGAGCCAGGCCTCCGTGGACATAGTAGAGGTCTGAGAACAGGGGTTGTATTCCACCACCCAGCCTCCCTCCCTGGCATTGTCAACTGGCCTTTCACAGCGGCTGGCACTGGTGCGTGCACGGCTCCCTGCAGAAGCCTGGGGTAATGGTTACTCTACAGCCCAGCCATGGCATATAACCTGATATAACCTGATGTATCTGTGCAGGGAGGCACCAGAAAATCTAACTTTGCACAGCAGACCCAGTGTAATCAGCTCTTATGATTTTATTGCAACTCACCAATATTTGATTTGTTTCCTAAAGGGCCCACTTCTGCAGTCACATGATTACATTAAAATCTCAGCTGTATTTATTTTTTTGCAGTAAGTTTATAGTGATCAGGATTATAGAGGAAAAAGTGGGAAATGTGACCTGAGTGAACCTTAAAGACTCAGAAACCTGAAAACAAATAAAAAGAACCCAATATTTATTATTAAAATCTCCTGAATTTTGAGCCAATCTCATGATGGGTTGGGACATGACTCATGATTTTTGAATGCTTGGGGTTGGCAGTTCTGCAAGATGCGGCCATCTTCTTTGGCTGTATGCGATCTGTGGGAAACCCCATGTTGGTGCTCAGTCAGTGTAGCAAAAAGTCCCTCCAGTCACAGCTACATGACATCCATGATGCTGTGACACTGAAAACCTCCGTCTCTCTTTAAGTATCGTATGGTGAATGCCTATCTAATGATCTAAAATGAGAGGGATGGTGCATGCTTCTTCATTCCCTGTGCTCTGAAAGTTCATATTGGCACGGTTTTGGCTTCTGATGTCAAAGCAAGTTTTCCTGAGAGCTCAGAATCCAATAAGAATTTCAGGACTGCCAATAATTTTCCAGTGAATTTAAGAGATTATTAGCTGCTCTCCCATGATGCTCCCAGTCACACCTGGACTAGCCGGCAGCTCAGGAATTTGGGCTTAGCTTTCTGTCATACATTCTGTAGCCAGCAGAGGCTGCTGGTCCGATCCCAGAGCAGGGCGGCAGCTAGGGAAGCTCACAATTACTTGTCTCCGCCTCCCCCATCAAGAGGCGCTGTATGGGGATGGAGTTGGTGTGAAGGCAGTGAGGGACAGCTACTGGACCACTATCCTTTTCCTGCAGGAGGCCACATGGCAAATGCGGTAAAAGTGCCACCCAGGGGCGGCTCTAGGTATTTTGCCACTCCAAGCACGGCAGGCAGGCTGCCTTCGGCGGCTTGCCTGTGGGAGGTCCCCAGTCCCGCGGATTCAGCGTCATGCCTGCGGGAGGTCCGCTGGTCCCCTGGCTTCAGCGGACCTCAAGCAGGCGTGCCGCCGAAGGCAACCTGCCTGCCGCCCTCGCGGCTACCGGCAGTGCGCCCCCTGTGGCTTGCCGCCCCAGGCACGCACTTGGCGTGCTGGTGCCTGGAGCCGCCCCGGTGCTACCTGTGAGGGAACTCACAGCACTGGTTTGCAGACATTGCCAGCAGTGGGTGCTAAAAGGGCGGATATAAGAGAAGTGACTGTAATGGAAACTCTTAGCTCCTCAAGTATCAGCCTCTTCCAGCAGGAGTCAGTGCACAAGATCCAGGACTGAGCTCAGCCAGGATTCCTCACAGTCCCCAGCTGTGAGCCAGGTGGTGAATTTCAGGATCAAAATAGCCAGTGACCTGTTGTGTCAAGATGGCTCTGGCTGGGTTTGGTAAATGTATGGGGGTGAAAAGAGGTGAAATATTTTATATGCCCAAACAATATAGATCTGTAACACCTACATTCTTTTATAGCAGAGCAGCTGTTGTTGCCCAATAGTCTCTGCCATATGCTAGCATTACACTGACTACAGAAGATGTGTTGGAAATCATTTTGGTTTTGCTCTGATCTATAAACTGAACCAATATGGTTTCCATATTTAATGAAGGACTGACACCCAAGCTCTGGCAGCTACTCAAATTCAGATCCTTACTCAAGACCCAAAAGCCAGCCAATGCCTCAGCCTTGATGATTAATAAATCAAAGCAAACTGTTTATTCATTTAAAATAATTCATGTGACTTAGAACCACCATGATGTCCCAGTCCCTAATATGTACAGCTGCATGATCTGATGCTGTCGCACTCAACCCCACTCTTTCCTAAATTCTGGGTGCATTAGAGAGAGGAGGGGGGAGGGTTGATATCCAAATTCTGAGTGGGGATTAGGATCTGGGTTCTGTGCAAGTCATGAGGTGAGAGGTAATTTGGATCTGGGTTCTGCATGTACGTTTCAGGGGAGGATCTGCAAACCAGTTGGGAGGAATCAAAATCCAAGTTCTGGGTGCAAGCCGAAGGGGAACTGGGATATGAATTCTCACTGCAGATCAGGAGGAGATTTAGGGTGTACGTTCTGTGTGCAGGTCAGGGGAGGGAAAGGGATCACTATCTGAGCTCTGGTTGATGGGGTGGGCGGAAATCAGGATCCAAGTTCCAGTTGCAGTGTGTTCTCATCTCCTTCTGTCCTGGGCAGCACTGCAGGGCCCATTTGGCTGCCTAGGCACCCTGAGGCCAGCTGAATACAAAGCTTAGCAGCAAGGGCCAGGAGATCAAAAATCAGACAGCCCTTCCTTCCTCCTCTTTGCCTGGCCCAGGGGAGAAGTCCTGCTGAAACGAGCAGGGTTCTGCATAAGCACGGTGGGGATCCACGTGCAGAACTGGGGCCTTTGTCAGATTCTCCTTTTATTTGTGTGGGGTTTACACAGAGCAGCTGGGGACAGAAAAACAAGAAGCGAAGGGGGGGAGGAAAAGAGATGTCAAAGCCACACACAGTGGGAGGGGTGAGACCAGAAACTACTTTTACTTACATTTTTTTAAAATTGTCTGTTTTGCTTTAATCTTTGTAATCCCCCTGGAAGATGAAAGACGATAAAAGTATGTGTAGTTTACAACATACCCTGAGACACTTGGGAAGGACACTATGTCCATGGACGCTGCATTATATTATACTTTGCACTGGGGAAAAAATTGGGACTGGAACTTGCTCTTCTGATCATCCAGAAACACGCGCTTCCAAGACACTGGATCTTGTTCATTTGTTAAAATTCAGAATTGGCTGGCGAGGAAAAGCTCATCGTCCACATTCATATTAATGATTGTGCCATGTTCTCGTCTACATAGGATCCTTCACAATTCTCTCAGGCTGTGCTGCAAATTAAACACTTCCGTTAATCGGGATTCAGTCAATGACCAGTTTTTAGCATTTCACAGTTTATCCAGATGCTGGTTGTGCAGCTGTGAAGTAAAACAGAAATGTACAAGACAGGCATTTTAAGCCTAATCCTATACTCTTGTTATTAACTTTAAGCACACGAGTGGACCCACAAAGTTCAGAACAGACCCACTGAGTTTGATGGAATCATCACAGTTCAGGGCAACTGCACTTGTATTCCTGATCCATGGTCCATTCCAGCAAGAGCACCCGCTCTAGGCTCCTGGCTCCTCAGCCATCATCTCTCTTGGGCAGAAACCTGCCTCTCTCCTGACCTGGGTTTTTCCAGGCTGCACAGTTCCCTGCGTACACTAACCTGGCCAGTGTCTGCACTTTGCTCTCTCCTCAGAGTCTGCGAACAGTTCTAATTGCCCACAGTTAGTTATAAGGTTCACTCAGCCCAAGCAAGTGTATTTATTCTTAAGGTGAAAGCATTACAAAGAAAACATTCAAACAATAGAAGAACTCCAGATCCTGCTAATAAGCTTCCCAGACCTCACCCATGGAAGGACTTCCAAGTTCCAACCCGTTCTAGGAAGGATTGAGACACCCCATGCACAGAAGGTCCTGAGTCACTTTAAACTCAGGCTGTTTATCCAAACGTCCTTTCTTTGTCTGTTGGTCTCTGGAGAATCCAGTTTGGATCAGTCCATGCAGCCTCTCCAGGTAGTGGCACCTCTCTGGAGGTGTTACAACCTGAGTGAATTTGGCTAATCAACCCCCCCCCCCCACACACACACACACACTGTTCTTAGTTCCTGGAGGGCTCTGGTCACCCTTCCCCATGAAATTACTTACTGTCTCTGGCCGTCCATGGTACCTATACTCAATACAGTAAGATCTCCCAAAGATATTTCAGGCAACTGCCATAGCTGTCAGGATTAAAATTAAGCACATGCATAAATCTTTGCAGGAGCGCTGCCTAAGACTGGGACTGTAGCGTTATCAGCCACCCATTCCATTAACCCTTTGTTCAGGCCAGGATTTCGGTCAATCCTGTCTAATGCCTATAAGCAGCATTGGCTGTATGAGTCAGTTTGGAAGCTAGAGAGTCAGAGAGAACCACAGGGTCTGTCTGCATCTAGCTGCTCCAGGAGCAACCCCCCACTTTGCAACTGAGCCCTGTCTCCCTGTGCTGCGCGAGGCTTTGCAAAGTCCATCTCTCCCGCCCTTTGATTTTTAAAAACCAATCGCCTCGGCGTTAAAACGGGAGCAGTCGGCGAGCTCAAGCCTCCATTGAGGTTTTGTAAATAGATATTTACCAGGGAGCATCCGGAGAAATACTTGTATGTACTGGGGGGGGGGGGGTCAACTTCCCTGCAGCCTTTGCAACCCCCGCAGCGCAGCAGCGTGTTGGTGGCTGGAGCCCCGGACGGGGACCCGGCCAGGCGAGCCCCTGGTGCGTTTACACGAGCCGGAAGCGTGTCCCGGGCTGCCCGGGCGCGGGAGGCAGAGACCAGCAGAGGGAGCTCCGCTGCCGAGCCACCTTCCCCTCCCCTCGGCCGGGCTGTGACCGCCGCTCTCCGGCAGTTCACTTCCTGCGGGGGCCGGGCTCCGGGTTTGAAAATGCGGGAGTCGCTGGTGCTGCTGCTGCTGTACCTGGGGAGGCAGCGGGCGGGGGCCGGGGAGATGGCCGGCCGCGGGGACGGGGCGCAGCGGGCAGCCTGGCTGCGGCAGTACTACACGCAGAGACAGAAGAGGCTGATGACGGTAAACGCCTTGGCCGGGGCCGGGGCCGGGGCGTCCGGGCACCGAGCGCTCAGCTGTCCGGGGGCCGGGAGCCCCGGGGAGAATCCAGCTGTGGCGCATCTGGGCGGCGGGGTCGCGCTGAGTTACGGGCTGATCGCGCTGGCAGGCCGCTGTGGGGTCAGAGTGGGGAGTGGGGGGGAGGAGGACAGGCCAGGGACTGGACCAGGATTAGGGGCGGAAGTGGGGCGACAGGGAGTACAAAGATACGAGAAGGGAAATGGGGGGGGGGCACAAGGAGAATGGAGGAAAATCTGGGAGGGGGTAATAATTTAACACTTTTAAACCGCACCCCCCATCTAGAAAACTTGGGCTGAGGGGACCAGCCCCTGCAGACAGAATAAAGCCCCTTTCCTGTTATATTCGGCTAATTCTCCTTTCGTGCCCATCCACGAGCTCAGCCAGGACCATGAGGCTGAATAAAGACTTTCCACCACGTTCTGCCTCCTAGAGCTTCAGGGCTTCCTTAGTAATCACCAGACCAGCTACCAGGTGGAATGGGCAGCTCCAATGCCGGTTACCAAAGGGTGACCAGATGTCCCGATTTTTGGGTCTTTTCCTTATAGACGCTCCTATTACCCCCCACCCCCGTCACGATTTTTCACACTTGCCGTCTGGTCACCCAATGATTGTTTTGTTTTGTTGTATAATCCAATTTAAAAACAATGATTAAACCTGAATGTTAAAACAAAAATAAAATGTACAAAACGTGGGAAAAGCTGAAATTGGAACATTGCGATTGACCCGAAACGGGTTTTCCCCCCAGAAAGTTCGTTTTGTGGGCCACTGTGACTTTTCGTCCCCATTCGGAATGAAATGTTTTCAAATTTTCTGCAGAAGAGAAATTCCAAGTGTCGCCCAGCTGTAGCGATGCCGTTCTGCCCGCCTGGAGCTCTCAGTGGGCTGCAGTGTTGTGTTTCGCACCCTGGCCTTGTCTGCTCCGTGCTGGTAAACGGCGGCTGTGGTGCATCCCAAAGGGGGCTGGGGACGGAGGGAGGAGCGGGCTAAAGGAGTTACCTAGAGAGAGAGAGAGGCAGGGTATGTATAATACCTCATAGGCCTTTGACACTCATTGGGTGAAAGCTGATATAGGGCTGTAATAATACCCTGCTCTTACCTAGCACTTCTCATCCATGGATCTCAAAGTGCCTTACCAAGGAGGTCAGTATCATTGTCCTCATTTTACAGGTGGGGAAACTGAGGCACCAACAGGCAAAATGACTTGCTCAAAGTCACCCAGTAGGTCAGTGGTAGACCCAGGAAGAGAACCCAGGTGTCTTGAGTCCCAGACCAGTGCACCACCCACTAGGCCAGACACTCATTCCTTTCAGTTAGCTTGGCATTCATGTAGACAGCCTGATACAAGGGGCTGGGCTGAGTGCCAGGGATGACTGAGCTCCAGAGCCAACTCAGTGACTAACTGGGTGGCCTTGGGCAAGTCACTTAACACCTTGTTGTGTCAGTTTTCCCCCTGTGTCCAGTAGGGATGATGCTGACCCAGTACCCAGGGATGCGGAGAGGATGAATTGATTGTCTGTGCAGCACGTTGGCTGGTTGTAGATGCAGTGCTGTAACAGTGCTGAGCAGTCTCACATTCCAGTATACGTGTCTGGAAGGAAATGCTGCCTCATGCCTGTAATTGTCAAATTTCAGCTGCTGATTGCCCGCCGGAGGAGATCCAGCTGTTACTTCCACCCACGCTCATGGCCCAGCTTCCGGAACGCTGACTGGTGGGAACGGGTGGTCCTGAAAGACTTCCAGCCTCGGGACTGGCTGGAGAAATTCCGAATGTCCAAGGAGACCTTCTTCTATGTCTGCAACCAGCTGCGACCCAAGCTGTCCCACCCGAGTGCCCAGCCCCACCCGGTGCTGCCTCTGGAGCAGCGGGTAGCCGTGGCCGTTTGGCACCTGGCCACCAATGTAGAGTACCAGACAATCAGCCCCCTCTTTGGGGTGGGTCCGTCCACAGTGCAGAACTGTGTCAAGGAGGTCAGCTACGCCATTGTGCTGCTGCTGAAGCCGCTCTACCTCCGGCTGCCCAGCGAGCAGGAGCTGGAGAACATGGTGCGGATCTTCAGTGCCCGCTGGGGATTCCCACACTGCATCGGTGCCTTGGACAGCCTCCATGTCCCCATCCACGCCCCTGCGCACCTCGGTGCCGACTACTGCAACAGCCAGCGCTGGCATTCTGTCCTCACGCAGGCCACGGTGGATGGGCTGGGTCAGTTCTGGGACATCTGCGCCGGCTTCCCCGGCAGCATGGAGAACAGCACCGTCCTGGAAAACTCCAGCTTGTGGGTGTTAGCCAGGGAGGGCCGCCTCTTCCCAACCCCCCTGAAACATTTCATGGGGAGGGCACAAAGGTACGTCCTGTTGGGAGATGCCTCTTACCCGCTGCGGGACTGGCTCCTCAAGCCTTACCCCGAAGACGGCACCCTCACCCCACAGCAGCTCCAGTTCAACTATCGCCTGAAGCGAGCCCACAGCGTGATCGAGAATGCCTTCCTGCGCCTCAAGGCCCGGTGGCAGTTCCTCCTGAAGTGCGACGACTGCAGCCTGGACCTGCTGCCCACGGTCATACTCGCCTGTTGCACCCTGCACAACGTGTGCGAGGCCCACGACAGCCCCTTCAATGACGAGTGGCTGGAGGTGCTGGAGCCCGCCGAGTTCTCAAAGCCCTGCCAGCCTGCGCCCGTGTCCATGGACGACAGCGGCGCCGAGGAAGTGCGAGAGCTGCTGTGCGAATACTTTGAAAGCTACGGAGAAGGCTGATTGCTACAAAGCAATGCCGCATGCGCTCCCGCTCTCAAGCTTTCAGTAACTCCAGTACATCTGACGTTGCCCCAGCAGTCAAAGGCTACTGAATGGGGACTGTCACTGCCACATGCTGCAGAGCCTTTTCCGTGGAATAAAGGTGGCTGGGGGATTGGTAAGGAGCCAGCCCTTCCCGGCTCAGCCACCAGTTCCAGTCCAGAGGAGGTCGGCCGCGTTGTGCTAAACCATTCTTCGCCTTGGGGTTTAGACGATCTTGTCGTGGTCCGTGAGCTGTAAATAAAACAGGGGCTCTAGGATTGGACAAAAAGAGCGGTGCATATTTTTTTTGCTTTCTTTACGAATAAATCGGGCTCAGGGCGATGGGGAAAGGACACGGAGCCTGTCACGTCTTGGTCCCTGGTATGAAGCCAGCCTAGGCTGCAGGCTGGCAGTCAGGGAAAGTTACCAGCTGCTGAGTTCTCAGTGGCCTGTGGGAAAAGGTGGGTGGCTCTCAGTTCAGCAGACAGGCGTCCTTCACCCAGTGCTACTGTTACTGTTGGCACAGTGTCACCTGCATGGGCAGCCTCAGCAGCAAGCGCCTAGATGCCGTGCTGATGGGTGCTCCAGAAACACATCAGCAGAAAGGCCAAAGGATGGAATAGGCACTATTGTCTGAATCACAATAGCATCTGGAGGCCCCAGCCGAGGACAGGGCCCCATTGTGCTGGGTCCTGACCCAGAGATGCCAGTCCCTGCCCTGATGAGCTCACTGGCTGATAGGGTGACCAGACGTCCCGATAAAATCGGGACCGTCCCGATATTTAGGTGTTTGTCCCGCGTCCCGATATTTCGCTCCGCCGGTAGCACTCAGCTTTTTTTGTTTTGTGTTTTTTTGCTCCGCCGGCAGCATTCAGCTTTTTTTTCCCCTCCGCTGGCGGACACCGCCCCCCTCACCCCCCATGTGTCCCGACATTTTCTTCTTCTCGTCTGGTCACCCTACTGTCTGAACAGGCAGGATGCACACAGGTGGGAGGGAAAGTGACTTGCCTGAGGCCAGCAGCAGAGCTGGGATAAAAATCCAGCAGTCAAGGATTCCCAGGCTAGAATCATAGAATCTCAGGGTTGGAAGGGACCTCAGGAGGTATCTAGTCCAACCCCCTGCTCAAAGCAGCACCCTACCCACTAGACTGCACTACCTCCACGTCCCTCAGGTGGCTGAATTACCTTCCCAGCCTGAGGCTGAAGTTCCTGGCTAATGCTGAGGAACGTTGGCAGAGCCGCGCTGGGGCTGCCTGTGCACGTGGTGTCTCGGTGAGTCACTGCAGCTCTCCAGGCTGGCCTCCTTCAGGAGCACAGAAGCTGAGACAGTGGCGGGTGGGAAAAGCCCTGGAGTCACTTTAGGAGGTAGGTGGTTTTCCACAAAGGTATCTGCCCGGCATGGTGGGATCTCTTCAGAGACGCTGCCTCCAGATGAAATCACGTGATGAAGGAAATAACAACAAACAACATCATGGGCCAGATTCACCTGGGCCTCCAGCGAGTACGACTTCATTGCCTTCAGTGGAGTGACTCCCATTTGCATCAGGGCTGAGTTTAGCTGCACACATCTGTGGTTCTGCTTCTGCTGACACCCACCTCCCGTTTTGCCAGTCACGCTGCCTTGCATCATCATTCCTGGGGGGGCACTAATAGCCTCAGTCGTTTCCATACCCCCACGCTTCTGCCTGCTGTCCAGAACTCACTTGTTTTGTGGAAATCTAGTGTTTTACTCCTACAATCTGAAAACAAGAATTTGGGACTTTAGCAATATCTGTGTCTGAAAGGCTGTGGATGTAGCAGGGGTGTTAACCTGAGTATCCAGACAAATTCCAGTGAGGTAACTACATTCTGCAAAGAGTTACACATATGCATGGACAGAGCCACTGAGTCCAAGCCTTAAGCCTCCAGGATTGGAGTCTTTGATTTTTAAAACATGGCCGGATATTTGTCTGCTCCTAGACTTGAAGGTCAGAAAGAACCATCATTATCATCTAGTCTGACGTCCTACACATTGCAGGCCACAGAACCTCCCCCGCCCACTCCTGAAATAGGCCCCTAACCTCTGGCTGAGTTACTGAAGTGCATGCTATGAGAGTGGCAGGTGATGTGGTTAGCAAAGTCTGGCCCTTGCATTACGTAGGGTGGAAGAATCCAGGAGTCTGACTGGTTCTTTATGAACCTGGGAACTTACTGCCTTTGAGTCAAAGAAGCCTTGACTGGATGCCTCTCTGGAAGATGCTTTAGCTTAATCACATCATTGGGTTCAGTGTAGGGGTAACGGGAAATTCCATGGCCTGCGACGTATAGGAGGTCAGGTGAGCTAATGGTCCCTTTGGGCCTTTAACTCTATGAATCTCTGGACCGTACAGTTTGGGGGAAACTCCAGCACTCCCTCCACACTTTACTTCCTTCCCCAGGCTCCTGGCTCTCGCACAGCAGCCATGGTTCAGCAGCTTTCACCCTCCACCTAAACCTGCCAGCCCTGCGTCAGCAGCTGAGAGGACTTCTCTTCGGGCTGGGCAAATGGCTCCTTAACGTCTCCGCAAGGCCCTGCCTGTCCCACGAGTGCTTTAGATACACTGTGTGATGGGTTCCCCTTGGGGTGCCACCTGGAACTGGGGTACCACTGAGCCCCCTGACCCACCAGCCTGGGCTCCCTCTCACACTGTACTGCTGTGACAAGCTGCAATGCCCTCCAGCCTCTGCTTTCACCAGTATTCACACAGGTAGAGACACACCCAGCTGCAGTTACACACACGCTCTCTAACCACCAGCTCGGGACCCCAGAGCAGTACTGTCCTGCCCTGGTCAAACCTGGCTAGTATATGGGTTTGATACCCGATCTGCCTCTCCCTCAGGGTGACGAGAGCAATGCACCCTTGTGGTAACCAAGCTGAGATTTCCCCCAAGCACTCCAGTCAAAACTCACCGGTTTAGATTAAAACAAAAACAAGTTTAACTACAAAAGATCGATTTTAAGTGATTATAAGGGATAGAAAACAGCAAAGCAGATTACCCAGCAGATAAACAAAAAATGCAAACGAAGCTTAATATACTGGATAGATGGGACATGAATTAGTAGATTCTCACCCTAAGAGATGACACAAGCAGGTTGCTGATTCTTAAGGGCCAAGCTGCACTTGCAATCCCCAGATGTCTCATTCACAGGCTAGAAATCCCATTAGCCTGGGTCCAGCACTTCCCCCAGTTCAGTCTTTGTGCCTCAGGTGTTTCCAGGAGTCTTCTTGTGTGGGGAGTGAAGAACCCCAGATGATGTCACTCCCAGCCTTATATAGCTTTTTGCATATGGCGGGAACCCTTTGTTCCAAAGCTTGGTGAAAAAATACTGACATCCCAAGATGGAGTCCAGCATTATGTGGTGTGGGCACACGTCCTTGCAGAGTCACAGCAGCCATCACTCACAGGCTGTCTGTAACCTTCTCAGGAAGACTCACCAGGTGGGAGATAAGCTTGTGAAAGGTAACAAGGAGGGTTTCGACGGGTACGTTAGCAACAAGAAGAAGGTCAGGGAACATGTGGGACCCTTACTGAATGGGGGAGGTAACCTAGCGACAGATGATGTGGAAAAAGCTGAAGTGCTCAGTGCTTTTTTTGCCTCAGTCTAAAGGGACAAGGTCAGCTCCCAGGCATCTTCATTACTGATCTGGATGATGGGATGGATTGCACCCTCAGCAAGTCCGCAGATGACACTGAGCTGGGGGGAGAGGTAGATACGCTGGAGGGTAGGGGTAGGGTCCAGAGGGACCTAGACAAATTGGAGGATTGGGCCAAAAGAAACCTGATGAGGTTCAACAAGGACAAGTGCAGAGTCCTGCCCTTAGGACGGAAGAATCCCATTGCAGCGGGGCAGGAACCCGCTCCTGTGAAAGGGTTAAAAGCAGCCCTTGGAGAGGGCTGGGGCTGAAAGCTGAGAAGAAAAGGCTGACTGGGGAGGCAGCCATAGGTGGGGCCATGCCCAATTAGAAGACAGCTGGCCCTACAAAAGGGCTGTGAGCCAGGAGCTGGGGCACTCTGTCTAGCCGTGGAGAGAGGAGGACCTGGCTGCCTGGGAGCTGAGCAGGGGACCTGAGGCAGAGCAGGGCTGGGGAAAGGCACCAGGAGCTGGGGCGCTCCAGCCTGGCAACTCCCCAGGCTGAGGCCTCGGTGAAGGCCCAACACAGGTACTGGGGTTGCAGAGGCAGCAGGTCCAACTCCCACCCCCCCTTGCCAGTGATGAGTGGTTCACAGACTGTGTCTGCCCCAGTGAGCAGGGGCTGGAAGGTGATTGGCAGTAGCCACTGAGGCAAGGTGGGAATACTGGGTTGGGGTTCCCCTGGGAGGGGAGACCCAGAGCGTGGGGACTGCCAGGGACAGAACCCCAGGGTAGGAGACACTGTGGTCCGGGAGGGACACGGGCCAGCGACAGGTGAGACACCGGCCAGTAGGGGCGCTCCGTATGCTGGAGAGCTAATTCCCAGGATGACCAGCAGGAGGTGCCGCACCAGTGAGTCGTCGCCTCGCTACACCCATGTACTGCTACAGGCTGGGGACCGACTGGCTAAGTGTCAGTTCTGCAGAAAAGGACCTGGGGATTACAGTGGATGAGAAGCTGGATATGAGTCAGCGGTGTGCCCATGTTCCCAAGAAGGCTAACGGCATTTTGGGCTGTATGAGGAAAAGCATTGCCAGCAGATCGAGGGAAGTGATTTTTCCCCTCTATTCGGCACTGGTGAGGCCTCATCTGGAGTACTGTGTCCAGTTTTGGGCCCCACACTACAAGAAGGATGTGGACAAATTGGAGAGAGTCCAGCGGAGGGCAACAAAAATGATCAGGGGGCTGGAGCACATGACTTACGAGGAGAGGCTGAGGGAACTGGGGTTATTTAGTCTGCAGAAGAGAAGAATGAGGGGGGATTTGATAGCAGCCTTCAGCTACCTGAAGGGGGGTTCCAAAGAGGATGGAGTTCAGCTGTTCTCAGTGGTGGCAGATGACAGAACAAGGAGCAATGGTCTCAAGTTGTAGTGGGGGAGGTCTACGTTGGATATTAGGAAACACTATTCCACTAGGAGGGTGGTGAAGCACTGGAATGGGTTCCCTAGGGAGGTGGTGGAATCTCCATCCTTAGAGGTTTTTAAGGTCAGGCTTGACAAAGCCCTGGCTGGGATGATTTAGTTGGGATTGGTCCTGCTTTGAGCAGGGGACTGGACTAGATACCTCCTGAGGTTTCTTCCAACCCTAATATTCTATGATCCTCCTAAGGCCTATTGTTTTCCCTAATGGCTCGTTGCCCTGAAGAGGCCCTTCCCGACCAGCTATCTTGACTGAAAGCATCTTGTCCAGTGGGCATTACCCAGGTGTAACTACATTTGAAATACAGATACAGTCAATATTCATAACTTCAGATACAAAAATGATACCTGCATACAAACAGGATAATCCTATTCAGCAAACCATAACTTCCAATGTCACCTCACATGACTCCTCTTGTACAAAATGCACCATCATTCTGCCACACACCTCTCAGGATAATATCACTGTGAAGAATATGGGGTGCAGTGTCACACGGTACAGCAGCACTTTCAGGGAGCCACTTCTGGGGCAGTGGGGGAAGGGGAGCAGCCCACCAGGGCACAACACAATGGTCTGGGGTGTGACTTTAGACAAACCTGTTCATTTTGCAAATGGTGCCAGGGGATCTCCAATGCCCAAACAGAGCATATAGGACCTCATTTTTTTAAGGTCTCTGAAAGACACAGACACATACAGTAAATTGTGTAGCAATAGATGCGACTGCCTCGGGAGGGATAAAGGGCTGAGTCAAAGCAGCAGGGGTTTGAAGCTATGGTTGCAGGTAGGTTAGGGACTGGTACGGTATTTCCACCTTAAGGCTGAGACTATTAAAGCATCCCCTTTCCATACCGCCCATATCAGAGCATGCCGCGTGGATTGCAATATGTTACTGTAGGTAACAGAGCTGGAGTCTGATCTCCATTACGCAGGTGGGAATCAGGACTAATTCTACTAAAGTCAATTGCATCAATGTAAAATCAGGGTCACGGAGACCAGAATCAGGGCCCTAATGCACAATTGGATTGTTTCCCCTCATTTTAAGCAGCTGAAGAATTCATGATATCAGTAGGGCTCTGGCCCTGATCCAGCAAATATGTCCCTACACAGTTAAGTAGGTGAGTAGGTCAGTTAACTTCAGTGGAACAATTTGTGCTTAAAGTTAAGTACGTGCATAACAATTTGGGGTCTACAGCTGCTCCTTTCTTCACTTCCTGTCTTAAACCGCTATGCGGTGCTGTTGGGCCGAGTGCGTGAACTGCCGTGGCAGATGATGCATGTAGCTTTGGGATCCTCCGGGAGCAACTTTAATAGGATTGTTATTCTTTTGTTACATTGCCTCTGTTTCACAAGTGCCATTGAGTTAAAGATGATAATGAAAATACATTTCTTTTCCTGAATTAATAACAGCTCAGAGTATTAAATCTGAAAATTAAACCATTTACTTTGCACTGCTTGCTGTTTATTTCCTTTTCTCTTGGCCTGGGCAGGGAAAACAGCTTAGTCAGTTTCACTTGGGGCTGTGGTCACTTTTCACTTTCAGGCTCTCAGGCAGTAGCATGAAGCTGCCTTTGAGAACCTCTAGAGCTGTGGTTTATAACCTGTGGACCCCTGGCACCCCCAGACTATGTCTAAGCCATCTGTCTTGGATGGTTATGGGCACATCTACACTTGCAAAGTTCCAGCACCGCTCAGAGCGCTGAAGGAAAACCGCTGTTGTGTGTTCACGCTGACAGCTGCCTGTGCAATAGTGTGTTCACCCTTGTGGCACTCCCAGCGATATTCGGAGCCGTGCACTCTGGGCAGCCATCTCACAGAGCACCTCTTTCCCTTTTGCCACTAAGACTTGTGGGAAGACGGAAGGGGTCGCGGGTCACCCTGGGTCCTGTCCCAATGCCCCATGATGCATTGCTTCACATCCCAGCAGTCCCTGTGCTTCCGTCCGCGTTTGGCACCATCTTTCAACGGTTTGTGCACAGCGCGCCCTGCCCTGCCTCTTTCGGGCTGCAGGAATGGATCCCGAACTGCTGACCAGAATGCTGCACACACTGACCAACACGTCACGAGTGGCAGTGGATTTATTCCTTAAACTACAAAGGCAAGAGGAGTGTGACACTGATCTCGCCACACGTAGTAGCTATGACATGAGATGGCTTGTGGCATTCACGGAACAGTGGAACGCCGCTTTTGGGCTCGGGAAACAAGCACTGAGTGGTGGGATCAGATCGTCATGCACGTCTGGGATGACGAGCAGTGGCTGCAGAACTTTCGCATGAGAAGCCACATTCATGGACTGTGTGATGAGCTCGCCCCAGCCCTGCGGCGCAAGGACATGAGAATGAGAGCTGCCCTGTCACTGGAGAAGTGTGTGGCGATTGCACTGTTGAAGCTGACTACTCCAGCCTGCTACCGATCGGTCGCTAACCAGTTCGGAGTGGGAAAGTCGACCCTTGGAGTCGTGTTGATGGAAGCGTGCAGGGCCATTAATCGCATCCTGCTCCGAAAGACTGTGACTCTGGGCAACGTGTGTGACATTGTGGATGGCTTTGCACAAATGGGCTTCCCTGACTGCGGAGGGGCGACAGATGGGACGCATATTCCAATTCTGGCAGCAGACCACCTAGCCACCGAGTACATTAATCACAAGGGGTATTTCTCAATGGTTCTTCAGGCGCTTGTGGATCACCATGGGCGTTTCACAGACATTAACGCAGGCTGGTCCGGAAAGGCGCATGACACACTCACCTTTCGGAACACTGGCCTGTTCAAGAAGCTGCAAGCCGGGACTTTCTTCCCAGACCAGAAGATCACAGTAGGGGAAGTCGAAATGCCCATTGTGATCCTGGGAGACTCTGTCTACCCCTTAATGCCGTGGCCCATTAAGGGCAACTTGACAGCAGCAAGAAACGGTTCAACAACAGGCTGAGTAAGTGCAGAATGACTGTGGAGTGCGCATTTGGCTGTTTAAAAGCTCGCTGGTGATGCCTGTACGGGAAGCTGGACCTGGCTGATGACAATATTCCTATGCTTATAGGCACGTGCTGTACGCTCCATAATATTTGTGAAGGGAAGGGTGAAAGCTTCACTCAGGGCTGGACTGCAGAGGCTCAGTGCCTGGAGGCTGAGTTTGAACAGGGCTATTAGAGGGGCACTGTGCAGGGCCATAAGGATCAGGGATGCCTTGAGGCAGCAATTTGAAGCTGAAAGCCACTAATATTTGTTGCTATGCTCGGGATTGCAGTGCTTGAAATGCTAGGAGGTGATTGGTGCACTTGATGCAAGGAGGGGCCTTAACATAGTTGTATGTTGCTTTGCAGGGCTCTTTTTGCTTTCACGTAATAGAATAAAGATTGATTTCAAACAAACAATTCTTTTCTTGAAAGCCAACAACCAGAGGAAAGAGTCAAATGAAAAAAAATGATCAGCAGGGAGGAGGATGGCGGAATGGAAGGTCTCAGGAGGAGGAGGGGGTCCCGGGACGGTTACAGATTTGTGTTTGTCCAGGGATCATACCCAACCTTCTCCTTTGGAGGACGACGCAGCGGGTGCTGTACTTCAGCAGGGCCAAACTGCAGAGGGATGGGTGTTGAGTGCAGTGGGTACTGGGAGTCCACACTGCTGGCCTGTGAGGTGGGAGGAGTGCAATGCTGCGGGTAGAGAGTGGAGCCAGGAGGTTGATAAGAGTGTGTTGCGGTGTGTGTGTGTGGCGCTAGTATTGCCTGGAGTGTGTCCGCTTGGTGCTCCATAACTGTTAAGAGCCACTCCATGGCTTCTTTCTGATGTGCCGCGTTCTCCTTTTGTACCCTCTTCTCGCTGTCCCGCCACTCCTTCAATTCCTGTTTCAGAGCACATCATAACCTCACGCAGAAAGTCCTCCTTAGCTCTTCTTGGATCCTTTCTAATTCTTTGCAACCATTCTGCCGCTGATAACAAAGAGGGAGGCTGGGCTCCCAAGGTCATCTCTGTGAAGTTTAAATGCAACATTTTACAGAAGCAGTATTGTTTGCAACACGGAGAACACTGAGTGAGTGATTTAAAACACAGCCAGTACTCACACACCTGTCACTAACTGGCTGACCCCAGGCAAGCACACATGAGCCACAAGACCCCCAAAATGGTGAGTAGCCGCAGGGTAAATCACTCTTCCCGGACCCTGCAGTATACTGGGCACGTGGCTCTTGGGGGGGAGCCAGCACTGTAGGGGGGCCTGATAATCATTCCTTGTCCCCACACTTTCGACAGGAGGGATCATTATGGAAGATATCTCGTTGCTGAGGGTGAGCAGGGAATCAAGGGAGGGTCTTCTCCAAGCTTGCAGCTTTGGCCCTGGCCCCTATGCTTCTCGCCTGTGTGCAGCAATGGTCCCCCCGCTGTGACGGCACAATGGGGCAGGAAAGTTACCATTAATGGGTCAAGAAACAAAGCAGCTCTGCCTATGAACATGCGGCAGCGGATTGCCCAGTATCTCCACGAGAGTTTGCTCTCCCTGGCCGCTGGGCAGGGAGCAGGACAGCGCCACATCTGCCTGAGAGAGCCTGGCTGGGAGGCAGGGTGGCCTGCTCCCTGCCTGGGCTCAGCGGCCGCGGGAGGGGAGACAAGGCCTCTGTCTCTCGCAGGCAGCGCGGCTCTGTCCCGCTCCCTGCCCGGCTGCCACGGAGAGTGGGTCGAATTTGCTTGGGGGAGGAAGGAGGCACAGGCAGGGCCGCCCAGAGGATTCAGGGGGCTTGGGGCAAAGCGGGGGAGCTGCGGCGCTTGTACTCACCCGGTGGTCCAGGTCTTCGGCGGCATTTTGGCAGTGGGGGGCCCTTTAGACGCTCTGGGTTTTTGGCAGCACTGAAGGGCCCCCCGCCGCTGAAATGCCGCCACCGGGCCAAGGCTCGCGGAGCATTTCAGTGGCGGGGGGCCCTTCAGTCACTCCATGTCTTCGGCAGCACTGAAGGGCCCCCCGCCGCTGAAGACCTGGACCACCGCCGGGCCAGGGCTCGTGAGGCCCCTGTGGGGTCTGGGGCAAATTGCCCCACTTGCCCCCCCCTTCCCCCGGGTGGCCCTGGGCACAGGGAGAGAAGGACAGAACCCATGGGTCCCTCCCCGCAGGTAAAATGGGGCGGGAGCCCCGGGCTTGGCGGGGTGTGTGTGTGTCACTCCGCATCTGCCTGAGAGCCTGGCTGGGAGGCAGCCTGGGCTCGGCTGCCGGGCAGGAGGGAGCCAGAGTCCCCAGGGACAGGGGTGAGCGAGCCAGTCCCCTCTCCCCACCCACAGCATGTTTCTGGCTCACTCAGCCCCTGTCCCTGGCAGCTGGGGCGGCAGCAGGCTGCCCTCCCGCCCGGGCCCTGCTGCAGGTGAGCTGGTCGCCTCTCCCCCTGCAGCCGAGCCCAGGCAGGGAGCAGGCCACCACTGCCTCCCAGCCAGGCTCTCTCAGGCACATGGAGCTCGGTCCTCCTCCCTGCCCCACTGCCGGGGAGCGCAGCCAATTTAGCCAAAGGTAGGGGGTAGCAGGCGCAGGGAGAGAAGGTAGAGCCTCTCTCCCTCCCCGTCCCCGGCAGGCCAATCTGGGGGACATGACCCCCCATCATGGAGTGTGGGGGAGTCCGGCCCTGCACCCCTCTTCCTGGGATTCACAGTGACTCTCAGCCAGCCAGTAAAACGGAAGGTTTATTGGACAACAGGAACACAGGCTACAGCAGAGCTTGTAGGCACAACCAGGACCCATCAATCAAGTCCTTCTGGGGGGGGTTCAGGGAGCTTAGACCCCCGCCTTGGGGTTCCCTGCGTTGCACCACCCAGCCCAAACTGAAACTAAAAATCCCTCCAGCAGCTCTCCCCCCTCCCCTCTCTCCCCTGTCCTTTGTTCAGTCTCCCAGGCAGGTGTGAATTCTCCCAACCCCCCTTCTGGCTCAGGTTACAGCTCAGGTAGATTTACTCTCATCCCCAGTGCCAGTGTAACCTCCCTGCAACATTCCCAGGTCAAATCCACCCTGCTCCCCGCTCCGTCACACATCGCCTCTGAAGGGGCCACAGTTGGGATACGGTTGCCAACTTTCTAATTGCACAAAACCAAACGCCCCTGCCCTGCCCTGCCCCTGAGGCCCCATCCCCTGCTCACTCCATTCCCCCTCTGTAGCTCACTCTCACTCACTTTCACTGGGCTGGGGCAGGGGGTTGGGGTGCAGGAGGGGGTGAGGGCTCCGGCTAGGTGGGGCCAGGGATGAGGGGTGTGGAGTGCAGGAGGGGGCTCAGGGCTCGGGCAGGCGGTTTGGGGTGTGGAAGCTGTGATGAACTGGGAATGTTCTTAATGTTTGCTCTGAATACGGTGTTGGTGCCTCAGTGTCCCCTCTGCAGTTCTTAATATCCAGGTGGTGGATCAGGGGGTGTGATTGCTGCAGAGGAAGGGGCCAGTGCACCTAAATGCCTGAGACTCTGTCTCCTAGCAACTGATGGCCTGGGCCCCTCCCTTGCAAAGGTGCCAACTGAAGGTGTTGGAGACAAAGAGGTCAGGTGACCCCCTGGGCCCGGGAAAGGGGCTGAGCAGAGAGGAGCGGGGGCTGGAGGGGGTTTCAGTCTGGAGCTGGCTGGGGACGAGGAGTGAAGTGCAGACGTGGGGGTCTGGCTCACTGCCCCCCAGAATGGACCCGGCCGAGGGGTCCGGTTCGCGGTACCTACACGCTCTGTGTTAGCCCCTGTGCCTGTCATCGAATAAACCTCTGTGTTACTGGCTGGCTGAGAGTCACGTCTGACTGCGAAGTCGGGGGGCAGGACCCGGTGGCTTCCCCAGGACCCCACTGGGGTGGACTCGCTGTGGGAAGCGCACAGAGGGGCAGAGGATGCTGAATGCTCCAAGGAGAGACCCAGGAGGTGAAGCCGTGTGAGCTTCTTGCCCTGCAGACAGGCTGCTCCAAGGGAGAAGAGGCTCCCCAGAGTCCTGACTGGCTTTGTGGGGAGCAGTTCCAGAGCATCACCCAGGGACTCCGTGACAGAGGCCCAGTGGCACAAACCGCAGCGCCAAGGAAGCGGCTGGCAGGTCCCTGCAGCCCCATGGCGCATGGGAGGCCATAGAGACTCCACAGGCTCCGCCCCTGCAGCTCCCATTGGGCTCAGTTCCTGGCCAATGGGAGCTGTGGGGCTGGCACTCAGGTCAGGGGCAGCATGCAGTGCTGCCCATGCGCCCAGGGGCTGCAGGGACCTGGCAGCCACTTCTGGGAGCCACACGGAGCCAGGGCAGGCAGGGAACCTGCCTTAGCCCCGGGCCCCTGCTGCACCGCTGATCGCACTTTTAGCAGCCCAGTTGGCAGTGCTGACAGGAGCCGCCAGGATCCCTTTTCGACCGGGAATTCGAAAACTGGATGCCTGGCAACCCTAGCTGGGGGTAGGGCTGAGGCCAAGAGCGGAGCCGCGGTCTGGGACCAAGGCTTGGAGCAGGGCTGGGTGGAGCTCCCTCCCTGCCCCGCTCCTGTGAATGTTCCTCCACACCCCCATAGGGGGGTACACCCCACGGTTTGGGGACCTTTGCATTACCCCATTAATCTTAACTCTGAAACTGGCTGCTATGGCAGTGTGCACAGGGGGTATGCTACGCAGAGTATGCCGAGAGCCCTGGATCGTCTTTGGCCTTGATCCAGCAGTGCTCCCAGGCCCCGATCCGGATCAGGGATTGACTGTGCTGAGTGGTGTACAGACAGTAACAGAGAAGTCCTGCCCCGCAGAGCTCACAGGCTACTTCTTATTGGTTATTTGTTTGTAATAAAACTGTTTCTGTTGGGATTACAGATGAAAAATCAGGACATATTTCTATTGACCATAGGTTTGGCCAACAGTTTAGCCGTGCCAAGGGCAAAGAAATCACCCAGACGAGCTCAGAGCTACCAGCTCCCGCAATATCACTGTGAAGGTCGGAATATTTTAAGTTTCTCATGATCCCCTGATTTCCTCAGTCAAACTCCATGAATTATGCATTTAGTTCCCTTTACTTTCAGCAGGCCCAGAGCCACAGCCTGCCCTCAGTTAAGATGGCTGCCATTTCCCTGTTCCAGTTGCAGGGAACTTCCATCATTTCCAATGGGACTGAAGCCAGGCTGCCCTTAGGGAAGATAGTCATCTTCTCCCTCCATGGTTAGGGAGCTGGGCAGGAAAATGTAGAGAGGAAAGGGGGCGGGGGTGGTGACAGGAGATTGCTGAAGGCAGGAGGGAATGTGAGGGTGCAGTGGGATATGGGGGTGCGGGAGGAATGTGAGGATGCAGGGGGGACACAAACATACAGGGGTGCAGGGGGATATGGGAGTACAGGGGAATGTGGAGGTGCAGAGGAGACACAAACATACAGGGGTGCAGGGGGATATGGGGGTGCAGAGAAGGAGCTAAAGGAGACTGGGGTGCAGGAGCGGGCTAAGGGAGGGGTTGGGGAGGGATGCAGTGACAGCTCCCCCCATGATAAGAGCGACCCCCCCCCCCCCGCAGCTGGCAGGGAGACCCACGTTGTTTAAAGCTGAATTCGCTCCTTCGGCGTTGGCAGCTCCAGGGACTTGCCCGGGACATTGGGGGCCGCTCGGCCAGCCCCAGCTCCCGGAGTCCCGGGATCAGCGCTGCCCAGCCCGCAGCCGGCCGCGGCGGGCGGTGGCTGCCAGGGCCAGTCCCGGGAGCGGGAGCCCAGCTGCTCCCCACCAGGGCGTGGCTGGCCCGGGGGCAGCTGGGGCGCAGGGGCACCGCCCCGCCAGTCTCAGGCTCCGGGCGGGCTGCAGTCTGCTCCGCCCACAGGCCACGTGCGACCGCCCGGCTCCTCCACTGCAGCGGCGGCGGCGGGGGGGCGGACCCGGCTGCCCCCCTCCGGCTCGCTGCGGGGAGCTGGGCCACCTCCCGCCCGGGGCGCTGCTGGGAAGAGGCGGCTCCCCCCGCACGAGTCGGGAGTGGTACGATCCGCGGGGTGGGGGCGGGGCAGCGGAGCGATGGCTGCGCCCGGCTCCCCCCGCACGAGTCGGGAGTGGTACGATCCGCGGGGTGGGGGCGGGGCAGTGGGGCGATGGCTGCGCCCGGCTCCCCCCCCCCCCCCCGCACGAGTCGGGAGTGGTACGATCCGCCAGGGCGCGGTGGGGGCGGGGCAGTGGAGCGCTGCCTGCGCCCGGCTCCACCAGCACGAGTCGGGAGTGGTACGATCCGCCCGGGCGGGCTGGGGGCGGGGCAGTGGAGCGATGGCTGCGCCCGGAGCCGGCGGGTGAGTGCGGCGCCCCGAGCCTGCCCGACTCCCCCCCAGAGGCGGCTGCATGGCGGGGCGGGGAGCTCTGCCCGGAGGTGGCAGGTTCGGTCCCCGGACCGGACCGGACCGCGGGGTAGCTGGGCCGCGCTAGCGTCCGGCTTTGGGACCTGGGAGCCGCAGGGCCAGGCTGGGGGTCCCCCGGCTCCGGCCCAGAAACCGGGTCTCCTGCCCCCCCCCCGGCTCCGCTTGACCCGCTTGACCGCCAGCGAACTCCAGGGGCGTCCCACGTGCGCGGACCCGCCACGCGTGGGGCCCGAGCCAGCCGCGTCTGCGTGTTGGCTGCTCCCTGGCCCCGCTGGGAACACGTGGGAGGCAAAACAGGTTCCTGCCTGGCCCCCGCGTGTGGCCCCATCCCCCGGGGGTGCGAGGCTGGGCAGCTGTCAGCCCCTGGGCCCTGCAGCCCTTCCCTGGGCTGGGGAAGGGGGGAGAGGCGCAGGGGCTGTTTGCTGACCAGGGGCTGGTGAACTCCGGGGGGGTTTCATTGGGCTCCATCCCAGCGCAGGCCGCTGGGGCAGCCCGGCCTGCACCCCCCTGTGGGGATGGAGCCAGTGGCCCCGGAGCAAACGCATCCGCTCGCTAGCTGGGCTCCAGGGGCTCAGCCCTGTGCCCGGCTGCGCGGCTGTAAAGCGCTTGGGGGTGCTTGGCTGAAAGGTGCCGTAGGGGGCGGGCATCATTCCCAGAGCCAGAGAGCATCTTTCCTCTCCGCGGCCTTCCCCGTGGGCCCGGGCCGCACTAATCGCTGTGTGTGCGCTTCCCTTTCCACGAGCAGGATTGGAAATTCGAGTGTGGACACGCAGGGCCAGGGTATCTGAAGGGCTCCACAGGCTGGGGGCCTACCTGGGAGCTGAAATTCAGGCTCCAGAGATGGCCAGGGAGCACTAGAATAACTGGCCCTGGCTTCTTTGGAAATTCTGGCCCCCTGTTGCCAGCAGAGGCCAGGTTTTTTAAAATGCGTCGGTAGGGAAGACAAGGCCTAAGTGTCTGTGGCTGGAGCAGTGCTGAGCCGTGCCTGGCGCTCTGCCTGGGTATGAAAAAAATCTCTCCTACCTGAGCTGTGTAATAAGTTCCCCTTCTGATTTCCCTGCAAGCCTCCCCGGGAACCAAACCTGCGGAGATGAGGACAACAGCTACTTTGTATTTATACTTGCTGTGAGCCTACACCTTTGCTTTCTGCCTTAGCTCCCAGACTGGCACCTGCTGTCAGGTGTCTCCAAACGTCCTAGGTCTACTCTTGAATTTGGGGTTGGGCTTTAACACATGTTAACCAACGTGATTGCAGAGAGGATGCTACAGAAAGTCCCCCGGACACAAACTAGGCTTAAACATGACTAGCAACAAGCCGTTGTGTCCTGTCCACACTGGAATTTTCAATCCTGTTAGTGAATGAGTTAAAACGTGACCGTGGAGTTTGCTCTACCCCGGAGTATCGGGGACCTGACCTCTCTTTCTCATGCCCAGGTTCTTGCAGTGCCTGGTTTGTGGGAGCTGCTGGCTGTAGAGTAAGAGAAGCTGCCTCTAGCTGGAGACCCTCGGCTCTCCCCACCCAGGCGCCATGGTGACCGAGGAGGAAGTGGAGGCCGTCGGCCGGACGCTGGTGGACACGATGCAGCCCCTGAAGGCTCGTTTCCGAGCCCTTTTCACCCTGCGCAATGTGGGCGGCCGTGCTGCCATCGACTGGATCAGCCAGGCTTTTGGGGATGAGTCTGCCCTTCTGAAACACGAGCTGGCGTACTGCCTGGGGCAGATGCAGGATGAGCGCGCCATCCCCTGCCTGGTCCGGGTGCTGCAGGACACCAGCCAGGAGCCCATGGTGCGCCACGAAGCAGGTACGAGAGCTCAGGGCTTGAGCGGGAGCCTGTCCCGGTCCCACTGGCACAGAGGCCCTTGCCAGTCCAGCCCGAGCCAGGGGCTGACGTAGCCGGGCAGGGCAGGGATGGATGGAATTGTGGCTTGTTCCTGGGGGACAGGAACACGTGCCAACCTTTTCCTGGTGTGTCTTATTTCCAGCTCTGTGCTGGCTGGCACCTCGGGGCAGAGCCAGTGCTCCACTCCACATTGCTGGCTCCCCCCGTGCAGTGGCTGGCGATGTGAGGAGCAAAGTGGTTCCTAACTCCCGTCTACAGCCCCCCCCAATGGAGCTCCCGGGATGCTGGAGCAGACCCCATGTGCTGCTTGTACAGTGAATCCGAGCTCCAGGGGCCGATGCTAAACTCACTGGGGTGTGATGTTGCGGACGTCTCCTCAACGCCAGGCTGAAGCTGCTTCCCGTCCCCGCAAAATGCCAGCTCGTCCCTGCCCTCTGCCCCAGTGCCACATGCTGCGTTTCCCTCCCGCTTTTCGTAGCTCGGCTCTCGCTCTTTAGAAGCGCCGCAGCCAGGCGTGTGGCAGGGCTGTGTCCCCCCAGGCGAGGGGCAAGGCCTCATTAAAGGTGATGGCAGCAGTATGGGAGCTTCCAGCTTGTTCACTGGCACCGGTGCCTTTGGTCTGTGTTCCAGGGGAAGCTTTGGGAGCGATCGGGAACCCCCAGGTGCTGGATGTTCTCAGACGTTATTCGGAAGACCCGGTGATTGAGGTAAAGCTTTCCCTGCGTTCCCCTGCCAAGCGCAGCCATCAGCACTGATCATACCACCCGGCAGCCTGGGTCAGTGGGCAGAGCTCCGCACTGGGACTGCAGAGATCTGGGCTCTGTTCCCAGCCCTGCCACTTACCTGCTGAGTGACCTTGGGCAAATCCCTTCCCTGCTCCGTGCCTCAGTTTCCCCTCTCATGTTGGTCTGGTGAGACTGAGCCCTTCAGGGCAGAGACTCTCTTCCTATTTGTCCGGTCAGCTGCTGGCCCAGTGGAGCCTGATCTCCGCTGGGACCTGCAGGTTCTGCTGTAACCCTGGCACTGATGCAGGGACCCCCGGGTGGCAGCGAGTAGGGCAGTTGTTGGGGGTATTATGCTGATGGGCAGACACACCTCTTGTCTGTGAGTTTTTTCTCATGCAGATAACAGCCCTAGTCCTGCTGGCAGTGCCACTTTCCCCATGCTGCCCTGTCTGGGGGAGTCACTCTGTGTAGCCCCATTTGATACCTGGTGCGTCTGCTGCCCTTGGGATTCCTCTGACCAGGAACTGAACTGGTTCCAGTAAGGGGGTTATTTATACCCCAGGAGGCCCAGTCACCCTGCACAGAAAGTTACAAGGGCAGGAAAACCTCACTGGGCAGCCGGACCCCGTGGCAGTGCAATGTCAGAGCTGCATGTCTGACTATTGGCCGGTCCATCGCTCCTTTCGGGTGAGGCGTGACAGAGCTGGGTACGAGCCCTGTTGTGCCAATGGGGAAACTGAGTCGCAGAGGTGGACGTGACTTGGTGGTGGTGTCGCAGTGCGTGAGTGGCAGAGCTGTGACTCCCAGTCCCATGCTCTGACCACTAGACGCTGCTGTCTGGCTGGTGGGACTCTGCTCTCCCCAAGGGATCCCAGTGAAGGTGTCTCTGTCCCGTTCTGCAGGTAGCCGAGACCTGCCAGCTGGCGGTCAAGAGGCTCGAATGGCTGCAGAAGAACAAGGAAGCACCTGGCGCCAGCCCCTACCTGTCTGTGGACCCGGCTCCCCCTGCCGAGGAGAAGGACGTCGCCAAGCTGCGGGAGACCCTGCTGGATGAGTCGCGCCCGCTGTTCGATCGGTACCGTGCCATGTTCGCCCTGAGGAACCTGGGGGGCGAGGCCGCGGCGCTGGCGCTGGCTGACGGTGAGACAACCCCCGATCGCCGATGCTGTGGCTCCTCCTCGCCATCTCCCCTGGCCCAAGCTGAGTCCGGAGATCCACAGTGGGGGGCCCCACTGCAGTGCTGCCCCTGGGACCCATCCCTGCCTGAGCAGCTGGGCTCCCTGGCTGGGTTGTATCCCTGCTATTCCCAGCACCCTCCACCAGGGGTCACTCTAGGTCCTGCCTCACTTCCCCGGGCACAGGGCACGGTCTCAGCAGCACCCCCCGCGCGCCTCCCCCCCCCAGCCTGGGCCAGTGATGGGACGAGCAGACATCCCCCCCCGTCTCCCCCCATGCTTTGTAATACACTTACCCCCGGGACTTGGCTCCACTGGAGCCTTTGCCACGTGCATGCCCTGTTCCGTGCCTGCTGGGTGGGAGAGCCCACGGCGTGTGTCGTCCCCCCCCCCCCCAGTCCTCCAGGAACCCTCCGGGGTGTCATGTCCGAGTTCAGGATCCTCCATGGCAACGGACTGGCCCGGTGCCGCTGGAATCCAGAGACGCAGGGTCGGGGGCAGGCAGACAGCAGAGCCTCCACCCTGCTGCCCTCGGCAGGGCCAAACCCCCTCCCCCTCCCCAGGAATCGCCACCAAATTGTGGAATCTCGGCTCCCTGAAAGGGGACCAGCCGCTTGTGCTCTGCCCCCTCCCTGGGGCAGGCCAGAGCAGGGGCTCCCTGTGTGTGTGGGGACCCCGTGCCCGTCCCGCATTGGGGCGGCCCTTACTGAGAACCACTGCTCTAGGGGGAGAGCCCCCCCCAGCTAAGCCTGGAGCCCCCTGGACCAACCCAGTTCTCTGAGCTGGCCGGTTCAGGGCGTTTCCATCTGCTCTCTCTGGGCATCCTGCTGCCTGCACCAGAGGGAACTGGTCACCCCAGCCTGGCTGCGGTCGAGCAGTGGCTCCAGTGCTGTGGGTGGTTCTGTGGATCCAGCCCCTTGGGAGGGACCGACCCACAGAGCCTGAGAACCCCATGGGGCCAGGCCGGTTCTGGCCCCCAGGCAGGTCTGACCCGGTTAGGGATAAGCAGGACTGTGGGGGCCCTTCTGGAGTGAAATCCAGCCCCACTGCAAAGTCTGTCAGGGCTCACTGTCCCTTTCCCTGCCCCCATGGGGTCCTCTGCCTTCCTGCTGGATGGGTGCTGCTGAGCCCAGAGGGCCCAGGCTTGTGTCGGGCAGAGAGCAACGGATCAGGGCAAGCGCCTCCTCTCACCCCCAGCCCTGGTGCCTCAGCCCTGCCTGGAGGGACCCTTACAGGGCCGCTGAGTCTCCATGGCCGACAGGGCGTCTGGTGGGTCGGGTGCAGGCGGACCCTGGCTGACCCCACTCATCCCCCCAGGCTGCACCTGCTGCTATTAACCCCCGAGCGGCTGAGCCCCCAGCAACTCGCTCCCAGCCGGCCCAAGAGCAGTGGGGGGGTCCCTCCCTTCAGATGTGTGGGGAGGGTGGGGCCCAACATCCCAGAGTGCTTTGGGCTACCTCCTCGCTCTGCCTGCTCCAACCCTTCCCCCCCCCCGCTCTCCCCAGGCCTGGTGTGCGGCAGTGCCCTTTTCCGCCACGAGATTGGCTTCGTCCTAGGCCAGATGCAGCACGAGGCCTGCGTGCCCCAGCTGACGGCGGCACTGGAGAGCGCGGCGGAGAACCCCATGGTGCGGCACGAGTGTGCGGAGGCGCTGGGCTCCATCGCCAAGGCGTCCTGCCTGGAGACGCTGCGGGCCTTTGCCCAGGATGGGGAGCGGGTGGTGAGGGAGAGCTGCGAGGTGGCCCTGGACATGTACAACTACGCCAACGGGCCCGAATTCCAGTATGCCGACGGGCTGAGCAAGCTGCAGGCCTCGGGCTGAGCAGGGAGCCTGCCTCAGCCTCTGGGGGAGCTGGGTGGCTGCCGGAGGAGCCAGGCCTGATTCACCCCTGCCCTGCACCACTGCTTGCACCAGGGCAGAGTGGGTGGGAAGCCAGATCTGCATAGTCCTGTGCGCTCTGGGTCCCATGGGGGTGGCAGCAAGCCTCTACCGCTAGCTTGTTTCTCTGAGTCCCTGGGATGGGCCAGCACCCTAGATCCAGCCCCTGCGGGGTTGGGGGTCAGGCTCCGTGCTGGGGACCCAGGGTAGAGGTGTCAAACAGCTGCTCTGCTGACTGGCTGAACTGCTGGATCCTGACCCGGCAGCTCTCTGGGGGGAGCCTGCCGGGGATCCAGGGTCTGAGCCCGTCGGGAGAGCAGGGCTTGTCTCTCAAGTCACGGGCTGTGGGTGGGCACAAGGTTCTGTCGCGTAGCTGCTCAGGCTGTACCCACAGAGGCTCCCTTCTCCACGTCTGTGCTCCAGCTTCACTGCTGCTGCGGGGCCTAATGCATTGGGCAGAGCCCTGCGCTGCGCCGCTGGCAGGCGTTACAGGAGGTGACACGCAGCTCGACGCGGCCAGGTGGTGCCCCATGTGGCGGGGGCTGCACCTCGCACCAGGAACAAACACCAGCCAAAGCCTCTGCCCGTTCACCCACAGCACCGTTGGCAGAGCCTCTGTCCCAGGGGTGCGGCTCAGACAGAGCTGGAGAGTCCCTGGCTTTTCAACCTGCCCCCGGGTCTTTGCAGGCCTGGCTTTGTGCTCCCAGTGCTGTGTGCTGTCTAGGGGTGGCTGCTGTGCAGTGAGGCTGGGTGCCCGCTTGGAAAATCTGCCCTTCGATTTCCCGCTTGTCTGGGCGATGGCAGAGAGGGAAGCCGCGTTACCCCAGAGCTCCCCTCCGGTGCCAGCCAAGGAGCAGACCTCCCAGGGCAACACAGACCCCGGCCACAGCTGCCTTCTCTGAGCACTGGCCGGGGGGAAGACGAGTGGGGGGGGCCTCTGGCAGTGCTATGGGGTCTCCCGCGGAGTGGGTCACAGCCGGCCTGTAGCACTGGGGGCACGTAGGAGGGCAGGGGTGTAGGGGCTGGAGGTGGGAGATTTGTAGCCATGTGCCAGCGAGTTCCCAAACAGGAATGTGATCCACTGGGGCTGGAGTAGGGGGAGCCCCCTCGGAGCGGGCAGGGCGCAATGCCCAGGGCAGAGCTGGGCTAGTCTCGCCGCGTGGATGGGGCCATCTTGCAGCAGACGGAGCCTGTGGGGGCCGGTCGGGTACAGCCGTTCACTTGTACTGGGGCTGGGAAGGGCTTGCGGGGAATAAATGGAATGGTGGAAGGTCTGGCCTCGACCTGCCTCTTTTCAGCACTGGACCAGGGGTGCCTCTGCCTCCGCTGGGCCTTAGCCCCCGGCCAGCAGCCCCGCAACCAGGTTCCCGCTGTCTCCCCTGGCCAGCAGCCCCAGGGCCGGGTTCCCGGTGTCTCCCCCGTTGGGCCTGAGCCCCGTCCAGCAGCCCCATGGCCGGGTTCCCCCTGTCTCCCCCGCTGGGCCTTAGCCCCCGGCCAGCAGCCCCGCGACCAGGTTCCCGCTGTCTCCCCTGGCCAGCAGCCCCATGGCCGGGTTCCCGCTTCACCCCCCCCCCCCCCCGGGCCTGAGCCACAGCCCAGTTCCCGGTCTCTCCCTGTTGGGTCTGAGCCCCGGCCAGCAGCCCCCAGCCAGGTTCACGAAGCCGTCTGACCCCCGGCACAAAGGGCCATGTGGCTCTTGGAGGGAAGGAGGGAGGGAGGTGCGAGCACTGCTCTGGCGTGTGAGGGGGGGCTCACCCTGGGGGCGGGAGCTGTGCCAGTCAGCACCGGGCTGGTATAACAAAGCACCCAGTGGCTCTGCTGTGCTGGGCACTGATCAGTGTACGTGAGGGTCCCTGCCTTGATTTACTGGGGGGGGGGTGTTATAAGGCACAAGCAGGGTGTACAGCACGGAGGGGCAAAGGGCATGTTACTGCCATGGGGGCTTGGGGGAAGGACTTGGGGGCGGGGGGACACCAGGAAGGAGAGCGTGGGGTTAAGCTCCATGGGTTGTGCTCTCTGAGTCTCTCGCTGCAGGGCAGGTTTTCTAACCCTTTCATCATCCTCATGGCTCCCCTCTGACCCTCTCCTTGAACGGGGGGCACCAGGCCGGGGCAGCAGCTCCCCAGGACACTGCTTGAAGGGGCGCTGGGCTGTGACGCCAGGTCATGGGGGTCACCAGCGCTCGTGGCCGCCTGAGCCTGGTGGGTTGCGTGGCAGCAGGGCCCAGCGGCCGGGGGGGCTTCGGCCTGGCTTTCCCCTCGTTCTTTCCTGGCTGCTCCCAGCCGGGGCCGGAGGCCAGCAGCTGTGTCCGGTTTGTTCCCAGATGCTTTTTCCTCGGCAAAAGCCCTTTCTGAGTCGCTCTCCCTCAATCCTCTTATTTCCTAAACCCTCTAATGCTGCTGCAGCTCTTTGCTGGGGCAGGAGGGGGGAAAAGACCTGCTGCCAGCCCAGCTCCTGTCCGTGCTCCTGGGGGGATGTGTGTCCCCCAGGGGCCAATGCACTGGGGGAGGAGAGGGGGGCCGGGAGAGCCATGCCTGTGCCATGCATCGGATGGGCAGGAGACGGGCAAAGGAATGTGCTGTGGCCATGGAGGTTGCTGGGTACTGGGAGTGGGGGGGATATTGGGGCTGGATGGAGCTGGTGTCCAGTAGGGCCGGGGGTCCTGGGGGGGGTTGGGGGCCAGCTGACAGGGACAGTTCTGTTATGGCCATTTCCAAGCTTGGCTCTGTGCTGGTCAGCAGGGGGGATGGGGCTGGTGTGACCCAGCCGGTGCAGCGGAGCAATCTGGCTTCCGGGGCCGGGGGAGAGTCTGACTCTCTCTTGCCCTGGGAGCCGGGTCCCTGCCTGACTAGGGAAGGCCTGGGGACTTGAACCTGGGTCACCCACATCTGGGAAACCAACACGTCTCCACGGATGGTTTGGGCTTCGACACAGAGCACGTGTCGGCAACGTCACGTTGCTGGCAATGTTCGGCGCAGCCCTTGAGCTGGGCGGGTAGCTCCCCACTGCGCACCCTGGGGAGCGTTCGTGCTGGAGGCTGATACGACTCTCGGATGGTTTAGCTGTTAGAGCTCTCAGAATCGACTCATACAGCTGGGGGAAACTGAGGCACAAAGAGGCAGTGACTCAAGGTCACGGGGTGAGTCAAGGGCAGAGCTGGGAATAGAACCCAGGAGTCCTGGCCCTCTGGACTCTTTGTGGGGAGAGGGAAGTGGAGAGTCCAGTGCTGCCGGAAGTCCCAGGCAGAGACACTGAAGCCCTAGAAGAGAACCTGGGAGACCCCCTCACCCCCTTATCTGCCCGGCTGGGTCCTGACCCTTTGGCGAATGCTGCCTCTCAAACACCCGGAGTTAGTGTCATTTCAGCTGAGCTGTAAAGCTGCCACCCCCGGAAGACAGGGCAAGAGCTGGCCCCGTGCCCCAGCCAAATTCCAACCTGGGGAACCCCTGCCTGGCTCCCTAAACTCCTCCTGTGGTTTCCATTGGGGGGTGTTGAGGTCTGCGGCAGCGGAGCTCCTTACTGTACAGCTGCCATGCTCTGCCCCAGAGGTGGCTGCACTGCTGTACCAGCTGGGCTGACTCCCAGGCATCCACCTCGCAGCAGGCTTGGGGGGCGATTTCTCCAAGTGGGACGGGCAGGGAGGACAGTGGGCAAAGCCTTTCCTGTGGCCCATGCCATATTAATATGCATATGCAAATTAGATCATTAATGGCTAGCCAATGATATTGGAGATCATGGATCCCCTCCCCCGCGGTTAGTGTCCTGACCCAGCCTTGGACATGAAATCAGCATCTGCCCTGGGAACAGGCCTGCGTGTGTGTGCGTGTGTGTGCGCCTGTGCGTGTGTTCGTTCTCAACAGCAGGACACCAGCTGGATCCAGGGCCCCAAACCCGGTGGGCTGGCCCCGGAGCTGCCTCCCCAACCCCCCCAAAGGAACCCCCTGTGCCCCCCCACCAGCCCAGTGCCAGGAACAGAGCTGCAGGCTCCTGTGTGGGGACGTCCCTTGCTGCTCTCAGACCATCTGCCCAGGAGATTCCAGCCTGGGAGGGATTAGCTCCGCCTGGGGGGAGCCGTCCCTCCCCAAAGCTGTGGGCACTTGGCTTTCACCCGCCAGCCCAGGGCCAGGCTGCCGACCCCAGCCGCTAAGCGCTCGTCACCGGCCGTGTGAGCTCCCGCAGGGCAGAGCCGAGCCCCCATCCAGCCCCGAGGGACCTGGCACCTGGGAGCCTGCAGCATTTCGGCCGCTCCCAGGGGTAAGATTTCCAGCGGCTCCTAGCCTGGCACAGCCAGAGGCGGGCTAAGGGGTCAGGGCCGTGGCTCCATCCTGCCCAGCTGCTCTCGGTGCAGCCAGGCCCCGAGGCCTCCTCTTCCTGCCCCGACCGGGTGCTGGGAGCCACTGGGGGGAGCTCGTCCCCTCCGGGGCATCGTTCCCTTATCCTAACAGTAGCCTGGGGGCTGGGGGGTGTTGGGACACACCTGGCACCCAGGAGGGAAGGGTCAGTACAATCCAGCCAGCGCCCCCGACTGCCTCCCTCGTATGGCCACACTCAGCTTAGCCTGCTGGGGACCGGCCCTCCGGACCCCGTGGGGGGCAGAGAAAGGCCTGGGCTCCCCCTGCAGATCCTGTCTGAGAGGGGAGTTTGCGCCCCCAGCTGAGTCACCACTGAGCTAGCAGGGGTCGTGCCCCAGGCTCCAGCCGCACCCCGCGGCGCTTCACCTGCCTGCCCCGTCGCAGGAGCTGTGAGTCCCGTCGGGCCCAGCGACGGGGCCGGGGAGTCGGGCGTAGGCTGTTGACGGGCGCTCGTCTCCCTGGCGAGGTCTCACGGGCAGCAGCGCCTGGGAAGCGAGTGCGGAGCCGCTGCCTGGCACTGCCTCTGGCCCTGGGCCCAGCCAGCAGGAGCCGGGGCGGCAGCATCGGGCAGTGCGGGACGGCTAGGAGGGCAGGCGGGGGCTGACGTGGCTCGCCTGGAGAAGGCCTTTTCGGGCAGCAGCGGGAGCCTGGCTCCTGGCCGGGGCGCGGCTGACGGCCCGCGGGGGATGCGGCACTTGCTGCAGGACACCCCGGAGCGGGGCGAGGCCCTGTACACGGACTACAAGCCCCCAGCCCTGGACACCCTCCGCCTGCCCAGCTACGTCCTGTACCCGCTGATGGCAGCGCTGATCGTGGGGCTCGTCGCCTATGCCATCGTGGGCCACTTGATCAAGGACCTGGTGCACGACTTCGCTGGTGAGTGTCCCCGGGACGTGCCGGCAGAGCCCCCGGGGCGGGTGGGTGTGAGCAGTCAGTGGCAGGGACGTGCTGGGCAGTGCCCCCGGGGCGGGTGGGTGTGAGCAGTCAGTGGGCAGGGCATGGCTGGGCAGTGCCCACGGGGTGGGTGGGTGTGAGCAGTCAGTGGCAGGGACGTGCTGGGCAGTGCCCCCGGGGCGGGTGGGTGTGAGCAGTCAGTGGGCAGGGCTCGCCGGGCAATGCCCATGGGGCGGGTGGGTGTGAGCAGTCAGTGGGCAGGGCATGGCTGGGCAGTGCCCACGGGGTGGGTGGGTGTGAGCAGTCAGTGGCAGGGACGTGCTGGGCAGTGCCCACGGGGCGGGTGGGTGTGAGCAGTCACTGGCAGGGACGTGCTGGGCAGTGCCACAGGGCAGGTGGGTGTGAGCAGTCAGTGGGCAGGGCATGGCTGGGCAGTGCCCACGGGGCGGGTGGGTGTGAGCAGTCAGTGGCAGGGACGCACAGGGCTCGCTGGGCAATGCCCCCGGGGCGGGTGGGTGTGAGCAGTTAGTGGCAGGGACGTGCTGGGCAGAGCCCCCGGGGCAGGTGGGTGTGAGCAGTCAGTGGCAGGGACGCGCAGGGCTCGCCGGGCAATGCCCACAGGGCGGGTGGGTGTGAGGAGTCAGTGGGCAGGGCATGGCTGGGCAGTGCCACGGGGCGGGTGGGTGTGAGCAGTCAGTGGGCAGGGCATGGCTGGGCAGTGCCACAGGGCAGGTGGGTGTGAGCAGTCAGTGGCAGGGATGCGCAGGGCTCACCAGGCAATGCCCATGGGGCAGGTGGGTGTGAGTAGTCAGAGGGCAGGGATGTGCTGGGCAGTGCCACAAGGCAGGTGGGTGTGAGCAGTCAGTGGCAGGGACGCGCAGGGCTCACTGGGCAGTGCCCCAGGGTGGGTGGGTGTGAGCAGTCAGTGGGCAGGGCTCGCCTGGCAATGCCCATGGGGCGGGTGGGTGTGAGCAGTCAGTGGGCAGGGCAGGGCTGGGCAGTGCCACAGGGCAGGTGGGTGTGAGCAGACAGTGGGCAGGGCATGGCTGGGCAGTGCCACAGGGCAGGTGGGTGTGAGCAGTCAGTGGGCAGGGCTCGCCTGGCAATGCCCATGGGGCGGGTGGGTGTGAGCAGTCAGTGGGCAGGGCATGGCTGGGCAGTGCCCACGGGGCGGGTGGGTGTGAGCAGTCAGTGGCAGGGACGCGCGGGGCTCGCCGGGCAATGCCCACGGGGCGGGTGGGTGTGAGCAGTCAGCAGGCAGGGATGTGCTGGGCAGTGCCCACCAGGCGGGTGAGTGTGAGCAGTCAGTGGCACGGATGCGCAGGGCTCGCCGGGCAATGCCCACGGGGCGGGTGGGTGTGAGCAGTCAGAGGGCAGGGCATGGCTGGGCAGTGCCACAGGGCAGGTGGGTGTGAGCAGTCAGTGGGCAGGGCTCGCCTGGCAATGCCCATGGGGCGGGTGGGTGTGAGCAGTCAGTGGGCAGGGCAGGGCTGGGCAGTGCCACAGGGCAGGTGGGTGTGAACAGTCAGTGGGCAGGGCTCGCCTGGCAATGCCCATGGGGCGGGTGGGTGTGAGCAGTCAGTGGCAGGGATGCGCAGGGCTCGCCTGGCAATGCCCACGGGGCGGGTGGGTGTGAGCAGTCAGTGGGCAGGGCATGGCTGGGCAGTGCCATGGGGCGGGTGGGTGTGAGCAGTCAGTGGCAGGGATGCGCAGGGCTCGCCTGGCAATGCCCATGGGGCAGGTGGGTGTGAGCAGTCAGTGGGCAGGGCTCGCCTGGCAATGCCCACGGGGCGGGTGGGTGTGAGCAGTCAGTGGCAGGGACCCGGGCCTGGGGAATGGATCGGGTGGCTCAGAGATGGTGAATGAGACATGGACCATCTCAGCTCGAGATCAGCTGCTCCAGCCGCCCTGCATCAGCGCTGGCTGGACATTGTTCCTGTCTTGTGGCTGCCAGGCAGCCTCCACCCAGGGAACGGGGGGCTTTGGGGGACGAGGTGGCATTCACTGATCCCTGTGCGTGTAGCCTCAGTGCCAATGCCAGGCTTGCTGTGGTTGGGGGCGTGCCAGGGTAGCTGATCTCCACCCACCGTGGTTGGCTCCCAGCCCATCTCCCCTTGGCTGACGCCCCAGCTCTGAACGTGCAGCACCCAGCGCCAATGCAGTGCAGCCCCCTCTGGGGTGGGACAGAGCTGCTGCTGGCGGTGCAGAGCAACGAAGAGCAACGGTTTGGGGCAGGGCAGAGCGAGGCTGCCTGGGCTGGCTGAAGAACGGTGGGGTCCGTCTGGGCTGTTGGGGGAATTTCAGCAGGACGCTGCGGTTACCAGACCCGCTGCTAGGAAAAGCCCCAGGGATCCTTCATGAGAACAAGTGTCAGGGCAGCCCAGTGACCCCTCAGCCTCTGCTGCCCAGACCCCGGGTGGGGCCCTGCCCTGCGGCACCTACTGATCTGCCAAGGCTGTAGCCTGCCTGTGCCGGGCGGCCCTGCCCGCCTGCCCTGGGCCAGCCGCACGGCGGCCTCGCCTGCGGGCTAGTTCCAGGTCGGGCCCTTGGGCTGCCCCGGGCGTTATTTCAGGGCAGGGGGAGGACGATGCCGCTTCTCATCTCTCTGTCTCTGTGTTTAGACTGGGCCTTTGGGCCGAAACCAGAGGAGCAGCTGGAGGCCGGCGGGGGAGTCGCTGTGGGGAAAGCGATGGGGATGCAGGAGAGGCGAGAGGAGGAGACCTCCATGGAGGGACAGGGACAGGGCTGCCAAGCTCCCTGCACCCTGCCTGGGATGGAAGCCCCCCTGGCACTGCCCCCCATCGCCCCCCGCAGTTCCATCCCCTCCACAGACTCTCACCAGAAGTTCTTCTAAGGCGCAGCTCGGAGCAGGCACTGGGGGCCTCCACTGTCCACTAGGGGGCAGTGGCTCCATGGGGCTGGCAGGGCAACTTGCCTCTCAGCTCCAGCTGCCAGCGTGGGCCTGTGGGGCTGGGCAGATTCAGACTCCCCGGCAGAGGGGCCTGCTCAGGCCAGGTCCCCGCCCGCCAGGGCCCAAAGCTGGGATCAAGACTGTCCGGCAGGCAGAGAAGGAGCCGCTTGACCCGTGCTTCACTGCGCCCACTGCCCGCTTCACTGCACTTCACTGCCTGCTTCACTGTGCCCTCTGCCCGCTTCACTGCGCCCACCGCCCACTTCACTGCGCCCACCGCCCACTTCACTGTGCCCTCTGCCTGCTTCACTGCGCCCACTGCCCGCTTCACTGCACTTCACTGCCCGCTTCACTGCGCCCACTGCCCGCTTCACTGCGCCCACCGCCCGCTTCACTGCACTTCACTGCCTGCCTCACTGCGCCCACCGCCCGCTTCACTGCGCCCACCGCCCGCTTCACTGCACTTCACTGCCTGCTTCACTGCGCCCACTGCCCGCTTCACTGCACTTCACTGCCTGCTTCACTGCGCCCACCGCCCACTTCACTGTGCCCACCGCCCACTTCACTGCGCCCACCGCCCGCTTCACTGCACTTCACTGCCTGCCTCACTGCGCCCACCGCCCACTTCACTGTGCCCACCGCCCACTTCACTGCACCCACCGCCCGCTTCACTGCACTTCACTGCCTGCTTCACTGCGCCCACCGCCCACTTCACTGCGCCTACCGCCTGCTTCACTGCACTTCACTGCCTGCCTCACTGCGCCCACCGCCCGCTTCACTGCACCCACCGCCCGCTTCACTGCATTTCACTGCCCGCTTCACTGCGCCCACCGCCCGCTTCACTGCGCCCTCTGCCCGCTTCACTGCACTTTACCGCCTGCTTCACTGCGCCCACCGCCCGCTTCACTGCATTTCACTGCCCGCTTCACTGCGCCCTCTGCCCGCTTCACTGCACTTTACCGCCTGCTTCACTGCGCCCACCGCCCGCTTCACTGCGCCCACTGCCCGCGCTGGGCTGTCGGTGCCAGGGCAGAAGGGTTCACTGCTCTCGACAAGCGGCTCCCATCTCAGACTGGACAAACTCGTTACACCAAATCCATGACAGGGGAGCGGCGCCCTAGTGCTGGTCAGACTCCCGGCGTGGGAACAATGGAACCACACCGGAGCGTCTGCCCATATGGGTTAAGGTTAAAAGCAGCGCCCGGCAGCGATACAGGACACAGTGATGCAGGAGGGGCCAGCCCTCCCTGGTTAGCCCCCGCTGTGATGCACGGCTCAGTTCTCCCCCATTGCACCATCCCAGAACAGTCAATGGAACCCACCCCAAACAGCTGCAAACAATCGAAACCGCTGGGGGCAAACCGGGACCAGTGTAACAGCCAGGGGGTCGCCCTGCCTGGGACCCGGAGGCTTCGCATCCACTCGTGTTCGGCGGAAGGTTCGTGGACGGTGGATCCCGGTTCCTGTGACGGCGGCTGTGCAGCGGCAGGAGCTTGGCGGGCCAGGGAGCAGGTCACAAGTGCAGGCTCTGGTTCTCCTTATGTGATTGTGCTTTGTGTGTTAACCATCGGTGTCCAACACGTGCTCTGGCTTGTAGTGGTCCCTCTGCTCTTTCCTAGATACACCTGCTTTGGTTTCATGCCAGGTGCTGGGCGTTGTACCGGAGCAGGGCGGTTACAGGGGCACTAGAAACGGGGGCAAAGTGCTCCCTTTGTGGGCAGAGGGTCTGGGCATCCGTGAGTAGCCGGTGTCAGGGAGATCACGGGGGAAGCTGCCGAAGGCCTCGGGGATGGGGGTGCACCTGCAAGGAAAGGCAGGTGGCACAGCCCGCAGGGGAGGCTGGTGGTGGTAGCTCCCACCCGCTTACCCCAGGCAAGACTCCTTCACGCTGGGGGTAGCAAGGTGGCTCCCAGGCACCCCCGAGAACTGCTCTGGGGAGGGGAGGCCAGGGCCAGTTAGCCAGTGGGCTCAGTGCTGCTCTCGGGGACGGGCTCCCCTGCAACCAGAGCGGCCCAGCGAGCGCTGTGCATTTCCCACCAAAAGGGGAAAGAAACAAATACAAAGGGGGGGGTTGGAAATCTTTGTGGATTTTTCCATTGTTTAGACCAAACAAAAGCTAAACATTCCCAGCCCCCCCACACCCATTCCCCTCCCTTCTCTCTCATTAGTTTTATGGTTTTCATTTAAAAAAATCAGCAAATGTAAGTGACGTGTCACCCAATTCTCAGTGACTGTGTTGGGTTCAGGGGAACAAAATCTGCTCTTGGGGGAGAACATTTTGGTCAATAAAGCTCGGCACAAAGACCGTTGGACCCCCAGGCCTCAGAACAACCAGGCTCCATCTGGGGCACTTGAGGGGGTGGCTGGGGACTCTTCCTCACCCTCCTTGGGATTAGCCGGGGACCCCTCCCACTCCCACGCTGGAGCACTCCGTATGGGGGTTATGCTGGACCAAGCCCCAGACAGATTTTTGCCCCAGATCCATAAATGGCCCCTCAGTGACTGAACTCACAACCCTGGGGTTAGCAGGCCACTGCTCAAACCCCTCGGGGCAGGGATAGCTCGGTGGTTTGAGCATTGGCCTGCTAAACCCAGGGTTGTGAGTTCAGCCCTTGAGGGGGCCACTTATGGATCTGGGGTAAAAATCTGTCCAGGGATTGGTCCTGCTTTGAGCAGGGGGTGGGACTAGATACCTCCTGAGATCCCTTCCAACCCTGAGATTCTATGTTTCTATGACAGCTGGGCAGGGAGTCCGGAAGCACAGCTGGAGCTAGATGCAAGATTGGGTTTGGTTCTCAGCCAGGGCTGTGGGAGTTCGCCCCCAAAGGCCCCCACCATCCAGTCAGGCCAGAAATGGGGTGAGCTCCTCAGCTGCACCTGAACCAGCGCTGGGAAACGGGCCCAGGGATCGAACCAGGAGTGGGGCTGCCATCCTGAGAACACGCTGTCTGGGCCCCAGCGCTGTCATCTTCCCCGTGCCCTGGGCAGCCACTGGTGGGCCCCGAAACCAACTCGGTGCTTCTCTGCCACAGAGTGAGGGAGGCCCCTTGAAACAGCTGCTTAGACTCCAGCTGCCGGCACCAGCAGGGCTCGGGCAGGCTCGGCCGGGCCAGAATCAGCTGGCTGAGGCGATGGAAGAAATGTGCACACTCATGCTCTGCTGCACAGCTCACCCCATGCACGCGCGTGCAGTGTCACGGGGCTTCCCACACAGCACACACTAGGGTTGCCAATTTGCCAAAACTGGACATTAGAGCCCCTCCCCCACAGCTCCATCGCTCACTCCCCTCCCCCCCCGGGTCTCATCTGCTGCCTGAAGAGTCAGGCTGGGAGGAGCTGACGCGGAGCCCAACTGGGGCATGGTGGGGAGCAGGGGGTCGATCCCCGGAGCCAGGGGCCGAAGGGAGTCGGGGCCCGGGGAGGCTGAGAAGCCCTGCCAGGCTATCACGGGCAGCGAGGCCAGCTGCCAACCCTGCTCCTCAAACGCTGCTGCGTGTGTCAGGGTCCGTCCCCCTGGCGGCAGCACCGGTACCTATCTCTCTGCCGGAGCTGGAGCCAGTCCCTCAGATCAAGCTTCTCTGCCTCAGCTGAGCTCCTCCAGCAGCAGCTGCTCTTACGCCGTCCGACAGCAGAGGCTGGGTACTGCGGTAACTAGACTTTTGGTGTCCAGTCAGCAGGACTGACGGGACACCGACTTTCCGGTCGAAAACTGGACACCTGTCAACCCTTGCACACACACACGCCCTCTGCAGACACATGCACGCACGTGCACACAAACAGTGCAGTCACGTGAACACACACAGACACTCTGCAGACACATGCACGCACGTGCACACAAACAGTGCAGTCATGTGAACACACACAGACACTCTGCAGACACATGCACACAAACAGTGCAGTCACGTGAACACACACAGACACTCTGCAGACACATGCATGCACACACTCCCACTGTCCTCTCTCTCTCAACACACACACACACACACACACTTACTTTCATTTTGTGTTCCAAGCAACTGTGGAGCTGAGCTTGCTGCTGCCTCAGCCTGTCTAGAGGAGTTTAATGTCAGTTCTCTGCCCCGTGCATCTCATCCTATCCCAGGCATTAGCCCCCCCGGGAGGGGCAGGCCCGGAATTTGGATGCAGCTCAGGAGAGCTCGGTGAGGCCTGGCCGCTGGATCAGCCTCCCTCCCGCTCAGGGAAGCACAGAAGTTGGGGGAGGGGGGGACAAGACGTGAGGGGGGAGCTAGGGGTTAGGGGTTGGGGCTGGGTTGTCTCTGACAGCCTTGTCCTGCAATGTTGCTTCCCCAGAGGCTGCTTGGGGTGTCTGAACTGTGGGGATCTGACTGGAATTTACCCCAGCTGCTGGGGTCCCACTTGTTTCCCAAACACACTGCGAGCTGCTGGGACGGCTGTTCCGGGGCGTCTGAAGCCCCCCCCCCGCATCCATTTCTCCCTCCTGGTTGCCTGGCTGGCACCTCACGCAGGTGTCCAGGAAGGAAGGGAGCCTGCAGCAGGCCTGTCTGCTAGGGGTGCCAGGTGTCCACTCTTTGACTGGAACGCCCACTCCCTGGCGGCTCCGGTCAGCATCGCCGACCCGGCCATTAAAAGTGCGATCAGCAGCGCAGCAGGGGCCCGGGGCTCAGGCAGAGACCTTGCCTGCCCTGGCGCCGCGTGGCTCCCAGAAGCAGCCGCCAGGTCCCTGCGGCCCCTAGGCATGGGGAGGCCAGGGAGGCTCCACGCGCTGCCCTTTCCCCCAGCGCTGGCTCCGCAGCTCCCATTGGCCAGGAACTGCAGCCAATGGGAGCTGCAGGGGTGTGGGGGGCAGTCCTGCGGGTGCAAAGGCAGCATGCACCAGGCAGCCTGCCCGCCCATGTGCCTAGAGGGTGCAGGGACTGGGCAGCTGCTTCCTTGGAGTCGTGGTACGCGCTGCCAGGACCCTGCACCCCACCCCAGCCCCCTGCCCCACCCCAGAGCCTGCACCCCCAGCCGGAGCCCTCCCTCCCTCCCACACGCCAACCCCCTGCCCCAGCCCGGAGCCCTCTCCTGCACCCTGAACCCCTCATCAGCCCCACCCCAGAGCCTGCACCCCCAGCCGGAGCCCTCCCTCCCTCCCACACGCCACCCCCCTGCCCCAGCCCGGTGAAAGTGAGTGAGGGTGGGGAAGCGCGAGCGATGGAAGGAGCGGGGGCCGGGGCCTCAGAGAAGGGGCAGAGCACGGGGCTGGGCAGGGGTGTTCGGTTTTGAGTGATTAGGAAATTGGCAACCTTACTGTCTGCGCCAGCCAGCCCATTGCAGGCCTGGGGAAAGACCCTTCCAGGACTGCAGGTCGGGCTTTGCCCCAGAAGCAGGAGCCAAGGGCTTGTGCTGGGGGGCTGGGGGGGTGTCGCTGTGGCTGGAAGATGCTGCTTCCCGGCCAGCCAGTGGCCAAATGCCCATTGGCCTCAGAGGGACCAGGAGTTCGCCCTTCGCGCCTGGAGATGTGGGCTGCAAGTCCCAGCACCCCCCACCCCCACTGCCAGCGTGGGCCCAAGGCCAACTCCTCCCCCAAAGGGGTGGGGTGCTCGGAAGACGCCAAGTGTTTATTTCTGACTATACTTTGGCACCGTTGCCATGGCTGCCGCGGGGCACTGAGCGGCCACATCAAAGTCCAAACTCCAGCAGGCTGCCCCCCCGCCCCCCAGGGGCACAGCGGGGCGGGGGGTGGGGGTGCCTGGGGCAGACGCTTCCTGCAGCAGGGACGGGTCTGAGCTCCCCAGTGCCCTTGGCCTGCAGTTGAAGACTCAGCCCCAAACCAAGTGGCCCGTGGGCTGGGAGAACAGATGTGGGGGGACCAGACCAAGGGGGCTGCATCTGCCATCCCTCGCCTGCAGACTTGGGGCCCCGGATGGGGCTTGGGGGGGCATCACCATGGGCCTGGGTTCAAAGGCTGCTCTGGGGGCAACCCCACGTCGCGGGGGGGAGGCAGCCTACAGCTGCTTTCATTGGACTTCCTCTGCCCTGTGCTGATTGCTCAGCTTCACCCCACTCCTGCTCCCCTGCCCCACAGCTGATCCCCTGCGCAGCACTGCCCCACCCCTGGTCTGAGCCTTGCCCCCGCTGCGCTGTTCTCATGGGCAGCACGGCCAGCATTGGCCCAATGGGCCCTGGTGCTCAGTCTCCAGCAGCGTGAGTCACCCCAGGGCACCCAGATAACAGCGTTAATGATTAGTGCAATCGCTGTGTCAGTGAAAGGCCCCTGCGCCCTGGAGAGCTCCCAACAGGCAGCTGAGCTTAGCAGGGCCACCCAGAGGATTCCGGGGGCCCGGGGTCTTCGGCGGTGGGGGGCCCTTCCGTTCCGGGACCCGCCGCCGAAGTGCCCCGAAGACCCGCGGCGGGGGCCCCCCCCCGCTGCCGAATTACCGCCAAAGCCGGACCCGCCGCCAAAGTGCAGCCTGGTCTTCGGCGGTAATTCGGGGGGGGGGCCCCGCCGTGGGTCTTCGGGGCACTTCGGCGGCGGGTCCCGGACCGGAAGGGCCCCACCGCCACCGCCGAGACCGAGCTGAACTTCGCGCGGGTCCCGCTCAGTCTCGGCGGTAGTCGCCAGCGGGGTCCTTCCGCCCGGAGCGGAAGGACCCCCCGCCGGCGAAGACCGGGAGCGAAGAAGCTCCTGCGCTCGGCCCCGCAAGAGTTTTCCGGGGCCCCCGGAGCGAGTGAGGGACCCCGCTCCAGGGGCCCCGAAAAACTCTCGTGGGGGCCCCTGTGGGGCTCGGGGCAAATTGCCCCTCTTGCCCCCCCCTCTGGGCGGCCCTGGAGCTTAGCGGCCCCCCCTCGGCCCCCCCCAGCTGCGCTCTTTGCGGCTCCCCCTGGGGCAGGAGGGGTCCCCCCAGCCGCGGTCTTCGTGGCTCCCCCAGGGCAGGAGAGGGTACAGCCCCTTGAGGTGGCTGTGAAGCTGCTCCCTCAGCCAACCCCCTGGGTATGGAACCGGGGACCTTGGGAGCTAAGAGCATGAGCTGCTGCAACTTGAGCGCCAGAGCCAGAGCCAGAGCCAGGGCCGGTGCCCTGGGGCTCAGGAGCAGAGAGGACCGCCTGGCTCCCCCTGACGCTGACGGGGGTCTCCAGCATCCCGGGCAGTGCCCCCCACGGGCTTGGCCAAACGCTGCCCAGTGGGTTGGCCCGGAGAGTGTTTCCGGGCCGGAACTGACCGTGTCACATGCACTGGCTGAGCTGGTGTTAGGCAGCAAATAAACCATTTGCCTGAAAAATTTCAGCCAGCTGCTTGTGCGGGGCCTGGCCTGGACTCTGGGATTCTCGCCGCTTCCTGGTCGGTCTCGCGCCGCCTCCAGAGGGTTAAAGGGCTCTGGTTGCCATGGTACCTTTAAAGCACAAGTTGGCATTTGCCCTGTTGAGCACAATAAAGCCACTGGCTGGCGTCCCTGAGCCCTCAGACGGGCTGTTAGCCGCGCTGGGTGTGGGCGCTGGCTGCTGGGAGAGGCACCAGGCTTTGAGTTCAGATTCATCCTCGCACAATCCCCGGCCCCCCCCCACTGGCTTGGGACAGCGCCTGGCGCCCGGGACAACAGGCAGCCACCGAGCGAGCCGGGCATCATGTCTCCTCTCCGCGCTCCTCTGTTCTTCCTGCTCTTCATCGCCGCCTCGCAGGCCCAGGACGGTAGGGACGCCCCCTCCCTGCCCGAGACCGCGGTGGGGGGTGGGCAGCCTGGCAGGAGGGGAGCAGGAGATGGGTCTGAACAGTGCCCGTCCCTGCCTCTCTGGGCCCCGGGCACGGTCTCCCTGGCCTCACCTCTGCGCTGTGTGTGTGTCGGGGGAAGCCTGCGGGGCCGGGGCTGCCGGAGGGAGCAAGCAGGGCCGTGGGTGCTGGAGGTGGCCCTGGCAGGGGCCAGTCCCTCCAGACCATGAGTAGGCTGGAGGCTGAAGCCGCTGAGGCAATCACTGAAGCAATCCAGGGAGCCCCCTTGGGCACCTGCCTCCCCTAATCCCGCTGCAGCTCCCCGCTCTGGAACAAGCCTTTCCCTTTGGCCTGGCAGGCGCAGTGCAGGGCACCACAACGGGCTCCAGGACGCTGCAGCCCTGGCTGGTGGGGCTGACGGCCGTCATGGTCTTCCTCTTCGTCGTCGTCGTGCTGATGATCATCAACAGAGTCTGGTGCTCCAAGAAGCGCAGGTGGGCTCCCTGTCTGACGGGACATATGCCATGTGACCCTCCCCTCGGCCCAATCCTGCGGGTGCAGAGCGCCCGCCCCTCTCCTGGGTCCTCTGGCCCCCTCACCTGCTCTCCGCTGTCACTGGCCAGGATGGTCTGAGACCACAAAGAGCTGTGACAGGGAGGCAGTGCTGGTTAGACCAGTGTAAGTTGCAGGGGCAGGGGCTGGGAGTCAGGACTCCTGGGTTCTCCAGCCAGCTCTGGGAGGAGAGGGGATCTAGTGGTTGGAGCAGGGTGGGCGGGCGGTCAGGGCTCCTCGCTTCCATTCCCAGCTGTGCTAGTGACGTGCCTGGGGAAAATGACTTTACTTGCTGTGTACTGTGGGCAGGTGCCTGTCCCGCTCTGTGCCTCCGTTTCCGCATCTATATAAAGGGCAAACAGAGCTCCTTGGCCCGCAGGAGGCTGGGGGAATGGGGGCTTTAGGCAATGTCCACAAAGCACCGTGACGCTCTCTGAGATCACTAATCATATTTGTGAAACATTTTTGAGATCTTTGAACAAAATGTGTTGTCACAGGGCACAATGCATCAGCTCCCTGTAATCTCGGGAGTGGACCCCGTTGCCTGGTGAAGGTCACCCTCCCCTCTGGTGTCTCCAGGGCTGGAATCAGCGGTTTGGTGCTTATCTGGGGCTTGTTCCACGTACCGGGACACACCTGGGCTCTGCGTTCTGCTCGTACAGCTGCCTCAGGGAGCACAGGGCACCGAGTGCGTACAAAGTACCAAGTCCCTGCTGCGCCCGGCTATTAAAGACGAAATGGGCAGAGCCACCTGTAGCTAAGGTGGCCTAATGTTTTCCATTATCAGCCCCTGTTTTCAGCTGCTCATAACTTTGACAAATTTGACCAGTTTGGGCTGAAATTTTCCAGCTGGGTCTCAGTGTCGGGCTCGATACAGTCCAGCCTTTCTGAGAACAAGGTTGGGGAAATTAGGTAGTTTTGCCAGGGTCCTTCCTGCCCATTCCTTTGAAGAACTCTAGCGCCTCCAAGCTCTGGCGCAGGAACGTAGACATCTGGCAGGGGTATGATCCTCGGTTCAGGGAGGCGCCTTTTGCTGTGCCCATGAAAACTCACCCGGGCCAAATTTTTGCCATTTGCACATGCTCAGGAGAGCTTGCAGGAAGCTTGCTGCTAAAGTCTCTGACCTTTCCAGCTGCACTGAACGTGCTCCAGGCTCACACAGCCTGAGCTCTGGACAAGTGGCTGCAAGAAGGCGTGTGGGGAGGGAGCCAGCAGGACACTGGAATCTGGTCCTATCTCTCCCCCAGACTCAGGTCATAACTCTGTGCACATCACAGCTCCTAGTCAGCGAGGCTCCCAGCCCATCTGCCAGAGGCAGGCAAGGAGCAGGGCCCTTTGCTGCGAGGGAACGTCAGGCAGAGCCAGTGTCATCCACACACCTACTGGCCTTTCCGAGCGACCAGGCTGAATCCAAGCGCTTGGCTGTGGGGTCTGCACACACGAGGCCAGTGGGTCCCAACCTTTGTGGGCTCGGGCCCCCTCTGTAAATGGTTATGACTCGTTGTGACCCAGTAAATAGCCTGGGGGTGGAGGCCCTGGGTGGTTTTGGCACCCCACAGTGGAGACTCCTGTGGGGCTGGCCCCACCTTGGCACATTGGGCCCCGCCCCCCGACGCACCAAACTGGTGTGAGTGGGGCTGTGCCCTGGCTCACGTGTGCCACTCACTCGGTTTTGGCCTGCCCGGGCTCCTGTCGTCATGAGTGACCCTGGGACCCTGGAGTCGCAGTGCCTGGAGCAGGGGGGCAAACCCAGCCAGCCCTGTGGGACCGGAGCTGCAGGAGCTGCCAGGCCACCCTCCGAAACATTCTGGCGATCCAATTTCGGGTCCCGATCCACGGGCTGAGAACTGATCTAGATGATATTCCTTTGGCGAGCCAGAGCAGCTCCCACCATTCCAGCTTCACTTCATTCCTCTTCTGGCTCGCAAATACTAGCAGGTGCCCTCAAGTGACTGGTCCAGATGGAGGATAACAACCTACTACCTCAGCTAGCTTCCTTAAGTTTAAGTAGCAGAGGATCTGTGCTGTGGAGCTAAAGGTCCTGGGTGCCAGCCCTGTTCGTGGCTCTCTGGGGGAGGATTGTTATGATCACACATTTCTGCGTTTGTTTAAATTCACCCCCCCTGGAGCATTCACACCGGGGTACGGCTGGTCATAAATGAGAATTTCAGGTCGCAGAAAATGGCAAAGAGCCGGATTTGTTTTCATTCCATGTCAGAATGAGAACGGGACTTTTCCAAATTTGTCACCCCAAACCACACACGAGAGTGGCCCCACCCACTGCTGCGGGCACTTCCCTGGGGCGTGAGAATCCCAGCTGCAGGTCCCTGTTCTGCCTAATCTGGAGCAGGGACTTGACCCTGGCTCTCCTCCGTCACAGATAAGCACCCCCACCTCACTAAGCTACCGCCACCCTGGGGTGAGGGCTGCTCCCTAGCCAGAAATTCCAGCCTGGACCCCAGACACTTTCCCAAGGAAGTTTTGTCAAAACCGAAATGTTTCTGTGAAATGTTTTGGTTTTGATGAGTTGGCCATTTCTAACAACCCCCCCGACCCCATTTTGTTGAAAAATACCCAGCAGCTGTAATGACAATACAGCCTTTCCCCACCGGATAACGCGCTGTTTGCCCTACGGGACCCCTGCCTCATTCAGTGCCCAGGACGGACAGTGAAGGAGGCAGGGACCTGGAAGAGGAGAATGGCTCTTTTCCTGTGTGCAAGGCACTGGCCAGAGACCCAGGAGAGCTGGCTCCTGTGTGCGGTTAGCGGGGGGCTGGATTAAGGTGGCCTGGCCAGCTGTAGTGCTGGCGTTTCTTAATTCAAGCACCGATGATGGGAAACCAGAAATACTTTCCTGGGAAAGACGTTGTATTTGTCAGCTGGCTGGATACCCACTTGTGAAACTGACGCAGCCCGTGGGGTGGAGAGGCCGCAGTTCCGGGCACTCACCCCCAGCCAGCCCCCAGCTGTGGGAGGTGGCGAGGCAGAGAGCTTTGAGGGGACGGCTGGGCACCTGGGCTCCTGCCCTTGGGGGCCTCTGAGAGTTTCTCTGGCAGAGTGAAAGTGGACAAGCGCCGTCGGGGGGCAGCCAGGCACCGCCCTGTCCATTTTCCCACTGGGAAATCAAAAATGTTTGGCAAAACAGGCATTTTCTTGCGGACGATGGTGCAGACAAAAAGGGTTTCACCGGCTGCACTTGGGAGCGCTCGATGGGGCAGCAAGATGGGCGCGTTGTGTATCCAGAGCGGGACGAGGGCCCTGCCGCACCAGGGGACAGCGGCTACTCTGTACCGAGGCGCCCCTTGGCGCTGACTGGGGCTCCTCAGTGCATGTCTGGGGGCCCCCCTGCCGCACGGTGCCCTCTGACTCCCTGTCCCCACTGCTCTTTTCACAGGAATGAGGAGGAGCCGCTGGGAGAACCTGCCCAATCCAGGTAAAGCATCTGCCTCTCTGGCTGCAGCCCCGGAGCCGCGGCGTTTTGGGGGTTCTCTGGGGTGCAGTGGCTGCACTGGCTGCAGTGACCCCTGGTGGCAGGGCAGGGGAGGAGGCACTGTGGGGTGGTGGCCAAGTGGGCCGGTGACCCTGGCTCTGCTGCAAGGCCTGGGGTGAGTCCCTGGCCCTCCCTGCAGGCGGATCGGCTCAGCCTCCTGCGCAGAGATGGAAGGGGAGGTGGGGCGGGGCCCATCACTGCTGGACTTTGGATCAGTGTAAGAGCTCGTGGTGCCTGCCTCACATGGGGCTCCCAGCACCAGGCCGCTAACCCTGGCGCTCACTGCTGTGGGAGGTGCAGCTGGCACTGGGGGATGGGTGGCCTAGTGGTCGGGTGCCGGCCTGGCAAGCAGATTATAACGCCCGGCTCTGCTACATGCTCCCTCAGGCCAGACCGGCTCTCTGGGCCTCAGGCCCCATCTGTACAAGGGGGTAACGGCCCTGCCCCGCCCCTCAGGGGCTGTGAGGGTGAATATGTCGGTGATTGTGGGGTGCCCAGGACCTCTGGGATGGGGCCAGCTAAGGGCTCTGGCTGGATCCTTCCCAACTGGAGGCCCCCAGGAATATCCTGTCCTGCCAGCAGCCCTGTTGTGCCTATTGGCCCTAAGAAATGGCTTCTGCCCGTGGCTCGGACACCCACCTCCCGGGGCAGGAGCGGCTGGAACATCTAGAGGCCCCACGTGAGCTCAGGGCATCCGTATGCCAGGGACACCCACGCGGCGCCAACACCCCAGGGACACCCACGCGGAGCCAACACCCCAGGGACACCCACACGGAGCCAACACCCCAAGTGAGCTCAGGGCCCCGCTACCCCAGGGACACCCACGCGGAGCCAACACCCCCCAGGACGGTCACAGACACGACAAAGGAGATGAAGGCGGGGAAGGGAATTGGTGGCAGAGCTGGGAGTAGAGGCCAAGCAGCAGGCAGGACCCCAGCCACTGGGCAAGCCTGGCTCACTACAGCAATGCCTGTGTGTGTGTGCGTTCGTGTGTGCACACATATGTATGCCTCTGTGTGTGTGTGTGTGTGCTCGTGTGTGTGTGCAAGAATGTGTGCTCATGTGTATGCTCGTGTAAGAACATAAGAACGGCCGTACCGGGTCAGACCAAAGGTCCATCTAGCCCAGTATCTGTCTGCTGACAGTGGCCAATGCCAGGTGCCCCAGAGGGAGTGAACCTAACAGGCAATGATCAAGTGATCTCTCTCCTGCCATCCATCTCCATCCTCTGATGAACAGAGGCTAGGGACACCATTCTTTACCCATCCTGGCTAATAGCCATTTATGGACTTAGCCACCATGAATTTATCCAGTCCCCTTTTAAACATTGTTAAAGTCCTAGCCTTCACAACCTCCTCAGGTAAGGAGTTCCACAAGTTGACTGTGCGCTGTGTGAAGAAGAACTTCCTTTTATTTGTTTTAAACCTGCTGCCTATTAATTTCATTTGGTGACCCCTAGTTCTTGTATTATGGGAATAAGTAAATAACTTTTCCTTATCCACTTTCTCAACATCACTCATGATTTTATATACCTCTATCATGTCCCCCTTAGTCTTCTCTTTTCCAAGCTGAAGAGTCCTAGCCTCTTTAATCTTTCCTCATATGGGACCCTCTCTAAACCCCTAATCTTTTTAGTTGCACTTTACTATGTGTGTGTGTGTGTGTGTGTGTGTGTGTGTGTGTGTGTGTGTGTGTGTGTGTGTGTGTGGGTGTGTGTGTGTGTGTGTGTGTGTGTGTGTGTGTGTGTGTGTGTGTGTGTGTGTGTGTGTGTGTGTGTGTGTGTGTGTGTGTGTGTGTGTGTGTGTGTGTGTGTGTGTGTGTGTGTGTGTGTGTGTGTGTGTGTGTGTGTGTGTGTGTGTGTGTGTGTGTGTGCGGGGTGGGGTGTCTGGTGTGTGTGTGTGCGTGTGTGGTCTGTGTGTGTGTGTGTGTGTGTGTATGTGTGTGTGCTTGTGCGTGTGTGTGCTTGTTGTGTGTGTGCTCGTATATGTGTGTGTGCGTGTACTCATGTGTGTGCTCATGCCTGTGTGGGTGGGTGGGTACGTGCAGGTGCTCGTGCATGCTCAGTGGTCTGGGTAGAAATGAAAGGTGAGGGCCGCTCACAGTGCCGTCTCAGCTCCTCAGTGGGAACGGTGACAAGCAGGCGCCTTCTCTGAGGGGGGGATCCCCACACTGCCAGACGCTGCAGCTGGTGGGAACTGGGGCTGCTCAGCTGCATGTCATGCACCCTATACTGCTAATGGCTAGTGAGGATCCTCCTGTTGCTCAGAGATGGAGCTTTATGAAGCAAGAGACTCTGGGTTCTGTCCCCGCTGCTGCCTTCAGGGCCCAGATGGCTGTGGCCAGCAGTGCAGTGGCAAATGGGACACCTTAGGTAGCCACTGGCTTGCTGGGATGGGAGCAGACAGGCGGAGCCCATCGGACAGGGACAAGCCAGCTCCCTGGCTCTGCGGTGGTCGCCCCTTCCTGTTATTGACGATTCCCCTCCCGGAGGCACCTAAATGCCCCCCTGGGCAGGGCGCCGCACAGCCAGAGATTGGCCCGGCCCTGCTGAGCTCACAGCCTGCCCCATAGCCGTGTTAAAGCCCCAGTGCGGGCAAGGCAACCTGTGCTTTGAACACGCAGGAGCGGGGCCGGGGGAGCCAGCGAGCGGCCATTACCCCGAGGGATCTGAACCCAGGTTCAGCATGCACCAGTCGTCCCAGGGAGCTGCCCTCGCCCCCGGCCCGAGCCCCACCCTGGGGCCCCACATTTCCTCGCTGTCTCCCCTGTTCAGCAGGGCGGTCTCAAACGTCTACAACAACCTAGCGCTGGAGGAGGACAGCGAGAAGGAGCAGAACGTGAGGAAGGAGAATAAAACGACCTCCCTGTGAGGAGCCTGCGAGCCCAGCGGGGTGGGAGACCATGGAATTGCTGCCACCGCCGCCACGGTGCCCCGCTGTGCCGCCCGGCACACAAATCAACTCACTGCTTCCCTGTGCCCAGCTCTGCCCGAACCCTCCCTGGCCCAGCACGGGAGGCCTCTTCTGTGTGCTGCTGTGCAGGGCCCA